>NC_067412.1:84638477-87454727 GCF_009764475.1 Pristis pectinata
CGGGGGAGGGAGTCACAGACAGAATGGTCCCTGTGGAAAGCAGAGGGGAGGGAAGGATTTGACTGGTGGTGGGATCATGTTGTAGCTTGTGAAAAATGCAAGAGAAAGACGTGCTGTTGAGGTGAAAGGCAAGGACCAAGGGAACTGGATCCCCATTCTGTCTGGTGGAGGCAGGGTGAGAGTAGAAGGGCAAGAAATGGACATGTGGGTGAGGGCTCCATCAACCACAGTGGGTGGGTGGGGGTGATGCCCAGTTTCCCAAAAAAGAAAGATATTTCCTGGAATGGAAGTCCTCATTTTAAGAGCAGACAGTAGAAAAAGAGGGGTTGGCACAGTAGTGTAGCGGTCAGCGTAACACTGCTACAATGTCAGAGACCCGGGTTCAATTCCAGCCACTGTCTGTAAGGAGTTTGTACATTCTCCTCATGTCTGCGTGGGTTTCCTCCAGGTGCTCCAGTTTCCTCCCACATTCCAAAGACGCACGGATTAGGAAGTTGTGGGCATGCTGTGCTGGCGCCAGAAGCATGGCAACACTTGCAGGCTGCCCCCAGAGCACTCTACACAAAGGATGCATTTCACTGTGTGTTTCAATATACATGTGACTAATAAAGAAATCTTAACACTTATAAAAATGAGAGAAAGTAATGGTGTCTTTATGAGTGACGGGTGGGAGGCGGTGTAGTCTATGTAGCTGTGGGAGCCAGTGTGTTTGTAGTAAATGTCAGTGGATAGTTGTCTACTGAAATGGAGACAGATGTCAGAAGTGGTCCATTTGAATGAGAACAGGGTGGAAGTTAGCAGAGAAGTTGATAAAATTGATGAGATCTGCACAGGTGCAGGAGGGAGCACCAATACAATCGTTAATGCAGCAGAAAAAGTTTCAGAGTGGTATCAGAGTAGGTTTGGAACAGAGATACATAGCAATACCTACCTTTTCATTGGCTAGGGCCTACGCAAGTACCCATGGCTACACCTTTGATTTATAGGATGTGGGAGGAAAAGACAAGTTGTTCAGGTTAAGCTCAAGTTCTGCCAGTGAAGAGCACGGAATGGAGGAGTGGAGGAGAGTGTTGGTAGAGGGGAACTGGTTAGATCTACGTTCTAGAAAGAAAGAGCCCCAAGGCTTTTCTAGTGGGGAATAGATGTCCATGGTGAAGACGAGACAATGGGAGCCAAGGAATTAAAAATTGTTAAAAATTGTTTTTTGTAGTACTACCTTAACCTAATGGAATAAAATAAAAAATCTAGCTCAAAAGCAGGCATCCACAAGACTCCCCGATCCAGAATTTACCACAATCTGTAATAGCATGAAGCAACAAGTTAACTCTGGTTCAAATAAGAATTAAGAACATGCTAGGATCAGCATTACACATATCAGGATATAATCTTCTGATCTGAAATTATAATTGAATAGTGGCTAAGGCACGCTAACTGGATAATTAATAAATCAAATAAAATCTCCGCACTCAGCCACAGTCATAAATAGAAGTTGGTGAGAGTGAAATTAAGAGGCACATAAACATGCCCTTTTTAAGTGGAGAATCCAGCACCAGTACAGAAGACATGGAGCTTTGGTCATCATCTTCAAACAGATATACTAAGTACAACTCAATTTCCTTTTGTTTCAGTCTATAGCCTAATCTACTTCAAGTATATCAACAAGCAGTCAACTGCACCTCACTGCAGAATTGGAACAAGCATACATGAATAGCATTCCAAAGAACAACTGCCCATGACATCAAGGCATTTGAAGTGTGGCACAGAGGTAACAATTGAAGTACAAGTACATACCTTAGGATCAGCCAAACGTTCCAAGTGCTTGTCAAAGGAGCCATCAATAAACTGAGAAAAGAAAGTTAGAAGTTCTGCCATATTGGGAAAGTCAATTTCACAAACTCTATTAATTACCTCTTTAAATTCAACATATTTAAAGATTACAAAGAAGTTTCCTGCATAAAATTTTTCAGTTAGTTTAATCACAATTTTGCTGTTGGGAAGTGGACCAGTTTGTGGAGAAATTTATCATTTTAGTGACTTAGGCTAACTGTTCCAACAGCCAACTGTGCACACTGGCTGGATACGCAGAGCCACACATTCAAGTACATTTATATTACACTAAGCAACCACAGAAATAACTGATTACAGAAGGATGAAAAGTAGCCAACAGGCTAAGCTTCGATCTCCTTGTCCTTCACACAAATTTTCAGCAGCCAAGACAACAGTCTGAAAGATCTGCTGCCTGGTCCAACTAATATTGCACATGCTGACTATTTGATGGTCCTTCTCTACAAACCATCCTCCACAACAGCCCAATGAAGCAGATTCATCATCAGCTGTGGAATTTGTACAACTTATTTCAAGGTAACCAGTCATAAATGTTGTCATATTACCAAATTGCCCCTTTGGGAGTATCATGAGCTTATTTTAAAAAAGCAAAATATTCTTTGCTCAGAGTAGGCATTTAAAGTAGTACATCAATTTGGTTACCCTTCTGGACATTGACTCACACTTTCTATAGTATTTACAAAAGTGAGCCTCTGGAACTTCAACATAGTACTTACTGCTTCAAATTTGCAGTGGTTCACTCTCATATAGGTAACACAGGTTTTTCTAATCTCCAAGTGATGTATCTGTGTCAGAAATAGCTGCCAAGTAAATGAACACCTTTTAGTTTATTATTAAAGAAAACAAAGTTAATGTCTGGCCTTCCATGTAACACAACAATATAAATATTTTCAAAATTAGCGTTTTAATAGTAAGTCAAAGAATATCTCCAAAGCATAAGTGTAGAAACAGCACCGTACTATTTTCTGTTTTTATTTTGCTGCTACTCCTGCTGAAGTTAAATTAAGAACCTAGAAACTTTGGCTGTAGGGTTACCTGCTCGGAGACCGCCCTGAAGAGGCAGGAGCCATCCTTAGCGGTGAGCTTTCTGTAGAGACCCTGGGTGCCCAAATACTCGTCCATGGTCACTTCACTCAGACACTTCTGTCCAAAATACTTTCTAACCCCCTTCTGCATTTCTCCACCCCGCCATAGAACAAGAAGATTCTTCTTTTAAAAAGTTAAAAATCGTGCATTACATTTAAACAACATACACCCTTTTAAGGGATATTGGGGATGTTGTGTTTCCCTCCCCCAGCTCTGGTTGAGAGATTTAGACGTTTCCTCCGACGACCTTCCCGAGCGACGCCAGGTGCATCACATCCTCCTGATTACTAATAGCCCCCCACCCCCACGACAAGCTATTGCTAGCTGACCACCAACGCTACTCCAGGTTGCAGCAAGTTGGCCAACACATTCCTCTTACAAACTGTTGATCGCACTTTCCCTCTTCATTTTCCTTCGATATAGCTACACGTTAACGCATATATCAAATGTATTTTAATGGTAAGTGACTGATAATCTGGTAGCTCATTAAGATGTGAATTAATTAAAAGAAACATTAACAGCATTGAATGGCAATTATTATGACAAAATGGATTATCAGGCCACATGCACTTGATGGTATGGAATGTAGCTCTCCAAACACCAACTCTTTTTTTCCCCAAATGAAGACATCATCCCTTTAATATTTCAGAAGTAAAATAATAGGCAAACTGTCTTCATTTTTCTCAAAAGGTTTTTCCAAAAGACCAAGTTCTTGTACTGCTGATATGAACTATGGTGTTAAAATTATTCAGCACGTTCTCAAAATATCTACTTACTAAAGAGGAAAATCAATTTTTTTGATGGGGGGGGGGGGGGGAGGGGAAATGGAGCCACAGAGGATATTGTAGCATAAACCAACCCAACTAAAACTTCCATGGACTTACTGAGACAACAGCTGGAGAATTTAATAGGTAATTACCATAGGTATTTTGAAGTAATAATTGAACTAAGTAAATCTCAACTCACCCTCCAGTCTAATTCAATTAGGCTTTAAGGGAAAGTCTTCAGTTTTTTGCTTCCTTGTAATTGACCAATGAGCAATATTGCATGAGAGCTGATGAAAAACCCCGCAGTCAAAGGCGCAGAACGGTGTTTTAAGAAACCCAATAGTAACAGAAAGAATGAAAGGGAAAATATTATGAATGCTGATATCACTAAAAGGCTGACTATTGTACGCTTTGTAAGAATCAGGCATACATTACAGAGTTGTTAATTCAGTGAGAAGGGATTGACTACTGCTGGACATTACTGCCTGTTGTAAGCCATATTTGAAAGGAATTAGCTTTTCTTTCCTCTTATTTTCATTTCAAAATATCCAATGCAACAGACATACCTTTCAGATAACCTTACCTAGCCCTGAAAAACACATTTTATTTTAAAAGAAACATGTTATGACTGCCAGGCAAACTTCCCAAATATATATACAAATCTGATATCTAATATTATCTGGGTCACCACTATTAACATCATTAATTAATGTTTGTTAAAGCATCATAATGAAAGGTTAATTTATTAAGGGTACTCAGCAAAATAGCTTCAAGACTCTATCAAAAGATTGAATATCAGACTTGATTCTTTCAATGAGACTTAATTATATAAATTATTTAACATCACAACCATCACAAGGCACAAATTAAGCAGGTCAAACATAAGGTTACTTGGACGTAATTGCAGTCATTATTTTAAGGAAAGAATAATTAGCTGCAGAAGCAAATGTGAGTGGTGATAACTTGTTTTTGATCTGTTTGCTTCTTTGAATGTATATTGAACTTTAGGAATGATAGGGCACTTTGTGTTGGAGTCATTGGTGTGGACCTGCATCCTACTACTACCTAGAGCAAACTAAAAGCAGTTGCTTAGCCTTCCAAAATTTAAAAAGTTTAAATATACAAGAGTCTCAAAGTAACAGCCTAATAGATAACTTTAGTTCAAAGGGTATCTGAAACTGGTATTTAAGAGACTATTAGATAGGTATGTGAATATGGAGGGATATGGATCATTTGCAGGTAGAAGGGATTAGTTTAATTTAGTATTGTGTTCAGTGCAGACGTCGTGGACTGAAGGACTGTTCCTATGCTCTTCTATATATGACGCAGACATACCATTGAAATGTAATATGTCTAACACTGAAATAATAAAATCTTCTTTAGAAGAATTTCTGTTGGTCAAATAAGGACTAAGTTTCAAGAATTTTTACTTTTTGTTTTAATTTTTTAACGAACTAAGTTATTGCCCACTGAAGCAACTCCTCCTATCTCTGCTGTCAAAGAGACAAATTACCTGCTTCAAGGGCAAATTATTAATACTACTTTCAGACAAGGTAACAAGGGACACATCAACTGAAGATTTCTCTCACATTTCCACATGTAACATTTGGGGACAACATGCCTCATTACAGATTCACTGCACTTATTTAATTATATGAATGAATATCTGAAATATGTCTCCCCGAATCCAACAGTCTGATAAATTTCCACAACATCAAAATGTCTTTTGTTCAAACTTGGCTGCTTTCTTGTCACCAATGACATTTCTGTTCCCCAAACAACACAAGAATCAGTTTTAATCACGGGATATCTATTCTTCTCTGTCTATGTTTATCCCCATAACTCCACCACCATTTCACAAGTTAGAAGATATTTACGCTGCTTTTGTTTTTGACTGGAGTAATTGATTGACACATGGGTTCATTACACATCTTTCACTGATCCTGTAACTATACAGATGCACCAACACAACTGAAGATGATGTAACATAGACCTTATGATTCCAATTTCAGAACCAAAATAGATGCTGAAATAAAATACTAAGACTGCAGAATATTATCTCTTCCCCCTCAATGACTATACCCTATGAAGTCTGGAAGGGCAATTTAGGATCTTTAAGATGCATGTCATTTTTGTATAGCTACAAATATATCAAAACTTGCAATGATTGCTTAAACTTGACATCCCTCTATAATTTGCTCCTCATTTACGTGTACTGGCTGCTTTGTGTAGGTGTAAGAACTCTTGTTTGTGTGTTTACCACATCTCTAGACTGTAACTATCAATGTGAGCCTACACAATGGATGCTGAGAAGCTAATAAACTATGTGTTGATATTGCTAAGCCTGTTCCAGACACCTCTACTACCCTAGCAAAAAATCAATGTCCCATTGTTGTTTTGCAATTTGTCCATTAACCATTAGGGAAGGTGCAGGCAAGATTTACCTTCCAGCTCAAGGGAGGTTTGCTGTTGATTCCTTTATTGATAAAACCAAGAGACAATATAATCAAACACCTAGGTGCAAGAAAACTCTCAGCAGCTTCCATGTCTCTACTTTGTAAACATCATGAAAGGGTTAGGCTTATTTTGAAGCACTTTTGCATTTGGATACCACTTAAAAGTTGGCCACTTCACAGCTCTGCGTTTACTATAGTGCCAGGTAAGGAGGTACAGCAGGTCAAAAAAGGAACACTTAACTCTAAATGTTTGTATATACATTCAGATAAATCCCTTTAAATATTACGAAACACTTTTTTCAAAACTGTGATTCTTTATCAAAATTCATACAGAAATCCACCATTTCTAGCTATACCAAGCCGAACTTTTCTGCTGCAGGTCCACTTTCAAGTTGGAGCAGAAAACTTTGAGCCGAGATTATTGGTTGTACTTCTGTGCACATGATGTGCTAACCCACAGAAACTGCTAGGCATGCACAGTTCTGCCAATGTACACCACATGTTTGACAGCAAGGCAGGTTTTAATCCTTTAGCACTAATTACAGGGCCTGATTTTATCCGAGCCTTTGCTGGGGATTGTGAGGTACCTATATTCCTCCTGATAGAACTCTTTTTAATTTTTCTCTTTGAAGATCTCTTCCAACCCATCCACCCTTCTCAACCCTCTATCAATGTCCATTGCTCCCCTCCCACCACCCACCCTCCAGGCCTCAATATCCTCAATAGACCACCTGCCCATACTTCCAATATGTATGGAAGTGTTTATCTGCCGATGCCCCAAACTTGAATTACAATTTACTCCCCTGTTGTAGCCACTGCACATTCCTTTCTCCAACCTTCACGATCTGTCCTCAGCCCTTCTTCTTTAGTGGAGGAAGATCGCAAGAAAATCCTCCTGTATTTGGCACCTTGGCTTTGTGCACTGTAACATTTAGTAGGCTAAACCAATTGCTGCCACAGGTAAATGCATAGTTTGACATCCTGGATCTTCACACTCTGATTTCCTCAAAATATTTAACACTTTGGGAATCTAGGTGATTATGCCTGTTTTGCCCATGACTTTCTCATTTTTCACCAATGCCATAGAAATTTACAGCACGGAAGAATCTTATTCAGTCCATCCAGCCTATACTGGCAAGAAAAAAACGTGATTGTGTTTAATTCCAATGTCCAGTTCTTGGTCTGTGGCCTTGTGGGTTACTGTTTGTTACGTGCTTGTGCAAGAATGATTTCAGGCAGAGCTTGAAGCACCCAACACCTACTAAAATGGGAAAAAATTCCTCAACTTTTCTCTGGTTCTTCTGTAAATTTTCATAATCATTTTGATAAATGCTAAAAGGATCCTTTCTAAGCATCTTATGATTTTATACACCTCGATTAAATCTCTCCTTAGCCCATGCTCCAAATAGTTTTCAGCAACTCGCCCATAATTTAACTGTCAATTATCATAAATAAATTTTGAAATAAACAATAAAATGGAGAAAGTTATGTGGATTCAGTCAAACATACTACTGATGAGTAATTTTGAATTCCAGATTAAAAGACTTAGTTAGGTCAGGGAGGGAGTCAAATGTTCTACACTTTCCTGGATCATATCTTTATTGTTTTTTGAGCATTGTTGCAGCATGTACTACCCATTGGTTCTTTGATAAAATCTCTGTTTCCAAAATTTTTGCCTGCCATTGTTGTTCATATTCATACCCGATCTCCTTCAGCATTCCTTCTGAGATTGAGGGCTTCCATTTTTTTCAGTCCTAACCATAAATTGATGTTAGCATTAAGTCTAGAGCCAAGAAGTGGCATCTACACTCAATGTTGGTATAGTTTACAGAAGCTGAGGAGGAGATCGAAGAGAAATTGGATGGAAGAGGGCACACTGAGATAAAATTATGGCCACTTGCATCTGTTTGTAAATTCAATTTAAATCTGAAATTCAAAATGAGTCATTAGAACTGTACTGGCTGAATCCACACAATTTTAATTCAAGATTTATTGAACTTAGCCACCACAGAGAGCGACCCACTAATCAGACTCCTTAACAGACATTTGTCATGAAATATCTTAAGCTCTGAAGTAACATAAATTGTTTTGAAACTGCTGCACTCTACACTTTTATAAAAATCATAATAGCAACGTAAAACTATTATAAGGTTTCAATTCTGATCATCAAAGAACAGGAAGAGTACTGAAAATATTGAGAGCCCAAGCAGATTTACGAGGATGCTGCCTTGTACAGAGAAATACTATAAGGCTTGAAGTGGAGCCATTTTCAGTAGAGCAAAGTAGATTTCATATAGTTTAAAAAGATTAAAAGTTTGGAGAGAGTGCATGAAAAGAGATTGCTTCCATTGACTGAGGGGATGGAATAGAGGAGTGCCTCCAAGATTAAGAGGCTAACAGGTAGAGAATAGCAAAATAATAGTGTTTTAAGGCTATGGAGTGCACAACTTCAGTGTTGCAATTTTGGAGCTTATTGCAGTCTTGCATTATCAATTAGCTCATTATAAAGTTTATCATTATTTTTTCTGAATGTGATTTGTTGACTTCTTGCAGTAGTGAAGATGAAGACCATATATGTAACACATCTTGTCCATACATAACACACTTTTTACACATCTATGGCAAATATACCTGCATACAGAAAGACAAAAAAAATCCAGGAAAAACATTGACCAGCTAATACTGTATGGACAACATGAAATGTGAACAATCTCAAGGGGGTCATTTTTTCTAAATCCTCTCTATATTTTTTAACAGGATGTGAATATTGGTAGGATTTATTGTACATTCCCTGAACTGAGGGGAAAGTTAAATAGTCAACCACATTATGTACTTGAAGTCATGTGTAGGCTGTAATTAGGTAAGGGTTGCAGAGTTCCTTCCCTGTCGAGCATTTGTGAGCAGATGGGTGTTTACAACAATCAAGTAGCTTTTTGGTTACCCGTCTTCTTTCATAGCATATTTATCTAATGATTGAATTTAAATTCTTTTGCTGTCTTAGTAGGAATTGAAATCATCTTCATAATGATCTCGGTCCCTGAATACTAATCCTATGATTTAAGTACAGTACTTCTGTACTCCATCTTGAGAATAATATAACCTATACCACTTAGTCCTGACTTGAATGCCAAGCCTAATATTTGTCAATTGACTGTATTTTTGACTTGGCATTAGGAGCCTAGTGAAGAAATAAATATCTGGCAGGTTCGTTACTGACGGTAATATCATACATCAATGTGACCATTTGGATCAGGTTTAACTGCAGCTCGGAGTTGAATAGCCTAATGACTCTCAGTTCAGACTCACGCAAGTGGGGATATCTGAGCATTGTTGATATCTATTAAACTGTACTTCCAGCCAGAATGAATGGTTTCAGAAGAGAAAAAACAGTTGAAAAACATTTTTTTAAATTAATTTTTTTTAAATTTTATTTACAGCGTGTTAACAGGCCCTTCCAGCCCAACGAATCCGCACCGCCCATTTTAAACCCAAATTAACCTACCCATACGTCTTTGCAATGTGGGACGAAACCGGAGCACCCGGAGGAAACCCACGCAGACACGGGAGAACGTACAAACTCCTTACAGACAGCGACAGGAATCGAACCCCGATCACTGGCACTACGCTACCGTGCCGTTTAATTTAGTAAGCTGACCTTTGTATTTAAACCAAACTTTTACATTAGCAAAAATGCTTACATATTTTCTAATTAACAGTTACACAAGTAAATATGAAATGAAATGATGAAACATAACTTGGAAAATAGCAATGTGAGAAAACACATTTATTGCACAGACCAACTACAAATTAATACTGTATGATTTATACAGAACAACAAATTTCTTCCCTAGTTCTGTTTATAATTACATTAAAAATACCTTGGCAGAAATTATATTTCAACAGGGTGTGTTGAATACTCCAGTGTTACCACATGAAGGTTGGTATTGCAGAGATACAAAAAAAAAGTCCACTGTTCTCTAAAAAAACTAATTAGGTCATTGGAATCCTAAAACATTATCCATAAATGCTGCAAATCTTTCTGGGTGCCCTGAAGGAAATGGTTTCAGGGATGTGCAGTCCAATTTCTGTAAAGTTTTACAAAGTGTGCTGAAAATAAAGCAAAAACAAAGTTAATAATAATGACAAGAAACGTGATGTAACAATTTCTACTTCCTAAAGTGTCATTGCAAGTAACAATTTCTACTTCCTAAGGGGCCAAGACATTCCGGCACCTTTTGGCAGAGCTGAAGTAATGCTTTGCTTACAAAGTAACAGACCTAGCAAACACATTTTCAGAAACCAAGTGCAGTTTTAAAGGCAAATATAAATTGACAAGGCATTAATCAAAAATTTCTTGTAATTAACCTTATTGCTGAATGAGATTTGCTAGGAACACATCACAGTAATTCATTTCCGTTATTAATTTATATGCCAAATAACCTCTCAAAAAGGTCCAGAGGTAATCACTACGGTGGTATGAGCATGGACGGAGGATTGATAGGTAGAAGGAATAATATAACTAGTTAGAGGAACATGGTTTGTTATGAGCCCAGAATTGATGTTTTGCACTGGATGGCCCCTTTTCCTAGCCATTTGGACAGTTTATCCTTGGGGTCACTTCGACTGG
Organism: Pristis pectinata; assembly: GCF_009764475.1. NCBI lineage: Eukaryota > Metazoa > Chordata > Chondrichthyes > Rhinopristiformes > Pristidae > Pristis > Pristis pectinata. The sequence goes on from NC_067412.1 coordinate 84,649,259, forward strand.
CATAGCACCACCGCATTACATAATAGCTGATTAATTTTTTAAAAATGTAAAATGCTTTAAAAACCCATATTACATTGCAATGGATATCTGACTCCTTCGCGAACTTTTCAACAGTAGGCATTAATTTGACAATGATGGAGAAACTAATCCATGTCTATTATGAGAAAACAATATAATTCTGAAACAAAACCAACAAGGATCAAGTACACTGAAAGTACACTGTCCATCCTCATCCACTGTTTAGTTTTCATTTAAAATGGAGTGGCTGTCGCTCTGCTCAGCTTTATTTTCCCTTTTCACGCTATTCTGCTATTTTGTCCATGGGATCATTTTTCATATTAACCAAATCAATGAATGTGATTGGACTATTTGATCACTGAGTGCTGATCTGAATTTTTCCAATTGTCAAAATCTGCATTTTCCAGCAAAAAATATCGGATACTGATGGGTCAAACTTCTTGACTGAATTTCTCTTTCCAAGTCCAACAGCAGCAAGGAAAAAAGGGGAATAGAAGCTATTTTTAGAAATCCTTTTATAAATGAACTGGCAGATTAAATAGAAGTTTTTTTTCTCCATCAGGTTGAAATGTTGGGAAATTGAGATAAGGAGACCAATAAAACCTCTGGTAAGTTTACATTTCTATAATTTCTCATACACTTTACCAATACAAAGCCAACAAGAGTCACACAATAGCAGTTAGGAAAAGAAACCCTTGCTATTGTTTCCAGGTCACTCAGTGAGGCACGGAAAAGTTATTGCAGTGTTTCTATTCCTATGAGCTATCTCACTATCAGCTATCCAAAATAAATTCCGGGCCCCCTGGTGGACATGGTTAAAAACAACTGCCTCAGGGACCTGTTTTAAAAAGATATCACTTAAAACAAGAAAACTAAGTTAATTAATGCATACACAAGTGATTAAAATTTTAGAAGTATTACCATAGAAGACAAAGCTTGTTCCAGAGACTTCCACTATTTATCAGGACACCTTCTACATGTGCAACTGCTTGACATGAAGAAACTGTCCAATTATACCAACCCCCTGTGTGGTCTCTCAGACAGTGTAGAGAACAATAACATTGATGTATTGACTCTAGGTCTTACTTCATGGTAAGATTTCACTACATAAACTTAGAGCAGCCCTGGGCCATAAAGGGTGTGCCTTGAATGTGAAAAGAATGGTGCACATTTTAAAAGGACAGCATTTCTACAAGCCAGATCTGCACACGTTAGCTGTTCAACTCCTTTGGTTTTATACAGGATTGACTCTACCTGCAAGAACAATACAGAAGATGTCCATCACAGTGCAGCTGTTTGGCCAGTTCCAACTGGTGATTGTTCATCAATTTCTCATTAATAACAACTATGAGGGGCTTTCCTGCTTCAAGGATTTCAAGGCAACTTCCGGCACCTGCATATGTTGCACAAGGAAAAATTATGGTACAAAAAAAATCCAAATACACTCTACTGTATTTTGAGGATGGTAATGAAACATCTGCTAGAAGTATTATATTAAAACTTACTGTATAACTAGTGATAACATCATTGAGGTGACAGATCAGATCATAAATATATTCACTAATGAACACTTGGCTTTATGACAACAGTGACATATAAATTCCTCTAATTATAGGTGTAGTTTGAATTTGTTACAAAAGAGAAACTAAGTTTTATTTAACAATAAATAAAGTAACTAATAAAGAGAGATGGAGACTTTTAAACAGCTTTGCTTTTGCTCCTTCACACACAAAACTCTGGGACAATATATAAAAAGAAATTTCATATGATGCCACTGACCACTGCAATATTATTTACTTAGTGAGGTCATGCAACTCCTTACAAGTGGTCTTAGTAGACAGCACAAACAATTTTTAAAACTGAGATTAAGAGTGCTTTGATTAAATAAATATGTCAAAGATCAGGAGAAAAGGCATGTATGTGGATTAGCTCTCATGGTGCTGGCGAGTATTGTGGCCTGCCCAATGCAGCTGAATGAGTGCAACTATGGCCTCAACTCTGGGGATGTTGGCCTGAAGCAAAAGAAGCAAAAAGAAGCTTTTTGCTGCTCCCTGTATTTCTCTTGGAGTTGTTGCATGATGAAGATCATGTCCACTATGCCTCGAGATGGATGGATTCCACACTGCGGTTTGGGGTGCAACTTTTCAGCAACTGGAGAAAGACTCTGGTGATGACTTACCCTGTGGCAGACCGCAGGGAGATGACTCCAGTTGCCACAGTTGGAAAATCAATGTCAAAGGTCTCAAGGGCACAACAAAGGCAGCTCCTCACAGAGAGCACCACACAGACAAATTCTCGACTCACAGCCAATAGGCTGTCTGCAGAGTGTCCACAACTAATAGATTGCTCTGAATTCCACCGTAACTGGCAACTTTGGTTTCTATAACCAGGAGATCAAGGAGCAAACTAAGCAAATATGTGATTGGAAATTCCACCTCTCCTCGAGGAAATATAAATATTCTAGAGGTACCTGAAGACAGAGGTTCAGCAGAAAAATTGTGACCAATAGAACAAATGATGCATGGATGGAGTGCAGGAGGCTCAGCAACTCACTGACAGCCATATCATGTGCAATTTCTTCAACATTTCTTCAAAGCTAACCTCAGCCCAAAAAAGGCACCACCTCACTGAGAGATAGGATGGTGGTTTACTTATCAAAGATAGAGGCTGCGAAAGCCTGCTGGAAGGAACATTTTGAAGACCTTTTCAACTGCAATTCTTTCCTTAATATGAGCACCCTTGACTCCATCCTACCATAGTCTATTAGGTCCAGTCTCACCACCACTCCTGACCAACAACAAGTCAAAAAGGCCACATCCAAACTAAAGAAAAACAAGGTTTCGGGAGCAGGTGGTATCCTTGAAATTCTACAAATTGGTAGAAGTGATCTTCAGTCACAAATCCACAACTTCATTGTCGATACCTCAGATGAAGCAGATATATTGGAGGATAGCAGAGATCATGACCGTCATCAAGAAGTGAGACAAATCAGACCTTGGTAACTACTGGTCACAGGTTACCCATGATATTTTAGAATTGCAGAACAGGTTCTGAGGAACTATATGGCCTACTCCTAACCCTTTGTTCTTATTACAGGATATATGACACAAAATATAGATATTTAAGTTATATCTGGGTCCAATGGAGTGAATGAGCAGAAATTATTTTCACATGTGGGCAGTCTAGAGTAAGGAGAAGTAAAAATAAAATGACCATTAACAAATTAAATGAAGAATTTTCTCACACAGTAGTGAAAATGTTCAAATGAAAATTAACACAAATAAAGCAAGACAATCCATATTTTAGGGAGAACTGACATAGGGGCAAGTTTGGAAGAGGAAAGTATGGGCAGGGTCATACTAGAATCCAAAGAGATTTGTTTCTAAGTTTAAAATGGCATTTATGCTGGTTAGATCAAATGACCTTTTTTTGTGCAGTAGTTTTTATGTAATTATCACAAGACTGAGTAACAGTAAGAAATAAATATCCTTATATTTTAATCAATACTTAATGACAGTTAAATTGCAATATTACAAAAGAACTTATCTGGTGAGATACACAAAATACAGGTGAGGTTCATTCTTAACGACTATGCTGCCAGAGTTCACAATACTGCAACTAACCTCAGTGTTACAGAGCTAGGGAAAGGAAAATTTGCCAAGAGTCCTGTTGACGATCAAGAAATTCTCACTGAAAGTTATCTATGCATATTAGGCAAGAGTAAGAAAAATTCAATGAAGAATGCCCACCAAAGTAACATACACTGTTGTACTTTATTGAGCAAACACTTAACAGCTAGATTACTTTATGTTTCGTCTCTTAAAGTGCAGCTTAAAACTCACCAGCATGACTAATAACAAGTGTAGCATTCCGAATGTCATCTGCTATGGTGTCCTTGAACCTATAAAATTCAACAGTAAAATTTGTTCCAACAGAAGGCTTTGGCTCAACAGATCCACGGCCAATCTGAAGAATCAGCTTCCTGTAGCCCAGTTCTTGAAGAATCTAAGGATAAATAATAATAAATAAAGGAAGGCTGCTAACAAATCTGAACAGGGTAGGAATATGCAACAACCACAGTTGCAAATATGGGAAAATGTTAGGTTAATTCAGTAGTAAATATGTGGAACTTTAAAGTAAATGATTCAAGTACCAGATAAGAAGCATTCGACAATCCTCAAAGAACTGATGACAAAATTGCTGGAACTCTAGCATGAAACCTCCTCAAATCACCGTATATAAGAAAGGGAGCTGTAGAGCACATTACTCCCATTTCTAAAAAAGGGTATTAAAAATAATTTGGGTAAGGGAAACCAGTGAGTTGACCATCCATTATAAGGAATGTTACGGACAAATTTAGTAAAGATCATGCAGCTTCTGAATAAAAATAAAAGTTAGCTTATATGGATTAAAGAAGAGGATGAGCTCTTTTCATCCAATTGTGACAAAGGAGCTCGATATGGATGTTATACTTGGATTTCAGCAAGGCTTTTAAATAACCATGGAAAGGGTGAAACAGAAATGAAGAAGGCGGGAATGTGGAAATATTTTTACAGATAAGTGTACAGTTCATTGATCAGCAGATAACATTCTGCAGCTGTAGAGGACATTCATCACTCTGGGCAAGTATTAATGACGGATTTCTACAAGGTTCAGTTTTTCATTCTTTGATCGGAACGTTTGAAAAGACTGAAGTAAACCTTAAGTATTACATCCTTTAAAAACATCTGAAAACATCACATAAAATGAAGTACCTTGTCCAGTGACTGCCCATCTGTAGCCAATTTTTAAAAATATTGATTTACAGGACATGGGCATTACTTGTCAAAACTAGCATTTAATGTCCATCTCAATTGTTGAGTTCTCCTCCTAAACCACAATCCTTTGGGTGAAAATACCCCCACAGTGCTGCTAGGTAGGGCTGGAGTTTCCAGGATTATGATTCAGTGACAATAAAGGAACAGCAATATACTTTCCAAATCAAGTGATTGTATGACTCGGAAGGGAACTTGTATTGGCGGTGATCACAAACACATTGTTGTTCTGGGGAGACATCATGGGTTTGGTGTGGAGGCAGTGAATGTTTAGGGTGGAGTTTGGTGCCAACAAAGCAAGTTCCTTTGTCCTGGTTGGTGATGGGTTTCTTGAGATGTTGCAGTTGGAAAGATCTAGGCAAGTAAGAGCATTTCATCACATTCTAGAGATGTATGCCTTGTAATGTTTTAAAGTTATAGGAGTATCACTCCTTGTAAGATACAAAGCCTCCCACCTGCTCTTTTAATCATATCTATGTGTCTGGACCAATTGTTATTTTGTCCAAAGTGTTGATGGTGCAGAATGTGAGGATGGTCATTGAATGCCAAGAAAAAGTGGTTGGACTCTCCCTTGTTAGGGATACAGATCATGGGGAGACACCAGGCTGTTTGGAGAATTGCTGTTCCAGCCGTTGACGGATAATTTGGTGGAAGCACTAAATCATAAGTCATTTATCTTTGCTCCCCATCGTCAATTTTCCCATTTCTGACTTTAAGGGAACTACATTTAATCTTCGCTAGTCCTGTTATCTTTTTACACACTTGTAGAAGCTTTTGCAATCTACATGTATGATCCTTGCAAGTTTACTCTCAAACTATTTTTCCTCTCTTAATCAAGCCCGTGGCTGAAATCTAAACTGCTCCCAATCCTCAGGCATTGCTGACTTTTTCAGTAATTTTATAAGACTCCCATTTGGATCCAATAATATCCTTAACTTTCCTTGTAAACCATACTTTGATCCCTTTTTCCATTGTATGTCTTTACTCCAGAAAGATTTGCCTATCTTTTGCAGTTCCTGCACTTGTTCCCTAAATATGAGCCATTGCCTCTCCACTGTCTCGCCTTTTTAATGATGCCCGCCAATCCATCACTGCTAGGGCTGCGTTGATCCCACCCTCCCATAGTCCTAATTGGTGGAGACATCAGACTCTCAGCTGATGATTGGATAAAGAAAATGTCATTCTACCATCTCAACTAATGATTGGATAAGCGCTTGACAATCAGTTTCATCGTGCCAACGTAGGCGCTGATTGGGTGTGTCAAGTGTTTCCCCCTCCTTCCTTTTCATCGGGTTCAGTTTGGGCTTCATCCGCTGAGGCAACTCACCTGAATGGCCTTTTCAGAGGAAACTTCCTCGATGAGGTGGTCGAAGCTCGTGGTTCCCACCGTCACGAACACGGACTCCATGTCTCGGGAGTGCCGGGCCGCAGGCCGCGACCAACCCACGGATGGCCGACCGACAGCTGAACCGGTGGCTGATCGAAAGCGGAGCGGGTGGCCGAGCAGCAGCGCGGAGATGGTTCGGAGTTTGGGAAAGGCGTGGCGCATTTGCAGCGCAAACTGGTTTCTAATGTCTCCTTAAAAAAAATGGACCTCAAGTAATCCCCACCACAGGGACTGCAGCATTTCAAGGTAGCTCATTGCCAGCACCTTCTCGAGGCAATTAGCAACCGACATTAAATAATTTATTTATAATTAAATATCATGTTCCATCAAAGAAATACTAATTTTTTCCTCTTCTCATTTTTCTTTTAGTTTTCAACCACCCTAACCGCCTGCTGCTTGGAGACAAAATGCAGAGGCACTGATCCTCTCCTGGGTTTTTGCCGCAGCAATATTAGCACAGTAGTGTGGGCGGCACGGTAGTGTAGCGGTTAGGGTAACGCTATTACAGCGCCATTGACCCGGGTTCATTTTCGCCGCTGTCTGTAAGGAGTTTTTATGTTCTCTCTGTGTCTGTGTGGGTTTCCTCCGGGTGCTCCAGTTTCCTCCCACATTCCAAAGATGTACAGGTTAGGTGCACTTGCAGGCTGGCCCCAGCACATTCTTAGTAACGTAAAAAAATACATTTCACTGTGTGTTTCAATGTGCATGTGACTAATAAATAAATATCTAAATGCTGGAGATACTCAGCAGATCTGGCAGAATCAGGTTTATTGTCACTGACATATATATGTCCTGAAATTTGTTGTTTTTAGGCAGCAGTACTATGCAAGACATAAAAATCACTATAAGTTACCAAAAAATGTATAAATAGTGCAAAAGAGGAATAACGAGGTAGTGTTCATGGGTTCATGGGCCGTTCAGAAATCCGATGGCGGAGGGGAAGCAGCTGTTCCTAAAATGTTGAGCATCTTTAGAGAGAAGTAAAGTTAGCTTTCTAGATAACTGACTTTTAATTAGAGTTTTTTGCTTATCAGTACAGTTGATCCCCACTACAGCTGGCATTCTACAGGTGTTTCCTGAATAGTTGGAGCCCTTCCCTTGTCTAATACTTTTATATCCTGAGCCTGCTAAAATATGTAAAAATCAAAAAAAAACTACAGATGCTGGAACTCTGGAATAAAAACACAAAATACTGGAAATACTCATCAAGTTAAGTTGCATCTGTGGGAAGAGAAACAGAGCTAATGTTTCAGGTCAAAGACTCTTCAACCCGAAACATTAACTCTGTTTCTATTCCTGCAGATGTGGCTTGACCTGCTGAGTATTCCCAGCATTTTCTGTCTTGATTGTGCTAAAAGACCTCTGGCTGAGAGATGACCTAAGAGAGGCCATAGTCTGTTTGGCTTTATCAGCATTGTAAGATACATTTATTCATTAAATGATGAGCAGTGTTATTTTAATTCCACAATGATGGTTTGATGATAATTGGCTGTAATTGTTTGGAAAATAATACACTTCTATTGAGAACATACTTTATCAAATGAATAGAGATAAGTAGATGGATATGGTAGGGGATAGAATTGCATCTGATATCTAAGCAGTGAGTTCCTGATATTTATTAGGAACTAGAAATTAATCCAGACAAAATTCTATCCCAGAAGAGAGTGAATAGGAAGTTTTTTTTTAGGGCTAGGTGTTACTTTAGGTTGTTTTAGCAGCTAGCATGTTGGAATATCCAAACTAAGTTACAGAGAACTCAACCCAGGCACAGTAATTGTTTGAAGACTATGAAATTACTTCCTCTTACCTGTGTCCAGCAGGCATATTTTGGTTGTAATTGGGACAAAATGGCCATTAAGGCAATGGTTGACAGGGTTACTTGAACTGAGTAGGATGAATCCTTGCTACCCCATCTGATCTCATCAATGAACGGGCTGGTCATTAAACAATGGTGTGCCCTCACATGGAAACTCAACATGGTTCCAATTTTACAACATTAGATATGTCTACTTGGATTCATCTGGATTTCACCACACCCCACCATATTCCCAGGTTTCATGTTCCAAAAAAGAATAATCTCAGGTCAGTGATGTAAATTTAGGATCTGCTCTCTCGAATTTAGTAGTACTAGCTACTCCCATAAACAAATTCCATGCATCTTCTGTTGCTGGAGTTGGCTCACTCTGCAAAGTGACTCGGAATGACAATCCTAAGGATGTAACTATGCTCTTTCTCTAAAGTACGAACAGTACAGCATACTTTTACCTGTACCTTAATGGGTACACCAGGCCTTTTGAGGGTAAAATGAGATTCACTTCTCTGCCCTGTTGAGCCTTGCTTGAACAAAGTAATGTTTCACTGTCATCTTGCATCATAGTTTTCTAAGTCTGTCGAAGGCTTCATGCCTTTCTGTTTCAAAAGCTGACTGATAGTGCTTTATAGTATATTGGGTTTGTATATACCTTTTAAGAATGCAGTGTACCACGTGTATTTGCTTAGAAACTCGATTCTACTTACTTATCATTACCAAACAGCAGAATGGAAGAATTTACAGAGACTGCTTTGGTGATGAGATATTGCTGCTGAGGAAGCAATCAAGTGTGAAGGAAAAGAGAACATGATTCTCTAATTAGAACAATAATGATGGCAGATATGTCAATGAGCTGGATAAGTTTATGTGGTTGCAGCCAAATGATGTGTATATTGAACAATCGGAGAGTTCCTAGAGAGCAAATGATACCATCAAGATTCTGGGGAGGACAGAGAGCAAGCTGGCCCTACAGGTAAAGAGAAAGGTGACTGTTGGGACCAAAAACAGGAAGTGTTATTGAGTTCATTAATAACAAGCACAAAGTCTCTTATGTGAATCTTGTAAGAATTTTAATGGTATGTTTGAATCCAAACCTTCAGAGATTTTCGCAAGTTCCACGTTTGGTATGTGCAACCAGGGACCATATAAGATGGTGGGAAAGTATACTGACAGGTTAAAGACACTGTCAGAGGTTTTTTAGATTGGGAGCTGCAGAATCATTTGATATGTGGGCACTCAGTGAGATACTTCAAGCAAAACTTGATATGCTGGATCTGAGACTTAAGGAAATGTGCAGAATAGCCACAAGTATGGAAAGGGCATTGAAGACTGTGAAATACTTTCACATGGGACATTACTCTAAGATGCAGGGAATGGAGCAAACCCCCCACCCACACCCCCCCCAAGAGGCATTGGTGACATTCTGTTCTTCACTCCCAGGTCAAGTAGATATCATGACCACTGTCAGCAGGGAAACAGAAGGACACCTGACTACGAAAGATGGGAAAGCAGTGAGGCATGTGGGTGGAAAAAGAGGGAGTGTTTGCTTTGTCTTTCATAGAAGCCACTTGATCTCAGAATGCCCATTCAAGATTCCTAGATATTTTAATTTACACTGGATAGGGAATATTGAACAGGTGTACAAGTGCCTCAAGCTGCTGCTGCTGTAGATGATAGTTCCCATTAACCTTGGTGCAAGGGTACAAAGGTGTAAATTGATAATGTTGGGCAATGTCCATGCGGTAGAATCCTCGGGTGAAGAGGCAGACTGGGGGCATTAATGAGGAAGGCATTGTGAGAAATATTTTTGTTGTCTTTTATCAATTGATATTGAAAAAAGATGACTAAAACGCGCATTGATACCACTGCAGTCACAGGGTAAGATGTGTACTGAAAATATGTCCATTACTTTTCATTGAGGCAATAAACTGGTGTTGGGTCTCTGTGCAGGAAGGATTCTCCCAGGCTCTGGGGGATTAGACTGTTGGGTTGCCAGTGGAGACAGATGAGTCCAGTTACTTACTGTGGTTGTGGCTACAATATGGACATCGATTAGACTCGACTTGAGGGACTGTTTCATAGAACCGCCTCGCTGGGTGGTGATGAGATCCTGAAGCCACCGAGGCTGTGCTGTGCACCAGCGTCACCTAAGAAAACCACTGGTTAGGTGATCTCACAGGGCCAAGAAGTCTAGAGTGCGCACAGACAGCTACAACAAGGTGTCTCAGGTGAAAGTGCAGAGACCATGATAGGTTAAGGAACGTAGCTGCATGAGAGCCAGAAAGGCAGATCATGGTGCGACATCTGGTGTAATGAACAGTCACTGATGAGCAGTTTGAGTATATGGGATAGTGGAGACAGAGACCTTGCTTTTTCTGGGTGATGGACATATTCACAATCCATAGTAGTGAGCAGTTTGGACTCTGATTTGATTAGATGATATGGAAAAGCTGGCTCATCAGTGTTAGGAGGTTGGCTGTACCATGGCCAGAATCCACTCAGAAGGTAGAAGATGAGATGCTCAATACAAGGTGTTGTAACAGTGCTATGTCAACAAAGTTGGATGGTGCTGCTTTGGTGAAAGATACTGTGCAGGTTTCAGAAAAGGGTGCATTGTCCATGAGACTTGATGGTCATGGAGCTGCTAAGTGACCCGAACCAGACTCAGACAAAACTGGGTGTCTAGAGGGAGGATAGTGTTGCTTTGCAGAGGTGACTTAAGGAGCCTGAGGATTCCACGCAGGTTTGGTCATTCTGATGAAGGTTTAGGACACTGTTTCTGAGGTGAGTTAAGGAGTTCTGATCACTGATTGACCAGATAATCTTATTTACAACTTATCCCCATGGTCACTGTGGTTTTACCCAATCAGAGACATCCCCTCCCCCCATCTCTGCAGTTTAACAAGCTTCTTTTGTCTCCTTTTCAGTTCTGACAAAGTCTCCGACCTGAAACATTAACTCTGTTTCTCTTCCCACAGACGCAGCCTGACCTGCTGAGTACTTCGAGCATTTTCTGTATTTTGCTTTAGCATGCAGAAGTGGAGACACCCTTCCTTTGAAAGGGTCTACAGAGCAATGGAAAGGTCCAGTGGCCATGGGGAACAGAAAGTGTGCATGAAGGTTAGAAGATGGGAAGCGTTAAGAAACGTTGAGGTTAGAAATAGTCACTATTGGGTTTGTGACCCTTTGGGCAGACAGAAAAACTCCAATAATCCAGTATCCGACTGTTTAGAAATCCCAATGGTTTGGCATTTGGCTCACTGGATTTTGTTTTTAATGCTCCCTTCAAACTCACCAGGGCCTTTTCCTCCATGCTCTCTTAGAACTCACCAGGGCCCTGTTGCCCATGCTCCCTTTAAACACACTGGGGCTCTGTTTCCTGTGCTCCCTTTAAACTCACCAGGGACCATGTTTCTCATGGATGCTTTAAACCCACGAAGGTCCTGTTTCCCACACTCACTTTAAGTTCACCTGGTTTACTGGGAAATTTATTATGCTGCCTGTGTAATATTGGTATTAGTTTATTATTGTCACTTGTACTGAGGTACAGTGAAAAACTTGTCTTGCATACCGTTCGTACAGATCAATTCATTACATAGTGCAGATACATTGAGTTAGCACAGAGTGCATTGATGTAGTACAGGTAAAAACAATAACAGAATACAGAGTAAAGTGTCACAGCTACAGGGAAGTGCATTGAAGGTAGACAATAAGGTGCAAGGTCATAACAAGGTAGATTGTGAGGTCAAGAGTCCATCGTATAAGGTCAAGAGTCCATCAATAGTCTTATCACAGTGGGATAGAAGCTGTCCTTGAGCCTGGTGGTACGTCCCCTCAGGGTCCTGTATCTTCTGCCTGATGGGAGAGGAGAGAAGAGAGAATGACCCGGGTGGGTTGGGTCTTTGATTAGGCTGGCTGCTTCACCAAGGCAGCGAGAGGTATAGACAAGAGTCCATGGAGTGGAGGCTGGTTTCTGTGATGCAATATCTTAAAGACAGTGAATTAAAAATGTGTTGAGGTACTAATGGGAGTAATGTCCAATAATCTTTGATACATTGTTGTATCAACCACTGCTGTTGGGTGCTGTTTGTCACAAGAGGATGTCTGGATAGAAGGTCTATCCTTGTTATTTGCCTTGCTAAACAGCAATACATAGGAACCTGTGGATGCTAAATGCCATAGAGTCATAGCGTATGGAAACAGGCCCTTTGGCCCATTTCATCCATGCCGACCAAGATGCCCATCTAAGTTAGTCCCATTTGTCTGCGTTTGACCCACATCCCTTTAAACACTCGTGTTAAATCACCAGCTCTTTCCAGGACGATGGAAGGTTTAAATGCCTTACAACCCACCGCAGATTTCCAGGATTAAGAAAAGCACATAAATTGTTTACTGTTTCTAGCCTTTAGGGAAGTAATTTCAAAAAATACAACATTAGCATTTTAATTACTTCTCTAATTTAGAAAATATTTTGAATATTTTTGTTTAAGACACAGCCATAAATTAACTCTTTCTTTCCAAGTCTTTAGTTTGGAAAGTTGGTTGAAAAAATACCAAAATGTGACAGTTGACTTTTAGACATCATGGGAGAATGGATTGATGTTCTGTCTAGATAAACAATCTGCACTTAAACATACATCTTCACAAACAGCAGATTAAGTCATTATATTCCTCACTGTAGCATGGTGAATACTCTACTGAAAGGTAGTTCTAACAGTTGGGTCTCTTGATTTTCAGCATCAGTCCAGTTTTAAACACTCTATAGTAATCCAAAATGCACACATGTATTTTTGGATCACACACCATATAATTGCAACTAACTTTCATTGAGATCCTGTCATTAAATGAAGCAACCATGACACCAGTAAAGAAAAAGCGGCTTGGTATCTTGCTGTGTTTCAACCCTATCACAAGAGGTTAGAGCGTTAATGTTTAAAAACATTTCTTGAGAAACTAACACACTGTAATGAAGGAAGCAGTAAGGTAAAATCATTTGCTTGAAAATCAGGTGCTAATGTTGTTGCCTGTAAAACAACCCATACAGATGTGAATGGTGCCAGGTTTATGTTGAATTATTTGATCTCACCCATGGCATTATTAATAAAATATTAAATTGATTCAGAACCCGTGAAGTTGTCAGGGAGGGGAGGAGCGGAAATGGGGTGGGGGGTAAGGGATTCATTCAGTGTTCCTCCTAATATAAAGTTAACATTGGGCTTAATGCCACTATTGCTGACTGGCTTCCATTATCTATCATTGTACATGAAAGATACAAAAAGCAGCTGGCGTTTATGGAATCTATATTGCAATAGGTGGAGGAAGAAATATTGGATTAACGAGAAAGGAATTGCAAACAAAATATAAAAAATACTAGAGGGCATGCATTTAAGGTGAGAGGGGAAAAATCAAAGGAGATGTGCACAGCAAGTTTTTTTACACAGAGAGTAGTGGGTGCCTGGACTGCTCTGCCAGGGATGGTGGTGGAGGCAGATACGATAGAAGCGTTTAAGAGGCTCTTAGATAGACACATGAATATGCAGAGAATGGAGGGATATGTACCATGTGCAGGCAGAAGAGATCAGGTGACATTAGCTTAATTGGTTTGGTACAACATTGTGGGCTGAAGGGTCTGTTCCTGTCCTGTATTATTCTATGTTCTACAAAAAGGGAAGTGTTTCAGATTACCCTGAAGACATTCATTTGTACCAAATCAACTTGCAGAGCTGGGTTGTTTTTTTAGTGATTTTCACTGGTGTTTATCTTAATAGGAATTTTGTTGTGAGTTTTTGATAGCACAATTCAGCAAATAGACCAGAAACTTACTTTGCAATATAACATACTTGGTTGGCAACCAGGGATAATAGTGACCAGAGGACACCATTCAGGCCCATTAGCTTTGGATTCTAAAATATTAAGACACACAATGCAATTCCCCACTATAATTTCTGCTTCACTACAGATTTGCTTTATTCAGGAAATTTTATAACTATGGTTCTAGTGGGCTATTATAAATTCTATCCACAGGGAAAAGATGGGTTGATAATGATGCCTGCTGCAATGGACTATTATTTTACCAGTGAAAAAGGAGCACATTGCTGGTCTTTATTTCTGGAATTAAAAGTGAAAGAGAACTTAATAAACAGGGATGTGGCATTGAACAACATTTAGTTTCACTTAGTACCAGATGTTTGCAATTCAGTTTTGCAATAAATTGTCCATGAATGATCATTTTGCTTCTTTTCTATAATGAGTAGAATTATCCTTCCAAATTAAGCTGATTAAATCAATAAAGAATTTGCAAGCATCTGCTTATTTTGCTCTATACCGTGATGTGTTCAGCTGCTAGATGGCCCTCTGATTCATGATGCAAGTAGAAAAAAATACTATCTAAAGAATTTAATAGATGCAACCACTCATTCACACAGTCAAAAATAGCCAAAACACATACTTATTGACATCTGTTTTAGTATCCAATAATTCAATATTAACCTCAGATGGCTGGGATATCTGCATAACATTTGGTTAGTCATTGCCAATCTCAGAGGAATTGAATCCTAGCAGAGATTTGGGTAATAATTTAAATTAATGTACATCAGTTTGGTTTTGTTCATAGTGATGCCAAGCAGGACCTACTCAGTCTTGACCCATGCCATTTTGCCTGGTTACCATCAGGTTATGGATTGAGCCACAATCTTCTACTTGACAGGCGAGGTGCAAGTCAGGTGCATAATGAAATACTCTCAAAATCACAGAATGGTTATCGCAAGGAAAGCAACCACTCAGCTCATTAAGCCCATGCTGGCTCCATGATAGAGCAATCCAGCTGGTCTCGCTCCCCTGCCCTCTCCCTGTAGTGCTGCAAAGTCTTTCAGATATACATCCAACTCCCCACTGAACACTACAGCTGAATCTGTCTCCCCTCCTAGCCTGGAGTGTGCATTCCAGACCCTAACCACTCTGGGTAATTTTATTTCATGTCACTTTTGGTTCCTTTCCCACTCATCCTTATATATCTTTGTTTTTGCCAATGGGAAGTTTTTCTCTATATACTCTGTCTATGCCCTTCATTACTTTCAATGCCTCTATAAGAACTCCTCATAACCTCTTTGTTCCAAGGAGAACAACACCATCACAGTCAATCTACAAAACCAAAGTCCCTCTTCCCTGTAAACATCTTGAACCCTCTTCAAAGTCTCACAACTCCCCTGCAGTGTGCTGCCCAGAATGCCACATAACATTGCTTGGATGAGCGTAGCTACAATTACAAGCAAAAATATTAAAGCCATCCAGGGCAGACCCGGCTATTTGTTTGGAACCCCATTCACTACCCTAAACATTAATTTCCTCCATCATGTGGCTCCAGTGTATGCTGCTTACAAAATGCACTGCAGTCACACTCTAAGCTTTTCTGACAGCCTCTCCCACAAAAAAGACAAACACAGCAGACTCATGGGGATACCACCACATTCAGATTTCCCTCCAAGTTATGGAGCATCCTGAATGGAAAATGTATGCCATTCCTTCATCTTTGCCAGGTTTAAGTCTTGGGACTCCTATCCAATGATCCTTTATAAGTAGCTTCACCAGAAGGACTGCAGTGGTTCAGAAACGTGGCTCACCAATTTCAAAGGAAATTGGCAATAGGCAATAAATTCTGGTTTTGTTAGCAGCACCCACAAAGTGCAAATGAATAAAAAGAACAGAATTAAAGTTTCAAATTGATGTCCTTTCATTAGAGTTGAGAAAAGTTGCAGATAAACAAGCTTAAAGGTGCAGGGAAAGAGTGAAAGGGGTGGTAGTGTTACGGACTCAGTGAAAGTCCCTTTAAGATAGAGAGTGTGTGTGTATGTGTGTGTGGGGCGTGCTTACGTCAATAGAAGATAAAGGACGTAATGATGTTGAAGAAGTAAGAAGAAGAGGAAGGAGAGAGAGAGAGAAGGGAGAGAGACACCAGCCTGCTTGTTTTCTCTATCGATGGATGAGAAACAATAACTGTGTTTGCCACTGAAATCCATGTATGGAAGTTGGAAGTAATCCGGTGGAGTTCACTTTGTTGCTGACCTGTAGAAGGAAACAGGTATTTGTATGTGGACGACCACAGTTCGGATGCTTTTCGGGGTGAGGAAGTCACTACCGAGTAAACACTGAAGTGTCGTTTGGGTTCCATCGTGGAACATTTGGATTTTGTATGTACTCTCTCTATGTTTTTCTACATCTACATCTTATCTTCAGACAACGGTGGTTGTTGAAGAAGCCCTTGCTCATGTTTCACCTTATGGCTTGCAGAACTGAACTTTAAGAACCATTCAGGAACTGGGAGTTTTGGACTTTGTCACACACACACACGACGAGTTTAGTTTTGGGGTTAACGTTTGAGGTTTAACATTTTTGAATTCTAACATACTAACATTTTTACTTTTATTTTACGTATTATCATAAGTAGTGATTAATAAAATAGCTTTTAACACTAAATCATGCACAGTGTGTTTCTTTTGTTCTCGTTCAGCTTCTAATTTATTTTGCTCTCGTTCAGCCTCTATCTTTGCCAGCTGCACCTGTGCCTCAGAAATTGCTATTTCACTGCCAGGAAACTGTTTTAACACTTCCTTCTCAAACACCTTCTTTTCCACATAATGGCCAGCTATCAGTCTCTGAATATCTGCCTTTCTCATAGACTGCTTTACTTCTGTAAGGTTTAGCCTTGTAGCAATCTTTATCAAATCATCCTTTTTCGCCACCTCCAATCCCTTTTGGGTTGGTGACTCCAAAAATGCCTTAATATCCATTGCTGCTGGTTTCCACACACACAAGCCAATTAAAAAGAATTTATCAGACCTCCCTCAAAAATCTTTGGATTGAATCTCGAACAAATCTCGTCAATCTGGGGTACAATCCCAGACGACACTCGTTAACCTTGGGAACTATCCCGGACGAGCCCCCAATTTTGTCACAAACCAGCAACAAAAGAAACACACTGTGCATGATTTAGTGTTAAAAGCTATTTTATTAATCACTACTTATGATAATACGTAAAATAAAAGTAAAAATGTTAGTATGTTAGAATTCAAAAATGTTAAACCTCAAACGTTAACCCCAAAACTAAACTCGTCGTGTGTGTGTGTGACAAAGTCCAAAACTCCCAGTTCCTGAATGGTTCTTAAAGTTCAGTTCTGCAAGCCATAAGGTGAAACATGAGCAAGGGCTTCTTCAACAACCACCGTTGTCTGAAGATAAGATGTAGATGTAGAAAAACATAGAGAGAGTACATACAAAATCCAAATGTTCCACGATGGAACCCAAACGACACTTCAGTGTTTACTCGGTAGTGACTTCCTCACCCCGAAAAGCATCCGAACTGTGGTCGTCCACATACAAATACCTGTTTCCTTCTACAGGTCAGCAACAAAGTGAACTCCACCGGATTACTTCCAACTTCCATACATGGATTTCAGTGGCAAACACAGTTATTGTTTCTCATCCATCGATAGAGAAAACAAGCAGGCTGGTGTCTCTCTCCCTTCTCTCTCTCTCTCCTTCCTCTTCTTCTTACTTCTTCAACATCATTACGTCCTTTATCTTCTATTGACGTAAGCACGCCCCACACACACATACACACACACTCTCTATCTTAAAGGGACTTTCACTGAGTCCGTAACAGTAGGCTGACTGAAGTGATCTCAGTTTTCCACCAGGCTGGCTGGGTAAAAATTATCTTTTGGGTTTGAGACACAGGCTTAGAATCTTAAGTTACTGTTGATTTATCCAGAAAGATAAATAGTGTGAATTTATTGTAAATGGGATTTTATTTTATAAGCCCCATTTATGGTGACAACAAATGGAAGGAAAAGTACCATGAGGAAGAAAAATATGGACATTTTTGGACCTGCCAACAATAACATTGACTATTAAGAAGAGAACATGTGAAATGTGACATAGAGAAACAACTAAGTATATTCAAAACAGGAAATGCCACAGACCCAAAAAGCATACCACTGAAGCCCTTGCTCCAAAAATAGCCATGTCCCAAGTTCTGCAGTTCCAGTAGAACACTGGCATCTACTCAGCATGTCATGATTGCCGTCCTCCAAATGGTGTAACTAAGTTGTGCGAGAAAACTTAAGCAACATTGCCATTCAAAATAAGCAACTCGTTCACAAAATGGCTTCCAGCCACTATAGCATCACTATTAGTCTGCCAGAAGCTTTGCATCCCCACCCCCTTGCCATTTAAAATATCTCATAAGATGAAAAAGTGGTTGTTGATTGTCTTTTAGTCCTGCCTCTCTGACCTCTAAATATACCAAGCCCAAACCTTCCCTGCTTATGGCCTGCAAAAATTAAAGTGACTGCATCCCAGTTCAGTTTATTGTATGTGAACTTGGCAGCACTGGTCCACAGACCCTGGACAGATGTGACATGGCCAACTTCTGCCCTGCCAAACTAGCATTAATGATAATAATGTGATCAGTAATTTGTCTTCCTTGGTTCGTTTCTTTGATGCTTGTATCAGAAATTTGAGTATGATACCTGAAGCATAACAGGAAAGAATAACAGACAGTAGATGCGTAGAAGGGACTAACTAATTGCATTACTCTTGTGGAACAATGTAGCTTTGTTCTGCTGCTAAAGTATAGGTATGTATCCCTTTAAGGCCACACACATTGAGGTCAGCCAAGCACTGAGTCAGATCTTTCATGAGTTCAATGCTTTATAGACCGGAAAAAAAAGACCACAAGCTTTGTGCCTGGGAAAATTGGTTAAATGCATGCAGACATTGAGATACCAGTCTTATCTGTTGTCAGAGGGTTCTTGCATTCCAGTAGCTGCTCTTGCTTCTTACTTTTTCCTCAAACATGATAGATATTTACATGGCCTAGTATATGATGAATTATAAAAAACCTCTTGACATGAAGTCTTCTGATATTAGTTGATATCACATTATTATATCTCATGCATAGAGGAAATTATGCTTTACAAACAAATGAGATATGACACCAAAATTCAACTGTCGACTAATTGTGGAAAAACTCAGAAAGGAACATTTCGCAGTTGTGAATTGGTCTGCCGCGGAATGGACAGAATCTATTGGTGTACGTGAGAAGCTTAAGTGCTGAAATCACGCCATTTCTAAAATTAGCAAAGTGATTGAACATCAAAGTATCAGTTCCAAGACCAGGATTTAGAAAAAGACCAAGAAATTTGTTTAAAAGTGTAAGTGAAGCTGTTCAAATACATATCAAACTTTACCATTTGATGATGATATGATTAATGATGATGATATATCTTTATTGGTCACATGTACATTGAAACACACAGTGAAATGCACCTTTTGCATAGAGTGTTCTGGGGGCAGCCTGCAAGTGTCACCACGCTTCCAGTGCTAACACAGCATGCCCACAACTTCCTAATCCATAAGTCTTTGGAATGTGGGAGGAAACCAGGGCACCTGGAGGAAACCCATGCAGACATGGGGAGAACGTACAAACTCCTTACAGACAGCGGCGGGAATTGAACCCGAGTCACTGGCACTGTAATAGCGTTACACTAACCGCTACACTACTGTACCTGCTCACGTGAAGTATGAAGTAATTGTGAAAAGTACATTTTATTTTTAATATGTTTGTAACCTAATTTGTGGCCAATATTTCCTAGGGCACCTTTATTTTCAAGAATTGACTTGAGCTATTGAATTGCATATTTTATGAGTAAACTTTGCAGAATTGTGTTTGTTTGTTCTTGTTAGTATTCCTGTTATTTGTATTCCGATTTTTATGGGTTAATTGCAACAACTTCGATGTAACTTGTTAATATTCTTTGAAATGCAAAGAGTAAAGATGACAGATGGGTCTTGGGTAACACTTGAAGAGGGTGGACACTTAAGTCTGATAGCAAGAGACGAATAAGTAATTACAGTAAAATCCGTGGTGCCAGACTGGCAGATTTTCCAGACTATTGGTTTTTACTCTATTGATACTCCAACACACTTTTAGTTTGGCTTTTGTAGATGTGACACGGTAATATAATAAGTTTTCCAGTAAGTCTGCTAAGTTTAAAGGGAGTGCAAGAAACAAAATCACGTGAGTTTAAAAGGACTGTGGGAACAAGTGGGACTGTGAATTTAAAGAGAGGAAGGGAATGGGGCTGTGGTAAGCTTAAAAGAGCATGGGAAACTGGGCCCCAGTGGCTTTAAAAGGAATATGGCATCAAGCCCCAGTGAGTTTAAAGAGAGCATGGGAACGGGGCCCCGGTGAGTTTTATGAGAGTGTGGGGTAGGGCCCCGGAGAATTTAAAGAGAGTGGGAAACAGAATCAGGTGAGCCAGATGCCAAACCTTTAGGCTTTCCTAAACATCAGATTTTGGATTATAGAAGTTTTAATATGTATCTCTTTTCATCCATTGCTAGCAGATCTCCGTTGTTGTGTACCAGCTCAGGATCAGTCATTTCTGTTAGTCTAAACATCTTAATGGTGACGCCGTTGATTTAATGATGTTCACTCACACTGTAATATATATTCTTGTATGAATGAGTTAACCACTATAACATTCCTATCCACCTTGTGACCTGGTTCAGATATTCTTGCCATTTGCATATGTATCTGTATTACATTATTGTAAATATTATGTAATTGTATGACTGAGGAAGGTAGTACAGAAGCAAGTATACTATTTTGTATTTTTTCCACATCACTTACAGTTACACAACACTCTTTGTACAGAGTACACACAGTATCATTCATCAAGCACATGGCTTGAAGCAGATCTGAGTCTGGAAATCTAATTAATAGTGTTCTGGAAAAAAACAAGGGAAAGTCAATCACTGAGGTGCAAATGTACCCCCATCTGCTGAATATACGTAAATAAGGTGATTAAACAGTTAAACTTAGGACATACTGGTTGGTAGATTAATTAAGCACTGTAAATTTCCCATTGTGTGCAGGTGAGTTAGAGAATTTGGATAGAGTTGATGAGAATGTGGGGAGAACAACATGGGATTAGTATAATTGTGTACTTGATGGTTGGCACAGGATCATTGAGCTATAAATCAGCAGTAGAACAGATTTTTACAAATGTTTTGCGTATCCTTTTTTTTCATTAAAATAACAATGTGCAACTAATGATTGTGACAGAAAAAGCTTTCTCAAGAGATGGACTCTGAGCTGCAGAGGGTGGTGCATATATGGAACAAGCTATCAGAGGAAGTGGTTGAGGCAGGTACAATACCAACATTGGAAATACATTTGGACTGATACATGGATAGGAAAGGTTTAGAGGGACATGGACCAAACACGGGAAAATGGAACCAGCTTAAATGGGCATCTTTGTCAGCATGAACCAGTTGGGCTGAAGGGCCTGTTGCCGTGCTGTATTACTCTATGACACTAAAACAGCTGGGAAAATTGCCCCATTACTCAACATCCAGTGGGTAAACTATGCCCTGGGAATATTACCCAGGAAATCAAGGAAAGTGACAGCTGTGTCTTTGATATTCAACTTAAAAGCCTCATTGTTCCAAATTTTGTCCCACCTCAAATTATTTCTAATTTGGTTACCATTACAAGTGTGGTGACCCACCACATCGTCCATCAAACTGCTCCAATGGAGAGGTAATATTTCAGATACCTTGTCCTTGACCATCATTTTAGAAATTTTAATGAATTTTGTTGATTACTGAAAGCTTCCATTAAAGTACCTCTGCAGCAGACAACCAAAAGAGCCTCATTTTACATACCTCTTCCCCATCTCCCAACTTGGTAGCTTAGTGGGGGAAGAGAATTAAGCATCTTTAAGATGGCTCTGAAAGATTGCATCCCTTTGCAATCATGACAATATGAATATTGAAATATATTGCAAAAAATCAAACTGCTGGAGGAACTCAGTGGGTCAGGAGTCCTGATGCCAGGCTTGACCCAAACTGTCGACTATCCCTCTGCCTCCACAGCAGTTTTTTGCTGCAGATCCTAGCATCTGCAGTCTCTTGTGTATCCTGGTAAAACATATTGTTTGAACTGAGGAACTGTTTATAAAGTCTTGTCATCACACAAACTTGTCAACCTTACTCCCATTCAGCTGGGTAATTAGAAGTATGGCATGACAGAGCACTTTATTTTAGAGCTAACCTGTTATCATGCCTTTATGAGATGTGCTGATGGCTTCAGAAACAATGTGCCTACTATCACAAAAGCTGATTTAGTAGGAATCAGGAGGAATCATCTCAAACTATTCTCCATCCATCTCTCTTAATCAATGTCCTTGAGAATCCAGTGAAATATTCAGTTTTTAAAGAGTTTTTTTGAAATCATAGCAGCCAGAAATTTTAACCATCAGTTTAACATTTGTCATGTAAATTGCAATTAAGAGCTTATGCAGATGCCGTAGTTCTAAAGCAAGGTTTGCCTTTAAAGGTTTGCCTTCATTGTATTTTATAAAGTATAACAGAAATGAGATTAACTAACTGCATTATGTTGTTGCACTATTCTATTGTTGCTATTATCATATCTACAAGTCACAGCTTAGTTGAATGAACTGGGCAAAGGTCTCCATTTGCTGATGGTTGTTAGTGAAATGAGATATGGCAGTTATCAGTCTAATCCTATCTACATTACAAGTTTGCCTTCAGTCGAGCACTCAATTCATTACTCCTAGGGCGAAGACTTAGACTGTAGACATTTCAGTCAGTACCAGCTGGTGTATTTATGCTGACTGTTTCTTACTGGAAGTATTTTGGTAGTCCTACCCTTTCACCCGTTAAAGGATACCAATCCATTCCAGTCCCTAGCAACTAACATCTCTTGAAAGCAACTGAGTTTTGAAGGATAAAATTATTCAGGAAATCAGGCAGTAAGATGTTCCATCTTGGTTAATTCCTGATTATTTTCCTTTGTTCCAGTCTTTACAACAAATTCTGCATTTTAAGGTTCTGGGTATAAAATACAATCCCAACTGTATAGCTCAGATTGAGTATCATAGTATGCACCAGGGAAGCTCAGCTCATGATTGAATATGACACTGAGGTTCCAAACAGTTTGATTCTGTGAAGACTCTGATCACCTGTATGAAACAATTCCATTTGCTGAATGAAACCACAAGGAATAACGTTGAGAGTAGAATGACAGAAATTTTCAAACATTAATATTTGTGCTATACATATTTTAACTTTAATTGATTCACCAGCTCCATTTACAAAGCTATCACTTATGGCTTGACTAACCTTATCTTCATTATCTACTAACATTGTTCCTTGGATAAAGAAAACTAAGCAGTTACAAGAAAACACAATTTGAATTTAAATTATTTTCATTATAATTTTTAAAAGATGCCTGGATTCTCTAATTAAGCATACAGCTCAATGACTGCCCATTTTAATATTTTTCAATTCTCTGCTGAAAATACAGATTTAAAAAAAATAAATGCATGCAAGAGCAGAGGATTGCTTGTGTATTTCGCCTATTCAAATGTCAGCTAATTATTTTCACACTGAAAGGCTTCACTTAGAGCTCATGCACCGTCACCTAATGACTATTCAAGCCTTCTGTTGAATTCATTAATGCTAACAAAGTGGCTATAAAAAGCAAGCTGCATGCAAAAAGCAAGATCCCAGCAATATCAACTAGTTTCACAGTATGAGATTTTGTGGTTATTCAATCATAGCAATTGAATTAAAGCAGAAATAGCATAATACTTCAAGTAAATACAATAAAAAATATTGGAAGTACACTGTTGATCAGGTATCATGTATGGTGAATGAATTAAAGTTAATGTATCAGGTCAAATTACTTGCCTCAGAAGCTTTCAATACTGGTTTTCTTTTACAGAATAGTTTGTAGATATTTTTCAGCCCACAAGTGTTAGAGAATTGATTGTTAACTATTATTTGCACCATTTTAATTATTTTCTCTTTTTTGTCCTTCTCCCTCACAAATTAAACAAACCTGTGATGGGGAGGGAAATCTTTTACTTTCCTAGGCTCTGCCAATGGCTCTGGCTTGTACCACAAGAAAACCTAAAAATGGAACAAGGCCAGTATTGTATGGGGCAGTGGTGAAATCTTGGCTAGAATTCAAGATGCTTAGCTGCTATTTAAAATGAAACAAAAACATATAGCCTGAATCTTGAGGCTATAATGACAACACCATGAAATTGACAGCAATTTCAGGATTTTGCACGTGTGTAGTTTAACGTGGAAGCCACAAAGTTGTTGACAACATTCCTTTGGCAGCTGCATTGTGTTGCCGCCTTCTCCTCTATAATTAGGGCAAATCAGTGATCTGATGAAGATATCAGGTATTTATGCACCGACCATACTCAGAAATATCCTGAAAATTTAAAAAAATTTATTCCATGAGTTTTTAGCAATTCACAAAGTCATAACTACTGTTTAGCAAACTATATTTGTTTTACCTTAAGATATGTGGTCCATGTGATCCAATGTATGTGGATTATTATTTTCTCAGATAAATTTTTAAAATGATGACATTTAAAATAACAATTACTGGTTATTAACTAAACTGTTAATTCTTTACCCTTTATGTATTTTTATAACCTTATTATGAGGATAAACTCTACAATATTGCATGACTGAAGGCCGAGCAGTATCAGAGGTGTGGATTGAAATAATAATTTTAGTATTAATTATCACTGGTTAATTCATCACTTACTTTTGTTTCTGCTTTATTTCCATTTCCAGTTACTGAAACTGTACTTTCAAAATGGAACATTGATTTCACTAACCCTGAGTTATCTCTCGTGTAGATCCCAGCCTTCCTTAATCCATGTCAGGTAAGATTTCCTGAGAAATCCATATATCTGTGCAGCATCAGTGGTGAATAGATGACTATTCAACTATTGATTTGTTTGGATAGAAAATAACTTGAAAGTGCATCAGAGTGTCTTGGATGTGTAATAGGGACAGAAGTATATTTGCAATGACTAACTTCAATTCAATTACAACCTGAACTAGGTTTATTTTAGTTGAATAAAGAGAGACCAGTGAATAATGTTTATCTCAAATATATTGACAGAGGTGAACACAACATCTGACATCCTTTCTGAAAAATGTGTTTTCATGATTTTGAAAAACATTTACAAATGAAAATAATCTGAAGTCATATGCTTGACCAGCAGAGGGTGCTGAAGAATGATTTAAGTTAGAACTGTTAGTTTTCATTTGCAGTCTACAAAAAAAAAGTCTACCAGTGCACATAGTCATCATTTGATGGCCACTGCAAATAGGTTGCTCATCCTGCTGGCATGTAAGGTATATCTTGGTTCCACTCCTACTCTTGAACTTTGCAACTCTTTGTCTCTCTCTCTCTACTTGCACTTTGGGAGATCAAATATAAAGGGACAGTACACTATCAATGGCAAGACCCTTAACAGTGTTGGTGTACAGAGGGATATTGGGGCCCAAGTCCATAACTCCCTGAAAGTGGCTGTTCAGGTTGATAGGGTGGTAAAGAAGGCATGTGGCATGTTTGCCTTTATAAGTCAAGACATTGAGTTCAAGATTCAGGAAGCTATGTTGTAGCTTTATAAAACTCTGGTAAGGCTGCATCTGGAATATTGAATTCAATTCTTGTTGCCCCATTACAGGAAGGATGTGGAGGTTTTGGAGAGGGTGCAGAAGAGGTTTACCAGGATGCTGCCTGGATTATAGGGCATGTGCTATGAGGAAGGGTTGCACAAACTTGGGTTGTTTTCTTTGGAGCAGTAGAGGCTGAGGGGAGACCTGATAGAAGTTTATAAGGTGCATAGATAGAGTAGACAACTGACATCCTTTTACCAGGGTTGAAATGTCTAATACTAGAAGGTATTCATTTATGGTGAGAGGGGGTAAGTTTAAAGGAGATGTGCGGGGCAATTTTTTTACACAGAGAGTGGTGGGTGCCTGGAATGCGCTGCCAGGGCTGGTGGTGGAGGCAAATATGATAGAGGTGTTTAAGGGGCTCTTAGATAGGCACATGAATGTGCAGAGAATGGAGGGATAGAGACACTATGTAGGCAGAGGGATTAGTTTAGTTAAGCATTTAAATACAAGTTTAATTATTTTGGCACAACTTTGTTGGCCAAAAAACCTGTTCCTGTGCTATACTGTTCTATGTTCAATGTTTTAAGTGCAATATCCAGAGAGTCAGTTGGACTCTTGCCCCAAAGCTTCTTTCATTAGAATAGGGCAAGGAAAAAGTCATTGAGAATCGCACGAATAATTCTCATCAGAGTGAAAATGAACCTCTTTTATTTCAAGGATCAGCCTTCTGGTAAGTTATCATTTTAGTATTTTTAAACCCAATTCACTATAAAAAGGGGGTTCCTTGAGGAGATGTATACTGTACCCTGTTAAATCCAATGCAACCACTTCAGTGTTAACAGACACAATGCTTATTTGTATTCTGGTACCTTCAGGGAATCACGGACTTGAGGAATGGTATAAAATTGTGTCTTAATGGTGACTCAAATTTAAACTGATGTAAATTGGAAGGTGCTACTTAATTGGGTACAGAAATAAGATAGTATGTACAGGAGTCAGAAACCAGCTTACTGTCCTCTGGGGGCCTGTGTTATGTCTGTTTATAGCTCTCTTGAGTGAGATGGAGAAATAAATAAAATAATGAGATGTCAGTGTACCATTAACATGCAGGATCTGTTAATGCTCCCTCCCTCACTTTCATAATTGGCTCGGTTTCTTTGCAGAAGTGGCGGTTGCTAAGTACGTAAGCACTATAAATATTTAGTTGTGGAAAAGTGAGTGAAAGGCGAGGGTGGAAAGGTGTATACGATCTATACCATCATTCAAAGTACTCCCAACAAAACAATTATCTTTCTCAAACTCACCCAAGGTAATTTAGAGGGATAGGCAACAAATGGAGATAGTAAAATTCCAGGGGTTACTGATGATGTCCTGTCACTTGATCAGAAAAATGGGATAACTCCCAGATCAGTGATGTAAATGGTGACAAACCAACTTTCTGAGATTTCTGCCAATTCCTGCACTATGTCCCATGGGCAAAGCATTGTCACCTGATGGAATTCCAAGGACAAATTGTTTTTCTGCATGAAGAGAATTGAACAATATCATTGTTGCTGTTCAGGTTTTGGGTTTAGATAGTTAGAATCTTGTTGCTTCAAACAATTGCTCTTTTACTTTAGGAGATAATGGACGACTGGAAATATGTATTGCATAGCAACACATTTTTTTACTCCATGCAATCTAATTTCAGTGATGAAGAAAATATATATGAAATTTGGAGACTTTATGTGAATTGCATGGTCTGCATGTATAGACCTCCCTGGCTGGTCCCACACACCCCGGGAACCTTCCTTTAATAATTTATTGATCTGGTTCTCACTTACCATCCCTGACCTCGCCTTCACCATGATAGCCTTGGGGTGGGGCACCAAGCTCATCACCCTCATACAAACCCCATCCTCGTCCACCAGTCTCTCAACTTAGACCTCTATTCCCACGTGTCTTCTGATGACCGTTCCTAATCCAACATTTGATATACCCCCTAGGCAAAGACACGTCCCTGATCACCAATAGTTCTCCAACTGATGATTATTACTCCCTGATAAACCGACACTCACTCCTAGCTAATCACAGCTCCATGATCCCTGGCAACCATTCCTTGCCCTGACTTCATTGCTGCCTTCCCTTCTCACCAATCCACACCCCTTTTCCCTGCACCCACCCTCCCCCACCCCAGGCTCAGTCCCAGAACCATTCCTTTCTACGTTTGCAGTGAATATAAGTGCCATTGTGCTTTTAAGAACCAAGTGCACCACATGGTATGACTTTTGATACATTATTGGACCAAATGTTGTCATAAGATTTTTGCCTTCAATAAAGGAAAGTCTATTGATTGTTTCATCTCAACTCTTTGCCTAAATAAATAGCAACATGAAAGGACCCACAAGCACTGTATTGGTGTTGAGTTTGGGATATCGGTGTTGAAGGATTTAGTAGGACAGTGAGCCAGTGGACTTGGTTCTCTAGGTAGAGAAGTGATGCTGGCAGCTTATGGATATGGTAGATGTATTGTTGAGCTCAAGAAATACAAAAGTGAATTCAGCCATTTGCCCAGTATGGGAGCAAGTAGGAATCTTCCTGGGGTGAATGATATTGTTGAGATCCCAGAAGAGGACACAGAATAGAGTAACACGGCCATGTGTGAGAAGACGAAGGTGATAATGTTGTTGGTGGTAGGGCTTGAGATGAATGAAAATTGGTGAAGTAGTAGGGGGAGGAGAATATCTCGACAACCTTCCAATATTGTAACTACCTGCATTAATACTGTGTGGGCAACCTGATCCGTGTTACGGATGACTGTGCCTGGATCAATTCTAACTTAAATAAATATGAAAATATTGGAAACACTCAGCAGAAGGAAAGAAAAACAGCATTAACATTTCAGGCCCAGGACCCTTCGTCAGAACTGGGAAACTTGGATCTGAAATGTTAACTCTGTTTCTCTTTTTACAGACATTGCCTGACCTGTTGACCAGCATTTTCTGTTTTTATTTGAGATATTCAACATCCTAAGTTTTTTTTTCATTTATTTTTAGTTCAAATGTTGGTCAGAGCACTTTCACATTTTATAACTGTTAAGTGAGCATAACATTTTGGAATTACAGTTGAAATGTAATTCAAATATGGTGTTTCACCATTGTTAATGTTTTAATATCTTAAGCTTAACAATAATACAGGGTGGCAGTTTCTGTGACCCAGACAGCAAGGCCTTTGATGGATTTCTGTGCGTGATGAAGACAGCATACACAGAGCAATGCTTGTGGATGAAAATCAGTGCTGCTCTTGGCTGGTTGCCTCATTGACATTGATAGGATTCTCCCCTGTTGCTGCAGCATCAACTAAACAGCACTGGATGTTTGGACTGGGTAGAGTTCTCACCCAATCATGATCATGTTCAGTTCTCCATAATAGCATCAGCAGAAGTCACATCATGTAGAGTGATGCTGATGAGAAGGATAAATGTTATGGCTTGCACAGGGCAAAAGGAACACAAGTTTCACCCTGAACTGAGAGAAGAAGGAAAAATCGCCTCAGTTTGCATTGAGAAGTGAAAGGGAGGAGAATGCCAGTGTGACCTGTGTTGGGTGAGGGGGAATGTGAGCATGAACTGAAAGGATAAAAGGAAGATGAATCCCTCTATATATTCCATGGAAGGAATGCCTTGGATTAATAGTGACAAGCAGGTAAACAATATTAAAGCGATTTGACAATCGGATATAGCAAATACAGTAAACAAATACAGCTCCAAAATAGTATACAGTTGCAGGAAGATGGGGTAGGATCCCTAAGAATCATGGAGTCACACAGCACGGAAACAGACCCTTTGGCCCAACTGGCCCATGCTGATGAAGGTTCCAATCTAAGCTAGTCCCATTTGCCCACATTTGGCCCATATCCCTATAAACCGTTCCTATCCATGTACCGAATGCCTTTTAGGTATTGTTAATCTACCTGCCCCTTAATGTACTTCCTCTGGCAGCTCATTCCATATACTGACCATCCTCCTATTAAATCTCTCCCCTCTCACCATAAACCCGTGCCCTCTAGTTCTTGATTCCCCAACCCTGGGAGAAAGACTGCATTGACCCTATCTATGCCCCTCATGATTTTATAATTTTACAAATTGTTACAATCTATTGTTACACCAGGAATGGAATGTTGATATATGATCACCATGTTTCCTGCAGCACTTTATGGTCACTATGTCGGATATTTCTATATTAAGGGCTGATTTTTGATTTTTCAGAGGCTGTTGGCTTGCTTTTGTCTTCCTCTCCACTGTTGGCTCAAAGTTATGCAACTCAGCTGACTGCAGACATGGCTCATAATTGCTGCAAATGGCTTTAATATAAACCTTAAGGATTTCAGATTTGCTTTCATCATTTCTTGATAACACAGCCAGACTTACACACAATTGTCCTTTTTTGTCAAATTTCATTCCAATTTCACCAGAAGGTTGAAATCCACCATAAGATTAAGTTAGTGATTAACTGAAGTTGTGTTGAAATCAATAACTGTTCACTCAGCACTGTTTCACGAGCAGGCATCAAGTCAGCTAAGCCGTCATATGATTGGAAACAAAATGCAAATCAAAAGCCTCTTGTATTTATCCGACACTAATCCTGCTCCACCTCTGGGCAAGATGGCAAGGGAAATCTTGTCCCTGCTGACATCTTTCTTTCTGGTATGCTATTTTCTGTTTTATAGAAAGCAGCAGATCTATAGAAACAGACTTTATAGAAAGAATGTCTGCCCTGCTGACCTTCTCCCTTTTAATATGAGAGCCGCATACTCTTCCTTCTTTCTGCATTCTCACTGTATTGACATAATGATTCATTGCTAACTCTTTCTCTCCTGACACCGCACATTCTTTATCTCCTTCAGTTTTCAGTTCCTCCCACAATCTATAAGCTTTTAAAACTCAAGCTACTCCTTGAATTAACTATTACTCCTCTAACCTGGCAACTTCGGATGAAACTGGAATCACAGATGGACACTCAACAGCTGTGGCCGGGCTTGCACAATATAACTTCCTACAAGATGAGATCAGGTAGCATAAGTGGCAATGACTAATCACTCCTGAATGAACTCAATGCTTTTTATCCATGGTTTGATAGGGAGAACTATGACACACCCACACAAGCCCCCACATCACCGGAAGACCCTGTTGTCTCAGTCTCTGAGGCCAACGTGTGAACATCCTTCAAGAGGGTGAATCCATGAAAGGCGTCTGGTCCAGACAGTGTACCTGGCCAAGTATTAAAGATCTGTGCAAAGTGGCTGGAGTATTTATGGACATATTCAGTCTCTTGCTCCTGTGGTCTGAAGTTCCCACCTGCTTTAAAAAGGCACCTATTGTAACAGTGTCCAAGAAAAGCGTGGTGACCTGCCTCAATGATTACCATCCGGTAACGCTTACATCAACCGTAATGAAGTGCTTCGAAAGGTTGGTTATGGTGCAAATCAACTCCTGCCTCAGAGATGACCTGGATCTACATCAGTTTGCCTATCGCCACAACAGATGCAATTTCTCTGGCTCCTCACTCTGCTCTGGACCATCTGGACAAAAGGAACTCGTATGTCAGGCTGCTATTCATTGACTACAGCTCGGTGTTCAACACAATCATCCCATCCAAACTCATCATCAAACTTCAAGACCTGGGCCTCTGTACCTCCCTCTGCAACTGGATACTCGATTTGCTCATTGGCTGACCCCAGTCAGTGAGGATCAGTAACAACATCTCCTCCTCATTGATCATCAACACAGGTGCACCTCAAGGCTACATGATTAGCCCCCTGCTCTGCTCTCTATACTCACATGACTGTGTGGCTAAGCGCAGCTCCAATGCCATATATAAATTTGCTGACAACACCACTGTTGTTGGGTGAATCACAGGTGGTAATGAGTCAGCATACAGAAGCGAGATAGAACACCAGGTTGAGTGGTGCCTCAACAACAATCTCTTGCTCAACATCAGTAAAACTAAAGAGCTGATTGTTGACTTCAGGAAGAGGAAGGAGGGTGAACATGTGCCAGTCTACATTGGGGGATTGGCGGTGGAGAGAGTCAGCAGCTTTAAATTCCTGGGCATTAACATATCGGATGACCTGTCCTGGGCCCGCACGTAGATGCAATCACGTGGAAAGCACACTAGTGTCTTTACTTTCTTAGGAGGTTAAGGAGGTTCAGCTTGTCACCAAACACTCTAATAAACCTCTACAGATGTACGGTTATCCTAATGTAAAGTATCCTGACTGGTTGTATCATGGTTTGGTACAGCAATTTGAATGCACAGGAATGTAAGAAGCTGCAGACAATAGTGGATTCAGCCCAATACATCACAGGCACATCCCTCCCCACCATCGGTAGTATCTACAAGAGGCACTACCTCAAGAAGGAAACATTCATCATCAAAGATCCCCACAATCCGGACCATGCCATCTTCTCGCAGGAGGTACAGAAGCCTGAAGTCCCACACCACCAGGTTCAAGGACAGCTACTTCTCTTCAACCATTCTGTTCTTGGGCCAGCCGACACAACTCTAATCCCTACAGTTCAGCAGCGCTATGACCACTTTGATCACTTTGCTCTAAAATGGTCTTCGTGTTTTTGTTTGTTCTAATTGTGTTTTCTTGTAAAAATTGTGTATAATTTATGTTTATGTTTTTCTTGTGAATGCTGTTTATATGGTGCTATGTGCCTATGATGCTGCTGCAAATAAATCTTTCATTGCACCTGTACATACATGTACTTGTGCATATGACAGTTAGCTAATTGGACTGTGGTCTTCACTCAAGTTGAAAAACTGAGGTGACAACGTATAGTAGACAATAAAGGCTCCAGGTTTGATCTGAGGCCTTTTGGAAAATTAGCTTGTCTCAGCCATAATAGTATCAAAAGTGCGATAGTCTGTTTTATGATGGAGGAAAAACTAATCCAAGGTTTCACCAGGTATTTCTGTCTGTTATATGAGCAGGAACCACTGCCTTTAAAGTAAGGCCCATACTCAACGAATGAAAGTGCAATATTACACCCCGAATATTTGAATCAAACAGAAACCTGCGTCATGGTTTTGAACTTAGGAAAGGAGTTACAGAGTTTGGGGTCTGGGCTGCTGAAGACATGGCCATCAATAGTACTGAGTCTAAAACCAGGGAAGATCAAGAGGCCAGAACTAGAGTTATGAACAGAAGAAAAAAACACGAGTGGGAGCAGGCTGTCAGGTCCTTCAAACCTGCCCCACCATTTAATATAATCATGGCTGGTCTGTGCTGGCCTCAGCTTCTCTTCTGTGCCATTTCTCCATACACTTCTATTCTTCGATCTATCAAATATTTATCCACCTCTATTGATCCAGCTTCCACCACCCGCCAGTGTAGGGAATTCCAGATTCACCACCCTCTGTGAATTCCAGATTCACCACGCCTTTGTTCAAGACTCTCCCACTAGTGAAAACCTTCCAACATCTACGCTGTCAAGCCCCCTTAGGATCTTATATGTTTGAATAAGGTCACCCCTCATTCTTCTACGCTCCAAGGAATACAGGCCCAAACTATTTAGTTTCTCTTGGTAAGATAGTAGCGTAGTGGTTAGCGCGACGCTATTACAGCACCAGCGATTGGGTTTCGATTCCCGTCGCTGTCTGCGAGGAGTTTGTACGTTCTCCTGTGTCTGCGTGGGTTTCCTCCGGGTGCTCTGGTTTCCTCCTACATTGCAAAGACGTACGGGTAGGTTAGTTTGGGTTTAAAATGGGCGGCGCGGACTTGTTGGGCCGGAAGGTCCTGTTACCATGCTGTAAATAAAAAAAAAAATAACCCTCTCATCCCAGGAATTAGCCTGGTGAACCCCCTTTGTACTGTCTCCAATGTTACTATATGTCTTCTTAGGTTCAGAGACCAAAACTGTACACAGTATTTCAGGTGAGGACTCACTAACACCCTGCACAATTGCAACAAACCTCCCTCATACCATTATAATAGCCCTTATTTAAATTGAAGACACTGGTTATGGACCGATGGTGTTCATCTTCAAACTGCATTTGGAATTCTGTAATATTGTGGTCACTACCTCCTCAGGGATCTTTATCCATGAGAACCCTTATTAATCATTCCTCAATACATAGGACCAAATCTAAACTAGCCCGTTCCAAGGTAAGCTCCACAATGTACTGATCTAAAAAGCAGTCCCTGATACATTTCATAAATTCTTCAATACCCTTGCCAGTTTAGTTCATCCAATCAACATGTGGATTAAAATCCCTCATGATAATTGAATTTCCCTTCAAATTTCCTCATTTATGCTCTGATCTATTAAGAGGTCACATTTTGGGGGTCTGTAGACTGCTCCCACCTGTGTGTTCCTTCCAATGTTGTGACTGTGACTGAGCCACATGGAGACTGGTAGCTGAGAGATATAAAAGGTCTTTATTCATCATAAACAGGCCTTTTGGAGAATCCATTTCTCCACTCCCCACACTCAACAGCACAGTGATGCCTTATTCTTTTTAAACACAAAGACAACAATAAATGCTTAACAACTGTTTCAATGGCTATAGTTACTCAATTTTAACATTTTGAGTGTAGACAGGTAATTTTACAGACTTACACATTTACAGTGGGGCCACATCCAGCCAGCGAAGCCTCTTTGAATATTCAAATACTGGTGGCTGATCTGAGGGTTTCTGAGCACAAAACACCAGACACCCAAAGTATACTACTTTTGTTACATTGTTGAGGGATAGCTCCTTGAATATACAAACAGCCAGAATATTAGAGACAAAACAGACATGTCCTGAACTGTGTATGACGTGGCAGGATATGTCTTTAACCATGTGATAATACAGGAGATTGTATTAATTTAATGCCTTCCCTAATCTCATCATTCAATGAGGGCCAATTAACATGAACATTCATCTATTGTCTTCCCCGTGCAGTTATAATGGTACAGAATCAGAATGTCCCACACCCGACATTGGAGTCAATGGGTTTAAAGTACCAGTGGAAGTTAAATTGTGAATAGGTCTTTGTTGAAGACTGGTTCTCATTTTAATTAATATCTGCTATCAATGTAATTTCATAACTCCAGAACAATCTCTAACACTTGATATCACGAGTCAGGACTGCTCTTGTACCTTCCTTGATCAAGAATGCACCCCACCTCCTTTTCCCTTTGGTCTGATCTTTTGGACCAGTGTATAATTTGGAGTACTGAGCACCCACTCCTGATCACCCTGCAACCACATTTCTGTAATAGCCATCACACTCGTTTGTTGCTTGCTGTGCTCTTAACTCATCTATTTTGCTATGTTCATTCAAATAAAACCATCAAGGTTTAATTTTTTTGCAGTTATTTACAACTCTGCTCTGTTTTGCATATTTTTGTTAACTTTTTCTGCTCTGGCCTATGGCACAATAACTATCATTTCCCCCCTCACTATCCTTTGTCACTGCTCTTTCATATCTTTTTGATTTAGAGGGGTCTCCTCCTCCCCTCGTTAGTTTAAAGCTCTCTCTACAACCCTAGTTATTCAATTCACCAGGGCACTGATCTCAGCATGACTCAGGTGGAGCCCATCTGTCTGGAACAGCTCTCTCCTTCCCCATTACTGGTGTCAATGTCCCATGAATCAGAACCCATTTCTTCCACATCAAGCTTTGAACCCTGCATTTACCTCTCAAATCCTATTTACCATTTGCCAGTTTGCATGTGACTCAGGTTATAATCCGGAGAATGTAACCCTTCTGGTTCTGCTTTTTAATTTTGCCTCAGGATCCTTCATCAGAACCTCCTTCCTCATCCTAGCTATGTCATTACTGTCACCATGGCCACTGGTTCCTAGTCCACACCGCAACCCCCCACCCATCCATTCCAAGTTCTTCTCCAGTCCAGAAGAGATGTCTTTAACCCTAGCACCAGGCAGAAAATATAGCCTGTGAGACTCCTTGTCTTTGCTGCAGAAAGCAGTGTCCATTCCCCTACCTAAGCAACCCCCTATGACGGCAACATTTCTCTTTCCTCTCCCCACTTGAATGGCTCCCTTGTCATGGAGCTATGGACTGTTTGCACATCCTCTGTGCAGTCGCCACCCTCGTTTGCACAGGGAGCAAGAACATTCTACCTGTTGGACAAGAGTAAGGGCAGAAGCTCCACTGGAACTATCCTCTGGATCCCTCTACCTGTCTCTTCTGCAGTCACACCATTTTGTCCCTGACCATTCAGCAATTTAGGGGTCATTAATTTAAGGGATGTGACTGCTTCCTGAAGTCCCGTGTTCTCCTCCCTGATGCGTTGCAGTGTTCGAAGCTCAGACTCCAGCTCATCGACCCAGAGCTGAAGTTCCTCAGGCAGCCAGCACTCGCTACAGACATGGTATGCATATGTGTCATGGAATAATATGCCCGGAGGAGCTCACACAGATAGGGAGGGGTGAGTCCATAAATAGATCTTGGTGCAAGTCAGGATACAGCCAGCAGGGTTTGGGAATGGGTTAAATTGGATAGGATGGAAATTGGGAAGATGAAAAAGATTTGGTTAGTCAGATTTAGAGTTAACAAAGGCATGGGGGAGTGTTTCAACAGCAAGTGAGCAGCAGCAGGGCCAATGTTCAGTGGTGTGGTAGCGGTCTTAGTGATGACTTTGATCAATGAGCTTTGGTCACCTTGGGGTGATAAATATTGTATCTATGGTTGCAGCAGTTTTGTTCAGTTTCAACCAAGTACCAGAGAGAGGGGTGGAGTCAGCAGCTAGGGAACAGAATTTGTGACGGGGACAAAAACAATGGTTCTCCCAACATTTAGTCAAAGGAAATTTCTGTTCATGTTGGTAAGCAGTCCGACAATTTAGACAGTGTGGAGGAGTGAAAAGGGGATTGTGGTGAGGTAGAGGTGAGTGCTGTCAGTGTACATGTGCAGGCTGTGTTTTGGATGATGTTGTTGAGGGACAGTGAGAAGATGTGAAAGAGAAGGCTGAGAGTAGATCCCAGGCACACCAAAGGTAACAGTGAGGTGTACAGAGGGTAGCCACTGACTCCATTGACACTGACTGAATTGAAGAGATTATAATTGTTCATGTTGAGTATGACTTGCTCAGCCGGCTGGCAATGTAGTGGCAGTGAGTGGTGAAATGATTTTCAAACTACCCTCCACTCCTTACTCTGGACAACAGGTCTATGGCATTACAATGCCCAAGCCTTTTAGAACTGTTTGGTTCACTGGGATACTCACCAAGTGCAGAATTTCCAGCAGGTCATGAACGGGCCCAGTTAAAGCAACACTGCATCTTTTGTGGTGAGGTTAAAGGAATAGGCCTTCCTTCACTTGCACTGATTAATATAAAGGTCCAAACCTTGTGATATTTAATCATCTGTGAGAAAGAATGAAATAAATGGCTTGAAAGTCCGTCAGAAGTCTTCAAACATCTATTGCTCTTGTGTTTAAAGTGTCTCAGGGCCCATATCCGCTCATCTGAAAGCCAGTGAGTGCAGCACTGTTCACTATTAAAATCCAACTGCATGTTGCTGGATGGCTGTTAACACTGGAGATGTCCACCCCACCAAAAGTTGCCTGTCACCAATGGGAACGCTGAACAACTTATTGTTGGCTGGATGGCTGTTAACACTGGAGATGTCCACCCCACCAAAAGTTGCCTGTCACCAATGGGAACGCTGAACAACTTATTGTAATAATTGCAGTAAAATACCGGTCAAAGAAGCATGGCTGCACAGGATGATAGGGTGATAAAGAAGGCATATGGCATGCTTGCCTTTATTAGTTGAGGCATTGAGTTCAAGAGTCAGGAAGTTATGCTGCAGCTTTATAAAACTCTGGTTAGACCGCATCTAGAATATTGCATTCAATTCTGGTCGCCAATTATAGGAAGGTGGTGGAGGCTTTGGAGAGGGTGCAGAAGAGGTTTACCAGGATGCTGCCCAGATTAGAGGGCATGTAATATAAGGAGAGGCTGGACAAACTTGGGTTATTTTCTTTAGAGCACTGGAGGCTAAGGGGAGACCTGACAGAAGTTTATAAGATTATGAGAGGCATAGACAGAATAAACAGCTAGTATCTTTTTCCCAGGGTCAAAATGTCTAATACTAGAGGGCATGCATTTAAGGCGAGGACAGTAAGTTCAAAGGAGGTGCAGGGAGCAATTATTTTACACAGAGGATGGTGCGTTTCTGGAACGCGCTGCCAGGGGAGGTAGTAGAGGCAAATACGATAGAGGCATTTAAGAGGCTCTTAGATAGGGACATGAATGTACAGAGAATGGAGAGATATGGACATTGTGTTGGCAAAAGGGATTAGTTTCATTAGGCATTTAATTACTAGTTTAATTATTTTGGCACAACGTTTGGGCTGAAGGGCCTGCTGCTGTACTGTTCCATGTTCTATGATCTACAAAGCTGATTGCCAAGAATTCCTTTGCATTGTTGTTGAATTAAAATGTAATCTTTACAGGCAATAAAGTATAGTGGTTGTTTTTTTTAAATGCTAGTGTCTACAACTACTCAAATAAAATCTTTTTGAAAGGAAGCTGGCAACTCCACTCCCTGGTACAAAAAAAATGTGATATTAGCATCACCACAGTGATGGTTTCTCCCTTTATCGGTAGTGAAAGAGTTAGTGACAGCATTGAACCTCCTTATTGAGATTCAGCTCACATTTCTCTGTAATGTATGAATTTGTCAGCCCGATGAATTCTGGACCACTTAGAAAAAGATCTTCTCCATATTTTTTATAACCTCCATTTGACATTTATTCTTTCTTGAGATTCCCGGCACAGCCTTTTCCTGAGCAGCAGTGTCAATAGGTCCAGAGATTGTTCTCTGTTATAGACTAATGAAAAAAAGACTTATTAATACTGTGCAAAGAGCAGATGCTTATAAATGAAGCTTCTGATCGTGTGTGGAATATGATTAGAATTCCCTCTTTAAACCCTCTTCCCCTCCCCCAGCCCTGGTACTTTTCTTCATTGCCTTCCCAAAGATACAGAACCACATAGGGTTTTGCTTCATTTGGCTTAAGCCAGCATGCATAGTAGTTTAACACAAATTTTTAGGTGCCTGAACATATGCAGTAAAATCAGCTTTGCCATCCTTTCTGCACATAAAGACCCTTCCTGTGCTGACAACACCATTACTGATCTAGTAAAGAGACTCCTAGGAATGGCTTAGCTGCCAGGCCCATAGTGTGGGGGAGATGGAGGCAAAGAGAGGCCTGAGGGAAGGGAGGGCCAGTGGAGTAGTGGGAGTGGTGATTTGATTGTCAGGGGATGGGGAAGGTTGAGGCAATCAGGATCTCGAGCTGGGTTGGTCTTGAGAGGGTGATCACCCCAAGATGGGAGTCATCCATGTTCATGATTAGCTGATTTGGAAGTGGATCAGGGTGATGGGGCCAAAGTCCTATGGTGAATGATCTGAAAGAGAGCAGCTGCAAGTGGGGCAGGATAATGTAGGCGGAGAGAAAAGGATGCTTGGTTCAAGGGGTTTTAAAATCTAGAAGGAGACTTACCTGTAAGCGGTTCCAGGTATTGAACTCAATGGCACAGGGCCACTGAATGAACTCTCCTTTGATTTTCCCTTAAGAAGTTTTTGCATGTATTTTGCTTCAGCAAGACTGACCAGCACTGTTTGAGGTCCACATGTGTAAAAAGGAATTTTAAGCAAGTGACAATAAAGCATATAGCGAATTCCATTTGATACTCAATCACAAGTCTAGGTTCCTCCATTCATAAACCTGTCAGAAGCACAGAGCATCCAGAAGCAATTGGCATCCTCTGAATTTGCAAAAAGTACCTGGTTGTATTTAGCCTTTTAATTAATTTCCTTTATGAAAGCAGAAAAATGTTGTGCTTTGCCAAATATGTTCTAGAGATGGGTACCTGACTCAAGTGGCATTTATTGATAATGAGTGTTGGTGGGCTATTTGACTGTGGAAAGCATCACATTTGAGCCTATTTATATTCTTGTTTGTCCATATTTGCATCTTCCCAGCAGGACTCACTGGATAATAAAGTAGGAGTAAAATCAACTGATTGTTTAAAAATATCTGCCTAATCATAACAAATAAATTTCACTGCTCTTCAAATTATACAAAAAATATTAAATTACTATGATCTCTTTTTATTCCATAATTAATAAAAATGCTGAGCTGCCAAACCACAGATCTATCCAAACAACTTTGTACCTGTACATGAGGGGAGTAGCTTGGGGTGTCTCATGGCATCTTTGTCTTGTAGAAGACTGGTTGCAAACCCACTGAAGAAACCTACTTTTGCAAAGTGCATACCGGCTGATGCCATGTGTGCATTAATATTACAGTTTTTTTAAAGAAAGAACTTTTACTTCTATAAGATAAATTACAGATGAGAGAAATTTTGGTCAGATTTGGATTTTAAATGGTGTGACAAAAGAAGTGAATACGTTGGTATTTACATCAAACTATAAATTTCCAATTGAATTTATTTCATTAATAGTTTATAAATCTTCAGACTTTTAGAGACAGTTGCATATAAAAACATGGGCAAATATATAGTTGTTTTGGGAAGATGTGAAACCTTACTCACATTAATAAGATAATAATTTGCTGTGTGTCAGCCTTTTTGTCTATCGTCTGACTTTATGTTGCCAATGACACATTTTCAAGAAGCATTTTGAAGAGAATTTTCCAAGACTCCTAAAGAACAAGAACCTTCACACATCTCTTTACAACACTGGATAAAGTCCCACACAGTTTCTGTCTAAGCATCTTTATTTTTATCTTAAGTATGTGTTAAATTCTGATAAATCTGGCTTAAAGTAATGTTAAATAGAATCAAAATATATAATTATTTATCATAATTTCCTTCATTTAAGGTCAGAAGTTTTCTTCACGAATAGTTTCATAAATAAGTATATATCAACTTAATGAATGATATTAATATATTATTGTCTTGTTAATGCATTCAATGTTGAATCTGTGGATCTGGTAATGTTATCGACTTAAGCTGATGTTTGTGGCATTTCGCAGTTTCATTTGCTTAATTACTATCCATCTGTAACCGACTATAATGATCGAATGTGGATCAGAATGTTGACTGGCAGCACAGTTTCAGAATTGAGTCCCAAAAGAGACCTCCATTCATTTTTTTTTGCAAAGCATACCCAGCAAAGGAAGTCTGCTGACATTTTCTGAGCCGAAGTCTAAAAACTACCGACTTCCACGCTGGTGAAAACGTCTGCCTTGCCGACACTATCCACGGGTGAAGAGACAGGAACGATGACATGCTTTAATCTGTACAACATAATGACCATAATGGCAAGCAAAAGGACCAGGAGACTGAAAAATATCGCCACATAGGTGTAAACATTTGACGGATTACCGACTGAGTCCTCTATAACTGTAGCCACAGTTGGCTGGTGGAACATCCCAGTGGTGAAATTTCCAAGTTGCCTGAAGTAAGACTCGGTCATAGTCAAAGTTTAACGAAATGAAATTAACTCACAGGTTTTGCATGCTGAAGCAACCCGGGGATCTAGCTTCCTTGGAGTAAAGCTGAGACTCTCCTAAGCATTGAGCTTTGCAGACAGTCACTCACGTTTTGTCCAAGTTTCTGTTGATACCATGCTGAAGCTTGAAATATGTTTTCAAAGTATGTCAAGGAAAGGTGGCTTCACAATGCTGTAGCAAAACTACTCTCCCACTGAGCACTTAAATGCAGACGTGAGAGCGCAAGAGAGCAAATGACTATGAGAGGACAACATTTCATATTAGTCTCATTTACTTAAACAGATGCTTCCCACTAGAGGATCACTGTTGATAATCACATTACCTATTTGACAGCCAGATTGCAATGCCTCTGGCAGATTTTATGAGGCGAATCACCAGTACCATCTCTGAAGCTGACAAATTGTCTCATAGGCTAAAATCCCTTTGAACTCATCTCTCATGTCACAGCTCCTTGCAAATAATAGTCTCTCTCCCAATTGTCTCCCTCTCTCTGCAGCCCTTTAGCAGTAAGGGAGCTTGTCAGTGAGTTAAATTTTGTTTGCCTAGTCAGCAGCATCAGAGCTGAAGGGAAAAATTATGTCATATTCAAATAAAGACAGATTAATTTATCTTTCAATTGATGTTTTCACAGACTAGATTGAATCATTTCTATTTCTCATTAGTTCAAAAGAGTGCCAAGTGTCCGCATTGTGGTTGTTAACATTTCATGTACAAATCTTTATACAGAAAATTGATTGTTGTTTTCCAATTAGCATTATTTTTGAAGGTTATACCAGAGTAAGGTTAAGAGAAGGAAGATAAAATAAAACAATTTTGTTCTTTCAATTCTGGGGAGTTAAAATCAATTGCTGATCAGTGCATTTTAATCCTTCTGCTAATTTCAATGGGAAAAACAGATACTTGCATCAAGCAGGTTTTGTTTTCATCTCTTTTGTATAGTTTTGTCTGTTCCCTCCCCTGAAAGTGGTGCTGCTCCATCAAGATGTGGCTCCTGTGTTCATTTGCTTCTTCCTAACTGATTTCAGTTTGGTGTAAACCATGACAGAAGCAACAAACAATCTGCTGGAGGAACTCCACGTGTCAAGCAGCATCTGTGGGAAGAAAAGAATTGATGACATTTTGTGTCAAAGCCCTGCATCAGGACTCCTGATGCCAAAACATTGACAATTCCTTTCCTCCCACAGATGCTGCTTGATTCACTGAGTTCATCCAGCAGATTGTTTGTTGCTCCAGATTCCAGCATCTGAAGATTCTTGTATCTCTAAGCTAACGCAGTGACTGGTAGAGGCTTCCTAACCATGAGGGGCATCACAAACAAACCTGATGCCATCCTGAAATCACACTCCCCACAGGCTCATTTCTATCAGGCATCTCAGTAAAGCAATTACAGCAAGAACACATACCAATTTTCCATTCCTCAACCAGGGAGTTAATAGTTAATTGTAAAATACCTACCTGCAATGTTAGATACAAGAGATTCTGCAGATGCTGGAATCTGGAGCAAGACACACAAAATGCTGGAGGAACTCAGCTGGTCAGGCAGCATCTATTGGAGGGAAATAAACAGTCAACGTTTTGGGTCGAGACCCTTCATCAGGACCTGAAACATTGACTGTTTATTTCCCTCCCTAGGTGCTGCCTGACCTACTGAGTTCCTCCAGCATTTTGTGTGTGTTACCTGCAATGTTATTTTCAAATAACTCAACACGACACGATCTGCCTGGCCCAGAGGTGGAGACTTTGCCTTGGAGCTGTGCAGGAAAAAATATCCCACATTCTTATTGCCAGCATCCGGAGTAACTAAATTTGCGGGTGGGCCCCTTCACCTGATGACAACTGGGACTTACATCTGAGACTTTGGGATGGCTTTGGGAGTAGGAACAACAACAGCTCTATATTGCACAAGATGTTCTGTATTTAAACTTATACTTAAACGTATATTTAAATTTCTGTATTTAGTTCAATTTGGCATCGTGTTTGGCACAGACATTGTGGCCTGCTCCTGTACTGTACTCTTCTATGTTCTATATTCTATAAACGGAAAGTTGGCTGCTCCATATCAAATCAGTATGGGATGCCCTCTTTTCCCGTATAATTTTCTCAAACCGCAAAGCTTGAGTCTGGGTCTAGTGCAAGGCTGAATGGCTCCAGGACAGTACTTGCCCCCGAGGCACATGCAGTGACAAAGTACCAGGCACAGACCACATAATCCAGGGTCTGTGCCCAGCTCTCTCGGCTGGCACTGACCTCTGAAATAATTTCTGGGTAACAGAAGAATGCCAAGGCAGAACAAGCCCCACCCACAGAAAACTCCAGCCATAACGTCCCACCTGGAGAACCTTGGCTAGTTAAGGCATGCCCAACCTGGCATTCTTTCAAAACCTGTCATTGCTACTGTTGTGAAAAGCAGATGGGGACAGACAGGAGGGTGAAGAAGTGAGGAGAAACAGCAGCAATGCCAGTAACAACAATTCCCTGACCTTTTAAAATATATCGGCAATCCTGTTGGGAAAGGCTCTCAGTGGGGAAGCAATACAATGAATAATCATGAACAGTGTGTGGGTCAGCGGTAAGTGCACTCAGATCACCACTGAAAAGAAATTTGGTTCAATTTTTTATTGTTAAATGTGCACAATTGATTTATCTTTACATTAATCAAACATTTTAACTTCCCCAGTACATAGTACATACAAATTACACCAGGAGGAGGCCTTAGGCATAGGGTCAGAGAGTGATTCAGCACGGAAATGGGCCCTTTGGCCCAACTGGTTGATGCTGACCAAGATCCCCATCTAAGCTATTGCCATTTGCCCCCATTTGGCCCATATTCCTCCAAATCTTTCCTATCCATGTACCTGTCCAAGAACCTTTTAAATGTTGTTGATATACCTGCCTCAATCACTTCTTCTGGCAGCTCATTCCACATACTGACAGCCCTCTAGGCAAAAAGGTTGCCCCTCAGGTACCTGTTAAATCTCTCCCATCTCCCCTTAAACAAATGCCCTCTAGTTCTTGATTCCCCAACCCTGGGAAAAACCCTGGCCTCTTGAGTCTATTGCACCATTTAATGAAATCAAAGCTGACCTGGCTGAAACTACAATTTTACATTCCAGTGTTCCTGTGGAAACATTTCATCCCCTAGTTTGTCAAGAATTTATCTACCTCTGTCTTAAAAATATTCAAAGTTTCTGCTTCTGCCACTGTTGAGGAACAGATTACCAAAAACTCATGATCATCAGAAAAAAAATTCACCTCATCTCCATGTTAAATGGGTGAACCCTTACTTTTAAACAATGATCCTTAGTTCTAAGTTCTTTCACCTCTCCACATCCGCCTTTTCAAGATCCCTTAGGATCCTATATGCTCCAATCATGTCACCTCTTACTCCTCTAAACTCCAGTGAATACAAGCCTAGACTGTCCCATGTTTCCTCATTAAATATCCCACCCATTCCAGGTA
This sequence comes from Pristis pectinata, assembly GCF_009764475.1. Taxonomy (NCBI): domain Eukaryota; kingdom Metazoa; phylum Chordata; class Chondrichthyes; order Rhinopristiformes; family Pristidae; genus Pristis; species Pristis pectinata. The sequence goes on from NC_067412.1 coordinate 84,693,756, forward strand.
TTGATCTAGTTAACCTTCTCTGAACTGCTCCACTTCATTAACATTCATTGAAAAGGGGATAAATATGGTTGCAGTACTGCAGAGAAGGTCTTACCAATGCCCTATTTAACTGAAGCACAACCTCCCTAATTTTGTAATCACTTCCCTTCACTTCAAACAGTAACACTCTGTTAGCTTTTCTAATTACTTTCTGTACCTGCAACCTATTCCTCCCTATCATCATATTGGGGGCCTTTTTGTGTCGGTGAATCAGTATCACGTTAAGTTTCCCAGTCAAGCCCTTGTATCTGATTGCAAGAAATTTATTCCCCTGTCCAAGATTAAACAACTGAATTTAAATTTAAGGATAATCCCAATTAATACTCTTATTTTTGTTTGTTCGTGGCATATAAGTGTCACAATGCAGCATATACTGTCTGTCTCAATTGCCTCCGCCACACCCTCTGCCCCCTCCCGAACAGAATATTTTGCCAAACCATTCGAGGCTAGTTAAGGGTTAACCACGTGGATATGCCAAAAGTTGCATGTAGCCCATTTGAGGCAGATTAGTATTAATGAACTAGGTAGATTTTTATGATATTCAAGTAAACACCATTACTGATTTAAGCTTTTCTTTTCTAATTTTATTTAAATACTTGAATTTAAATTCCCCAGTTACTGTGGCAGGAATCAGACTAATGTCTTCAAATCAATGATTCATGCCTTGGGATAGTAAACCAATTAGTTAACCACTAAGCACTTGTAGTCTTAACCTAATTTTTTACAGTTTACAACTTATATAATTACTTTAATATAATGAAATATCCCAAGGTACTTAAGACGAGTATTATCATACTGAAATCCACGTGTAACCCGGGTCCCTGACCAAAGGTTTGGCCACAGAGATGGATTTCACAAGACAATTATGGTTAAGGCTCAACTCCATTCATTCACGCAGAGCAATAGTGGGATGCCCATTTACTGTTTGTTGAGGAGTGTTTGCCTTAACCAGTTCATTGTTTACGAAACAGTATTTCCTCATATCATCTTTGCTTACCTTTTATGAGTAAAAATCAATGCCTTTCTGTTACTGCTTAATGTTATTGAATGTAAAAGTCTGCATTTGCTATTCCATTCCCTTACCTAATTTATACACCTCTCAGATGCTTTTGCTCTTGACATTTCGAAACACTTTTAGCAGCCCAATTGTTTGACACCATTGCCTATTTTTGGTGATCTAAAGCACTGTTGTATTTTGATGGCAACACTGGTCCCCTGCAAAGATGCAGTGTGGAAATGATGTTAGGGCAGATTACACAAAGAAGGAAGTTCTAAAGCAGGTCCCTATGACTCTTGATGGGCCCACACCCAATTAGCACATCTCTCTATACTTCACTGCACAGCGTTCAGAGAAAGGCATATTCTCCATGGTTTCTATGCAACAGCAACATATTATGGCTGCCAAGGAGGAGTCGCAGTATGGAGAGGTGAGGGAGACAGCTCCCACATTCACTCAGATGGACATGAACGGCCTGATCCATGAAATTCAAGGAACGTTTGTGCACTAGGGGGTGGGGTTTGGGATGGTGCTGGGTCATAAGACCTGCCAGGCCCACCATAAGAAGAGGTTACCACCAGGCTCAAGGACAGCTTCTATCTCACTGCTATAAGACTACTAAATGGTTGCCTAGTACAATTAGATGGACTCGCGACCTCACAATCTACCCCGTTATGACCTTGCACCTTATCTGTATTGTTTTACCTTGATGCACTGTGTTACCTCAATGCACTGTGTAATGAATTGATCTGTATGAACGATACAAGTGATAATAATAAACCAATTCCAGCTCCAATTCCAGGTTGACAGGAGATGACCACAGTAGTCTCCCCAAGGAGTATCCCTGCATAATGGAGTAATGCAGGAGGAAATTGCATGTCCACACAGCACGTGCTAGAGCGATTCGTACACCACTGATAACACTGGAGGTCCTAACAAGAGAGTGTATTTTATGCAGGGATCTGAGTTCTTTAAGTGAGGTGCCATGCATCAGAAAATAGGTGTTCTAGCAAGCTACTCAAGCATTTGGAGCAGGGATTTATTTATTCATGTGCTGCATTCAGTTCAGATGGATCTGCAAAGTAGGGTGTGAGGGATTTCATGTCATCTGATCTTCCCTGCTTGGTTATTGGTGCATGATGTTAACGGTAATGGTTGGATTATGGGAAGTTTCTCTTGGTTTGAATTGAGGACTTTACTCTTACATGCTCCACAAGGGAAAGTGTCTCCCTGTCAAGAAATCCCTTATATCCTGCGCCAACAATGCTTCCCTCCTTCGCTCAGCTGGGAGATGAGGCTGGAGATGCAAAGGAGGGACATCCCCCTGCTACTTGCCTTCCTCCTCCTGCTCCTCTTGCTTCTACTGTATTTTGAAATATAGTGGTCACAAACCAATGGTTTTACCATTTATGCCAATGTAGCAACTTGGATCTAGCTGAGAGTTTGATGGGTTTCCCCCCTTTTTCTGCATTGCTCAAGTATTGAAATCCAAATCTATTGAGTATATACAAATTCCATCAGCCATTTAATTCCATTAAGCTATGAATTCTTCATGCAGACACCTAGGTAACGAGTGTTGCTGGGCCATCAGAGCCATCTCTAATTCCACCTTTGCCGAGTTTCCACTCCAGTGGGTTGAAATGAAGAATGGCCATCTGGAAAATTATTCCGCCCCGTCCACTTACTATATCATGGATCCTGAGTACAGTTGTGTTATTTTTACTGATGCCCTGGCTGAAGGTAATTCACTTAATACAGACTTGTACTAAGCTTGGCATTCTTCCATGGCCATGAACTTTATTGCCAAATTAGACAGTGCATTCACAGTCCAAAAGTGTTGGAGAATGCTGAATCCTATTTTCTGCAGGTATTCTGTGCATTCAATTCTGCTGATCAATGTTGTTCAATGAACAGATTCAGCTCATACTGAGATTATCGTGTTCACCATTTTATAAGCATATTTGTGATTAGAGAAAATATATTTCCCACAAATTAATAAAATGCAATAATAAAATGATCCATAAATTATCACATTTCTTTCTCTTCAATAAATTCAGCAACTAAAAAGGAAAGCTGTTCTTTATTTTCTTTTACCATTTTTGTTTGAATTGGCTTTTACAAATATAAGGAAAACATCCTTACCAAATGTCTGTGTGGCCTAAGAAAAAAAAGAATATTTTCTTACAGAAATTTTAATGTTCTTCACTTGATATTCAATTTGCTATTAAGAAACAGTCATTTAAATGCTGATTGGATAGACGTGGAAAAAAAGATTGAAAATGTTAACATACAAATGGACCAAGCACACATTACTTGCAATTTATTCAAATAATCAAATAAAATTCCTCAGAAAATGGATTTGTGAATTAACTGCCAATTTAGCTCAGTGTAACTCAAAGTTACGGGTTCAAGCCTCTCTCTGGAGATGAACGCATAAGTTACAAGCAAAGAGAAGGATAATTTATAATGAGGCAGAAGGGGAAATAGCAGAAGAATTAAACAATTGCTTTGTGTTTGTCTTCACTGAAGACATATATAATCTGCCAGATAAATTAGAGAATCAAGGGTCTGGTGAGAAGGAGAAACTCAAGGATCTAAGTATTAACCAGAAAATAGTCATAATTTCATAGGGTCATAGTCACAGAATCAGTGCCTTCATCCCACCATGTCTATGCTGACCATCAAATCCCACCTATACTAACCCCATTTACTCGGTAAATCTGATAGCCTTCCATGCCTTGGCAATTCATATCAATTTGTTTGAGAGACCTGCCTCCACCACCTTCTCAGTCAATCCATTCCAGATTGGACCACCCTCTGGGTGAAAACAAATTGTACCTCCGATCCCTTCTAAACCTCTTTCTCCTCACCTTAAACCCATGCCCTCTGGTCTTGGACATCTCTGCCATAGGGAAAAGTTTCTTACAATCTGCCCTATTTGTGCCTCTCATAATTTTGCACACCTCTATCAGGTCCTCCCTTATCCTCCTCTGCTCAAAGGAAAGCAATGTCCTTTGAGACAAGGAAAGACTAGTCTATCCTGTCTTTCCTTATATCTGAAACATTCCATTCCTCGCAACATCATGGTGAATCTCCTCAGGGCCCTCTCCAGAGCAATTGCGTCCTTCCTATGGTGTGGTGTCTAAAACTGCACACAACAAGCATGATTCTAAAGAAGCTGATGAGCTTGAAAGCTAATAAATCCCAAGGACCTGATGATCTACATCCCATAATTTTGAAATAGGTGATTTTAAGGATAGTGGATATACTGGTCATTATCTTTTAAAGTTTTATAGTTTCTGTAATTCTTCCTGTGGATTGGAGGGTAGTGAATGTGAGTTCATTATTTAAGATAAAAAGAGAGAGGAAACTGCGAACCACTGGCCATTTAATATAACGTCAGTGGTGGGGAAAATGCTGCAGTCTATAATGAAACATGCAATGACAGATCACCTTGAGAAGTATATTAGAACTAAGCAGATGCTACAATAGTTTATGAAAAGAAACTTGTATTGGACTAATCTGCTGGAGTTCTTTGATGAGTAGAATAAGGGGGAATCAGTGGATAAAGTATTCAGTGGGGTCCCATGCTCAGCACATGGAATTGAAGGTAAAATATTGACATGTTATTGGACAGAAAGCATGGAGTAAATGGATCATCCTTGGGTTATGGAGTACCACAGAGATCAGTACTTGGGCCTGCCTTATCATGGTCTATGTCAACAATTTGGCTGAAGGGACTGAATGTCATAACTCCAGGTTTTTGATGAAACTAAATTACATGGGATTGTGAGTATGGATGAGGTATAGACAGGCTTCAATGGGGATATGGACAGATGGAATTTAAGGCGGAAAAGTATAAGGTCATCAGCCTTGGTGCACGTTACAGAAAAGCAAAATTTTTGTTAAAAGGTGAGTGATTGGGTAGTATTGATGTTCAATGGGACGTAGGTGTGCTTATGCACAAGTTACTGATGGCCAACATGCAGGTGAAGCAAGTAATAATTGATAAATAATACATTAGTCTTGATTATGAGTTGATCTGAGCACAGAAGAAATCTAATTACAATTGTATAGGGCCTTGAGGTGGTAGATGCCCAGTAGGAGGGGCAGGTGGGTGATTTGTGAGGTGGTATACTCCTTCTATGGTTTACACTGGGCTTCTTGACTCATCGACACAATGTTCCCAATGCCATTCCAAATGTTCCTTCTCTACATTAAGTACTCATGGGCCAGTGATTCCCATGTGGAATGTTGCTTTTTTGGAGCTGGTTTTGAGCACATCTGTGAATCTTTTCCACTGTCCACCTAGTCCCTTCTCCCACAACAGAGTTCAGAACAGAGTGTCTGTTTTGAACAGCGAGGTGTGATCAATGGAGCTGACTAAGTGTTATTGAGACCTTAGCGCTGAGGACAAAAAACAAAATACTGGAAATACTCAGCAGGTCAGGCCGCAACTGTGGGAAGGGAAACAGAGTCAATGTTTGAGGTCGGAAACCAGTTCTGAGGAAAGGTCTCTGACCTGAAATGTTGACACTGTTTCTCTTCCCACAGATCCAGCAAGAATGATTTTGCTTCAGATTTCCAGAGACTACAGTTTATTGATTTTCACTTAGTGCAGAGGATGTTGGCCAGGGAGAAGATTCTGCCATTGTTTCGCTCAAAGCTCCAGGAGAGTTGGAGGATTTTTTCAGAGACAGCTTTAGTGGTATCTCTCCAGTGTCTTGAAGTACCTGCTGTAGTTAGTTTGTTTGTAGTTTCTGCAATGAAAGTGCAATCTTGATTGCCACTTCCTGGCAGTGATAACCAAAAAGAAATTGGAAGCATGAAGGTTTGTTGATTTTTTTGAAATACTTCTTTCATTTGGGAAATTCTGAGGCTGGTTCTAAGACATCTAATGGAGCATTAGCCAGGAATCAGATATGGGACTTCCCTGGTCCATACAACTTGCAATCCGTTAACTGTGTTGTTTGTATTTTTGCACATTTTCAACCTTTAGAAGACATGTCACAAGATGAAAATGCAACAGTGTGTGGCACTAACTAGTGACTGTCCCCTTATTGCTATTCATTGCTGTCACAGCCTGTGTTACTTGTTTACTGACAGAATTCCTAAGCAACCATGAAAAAGCAATACAACTCACTGAGGGAGAAGCTTACTGATTTATTTCCTTGTTTCTCATTGCCACATTCCTGGTGTAAAAGAAATTAAAAATACAATTCAAATAAATCTATTCTCTGAACAGAATGGTCCTTGCAAAGTAGAACATTTTAATCATATTTTATTATTAATATTGTGCCATAATTAGCACTTGCTATCACACTAATGGGCATTTTGGCACTGTTCTCTGAATTTCTGTCTTTGGGAATGTATATATGACTTAATCTATTAAAAACTTTTATAATTATACATCATCCTATGGATATTTGTAGAGGTGATAACTATCTCTCTGGTATTTCAACTGACAGATTCAGGAGAAAATCTGTGATCTGCTGTACATTGGATCTCCTTTGTACATGCATATTATAAATGGTACAAGAACAGTCATGGATAAGAGTACTAAATGGTAGTTTGCCATCTTTCACTCAATTCAGTTGTGTTACGAGCCAGGTTGCTACTTGGTGAGTGTCCTTTTAAGGCACCTGGACAGTAGTGTAGTAGTGTGTGTGTGTGGTGTTATCCAAGGACTGCAAGACTATATCTGGAGCATACTGGCTGTTGCATAGAGAGACAGAGAGACGGAGAGAGAGGGAGAGTGACACTGACTGCCGGTCTCTGTATCTATGGATGAAGAACAATAGCTGTGACTGTCACTATACAATCCATGTATGGATTTTTGGAGCAATACGTGGAGTCCACTTTGTTGTTAACCTGTACTGGAAAGCAGGTATATCTGTGGGTGGCCACGTATCGAATGCCCTCGGTGTGGCAGATACCTCGGAACAAACCAATGGAGATCATCGGTGATTGAGGTGTCGTATGGGTTCCATCGTGGAACTTGTGGATTTCGTAAATTCTCTCTGCATTCTCTCTACATTCTCTCTACAATCTACTGTGGTTTTCAGAAGTCTTTGCTCACAGTTCTACCTTATGACTTGCTGAACTGAACTTTGAGAACTATTCCTAGACTTGGGGTTTGCGAATTTGCCACACACGCACTTCGAGTTTATATTTTTTTGGGGTCAATGTTTAACATCTAACATTTTAATTTCTTTTATTATTACAAGTAGTTATTAATAAATAGATTCTAACACTTATACGTGGCTCTTTGTGTTTCTATTGTTGCTGGTATGTAACTGTTGAGACTGGCAGCTCACATCGTGAGGAACTGCAGACATGAAACTGTCCCATCATTCTTTGACACGCCACGTCAATGGTCTAACGAGTTGCTGAACAGCCCTCTTTAACCAATGTAATTTAGTGGAAGTTTGGATGGCATAATTCAGCTTCATTCTTAATGGGAAGGTATAATTATCATTTCAATTTTTGAGTCACACGGTGCATGCAACAGATCACGTGAAGTGATTGTTTGAATGCTCACTGGTTTTGCTTTCACAGTGTTGTCCTAACATTGGTGTGAGACTGAGTCTGCACAGTATTTTCATCACATTGGGAATAACATTTTACACTCTTTAAAATGTGGAAAAATGTATGAGGCAGAGTATTGATTTTTCCACAAATATTTAGAAGTTGAGTTATTACCACTTTAACAGCACAGCTGAACAAAGATAAGCTTTTGAAGCCTGGACTGATACAGAAGACAGAATAAATAGACAATTATGTGTGGACAGATGTTTTCGGGTGCCATAAAGGGGCTTCCTATTCTCCAAAGATGTAAAAGACTGATCATAATGCCACCATTCTCCAGCACATACACAAGTAACCATTAGCAAAGGCTGGCCACTGGCCACAAATATCGAGAGCACAAGCACAACTCTAATTACATACGGAAACTTGCAGTGCATCTGAGTATTTCAAAGCAAAGACAAAACTGTCTCTGTTGTAGACAAGCTCTAACAGCTGGACGATTCCTGGGAATGAGAGAATGCTACTTTAACTATGTTAAATAAATATCTTTATTTCAAGGTAGACTCAGGATGTATAAATATCTTTATTTCAAGGTAGACTCAGGATGTATCAGTATCATCAAAACACTAAATTAAGAGTCTGGTTCTGAACCTCAATGAAAAGGTAAAACTTTTTCAAATACTTGAAGTTGAGTTCAAACAAAGATATCATAAATATAAGGAAAAGGAGCAGAGCAAGATCCATTAACCTATCTTACCATTCAATCACTCCATGGCTAATATGTCACACAAGCCTATATTCCTTCCTTTTGCCCATGTCCCTTGATATCTTAAAAATCTAACTATATACTCCCAAGGAGAGGAGGGAGAGGGAGGAAAGTGGAGTCATGTTGACCCCAGTCCTATAGTGACAAGATTTCTGTTTTCCGATGCAAAATTGGCTATCTGTGTGGTATCAGAATAGGGAACCCATGCTTTGATGGGCAGGAAACATGGTCTGCATTGCTGATACCAGACCCCTGAAGCATGCATTCTACTTTGCTCCTTCATGGCAGGCCTTTTCTAGAGGACAGTGAAAATGCTTCATGGACTATCTCAAAATCTTCAAAAAATATAACATCAACTCATGGGAACATGGGAATCCCTGGGCCAAGATCACTCATAGTGGTGGAGTAGCATCTGGGGAAGGTGCCAAGCACTTCGAGTCTCTCTGATGAGAGCATGTAGAAGCCAGGCTAGAGCAACAGAGGGAGCATGCAAGAACCCAAGTGACCCACCCACCAACCCTTACAAGCTACACCCGTGGCAAAGGACTCAGCTAGAATGGAGTGGAAACATGTCAACCTCAACCCTGTGGAACTGCTTTAAGAGAAGCTTTGCTGCTCTGTTAGAGGATAGTTGTCCTTCAGAGCTGTATCTGTCTGAAATTTCAGCACACTCACCTTAACCGCGCAAGTAAGGCTGCAGCTTCTTTTTGGCATTGCTCCTGCAAGACTATGTACAACAGCTTGACTCTTGTAGCAAGATAATTTGACTCAGAGATTGATGGGAAAGAGGCCAAGAATGGAAATGCTGACATGTTAGGTGAGCATTTGTGAATGTAGTTGGCAACAGGGGGTCAAAGGATGTCTGGTAACTTGAAAGGGCAGTCAACTGAAGCCAACAAACAGATTCCAAAAAGGTAAAGATAAATGGACAAGGATTAAATAATAAATTATGAGATAAAGAAAGATGTGAATCTGAGGTTAGATAAATGGAGGGGTGGAACATTTGGTGAATTGATCAGCTTGGGGGTCTACAATGAGTCAGTGAGCCTTCTGAGTCATTTTGCAATACCAGCCAAAGAACAGCAGATTGAACTGATCAGCTGTCAAACCATCAAAAGAATAATCATGCCATGTGTAATGCAAAATGCAGCAGGTCAGGCAGCATTTAACATGAAGGAGTTTGTTTATTTCTGATTTGCAGCATCTGCAGGATTTTGCTTCTGAATTAAGCATTTTTGAGAGGTTGGTATTCTGGGAGTGTGGGTCAGATTTTAACTGTTTACTACATGTATGTAATGAAGTAGAGATTCACTGGAACTGTGCTTGATTTGTAAATGCTTGCAAATTGAAAAACAAGTGTTTTAAAACAGGAAAAAAAAAGCAATTAAGCCCAATATTTTAAAAAATAAGCACAGACTTGCCTTCAAGGCAGTCGAGAGTTGACTCACAAGATTGTTTATTCTTGTAATGAAGAGATTGGTTTATGCTCATAGGCATTTAGAAGACCTACAAGCAATCTCACTGAAGCGTCCAAGCTTCTGAGCAGGATTGACAGGGTGGATGCTGAATATTTCTTCATGCTGGGGAGTCTCGACCTGAGGGGCATTATCTCAGTCAAAGGAGTCAGCCACTTAGGACAGAGAAGAGGAGAACTTTCTTTACCCAGAGAATTGTTGATCTTAGTAATTCTTCACCCAGTTGGCTATGGATACTCAGTTTATTCAATGCTGGGACTGATAGTTTTTTTACACATTTATGGAATTGAGAGACATGAAGATTAGATGGGAAAGTGGGTTTGAAGTAGAGGCTACCCAGTTGGCTATGGATACTCAGTTTATTCAATGCTGGGACTGATAGTTTTTTTACACATTTATGGAATTGAGAGACATGAAGATTAGATGGGAAAGTGGGTTTGAAGTAGAGGCTATCTCATGAACTTATTGAATGACTGACCAGGTCTGAGAGAACTTTTGGCCAATCCTGCTTTTATTTCTTATATTCTCAAGGCTGTTCCTTTTAGAATTATTAAACAAAATATTGCAGAGGTTGAAAACTTGAAACAAAAACATGAAACACACAGTAGGTTAGCCAACACTACTAAAACAGAAAATGTTGGAACTATTCAGCAGGTAGAGGGAGAAGCAGAGGGAAATGCTTACCGAGGTAATTGACGATACACGGTTGACCTGATATACTTCAGCACGGTAGTGTAGCGGTTATTGTAACGCTATTACTGTGCCAGCGACCGGCTTCAATTCCCGCCGCTGTCTGTAAGGAGTTTGTACATTCTCCCCACGTCTGCACGGGTTTCCTCCAGGTGCTCTGGTTCCAAAGACGTACAGGTTAGGAGCTGTGGGCATGCTATGTTGGCACCAGAAGAGTGGCGACACTTGCAGGTTGCCCCCAGAACATTTTCAAGTAACGCAAAAAGACATATTTCACTGTGTGTATCAATGTACATGTAACTAATAAAATAAATATCTTATTAAGTCTGTTGCTCACTCCGCAGATGCTCTCTGACTGTTGTGTATTTCTAGCCATTTCTATTTTTGTTTCAGGTTTCCAGCATCTGAAGTAATTTGCTTTTATTTAACGTTGGTGCCTGTTCCTCACATTTCACGCACATTTTCTCAAAGCTATTTGTGGCTTTTTCTTCTTTGCAACCCCAGTAGCATCTGGACGTCTTGGAATACTTAATGCTAATTGGAGGTATTGCAGAGCTTCTGCTGCTATTCATGGTGTCTTGAATGATCAACCAACGTCCACTACCAGTTGTTTCTTGTTTGTTACTACATATGTATTAGAAGCAGGACTGGACCAGTCAGTCCCTTAAGCTGCTTGATCCTTCAAAATGATCTGGGTGGAGACACAAGAAAGACTGCGGATGCTGGAAATCTGGAGCAATACACACAAGATGCTGGAGGAACTCAGCAGGTCAGGCAGCATCTATGGAGGGAAATGAATAATCAATGTTCCAGGCTGATGAAGGGTTTTGACCCTTCAAATATTCAAAGATTATGCTACCACCCTTTGAGAAAGAGAGTTCCAAAGACTGACAACCCTCTGAGAGAAAAAAAAATTCTGTTCATCTTTGTCTTAATAAGTGACCCCATATTTTTAAACAGCAGTCCTTAGTTCCAGATTCTCCCACAAGAGGAAACATTCTCTTCATATCCACCTCTCAGGATTTTATATGTTTCGATCAAGACACCTCTCATTCCTCTGTACTTCAGCAGCTGTAAGTCCAGCCTGTCTAACCTTTCCTCATAAGCCAACCCACCCATTCCAGGTTCTGGTCCAGTAGACCTTCCTTGAACTGCTTCCAATGCATTAACATCCTTAAATAAGGAGACCAATACTGTACATGGTACTCCAGATGTCCATCTTACTAATGTTCTGCATAACTGAAGCATAACTTCTGTATTCAATTCCTCTCACAATAAACAAACAGATTCTGTTTGCTTTCCCATTTACTTACTGTTCCTGCACACTAGCCTTTTGTGAACCATACACTTGGACACCCAGATCCCTCCACTTCTCAGTGGTCTGAAGTCTCCCACTGTTTAGATAGCATGTACTTTATATTCGCTGCTCAAATGGACAGTTCACTATTTTCCCATTGCACTTTTTGCCCACTTACTTAACTTATCTCTATCCCTTTGTATCCTCCTCATGTTTTCTTTGAGTCAAGGTAATTTCCTTTATCAATATGTACTTCATAGAGTCATAGAGTTGTACAGCATAGAAACCGTGTCTATACCAACCATTGTGCCAACCTATACTAATTCCACTTGCCTGTGATAATTCCATATCCCTCTATGCCCTGCTGATTCAAGTACCTATAAAGATTGCTCTTAAATGTTGTTACTGTTCCTGTCTCCACCAGCACCTCCAGCTCATTCCAGATACCAACCACTCTTCTCCTCCCTCTCACCTTAAGCCTATGCCCTCTCATTTTAGATGCCCCTACTATAGACACTGGCTATATTTATGCCTCTCATAATTTTACTGATATCGATTTCCTTCTGTGATTCCCTCTCTCTAGATCCTTGGTTCCGCTCTTGTGCAGGAATGAAGGAACCTGAACACTTCCAATATGAAATAAAGCCTTATTCTTATATAGTGACCTTCACATTTTTTTTAAGATATCCCAAAGCTTATTGGCCATTGAAATGTTGTTGGAATGTAGATTCTGCTTTAATGTTGATTCTCTGGCAGCTGGTTTGCAGACAGAGGACTCCATAATCTGTATTAGTAATGTGAGAGCGATAAATTTCGACCTGACTCTGGGTATAATTCCCTTGCTCTCATTTGAAATAATATCATGGGATTTTTTTACAACTACCCAAGAAGCTAGGTGAAATTTTGATTTAAATTTTGTCCAAAATACAGCACTTCTGGCAGTACAGCACTCCCTCAGCACTGCATTGGACCGAAAGCCTAGATTTCTTGTGCACAAGTCTCTGGACTTAGTCTTGAACCCACAACCTTATGACTCAGGCAAGAGTGCTAGCAACTGAGTCTCTTAAGACTATACAACACTGGCTACCTCAGCTAATGTTGTTACTGGAAGTAGCTCAGTATTCAATATACATTGCAACAATTTACTTTATTGTTTTTACTTACTGTCTCATGGTTTTAACTAAAATTAGATATTCTTAACTATGCATGAAAAAGAGTATGGTTGAGCAGCCCATCGTGTCATTGAATACAACTCTGCTTATTAGCATGACAAATGATTTACCATCGACTTTCCCTTTTTTAAGCCAGTTGATTCATTAAGACAATGCTACATTCTTCCAAAGTGCAGTACTGACAGAAAATTGACCCTTTACTTAAGAGTACCAAATGGAAATGAAGCCTTGTTTATATTATGTGTTCTGACATTTAGGGTAACTGCAGTTGCCTGTCAATAGAGAAATCATACAAAGCCCTATCTTTCCTATTACACCGCATATAGATTGCTTCCTGTGTGGCTTCCACGATTAAATTTGCATTTATTAGGCATATCCAATTCATTAAAACTGCCATCTACTCTGGAAACGCAGCTTCTAACCTCCTGCATTCCCGCTCAGAAAGCATGTCTCTCAGCTGGTGCTGGATCTCCCATGCTGTGGAATATTTCAATGCCTTTTTTATGTTCCTATGTTAATGTGCAAGGAAGAGGAGCATGAAGTAAATAAACTATTAGTGGCAAACATGGTCGTTAGAAGACTATGGCATCACCTCAACAACCACATCATCTGGCAGAATGCCTCATTGCCAAAATTCACCAACAAGACCTCGCTTGGCCGGCGGTGAGAGGGGCCCTCACAGTCAGATCCTTTATGTACACTCAACACATCATCCCAACACATGCTGCCCTCAGGACGGCTGCGATGGGAAAGAGACAGTCACCAACCTCTTTGCAAGCTGTGGATTTGCTAAGACAGTGTGGAGAAGGATGCAAGGGTCATGGATCAGTTCATCCCCAGCAGCTGCATAACAGAGGGCTCTCTAATCTATGAGCTGTTCCCAGGGACACACACCAAGGCAGGCATTAAGTGCTGCTGGAAGGTCATCGACTCAATAAAAGAAGCCCCTCGGTCTGCCCAAAACTTGTTGGTCTTCCCATCACAGCGAGATGTCCGTAAGGGAATGCTGCCGACTGACACATTCCAGGCTGCAGGAGTACCTGCTGAGGGATGCACTGAAGCTTGGTGAAGCCAATGCAAAGGTTCTGTGGGGAAGGACCACAGCCTAGGCTGCTTCCGCTACCGCACATGGAGGGGCAGAGGTGGGTGGCGAAGCCCCTCAAACAGCGAAAGGGTCTATCACCCCAGGGGGCCACATAAGTGGTAATCGTGCTGTGGTTCCAAAAAAATAATGTTAACACTACATGAAGATAAAAGTTTTGCACTGTTTCTTCTTTTGTATATATTCTTATTATGAATAAGGTTTATTTTTGATTTCTTAAGGTACAAACCTGACCAAGTGAAAACTGAAAATGTCACTTCAATTTATTCCTCAAAATTCATCTTTGGTCATTTCAGCAGATGTTCCAACCCAGCCTATCCATCAGGTTGTCCGTCCAACTATCTTCAAATTATTTGTTTAACCACATTTCAAAGATCTGTTTTCTATATAATTGCTCCAGTTCACACCATTTTTACAAAATCTTTGAACACATAATGGCACAGTGGCACAGCGAGTAGAGACCCAGGTTCAGTCCTTACCTCCAGTGCAGTCTGTGTGTAGTTTGCACGTTCTTCCTGTGACTACATGCTCCCATTTCTTCCCACATCCCCAAATTGTGCAGATGGTAGTTAACCGGCAACTGTAAATTGCCCCTAGTGTGTAGAGGAGTGGTAGAACCTAGGTAGGGAGTTGATGGGAATGTTGGGGGCAGGGACGCGAATAAAATAGGTTAAGACAGGATTAGTGTAAACATGGGTGCTTAATGGTCAGTGTGGACCTATTGGGCTGAAGGGCCAGTTTCTGTGCTGTATCTCTCTACAGCTTATGACTCTAAATGTCACTTTAATAAAATGTGCATCATTTTGAGTTGAATGATTTTGAAATTATTTTTACATCTGAAGGGTCAAAGAGACTGGTATAAGCCTTTGGCAGTCTTCTTCAATGATGCAGGAAGCTGCAAGTCATGCTGGGAAATGCTGAGCCCCATATCCTCTTCTGCATCAATCGATGAATAGAACCCTTCACTTTAAGCTGTGCACACGGCCTCGTTATTGACCAGCATGTAAAATGAATAATGTCATTAGTCCTGAACATGATCACTCAGTTTTTACAAAATTAAGATGCTAAACAAAAGGAGGCTTCTGTTTAGTGCAGATTGCCACCTTTGTGAGATTCCTCCATCTTGTTTGTGGATCTGTTGCTCAGGTGAGTGAATTATTTGCATACAATCATTGCTTACCCGGTGGCAAAATTCTTAGGAATTTCCTGCATTCGGCTAAAGAAAACTTGTTTGGCTGCTAGGTCACCCAGTCCAGCAAGATGTGAAGGGGTTTGGGAGGTTTGAAGAACCCCCAAGTGTTACTTGCTCATCTCTAGCTTCACAGATGATTTTTTTTAACCCATTTTCCCCTACAGTGGTGTTTCCGTGCCTCCTTGAGAGAAAGAATGTCTCAGTTAAAACCAAGACTGATTCAGTTGCTGTGAGTTCTGTGACAGTCACCATCTTATGACTGTGAGCTCCCACTGGGGCACTGAACCTGCATCTTCTCACAGATGGAAAATGGATGTGTCACCATCTGTCTGATTTTGTAGTGTCTGGCTGTTGTGTGCTGGCTGGGTGAATTTCTAAATGTAAAATCAACAATCATTTTTTAAAGCAATACTTCATTTTACTCGATATATTTTTTTCATTCATGAAGCTCATCAAGCTTCATATTTCCGGACTATAATTCTGCTCCCACCAAGTGGGAGTAAGTGACGACTGGACTCAAATTCTGATGCCCTGCCCCTCATCCGCCCTGATGCCTTTGACAGATTTTTCCAACTGTTTCTTAACATCTCTGATAATAAAGACATTTAAAAATAGTTGAATTAGATACTTTAAAAATATGAATTAAAAAAGTAATAAATTCATTAATAAACACACATGACTGATACAAATTAATTAAAAACATTCTTCAAAAGGTTTACAGATAGTACTTTGTGATTGGCAGCCTTAAGGAAGAGGATGGATCTGTAACATCCTCGCAGGCTGACAAAGTAGGAACTGCAAATCCTTATACACAATGCAATATGACAAAAAGGCACAGAATGCCTTCCCGAACTTCCTGTCTAACTCGGAGGTTTTAGATGACAGCAAGTGGGGGATTCTGAACCCATCATTGTTCCTGGACAAGCTGACAAGGTCAGTCCTTTCCTTTGAGGCAAGTGAGATTCTGGAGGTGACGGCTTGTCAGTCAAGTTGTATTTGGCTCTGTGTGACTGAATTGGTGCAGTCCTGCTAGAAGTGAACGAAGTGAGGATTTTAGCTGGAAGCATGTCAGAATCCCTGAGGAAGGGCATTATCACCCTCATCTGCAAACAGAAGGGAGGGAGAGAGGCAGGAAATCACAAAATTGGTGATCCATCTCATTGCTTAATGTGAATTGCAAGGTTCTGCCCAAAGTCATCACCAATCAGGTCAGTCGTGGGCCTAGTGATTCACACAGACAAGACCTATGATGTATCTGAAAGGAAGATCCTTGACAGTTTTGTGATGCTCAGGAATATAATCATTTATGTACAGGACAGAGGTGGAACACTTGCTAGTCAGCTTGCATAAGGAAAAGCCTTAAACAGAATATTGCACTCATATGTAATGAATATGTTCTCCAAAATTGAGTTTGGTGAAGAGTTCTGTAATTGGAATGACTCCCTTTCACAGACAAGGAAGTACTAATCATTGGGTGGGAAACAGAAAGCAAATCAGGAATTAGCCATGACTACCCTCTCTTCTCTGTCTTGTTTGTATGTTGTGTTAAGCCTTTTATTGACTCCATCAGGAAGGACACAGGTGTATGAGGAGTGACGATACTGCTCTGTAGAAATCACCCAAGACCGTTTTCACTTTATTCAAAGCTTAAAAATGGCTCAGGTTCACAAAACCTCAGAGTTTAAACCTCCAGAAAAAGGGAGAGAAACATGTAACTATGTTGTCTCCACATTTTGATGGCTACCCTTTGTGTGTGGCTGCCTCAAGTAATGCATATATCCTTGGTATGCAAACATTATATATAAAACACTATTCTCTCCATCCCCAGTGTTGAAAAGAATGGGCCACATTGCCTCAGAATGTTCCTTTCAGTTGAATCATTCTGCTTCATATGTCCTCTCGGAACTCCTTATCTAGAACAACAGCTCATAAATCAAATATGCAGTGGCCTACATGAAATGTCATCAGAGTGTCGCAGGAAAAGGAGATGGTGGACCCTGTGGGGTGGTTATCCAAGCAAACTGTCAAAGTCTTTTAGCAGTATGCCTCATCACCAAACCTTTCAAACTAGCACTGAGACCTTGCTTGCTCAGTGGTGACAGAGGCCCTCACTGTCATATCTTTCATCTATAGTTGGAATACTGGCCACACCTCATGATTTGTCCAGAACAGCTACACTAGGGATATGACTGTTCCCAACTCCCTCCAGAATGCATCTTTGCCAGAAAGGTCTGGGAAGGTCCCACAAAGAAGGGGGATGAGAGGTGACTTGATAGAGGTGTAGAAGATGCTAAGAGGCATAGATCGAGTGGACAGTCAGAGACTTTTTCCCAGGGCGACAATGGCTAACATGAGGGGAATTAATTTTAAGGTGATTGGAAGAAGGTATAAGGGGGATGTCAGGGGTAAGTTTTTTACACAGAGAGTGGTGGGTGCATGGAATGCACTCCCGGCAGAGGTCGCGGGGGCAGATACATTAGGGACAACTAAGAGACTCTTAGATAGACACATGAATGATAGAAAAATAGGGGGCTATGTGGGAGGAAAGGGTTAGATAGATCTTAGAGCAGGATAAAATGTCGGCACAACATTGTGGGCCGAAGGGCCTGTACTGTGCTGTAGTGTTCTATGTTCTATGTTTTATAAGGGATACAAAGGTATGGGTGTTAAGAGACAAATATCAACCAGAAAAACATCAATGCAAGCCTCCTGATATGGCCAAAACTCACTGGTATTCCAGACCAAGGAGTTCTACACTTGGTGTGCTGCAAACAGGAATACTCCAGGACTGTGTGCCAAAAGGACACAACGAAGCTGAGTGCAGCCATAGTTTAAGGCCTCCTGCTATTGAAAACTAATTGTGTTAAAACCCCATTATCTATTAGCTTTCAGGTTGTACATAAATGATAACTGATGCCATATTAACCATAAATAATGGAAGTAACGTGACATTATGAAAATGATCTATATTACATAACCCAGAATCATTAATGAATAAAATATATTTTGAAACAAATTGTACACCAGCCCCAGTGGGAGTGCAGATCATCCTTTGAAAGCCATTGGTAAAACTGATTTTTTTTTACAGCTTTCCTTGTTCTTTGCTCATTCGTATGGAACTTGAAATAAAAGGGAGAAATTGTCCAGTGGGTGACTATGAGGGAACAGGTTTATGAAAATGGTGGAAGGGTGGGGAGTGGTCAAATCAGGCAAACTTTGCCCGCTCCAACCTGCTGGCTTCTGGATTTTATGGGTGCAGGACAAAAGGTTGTAATCCAAACCATCGCAAGAGGTTTCACAAGGCAGGGTTTCCCTTGGCTTGGGGAAACCAGATAGCTCAAGTGAGGTAAAGGCATCTTCAGTAACAAGGTAAATGTAGTCATTTCATTGCTTAGTGAACCTGCCAAAATGGAGTGCTTCACGTATCCTCCAAGGCACCCCCAATCAGATTTCACCCATATACAAGTCCTTTGGATCAGGATTTGGAATCCTTGCCAACAATCCAACAAAATTTCCCAGGCTACTGATTGAATCTTTATCTCACTATCCCACCTCAAGGTTCAATGATCATTTCCGAGGAAATGGGACCACCTTCCCCAAAATCAAGGATAAGCCACACTATCTCCCCTGGGTCAGTCCCCTCCCACCCCCAAAGATCGGTGATCACACCCACCTAGTCTACAAGCTGCTCCGATGTAGAAAAACTTCTCAATCAGTCTGGCTTTTAGATGGGGAACCCATCTGGGCAAAAGATGCAGGGAAACCCAAATGTTCTCCATTTCCTGCTGTATAACTCATCTGCATTAACAAGCCAAATCCTGTGGATTGCTAGACCAGTTACTACCTTATCCCATAGAATACTGCTCAGAACTCAAGCCATGAAAATATCCCTGCAGTGAATGCAAGGAAGGGTGATAATGCCTTGAATGAGATTTAACTTATATGTGATTGATACTCAAGTAATGTGAAGCATCTGTAACAAATTTAGCTTGCCTACAAAAGAGTACATGTATAAAATGAAAATGTGGATTAAATTTCCCAAAACACAAATGCACCCAAATTAAAACCAGAAAAATTAGCCATAAAAACGTGTTATTCAGATGCTAAGTGCAGTTTTGTGTAGCTTCAAACTGTGTCTCTAATCCAATGTGTTTAAGTGAAACCATTCTGCAAACACCACACAAAATGGTAGTCTCTGTAGTGAACAAAAAGCAGCTTTTGCATTGCTAAAGCTTGCTGTCCTGAGAAGATTAAGCAGCAATCTCATGGGTCTGCCTTGCCAGTAAAAGTAAAAAATAATTAATTTGGACAGCTTGAAAGCTGATAGATCATTACTCAATTGGTCACATGTAAATGTTCAGCATCTTTTACTCATAATTAAAATGGCAACAAAGACTGAGCTCCATTACATCCAGTGTACTAAACTGCCCTCACCCTGGCTCACACTTCTTGTTGCATTCTGAAACCTGATTTCACTTATTGAAAATGTAGGAGTATTTTTCCTCTGAAAAACTTCTATTATGGAGGCTGTAGAATAAAGTGAACTAAGTATATAAGAGGAAAAAAGTATTGTTGCCAGATTGTTAAGAATGCAAGAGGGATGTAAAATGTCAGGCTGAATATTAAAGACAAAATAGTCCTCAGAGATTATTGTCAAAAAATTTGGGGAAATCAGGAGAAGGAATATCCATCAAATGAATTTGTCACATCAGGAGGCTGGACAAAATGCACCTTCAACCACAGTCAGTCTCCAATCGGTCATGTAGGGATAGTTTATGACACATCTGTTGTGAGAAAATTCAAAGCCATTGTAACTACCGACCAGCTGTCGAGCGGGCACACACCCAGGAAATCTCAACAATGCG
Organism: Pristis pectinata; assembly: GCF_009764475.1. Lineage (NCBI taxonomy): Eukaryota > Metazoa > Chordata > Chondrichthyes > Rhinopristiformes > Pristidae > Pristis > Pristis pectinata. The sequence goes on from NC_067412.1 coordinate 84,713,879, forward strand.
GGAGGCTTGGTTTAATATCTCAAGACTTTTGTGAACACCAGGGCTGTGTCTGAGTGCTTGTTGCCATTTTCAACTTTAAAAGAATATTTTTCATGGACTCTGGGGAACTGGCACTTAAGATCAGCATCAGTGCATGGAGGTTAGAGAGATCATTAGTTAAATACAGAGTAGGGCCTTTCTACTGCACAGTGACAATGGGCCTCACCCCATATTTGGAAGAGCACTTTTCTACATCTGGAATACACAGAACTGACTTCACAGAAGCAGGTCATTCAGCACAATTGGATGGATGTTAATGCTCCATGAAAATCTTTTTTACCATGCTAATGCTATTAGCAAATCCTTCTGCTCCATTTCCCTTCAGGTATCGACCTAGCTTCCCTTTAAATCCTCCAGACCCAGTGGATTTAAAGCTGCAGTCCACAGAACCTTAGGAGTCCACCATGTTGTTGGCTCAGATGTCAGATTCTCTCCCATTTCCTCAGATTTCACACCAACTCACAGCCATCAAATGCTGCCTCGGACTCTTCATCCACCCTCACTCCCTATACTGACTAAGGTGAAGGCAGCAATGTGAAATATCTCTTACTGGCCCTGCCAATTCCAGAAAAGCAGGTAATGCACGCTCAGATTTGAGGGGGTCTACTGGGCAGAAGGTGTCTTAGAAAAATTTGGGAGATGGGTAGAGGTATGGAGGGAGAATTTGCACCTTTGTGTGTGTGTATGTGGATGTGTGTGCATATGTGTGTGTTCATGTGTGTGTGTGAGAAAGAGAGAGAGGAAAAGAGAGAGAGGAGAAGGATAGGAGAGAGGAAAAGAGAGAGAGGAGAAGGATAGGAGAGAGGAAAAGAGAGAGAGGAGGAGGATAGGAGAGAGGAAAAGAGAGAGAGGAGGAGGATAGGAGAGAGGAAAAGAGAGAGAGGAGGAGGATAGGAGAGAGGAAAAGAGAGAAAAGGAGTGGAAAGAGAGAGGGATGGTGAGAGAGGCGAGGGAAAGAGAAAGCTGAGGAGAGAGGTGGGGAGAGGGTGAAAGATGCAGAATATGAGGGGGAGGGAGTGAGAGACAAGGGGGGAGTAATGGAGGAGTGAAGGAGAAAGGAAAGAGAGAAAGAGGGAGATCTAGAGGAGAGCGAGAAGGGGATGGGAATAGAATGAGGGAAGGGTGAATGAGAGAGGAGGGGAGGGGAGGATAGGAGAGAATGAGAAGGGGAGAGTGGGCGAGAGAAGGGAAGAGGTAGAAAAGAGAACAAAAGGAGATTGTGAAGAAAGTGGGTGAATAAGGAGGGATTGGGGGTCTCAGGGCAGGTGGAAGGGAGAAGGATAGAGGAGGGTGAATGGGAAAGGAAGAAGGGGAGAAAGGGGGAAGTGAAGAGGTGGAAGTGGAGAGGAACCAGGGGTGGGGTAGAGATGTGAGTATAATTTGATACTGCGGTATGTTTAGTACATTGACTGCCTCCAATGGCAAGTGGGGTTGAATCATCCACTAATGTTCGCTGTACAGACAATGGATTTCCATCAAGGTTCAGCACCTGAACATTTTTAAGGATCCACTAACATAGAAGGTTGAAAACCTTGGCTCTCTACTACTCACCTTACCTACTCCCTGTGCTGCCATGATTCTTCTTTTAACCATACCTTATGAATCCTTTGAAGCTATTTGAAAGATATTCTCACTCTTAATGCAATTTGCTGTAAGCTGAAGCTTAAATATGATGAACACAACTTGGGTGGAGAACTTTTAGAGTCATATCCCAGTGGGTCTCAGCTCCTTAAGAAGATAAGCAAAGGAGGAAGAAAACTGTGGGAACTGGAGGGGGCAAAGTAATCTTGAATTAAAGATGAAAAGTGGCACATTTTTTATCTGTTTTTGTGATTTTCCTGTTGTCTTTCCAAATGATTGAACAGAACTGAAAAAAAAATTATTTTGCATTGAAATAAACCTTAAACATTCTTACACAAAAGGCTAAAAGGGGAGGTGGCTTGAAGGCTCCAAAATATTCATGTAAACTTATGAAAAGATGCAAGTTGTAAAGCAAATAACTTCTGCAACTTGTAACTGTGGAAAATAAGCAAATTTGTCCCTAATGAAAAGTCATCAACCTGAAACATTAGCTCTACTTCTCTCTCTGTGGAAGCTTCCTGATCTATGGAGTATTTCCAGCATTCCCTCATTTTATTTAAGATTTTCAGCAGCATTTTGCTTCAGTAAAATGTTCCCCTTTTCTCATTTCAGTCACAGATTGATTGAATGATTTTTCTCTCAACCCAATTTACACTTTCTGACTGCTTTTTGCTTGTCAAAATCTTTGGGAGAACAGGAGGAGAGAATTGCAATAGCAGGTCTTGGACTTGTAGAAACATGCATTTTGCAAATATTCAAAACTGATTTGAATCAGAGCTACAGATTTTTAATTTAAACTGCATAGCCCAATTGTCATCCAGTTAAAATAAAGTACCCTTGAAAAGGTAATTTTAAAAAATAGATACAATTCTATAACAGGAACTTATAACTATCATAGCTGAACCTTATTTTTAGAAAACAGACTCAATGATAATTTCAACAGTTATGCAAGTAATCTTTAATCAAAATAAAATCCACTCCATTATTGTTCACTTCAGATATAATTCACAGCTTTCCACAAATGCAGTTATTGAAATTAGCACACCTGACAATCACCTTTATATTAGCATGGAATAGCGAAAAATATGATCTCTGTAGAGTTTTGAAATGGTTGTCAAGTATTCCCAGTTTAAATCGGTTCAATACACAAAAACATGACTCTAACAATGAGGTGAAATTGTACCAACGACACATCAATGTTCTTGGGAGTTCCATTGTTACCCATGTTCCATGGACCGTACAGCGTCCTTGGGCAAAGTTAGAGGCGGAGGGTTCTGCTTCCTAATCAATAACTTGTGGTGCTTGGATGTGACGGTCCTGGTGAGCTCCTGCTCACCCAGCCTGGAATATCTAACGGTGAAGTGTTGCCCATACTACCTGCCACTGGAGTTCACTTCAGCTATCCTGATGGCAGTCTACATCCCACCCCATACAAACATGAAGCCTATACTCAATGAGCTGTACTCCGTGGTCAACAACCTTGAGACAGAATACCCTGAGGTCCTCTTCATTATTGCTGGTGACTTCAACCAGGCCAACCTCAAGAGTGTGTTACCAAAGTACTGCCAGCACATCTCCTGTCCCATCAGGGGCCCTAACACCCTTGACCACTGCTATACAACCATCAAAGATGCCTTCCGAGCCACCCCTCACCCTCACTTTAGTAAATCAGACCACAAACAGAAACTGAAACGGGAGGATCCAGTACAGAGGGTTGTGCAGTGCTAGTCTGAGGAAACAGATGAGCTTCTACGTGACTGCTTTGAGTCAGTGGACTGGTCCATGTTCAAAGACTCAGCTGCCAGCCTAGATGAGTATGCCACCACTGTCACAGACTTTATCAGCAAGTGTGTGGAGGACTGTGTACCAAAGAGGACAATACGGGTGTTCCCAAACCGGAAACCGTGGATGAACCGGGAGATCCACTCCCTACTGAAGTTGAGGACTGCTGCACACAAACCTGGTGATCCTGACCTTTACAAGAAATTGAGATATGACCTCCAGAAAGCTAAGAGACAATACCAGTTCAAAGTAGAGTCTCAGACCAGGCATCAGTTGTGGCAGGGCTTACATGCTATAACGGGCTACAAAACAAAGTCAGGCTGCATAGTTAACAACAACACATCCCTTCCTGATGAGCTTAATGCATTCCATGAGCGTTTTGAACAGAAAGGAAGTCGATTGTCACCACCCACCTTGACAGCCTCCAATGCAACTGAACCAGTGGTCACCATTGAGGATGTGAGATCAGTATTCCGGAGAGTGAACACGAGGAAAGCATCTGGCCTAAATGGTGTCCCTGGCTGAGTGCTCAAATCTTGTGCTGATCAGCTGGCAGGGGTACTTGCAGACATATTTAACCTCTCCCTGCTTCAATCTCAGGTTCCCACCTGTTTTATCAAGACCTCTATCATCCTGGTACCAAAGAAAAACAAGGTAACATGCCTTAATGACTACCAACCAGTGGCTCTGACATCCACCACCATGAAGTGCTTTGAGACGCTGGTCATGGCTCGCGTCAACTCCAGCCTCCCAGACAATCTCGACCCACTGCATTTCGCCTACTGCTGTAACAGGTCTACAGTGGATGCCATCTCCCTGGCCCTACACTCAGCTCTGGAGCATCTGGACAGTAAAGACACATACGTTAGACTATTGTTTATTGACTACAGCTCTGCCTTCAATACTATAATTCCAAACAAACTCATCACCAAACTCCGAGACCTGGGACTCAACACCTCCCTCTGTAACTGGATCCTTAACTTTCTGACCAACAGACTGCAATCAGTGAGGGTAGGCAGAAACATCTCCAACATGATTATTCTCAATACTGGTGCCCCACAAGGCTGCGTCTTCAGAACTCTACTCTACTCCCTATATACTCTTGACTGCTTGGCCAAATTCTGCTCTAACTCCATCTACAGATTTGCAGATGATACCACTGTGGTAGGCTGTATCTCAAATAATGATGAGTCAGTATAGGAAGGAGATAGAGAGCTTAGTGACATGGTGTGATGACAACAATCTTTCCCTCAATGTCAGCAGAACAAAAGAGCTGGTCATTGACTTCAGGAAAGGGGGTGGTGTACATGCACCTGTCTATGTTAATAGTTCTGAGGTCGAGAGGGTTGAGAGCTTCAAGTTCCTAGGAGTGAACATCACCAATAGCCTGTCCTGGTCGAACCACGTAGATGTAACGGCCAAGAAAGTTCACCAGTGCCTCTACTTCCTCAGGAGGCTAAAGAAATTTGGTATGACTACTTTGACACTCACCAATTTTTATCGATACACCATAGAAAGCATCCTATCTGGATGCATCACGGCTTGGTATGGCAACTGCTCTGCCCAGAACCGCAAGAAACTGCAGAGAGTTATGGATGCAGCCCAGTGCATCATGGAAACCAGCCTCCCTTCCTTGGACTCTGTCTATACCTCTCACTGCCTTGGTGAAGCACCCAGCATAGTCGAAGATCATACCCACCCGGGCCATTCTCTCTTCTCTCATCTCTCATCAGGCAGAAGATACAGGAGCCTGAGGGCACATACCACCAGGCTCAAGGACAGCATCTATCCCGCTGTGATAAGACTATTGAATGGTTCCCTTATGTGATGAGATGGACTCTTCACACCACAATCTACCTTTTTTGACCTTGCACCTTATTGTCTACCCACAATGCACTTCTCTGTAGCTGTGATGCTTTACTCTGTATCCTGTTATTGTTTTTACTCTGTACTACCTCAATGCACTCTGTACTAACTCAATGTATCTGCACTGTGTAATGAATTGATCTGTACAATCGATATGCAAGACAAGTTTTTCACTGTACCTTGGTACAAGTGACAAAAATAAACCAATACCAATACCAATACATCCCTATTACAATTGAGTAATGCTTCAAGATATAAATCCTCAAAGTTTTATTGCTGTTTTTTCACAACAGCTGTTCAGTTTTATCCCACACTGCTTTCTTTCAATATTTTTCTTCCTTAAGCAATTACCTAAATGGCAAATGAAGTCCTGAGAAACTAAACACCTGATGAAGAATTGTTAGGTTTTAGGATATTTTAACAAGAGGGAATCACGTTATGGGGAATATATAGGGATAGCTAAGGATGCAGAATGTAAAATACCAATGTGGTTCAGCACGAAAGTACACCAGATATGACATTTTTTAATGTTAAATAACAGGTAGCTTAATTGAAACACTTAACATGTGAGTGTGGGCAGAGTTCAGTTAAATACCTTTCATTAAATGTAGCCATTTGGAAGAGGTGCATTTGTTACGAAATGGTAATTATTGTTTGGGTAGCATTTAAACTTTGAGCATCTTCTTACTCCTCATGAGTCATGACATTTTGTTGAGGTGGAATATATCAGTACGATACAATTCTATAATGGGCCAGTGTCTACTGTTCCTTTGTTAATAGAACTTAAAAGCCAAATAGAAGCAGATGATAACAATTGGGGAGCCATTATACACCAATGTCTAGACAATTTGCAATACCGTGACTTTCAAGTTAGAAGTGTACATTTTAAAAAGTCCCACCGGGCTTCTGAGTGGTTGCCATACTCTGGTCTATGTCTCATACTGGCACAACTGAACATAACATGAAGGAGCCAGCACCACTTTTTTTAAAGAGGTGATGACCTCCTTAACTATTTATTGTTGGATTATGTCTCCCAACAGCTGGTCCAGTTGATTGTATTTCATGCTTGCCTGAAGTATGAAAGTTGACATGAGTAGTCCGGCTGCTGGTAAACACATTTAAACTTTGTGTTGATGATGAGTTACTTTGAGACAAAAGTAGTCTGGTAGACCTTTCTCTTGAAACTGAGCATGACCAAGAGAATGTAGAAAAGCCACAAAGAAAGGAAGCTGTCAGTAGGATGTCACTGACAAGGGATGAAGGAGATAATTCCCTTACCTCAGCTTTAGTGAGGACTAATGCTTGAGGTGTTATCACTCCATTGAAGAGCCCAACTCAGAAATTTGCTAACTGCCTTAGCCACAATGTAACTTCAAAGCAGGGCAAGGACAGCATTGCCTGTTACCAAATGTTGTCAGAGTGATCTTCATCATTATTATGTTATGCATGAGGCTCTTTCCAGGCTGCTGTTAAAGATACACATTATAATATTTAACAGTGTGTCGTGTATTGTTGCATTGAGGAGCTCACTAAGGTTGTCTGCACACAGGACCTCATCTTATTTCTGCTTTCCAGAGACAAAAGAGCAGGAGGAGGGTGAATGTTTACAGAGATTGTAGGCTTCCTCATGATGTCCAGTGCATTGACTGAACATTGTCTTGGATGTGCCTTATGCAAGGCAGCCATTTTCATGAAACAAAGGTGACTCCACTCCCTCAGTTTGCAGCTGACAAGGCAGCAGAGGAAGTGTGTTGCATATGTGAAAGTCCATCAACCTGGGTACCAGTCATCCCTGCCGACTGTGTTTGACCTGGAAAGGAAGTCAAACCCCTGGATATTCAATCATGTGGCTTTGTTTCTTTCATCACTTTGCAGTTAAATAAAGATTTTATCCAACATATGAATACAATTATTTCCTAGATATTTTGTGTCACTCTGGGAATTCAACTATGCACTTTCTGATGTATGTTACATTTGCATATCTGACTCAATTTCCAAATCAGACACACGTTAAGTGAACTTATTTCCCATGGAGTGGATGTTGTCTTTCAATTGTTGTTCCACTAGTCTGCATTTCATATTTGCCTGAGCTCCTAGATCATTGTCTGTGTGTAATGTGTCTTTTCCTTCATTTAAGTCTTGTTCTGATAAATATAGCAATCTAGATTTACAGCAGATGCATTCTTACAAAATCGTAATTATTGTTTGAGTAGCATTTAAGTTTTGAACATCTTCTTGCTCCTCTTGACAATTTATTGCTGTTGAATACATCAAGTCCCATAACAATTCTACAATGGTCTAATGTCTTCTGTGTCATTTATGTGGTTCTTAATAGCTAAATTAAAGAATCCTCAGCTCCAGCTCCAGTTCCCCAGTCAGCTCTGCCCCAACTTGCGGATTACCGCGCCCCCCCCCCCCCAATCATTATTGGCCCCAAACTCTGGAAAACCCAGCCCTGACTCCCTAAATGTCCACTGGCCTGGAGGCTCAAGGGGCGATATAGTATCCTCTGTTCTATGTTGCAGGCTCTGGCCTCATTGAAAATGGAACAGATTCCACAACAATGCCATTCTTAATGGTATTTGGAGGGATTGTGCTACTCTGTAGTTGGTAGACTCCTCCCTGTCTGAAAACCACCATTAAGGCATCAGCAACAAATGGAGTTTAAAGAAAATTGATTGTACAAATCAATGGAAAAAGAGAGCAGAATGCAAAGCTGAACATAAAAATAACCCTGAGTGATTGCTGGGATTGCTGATGCAGATTCCTTTGTGATGTGTGGACTCACAGATATTGAGGCAGTGGAATGTCAAAGGAAAAGGACAATTGCTTTAAATGGCTATTCCCCCCTATTAACAAAATCAAAGTCTGCCCCAAGGGCAGATACTTTCCTCTGATTTCATTTTGTGCAGTATTTTTAAAAATATTAGGTTCTGAAGCTTAAGCTATTGATAATGTTATAGCTCCGTCATTTTGTCAATGTGTTTTAATGAAATTTATTAAGAAATGCTTCATTTTTTTGACTGTCTCATTTCCCAAGGCCAGACCTGAATATGTTGTGAACACAGAGAAAAATGAAAGGACAAATATTCTACAGCCAAACTGTGCAAGTACTTATTGCTGAAGACATTACAATAATAGAATAATTTTTATAATTTCTTTTTAACAAAATCTCAGTTTCATTTTCTTGATATCTGCTTTGCACAAGCCTTTGTTAAACCACTGTACATAAAAAGATGCAGCACTATCAACGTTACCAGTGTTAAGGCCTGTTATTTTACTGCAAGCAACAAACAAACTGCTGGAAGAACTCAGCGGATCAAGTAGCATCTGTGGAGGCGAAGGGATGGTCAACATTTCAGGTTGAGATCTTTACAAAACTCCAGTTAGACCACACTTAGAGTACTGTGTTCAGTTTTGGTCGCCGCATTATAGGAAGGATGTGGAGACGTTGGAGAGGGTGCAGAGGAGATTTACCAGGATGCTGCCTGGATTAGAGCATATGGAATATGAGCACAGGCTTAAGGTGCTAGGGCTTTATTCACTGGAAAGGAGGAGGATGAGAGGAGACATGATAGAGGTATATAAAATATTGAGAGGAATAGATAGAGTAGACAGCCAGCGCCTCCTTCCCGGGGCACCAATGCTCAAGACGAGAGGGCATGGCTTTAAGGTTATGGGTGGGAGGTTCAGGGGAGATGTCAGGGGGAGGTTTTTCACCCAGAGAGTGGTTGGTGCATGGAATGCACTGCCTGGGGTGGTGGTGGAGGCAGATACATTGGACAGGTTCAAGAGTTTGTTGGATAGGCACATGGAGGAATGTGAGATAGAGGGATATGCGGGAGGAAAGGGTTAGATAGTGTGAGGGTGGTTTGATGGACGGCACTACATGGTGGGCCGAAGGGCCTGTTTTGTGCTGTATGGTTCTATGGTTCTATGGTAGAACTGAGAGCATAGAGGGGAGATAGCCAGCATATAGAAGTGAGAGGGAGGGGTGAGACACAAGCTGGCAGGCAATAGGTAGAACCAGATGAGGGGGTTGGGGGAGGGGGTGGATGACGGGCAGATTGGAGTGGGGGAGGGGGAATATTGAGACAGAGGCTGTTAGGTGATAGGTGGAAGCATAAAAAAGAAAAAAAAATTGGCAGATGGAGCCAGGTGAGGGAGGGAGAGGAGCATGGTTAGAGACAGAAGCTTGTGATAGGTGGGACCTGTTGAGGGAGGGATGATGGGCAGGTGGAACCTGGTGGGGGAGGGGATAGGAAAGGTGAGTCAAGGGAGAAGAAACCCAGCTAGATGGAACCGGATGATGAGTCCAGGTAATGAGGAGGGAAGGGATGGAAGGGAGAGAGACCCTGAATGGAGTGGTGGGAGTGGGAAAGGATCAGAGGGGCAGTGGGTTACCTGAAATTGGAGAATTCAATGTTCATGCCATTGGGTTATAGGCTACCCAAGTGGAATATGAGGTGGTGTTGTTTTAGTTTGCATTTGGCCTTAACGTGGCAGTGGAGAAGACCGAGGACAGGCAGGTCAATGCCTGATGCTTGATCTCACTAATTAAGGCAGAGGCTGGTAGGAGACAGGTGGAAACATAAGAAAACTCTAGTTGGCTTTATAAAACTCTGGTTAGGCCACATCTGGAGTATTGCATTCAGTTCTGGTTGCCCCATGAGAGGAAGGATGTTGAGGCTTTGGAGACGGCGCAGAAGAGGTTTACCAGGACGTTGCCTGGATGAGAGGGCAGTGCTATCAGGAGAGGTTGGACAAACTTGGGTTGTTTTCCTTGGAACAGCGGAGGCTGAGGGGAGACCTGATAGAGGTTTATAAGATTATGAGAGGCATAAATAGAGTAGACAGTCAGTATCTTTCCCAGGGTTGAAATGTCTAATACCAGGGGGTATGCATTTAAGGTGAGAGGGGTTAAATTCAAAGGAGATGTGTGGGTCAAGTTTTTTTACAGAGACAGTGGTGGGTGCCTGGACTGTTCTGCCTGGGCTGGTGGTGGAGGCAAATACGATAGGGGTATTCAAGAAGCCCTTAGCTAGGCACATGAATGTGAGGGAAATGGAAGAATAGGGGCATTGTGTAGGCAGAAAGGATTAGTTTAGTTGGGCATTTGATTACTTATTTAATTAGTTCGGCACAACATTGTGGGCCAAAGGGCCAGTTCCTGTGCTGTGTTGTTCTATGTTCTAAAAGAACAAGAACAGGCAGGAGTCTCACCCCCCCCCCCCCTCACTTCTATATACTGCTGTCTCCCATCTACGCTCTCAGTCCTAATGCAGGGTCTCAACCCTAAAAACATTGACCATCCCTCTGCCTTCATAGATGCTGCTCGACCCAGTAAGTTCTTCCAGCTTTTTTGTGGTCCTGATTCCAGCATCTGCAGTCACTTGTGTCTCCTGGTATTTTACTACTGCCCAATAAGAAATCTAGTGACCATCTGGATTTGTTCAATAGTTCAGGTTATGATGTATGGAAACTGGCTTACCTTAGTCTCCTTATAGCATTCACTTGCCTTATTATGTTCTCAGGATAGTGAATCCCAGTGTGGTCAACATCCCAGTTGGATAACTCCACCAGGAAAAAGTGAAGGGAAGGTAGTCCAAACACTCTTGACTTTGTTATGGACAGATATGATCTAAGTAAATCTGTTGCTACTGCAAAGTGTTTTGCCAATATTTCCAACATTTTTTGCAGATAATGATTGACATTATTTGGGTGGATAGTTACAAGATGCAAATAAAGATGAATTCTTTCAATAGGAAAGCTTAATATATGGTTAATACATAAGCAACGAATGCAGGAAGTTTAATAGTTATACATTCCTTTCTGACACGAATGTTAAAGAAAAAAGCTACCCAACCATGGTGAACAAAATAAGTATAGCATTAGATCCATGGAGGAGCTGTATAAAGTTCCCAGAAAAAGTAGGCCTGAGGATTGGAAGTGGTTTAGAATTCAGCAAAAATTGACCAAGTGGTTGATCAAGAGAATAAAAATAGATTATGGGAATAAACTCGCGAAGATCATTAAAATAGACGGTAAAAGGAAAAAGATTAGTGAAATCCCTTACAGTCAGGAATAGAAGAAATGAAAATGGGGAGAAAAAGGAAATGAGAGAGCAATTAAATGAATATTTTACTTCTGCCTTTATGGAAGAGGATACAAATAGCTTTCCAGAAATCATGGGGAACAAAGAGTCTAATAAAGAAGAGGAATTAAAAGAAATTAGTATTAGGGGAAAAAATATAGTGCTGGTGAAATCAGTGGGACCGAAAGCCAATAAATCTCCAGGACCTGATACTCTGCAAACCAGAGTATCAAAAGAGGTAGCCATGCAAATAATGGATGCATTGGTTCTCATCTTCCAAACTTCTACAGATTATGAAATAGTTCCTGCAGACTAGAGAGTGCCAAATATAATCAATACACACAAAATGCTAGAGGAACTCTGCAGGTCAGGCAGCATCTATGGAGAGAAATAAACAATCGACGTTTTGGGTCAAGACCTTCATCAGGACTGGAGAAGAAGAGGGCAGAAGCCAGAATAAGAAGGTTGGGGAAGGGGGAGGAACATGAGCTGGCAGGTGACAGGGGAGTCCAGGTGAGGGGGGAAGGTAGGTGAGTGGGGGAGGGGGTATGAAAGGGAGTGATGTAAGAAGCTGAGAGGTGATAGGTAGAAGAGGAAAAGGGCTGAAGAAGGGGAAATCCGGTAGGAGAGGACAGTAGAGCATGGAATAAAGGGAAGGAGGTGGGGAATAGCTGGGTAGGTCATGAGGATGGGGGTGGGGAAAGAGAAGGGGTGTGGGGCCCACAGGAATTAGGGAAAACAAAGGGGGGAGGGGGAAAAATGGGGTGGGGGGAAGAGGGGAGGGGTTACCAGAAGTTAGAGAAATCGATATTGAGGCTGTCAGGTTGGAGACTACCAAGGCGGAATATGAGGCATTGTTCCTCCAACCTGCGTCTGGCCTCAACGGGAGAGGAGGCTGTGGATAGATATGTCTGTATAATCCCATTGTTTTAAAGAGGAAGGAGAGAGAAACAGGAAACTACAGATTGGTTTGCCTGATACCAGTCGTAGGGAAAATGTTGGAAGATATAACAGAATGCTCAGAAAATATCTGTAGAATTAGACAAATTTAACATGGATTTATGAAAGGCAAATTGTGTTTTAAACCCACTGGAGTTCTTTGGAAGTAATGGGTAGAATAGATAAGGAAGACCAGTGGATGTGGTCTGTCTGGATTTTCAGAAAGCCCATGATAAGGTCTGCAAAAGACATCCATGTGCGGAATTAAAGTGCATGGGATTAGAAGAAATATACCGGCATGGATTGAAAATTGGTTAACAAACAGGAAACAGAGTAGAAATAAATGTTTTTTTTGGAGTGACAGGCGGTGACTTGTAGGGTACTGCAGGAATCAGTACTTGTGTCCCAGGTATTCACAATAATTTGGATGAGAGAACCATATGTAACAGTTCGAAGTTTGCCAGTGGCTCAGCTGGGTGGAATTGTGAGCTTTGAGAAGATGCAAAAAGTCTTCAAACTGGTTTAGGTGAGTTGAGTGGACAAGTACATGGTAAATGCAGTATAACATGGATAAATATGAAGTTATCCACCTTAGTAGGAAAAACAGGAAGATGGAATATTATTTAACTGCTGACAGACTGGAAAATACTGATGTACAAAGGGATCTGAGTGTCCTTGTAAGACAGTCATTGAAAGCAAACAGGTGTAGCAAGCAGTTAAGAAGGTAAATGGCACATTGGCCTGCTCTGCAAGAGGTTTAGAGTACAGGAAGCAATGGTACCTCACTAAAATTATACAGTGCCTTAGTGAGATTATTCCTGAAGTAATGTATGCTGTTTTTCTCTCCTTATTTAAGACTTATCATAATGTTCATCAAAAATTTGTCAGACTGACTCATAGGATGCTTGGACCATGGTAAGAGAAGAAATTGTGTCGACTAGGCCTATGTTCACTAGAGTTTAGTACAATGAGAGGAGGTCTCATTGAAACATATTAAATTCTGAGGCACAAGAGACTGCAGATGCTGGAATCTGGGCAACAAGCAATCTGTTGGAGAAACTCAGCAGGTCAAGCAGCATTTGTGAGAGGAAAGAAATTGTTGACATTCAGGTCAAGTTCTTGCATCAGGACTGAGAGTGGAGAGGGAAGATAGCCAGTATAAAGAGGAGAGAGGGAGTGGTGAGACAGAGGCCAGCTAGTAGGTGATAGGTAGACCAAAGAGGGGTGAAAGATGATGGGCAGATGGATAAAATTCTGTCAGGCCGTGACAGGCAGGATGCAGGGAGGATGTTTCCTTATCTCTGTGGGTTCTAGAATCAGGAATCATTCCCAGGACTTAAGTGAGAAACGTCGGATTGACATGAGGTGAAATTTCTTCGCTCAGTGGTGAACACATGGAATTTTCTACCATAGAAGGATGTAAAGGCAAAGTCTCTGAATATATTTAAAAAGGAGCTAGGTGGATTGCTAGACATGAAAAGTATGAAGAGGTGTGGGGAGAGTGTGGAAACACGTTATTGAGACTGAGAATGAGCCACAATCATATTGAATAGAGGAGTACACTCAAAGGGCCAAAAGTTCTGCTCCTGCTTTTTCTGCTGTGTTTCTATGGACTGTGGCTGCCTCAATCAATAAAAAAAAATTCTGAAAAGAACATTGTTAAGTGAAATGATTTTGTTGATTTCTTTTCCCTTAATTAAATATATAACCCAAGAAGGGAATTCTAAGTCTTATGGGAGATTATAAATCTTTTAGTTTGACATTTTATGGGAAAAGTTACAATGGGAATTGCTATACGATGAAGAACTGCTCCTAAAAAACATCTTCCCATACAATCAGAGGAAAGGTAATCCCCACAGACTCAAACTAAAATGGCAATTTTCACATCATCCTTGTCATCTTTAACAAACAAAAATAATTTGCATTCATGTAGTGTCTTTGATGTAGAAAAATATCCCAAGGCACCTCAGAGACATATCCAAATTGACAATCCTATATACATAAACATTACTTATTAATCAGGAACAAGAGGATATTAAAATTGTTAAATTGCTGCAAGAGGAGACTTTCATCCGATTAACCTAAGTAGAATTTCATCCAAAGTATGAATTGGAAAGGCGCTTTAACTCATCAGTTTCCACACGTCTGTGATTAGTGTATATTTTTGTTCTGGTGAATTTGGGTGTTGACCTTTTGTGTGAACCATCTTCCATTAATTGGGTCTGCTACACTGCCCGTGGTGTCACTGGATAATATGTCTACTCATTGACTGCCAATGCCCCAATTTATAAATGGCAAGACATTGGGACTTTCCTTACTCAGACCATAGACACACTTCTGCAGAAAGACTGGAAAGACCGGCCTCCTTGAATCTCGCAAGGGTAGACCTTTCTATTGATTTAAATTTCCCCGCAAAAGGGAAATGCATACGGGATGACAGAACTAGTTACCCAAAGGACAGATCATATTACATAATGATCTCATTGAATCCTTTTAAATGAATTTTTCAGAAAGGAAAACTGGAGATAACCGCAGCATTTCCCCACAATTCATTTACAGTTCTGCTGCAAGAGAAAGAGAAGATTATTTGTCACTTAAGATTGAATCTCTGCCAATATGATGTTGAATCAGTTGAAACAGTCTGTGGATAAATGAGGAGGAAATCTAATGTTATCAGGAGTGATAAGATATGTTTGTCTGCTTCCACTATTTGACTAATTTCACTCTGCTTCCCTTCTTCTCATTTTTGCTTCCTCATATCTCATACAACAGGAGTAGGAGAGCAGCATAAAGGGAACATTGGAAAACCTCACATTAGTATTTAAAATGTGTAGTCATTAATACAAAGGGTGATATTTCTGTAGCAACAAACAATCTGTTACTGGAACTCAATAGAGCAGTATCTGTGGGGGGGGGGGGGGGGGAAGGAATTGTTGATGTTTTGGGTTGAAAACCTGCATCAGGACTGAGAGTGAAGAGGGGAGATGGCCAGTATAAAGAGAAGGTGATTGGTGGACTGAGGAACTGAGGAGGGGTGAAAGATGACAGGCGAGTTGCACCAGGGAGGAAAGGCGGGGTGGCGGCAGGGGGATGTGGGGTGGGGGGTGGGGGCAGGGTGATATTCCTATAGCTCCTATATTATGATGCAGTAATAAAAACAGAAAATTCTAGGGATACTCAGCAGGTCAGGCAGCACCTGTGGAGAGAGAAACCAAGTTGTTTCAGATCAATGCCCTTTCATCAGAATTGGGAATATGAGAAAACAAGCATGATTTAAGTCGCAGGGAGGGAAAGGGGAAGTTGTTTATAAACCAGATGAGACACCGAAACAGGTCCATGGCAGATGCCATCTCCCTGGCCCTACACTCATCCCTGGAGCGTCTGGATAACAAAGGCACCTGCAGTAGACTCCTATTTATTGACTACAGCTCTGCCTTTGATACCATAATTCCAAACAAACTTATCTTCAAGCTCCTAGACCAAAGGCTCAGCACCTTGCTTTGCAACTGGATCCTTGACTTCCTGACCAACAGACCACAATCAGTAAGGATAAACCATCACTACCTCCACCACGATTATCCTCAACAATGGTGCCCGCAAGGCTGTGTCCTCAGCCCTCTACTTTACTCCCGAAACACTCATGACTGTATGACCAGATTCTGCTCAAACTCCATGTACCTATTCATGGCTCTTGCACCTTACTGTCTACCTACACTGCACTTTCTCTGTAACTGTAACTGTCACACTATATTCTGCATTCTGTTATTGCTTTTCCCCTGCACTACCTTGATGTATTTATGTTTTGAAATGATCTGTATGGAGACAAAGTTTTTCCACTGTATCTCAGTACACGTGACAATAATAAGCCAATTATCAATTACTTGTTACCTCTTCCTTTCTGTAAAAATTGCATCTGCAAATCAGGAGGTTGAAAGAATCAAAGGCAGCTAGGACTTCATACATTACCAGAGGAATGTGCTTGTCCCTTTCCCAGAAACAGGATCGTCCTTTGTTTATAGCCCATAACGAAAGGAACCAATCTTCTGTTGGAGTTTCAGTGTTGCAGTTTATGAGTAAAGTCCAGGCCTAATTTTCTGATCCTTTTTCATTTGTCCATGGGATATGAACATGAATGATTATCACAGAACTTATCAGTCCCTGAACTGTTTTTAATTAGGCCATTTCAGAGAGTGGGATTCCATATCTCAGACCAGATAAGAACAATTTCCCTGGTAGGCAGCGAACCAGATGGGTTTTGACAACAACCGGATAGTTCCGTGGTCACCATTATTTGCACCAGCTTTTAATTCCGGATTTACTTAATACTTGAATTTAATTTCCCTAGCTGTTGTTTAGGATTTGAACTCATAACTGCAGATCAATAGTCCAGGGCTCTAGATACTAGTCCAATAATTTAATCGTGATACTATCATACCTGGTCTTGGTACCAGTGAAGGCTGGTATAATTAGAGTGTGTATGTACTGCTGGTACCTTCCATTATTAACATGCAGGTTTTTGTAGCAATTAATATGAACACATTTCCCACAAACCTGAATATGACAGTAATCTGGCTGAAAATCTAGTGGTATTACAGGTTAATTCCAATGTTTGAATGTCATTCTCGTCAGCCATGTTGTGCCTACAGCAGTAAGAGATAAATGTACTGATGGGGAAGGACCGACTGTGCAGAGACATAATTACTTTCTATCAGCTCAGCTTATTATATCAAGGGAACTGTATGGAAAAGGAGCTTTCTGTTTCAAAAATGTAAATTCTTTAAGATTTGTAGACATTCTGCATAAAAGTTTAATAAGGAAATTAAGTATTTTAATATGTAATTTTGCAAAGTCATGCAATAACAAAGAATTTTTTTTCACATTATGTGTCTCTGGTACAATAGTGTCACCAACAGGGAGGCGGTGTCACTACAGGTTCAATGTAACAGGAATAATCTCTGCCCATTGACAACTCGAAGATGGATGGTATTGAGAACACACAGAAGCCCTGTGTATATGGTGCAAAGAGCAGCCCACCTCACAAACTATTCACCCCCCCTGCCCCTCAGTGGAAGAGTCAGTGATTCCCCCATTGGTCTCAGAACCCATTAACACTAAACTGGAGTGGAACCAGGTCATGCTCGATCCAGGGAAACTGCTTAAAAAGAAGAATGTAACAGGAATAAGATAACATGCCAACAAGCAAAATCATTCAGCCTAGAAAAGCTTAACCATCAGAAAGAAAAATCAACAGCTAACTGAACAGAAATCCCATTTGCACCGCATACTTTGCCAGAATTTTGCAAGTTAAAAAAAAGTCACAGAAATAATAGAAATCTGCAGCACAGAAGGAGGCTACTTGACATATCTTCTCCAAAAGTGGCCCTTAGGTTCCTCCCATTTCCCAGCTCCTGGTCTATGGACCTATGAGTTCCTCCAGATACTTTCTAAATGTGCTGAGGCTTCCTGCCTCCACAACCTTTTCAGGCAGTGAGTTCCAGACCAACATCATGTACTGAATGAAATAATCTTTTCTCACATCTGCTCTAATCTTCCTACCAATTATCCATGCCCCATAGTTAATGATATGAGTGCTGAAGGAAATCGGTCCTTCCTGCTTACCCTGTCTAGGTTTTCAGAATTATACACACTCCCTGCAGTCTCCTTGTTCCATAGAAAATAATCCAAGTCTAGCTGGTCTCTCTTTATCATTTATAATTCTCCAGCTTTGTCAACAACATTGTAAAACTTTCCTGCACCCTACTGCCATCAGACCCTTCTTGTAGTGTGCTGACCAAAATTGTGCAGCAGCCTGCCTGTAGCCTAACTAATAGTTTATATAGTTCTAACATGGCTCTTATATGCCCTGGCCAATAAAATGTTACTTGCCTGTCTTACTGCTCTCAGGGATTTGTAGACATTCACTTCAAGATCCCTCTGATCTTTTACACTTCTTAAGGCTCAATTACTGAGTCTTTCCTTGCCTTGTTTGCTCTCTCCAAACGCATTATTTCACATCACTGGTCTGAATTCTATTTCCACCTAACTAGTCTTCATATCTTGGAGACACAAGAGAGACTGCAGACACTGGAATCTGGAGCAACACACTCAAAATACTGGAGGAACTCAACGGGTCAGGCACTATCTATGGAGGGAAATGAAGAGTCGATGTTTCAGGCCGAGACCCTTAAAGGTTTGTGTGTGTTGCTCTAGTCTTCATATCTTCCTCACTGTCAACCGTATTGACAATTTTGGCATCATCAGCATACTCCTTCATTGTGGCTCCTACATTTGAGTCCAAATCACTTATCCATTCTACAAAAAGCAAAAGAGACCAAGCCATGAGGAACTCTAATGCATACAGACTGCAGTCACTAAAATTCCTTACAAACATTATCCATTGCCTTGTCCTTCTAAGTCAGTTTTAATACAACTTGTCACCTTCCCTTGAATCTTTCTTGATCACTTTATCATGTGGGACTTGTTAAATACCTTGCTAAAATTTTTGTAGACTGCATCAGGTAATTTACCCTCACTGACAATCCTTGTTACCATCCATTAACAAATGAGTGTGACTAAATTATTTTGCATGAAGTTCCCATGTAAAGCCATAATCTGTAGAAGCCCATTTTTGGAATTATACAAAAACTCTTATTGATATAATCTTGTGTGCAAGAAAACTGATGGATGGATAATTGAGGGTGAATGAATAATGCCAGAGTATTATATAGCTGCTGAATTTTGGTCTTTTAAGGTTTCCAGTAAATGGGAAGAGTTGTGATTCTGTGTTAAAACCGCTGATCTGCCCTTTGGGAATATGGGCATCATTGGCAAGGCAGGTATTCATTTCCTATCCCTAAATGCCCTCGAGAAGGTGGCGATGAGCTGTTTTCTTGAACCACGGGAGTCCTTCTGGTGAAAGTACAACATAATGTTGCTGGGTGGGGAGTTCCAGGATTTAGAAACAGCCACTCAGAATTCACCCAAGCGAATCATAAAAGGTTGAAATATAGCAGGAGTTCCCAAATCACAGTCACCAAGGGTATACTAACAGAATGAGAGGACAACTTTGCAAGGGAACAAAATCATTAATGTATCCTGAGGAAGGTAGTAGGTGTCACAGGGATGGTAATCTGCATTCAAAGATGTACCATGGCAACTATTTGAAAAGCAAGTACTCACAAGCTGTTGCACCCTCAGATCATTTGTGTCCCAAAATGGCAAATGGGGGTTAACTGATTCTTGAAATCCTGGGAAATCAAGTGGATTAGATGGGAAAGTGCTCAGGAAGGAGATCAGACAAGAACTTGTCAAAAGGTGAAGTATGCTCAAACAGGCACGTGACCTATTCCTGGTCCTAGTTCTTCTTTCTTAGGCTCTTACTCAAAATCAATCATCAACCGAAAGCACCCTATAGAAAGTAGAGCTGAGACTTTCCAAAGTCATTAGCCAGGAGTTTCCAACATTATATTGAGCTGCTAAGTAAATCAACAACTGCAGAACTGCCAAGCCTGAAAATTGTTCAGTTCTGCAAGAACAGAAGCTCTGCTTCAATTGGTAACATGGATTTTAACCTTTTGACTCAGACTGTGTGTTGAAAGATTTGTCCATCACAGAATGTATGATTCTTACTGGATGGAACAAGTGTAAGGCCCATCCTGAGGTCATCAGATGTCTGTTGGGTCAGTGCATTGCAATCTTATGTCCCCTGACTTCAGCACTTGACCTGCACTAAATCAGGCCTGGCCTTGCTCTCTGATCTTCAATAAGCAGCTGTTCCCTGGACCCAGTAATTATGTCTCTTGATTGAATGGGAAGACTGCATTGATTGTAGGCTTTGACTGAAGAAATCAGACCATTGATGAATGCCTTCTGCAGCCATGCATGTGAATGAATTGAATGCATATCCCTCTGTGACTTTTGATACCGTCATACACTATAGTTCAGCTGACAGAAGGTGACCGCATGCAGTGAGATCAGACGGATTGTCACTCTTAATATTCTGGGAGCATCCACTGCTGTCAGCTGCCTACCCATGACTTATTAGCGCATACCTAATAACTTAGTTCAGGACCAATGGAAAATCGTGATACAAATGATTGACAGACTGAAGTGGCCCAGCTGCTGGTGGGTGTCAACCACATTAAGTCAACATAAAGCAAACAGTTATGATTACACTGAATTATTGCTTCCACTATTTCATTACTAAAACACAATAACTTCACTACTCAAGTTTTGAATAAAAACTCTCACCCTTGGAAGCCTTATGATTTAAAGAATAGTTGGAAACTGTTAAGCATCAATAATTGCAAACTATTATAAACAGAATTATCATCATTCTGCCTGGCTTTGCCATACTTTCTTTACTTGAAGGCAACCTTTCATGGTAAGTATGAATGTGTAAGCTGAAATCAGTGCGAGAGTTAAATTTTACAGGACCACATATGTTTCACAGGATGAACCTACACAACTGTAGGATTTAATGGACGATTTCTTCAAATCTGAAGAGATGTGTGCAAGTCTGAACAAATCACTTCTGTGATAGTGAAAGCCCTGTGGGACCTCACTGAAGTGATCTTATTCTGATATGAGCTTGAGTATTAGCAGCAGGCTATTTAACTACAGCAGAAGCCACAGCTGAGGCTTTTTACATCCTCTACTACATCATCTGACATCAGGCATAATTCAGTCAGATACAGATCATGGATGTTTTATCTTCTGGCCTTCAATCTGGTGAATGGTCACCAATGAAAACATTAACTTGTCTTTTCTGTTTTCAAATACTGTGTATTTCCAGTGCTTTCAGTTCTATATTTGTATTTAGTAAAACATGTATCTCAATAGGATATTTCTTCCCTCCAATCCTACAGTATGTGTTACTTCTAATCAGAAATATTCCTCTTCACTTTCCCTTTTAGTTATATTCAGGACTTTGTGTTTTAAACCTCACCTAAGACTATCTAACCCCTACCATTGAGTGCCCCAACCACTCTCTGGGTAAAAAAAATCTTCCTCTGATATCTCCCTTGAACTTCCCACCCATTACTTTAAAGCCATGCCCTCTTGTATTGAGCATTGGTACCCTGGGAAAGAGGCACTGGCTGTCCACTCTATCTATTCCTCAATATTTTGTACACCTCTTTCATGTCTCCTCTCATCCTCCTTCTCTCCAAAGAGTAAAGCCCTAGCTCCCTTAGGCTCTCCTCATAATCTATACTTTCCAAACCCGGCAGCATCCTGGTAAATCTCCTCTGCACCCTTTCCAGTGTTTCCACATCCTTCCTAAAATGAGGCAACCAGAAGTGGACACAGTACTCTAAGTGTGGTCTAACCAGAGTTTTACAGAGCTGCATCATTACCTCACAGCTCTTAAACTCGATCCCTCGACCATGAAAGCTAACACCCCATAAGCTTTCTTAACTACCCCATCTACCTGTGAGGCAACTTTCAGGGATCTGTGGATATGGAACCCTGGATCCCTCGGCTCCTCCACGCTACCAAGAACCCTGTCATTAACTTTGTACTCTGCCTTGGAGTTTATCCTTCCAAAGTGTACCACCTCACTTCTCCGGATTGAACTCCATCTGCCACTTGTCAGCCCAGCTCTGCATCCTATCAATGTCCCTCTGCAATCTTTGACAATCCTCTACACTATCCACAACCCCACCAACCTTTGTGTTGTCTGCAAACTTGCCAACCCACCCTTCTACCACCTCATCCAAGTCATTAATAAAAATCATGAAAAGTAGAGGTCCCAGAACTGATCCTTGTGGGACACCGCTAGTCACAGCCCTCCAATCTGAATGCACTCCCTCCACCACAACCCTTTGCTTTCTACAGGCAAGCCAATTCTGAATCCACACGGTCAAGCTTCCCTGGGTCCCATGCCCTCTGACCTTCTGAAGAAGCCTACCATGTGGAACCTTGTCAAATGCCTTACTAAAATCCATGTAGACCACACCTACTGCACTACCCTCATCAATCTGTCTGGTCACCTCCTCAAAGAACCCTATCAGGCTTGTGAGTCATGATCTGCCCCTCACAAAGCCATGCTGGCTGTCCCTGATCAGCCCATGATTCTCCAGATGCCCATAGATTTTATCTCTAAGAGTCCTTTCCAACAGCTTGCCCACCACAGACATAAGGCTCACTGGCCTGTAATTCCCTGGACTATTCCTACTACCTTTTTTGAATAAGGAGACAACATTTGCCACCCTCCAATCCTCCAGTACCATTCCCGTGGACAACGAGGACTCAAAGATCCTAGCCAAAGCCTCAGCAATCTCCTCCCTCACCTCGTGGAGCAGCCTGGGGAATATTCTGTCAGGCCCCGGGGACTTATCTGTCCTAATATTTTCTAACAACTCCAACACATCCTCTCTCTTGATATCAACATATTCTAGAAGATTAACCTTACCAACACTGTCCTCAACGTCATCAAGACCCCTCTCCTTGGTGAATACTGAAGAGAAATATTCATTGAGGACCTCACCCATTTCCACAGCTTCCAGGCACATCTTCCCACCTTTATCCCTAATCGGTCCTACCTTCTGCTCTTCACATAAGTGAAAAATGCCTTGGGGTTTTCCTTAATCCTACTCACCAAGGCCTTTTCATATCCCCTTCTTGCTCTCCTCAGTGCCTTCTTAAGTTCCTTCCTTGCTACCCTATATTCCTCAAGAGGCCTATCTGATCCTTGCTGCCTAAACCTTATGTATGCTGCCTTCTTCCTTCTAACTAGATGTTCCACCTCTCTTGTCAACCATGGTTCCTTCACCCTGCCATTCTTTCTCTGCCTCACCGGGAAAATTTATCCCTAACATCCTGAAAGAGATCCCTGAACAATGACCACATCTCCATAGTACCTTTCCCTTCAAAAATGTCATCCCAATTCACACTTGCAAGTTCTAGCCTTATAGCCTCATAATTTGCCCTTCCCCAATTAAATGTTTTCCTGTCCTCTTTGCTCCTATCCTTATCTATGACAATGCTAAAGGTTAGGGAGCTGTGGTCACTGTCCCCCAAATGCTCACCCACTGTCACCTGACCCGGTTCATTACCTAATACTAGATCTAATATGGCATTCCCTCTAGTCGGCCTGTCAACATACTGTGACAGGAATCCATCCTGGACACACTTAACAACTTTGCCCCGTCTAAACCTTTGGTACTAAGCAGGTACCAATCAATATTTGGGAAGTTGAAGTATCCCATGATAACAACCCTGTTATTTTTTGCACCTTTCCAAAATCTGCCTCCCGATCTGCTCCTCAGTATCCCTGCTGCTACCAGGGGGCATATAGAATACTCCCAGGAGAGTAACTGTTCCTTTCTTATTCCTAACTTCCACCCATACTGACTCTAGGGAGGATCCTGCTACATTATCCACCCTTTCTGCAGCTGTAATAGTATCCCTGACCAGTAACACCGCCCCTCCTCCCCTTCTCCCCCCCCCCCCCCATCAGTTTTAAAACACTGAAGTCCGGGAATATTCAGTATCTATTCCTGCCCTGGTGACAGCCAAGTCTCTGCAAGAGCAACAATATCATAATTCCATGTATTTATCCAAGCTCTCAGTTCATCACCCTTATTCCTGACGCTTCTTGCATTTAAGTAAATGCACTTTAGCCCATCCACCTTACTACTTTTATACCCTGTGCTCTGCTTCTCCTTCCTCAAAGCCTCTCTATATGTTAGATATGGCTTTACTCCATGCACTTCTTCCACTGACCTATCCCTCCAGTTCCCATCCCCCTTGCAAACTTGTTTAAACCCTCCTGAACCACACTAGCAAACCTGCCTGCAAGGATATTTGTCCCCGAGTTCAGGTGTAAACCATCCAATCTGTACAGGTCCCACCTTCCCCAGAAGAGATCCCAATGATCCAAAAATCTAAAACCTTGCCCCCTGCACCAACTTCTCAGCCGCGCATTCACCTGCCATCTCCTCCTGTTCTTACCTTCACTATCATGTGGCACTGGCAGCAATACTGAGATTGCTACCCTTGAGGTCCTGTTCTTCAGCCTTCTACCTAGCTCTCTGAACTCAATTTTCGGGACCTCATCCCTCTTTCTACCTATGTTGTTTGTACCAATATGTACCACAACTTCTGGCTGCTTTCCCTCCTGCACAAGAGTGCTGTGCACCTGATCAGAGACATCCTGGACCCTGGCACCTGAGAGGCAACATACCATCTGGGATTCTCCCTCATGTCCACAGAACCTCCTGTCTGTTCCCCTGACTATCGAGTCCCCTATCACTATTGCCCTCCTCTTCTCCTCCCTTCCCTTCTGAGCAGCAGGACCAGTCCCAGTGCCAGAGACCTGGCTACTGCCGCTTGATCCCTGTAGGTCATCCCCCTCAGCAGCATCCAAAGCAGAATACCTGTTTTTGAGGGGAACAGCCTCCGGGGTCCTCTGCTCTGTCTGCCTGTTCCCTTTCTCTTTCTCTCCCCTGACAGTCACCCATCTTTCTGCCTCCTGGACCCTAGAAGTACCTGCTCTGAGGAGGGGGGGGAGGGGGATAACTGCCTCCTGACGCACAGCATCTACATAACTCTCTCCCTCCCTGATGCTCCGCAGTGTTTGAAGCTGCGAGTCCAGCTCATCAATTCTGAGCCAAAGTTCCTCCAGCCTCAAGCACTTACTGCAGATGTGGTCACCGTGCACCACAGCAGGGTCCACTAGCTCCCACATCATGCAGCTGCAGCCATCACGTTGCCCTCCATCTGAACTATTTTTTTCTTACCTAGCTGTGGTCTACTTTCAAGTTATAACAATAACAGTAAACTTTACCTTTACTTACCAGCTACTCACCAGTGTTGTTGCAGATGGCCTCTCAAGAACTTGAGGAGCTCTGATGTGAGTGGGGGGAGGGGGGTGGGGGGAGGACGTGGGAGGCTGAGGAATAGGGAAATAGACTGAGGGTAAAAGCATGGATGTTGCATGTCCATCTTCACGTGTGTGTGTGTGTGTGTTTGTGTGTGTGTGTGTGTGTGTGTGTGTGTGTGTGTGTGTGTGTGTGTGTGTGTGTGTGTGTGTGTGTGTGTGTGTGTGTGTGTGTGTGTGTGTGTGTGAACAGAATAGGTGTACATGTGGCCAGAACTTGTGTGGATGATCATGCCCAATACTTGTTTGTGCTAAGTCACTGCAGTGGAGCCCAGTCTCCACTTGTCTTGGACCTCCTTGTCACTGAACCTAGATCTCAATGTGTATCTGCCACCCTGCATTAAAGGGAATGATGTGAATCATGTACAGACATCTTCCACTCCTCCAAATGAAGCTGGGACCCTGCAGCCACCTCCGAACCCACATCACTGAAGTGGAAGCAAGTTTCCTTTGACCTTAAAAGACTGCCCAACTGGAAGAGTCATAACTGAAAGCAGATCTTCATTCTGTCAGATCCTGGGCTTGGATTGGGTGGAGTGGGACCAGGAGATACTGAAGGTGTGTGGAAGGTTTCCAGTCAGCTGCCTCAGATTGGTACTGGGGTCCGAGAAAGGCTGGTTAACAGGTTTGGATGCAAAGTTTGAAATTTAGATCTGAGCAAAGTGGAAAAGTGAGATGTGACAACTCAGCCTGGGTGAGTAGTGCTGAAAGGGGGAGAGGTCCTGGACTGGGGTGATGAACTTTGGTCTAAGTCGAACAGGAAGATTTCATTCTTGCTGGTGTTAAATTGGAGGAGATTCTTGCTCATAGATGGCTTTACAGCAGACGCTTGTCACATAGTAAAGTAATATTTTTAGGAGGTGAAGCCCAGACTGAAGAAAAAGAAAATATTTACAGATCCCATTACAGCTAAACTACAGCAGTGCCTCAGATGTTGGGCACCGGAAGAGACCGTGGATGAAGACTGAGTGAGTAAAATCTTTGAAAACCATGGGCAGATCCAGGATGGCCAACAGCCAATAGTGAAAGGGACAAAAATGGGTTGTTATGACTAGCCCAGCCTTGGGACTGTGGGCAGGGGAAAAACCACTTTGAAGGCATTTAACTAGGATGCAGCAAACACAAAAGCTATGAGCATTCAAAGTCCTTGTAGAGCAACAGTTGTCGGAAAGGACACCAGGGTTCAGGTTGAGCTGTTTGAGAGTGGGGTGGAATGTTAGCTAATATTGGTTGAGAGCTGGAGCAGAAGAGAGGTAGATGGATGATATATGTGGTGAGAGTTGATTGAAGCTGGAGGAGACAGTTCTATTGCAGAAGATGAGTTTGGTGAGAGCAAGAGGAACGTACAAAAATGAGACTGACAGGATGAGAAAGACCAACTGGCCAATCAAAATTGCCCTACATAATGGCTGGAGCTTCATGAAAGATATGCTGCTGCCATTATCTCCATCCATCTCAGCAGCCATGAAGTCTACCAGGAAAATGGAAAAGGAGAGAAAAAAGGGTCACAAAGGAAAAAATAGCTGTGGTGAATTCCTCTCCGATTCCCCCAGGGAAGAAAATGCACAATGATTAAGGGTGGGGAGATGGTATCGAGACAAGGAAACAAAAGAAGATGGATGCAGTTACCAACATGTGATAAGAAAAAAACTGCTGCAAATATCCAGCAGGTTGGATTGTATCTGTGGAGAGAGAAACATTTCTCAGGTCTGTGGCCTTTCATTGGAACTCATTATTTTTATTCAGGTTATTTAGTTTCAACAGTAATTTGCTTTTGCCAACACAAGGTCTGCTGATTTGCTGTCTATCTGCTCATTTAAAGTACTTTAGACTATCAGTGCTTTGGAGCTCAGCTAGTCCATTGATCCTGATAAAGAGGCCATGTTCCCCTGTAAAACTCAGACTCTATACTGCAGCTGCACTGCCCAGTCACTGATTTAGCAGAAGGAGCTAAAGCCTATTTTATAATGTTTTTGAGTCTGTTTCTGACCTAACTCTATTGACAGAAGTGGTAAAAGTCTGTCAGGATAGAGTGACACACTGGGAGGCCCACAACAGCTGTGGTCTGTGAGAGGGTCTCCATTGTGATGAATGTGGGATTGCCAGAGAGTTTTCTGATTCTTTTTTTTTGTCTTGCCAGTTATAGTAAAACTGCAATCTTGGAAACATGAATTCTCAGCAAAGATGAGCCACAGGATTTGTAGGCTAGTTTGAATGATCAAAATGTTGGGTCTCAGCAGAGGCTGGACCAAGTGATAAAATATGCAAGCAGTCGGTCCCTGATGGTCCAGAAGCCCTCTGAGAGACTGTAATGGCATAGTGGTTAAATTATTGGACCAGGAATTCTGTGACTTGGATTGATAACCTGGACCCTTGGTTTAAAATGCACCAGCTGGGACATTTACACTCAGTTACTTATATAAATTCTGACATTAAAACATTGGGATCTGTAATGGTGGCTAAGAAACCAGATTCTTGTGAAACCCAACTAGTTCACTGTGAGAAGGAAATCGACTGCCTTTACTGGTTTTGGCCAATATGTGTTTGGCTATTAACTGTCCTCAAGCCACACAGTTCAAGCAAACCAAAGGCATTAATGCTAACCCAGTGATCCCATATCCATTGAATGAATGCATTTTTTCTTTACAATATTTTTATTAAATCCATGAAAAAAATAGAGTACATGCATCAAAAGAGAGTAAGAATACTACTAAATACGTTGTGTTAAATCATACTTAAAATCACAATACTGTAAATTAATAATCACATATAATAGTTAAAGGAAAAAAATGAAATATTTTATATTAAAAAAATCTACTCCCATTACCAAAAACTGAAGCTGTTAGATGGAAAAAAACCAAGGAAAAACCCTTAAAAAATGAATGCATTTTAAATATATTTTATTGTGGAGTGGAGGGGCAGTTTAGCAAAAGAAAATCGATGGAATAATTAGACAATGAGAATTTTTTTCTGGGTTGAATTTTGTGTTTATTGTGTTATAAGATGTATAATGGGGAGAGTGGGAACTGTCATATAAGCTGCAAATCTTTCTTGGTGACATTCCTGTGATTTTTTTCTCTCAGAGAAAATCTGATAAATATTTTATGTAAATATTCTTTGCCATATGTAGTACATAAATGCATGACAAAGACGACAAAGCAAAACCCTTGGTGAGATTGTTACATAAATAGTACTGAGATACTATTGAAAAGCGGCCACAGTGGGGCAGAACTGTCTTATTGAAACTGTGAGCATTGCAGCAGCCTGCCTCCCGTGCCCCTGGCTTTTTTCCAGCATTCTTCGTTCACTGGAAGAAGAGTCATAATATCTGGTTCATTTTGTTGTTGTTGTTGTTGTTGTTGCAAACTAATATGTAGAGAAGGAATACAGAATCGTTTATGTATCAAATAGAAAATAGCACAGGATGATTATCTGTGGGCGAACAGCCCCTTCTGGAATAAAACGGTCATCATCCTGCATTACATTCAAGGTTGATGGATGAGCCATGAACAGCCTTAAAAACAATAAACGCGTTCCTCATGCAAGCTGTTACAAATGCACAGTTGCGGTAAAGCTTGTGGGTGCGGATACACCCACTGCCCCGAAGACATCTTCACCATCAGCGGCCGCCTGCCCACTGCTCCCTGCCCCTTTAAGTGCTTCGGCTGGCGAACCACTGAATGCCGATGACCTCATCCTCTTAGGTCCGCTGCTGTCACTTTAAATGGCGCGCGCAGACCGCGGGGATGACGTCATAAAGGCAGCCGGGCAACAGGCAGCCGCCGCCGCTGCCACTGCCGTTCCGAGATTGCGGTGACATCACCCGTCAATTGTTACTTTGCCGGAGTGTCCGCGGAGGGGGAAGCAGCGGCGCCGAGTGCAGGAGCTGCCTGGGCAGCGTTGCAGCTCAACGCTTAGTACAGAAGGAGGCCATTCAATTAATGCAAGAGCCAGTTAATTAAACCGCCTCCCCTTCTGAAAATGCCCTCCTTTTGTAGTTAAAATCGTAGAGTCACTTAGCATTCCTGGGGATCAGGGGAATGAGAAATCAATAAGAATATGCCTCTGAGTATGTACTGTTCTCTGTGTCCCTGGGTCACACTCATTTGTTGAACTGCCCATTGTGGGAAAAGGAGCAGAACTACTAGACACCAAATGGTGTCAACAACTGAACCCCTGAGAATGAAGGCTGCTGGCTCAAGGCGAAGATGTATCAAGGAGGGAGATTAACTGCAGATGACTACAAATCCACTACTCATAGTGAATAATTACTGCAGTGCTGACTAATGTCTCGTGTTTGTACTCTTTTGTCTTTTAATTACTCAAAACAAGTTTCCCACCAGAGTTGTTCCCCCCCACCCCAGAAAGAATCCAAAATGACTTGCCAGCTGTAAATAAAGATCCCTTGTATTCTCTTTGATCATTACTCCAAACAGACAAGGACACAACAGTATTTGCATACCTCTGGTTTAATCTGAAACTGAGTGTGAGAAGACCATCAATTATTGGAAAATCAGAAAACCATTTACAGAGCACATGTTGGTTTCAAAGGGCATTTAGATCTTACAATTAGTTTTTGCAAGAATAAAACATGCTGAGTTAAATACTATATTGCAACAGTTTTGAAACATGGTGTCTGGGATTTTGCCTGTTTCTGATGTCAATCTACTGGGATATGAACCTATGCACCAGAATATGATTAAAATGTAAAGGAGACATCTTTGACGTGCAGAGGTAAAATGCATAATGTAAGTTTGCCCCACTGCAATTTTGCAATTAAGTCAGCAGATGGCAACAGACTCAGCAGAACTTCTAAATGAACAATGGAGAGTCCCATTACTGTGTAATAAACGAAGGTACAAAAAAGAACTGGATAAAATTGTTATTGAAATCAACAGCAGGAAGGAGCTGAGTTAGAAACATATTCATTACAGGACTGGATTATTTTAATATTCCAGGAAACTAATTTTGTAAAAGTGCATAACAAGCCAGGAAGTAACAAAACCCAAAGCCACAACAAGCTCCTCCTTTCACAGATCATGAGTAATTTGTATCCTTATAAGTCATATCACATCTTTAATTACACAAGAGAAAATTTTGTGGTGGTTTTTTGCTTATCAGTACACTGTCATGATTCAAATCAACAGCTACACCTCTGGTATACAAATCTGGCTAGCCTCTATTGACATGATTCCAAAATCCCAGTCTGGTCAAATAAAGGTACATGGGATCCAAGGGAGTATGGCATATTAGATCCAAGGCTGACACAGTGGGCAGGGAGCAGAACGTAAAAACTAATGTTTTTTTGGAACTGGAAGGCTGTTATCAGTAGGTTTCCGCAAGGCTCTGTACTCAGTTTCTTGCTTTTATATTTATTTTAACGATTTAGACTTAAATGTACAAGACATATGATTAAGAGGTTTGCAAATAATGCAGATGATAACCTTGGTTAAATGGTTGGCGGTGAAGAGGAAAGCTTTCAATTTAAGGTTATAAATAGTCTAGTCAGTTGAGCAGAAAGTGGCAAATGGAATTTAATGCAGAGAAATTGAATATAGTGCCATTGTAGATGTGCAACAAAGCAAGGGACCATGTGATCAATGGCAGGATATTGGGAAGTGTGGAGGATCAGAAACACTTGATGTGTATGTCTAGAGATTCTTAAAGGTAACAGGAAGGGTAAATAATATTGTTTAAAAAGACATATGGGATAGAACATAGAACAGTACAGCACAGTATGGTCCCTTGTGCCGACCTATATAAACACCTACTTTCTGATCAATCTAACCCCACACAGCCGATAACCCTCCATTTTATTTACTTCCATGTGCCTATCTAAGAGCCTTTTAAATGTCTCTATTGTATCAGCCTCTATCACCACCTCTGGCAGTGCATTCCAGGCACACACCACTCTCTGTGTAAAAAACCCTACCTCTGACATCTCCCCTAAACTTTCCTCCTCTGACCTTAAACTGATATCCTCTGGTATTGGCCATTGGCACCCTGGGGAAAAGGTGCTGGCTATCCACTCTATCTGTGCCTCTCATAATCTTATATACCTCTATCAAGTCACCTCTCATCCTGCGTCGCTCCAAAGGGAAAAGCCCTAGCTCGCTCAACCTTTCCTCATAAGACATGTTCTCTAATCCAGGCACTATCCTGGTGAGTGTCCTCTGCACCCTCTCTAAAGCTTCTACATCCTTCTTATAATGAGGTGACCAGAACTGAACACAATACTCCAAGTGTGGTCTAACCAGAGTTTTATAGAGCTGCAGCATTACCTTACAGCTCTTGACTAATGAAGGCCAGCACACCATACGCCTTCTTAACCACCCCATCAACTTGCACGGCAACTTTGAGGGATTTATAGACTTGAATCCCAAAGTCCCTTTGTTCCTCCATACTGCTAAGAGCCTGCCATTAACCTTGTATTCTGCCTTAAAGTTCGTTCTTCCATAGTGCAAAACTTCACACGTATCCGGATAAAACTCAATCTGCCACAACTCTACACCTTGTCTATATCCTGTT
Source organism: Pristis pectinata (assembly GCF_009764475.1). NCBI lineage: Eukaryota > Metazoa > Chordata > Chondrichthyes > Rhinopristiformes > Pristidae > Pristis > Pristis pectinata. The sequence goes on from NC_067412.1 coordinate 84,745,591, forward strand.
GTTTAGTTAATGTCTTTTGGGGATTTGACAATTCATAGCACACCAGTACATGGTATGTGCACAGAAAAACTTCGATTAGTGAAATACTTGCTTCTGTTTCGGATTTGTTTTGAAGTGAGGAGGTTTTCATAGCCTTGCAAGTCCTGGCTAGACAATATGTGGTGTACAGTCGATAGTTTTTCAGAATCAGGTTTATTATCATTGACATATGTCGTGAAATTTATTGTTATGCGGCAGCAATACAGTGAAAGACATAGAAATTACGATAAGTTACAAAAATAAATAAATAGTGAAAAAGAGGAATAACGAGGTAGTGTTTATGGGTTCATGGTCCGTTCAGAAATCTGATGGCAGAGGTGAAGAAGCCATTCCTAAAATGTTGAGTGTGGGTCTTCAAGCTCCTGTACCTCCTTCCTGATGGTAATAACATGAAGAGAGCATGTCCAGGATAGTGGGGGTCCTTAATGATGGATGCCACATTCTTGAGGCACCGCCTCTTGAAGATGTTCTTGATGGTGGGGAGGGTTGTGCCCGTGATGGAGCTGGTTCAGTTTAAAACCCTCTGCAGCCTCTTTTGATCCTGTGCATTGGAGCCTCCATACCAAGCGGTGATGCAACCAGTCAGATGGTGGGATTAGCTTGGGTAGATCATTTTGAACTGATATAGACACAATGGTTTGAATGGTCTCCCGTGTTGTAAACTTTCAATGATTCTTCTCAGCTGTGTGGTTCATGCAGCTCAGAACACAGTCCCCTAGTTTTGTGCTTAATGTCCCTATTCAATAAGTATTCTGCAAAGGCGAGATTTTAACCCATTTTTTCCCTTTGAACTTCTGGCCTTGAATAATCTTTGAAAATGCAGGAAGCTCATTTTTAAAAGTGAACATTCTCACTTTGGTTGATTTATATTTGATTTTGAAAACTAAACATTACAGTAAGTGAGATAACCAATTTAACCTCCATTTATTAGCCATTTAGAGCTGAAAGAATAGGGAGATGGGAACAGGCTCATATGGAACATATGTGTCAGCATAAACTAGTTGGGCTGAATGAGTGTTTCTGTTCTGCAGAGTAACTTTATATAATTCTAAGTACGGTGAAAAACTGGACATTTGGCACATTTCTTGGAAGAGTACTAGAATGCATAAGTATAAAACTGAATGGAATTGGTGGAACACCTTCATATAGAGGAAGCTGCCTTGCAATTTATAATGAGTTCCTTAAATAGAATGTAAGGATTAACTGAGCCTATTAGAGCAGGATAAAATGTTGGCACGACATCGTGGGCTGAAGGGCCTGCACTCTGCTATAATGTTCTATGTTCTATTATTTTTGGAGATTATTGTTAAATTTCAGTTTTGGATTTTGGAAATTTTTGTAGTGTCTTGTCTGATAAATTTTGAGTTTCTTCTGTTTCTTTTCACTACCAATAACCTACATTAGAGTTATGGAGCACAGAAATAGGCCTTCTGGCCCACCATGCCAATACCAACCATTAAGTACCCATCCAAACTAATCCTATTTACCAGCATTCGATCTGTAGCTTTCCATGTCTTGGCAATTCAAGTGCTCATATGGATACTTCTTAAATGTTGATTCATCTGGAATAGTCCAAATCAATGCTGATGTGAAATTTACCACTTAAATTGCCCTGGGTAATTTGGCTGACATATTGTCAAACCGCAGTCAGAATTCAACGAACTCTGGCTCTGCTCTGCTCTGCTCTGCTCAAATGGTGATATAAAGAGGTTTAATTGAATACACTAGATCATGCAATGCTCTAGCAAAAAAAAGTGTACATGGTTTTACGTTTTCTCATTATGTCACCACAAATAATTTGCATTACATTAGATTTTGAGAAAAGTATGTTCTTACCATCTGAACAGAATATGAAAAGGTTACAGCAGCAGGTGAGCTCAGGAGGTATGGAGGTGGAGATGTGCAGAGTTAGAGATCCCATGGAAATGAGGTCTGAAACTCAGTTTGTGGTTGAATGTGACAACCGACATTACAAACAGTCCGGTTCTGATTCAGATGGTTGTCAGGATGAGGGATGGATTTGGTGATGTGGGATCAGAGTTTGTTATGGGGATCAAAGGCCTTCCTGGAAGTTATTTCCTAGTATTTGCATGAGATTTGCATTTAAGACATATTACTTTCTGTTACTAATAGCAATAACATTTTCTCCAAGGTGTGTACCATTGGGCTGTTGTCAATGTTATTTATTATATAAAACACTTTGAAGTGTTTCTATGAAGCACTACACTGTTATTTTTCACTTCCTTTATTAAAATTTAACACAGTAGTATCATAGGAATGTATCAATGTTTTGAAGGGTAGGTTTGAAAATCTTGGCCATGCTTTAGAGTGCAGTGACCGGCCTTTGGAATAAGTGAGAAGGCTAGTGTGAGTAATTAACAAATTGAACAGAATGGTATGCATTGTAGAAAAAGTGAAAACTAGATATCAGAGGATGTTCCTGACATTTTCTTTACCTAACTCAAGATTCTCATACTTTCTACTTACATTGTCATTGGCTGGCAGATGACTTCAGTCCCAGTCACATCCTAGCTCCTGCCTTGTTCACTTCTGCATGTTGAGCTGTCTGTACCATCACATCCTTAGTGTGTTGTTCCAATCTTGTTACTTCCTTCACTAACTATACTGGGGACTTGGTCCTAAGGTCCTAAAAGTATCATAAAAGTTTTACAAGTGCACAATTGCTTAAGTTTTGTGAAATATTAATTTGGCAGCATAAATCTGGATTCGAGATTCAAACTGATTCCAAAACAAAGTTATACACACAAAATGCTGGATGAACTTAGCAGGTCAGGCAGCATTTATGGAGGGAAATGAACAGTCGACGTTTCAGGACTGATGAAGGGTCTCGACCTGAAACATCGACTGTTTATTTCCTTCCATAGATGCTGCCTGACTTGCTGAGTTCCTCCAGCATTTTGTGTGTATTGCTCCAGGTTCCAGGATCTTCAGTATCTCTTGTGTCTCCAAAACAAAGTGATGCTTACGGGAATACTTCTGTCATAACACTTCTGTTCAACCCAATATGGAACTTACAAATCTAATTATGTTTCAATCTTGAAGTAAAAACTACAGACGCTGGAAATGTGAAACAAAAACAGAACCTGGCACAAACTCTCAACAGGTCAGACAGCATCGGTGGAGAAAGTAACGGAGTCAACATTTCACGCCAATGACTTTTCATCGTGACCACTGATGAAAGGTCATTGACCTGAATGTTAACTCTGTTTGTCTCTCCTCAAGTGCCAACTGACCTGCTGAGTATTTCTGACACTTTCTGTTTTTATATCAAGCTTGCTTTGCAAAGAGATGTAGAGGCTCAGTTGTTTCTCCTGAACATGTTGTTAACCCTCTTGACCTTGAAGTAAGAGAGAAAGGATTCTCCTGTCCTCACTCTCTAAACATATGCATTGCTAATTTTTGTACCAGCCTGTCCAGAGGCACAGTAGAATTATGGTTATGTTATTGGACTAAAATTCTGAGGTCAGGATTATTGATCAAAAGAAAGAGCTCAAATAACAAATAAATTAATTTAAAATATAACACTTGTCTCAGTAATGGTGGTCACGAAGTTACTAGATGATTGTGAAAACCCAACTGCATCATTATAGTCCTTCTGAGATGTAAATCTGTCATCCTTACCTGGTTTAACTAAAAGTGAGTTCAGATCTCTGAATGTGGTGGATTCCTAGTAGTTCTCTGAAATGGCCTAGCAAGCTAATTTGTTTCAGGAGCAATTAGGCATTTCTGATGATGTCTACATGCTATGAATGACTAGGTTAAAAAAAGTTGTCCACTGCAGTGTACATAGGTAACCACTTGTTGGTATCACATGATATGACCCTTAATACATTTCAGCACATAGAGACAGCAAAGTTACTGCTACTGCCTTCAATGAAGGATGGTCTGATGATAACTCTAGCTCTATTTGCTTATGCTTGCGGCCACAGAAAAGAAACCCGCAGACACTACATTTCCTAAACAGACATTTATAGGTTTCAGCCAGGCAGGAGCCAAACAATATAAGCTGTTTCTGTCTGGTTGCAACCTGATTTACAGTTTAGCATTCTGGTAAACTTTAATGTAAATTTATTCATAGAATCATAGAAAATTTACAACACAGAAGGAGGCCATGCAGCCCATTGTATGAACCATTTAAGTAAAGAACTACCCAACCTAAACTTACCATTCAGCACTAGGTCTTCAGCCCTGAAGGTCATGGATCTTCAAATAAATATCCAGGCACTTTTTAAGTTGCTCTATCTCCCTTTTAGGCAGTGTACTCCAGAGCTCTATCAACCTTTGGATGAAAACTAAATCTTCCCTCATTCTCCTCTGTTCCAAAAGAAAATAACCCCAGCTTATTCAATTTTTACACAAAGTAAAATTTTCCATTTCTGGTAATATCTTCTTAAATTTCCTTTGCACCATCTCTAATGCAAGCACACCTTTCCTGCAATGTACTGACCAGAATCCTAGGCCATACTCAAGCTGTTGTCTAACAAATGATGGATACAGTTCTAGCATAACTTTCTTGTTCTTATATTCTATGCCTTGGCTTAAAAAGGCTTTTAACCACCTTATTGATCTGCTCTTAGAGTCTGAGGACAAACACCGCAAGGTAACTCTCAATATCCTTCCATTTATAGTGCATTCCCTTGCCTTGTTCCACCTCTTCAAGTGCATTACCTCACACTTCTCTAGATACATTCTGTTTGCAACTCTTCTGCCCAACTGACCAATCATGATGCTGGATTTCGACCCAAACTGTGGACAATTTCTTTCTCCTGCAAATACTTCTCAACCCGCTGAGTTTCTCCAGCAGATTGCTTGTTGATCAGTCCATCAGCTTCCTCCTGAGGTTTAAAACTTTCCTCCTCACCATCAACCACATAACCAACTTTTGTATTATCTGCTACTTTCTTTATCTTGTCCCCTACTTAAGTCTACATTATTACCTTATACTACAGACAACAATGATCTGAGTACACAGACCCATGGAACCAAACTGGAATCATCCCTTCAGTCACAAAAATAATTGTAAACTCCTTGCTTCCTGTCACTGAGTCAACTTTGGATTCAACTTTCCACTTTCCCTTGGATTGTAATGTTGTTGCAAATGGAATCTCATTGCCTAAAAAGGGAGGAAGAAGAAGAAACAGCAAACTATAGACCAGTTAATGCAGGCAAGTGGAATTAACATAGCTCGGTATGATGGTCGGCATAGAAGTAGTGGGCCCAAGAGCCTGTTCAATGCTGTACAACTCTATGTCTCTGTGACTCTATGACTCAACAACCTTAAGGTAGCACTGTCCAGAACAGTTAACAGATATTTACACAATGTGCAATTGACTGCTTGCTGTGAGTCATTTTCTCTATCTCCAACTCATTGATTGACGTGATTTTTTTCTGTAAGTATTCTGTTCTAGGAAACTGTCCGTTTCTTTTGATTTAATGCTCATAGATAAGCTGTTTGAAAAGGACTGTGACCTTCATTTGACATGGATGCATGTAAAACCCATCAGAACATGTAATCAGAAGGTCAGAACCAGCAGTTTTACACTGTGTACAATGGAGCCTTTTCTTTTTCTCAGTTAATTTACAATATCACATACCTTAATGTACAAATAACCCCTGGAAATATGATTTCCATCTGCCAATTGATATAAATTGAATGCATTCCTTCATCAGGAAGCTGCTTGTTTTTGTTGCAAATTGCCTATTTTTGAACATAACCTTTCCCTTTACACCTAGCCAAGGATACAAGAAAGCAGAATACGAGAAAAGTTCATTCAACCAATCAAGGTGACTCCATCTTCTCACTAAGTGCAATCTTTCTAATCAATTTATTATATGAAATATTAGTTAACATATAAATATCTGATTTCATGTTGTATTCAGCTGATAATGCATCTTTGAATTGGTTGATTGTCAGTTAGCATCCGAAATTGAAAAATATGCTGATCACCATTGATTCTTTGCTCCATTGTTCCTTGTTAATAAACAGCCCCAAAATGTCAAATCTTCATAATGCATCAGTAGAGAAATAAAGAACAAATATAGAAAGATTAAAATACCTTAAAATATTTGGTTAGGATCAATTTAGTTGAGGAGATAACTACAGAGGGAGTTGTATGTGTTAGGCATTACAGTACATGACTGGAATTGAGGGGTTGTAAAATCTTGGTTATTTTGGAGTCAAAGTGTATTTATAATGTGTCTCCATTCATAACAATCACTTCCTTTGGAGATCATGTAGGGTCCACAATAGGGCAAATTGTGCACTAACTGTTGAGGGAACACACAAGAACATTTATAATGGAAACTGCCAATGCAAACTATTGATAGACTAATTAAGGCAGCCTGCCATTAGTAATGCTCAGCTGGACAGTTTACGTCTCTTGGCTGCTTTACCTACATTGCAGAATAGTTCTTGTACTTCAAACAAATCTTTGTTTTTCAAATTGGATATGTTTTACCATTCAGTTAATAGAAACAGAAAACATTACATAAAAATACAGAATGTCCGATTATTCCTGCCCTCCAACCCTGTTCTGTTTTAAGATTACTCTTGGGTTTGATTCTCTGTGTGTAAGGTCAAGGGAAACTGACTAATATTTACTTATTAATTCATAATTGGCAATACTTACTAATGAAACAAAAGAAGACTTGCATTGATATAAGATCCCTCCTGACTTGAAGACATCCTAAAGCACTTTACAGCCAATGAATTGCTTCTGAGCTGTAACATTGCTGCACTTTGGGAAAAGCAGCAGTGTTATAATAACATGGTTTTAAAAATTGGTTGAGCAATAAATCTCATTTGGAACTTGGGGAGAACATCCATGCTCTTCTTTGAAATAGTACATAGGAACTTTAACATCCATTTGGGAGAATGTATGTGGCCTTGGTTCAATGTCTCATCCGAAAGATCCACCTCAGACAATGATGCACCCTTTCAGTTCTATTCTGGGAAGTTAGCCTAAATTTGAGGCTTAAGTCTCTGGAATTTGATGAATGCACAGCCTTCAGAATCAGTAGTGTGAGCGCTACCACTAAGGTGTAGCTGGCAGCTTACGGCACCCCATACTCACTATTGGAATGGACTATATCTAATTACTTCCACCTCTGTAACATCACCTCAATCCATCCCTGCCTTAATTGATGAAACTTCAGTTATCTCTAGAAATGACTTTAAATCCATTTTTGGCTAAATTGTCATCTTCTGTTCTCTCTTAAGGTTGTTGAAAACCTTGCTGTGTCCTAATTCATATTGTCAGGGTAGCTCAGTGCAACAGTTAGTACAGTTGCTGCCCAATGGCTCCAGTGACTCACACTGAGTCCTGACCATTGGTGCTGTCTTGTGGAGTTTGCATATTCTCCATGACCACATGGGTCTCCTTTGGGTGCTCCAGTTTCCTCCCACATCCCAATGTGGATTGTTAGGTTAATTGACCTCTCTAAATTGCCCCTAGTGTGTAGGTGAGCGGTAAAATCTGGTTGGAGAATAAAGTAGGATTAAGGTAGGATTAGCGTAAACCAACTGCTTGATGGTTAGTCTGGAGCTATGGGTGGAACGGCCTGTTTCCATGTTGTATGAAGTCCAATACACCCACTGAATCTGCATTCACTGACCTACATTGGCTCCCAAGTAAGCAATAATTTCTCACTATTTTTGAATTCCTCACTGGCATCTACCCCCTGCTATTTTATCTTCTTCCAACCTTCCACATAATTGACACTCTTCCATTCCTGGCCTCTTGCTCAGCTCCAGTTTTAATCACATCACCATTGGTGGCCATGCTTTCAGGTTCTGGGGCCTTAAGCTCTGGACTTCCCTAAACCTCTCTGTCTTTCCAGCTCTGCCTCTGGTTTAAGATGTTCCTTAAACTTTACGTCCTTGATCAAGCTTTTGGTCAGCTGATGCAATCTCACTGGCTCTCCACTCTGCATTGAGCACCTAGACAACTGCAAAACACATGTCAGGCTGCTGTTTGTCAATTACAGCTCGGTTTTCAACACCATTATCTCTTTGGTACTAATAACTAAACTTCAAAACCTGGGCTTCTGTACCTCCCTCTGCAACTGGGTCCTCAACTACCTTATCGGGAGACCACAGTCAGTGCGGATGGGTAATATCTCCTCCTCGCTGACTATTAACACAGGTGCACCTCAAGGATATGTGCTTAGCCCACTGCTCTACTCTCTCCACACTCATGACTGTGTGGCTGAGCAGCTTCAACAAAGGCTCTTGCAAATTTCTCCAGATGTACAGTGGAGAGCATTCTTACTGGTTGCATTGCAGCCTGGTATGGAGGCTTCAATGCACAGGATCACAAGAGGCTGCAGAGTATTGTAGACTCAGCCAGCTCCATCATGGGCACAACCCTCCTCACCATCGAGGACATCTTCAAGATGCGGTGCCTCAAGCAGACGGCATCCATCACTAAGGACCCTCACCATCTGGGACATGGCCTCTTTGCATTACTACCATCAGGGAGGAGGTACAGGAGCCTGAAGACCCACACTTAACAATTCAGGAACAGCTTCTTCCCCTCCACCATCATATTTCTGAATGGTCCATGAACCCATGAACACTACCTTGTTATTCTTTTTTTTGCACTACTTATTTATTTTTGTAATTTATAGTAATTTTATGTCTTTGCACAGAACAACAAATATCATGCCCTATAAGTCAGTGATAATAAATCTGATTCTGATACTGAGCTGCCTGAATGTCTTTCTGTGTGTCTCGGGGTCAAATATAGTTCGATAATGTTTCTGAGAAGTACATTGGAAAACTTTACTACACAAAACATGCTATGTATTTTTGTAAAAGGATGTTAGAGCTTCTTTATTTTAAATAAATAAATACATTCATTGAGATAAGAATTTTATATAAACACATTAAGAGTTACACATAAACACATTATGGGGGACTTTTGTTGCCTGTTAATATCACAATATAGTAGAATGTCTCTTTCGAAGTAATGTAGGAAATAAGGTGATGTAATGGGTCCTTATTTGAAGTGACCACAATTTCCCATTAGGCAGTTATGAATGTCATGCTCTGGATCTAGTTCTTAGATATTCCACAGTCCTAGCCTTTCAGACACCCATTTCCAGATGATACAGTGCACTTTCTGCAAAGGCACTTAAAAGACTTCATCCCAGCACATCAGTTCCACTTCATGCATACTTCTTTATTATTGTTCCAAAGAATCTCACACTGAACCATCAGTTTAAGAGTTTAAATTCTTACCACATTTTCTATCTGAATGTTAAACAGTTTAGGAAGCCTTGTTTTGAACATGCTTATATTGTACAGTTATTTTGAGAACCAATTAGTTTGCATCAGGTACAACTTTGGGTCTAAAGGCCCAGTCATTCCCTGAGGAATTTAAAGTGAATGTTCCTCTTTCACATTTTAAGTATTTTGAACACTTTATCTTGGAGCAGGGTAACAACACCCTTAATTGGTCCGGATTTGTCACAAAGCAAAAATATAATTTTACTGCCTAGACTGATGACCCAGCTTTTGGCAGGAACATCCTCTCAATAGTTAGATGTAATCTTTCTTGGCTCCTGCTCATATTCTCAGCTTTGCAGAGATAATGAAATTTATTAACCCTAGTATGTTTGATTTAAACCAGTGTCTACTCTTCAGAGCCTGTTGTGCGATTGCTTTTTGATCCTTTTGTCATGGATGGTTGGACCAATGACCACTCCAACACCCCAGGCTGTTGTGTGTAATTCTGTGACTTGGGACATTGCCTACAGATTGTAAAAAATGCTTCACAGAAATGAATTTCTTGATCCAAACCCTGACATAGAGGCACTAGTTTTCACATTAAGAGCAAATGGAAAAAATAATCAAATATTATGATATAAGAGGCTGGAAGAAATGTTTAAATGTTACAGACAGAGGCTTGTCTTCAGAAAGCTAACAAAAACGTCAACAAATTACTTTAAAAGACAGGTTAATGTTGGTCCATCTTTCTTATTGTTAGGCAAACACACAGAGAATAGCATTCATAACTTCATTATCCAATAACAGATTTTTGTTAAATAGATATTGATCGCTGTGTGAATAAAACGTGACCCCTTTAGGGCCTCATTGGTTGAAACTAAGAAAGAAAAATCTCCACTGCCTTTGCTGTAGTTAGAGATTTCTTTGTAAGATATTAAGCAGGGAGGAAAGAGTCCCTTCCCCTTAACAAATCAGACAATGCATGTTTATTTTATTTAATTCTGATATTGTAAATCTGTTTAAAATTAGAGATTAAAACCTGACACGTGGTGGGAACTGGTTCAGATGGTGGCCACACCTGCATTACAATTAGTATTTAATCGCTGTGCTGCAGAGTCCTGACGGCTTGGTTCATTTCTGCTGACTATGGGACTCCTCCAGGGTCCCAAAGTCCATCTCCTCCTCTGTGAAAGTTACTGTACTCGGCTGAAGGCGGGCAAGATTTCTTGGGGTCAAAAGGTCAACTGCAGTTGGTGGGCATTCAACAGTTGTAAGACAGGCCCAATTATTTTTCTTTGTCCATATTTATTTTTAACAACAACTCAACAAATTAAAAGAAAGTTTTAGTGACTGAAAATGTATACAGGCTAGAACTGAAAATGTGAAATATTACAGCATTCTCATTAGTCAAATCTTCTGACGAAATTAACCCCCCCCAAAATAAATACTGTCTAAGCACAAGCCGCAGCTTCCTCCACCTGCCCCCTCCCCCGTCAAATGATCCGCTGGAGGAGGATGTGGGGGCTACAGAAAAGATAATTAGCTTCCATTACTTGATTAAACAGTACTGGATAACTGTCTTTAATTATGGTGGAAAACGACTTCCCATGTGAGACATAAAGGACCAGTAGCCATTTCAAGACATATTATTGACCATTGCATATGTTTTAGGTCAGGTAGTTTGTCATAAGCATAAGATTACTGAGATGCATTATTCAGTAGAGTGGGTGCAGGTGCTGTTTCAAAATAAGAACATTATCCCTTTACTTGATAAAGTAAAATGTTAGAAATTATGACCCTGTAACTGCACTTCAAAAACCACTTTGAAATGTCACGAAGCCTGTTTTCCCAAAATATCAAGAATAACTCAATCAAAAAGAATTCTAACCCATCAGGGTTATCTTTCAATTAAATGAACTATAATTATTCTGAAAGCAGAGTTTACTGGTTGTGTTTTCTGTATCTTGTTTGATTTAATTGGTTTATATTACACAATACTATGATAGAAGTTTTCACACAAAATGCCAGCTTGTCGAAAAGCAAAGTACTATAAATACTGAAAATATAAAATAAAAATAAAAAAGGGCTGAAAATAACTCAGCAGTTTAGGCATAGAAAGAAGAGGCTTGACGAAAGCTAATTGATCTGAAATGGTAACTGTTTCCCTTTCCCATAGATGCTTCCTGACCTACAGAATATTCCCTGCATTTTCTATTTTTATATTAACTTGTGGATTTGTTTGTGTACTGTTGTTTTATGCATATATATTATATATTATGTAAAATATTTTGATTTGCATTTATTGAACGCCTGCGTTGTTTTTTACACGGGAAACATGAATCTCTTGGGATTAATTGGGTTGTTTCAGTAGAAGACAAACCAGACTCGCGCTAGGACCCAGGGAATCATACATTTCCATCGTGGAGGGTCTGGCCAGCCCGAGCGCAGACAACAAAAGCAGACTTGAATTGTCTCTCTCTCTGCATCCACACCCTACCATACACAGTTTGGTGAGTTGCTTCTTTCCTTAAATAAAAGACTGAGTGGGGAAAATCCGCAATCTGTATCTATCTCCGTGTAAATAGATGTATATACACTGCTGTTGTAACACTTTTATCGAGCTCGGGTTTGACATTCTGCAGTAAGATATAGACGCGATGTGAATTGAGAAAATTGGGAGGTGATTTGTTTCAGTGTCTCTGCAACTGATATATGGAGACGGTAAGAATTTTCAAATTCTATTATACATGCCGTGCTCATTCTCAGACGTGTGGTATTTTCTCGCCTTCTAAATATTCATTCCACAGTATTTTGCAGGATTAGCAGATACGTTTCCCATTCAGACCATTATGAATACATTCTGCAGATTAGCAATTACGAACAATAGTACTTTCCCTTCAACTATGCCGCAACATTCTATATGTTATATAATTGTATGAAGAATTATATCCCATCATACATGAAGTCCCCCCTCTTTAAATGGAAGTAGCATTTTTTCTTTACCTATCCGATGTTTGATAAATCACACCAATGTATCCCTTTGTTAACATGCCTTTGATAGTAACTGTTCAGAGGGCTTTTTAATGATTCATTTATCGCGCCTTTGTTAACAAGTGTTTAGTATGAGTCCTCCGTGTGGTGTGCTTATTCTCCTTTTCGATGCACAGCAGTTTATGAATTATGCATTTTATTTGTACCCCGTTATACCATATGCACTGTTCATTACGAGGAGAAGCCCTTCCCCAGACATTGTTACCTTAAGGCACGGGGTCAGAATTGCCGTTTGTCTTGGAGGTTTCTGCTTACCACAGGGAGTAAACGTTTCTGTTCCAACGTTTTTTTTTCCAGAAAAATCGTGTTTTACTGTTAGGTCAATTTTGAAGGTCGGTTGGAGCTGGAATAGATACGACTTGTTTTAGTAATTTTGTTTTGTAACGAAGGGATGATGTCATTTTGGGATGATCTGTACCTCCTCAGTGCAGCCTCTCAGATTTGGCGCAGCACAGGTCAGCTCATCCACGCTTCTACAGCAGTTCTACCTCAGCTCCAACCTCGGTGCAGCAGCGTAACATTCCCATTTGCCACACTGGCAGTCTCGGGGGGTTATCTCGATGGACCCATGGCACTAAATGATGTCCTTGGGGATTTAATGGTCACTTGGAACAAGGTGAGGTTCATCAGTCACTTATCCTGCAGTGGTGGCAGCTTTTGTCCATGAGTGAATTGGTCATGAATTCTTGCATTGCAATACAAAAAAGAAGTCTGGCTTTGGATCTATAGTTATTTATTTCTTCTAACCACAATTTAGCAGCTTTCTGAATCATTCATTGTTGATTGCACTATTGGCGGGAAAGGATGATAATGGTTTCATTATTAGGATGATTATTAAAACTGATTTTATTTTTCTGCATTCTGATGAGTCAAAAAGCTGATATATTAACTTCCTTTCTCCACAGATGCTGCTTGAACTGTTGAGTATTTTCAACATTCTGAATTCAGATTTCCAGTATCTGCATCCATGTTTTTTTTAAACAAGAAAGCTCAGTCTTATTGGGAATTAATGCCCACATTTCCAATCTAGAGAGGGAGTAATATCACTTAGAATTCCCACTTGGTTCTCCATTTAGAGAGTGCATGTTTGTTGAGTGGAAGATTGTGGTTGTTCTTCCATTTCATTAACTTATCTGCCCATTCACCATGACAGAGAATAGATACTAGAATGTTGTTAGTAGGATGTTCAGTTCCAATGATATCCAATTAGCAAACTGTCCTTAGGACGGGGAAAACAAAGCAAGGGAATAATGTTAAATTATGATGGTAGGGTCTTCAATCCCAATAACAAGTCCCAAAGATGTTAAGTGCAATCAGTACTGTAAATTTTAGACTGTAAATTTTTGATTAAAGGAACAATGCTGCTTTTGGCCTGAGAATATGTTGAGAAGAAGCCAAGGAGATTTCCATCATGATATTGCATACAAGTTATAAAATCTTGGGTGTTTGCAATATGGACTGTGTAATTATGTCTCTCACCTTGAATGAGCTGTGGGGAGAAAAAATGAATTTTAATGTCTACATGGAAGTAAAATATTTAATTACCATTTATACATTTGGGCAAGAAAAAAAGTATCCTGCTCAACTGTATAAATGGTAATTTATTGTATTTTGTACTTTATACATTTTATTTAAATGCAGGGATTAAAATTCACAATAGGTCCATGGTCCATACCACTACCTTGGGTTGCAAAGATGGTAGTTAAATTTAGCATATTGGCCATCAGGCCTCACTCAACAAGTTTCTTTGTGCCCTTAAGACTTTGTAGATAACTGCTTGCTTTTGACTTTAGGATGAGCAGAATTAAACTCAATCCAATATTGAGGGAGTGCTGTACTGTTGGAGAAGATGCAGTTAGGATGAAGTGTTCATCTAACCCTCATGTTAGGTGAAGTGGGGTTAGTGGGTAGTAGATACACCAGGTGACCTGGTCAGTATTATCTTCTCAACCATCATTACCAAAAACAGATTAAATGGCCATATTTATCAGCTCTTTAAATGGGACAATTCATAGGTTGTCAGGTTTGTGTACCTGGCAATGGTGCCTTGACTTCAAAAGTATTGCCTTCTTTACATAGTGCCATGAAATATACCTAATTCCCCTGGTGCTGTATAATAAGTGAAGGTTTGTTTCTTGCTGAACTGGAATTATTCTAATGTTTCATTTTTGTGAAATGGCAATTTTGGGTCAAGACGAATGAAAAATCTTTCGGGAAAGTTCCAGATAGGGCTAAGCTCAGGGTTCCAACCTTTTTTTTAATTGGTAATGTATTTGTACTTAAAGACTACTCTGAAACTAATTATTTATTAATGTTGGTGAACCAGAAATGTGAAGGGATTGTACTGGAATTTTAGGCTGGAGAGCATTGGTGGAAATGTGATTGGTATACAGTGGTCTGCTTGTAGATTGATTATGGATTGCTTCAGTTCCCTGGAGTTTGAAAATTGAGTCACCACACTCAAAGGTTCAGTCCTATAACACATTCCTTTCTGCACTCTCATCATAATAGCAAAAACACTTACAAGGGAATGTTCCTATTTATCTCAAGACAATCCATTAACTGTTGAGTTAATTAGTATTTTTCTATTACAAGATGATACTGTACAAGGTAGAAAAAAAAGTTTCATTTAGAATTATAAAACTTCAAAAAAAAATGTAGATGAATGACCAGAAGAGAAGTTCTTAAATTGGTTTACTGAATTTTGTTTTTGTCCATTTAGTACTGGAGAATGGAATGCTTCAACAGTTAGGAATTGAGTATCAGCGATAGAACTGTTAGATTCAATGCAGGTAAAGCTCCCTCTACTGTATGCTAGTGATATAGTTCAGTACCAACCCATTGCCCCTGTGTAATCTTACTATTTCTAATTCTAGCCTATTGTGGTTTTCAAGTAAGATGATCATTATTTTCGGCATGCAGGGAACACAGTAGACTTATGAATGTCCATCAATTCTCAGGAAAGATCAAATAGATGGATATCATGGATGAATAAAGTTGGGGGCCAATGATCCCTCCCCAACTTTAACAGATGTTCCTTGTGGATGGAAAACAGACACTTAAATTGGTGTTATGAATGAGGGCTGTAGGGCAATTAGAAGCCAAAGGCCATGTATTTTCCAGATTTCATGAGCTCTTACTATGATTCATGTTGAAGCCTATGTCTTTTGCAGGTCTGTTTGATCTTCCACTCTGACGAATTAACCGAAGCATGTTCCAAGACAAAGAGCTGGATTTTGGCCATTTTGATGAAAGGGACAAGACACGTTATTCAAAGGGTTCAAGGATGAATGGTTTGCCCAGCCCCACACATAGTGCTCATTGCAGTTTCTATCGCACCCGAACCTTGCAAGCCCTTACCACCGAGAAGAAAGCCAAGAAGGTCCGTTTCTACCGTAATGGGGACCGGTACTTCAAGGGCATCGTGTACGCAATATCTGCTGACCGCTTCCGTTCCTTTGATGCTCTGCTAGCAGATCTGACCCGAACCCTGTCTGATAATGTGAACCTGCCTCAGGGAGTTCGCATTATCTTTACCATTGATGGACTTGGGAAGATCACCAGCCTTGATGAACTGGAGGAAGGTTAGTACCTGGTGACTGTAGTCTATGGCCAGATCTTCTTTTCCTTTGCTTCCTTCAGTTTTGTTCTCTTTTTGGTTACTGAATAACTAAGTATGGTAACAATGCAACCCATGCATTGAGGTTTGGTCTTATGATCTGATTTTGTTGAAGTTTTCCTGATTTAACTAAACAAAATCCATTGGCTTGAATTTAGAAGGCAAGGTCCTCATAGATGGTTAACTTATTAAAAAAAATTATAGTGCTTCTTTATCATCCAGGATTTTGACAGGTCTTCTCACTTGTCTCTGTCTCAGGTCTTCTCACCATCCCTACCCCTGCCCTTGTCTTGTTGATGTTCCTTCCTTGCAAATGTTAAGTTGCAAATGTTCCAATCTCCTTAGCAGAATTATCACCAGGTATGGGGGGGAAAATAGTCAAGAGATTGAGTTGTGTAACCATTGATCCCTTCTGTGAAGTTAGGCATAGGAAAGGCAATTTTTATCTTGCCTTTCATCCCTTAATAATATGGAGTTGGAATTGGGTGTGGTAAAATTTCTATAAAGCAGTTCTTGATACTTCTAGGAAGCATTTAAATAGTCATTGTTGGAATTAACCCATCAACCATTTCTTATTTCCATCATTGTGGAGTTGATCAGCAGTAGTAGGAATAGTTTCCTTGGCTGCCTTTTGACTGATACATGGGAATAGTATCTTGCTGTCAGCAGGGAGTGACACCAGCATTGCATCATTTACTGTTTGGGTGACTAAACTGCCATTGTACACCCAGCAGCAGCTGTGATATAATTCCTTTCGACATGCCGCCGTGCCCAATACATTCCTCACTGTAAGGAATAGAGTTAGCAGAAATATTAATAGCCCTCCTTCATAAAACTAGTTAGTTAATACCCTGGATTTGATAGTAAAACAGCAAAAAACTTCCCAAGCATAACAATTTGTGACAAATGGAGCTTGCTGAGGAGTTGTCATAAATGAGCCTTTTGTTGTGATTAAAGACTGGAAACTAACCATCTTCAAAAGTTCTTTGGGGTCAACCTAGTGTGTCCAGAATCTCTTTGAATCTGCACTTGCCTTTGGGCAACAAAGCCTTTCCTCCTGCCTCATTTCACTTGGAGCTCCTGATTTAATCCCTCAATATAATAATACATTGCTTGTTTAACTGTGTGCTTTCATGGTTGTGTGCATAGTTGAGGAATGATATTAAAAGTGAGAAGAAGTGGGTTGATTATTAGCAGTAGAAGACGCAAACACCAATACTGACTGAACAGATACTTTCTAGTACCTTAGTATTCACTGCAATCCATCAATTCAAATGGTGTGTTAATAACTAATAATTTCACATGTTAAAACTATCCTAATGATTAAGAGCCATTTCATGTTAATTTGGGTTTCACATAACATTTGATAATTGAAGTTCACAACAAAGGCATGCCCATCAAAATTCAGTCTGCAAAGACGCACAGTGAATCCAGTGTGACCTATACATACTGTAATGTCATAAGTCTTATTATATTTGGCTTGCTATATAGGGAGTGCTGGCCTGAAGCCCAAATACCACTTCTTTGCCAAGTCTTTAGAAAAGTTTTTTTTGATGTGCCCTAGACATGTGTGTGCACTAGTTTCTCACAGATAAGAAACCAAAGTATGAACAGGATATGAATTTCTCAGCAGCACAATGTAAGTGGCATTAATCTGGTTTGTGTTATTAGTTCATCCTACATCATCCCCAAATTAGCAGGTTGAAATCTATATTGAATTAGGTAGTTAATGGGCACTCAGCAGTCTTGAAGATGTAGTGAACTGGTAGAGACTGACTACATTATTCCGGCAATTTTTGGCTTTGGACCCACATCTGCAGATTCCAGTAGCACCAGAGGCCTGAATTACTCCATCTGCTAGCACGAGACCTGCCCTCCAATGGATCTTCATTAAAAGATTTAAAGTGTATTCACTCCAATTACAGGGCCTCAAGAGTGCTATATTGTTATTTTATGTCACTACCTCCCTGACTTGGGAATGGGCAATTTATTCCCCTACAGCCTATGTGGTAGAAGTTTCTCAGTCTCCCTCTCTGGAATCGAACCCTGATTTCTCTATTACATCTATGGTAGCACAGTTAGTACCATCAAAAGTTGATAGGGCAGACATTCAAATGGATCCAAGAACTAGGCTGGGTCCAGGGATTGGGGATAGGAGAGGGGGCTGGAGGTCAGAGACATGACTGAGGAGTGGTGTGGGAGGTAGTGAGTTTCTTTGGGTCAGAGATCAGGTAAGGGGCTCGTTAAGGTGAGGGTTATGGAGACACAAGAGTTTGCAGATGCTGGAATCTGGAGCAACAAACAGTCTGCTGGAGGAACTCAGTGCATCTGTGGGAGGAAAGGAATTGTTGATGTTTTGGGTCGAAACCCTGCATCAGGGCTGAGAGTGGAGAGGTGAGTTGGGGGTTATATTAAGTCAAGCCTTTTTAGATAAGGGGCCTAAGGTGAGTGGATTGTACCATGTTGGCAATTATATAAGGAGCTGAGGAATAGAGGTTGGGGCATTGAGGATTGGGCTGAATCTGATGGACTGGGGAGGATTGGTGGGTGGGCCAATGGGGTTGGTACAAAAGGGAAGGGGATGGACTTAGCAGGGTGGCAGTCCAGCACTGCAATGAAAACAGTACTGTCCTGGGAGTGTCCAGCAATGGTAGTTCTTGGCTGTGTGTGGACTGATTTTCCTGGCATGGAAATTGTCATTTGATGCGTGTCTAATGCTAAAATCGTGTCAGAATCACAGGCAAGGCTCAAGCTGGGAAGTCTCTGACTGTATGTCTGGAGCTATATGAAATGAGTCAGGAATGGTTCATATCATATTTCACTCTTTCCAAGTTTTATTTTGAATCATGTGCCACTGAAATAAACAGTGTTAAGTGATTTAATTTCTTGGTCTTTGTTCACTTTTAATATGGGAACACTGGATATGAACTCTCTCAAATCTATCACTCTCATAATGTGAAAGGTTGAATATAATGAATAAGCGGGCACAGCCAAATTGTGACTTCAAGGAGAAATTAGTGAACCTCTCCTATCTGTTTCTGTTTATCTAATTTAAAGCAAAACTGAGAGCACAATGTGGATAGAGCTGATAGCTTTGTGAGCATTCATTTAATGCCATCTGTGTAAAGCTATCTGGCCTACACTCTACATTTATTTGTTTGGCTTTCATTTGGTATTTGCTTATTTATGTGACAGCAATTCACTTTGTTAGTTATCTCATTATGAATTTATTTCCTTTGGAGACAGGATTAATTTTTATAAGCTTTGTTCAACATTTAATACTGGAAGCTGTAAAGTGCCTGGATTCACTGCCTGAAAAGACTTGCCTTTTCATTAGGGAACTTCCCTTGCTGGCAGAGTCTCTTTATATCACTTTGGTTTTGCTGAACAAGATTGATGCACAGTTCATACAGGCATTAGAATGATTTGCTGTCAGGCATCAGTTAAGATGAGGAAATGCAGTACTTGAGTTGGTACATTTAAAATAGCTTTGGTTTTTCACTCCCAATTCTCACTGGACAAGTACCCCCAGCTGGTGTGTGTTAATGCAAATAGCAGGTGATTCCCAAGTTTGATCCCTCCACATTGAATTAGCTGTGCTCAGCCTCTGAGGTAGTGTGGGTCCATTATAGTTGGTCTTACCGCCTGTGGCCTGGGAGGGAGGACAGATCAGGCAGGGCTCTGATTCTTCAGCTCGACTATTAACTTGAATGTGCAGATAGGGTTACATTTTAACGGTGATTTCCAAAGTCAAGTTTATTGTCATATGCACAGGAGCAATGGAAAAACTTACTTGCACCACAGGTAAATAGCATCATACTGTAAGTGGCATCATATAAGCAGCATTCACAAGAAAAACATAAATTAAACATAAGTTGTACACAATTTTAAAAAGAGAACACAATTAGAAAAGAAAAAGCCAGTCCATTTTAGTGCAAAGTGGTCATAGTGTTGCTAAACTGCAGTGATTAGGGTTTTCAACAGGAGTAAATAACAACAGTCTCCCCCACCTCTTTGATGGCTCAGCAGATATGTCCATTGACTAGGGAAGTTCCATATTCTATCCAGTTTTCAATATCAACTGATCTGAGCAGGGGTGGTGGTAAGGATCCTTAAACTGGCCTTGATCCAGTCAGGCAAGGAAGAGGGGTGAGGAAAAAGCTGAAACTCTTGCTGGCTGTTAATTATTGAAAATTGTTTTGGTATGGGCCTAGATAAGAACACAATGGGATTTGGCTGTGATACTTTTTAAAATCGAATAGAAACTGGATAATCTCTACATAGGCTCAGACGTGGCCTTGACTGAGAAATTAGGTGGCTAGCCCCAAGATGGTGCATGAAAATAGAGAGGAAGAAATTAAATAGCCCCAGGGGCAATGGAATACATTGCCAGACTGGTTCACTGTCACACCCCCAGAATATGTTCCCTTTTTATATATTCACCATCTTAATGGCCAGTCAAGGCTAATAATGAGTTATATGTGAACTTTGGGCTGAGAGACTGTAACTAAGTGACCATTTATTTGTTGGTTATTTAAAAAAAAGTACCTCATTTTGCTAATAATTAGCCCAATAGTCATGGATTGCCTTGTATTTGTGAATTAAATTATTCTGCTTTTTTTTCTGTATTTTGGGAATGTAATATTATTCTGCTGTTACCACCCCCAAAAGGCAAGAGAGAACCTTAAGTCAAATGTTATTAATTGAATGAAAATGGACACACATGGAGTTTCAGTTTAGCTCTTAAATATAAACTTATGTAAGACTTTTTATTCAAAGTCTCAACTGGAATCAAAAGCAAAATGAGAAGTAATTAAGAATCTGACACAGTGATGTGCACACTGAGGCCATTCCTAAAACTGTGCTTTTTTTAATCTCTCCTACCCTGAAAATAAATACTGCCCTACTGTGTGCTTGAAAACTTCTAGCTCTTGGAGTTTACATTGATTCCCATGTACAAGATGCTGATTAGATTATGTGGAGGGCTTCTCTAGTATTGCAAATATCCCAGCAAATTGAAGTGAGAGGCACACATTCCTTCCTATGTGTTCCAGGGATCCTGATTAAATGTATTCCAAAATAAATATAAGTAACTTCTGACTAGTTGTAGATTCCTTCCTCAAAGGATGCCAAATTCTTTTTCATTATATATAAAGCAAAGTTAACCCATTACTTTGGGTTGACCTGATTTTGTGATTTGATAGTGGAAAGTTTAATCAAGAAATTTCAATTTCTGTTAACATTTACAAATCAAACAACTAGTACTTATTTCTCTTGTGGATTTGAAGTATTCCCAGTTACTTGCCTGCTAGTCTTCCCTGCTGCCAATAATCATTTACACGTAATGTCCTGAATCTGTGTTGCTCCTGCAAGAAAGTCCCATCCTCTATATCCACTACAAAACTATTTCTATCACTGATATTTAAGGCAATTGTGAATTTCACTTTTCGACCTCTTAGAATTCACCTAATTCATTCAATGTATTGCCAACTGCAGTGGTCATTTATATACAGCTATATTGATTGTTCAGCCTTAATTAACACCCAAAATGGTCATATCAGATAACTAAAATGAGCGTCAATACAAAAAAGGTCAGAGCATTTGTTTCTGTGTTTATTTCAGTATCAAATTATACTTTGCATTTTCTTTCTCTTCTGTTTAGGGGAGAGCTATGTTTGCTCATCACATGACATCTTTAAAAAGGTGGATTACACTAAGAATGTGAATCCCAATTGGTCTGTGAATGTCAAAGCCTCTGGTACCCAGAAAGTGCCCCAGTCCCTGGCCAGTGCCAAGCACATGACTGAGGTCAAAGAAACCAAGGACTTTGTCCGTCCTAAGCTGGTGACTGTTATACGGAGTGGAGTCAAGCCGCGTAAAGCTGTGAGAGTTCTGCTCAACAAGAAAACCGCACACTCCTTTGAGCAAGTCCTTACTGACATCACTGAGGCCATTAAGCTGGAGACGGGGGTAGTGAAGAAGTTATACACTTTGGATGGCAAACAGGTGAGTCTTGCTGTTTCATCATCTGCAAGGTGAGCCTTAATTTGTGCATGCCATCCTGTACAACTGAGGAGAGGTTTGTTAATTGAAATCTGTGTTGTTTAAATGTCCGATGGTCTCAATTTTCCAATGTAACTCCTATGTTATCGATGTCCTGTAAGACAAATTCATGTTTTTGAAAAAAAAACATGTAACACTGGTCATATAAATCAGGACCTTACTAAAACTGATGTCTTTTATTACAAGTCATCAACAAGTCATAATTAAAGTTATCCAATGTTGTGCTTGGGTAATAAAATGAGTTTAGAGCTTCATATGTTTGAAGTATCATAATGATTATTAGCATCAAGGTGTAAGAACACATAGTAATGCACTTGAAAGTAGTACAAGATCAGAAGAATTTGGAATAGTGATAGATCATCTGAATGCATGAATATACCTCAGCCTTTTAAAGGTATAAAGAGGAACAGATAGTAAAAATGTGCACCACTTTTTGTAAGAAGATTGTGTTGATATAATGTGAAACAACTGGTCAAGAATATTGGGAGAAAGAGACAGGTCAATAACTGCACATGGTATCTAGTATTTAAGAGTTTATCGAGGATTGCCCACAGGAATGATCAGATACAACAACAAAGAAATTGACTTCCAATGGAGAAGATAACATCACAGGTGAGGACCATCTCTGATGACTTCTTAATTTTGCCACATGTTCTTCGTTTTGCTTTTTAATTTTGACAGATTTTATTTGGAAAGGATATGAGCCCTTATTTTCATTTCTGAAACTTTGCCCGGGGTTATGCACTTGTGGTGTGCCTTTTTCCAGTTATTTCCAAGGCTACCAGCCACTAGGAGACATGTGAGAAAGGTGGTGACTATGCAGTCTCCTCTGATACACTATTACACATACTCATTCATTTTGCAAATCTTCCAACTATTGTTCACATATATTTAGAGATCGTATTTGGAGTAGCAATTAAACTGCAGACATCCATTTAAAACCAGGTTGATCCATCTTAGTATCAAGTGAAACTACTAACCGACTTTAGTAAAGATGTACTGCTCATTACCACATTTCCCGATATAGAATGACTCTAGAGGCTGTGCAGCTTTGTCCTTGACTTTATATTTGGATGCATGGGAGGATTGACAGCACTTGAGGCAGTTTCAAGATAACAAGTGCAATAAGAAGGATCATGAGTTTTACAGTGGAGTGGATCATCTCATGTTGTTGTTGACTGATAACCAAGGCCTCTCTATAGCAAGTGGACATCTGTTTGGTTCAAAAATCTGTTTGGTACAAAAATCACTCATCACCTTGAAGGTAAGCATTCTCCATATTTTTCATACTGGGTCACTTCCCAACAGTAGTCATGGGCCTGCTTTCTGGTCTTGACTGGAACTGTTCTGACCTTACAATCTAGTTTGAAGACTTGGCCCAAGTTTGAATCTTCAGTGATTTCCTTTCACCTGCATGAAATAGACATCTCTTACAATAACATGACTGCAATGGGAGTTCAGCATCATGGAGAAATCAAAGTCTTATCTGTCACATGTGGTCCACTCAACAGTTGTCATCTAATATTAAAAATAGTTAATTAACCTCACTGTACCATTTCCTGAGAAATAGTATGATCGTGTGATTATGAGCAACAAAGAAACTGAGAAGTTCATCAAAAGGAAGCAGGTATGTCATTTTCTCTTCCATGTTTTAATGATACGTCCTGAATTAACACATGCACTTGCCCTATAGCATTAATGTTGGCCATTTCTTAGAAACATGTCTTTGGATAATGAGTAAAATCTGTCAGAGATGCTGGAGTATGAACATTGTGACATTTTTGTGAAAACAAATGAACATTGGAAGACAAATTTTGTAACACCCATACCTACTATGAAATGATGGTTAAAGAATAGACCATTGTTACTGCAACTTATTCTATTTCACAGAATTGTATGGTTAATTGGTTTATTATGGTCACATGTACTGAAGTACAGTGAAAAACTTTGTTCTGCATGCCATCAATACAGTTCATTTCGCCACATCAGTGCATTGAGATAGTACAAGGAAAACAATAACAATGCAGAATAAAGTGTAACAATTACAGAGAGGGCAGTGCAGGCAGACAATAGGGTGCACTGATACTTGGGGGGGGATTATGCCATGTGTTTTGCACTTAATTTCAATCAACCTACTTAGGAATTCAATAGAGTCACAACTGGGGGGGGGGAGGGGGTGGGGTCACCTGTGGAAGTCTTGTACAATTGATCCCTTTGTCATTGATCACAAGAAAAGGGAGCAGAAGTAGGCCGTTCGGCCCATCAAGTCTCCTTCTTGAGGAAGAGCAGTCAGTGCCAGAATCAGCACCAGAATTCAGGCTGCTTGAGTTTAGGGGAGGTGGTAGGTGTCACTGTTTATCATGCCTGATTTCTCACTTGTACGTGGGATGTTTGTGGATCCTTTGGCAGAAATGCAGCATCACCATTGCGTGTAAGGTCAAAGAGCTGCAGTCCAAATTGCCATAATCCAAAGTGCCAATGCTTAGATATTGGATTTCATTCTTTGTCATGTGCTCTGTATGGTGCTAACATAGTTAGATCAATGCAGAAAACTGTAACATTGGCCAAAAATATGTTAGAAACAGCACCATGGTGGTTTGTACTCAGAAGCATGCATTAGAACAGGACATGCATGATTCCTGCTGGGACCACACCCTCTTAGAGCACTTCGGTGCTCTCCTGTCTGAGAAGGGCCTCGGTACTTAAGGATAGTTTTTCTTGACAACCAAACATCAGCAGTGTACATTATGGCTGACATGGCGGAGATAGAGGCCACACAAGCTGGGTAGGGAGCCCCTAGATTTAGTGAAAGAGACCTGCCACTCTCCTCATTGAGGTAAATTCCAGGGAGGGTGGTCCTGTGCTCTGGGACATCTGCTAAGGTCACCATAAGAAGAACCCCTGGGACATAACAGGAATCCATTCAATTGAGCAATACAGGGATAGATTTCATGTCCTCACAAGCTCTGCACCCTGAAAATAGTTGTTTCAAGCCATTTCAGTAAATAGATTGGGGATTCATTCATGGATGTATTATGATCAGTGCATGTGGTGTTGCCAAGAAGGATGTGACAGGTCATTATCTTCCAACTGAGCTCTCTTAGTTGACAACTGGTATTGGTCTTAAACATTGAGGGTTGAGATGATCACTTTGTCTGAACTGGGGTATAGAGCTTAGCATGCTCCTAAGGAAAAGCCTCTCACTGTCAAGGTGTCCCTTTATTGCCCATGCCACCCTCCTCTGTTTTACTGAGAGCAGAGGCTGGTGATGTTTAGTTGGGACTTCCCCCTTCCCAATCCTCCTTCCTCTCCTACTTCCACTTTTCTTCACCCTGGTCCTCATGTCTCTCAGGCTCTGGGTGGGCCTGGTGCCATTCTTCTGACATCAGCTGCTGCCTTCATTTGGCTGAATTGTGTGGCGAACAGCATGCAGTGGTGAAGTCCCCGCACCTACTGGCAGGTATGAGAAGGCACCCCTGGACTGATGTAGGCAGTGACGATACATCACGTTTTTAGAAGACCAGTGGCACTTCCACAATGATACTGGAGCATGTTTGGTTCTTGCTGTAGCAACACACTGCAGCTTTGTCACTGGGGCAGAACAGTCAGTGCCAGAATCAGCACTAGAATTCAGGCTGCTTGGGTTTGGGGGAGGGGAGGTATTGAGGAGTCGGGGAAGTAAAGAGTAGCTCTTTTGTCCCCCAGGACCCACGGCTTGGGTCAGTACTGGCTGTGAAAAATGTCTGACAGGTCAGTCTCCCTGACGATGAAAGTTCCCAGTGGGCTTCCCAGAAAGATAGTGTTCACCATCAGGATAATCTTCGCATTGATCCACAACCACCTGAACACTAAGGGAGTGGAAACTTTCTCACTAAAGAAGTCTGGGGTATTATCGGGAGTTCTGATGGATACATGAGTGCAGTTAGTGGCTACCTGCACTTGTAGAAAGCAAGCAATTTAAAATAAAACTACTTGGGTCTATAGGTGAAGAGGCATTCACCACAGGGCGATAGATCTGGTGCTGGAATATGACTGGACTGGGTTGCACTTTATTGAACAACAACAAATGACCACCAGTGTTGTAAATTTTCAATGATTTCTGTGATTCATTGCTTGTAAATCCCAGTGCCTGTGATGTCATTTATTTCTCACTGAAATCAAAGTAGATGAAATCTCTCTGCAACTTCAGTGCCTGGGCGACCTCTCTGGTTCTCTGGTGAGACATGGCAAAGATTTGCAGCAGCCAGTTATGAAGAAACTTTGGTGAGGAAGTTGAGTCAAGGTGACCTCCCCTAGGGAGAGAGCAGTCCAGACACAAGACCATAGCTGATATCCTTCAGCAATATGTTGCATATTGCGGTCCAGAGACCCTTAGAAAACCTGAGCCGGCAAACGCGTTGCTCTTCGGAGAGGTCTAGGTAAGATGTGAATTCGCTGAAGACTCTGGAGTGGGCCTCTGTCTGATAGACATGTTTGCCTCTTGTCCTGAGGGTCCTGACCTATCCTGCCTGGCTAGTCATTACAGTAAAGATGCCTCCTGTTGGCTTAAGCACACTCTCTGGAAATTAGGTGGTGTATGAGCAGTTAGGGGTGAGTTCTGAAACTGCCCAAACAAGTCTCTTGATGTTAGCATAGGCTCCCTTTAAGTAAGCACAAATGCAACAAAGCAGTGTGATGTCCTTCCAATTGTGTTGCCATGATCAGTGAAGGAAACAGAACACACACAAAAAGCTCCATTTTATCCCAGTCAAGAAGGAAATGCGTGGCTTGTGACGACTCATGTCGTTAGGTGGAGCAATAACCTTAGACTTGCTGAGGTGAATTGGACTTGGAAGTACCTGTTCCAGTTCCCCAATGGGTGCAGTTTTCACCTAGAAATAATCATTAACTCAATTTGACCTAGAAAATCTCATTTACACTCTATTTGCACATAACAAATAGGGCCAGTTTTAAGCACTAGATTTTGAATTGGTATTCCGGATTCCCAACAAAACTGATCATGAATTTCTGTACGCTGCTGGATCCCATGTATTTGGGTAAATGCAATAAATGTTTTATGTAGAATATGTTAGCATATAAAGCAGAGTAATGCATACGAATAGTGTTTACAAATAAGATAAGTTACTTCTGGTATACAAAAACACACACTGTTAAAGAATGATGGGTATTCCTAAAGCAAGTATATAGAACTTGAATACTGATCAATGCCAAAATATGTGGACTGATGATCTTCTGCTGCATTTATAATTTAAATTTGATGCTAATTAGTTTTTTTGCATACTTGTGCATATAAAGGTCCTTGTTAGCAATGGGCTGGTGGGGGGAGGGGTCCCTGTAAACACTTCCAGAAATTTTCACATACCTTACAACAGGGCTGTTTAAGTCACTCATATTCACCAGTTTCCATGAGTACCTTTCAGTGGTTTGAATTGCAGAAGTTGTACAAATCCACTTGCGATCTCTGCATGGGACAGTTCGCATGCTTTCTCACTGTTAGCCATTCACACTTATACCCCTGCCAAGTTAGTTCTGTACTTGTGTGTGAGTTATTTCATGTATTTAGAGGACATAAGGCAAAACTTAGTTATTCACCAGATTTTATGGTAAATACAATACAAAGTCATTAATATCGGTTTGTGACTGGGGTCGATGAGAATTGGTAATCTGTGTTTCAGGTTGTAGGTAAAGGTCATCCCCAGATTATGGCAAGGTTGCATTCCTGTCAACTGTTTGTAACCTGAACAATTCACAAGTCGGAATGTGGCCACAAATGGAGGTGGCAGAAGATGCCTGCAGCATCTGGCAAATCCACACCGATGGTCTCCCAAATTCTCGTTCCTATGTACAGGCTGTACCTAAATCAGGTATTTGTAAACTGGGGAGAATCTGTATTATTACTTTGACTGTTGCCATGCTAAAGGGAATAAACAAAGTTTAGGTGGCACAATGGGAATGCTGCACCCCTGTTTTTTTTTTGTTTCATATTCATTTCTCATATAGTGATGAAGTGGAGCAAATTCTGTTTCTGCTGGGGCCTCTCTCATATTATTGGATAGCAGAAGGGTAAATGATGTTGCATTTGGTGCATGGAGGGTGGTAATAAACTAAAACTATTCTTATAAAATAGTGTTCCATGATGCATAGTGAGGATACAAATACATATTGTAGTATTTTCCTTCTCCCTCATTTAAGAGAGGACCCAGTTTCTCATTTAGTCTAATCTTTAAAGTGAGAGACGGTTCTTCTTCTTTCTATTACTGTTGGGTTTATGACAATGAGACAAGTTTAGCTATATATCCGTAGTGATTTATGCTACTGATAAGCCCCTTGTGATTCCTCTTGGTGGGAAATATAATTTTTGATTTTCATTAAAGAACTTGGATTTCTGTTCTAAATAGATAATTGAGTAACTGTGTGAAATGGACAGTGATGTAGGACACTTTCCTAAAATCACATACACTCAGGAGAACCATAAAAAAAACAAAATGTAGGAAGTTCATAGCATTACTCTGTGACTGGCTCATCTCATGGAATTAGAGTCACAGAACATACAATGAAAGAGATTTGGAATGTTGTGTCACTAGATATCACCATGTACCTTGGCCAACTAACCTTCATCAGTTTTACTCGTTGATAAACCTCTGACTGAAAAGATTGGGATTTGAAAGTCCCCTTTAGGACTTGAGCACCTCAGAGGATGTTTGAGAGTGTTGATAGTTTCATCTCTTTTTGGATGTGGAAGCAAGGTGAAGCTTTGCCTGTCCATTCAGTTGCACATGAGGTCCAATGACACTATTTGCAAAACAAAAAGTAGGGAATTCCTATGGCACCATGGCTGACATTTACTGCTCAAGCAATGCCATCCCAAACCAATAACTGAAAGATCCTGGAGTTCAATAACTCCCCAACATTTTTCAACAGACATCAACCCTATGAGGAATAATAAGAGGGCTCCAATGTTTATGAAATAACAAGTGGATTTTATAATGGACTGCTGCACCTAATGAAAATCTTTGAAACCATTTTTGGGTGAAAGAATAGCTGAGGACTTTTATTTAACTTTCTCTCAGTCACAAGTAATGGGAAGATGTATTTAAGTGCAGAATCTTGTTTCTTTGCACATCAGGGTTAAGTTGAATTCTCATGATTTGTGAAATCACTTGATGTCCCTGTTCACTTTATCACACTGCTATCAATGATACTTTCAACTTTGATATCAGGTAGGAAAAATGGGCATACTGTACTTTTAAAGTAACATGAGCTGTGAAAAGTCACAAGTGGATAGTTTTCTATTTTGCTTTGATACAGAAAATTATGAACATTGCTACTGATAATAAAGCTGATAGATCCCCCAGTGATGTTTTATACTCCTAATTCTCTAATATTCCTACAATCGTCCTCCCCTAATTTCTTTTAAATGATGATTATTAATATGAAATATATAAGCAGTTGATTAATAGGAGAAAGATTTATTGCTGTGCTTCTGATACATCATTGCACAAAGACGAAAACGAGCTCTTGGTTAACTTCTCTGGTCCACCTCAGCAATAAATCAACATTATAGGATTCATTTCTTTCCAGTTGCTCATTTCAGAAGGCATAAGTAGAGATGAATGTAGGAACTGCCTGTGCTGACAGTTCCTCTGTTTTTGTGAATTAAGTCTTTGGAGGGAAATATATTCCCAACATTTCATAGAATAAGGGTAAAAATGACAGTCATGAACCTAGTCAATGAATACAAATTCTGTAATGTCCATATGTGGAATAAACATGTTTTATACCTTCAGGTTATTCTCTGCCAACTGGGATCACTTTATGAAACCATTTATTTAAGTGGTCTTGGGAAGGGCACACACATGCTTTCAAAAAAAATAGTGAGGTAAAACATGAAAGACAGGAAAGCTGAGGAAATGGAACCAGGCACAGCAATCCTGGATGTCCAAGGGAAGCAAACCTAGGTAGATGATGGTGATGCCTTTGTTCTCCTCTGTTTTATCTCTTCTTATCCCCTCAGTGATTGTTTAAAACCACCTTTTATGCCTATTCTTTATGCCTGAGCTTACTGACCATGCACTGGCCAAACTAAAATCCTGGCTGGCCCCTCAATACATTTCCACTCCTGTAAATCCAAATAAAGTGGACTTGGTACAATAATGTCAGATAATCAGGCTCAGCCAGTCCCATCTCCTCTCCCTTAATGACAAATATGAGTTCATAGATTTATTTGTCACTCAGATTGAGGCTATCTGATTGGCCGTTGCTTCTGATGACCATCCCACTTTCCTACCTTTCCCCAAGACCACCAGGTCAAGGCTGAGGTCCCCTGAGACCATGCGCTGCATCTCATCTCTTTTTCCTAATTTGCCTCTTGCCCTCCTCAATCTCGTCTTGTCTATGAGATCCAATTCCACTACTCTCGACATTGTCCCCAGTCAAATGCCTTATCAGGCTTGCTTAGTAATTGATATGTGGAATGTTCTGCCTTGAGTACTGACTCCCTCTCCTTCAAATCTGCTATATATCACTACTCCCTCCCTCAAAAGAACAACACTTAAAAGAACAACTCTGGCACTGCAAATTCAAATACAGTCCCTACCACTACTTCAACAGCAGCCATGGAACATGTTGTTGCCTCACTAATTTAAGTTCATTGTCCACCTGATTCTATCCCTTCCTCATCTCACCTGCCACTATAGTCTTTATCAGTGTCTTTGCTACCATAGAATTGGTATGCTTCCCTTTGTTAACTTGAGGTCATTCAAAGCCAGCTGTTCATTTCCTAACCTCAACTGTTCTGTTCACTCTTAACCCTGTGCTTGCTGACCTACATTGTCTCCTGGTTAAGCTAAAACTCAATTTTAAAATTTTCACCCTTAGTTTCAGAGTGACATGGTAACCCCATACAGCCTCTGATTGTCTGGGGTATCTGTACTCCCCTAGTTCTGGCTTCTTGATCATGTGAGTTTAATTGTGCACCACTGGTGGCCATGCCAATAGTTACAATGGTGCTAAGCTTTGGAATGTCTTCCCTACACCTTTCTACCATTCCTTTATCCTTTTTAAATCTATAAAATATTCATGTTTTGTCATCTCAGTTTTTCTTATGTGAACTGATGGAAATTTTTTAATAACTGGACCTGCATGGGATATTTTGGTACTTTAAAGGTGCTATATAAATAGAAGTTCTGGGGTATCATATTCCAGTTTGATCTTGTTTCCCAAAGAGAGCTTCCAGGCACATTTATTTTTTGAGAGAATTACATACTAAGATCCTTGCTATTGTCTCTCCTTAGTCAGTGGTTACATTAAACAATTCTGTCTGCTGAAGTGATTGTGATCAGTCCAATACTGACCAGTGATTGATATGAAGACCATACTTGGTGTCATAATGCACTCTTGCATCTGATGATGCCTCTACTCGTTGATTTTCTTTGAAATGTTCACCACTGCGTATTTTTAAAAGATGACTTTTAAATCTCCATTAGGCACAGAATTAAGGAATATTTTAAGTACAATTTAGTGTCTTGCAGAAATCCATGAACAGAAAAATTGCAGCTTGAATGAGAACAAACAGGAGCTTGGATAAGTAGCAATTAATCTGGTTGCAGTGAAAATTTCAGTCAGTTTTGTGGTACATCTCAGGCAAAAGGGATAATTAAAATTCTAGTCAAGAGTTTGAACGTCATAACATTTTATTCAGCAGATTGTGTGTGATGTCAGGGAGATTTATAAGCAATCCTTTTGGTTTGATCACAACTAGAGCTGGGCAATCTATCCATGGTACAATACATTCTTCCACATAAAGCTGTAGAAAAGAATGTTTTATTGAACTGCCCAGTAATTTCTAAAAACTAAAGGGAGGGATCTGTAATTACTGAGGTCTCTGCTGCCACATCTAATAGTTTGAACTACTGAATGGAGAATTCTGAGAGGCAGCATTATTCCCCTTGATGTGGCTAGGTTGTACCTTGTTATCTTATTACAGTAGCCATTTTTATGTAAAGCACGCTAGTGGAGGCAAGGAAGAAATCAGGGTGTGTACACGCAGTGCTTTCTGCCAGGTTGTGTGTAAGTCAGTAAAGAGGGGTGACAGGGAATCAGTAGTAAGTGTGTGGCTTTGAGATTATTTCAAGAAAATATACCTCTGGGAATTCCAAATTCATTCTATTGCATAATCTTTATCAGGCAGTTTCAGTTATGTAGACCTCGAAAGTATTACTCAATTTAAATTCAACAATGCAATATGTCATCTCTTAACACGTAACATAAGATAGGAACTTCGGTGCTGGAAATCTTGTCTATTTAAGGTGCTGGTGGCAATCGAGCATCTTCAGTCCTCGGCATCATCCCCTTCTTACTTTTCAGGATTGTGGTACAGTCACATATATCTTTAAATCTAAAGAGTCATTCACTGTGTGTAAAAGCATAGCCAGAAACCTAATTAACATGAGAGATGCCAATAAAGAGTAGTCACTTAATGCAGTCTGTGTGTCTGTATATGCACCTTCACTAATTTTCTGCATAGTTAGGGTAAAGGAGTAGATATCAGCCCAGACCTGGTGAATGTCTTGAGCTGAATGGTTGCCTGCCAGCCACATGCACTGTTATCTGGAGCATGTCACTTAGCACAGCCTTCCACAGATGAACAGGTAAGTCACTGAGAGTTGCTTGGCACAATTTGGGGCCCTTTTGTGCCTAACTAGCATAATTTAGTGCAGCCCCAATCACAGAAATGGTTTGATAACTAGCTAAGCAATGCTCCAGGCTATCAAAACTGATTGGATGTCTCTGACATTCACAACATTCAAAAACATTCAGCAAAAAATTCAATGTACCATTAACAGGTAGTTGTGATCCCATGTGTCTGAAACTCTTGTCCCTCGTGGCAAAGGTCTCAGGTCTGGAAGGTGCTGTCTGAATAGCCTAGGTGAGCAGCAACATTTGCATTTTGTGGATGGTTGTAACTGCAGCTGCTGTATATCAATGGTGCAGAGAATGAATAGTTCTGGTGGTGCATAGAGTAATAATCAAGCTGCCTGCTTTGTCCTGGATGGTGTCGAGCTGTTTGATTGTTGGAGATGCACTCACTAGGCATGGGTATAGTATTCTATCACACTACTGAGTTGTGCTTTGTAAATGGAAAGTCTTTTTGGTGTCAAGTGAATCATTTGCCACTGGATAGCCAGCCTCTGACTTTGTAGCCACCCAATTTATGCAGCTGGTTTTGATTGAGTTCCTGATCAATGCTGTTGTCCATGGCATTATTCGTGAGGACTTGGCAATGGTCATGCCACTAAATGTCAAGGATAAATCATTAAACACTGTTGTTGGAGATGGTATTTGTCTGGTACCTTTGTGGCATGAATGTTACTTGCCACTTAAAATAGAGAAAGGATGATACTAACTCCTAAACCAACAGTTAGGATTGCAAGTTTACCCCAGAGATGCCCCCTTTCCATTTACAGGGGGAAATACGGGATCATTTCAGTGAGTTCAGTTTGCTGAAAATACATTGGAAATCCTAACATTAGTACATTTTGCTCCACACTCTGAGATGTAGAAACAAAAGGTGGGGAAGATATATTTTAAAAATCAGTTTCAGTGCAGTTAATTGAGAGAAAAATTGCCGTGAATTAGGAAGGTTGAGAGACAATCTAATCGAGAGACTCAAAATGTTCAGGGGATTTAATATGGTAGATGTATTTAAACCATTCCTCTGATAATGGGAATCTGCAACTTGCTCCCTGAAAAGATTGTGGATTCTAGATGGCAAAGGAATTATAACAAGGGCAGGTAAACAGGCTGCACAGATTAACCATCATCCAGTTGAATGGTAGGGCAGGTTTGAAGAGCTGAATGACCACTCCTGTTCCAATGTTTCATTGTTAGGAGCAATGTGTTTCTGAGATCTCTTCAACTGCTCCTTGCATTACAATACAATGCATTTGTTTAGCCTGGTAATATGTTCCAAGACACTTCACAAGAGCTTTATCAAAAACCAAACCTTCTAAGATTCTCTGCTATATCAAGACAAGTGTCCAAAAAAAATTGGTCAAAGATGTAGATTTATGGAGCTTTTTAAATGAGGAAGAGTTGTGTGGTGGTGGTGGTAGTAGTAGTGGGGTTGGGGGTGGCATTCCACTGTGGGTACATTCTGTATATTTCTGTTTTTGAGATAAGTGTGTGACTATCAATATTCTATATCCAAAACATATTGAGAAATAGTAGTTTCTTTCTCTTTTTGGTTGCTATATTTTTGCAATCTACTATTTTATACTGCAAAAAACTTAAATAGTCAAGATTTTGCTAGTTTAAGTGACATTCCCAGTGATGTGCAGATGGCTATCCTGTCTGATATTTAGTAAACACAAAGTACAAGGTTGGCTTTACAATTTCTATTTTGCTATAGTTTGCAGTAAGTTGCTAACTTCATGTCTTCTGTGCTCACCATGGTTGCAAGTTGGCCAGCTCCATGTCTCTGGACCAATATCTTGGAATTCCTTATGTAACAGCATCATGGGGGAATCCCCACAGACTGCGCAGTTCAAGAACCAAGCCTGTTGCCATCTTCTCAATATCACCTAGGGATAGGTAGGAAATGTCAACTTTGACAGCAACATCTTGACATTGAATTCTGTTATGCAGATCTGTCTCATAAAGGCATTTATTAATCACAGATTGCCTTATAGGTTATAAGGTTGCACTTCTGCCTATTTGGAGTGAATTCTTGATCTTGAAAGTGTGCTTTAACCTGACCTTAGCTGCTTTCTTCAGGTCAGCCTAGGTTGATGGCTTGTATCTAAATGCATTACGTGATTGACATGGTAATTATTCTCACAGCAACTGCAGTAATGATTTTTGGGTGGAGTGTCATTTACAACACATCTTTTCTCTCTGTATTGTGAATAAGCATTTTGATTGTTTAGCCATATTCTTAAATCCCATGTTTTACAAAGTAGTGCAGAATAGCAGTGGTTTTTGTAGCCATGCCAAGAAGTAGCTGCTCCTTGTAAGTGGTTTTAACATACTATATTGCTCTGCAATCTGGGGGTAATAAGGAAATGTGAATTCTCCCCCAGGCTTTTTGTGACCTACAGTTAATCCCCAAGTAGCACATAAACAGCATTTAGACCATAAACCTGAATGTGTGGATTTAATAGACAACAGGCAAGAAAATACTGAAAAGTCAATGAAAACTTGACATTATGAGAAGATTCTGGAGAATGAAACCTCATTATTTCACTCTTAAGGTCCTTGATTTTTGTGCTTGTGGACCCTCATAATCTATTGTCTATTAAGGAACACCAGTTTTAGTAGCATACCCAAAAAATGAATGCACTGAGTCATCATTTAACTGCAAGAGTTAGTGGGTTGGACTTCCCACAGATTAAAAAAAATGCATACCATTAAGGTCCCCTCTTTGTATCTAATGCACCCCCAAATAATCATAAAAACGTCTCACAATGTTCTAAAAGCTTTAACACACATTAATAAACATAGTAGATTATTAAACACCCTAAAAGGAAATGATATTAACTAGCAAACTAATTATTTTGAAAGTATTGATATTTTCAAGCAGTGATTGGTTTTTGAACTCTCAAGGTACAGCTGTGTAAGCAAGACTGCACTATATTACAACAGCTTACAGAAGGAGCCACTTAACACAAGTGGTGTTGAAACTGATTACAGTATTTATAGAGACAATTATTGGTTCCTTAACATGGATATACTTGGGGGGGGGGGGGGGGAAATTGAGATGGCTTCTGGGGCTGACCTTGCGAGTAAATGGGTCTATAGATAGCAAAGCAGTGGACAATGAGAATTAAGTGTATGCACAATTGTGGAATTATGGTCTGGATGGTGAGTGCTCTGTAATTCCGCTGTGTCATGCTCTGAGGTTAGAGTTTAGCAGCCTACAATACACATCCAGATTCTACCTCTGATTATTGTTCGTGATGGAGTGGTTTTGACTACTTACAGACCTACTTACAGAAGCAGACTTTGACAGCACTTGTGAGGTTTCCATCCACGTGAGTTGAAGGAGACCTCCCTGAGAGCAGGAGCCTACTCTGTGTGAGCAATCCAAGTTGGGTAAATCCCTTTTGAAATTTATTTATTTATGTGCTCCTTCAACTAACCCCCTCCCCCTGAAACTTCTTTCTGAACTCTCAGCTTCCATGCAACCTCCAGACTCGGGTGCACTGGAATTTTTAGGTACTAGAAACATACCAGCATAGGATAGACCATTTGGTCCATTAAGCCCATACCAGCTTGATGTACAACTAATTTAATTTGTCCAATCTGTCAGCTAATTCCTCTGTACATTCTTATCCAACACTTTCTGAAAGCCAGGATTGATTCTGCATTGTATGAAGCAACAATCCCCAGATGTTGTAAATCTTAATCTAAAACAGTATTGGAAATGTTCAGCAGATCTGGCAGCATCTGTGGAGAGAAACACAGTCACTGTTTCAGGTCAAACACAATTCTAATCAAGGGTCATTGACCAGAAATATTACCTCTGTTTCCTTCTCTACAGATGCTGCCAGACCTGCTGAGTGTTTCTTGTAGTCTATGTTTTTAACTCTGCATCCACTCTTTCCGGATCAGCATTACTTGCCGTTTTGAGTTTCTCCACAAGCTACCTTAAATTCTTTTGCCAATCCTTCTAAAT
Source organism: Pristis pectinata (assembly GCF_009764475.1). Taxonomy (NCBI): domain Eukaryota; kingdom Metazoa; phylum Chordata; class Chondrichthyes; order Rhinopristiformes; family Pristidae; genus Pristis; species Pristis pectinata. The sequence goes on from NC_067412.1 coordinate 84,782,287, forward strand.
GTGCATCCGCCAATGCAAAGCCCTCTGGCAGTAGAACATTTTTCTTTACGCTTTTTGTTTCATTTTGTCATGGGCACAAAAAATTTCTATCAGATCACATAGTAAGCTTCTCGGCTGCAAAGCAGACAACTCCATCTGATGGAAGATCATTCATCTGAAATATTAGCTTTGTTTTTCTTTCCACAGATGTTTCCTAACTCACTGTGTATTTATAACATTTTCTATTTTTGTTTCAGATGTGCAGCATCTGCAGTATTTTTCCTTTGGAACCCCCAACTCCTCTATTTGTCAACGTAACTGACGCCCCTGGTTGCTGGGGCCATTTCTAATAAAACTTTTTTTCTACAGCCTGTATAAGGCCTTTCCATCTTTCTTAATGTGGTGACTGGAGTCTAATCATCTACTCTCAACTTTCAGTGCTTTTCCATTACTGATAATCCCACCATCAACATCCTGTGGCTCACTATTGAACAGAAACTCAGCTAGACAAGGCACATAAATACCAAGGCTAATGGATTAGGTCAATGGCTGGGCAGCCTATGGCAAGTGAGTCACTTTAACACTCAAAGCCTTTCCACAGTTTATCAGGCAGTAGTGAGATGGAATACTCTCCATTTGCCTGGATGAATGCAGTGAGGACAAAGCAATCTGCTGTACTGGTATCCATCCACCAACTTGTACATTAATTCCCTTCACTATCATTTTCATACATGTTGGCTGCAGTTTGTGACATCTACAAAATGCACTGCAGTTACAGAGCGATACGGCACGGATACAGGCCCTTCGGCCCAACAAGGCCATGCTGACCAAGATGCCCAGCCATTTAGTCTCAATTTCCTGCGTTTGGCCCATATTCCTCTAAGCTCTACCCCTCGTACCTCTCCAAATGCTTCTTAAATGATACTGTTGTACCTGCCTCAACCATTTCCTCTGGCAGCTCGTTCCATATACTCACCACCCTCTGCGTGGGGAAAAGTTGCCCTTCAAGTCCCTTCTAAATCTTTTCTCTTTTTTTCATCCCCCCACCCCAACCTAAATCTATACCCCCTAGTTTTGGACTCTCCTACCCTGGAGAAAAGACTGCCACCGTCCACCTTATTTATGCCCCTCATGATCTTATAAATCTCTATAAGATCACCCCTCATTCTCCTACACACCAAGGAATAAAGACCTAGCCTGGCCAACCTCTCCCTGTAACTCAGGCCCTCTAGTCCTGGCAACATGCTCGTAAATCTTTTCTGCACTCTTTCCAGTTCAACCATGTCTTTCCTATAACAGGGTGACCAAAACTGTACACAGTACTCCAAGTGCAGTCTCACCAATGACGTATACAACTGCAACATAATGTCCCAACTCCTGTACTCAGTGCCCTGACTAATGAAGGCCAGCGTGCTAAATGCCTTTTTCACCACCGTCTACTTGTGACACCACTTTCAATGAACTATGCACTTGTACTCCTGGGTACCTCTGTTCTGTTACACTCCCTTGTGCTCTGCACTCTGTTACACTCCCTAGTGCCCTACCATTCATAGTATAAGTCCTACTGTGGTTTGACTTTCCAAAATGCATCACCTCACACTTACCTGTATTGAAATCTATTTGCCACCCCTCGGCCCACTTTCCTAACTGATCAAGGTCCCCCTGTAATCTACAATAACCTTCTTCACCGTCAACAACATAACTTCTGTAAGGTGAAACTCACAAGCAAGCCCCGAGACCCACCTCTTTTATACTCTCCCACTCTTGTTCTGTAGAATAGGTCTGCTTTTTCCTGCATTCCTTTTATAATTGTCCCTGTCATATCATTCCTTTGAATTCTTCCCACCCCAATGTTATCACTGTACTTCTCAAAGTTAACTTCCATTTACCACATGTCTGCCCATTCACCAGCCACTGAGTGTCCTCTTAAAGTCTATCAATCTCTTCCTTCCTGTTTACTGCACTTCTATGTTTTGTCTCCTTTCCTCCGATGGTTTTCATTGAAGCACACATCGAGCTGATTTAAGTGAGTTAAAAGGAGACTTGGCGTTTCCCTCGCAGATAAACAATGTTGGTGTTGTTGCTGGATTATGTTTGCCTGCTCATTTGTTTTGCTATTCACATATTGTGGATCCTGTTGACAATGACCAGGACAAAGATTTTGTCAAAGTAGCTTGTGTTTGAGCAAGGATCCTACTGAGATCACCTGGAGATGGCGGCATTCATTATATGGGATTCCTTTAGTTGTATCAGTACCTCATTCCTGGGTGCACAGTATGACCAATGAGTACATTTATGAAAGACATATTTCACACAATTGGCAGCTGAACATTGAAGGAAAAGGTAGTCAGAGGTTAAATCGCTGTCTTTTCTCATCTAATCAGTCATATCTAGTGTCTAATTTTTTCAGTAGATTTCATTTTCTCTCCTGAGACAGTATTGAGGTGTACCTTTTTTTGTAAATACCCCAGTGAATGTTAACTAATTCACTGAGACAATTTGCTTATGACCCTACAATACTGCTGCATGATTCATGAGTGATCACCCTAATACTAAAAAAAGCCTTGGATTTTAAGACTTTTCACAACCTCAGCGTGTTACAAAAAGCTAATGAAATGTAGCCACAGTTGTAGCAGAGGAAGTGCAGCAGCCAATTTCCACACTGCCGGATCCTACAAATAGCAGTGTAATGAAGAGCAGCTAATGTGTTGCATTGGTGACAGATGAGAGAGAAATGTTGGCTGGAATCTCTAGATAATTCTCTTGCTCTTCAGAATAGTGAAATTGAATCTTTTTGTGTTCACCTGAGGGAGCAGACAAGAACTTAGTATAACATCTCTTCTGAAAGACACATTCTAGTGCAAGTGCCACTTGTGTTTTAAGTCCATACTATTGAGTAGAACTTGGGACAATGTTGCTGTCTCTGGTTAAATAGAATGTGGCCTGGTGAGGTGTTCTTACTTTCTTGCTGCAAAGGCAATAAACCTGGTAGCAATCTAAATTAGTCTGCAGCAGACTCATTAATCACTTACAGCAGGTAGCAGTGCACCATTGTAGTGCTAGACTTTTCCCTCCAGTCCTTCCATCCACCCCCCCCCCCCCCCCCCCCCCCCCCCCCCATATCCCCCAGCAGTGACTGCGGAAGATCCATGAAACAGAAGAAACAGAAAAACCTACATCACAATTCAGGCCCTTCGACCCACAAAGCTGTGCCAAACGTGTCCCTACTCCAGAAATTACTCAGGCTTACCCATAGCCCTCTTTTTCTCAGCTCCAAGTACCTATCCAACAGTCTCTTAAAAGACCCTACCATATCCGCCTCCACCACCATTGCTGGCAGCCCATTCCACGCACTCACCGCTCTCTGAGTAAAAAAAAACTTACCCCTGACATCTCCTCTATACCTACTCCCCAGCATCTTTAAACCTATGTCCTCTTGTGGCCACCATTTCAGCCCTGGGGAAAAGCCTCTGACTATCCACCTGATCAATGCCTCTCATCTTACATACCTCTGTCAGGTCCCCCCTCATCCTTCGTTGTTCCAAGGAGAAAAGGCCGAGTTCCCTCAACCTGCTTTCATAAGGCATGCTCTGCAATCCAGGCAGCATCCTTGTAAATCTCCTTTGCATCCTTTCTATGGCTTCCACATCCTTCCTGTAGTGAGGTGACCAGAACTGAGCACAGTACTCCAAGTGGGGTCTGACCAGGGACTACAACAATACCTCTTGGCTCCTAAATTCAATTCCACGATTGTGAAGGACAATATGCCGCCTTAACCACAGAGTCAACATGTGCAGCTGCTTTGAGCATCCTATGGACTCTGACCCCCAAGATCTCTCTGATCCTCCACACTGCCAAGAGTCCTACCATTAATACTATATTCTGCCATCATATTTGACCTACCAAAATGAACCACTTCACACTTATCCGAGTTGAACTGCATCTGCCACTTCTCAGCCCAACTTTGCATCCTATCTATGTCCTGCTGTAACCTCTGACAGCCCTCCACACTATCCACAACACCCCCAACCTTCATGTCATCCGCAAACTTACTAACCCATCCCTCCACTTCCTCATCCAGGTCGTTCATAAAAATCACAAAGAGTAAGGGTCCCAGAACAGATCCCTGAGGTACACCACTGGTCACCGACCTCCATGCAGAATACGACCCTTCAACAACCACTTTTTGCCTTCTGTGGGCCAGCCAGTTCTGGATCCACATTGCAAAGTCCCCTTGGATCCCATGCCTCCTTACTTTCTCAATAAGCTTTGCATGGGGTACCTTGTCAAATGCCTTGCTGAAATCCATATACACTACATCTACTGCTCTCCCTTCATCGATGTGTTTAGTCACATCCTAAAAAAAATAATAAATTCAATCAGGCTCGTAAGGCAGGACCTGCCCTTGACAAAGCCATGCTGACTGTTCCTAATCATATTATACCTCTCCAAATGTTCATAAATCCTGCCTCTCAGGATCTTCTCCATCAGCTTACCAACCACTGAGGTAAGACTCACTGGTCTATAATTTCCTGGGCTATCTCTGCTCCCTTTCTTGAATAAGGGAACAACATCCGCAACCCTCCAATCTTCTGGAACCTCTCCTGTCTCCATCAATGATGCAAAGATCATCGTCAGAGGCTCCGCAATCTCTTCCCTCGCCTCCCACAGCAGCCTGGGGTACATCTCATCTGGTCCCGGCAACTTATCCAACTTGATGCTTTCTAAAAGTTTCAGCACCTCCTCTTTCCTAATATCTACATGCTCAAGTTTTTCAGCCTCCTGCAAGTCCTCACTACAATCCCCCAGATCTTTTTCCGTAGTGAATACTGATGTAAAGTATTCATTAAGTACCTCTGCTATTTCTTCCGGATCCATACATACTTTCCCACTGCTGCACTTGATAGGTCCTATTCTCTCGCATCTTATCCTCTCGTTCTTCACATACTTGTAGAATGCCTTGGGGTTTTCCTTAATCCTGCCTGCCAAGGCCGCCTCATGTCCCCTCCTGTCTCTCCTAATTTCCTGCTTAAGCTCCTTCCTGTTAGCCTTATACTCTTCCAGGTCTCTAACATTAACTAGCTCTCTGTACCTTTTGTAAGTTTTTCTTTTCCTTTTGACTAGATTTATTATAGCCTTTGTACACCATGGTCCCTGTATCCTCTTGTGACTCTCATGTCTCATTGGAACATGCCAATGCAGAACTCCACACAAATATCCTGAATATTTGCCACATTTCTTCCGTACTTTTCTGTTTCCAATTTAAGCTTCCAATTTCCTCCCTGAGAGCCTCATAATTCCCTTTACTCCAAGTAAATGCCTTTCTAGTCTGTCTGTTCCTATCTCTCTCCAGTACTATTGTAAAGGAGATAGCATTATGATCACTACCTCCAAAATGCTCTCCCACTGAGAGATCTGACCAGGTTCATTTCCCAATACCAAATCAAGCATAGCCTCTTCGCTTGTAGGCCTATCTACATGTGTCAAGAATCCTTCCTGAACACACTTAACAAACTCCACCCCATCTGAACCCCTCACTGTCTGGAGATGCCAGTCGATGTTTAGGAGATTAAAATCTCCCATCACAACAACTGTAATTCTCACACCTTTCTAGGATCTGCTTCCCTATCTGCTCCTCAATATCCCTGTTACTACTGGGCAGCCTATATATTAAAAAAAACACCCAGTAAAGATATTGACCCTTTCCTGTTCCTAACCTCCACCCACAGAGACTCTGTAGACAGTCCCTCCATGACATCCACCTTTTCTGCAGCCCTGACACTATCTCTGATCAACAGTGCCACTCCTCCACCTCTTTTACCTCCCTCCCTGCCCTTTTGGAAACATCTAAAACCCGGTACTTGAAGTAACCCTTCCAATCCCTGAGCCATCCAAGTCTCTGTAATGGCCACCACGTTGTAGCTCCAAGTATTTATCCAAGCTCTAAACTCATCCACCTTGTTCACAATACTCCTTGCATTAAAATAGACACATCTCAAACCAGTCTGAGCACGTCCCTTCTCTATCATCTGCCTATCCTCCCTCTTCCCCAGTCTCTCCAGTTCAGATCCCACCCTTTCTTCCCCCCCCCCCAACAATTCTAGTTTAAACTGCACCCCCCCCCCCCCAGTAGCCTTAGCAAACATCCCCGCCAGGATATTGGTCCCCCTGGGATTCATGTGCTATCCATCCTTTCAAACAGCATGTGGTGGTGATGTGAAATCTACCTTTCACTTTAACTGAGCAGCCTCCATAGCAATCCAAGACACACAAAAACAACTTGTTTGGAAAAAGTTATGCATCATATTAACGTGGCCTGGCTTTTGTTGCATGGAAGATGAAAAGGAAGGTCTTTCCACTGGCCTTCGTTGAGGACCAATATCAGATGGGCAGTACAGTGGTGCAGCTAGTAGAGTCACTGCCTCATAGCTCCAGAGACATGGGTTCAATCCTGACCTCGGGTACTGTCTGTGCAGAGTATGCAAGTTCTTTCTGTGATCATGTGGGTTTCCTCCAGATCCCAAAGAGTGCAAGTTGGGAGCATAATTGACCACAGTAAATTGCTGCTAATTTGTAGGTGAGTAGTAGCATCAGGAGGGAGTTGGTGAGAATGTGGGGAGAATAAAAATAGGATTAGTGTAAATGGGTGGTTGATGGTGAGCATGGACTCTGGGTTGAAGGGCCTGTTCCCATGCTGTATCTCTCTAAAGTGTGATGAATTATGCCAAAAGTGAGAGCATTTGGTGGAAGGGAGCAGGTGCTGCAGTGAGCATTGACTTGTCACTGAATACTGTGGAGAAATCTTCCTGATGGCAAAGCATCACTTCTACGCAACAACCTGGAACAAGCAGGTTCTCACTAAAGCAGATCATTGAACTTGGTTGTCTTGAATAATAGGGTGATTAGCACATTGAAGGTCTGTCTATTAAGAGCTCCCACTATGCTGAAAGCAGGTGTCCATTCCAATTGATGAGCGAACACTTGAGCAAATGGTAATTGGGGTAAAGTAGAGAACACACATTCCAAAATCCAGAGCTCTGCTTTATTCACCTTTCATTTGCAGTAATGTATGGAACTAAAAAATAAGTCACTGGAAGCACTCAATGTGTCAGGTAGCATCAGGAGGACAGCTGAGTTCCTCCAGCAGCACATTTTTCTCCAGATTTCAGAATCTAGAGTCTCTTATGTCTTCAATGTAAGTTACTACTTCTGTAGTCTGCACTTGGCTGGTGGAGGTCAGTAATGTAGAGTATGTTACTCACTTGTGGTTTGGAGAGCAGTGATGGTGCATTCACTCAATGTTTGATGCACTACTCACTGTGCTCTTCTGGAGGACCCCCTGGGATCTACTGACTAAATTCCATGTTTATTAGTTTTCTTAAATTCCAAAATAAACTTTATTCATAATAAAAGACAAACTATACAATTATAAAACTGTGCAAGCCTTTACATTCTTGTATACATCATTCATTAGTGTTACCTCTATTATTAAAAAAAAAGCACCGATGCCACACGTGTAGCTCCCTGGGGGCTACCCAGTCTCGTATTTACAATATTTAGGGGTTTCCTTGCCTGACCCCCCCCCCCCCCACCCCTCCCTCTCCAGTGGCAGAAGAACCCTAAACTGTACTCCTTCCCCACTGAGCCTTTGTGTTGGCCGCACCCAGCTTCAGTGCGTCCCTCAGCAGGTATTCCTGCAGCCTGGAATGTGCCAGTCAGCAGCATTCCCCTACGGATATCTCACAGTGCTGGAAGACCAACAAGTTTCGGGCAGAATTAGTTGACTAATGGCCATCAGTAATCTTTAAGCAACTTTAGTGGTCGTGAAGTGAGTGCATCTGGTTTGCAGTAGCCTTAACACCTGTTATAGTGCCAGTGACCAATGACATTTATTGCTCAGTGGGCATATAAATTCAGGAGGAGGCCTTTTGCCCATCACCTCTGCAGCAGCTTTCCACATAAACACATTACACTGCTTGTCTACTTGCCCTTTTTGCAATATTCATTTGATAAATAATGTTATGCTTATTGCACTGTTTCTGGTATGGTATTCCCTGTATTTAAAAAAAAATGCTCCCAAACTTTTCTGTTGGTGGAGTCAAACATTTAAATGCTCTTGTCCTTGAAAGTGGAGGGTGGGAGGCGGAAGGCTGTTGAGGATGAAAATTCCATATTGCCAAAACATAAGGGTGCAAGTCAGAGAAGAGAAAGTCTCTTCCCTGGTGTTGGCAAACCAACCTGCACACCAGCATGACTGAAGAACAAACTTTACAGATTGAAAGGGAGATGAAAGAGGATTCCTTCTAAAGTGGATAAACTGCAAACTGATGGAGAAAAGTTTAAATCATTGACAGAAGTTAGAAGGGTCAAATTATTGTTCTTCAAACATCTTAGTTCAGTCTAGAACAGGGTTAAGTGCTCATGGCAACTATGCCACCTAATATGATATTGAAGCTGCTGTCTTTTTTTCCAAAGATGTGAATGGCTTATATTATGAGTGGTTTGGAAAAGGCACCCATGTTGTTTAATGGCTCAAGGATAGTGGCATTAGAACAATGGTGATAAATAGAACGTCCATAACTATTGTACCCTACATTGTTCCAATGATGCCACTGTCATTTCAAACCTCCACCCACTCCCACTCTGTTCCTCCAGCATCATCATGTTTTTCATCTAGATTCTAGCATCTGCAGTCCTTTTATTTCTCTTTCCCCACTCTGATCTCTCTGTCTTTGGCCTCTCACATTGCACCAGTGATGTCTAACATAACCTTGAGGATCAGCTCCTCTCAGGAACATAAGAACACAAGCAAATAGAAGCAGGGGTAGGCCACCTGACCCCTCAAGACTGCCCTGCCATTCAATACGATCATGGCTGATCTATGCTGGCCTCAACTCCTGTCTCAGTTCCCCATAACCCTCAAACCCTCATCTTCTCTCTGGTACATTGCAGCCTTTGCGATGGAATGTTGAATTAACAATTTCAGTGATTATTTTTTCTCTATGTGTGTGGCTTAACTTGGTTTCAACTTTTTTTTGTTTTGTCACGAACTACTGTTTATTTTTGAAGTATTTCTTTCCTGGAAACTTTGGTCTGTACCCTACATTCCCTTTGTTCTCTCATTTTTCTAGTTCTGATGAAGGATCCTTGGCTCAAAAATTCCACTCTTTCTCCCTCAACAGATTGGTGCCTGACACGATTCATACTTCCAGCTTTTTGTTTTTGTTTCTGATGTATGCAATCTCTTTGAATTGATGATTATTTAGTGTAGATTTCTCGATCTGAGGCCAGGAATCTTTCCCTTCTTCTTTATACACTTAAGTAGAATATTTTAGAGCAGTGAGCCATTAATAATGTATTTTTGAAGGGTAGGTGTTCACTGATGATTGTGGGCACCCAATTCCCACAAGCAGTTGATACCAATTATCAAGTAAATTTGCACCAAATGAAAATGGAAAATGCAGGAAACACTCGGGCAGTATCTATGGGGAATTAAAGTGACTTGGTATTGATAAGATTTATTAGTCCCATGTACATCGAAACGCACAGTGAAGTGCATCTTTTGTGTAGAGTGTTCTGGGGTCAGCCCGCAAGTGTCGCCACTCTTCCGGCGCCAACGTAACATGCCCACAACTTCCTAACCTGTACATCTTCGGAATGTGGGAGGAAACCGGAGCACCCGGAGGAAACCCACGCAGACACGGGGAGAACATACAAACTCCTGACAGACAGCAGCTGGAATTGAACCTGGGTCACTAGTGCTATAAAGCGTTATGCTAACCGCTACACTGCATTGTTGGTTCTGGGTTAAATATTGACAGATATACCAGGGAAACAGCATGAACTCTTAGTGCCATGGCGTATTCCCTGGAGAGGAAAGACAACTTCGATATTTAACATCACCCCAGCACGTCTCCCTCAGCGCAGTAGTCCAGTTTACCTACTCTGGTTTTAGCTTGCATGCAACTTCAGTCTCTGAAGCTCAGCAAATCTGTGTTTTCAGATTCACGCTCATTTATTTCTCAAATTTTCTTACAACATGGAAGTAAGTTATTCAGCCCATTAAGTCCATGTCAGGTCTCAGAATATTCCCATTTTATTTCCTTGTAATCTATTCTCACTCTCATGCCCATCAACCCCACTCCCAGCTATACTAGGGGTAATTTATAGCACACAGTTAACTCACCAGCATGTCCTTGGGATGTGGGAGGAAACCAGAGCACCCGGCCGATGGTCACAGGGAGAATGTGTTAACTCCACGCAGAGGGCACCTGAGGTTGGGATCAAACTTTGGTTATTGGTGAGCAGCAGCAGCACTAACTGCTGATAGTCTAGCATTGGATAGAGTGGAATTTTCAAATGCTAGTGCATTGAAACACATAGCATAAGTTAGCTGCACATAAGATATCTTTATTAGTCGCATGTACATCGAAACACAGTGAAATGCATATTTTGCGTCGAGTGTTCTGGGGGCAGCCCGCTTCTGGCGCCAACATAGTATGCCCACAACTTCCTAACCCGTACGCCTTTGGAATGTGGGAGGAAACCAGAACAAACCCATGCAGTCACGGGGAGAATGTACAAGCTCCTTACAGACAGTGGCGGAAATTGAACCCAGGTCACTGGCGCTGTAATAATGTTATGCTAACCGCAACACTACAGTGCCTGTCCGTGTTGTCCCTTGTTGAGCTTTGTCATCTCAACCAGGCCAACAGATTGCAGGATGGTGGCACTTTGATCTGGTGGTGGAGAGGAGGAAAATGACACTCCTTCCCCGCCACCCCACCTCCCCCGAAAGCATGATTTGCCCTGGGCATCACTGCGGGAGGGTAACTGGTGTGTTGTGTCTGACTTGGCCCCATTCCTTTCTTGCTCCATGCATTCATTCATAAGCATGGTTTAACATGGGTTGCTCAATAACACTCAGGCTGATCTTAACTTATCTCTCTTGCATTTCTTATTTATTGTGGTTGAAGTGTGACCTCTCCCTGCCCCTGCTCAAAATAATGATTGAGCTTCACTCACAAGGACATCACACAATACACTTCCTTACCCAGTGTTCATGGAATTTGTTTGAAAGCTTTTGTAATGTTAAAGAATGTTGAATCACCTTCCTGGCTAAAAGTTGGAGTGTATACAGCATAAGCAACCTTGTGACAGAAGACAGTGGAGAAATGATCAAAGATATTCTGGGATAGGAAAAGTTGTCAATTTTCTTTTAAGTTTTCCCATCTGAAAGCTGCAGCTGGTAGATTTGGATGAGTGCATTGTTGCAACATAGAAAACAGCTGACTAGTAAACCCAGGAAGGGGACCTGGTTAGACCGGGAAATGTCCTATTACAGATTTTGCATTTGTCACTAGGTGAGGGGATGGAAATGAGATGTAAAATTTAAATATCTGACACCTGCTGCCATATTCTGAAGCACAGCTGTGCTCGATATATCATAATTACTTATTCCAGTCATTAACAGGATGCCTTTCCTGGGCTCCAGTCACTTACAGTTCTTTGTCATTCTGATTCCTGTCCTTGGGCTTTGCTTATGCAATCAGCTACATTGACTTTTGTCGCTGAATGTCACCCATAAGATGTTGGAAGCCACCTTATTGAAGAAGAGCGTTGCAATTTGCCAGTTAAAAGCAGCATGAGCGGAGGAGGGGAAAAGCACAATTAAAACAAATCGTTTCATGTAACGTTGCAATTGTTTCTTGAAGGTTTTCCCAGCTTCTACCTCCGGGAGCTTGGTTCCAAGTGGGAGTGCTCAGTAATTCTTAGCCTAGCTGTCTGCTCACAAGAGGGATGTTTTTATGCACTGAAGGATTGAAGCAGACAAGGCAGCTGCCCCTCCCTCTCTCCTGTCTCGCTCACTGTGTTAATATCACCCCCTCCTTGCAATCTCCACTTCAGTCTCCTGCGCTGATTTTTTTTTGAACTGAGTGCAGCCTGCCTGCTGGTAGAGCTTGTTGTTAGGAGAGCGTCTGCAGAACAAAGCTCTCAAACTGAGGGAGGTCAGTAGTGTGTGTGTGTATCTGGCATCACCCTCTGTATAGCCACATAATTAAATATATTTTTAATTAAAAGTTGGGAAGATTCACTTTGCAGCCTGGCCACACTGGGGAATAATTATGTGAAGTAAAAAATGTTTTTCAGCACCCTGTCTTCTGCCACCCACTTCTCATGTTGCCCTGAACAAGGTTATTGGTGAGGAATGTAAAGACTGATTGTTTGTTTTTACGGCTGAAATGTAAAGTAATTGAATCCAGTTGCATGACTGAAATAATGAATAATGCTTCATACTGACAGATTGAAATAGGTGATAATTCATTTAAATTTGAATTGTACTGATTTGAGTTGGAGGGGCATAGGGCTAAATATCACATTAGTTTTTCAAATTCAGTTACGTAGCGTTTATGTTTTATTATGCTGAGGCAGGTCCTATTGACAATTGAATCATAAATGTTTACAGAGCAAAACAAGGTAATTTGGCCCATCATGCTTGTGCTAGCATTTTGTCAGAGAAATTCAAAACTAACAGGCTGTCCTGTTCACTTGACAGTCCCCTTGACCAAAGTTTCCACATATGCAGCTATCGGTGATAATAAATGTCAGCCGAGATCTTTGATCATCTAGTGCTATTTATTTCCAAGTTATGCAATTTGAAAATGGACACTGGACATTGAAATAGTGATCACTTTCAAGTTCGAGTAAAAGAGTCATACAACACATTAGTCCGTTGCGTCTCCCCAACCTTCAGGCACCTATTTATACTAATCCTACATTATTCTCCCCACACTTCCATCAGCTCCCTCCAGATCCTACCACTCACCTACACATTAAGAGCAATTTACAATGTCCAATTAGCTTACCAACCTGCATGCCTTTGGGATGTTGGAGGATAGGGAAAATATGCAAACTCCCCACAGCACTTGAGGTCAGGATTGAACCTGGGTTTCTGGAGCTGTGAGGCAGCAGCTTTATTAGTTCCACCACTGTGCCAGCCTCTACTGCCACCCCCCCTCCCTTCAGCCTCCAAGTTGTTTTGTGTCACTCCAGAAATTCATGTGGACACTAGAATAAGTTGTACTTGTGCAACTTCATTTTCACAGCAAAAACAGGATATGCTGGTTGCACTCAGCAGCTGTGGGGTGAGAAGTTTTCATAATGTTGTGCTGGACTGGGACTCCATCAGGGTAAACCCCTCACCTGCCTCCTATCCTTGAATTTGTCTGACTATGGTAACTACAGACATGTATTCCCGCATTCTACTGCAGATAAAGTCATTGTCAAGGTCCTCCTCAACCACCTGCCCCCATTGCTCCCTGGATTACAGTGTGGAATCTTTGACTCAGTCTTTTCCAACTGTTGATGGAACATTCACACCAAATTTGGCAGCCTGCACATATTCCTCTCCATTTTACATCTGCTTCATGATGTAAGCTATGATCCTAACGAATGGATCCATTATAGAGCCAACCACAGATCTGTGTCAAGCAAGGTTGCGTCATTGACCTGATGTGTCTTTCGGTCTTTGTCACTGCAAAGTTTCACCTCATGTCCAACAGGCTTCCTGCTGGATTAGAACAAATCTGTAAGGCTAATGGGAAATATTCAGCCTCAGCTGGAAAACAGGATGATACTTGTGCTTGTGTACATTCGGAGGGAGAGCTCCTTGGCATCTTTAGGTTCACTAAAACACCTTAAGAGAATGGGCCTTACACTTAACAACCTTTACCAACCTGCCCCTGCTGCAGAACACCAACTTTTGGCAATAAGGGTTCATAGAGATCATGGGCTAAGATTCCCAAGAGTCAGTGGGGATATTGCATTATATGGCATGTGTACGACTATGAAGGCACAGAATTTTTGTCAGCTTCATATAATGCAATGTACTTCAAACCAAATTGAAGTGAAGTAAGAGTATATAATCTTTCCTCCAACATTTCCTGTCTTTATTATTCCTTCAAAAATTAGGCATTTTTTTCATGTAGTTTCAAATACAGACCAGCAGAGTTTGTCATGAGAGCCCAATAACCCTTTCCATCAGTTACAATACTTACCTAATGTTTATTTTATGTACATGTTTAAAATCCAAATGGCATAAAGCCAAGAATTGTGCTTCATAATCTTGTAGAGCACTAAACTTTGGTGAAATGGTCCCCAAGGACGGTGTGGATTTGCTCGCTTGCCCCTGTGACCCTGAATGAAGAGGAGAGTGCTTCTCCTGTTACATATATTGAAAACAAAATTGATTACCCTGCCATGAAATATGATGCATTGCAGCAGCATTTAATAATATCTGGAAACACGTTTTCCCACTATTAATACGATATTTGTGCCAATGCAGAAATCATTTTAGAGAAATGGATGTATTTTTCAAGTCAGCCACTATTATTCAAAAAAAAGAATTCTTTCTAAAACATCTTCAGATTGTGAGTTGATTTGAAATGGGCTTAGTGTATCAATAATAAAAGCAGAACATGCATAAGTGAGCAGGAGCAGGCCATTTGGCCCCTCGAGCCTGCCCTGCCATCCAGTTTATGAAATGAGGTAGATGAGCTTATAGCGCAGTTAGAAATTGGCAGGTATGACGTGGGCAACACAAAGTCGTGGTTGAAAGAAGATCACAGCTGGGAACTAAACATCTAAGGATACATATCCTATTGAAAAGACAAGCAGGTGGGTAGAAGGGATGAGATGGCTGCATTGGTAAAAAAAAATGAAATAAAATCCTTAGCAAGAAGTGACATAGGATCAGAAGATGGAGAATCCTTGTGGGTAGAGTTAAGAAACTGCAAGGGTAAAAAGACCCTGTGATGGAAGTTACAGTATATACAGGGCTCCGAATAGCAGCCAGGATGTGGGGTACAAATTACAGCAGGAAATAGAAAAGGCATGTAAAAAGGGCAATGTTGCAGTGGTCATGGGGGATTTCAATATGCAGGTAGATTGGGAAAATCAGGTTGGTACTGGATCCCAAGAGAAGGTATTTGTAGAATGCCTACGAGATGGCTTTTTAGAGCAGCTTGTGGTCGAGCCCACGAGGGAAAAGGCAATTCTAGATTTGGTGTTGTGCAATGAACCAGATTTGATTGGGGAGCTTAAGGTAAAGGAACCCTTAGGAGGCAGTGATCATAATATGATAGCATTCACCCTGTAGTTTGAGAAGGAGAAAATAAAATCGGATGTATCGGTATTACAGTTGAGTAAAGGTAATCACAGAGGCATGAGAGACGAGCTGGCCAAAGTTGTTTGGAAGGGGACCCCAGCAGGGATGATGATAGAACAGCAATGGCAGGAGTTTCTGAAGATTCAGAAGATACAGGATCAGTTCATCCCGAAGAAGAAGAAGCATTCTAAAGGGAGGATGAGGCAACCGTGGCTGACGAGGGAGGTCAAAGACAGCATAAAAGCAAAAGTGAGGGCATACAATATTGTAAATATTAGTGGGAAGCTAGAGGATTGGGAAGCTTTTAAAAACCAACAGAATAAGTATTTTGCATCAGTCTTCACTGTGGAAGACATCAGCAACATGCCAGAAATTCGAGAGAGTCAGGGTGAAGAAGTGAGTGTAGTCGTTATCACTAAGGAGGAGGTGGTTGGGAGGCTGAAAGGTCTGTAGGTAGATTAGTCACCTGGACCGGATGGACTGCACCCCAGAGTTCCGAAAGAGGTAGCTGAAGAGATTGTGGAGGCATTAATAGTGATCTTTCAAGAATCACAAGATTCAGGAATGGTTTTGGAGGACTAGAAAATTGCAAATGTTACTCCCCTCTTGCCTCCCTCCCTTCTTAAAAAGACAGGAAATTATAAGCCAGTTAGCCTGACTTCAGTGGTTGGTAAGATGTTAGAGTCCATTATTAAGGATGAGGTTTTGGGGTACTTGGAAACGCATGATAAAATAGGCTGAAGTCAGCATGGCTTCCTTAAGGGGAAATCTTGACTGACAAATCTGTTGGAATTCTTTGAGGAAGTAACAGGCAGGATAAACAAAGGAGAGTCAGTGGATGTTGTTTACTTGGATTTTCAGAAGGCCAAGGTGCCGCACATGAGGCTGCTGAACAAGATAGGAGCCTGTGGTATTACAGGGAAGGTACTAGCATGGATAGAAGATTGGCTGACTGGCAAGAGGCAAAGAGTGGGAATAAAGGGGGCCTTTTCAGGTTGGCTGCCGGTGACTAGTGGTGTTCCTCAAGGCATCAAAGGTTACAGGGAGAAGGCAGGGGTTGATAGGGAAAAATAAATCAACCATGATTGAATGGTGGGGCAAACTCAGTGGGCCAAATCGCCTAATTCTGTTCTTATGTCTTATGGTCTTATAGTCTTATGGTCTAATATGGTCATGGCTGATCTGCCTCAGGTGGTGTTGGGTCTGCTACTTTTCACATTATATGCTAATGATCCGGATGACAGAATTGATGGCTTTGTGGCCAGGTTTGCGGATTATATAAAGGTAGGTGGGGGGGGGGGGCAGGTAGTGTTGAGGAAGCAGGGAGTCTGCAGAAGGACTTGGACAGGTTGGGAGAATGGGCAAAGAAGTAGCAGATGGAATACAGCGTAGGGAAGTGTACAGTCATGCACGCTGGTAGAAGGAATAAAGGCACAGACCATTTTCTAAATGGGGAGTGAATTCAGAAATCAGAGGTGCAAAGGGACTTGGGAGTCCTAGTGCAGGATTTTCTAAAGGCTAACTTGCAGGTTAAGTCAATAGTAAAGAAGGCAAATGCAATGTTAGCATTCATTTTGAGAGGACTAGAATATAAAAGCAAGGGTGTAATGCTGAGGCTTTATAAGGCATTGGACAGACTACATTTGGAGTGTTGTGAGCAGTTTTAGGCTCCATATCTAAGAGAGGATGTGCTGGCTTTGGAGAGGGTCCAGAGGAGATTTACAAGAATGGTCCTGGGAATGAAAGGGTTAACACATGAGCAGAATTTGATGGCTCTGGGCCTGTACTTGCTGGAGTTTAGAAGGATGGGGGGGGGGGGGGCACGCGGGTGGGATCTCATTGAAACCTACCGAATATTGAAAGGCCTGGATAGAGTGGACATGGAGAGGATGTTTTCAGTAGTGGGAGAGTCGAGGACCAGAGGGCACAGCCTCAGAATAGAAGGACATCCCTTTAGAACAGAGATGTGGAGGAATTTCTTTAACCAGAGGGTGGTGAATCTGTGGAACTCATTGCCACAGATGGCTGTGGAGTCCAAGTCATTGGGTATGTTTAAAGTGGAGGTTGATAGGTTCTTGATTAGTAAGGGCATCAAAGGTTATGGGGAGAAGGCAGGAGAATGGGGTTGAGAGGGAAAAATAAATCGGCCATGATTGAATGGTGGAGCAGACTCGATGGGCCAAATGGCCTAATTCTGCTCCTATGTCTTATGGAAGTATTGGGAATGTGATTGGGTCTCGTTTTTTAAGTGAATCTGATCATGGCTGATCTGACTCAGGCCTCATCTCTTCTTCTCCTGCCCATAGTTCCCAATTCCCTGATATTTCAAAAATTTCTCTTTAAGTACCCTTAAAGATCTAGCCTCCATAACCCAGTGGGGTAGAGATTTCCAGAAATTGATCACCCTCTGCGAGAAACTCCTACGCACCTTACTTGTAAATGACTGTACTCTGATCTTATAACTATATCCACTCATTGGAGATTCTTGCACGAGTGGAAACACCTCAACACCTACCCTGTTATGTCCCCACAGATCTTAGAGGTTTCAAGAATATGATGCTTATCCTTCTGAATATAGATCTATTTTGTTTAGCTGCTGGTGATGGGACAACCCTCTCATCCCAGGGATTAGACTAAAACTGATATACAAAGGTCCATCAGCAAGGAAAGAAGATAGATTAGCATTTTGGGCATAATTTTTTTCTCAGAACTAATTTGAATTTTCTACATCTGAAAAATTACCTGATATTTTTGCGCATTTCCAGCATTTTAAGGATGTTTGTTTGCCTTTGCAGGGATCAGTTGTTTGTCAGTTTATTAAGTGAATTTGCTAAGTAGTTCAGCACTAAAAGCTAAAGAGGGACATGGGCATCAGCCCTGTGACCCTCCCCCACAATGATCAGCAGTTTTATTTTCACCATATTGGAAAGTGACTAATTGTTGCTGCCATGTGTAACATTTGCTGGAAAAGGATTGTTTGATTGCTTTATCCATTTATTTTGAGATTTTGAAAGAGGCACTGAAGAGAATATTTGCCCAAAGCAGGCAGGTCCAGATGATAATTTGAAATTAAACCCTGATAAGAACATAAAAAACATAATAGGAGCATGAGGAGGTTACTTAGCCCCTCAAGCCAGTGCTGCTATTCAATACGATCTTGGCTTATCCCCTCTTTACCAGTAGCTCCATAGCTCTAATCTTTCAAAAGTGTATCTGCTTCCTCTTTAAAGAGCCCCATTGATCTAGCCTCTGGGTGAGAGAATTCCAGAGATTCACTGCCATCTGTGAGAAGAAGTTCCTACATACCTCACTTTTAAATGACAATCCCCTAATCTTGCTATTATGTCCCTTGTTTGAGATTCTGTCAGCAATAGAATCATCTCGACATCTACCCTGTCATGCTCCTTAATGAGACATGGGAGAACATCAGTGCAAAAAACACGTTTAGGCAAATTTCTGGAGGTTCTTCACATAGTGACTTCAATGATGGGGGATTTGTGACCGGACCTGGGTTATATGACCTTCTTTCTCAACAATTTTCTGATCGAACAATGTACGGTTCCTTTGCAGCTCTCCCTCGAAGTGTGTGGAAACAAAATAGCCAAAAAAAAAATCAGTAGCTTTTCTGTTTGAAGTTACACTGGATACTGTGTTTGTCTTTCCTCTCAATGATGACAGCTTGACTAAATGATGGCTCATTTGGGATTTGAGTCATCATTTGGTTAAACTTCCTTTAAAACAGCTGAAGTTCACTATAAAACATTTAATTGAAATTTCAGAAAAAAAATCCTCATTCGTAGCTATTCAAATACTTGAAACTTCAAAAGTGCACTGGGCTTATTTATGATCTGTTGAGTTTAAATTTAGCAGTAAATTTGAAGATGGGGCTTTGGTGGCTTGAACTTCCAATGTTTAGATAACATTACACTGACGTTATTCCGGCCGCATCCTGTACTGATTGTAGAAGAACCCTTCTGATTCATGGAGCTTGGATGGGGGGGGGGGGGGGGGGCGGGTGGTGTGGTTCACTGGAATCTCTAGCAGCTGAGGAAATGAGCTTTATAGGAAGTGCTACCTTTTTGCTAGCTAAACCTTGAC
The DNA here is from genome assembly GCF_009764475.1 of Pristis pectinata. Classification (NCBI taxonomy): domain Eukaryota; kingdom Metazoa; phylum Chordata; class Chondrichthyes; order Rhinopristiformes; family Pristidae; genus Pristis; species Pristis pectinata. The sequence continues at coordinate 84,801,530 of NC_067412.1, forward strand.
TTAGTGACTCTCTGACTTTTGCTCCTCTCCATGTTTCACTCATCATCTTAGGGTGGCACAATACCGCAGCTAGCAGAGCTACTGCCTCACAGTTCCAGTGACCTGGGTTCAATCCTAACCTCTAGTGCTGTGTGCCTGTCCTCTCTGTGGTTTTCTGGGTTTTCTCCCACATCCTGAAGACATATGGGTTGATAGGTTAATTGTACACTGTAAATTGCCCTTAGTGTGTAGGTGAGTGGTAGAATCTTGGGACGTTGATGGGAATATGGGGAGAATAAGATAATTAGTGGGAAATGGGATTGCTCTGTGAGCCAGCATGGATGGACTGGACTGAAATGGCCTTTTCCTATGTGGTAAATCAATATGCAAAATGTCTTTTCATGGGTCAGAGGCTGGAGTGTTGCAGGAACAAACTACAGGGTGGCTACCAAGCTCAGATTTATGCCAGTTTTAACTCTAGATCTTTCCAGTTGAATGTATTAGTATTACGGATGTCTGTTTGGTAGTGGCAGATGTTGCCAACAGTTGATTTAGTACTGCTGAGAAATTTTAAATGAGGGCCCTACTGGCATTGCATGTTGGAACTTTAGTGAGCAGGACATAATGCTGTAGGATGCAAGCTGGCACGTGGAATTGTGTTGTGTCTTTTCTCTCAGCCATGTCAGTTTGCAGAAGTATTGAATGGAGGCCAGATGCTATCACAAGAAGGGGAAGTCAGAGGAAATTAGCAGGGGCTACACTTGCAGGGCTCTTAAGAAGCAGAAGCATTGTAGCTGACAAGTGTGTCAGAGGAGTTTGGCATTCTACCTCTCTGCTGTGAATGGCAAGGAAGCTATTATGCAGAGGAACTATTACTCTAAAAAGAACGGATCGAAGATGCATAATGATGCCTTTATTTGGTTTTGCAGTGCTTTTTTAATGGAAAATTATTCTTCATTTCCTTACTGATTACCTCTCCTTTGGAGCTACATACAGCCAAATAATATTGGATGCTATTTGAAGTCTGAATAGCAGTGTGGTCATTGCTCTCCAAGAGGAAGTTGATTTGATAATCCTCAATCTGCTGCCTTTGAGCAAGGTTAAATCTAATCAATGTTTTAAATTGACAGGACTAGATGGAGCGCATGCATTATTGAGGTTTGTGGCATCAGTGGCCAGCTGCGTAACAGAAATGCACACATTTTTGGTTGCTTTTGAATCTAATTTATTAACAGTGGCTACATTGTAGGAATTGTGCTTGCAATAAAATGGCATTGCTGGAAGTTGATGCCACTTTATCAGTCCAACTAAAACGGAGCTATCAATGTACGGTGTCACATATATTCCTGGCATAGGCTGAAGGCAGACAACCTGCATCTAAACATTCACCATTGCCACTAGTCATTGGTTGGAGGGGCATGTGTGGAGTCTGGGGTGTGGCTTACATCAGCTCCCATATTGGAATCTGTCAGGGCAGAGAGACAAGAGGGTGAGGTATTCCCTCAGAAAATAGGAACTAAACCATGACCCATCCTGGTAGCCAGACGGATATAAAGCAAAATTAGATTCTAAAATTATCTCTAATGGAGGGTAATATTTAGAATAGTAGCAGCTGTTAGCTGTTGGAGCTATTAGTATGTGAATACATTTTCCTTTAGACATTTACCAATAGCTCCTAGTTGATCATATCCCTCTGCCTTTTTATGTAATTTACCACACTCTGATAATTTACCACACTCTGTAAGATATTCATTTTTAAAGCATTACTGTATTATATAGGGAGAACTTTGTCTTTGGTTGTTAACACTGAATCCTGAGATATGTTTCACTAACTTCAGTGCAATTGGCTGCCAATACTCTCAACTGGGTTTATTGCTGGTGATCAAAGAAAATTTCTCCCCAGTATAGCCTCAGTGATATTCCTGAGTCAATCATTCATCATGACTCAATCATTAGTTCTTTGCTTTAAATGGTATTGGATATTAGATGAGGAAGATACCAAAGGTTGTTGGGTGAGGATCATTTGAATACCTTGGACATGTACGCCAGATAAAGGGGCTAATATCCCTCATAAGATGGGAATCCATGCTGGGAAGTGATTTCAAGGCTGTAATCTAACTGTATCTTCTCAGGTTAATCAGCAGTTTGAGCTTTGCTCTATGGTTTATGTTGTCATCTTGATCCCATGATTTAAATTACTGCTTTGTAATTATTTCCAAGTGTCCATTGTTCTCCATTTAAAAGCACTGATACTTTGGGTAAACCAATTATAAGGCTTTCAAGATTTTACCAAATACTGGTTGATTACTCACTTTATTGCCTTTGTGATTATCAGCATTCCTGACCATGCTTTCTTTTCTATTCACTTTAAAAGTGCTCATTACAGCAATTATATTGGAGATTGCAGTGTGATTTTATGCCTACAGCCAACGTAGTAGAGATTTAGATTTTCTTTCTAAACTATCCCGGTCTATTGTCTGTCTGAACTCTCTCTAAACGCTGGTGACAATGTCCTTTCAAATTTGTGTTGAGTTCAACTCATGAGCTGATTAAAATAATAAATAATTCTTGTAAATGCTTGTGCATGCATGAACTGAGTCTAATGGAGGTCATTGGAAGTTTTAATTATTGCCATTAAATTGAGCTGTCATCTCATTCCTGATTATCAGGAAGTCTATTATCATTAATACACCTTGAGAGAGAGATAAATGGAAAAGAAAAAGAATGGACATTGTTAAAATTTCTGCTTAAAATATCAGTCATGAATGTGCTGTAAATATTGGTTTTTCAAACACTTCTGCTTTGTTTGATTAATTAGTTTACTGACTAGACTTTGGAAATATAAAATATGGAACAAAGAAAAAACATTAAACATTTCCTAAAATATCAGAAGAAATCATTAACAATCAGAAGTTTGTTTTGAATCTTTTTTCCCTCAAGGTAAAACCACAAGCGGAAGCGGTGTCCATTGGATTCAAGTGGTTTTCATAGTAGGTTGCTGATGGAGTGCAGAGCCTGTGAGGGTTGCAGTCTCATTATCCACAATACTACCGTCTCACATTCACATTAATCAATGTCATGCCGGGTCTGAAGGGATGGATTTTGCCACAGTCCCAACTCTTAATTCTCAGACTAATAATGGATTTTCTCTCCTACCTTGTGACCACAACTGCTTGTACTTTCAAATTCAAGGCCCCAGTCAGACTATTTTGAATAATAGCTGTCAGTATTTCTACTAACTAAATGCCATAATGAAGTTGACTGATGGATCTTCTTCTTAAATAGCTTCTTTATTATGATCCAGTTTTGAACGGTCTGTCCAGGCCTTGATAGGCTAGGTGGGGGAGGATGAGTCCCCTGATTAATGAACTTCACATCAGGAGGCACAGTTTAAGAATAGGGGGTAAGTTGCTCAGGACCAAGATGAGGAAAAATTTCTTCACTCAAACTGCAGTGAACCTTTTGAATTCTCTTGTCTGCATTGCTGTGGATACTCAGTCATTGTGTTCATTTCAAACATCCTGGTCATGAAGCGAATCAAAGGGTTTGAGACAGTGCTGGAAAATGGTGCTAAGGTGAAAGATCAGCTGTTATTTTGATGAATGGCTTGAATAGCTGCATCGCCTGTTCCTATTATTTATTTGGTACTTACGTCCAGAGATTTCAGTAGTGTAAACCAAATGACAAAACCCCAAAAAGTTACTGAAACCAGGGCAGGGCAGCCACACACAGTTGGAGTAGGGTTTACTCTGAGTTCTGGATTTTTGACGATTTTTAACTGGTTATGTATTCTCCTCCTTTTCATTTCTGAGATTTATCGGCAGAGTTTGGTGGAACAGATCACTTCTGCCAGATGCTTCACCAGTTCAACCTTATTTGTGATGAAGTCTTTTTAAAATATTTTAATGGCAGGATTAGCTCACAGCAGATGGAACCCAGAGTACCTCGAAGTGTCAGTTTCCAACAGCAGTTGATTGCTGTTCAGAAATTGGCAGCTTTAAATTTAGGCTAGAATTATTAAATTTGAAAGTGTTTTCTGCCTGAAAGGGTTGACCATTAAACATGGCAGTTAAGTGTGACTTGGAAACTCATGATCTCCACTGTCCCCCTGCTACCTTCCCCACCAATTATGCAAGAACTAGAGCAAAAAGACTTCATTGCAAATAAGATTGAACTGGTAAAGTGTTTGGCAGATGAAATCCATTCCACCAATCTCCACACGAAGGGGAGGGAACCTCCTTACCACTCACATTTGCTAAAAATTTGGGGCTCCGATTGGAATCTTACCCCATCTGTGTGGCTACCCTGCCTCTCCCTATATCCAGTGACCTTTGGATTTTGTCATTTGGCTTACACTGTCGATATTTCTGAACATGAGAACAAAAGGAATAGGAGTTGATCATGTGGCTATTCAAGCCTGCTCTGTTATTCCTCATGATATGTTCCTGTCCAATCCCCAACAATTCACCCCGATGCCACTCTCTGGGCTTGGAATGGCATCAGTGCTACAGCAGTCTGGCTGCAGGATGTCCCAGCCAACTGTATTTCCACTAGTAGTGCAGGGTCTTAAACGTGAAATTTTTCTTTATAGTCCCCATCCCTTGCACAAGCATTTCTGTATTCTCTTTTGCAAAGAGGTAACATTTTTAAATAGAAAAACAATTTTCAGTAAATAAACAATGATCAGCAAATTGTTGGTTTTTCAAAGCTAGCGCCAGATTTTGATGAGTAAGGATAGGCAGCAACACCTCTGGCATGATTATTCTCAACACTGGTGCCCCACAAGGCTGCGTCCTCAGCGCCCTACTCTACTCCCTGTACACTCATGACTGCATGGCCAGATTCTGCTCGAACTCCCATCTACAAGTTTGTAGATGATACCACCATAGTGGGCCGTATCTCAAATAACGATGAGTCGGAGTACAGGACGGAGATAGAGGCCTAGTGACATGGTATCATGACAACAACCTTTCCCTTAGTGTCAGCAAAACAAAAGAGCTGGTCATTTGGCTTCAGGAAGGGTGGCGGTGTACATGCACCTGTCTACATTAATGGTGCTGAGGTCGAGAGGGTTGAGAGCTTCAAGTTCCTAGGAGTGAACATCACTAATAACCTGTCCTGGTCAAACACGGCTAAGAAAGCTCACCAGCCTCTACTTCATCAGGAGGCTAAAGGAATTTGGTATGTCCTCTTTGACCCTCACCAATTTTTATCGATGCACCATAGAAAGCATCCTATCTGGATGCATCACGGCTTTGTATGGCAACTGCTCTGCCCATGACCACAAGAAACTGTAGAAAGTTGTGGACACAGCTCAGCACATCATGGAAACCAGCCTCCCCTCATGGATTCTGTCTATACTTCTCGCTCCCTCATTAAAGCAGCCAGCATAATCAAAGACCCCACCCACCCAGGACATTCTGTCTTCTTCCCTCTCCCATCAGGCAGAAGATACAAAAGCCTGAAAGCACATAACACCAGGCTCAAGGACAGCTTCTATCCTGCTGTTATGACTATTGAATGGTTCCCTAGTATGACAAGATGGACTTCTGATCTCACAATCTATCTCATTATGACCTTGCACCTTATTGCCTGCCTGCACTGCACTTTCTCTGTAGTTGTGACACTTTACTCTGCATTCTGTGGTTTTACCTCGTACTGCCTCAATGCACTGTGTAATGAATTGATCTGTATGAACAGTATGCAAGACAAGTTTTTCACTGTACCTCGGTACAAGTGACAATAATAAACCAGTTCCAATTCATTTTCGCTGTTTGCTGCCATCCTGACAGGATTGGACAGAAGATGTCAAAGTTAGGGACAAGTTTGGCTCTGATACGAAATGGTTTCGTTCTTGCTCCAGTTCCGCACTTGTAACATACAAGTCTGATGGGAAAGTCAGAAGATTTTGGAGTAGAGTGGAACTTCCACACTGCCACCCCCTCCTTCCTTTCCAAGGAATCTCACTTTACTACAGTGAGGTTTTAGTCTACACTTGCACTGTAAGCATAGTATAGGTTGCGGTATTAATTTAAGTGAACACTTAATCATCATGATCTCAACAAGAGTTCATCTGTTTCATTTACTGCTTGATTGAAATCTCTCTCTTGAGACTGAATACCTTTCAACTCTTTGGAAAAGCCACAGCTTTTCATCATGCATATTAATGACTTGGATGAAAGATTAGAGAGGGTTTTTTTTATCCAAGGTTTGCAGATGACTTTAGTTAGGGAACACTGTAAGTAGTGTGGACAGAGAGAAACAGTTACAAGAGAACATATTAAAGGTTAAGTGAATAGGTTAAAAGTTTCGAATCCAGTGTTGGAAATGTGAAGTTACTCATTTTTGACCTGAGAAATTGTAAATGGTATATTTTATAATGATGAAAAACCAATGTGTGGAGGCATAAGGACATTTAGGTATCCAAATGGATGTTAAATGAGAGACCAGGTAATGGCTGGCTTTACCTCAGAGATTAAATCTAAATGTTGCGCAGGTTCTTAGATCCCATCTGGAATAGAACATTCAGGTTTGTGTACTGCATTTTATGGGGTACAGTGCAAGGTCATTAGAATGCTACCAGGATTTAAAGGATTATATTATGGACGGTCTGCACATATTAGGCTCGAGCACACTTGATCGGAGAAGATCGAGGAATGATCTGGTGAACTATAAAAAGATATAAGGAGATTCAACAAGGCTGGTACAAAAAAATTTCTTCTGCACTGGGGAACCCTGAAAAAGAAGATACAAGTTTAATATTAGAGGTAGACTGTTCAGTAGTGGGATCAAGAAACACAACAAGGTATAAAAATCTAGACTTTACTTTCTCAAGAGACTGGGTCAGTCGAAATATTCAAGACTAAGATTAGTGTTGTTTTTGGAGATAATAGTGTCCTAAAAGGTAGAATAACAACAAGATACAGATCGGCCTGATCTAATTAAAAAGCTGGTTTATGGGGCTGAGTGGTTCATTCTGTTCCTTTTGAAAGTCGATGAAATGTGACCTATCAAAGTACAGGACTGAGTGTGTAATGTTGAATAAAGTTCTCCCCCATCTTTTCTGCTGATTTAAAAAAAAGTCCTAAGAATAGATAAAAATGTGTTTGAAATCAAAATCTTCTTAATTCCATTACACTAAAAGTCTGGCACTGAGCAGGGCTTCACACTAGAATTGCCTTCAGGGACTGTGTCTAAATCATTTCTCTTCAGCTTGGCTAGGCAACCATAAGCCCCCAGAAAGGTTGTAAAAAGAGTAATTGTAGATGTTTGCAGTACTGCCAGCACAATACAATGTGCTGGCCTGTTCTCACAAAAATATAATGCTTTTGTAGCAGTTTAAGATGATTCTGTTCATTTCAAAGGAAATCCAGTATTTGATTTTTTAAAAAAAAAGTCATATTTGTCAAAGAGCTTTTTTTCTGGTTCTGTTTGATTTCCCTCTTGCTATCTTCACCTGCCTCCAACTCAAAACTTGGTGAATAAGTTGTGCTTCTTGTCTGGTACGGTCCAGCATTGTAAATACATGCTGACATGTGCTGCCTCAAACCAGGAATCAACCCTTCTGTAATTAAGGACATGTTTGATTGCAGGGCAGCAATTAAACAGTGTGAGGCAGTTCAGACAGATTATGAATCATCACCTTTTGTCGGACTTCAACTAAAAAAAGGAATAATTTATCCTTAACAAGCACACTGGGTGACCTTTGTGAAAATGCAGATAGCAAGCCAGCTGAATTCACTGCAGCTGAATACAGTAAGTTGACATCAAGGCAGTCTGAATACAGAATATTGACTAATCAGTAATCAGCAAATTTCTCACCCAGTTGTAACTGTTTCTACGGTAACCTGGTCAGGTTTGATTTTGGGACTTGATCGTCAGAATTTGGGTATTTCATGAAACAGAGTGAGGAGCTATCAACTCCCTCCCAGCCAACCCCTTCAGCCAATATTTCGGCCCATAATCTTCCCCTTCCCTCCACCTACGCCCCTCCACTCCCAGTTGATATCAACCATCCACACTGATTGAACGAATACAGAACTGTCATAAGGCTGCCACATTTTGTAAAGACTAAAACCGCACAGGGTAGGAGTGCACAAAGTAACAGCTGGAAGCATTCCTCTGTCCAGACTTGTTATATTTTGTAAAATTTATTCATTTTCCAGGATACAAGACCTGTTGGCAAGACCAGCATTTATTGCCCAAACCTAATTGCCCTTGAGAAGGTGGTGGCATGCCAAACCACTGCCGGCCCTCCCGTGAAGGTACTTACGCACTGCTGTTGTGTTGGAGGTTTCAGCATTTAGACCCATTGTTAGTGAAGAACTGGTAGATATGTTTCCAAATCAGGATTGTGTGTGGCTTGTAGGGGAGCCTGTATGTGGCAGTGTTCCCATGCACCTGCTACCTTATCCTTCTTGGTGATAGAGGTTGCAAGTTTGTGAAGCACTCTTAGAGTAGCCGAGGTGAGTTACGGCAGTCCATTTTGTATATGGCATACACTGTAGGCACTGTGTGCTGGTGGTGGAGGGAATGAATGTTTAGGATGGTTGATGCGGCACCGATCGAGCAGGTTGCTATGTCCAGGATGGTCTTCAGTTCCTTGAGAATTATTGGAGCTACAGTCCTCCAGGCAAGTGGAGAGTATTCCTTTATGCCACTGACTTGTATCTAATAGAGGGTTAAAGGGCCTAGGGGATGTTAGAAGCTGTGTGATTTGCCACTGGATATCCAGTCTCTGACATACTTTTGTAGCTATGATTTTTTAGGAAGCTCGTCCAGTTGAGTTTCTGGTCAGTGGAGTCCCCTCCAGTGATGTTAATGCAGGGAGACTTGATGAGGACAATGCCATTGCATGTTAAAGGGTAGTTTTCTCTTGTTGAAGATTTAATTTAATAATGATGAAAATTGACCAAAGTGTTGATAGTAATCCAATGCATCTCAAAATCAGATTGAAATAAAATCATCTTGAAATTCTTCCCTGGATGACAGTGCTAAATGTGCTACATAGCAATAACAGTGCATTACCCTTTGCCTTCGAAATACAATTTGGAGCCAGATTACAGCACATTTAGCACTACCAACTGGGGATGGAATTCTGGACAAATTACTTTTATTTTAAAAGAACCAGATGTTTGCTTTATACAAAATTCCAGGCATCCTATCGAAGAAGAGAAGATCCATTCCAAAACCAGCTAAGAAGTATTACCATATGTTGTTAGAATTGTGCATTTTTATAGTCTTCAGCAAACTTCTAAATCATTTGAAAAACGACTCAGTGGTAAAATTATAAATCTTCCTTTGTCAGGATTTTGGCCTATGGATCAATACTGTGCAATCTCTGGCATTTTCAAAGCCAACTGAATAGAGATATTTTGATGCAAAATGTAGATTGGAATGTAATAGTAAAATGTTGTTGCTAAAATATTCAGAAAGCCTGTGATTCTCAGGAATATGGAAGTCACCCACAAGGTGAAATTGGACAGGTTTGAAAAGCATGAGCTGCCAAGGTAGATTGATATTCTGGCTATGTATTTTGCAATTAAGGAACTGACTGGTGTCTTTTTTTTGTAGTATTTGTTGGTTTAAGTTGTACCTTCCTGTTTTGATGGAGTAAGATGAATACAGAGCCCAACAACTTTTTCAAATTTCTAAGTCTATTTAAGGCATATGGTTTTTTTTACCCGTATCCTACAGCTGACGGCTCATTTTTCAAATTTCTTAACTTTTTCACTTAAATCTTAACTGTACCATCACTATGTTAAAGTGATATATCAAGCCTCTTTGTGGCATTTTCTCCAGTGAAAGTAAGATTTTCACTGAGCATTCCTTCATATGTTATTTCTTACAATCTAGAAATATCCTTGGGCCTCCTGAAGTTCCATCGCTAAACTTTTTAGGCAACTTTTAACTGCATAGTACAGTTTACAACTGACGGTATTTATTGGTTTATAGTATCAATGAAAACTGTTTTGATATAATCCAATCCTCCTTAATTACAGCCACACTACTGAATTGACTTAAATAACTTCACATTAACCAGATGCTTTCAATGCACAATAAACAGTCCCACATCTCCATCATGCTTTGCCAGTGGAGACCCTTTCAAATCATAAACATGTTTTCTATTGCCTGTGTATTAAGGTACATTTAACCCAGTTAGAATCTATCTGCCAGTTTTCAGTCTATCTACACAATAGTTTCTGTCTGAAAGCTGGACAAGCTTCCAACTACTCAATGCAAAACCACATAAGTTTTTGTCAGCAAATCTAGTGAAAGCATTGTGGTTTCATAACATTCAGAAATGGCATGAATGACAAGAAGCCAGAACACTTGCTTATGAAACAGGGTCAGTTTCATTTTGCAAAGCAAAGCAGTTTTCATTTTTGTTTTATTTATAAAACTGTCTTCTATTAAGTCAATTTTCAACCTTTGTGAATATCCATGCTTGGCATTCTTCATCAGCTTTTGCATGGGAAGCTTTGTTAATTTTTTGTAATGAACAGACTGATAACCCACAGTTATTTTGTTTTATTATTCATTAAGGCTTTTGAAGAAGGGCCCCTGTAACTCAGTGTATAAATAGTTGAAAATCAAAAAACTGCAGTTGCTGGAAATCCAAAATAAAATTAAAATTGCTGGAATTTTTCTACAGGTCAGGCAATATCTGTTTGAAGAATGCTAAAAGAATGATCCCTGCCCATCAGGAGCTTAGGTTAGCGAAGTAGTAAAATTTATAAATTGCTGTTCATTATCCTCTGTGGTAATTGATGTCACCTTAAATTTTGCCGCCCATGTCCTAAACTGCTTTAGCTACCAGCCTTTTGCTTATCATCCTAAACTGTCTCCTAGTTAACCCAATACTTTAATTTTAATATTCTCATTCAGGTTTGCAAATTGGTTCATGATTATGCCCTTTGCTGTCTCTGTACCCTGTAACCCATGAGTCACTGGCAGTCATAGAATCGTACAGCACAGAAACAGGCCCTCTGCTGACCATCAAATACTTGATTATACTAATCCCATTTACCAGCACTTGGCCCACTGTTGACTATGCTCTGAGCTTGGAAAAAAAGGAAAAAGAAATGGAAGGAGTGTCATCATGTTATAGGAAGAGGATCAAGCCAATTGTTTGGGCATTAACCCCATGCGTGGCTGATCATAGGGGAGAAAGTTATTTCTTGGTTACCAGGACTAAATGCGTGCTTGAGTACAGGCTGCCACTCGCACTCACATTGCGGACATTTCATTCCTTTGATTTCAGTGAAACCAAGTGTGTGGAGGTGAGTGTAACCAACGACTATTTGTACATGTTGGCGACCAGATCGTAATTCTTTCCCACAGAGACTTTCCTGAGTTCTACACCACATGTAATTGACATGTACTTCCATTTAATGACCTTGTGCACCTGATGGGTATTTCCAATATCTTCTGCTTTATCTTCTTGGTCTGTTGGACTGATTAACACAATTGTTGGTGTCACAGTTCTTGCTTGGAGGCATTGATAAATAATGACCACTTCGACAAAAATCTGAAGGTGTGTTGAGCCTGCTTAGTCACAGCCAACATAAAAAAAAATCATAATGAAAAAGAAGGACCAATTTGCCAAGGAAAGAGACATTAAGGGTCACATACAAACTCACAAAATAGTGATGTCCATGTGCTTGGAAAATCAGCATCTAGAAGCCATGTTGAATTATATGGGAGTATCGCTAAAAGATAGAAAGGTATCCTTGGGCTTTAGGTTTATTTGTAGCACATCAGCTCCCTTTTAAGCTTTATTGACATGTTTGTATAATTTCTCTTTACAGACTGCTGTCAAGTTTTCAGTTTTGTGGAGAACACTGTGTTTACATTTTTTATCATTAATTTTCTTTCCTTCCAGCTTACTTGGTTCCATGGTCGTCACCTGGTGCTTCAGATGATCACCATGGAATCAGCAGGTTATTGACCCAGGAAGACATTGTAGTCCATTGTATCCGCTGTCTCCATCCATTCCTAGCATGGATCATGGGATAGAGAGCCAAAGTTGTTCTTGCCCTTCATTATCCAGGGACAGAGCACCGTTGGATGAAACTTTACTGTTGCCCCTCTACGTTCTTCAGCATTGGGGCACCAATTCCACATCTACATATAAATATACTATTTCGGAGTAGGAATCAGAGTAAGCCACTCAACGCTGCCTTCCCTCCTGCCCTGGTAACCTTTCACCCCCTTGCTTATCAAAAATCGATCTATGCCTTAAAAATATTCATAGACTTTGCTTCCACTGCCCTGAGAGAAAGGGAGCTCCAAGGGTACACAACCGTTAGGGAAAAAAAGTTTGTCTTATCTCTGTCTTAATGGGTGAGCTCTTTAGATCTAGAATCTCCCACAAGAGGAAATATCCTTTCTTTACCCATTGTGACAAGATGCCTCAGGATCTTATATGATCAGTAACCTGCCAGTATTACATAATTGAGATAAACAACTGAGTATTGGGCAAATCTATTGGCCAGCTGAAGGATCCTTGTTATAATTCTTATTCAATTTTTCTCACTTCTTCCATCAAACCACTTTGAAGGCTTAGGTACCATGTTGGTGCTGATAACCTTATTAAATAATTATCTTACCTAGCTGATATTTCCTTACTGAAATAAGACGTTTGGTTGATTGTCAGTGTAGTTGGCTGCAATTTTAACTATTACAAGCCATTCCATGCCTCCATCCCACGTCTCCCTAACCTCCGGTAATGAACAGTAGTGACCAACTATCATTACAGAAGACGAGAGAGAGTCTATTTTTCACGCAATGTTCAAGAATAGTCTCTCAACCTTTTAATAGTACGAAGTAAAAAGTTACCTTTAGGTGCAAATCTTAAAAGGAAATGTTTGTACACTTGGTTTGGGCAAGTGTACAGATGTTTTTGGGATAGAAGTAAAATCTCAGCCTGTCTGCTTCTGTGTGAAAATGCATTCAGTGAAATGGAACGTTATAGACTTGTATTTTGGGTCAAGTGGAAAGAACTGTCAACATTATATTGAGTGTGTTAAGTGCTGATTCCTGATTGCAGAATTCCTATTTTGGGCTCTGTGGCCCAAAAATTCAATCATCTGGCACACATTTATCTAACAATGCAATTGATTTTACAGTGGGATTCACTTGCTAAACATAATGATTACTTCTGAGTAGATATAGAGCATTAAAGAAATTTAGTTGTGCAACTTTGTGCTTATGATGAGCCTGCATGTAGAGGGTGCTGAATATGTAGCAGTGGCAACATTGAATGCATGACACATATGTGACCGTGTTTCTGTTGCATTTGAGTGCATGTACATGATTGGGAAACAGTGTGAGCTTTGACCAGGAAGGTCGGCCATAACAGTTGGAAGAAGACCTGCTTGGGTACTACTTTAAGGGACATCCCTTTCCTAAGCTGGTGTTGGAATGTCTGTTCGTGAAACAATAAATAAATATTTCTCTGTTGCATCAGATGTGTCTGCATTATGCATTTGAAGGCATCTACATTGTTTGAAAGTGGGGAAGGTGGTGGTATACCGAACCACTTTGATCCTTGACCAGGTGTCTACCTTTGCTATACACCATCCTACCTTGGAAATGCATTGTAGTTCCTTCGTCGTTGCTGGATTTAAATCCTGGAACTCCTACCCAACATCATTGTGAGTGTGCTCCCAGCAGAAGGGCTGCAGTGATTCAAGGTGGCAGCTCACCACGACCTCCTCAAAGGCAATTTGGGATGGCAATAAGTGCTCACCTTGCCAGCACCAGCTTGAAAAATGAATAAGTTAAACAAAAACATGCAAAATAATCGAGTAGTGGGGTGTCACTCCCATGTTGGTCTCACCATTCCATGTGTAAGGCCAGCGAAATACAAACCATTATTTGTTGCAGTGCTTCCCATTGAGAATGACAGCCGTGAGCTCTCCTGGGAAATTCTGCAGGTAAATTTGGCTTCTCAGGCGGTACTGAAATTATGTGTGGTTGTTCTGTCCAAAGGGCCCAGAATCACAAGGCTTAGGTGCATGTGTGGCCTTCCTTGCAAATGCAGAAGAGTCCTGGCACTAGTCCCTGTATAGTGCCTTTTAGCACGGGTTTCTATGTTTCTACCCAGTGTATTTAAACCCCTCTGTAAGGAGCTGTTTATGGTGCTGAAAACGTGATTTATTAGACTAATTTTTTCCAGTGGCAATGGCACAGAGATGTAATTGTTTTCTCAAACAATTTTTCTTTACAAGTTACCTCCTGACTCTATTAGTAATGCAGCAGACTTGGTGGGAAGAAGTGGGGGGGGGGGGGGGGGGGTGGAGTGATCTCAGACTTTTGACACATTATGGCTCACAATCTACCCCTCCATCTGGCCACCCTGAAAGACCTAATCAAACTTCTCTCCCTTTCACACTTAATGGTGCCTTTTCAAGGCACGTGTGAAGTTTTAGCTGGATGTGGTGTTCTGAGAGCCAAAGATTGCATTAGTGGCAACTTGAAAAGCAGAATCAGAGAGATTTCTATATGTTTTCTTTATGCCCACCATGTTTAAGGCCATTGGTACAGCAGAAGACAGTAAGCCATGTGTAGCATGGTGGAGGGAGGTATGTGTGCTGGAAATTCACCTTTATTCACGTGTTAATTGTACGAGATGGTATTGCATGAGCATTTTACTCTTCAAAATTTGACTAACGCCATTATCGTGGTTAAAGTTGGCTGTAGAATTTTCTGGTAGACAACAAGAAAGTTCAATGACTTGAGATTTCTGGGGGCAGCAGCAGTCATTAGCGCCATCCCTGCCCCTTGCGGGATAGCAGTATGATGTGTTCTAAGGTGTTTCCCATCTCCTTGAACAGCCTCATTGTACTAGTCTGTATTTTATTTCTGATGTGATGTAACCACTTACTGTCATCTTGCTGTGATGGGTTACGTGATTTTGTTTGAACATGTTGCCTGCTGCAGCCCAATTAAATTTGTAATGGAAAAAAAATACAGCTTAATTTTAACATACCTCCTTTCTTATTCCATGGGTCATTGGTTGCTTGCACATCTCATGTTTAGCCATTGTCAAGAATACTTACTGCTTCAGGGACTGATGTTGTCTGGCAGTAAGACTCAGCAGCCATGCATAGTTGGCACCTGTCAGATCTAACACAGGGGATGCCAGTGAATTGACTGTCATCAGAACTCCCTGGTGTTGGCAGGGGGTTGGGTGGTTGAGGACAGTGTGCAGCTTTGGAATTTGTTGCACACTGCTATTGTGTTTTCTAGGAGAAATGAATTTAGTATGGCTTCAGTTTTATAATCAGAAGGAACCAAATTCAGTGGAACTTAAGTGAATCAGCTGTCCTCCAGATACCACAGGATCAGTTGAAGAGCCCATCATTTTTTAAGTTAATGTGTGTAAAGTGCATTATCTTGTGGTAACATTCAGTGGTTCTGGATCTCTCCCAGTGCATTGATGGTGCAGGGTACTAGTGATTTGGCCTAGCAAACCTTAGATCCAGATTCATGTCCAGAATTTGCCTGCATTTTTGATCACGTTTGTGAAAATACTGAACAAAGTCATTCTGTAACATGTTTGTCACAGTCATGATGGAATCATCTTCAAAGTTCAAAACTGCAGTAATAGGAACTTTGAAACATGGACCTTTCCCATCATTCAAGTGGGAATAATTTCTTTTTTGTTAGTTGGCTGCCAAGGAGAAGGAATTACTGAATAGGTGTAAGCTGGCAGGTAAAGTAATGTAAACCACAGCTGACAGACACGATGGAGAGTCTTTCTTTTCTGAATTCTGACTTATTGACTGTATGAGATTACGTTATTCTTTCTGCAGTGGATTGATTCTGGATTTAACTCTGCTGCCGTTGTTTTAGTGTAAATGTTCAACTTCAAGAACGATAGAGTCCCTATGCGCCTGGACAAAGAAAGAGGCTGAGCTTTATTTATTTGTTGCAAAACTGCTGACCCGTGCTGATTCAGAAAATGATCAATCAGACATCACTACTCAATTGCTACTGGTTTGCAAAGCTGTGCTGATGTCCATCAAGAGGCACCTAAAACTCCTGACTTTGAAATAGTAACTATCAGAGCATAAGAAATAATGATGGAATTGGATTCACCCTTTAGTTTCCCTTCCTAAGCAAGAATAGACACAACATTTATATAGGAATGGTTTTGTATTGCACATGGCTTGGAGCTTCAGCAGCTCAATCAAAGGCCTGGCTAAAGAACATTCTTCACCCTGAGGGACCAATTGGACTGGAGATGTAAACGAGCAATCTGCAACAGGAAAAGGCTCAACAGCTGCCATTGTGGGATATGGATGCTCCATTAGCTGTGCACATTTTCCACAGTCATGAAGGAAAGGTCACTTTCACTGAGCACTATACTGTAACTGTTAGTGTATTTAGTTGAAATGGAGCGTAAAGACTATAGCTCTCACAAGGGTTTTAAGTTTAATCGGGGCCTGAACTGGAAACAACCACTGACTCTGGGCACACTAAGTTCTGGCCAGGAACAGGAAATACTGCAGATCCTCGTTAGGTGGAGATTTTCTTCATTTTTACACTTTTACTGTGTGTTTATAGACTCCCTGTGCTGTAACTTTATAATTCACTGCCTATAGAAGACCACATGAAACATCACTGTTGTTACGTAGATGGAGAAGGGCCTTCTGACATTTTTTCCAGCACAATCAAATTTTAAGATCATGTTCTGGACTTCCTGATAATGAGAAAAATCTTTTTAATAAAGTAAAAGCAAAAATTCTCCCATGCAGGGCACCAGGATAAGTGCCACATGTGAGGAAAATCTACCTTCCAGGTCTCTTCCCTGGCTGAATGAACGTGGACAGGATCCACTATTGTTCCCACTCATTTGTTTTCTGGACTGAAGATTGTAACAGGTTGCCAAGTGTGAACTGTTATTGAACTTTTAATTGAAGCACATTTGTGGTGTTGTTGCTGCGGACGTTTCCAATGCCTGGGCTTTATTAATGACACATTGCCTGCTGCTTACTCTTCGGTTTTGTTAAACAGTGTTGCTTTGCATGGAAACTCAGCAACTTTGTTCAAATCTAACAACCAATTCACCGAGAAATCCAAGAAAGAGGAATGTACATTTATGTAGTGCCTTTCGTCCCTTCTTCAGGGCATTCCGAAGCACTTTACTGACAATTGAAGTGCAGTGACAAATGTGGCAGCCAGCTCCCCTGACTAGCAAAATGATAATGACAAGATATTCTGCTGAGGTAATATGGATAGAGAAGTAAATTTGGCCAGGACACCAGCGATAATTCCTGTGCTGTTCTTCAGAGATGTGGCATATTTTATGTCCATCTGAAAGACTTTAACATCCCATCAAAAAAAAGCTCCTCTGCGGGTGTAGGATTCCCTCAGCATTACACTGGAGTGTCAGACCAGGTTACAGTGTTCCTTTCACTGAATGGGGTTATTATGAAGTTTGTCACTTTGCTTTTGGTTCTGATGCAGAAATGGATTGAGGTGCCTAACATGCACAAAAGCCTCCAAAGGTGCACAATTCTTCTCCAAATGCTACTCCCATGGAATTCCTTTGCAAAAGCATGGCTCAAGATAGTGTGCTCCACTGATGCGAAAGCACACATTTGCTACAAATATGATGTCTGCTTCAGTGGTAATAAAATGAGACATTCACATCCAGTCCTGCCTATCAAGCTCAAACTGCTATTGGTATTTGCTTATTATTGTCACATGTACCAAGATACAATGAAAAACTTTTGAAAGCCATCCATACAGATCGTTTCAAAGTATAAGTACTTCAAGGTAGTACTAGGGAAAAGCTATAGCAGAATGTAACATACAGTGTTTTGGTTACAGTTACAGAGAAAGTGCAGTATAGATAGACTATAAGGTGCAAGGGCCTTGACAAGGTAGATTGTGAGGTCAAGAGTTCATCTTTAATGAACAAGAGGTCCGTTCGAGAGTTCCACAGCAGTGGGATAGAAGGTGTCCTTGAGCCTGGTGGTGCACGTTTTCAAGCTTTTGTATCTTCTACCTGATGGAAGGGAGGAGAAGAGAGAATGTCTGGGGTGGGTGGGGTCTTTGATTATGTTGGCTGGTTTATGGAGGCAGTGAGAAGTGTAGACAGAGTCCATGGAAGAGAGGCTGGTTTCCGTGATGGGTTGAGCTGTGTCCACAACTCTTCGCAATTTCTTGCTAAATCCATGATTTTCCATAAAAAGGATGTATATCATATGGTTCAGTTCCTCTTCACAGCCTTCAGTTATGGGGAGGCAATGGTTGGAATCTTCTCTCCTTGTAACCATTTTCTCTTGCAACCATTTTGATACGTGATGGGCTCATGATTGATGTTGATGAAATTAAGTAGGCTGGATGGATGGGAGCAAAAGGAAGTTTGAAGATTGGGTGTGATGTGTGGAACCAGAGTGACATGGCTGACATTGGATGCTGAAAGAAATCCACTGGTTTCTGATTATACTGACCTATATGTGGAACAAAGCTGGCAGCAAAAGCATCCATGCAGTGGGTCTTTTACTTTCATCAGTTGATCTGCATTCAGAATCTTATCTTGGTGGAAATGTATAAAGACTTAAGCCTCTCTATCCACGATAATAACATTGTGGTCGGAACATGATGGTTCCATAACCACAGGGGACCTGGAAGTGGCCAGCTAAGGAAAACAACTGGTTGTTATCAGACAAAAGATTCTTGTGTATATCTGGATGTGCCTTCGTAGGGAACAGGGAGAAACTGTGTATGGCTTATCCTTAAGATTAATTTGGGTTAAGTCCACAGTGACTCATGAATGTAACAAGTTTTGTTAGCCTTTGCTGGAAATGGCCATGTGACTATCTGTGACTTATCAGAGATGATTATAAAGATAGTCTTAGTTTTCATTTTGGGTTTGCAAATCTATGTACTGCTTTGCTTAACAAACTATTTCTGTCCTTTCCCTCCCTTGGTCCATTGAACCTGTTCATAGATCAGCCCGTAGAGAGATGTATTTAGTTTTTATGTCCAGAATACTTTATAGTAGGAGGTATGTCACTGGACCATAGCTGATAATCTGTTCAGATGTTATAGTGAAATTATTAATATTTATAGAGTTATAGAGCATGGAAACAGGCCTTTTGATCTACCTTGTCTCTGCTGCCTATCTGGTTCTGATCTATACTAATCCCATTTTCTAGAACTTGGCCTTCTATGCCATGGACTTTCAGGTGCTCATCGTAAGTAATTATTAAATGTTGTGAGAGAACCTGTCTCCACCACCCCTTCAGGTTTCAACCACCCTCTTGGGTGAGAAGTTGAAATCTACTACAGGTGACCCCTGCTTTATGGCCGTTCGGGTTACAGAAATTCACCCTTATGGAATTCGCAGATCACTACCCAAAAATCTGAGATACGGAATAAAATTCGCTCCCACAGTATTTATGTGGGGAAAAGTATTAAGTAAATAAAATGCAAAAGAAACTTTGTCTATTTTTATTTTTTCAACTCACATCTCTTGATGCATGCACAGATAGTTGTTATTTGTTTTAGCGCTCTGGGTTCATTTTGCTGTCTTGCAGCTTTTTTTTAACTGCTTTCCATAGTATTTATCCTCAAGATTTCTGAGGTAGGCCAGCAAGTTTAATTGCAAGTTGTAAACTGAAACAACCACTGTTATTTGTTGTGAGTTGTATCTTTACTTATATTGATATGTGGTTAAAAGTGTATGGCTCCATTCACACTGAAGGCTGGAAGGTGATAAGCGTCTGCAATCACTTGTGTCTCCAAACATAGCTGCTGGCCACTCAAGAGATTTGTTTTGGAAACAGACAAGGCAATCTCTTAAGTGGCCCCCCGCCATGAACCAGCACTGCGGAACTCATCGTTACTGTTGAGAGAAAAACATCATGTGGGAACACATCTCCACTTACAACACGAGATTCAATGGGAAATAAAGTTTCATGTTACCAAAAATCATGAAACAGACAGTTTTCTAGAAACGCAACCCTTCCATAATGCAGGGTTGCCTGCACTATTACTCGATTATACACAGTAGCGTAGCTAGCAGAGCTGCTGCCTTGCAGCTACAGTGATCCAGGTTCATTCCTGACCCTCTGTTGCTGTCTGTACGGAGTTTGCATGTTGTCCCTGTGATTGCAGGCATTTACACCTCCCCCCTCTCCACCCCCCACACCCCCCACCCCACCCTGCTCAGGTTTCCTCCTACAAGCCTAAGATGTGTGGGTTGGTAGGATTATGGGCTACAGTGGATTAGTAGGTGAGTGGTAGAATCTGGGGGGGGGGGGGGAGTGAGGGGGAAGGGGGTGGATTTGATGTGAATGTGAGGAGTATAAAACAAGATTAGTGTAAATGGCTGCTTGATAGTTGGCATGAACTGAATGGGCCAAAGAACCTGTTTCTGTGCTGTATGACTCAATGAAACATTGGCACTCTGGATGTGACCAGGTTACTTGAGACTGGCTGCACGTTCTTCCTTCATTTTAAACATCTGCATTCACATACACTGCTTTGCAGCCTTCCAGGTGAGGGGTTTTGTGCTGAAACCACGTTAAAGGAACCTCAGGGAATTCCGTTAATGTGAATGGCGTGCAGTGTGGAAGGAAGACGTTGAGTGGCCTGCTGAATCATTATCCAATAGTTTCCTGTGATGGCTTGGATTAGTGAGGAGTACAATGATTGTGATGTCAAATGGGGGAAATGCTAACCTAACTACACAATTGATTTATAACAAGCAAGTACAATAGAAGTCTAAACATGTTGTACTAACATGGTAATTTGAGATCTTTTATGTGATAGCCAGGCAGCTGAGTAAGCAGCAAGAATTTTATCCTTTGACTTATGAACTTAACATAGACGTGGGAGAATCAGTTACATGCAACTATTAGAACATAAATTAGCACGTTGAGGAGGAATCATTGAAGTCATACCTCACTGTTGTAACATTATATTCTAAAAAGTATTCAGTAAGTGTGACTGAAGTGAAATCACCAGCTATGGGATGTGGACTTGCCAATAGTTATGTCTGTGGGGCAAATCTTATGTTTTTTCCTTTTTTAAAAACAAAACATTTTCTCAATGTGAGTTCAAAAGCATTACCTCTACAGACACTGCAGGGCCATTTGGAAAGACTTCCAAGTGCATTGCCCCACCAGTTATTCCCCACTTTGTGGCATACCAAGGCTTTTTGTCTCTTTACCTCCCACTGCCCACCACTCGTCACCAACTCCCCCCAGCCTTACTTAGCCTCCATTGTTCAGTATACTTTCCCCACCCCTCAGAGGTTACTACAGACCTAACATCCAGGGATTTAATTTGAAGGATTCACCAGCACACAGTACCGCCTATTTAAACACGTCCATGCATTAGCACGACCAACGAGGCATTGTTCATCTTATGCTGTTGGCTTTTACACTTTGCTATTTTTCATTGCCACACACACTTGGCAAAATTTCACTTGAAAAGCATCAAATACCAGATGCTGGAAACCTAACATAACAAGAGAAAATGTTGGGGATACTCAGCAGGTCAGGTGGTATCTGTAGAGAGGAACACAGTTAACATTTTATGTTGATCACCTTTCATCAGAAGAGCTCTGATGAAAGGTCATTGACCTGAAACATTAACTCTGTTTCTCTCTCCATAGATGCTGTGTATTCCAAGCATAATCTTTTTGGTAAAATTACACTCCTCTAGCCCATTTTCTGGGGGCTCCTAAATTAAGCAGAGAGTAAGCTAATAGTGGACAAAAATTGCTGAACTTATTTCTGTTAACTAAGTATTGCTTAATCTAATAAACAGCAGCAGCTGTGTCAAATAAATCAGTAATGGTCTAATGTGGCAACAACAGCAAATTTTGCCCATATTTTTCCACTCTTTGCTGCAGTAATCATGTATGCTTTGTTGCTTAGGCCATCTGTAGTGCATAACAGAAGAAATAAAGATGGTTGAGGCCTCCAGAATGCACGATGTAAAGTTGCATAATATATAAGGTAGAGTGTAAAGGGCACACAATATGAATTGTATAGTATGTATGCCTGGGTCAATACTGCTATTTACCAAATTTGGAAAAACTGAAACACTTTCAGAAGAACAAGGTGCAATAAAAAATAGATTTCATGAACAGAATTATATTGTAACAAAACTTAGGAATTTTCTGTGTGTTTAGGGATTGCATTCCACAATCCATTTTGGCTTTCTCAACATGGGGAAAGAAATAATTATGGTGAAAATATTTTGGACCCTGAATTAGACATGACTTAAACTGAATATCTAACTAATGCTCCATTGGTTGAACCATAAAAGGAGATAATTTGAAGTGCCTGATAAAGTGATTTTGTAGGGGTGCATTTAAAAATACTTGATGCTGATTTTGGTAGGACACATTGAAATGTTCTTGACGAGTGTTTGGGACCCGGAGTGTAAGGCAGTTTTTGCTGCAGTGGGTAATGCTATTTTTTTAGTGAAGCTGCTGCCCTGTTATGTTACTGTAATTTGCAAAATCAACACTGATCTTACTGATTTTTGCAGGAAATTTAAATGTTAAAATTTTATGACACTTGCATTAATATCATATCTAAATTGCAGAGTTGCACAGGCTTCTACTGTTTGGACTAAAAGTGTACTTGTATACCTGTGTTACTTTAGCTTGGTGCTATTCTATTCTCTTCACTCCCAGCCAGAGAAACTGCAGCGTTCACTACTGTCACCTTCAATTTAACGTTGGGAAGACCAAGACAGTACCTGCACCAATATTCTGTACCCTCACCATTAACAACCTGGTCCACTTTAGTCTCAGTATGAAGCAGACAGTTCTCAACAAAAGTGCCCTGTACAACCCCCAGCTGAGCTTTTGCTTCCATAAGCTGTTCAGCTCAGAGCCTGCCATCCACCAGCTTTACTATTTGCCTTTTCTAATTTCACTTGCTATGCCCATTTTCAGTGATGTTCCTCTGAAATGCATAATGATGTTTTTTCTCAGTATCAAAGATGCCACATGGCAGAGAAAGTTCCCCTTTGCTGCTTGTAGTGAAGCTAGGATACAGAGTACTGGCTGTTCGTTGTACTCTGCTTCTGAAACTTGACTATATTGACTTTAATTGAACAAAGTTTCAGAAACTGGAATGGTCCATTAACTCTGCCAACCTGAGTTCAAGTGACCAAGAATGAAAGTTATTTTTGTTTTGGCTATATTTGGCTTATTGGGTTATTATTGTCACATGTACCTAGGTACAGTGAAAAATTTTGTTTTGCGGGCCATCCATACAGATTTCATCACATCAGTGCATTGAGTTAGTACAAGGGAAAAGCAATAACAGAATGCAGAATAAAGTGTTATAGTTACAGAGAAAGTGTAGTGCAGACAGACAATAAGGTGCAAGGCCATAAAGAGGTAGATTGTGAGGTCAAGAGTCCATCTTATCATACTATGGGACTGTTTAATAGTCATAACAGTGGGATAGAAGCTGTCCTTCAGCTTGGTGGTACGTGGTTTCAGGCTTTTGTATCTTCTGCCTGATGGGAAGGGGGAGAAGAGAGAATGTCCGGGGGTGGGGTCTTTGATTATGTTGGCTGCTTTTACTGAGGCAGCAAGAAGTGTAGACAGAGTTCATGGGGGGAGGCTGGTTTCCATGATGTGCTGAACTGTGTCCACAACTTTCTGCAGTTTCTTGCAGTCTCAGGCAGAGATTGTCATACCAAGCCATGATACATCTAAATAGGATGCTTAGGTGGTGCATCTATAAAAATTGGTGAGGGTCAAAAGGGACATGCCAAATTTCTTTAGCCCCCTGAGGAAGTATGTGTGCTTTTTTGGCCATGGCATCTTTGCGGTTGGACCAGGACAGGCTATTGGTGATGTTTACTCCTAGGAACTTGAAGCTCTCAAACCTCTCGACCTCAGCACTGTTGATGTAAGCAGGAGCGTGTGCACCACTCCCCTTCCTGAAGTCAATGACCAGCTCTTTTGCTGACATTGTGGGAAAGGTTGTTGTCATGATGCCATGCCACTAGGCTCTCTATCTCCTTACTATACTCTGACTCATCGTTATTTGAGATTCGGCCCTCTATGATGGTGCCACCTGCAAACTTGTAGATGGAGTTAGAGCAGAATGTAAAATTAACTGAGCATGAAAACATGAAGTTTTCATAAAATCAATGTACATAAAAAATAAATGGTAGACGGAGCAAACAGCCAATTTTATTTGGGAACTTTCAATCTGTGATCAAATGTTCCTCTGAGAGTCTGACTAACTCCTTGTATGTTCAACTCATTTTAGTCAACTCGGACCAATGCTGCTGCCAAAACTTGCCAGCTGGATAATGTGCTTTATACTGGGCCAAACATCTCTGCCCTTTTTCTTAAAATCTAGTATTCTGACAATTATCAGCAAAGTGATGGAAGCTGTTGTTGACAATGCTTTCAAGTGACATGTGCCCAATAAATCCCAGCTTGGGTTTTGCCAGGAGTACTTTGCCAGACCTCATCACAGTCTTGATCCAAACATGGACCAAAGAGCTGAATTTCAGAGGTGAGATGAGAGTGACTGCCCTTTACACAGGACATTGAGGCATCCTGGTAAAAGTAAAGTCAGTGGGCAACCAAGGGGAAAACACACCATTGCTGCAAACCCTGTATGCCTATTCAGGATTGGAGTGTTGGCACTGATGTACATGTGTAATGAGAAATCAATCCTATTTTAATACTCACTGTGATATTTGGAAGCTGCGGAGCAGTGTGAATGACTTTTGAAGCTACAAAACCAGGTCTCCTGATGTCAGCAATGCCCCATAAATAGTGAGAAAAGCAGTATAGGGGTGCAGTATGCTCCTGGTTATACCGAGACTGTTCTGTGGAGGTCATGGGTTCCAACCTTGAACTTCAGTTTATGTCAGCTTGGGCAGAAATGGCATTGCACTGACGGTAACATCATTAGGTACACATCTGATGCTGGATAAACATCAGGTGTGACAATGTGAATAGGAAACACAAGTGCCCACACCAGTTTCATGATTTCACCTGGAAATGATCGCTAGTGCTACCTGCTCTGGGTTAAATTGATTTTTGTTTCATTGGCACAGACTGCTAATTGATCCAGTTTCTAGGCTCTCATTCTTCAGTGACATGAGCTGATGCAGCAACCAACACTTTGGTCCACATTTCAAAGCACTTTGTAGCCAGGGCAATCACTGTTTTGATATTAGAAGTATTCTTACATCATCTCTACAAGTGGTTGTCTATTCCCCATGGAAAGTAATTGAAGTAGTTGTGATCTTAAAATGTTAAAATGCATTAACAGAAGATTCTGGGTTTTACATACATAAATATGTCTAATGGGCCTGTAATACCTTCCTATTATTAGTTTTGTATAATTACTTGCAACTTTACTTGAAATGAGATATTTACAGCTTCCTCATAAACCTCTGTGAAGGAAGTACCTGAGGACTATCAAGCCATATTTCCATGCATATCAAAATGCAGGGCCCCCAGATTATAATTGATGCATTGAAACATAATTGATAACTGCATCATAATTTCTTGTATCCATCTGCTGAAACATCACACGCACACAGGCAATACTGGGTCTCTGTTCTTGGCAATGTTCTGACAAGAATATGGTGTTGTCAAGTTCTCTTTATTCCTCTTTCAGCTCTGTGATTGTCCCATCAGTCCTGTTATGTGCTCTCTGGTTGTTCCAGTCTATTGCAAGTAAGAGGATTCCATCACATTAATTTTCTTTTTATTTTCAAAGTGTTATCACTGAAGTGGTTCTCATCATCCTCAAGAGGATTAATATCTATTCACTTCTAGAAATTTCTCTAATACCATTGATTCAGTGACAAGAATTTTTTATTTCAGTAGTTTCAACAATGTAGCTCTCTAACCTTAACTCCTGACTGTGATCCTAATGGTAGCTTTAACATATTAGATTTGCCCGGTGAACAGACAGCAAAAGCTGGAAAGAGGAGATGGTTCTCAGAGCATCAGAACTTTTCAGCACATCTAGATTTATTGTCAAGAGGTTGAGTTTACATTGTGGCACAGTTCCAAATAAGCAGCAACTTAAGTTTTTTTTTCAGTTTTTTGGTCTCTTTCCTTATGATGGCTTCCTTCACTCCAACTAGGGTGAAGGGAAACTGCCTCACCCATTCACTTTATTCCATGTCAGAACTGGGATGAAAATGTCTTGAAGCCACTGCCACTACTCTGACCAAGAAAACCTCGGTGTGGGTTATGTGAATTGATTTACTGTGGATGGTTAAAATGGTACAGGGATCCACAACGCTTTGGGTTATGGAAAGAGAACTAATCCAATGACTCCAACTCAAAAAGATATCAGTAGTGAATCGTTTTGTGCTCAGCACTACTGTACCTTATGAGTGATTAGCCATTCAGTTGCCAGGCTCCAACCTGTTCAATGGCTGTTTGTTTGAGGTGCCAGAAGATGTCATTAGAACGCACCCATTTTATGATGGAGCAAAAAACAACACTTAAAGGACAGTTTCTGAGACCAGATCAGTAATATAGACTTTCTCCTGCTATTCTGGGTCTTAGTTGAGGTTGTGGACTGGGAGGAACCATAGGGTAAAAGAAGCAGTGCAATAAATAGCTTTGAGCTAGAAAGATGTAGGATGCTTTAAAGAATTATTATGATCCGCAAGTGCTCTAGAGAACACCTTTAAAATTAATGTTTTTCAGAACCTAGATAAATCTATCCAAAGAATTTTGTTGTTTGAAGAACAGGGCACTGGTTCTGCATTTTGTCAATCTAGGCTGGTGAATTGCCTTGTTTTGGAACACGTCTGTGTGCCTGCAGTAAACCGGCAGAAGGCCAGGTTGTGAGCGTGTGCCAATGACAGATGGTGACGTGAAGGTGTGAAATTGGTCATAAAGACAGGGGTAGAACCAGGCTGGCATGCAGCCAGAGGAGACACAGTGGGTGGTATGAGATGGGCAGTTGGGCTGGATCAAAGACCTGTGAAAAATTTGTCCAGTATTTATGAACCACTAATGGGGCCAGATGGATAATCGGCAAAAAACCCATGGGCTTGCAGATAATTGTGGGGAAAATGACAAAATATGTAATTAATTAGGTGCCATAATCAGCTTTAAACTGTGTAATAGTTTAAAATAAATCCTCTTATTGTTGCATTTCTTACAATGCAAATTACAGTACAGTACAATATGGGCAGGGAATATATTATCACACTCCTGCAAGAAGAAAGATATGAGTGATTTAAAACAAAAATGATTTCTCAGATTACTTGGAATGTGTAAGTACCTAAAACGCTTTTTTTTGACTTGGAAATAGCAAGAGTAATAAATCAACCAGGGTCATTCCTGAGGTGATGGCAGTACATTTTCAACTGTGGTGCTAGATGGGAAGGGTTGTAACAGTCACACAATACAATGAGTTAATGTGTACAATGGAATGAGTTGGAAATGGACTGATTAGAATTTCAGTCAAGAGAAAATTATAACCAGGTTTAATGTAACAGAAGTCAGATCAGGCAAAATGCCTTAAGTTAGCTATATTGTGACCCATACAACTTTTGATTGTCTCTAATATTATTACTGACTGATCAGCAGTTAGCTTTATTTGTTTCTTTCTGGTTTTTAGCCCTGAAAACATTTTCATTAGGAGATTCTCCTTGTTGTTATCGGGCACAATGGCAAATGATTTTGTTAATTTAAGAGAAATAAATTATTAATATTTTCTTAACAAATAAGTGTTCATCAGAAGAATGCACTGTTGTGATTTGAGCAATACAAAACAGAATGATGAATGCTGCTCTTTACTGGAGGGGAAAAAAACAATACATGGACCATTAGATTTTAACACTGTTCAATCTCAGCTTACTGCTTTTTATTAGATCTGACCAGAGGATTGAGCAGTGAGATAAATTAAAGAGTTATCTGATGTAAGCTTATCAATAATTCAAAGTGTTTAGCCATGCGAACACTCATATGGTTTGTAGGGAGACCAATGTATTGTAGCACTCGAGGAGTTTGATTAAAACACAAACTCTCTCATCACAGACTAGGTGTGTGAAAGATGATAGTTGTGAATTAGTCTTTCTACACCTTTTTGGCAAAGTGTAATAAAGCCTAGAGACTTAACAATGATTTGTATTTGTTGCCTGGGCAACCGTGTTTGATCTTAGCAATTTATGGTACCTGGTTGCCTTTTTATTATGTTCTATATACATCTGAAGGTGTTGTGTACTGCAAATCATTGAAAAAATATTACATGAAGTCGAAATCTAGCTTGTTATAAAGAAAAAGTGAGAAAATCCTATCAGCATCCTTCCTCTAGTCTATCACAGACTGCTGTGGTTCTATTGAACTGCAAAACAAAAGTTCTGTGTACAATTTACACTCCAGCTTCTAATGGCCATGAAGTAGAATATTCGCATAATCTCAGTATCTACAAGTCTCTTCATATTATATTTCCTCTACAGACAATTGACCAAACTACTCAACTACCTCAAGCATCCTGAGTAACCCTGGGGCCACACGTGTGGTAATCTCTCTCTTTTTCTGTCTCTGCCTCCATCTCTTTCTCTCTCTGAAATCCATATATAACTTTGTATCTAATTCCATTCCCAAATGAATATTTATCCATTTCATATTTATCCATGTGCATAAAACCGTTGTAAGAAAGTCTTTAGCTTATTTTTTTTTTGTCTTTGAGTTTACGGCCTTTAAAGTTTAGTTTCTTGTCATATGCACCAGAGTATAATGAAATTCCTTGCTTGTGTGAAGCTCACAGAATAAACAGTATACATGATGAGAATAATAAATACAACAATAAATACAGTGATGATGGCAATACAACAGAATGGTTCAAAGACAATAATGCAATCTGAAGTAGTGCAAAAAGAAATGCTAAAGTGACAATAACAGAATAACTGAGAGAGGTAGAATTAAGAGTCCAAGAATGTGGCAGCACTACTGAGAAGGAGATATTAAAGAGGTGATCGGTTCAGAAGTCTGATAACAGTGGGGAAGAAGCTGTTCTTGAGTCTGGTTTTGTGGGATTTCAAGTCCCTGAATGTTCTCCTAGAAGATGGAAGAGAGAAAAGGGAATGGCCAGGGTGGCAGGCATCCTTGACGATACTATTAGCCTTTCTGATGCATCGCGCCGTGAAGATTGACAGGATGGAAGGAAGTGACAAGCATGTGATGGACTGGGCAGTGATTACCACTCTCTGCAGTTTCCGGTCCACAGCAGAGAAGTCGCTATAAAAGACTGAGATGCAAACCCTCAGGATACTTTCTATAATGCATCTGCAGAAGTTTGAGAGAATCCTCATGGATAAGGCGAATCTTCTCAGACATCTGAGAAAGTACATACACTGATGTGCTTTCTTGATCAGCCCATCGGTATGAAGGGACCAGGTGAGGTGTCTGGTGGTATGGATGTCTGGAACTTGAAGCTGACGACCTTCTCTACAGCAGCTCCGTTGACCTTTCCACACTTCAAAGACCCTGGTTCACATCCTCCCACTATCCCTTGAATGGAAAGCTTAGTTCTGTCAATCTTCTCTCATAAAACATTCTGAGCATTAACTGTGTTGTTGCTTTTTGAAACTTTTCAGTAAATCATTTCTTTAAGGGCCCCAGAGATCCAATTTAAATTTGGTCCCAGCACTGACGGATGCAAGATCACTCTATTTTAATTAAGCTAAAATTGAATTTTTTGAGTATTTTTGATTAGTTTGATTATTAACTTGCACTTTTTGTATAATTACTTGTCTCATCCAGTCACTATTTCCTTACTGTTTTTGCCAGTGACCATCGTTTTCATTTCATTGTGTTTGTTATTTCTCTTTCTATATTGCTTTCCTATTATCAACATAAAACTCAAATCCCATTTCTTATTCCATCTGTGTAACAGATCTAAATATTCTTATTTTTTTCCCCTTATTTCAAACCCAGTCATTTATCTTTATATTATCAGCAATTTTTTGAAATAACATTCCCCATCAAATCAAAGCAAATTTTGAATAGAGGTCTGTCTTTCCCTAGTTTTTTCCCACTTATAATTAATTTCCGATCCTAATGCTGCTCTGCCCTTTAGTGTCGTTAACTAATTTTCTCATAAGTTCATGATCTTTAATTGGTATTGGTAACTTTGCGTTACAACAGACCTAAAAGGCATATAGCAGCCATGTTGGGGTCAGTGATTGGTTTTCTTTGCATTAAAAGTTGGCCTGTTCCTTTGTGTGTAATGTAATGATGATCACCAGTCAGACTATGAAATCTATCCAGGTGCAAATGGGCTTCCATAAAGCCAATGGGGTGTCAGAAGAGGGATGCAGAAAACTGCCGAATAAAGAAAAATGTTCAATGTAGCATGTATTCATAACATTGGCACGTAACATTTCTTGGGAATGAGGATTGGAATTGAGCAATGAGGGCATGGAAGTGAAATTACTTCCAGATTCATGGACCAGATTCAAGTTTTGGCTGTTCTCATTGCTGTAACTGGATGGTTACATAGTGGGTTTCGATCATTTTTATGGCATCAAATAAACTCTGCCTCTTCCACAGCTGCTAGCTGCTAACATTTTCAAAATGGTTTCTTTATTGCTTTCAGCCGAGGCAGTTTCTTGATTGAAAGCCTGGCGGTCGGGGCCAGCAGAGTGTTCTCTGCAGTGTGTGCTTATGTGCAAGTAGGCTGACCCTACTGGATAATGCAAGGTCAGCACATCTCCATAATTTTGTGGTGTTCCAGAAAAGATTTGCAGGACAAGGAGTACCAGGATGGTAATTATGAATGCCACAAGACAGCATAGGACTACTGGTTGCTTCTTATGTAAACATGTTATCACATCCCTTTGTATATTCAATTGGCACAGCAACTGTAAAATGGTCTTGTATCATCGCCAAAACTACAACTTTACCCCTGTAGTATTACACTTTTCATAGCAGTTAATGATGCACCCCAGGGACCTCAGCTTGGTTTTCCGTTTATATGATGATTTTGGACCTGGATACAGGAGGGGTAGCACTGATAATTTTTATAGCTCAGAGCTCTTTGGTAAATAATGCCTCATAATGGCATTGTGGGGGAGGGTTGTCTAAATATTATTTCTTTGCAGGATTAATGTCATGGTATTTCTTCAGCCAGTTTCCTCTTTCCCTCCTGGTTACATTGCTGTTGATAGAATTGAATATCAGGGGAGGTGCTAAATGTGAAGCCATTCCATTGCTGCGGGTTTTGTGCTCCTGACCAGGATGGTCTGTAGCTCCCCCAGAGTCTGCACTGTCCTCTCCGGGCATTCAAAGCAGCTGTGGGCATTCAAGTATTCACTTTATTTTTCCTAAAGTGGATAGGTGTTTGTTTTGAAATTACATTTTTTGCACTAGAAATGCTGTATTTATCAGCTTTGTATACTGATTTATTGCAGAAATCTCAGCAAAAATTCAACTCGTGTATCTCTGCTGTCTACTATCTTTTGCATGTCTAGGAGCCACAGCACATCCAAGAGCATTTTTCAGCAACTTGCGTTTGACCACGAATGTTACCCATTTTAATTCGATGATACTTGTCCTATGAAGCATAGCAAGTTCATCCCTTCGTCACAGGCTCATATGTGATGGATTTACAGCATTTCAAGGGTTAAATTTCTGCCCCCACCGCCCCCTCCCCCCAGCACTATGAGGTCAATTAAGAAATAACTCTTTTTGTGGAGTCACCCAATCACATTTGAAACACTTTTGCTGATCACAATGTGCAGGGCAACAAAATGAAAATTTCAATAAATCTGGGGTTTGGACAGAGTGCAACAATCCTTTGGATCTCTGAGGAATGGTACCAAAATTCTGCGGTTATTTTGAAGCAGCCAGGAGCACAGGCTCTAGGCCGATCTGAGAAAAGCCTCCCCTCTTCATTTCACTGAAAATGCAGCACAAACAACTTGATTCATTCAAGCCAGGATTGGACTTGACTGACTGATTCGTCAGCAGAATTTGGGAGCAGATAACTGTCCCAGTGCTTAATGTTGAGCCCTCCTAAAGATTACTGACAAAGGCATTCGGTCTTTGTGGCCTTGATGCAGCTGCTGGTGTGGAAATGCTGCTGTATGTGCTAGAGTTAGGGCTGGGGGCAGGGACATACTGAAACACATTATTCGGGGAAAAACTTTGGAGTTTTACCATATGCTTTGTTGAGACCTCATAGTGCATTCATTACTGACTAATGTTGTGAATGTGGAGACTGCATCCACACACACACACACACACACACACACACACACACACACACACACACACACACACACACACACACACACACACACACACAGACTCTCTCTCTCTCTTGACGTAATCCCACTTCTGGCTGTGTGCTCAGCACTACGCCAATTTCTGTTGCAGTACTCAATCAAAGCACCGTCTTTGTCCTGAAGTCCCTCCCTCATTCCCTGTGTATTATGCATAAAGGCATTGCTGCTTGAAGACTTGCAGCTGATTGCAAATAATTGATTACAGGAACATGAAAATTATCAATATTCAACCTCTGTCTAGCCGTGAGTGTTTACTTAAACTCTGAAAGCTGTGATATCCATTTTTCTGAATGAATAAGCTTACTGTCAGCTTGTCAGGAGAAACACGCTCGAATATAAACTTCAAAGTGTTTTCTGCCAGGAAGACGGATATTTAATTTTAAAATTCAGATCACGTACTTACTGCAGATCTTTTAAATAAAAGATTTATACTTTTTTGCTGCAATCAATAATTTTCATTTGCCCGGAACTAAATTGGATTGATGCTGATGAGGATTGTTTGAGAACTGATGCTAAATAAGGTTGAAATAAAAAAATTATTTCTTTGCAGGATGACTGGTCATGTTTCTGTGTAATGTTGTTATGTTTTTACCCATTTTCTTTCATTTATTTAATTCTTTCTGGTTCCATGAGCTCTTACCAGGACCTGAATGACTTCTTCACATTATAATATCTTTCAGAGATTATTGATCCATGGTTCTAACCTGATCTCAGCCTTATCTGGTTTCTAAATACAAGCATTTGCCAATGGGGGTGGTTAGGTAATAATCCGGAGCAGGAACGTGGTAGAGCTCTCTCGTTCTAACCCCAGGGTTGCTGTGGTCAGGTGGTAAATCCCAGTGGCTGATGTTTTTTCCTTTTGCTGTGTGATTTTGATATCATACCAAAGATATGCAATTACCTGCTAGGCAATGGGGCATTTTGGAATGGAGGTTACTGCTGACATATCTCTCAACTGCCAGCTTCTTCACTAATTGCAAGAATAATTTCAGTGTTTTAGTAGGATAAAACTGCTCCTCTTCTCAATTTTCATTCGGTAGATAGGGAATAGTTCATGATGAAAAGTGATGACAGATGGTGCATAGTTTTCACCTTGTAGTAGACACTGCATTTAGAGCTTCAGTGTTGATGTCCTCTGTTATGTTTCTGCTTTGGGCTTCCCTTCGCTAAATGGGACTGGAATGTACGTCTGGAGATTGTGGTTGGTACATAAGTTTATCCAGACTTGAAGTCACAGCTGAAAAATGTTCAGCCAACATGTTTACCCAAAACCAGTCATCGTAACTGTTTTAGAATGTAAAAGCCATTACCCAACGTGCTTTGGAGCTGACAAAGTCAAGTATCCTATTTGTCAATGCTTTGAAAAGGGTCATTGTTGAGTCGGTTATCACAAAACTGTGAGATGTTAGTGACCAATTTTCATCTTCTTCAGTCCATTGGCAGTATTAAGTCTGTGAACCACTCCCCCTCTGTTCGTTTTCCCTTTTTTCTTTTCTCTCCTGATCCATTTGGCCTCTATCACCTTTCCCCTCCCCCACCCTCTCTATCTGCCCATCACCCAACACACTCCTCCCACTAGTTACCATCCTCGCCTCCCTCCCTTTATTCCATGCTCCATCGTCCTCTCCTATAAGATTCCATCACCTTCAGCCATTTGTCACCTCCACCTGTCACCTCCCAGCTTCTGACATCATTCACACTCTCCCCCCTCCCTCAACTACCTATCAACCCCCTCACCTGGATCCACCTTTCGCCTGCCAGCTCTTGCTCCACCCCTTCCCTCCACCATTTTATTACTGGCTATCTCCCCTCTTTCAGTCGAAATGAAGGGTCTTGGCCTGAAATGTTGACTGTCCATTTTCCTCCATAGATGCTGCCTGACTTGCTGAGTTCCTCTAGTGCTTTGTGTGTTTCCTCCAGAGCAAGTTCTAGCATATATAGTCTCTTGTGCCTCAAGTCAGGGATAGCCTGGGTTGGTATTGGGTTAACGATTTTCTTTAATGAAGCTGGAAATCATTTGGGGTAGAACTAACCATCACTTGATAAATTGTAGGTTTTGCTATTCCCACAATCAGTTTTATGAAGCTTTTCTTTTGTGTGCTGTCTACTAATAAGTACAACTTTGAGAAATGCTTGTTCTGATTACAGTTGTGCCTGTGTGCACCATGTTACACCATTGAACATTACTACAGGACATCTCAGGGATTCGTCCCCTACTGCACTGGGCTGATGTCTCCATTTCCCACACTGCAGTCACTGAAAACAGAATTATTGGCTTCTGCACTGTGGACCTTCTTTGTTTGATAAAGACTACAACATATTTCAAATAACGTCCTTATATTGACAAAACATCCATGTTGGATACAAAACCAGGAAGCGAAGTATTGTTGTAGACAATCCACTTAATTTTCAATAATTTTCTGGTAATAATTTAGCTTCATCTGCAGGTGTTGATTATATATAATATTTCTTTGAGTTTTTTTTTCATTAGGTAAATATACCAGCCTAAGATATTATAATATCACTAGCTTTAATCACTGTCATTATGCTCAACAGAATAAATTCACCCTTTGAAAAACTGAGAAAACCTAGCCTCGTAGGGAAGAAGTACAAGGTTTTCTTTTAATTTCTCTTTTGTCATACTTAAGGTAATATAATTTTAGCAAATATATTAGCTCACTCATTATATTAATTGTATTGATACCCTTTATAAATTAGCTTTGTACTCTGCAGACTGTGTAATCGATTGCCTCTCTCTAATGAATAGTGATGAAAAAGAGGCAGGCAGGAATGGCAAAGGTGACCCAAAACATAATTGTATTAATTTTCATGCAGTGCAGAGATCTGCCTACAGTACCCATATTTTCCAGGGATCACAGGTGAAAATGGACTTTTTTTTATTCTGATTCTGCAGTTCTTTTGTTACTTCCAAAAAATGCTGTGAAATTTATGAATTTAAAAGATGAAGGCAGAAAATTTGACTTTGGTTGTTAATGTTGAATGAATGCTATACCGTAGAAAGAAGCCATTTGTCTCATTGATAATGCTGCCTCCGAGAAGATCCATCCTGTCAGTCACGTTTCCCTGCTGTTTCCTCATGGGTGTGCACATTGTTCTCCCTCAAGTTTCTGTTCAATTCCCTTTTAAAAGCCTTATTTGACTCCCTTTCTATTACCTCTGTAGGCAGTGAGTTCCAAAGCATAACTACTGAGTGTAAAATAGTTTTACCTTGTATCACCTTTGTATCTTTTGTTCAAAATCTTTAAGTCTGGGTGCCTGGTCTTTGAACTGCCTGCTAATTAAAATTACTTTATACTTGCCCAATCTAAATAATTCAGGAACTTACACATTTCTTTCAAATCTCCTCTCAAATTTCAAGGAGAACAACTACAGTTTTTTCCATTGCAATCTTGTTGTTGAAATTCATTATCCCTAGAACCATTCTATTAAATCTTTTCTATACCTTGTTGAAGGCTTTCTCATTGTTCCTAAAGCAAAGTTACTAGAATTGGATGCAATACCCCAATAGTGGCCTAACCAATGTTTTATAAAGATTCAGACATAGCAAAGCATTTTCTAGCATCTTCATAGGGTAGTGATTCATTAAGGTCTTTTGGATCCAGGAAGATTCTCAGCTTGCCTTTTCTCAATGCACATCAAGTTAAAGACCCAAATAGTAGGTATACCTAGTAGGTGTACTATCCTGTTTTAGTCTCTCCAACCTGGTTTAAAGTTTCACCTTGAGAGCCACTGACTGACTGTGCCAAGTAAACTACTAGCTGCTTCCTCTCATCTCGTAATGGATAATAATAACTTCCTAGTATTCTTGTCCCGTGAAAGACATCCACATATTCATCTAAACTTAACTCTGTCTCGGATGATAGCCATTCCCTCAGGCTGGACTCGTGAATTCCACAAGTGATCCAATATCTGATGAACGAGTCCTTAAAATCTGCAAAATTGCAATTATCTCCTAACAAGAATTATCTGATGTGAAAAACTGCTAACAGTTGATCGTTTCATTTTTAGATGGATTGCAATGGGTTTGTAATGCATCTAATGCATTTTTCAGGGTTTTGTTTGATAGCTTAATGGCATGGTACAATTCTCTCCCTTTGTGACCAATAAGATACAATAATGTTATTTTTGTCTGCTCTGTTTTATCTGCCAAAGCCAGTTGAGTAAGCAGTGTAAACTCATTTTTCCACCTCCATTATTTATACAGGTTACTTGTCTGAATATGCAGCAAGTGGCAGGTTTATTTGTCGCATGGTGTAATCTCTCAATTGAATCCCATTGTTTGCTGTCTCTGTGCAGACATGTTATCTCAACTGGGAGGGATCATGCCTAATGAATGGTATTCAGGGACAACTTTTGAATTCCAGAATTTTATCGTCTTGCACTTCTGATAACACATCTCAGGGTCTCTAAAATACTGGAAATGATTGATACTTTAAACTATCTACAAAGGCATGTAACTCATGAAAATGTTTATAGAGTCAACTGCATCTTATATCCCATTTAGATAGCTTACCAATCCAATGGTATGAAAATTGAATTTTCCAATTTCAGGTGACCCACACCGCCAGTGTTCCCCTCCCGCACACTCTCACCTGCCAACTAGTTTTCTTCTCCCTTTTGTTCACCTTTCCCATCCCCTCCCCCACCTGCCCGTCATTTGCTCCCCATCGGGCTCTGCCTATCACCTACCAGCCTCTGACCCGCACTCCCCCCCCCCCACCCCCCAACTCCCCACTTGGTTCCATCTTCCCGTTATTCTCTCCCCATCCGGTTCCACCTACCACCTCCCAGCCTCTATCCCACTACCTCCCCCCCTCCCTGTTCTGCTTAGACTGGCAATCTTTTCTCTTTATTCTCAGTCTTGATGCAGTGTCTTGACCCAAAATGTCGACTTGCGCCTTTTGCCTCCACAGATGCCGCTTGACGCACTAAGTTCTTACAGCATCCTGTTTTATGCATCTTACAATTATTTTCTTTCAAACATCCTCCTTCTGGATTTTTCCTGTTGCAACACCAGTCAGCTATAAATCACAATAAGCAACCCTTAAAGGGTAGTAACTTTAAAGATGGGATTATTATTCATAAACTTGTAATACATGTGATGCTTACGGTGTTCTTACTGTCCTGCTTTTCTACACTATTTCAATTTATGAATCCCAGGATCCCATATGTTTTACCAACTGCTCTGTTGCTCTCAAACATCGATGCAACAAATCCAGTTTCATTGAACTCCTTCTGCTCCTGTTACTCAGCCCTGTAAATTTCCCCTTAGTTGAAAATATAACATTGAAATATTTCCATTTCTCTTTGGAAAGTTTTGAATCTGATTCCACTACACTCAGGGATTTCCTTCCAGTTAAGATAAAATGCAACAAAAAGTAATTTCTCTCAGCTCTCCTTTTTGTCAATTATCTGTGTCCAGAGAATACAATAGAAACCTTTTCATGATTGCGATTAACTGTATTACCTCTTTAAATCTCTGCTCCGGGAACAGCAGGCTGTCATCTGCAGTCTCTACACTTAATTGATATCCTTTATCACTGGGCATCATTCTGGTAAATCTTGACCTTATTGAAACAGTGACGGCTTTTCTAAAGTGTAGTGGACAAAACTGGACCTGGTATTGCAGCTGCAACTTAACCAGTGTTCTGTGAAGGTTTACTGTGACTTTCTTCCTACTTCTATAATCCTTACTTCTATAATCAATACCTGGAGTTATAAGTTAATGTCTGTTTCTTTAACAGGCTCATTAACTTGTTGTGCTTCTTCA
Source organism: Pristis pectinata (assembly GCF_009764475.1). Taxonomy (NCBI): domain Eukaryota; kingdom Metazoa; phylum Chordata; class Chondrichthyes; order Rhinopristiformes; family Pristidae; genus Pristis; species Pristis pectinata. The sequence goes on from NC_067412.1 coordinate 84,839,589, forward strand.
AAGATTTGTGAATCTGCATTCCCATATCTTTCTATTAAAATCATTTCATTTATATTGTCTCTTCAATTTTTCCTTACAAAGGAACAAAAAAAAGCACACATATATGTAGTGCCTTTCTCATCCCTTTTGGTATATCCTAAAAGGGGATGAGAAAGGCACTACATATATGCATGTCTTAAAGCCAATAATGTATTTTAAAATGTTGTTACTCTTATAGTAAAGAACGTGGCAACTATTTTGTGCACAGCAAGCTCCTACAAAGGACATTGCAAAAATGATCAGATCTGTTTTAGCAATGTAGAATGAAGTATAAATATTGGCTGGTACGCCAACATTGATTCCGGTGCTCTTCTGCAAAATGATGCTGTTTTTTTTAATAATATCCACTTGAAGGAACAAACGAGATCCTGGTTTATCATCCCATTCAAAAGATAGCACCTTCTATAATGCAGCAGTTCCTCAGTACTCTTGTGCAATGTTAACTTACTATTTTATGCTCAAGTATCTATAGTGGGACTGGAACTTTCTTCAGAGATGAGGGAGACACCACTGAGCCACTACTAACCTAAAATGCATGACTTTCCTGTGCTCATTATTAAATTACATCTGCCATGAATCTGTCATATTTTCAATCTGTGTCTTCCTGAACATCGTCTGGGACTTTTGAACAGTCGTTTCATACCAAAGTCACAAACTGGCATGTTAAATTAAGCGGAGGGTTTTCCAAGGACAAGAAATGGTTTTACTGAAGATTGTTGCGATTCATAGTGCAGGAAATAACAGGGGCAGATATCGTACTCTGTCGTCCGTGGAATCTGTGTGCAAACATCTGTATGTGCAAACTTGTCTGATGGCATTCACAATTCTGAAATGGTATAATTAAATAAAGGGTCATGAGGGGTTGACTATGCAAATGTGTTTGCAAGGCTTGGTGATTTAATTTTTATAATATATTCATTTTATATGGTAGGGTTTCACATTAATTGGGTATCACTAATTTCCCGTGAAGTCAGGGCTTGTGAGGCCATTTCAGAGGGCACTTTAGAGTTCAGCTCATTGATGGGCCTGGTGTTGCACATGTAGACCGGACTGGATAAAGGTGGCACATTTTTTTCGCCTGAAGGATATTACTGAACCAGTCAGGTTTTCACAGCAATCTGATAGCTTGTGCCATTGCTAACTTATTAATACTTAAATTCTTAGATCACTTATGTGAATTTTAAATTCCACAACTGCCACTGTGGGACTTGAATTTGATTTCCGAGATTGTTAATCCAGGCTACTGGATTACCTGTCCAGTAATTTAACTGTTGAACCACTTAAATAAGGCCTTCATTAAAATGTTTCCACAATCACAGTTCTTCCATCATAAATGCCAATGGCCATTAATAGCTGTTCCAGATGACTTGAAAACATTAAAGTTCAAAGCAAAAATAAAATTCATTGCAGTAATTTCATTCCGGTCAGGGAATATTAGTTAGTGATCTCTATCTCAGATTCCTGATATTCCTGGGCTCTCCAATGCACTCTGCATCCCAACCCCGCGGACTCGTTGGGCCAGAAGGGCCTGTTACCGCGCTGTAAATACGAAAACCTTAAAAGCTAATGCTTTGAACCAATAGTAAAGTATAGTGTCTGGATTTAAAGCAGCTACATTATTCCAACAAATATTTTATGTTGCAAAATCTCAGGAATTTATTATCAGAATTCTCAATCAACATCCATTTGATTGGGCTTTTGGATAAATGTACTGCCCAATCTAAACTTGAGCCTTGAGTCTCTGAGTTCACTGATTTCTGATGGGGCAGCAGTCATGGTTCCACACTTGGGTGGAGAAATTACTCAGGATGATGAGTATTATCTTGGCGGTTCCCTGCTATCCCCAACCCATGTCAAAGTATCTTCCCTGAAGGTCGCTGCCCTTTCTGTAGCCTGCACATTATTGGAGGATGATTGAACTGGCGTCTCCTATGATGTCCATTAAAGTAATACATGCAAATGTTTACGACAGGGAAGTGAGGAGAAAATTTCGATCAAAATTGTTGTTTTGTAGTTAAGCCCTGATATTGGGAAATTATGAATATCTTCACTTGTAAACACTTTGGGCAATAATTATTTAGCTTGGATATTCTATATTATTACTTGAGCATAAGATACTCAGATAAAGTTTGACACTGTAGCATCACTGTAAAGTTCAATAATAATCTCTTGTCGTAGTAAGTGAAACCAAAGAAGATTTTGAGCAATGAAGCAAATATGGTGTTAGATTTCTTTATTTTTCACTGCACGTCTGGCTCCGTCTCTTGTCATGATATTACATGCAAATAGCAGATGCTGGTATTGTCTAACTTCATCCATTGAGTTGGAAAAATATCAAAGAATGTCAAATCACATGAAAAGGGCAAATTAAAACAAGGTGAATGACCCCCTAATCCATCGCCATTTTGAGATGATTATGATGATTTTCATTGAAAGTGTCAAGAATGCAATAACAAAACTGGAAACTATATGTTCAAATGTTGAAATTAAAAGGTAAGGTTGTGCAGGGTTTTGGTCAGACTTTTGGCAGGCATATTCCATTCAGTTTTGAGCTGCAGTGCTCAAGAACGATGAACCGATTTTGAAGTAGGTACAGCAGAGGATCACCAGAATGAAAATAGGTTGTGTAAAATTGGCATCTATTCTCTTAAACTTTGATGGTTGTGCAGTGGATTTAGTAGTGTAGATGGAAAGAACTTATTGCCTCTAATTGGATAATTCCCATAACAAGGAGACATAGACTTAAAATCAAAACCAAGCCATTTAGGAGAGAAAATCCAATCCATTTTCATAGAAAGAATAGTGAAAATCTGAAACTTTCATCTCTCAAAGAGGCTGCTGGGTCAATTGAAATTTCCAAGTTAAAGGTTACTAGATTTAGTTAGTCAATGGTCTAAAGATGGGTAAATGTAAGTCCTGAATGGAACAACAAACTCAAGGGCTTTCGTGGCTTTAATATGACGCACCTTCCAAAATTCTAGGCCCACAAAGTTCAAAATGGGCAAGCTCATGAAATAGAATTGGGTTATCTCACAGTCAGCTACTAATGTTGGATGCCCTGCTATAACTGACTCTATCTTTCAGATAACAGGAAATAGAATGTCTCTACTACACAAAAGGCACCCATTTCTATTTCTAACTTGCTTGGACTCTTAAAACCTTTACCATCTCTTGATTGAGGAATCTCTAACTTTTTCATGCAACAATGTGCTGGTGTAAAATTTGTCCTTCTGGCTGAAGGATAAAGTTAGAGATTTCTTTGCCTTTTGACTTGCTTCAACTGCCTACCTAATACACATTGCTATTTGTGTCTAAAAAAACATGACAGAAAGTAACGATTTGGCTGAAATGCCAAAGTCATTTTGTATTTTGATAACCAAACATTTGCTTAAATGCCAAAATTACAAACTTGCATTGTAGATTGTGTTTTGAAAGCTTGAATTCATTTATCTAATCATAGGAGCTGCCAGTTTTTTGTCTGGCTTGCAACAGAACTTGAGATCCTGTTTCATTAGAATGGCTTTGATCAAATGCACTTGTGCAAAAGTGCAAAATATTAATGAGATCATTAGGTGCAACAGCAGGTTGACAGAGGGCTGCTATTTCTGTCCCGAGCTTCTGCAGGCTCTAGTCCCTGAGCTGGAGTATAACTGTTTAAGAACTTTCCTTGGGAACACCTGGAAAGTGAAAATATTCCACAGCTAGGGTTGACAGGAGCTTGGAGTTGAAGGGCAAGAAGATGTACTGCCTGAGTGTGGTTTGCTTTATATGCATTTAAAAGGTGCTTGTTACTTGGCTTGATCAAGTATTACACATTATAGAAGAGTAACCAGATGGTAGGATGCTGAAACAGCATGTGATTTGTGATAGTTAACAATGAATAGTCAGGACTGAATAGGACAAAAGCTTGCCAACTGTTAATTGTAGCAGTCGTATCACAATTAAATGTGGAAATCAAAAAATAAGACTGCAGATGTTGGAAATCTAAAATAAAATCAGAAAATGCTGGGAATACTCAGCAGGTCAGGCCGCATCTGTGGGAAGAGAAACAGAGTTAATGTTTCAGGTTAAAGACCCTTCATCAGAACTGAGTTCATACATCTTTTGCAATGAGAGGAAATCTGAGCACCCGGAGGAAACCCACGCAGGCACAGGGAGAACGTACAAACTCCTTACAGACAGCGGCTGGAATTGAACCCGGGTCGCTGGCGCTGTAATAGCGTTATGCTGACCGCTACACTTCCGTGCCTGTCCACGTGCCTGCAAATGTGGCTTGTTTATAGAAGTGAAATTGATACTTTAGCTTAATTTCTGCTATATCTACCGGGCTGTTGTCTGACAGTAATTCCAGATAGGCTTTTTCAACAAAATAAAATCATATTTTGTTACCCTAAAATTCCTGGATTGCGAATTCATAAACTTGCATCAAAATAACCTTTGGTGATTATGTGGCTGTACAAGACATAAAAGTGGAACAAAGTAAGTCCAAACCCAGTAACGCCTGTGGTTGTTCTAGTGTGTTTCTATCTTCCCCCAGCTCCCCAATCTTGGAGCCTCTTGCCTCTGCAATTCTGCTTGCTCCCCTGATTTATTACACTGGAACAGGAGTATGTCCATAGAAGGTTATTATTGCTTCATTGTCCTTCCAACAACCTGTGGAAAGAGATGAAAAGATCTCTCATACAGTGACAATGGTCACACTTTATTAAGTATTATGCGGGGTTTAGTTAAGATTTTTTTCTTATTGAAAAGAAAGTAACAAAGAAACTTGAAGACACATTTACATTGAGGTTTGTAACTTTGAGCTGTGAATCCATGTCGGTTTATGAAATTAAGCACAGGAAACTCCTATTAATTGTCCCTTTGCCTGGAGAAACTGGAATGAATACTGGTGGTGTCCTGGACAGTCTGTAGATGATTGCGCAAATATGCACGTCGCAAGGTTTCAGCATAAGTTAATTACTTGCAAATTTCCTCGGGGGAGAAAATGGTGTAAAACCACCCTTATACCATAGCTATGCTGAAGATCTCCAGGAAAATAACTGAAACCAGAATGGCGGGATCCATGGATCAAAATAGTGTAGTTGCATTTAGACCACATAGTTTGAGTAAAATTAACAACATTGCCAAACTGCCAGCTGACATTTGTCCTGGTTACCTGACTCCGATATGCAACTTCCCATTCCCCCACCAACGTGTCTGTCCAAGGCCTCCTCAACGGCCAAATTGAGGCTCGATGCAGATTAAAGAAACAGCACCACATATTCTGCCTCGGTCGTCTCCAACCTGACGGCGTGAACATCGATTTCTCTAACTTAGGGTAACCGCTCATCTTTGTTCCCATCTTTCCCTTATCCCTCCGGCCCCATCACCCCATCTCTTTTCCCCTCCCCCGCCCTCTCGATCTGCCCATCACCTACACATTCCTCCCTCCTATTTCCCTCCTCACCTCCTTCCCTTTATCCCATGGGCTACTATCCTCTCCCAACAGATTACATCTTCTTCAGCTCTTTGTCACTTCCACCTATCACCTCCTAGCTTCTCACTTCATTCCCACTCTCCTCCCTCCCCCACCTGCCCATCACCCCCCTCATCTGGATCCACCTATCACCCATGAGCTCTTGCTCCACCCCTTCCCCGCACCTTTTTATACCGGCTATCTCCCCTCTTTCTTTCCAGACCTGCTGAATGGTCTCGGCCCGAAACGTCGACTGTCCATTTCCCTCCATAGATGTTGCCCGACCCACTGAATTCCTCCAGCATTTTGTGTGTTGCTGCACTGGGTCCAGTCAGAATTGCTGACAGACAATGTGGATGTGGGGTGGGTTGGGGGGTGGGGGAAGCTGGTGGGGGAGAGAGAGAGAGAAATGCTGGAAGACTGTGTGTGTGTTTGTGTGTGAGGGAGAGAGAGAGAGAGAGAGAGAAAGAGAGAGAGAAAGATGCTGGCAGACTGTGTGTGGGAGAGAGAGAAACTTGCTGGCAGACAGTGTGTGTGTGAGAGAAAGAGATGCTGGCAGGCAGTGTGTGTGTGTGTTTTTTTTTGTGTGTGTGTTGGAGAGATCAGAAAAAAAAACTATTAATCCACAACTTTATACCCAACCAGACCTCTACTCCCCTTGCAGATGGTGTACAATCTGTACATTAGAACTTGGTTACACCCTAGACCCGGTCTTTTCCCTCCTGCCTGGTTTGCTTCCTTCACCTGTCTCTCCAGAGTGATAAAAATTCCTTGATAAGGGTCCCTGAAAGAGTTAAAAGGCCATGTTTAACCTTCATGTATGACTAGTTTATCTGCTGCTTGAGGTGAAAAAGCCAGCCAGCAAGTGCATCTGTCCCTCCAGGACCTGGAATTTCATGAGTCAGTGCCATGAGAGATACAGCAAATGCAATTATTCATTCAACATGATGATCTGTCTGTGACCTGCTTTCAAGTGACTGTAGAGCAATAACAGGCTTAGTGCTTTCTCTATAGAAAGATGTAGACTAAAGTCACAATGTTTAGGCTTTTGGTAATGTTGAGGATTTAAAAGTCGTGTCATGTAGAAAAGAAATTGCATTTATCTTGTGCCTCATCCTGACTCAAGACAATTTCAAATATTTGGAGTACTCTTGACACATTACCATTGTTATATAGATAAACATTGCAGACAATCTGTAAATCGGCAGACCACAAATAACAAGTGAATAACGAGATACTGGTGCTGCTTTAAAATGTTCCCTTGCAATTGTGATTGGGCTTGGAGCTACAATCTTCTGGTTTCAAAATGAGAATGTTCCCAAATGGGCTGAGCTGATTCTTGTAATGGGTCACAAAAGGCTCCAGCTATTCACCTGACAGTTGAGATTTGCAGTGACATTTAGTTTCACTGCTGGGGACTGCCGAATTGTGGAGTCGCCTGCTGGGGAAAGATTTTGGAACTGTCATGTTGCTTGTCTGAAACTTCCACTGTTCAGCCACTGTGATTAGCAGCACAGCATGCATTTTGTGATTTTTAAAAAAATTTGTAAAAATAGCTATTTTGCACAGTTTCTAGTGATTATGTAAGTGATGTTATTGCATTCGCTATGACCTCATTTCATTTGCTGATAATGGTTCTCAGTTTGAGTTGAGTTGAACATTTGTCGGTGACTACAGTCCTATTCATCTTTCTCTTTTTCTTCCTGGAACAGGAGAATTCTTTCACTGTTTCTTTAAACTTGGTAAATGAACAGCAGTGGAAGTAAAGCATTGTACAAGGGCTTTAGGTGACGTGAGCAAACCAGAGTTTGAGATCAACCTGCTCCTTTATTCTTCAAACTTATAAATTCACCTGCTCTATCTGGTATTTTATGTGGAATAGTCACATCCAATACAAATTCCTGGGCAACTCCACTCAGAGTATTTCCCTAGGTTGACATCACTTTCTTAACTGGTATTGGTTTATTATTGTCACTTGTACTGAGGTACAGTGAAAAACTTGTCTCGTACAGATCAATTCATTACACAGTGCATTGAGGTAGTACAGGGTAAAAACAATAACAGAGTACATAGTAAATTGTCACAGCTACAGAGAAAGTGCAGTGCAGATAGACAATAAGGTGCAAGGTCATAACAAGGTAGATTGTGAGGTCAAGAGTCCATCTTGTCGTGTAAGGGAACCGTTCAATAGTCTTGTAACAGCGGGATAGAAGCTATCCTTGAGCTTGGTGGTATGTGCCCTCAGGCTCCTGTATCTTCTGCCTGATGGGAGAGGGGAGAAGAGAGAATGTCCCAGGTGGTTGGGGTCTTTGATTATGCTGGCTGCTTCACTGACGCAGTGAGGTATAGACAGAGTCCATGGAGGGGAGGCTGGTTTACGTTATGTGCTAAGCTGTGTCCACAACTCTCTGCAGTTTCTTGCGGTCCCAGGCAGAGCAATTGCCGTACCGAGCTGTGATACTGCTTCTCATGGTAGTGTAGCAGTTAGCATAACATTATTACAGCGCCATTGACCCGGGTTCCATTCCGGCCACTATCTGTAAGGATTTTGTACATTCTCCCCGTGTCTGCATGGGTTTCCTCCAGGTGCTCTGGTTTCCTCCCACATTCCAAATACGTACGGGTTGGGAAGTTGTGGGCATGCTATGTTGGCGCTGGAAGCGTGGTGACTCATGCAGGCTGCCCCCAGAACACTCTATGCAAAAGATATATTTCACTGTGTGTTTTGATGTACATGTGACTAATACAGATATCTTATCAATTTTAGCTGATTCGTTTATCAATCTGCATTTATTATTTCAGATAGCTTACTGATGTACAATTACCAAGTTTAGTGTTGAGTTTGTTTTCCAGGCGTCCATGTATATTCCAACTGGAGTTTAATATTGATTCCATTTTTTAAAAATCAAATCATGATGGAATCGGCCCCCATGTCTTCCTCCAGCTTTAGATCTGTGGCTAACATGGCATGGCAGAGAGCACTCACCTCTCAGTATGTTCCTGAAGCTGATAGCCAATATAATTGCACCTATATACCTTAGGCAGAAACTTCCACTCCTTTAGAAAAGTGGCAGTCCTGACCAGTGCAGGAAGAATGCCTTGAGGAGGAGAGGAGCCTAATCTGATGCATTAGTCTCCAGATTCAAGTAGAGACCGTGGGGGTGAAATGCAATTGATGTAGATTGGATGGGAAGAGAAGGAAAGATAAAATAAGTGTGATGGTGGGTGGCATGAAAGGGGAGAGATTGGATGGCGAGAGGGCTAGTGACTGTGTACCTGCAGAGCTGTACCTGTGGGGATGTGGACCTAGTGCTGTATTGTGGGATTGTGTTGGGGAGCTCTTTCTGAACAGGCATGGACGTGGTGAGCCAAATGGCCTTCATCAGTGCTGACATTTTCTATGATTCTACAAAAAGGTGTTTGCAGTAAAATAGGAATAAAGCAGAAGAACCTTGTTGTGGTACTTTGAATGGGGAAGAGGAGAAAAGGGCACCATGTGGGAGGGGGTGAGGATGTGGATGATCCTTAGCAATGGGGTAGGAAAAAAAAATGTGAGATGGTGGGACAGAGAGGAAGGCAACATGACCTTGGGGTGAGGGTAGAGAACAGGGTAGCAGCAGGAAGCACAACACCTACATTTAGCCAGATGGGAATAAACTGTTATTTAATAAGTAGGAAGGGACACATAGTGCCAGTATGAACTGGTAGCCTTGGAGAAGTGATTCTGTGACCGGGTGAAGGGTTGGGTGGATTAGTGTCCTTTGTGAACAAGAGATGGGGGTGTTGGATGTGAGAAAGAGATTGAATAAATTCAAGTTATACTTTATTGTCATTCACCCATATGCTGTAAAACACATGGGAGAACGAAATGTCGTTTCCTCCAGACTCTCCCAACAGAGGACATACATAGAACAGAGAACATACAATAAATGCAGACAGAAAAACTATGCAAGCACAAATAGTGCAAAAAATGGTATATACAGGATGCAAAATTAGTCCAGGGTTAGTGCAAACCCGAAGTGGACAAAGAAAATACAGAGCTCAGTGTATTGCACTAAGTGTATAACCATGTTCAGCAGCTGCCAAAGTTCTTATGCGCTGTTGTGCAAACCAGGAATTTTGACGCGGCATTTGTCTGAAACTGCCCCCAGGGTATTCAGGAGCCTGACAGCCTGGGGGAAAAATCTGTTGTACATTCTAGTAGTTCTGGCCCGGATGCTCCAGTACCGCTTGCCAGACGGCAGTGGGACAAATAGTCATGGGAAGGATGAGAGGGGTCATCTATGATTCTGCAGGCCTTGCGGGTGCATCGTGTGTTGTAGATGTCCAGGATGGAGGGAGGAGGTACTCCAATGATCTTTCCAGCTGTGCTTGCAATTCTCTGCAGAGTCTTGCGGTCTGAGGTGTTACAGTTACCGTACCAGACAGAGATGCAGCTGGTCAGGACACTCTCAATGGTACCCCTATAGAATGTGGTGAGGGTGGGGGAGGGCAGGTTTGCTCTCTTCAGCCGCCATAGGAAGTGGAGACGCTGCTGTGCCTTCTTGGCGAGGGAGGAGATGTTGGTTGACCAGGACAGGTCGTCTGCTATGTGTATTTCCAAGAACTTATAGCAGCTGACTGTCTGTACAATGGTACCATTGATGCACAGGGGTGAGTGGTCAGCCTGGGCCTTTGTAAAATCCACAATCATCTCCTTTGTTTTGTCCACGTTCAAGGAGAGATTGTTGACTCTCTCTGGCCACTGGAAAATGTGTGTCAGTTTATTACATTACAGTATTAATCGTAGAGAAAGGTATGTCATATTTTTGGACAATGTCAATTTCTCTTGAAGCTGTCAGGCAGACTGTTTCTAGATGGGCACTTGAGCATATCACAGGGCATTCCAGTGTCTCTTCTAGATTAGTTAGGCATTGTCTGCCTCTTCTGAAGCCTTGTTGAACCCTTCTTACAAATTTAATTTTTTGTTCACTGTTCCCAATGATTGCTTCTGTTATTTGGCCAGTTGCTGATTTATTATAGATAGCTCTAATTTCTTGAAAAAATGTATTTGCTTTCTTTCACTGTGTGGTGTCTTTTTCCACCTCTCTAATGGAATACATTGACTTGATAGCTATTTCCATCATTTGAACGCTTGATGCAGGGGAGAATTTGCGTTTGTGGCCTATTTTGCAGTTTCTGATAGCAGGAGATATCCCAAAAGTGCAAGTATAAACTGGATACAAAGCCTTAATCAAATTTGTGTGGAAATGTTTGACGTTTCCAATCAAATTTGATTAAGACTGACAATTGAAAGGAGAAAGAAAAATTCACTGAACACATTGCTACTTTAAGCACTTGCCATCTTTAACTTTTGGAAAGAATTCTAAGTCTATACTGTATTAAAGTCGTAGAGTCATACAGCACAGAAACAGGCCCTTCGAAAACACAGCACAGTAATACAGCGAGTAGAACACATTCTCCCTGTCACCCAGTGGGTTCCCTCCATATTCCAGAGATGTGTGCCTTGGTAGGCTAATTGACAATTGACCCTTGCGTGTAGGTGAATGGTAGTATTGGAAGCCGGGGGTGGGTTGCGGGCGGGGTGATGGGGGGGGTGTTGGGGACAATGAAATGGAATTAGTGCTTGGTTTGCATTGTTTTGGTGGGCCAAAAGGCTTGGTTTCATGTTGTATGACTCTAGGACTCCATACAGTGTGTCATTTTGGCTCCTGCTGATTGTCAGTCTATCTTTTCATTTTATCTTTAGAAAACAGGCTAAATCCAAATCTGTGCCAAGTATATTTTATGTTTAAAATACTAATCCTTACAATTAGCACTGATTGAAAATGTTTTTCTTTGTACAAATGCATTCTGCATATCTGTCTGTTAATCCACTACAGAGTTGATGATGTGGAGATTGGTTAGTGTGGAAGAGGAAGCCATTCATTTCATTTATCAAGGCAGTTCCAGTTGTGTGATCTGACTCGTAGCCCAAATGAAATTAGATAATACCAAGATTCAGTTAAGATATGCAGGAACTGACAAATAGACACATCTAATTTTACAATTAGGCTTGTGAGTTGCAGCAAAGTCATAAAAAATTTAATTGTGTGGAATGTTGCACTCATGCAAACCCACGTTTAATTTCAGCTTCATAATGAGGTTTGTAAATCACGTGGCAGTTTCAGGATAATGCTCAACTGAGTGTTGCAGATTTTTTTAAAGCCTTGTGTCTTCAATGTCATTGGTAAAATGGTTCCATTCAGTCATGAAAAACAGTGAGTGAAGATTAGGCAAGAATGAAATTGAAGTTGTTTACATACATTAGTGTACATCAAGCCAGGAATTCTTTGAATGCAAGGTTAACTTGAATAGTTAGCAATTGCCCCAGCCCCTCATTCCCTTCCATACTCAATAGAGAAATACTCCTTTTAACAGCTTTTTAAACCTTTTAAGATGAGTTTTACCTATTTGTTCTATTTTCTCCAAGCCCCCATCATGGAGATGGGAGGAGTTTTGGGAAAATTGGGACCCTAGTGTTAGAAATGGGGTAGATCCCTATAAGTGAGGATGGTATTGATATTCTATAAAGGCGCTGACAGTTATCAATCACCGAGTTTTATTTCCATTAATTTTGGTGAGTAAAACAGTGGGTAAGACTCTCTAGTATCCATGTTATACAATTGCACAATGTTGATAAAGAATATTAATGACAGAATCCAAAGGCTTTTTATCTCCTGGACCTTAGTTAAATGCTGATGGCAGAATTCCCATCTATCTGAATTATTAGGACTGATCCCCATATCTCCTAGCCTTGTGATCCTGTATTCAGGCACCAATCCTCTAGGTTGCTGCTAAGAAACAGTCCATTACTTCCAGTCAGCAATTGTACTTGTCCTGCATCATGAGTCCTGCAATCACCTACATGTGGGTGGCTGTCTCAGTCATTCTAGCCGAAGTGTCTTCAACTTCATTTTTTTATTCCCCTCCTATGGCACTGTTCATTTGGAAAATAGATCCAAGGCTCAATATCTGGGACTCTTTGGACCTTAACATTCACATGTGGGGCGAGTATTTCTAATGAGGTGTTCTCATTTCCCTGGCGTTGTAGTAGCTGAGATAAAGTGGTTCTGAAAATGACATCTCCTTCCAAATCAATATCGTATCAATTTTCATGATTGGTGGTATAACAAAATGAGATGCACTTTGATTTAAAAGAGAAAAACCCATTACATTAGCAGCATTAATAATAAGATCTTGGAGTTCTTGGTGTAAGCCCATCAGGGCAAATTAAAAGCTAAAGTGATTGAGAGAAATGAGAGAGTGATCAGCAAGGTTGGTCCACTCACCACTGCAGAATGAAATAGAGCCAATGATTTTCTGCTCACAGTCTCCTTGCTGATTTTAATCTCTGGCGTGGTTGTGACCCACAATTTATTGACCGCATTGGTTATGCACTCAACTTGTACGAGTATCTCAGACCTTTTTTACCCCTCCTTTAACTACTGAGGAGAGGATGGATGAATGTCAGCAGGCATTACAATTGGTTCATTAATTAGCATTTTATAACATCTTTTTTACTGGCAATGAAGGCGACCTAGTTCTGCTAATGTGATTTTTCACTTGCAATCAGTTTTAGTTTGATTGAGGTATTTAGTTTCTAAGTCAACTGTAATACTTAATTGCCTCTGTGGCAAGGATTACTTGGAAATATAGTGCACGTTTTTACCATAATAGCTGTTGGGAAATAATTCCTTTTGACCGTATGTGGTTCCACAACTGGGAAATATCATTGGGGCTGTATGGAATGCAGATATATGCAAAATTTGAAGATCTGTCTCTTGATGGAAAAGTTTACAAAGGATATATGGGCAACACATATCCTTTTTCTGCTACAGCACTGGAGGTCCTGCTGCTAAAGATGGATAGCTCCCAAATTTTTGCTGTTTCTTTGTGATACCCATTTTAGGGCAAGTTGATTCCCTTTAAGAATTGCTTCCATATTTGATTTTAGAATCATCACCTCTTAGTATTACAGGGAAAGCTTCCTTGCTCATCTAGTGTTGCGATTGCTGCATTGGGGCAATCAGCCAAGGATGCAAAAGCTGGCTCTGCTCAACGAAGACCATTTTACAAGTGTTTTCCCAGTCAAACAATGTGGGCATCACAGTCTGCCTTCCACAACAACTCCTTTCTGGGTAACAGCTTTTAAGACATATTGATATTTCTCCACCCTGACCCCTCGATGCCCTTGCTCCAATTTGCCACTATTTTCCAAAACCCTACCAGTATCCCAATCCCCATCATGATCATTGGTGAGGAGCACCAATGCGCCTCCCCCAATTCCTGATCATGGGGTATGCATGTCGAGGCTAAGGCTGCTAGACATCCTAAAATTAGCCTTCAAATGAACTACTAGGTGGCATATTTCCTATCTTGACAAAGTGCAACACCTGATCAATTTTGCCTATGACCTTGGACCTCAAACACAACTGAGATCTATGGGGTGTGTTAGTGGGGTGGTCAGCAACTGAACTGTCCATTTGTGCCCCATGTCACATGCATCCAGTGTATCATTTAGGGAGCACACAAATTTCCAGCAAAATTTATATTTTAGAATTTCCCCTGCAGGCTCCAAACTGATGATAAACTGCAATGTGGCACCATTCTGGATCAATTCACTGTGAAATGCAGAGCAAATGTTTCAACAATTCTTGCCCATTTTGGTGGTGCTCTAAACATAAACTAAGTAAAAAGCCACCTCAGATAATCTGCACTTCAAGAAAGTGCAGTGAATGGGAACTCATTGTAAGCAAAGACATTTTGAAGATTGGGAAGTCTAAAGAATCCTGCAGTTCACTTTTAAGTGAAATGCATTGGCAATATCATTGTTTTGAAATATTTGCATTTGTTGCAATGTGAAAAGGAAGCTGCAGAGGTGGTCATTTGCATATTGACAATGAGGCTGTCAACGAAGCTCTTATTTACATTATACAGCAAACCTAAACCTCTTCCGCCAAACTATCTGCAATCACAGACTCTGCTTTAATCAGCAGGTAAAAGGGGATGAGTTAATATATTTAATACTGTTAAATACAATACTGTTTCATTTGGTTGAGAGGGTCAGGCTGTAGAGAGTACCGTTTGTACCGCAGAGCGGATTCCTCTGAAACCGAGCACTAATTCACCAACCAGCTGCTCATATCCACATTAGTACTTGTGTACTATTCAAATTGTAGTTCTCCATTTTATTTTTGGCTGTAGTCATTTCCCAGTTGCTGGAGAAGATCTATGCCAGCTAGACAAAACCTACAACCCTGTTTGTACAGACTGGCACTTTCCAAGTAAAATGGATGGCCTCTTCTGCTGCTGCCAAATTGCCTTTGGGGCCTTTGCAGGCTTTGTAGGTGCCAGCAGAGTGCATAAGTCTTCAGAGCTGGAAACACAGCCTCGTTCACCATGCGGAGCTTGAAGTTTGGATTACCTTTAAACCCTATGCAATAAAGATTAAACTGTCTCTAGCAAAAAGAAATTTCTACAGTACAATGCAGCTTATACAGTAAAATATGTTGGAAACTTGCAGTGTTAAGAATTGAAAATTTCATTTCTGTAAGAACTCTAAAACCTAAAATAATGCACCTTTCAAAGTTTTACAACCACATTTTAAATAAGATAAGATTTCTCTATTAGTCACATGTAATCGAAACACAGTGAAATGCATCTTTTGCGTAGAGTGTTCTGGGGGCAGTCCGCAAGTGTCGCCACACTTCCAGCGCCAATATAGCACACCCACAACTTCATAACCCGTACGTCTTTGGAATGTGGGAGGAAACCGGAGCATCTGGAGGAAACCCACACAGACGTGGGGAGAATGTACAAACTCCTTACAGACAGCAGCCAGAATTGAACCCGGGTCACTGGCACTGTAAAGCGTTACACTAACCGCTACACTACCGTGCCTGCATTACAGTAGGCCATGCATTGAAATGACTACATTAAAAAGTGCTGGGAACACTCATTAGGTCAGGCAGCATGTGTGGAAAGAGAAACAGATTTAACATTTCAGGTCGAAGACTTTACATCAGAACTGATGGATTGATGAGTTTTTATTTCAAATTTCCACCATCTGCAATTTTTTGATTTTCATGACCCTGATATGTTGTATTAAACAGTATGACTGAATGTGTTTGCTGAACTAATGTACAGTGGTGTTGTGCTACTCTTTCCTCTGATTGTTCTGCTACAGATGACTGGTACACAACTGAAAGGTGAAGCATTTCCATGCTGTCATAGAAGCTCATTAGGCTGTTATGGCAGTTCACCCAGTTCCTCCAATGTGGGAGCACAATGAATAATTCCTTAGATGAATACAGCCAAGTATCTTGGAAAAATCCAGGAGTTGCGTGAATGCAGCAGGTCCTAGTTGTTTCCTTGACCATATTCTTGTGGCAGAGTTAGACTGTTGCACATATATCTGTAGTTGTATACAGTTTCCTAACTGGGGTCATGAACATTACCAGAAGGGGTTGCAGCATTCTGCTTGCCTTACTGAATGCTGGGTAAGTTGCTTGGTCCCTAAAGAGTGACCGTTGAATTTTCTAAAATGTATGGAGTGGGACACTGTTGTCAGCCTAAGCATTCATGAGTTAAGGATGACATATAGGTCGGGGGTCATGTTTCTGATAGCAGTGAGCCAGAATTTCCTCTCTAGACTGATAACGTTAAGATGAGAAGTGTTAATGCCCTGGTAACAGAGCCTATGTGAGATGATTTTGAAGGGATTGATCATAAGACCATAAAATATAGGAGTAGAATTAGGCCATTCGGCCCATCAAGCTTGCTGTGCCATTCATGTGCTTGCTGTGCACATCAATGCCCATTCATTGATGGGCACATTCATGCCCATCAAGCTTGCTGTGCCATCAATCATGGCCAATTTTTCAACCCCATTCTTCTGCCTTCTCCCTGTAACCCTGAACCCATTTACCAGTCAAGAACCTATCAATTTCTGCCTTAAATACACCCAATGACTTGGCCTCCACCGTCCCCTGTGGCAATGAATTCCACAGATTCATCACCCTCTGGCTGAAGAAATTCCTCCTCATCTCAGTTTTAAAGATATGTTCCTTTATTTTGAGGTTGTGCCCTCGGACTGAATGATGAGAAAGAGAGAAAAACAGAATATTTAGTAGGCTTGACTTTCAAGACGCACAGAAGTTCCCACCCAAACAAGTGTGTGTGTTAGTGCATGTGCCTGTGTGTGTGCCAGGGAATCTTCCTATTGAACCTGAAATAGGTAACTCTCATGTAAGTGCAGTGGCCCCATTGAAATCAATGGGAAGAAATAGCGGCTGGAAGACTTTTTTATTTGATTTGTCAGCTGGTTTAAATGTATTTAATTGTTTTAAGTGCATGTGAGTGTATTTAATTTTTTTAATATTACATGTTTTTTAATACTTACCAGGCTTTTTGAAGTCTTGGATGACAGAGAAATTCAAGAACATTCAATTTAAGTGACAGCTGGTGAGACTGGGGAACAGAGCCTGGTCCACTGTCAAAGCCATGTTGTAAGTGTAGCTGGCAGCACAGATATGCGGGGAGCCAGGCTTTCAGGGAAAGACTATACCCAGGACCACTCTGGAAGAACCAAGAGCAAATGGATAGTGATCCAGTGGTCAGTGCATGATCTGCCTTGTAGAAAAACATTTAAAACAAGGATTTATAATTCACTTTGAGTACAGCAGAATAATCTTAGGAATAAATGACCAACTGCAGTTCATGGTGTTTGTGTGTATATATGTGGTGATGGTGGGGTGGGGGGGTGAAGAGAGAGAGAAAGAAAGACAATGGGAAACAGATGTTTGGTGATTACAGCCAATGACTGGAACTGGAGTGCTGTGGGGTAGCTGGTCAAGAAAATCAGTTTCCCTTTTCCATGCTCAGGGTGGATGCAGGAGGTGTAGGATAATGAATGGAGTTAGATCCAGAGCTGAAGTGTTTCTAAATGTCAGTAACCTTTAGATGGAATTACAACCTCTAACAGTGTAACTCCTAAAACTCCTTTAATCTATAATATATGTAGATATATATAGATATAAATATATATCTATATATATCTACATATATTATAGATTAAAGCAATCAAAAGCATAATGGCTGGTCAGGAATGATTATTGAAGGTTGAAGGGTTGATAATGTCGTTAGTTCTCTATTGATAAATAACATATTCTTTTTCACGACAGAGTATTTAATAAGGACCAAGTACCAGTTTCAAGCAGTGCTGTTTGAAAGAGATTGGAAATTTAATGTACCTATCCATATTTTGTTTAAAAATTCCTTGAATGCTTCAGCTAATGTCTGCTTAAGACAGATATAAAGGTTTTCACAGGAAAGAAAGAGCTATGCATTCAGATTGGTTTATACTTACTGTCTTGTTTCTGCTGTTCTCTAACCACAATTCAAAATTTGGATATCAAAATATTGGCAGATATTTTTATAGCATCTGCTTTTCATTACTGTCACAACTTTGTTTAATCCAGTGAACAAAACTGAACTGGAATGAACAGGATTGAACTGGGTTTACAGAATATTGATTAACTTCTATGCAAACATAATGTCCAAGATTTCCGTTGTGCCTGACTAAGCAGAAATGCTTGACTCCACAACCAAATTGAGATATAGTTGGAGATGCTTTGAACACAAGGTTTGGGATCATATCCACAGCACAAACGTCAGTCATTAGACTTTCAGCATTTCTCATTGTAGAACACGCACAACCTATGGCTTTTGTAGATAATGGAAAAGCATTTCAAAAGACATTAATTTTCTAGCTTCAGTCCTCAACCCCTTTGGTAAAGAGCTGGAATGAATGTATTTTAGTTCTGAAAGAGAAAGATACCAGTTAGATGAAACTGTAGATGTGTGCTAAGTATTATCATTTTATTACAAATACTGAACAGCTGAAATCTTCACGTACACATTTCTGGTGATGCAGTATTTGGAGATCCAGAAGCATTTTTTACTCCCTAATTTAACTAAAAGGTCAAAATCTGTAAGATCTGATACTCTTCATTTCTGAAGTAAGAATTTTACTTTGAATTTCAGTCCCATGATGTAATTATGTTTTCCTGTTTGAAGCAGCTTTCGAAGTTAACAGAAATAGCTGCTTCACTGGCTGTGAAACACATAGGATGCCCTGAAGCCATGTAATGTGCTACATAAATGCAAGCTGTTCCTTGTTCTCAAAGGAACCCAATATGAAAAATACACTGAAGTTTTTATTTTAATAACAGTTTACTTTTAGAAGAGGGCCTGATGATTAAACTCTTACTTTGAAACTGATTAGGATGTTCAAAAAAAATTACAACTCAGTCAGAAGACACAAAGATAAGAAAAAATGTTATATACTCAGCAGGTAGACCACAGCTGTGAGAACAGAAACAGTAAATATTTCAATTCGAAGACCCTTCATCAGAACTGGAAAGGAGACAAAAGAAGCTTGTTATGCTGCAGTGAGGGTGGACAAGAGGGGTCTCTGACAGGTTAAAACTCAGGGGACTGTAGGGATAAACTGTAGAACAAGGTGTCTGGTCAATGAGTGAAAGGGAGCCATTATAGAGTGAGAACATTGACAAAAGAATGCAGTAGTTGCAAAATCCAGAGCAGGAAGATATGCCCAGCAGATCAGGCTGAGCATGTCCTCCACTCCCAAAGAAAATAAAGAAGAAAAAAAGATTTAAAAAAACACAAACAAGCTGAGCTAATATCACTGATGGACACACAAGAAACTACAGATGCTGGAAATCTGGACTGATGAAGTCCAAATGAAGGGTCTTGACCCGAATCATTGACTGTCAATTTCCCCCCATAGATGCTGCCTGACCTGCTGAGTTCCTTCAGTGCCTTTGTATGTTTATCACAGATGGATGACTGATACAGACAGAGGATACAAAGATGCAGCTGAAGTGATGTCATTGCATCACTGTTCTATATTGATTGAAAGGGATGTTTTCTTTATTCATTCGCATGATGTGAGCATTGCTAGCTAGGCCGGCCTTTATTGCCCATCTCTAATTGTCCCTTGTACTATGTCTTGCTGGGCCATTTTGCAGGGCAGTTAAGAGTCAACCAAACTGCAATGGGTCTGGGGTCCCAACCGGACCAGATCTGCCTTCCTCCTCTCACTTGGACTCGCCTTTCATCTCTCTCCCTCACTGCTCCTACCCTTTTATTCTGGCTTCTGCCCTTTTTCTTTCAAGTCCTCATGAAGGGTCTCGGCCTGAGCCGTTGACTGTTTATTTCCCTGCATGGATGCTGCCTGACCTGCTGAGTTCCTCCAGCATTTTGTGTCTGTTGCTCCAGATCTGCTGAGAAGGCAGATTTCCTTGATCCAATTGAATTTTTGTAATTTCATGGTCACCATTACTAATGTAGGCAAACTCACTTTATTTGTGGGGGGGGGGGGGGGGTGGTGGTTGCCTTCCTAGAAAACGGGCCATATTGTGATTTTCCGTAACATGAAGGCGCATGCATCAAGAAACGTGAGTTGAACGAAAATAAATTTTATGTTGATTCACACAAATTTTATTCCATACCTCAGATTTTTGGGTAGTGATCTGTGAATTCTGTAAGGGAGAATTTTCGTAACTTGAGTGGCCATAACTGAATAATCTAATAAAAAATAATACACATGTATTTAAATTTCCCAGCTGAGGAGGTGCGAATTTGAACTCCCAAAAGACCAACACTTGGGATCTAAGTTGAGTAACTTTAGAAGGTAATATTCTAGAAAATGGAGCACACAGAACCCAATTTCCACATGCAAATCGTGCGTAAAAACAAAACCATTTTAGCATGTTTTTAGATGGGAGTCCCACAAATGGAGAATTGGACGAGGCACTTCTGGGAATTATTAGCTTTCCACATGTGATGATGTCACAGCACTCATCCCTGCCTGACTCACAGAAATTGGAGAAATAATGTGCAATCCACAACCTTCATTGTAAACTAACAGTTAAATAAGAAGTGAACCCTGCAGCAGGTCAGCTAGGATTTTTCATTGCTGCACTTATTCATTGCATGATATGTTATTCATTACAGTGCTTATTACAGAATTTCAAAATTATGCACAGCAGAGATATGCTGCAATCTCTGGCTGAACTACAAGTCCATGCCTTGCAGTGATGTGGGGCCACTCATGACATGGCATTCATTTGATGATGACGGTCACGTGGCGTGAGGAGTGGAGTGGGTGTGGCCATATACACAAGTGTCATATGTGCCTCCTCTCCTGTGCTTTCTTAGAACCCACGACATTCTTTGCTGCTTTACTGTGGCTGTGCTGGAGAGAGGTCTTTGAGGCTCTGACAGCCTCCCCATGCATCACAGTGGCTAAGATACAGAGCTGCAAGCTCAGAAGACAGCTGCTATCAGCAACTGTACGGATTCCTTGTTAAAACAGGAATCAGCGTGAAAGCTACCCTAACAAATTTCTAAAGCAAAATGTGATTTTCTTTTGGAGGCCCCCTGATTGGGTATTGGTGCTGAACAAAGCGCCCATTTAGTACACCAAATAAGAGTGAAATTCATTTATTAGGCATAAGTACCTTTTGAAGATCACACATTAAGTCCTTTTAAAAATCTTAAAATATTAGTTCATAAACTACTGATACTGAATTAGGTAAATGTTTACATAGCTTTTGCATTTCATTGTTCTTTGAGGAAGCTAAGAACTAAGAACTTTCAATTGTGTTAGGTTTTAGTGAAAAGGTAATTGCAGCCAAGATTGAAATCTCCATTAATGTGTCAAGTAATTTTCATTTTCACTGAAGGTCAGTTTGCTAATTGTGGTCCCAGTAGATTTTGAATTGGCAAACAGCACTTTGTAATTGGGCATACATTAATGGATGCTTTGCTATTCCCATATCGGCAACTACATTGTTGCCAGCAGAAACGAGTGTCTGATTCATATGTGTTTTGTACTGCAGAAGAGTGAAGGTGAGCCCAAGGACAGTCATTTGAATGGTCTCCGTAATCTTTTGAGATTTACTTTTTGTTTCTGAGTCACTGTCATGGTCAAGTGCAATAGATGTATTTTAAAGTGCTGTTGGCCAGGACGGAAAGCAAGTGAGTCAAAACACTTCCACTCACAGAAGCACTTTGTTAGACTTTGACCTGAAATGTTAATTCTGTTTCCCTTTCCATAGATGCTGCCTGATCTGCTGAGTGTTTCTAGCAGTTTTGTTTTTATTTCAGGTTTCCAGCATCTGCAATCTTTTAGATCTTTTACTTTATTCACCAATATTTTGCCACAGAAATAGGCAATGTCTTATTTGAAGATGAATGGTGCTTTAGCACTTAATCTGTTCACCATTTCAATAATGATGAAGCCCTACATCTACCAACACTCTTTCAATGTCTATCAGAAAGAGGAAAGAAAATACTGAATACTACTTCTGCTGCTACTCCACAACTAGGTGGACGTTGACCAAATATATGAGATGCAAGAAGAAACATGGAGTGTAGTACCACAAAATTGGCAAGTCTCAAAGGGAAATAGAGATAATCTTGTGTTTAATAGCATGTTGATGAAAGTTTAAAAGTTGAAATTTTTTTTTCAGTGTTAGTGTGACTTAGTTGACAGTGGTCTTTCTTGTAGAACAGAATATTGTGAATTCCAGCTAACCCAAGTCATGATAGAATAAGGCTTATATTTCAGCAGTAAGAACACTCCAAATGTAATCCATTTTCTGGTAAAGTACTATGTAATATCCTTATTCAATGTAAACACAGGTTCTACTGTACACAGGTTCTACAGCACAGTATGGGCCCTTTGGCCCACGATGTTGCACTGACCTACATAAACACCTACTCCCTGATCAATCTAACCCTTTCCTCCTACACAGCCCATAACCCTCCATTTTGCTTACTTCCTTGTGCCTTTCCAAGAGTTTTTTAAATGTCCCTATTGTATCAGCCTTTACCACCACCCCGGCAGTGCATTCCAGGCACAAGTAGGTGTGCTGCACTGTTGATGGTACGGTTTGGAAGGAGCCATTAAGCTGCAGTCAGTTCAGGTGGATAGAAAAGATCCTAAGATTCACAGTGGAGGAACAGCAGGATGTTCTTGCAGCCAACAATCAGCACTGCACCAAAATCCTCTTTAAAGCAGGTTAACCTGTCATCTTCATTGCATTTGCATTTGTTAGGATGTTGCTGTGTGCAATCAGCACCTGCCTATGCTTAAAAAAAAGACTCAAACTCTTTTTAAAGTCCTATGAGTATAGTGAAACATTCTTTAAATGTTCTGTCTCTCTTTCTCACCTTTATTGTCCTCTTGTAAATCCCTAGTGTTTTCATATTCTGCATCGCTGAGTACAAACTGTTTCTTTTTGTATAAACATTGCCTTGAATGAGGGAAAGGAAGCAATTATGTAGATTGTTAATACATTGGAAATGTTTCTTGCAATTGGACTTTGATGGAATGAATTTGCAACTTACTTTTAGAAGAAAAGATATATTCTTCTCATTGTCACCACTGTAGCATATTTTCAGCAGAGTTTTGGAAAACCATTGTATGGCTGGATTATTCTCCAGTGGCACAAATTTGGCATGTGTGTTTTCTAATCAATGTTACTTGATGAAGCACAATTTGACAGCTGTTCTGCTGTTGAAAACACCTTGACAAGTAAGATGGATGCACTGCAACCACCTGGATAGTGCATTGGGATCCACAGAATTACAATAAGAACCATATTACTTGGGCCTATATCAAAGTATGGCTGTAAACTCTTTCCATTTAACCTTTTAGTATTAGAATTTGCTGCAGGTTTTGCTGGAGACTATTTGGACAGGATTATGACCCAAGATACAGGGCCTAAGAATTGAATGGCACCTTCTTAGACAGAGCTGTGTGAAGTTTTGGGAAACAGCTATCACATATTACTTAGAGGGTAATTGGACTTTGGTTCTATCAACATTATGCATATCAATGTTGCAGTGCAGCCAATTTGCCAGTGAAATAAAATGTTCCCTCACTACTATATAATGCTTCTCTCACTCTTCACTGAGAATGAATTTCTTGACTCATGATTGATTTATCATTGGAAATAATTGCGTTGCATACGAAAATTCCCAGGAAATTGAGTTTCTGTAGAACCAACATATAAAGTGTTAGGGAGATACAGTAAGTGCAGCACTCTGTTATATTACTAGTTAGGAATGCAGTAATAATTTGTGATTTAAAACAAATTTAATGCCTTCATTTAAGAGGTATAACATTGTATCAAATTCTAAACCAACAGTGAACTGATTTCGAGAATTATATCAAATAAAGTAGTCAAAAACCTCTGAGAGATGACATTCAGCTTCTGTGGGGTAGAAATCAGGGACTGTCCTTGAGGAACAGTGTCTTGTCTTCTAGGCACGTTGTAGCCTTCTGTACTCAATATTGAATCTCACAAATTCAGATAACCAGTCCCTCCTGTTTGTTCAGAACTGATCAGTTCTCAGAGTCATAGAGCAGTACTGCACAGAAACGGGCCCTTCAGCCCAACTCATCCATGATGCCTATCCACACTAATCCCATTTGCCTTCATTAGACCTGTATCCTCTACTCCTTTTCTATCCAAGTACCTTTTAAATTGTACTTGCCTCTACTACTTCCTCTGGCAACTCGTTCCATATACCCACCACCCTCTCTGTGGAAAAACTTACCCCTCAGATCTCCCCTCTCACCTTAAACCTATGCTCTCTAGTTTTAGAATCTGCAACTACCCTAGGATAAAAGCTCTGATTATCTACCTCATAATTTTATAAACCTCAATAAGATCACCTCTCCGCCTCCTCCATTCCAGTGACCCAGCCCCTCAGTGTCTAGTATCCATTCTCTTCTTAGCAGTAAAGTCTTTCATTCCTGCCAACATCCTGGTGAATCTCTCCTGCACTTGTTCCAGTGCTACCACATCCTTCCTGTAGTGTGGCGACCAGAACTGTACACAATACTCCAAGTGTGGCCCGACCAAAGATTTGTACAGATGCAACATGACATTCCAACTCTTGTACTTCAATGCCATGACCAACGAAGGCAAGCATGCCAAATGCCTTCTTCACTACTCTATCCACCAGGGAGCTATGAACTTGCATCCCAAGGTCCCTCTGCACATCAATGCTCCTGAGATCCCTGCCATTTACTGTATAGATCCTGTTAGTATTTGAAGTCCCAAAATATATTACCTCACACTTGTCTGGATTAAGTTCCATCAGCCACCTCTCCACCCAAATTTCCAACTGGTCTATATTACCTCTGTATCCTTTCACATCCTTCTTCACTATCTATGATGTGAGATCATTAACCTGCAACACAGCTTCTCACTCTCGCTCTCTCTCTTGCTCTCCACAGATGCTGCCTGATCTGCCTCCAGCACTCTCTTCTGATTTCCAACAACTGCTGTGTTCTGTATCTCTCGGCTCCCACATGTTTTATTTTCTCTCCCTCCATTTTCTCCATCGATTCATTTTCCTCCATCGATGCTTCTTACAGATCAGCTATGATTAGCAAGCATTTATTTTCCTCTCTTAATGACACTGAAAGAGATTGTGTCACTTAGACAACCTTGCTCTCCATCCTATCACAGACATTCCTGTGTTCTTTGTAGCCCTTCCTATTTCTGCAAATGAAAATGTTTGCTCACTTCTCCATTTCAATTGGTAACATAACTCATGTTACACAGGACCCAGCCCCTCAATGTCTTGTAGTGGCAGTACATTAGATCGCACACGGCCTTTGCGTTGGCTACATCAAGCTTTAGTGCATCGCATACTCCTGCAGCCTGGAATATGCCAGAAGGCAGCATGACCTTATGGGTGTCTCATTGTACTGGAAGACCAACACATTTCGGATAGACTGAGTGCATCTTTCATGAAGTTGATGATCTTCCAGCAGCACTTGATATTTGTCTCAGTATGTGTCCCTGGGAATAGCCAGTGAGTCCTGTGTTATGCAGCTGCTCAGGATGAACCTTGACAAGGACCCTTGCATCCTTTTTCAGATCCTCGCAAATTCACAGTCCACAAAAAGGTGAACGATCATCTCATCCTCATCGCAGCTGCCTCGAGGGCAACATGTGTTGTGGGTGAGACGCCAACTGTACGGGAAGGATCTGACTGGCCCCTCTCATCACCAGCCAAGAGAGGTCTTGGTACTTATTGGTGACTCCTGGTGATGGGGCATTCTGTTAAGTCTGCTTGGGAAATCATCCACATTTTTTGGTATTTCAGAAATAAACTTTATTCATAGAAAGTATTTACAAGAAATACAAAAATAGTGCATGGCTTTTTCTACATTCAGTGTTGTTCAGTCTATATATTTGTTTATTATTAGGGCTATACATTTGTAGTATTAACACATGCTATGCACAAGACACCAATGCCACTCGTGGCCACCTTTGGATGATACAAACTTAAAGTGCTTTGAGAGGATTTTACCATGGCTTAGCCCCTCAATGTTTAGTGGCAGAAGGATCCAATACTGCAGTCCTTGCCCACAAAGCTTTTGCATTGGCTGCACCAAGCTTCAGTGCATCCCTCAGCACGTAATCCTGTAGCCTGGAATGTGTCAGTCAGCAGCGTTCTCTCACATTTTTATGAATAAAGTTTATTTTTGAAGTACAAATGCCTCATCATTGCACTGGAAGATGAACAAGTTTTGGGTTGACCAAAGTGCACCTTTTACCGAGTTGATGATCTTCCAGCATGATGTTTGTCTTGTCTGCATCCCTGGGAACAGCCCACAAATCAGGGAGTATTCCGTTATGCTGCTGCACGAAATGAACCTCAACGCAGGCCCTTACATCCTTTTCCAGACCTTCTTTGCAAATCCGCAGCCCACAAGGACGTGGACGGTCATCTCATCCTCATCGCAGCTACCACGAGGGTAGTGTGCATAGAGAGTCCTACTTATTGGGCTGAATATTCATGATCCACATTTTGACGTGTAGTGTCATTTACTCCAGCACCCACAAGTGTTTGTACAACCACATTTATACCATGATGACTTGTCCCTTTGTGTTTCCAGTTGCACATACTGAGATTTTCGTAGTGAATAAAGTCACCAGTTCATTCTCCTGCAGTTACCTCATCTGCTGGATAATTTGAAATGCAAATTAACTCCCTGCTAAAGGTTTTCATTTATGTAGTGCTGCACTGCAGAATTTAATTGCATTAATTTGGCTCCATCTTTGTGCCACATTCTTCTTATTTGCATAAAATTAATGTAGATTTTTGTTTAGGGTATAATTTGACAGGCAACTTTTAATTAATTTACATATATTGAGGATCTCTGTAGCTTTCTGCAGTCAGTGTGACTTGTGGTTCATTTTTGTTTTGTCTGGATTATATTTCTTTATATTCCTCCAGATTTAGTCAATGAAATAATGGCATACAATCAGTCTTATTTTAGTTTCTGTTACTGACATACAGGCTGAACACTGTTGAGAAATAATTATCCAAATTCATGCATCCAATCTTTATAAGAATATAAGAACGTAAGGATGTAGGAGTGGAGTAGGCTACTTGGCCCCTCTAGCCTGCTCCACCATTCAATATGATCATGGTTGATCTGCCACATCTAATTTTTTTTCCATTGAATGGAACAATTAAATGGAAATATTTGATTGACAGGAAGGCAGATTGTATTGAGACCACAGCCTGTTTCTTTGCTCAACACAATTCTCATTTTTCCCCTAATGCCCTCAATACTAATCAACAAGCTTCAAAACCTGGGTTTCTGTACCTCCCTCTGCAACTAGATCCTCGCCTTCCTTACTGGGAGACCACAGTCAGTGCGGCTCAGTAGTAACCTCTCCTCCTTGCTGACAGTCAACACAGATGCACCCCAAGGATATGTGCTTAGCCCACTGCTCTACTCTCTCTACACTCATGACTGTGTGGCTAGGCACAGCTCAAACACCATCTACAAATATACCGATGACCCCACTGTTGTTGGCAGAATCTCAGATGGCGATGACGAGGTGCACAGGAGTGAGATAGATTGGCTGGTTGAGTGGTGTTGCAACAATAAACCTCACACTTAACACCACCAAGACCAAGGAATTAGTTGTGGACTTCAGGAAAGGGAAGTCGGGAGAATACACACCAGTCCTCATTGAGGGATCAGTGGTGGAAAGGGTGAGCAGCTTCAAGTTCCTGGGCGTCAACATCTCCGAGGATCTATATTGGACCCAACACTTTAATGCAATCATGAAGAAGGCATGCCAGTGGCTCTACTTCATTAGGAGTTTGAGGAGATTTGATATGTCATCAAAGACTTGCAAATTTCTGTAGATGTACAGTGGAGAGCATTCTGACTGGTTGCATCACTGTCTAGTATGGAGGCTCCAATGCTCAGGATTGAAAGACGCTGCAGAGGGTTGTAGACTCAGCCAGCTCCATCACGGGCACAACCCTCCCCACTATTGAGGACATCTTCAAGAGACGGTGCCTCAAGAAGGGCATACATCATTAAGGATCCTTACCATCTGGGACATGCCCTCTTCTCGTTACTACCACTGGGGAGAAGGTACAGGAGCCTGAAGACCCATACTCAATGTTTCAGGAACAGCTTCTTCCCCTCCACCATCAGATTTTTGAATTGTCCATGAACCCATGAACACTACCTCATTATTCCTCTCTTGCACTATTTACTTATTTTTTATAACTTATCATAATTTTTATGTCTTGCACTGTACTGCTGCCACAAAACAACAAATTTCATGACATATGTCAGTGATAATAAATCTGATTCTAGTGCTTTCTAGAACTCTGCTAATAGTATAGTGCAGGAGAAAGTCACGTCTGTTTTTCTTCATAATCCAAAACATAATGGAGATGAGTGAATATTTAGAAATTCATTCTATCTGGTTCTGCCTTTTTTTTAGTAGCACCTTGATGTTCATGATGTGGTCTTGCATCATGAGCATATTGGACAAGTTTTATGGAAGGACTGAGGACGATGGGATGATTGATATTTCCTCTCCTTGCTCTTCTGCGATAGTACACTAATAGATCGTTGTTTGCTTTTTACAGGTGTCATGTCTGCAGGACTTTTTTGGTGATGATGATGTGTTCATTGCTTGCGGTCCAGAAAAGTTTCGATATGCCCAGGATGACTTTTCACTGGATGAAAATGGTAAGCGCTATAAGGATTAAGACTGTGAGTAATTTACAAACCAATACTGATCCTTTTGGCCCCAAGACTTTATGTTTGGAACCATCCCCACCAGATCATTTAAGTGAAATGTTTCATCAGGTAAAACCAAAAATGAAATGAATTCCTACAGGTATTGGATTTCAACATTCTATGGAAGAGTTTATTAAGCCTTGCATTAGTTGGGTATTTTGGCTGTAAGACATTGCATGTACAAAGACATACACTCAGGGAGAGCAGACAGTAGATGTGTCATTCTCAACCATGTCATAATTTGTAAGAAAATAAATGTTTTCTAACTTTGAAAGGACTTTTAAATTGGTTGGAAACATCCTCTTATTTATCAGATGGTCATGAATTAAACACATACAATGTGAGTTGGAGAATGGTATCCCTCCCCAAGCAATTCTCTCTCTCTCTCTCGTGCAAAAAAGCAAAAAAACTGCTGTTGCTGGAAATCAGAAATAAAACAGAAATTGCTAAAAGTCCTCAGTGGGTCAGGCAGCACTTGAAGAGAGAGAAACAGAGCTAATGTTTTAGGTAGAACTAATGTTTAGTCAGAACTAAGGCAAGTTAGAAATCAAACACGTTTTGTTGCAGAGAAGGACAAATGATGGAGAGAACAAAGGGATTTATCTGTGTCGAGCAAGAGAGACTGATGCAAACGTTCAATGGAGAATGAAGGAGAGAGAAAAAACTTGTGCTGAAACTGTGAAATATAATTGCTGGAAATCTGAAATAAAAGAGAATGCTGGAAATACTCAGCATCTGTGGAGAAAGAAACTTTCAGTTAACATTATAAGTTGATGAACTTTCACCAGAAGTAGCCAGTTCTGACACAACAGCAAAAGGCTGCATGTATGAAATTATTGAATCTGATGTTGAGTGCTGGAGCAGAACACGAGAGATGAGGTGCCTGGTCCGGGGATGAGATGCTGTTATTTCTCGAGCTTTTGTTGGAACACCATAGGAAACCAAGTTCAGAGAGGTCAGGGAGGAATTGGGATGGAGAATTAAAGTGACAGGTAATTGGAAAATCAGGGTTATCCTTGGTGGACTGATGGAAGAATTCTGTAAAGCAGTCACTCAATCAGCACATGGTTTCTCCATTGTTGGCAAGGCCACATCATGAGCATTAAATGCAGTACACAAGTTGGAAAGAATGCAGGTGGATCACTGCTTTGCCTGGAAGCAGTATTTGGTGGTTGGATGGTTGGAAGGGAAGAGGTTGCAGTTTTATGGGAAGGTGCTGTGAGAAGGGAAGCAGGCGCCTGAGGAGGGGGAAAAGTGAACCAAAGAGTCATGGAGGAAAAGGTCCCTTCAGCATGCAGAAAAGGGAAGGGGAGAGGAAGATGAGTCTGGTGTGGCATCATGCTGAAGGTGGCAGAAATT
Source organism: Pristis pectinata (assembly GCF_009764475.1). Classification (NCBI taxonomy): domain Eukaryota; kingdom Metazoa; phylum Chordata; class Chondrichthyes; order Rhinopristiformes; family Pristidae; genus Pristis; species Pristis pectinata. The sequence goes on from NC_067412.1 coordinate 84,869,663, forward strand.
ACCGGGGATGATCTGCTGAATGTGAAAGCTGGTGGAGAGGAAGGCAAGGACAAGGGGAACCCTAACCTTCTCATGGGTAGGAGGGTGAAAGCAGAGGTGTGGGAAATGGAAGGGTCACAATTGAGAGTGCTACCAACTCTGGTGGAAGGGAAGCAAGAGCGAGAAGGAAGACATCTCAGAAACACTGGTGTGTCAGTATCTTTTATCTCACGCTTGCACTATTGTACATTTTTTCTGTCTCTTTTATCCTCATTCATCCCCCATTTACATCTCCCAACAATAGTGATTAAACTTTCACCACACACCCTATGCTGGCACCATTTGTGTCACTCAGTTTCTCAAAGTTGCTACCTATCACTGACATCCTGTTGTTCTCTCTCTCCCTCCCCTTTCTCTAGGGCTGTAAACATGTTAGATCTTTAATGGTTCTAGGTATTGATGAAAGGTCGTGAACTTGAAATGTTAAGTCAGTTTTCCTTCCCACAGATGCTGCCTGACCTGATGAGTATTTCCAACATTTTCCGCTTTTTATTTCTCTTTCTAGACCATTTTGTCTATGATCATTAATGAAAACTTGACTCTTTATCCCTTCTTTCAATGAAAATTCATCAAGTAACTAGGATAAGCCAGTCAGAAGCTTAAAAATTCATGCTGTCATATCTCCTGATGGGAATACTGTGCTTTCACTGATATCCGCAGTCATTTCTGCCTTCACACGTTAAAGTGCCTCAAGTCCTTGTTTGATTATTTGGTCAACGTTTTGATGACCAAGGTAATACAGACCAACTTGCTTGAAGCCTGGAAAATGGATGCCTGCCTCAACACTGAGTCTTTCAGCGTCGAGTCCACATCCGATCCAGTAAGTATAATTTCTTAAGTGATTGATAATTTCTGTGGATTTAATGTCAATCTTTGGTTGCAGTTCTTTGAAATTCTGAGCAAGGTCAGTTGGCTCTGTCTTCTCCCCATTCCTCCTTGCTGCCATTTTCTTTCTTGGATTACCATGAAATCCTGCATAGTCCATTAGTTTTACTATAATTTTATCATTTCAGGTTTTCTTGGCATATGCATTTGATATTTTACATCCTAAGCAGGATTTAAGGCTGTTATTCATGGTTTATTTCCTTCATTTGCCATTCACCTGAAACATTAACACAGATGTTATTTTAGGAAAGAGTTGTGGTTTTTGGTCTTCTAATGTTGGCCATAATTAGCCAAATAGTCAGGATAGATATCTGGAATTCCCCAGTGTTAGTCCTAATTTGGTGGCCAAGAGTTTCCACATCTACAGTTTGGTCAATTTACCTTTTAGCACTGCTTAGAACTAAAACTTAATTAAGCTCAAACTTAAGTGCCAATACAAACACAGGCCAAAGATACTGAAGCCAAATGCTGGATGGAGAAGTGGCCTTATTACATTTCCTCAGAAGTATCAACACCTTCTTCACTAGTCAAAGGGGAAGATGCTTACTAAAGTCATTTTCAAGGATTTCCTATGAAAATTCCTCATTTATTTAGATCTTACTTCAACATAAGGCTGACTTAGCTACATGAGCTACTACAGCAACACATTCAACAGTGAAACTACATTAGTAAAGTTTCATTCAAAATCTGACTACTTTTTGCTCTTAGTATCTGTACTATTTATTGAAAACTGTCTGAGCTATTTTTATACATATTGACATCTCTTCCTTTAATGTACACATTATTAAGAGTACTTAACTGCTAATGCATGCTGCCCAAGCTTATACCTATTCAGGCATTTGACTTCCATGAATTGTATTACTGCATTAGTGGAGGCAACTCAAATGGCAATGATGCAGTGGGCCAGATCCCACTGATGGCGAGTGGGCGGATCCATAAACAACAGTCAACTAGTTTTATGGCGGACATCATCGTGGTCTAGGATACTGTGCCTATGGAGTGCAGTGTGGTAATGCAGAAGGTATATCCTGACCTCTTGCTTTTTTCCTGGACTTAACATGGAGGGGCCTGGTATTCTTCAAAATTGGCTTGTCAACCCATTACTAGCTTAGAGCTGGTAAGCCTGGTGTAGCCCCATTAACAAAACTTAAACCTTAAATTTAATTAATATTAATGTTTTAATTAATTTACTTGTTTTAAAAAATCCTGAATAATTTTTAAAGTTTAATGTATCTACACTTTTCCTCAATGCCTCTGATCACCAGAGACACTGAGAAACAATGAAAAGAAACCTATGACAGCATAAGTTCTCAGAAGACCATCAGGGTGGTCCATGGGCAAGGACTTACTTTCCACTGCTTGTGACCAAGTCACCAGTCATAGCCTTCTAAACCTCATGGAACATCCAACACAGTAACACCAGCAAGACCCTAGGAGCCGTACAGGTTCAACGGATTAGTACAGCTGATGGAGGGCAGGGCAACTATGAGGGTCAAGCCAGGTCAAGCTCAGCTGCATTTTTTTCACAGGTTAAGTGGAAGGTAGGTAGGTTCTGATCAGCAGGTAATGAAGTCAAGGTCTTTCAGAAGACTAGGCTGAAATCTTCCCACCTGCTCAATGTTCTCTCCACATCATGTTCATATGTGGTCCAGCGTATTTTGTTTTCAGAATGTGTTTTGTTCATTGACACCCTATTGTTTTCTTTAACAGTTAACATCTTCGTTTCTCGAGAGCTCATTGCTCCCTGAAATCCTTCTCCTCCTGTTTCATTTAGGAAGAAAGCCATTCCACCGTGCACACAAGCAGGGTTCCATGAGTAAGGAAAGGGACAACAGAGGCCATGTCCAGAACAAGTGAGCCTTCCATCCATCTACCTCTTCCTGCAACCCACAACAGCTCATTTTTCCAATTTTTATCTTTAATTTGGAACTCCAGTGGAGAATTCCCTCACTTTTATGAACACTTTTAACTTTTCAGTTGCCTATTAATAGCTCATCTTAAATAAATGTTATTCAATCAAATATTTCAGTGTGTTCTTTGGACTCTGGTTTCAAAATCACTGAAAGCACAAATCATGGCGCTTTACTCCAACATATGATGCAGAGTGTTTTTAAGCTTCTGGCTTGGCAATTCTAATCAGCCGAGGACTTTCATGTGAAAAAACTATATGAGATTCTGTTGTATGACATCTTCAGGCAAACATTTCATGAATCTCCTGCAGTTTTTAAATGATTGCTATTACATTTCATGTTTCTGATTAACCTCTAATTAATTTCTCACTACTTCTGAACAATGTGGTTAGGCTATAAGTTTGGATTTAAAATGTATTTTAAAAATAGTCTTTTTTTTGTCTTTATTTTGCAAGTAGATGTAGTTTAACATTGTTAATTTACTACTTTGTTTTACAGTATCTCTACAATGTGTTCATATTCTTGGTTTGTTCAAACACCTTGCTTTGAAATAGAGTATTTAATTTTCAGAATTTTAATGAATCTAAACAAATAGAGACATTCTTTCTGACTAATAGCAATCAGACAATCACTTTTCCCAGGATATGACGGTGTATTGTTTATACAATCATTTAGCGATGTTTAGGAATGTGGATACAAATTGTAGGTAAACAAAATCTTCTTCTATTACTCACCCTTCACACCATTTAATTACATTGTCTGAGCTCACATACTTAAGCAGATTGAATAACTGCATCAGGTTTTCTTGTTAAGAATACAGAAAGGTGATGCAGAGTGCAATGCCAAATATTATAGAATGCATGTCCATAACGTTAGTTTTATCATTTAAAGATAATAGAACATAGCCCAACTTTACACAGAAAGCACAAGCCTATTCTGACAGCATTTATCCACAATCCTTGGGGAGAGATAATGATCATTGCCATCTGTGATGTTGATTTGCACCCACAGTGCCCAATGTTCATGGTATTAGGATATAGATCAAAAGAGAACTTGATAATTAAGTGGAGTTAGAAATTACTTAATTGGATTTGGTGCTTATCTTAAGGCAAAGCATAGCATAGGCCAGACAAAAGTTTCCAAGGACTTGTTATAAATTGTTTTGAGTAGTGGAGCATCTTTAGTTGATGGGCCAGTTTTCCAAGGTTGGATTTAGTTTACAAATCCCACTTGCATCCAATGTAGATTAAGTACATGACCATAAATATTAATTTTTTTGCTGCACACAGCACAATGAATGATTACATGGGGGAAGTGATTTATAGGCTCAGCACTTGGCCAAAATATTCTTGTTAACTTAGAACATCAATGTGTACAAAAGGAAATTAGGATGGATGAAGCAGACCGATGAAGAGACTGATGGACCAACATGCTGCAAATTAAAGGCTACTAATTACTGAACATTTATTTCTAGACCAGCCAGCATTTTAATGCTGATGAATGTTTTCTCTAAATGTCTGTCTGTGTACTTTTGTTTTCTGATTTTAAAAGATAAAAATTAAACTGTGTAGAAAATCAGCTCAGCCATTTCTACACCAAAAATTAATCCAGGGAATTGAAGTCAATTCTAGCTTAGTGACTTGATTAGATGCAAAGATCTGCTCTCAAATCTGCTCAAAGAGCACTTAATACTTCAGTCATTGAAAAAGTAGCAGAATCTCAACCACCTAAGTGACCAGACACTCTGGTGTGCTGCTTTTCAATTGCATTAGTGATTACTAAAAGTACAATTCTGTCTAATAGTTACATGTTGCTCAGGACATAGGCATATAGAACAGAACAGCATAGAACAGGCCCTTTGGCCCACAATGTTGTGCCAACGTAGCTATTCCCTCTGACCTACAGAAAGCCCATATCCCTCTATTTTCCTCTCATTCATGTGCTCATCCAAGTCCCTCTTAAAAGCCCCCAATGAACTTGCCTCCACCACCCTATCAGGCAACGCATTCCAGGCATCCACCAGTTTCTCAGTAAAAAAAAGTACCCCTCACATCTGTTCTGAACCTACTCCCCTCACCTTAAATGCATGACCTCTGGTATTGGATCTCTCAATAATGGGAAAAAAGATATTGCTTATCCACCCTATCTATGCCCCTCATAATTTTATACACCTCCAACAGATCACCCCTCAGCTTCCGCCAGTCCAGAGAAAAGAGCCCAAGTTTGTCCAGTCTCTTCTGATAGCACATGCCCTCTAATCCAGGCAGCATCCCAGTAAACCACCTCTGCACCCTCTCTAAAGCCTCAACATCCTTCCTATAGTGAGGTGACCAGAATCTGGATATCTCTATTTTGGAAATTGAGGGTTGTACAAGCTCACTTTATAGGGATAATGCCATTTAATAAACTGATTTCCATGTCTCTGAATGTGTCATTAAGTTTCAAGATTGTAAAGTCCTAGTAAAAAATTTTTATTCAGAAAATTGTGTGTGGAGAGGTCTTTAGCATGAACTGGGGTAAAAGTGACAGAATGTTTCAAAAAAGTGGTAAATATGTGAGGTAAAATAATATTTTACTCAAGGGGTGTTAGAAGATTGAAACCAAGATTATCAGAATATAGTTGAAACAGAAATATCCCCGGGAGAAAATAATAAAGCTAACTTGAGGAAATGGCTCAGAGTTTGCCAGGTGTTATGATCTGTTAACTCTCTGATTAAAACTTTTGTACTCTCCAAGAGGTGCACAGAAGTCGGACGCTGGGAGGTTTTGATGTTGGTAAGTAAAGGATTCACTGGTGACAGATTTTCAGCAGCAGAAATGTTTGCAGTATTTGGGGATGGACTTGTGAAGAAAAGTTGGTAACAAGATAGCCATTCTAATAAAGTTGACTTCAGTGATTTAGCCAACAACCTTCTGTACAGTTTCCAACTTCTTTCTGAAATGACATTATAGTGAACATTTTCAAAGGACTAGATAATTTGAGTTTTATTCTTTCTCTCGATGTTCAGTTGCTGCCCAGTCTCATTTATTAATTGTTACTATATCTTTTCAAAGTCCCAGTTGCATTTTATCTTGTAGCGTTACTGTTGAGCAAGCTCCCTTTTAAAATTCAATTACTTACGTTTCTTTTATCAGTGGTTCTTCAAACTGCCGATCTGTCAATTGCTGCTGTCACTTCTGGTCTAAATTTGAATTTGGCTGCTGCCCTTCCTTGTCTTTTATTGTTTGCTTTCCCTTTCTATTTGTATTAACATCTTAAATTGGAAATGCAACACTTCACTTTCTCTTCAGGTCTTGTTTAATTATGTGCCAAGTCCAGACACAACTCATGCCTCTTGGACCAGGGTACTAGGTCTGTAAGATTATGCCCAGACTCTTATTTCTTGACTTGGCTTATGGACTCAGAATGCATTGCCTGACTTACTGTGCCATATTTGGAATGTGTTAAGAAGCAGACAAGAATGAATAATTTTTAGCTTGAAGATTAAATATTTGATAACACCTCTTTCTAGTAAAGCAGAAAAATCTGGTAAACATTAGTCAAAATTACAAATTGCATGTTATTATGTATGGAACAGTTATGTTTCTGCAATATTAACACAATAGTTGAGCACTCAAAGCTAATTTAGTCATCAGATCTTTGAATGTACCTTCCCTTCTTCTGGACATGAAACATGTCATCAATCTGAAAGGGACATTTGGATTCAATATATTCTATGGCTACTTTATAAATTTTTACCTATAAAATAATTAGACCCAAACTTCAATGCAGTTTAATCTTATCAGCCTCAGGCATAACCTCTCAAGCAGATTGTCTGAGCTTCATGCACCAGCGACCAAATACTTCAAAATGCTGCTTTCTGATGATTTGCCAGTAATATTCCACCGTTACAAAATCTAGTTCATATCAAGGTCAGACAGTTTTATTTCAGTCTAGCAGTCATTTAGTTCCTCTGTTACTACAGCTCCTCTGTACTAATCCATTTTGTAAGGAACACTGAGGCATGCAGCAGCCCCTCGTTATAGCAACCTCTGATTGTGGTACATATTCTGGTGCTATATATATTGTTTCTGGCTGCCCCTTTAATAGAGAAATCACATAAAGTACCCTTACTTTAATATGTCCCTCAGTGAAGTGCCCATTTTACTGCTTTGAAAAATGCCCTCACAGAGAGGCTCTGGTTTAATCTAATGAAAAGCAGCTGAGCCAACCTTTTCTCAAATGTAATGTGCTTTGGATTATGGATTGTGGGGAGTTTTAACAGGTAAGGCATTATCAAAGTTAATATTTGATGGTAACAATTAACAATAATTGCATGCATTTAGTAGAGAAAGGCTCATTAAATTATCTTACCTATTTTCTTTAGTTTTCTGTTTACCTATCCAATTGCTCCTTTATTTATTGGTTAAGAGCATTGTTGGAAGTGTCAGAATTTATTAACCATCCCCATTTGCCTTTGAGAGGTGGTGATGAGCTGCCTTCTTGAAACATTGCAGTGCTTGTGAAGATACCCACACAGTGCTGGTTGGGAGGAAATTCTAGGATTAGAGTCACAGAGAGATGCATCAGGGAAACGGGCCTTAAGGCCCACTGAGTCCATGTCAACCATCAACTACATAGTTACAGTAATCCTACATCATTTCCATTTTTTTCCCCACATTCTTATCAATTGTCCCGAGATTCTACCTCTCACTTACACATTATGGCTATTTTCCAGTGGCTAATTAACCCACCAACTCGCATGTCTTTTGGATCTGGGAGGAAACCAGGGCTTCCAGAGGAAACCCAGGTACAACGAGCAAATTCCACACATACAGCACCCGAGGTCAGGATTGAACCTGGGTCTCTGGTGCTGTGAGGCAGTGGCTCTACCAGCTGCACCACTGTGCCATCCTAGTTTTAGACACAGAAACAATTAAATAATCCCATATGAGGGTGCTTGAGAGGAACTGCAGTAGGTGGTGTTCCTATGCACCTGCCTCCCCTATTCTTCTTGTCAGAGTCACATGTTTGGAAAGTGTTGTCAGAATAGCCTACACAAGGAACTATATTCATTTTGTGAAGGTGTTTCCTCCTTGTTGGACTGTAACTCCACTACATGTGGCTGCTTAATACTTTACCAAAATGGCCATTATTCATGTATGTATCTAGATACCTTGTCCCTTTCCTTCAGCATAAAGCAATCATCAGTGAAATGTGAACTTCTCTGCATTTTATTGCAGTGTCTGCCAAATGGATGCCTATTGTGTCAGGGAAAGTCCGATAAAGAAATTGTAGGAATGGAGGAAAGGTGATTAAGATTAGAGAAGAAAATGGACATGGATATAGAATGATACAAGCCAGGAAATAGAAAGCAGGTTGTAAGAATACAGTTGGGTACTGTGGCACAGAGTTAAGTTACTGGAGGAGAAGCCAGAGTTCTCGACTCTCAGTCCATGATAAAAGTTCAAATCCCACCATGGCAGTGGAAGGAAGAATTTACACTTAAGAAATTAAGTTGTTTTAAAAAATAGCCAATCTCGGTAATGGTGAGTTGACCATGAAACCAGTGAATTGTTGTGAAAACCAGATAGGTTTTTTAATGTCTGTCAGTGAATAAACTGGACCCCAGACCTGCAGCAAGTGGTTGATCTTTAATTGCCTCATCACACCAGGGCCAGTTAGGGATGGACAATAAATGCTGACATTGTTGATGATGTTAGCATCCTGGGAATGAATAGAAGAAAATCACTTAAGCGATGATTCACTTATTGTTGATTTGTTTACCACCTCAAGTAATGTTGTTCACTTCAAACCCACTCTTAAGTTCACTGCCTGATGCACCAGGGAGTGATAGAACAAGGCTTGAATTCAATTATGACAAAAGGGATGTAGAGAGGGTGTTTCCAGTTGGAGAGAGACCAAATCTAAGAGTGATCATGTAAGGTAGCTGCTGAAATTCTAATAGCAAATTTAGGAGAAACATATTTACCATAGGGTGGTAAGATTGATGTAGCAGTTGAGGAGAACAGCAGAGCCTTTAAGGAAAACAGGAACTGATACAGATGGTGATAGGGTTAGGTGAAGTGGGGCAGGCAGAAACTCAAATAGAGCATAAAGGGTAGCATGGACCAGTTGGGCTGAACATGCTGCTCTTCAATATCGTCACCGAAAGGGTCTTCTTTGAGCTTGCTGGGACAGCCCAATGCAAGGTAAGCAAAGTGAATAGCATTGTATCAATGACCTAAGTGGGCTGGCACCTCAGACTAGAAAAGTAACAGATTGACTAGGACATAAATGTAGAAGAAATGATCGTTGTTTGCTTGGCTGAATATAAGAAACAAAGGTTAATTTTGAAAGTAAGATTAATTATGTCCAGAATCATTTATTATCCGAATGTGAAAGGTATTTTCATCCTAATGTTGTTGTTTTGCTCCTAGTTTTCAGTAATACGTTTAAAAAATATGAAACAAAATATTTGTATCATGCTATTTTATGAGGATTAGTAGTTTTCCTTTAGTTTCCCAACTAAGCAAATTATTTTGTCTGATATATGTTGGCCATTAAGCAATACGGAACAACACAATTAGATTGAAAATCCTCATGTCAGAAGATAGTACTTATGAACTGTTTGAAGTCTTGTTTGGACTTCTATACACCAACACGGACTGTAAAAACTTAAGCCTCTAAACCTTTCTTCCAATCGCAGAAGTCAGGATAAGTCCTTCATTTGCAGGGACTCAGAATTAACAATTGCTTACTGAACTACAGATCATGGAACATACGGCAATGGCAAGGTGTGGACTTGGAAGATTATTCACCCATCCATTTCTGTGTTCTTGGCTACTACTCAGGCTGATCAAATGGCCTTCTGACAGTTGCCTGTGACTACATCATGTTTTGCAAAATTTCTAGCATACAAAAACAAATTATAGTTTTGTAAATGTCCAGTTGATAAATGCCCCAGTGGTCAAGTCTCAACACTGATACCTTCATAGTGAGCTATGGGAAGGTCACCACATGGACCTGTTTCCAGTGGATTGCTTTCATTATTGGTGTAATACAAAAGTACATAACCCCCCCATTAAGTGAGGAGCTAGGCAGAAAGTCATGGTCATTTGTAAATGGTCATTTGTAATGGCACGGTACATTTATCATTATTTGTGCCCATTTATTGCTAACTGTTATTCTTTTCTATTTTGAACCAGAATGCCGTGTGGTGAAGACAAATCCCGGTGGTAAACCAGTTAATGCCACACAAAGGTCTACAGGCAAGAGCTCTGGAGCTTCACGTCGTAGTAAGTCTCCTGCTGACTCTGGTAAGTGGAACTCGCTGGTATTTCAAAGGCCACAGCATACAAAAAAACTGACTACTAATTGACTTTTTATTCTAATTTCAAATTTGTGGATCACAATTCCCACCACAGGGGCCAATTACAGTGTGAAAAATGTCATAATTATTCAAATATAATTCAGGAAAAGATATTCTTTGTAAATATTATTATATGTAATTGAAAAGTCTATGCTATAGTTACTTGTATGTTTTAACATGGCTTCTATAGACAAGCTGTGCAATGTATGGGTGAAAAACAAGCTTCACCCTGAAGTGGGCATAACATTGGTGGAGAATTGACCACCTCAATTCTCTATAGATGGAGCTGAGTTCCTCTGCTTTGGAGTGTCCATCGACAATAGGTTTAAAAATTTAAATAACTTACAGTCTTTAAAAGAGAATGTATGTTTTAATGACTAAAAACACATGCCAGGACCATTTAAAAAAACTACCTGGCCAAAACAATTACAAGAGGACTCTCTGTCATGTTGGCTGGAGTCTGGGAAAATTTAACAGTTGTTTTTGCCTCGGTAATCTGCCTGGTGTTGGCAAAATCTACTTAAGTGCTATCAAACTAAGAATATCCAGTTTTCAGTGTGGGTTTAACTCTTCTGTACAATCGGCAGACTTACCTGGCTTGGAGTCTTTGTTCAAAAAAAAATGTAAGTGAAAAGGAAAAAAAGTACTTGAAAGACTTGCAAGTTTCTGTGTCCAATCCATTCCAAAAGGTGCACTAGAATGCTACACAGGCAGGGCTACACACATACAGCCAATAACCAAAATGCAGTGTTTACCCCTTTCCTGAGGTCAGGTTGGAGGGAGTGGGTATGGCAAGTTGGAGCTGGAATAACTGGCTTTTCAAGTCTGGGGTTAGAAGGTGGGACCTGTCTTCTCGATCTTGTGGTTCATGGGGGTGGGGATTGTTTGAGGGAATTTGGAGGGTCAGTGGGGTTAAGTGAGAGATCAGAAACACTAAGTTTATGGTATGGGGGGGCGGTGAGAGGTGCTCAGATCTTGGGATCAGAGATGAGCTTGGTCAAGGGGGTATTGGGGGTTCCATTGCAATGTGGTGGGAATGTAGGGAAGTATCTTACCTTTCATGCCTCCCAGTATATCAGTGCAGTGATAGACCACATGGTCCCAGTTCTACCCAAGAATAGGTGCCCCAGGACAAAGTGACTCATGTTCCCCTGCAGTCTTCCAAAAGGACAGAGGAATTGCGTTGAGTCACGGATGATTCAGAACACAAGGTGCCTAGTCAAATTTTCTGATTGATATAAAATGACCCAGAAATGGGTCACACTTTACTCCAGAAAAAAATTATCATCAATTACATAGTGCTGAGAAAATTAGTATTGAACAATTGAATTTTGAGGCAATGTAGCCTTTCATGACCTCAGGATGTAGCACTGTTCAGTAATGAAATACTTCTTGATGTGTGGTCACTGTTGTAATATGAAACACAGTAGATAATATGCAGACAGTAAGGTCCTGTGAAGAATAATATACTTCATCACAGATAATCTGTGGTTGAGGTCAGGAGGATGGTGATGAGTGATTTGTTTCTAACATCCAAATGAGTTAGCAGACAGGACTTTAATATCTCATCTAGAATGCATAACCCCAACAGTGCTGTGCTCTCTCAGCAATGAACTGTCACACTTGACAATATGCTTAAGTCTCTGAAACAAGAATGGTCCTCTGGGCTTAAGGCCCACAGTGGAAACTGTTCTGATGGCATCCAGTAAGTTCTACTGTCAATGTTGATGATAAAGCCCCATTTCTAATGGGTGGAATGCACAGTCGTCAAGCCTCCTGATGAGCATTTTCCTTCCATCTCACACAAACCCATCCATTAAACCATTAAATAAATAAGAAATTTCATTACAAACTTTAATAAATTGGGGTCCAGTCTAATGGCTCAATTTCATCCTTTTCATCATCCTGGTTACCTTAACTTTACTGCCAACAAATAGCTCCCACCCTGCAAAATAAGTATCTTAAGCAAACCCCTCCCTCTGTGATCATCCCTTCCATGCCCAGTTTATTCCTTATGTCCAATCTTCTTAACCCAATTGGCCAAATTAAACCCGTAACATCAATTTCACAGAAAATTGTCTTGATGGGAGAGAGTAGAGTATATCTTCACCTTGAAAAGGCTCCATTGTACTGAAATTCCACGGATAGTCATACTCTGGAGGAAACAGTTAATTTGTGTCCTTGGATTAATATTATTTGTGAACAGAAAGGAATTTTCTTCTTGTTTTGTAAAATGATGCTGTAAAAAAGACACCATGGTCTCTCAAAATATGCTGAGTAAATTTTTGGTCAATGTTGGCCGCTCAAGAGTTAACCATAGACATTCCTAAAGGTTGCTGCCTTCAGCTCCTTGTTGGAACAGTATCCCAGCTCCTTACTTGACACTTACCTTCCCAGGGATCGAAGTGGGGAAAAAATATCTACCCCTCAACAATTTGCATTAATGTCACAGCGAACATCATCCTAACCCTAACTGGACTGTACTTTTATTTGATTGTATGGTTTGGACTTCCTCTTACTCTGAAGACTTTTTCAAGAAAGTGGTTTCAGGTTATACTGTAAAGCATGCATTATTAGCTATAAACATTTACAAGCCAAACAGATGGTGGCTGCTGTTCCCCTGTTGACTGAGACCCAACCGAACTAATGAACAGTACAATTATAATGGAATGTGGATTCATAATGGAGGCAGTCAGGTTATTCCATGAGTTTCATATGGAGTGTGGTGGAGACTGCTGGAGTAAAGTCACAGAAGTATTTTCAAGCTTCATGGATTTAATTAAATATTGGTAATTTTTGTCCAACTTTCCTTGAATATAAATGCACATCTGGGTACTAAAAGTCAATAGAAATGTGTAATTAAGGATTGAGGGTTTCCAAAGGTTTAAAATAACACGTGTGCTTAGCCTCCACTGTTATTGCATTTCCTAATCAGTTAGCATTTGATCCTTTGCAGCAACATAACTGCTGGCCCGAGAATAAACACTCAGCACCGCCTGTTAAATCAAATCATAGGCTTTGCAGAGGAAACCTGGATGTGGCCGCAGGAGATGTCCTGGCTCTAACCATTTTTAAATTGGATTTGACCTCAGAAGCCCATGATTCTGATTCGTGAATGACAGACGCTGAACTATAATTTTATGCTCTGACACTGACAGATTCAAAGACAAAGAAATTGCCTTATGCATGAACCAGCAGCAATTTCAGAGCTGATAAGAGGTTGTCAGTCTCCTCTCAGAAGCAGAAGCTGTTCCCAAGAGTCATTAGCAGAGGAAATGTTCAATGCCAGCAGATGTTCTTCAGTTGTGTCTGTTCCAATTTTCAGGCTTACTACAGCTTCTTACTGTAAAGTGGGGTTTACAACTGATTTTTAATTACATTTTGTCTCAAAGAACAGGGATGGCTAGAAATTCAATTGCAAATTGCTTACTTTGTTTCAATGTTATATGATTGAAATTTGACTTTTCCCAAGTGAAGCACAACGCAACCTTTTTACCAGGTTGTCTCACATCACCCTGGAAATTTAACCAGGCACTTCCTGACATGAATCACCCTCACAACACCAAATCATTAGTTGTGCATACAATGATTTCATTCCCTGTACAGGGCTCCACTTGGAGCAGGTGTTTGGGGGGGGGGGGGCAAATTTACATTGAATCACCCCCACCCAACATCTTTGTGATTCTTCTGATCCTCCCCACCCAACAATCCCTCAGTGGAGAATGTGATCGCCAGTGGTCACTCACCTGATCACTGTCCTTGTTTTCTCTGCCCAACCTTGATTAAGACAACACCCCAACACAACCACCATCTCCATCTCGGCAACTTATCTGTTTCCTTCTTCGCTGCTGGCCTGCTTTCCCCATCTGACCTCTCCCCAATGGCCCTGGGTCTCATATTTCTCATATTCTCACATTTTCTCACAATCTAGAAGAAGGCCATTCATCCCATTGAGTCTGTGCCAGCTCTCAGAGCAATCCCATCAGCCTCATACCTCCACTTATTTCCCTGCAACCCATTCTCCTTCATGTGCCCTCTATCCAGGTACATCGCTGGTATCAGCAGTGAGCCCAAACCCGCTATATCTCCTATTTAGTGCACTCAATTGACTGCAGTCAATTTTCCAGGTTGGAATGTTTTATTTGAAAATAACTTTCTTTTTTTCAGAGGCAGGCATGTTGATAGGCATGAAGAACATCTGTCTTAAAAACTCAGCTGGCTATAGTTTAGGAATCCATAAATGATTATGATCAAGAAAATTGGCTGGATCAGTACACTGCACTCTTTCATCTTAAACAGACACTGATTACATTTTTATAATCTACACAAAATCAAGATGGTTCCTTGTTCATGGTATATTATCACAGAAACGTGCATCTTGCACACTTTTGCCAAAACAGAGGTCATTATCTGAAAGTACCAAGATAAATAAGGCCTTTTCACCTCTGTTTTCTTCAAGAGAAATCAACTGAAGTTGGCACCGTATTCTGATTCCAAAGTTATTGTTAGAATTACAGGCTGGCCCTGGGTTACGAATGTTCAATTTATGGAAACCTTTACATATGAACGAGCTTCCGTATTATTAAATTGAAAAGTACAAACAGCAGAACTAGTTTCTTCTCTCTCTCCACTTTTAGTAATTGTTCTTTCTTATCAGTCTTATGTGATGTTTGTTGCCATTCATTACTGTGGAGGAATGGTTACCATATCGAGTGTTTTTCGTGCATTTTCCAACATAGACAAAATTGACTTATGGACATCTGTAAAAATTGAACCCATTCATTACCCAGGGATGGCCTAGTACTTTTCTGTTGATATTGTACAGGTTAGAACTTAGTATCCAAGTTGACATTTTCACAGTTGAAGTTTTAATCCAAGGCCATTGCACATTTAAAAAATTCAAATTACTATCTAATCTGAGTGATAAATCTCCTGGAAGTAATTTACCATCTAATATGGTTATCATTTGTGCAAAGACTATAAGGCATGCCATTTAGTGCAGCTGTCCTGTATTAGTAAGATCTAAAAAACAACCACAGGAAGCTGTATGTGGGTTTTATAGTGAACTTTAGCCTGGGCTAACACCCAATTAGAATGATATTCGCCAATTTAAAGCACCAAATAGCTTTGAGATAAAAACTGAGGAAACAAGTCAAACTAATGGGACTCATGATGCTTCGGATCACAAATTCTAAGTCAACAAGAACATATAACAGCCAGAATCCTCCCACTATCAATGTACCATCTAGTGGACAGAACCATTCTGGATTCGGCCTGCTTCTCACAGTGCCTGCCTATCCTCATCTGTTCTGGATGGCTGACCAAGCTGACTCTGGAAGTGGGAGCTGTCCCACAACGTGGAGCAGGTCCTGACTCTGAGCAGGCCTCAGATGTCAGATTCTGAGGCCCTGTCAAGTGAGCACTTTGATGATTGACAGCTCTCTCCTTCTAAGGCATCTGGAACCGCTTTTACTTATCTCTGATTGTCAAGGATATTTAAAGACTCTTCAAGTAGATTAATATAATAAAGAAATGAGAACTAAGAAATAATTAATTAATTTAAATTTAAACACTGTAAATGCTAGCAAATAATTAAAACTATTAAAATAAATTAAGTAACAGAAGTAAACCACATGTTTTTCCACAAGGTTGGTGTGTGCAGTCACATGAGTGGGGTTGTGGTGTATATATTAGCTCCCCTTGGCTATGGGTAGAAGTAGTGCACCTAGCCCCTCTCCTGGACCCAGTGGTGAATTCAGCAGCAGAGCAGAAGTCCAGAAAGGTACGTATGTCCAGATGTCTGAGATGGAATTGTCAGCTAAAAGTAGCTCAATCTGGGTCAGTTTATCATGGACCCTATTTATTAAATCTCTTCAGAGAACGTTCAACATAAATGCTTCCTCTCTCTCTAAAGTGATGAAACAAAGATCTACACATACTGTATGTACCTCTATTATGCAAGCAAATCAAGATGAAGGAAGCTCCACATCATCTAGGACAAAGCAGCCCAGTTCACTGTCACCCCATCCATCACCCTAAATATTCACTTCGTCCATCACAGGTGCACAGTGGCTGCAGTGTGTACCATCTACAAAATAAACAGCAGTAACTTGTCTGCACTACTCAGACAGTCCTTCCCAAACCCATGACATCTATCACCAAGGAAGTCAAGGACAGCAGGCACCTGACAACCTCCCTGTTCCCCTCCAATCACATACCATCCTTACTTGGAAATATATTGCTGTTCCTTCATTGTTGCTAAGTCTAAATTCTAGAACTCCCACCCCAACAGGACTTTTGGAGTATAGGCCGTCCCCAGGTTATGAGCGGGATCCATTTTTACACATGTACATAAGTCGATTTTGTCCATAAGTCAGAAAATGTACATCACTCGATTCGGTAACCCTTCTTCCAAGTATTGCAATGAATGGTGTTGATGAAGGCCAATTAACATGAACCTTTATTTATTGTCTTCCCTTGCCTAGTTATAGGATGTCCCACACTGAATTGCTGGTTTT
Source organism: Pristis pectinata (assembly GCF_009764475.1). Taxonomy (NCBI): domain Eukaryota; kingdom Metazoa; phylum Chordata; class Chondrichthyes; order Rhinopristiformes; family Pristidae; genus Pristis; species Pristis pectinata. The sequence continues at coordinate 84,886,367 of NC_067412.1, forward strand.
GATGGGCTTGAAGTACCTTTGGATGTGACATTGATACTTTTGCAACTAGACTATATTAAACAATCGAAGCAATTGCTTGTCAATTTCCAAAGCAACTCTTTTTAAGTGGCCTCCTGCAATGAAACTGGCAACCTGTGTTTTTCAGAGACAATGGTGTCTGATTACTGTGGGCAGGCTACATGTAAACAGGTTCATATTTTCAAGACTGGTCCTTGTTTGAATTTAATAATATTTATGGGAGCTCATTCATATGTACAGGTGTCCGTAAATTGGACGTTCGAAAGCCGGGGAGGATCTGTACCTTCAGTAGAAGGACTGGTAGTTCAGGAAGGTGATACATCACCACTTCAAGCGCAATTGGGAACAGCAATACATGCTGGCCTTAAATGCATACCCACTATGCCTGAAAAATGAATAAAAGTGTTACTCATTGCAAATCTCATTTCTGAAGTCCCACCAGTTGAGATCTATGAGGTATTTAATTATGCCTGTCATTTTATAAAATAAATGGCATGGGGTACCACTAGAAAGGTCACCAGGTATTGTCCTTTCCTACATGACTTATGATAGCGTAGAGTGTCTTTGCTTTGTATCTGTGTATTCCACATGGTAAAGCTGTACTGGTGGGTAGTGATTATAATCTCTGCACAAATGCCCAAGTTAGGACATCATATGACTTGGAAGGGGAACTTGATGGTGTTCCATGCAAGTTCTTCCCTTGCCTTTCTAGCTTATGTTTTTGGAAGGTGAGCCCAAGGAAGCCTTGATGACATATTGTTGTGATTACTGCACATAGTATGTGAAAACAAACAAATCTGCAGACACTGGAATCTGAAACAAAAACAGAAATGCGGGAAGAACTCAGCCAGTTATTTATTCGGTTACATTTGAAGGAATTAATTATGGTATCAATAGCAGTTCTTCAAACAGATTTGGTGTGAGGTAGGAAAGAATAGCATGCTTTTCACTCTCACTTGATACTCTTTTCATTCCTGTTTTGCATTCAGTCCTTGCATTGGTAGGTAGTTTGCATTAAAGCTTCCTGTGTTCTTGCTAGTCACACTAAACTTGAAATAAAAAATGCTGGAAACAGTCAGCTCTCAGGCACCATCTGTGGAAAGAGAAACAGTTAAAGTTTCAGGTCAGGGACCCTTCATCAGAATACTAAGCCTGAATTCATGGACTGCCACACTCCATGCTACATTCTCACAGCTTATTATAGCTTATTCTGCTTACTTGAACACTGATCCCTCCCCATCCTCAAACACTTCGCAGAAATCAAAACTGCTTTCCAACACCCTTTTGCCTGGTCTTGACACTCCTCTGAATTGATGTCCTGGATGTACAATTCACAGCTCCAGTCACCCCCAGGGACCACGTTAGAACGACATATATGGGCTCATAACCCAAAGCCTTATCCTCCTCTCAGGCTTCAGTGGGAGCCACTGTCTTGTCCACATTTCTTGGAGGGCAAGGTCCACACAAGATATGCTTCCGTGGATGTCCTCACTTGCACCTGTGACCTCATAAACCATCAAGTACCAGCTCATACATCTCCTGTACTACTGTCAGAGTGGAATTCAAAGCCACTCGCACTCTCTGCCTCCAAACCTTGGGATCATTCTTGACTGCATTCGCTGATGTATACAGCATCTCAGTTTGCAGATTACCATGCAGTTAGGGAGGCCATTTGAGCTCTCTGCTTCACAAAACCAGACTGCGTCTACTTGTCCACCAACCTGCTGCAGCAGACAAGAACTGGATCTGCCTGCTTGGCAAGGTTCCCCAGACTGCATGCACCCATAGACACACTCATGTTCCGAAAGAGACCTCCCTGGCAATCTCTTAGAAGGAACAGCTGACTGCAACCCTGGAGGATCTTTGTGGCCTCCTAGAACTCTTAAGGTGATATGATCCACCAGCTTGTCAAGATCCCTCTCAATAAACCTGGGAGCACTCTTCCTGCACTGAGGAATCACTGGGATAGCTAACGTGAAGGAAACATCCATCTCTAGTGGATGGAATAGTGCTGGTGATGTTGTGTACTGGCACCTTTAAGGGCTGGGTGACATACTTTTTGCTGTTTGTGAGTGCTGGCAGCTGCAAGAAATTCAACCAGAGCTTTTCAATAATACCTATTGTCTCTTTCTCAAATTTTGCGATCTTTTCAGAGCATTTTAAACAGCTTCAGGGAAAAATGCAGTGACATTTTTATCTAGAAAAAAAAGTGTGCAGATGAATCTCTGGGCAACACTATTATTGCACCATTTGGGTAATTTGAATGGAAGGTGCTTATTAGGTAGATGAACTGGTCATTTGTACAATTCTTCCATTGCTTCTGCCAATGGGTGCATCAAGCACTTTCTGATCAGGTAGAGAGTGAACGCAGGGTGAAGTGTCACCTCATTGACCCCATGTAGTGTCTTAATTTCAGCTTGTATGGGATTCACTACTCCTGAAACTTGGTTTTTCCACACTCACTGCAACCATCGTGTGGCCTCTCTGTCTGACGTTGCCAATTTAACGAACATCACTGTGGGAGTTAAGCACAGCTATGTGATAGAAACTTGGACGAAATGGCCAAAGCCATTTTACCTAGGTTCCTATGTGCCAATAGATATGGAATATTTCCACAGCGGTCTGGGGCAAATTAATCCCAGCCTCCAGCAATGTGCATTTTCTTCCTGATTCCCCTCTTCTGAGCCCCCTGGAGGGCTGAATGTTGGCCTTCAAGCCTGGATTGTGAGGTGATTTTGTCCCGATTGTAGGTGTGTGAACACACTGCGTGCTTTGCCATGGATGCCAATCCTGGAGCTGTTACTAATTTAAAAATTCAGTTCCAATCATATATAAACTCCATGCACTGAATGTAATTCCATCCCCAGCATTGTTCTTCTTTCAGAGTACAATGACCTTTTGATAGTTTTGCCAAGTAAAAGATGGTTTTCATTAAGTGCTACTTAATTATACTCTGTTCAATTTTTACAATGGACATTATAAATGTAACTTGTTGGTGTTTCAAACGAAATATCATGCTGTTAATAATGCACAGTGGAGGAAATGAAGAATTTCAGAACTTGATTAGTTTGCAGAAATGCTGCTGTATTTCTCAAATGTCTGTTTGCTTTGATTTCCTCCCTTCTCTGGAAAGCTCTTTTTCATGCTGAGGTGCATTTTCAGTAGCATTCCGAACTTTACGTACTTCGCTCAATTTCCATGTGCTGTCCTGGGTTTGTCTAAAACGTGGAAGGGATTTCAGCTGTCCTCGTCAAATGTCACCAAATTAGGATGTAAAACAGTTTAGTAAAGAAGAGCAGCCTGAAAATGAATTACATGGGTGTAAAATTATCATGGGCTTCTGATGTGTCCAGCTAGGTTTATATCATAAACTAAAGTCCCAAGTTTGTGTTACGAGACTTTATATATTTATGGAAAAATTTTAGGTTTATTTGTATGTCTAAGGCAATGCTTGTAATTATGTTTGTTATTCTGTAATGTTTGGTACTTACATTATGTTGAAAATTGAGCTCACTTTATGGATTTCCATTTCAGAGGCTTCTCTTGTCATATAATATGTTGAGAATACAAGCATTATTTTCCAGCCTATTAGCAGAAGGTTTTGTACCTAAGCATCCCATTCTTTTGAAGAGAAGCATTTTGGGGAGAGAAACATTAGGTAGGAAATCATAGAATCATAGAACAGTACAGCATAATACAGGTCCTTCAGCCCACAACGTTGTGCTGACCTTTAAACCTCGCCTAAGACTATCTAACCTCTACCTTCCCCATATCCCTCTATTTTAAATTCGTCCATATGCTTATCTAGCAATCTCTTGAATTTGACCAATGTACCTGCCTCCACCACCACCACCCCAGGCAGTGCATTCCATGCCCCAACCACTCTCTGGGTAAAAAACCTTCCTCTGATATCTCCCTTGAACTTCCCACCCATTACTTTAAAGCCATGCTTTCCTGTATTGAGCATTGGTGCCCTGGGAAAGAGGCACTGGCTGTCTACTCTATCTATTCACCTTAATATTTTGTACACCTCTGTCATGTCTCCCCTCATCCTCCTTTCCTCCAAAGAGTAAAGCCCTAGCTCCCTTAGTCTCTCCTCATAATCCATACTCTCCAAGCCAGGCAGCATCCTGGTAAATCTCCTCTACACACTTTCCAACGCTTCCACATCCTTCTTATAATGAGGCGACCATAATTCCAGGATAATCAAAATGCTGCCCAGCTCCAGTGACCTGAGTTCAACCCTGACCTCTGGTGGTGTGTGTGTGGAATTTGCAAATTTTCCCGGGACTCCCCCCAGTTGTTCAACTTTTCTCCTGCATGCCAAGGACGTGATGGTCAGTAGATTAATTTGCTACTATATATGACCGCTGGTATAGGTGGGTGGCAGGGGAACAGGCAGAGCTGATGGGCATGTGGGAGAGAATCAGTTACAAGGAAAATCAAGGGAATTGGGACCAATGGGAATGCTCTGAGAGTGGCATAGATTTGATGGGACAAACTGATTTCTTCTACTTTGTGAGAAATGTGAGAGAAAGCAAATAGTTGCAGGTGCTGAAATTAGGAATAAAAACAGGGAATGTGGGAAAGGCAGCATCTGTGGAGAGAAAAAGTGTTATTATTTCATATCAACAATTTCTACTGACAAATTCCACCTGGTAAGTCACTTGTTCTCTTGAAAAACACAACAGAGATAGAACATAGAACTGTGCAGCACAGGAACAGGCCCTTTGGAGCACGATGTTGTGCCTAACTAATTTAACTAGTTGTTAAATACCTAACTAAACTAGTCTCTTGTGTGCCTGTCTAAGAGCCTCTTAAACATCTCTATCATATTTGCCTCCACTACCACCCCTGGCAGTGCATTCCCATGCACCCACCACTCTCTGTGATCATCCTGTCCGAGAAGACATCAATGATTAGGAGATGGCTTTGGTTTCTGTTCCAAGGGAAATGCCTTTAATATTCTGAAATGGGTTTATATGACTTTACCAAGATCACATTATTAGCACTCTGCTAGTTGTTTGATGTATGTTCTTTCAGCTAATGGAACTTCCAGCAGTCAGCTCTCCACCCCAAGGTCGAACAAGTCTCCAGTCTCCACACCTATTTCGACACCAACCAGTCCAGGATGCCTTCGCAAGCACAAGGTTAGTCGTCAAGATTTCACTCATTTTCTCTATTTTGAGCCATCAAAACAATGCTGCTTCAATGTGAGGCATCTTTTTTATTTTAGTTTTGAAATATGTAGATTTTTGGGAAATAGATATTTGGCATCCTTCACTGTTAATCTGTCATAAGCACAACAAGAACTGACCAAACTTCTATCTCAAAATTGTCTTTAACAGAGGCACTTAATGAGACATTTAACACCCAGTGACCATTTTAAAAATATTTTATCCTTGTCGCAATAAATGTAAGTTTATTAAGTTACCCCAATGTCAGAACATCGAACTAAATGTACTCAGTCCTCAGAAGGTACAGCAGTGAGCAGGGAGGAACTATTTCAAAGATGTCTTTGATGAAAACTACAAATTTACAAATCCTCTAAGTTCATTAAGGATTGGGACTTTTGGAAAACAAACTTAGAGGCCAGAATTATCAACTGCAATCATTCACCCACAATATCACATTGTCAGAGGGTTAAAGCAATCTAAGAAAGCCATGTTTTTACAAAGGAAAATCAAAGGTGATAATTTCCTGATGATTTATCTGACTTTGAAAAAGTCAATATTTTTAACTCTCTGCCAATCTATAGAGTAACATTTATGCTGTATACTCAGTGTGCTTGTAACAAGAAAGAAACTAATGGATATCAGCAGCAAGATCTTGTAGTACAAAGGGAACAGACCATACTGCACACAGTCTTAACAATGGAACAATACATCACATGTTACATTGTATAATGTTCTTATCCTTTCAAAATGGTCAATTCATCTGGAATTACATCATTATTTTAAAGATGTTACAACAGTCTTTCTCTTTGACTCGTGCATTTGTAATTTTAAGTATAATTTTAAATCCCACTGATATTACAGAGCTGACTTTGAGAGCGTAAAATTTGAAAGGAGCTGACTTCACACAGGTAGAAATGGTGATTATCACTGAGTGGTCTCTGGAATGAATTATTGAGCCAGTCCATGCGCAAATGTTGGATTCGCATCAGCAGAAATGTAGCCATTAGCATAGCAGGGTGTCTATTTCAAGAGATCATATCCATACGTCCTCCCACATCATGAGGATGATAATATTTTTGTTAAAATTTGTGGAAAACATTATTTCTTTGAAGAGAAAAGCTACAGATTATGAAATGTTTTAATCATAGAAACATGAAATCTATTTCCGGAAAAAAACTCTGAAGAGGTACTGAAATGAGAAAATAAGGAAGTAATTAAAGCAAAAAAAAGTTTAAATAATTTCAAGTTAGTGAGATAAGTATATATGCCATTTGGAACTGAAATGAAGAAACTAATTGCTGAATGATTTTTCAGCAGTTTTGAAGGATTAGTTTACCTGAGCTATTTACAGGTTAGTAAAGGGCAATGAGCATTTATCTGTAATTAAGGTTTGCTCTGACTAGTTTACATTTGAAAAAGAACGAAAATGTCACTGTGCGGCATCCTCGGAATTTCCATAATCTGTTTTCAAGCAATGAATGATTTTTTGAAGTACACGCATTAGGGTGGAGATTTATGTATGCCTGCTTTTGTAGCCGAAGTAGTTATTATAGATGCAAGGCACACCCCAATCAGTAAGGTCCAACAGTAGAGGTGGGTCTCATTAACCATATTGAGTGAGCTCTCCGTATTTGTTATGGCTTTACTGGAACCTCGTACACATCAGAAAGATGAATGTTGAGCTGTGTACCCTAGAGTAATAGTTAATTGGATTTGTAATTGGCTCTATGGTAAGAAGCAGAGAGTGATGGTTGAAGGTTGTTTCCCAGACTGGAGGCCTGTGACTAGTGGTGTACCACAGGGGTCGATGCTGGAACCTTTGCTGTTCATTATTTATATATATGATTTAGATGTAAATGTACAAGACATGGTTTGTAAGTTTGTGGATGATACTGAAATAGGTGGTATCATAGACAGTGAGGAAGATTATCAAATATTACAGGGGGATCTTGATCAGCTAGGGAAGTGGGCCAAAGATTGGCAAATGGCTTTCAATTCAGATAAGTGCAAAGTGATGCATTTTGCGAAGTCAAACCAGGACTTATACAGTTAATGGTCAGGCCCTGGGGAGTGTTGTGGAACAGAGATACCTAGGAGCACAAGTACATAGTTCGCTGAAAGCAGTGTCACATGTAGACAGGGTGGTGAAGAAGGCATTTGGCACGCTGGCCTTCATCAGTCAGGGCATTGAGTATGGGAGTTGGGATGTTATGTTGCAGTTGAACAAGTCATTGGTGAGACTGTACTTGGAGTACTATTTACAGTTTTGGTTGCCCTGTTATAGGAAAGACATCATTAAACTGGAAAGAGTGCAGAGAAGATTTACGGGGATGCTGCCAGGACTTGAGGACCTAAGTTATCGGGAGAGGTTGAACAGGCCAGGACTTAATTCTTGGAACATAGGAGATTGAGGGTTGAGCTTACAGAGGTGTATCAAATCATGACGGATAGAGAAGAGGTGAGTGCACATAGTCTTTGTCCCAGGGAAGGGGAACTAAGAACTAGAGGGCATAGGTTTAAGGTGAGAGGGGAAAGATTTAAAAGGGACCTGAGAGGCAACTTCTTCACGCAGAGGGTGGTGCGTATATGGAATGAGCTGCCAGAAGAAGCGGTTGAGGCAGGTACAATAGCAATATTTAAAAGACATTTGGATGTACATGGATAGGAGAGTTTTATTGGAATATGGGCCAAACGTGAGCAAATGGGACTAGCTTGCTGGGCACCATGGTCAGCATGGACGAGTTGGGCTGAAGGGCCTGTTTCCTTTCTGTATCACTCTATGACTCTAAGAACAAAAGTAAACGTGGGTCTACGCCGCTCAACTCCATTCATTTAGAACATGATGAGTCATTCTGTTGTACTCACCCTGGAATAAACACAGCAAATAACCATCTACAATCAGCTAGATTGGAGATTTCAAAGATTTACACACCAAATTTATTTTATTTGATGCAACAAATGAGCTGCTGGAGGGAAATAAACAGTCAACGTTTCAGCTCGGAACCCTTCAATGGGACTGGAGAAGCAGAGGGGAGACGGTAAGGAGTGAGGCAAGAGCTGGCAAGTGATAGGTGGATCCAGGTGAGGACGGGGTTGATTGGCAGATGGAGTCAGGTGGAGGAGAGAGGGGTGGAGATAGCGACAGAGGCTGGGAGGTGATAAGTGGAGGAACTCAGCAGGTCAGGCAGCATCTATGGAGGGAAGTAAAGTCCTGATGAAGGCTCTCGACCCGAAACGTCGACTGTTTATTTCCCTCCATAGATGCTGCCTGACCTGCTGAGTTCCTCCAGCATTGTGTGTGTGTTGCTCCAGATTCCAGCATCTGCAGAATCTCTTGTGTCACAGGTGATAAGTGGAGACAAAAAAGGGCTGAAGATTGTGGAATCTGAGTAGAAATGAAGGGGAAGAGTGGAACCAAATAAGGGAGGGATGGTGGGCAGATAGGAACAGTTAGGGGAGGGGACCCATTGGGCGGAGTGTGCAGATGGAGTGTAGGTGGGGAGGAAAGGAAAGAAACAGGTGATAGGAGGCTTGGGGGAGGGAGTGAGTGGAAGGTGTATTTTGGAAAGAGGGATGTGTGTGTGAGGGGGCCTGGGTAGATCAGAAGGAGAGAGGAAGGGGGAGCAGATTACCTCGAATCTCACCCCGCCTCCCCCCAGTCGGAACGTGGATAGAGTTCCCCTCGTTCTTGCATTTCACCCCACCAGCCTCTGCGTCCAGCACATCATTCTTCGCCATTTCCACCTTCAACAATGCAAACCCACCACCAGTCACATCTTCCCCTCCACATCCCTTGCTGCCTTCCGCAGTGACCAGACTCTCCATGATTCCCTGGTTCGTTCATCCCTCCTGATGCAGGGTTTTGACCCAAAACGTCAACAATTCCTTTCCTCCCACAGATGCTGCTCGACCCGCTGAGTTCCTCCAGCAGATTGTTTGTTGCTCTGGTTTTATCTTTGCTCAGTGCTGTTGAATTTCCCAGAGCATGTCCTGACATTGGACCTGTAATTTTGTTTATGTGTGAGTTCCAGATGCCTATTTTAGGCAATGAAGCCAACAGCAACAAGAATGAAGAGAGGTGCAGAAGGCAAATACCAATTTGCTGTTACTAATTTCACACAATTGCACAGTGAAAATCACTTAAAGTGGAACTATTATAAACTGTTTTAATCTTTCTGAAGTTTCCTCTCTCGTCTTCTGCAGGACCTGTATCTGCCACTCTCCCTGGATGATTCGGACTCACTGGGTGACTCGATGTAAGCCACCAGAGTGAGCGAATGAGCGAGCAAGCAAAGTCTGGAATTCGCCACCTGAGATAGTGAGACTTGGAAAAGGAAATCTGCCTAGTGCAGAGGTATTACTGTTGGTGCTCACAAATCGCCAAGTGACACCAATATAAAAAAAAACCTAAAAAAAGCCAAAAAGTTGCCCTTTTTTTTTTAAACAGTTTGTCCATCACATGAGAAACCTAGTATCTTGGAATATCACTGCCTTTTTCTAAACATCAGATATAAAGCACTGTGAGAATATTTCATAACACAAGCAGGTCTCTTGTACATCACACGTTCTGTGAAACTTGTGGTCCCTGATTTTTAATTTCATTGTGCTGCGTGATTTTCCATTCCTCTTTGATATTAATGTGCTATTATTATATGCTTCATTTAAAGATCTGTTTTAGTTATTGAAAACCTCTGCCAGTTTTTTCTTTGTACAAGAAAATACTCTGCTGAGCAGAAATGTTTTAACATCCAATTTGTTTAAAAAAGAAAAGAGAAAAAACCCAAAAAAATCATTAAGACTCATTAGTTTAACATAATACATTGATCTGAAAATGGGAATGAATTTGAGAATAAAAAACAACTTAATAAGACTGAGCATATTGATTTTCTAAAATTAAATTTGATCATGTTTGTTTAATACTTTTTTTAGCAACAAAATGATTCTGATTCTTGCTTTTTATGACATTTTGAATGGTAGAACTATTTAGGATTAGATTAAGACAGCAAATCTACAATTTACTAATAAGAACATGGTGTTCTTAAGCTTTTTTAATTTGTGAATGTGTTCACTGTGCAATTATTAAAACCAGTTTATAACTAAACTTACTGAATAGCATTAATAGGATACTTGTAAAATATGGTGATGAAGGTTTTTCTTTGAAGACAGATTTGACTAGGAAAAGGGAATGTTGACTTGCTACTGGACTAGGATTAACATGGAATAAGTTTTCCATGTGTAGGACTAATCTTCATTCTTGATTTAGAAGGGATATTTACTGCTTTGCTTGATTTGGTGTGACATTTAGCTTGTAGGCTGATGTTGCTTGATGTGGAATTCAAATGTCAGGGCACAGTGAGGCCTCTTACATTCCACAAGCAATTGTTGAAAGATTCATGGTCAGTTTTTCTCTGTAATGTTCTATACCTGCAGAATTTCTTAAGATGCTGCCTCCATTGTTATGGCCATGTTCAAGAAAGAAATGACCCTGTAATACCCTGATGCTCTCAGTACCATGAAGTCCATCCCTTTTCAACATTGCAAGTTATATCCTTTAGAAACAGCTAAGCAGCTTTGTGAGCTCCATTTGATTGAATATTGTGGCTAGCAACTTTATTTATAGGCCACAAGCTCCTGCCAACTATCAGCCAAGAAAAGTATTACTTGAAAGGGATTGGTTGATAGAAGCCTTCAGGGTGAAAATTCATCCTATAGTAAGTTGTGTGTGATAAATTCTGCTTCTGAAAATTCAGTTCCAGACCTGAATCTGAGAAGTGGTTTTCAATTTAGCACATACAACAATGGACGAATTTCAACACCTTGATGTATTGCAATTTGTACATTGCTGATAGATTACCATAATTGAAGTCCATGGTAAAGAAAAACAATGTGCCATAGTGCAAAACTTATTGATAGCTTATATTTTAAAGCATCCATTGTTCAATAGCCATAAAAATGGGGAAATAAGGAGGGGTATTGAAGAAAATGTTTGTCCATAGGAACAGTTGCAGAACGTGATGGTAACCTTTGCCTTCCAAAGTACTTTGATTACTTGGATTCTTTTGTAATCTTGAGGCCATTTTCTAATGCCAGCCATTCTTGATCTTGATCTAATTAAAGTTAATACCAGTTCAATACACTTCAAACCATGTCCAAGAATTAAACAAGTTTCCACTAAAATGATCAGCAATTTTGAGAAGAATAGGAAGGCACTCAGCACAATTTCTGTACCAGGATGCCCAAGGTTTTGGGCTTGGCGGGCTATTTTCAGAGTAGACTAGAAGACTATGGGACAAATTGTTGCCGGAACTTCCAAATGAGAGATATGCTAACCTTTAGATGTTGCAGGGCACACACAGTGATGCCAAGTTTTAGTACAACACTTGTTGATGATGAAGTTCTATTGTATAATTGATGCCCTTGAGAACACTGAACCAACCAGAGGATTGAGGCCTGCTTCAGTTTTTTAAAAAGCTCTGCTGTGCCTGGACCACTACCAAAATCTGAGGCATCGATTTTCTCTCCTCATAATTACCCAAACCCCTCTCGTCAACCATTCCTTGTTACCAAATACCTCAGAAACCCCACCATGCCCCCCTTCCAAAATCATCTTCCCCAATTTTCTTCTCATCTTCCTGGACCACATCTATTATCTACCACACCCACACCTCCAACCGCCCATTCCTCTCCACACGCCGCCCCACACCCCCCCCCCCCCCCCCCCCCCCCCCCATCAGTCCACCTCCTGTTCATCATCTATAAGATCCCAATTATCTGTTAGGTGTCCAATCCTGAGCAGCACCCACAATCTTCTCTACAACACTCCCTCTCATCATGGCAATCTTCTGATCCCAACTCCATCACCCTCCTCACTGCTTTCCACCCATGCTACACAATCCTCACTCCAGCTCACTTCCTACGTGATCCTCATACCCCACATTGGTTGGAGATCTCAGAGGAAAGAACCATTGTATCCCACACACACCTTGTTATACCCAGGATAATATGCAGTCCTCAAAGGGTTAACAATAAAGATTAACAAATTTCACAGAATTTTTTTTTAAAATTTTATTTACAGCGTGGTAATAGGCCCTTCTGGCCCAACTTTTGTTAGACGTTGCACCTTATTCTGAATGTTATCGAATGATTCTAGCTGTATTGCTTCCATTTTTAGTTTCCGTGATCCTGAATCTCAACCTTTTGAGTAAATATAAAGTTTAAGATGAAGTGTGACAGAGGAGGAGGAAAAGTCAGCAGAGAAACCATTTCCAGCCTGCTTCCTTTTGTTCTCCACAGAGCAGCAACAGTGTCAGTAGGAAAGAGGGCAGGAGCTAACATAATTCCACTTTTCTAGCAGGACAAAAACGTACTCACAGGGAATAGTTGGGAATAAGATCTGGAGCGGGAATAGGGAATATGGATTATAACCAATACAGTTCATGAACTGAAGCCACATCAGATCAAGTCAGGTTCAGACAAGCTAAGTGTCACTCCATTAACAGCAAATACAGTGCAGGATTACAAGTTAAAGCAGCAGTGTGCATAATATCTCTCATGCACAGGCAAACTGTAAGGTATAACAATGGTGCTTGGGAAAACCCAGTTGGCCTACTAATAGTTGAATTAGTATCAGTGCTCAACGTTCACAACAATTGGAGAAAAGGCTCTAGCCTTTAATTAAGTAAGGTTGACCTGAGTGCTTACTTTAAACTGAACATTAGCTTGTGTGTTTGAAGAACATCATTGGACTTTATATTGTGGCACTCCACGGCTGTTCCGGATTTGTCCTGCCTACATTGCAGGGTGGATCAGGAACATGCTGAGATAACTGAGCATATGAAAGCCCGTGCACAAGCTGTTATTCAATAGTCTCTACTCCTGGGGCTTCTCTGAGAAGTAAGCTGCGTTACTGGCCTGGATAGCTGATCGAGTTCCAGCCACAAGAAAGTAGCTCATAATAGATATGATGAGTTGCTCTGGTGGCTCTTGGCCATTCGAGGCAGATAGTGGGACCTTGCTGTGAGGTCGTGTTCTGTGCCTTCAGGGAAAGGGAGTGAGACTACTTCATGAGGTCTAGGCTTCAGAAAATGAAATGACCTTGTGAGGTGCAGCCTGTCCCTCGAGGCAAGTTCACTGTTTATGTTGCAGCACTGCTCCTGTGAACAGAGCGTAGGTGAACCGCTGATAAATGAAAAGAATTCAGGTTGATAGTAATGCTAATAAGCAGTATTTATTTAACAAAGTACCATTACCTATGGCTGTGAGTGTATTACAGTGGTATCTTTTATTTTTCATTGAATATTTTAACCAAAGTGGCAGTTGATTTGTGTGTGTCCTTTTAAACTAGACAAAGGCTCACAGAGACTAAAGCCAGCCTCTGATTTGCATATCTGGTAAAAGGCCAGCTGAAAATAAAAACTGGCGTAAACGCTCCAAATGTTACAAATAGAGACCAAATTACAAAAGATAAAAAGAAACCTTTATAATAGACTGAAGCGTTGCCTGCTATGTTCTGCATTCATTTTGCTTTGAGCCATGGACATCATGGGCAGTGCAACCTGGGACTGTTGTCATTCCCATGGAAACAGATGGGCTGTTTCCGTCGCCATGCAACAAGAGACGTGCAGGAATAAGTGGCACTGTTCCCATAATTGGCTGTTGCCGTGTGAGGCAACTGACATGAATGTAAAGAAGCAGGAAGGTGAAGCAAAGTTAGTTCAGGATACAAGTCATCAGCAGAGGCCTGGGCACAATTTGAAATAAATTGGCAAGATGGAGATTGGTTAGAATGCTGACATAGAGCATGCAATGGATCAGCACTGAACTTGGTTAATACTGATTACAGGATTACATTTAGAGCATTTTGACATCCAGAGAAATGTATTGCTGAACAACTCCACTGTCCTCTCTAATTACTTTATCAGAATAGAGGGTAAAAGCTGATTCTGGCATTCCTTGTGGTATGTTTACATCCTCTCCAAGTGAATTAAAATATAATACTGTGGTGTACGCAATGAGAATGTGCTTCAGTCCTAGAAGCTAGGTTTAAGTGCAACGAGGCTAATGTGATGAAAATCTTCTCTCTGCGCTTTATTTTTAAATGTCCTCTATGTGAAATGATTTTGATGCTTTCGGTCCATTTCTGCGTCACAAAAGCATAGCCCAATTTGGTGGAAATTGATATAAAATTTCCAATGTAATCAGAGGAGTGGAAGGCTGGCTGTTGAGCCAGATACACATTAGTGTGGTTATAAACTCACCTCTGAGATTTGCTGTAATGCAGCTTGCTCAGGCAATGGGATTGACATTCTTTGCCTCTGACTGTGTTGGACCTCACCTAAGAGTACCCAGTGCAGGCAGTGGAGGCTAGAAGTGAAGATGCTTCCCAGCATAACCTCACCTCAATTAGTACAGTCATCACAATGTGTACAATTTCTTCTCCTTTATTTCAACTGCTGTGTTCAGCATCTCACGGTTGCTGAATGTCATGTATTTTTTCCCTCTCCTGCCCTTATTCATCTTCCTATATTTACTGTCCTCCAAACAGATCAGCTATGATTAAGCAGCATTCATTTCCTCTCTCTCATACAGCACCAAAAGCAATGTGTTGCCCAGACAACCTGTCTCCAATCTATTATAAACACTCCCTCTCCACCACTGCCTTTTGCTGCAATTTAAAACTTCCTTGCTCTCTCATTTTTCCAGCTCTGATGAAGGTCTTAGACCTAAACATCAACACATTTTTTCTCCCCACAGCTGCTGCCTGACCTGCTAAGTATCCCCAGCATTTACTGCTTTTATTTAGGAAATTTATGACATTTGTGATATGTTGTATATAAAATAGCTCCTTCCTGTAATGTCCCAGACCTTTGTTTAAAGTGCATGTTATGAACAAATCTGTAATATTCTCATACATAATTGGATTCAATAGGCCAAGTGACTTTTTTTCCTTGGAAGTTTCTAAGTTCACCTTTAATACTTGGGAAAATCTAATCACTTTGGCTCTTTACCTATCACAGAATGTTAATAGAAATGCAACAGATTTGAAAATCTCCTGGGAAAGAGAATATTTATGATCCTTGGACATTTTTGAGATGGTCAAGGTTTATTCCTGATCTTAATGCTGACTTAAGATGAAGTTGGCAAGGCAAATCCAGAAAAAAAATTGAAGAGGTCATTTGCTATCATCACAGACCATTTGGTGCCTTCAAGAGCAGAAGGCAGGAATCAGATTTCCTCCCTGTGCACCTTTAACAGAATATCTCACTTACCCTTACTCCAATACCACTCCCGGTGCATACACCATGAACGGGAAATCTAAAAGCATGTTTAAAAATCTTGTGCTCTAAACTGGAACTTGCTGGCATTCAACAAATATACTGTGGTGTTAAAAATGGTTAATCCTTTTAAATTAGTCAGAAAATGAATGGAGTGACTTGATGCCGTAAGAAATGACGAGAAACAGTTTAAGAACTGCAACTCGATATACAAATAGCAATGTTTTCTGTATCCTTTGAAGAGCATTTTGCATAATAGGTCTCCAAGAACCTCCTGTTTTCCATATAATTAGTCCCAGTTAACCACGATTCTCTTCATAGTCACTCCCTAATGCAAACAACTCTCTGGAAGCACTCCCAAGTACCTGGCTTTCTCTATATAATCATTCCCAAGTGCCACCTACCCTCAATATAATGTCTACGTTATTCTTATTCCACTGCTCCTTTTGCTAGTTGCTGACACATTCATATTGGGATCCAGTCAGTTGTTGGTGAGCAGTGGTACGTAGCACAGCAATACATCTCTCTGTAAATCCATTATCAGAAAATTAACCAGAACATCAATGCAATCTGTAGAAATAATATAAAAGTTCAAATGCACCAAAATTTGGTTTTGAAAAAATAAAGCCTGCCATCAAGTTGAATATGTAATGGAACTAAGGGAAAGATGTTCCTTTATAAAGCATTAATTTCTGAATAGTTTGCTTGCTTGTTTTTTTTCTATAAAATCAGTGCTATCATGCTTGAAACTTGCATGTTTTCTGCTTTCTGTGGTGAAAAGTCAGTTTGCTCCTTTTTGCTGCCTTTTTTGTGAAATTCTAAATGTACATAAAATGTTTATTATTATTGACTTTTTAAACTAATAGTGAATAGGTGTAGTTGGAATTCTGTAATGTAGTTTTACAAAAGTGCACACTAGTAGAGATTTAATGATAGAAGTGTTTGCTTGTTAGGTGAGGTGTAGAGGATTCATTTCCATTCAGCTTTGAGGTTACTATGCAGTGATTTCAGTTTCTCTGTTGTGGTAAGTTTGACATTGACCTCTAATGTGAATTTGATTCCACTCATCCTTCAAAGGTAGAATTTAAAAAGTTGATAGTGTAGCAACTGCTGGAGGATTTGCCTTTTTTAAGGCTCTGCTTTAAATGTTCAGATACAGCTGTGGAAAATTTCACCACTCCAGATTGCTGTTCAGTTTTAAAGAAAGCAGTTTATTCTTTAGTAGCACTGGGGATGGGTTTATGGCTTTTTTTTTAAGAAACATGAGGTCAAATCATTCCATTTCTATCAGATTGCTACAAAAGAGAAATGATAAATTTGTTTTGTGACTCCTTTTCTAACACTTGTAGTTTGGAGTTGTATTCATTTAAATGTACATTTGCAAGATGTGTGTAATTTAAAAAAATACATTTGATGGAAATCTTATTGCCGTGTTTGTGTTTTATTCAATCTATAAAGAGATAGGACTGAAGTACAATATTTAAACTTAATGCTGTCAGTTTTCTCCATCATGATTTGATTAGCTGAGTAGCCTGTCCCCAAAGTTTGTACCATTCTTACGCAGTCATACAGGGCTAAGTGAGAAGGGGTAGAAGTTACTTTGGAGTCTTTCTGGGCAGATTGAGATGTATTGAATAACCTTCCTCTGTGCATAGCTTTTGACTGCCATTGCAGTCTTCCTACTCTTCTGGTAGGGAAATACATTGTTCTTCCCTCATTGACAGATTGAGATCAGAAGGTCAACAGTTGGAGGCTTGCTGATGTGAAACCATATCCCACTACACAGGGATAGAAAGCTCAGGTGGACAAAGCTAGTTTGCAGCCCAAGTAATTTACCACTCAGTATGACTGACCAATTGTATTAAAACCCAAGCATCTGCCACGGAAACAGCACTAAAAAGAGTAAAACAGAGACTGGGAAGGTGAATTAATTGAATCTCATGTACTACCTAAAAGAAACATTCCCCTTATGAAAGTTTGTTGTATACATCTCGGTGTACAGTGAGAGTTCTGGTTCACTCTCAACATGGTGCTATCACTCAGAAGTGACAAAATTATGGTTTTTAGTGTGCTTTTAGAAAAAATGAATGGAAAAGTTAGCCAAAAACATTAATCAGTTTGACGTTGAGTGATATTTAGATTTTCTTCTATATGCACTCTGCTAAAGAGAAAATATATCCACTTTTAAAACTGAGAATTAACGTGAAATTGCTAACCAAATCATGCTTCATTCCCATAACCATAAAAGCCACCATTTTCACATAAGTAATTTATTTACAAATAAGTTAACAATAGTATAAAGTGCTTCAGAAGATTCCCCCATATATATTGTATGATTTTTAAAAAGTAGCAGATTCTCTCTCTATTAGCACTCTCTAACTTCTTAAAATCTTGGATCAAATTAATCCTTGACATTCTAAATTCCAGGGTACACAACTCTAGTTCCTGTAATCTTTCTAGTATGCAGAGATTGGATTTCACCATTTTTGGTGCATCTAGCCTAATGCCTGATCAGGTGACCTGCAAAGACATAGCAACATTGCCTGCCTGGACCTTGGAGGCATCATTGTGCAGAGGTGGCAGCTGCATGCCATTCCCTCACTGACTACTGAGAAGTGAGTCAGTGGCTTCATGTGAACTCTCAGGCAACTGCAGTGACTGTACAAAAGGCTGCCATAGAGAGAAGGGAAAACGTGGTGGGTGGGGGAGAAGCACCTTCACAATAGCCGGCCAAATGCCACCCAGCCCAATCATCCACCCCAACGAGGTGGTGTTTCTGCGTCCATTCTTGTTCACTAAGTGGCCCCGTGGCGTCAGAACGCAGGCACATATCAGAACAATGATCTATGCTGTGAACACACCTAGTGGGACTAAATAACACAGAACTGATCCACTGCCTACGGTGACATGGTGCAGGATTTGCTTCCTGTTTGACAGTGAATGAATTATGTTGGTTATATATTTTTGCACCATCGTTAATAGGAATGAGATTGGTCACAACACCTGAGTGAATGATGCCACAAGCTGACACTAGTATAAAGGTGAATTGTGACTGTAAGTACCCTTTCAATTTTCCAAGGGCTAGGCCATCACAAGTCAGTACAATCATGTTAAACATATCCAACTTGTAGGCAATGGTGTCCCATTCCAGTAAATCTAGCTTGCTCTCTCTCATTGTGTTACTCATATGTAGAGTTGAAGAAAAGCTCCAGCTAGTTAATTGGGAAGTTATTATGGATCTTTTAGCAACCCAGGAAAAAAGACTCAGTTAACTGTTAAAAAGTGACTGGGTTGAATACAATAGTGAGATTTCGGTGAAGATGGTGAGAACAGTGCATGAATCTTTGAGGAGAGTTTCCATGTACTGTAAAATCCATCATACTATTACCGGTTTATTTACCATAGAGTGAAAACAAGCAATGCATCTCTCACACTTAATGTGTGAGTGTGGACCCCCAGCCTATCACAGATCCTCAACTGGTAATTAAGAAGAAAATATATGTAACAAATTATAAAAAAATTAGTACTTCAGCTGAAGAAGGGAAAGAGCAGCACAATCAACTTTAACATTTCTGAGTCACCAACCATGATATTTTAGAATCAATTATAAAAGCAAACAACAGACCAACTGGGGAGGAAGAACATCAATACTTGTTGACATGAATGGAAGCAAAGAAGAGGCTGATACAGTCGGTTCCATTTTTTAACTCTAGGACTTTATAATTGAATTCAGCTCGGACCAATGAAAATGTCTCAATGTAAATATACATAATAGTTGACTAGGTTCATTTCATGCAAACGTGGCATTAGATCCACAGCACATGCAAAGCATACAGTCCAAACATACAGCACATAAACTTCCTCAACCATGCGCTGCATATTCTTTGTAAACGTTGAGTCAACCTTAAGAGCAACTAGAGTTGTTGCAGATTGTGACATGGAACTAAAGAGCCACAATTCAGCTATTCATAGGGAGAAGGTAAAATTTCAAAATCAGGGCAATTCATTTGGTAGAAAGAAAGCTTGAACTCAATGAAGAATGGGAGACCCATGATTGTTCTGAAATCCTTTTGGGTACAAGCGATCTTTACCTTGATGAGAAAGAAAGCCACTACTTTGGGCAAAATTATATCTCTACAAAGAATTAGGAGACATTTAATCATTAAAATTTGGAAGTGGCCAAATTGATTTAAAAGAAAGCACTGCTACCTTGGTTTATATTTACCAGGAGAAACTAGGATTTCATGGTGATCTCCCCTATTAAGCAAGTAATATGGGTTGTCCTAACCCAGAGGAAATGGGTGGCATCAAACCAGGGCTCTCAGCGGAAAGAATGTGGGTGGTTGAGATCTGGAGGTTAATTTTACAGGAGATGCATTTCAAGCTGACAAAGGATTTTATTAAAGGATGTGTCCTTTTGGGATGTCTCTGGGCTGGTTGGAGAGGCTAAAGCCATTCATTTGAAGTGGGGATTGTGCATTTCCCAATCAAACATTGAAGCACTGTTAGACAGAAAACTTTATTAATAGTACCCTGTTTAATACTGAAAAATATTTGCACATTTGGTTACAAGTATTGCTTTCAATGACTGAAGTGATAAGCCGCAGGTCAAAGCATGAGTCTAAATGTGTCAGATGGCATCCTCCTTTGAGAAGTTAAGTTTCAAATTTAAGTCTGGCAAAAACCATATTATAATTGCCTGCTGCAGTGCTAATCCACCACAATCAGAACCTTTCATTGTCAGAAAAGTGTGCACTATATTGTGGATGATTGGACATGCTGGAGTTGTGTTTCATCATTTTTGGGACTAAGGGAGCACTTAGTCTGAAGTTGAAAGGATGGGATTAAACCCATGAGGGGTAGATTGGACATATCCTGATTATGCATGGCAGTTTGGGAAACAAGCCAAAACTGTCCAACAGTTTCATACAAGATTGTAATTAAAAACATGACCCAGAACCATTTGGTGCAGGCTTTCTGAAGAGGATGTGTATGCAAAATGACACCACATGCCATGGAAGGTTGTGGTAAACAGTGCAGGTATTTTCCTCATTTGTGGATATACATCAGTATTGTTGGAACTTTTTAAAGCTGAGCATTAAATAGTTTATGTGTGGTTGTCACACATATATCGCTTCTTCACTCAGTTTATTTTGGCACGTTTCTTGCACTGGTACATATTGTTCAATTCCTTTCATGGCCTTGTCCACTTCAATACCTGTAATCAATACTTCTCCATGTGTCGTCTTCATTGCCACAGCTTCACCCCTCCATTATGCAGCTGTCTAATGAGGTATCCACATCCTGTGGTCTGGGATTCCTTCTCTCACTGCCTCTACATCCCTTTCCCTTTCTAAAACACTCCCTTACCTGCTGTTTGAGCTTTCACTTCACAATTTACTCGGCTATGATGGTGACGGTGCCAGTGACCATGATAGCTTTTCCAACAACTTTTCCTTTTTGGGTTTTCTTTTAAAACTTTGAGGTTGAGGTGTTGAAATTATTATTCATCTTTGGTTCACTAAAAACCACATATCTTAGTCACTGCTACAAGTAGGTAATTCATGGAACCAGATTGCCTGAAATGTAGGGGTAAAAAACACATTAAATATTTTCAAATAACATATGAGTACCATATTTCAACGAATTGATTTAATATATTTTTATTTCTTTCCAGGAAAAAGCAATTTGTAGTCTAGGCTGAAATGGATATGGTCTTGCAACATGATGTCTCTTTCCCTTAGGAGGCAGTGAGGATACAATGGGCAATGAGTGCATCTACTATAACCCCATGGTAAAAGGGTAGACTGTTAACCCTCAGGCGCACTATGTTCCATTCACTGCATCTTTAATGTTCAATTTTTCATGAGGCCTGTTCATGATAGTGGCCTCTTACAAAAGAGCACGATTAGTGTTGAGAGCAAGCTTGAATGAAACAGTTAAGGGATATAACACCCTACCTCAAGCTGATTTATCTTCACATTAAGATAAACCCCAAGGTATATTGAAAGACCAAAGCTACAACTTCACAGATTCAAATTAGTGGCGACAGTTTATGCCACCTTTATGACACCCATCAGCAATAAATCTGAATTACAAAGTAAGTTCTGGAAATCTTCCCTTCCCCTGTGGATTTAGAATAGAATCAATAATTCACAATCTTCTCTTCTTGCCTAAGTAGCATAAGTTAGCTACAAATTTTTCACATAAATTGATTTGCAAAACAAGTGTGCAGAGGGCAATTGATCAAGCATAATGGTGTGTATTTTTTTTAAAAGAACGCATTTATGGCCCATTCTGTTTTGTACATAATATAAACTCTATCAGTCAGCAACATGTTACTGGCAGAGCAGATACAATGTCAGGGGGTTACAGTTGTGGTGATGTACTTTTATGCTGCTGCTAATGAGTTACAACAGCTCATGGATGCCCAGTTTTAAATGCCAGATCTGTTCTGAGTTTATCCCATTTAGCACAAAGGGAATGCCACATAATATTATGGAGGATCTTCTCAGTGTGATGATAGGACTTACTTTCCACAAGGATGGCATGGTGGTCACTCCCACCAATACTGTCATGGAGAGGCATGTCTGCAACAGGTAAATTGGTGAGGATGAGGTCAAGTCAATTTATCCTTATGTTGGTTTACTCACTACCCACCATACAACTAGTCTGATGGATTTATCCTTCAGGACCTGGTCAGCTTGCTGTCTCCTACCTAGAGTTCCGTACCCTTGCCACCTGCTGTGCTTGTGTTCAGCTGTGGCAGGACAGTAGGTAGTGATCAGCAGCAAATTTCCCTGCCATTGTTTGGCTTAATGCCATGAGATATCATGAGGTCTGGAGTCCGTGTTCCAAGGCTACACCTTTCATCTGTTTACCACTGTCGCACCACCTCTGGTGCATCTGCACTGCTGATGGGACAGGACAGAAAATGCTCGGGGTTTGTGCTGGGGGTGTCTGATACAGAATCCGTGAGGTTTGACTTAGTGAGATTGACTGTCAGATTGGGGCTTGATTAATCCATGGGACGGCTCTCCCCATTTAGACAGAAATCAGGAGGAGGACTTTGTAAAATTGACTGATCCAGGAGTGACTTTTCCACTGTGGTGTTTGATACACTGAATGGCTTACCAAGCCATTTAGAGGACAATTAAGATTCAGCCACATTGCTTTGTGGTCTGGAGTTACATATAGGCCAAACTAGTTAAGACTGGCACCTATCTTTCCTCAAAGAGTGTTAGTGAAACTTAATTTTAACATAATTAATTGTAGATTGTTGCTTTAATCATACAGATCCCAATCAGATTATCCCTTAATCACTTCAGCTGTCTCCTTTACAAATTCCAGTCCATCATTGCTGCTTGGGAATCTAAATTGCACTTCTTCCATTCCTTTGAAATACTTCCTGGAAGTTTGTGTCCCAAACTGAACTCAGTAGGACTAATTCTACATGTTGTCCTAGACATTGAGGGGTATATTGCAAGTACACAGCCTGTGACTTTCCATCTGTTAAAATTACTGGATGGGAAGTGATAAGTTGCCTGGTGGTCACTTTCTGTGATACACCTTTGATGAATCATCCTCCATATTGCAAGATAAACAATCAGTTCTAATATAAAGCTGTTGCCTAACTAAACTCTTGCGACATTTCAACATTTTCCCATGTTGGATTGGCCGAGTTTGTTTTCCCTGGAACAAAGGAAGATAAGGAATATATTAAATATATAAGGAGTATATAAGAGGCATATAAAATTATTAGAGGCATCGATAGGGTAGAGAGTCAGAATCTTTCAAAAACAAGATGCATAGGCTTAAAGTGAGAGGAAGGAGTTTTTAAAGGGGATTGGCGGGTAGATGTTATTTTACACAGAGAATGGTTGATATCTGGAACTTGCTGGCTGAGGAGGTGATGGTGGAGTCAAACACAATCACATTTAGACAGGCACTAAAATAGACAAGGCACAGAAGGATACGGACCTAATGCAGGCACATGGGATTAGTGTAGGTGGGCAAAAAGGTCAGCATGGACTTGATGGGCTGAAAGGTCTGTTTCTGTGCTGTATGACTGTATGACCCTACAGGGTGAGTGCTGGTTACGGGACGAGCTGGCGGTAGTGTGTGAGATGGTGTCCTCCTTCCACTGCTTGTGCTGGGCTTCGGTGTTCTCCTGATGTGTGGTCTCAAGATTGGGTCTCTGCCATCTCAAATGCTCCTCCACTTTGAGCGGTGATGGGTCAGAGTTTCCCAGCAGTCAATGGAGATGTTGCATGTCTTCAGAGAAGCTCTGAGAACATTCTTGAATCTTTTTCTTTGTCTGACTATTGATCGCTTTCTATGACGGAGTTCAGTTTAAAGTAGCTCTTTCTGGAGCCTGGTGTGGGGCATACTAACACGGTGGCCAGCCCAACATAACTGACTAAGAGTAAGTAGGTCCTCATGCTGGGGGTGATTGGGCTGAGAGAGGACAATGATGAAAGCTCACTTATCCTTCCAGTGAATCTGGAAGATTTATTTCTCCTGAAAATCCATAATGCTTCAGAAAGGCAAAATTGTGTCTGTCAGGCTCAGACCTCAGCAATGAGCTCATCACACAAGGGAACACAACCAAACAATGGCTCTGCAGCTCCTGAAAATCACTTCATACAGGAAGAGGTAGTAATTAATTGTTAAAAAAATTCAAAAGAATAACACCATTGCTAAATCCTTGTTCAAAGATTAACTAGATGAGGTACGAAATATTTTAAATTCCCTGTCCCAAACCATGTTGGTCTTTCTGTGATTGTATATTCAGACAATGAATTGTCATTGCCTGAACCAAGGTAATATTTACACTCTGCTTGAATGGGTTACATGAAAAAATACAAAATGAAAACCTTGCTGAGGAAACAAATTAACAGGCCCTCCTATTCAAACTGAGGAGAATTAACCAAGTCCGTTTGGCAGCCCTCAGCTTCAGTCTATTATTTGTCACGTGTGTTTTCCCAAGGGGAGAAATATATTTTCATGTTTTTACATTAATAATGCCATAAAAGACATATGGATTTTCTTTGTAAGAGGTGGATGCCCAATATTTTCTCTTCTCAATTTATTCTTCTCTGTTACTATTCCTTGGTGACACCCAAGTAGCAGTTGTTATCTTCAACAATTCTCCATATCTTTCTTCCAGACAGTTGTAGTTAAATTTGATTTCCTTATTACTTAAAAAAGTACCTAATTTTTTTGTGTGAGAATCGCATTTTCCTGCGTAAAGGAACTTAACTTTTGCACTTTCTCAGCTCACTGTGACCAAGAGGAAACCATTTGAATGTTTTCATGTTTCATATTTCCTTACAATACAAAAGGAAGCCATCCAAGTCTATCTTAGCTTTCAGATCATTTCCATCCCCCAATTTATTTGCCAGCAACCTATTTTTTCTTGACTGCCCATCAGCTCCTCCCTGATTCTCCTGCCATCCACACTTTCTCCGGGTGCTCCAGTTTCCTCCCACATTCCAAAGACGTACGGGTTAGGAAGTTGTGAGCGTGCTATGTTGGTGGTGCTGGAAGTGTGGTGACACTTGCGGGCTGCCCCCAGAACACTCTATGCAAAAGATGCATTTCACTGTGTGTTTCGATGTATATGGGACTGATAAAGAAATCTCATCTAATTAATGTACCAGCACTTCTTTAGGATGCAGGAGGAAACCAGAGCACACAGACAACGTCCAAAGTCAAAGTCACCCTCAGGGTGCTGGAGCTGTGAGGCCACAACAGTACTCCCTGCTGTGCCACTGTGCTACCTACAGTGATGACTGTAGTAGAAAGAGGAGCTTAGATAGTGAGGCATATTTCTAATACGCTTCTTCAGAGGATACACTCTCAATAGCATTCCACTTGCTCCAACCCAGGCTGCCCCTATCCTGCTTCCCCACCCCCCATCCCTACACTAAGCCGCATGCTCTACTGATACCATCCTCTTACAGACTGACATAGTTGGGGAAATTTATGGTTCGGATATTGTGTAACTTACTAAGGAAAAATATATAAATATATCATTTCCTCATGCCAGGAATGTGGGCTCAACAGAAATAGGAAATATAAACTTCACAATCAAGCAACTTTAATAAATCATTTCACCTTGCAAGCAGCTGAACACGTAATTATAATCCTTGAACCTATAGTTCATGGATGCCCAGATACTCCCTGCACAGCCTGTGTTTAAAATAATTGCTTCCATGAGGTTTTCTGATTATAATGTCAATTACAGAACTAGTACAGCTAACTAGTTACACTTACCAAGTTGTTTTCTGCATCCAACTTGAACTGGGGGAATGGCTTGACCTGAGAGTAAAGCAGCAGATATTTATCCTCCATTGCTTTTGTTTAACAAGGATATACTGTATATTGCATGCTGCTTCAGAAATTTGACTGCATTGATTTCAATGGAAGGATTTTAGAAGTGGGTACAATGCACAAATATTCACATGGATACATCTTTAGGATCCTGGCCAATGTTTATTCCTCAACCAATCTCACTGGAACAATTAACATTGTTATTTATCTGAATGCTGCTTTTCGAACTTGGCTGATAACAAACTGGTTGAAATGTTTTCTATGTTGTAACAAAAGCTTCACTTCAGAATCACATCTTTGGCCAGGAAGTATTTTGGGATGTATTGAGGATGTGAAAGGTCCAACACAAATGCAAATTCTTTTTTTCCTCTACACCAGTTTATTCCTGTTAATCTATTTTATAATCAGCCCTAATAATGGTGAAACTTCCAGTATTAGAATCACAAATCTGTTCAATATTGTATGAGTCAATTCAGATTTCATTTGAAAAAAGTAATCACAGTAATAATTGCAGTGAAAATCTTTGAGAGGGTAACAAAGTTAACAGATAAGTTTGAGACCTTTATAATTTACTGAGAATTTCAGAAGGCAATTGGGACCTTATTCTGTGTAATTAGTTTCCACATTTTCTAACAAAGCAGCTATTGCATTTCAGCTAGCAATTACTTTCACTTTGACATCCTGAAGATATGATAAGGTGCTTTATAAACATAAAATCTGTCTGCCTCATTAGCAAGTGTAAATTTCAAAATAATGTGCACGGTATTGGGCTTTGTAGATTTAAAATAGCATTGCTGGAGTAGAGAGTGAATAAAGAATGGGAAAAACTATAGCTCCACGGAGTTGGATCTTGAGATGTAAAGAGTCATTAATCCATTGGGAGATTTGGCACAGAAACAGGTTCTTCAGCCCACTGAGTCTAAGCCAACTATCAGGTGCCCATTTTTACGTTAATCCTAGCCGAACCCATTCCCATCAACTCCCCCCACCTTTCCAGATTCCAGGGGTAATTTACAGTGACCTATAGGTGTAAATAGTAATGGTGTCAAAGGTTACAGGGAGAAGGCAGGAGAATGGGGTTGAGAGGGAAAAATAAATCAGCCGTGATTGAACGGCGGGGCAGATTCGATGGGCTGAATGGCCTAATTCTGTTCCTATGTCTAATGGTCTTATAGACCAATTAACCTAACAACCCACTCTTCTTTATAGTGAGACAGATGCAAACCAACCATTAATTTACCTGTCATCTTCTTGTCTTCCATTATAAATTCCCTAGACCCCCTTTCAGAGCACCAATCTTCCCTCTGTTAACTCTTTCCTTTAGAATCTCTTACTATCTATAGGGATCCAGGACTCAGATCCAGTGACATTGATGAAACAGCAAGACATTTGCAGATCAGAGTTGGACTGGAACCTGATTCCATCAAGCTTTGTCACTTCTACCTATCACCTTCCAGATTCTGACATCATTCCCACTCTCCCCCCTCCCTCATCTGGCTGTCACCACCCCTCATCTGGATTCACCTATCACCTGCCATGCTCTTGATCCACCCCTTCTCTCTACCTTTTTATACTGGCTATCTCCCCTGTTCCTTTCAGTCCATTTGAAGGGTTTCAACCCTAAGTATTTACTGTCCATTTCCCTCCGATAGATGATAGATGACCTGCTGAGTTCTTCGAGTGCTTTTTGTGTTCCTGCAGAAATCCTGTCTTGGTGGTGCGGTCTGCAAGTTTGGGAGGTGCTTTCGGAGTAGCCCAGGTGAATGTATGGAGAGCATTTTGTGGATGTTACATCTCTGCCACTGTGTACCACTGGTGGAGGAAATGAATGTTGAAGGTGCTAGATGGAGTTCCAGTTAAGTAGGATGATTTATCCTGGATAGGTCAAGCTTCTCGACTGTTGCTGGGGTTGGCAAGTGGAGACTTGCGCTGCTGACTTGAGCCTTGGGGATAGTGGAAAGCCTTCTAGGTGCTGAGTCACTCACTGAAGTGGAGTGCTTAATCTTCTGAGGAGTTGTGAATGGAATTGAACACTGCTGGAAATGGAATTGGTATTGGTTTATTATTGTCACTTGTACCAAGGTACAGTGAAAAACTTGTCTTGCAAACCGTTCATACAGATCAATTCATTGAGGTAGTACAAGGTAAAACAATACCGAATGCCGAGTAACATGTCACAGCTACAAAGAAAATGCAGGTAAACAATAAGGTGCAAGGTCATAACAAGGTAGATTGTAAGGTCAAGAGCCCATCTTATCGTACTAGGGAACCGTTCAAGAGTCTTATAACAGCAGAAGCTGTCCTTGAGCTTGGTGGTATATGCTTTCAGGCTTTTGTAACTTCTGCCTGATGGGAGGGGGGAGAAGAGGGAATGTCCGGGGGGTGGGGTCTTTGTTTATGCTGACTGCTTTACTGAGGCAGCAAGAATTGTAGACAGAGTCCATGGAGGGGAGTCTGGTTTCCGTGATGTGCTGAGCTGTGTCCAGAACTCTCTGCAGTTCCTTGCAGTCACAGGCAGAGCAATCGTCGTACCAAGCCGTGATGAACCTGGATAGGGTGCTTTCTATGGTGCACTGGTAAAAGCTGGTGTGTGTCAAGGGGGACATGCCAAATCTCTTTAGCCTCCTGAGGAAGTAGAGGCGCTGGTGAGCTTTCTTGGCCGTGGCATCTACGTGGTTGGACCAGGACAGGCTACTGGTGATGTTCACTCCTAGGAACTTGAAGCTCTCAACCCTCTCGACCTCAGCACCATTGATGTAGACAGGTGTATGTGCGCCGGCCCCTTTCCTGAAGTCAATGACCAGCTCTTTTATTTTACTGACATTGAGTGAAAGGTTGTTGTCATGACACCATGACACTAAGCTCTCTATCTCCTTCCTGTACTTTGACTCGTCATTATTTGAGACACGGCCGACTACAGTGGTATCATCTGCCAACTTGTAGATGGCATTATAGCAGAATGTGCAATCATCAGTGAATATTCTCACTTCTGACCTTGTGAAGGGAGGAAGGTCTTTGATGAAGTGACTATATAAGACACTGCATGAATAAATAAATCATGTTCTTCCCATTGCTTGTAACTCTGTTTCAGTGTGAAAGGTATGATTTTGTAATAGTTAGTAACCAATGTTTGTCTAACTAAAATCAAACACCAAAATAAAATGCCATATTTAAACACTTGTCTTATCGATCAATGCTTACCGAATTAAGCTTTTACGATAAGCTGAATAGCCTTGTGAAAGGTGAACAATGATATGTGAAAAGCAAGGCAAGGTCTATGAAATTTGGTTTCATTTCTTATTGCCTTTACTAACACTTGATTTAGCTCTGATAGCTTAGAGAGTGTTTCTATTTACATGTGTCACAGCAGATGATAAATGAAAATGCTGGAAAGTGACAAACGACAGGCTAATGGTGGGGGCTGTTCATCAGGCATGTCTAGCTGAAACAGTCACCTGTCTTTTCACTCTACAGATTTACCAGCAGATGCTGTGCATTTCTAACAGTCTCCATTTTTATGTTAGATTTTCAACATATGCAGGTTTTTTTTATTCGAAACCCACAGTTACAGCTTTAATCTTTCAGGAGAAGAATCTCAATTCCTTCTTGATCCTTTTACACACAGTTGGATGTTAATTATAAACCTTGTCTAACTAAAGATGCTAAATGATATGGCTGTGATGTGTTAGAAGATGAACATTTGTGAGTCTTTTTCAATTCAGCTGCAGATCATTCATTGGGGACTGTACTCACAACTGCCTTCTTGTGTCTGTATTTATAAATGCAAATCATTATAAATCTTTTCTTTGACAAGAGGATGTTTTTCTTTCCCTTGGATTCAGCTGGTCATTGTCAGGAAGTGATGAGCAGTGGGTTATTCCCTTTCCTCTCTCTTTGTTCTATATCCCTGAGGCAGGAGAATGATTACGGCCCAGGCTGGTTCAAAGAGAGAAAGGGACCATTAAGGGAAGGAGGAGTAAATGTATGATATGGAACCTTTGTAACACTTAAAAGATGCACATCTGAATGTATTTTTGATGATGTTTGAAGTTTCACTTATAGAAGTTTATAAGATTATGAGAGGCATAGACCGAGTAGACAGCCAGTATCTTTCTCCCAGGGTCGAGATGCCTAATACCAGAGGGCATGCATTTAAGGTGAGGGGGGTAAGTTCAAAGGAGATGTGTGGGGCAAGTTTTTGTTTACACAGAGAGTGGTGGTTGCCTGGAATGTGCTGCCAGGGGTGATAGTGGAGGCAAATATGATAGAGGCGTTTAAGAGGCTCTTATAGATAGGCACATGAATGTGCAGAGAATGGAGGGATGTGGACATTGTGTAGGCAGAAGGGATTAGTTTAATTAGGCATTTAATTATGAGTTTAATTAGTTTAGCACAACATCGTGGGCCAAAGGGCCTGTTCCTGTGCTGTACTGTTCTATGTCCTATGTTCTATGTTCTATCCACTCCTTGTTTATGCCTTCTACCTGTCATATCTTCATGTTGCTCAACAATGACACAGTGCTGGTAATGACCAACATAAGGCAAGCATTGGTTGGCCAAGACCAGCTCCCGCTGTTCTTATTTCTAGCAAAGTTAATTCATACACTCCTGAAAGAAGAGTCCCAGGTCTAATCCCCACTTACTATTAGATAGTTGATTTCAGGTAACAATGGTAGGGCTTTACAATTGACAAAGGCCTCTTTGGAAAATAGGAAGACTTCCTAATGTTCTTGATTATTCACTGATCTCTCCCCATTGTAAAGTACAAGCATGGACATCAGCTGATAATGTAATTAGGTTCCATTGTGGTATCTGATAGTCTATAGACATACAAAAAGTCTTCATCATTGTGCAGCTTGTGAGTTCAGAGCTGGGCTTGATAATGGTGGAGCACTTGAGTCTAGTGAGTTACCACCATCAACTACACAACGTGTATCCATACGGTGTCCATAACATGGCAAACGTTGCAAGAAACTTCACAGGAGCATTATCAAGCAAAACTTGATGCTGATTCTTATAAGGAACTATTAAGTTAGAGAACCAAATGCCAAATCACAGAGGTTTCATGAATGCTTGAACCAAGAAAAGTGAGGTAGAGATGCAGAAAGGTTTTGAAAGGGAATTCCAGAGCTTAGGGCCTTGGCAACTGGAGGCATGGACACCTATAGGCATAATCAAATCAATGGATAACTCACAGTAGGAGGAGATCCTGGAAGGTTGGGAAGAGATCCTGGAAGGTTGGAAGAGAAATAGAGAGAAGCTAAGCTATGAAGGAATTCAAAAACAAAGGTGAAAACTTCAGAATTGAAGCACTGCTGAACTGTAAGCCAATGTAAGTCATCAAGCATTGTCGAAACTCACCCACAGGCAAGGGAACCTCTGGAGTACAAACTCAGGAACTGGTAATAGCTTCACAAGAAGAGAAATTTTGCATGTATGAATAAAGAGTATAGAGTATAGACAATAAAGAGTTTGCATAATATGGAAAGGGAGCTTCATCAAGATAGAATGTGTTGTAATGTTAGAAATGGAGTTGGAAATGGTCAACGATACAAAAACAGCTTCTTCCCATCTGCCATCAGAT
Organism: Pristis pectinata; assembly: GCF_009764475.1. NCBI lineage: Eukaryota > Metazoa > Chordata > Chondrichthyes > Rhinopristiformes > Pristidae > Pristis > Pristis pectinata. The sequence continues at coordinate 84,917,755 of NC_067412.1, forward strand.
TTCTGAATGGCCCATGAACCCATAAAGACGAACTCATTATTCCTTTTTTTTACACATTATTTGTTTATTTTGTAATTTACGGTAATTTTATGTCTTGCACTGTGCTGCTGCTGCAAAACAACAAATTTCATGTCATAAGACAGTGATAATAAATCTGTTTCTGATTCAGTGGTGACAGACCAGCCACCCTAACTGGTGCAGAGAGATGACTGTAATTTGTCTCAGAATCTCCACATGTTGCTGAAAATAAATCTGTGTGGTGGAGCCCAGATTTTTTCATTATCAGTCCTCAGCTGTTCATTGATCTTTTAAATTCAGCATGTGTGAAACCACAGTAGATTGCAAAAGCATGAAGGTTGTATTTTGTTAATGGGGCTAGTGATGTGCTCGGGTGGAAACCTAGTACTGGACCTGAACCTGACCATGTCCAATCTGAATTTGAGAACTTAAGAGTTTTTTTCTCCACCCTGGCCTGAAGCCAACACAAATGCTTTAAAGAGCCAGTCCAGCCTGATTCTATCCAAGCCTGTGGACTTTTTTTTGAAATCTGCCCTGAACCTCCAATGATCGCAGTTTTGTTGGGTTGTGATTGGATGGGCAGGAAAAAACAATATGTCACAACACGCAAAAGACTGGAGGAACTCAACGGGTCAAACAGCATCTATGGAAGGAAATGGACGGTCAATGTTTTGGGTCGAGACCCTTCATCTGGACTGGAAAGGTAAGAGGGGAGATTGCCAGTATAAAAAGAGGGGGGGGGGCGCGGGTGAAGGGGTGGAGCAAGAGCTCGTGGGTGATAGGTGGATCCAGATGAGGAGGGTCATGGGCAGATGAGGATGGAAATGATGTCAGAAGCTGGGAGGTGATAGGTGGAAGTGACAAAGGGCTGAAGATGATGGAATCTGATTGGATAGGATGGTGAAATATGGAATAAAGGGAGAGAGGTAGGGAAGGGAACCGGTGGGAGGAGTTTGTGGGTGATGGGCAGTTGGAGGGTGGGAGAGAGGAAAGAGATAGGGTATTGGGGGCCAGCTGGATCAGGAGGAGAGAGAAAAATTATTTTTCTTTAATAGGGGAGAAGGGACAGAGGGAGAGTGATTATCGGAAGTCTGAGATTTCAATATTCATGCCATCAGGTTGGAGACTGATGTGGGTGCTTGATGGTCAGTGCAGTCTCGGTGGGCCGAGGGGACTGTTTCTGTGCTGTATCTCTTTACGATTTTAAACAAACCAATTTCATTGACAAAAAGCTTGAAATGGTTAATGGAACAGAGATAATCAAATCCAGCACTTATTAAAATCAGCATTGGTTAAGGGAAACAAAACCTTCACTTCAATGGCCTGGAATTTATTTCTCATTTCATATATTTGATTTTTCTTGGTACCAAAAAGAACAAAGGAATTGTGAGTCATCCCCAAAGAGCGGAGCATTCCTGCCATCTAGTGGGGTGTAGTGGTATTTCTAGGGGATGGGTTGCTCAGTCTATCTCAATGTTTTTACAGGAATGGGCTGTGTTTTCTACTGCATTTCCACCAAAATTTTAATGGTTTAGTAGCGACTCTCTTTTAGATGTCACTAGCACATGAATTCTTTTGAAAAGATAAATTGAAATAACCTGGAGTAGGAAGTTACCTGTCCATGCATTATGTGAAATAAAATAAACCATCAAGATAGTTGTCAAATATATTTGCAAGAGAAAAATATATCAGAATTCTAAACCTTTGTGCACTTGTTTTGATGTTGGATTTTAAAAGTAGAGTTAATGGTTTTGAGAAAATAATGAAACTAACGTAATTTTATCAATAGACTGCATCAAGCTGTTTGGAGACTGCATTGCATGGTATGGAACTGTGTTCTGTGGAAAAAGTAGACCCTTGTCTTCGACTTCAGTCTTGCTAAATCAATTTATTATATTTATTCATAGTTGACGACATTAACAAGGCCAATATTTTTTGCCCTTTTCTAATTGCCCTTGAACTGAATGGTCATCTCACAGAGCGATTAAGAGTCAGCCACTTTGTTGTGGATTTGGAGTCACATGTAGGCCAATCTCGGTAAGGGGAGATATTGCATTTGCTGAGGCACGCAGATGAACTAGCTGGGTTTTTATGGCTACCTGGCAGTTTTATGGTCATCATTGCTGCCTCTAATTTTTATTCCATGTTTTCATTTAAGTTGCCAAATTCCTCACAGTCCAAGCCTCTAGTTTGCTAGTTCATGTAACCATTGTGCTTTTGTACCCTGAAAGCAGACCCTTATCTATGGAGAGAGAGCAGCTCAGTGGTACTGGTATTGGCTGCAGTCCTGGCAAATAGTGGACCTAGACACCACAATGTTAACATACCAAACTGGTTACAAAATAAGGTTCTACGACTGGCCATGGTTCTTTTGGTTTCAGAGGGTGGGTGAGGATTACTGGCATTGGGTGGGTGGTAGGAGGTCAGCCAATGTTTCCTTCTTGTTCCAAGGAAAGTGACTTGCATTGAGAAGTAATTTACATCATATATTGTTTGATCAATTAGAATTGTCAGATTTATTTCCCACATTTGACTAGCCTCCCCAAACCTAATCCTTAATTCTCTGTTTAGTATTTGTTGAATCCTACCAGTAGCCCATTATTTTAGTTTGAAAGGATCATCACTGTTGAAAATAATCCTAAAAAGAATACCTTGGTCTATAAGTCTATGCAACCACATGAAGAATTAAATGTGGCTAATGTTAAAATGAGAGATGTCATTGTGGGACATTTCAAATGGCAAATATGAATTCATGCAATGCTGTAACGAGAGGTTATTTTGTACTCGGTAGATAATAGAGTTTTATTTCTGCCGCACAATCTGTCCATGGCAACCTTTATCTTCAGACCTACCAACACTATCTTGCTGCATTCATGCAATTCTGTTAAGACTTCACTTTTTTAATTACTGAGGCTGTTTCCATGGTAAATTGTGCGCTAATTATGTTCCACGTCTATCCATAGTGTTGATGTAATGATCTGACTTTTTTTTTGCTCGACTCCGGGTCCAAGGCTTCTGTTGAGCGTTTGCATATTCTGAAAGGCTTGATGGTTGGTTTCTTGGTAACTGAACAAAATGATAGCATGCCCTCTGACACTGATTATTCAGACAGTGACAGCATCTGATGGATTTATTGGTCAGTTACAGTACAGTCAAGACCACTTCATTTGATCACTGATTTGTGAAATAATTCTGTTAGTGCATAGTTTTGTAAAGAATCCTTTCATTTTCATCTTCCTTGTATAAATCACATGCTTGGCTCACTTTAGTAAATCTGCTTGTTTGAACAGAATCTGCTAACTCCTCACAGACAAGCCTTTCACAGGAACACAAGCCCGATGCAAATTAAAGCTTTAAAATGAATAATTTTAAATCATAAGTAATAAAATTAAAGTAATTTATATACTGAATCAATATTATTAACTGCACTTACTTATTGACTAAAACAGCCCTGAAATAACACCACCCAAAATTAACACACAATGATTATGCTTGGTAGAAGTAACGTTCCTGGCCACTTTAGTGAAACATTTTAACACTTCATTTGTTTTAAATATTAGTCTCTTTATATTAAACAGATTTCTGATATTTTGTTTATGAAAAGAACAATTTGTGCTCATGCATCACTTTTGACAGAGTTGGATGTTTCATGGTCCTTCAATGTTGAGCAGAGTTTGAGGCAAAAATTATGAGATACAATTGAAGCAGGGTGCTGAGTAGAACACTATGGACCACCTCTTGCACCACCATGGACTTGTCTCTTATTTTGCATTAATGTCTTGTTTTGCACACTATCTTTTCTTCACTGACTTGTATAATTTATGTATAATTTATGAATAACTCATGTTCTGTGTGTTCTTGTCTGTGATGCTGCTGCAAGCAAGCTTTTCATTGTACCTGCACCTCATTGTATTTGTGTATATGACAATAACCTCGACTTGACCTGATGCTACTAGGACAATGTTAGTTTTTCAGTTACATCAATAAGTCCTGAGGAGAATCATGACACTTTGCAGTCATAGCAGCATCCACTTATTGAACAGCAAATTAAATACTTTGACTTGCATGAATACACAGTACAGAAGAAATCAACAATGCGTTAAATTAGGAAACTCATTCTATGGACATTCCTCTTCCTTCCTCTGTAACCTCCTCTAACCCCACAAATCTCCAAGGTCTCTGCACACTTTCAATCCTGGCTGCTTGTACTTCTCCACACCATTGGGAAGTCTTCCTTTAACAGTTCTTCCTTAAACCTTTTGCATCTCTACCTCTCTAACTGCTTCGAGGCACTTCTAAAGAATTACCTCTTTGACCAAGCTGTTGGTCACTCGTCTGAATATTGCCTTAAGCTGCTCAGTGTTAACTTTAACCTAGCAATGCAAAATAAAATAGTGAAGGGAATTTTCTTCCTTTAAAAGTGCTGCTTAAGTTCAAGTCATAATTTTTGCTCTTCTGAGAAAGGAGGAGTAATGTTAGGAGCCTGTGTGGAAACAACTATTGTAATCACACAATAGGCTGGCCAGCAGAGGGAGAAGCTTATTTCCTAGTATATTTTACTTTTTTAAGAGGGACTTCAGAAGAACATAGAGTCACAGAAGGTAATTAGTGTAATGTAATTAGTGCAATGAAATCTGTGGCAGGATTTCCTCTCTGACAATATAGTTTGTTCTCCCTCTTCTGCTCACTTCTCATGTGCTGCTTTTAAGCAGCTATCTCATTTTCTTTGATCAAAATTTGTTGAACTTATTATTAGTTGGTGGTCAATAATTTCACAGTATAACTGCTCTTTGTAACTTTTTCTCTTACTTCCCCTCTAACTCTTATGGGTCATTACATTTCTACTCTGTTATTACTAGTTCAGTGATGTTAAAGCACTATTATTTATGTCCTTGTGACTGTTTATAGCGTTGAATGGGAATTATCAATGATAATGTGGACTCCAGCTGGAGAATGAACCAATTTAATAATGGAGCATGAATTAGGGGGTTTACACCCACACTGGCTTCTCTTTCTTTTGTTCTAGTGACCACAACAATAATAATCAGGGAAGGGAAGAGTAAGAGGAGGTTGAACCTAGACATCAAAAACATTGTCTATCAAAAGACTAACTCCTTCATATATGGTCCAGAATGAGGAAGGGTTCAAAGTGTGCAGACCTGGGAGGATTATTGAAGACTTGCACAGAATTGAACTTCCTTGAGAGTTGAGGACCACTTAATAAACACCAATATTGTTTTAAGCAGCTTGAGCTTGAGATGAACTGTGCAAATTCCTCTTAAGGTCACGTAAGAGATTAAGACCAACAGTAGATAAATAAGTGCCCACACTTTCCTCTGTCAATAAACATCATGATGATATGACTGACATTAATAGTGAATGTAGCAATATCAATAGTTGAATGCAATATGTTCATTCTTAATTCATTCATTCTCATTCTTAATGAGAAAGATAAACTCCTTGCACTTCCCAGTATGATGGCAATGAAACACAGACCAACCCACAATAGCTACATAATTTAGGTATAAATCTCAATTTAGTTGAATGCATCTTTAATGAGATATAATATTCAGAGGTCTGTGCTTATTTGAAATATTATTTGGCTTTCAAACCACTTTGAGCCTTGCAGAACTCATAGCCTGCTTTTCATACGTGAGCCACTAGATGTAGCTTTATGTCTTTCTATGCTGACCTCTAAAAGAGTTTTGCCATTTAATCAATAAATGCATCAGAAAATTAATTGGAGATAAAATATAGGCAATATATTTGAGCAACTTAGCAAGGACAAAGGTAATGTTAACTGATGCAACATGGGCACTCACTTACTGGAAGTGTTCCTAATGGTAATTAATTCTCTATCCTGCACAATTACTAATTGCACCAGGGTGTAATGGGGTTGTTGAATCCTGTCCATATAAAATCTGGATATTGAATCATTTGAATCTATCCTTATGTGCTTCAAAATAGACTGACATACATTTCTGAGGGAGGCAGAGCCAGATACAAGCATTGAGCTGCTTTATTTTACATGCAGTAAATGGAGAAAGAGGGATTAATCATGGCTCTGTGCTAATATTGTGAAACAGAGTCAGCATCCTTTTTTATATCCTTTACAGTTTTTAATTTGTTCGGTTTAAGGACACATGCCGTGTTCCTTCATGCCCCAGGATAATTTCTAGTAGATAATCAGCACTCTGGGCGATAACAGAAGGTTACTGATACAATTACAGAAGTCCTCAACTTGACCTTGTGGCATAAAACTAGTGTATGATGATTTATAATGAAGCAAATACTTTGACTAAGCTATTTTCTTCAGCTTTTATTGTCAAGCTTTCATATGTAAATCTGCCACCTCACAGCATCTCAAAATGGTATTAATAACAACTCTGATTAGTAGTGAAACAGTGATTGGTTCTGTTTTTGGGACATAAGCAAGGATGTCAGAAAAATATTTCAGGATTTTACTTGATTCAGCTCTGAATTTGTTCAATTAATTATCAAGGTGGAGCCAATGGTATTGGTCTTTTCTTTAACAATGAATATGGACTACACTGTGTACCTACTCTTCAAAAGCCAATGACAGTTTGGAAAAGACTACTGAGACATATTCAGAAAATGTGAATATTTGCTGAATTATTGAACGTGCTTGGACTGCGCAAGATTTAAGTGGCACAACTAATGGAGCCCCTGCCTTACAGCACCAGAGACCTGGGTTCAATCCTAACTTTGAGTGCTGCCTGCAAGTGGTGAGTGGAGTTTGTACATTCTCCCTGTGACCATGTGGGTTTCTTCTGGGAGCTCAGGTTTCCTCCCACATTGCAAAGATGAGAGGGTTGGATGGTTAATTGGCCACTGTAAGTTGCCTCTAGTGTGAAAGTGAGTGGTTGAATCTGGGAGGAGTTGCTGGGAATCCAGAGAGAATAAAATGGAATTAATTTAGGATTAGTGTAAATGGATGGTTGATGGTTGGCATGGATTTGGTGGGCTGAAGGGCCTGCTTTGTGTGTACATCACTATGACTCTTATTTACTGGCTCATAGGCTTCAGTGTAGAGTATTCTTATCTGATAAAATTAAGCACAGGTTGAGGTCTGCTGTATGCAACTGTGGCAATTTTATTCCTTAAAAAATGCTCTGCAAAATAGAGGCACAATATGTTCACCTTTGGTTGGCTGCTTTCATAGATTCATCTGCGCATCTTGCAAAATTGGGCACCATTTTTTCAGTTTTATCTGATAAAAAATTACTTCTTTCTCTGAATTATGTAACAATACATAAATGTGCTGGAAAGATTACATGTAAAAGTGAAACATCTGCTATAATGTGAATATTCATCAGTGGCCAAGACAATTGCATAACAGTGAAACCTTCAGTTTGGATCCTCTGTGTGACTGAACAAAGCTCACAAGCTCCAACCGTTAACACAATAATCCTTTTTAAGATAAAACCTGTAACAAGCTTAGAATTAAGAATCAGTGAATTAGTACAATCAGCAGGCAGCTGCTCTTCAGTGTTTGGCTGGACTCCAGTCCCATAAGTGCCAATTTTTGGCCTCCTGCTGCGGTGGGGTGTGGTCATAAGGTGGGTCCGACAAAAACAGAGGGTCTTCTTATTGAGTCTGTTCCTCGGCCTGCCCAAGGTGTCCAACCGCAGATCCCAGTTAGAACATAGAACACACAGCACAGGAACAGGCCCTTCGGCCCCTGATGTCTGTGCCAACCATGATGCCAAATTAAACTAAACCTATCTGCCTGCAAATGATCCATATCCCTTCATTCCCTGCATGTTCATGTGCCTGTCTGCAACTGGAATGTTTTCTCATTTCTCAAACAATGAGAATCAAATACTAATCAGAAACTTTAGAGATTCTAACTATTGTGAGGTTAATAGGCTATATAACGTCAACATTCATGGCCTATCAGCGGAAAGCCATTCATTTCCTGATGATATAATGGGATTAATATGAATGGGTATTGGTTTATTATTGTCACTTGTACCAAGGTACAGTGAAAAACTTGTCTTGCATACCGATTGTACAGGTCGATTCATTACACAGTGCAGTTACACTGAGTGGTCACTGGGTGGTCAGCATGGACATGCTGGGTTGAATAGACTGCTTCTATGCTGTATGACCCTCTTTATGAAAGCGTCTTGTATTATTGAGTTATAATGACTTTGAAAGACTCTGGATCAATCTCTGATCTGAGATAGCTGATATCTATGCACAAGTAAAAACTGACGTTGGGTCTTCCTGGGAAGGGGTCCATGCTTAACTTCTTTCTGTTGGTCTCTGCCAAACAATGATTGAGTACAAATTTCAGTAAAGGGCAAGTTTAGATCTGTGAGAAGAGGTTAAAAAAATACAACCTGCTTAGCCAGGACAAATCCAGTCCTTGCCTGATGGTCTTCTCAGCAAAGATCACTCAAAAGTCACTAGAAACAAAAAAAAAGAACATAGAACAGGGCCTTCAGCCCATGACGTTGTGCTAAGCTAATTAAACTCGTAATTAAACACCTAACTAAACTAGTCCCTTCTGCCTACACAAGGTCCATATCCCTCCATTCTCTGTATATTCATGTACCTATTTAAAAGACTCTTAAATGCTCCTGTCATATTTGCCTCCACTACCACCTCTAGGCACCCACCCCTCTCTGTGTAAAAAAAACTTGCCTCACATACCTCCTTTGAACTTACCTCCTCTCACCTTAAATGCATGACCTCTAGTATTAGATAAATACATGAATAGTTTAAAAATAAATAAATACTTTAATGATATTTTTCCATAGATCTTAACCCATGAAAGCTGATGCTAATTTTACCAACCCTACCTCCACCCTAAGGCCAATATGAATCAGGAATTGAACTTAATCTGCTCTATAGTTCAATAGTTCATTCAATGATGTGTTTATTAATTCATCTTCCAATTATCTCTTGACACTGATTCTAAATAGTATAATTCTAATGGATGTTATTTCCAATTTTTGCAAATTCTCCGTTGAAGCATTGCATTCAGTGATAGGCTTTGTGCTTACCCTGACTAATTTATATTTAGTTGAACATGTTTACTGCATTATAGCCAAATTAGCACACTTCAGTTCCAATGCCATACTGGTTATGCTACTTATTTAGCAATGGAGAGAATTAGTTCAGCACATAAATCCCAGCCAATTTATATAGAATGCTATTAAATAGTGGCATGTCTTAACCCTAAACCTAACTTTAAAGGAAGAGTGGAAATGTAACTAAAATGATGTGCTAAACTGGTGAGCATAATTAGTTGAAAAAATAGACCATGTCTACAGCACCAACTTTGTCAAGTAATAAGTGTACTAAGTCAGGTGCATCCAAATCTTTTATCCATTTATCTCATATTGGATCAGTGCCTTGTTTGTACTTCAGCAACACACATCAAATCTCCTGAATGGTTGAGTTTAATGGAACATGAGGAAGATTTGAACTGTTTTCAATGAAAGTAAATGCAACATAAGTTATTTAAGATAATAAATTCCTTCACTTGAAATCTTAATTGTTTTGTGCAATACTGGAAGGAAAATGGTAAATATCAGTGTAATCACAAAATCTCAATGAATCTGAGTGACAAGCAAGCAATATGTAGTTATTTTTAATAGCTTCACTTTATATATAAATGTGAACAAACTCTTTCCATGGATTAATTTGAAGTTCTTTGATTAATTTTAACCACAACAGCAAATGACCCAGTTGATAATTATGTCAGTTAACTTTAGGTCAGGGAAAAACCTCAGTACAATTGGTTAATGCATAACACCTGGCAGACATAATGGATCATGGCTTTTTATAAAGCCACAGATTGATAGCATTTAAATGCAAAAGATTACTCCTATGCAAGTTTCCAGTAATTGGGAGATTATTGACAAAGGTTGAGTTTTTAATGTGTCTTTTGATGATAAGGTTGAGTGTAGAAAGCTGGACACTTTAATGAATTTGAATTTAGTATCCTATATTTTATTTAGTACCCTATTTCTTTCCTATTTAATGACAAACTTGGACAATAATCAAGGAATGACCATCATGAAAAAGTGTTCGAGAAATGAGATAAATCAAAATGTGATTATGTGATGCTGGTGTTGGAGTTAACAGCTTGATAAGGCAAGAAAGACTAAAGAAGAGTCACATGACTTTGAATAACAACTTGAGTAATTAAACTTGATTTTAGCACAGAAAGTTACTGTAGGATTTAACAACCTCAATTTCAATTAAAGATAAGTGAGTAAGGAATAATTGAAAGGGCAATAACCATTGATAGAATGGAAGAAGACAAGTCTGCTATAAATAGTGACTGACTGCCTCGCCTATCAGATGTGAAGAATGATCTTGTATAATTTTCAGATTAGGTTCCAAATATGATCTAACTATTTTTATGATGGGATTTCCTACCCCATTGTTACTGTAAAAAATTTTTTTGTATGTTATGTGCCTGCAATAATTGAGGTAGTAACTATTGGCAATTATACTAAAAATCATCTTTAACATGTGTGTCCAATTTGTATCATGTTTGGAGGGAGTACAGTGTTCAAAAATGTTTGGAAAACTATTCTTGTATTCAGGGACAAAATCATCATTTATACTTTATGATTTCAGCTGAATTTATGTTATTCCAACCCATATTCAAATTCACACATATTTGTTACTTTTTGGGGATGGAAATTACTGCTTAAACAGTAGTATAAAGGCTTTGCCTTGTAATAAATTTTTGGGATTAGTTGTATTAGTGGCCATTATAGAAGAGAATTTCTTCTCACTGGGAGGAGACAGCTAATGAGGCACCAATTCATCCATCTGCCATTTTCCCTACAATACAGTAATGAGTACACTTGCAAAAGTACTTCATGGGATGTAAAGTGCTTTCAAAGGGATGTGAAGGGTGAAGTATAAATAGAAGATTTTTTTGGAATAATCTGTTGCATTGATTGCTACCATTGGTAAAAGCCTGAAAGCAACTTGGTTCCCCATTGTTTGAGACTATATGTTTGTGAATTTTTAAAAATAGTTTTATTAGGTAGAAGTAAAATATTAATTTGCAGATACGAACATATCCATGGATAGATCCACACTTCTACTTAGATGATATTATCAAAAGGTATTTCCTCAACTATTTCTCAGACAGAGTCCTGAAAATGTTTACCTGTCTGCACAACAGGTGCTTTCCATCTACCTGTCCTGATCTGTTCTCATGTATGGAGATCTAATTGAGTCATTGGTTTGTTTATGACAATAACTGTCTACTCTTCAAAACAATGGGTAATGTCTTGATGCCATTCCAAAAAGATTGGAACCCATGTTCAGAAGAAAACATGTCAAAAAAAGAAATTGTTCAGCAAGAAAACAGTGCCCTTTTAAGATCACCTTTCCAATTTCCTCCAGTGCTACTAATGGTTAACATTCAGGACTTCATGATTGAAATTCCAGAGTAAAGTGAAACGATTGCACTGAAGTAAAGAATGTTAAAAGGAAGGGCATTTAGCAAAAACTATTCCTTTCCAGTTATCCTTCTTGTTGTATTTTATTTTTAATTCATGGTGAAGATAATCTGCCAGAGCAATGGGATGTAACTACAATAAGAAATATTTTATTATTAATATTTTTGCTGAAGATTTTCTAGGGAGTAAGAAAGGAAATAAAATATGTTGCATTTTTAAGTTTGCTTATATTTGATTTCTTTATGAAACACAAGGTTCAACCAAATAATTCTAGCTAATGGGGGGATTACTGATGACTTTGAGAACTCCCTATTCAGCTTTCAGAGATGGTAGAGTCTGGAAACATGCAGGTTAAAATGCAAGGAACTTTGCAGGGCAGATGGAGAGTTTATGAATCAGCTGACAGTTCAGTATTAAAAAGGCAGCTTTGTAGGTAAGTTCAGTTTCCTGTTCCCCGCGAAGGCTTTTTCACTTGAATTATTTCCATAGCAATACAGATAAATGCTGGCAGTAATGCCAAAATTGGGGGTGTGGGAGGTATTTATGCATGTCACAAACTTTGGCAAACATTACCATTGAGTGCTCAAATGAAAATTACGCTTGCATTGATGTTATTTTAGTTTTACGTTGTGGAGGATGGTTCCATCAATAAAGTTTTACAAAGATCAGCAATACTCTGCTTTAAAAGAAGAATGCCTTCAAAACCAGCAACAGTTTGAGGACCCTTACTTTCCTGCAACAAATGAGTCACTCTTTTACACCAAGTCTCCTCCAGGAATAATTGAGTGGAAACGGCCAAAGGTAATAATGTGTTTAATGTCTGATATGATGCAAAGTGTTGTCATAAATAGATGTGGAAATAGTTTCATTTGTTGCAGCTGCTCTACGTGCAAAATAATGCACTGCAAACTGATGTTGATCTTATTGTGATGTGCAGAGAAACTTCATACTGGTTGTCATAACAACACACCAGAGCTTTCTTACACAAAAAGTTAAAAACCTAGGGATAATTGGATCTGAATGCTGCTTTTTCAGAGATCCAGCAGAAGTACAGCTGGGGCTACAGAAATAAATTCCTGACACAAGCAAATTGTTACCATGCTTTTAATTTCTGTCTGACTTATAACTAGTTCAGTAAGCCTTGTTACTGGAAAAGCTGGTTAACTTATTCCAATATGTGCATTGACCTGCTGTACTATAAACTATGGCTAACATTCACATTTTATCAGCTGCCCTGGTTGGTAACCTTCATGCTTTGCTGTCGACAATGAGTTGTATAAGCATGTGTGTAAATATTAGGAGCTTTCAACATTGTACAATGCTCAATATCATTCTTCGCACTGAATTCACTGATAAATTTAAACATTTTTTGATGGATTTTTAAAAAGATATAGACACACCAGTCAGACTTGTTTATCCTTTGAACTTAAGAATCCAACTTCAAAAAAAAAGGAAAATGCTCTCAGTTATAAATGCACAATGGTTACATTTTTTACAATGTGAGTGCATGTGTTTGAATCTCCGCATGTGCCTCTGTCTCTGATGATGTATGTCACCTCGATCTTTTTAAAAATGGGACCCTTGGAGCTGTAGGAGAGAAAGTGTTAGTGACCAGGATGATATGAGACTTGGAGGGAAACTGCATGTGATGGTGTTCCTAAGCCTCTGCTCCCTTGTCCTTCTTGCTGTTTGAGTTCACTGGTTTGGGGGTTGCTACCAGAATAATCACAGGTAGTACATTTTATAGATTTTGAACCATGCAGTTTCAACTTTCCAATGATGGAAGGAATGCATGTTTGGGTTGCTAGTCAAGGATGGTTACTTGAATGTTGGTGGAGCCACTTTCATCCAGGCAAGTGCAGATTTTTCCCTCTTGCTCCTGACATGTTTGTGGGTGAATGGAAAGACTTCGGGGAGATGAGAAGTGAATGAAGAAAATGTGTTCTCATTGGCAAGAGGGTCAAGAAACAGAGGATGGACTGAAGGTGATGAGGAAAAAAAAACATTTCCACAGAGTGAATAATTCTGGTCTGACATTCATTGATCGGAAGCCTGTGAAGACAGATTGAACAGATCTGTCTGTAACCGTGACCTGCATCTTCCTGTTGCCAGTCACTTACTGCAGGATACTTTGCCTCTATTTTGCTCTTACACATTTTTTTAATTTGACAGTCCAGTAGTTTTCTGGTCAAGAGATCAGTACTGATATATCCACCGCTTTCTATGTGTACGTGTATATTGACTACTTCCCAGTATTACGGGTTGATCAGCATTTTTAAATTATTTTGACTGTAATAAATGGCATTAGAATGATTTGTTCAACTTCTGGTTAATCTGAACTATACAAGTTTGGTTTTTACTTTGGAAACTTTCTAATACATGGCTTTGTCTGCAAATCAGAATTAGATTTATTATCACTGACTTGTGTGACATGAAATTTGTTGCAAAATGGATTATTATACTTAAATATAGCCACTACCCTTTTATGGAAGAGGTGAAAGCTTTGGAGGGTTCAGGATGGAATAAACTAGTGGTCCCATGGCAGAGGAATTTTAGTTACTAGGACAGATTAGGTTGTTCTTTTTAGAACAAAGTTGGTTAAGAGGCAAGTTGACAGAAGGGAGCAAAATTATAAAGGATATAACAAAGTGAACGAAGAAAATGTGTTCTCATTGGCAAGAGGGTCAAGAAACAGGATGGACTGAAGATGATGAGGGGGAAAAAAAACATTTCCACAGAGTGAATAATACTGGTCTGACATTCATTGATCGGAAGCCTGTGAAAACCGATTGAACAGATCTGTCCGTAACCGCGACCTGCATCTCGCGGTTGCCAGTCACTTCAACTCCCCCTCCCACACTATCACAGATATGACAGTCCTTGGCCTCCTCTACTGACAGGAGAATTCCAAGCGCAAACTGGAGGAAAAACACCTCATTTTCCGTCTTGGAACCTTGCAGCCTAACGGCATGAATGTTGATTCCTTCCCCCGTCTCCCCCCCCCCCCCCACCTCTTGTGGGGGTTACACGTCATGCCTGCAGATCAAAGCAATCTGAAGAATATTTGACATTCCTCAAAATCTTTGCATTCATGCTTAATCTTCACCACAGTTAGGAATATCTAAGACCAACAACAAGAACACACATGGGGAATTACTTTTATTGTTTCTCTGTGCTTGTATGAATAAGCTTCAAAATTTACGTATGCTTTTAGCCATTTAATTCTCTAACGAACAGTATAAATATTTGACTACCCAAATGAGAAATTTGGAGTAAATTATTGAAGGATGTTGTTTAAATTTTTTTTTCTTTCTCTTTTCCTCATCTCTCATTTGAAGTCTCCCAAGTTGTGGTTTAGTCTGATGAGCAATTGCCCTATGAAAACAATAGTCACTGAACATGCTGTATGTCCACATCCAGAAAATGAGACTCTGTTAGCAGAATATTCAGTTTGGAGCGAGGGGTGCCAAACCCAAGCCTGACCCTTGTTGTCTGACATACACAGATTAATAATTTGCATGGAGTAGCCTGATATTCTTTTTCTATGCTTAATCAAGAAGCATTTTAGTCCAAACTGTCCTAACTGAAATTGGCTCAGATTGCGAATCAAACCTGTGATCATCCTGCTCGGATGGATTATAATCATTATAGATGATTGTATTATTTCTAAACTTATTAGTTGTCCCATTTAGTTTTGTGGCTGTTCTTTTATTGCTGGCCTCAGTAAATTTTCATTTAAAAACAGCTATTACTGTGCCCCCATCCATAAACCACTGCAAGTTTTCTTCCTTGTGGTCTAGAGTGGTTCAAACTTGTTGCTGAGGGAGAAATTCTGCTTGAAATTCAGTTTCACCAGGTTAAAGAGTGCTATATTCTGTAGCTGAAAAGTCCACATAACCCTTGTGTTATTTTAGGAGTTAAAGTCAGGAGTTTAGAAGCAGTAATCCAGTTTGAAGCTCTCATTTATCTGATAAGATAAGATTTTCTTTATTAATCACGTGTACATCGAAACACGCAGTGAAATGCATCTTTTTTTGGTGTAGAATGTTCTGGGGCAGCCCGCAATTGTTGCCATGCTTCTGGCACCAACATAGCACGCTAAGTTGCTGCTTCCATTCAATCTGTCTCATTTCTCGAAGTTGCTGTGATTGAAACACTACAGATGCAAGAAGTGTTGGAGGAGCTTGAGCTCTGAGTTACGGACCTTGAATAGATAAGATATCTTTATTAGTCACATGTACATCAAAACACACAGTGAAATACATCTTTTTGCGTAGAGTGTTCTGGGGGCAGCCCACAAGTGTTGCAACTCTTCCGGCGCCAACATAGCACGCCCACAACTTCCTAACTGGCGCGTCTTTGGAATGTGGGAGGAAACCCGTGCAGTCATGGGGAGAACGTACAAACTCCTTACAGACAGCAGCAGGAATTGAACCTGGGTCTCTGGTGCTGTAACAGTGTTATGCTAACAACTACACTACCGTGCCTGCCGGCCCCAGTGAGAAATCTGTGAGGTAAGATGTTTCATGGACAGAGTATGTGACAGGAAGCAGTCACCCTAGGGCCTGAGTGACTTCCATACAGACAAATAAGAACAGGCAGGTTGTTCAGGACGTGCCCAAGGACTTTGTGCTCCTTGATCAATAGTTGGAGAAAGTTCCCTGGGAAGCAGCTAGAGCCAAGGGCATAGGTGGCTAAGTGGAAAGGTTAAGAGAGCAGTGGTTACAGGGGGAATTGATATTTGGAGGACCAGAGGGGTGTTTCTATGTATCTGTGTCCTTTTCTGTAACAATGCTAAATCTAACTGAATTATGATTACAACCCCATATTGGATCTCCTTCCACCCGCACACAATCACTGCTGTGAGAAGGGATGACATATTCGAGTGATTAACAAATGAGGCTAAGTCAATTTAACCAAACAAAGAGACAATAGTATTGTTGGGAGAAGACAATTGAGCAAACAGTCTGAGGGAGATGGAAGAGAAAGGCAAACTCTTTGTGGAGGCTGGGATGAGGGCAAGGTTCTTAATCAATATGTTGTAGATGTCTTTACCGGTGGGGGGGGGGGGGGTGTGGTGATGCTGATGCTGATGTTATAGTTTAAATTGTTATGAGTCAGGTTACTATTTGGTGAATGTTCCTTTAAGGCACCTGGACAGTAGTCATCAAGACAGCAAGATAACAATGTGCTGGCTGTTTTGCTCGGAGAGAGAGACGCACTGACTGCTGGTATCTGTATCAATGGATGAAGAACAATAGCTGTGTCTTTCACTACAATCCATGTATGGATTTTTGGAGCAAACAAGTGGAGTCCATTTTGTCGTTAACCTGTAGTGCGAAACAGGTATTTCTGTGGGTGGCCACGTATCGAATGCCTTCGGGGTGGCAGATATTTTGGAACAAAGCAATGGAGATCATCGGAGATTGAGTGTCGTCTGGGTTCCATCGTGGAACATGTGGATTTCATAATTTCTCTCTACATTGTCTCTACGTTTTCTCTTCAGTCAATGGTGGTTTTGCAAAAGCCTTTGCTCACGCTTCACCTGATGACTTGCTGAACTGAACTTTGAGAACTATTCCTAGACTTGGGGTTTGGGAATTTGCCACACACACTTTGAGTTTAGTCTTGGGGTTTATGTTTAATATATAACATTTTTACTTTTATTTTTACAAGTAGTTATTAATAAAATAGTTTCTATCACTTATACATGACTCGATGTGTTTCTATTGTTGCTGGTACGTAACAAAATAAAGTCAAAGAGGAAGTAATTTAGTATCTTTAAAATGGATTAATTGCCAGGGTCAGATGAAATTTATCCCAGACTGTTAAAGGAAGCAATGAAGAAAATTGCAAAAGCTTTGACTACAATTTTTCCATTATCATTGGCTACAGGAGTGCTGCTAGATGACTGGAAAATTCCTAACATTGTACCATTACTTAAAAAAGGAGGAAAAGATAAACCAGGTAATTATCAGCTGGTTCGTTTAACTGCAGAGCTGGGCATTTGCATTAGAATTCACTCTAAGGGGCAGTATAAACCCTCGCTTGGAAAAACACAAATTAATCAAGGAAGGTCAGCATGAACTTGTTCATGGATGGTCCTGGCTGGTTAACCTGAATGAATTGAGGCAGCCTATGTGGGTTTTGATGAAATCCCAAAATGTAGGTTAGGCAAAAATTTTTTTAAGAACTCCTGCAACCCAAGGTAGAATGATGGGTTGGATTCAAAACTGTCTCAATGGCAGGAAGTAAAAGGTAATCATTGATGGGCATTTGTAAGTCTGGATGGCTGTTACCATTACAATTTCATAGTGGTCATTGCACAGTCCCTTGCTTATTGTGATTTATGTATCGGTCGGTTAGACTTGAGTATAGGGGACATGATAGGGATGTTTGCAAATGATACAGAACTTGGTCTTCTGACAGAGGAAGAAATCCCATACTGCAGGAAGATAGTATGTTGGCGGAATATAGTATTAATGGTAGGACTCTTGGCAGTGTGGAGGACCAGAGGGATCTTGGGGTCTGAGTCCATAGGATGCTCAAAGCAGCTGTGCAGGTTGACTCTGTGGTTAAGAAGGCATATGGTGTATTGTCCTTCATCAATCAGGGAATTGAATTTAGGAGACAGGAGGTATTGTTGCAGCAATATAGGTCCCTGGTCAGACCCCATTTGGAGTATTGTGCTCAGGTCTGGTCGCCTCATTACAGGAAAGATGTGGAAGCCATAGAGAGGGTGCAGAGGAGATTTACAAGGATGCTGCCTGGAATGCGGAGCGTGCCTTATGAAAGCAGGTTGAGGGAACACGGTCTTTTCTCCTTGGAGAGACGGAGGATGAGGGGGGGACCTGATTGAGGTGTATAAGATGATGAGAGGTATTGATAGGGTAGATAGTCAGAGGCTTTTCCCCAGGGCTGAATTGGTGGCCACGAAAGGACATAGGTTTAAGGTGCTGGGGAGTAGATATAGAGGAGATGTCAGGGGTAAGTTTTTTTACTCAGAGTGGTGAGTGCGTGGAATGGGCTGCCGGAAACGGTGGTGGAGGCTGATACGATAGGGTCTTTCAAGAGACTGTTAGATAGGTACAAGGAGCTGAGTAAAATAGAGGGCTATGGGTAAGCCTAGTAATTTCTAGGGTAGGGACATGTTCAGCACAGCTTTGTGGGCCGAAGGTCCTGAATTGTGCTGTAATTGTTCTATGTTCTATGATAGAGATAGTCTGGTCAGTTGAGCAGGAAAATGAAATTCAATCCAGAGAAGGGTGAGGTTGTACACTTAGGGAGAGACACAGGAAAGCAATACACAAGAACTGGCAGGGGACGGAGTGGTATGGAAGAACAGAGGACCTTGGAATATACTTCTACAGATCCTTAAACACAACAGGATGGGTCAATAAGGTGCTTTAAAATGGTTGAACGGTTCTCTTATACGATGAGATGAACTCTTGACTTCACAATCTACTTTGTTTGACCTTGCACCTTATTGTCTACCTGCAATGTACTTCCCTGTAGCTGTGACACTTTATTCTGTATTATTATTGTTTTTACCCCGTACTACCTCAATGCACTGTAATGAATTGATCTGTACAATTGGTATGTGTTACGTACCAGCAACAATAGAAACACACCGAGTCATGTACAAGTGTTGAAAACTATTTTATTAATAACTAATAATAAGAAAAGTAAAAATGTTAGATATTAAACATTAACCCCCAACACTAAACTCGAAGTGCGTGTATGTGGCAAATTCCCAAACTCCAAGTCCAGGAATAGTTCTCAAAGTTCAGTTCAGCAAGTCATAAGGTGAAATGTGAGCAAAGGCTTTTGCAAAACCACCGTTGACTGAAGAGAAAATGTAGAGAGAGAATAGAGAGAAATTACGAAATCCAAATGTTCCCTGATGGAACCCATACGACACCTCAATCACTGGTGATATCCACTGCCTTTGTTCTGAAAGGCATTCGAGATGTGGTCGTCCACAGAAATACCTGTTTCCCTTTACAGGTTAATGACAAAGTGGACTTTACTGGATTGCTCCAATAATCCATACGTGGATTGTACTGACAGACACAGTTATTGTTCTTCATCCATTGATTTTTTTTCCCCCTCCCCCTCTCCCTCCTGTCATGATGACTCCACACACTACTGTACAATATTTTAAAGGGACAGTCACCAAATAGCAACCTAATCCATAACATATGTAAGACAATTTTATCACTGTACCTCAGTACAGATGAAAATAATAAACCAATACCAATAAAAGGTTTATGGGATGCTTTCCTTTATTACCTGAAGTCTAGAATATAAGAACAGGGAGGTAATACTCAAATGTAATACAACACTAGTTATGCTACAACTTGGATGCTGCATATAATAGTTGCCCACATAGCCCTCTCCCTGCAGAGTGTTGATTCACTATAGATAAGATATCTTTATTAGTCACATGTACATCAAAACACAGTGAAATGCATCTTTTGCCTAGAGTGTTCTGGGCGCAGCCCGCAAATGTCACCATTCTTCCAGCGCCAACATAGCATGCCCACAACTTCCCAACCCATACGTCTTTGGAACGTGGGAGGAAACCGGAGCACCCGGAGGAAACCCACGCAGACACGGGGAGAACGTACAAACTCCTTACAGACAGTGGCTGGAATTGAACCCTTGGTTGTACTGTCTGAGCACCTGCAGATATGTGCCACTATATACTTTAAGAAATATATCTACTTAGGCTTTGTGCTACTGTCTCATGAACCCCTGCCCTCCATGCTGCTGGGCTGGGAACCTGGCACAAATCCAGCCTTCATTGCTGCAGGAGTGCCAGCAGAATTGTCCACGTTCAGTGTGGAGAAGCTGCCTTTGGGGCCTGGTGTTGGGGGGGGGAGGGGGGTGGAATTAGGAAGAGCAGTGTGGTTGCTCAGCATGGAGATGGTGGGCACAGGGCTGCACCTTGGCTAGCCTGGTGTGTACCAACCCCTACTGGGAATATCAGTAGCTACAGCACCCAGGTCCTACAGTCTCCCTCAGCATCTTCTGCTAAATGTGATGGGTGCTGCTATCTCCTCATCTCTTTAGCTGCCCAAGTTCAGAGGCTGACAACCACCACTGAGGTTGTTACCACAGAGAAATGTGCAGGCAAACAAAGACAGATTCCATCACCCACAAAACAGGAGGTGATGAGAGAGACTGTAGGATCTGGGTGGTCTCTGAGCAGAGCATTCACTGCCAGTTCCCAGCAATGGCTGACAACACAGTAACTACCATGGTGCAGCCTCCAAGCCCCACATCTCAGTGCTAAGTGGCCGCACCAATTGCACTGGCCTGTCCGACACCAGGCAGCTTCTCCACACTGAGGTATGGGTGATTCGCTGCTGGATTCTGACCATATCACATCTGTCTCGTGGTATATTGGCCCCTTTTAGTGCTGATTCCATTTGTGCCCTTATTGCCTGGGACCACATCCTGACCACCAAGTGAGGTACCAGTGTACGGTTCTGACCATCAGAATACAGGAAAGATGCAACTGAAGTAAGAGGGGATGGAGGAGAGGATTTTGCCTGGTCTGGAAAAATTCCTGTCTGAAGATTGGGTTGGCTGGGTTTGGTTTCTTTGGAACATGGGAAACTTAATTCGTGTGTGTGTGTGTGTATATATGTATGTAAAAATATATAAATAATCTTGTGCTGGAAGGTGTGATTAGCGTTGGGTAGCCTTTTCCACCAGCACCGACAATGAGCAAGTGACCTGCTTTGCTTTATAAGTTTGCTATGAACTATGAAAGTCAGCATAAGTAGCCTGAGAATAATATAAAGATGCACATGTGAATGACAAGTGGTGTCCAAGCTTGAGTCCATATCATTGGACACCTTTGTATGCATCTGGGTTCACTGGATGTCAGCAATCTATTGAGCTTCCAGAATTTTAATTATATTTCTCTTTATCAATGAAATTGGATCACATGATACACAACATTGTGGTCCAATGCAACCCAACTTCCAAGAATATCATTTGAAGCAAGGTATTGTTCTCTCCCTGCTGCTTCACATTTCCATTATTAGTTCAATAAAAGGTCACAATCCCCCTTTAGATGTTTATTTTGTCAAAGAAAACAATTATTTTGAAAACTGCTAGATACTCTCAATGGTTAGACAACAAGAGGCACTGTGCAACATCTGCACATTGCCTCTTGACAGACCAGCACAGATTTCCAGGTCTTACAGTGCTTTTGTTAACCCCAGGAGACCATCTCTTGGCATTGTTTAGCCTCGTTACAATTAAATCCAGCTGTATCCTGTTGATCTATTTAAATAAAACTGTTAACATTACTTAAAAACTCCAATGATCTTGATTTTCTGATTTTGTTTCTAAGAGGCAAAGGTCACGTACAGTGACACATTTAGCATGGTAATGTCTGAGAGCAGAACTGTTTTTGAAATTTCAAGATTTAGGGATCAGATTAAAGTCCCACTGCCCTTGGGGATGAGGGGGGTGGATTGTTGGGGTGCCCTCTCAAATCCCAGCTGTCAACATATCCTCAGTGCTGTTGGGTGGAGAATTTCCAACATTTTGAATATTTCGTCTTCCATCTTAATGAAGAATCCTTTCATGTTTTGTTCACCCTTCATCAAAGGATCCTACACAACAAGATTATTAACCAATATCTTTGTAAAACACCCAATCTGGGATAGCCTGTTTCCTACTTGGCCACACAATATACTGGTCTAAAATATCCAACCGGTTCACACTCCAGGAATTCCTCCTCTGTAATATTAATGCTAATTTGATCTGACCAGTCCATTCATAGATTAAAATCACCCATGTTACCTGTAGTACCCTTGTTATATACATCCGTAATTTCCAGCTTGATGGCATTCCCTATATTGCTGCTTCTGTTTGAAGATCTATAGACAATTCCCACCAATACTGTCTGCCCCTTTTAGTGGTTTGCTTCACCCGGGCTGTCTACATCTTGATTTTCTGAGCCAGTTATTTGTGATATCAATCCGATTTTTATCCTTTACTAACGATGCCACCCTGCCTCCTTTTCCTTTCAGCTCCCAGCCTTGGTCATCCTGCAACTATAATGGCAACTTATCTTGTATCCCTTTTGCTGTTTGCGCTGTTAATTCAAAGATGTTGCATATGAATGCTAATCACATTCAGATACACCATCCTTTTACTGTATGTGTCTTTTAACATTTTTAGATCTTGGCAATTTTATTTGTAGGATGACCCTTAGACATTGACATAAAAGTAATGTTTGTCTAAAACAGGGACTCTGGCTTCTCGCTGGCGTCTCTTGTGCCCAAAGTTGAAGTGAGTACTGTAGCGAGGTCTGGATGCAACTTGAGCAGCGTGTAGGTAAATGGATGCAGTGAGAAGGGTTGCTTGACGGCTCCATCCCCTGATTGAGGACCAGCTGAAAGGAGGATAATTGGATGGCTTTGATATGTCCTACTTCATGGTTTGTAGAATTACAAATGTGATCTTAAACCATTCCTAGATAAATTATCTGCCAGCATTGTAACTATACTACTACTGTAACTGCCAATGCTTTAGCTAGACAACAATTATTCGGCTAAGCAATTGTTAGGGATATGAGAATTTCTTACACCATGAGTGATATTTAACTAAAATATTAGTTGCAGAATTTAGGGGAGTTGTATAGAGTTTCTGTGGCAATGTTTGTTCACACAAACAACTCCCCAAAAGACCTGTACTTCAATTCACCCATTTGAAGAACATGATATTGGGGAATGTAAATTTAATGTAAAATAGAAAAATAAGGAGAAGGTAGATGGAGATTTGGAGCCACAAGATCCAATCTGCAAATACCTACCCTGAGGAGAGGTTGGTTGAACTCAATATCAGCAGGAGGTGAAAGTATCATTTTTAGAACAAACCTTTTCTCATCTATCAACAACATAAAAAGATAAATGGTCATCTGTCTTTCAGTTACTCCCAGATGAGTGTGATTCTGTGGAACTACTTGGGGGAAGAGGTTGCTGTGCTAGAGAAAATTTAAAAACCACATGTAGTTCTAATTGGGGTATAGGCTCCTGGTCCCAGAGAGAAATGTGTGGGCTGCTATTTCAACTTCTGATGCAGCTGGTTGTTCAGCACAATCCTTCATTCACTAACGGTATTGGCCAAGGTTGCATTAGATGCAGTGAGCTGAAAGTATAGGAACCACACATTTCCCATGTTCTTCGTATTCCATTTGTGGTCAATGTATTCTTACCCAAAATATATTCGAGGCTCTAAATGACCTTTTCATGTCCTTATGAATATAAATTTTCAGTAAGTGGCTGCAAATTGAATCAAACTGACAAGCCTGAAATTACTTACACCCCAACTCCCTTTTTCTGTAAATAAATTTTTAAAACGTCTGTATTTTTTTCCAAAACATAGCTGTCCTGAATTTCTATCAGTCCTTCAGATGAAATGTTGTACCAAGGTCTTGTCTCCCTGTTGCAAGACACATCTCTGAATATTTAAGATCTCATGGTGTTATTTTAAGAGCAGAGAGTTTGCTGACTTCAAGTTCCTGGGTGTCAACGTCTCAGAGGATCTATCTCGGGCCCAATGGGCTAGTGGCTCTACTTCATCAGGAGTTTGAGGAGGTTTGGTATGTCATCAAAGACTCTTGCAAATTCCTACAGATGTACAGTGGAAAACATCACCACCTGGTATGGAGGCTCCAATGTGCAGGATTGAAAGAGGTTGCAGAAGATTGTAGACTCATGGCCACAACCCTCCCCACCATCGAGAACATCTTCAAGAGGCGGTGCCTCAAGAAGGCAGCATCCATCATTAAGGACCCCCACCACCCGGGACATGCCCTCTTCACATTACTACCATCAGGGAGGAGGTACAGGAGCCTGAAGACCCAAAGTTTCAGGAACAGCTTCTTTCCCTCTGCCATCAGATTTCTGAACGATCCATGAACACTACCTCGTTATTCCTCTTTTGCACTATTTATTTATTTTTGTAACTTGTAGTGATTTTTATATCTTTGTCTTGCACTGTACTGCTGCCACAAAACAACAAATTTCACAACATATGTCAGTGATAATAAATCTGATTCGGCCTTGACAGATAGTCTTGCCTAGAAATTGGATTTTGCTTATCTTTAGTGCATTAAAACACTTGTTGTGTTTCATGCTAGTGTTACCTTCCAAAGCAAGTGTGCAATAGGATATGAATAGTTTACATTCGGACAGAAGCACTAAAATGCAACTTGTACAGTTCCCAATGGGACCTTGGCCAACTCTGTATTGCTGCTGACACTTCACTGTGAGGCAGTCAGAGAAAAGCATCAGTCACATAGCAACCATGGAGGAGAGAGACGCTGTGAGGGTTCTCTGATTTTTCTGGAAGGAACATTGAATTGAGTGCGATAGATAGGGTGAATGCGCACAGTCTATTTTCCCAGGGTTGCGGAATCAAGAACTAGAGGGTATAGGTTTAAAGTAAGAGGGGAGAGATTGAATAGGAACCTGAGGGGCAACTTTTTCACCCAGAGGGTGGTCAATATATAGAATGAGCTGTCAGAGGAAGTGGTTGAGGCAGGTACATTAGCAACATTTAAAAGGTACTTGGACAGGTACATGGATGGGAAAAGTTTAGAGGGCTGTGGGCAAATGGGTCTAGCTGAGATGGTCGGCATGGACTAGTTGGGCTGAAGGGCCCATTTCCATGCTGTATGACTCCATGAACTGCTGATGAATGAGATCCATATGAAGAGGGAAGTCCTTGTGTTGGAAAGGAGAGGGAGGAGATCCACCAGGCACACCATAGAAGAGCCGAAAAGTCTCACATTATTTCCTCCAGTAATGAGAATCCCTGAAGAAGGGAGCAACGTTGCCTGGAATTGAATGATCTTGTACCTACCAACAATGTCATCCTCTAATATAGATTCCAATGTGAAGTCGATTCCTATCTTGGGATTCTTTTCCCCTGCTTGGTCTGATCTTGCAATAGTTTTGATGGCAACAATGAGGGAGGAACTCCTTTGAGAGGCTGAAGGACATGACATGGTCACATTGTAAGATGAAACATCTGCTTGATGCTACCTGTTCTCCAGGAGACCTCATTCAACGGAGGGGTTGAAAGTGATAGGAATAGGTGGGGAAAACATTGGCCAACAGGATAATGTGACTCCATGGTGATCATATCCAATTGTTGTAAACAGAGTGAAATAGAGTTCTTCCACACACAGACTTCACCAATGCTTCCCCACTGTGTACTTTGAAATGGTCAGTTAGTCCTGGCTTAAATCAAACCAATCTTGGAATTCCATGAGGGATTTCTCATAACAAATGGGTGGGGTTTCCCATTATTGATTTGTGTGGATTTCACTGGCGCCTCTATGCTTCTCCCTACTCAATATATGCCAATGTGATAAATGTGTTGTGATGAACATTGCATTCAATCCAGCCAAGAGCAATGGTGAATATCCACCATCTATACTGTAAATGCTCCAGCTCTTTGCTACTGTTTACACCTGCAAAGTGTTAATCCTCCAAAGAATGTGTATTCTCTATGGAAGCTGGAGCGGGTTAGGTGAGCTACCATTTACCAGGAATTAGATGTGTCGTAGCAAACCATTCATGTCATTGGACCAGGGATTGATTGATTCATTCATTCATGTGTTGTAAATGGTGCTGATGGACCTGTAAACCGGCAAGTTGGAGTATTGGCATTGATCCAGGCTTTCCTGACTGTTTGCTGGTGTAGTGTGGTGGTTTTCATGTTTGGAATATGCAGAGGGTTACTTGCCTTGCACTAGGAGTATGATTTTGGTGTGTGTTCGGAATTACCTTCTCCATAAAGGAATCCCTTCTTGTCAGTATGGACAATGCTGCTTTCCTCTGCTCATCTGGGAAAAGTAGGCTGCTGATCTTGGGCAGAGACACTTTCCTAGTTTCTCCTCTTTGTTCCTCTTACCCCTGCTGGTCTTTTGCATGTGTTACATCTTCCTTGGGCTCCAGGCCTCCTTGCTATTCTTTCCTCTGCATTGGTGGTGCTTTCTCTTTGTGAGCAGATGCAAGAAACTAAACACTACTGTGAAATCTTCAATTTGCTGGCCAAATAATGCAGGGCACTGAAGAAAGGTGCAGAATTTCTGTTTGAAGAGATGAATGATGTTCTCCGCTACCATCCTGGTGCTTGCCTGGACTTCGCTATGTTCACTTAGGTGGTGTGGTTGGAGTGCAAACTGCCATGGGAAGTCAGTGTAACAGAGGCTAGCCCTTGTCCCCTGGGATCCATCCCTTTGGGTAATGCCAGTAGCTGGAAATGTCTGGTAGTGCAGAATGAAAGGGTAATGGGAACTGCCAGGAAACATGGTATTCATCTACAAGAAATTCTTCTCATGGTCTATCTCGAGCTGGACATTTTAAGCGATAGAAACCCTTTCCATCCATGAAAAGATCATGTTATTTATAGGAACCCTTGCGGCACATGAATGCAGTCAATTACTGCCTGCATTCGTGGGAAGCCAACACTTCTGGCAAATACTGAAGTCGGGGGGTGGGGGTTGCGGGGGAGTTCGTCTCGTGAGAATGAAGAGCTTCAGTGCTCTCCCTAAAGCTGTGGTGAGCAGCAAATATGACTAAAACCAATAGGGGGGCTACACGGAATAATCCAGTGGCTAGGAAAGTGGATCACTGTGACCCTTGCCTCCATGGAGAAAGGAGGCCAGGGATGGAGGTGTTGCCAAAGTTCATCCTGCAGAGCGTCTTGAACCTCTGTTTTCACAATCTTCAGAAATCTGAGCCTATGACTACATTGATCACGAGGAAGGGTCCAAGAACAACACAATGTCCATGAAGACTCTCCATGCATTGGCTCCTGGCAGATGGACATGTCTGTGCCTCCTGCTGGAAGGAAATTGACCTTTCTGAAGTCACTGGCCATACCAATCCCAAATGCTCCAGTAATGGAATGCTGCAGGCAGTGTCATCATGTTTGTTGACACTGCTGGCAGCATTCCACATTACTCAAAATTGAATGAGTAATTTGGCAGTTAAATATTGGGGGGAGAAAAGTGCAATTAGATTTAACGTACCTCGTGGACTTGAGAGACTTTTAAGCAGCCTGCTGTCAGTTCTGAAGCTCCTCTGTGAGACCTCCATATAACATCAATCCTTGAATAAAGCAAGAACGTGGTATGCTGTGCTTGTAGTTTCTTCTGTTCCATGACAATGGTTGTATGGAGCTTTGAGCTCCAATTTACGATGCAAGTTTCACATCAATGTATGATTGACATCATAAAATGTGATTCTGTTGCTGGGGTAATCTATGGTTGCATAACAACATGAACCAGGGCCAGAAACGACCAGTCCAATTTAGCATTTGCTGCAATTTCACCTGAAAGTGGTCATTACTGTGATTTACTCAGTAAAATTTATTTTGAATTGTTTGGTTCTCTATATATATATTTTTTTAAAAAATATTTTTATATATATAAAAAAAATTAAAAAATATATAGATATATTAAAAAAACAAAAGTGCTACTGGCCCACTTTCTAGGTACATGTCCATAAATGCTGATTACATGGCTAGCTGAGGGACAGAATGCATGTAGAATAGTTGATTTTTTTTTACATAAATAACTGTACCATTACTTGAAAAGATGTTAGCTGTTGATGGCACAATTTTGAATTCCATTCACTGCTTCTCAAATAATGAAGCAGTCCATGCCTTCATGCAGCAGGACCAAAGCAACACTGGGGCATGGGCTGATAAATTGAACATAACATCTTGAGTCACTGAAGTGTAAGGCAATGACATTCTTCAATGAGAGTCTAATCACCTATTCTTGATGTTCAATCACGTTCCCATCACCAAGACCCACACCATTATCATCGACCCAAAACTCAACTGGACCAGCCGCACACATGCAGAGGTGAAAGGGGTATGCCAGAGGCTGGATATCAAGTGGGGAGTAAGTTGACTCCTGATAGTCCAAAGCCTTTCCATCTTCTGTAAACTGTAAGGCAGGAGTATGACAGAGTATCCTCCGCATGCCTGGTTGAATGAAACTCCAACTGCACCCAAGAAGATTATCACAATCCAGCATGAGGCAGACTGTTTGATTGGCACTTCACCTGCCAGTCTAAAGATTCATTCCTTCCACTACTAGTGCACAATGGCAGCAGTGTGCAACATCTACAAAATTGCAGTCAGTTGCCAAAGATATTCCGGCAGTACTTCCTACACTTGATCTCTACCACTGAGAAGACCTAGGGAAGAAGGCACATGGGGATATGACCTGCAGGTCTCCCTTTTAGTTGCACACCACTCTGCCTTGGAAATATATTGCCAGTCCATCACAATATTGGGTAAACCTAATACCACAGTGGGAGTACCTTCATTAGAAGGACTACCATGATTTAAAGTAGGTGATTCATCATGGCAGGCATGGTAGTGTAGCGGTTAGCATAACGCTTTACAGCGCCAGCGACCTGGGTTCAATTCTGGCCGCTGTCTGTAAGGAGTTTGTATGTTCTCCCCATGTCTACGTGGGTTTCCTCCAGGTGCTCTGGTTTCCTCCCACATTCCAAAAAAACGTACAGGTTAGGAAGTTGTGGGCATGCTTTGTTGGTGCTGGAAGCGTGGCGACACTTGCGGGCTGCCCCCAGAACACTCTACACAAAAGATGCATTTCACTGTGTGTTTCAATGTATATTTGACTAATAAAGATATCTTATCACCACCCTCTCAAAGGAAGGGCAATAAATTCTCATCTTGCCGGCAATACCCAGGTCCTGAAAATGAATAAATAGAAAATTATTCATATGAAGTACTTTGGAGTATTTCAACATGGTAATGCACTGCACAATTGTTTTTTTAGCTGTGTCCTGTATTGAATTAGCTGTTTGTAGCATTTATAGGGCTGTTAAATTGGCTTTGGCATATCTGGATTAGGAAATGAATACAATCAGCCAAAATTCTTGTCACTGGACCATTATCATCCACATTCGTGTGGATTTTGAGTGCACCAGGCTTCATTCTGATAATCCCTTACAACATCATCCCACCTATTGCCCACTTGCTTTCATGCAGAATGAACAGCTACTTTGAATTGCTAGAGAAATGACATTGCCTGTAGAAGTATAGAAGAGAAAATCTAGCAAATGAAGAGTCCTGTAGTAGTAGCATAGTAATTTTACAAAGTAGTGAGGGGAAAGTAAAAATAAACAGATAACTGACCTAGGTCATTTTAGGAATTTAATTTGTGGCAGAGTTCATGATTAGAGACCATACAGTAATAACTTTCTAAGAAAAAAACTTTTCTCTGGCTGGAATCAATTAGTAGAGTGAGGTTTATTACTGTTCCTTTTAACCATCTGGCACACTGAATCTCTGGGGTCTGGTGAGGACAGGCTTGGGCCTTATTGTGGTGCTTTGATGAAGAATGGCCTCAATATTCAGATGAAAAACACGCAGCTTTATAACCATACACTGATCTGAAAGCAGATTCAAATTTGCTTAAAAATTAGGGAAACCAGGACTGCTGTTGCACAAACTGAGGAGAAAGCAGTTAACAATGTAACCAATAGCTGTCTGAAATTGACTGACATTAATAAGTCAGTATGTGTTTTCCATTACTCAGACTAAAAAGTCCAGATTTTTGTCTTGGCAAGAAACTTTAATTCTGAATAAAGAGTTATAGGCCTTTTTAAAGGAGTGTCTAATAGCCTGGGGCACAAGATCAGGGCCCTGAAGAGGGTTTTAGAATAACTCCATACTACACTGTTTAGAAGGAACATTGCTCAGTAGATTCTAATTTTGAAAAATCTTTAAGCCTTTATTCATTGCATAAAAGAACAAAATGCATTTGAGGCAACATTGCAGAAGGGATCCAAGCCAGGTTTAGTTGTCCAGGTGTGGAGTGATATCGTCAGGTGTACTACACACAAGAAATAGGAGAAGAATGAGGCCATATCTAGCCAGCTTTGCATGGAATACGCATTGAATCAAAGGTACAAGATTCGCAATTCAATGCACATGTGTCTAATTAAACATAACATGCAGGTTCAGCTCAAAGTCCACATGAAATGTTAACATTACTCTGCTGTGGCTGAAGCTCTTAAAATGGTGGTTACAATGAAATCTGGTGCTTTAGTTATTGGAGCTAGTTTGAGGCAGATTTTCCCTTAAACTTTCCCATGCCAGGTGGGTAGAAGGCTGGGCACCTCTCACCTCTGCGTACCCAGGGCAAGGATTGTGATATTCAAGCCCAATGGAAAACAGAAGGAGAACTTGCCTTGCAGATGGTTGACCCTGGGATCATTTCAGGAGGAATGAAGTCATTCCTCCTGCATAAGCATGTCATATGCATGGTTAACTGGGTTAGAATTTCCCAGAATTGCCGATTAAGTTGATGCCCTATGCAATAGAAATCCAAGGCCTTCTGTTGCTAAAATGTACTGTTAAGATACTCTTTTTTTTAATTGATGTACTGCATTAGTTTTAGTTGCAGCAGTAATTTATGCATGAGAAAGGGCTCCATCTGTACTCTGAACAGGAATCTCCTACTCTACGCTACCACTTGCCAGTTTTCTGAGCAACGGTATTCCATGTTCGTGACTATGTGATTTATTCTTGTACATCGTGGTGTTGTTGAAACTAGGTGTGGGTTTGGTTAATTTAAAGAGGCTTGGGAGTTAGATTCCATTTAAACCAAACAACTTGTTGTCTGAGGTTTAAAAGTTGAGATTGCTTTTAGGAAAGGATTTTATGACTGTGTCAAAATGTGCCTAGTCACATACCAGTGCTGTGCTATGGGATATTTTATTATGTGAAAAGACCTCTTAATAAATTTATTTTCATCTATCATCTCTTTGTGCTTCCTTCTCTTCATCTCTTGGCATCCCCTCCCCCACTATCCATTTCCTCCTATCATATCAATTCCCTGTGGACCCACTGGATCCAAATCCCTGGCTTCGATTTACCTGTGTCTGATGTACAAAATTCTGACTGGGTTAGACAGATTGGATGTTTCCCCTGGCTGGGGGTCTAGAACAGGGGTCACAGTCTCTGGAATAGGAAGGAAGTATTTGGTAAGTTGGTTTATTATTGTCACATGTACCAAGGTACAGTGAAAAACTTGTCTTGCATACCGTTCATACAGATCAATTTATTACACAATGTATTGAGGTAGTGCAAAGTAAAAACAATAACAGAATGCAGAATAACGTATTGCAGTTACAGAGAAAGTGCAATCCAGATAGACATTAAGGTGCAAGGTAATAATGAGGTAGATTGTGAGGTCAGGAATCCAGTTTATCGTATTAGGGAACTAGAATAGTCTTATAACAGTGGGATAGAAGCTGTCCTTTAGCCTAGTAGTATGTGCTTTCAAGCTTTTGCAACTTCTGCCTGATGGGAGAGGAGAGAGGGGAGAAGAGAGAATGTCCCAGATGGGTGGGGTCTTTGATTATGTTGGCTGCTTTACAGAGGCAGCGAAACGTGTAGACAGAGTCCATGGAGGGGAGGCTGGTTGCCATGATGTGCTGAGCTGTATTCACAACTCTCTGCAGTTTCTTGCAGTCACGGGCAGAATGGTGGCCATGCCAATCCGTGATGCATCCAGACAGGATGTTTTCTATGGTGCTTCGATTAAAAATTGGTGAGTGTCAAAGGGGACAAGCCAGATTTCTTTAGCCTCCTGAGGAAGTAGAGGCACTGGTGGGCTTTCTTGGCTGTGGTGTCTATGTGATTTGACCAGGACAGGCTATTGGTGATGTACACTCCTAGGAACTTAAAGCTGTCAACCCTCTTGACCTCAGCACAGGAGCATGTGTACCGTTCCACCTTCCTGAAGTCAATCACCAGCTCTTTAGGACTGACACTAGGGAAAGTTTCTTCACTCAGAGGGTGGTGAACCTATGGAATTCTCCACCACAGAAGGCAATGGAAGCAAGTTGCTGAAGATATTTATGAAGGCTGGAGGTTTCTTGACACCAAAAAGAATTAATTGGTATGGGAAGAGAGTGGGAATCTGGTTTTGAGATTTGGGATCAAATTGAATAGTAGAGCAAGCTCAAAGGGCTGGATGGAATGAACCATGAATGCAGAATGCCACAGTTAGTCCCATTTATGCGGCCCTGAGCAGTTTTAAAGATTGCTGATGGGAATGGAAAAATGAACAAATGTTGAACAAACAGTTGTGTGATGATTCTGTAAGCCTTGCTCATGTCGTCACTGTATGTGTGTTGAGAGAGGATGCTGGCGTATTTAGAAGAGAGTAAACCAGAAAGAATAACAACGTAGATCGAATCAGTCCTATTGGGAAGGTGCCTTGGGGTTTCATATCTGTAAATTTATGCACAAACTTGTCTCACTCTAGTAATGAGATGTTAGAAGCTTGAAGAACACCAAATAATAGCCAAGTGCCGATTTGGGTCTCAGGATATGGCTAAAAGAAGGGAAATGAGCAAACGAGCAGGTGTCACACAAGGTTATTTGGAGCTTGAGATCTGGACCCATACTTTTAGATGCTATTTCGCAATACTTAAAATGCTCTTTCACGGTTTATTGAGTAACTGCTTTCAAAATTGCACTTGGAATGCATGTCAATTGTAGTTTAGAAATACACATGGAGCTGAAAGATTATTGGCCAAAAGTTCATCGCGGGTCAGTAGTAATAAACATTAATGAAGTAAATGAAACAGAATTTTGGAAGCAGACTACCGTTACTGAGCAATTCATTTATAACAACAGACAAGTTGAATTTCCAGGCAAACAGGATTGACCAAGTGCTTTTTTTTTGATGTGATTTTAGTCAGGTACAAGGATATATGAGGAAAATGTTCAGAACAGACATTATTTGTAGTTCTTCATGCATAAGATCATGGCAAACAGGCAACCTTCCTGTAGCCCACTTCTTGAAGGCCTCCATAAATCTATCCCTGAATATTGCAGTTATTTGCAGATGACCTGCCGTTCTTTTCCAGTAATGTGCTCCTGCTGCTGTGAGATTCCAGCACTAGCTTTGTAAGTTACAGCTGCATGAGATCCCACCCAGCTGTTTGCTTAGGTTCAGGTGGTAGGTCCAATCCAGGCCAGCTGCTCGTATTTCTGTTGGAAAACTAAACATCTGTAAGTGCTATTTAACACGAGTGCTGCAGATAGAAATTCTATCAAGTCACGCAAGGCCTTTGTCAGGAGAAACAAAGGACTGCAGATGCTGGAATCTAGATGAAAAACACTGATGCTGGAGGAACTCAGCAGACCAGGCAGCATCCGTGGAGAAAAGCAGGCGGTCAATGTTTCAGGTCAGGAACCCTCTTCAGGAATGAAGATAGGAAAAGGGGAAGCCCAATATCTAGGAGGGAAAAGCAGAGCAATGATAGGTGGACAAAAGAGGGGAGGTGGGGTGGTCACAAGGTGGTGATAGGTAGATTCAGGGAAGAGATAGTGATAGGCAGCTGTGGGGGAGGAGGGGAGAGCAGATCCACCGGGGAATGGGTCAAAGGTAAAGAGAGAATGGGGGGAATAAAGGTGGAAAAAAGAGGCTAGGAAAGGGAAGAAGACAAGAAGCGTGGTGGGGGGGGTGGATTACTCAATGTTCATACTGTTAGACTGCAAGGTTCCAAGATGGAAAATTAGGTGCTGTTCCTCCAGTTTGTGCTTGGAATTCTCCTGGCAGTAGAGGAGGCCGAGGACTGACATATCAGTGATAGTGTGGGAGGGGGAGTTGAAATGACTGGCAATGGGGAGATGCAGATTGCGGTTACGGACAGAGCGCAGGCGTTCTCCTAGTCTGTGTTTGGTCTCACCAATGTAGAGGAGGCCACACTTGGAGCACAGAATGCAGTAGATGATATTAAGGCAGGTGCAGGTGAATCTCTGTCTCACCTGAAAGGACTGTTTTGGTCCTTGGATGGAGGTGGTGTAGGGGCAGGTGTAGCACCTATGGCAGGGGCAGTGGAATGTTCCTGGGGTGAGAACGGGATAGGTGGGGTGGGGGGGGGGGTTTGGTGGGAGGAATGAACTAGGGAGTCCTGGAGAGAGTGATCCCTGCAAAAGGCAGAAAGGGGTTGTTTTTGTCAGTTACGCTAGTTTAGAAATGGAAAACCCATTTGTTTTTTTTATGATTTTGTATCATAGTTGCCTGTGCATGTAATGTACCCACACATAAAGGTCATGAGGAGGTAATAGTTATGTTACAGAGTCGTATGGTCATTCTTCACGGAAATGGGCCCTTTGGCCCACTGAGTCTGTGCAAATCATCAAGCCTTCCTCTCTTTTTCTCCCAACATTCCCATCTAATCCTCCCAGGAGTGCACTCAGTTACACAATACATAGACAATTTACAGCTGCCATTTAACTTGCCAACTTAGCATACCCTTGACATTGCTGCTGCAATGTTCAAGTATGCCTGCACACTTTTGAAACTATTTGGGTGTTGAATGCAGGAGGTGGCCTCGATGGGAGGGTGCATGAATCAGCCACTGAAGGCAGACATGAATCCTCACCATGACTGAAATTTCTTCAATGCAATTTACTACTTTGGGATTTGGGAGACCTGACCACTCCTGTCTTGCTTTTGATGTCCACGACCAGCACGATGTGCATTGTCTGGCTGAGATGGATGTTGCCCACTACCATCCTAACATGTTTTCAAATGGAATAGAACTACCTGATGATTGGAAACTTGTATCTACTTACTTGGGTAATTTCAATGATTGCATTTACTTTAATGGAACAGGTGTAGTCTACTGAGATTTTCCACCATTCCAAGATATAGTTGTGTAATAGCTCTGATTATCAACAACTCTCCCTTTATGGAGTGAAACGACATTTTCTGTCAAATTTCTTGTGTTATCACCTTAAGAGTTCTCCAGTGGATGTCATGAAGAAGGAATTATATTCATAGTCCATTATCCAGAACATAAGCTTTTGAACATAACCTTTGAATGTATTTTTATATGTCTATTGTCCTGATCTTGGAAGGTTTTTTTTAAGGACAGTTTGTAACTTTATTACCACTGCGATATTTACTCTTACAACCATTCAATGTCAATATTCCTTTCTCATTAAATGAAATAATTCTCCTCGTCAGTATCAGTACAGAGCATCACAGATAAACTAAAGATACAGAATGAAGATACAGAGTGAAGATCCAGTCTCAGAAAAGTGCATTCTACTACTTTAATGATGTGACCATTTTTTTTCTTTATCCTTCCTACTCATAGATTTTGGACTGGTCCTGGAGGGAGTGCCTCAGTCAGTACCAAGGCTGACAACTTGTTATTGCAGGACCATTCACTTAGATTTATAAATGTTGCACGGAGTAAAGGAAGTCATGAGAATGTCACTGGCAAAAAAAACAGAAAAGTGATAGGGAGAAAACTGGAAAGACATTAGTTCTGTTTTTGACTGGGAAAGCAGATTTGTAAGTAACTTTCAGATGGCAATTGAATGTATAGTCTGTGGAAAATAGGCTATGAGGAAAGAGAAACTTGGAGGAGTGAGACTAATTGGTTATGTCAAAGAACTAGCAGAGTCGTCATGGAGTGAGTGGGCTCCTTCTATGCTCGAATGTCGAATTCGGTCGGAGAGAAGACTCAAAAGACCACTGTTCTTGTTCAACCTCTTTATTACTTGATCTGAGGAGAGAGCACCAAGCCAGGCACTTACGTCCCAGACTGGGTGGTCTCTGAGATACATTGATCTACATACATTCTTATACTTTTTCAGAGGTGCAAACAATTACCATACAAGGAATGATCATGCATTAGTCAGGCAGCATGGCACTTATTTTCTACATCGTGATTGGTTACAGACAAAGGAATTTACTTAAAAAAAAGTTACTGAAGCTATAGTTCCTTAATCTTTTCAGACCATCTTGTTCCACCAGTTACCTTTGTATACGTAGGGTTTCTCATGGTGGGCTCAGGGTCAGTTTAGTGGAGCAAGAGTCAATTGTGCAGACTTGTTGAGACAAGAACTGATTGTACTGTATAATCATACCTTAAGGCTGAAGAAAACTAGCTGAAGCAAGCAAAATCTCTGAAGCAAGGCATTACAAAGCGAAGCACAGCTATTTCAAGCAGTCTATTACAGCCATAGTGATGTACCCTTAAATTCTCTTTTCAGTGCTCACAATCTTTTACTCTCCTAACCTTTCATTATACACAATTCTCACGATAGACCGTGCAGCAAATGGCAGTTAATTGATAGCATATTGAGTATACTCTTGGGAACTTTGTTAAAGTTATTATGGTTGCATTCAGTGCTAAAGTTAAGCTAATTCCAAGGATTCAACATTGTAGATGTTATATTTCATATCTTTTAGCAGAAGAAACTGAGGAGATTTTAAATATTTTAAAACAGCAACATTTAAAAAAACATTTGGATAAGTGTATGGTTAGGAGGAGTTTAGAAGGATATGGGCCAAATGTGGGCAAATGGGATTGGCTTGGTGAGCACCATGGTTAGCATGGACGAGTTGGGCTGAAGGGCCTGTTTCTGTGCTGTATTACTCTAATTCTATTATGCCACATGAAAATGGAGTTAAGCTACTTCTTCCCAGTGACTGAGCTTGAGCTGGGAACATGATCAAATTACAGCAATTGTCAATGAGAATTTTAAGACTTAAGCAACAAGCAGACACTTGGTATTGGTTTATTATTGACACTTGTACCGAGGTACAGTGAAAAGCTTGTCTTACAAACCAATCATACAGGTCAATTCACTACACAGTGCAGTTACATTGAGTCAGTACAGAGTGCATTGATGTAAAAACAGTAACAGTACAGAGTAAAGTGTCACAGCTACAGAGAAAATGCAGTGCAATAAGGTGTGAGGTCACAACAAGGTAGATCATGAGGTCATAGTCCATCTCATCGTATAAGTGAACTGTTAAATAGTCTTATCACAGTGAGGTAGAAACTGTCCTTAAGTCTGGGGGTACGTGCCTTCAGGCTCCTGTATCTTCTACCTGATGGAAGTTAGATTACAACATAATGGAAGCCTATTCTGGTCAGATATCACCTTATCTTTCTGTTACAATTTATTTCTTTGTTTTCTTCTGTCTCTAACTATTGGTTTTAAAGTTACCTTGACAACCTTGGTCTGCTACCTATCACAGACATTCCCTTCGTTCCCTCTGCTACTGAACACACACTTGTTCTCTCTCTTTTCCAGTTCTGTTGTGTTACAAGTCAGGTTGCTATTTGGTGAATGTCCCTTTAAGGCACCTGGACAGTAGAGTAGTAGTGTGTGTGTGTGGTGTCATCAAGACAGCAAGACCATAACAACATGTTGGCTGTTTTGCTCAGTGAGTCGGGGAGAGAGAGAGAGAGAGAGAGAGAGAGACACTGACTGCTGGTCTCTGTAACGATGGATGAAGAACAATAACTATGTCTGTCACTACAATCCATGTATGGATTTTTGGAGCAAACAAATGGAGTCCACTTTGTCGTTAACCTGTAGTGGGAAACAGGTATTTCTGTGGGCAGCCATGTATCGAGCGCCTTCGGGGTGGCAGGTACTTCGGAACAAAGCAGTGGAGGTCATCGGAGATTGAGGTGTCGTCTGGGTTCTATCATGGAACATGTGGATTTTGTAAATTCTCTCTACATTCTCTCTACACTTTCTCTTCAGTCAGTGGTTTTGCAAAAGCCTTTGCTCACATTTCACCTGATGACTTGCTGAACTGAACTTTGAGAACTATTCCTAGACTTGGAGTTTGGGAATTTGCCACACACACACTTTGAGTTTATTAGTTTTGGGGTTAATGTTTAATATCTTTTTGTTTTTACTTTGCTTATTATTACAAGTAGTTATTAATAAAAATAGTTTCTAACACTTATATGTAACTCAGTGTTGTTTCTATCGTTGCTGGTACGTAACAGTTGAAGGGTCCAGGACCTGAAATGTGGTGGGAGAGAAACAGTCGAACTGCTGAGAGCTTCCTGCATTTTCTGTTTTTGTTTTGGATTTCCAGCATGTGCTGTTTTGATTTTTGCTCCACTTGTTAGAACATGATGGTTTGCTATAGGGAACAATTCAGGCAAAGGGTTGTTGACTCATTTGAAGGTGATAAAGATGTAGGACTTTGTGGAGAGAGAGAGAGAGCAGTGGATTAGTTTTTGGATTGCTCCAGCAATGTGCCATTGCAGTGCAATAAGCTTTACAACATCCAGTGGTGGTGTCCACTTCTCTCATCTAGTCCACAAAGAATTGAAGTCAGATTTCCTGAATTCGTTGTCTTAAAATCACAGTGTATTGTAACATACATAGGCTTTGCCTAAAAGAAAAAAGTCCTTTTATTGTGAATTTTTTTTCATGTTTTCTATTTTGTCGGGGCATTTCAGTGCATTTGCAAATATTATACATCATGAAAGATAATAGAGCTGTATTTGGGGGCTATGTTTATAGCTGCATCTCATAAGTTTTAACTCAGTAAGGCATTTTGAAAATTAAATTTGAGATTATAATAATACTGGCAAAGAGCAACAACAAAGCTCTTTCACATGTGTACCTTTCAATGTAAATGTGGTTTATGGTCATACAGCACGGACACAGGCCCTTTGACCCAACTGGTCCATGCTGACCAAGATTCCCATCTAAGGTAGTCCCATTTGCCCATGTTTGGCCCATATGCCTCTAAACCTATCCTATCTATGTACCTGTCCAACTACCTTTTAAATGTTGCTAATGTACCTGCCTCAAGCACTTCCTCTGGCAGCTCATTCATGATACTGACCACCCTCTGGGTGGAAAAGTTGTCCCTCAGGCTCCTATTAAATCTCTTCCCTCTCGCCTTAAACCTATGTCCTCTGGTTCTTGATTCCCCAACCCTGAGAAAAAGACTGTGCTCATCCACCCTATCCATGCCCCTCATAATTTTATACCCCTCTACAAGATCACCCCTCATTCCCCCAAGATCCAATGAAAAAAGTTCCCAACCTGCTCTGTATCTGTGTACTTACTGGAAACTTATCGTGTACAGCAGTGGTCTGAGGAGATTCCTAGCCCCAGGAAATGGAAAAAATAACAAAGTAACTTGTAAAACAATACCCCTTTGACCAAGTTATTGTTAGCCCTCAAGCTTTGCTCCATCTGCCGCAACA
Source organism: Pristis pectinata (assembly GCF_009764475.1). Lineage (NCBI taxonomy): Eukaryota > Metazoa > Chordata > Chondrichthyes > Rhinopristiformes > Pristidae > Pristis > Pristis pectinata. The sequence continues at coordinate 84,957,329 of NC_067412.1, forward strand.
GCCAGGACCTCCCAGTGGCCACCCACTTCAATTCCACATTCCACTCCCATAATGACATGTCTATCCATGGTCTCCTCTACTGTCACGTTGAGGCCAGACGCAGGTTGGAGGAACAGCACCTCATATTCTGCCTTGGGAGTCTCCAACCTGATGGCCTCAACATTGATTTCTCAAGTTCTGGTAACCCCACCCCCCACTCTTTTGTCTTCCTTTATTCCTGTAGCTCCTTTCCCCTGTCTTGATGACCTGCCCATCTCCTCTCCTCCCCTCCTCCATCCTTTATTCCATGGCCCACTGCCCTGTCCTACCGGATTCCTCCTTCTTCAGACCTTTGCCTCTTCTACCTATCACCTCTCAGCTTATTGTATCTTCACCCCTCCCCCCACCCATCTACCTTCCCCCTCTCACCTGGACTCATCTATCACCTGAACTCACCTATCCCCTGCCTGTGTGTGCTCCTCCCCCTCCCCCCCCCCCCCCCCCCCCCCCCCCCCCCCCCCCAACCCACACCCCCCCAACCCACCACCTTATTCTGGCTTCTGCCCTCTGCCTTTCCAGTCATGATGAAGGGTCTTGGCCCAAAATGTCAGTTGTTTATTTCCCTCAATAGATGCTGCCTGACCTGCTGAGTTCCTCCAGCACTTTCTGTGTATTGCTCCAGATTCCAGCATCTGCAGAATTTCTTGTGCCCCCACAGTTATACATCGCTTTTGTCAGAGCTGCTATATTGTGTTCCTCTTGCCTGACCTGCTTTGAAATGTTATCAGAGCTGGAACTCAACAGAATCTTTTCTATTTCTGTTGCTGATCAGTACCAAAAGGTAAGGAATGTTCTGAGTAACTGGCTACAAGCCCCTGTAGAAGCACTGCATGCAAAGTTCATGAATGTCTGTGGCTAAGGCCTTAATCTGATTGAATGGTGGAGTAAGGTCAAAAGACTGAACAACTGAAGGCTTCAGACTCAACTGAGTTGGCATTGCACTTCTGCCAAGAAAAGTGTACCACTTTTGTGAGACTAAATATAGAAGACATAGGTTTAGGGTGAAAGGTGAAAGATATAAGGGGAATCTGAGGGGGAATTTCTTCACTCAGAGGGTGGTGCAAGTTGGAACGAGCTGCCAGCGGAAGTGGTAGATGCGGTTTCAATTGTAACATTTTAGAGAGGTTTGGCTAGGTACATGGATGGGGGGGGTGTTTGGAGGGATATGGTTCAGGTACAGGTAGATGGGACTAGGCAGAAGATCAGGTCGGCATGGACTAGGTGGGCTGAAGGGCCTGTTTCCATCCTGTAGTATTCTAAGACTTGAAAATGAGGTCAGATCTAGGAATCAAAGAAGGTGAGTGCCAGTGGTTTTGGTCTGATCAGGGTCTGTCAGTTGGTTGAGGAGGGAAAGTCAATGAAAGGATGAGGAGGAATTGTGTTGATTGGAGGATTGATGGGGGGGGGGGTGGGCAACATGTACTATGATGGGGAGGCTGCAGGTCAAAGGTAAGCATGAGATATTCTTAGTGGGGTCTTGATCTAGCATTGTGCTACACATTCTAGGAGTGATCAACAGTGACGTTGCCTCCAATAATGTGGTCTGATTTCCATCCACTTCAGAATGAGAACTGTGTGAGGAATGAGAAAACTTCATGCACACCTGAAACGGAAATGTCAAATATGCAAGTGCAACTTGTGCCAGGGACTGTCCTGGTGAATTTATGAAGTAATGCAAGACAACCTGGAAATTGGCAATATTACATTTTACTTCATGATAAGTACACTTTCAGTCAAATAAATTGACTGAAAGTGTACTTTCAGTCCAATTTGTAGGCTGTTCCACCAAGAGTGAACTGTATAGACCTGGTTTACAAAACATTAGAACATAATGGACTACATTAGGCTATTCGTGAGTATAGCATTTGTTTATTCCACAGTTTTGGACTGTGTTCCTCGTCAAATGAGTAATTTAGTAAACAAATTCTCACATATTTCACCAAGTGTATACTTGCTGCTTTAGTCAGGAAAAACTATTAATGTGGTTAAATTTTCCTTTCATGGATAATTTTTCTTCCCCTATAATTAATGACCTGCTAAAATTCTCAGATGCTACAGCATCTTCAAAGCCTTCAATTCAATTAGCAAGGAAGGAAACGCAGGAAAAAACTGTTTCATAACTAAGATTGAGAAAGGATCTTAGGCTAAAGTGTAGAACTGTTTGGTAAATTAGAGTTGTCTGTGTGCATTGCACGGGCCACATTCTTGGGTTGACTGCAAGCAATTATGGTAACAACACAGAGTCATTTAAGGAATTTGCTGCATGAACACATTATTCATAAAGGCATGTAAACCACAGGTGATTTATAAACTGCTGAAGAATCTGTTCAGCCACAGTATACTGACATCATAACGTGTCAAATGCTCTTGGGAAACACTGATGGGGGAAACCCCTACTGGTTCAGTCACAAAGACTGGAAAAAATATGACTTGTTTGCTAGTCTGTGCCCACTGTCTGGGCAATAGTTTGAATAGCTGCAGTACCTCTCTGCAACCCAGGATTAGATAAGGTGAAATGGTGCAGGGATCCTTGCTCCTAATTCAGTGAAGCTGGAAGCCCACATGTGTGGATGTTGAAGGAGGAAGGATGAGGAAGTTTACTATCTAATACTAATATCACTCTGCTGCCCTCTCTTCTTAGCCCACTCTATTCCATTGCCTTAAATACTTACACACATTGGGACTACAGTAGGAAGGTGGGACAACAGCAGTAAAGTGGCTACATTACTGGACTAGTAAACCAGAAGTCGGGAATAGTTATTTGGAGACACGTGGAGAATTTAAATTCAATTAATTGCTCAAATAAATCTGGTGTAAAAGGGCCAGCTTTAGTAACTGGGCTGATGAAACTGCTGCTTGTTCACTAATGTCTTTTCAAGAAAGGGAATCTGCTATCTTTGCCCTGACTTTTCTAAAGGTGACTTTTTACTGTCTTTTCAAATGGTCTAGCAAGCCACTCCTCCTACGGCTTAGCAGGCAAACTGCTCCAGTTAAATAGGCTTCTCAAGGGGAGTTAGAAATGGGAATTGCCTGCAAAACACACATCCCGAAATAAACTAAAAGAAAACCTGTACTATTAAAGGATGCAATTCCTTTTGCTTTAACCATTCCCGGTGACAAATAAATTTATTATGAAAGTTCATTCCAAAATTCTCTACGGTAATAAAAACTAAAAATGCACAGCAGCTTGATCATTAACAAGAGTAAGAAGTTACATTTTATGTAGTACCTTTGACATAAAATAAAGCTTGAACTAGGCACCACACTGGCAACAGCAAGAACTTGTATTTATATAATGCCCTTAACTATTTATGGGGCAAAGAAAATAGGAGATGAATCCAGTTCTGGGACTAAAGGAAGATTTTATGTCATTAAAGAAATATATTAAATGATCCAAGATTTTGTTAAAACTCTTTTTCAATGAGAAAAACTTAGCTTCTCTTTCTTGTTCTAATTACTAATTTAAGACGCACACTCTCATAAGAGTAGGAGAATGTGCAGTCAATAATGGATTAATTACAAATTTTCACTATTTTCTGTTTAAGAAGATAATTAAAATGCAACCTGAGTCAATGCAACATTGAATCATGTACTGCAAAATATAAAAATCCACAGTCTGGTCTTTTCACATAGGGAATGTTTTGGGAATGCTACCTGTGCCTGTCCATTCCCTCTAATGGGGAAACTACCCCTAATTGACATTTTACTATAGTAACTTCCAGAGTACTTTGCTGAATTAACCCCAGGTACATTGTGATATGATCTAAGGATTAATTATGAGTTATGAATATTTAAGATTGTTATCTTTTCAATTCTAGGAATCCATTAAATCGACTGGTAGAAGGACATTAACAGATTTTCCATAAGCCTCTCCTTTGGTTTAGAAAAGCTTGAATATTTCAGTAGTTATGGTTTTTAAGGCTTTTACCAGCATATGTTCTCCCACCTTCAATAGTTACCAATCCCATGTGTAAATTATGTCTTCAGTCTCTGAGGTATTTAAGCTGAACAGGTAAATTCAGCTGGATTCAATGTCTGTAGTTTTGGTTGGAAGCTTCTCCTGCTACCAGGTCTCCACCAGATCTATGACTGGATACCAAAACAAGCTTCGTTTTGTCTGGAGCCACTGTTCACATCCAAATATTTGTGTTGTCTCCCAATTTCAGTGACAGCTGTTTTTTATTTCCAAGTACTGAATGCTTGCTATTATTGGCCTCCCATGTAGAGTTTGGTTAATACATCTTGATGCCATTCCAGTGTACTTAACACCAGGGCAAATGGCAAATATCCCCGGGCCTCTGCCAGTGGTTCACTGCAACTGGTTGTTAGGAAATGTGGGGTGGGGACAAAAGTCTCCTGTAGCTTTATTTTAACTCCTCCCTGAGGAAGTATCAATCATTCCCTATTTTGGCACATCTCGGGTCTGAAACCTGCCCATTTAGGGAAATGTAGTTACGATTCCACCACATCCTGTCTCGGAAATACAGCGATGCTTTGTCCCATTACAAACAACCTCGCTCAACGACCACTTAAGTAATTCCATGGAATTCGTCAGGGATTGACAAATGGCATTAACTTTGCCAATTTAAACTACAGCAGTAAACATTTATCCAAAATTGCTTTCTGTGACCACTAACTGAATGCCAACTAATTCTGGCAGACTACTCAAAGATAGTGGATTGAAACCATGTCATGACTGACAAAAACTGTCAACACAGAATAAAAATATGGAGTTATAGTGGTGGTTAAAAGAAATTGACTGTCTTGAAAACCATCCCAAAAATTATTTCAATACCACAGTGGTTTTAAGGAGACAGTAGGAAAATAAATCTTTTAATTCCATTAATCATCTTTCATCGCAAATCAAATTGTGTAAGATAAAGCCTTGTCATCAATGAAGATGTAGGTTTTGGGTTTGCAGGCCCAGTCCCTCTCCTTATGTTGACTATTGGTCTATTAAATGATGAATTTGTTCATGGTGTGGGCTGGGGATGACCTTTAGGACTGGATTGCCAGGTTGTGTCTGAAAATTCAATTGCATAATGCTGTATTTTTTTTTCAATGCTTTCTCATCATTCACAACTGCTACTGAGGGCTATGCCCACGGTTCTGATGATGAAGTGAATTCTCCTGAAGTAGAAAGGCTCTCTGACTTCCATCATGCAATAATAAAACAACAAAATGTTGCAGCCCTTCCTTGGTATTGGTTTATTATTGTCACTTGTACTGAGGTACAGTGAAAAACTAGTCTTGCATACCGTTCATACAGATCAATTCATTATACGGAGCATTGAGGTAGTACAGGGTAAAAATAATAACAGAATACAGAGTAAAGTGCCACAGTTACAAGGAAGTGCATTGCAGGTAGGCAATAAGGTGCAAGGTCAAACAAAGTATATTGTGAGGTCAAGAGTCCATCTCATTGTATAAGGGAACCGTTCAATTTGTCTTATCACTGTGGGATAGAAGCTGTCCTTGAGCCTGGTGGTATATCTTCTGCCTAATGGGAGAGGACAGGAGAGGAGAGAAGAGAGAATGACCCGGGTGGGTGGGGTCTTTGATTATGCTGGCTGCTTCACCAAGGCAGCGAGAGGTATAGACACAAGCCTGAAAGGAATCAGAAACATTAACACTGATAGATGCTGTGATCTTAACATACACTGTAAAACATTTTACCTTGCTCTGTGGTTGCAGTTGTGGCTTCTGCATGTAGAATATAATTAGGACTTCCTCAGTGAAATGGGGCCACTTGATGTATTAAACCCTGCTCCCTAAAGTCTCATCTTCAAAAAGACCACCTGAAAGAATTCTTTTCTAAGAAGATTGCTTTGCTTAGAGTTCATTCTATTTGAAGGACCCACTTCTAGAACAACAATGCTTTTTAGCAGCCTCAAAGGCACACAATCCTTTCATCTGCTTTGTCAACCCTTGTAGCCTTCTACAAGATCTATAAGTGCTAAATGGTACCTTATTCCAAGTTAATCTGAAATTAACCTGCAAGCAATGAATAGCACAGATAGCACACCTTTAAATAGCACAGATGGAGATAGGGTGGGGATCCTTCATGCTGCTCAATGTTGGGGTCAAAACAGCATTGTACATTGATATTCCCATTTACCTGCTCTTTTGATGTGTGAAAGTTTGCACATGCCAACATTTCCAATATAGTGATCAGTGCATTCAATGCCATGAACACGTGCTTTGGAATCAAATGGGCCTAAACAATGAGTAGGTGAATATTGTTGACAAGATCTCTAACTTGGTTTTCTCTCTTGGATCTTTTATTACTTGTGGGTTGGTACCACCTCCCTCCCCAAACCAAAAAGATTCACCAAATGCATTTTGTTCACTGGAGCAAGAGCAGACGACTGCTGGCTGTATAACTCATCCAGTTTGAAACCTTTGAAAAAGCAAATAAAATAGGAACTGATATATTCACACACCATCCATTAATTAGCTTTACTGAACTTCCAGTTTTTAACTACCTTCTTTAATCTTTTAACTGGATGCCAAAAATTGTTGTGTTATTTTGATACAGAAGTAAAACACTAAAGATGCTGGAAGTCTGAAATGAAGATGGAAAATGCTGAAAATACTCAGCAGATCAGGTAGTATCTGTAGAAAAGGAAGCAGAATTAACCTTTTGAAGTTGTTACTTAATTTGGAAACTATCTGAAACATGTGGAGCTCTAAATATTCAGGACTGCATCCAAGCTCATGAAGGGAAAAGCTAAAACATTAATCAAAATTTGCAAAATTGTTTTCAGAAAGTTAGACGCGAATAGACAAGAATAATAGAGCTAAATCTTCCCATCCAGTTTGAAACTCTGGCCAACTGCATTATTCCTACAAGGCTTCACATAGCACTCTACAGCTTACTAAACTCAAACTAGGCTCAAAGGTTTCAGCTAGTCAGCACTTTTAACATTTTTGTTTCAAATTTACACTTCACATTCCCCAGATAATCTTCAAATTCTGCATATACACCTTTTCCAAATGTCCTTTTGTTTCCTAATACAATCGATTTTGATGTTGTAACATTGACCCCTTTTGTTATTTAACATCTCTTGTCTTCCACCCTACTATGGATCTTGCATGCAATAGAAAATGAAGGAGATGCTCAGCAGGTCAGGCAGCATTGGTAGAAAAAAAGGTTTAGCATTTCAGGTCAATGACCTTTCATCAAAACATTATTGTTTTCTCTTTTTAATATCATATTTTCTCTAAGTTTCATGAATCTTTTTGTACAATATAGTTGAAGATATCTTTAGTGTATGATCTACTCCGATATAAAAGCTGAGTATCTAATTAACTGGGCTTTCCATTACTTCAGCTTGTTTATTCATGGTAGGGCAGGAGATTATACTCATGATCCTTTCCATTGATGAATCCCTGATCTCTGCTGTGTTGTTCTGGGAAGGTGCCAAGTGGACATTATGGGGGAAAAAGAGCAAAATTGGAGTTATTATAATCGAGACATCCTGTTCCTCAACAACCAGACAGGAAGTAATAAATGAGATTTGAAGTAAATAAGAAGGCATCTGTACTACTGTTAGATAAGCCAGAAATGTACTTTAAGAACTTACGATTCAGCAACAGACTGGATGACATCTAATATGCTTGCATTATAAAGAACCGGCTGTAGCTCAAGCAATTATTCATGGCCTACACTTTCAGGACGTAATGCTGAAAGTAAGGCACTGTGAGGTACAGCAATTTGATTGAAAATTGTTGCTATCATTTGCTCAGGAAGGGAATCAAAATTAATAAATGGAGAGTAATGGTTATGCAAGGGTGTAATCTAGTTGAGTTGAATGGTTTAAATGGACAATTGAATATCTGGGAAGGCATTTTAAGACAGTAATGTAATTGCTGACTTTTGAATAAACTGCAAATGCAGTTCTTTGAAATCAGTCCAGTGTCTAGTGTGCGTGCGTGCGTGCGCGCGCGCGCACACACACACACACACACACACACACACACACACACACACACACACACTATATATAACATATGCGTGTATTTATTCATCTCTGCATTCCAGTAACACTGACATGTGATCAACTTCTCTCTCATAGATGATTACTGAAAAATTTACTGATAAAATGAATTGTAGTCAATTATTAGTGCAAGTGAGATTCATAATTTCTACCATTCAAAGTACAGTTTGACAATCTTGATATATATTTTCTTAATATACTCTATCATCCACAAACAAATAATATGAACAACTTTGAAGTGAAGTTAATCTTGTGAACGAAGATAGGAAAACAAATGCTTCTGCTTAATCACTGACTGAAAAAGGTTTTAGCATTTATGAATGCTATTCTGTTGCCATGTTTTTCTAGCTTGCATCTACTTTGAACATTTACTTACTACTGAAGATTTTAGCTTCCGATACGGTTTACAAGAAGTCAATAAGAAACTGTTGGTGCAATATTGAGATTCTGCTTCTTGATATCCTTTGCATCATAGAAGTAACAATGTCTCCCTTGAGCAAATTGTACATCTGCAAGTGTGATGTGATGTGATGTCAGAGCACAGATATTTACAACACACCTATGTGATTATTCGACTCCCTTTGAAATACCATTTAAAGAGCTTCCATTTCAGAGAATTTGACAAGTTTGAGCTTTTTTTTGAAAAGGATAAGTTTAACCCTATGCTAAAATCAGAGAAAGAAACTTGTTTAAATAGAATCCAGATGAAATATTACTGATTTATAGGAAAATACATAGATGGCCTGGAGGCACATGATCTCATTAGCAAATTTTCAAGGAGTCTAGACTAATTTATGTTTACAGTTTATGGGCATCACTGGCGTGACCAACTCTCATTGCCCATCCAAAACTGACCTTGAGCATGTGGTGGTGAATTGCCTTCTTGAACAGCTAGTCCTTTGTGAATGTATACCCACTGTACTGTTGAGTAGTGAATTAAGGATTCTGACCCAGTGACTTTGAAGAAAAAGCAATTACGTGTCCAAACAACACACACAGAGTGCTGGAGGAACTCAGCAGGTCAGGCAGCATCTATGGAGGGAAATAAACAGTTGACGTTTGGCATCGTGACCCTTCATCATTGAAGTTCCTCCAGCATTTTGTGTGTGTTGTTCCAGATTCCAGCATCTGCAGAACCTCTTGTGTCTCCATTATGTGTCCAAACCCTGGAGGGGAACAATGGTAGTGGTTTGGTGATGCCCCTCCTATCCTTTGCACATTCCCTTTAGTTGGTGAGGGCCATGGATGCTGTCAATGAAGCGATGCTGAGTTTGTGTTGTGATGTTTGCAGCTGGTATGCACCACAACTATGGTGTGATGATAACAGAGGAACTGAATGTGGTGCTTGGGTGCAAGCCAGGAAGGTTGTTTTGTCCACAACAGTTGAGATTTGCTTGAGTGTGGTTGGAGTTTCACTCTTCTTGACAAGTGGAAAATATTTCTTGTTGCCATGTTGCTTTCTTAATAGGTACCAAGTACCACCTTATAACTATTACAATATAAAATAAAAAACAGCAAATACTAAGCAGGTCAGGCAACATCTATGGAAAGGGAAATAGAGTTAATATTTCTGGTCAGGGATCCCTTGTCAGAATGCTATAACATTATTCAGCGTCAAGCCCAACTGTCACGTAACATAGCTCAAGAGTAACTAAACATTTGTAATCAGTTTGCAAGCTAAAGCTATAAGTCCTGATTACTCTGCAAGCAGAAGTTTATGTTCCTGGGGTGCATGGTAGGTGGGCAAAAACAGAAAGAGTAATCACTATATTTACAAGATCTTTTTGGACTTGTTCTTGTTTATATTGGAATACTCCACAGAAATGAAGTGCCCAGACATTTAGTCAGCATGAAATATCTCTTCCATTGCTATCCACAGTCCTGACCCAGACACTTGAGGGGTCTTGGCTCCCAGCCACAATGTTTTCTGGATTGTTATTGATGTCACAGAATGGGATTATGCAGAGCAGTTCTAGTACTTGGCGGTCAAAATAAAACATAAGTTATCACCAGATCGGCCAATAACAGCACAGTTGCACCCAATTCTTCAACCCTAGATGAGATGGACAAATTATCCCCTGACTTATCATCCCCTGACTTATGAAACCAGGAGTTCACAGGCTTTGAATGACCGTTAATTTTAACTACAAAATTTAGAAAAATCTTTTAATTTCTACTGAGTCAAAAAGAAGATCTTGAAGGCAGCCTTTCAATGGTTATGAATGTATACAGTGGGGATACATTCACAAGGACTAGTTTCTCGCTTCTACCTGGTGCAGCTCTTGCACGAAAGTTCACTTTGACCATTTCATAAATGACTTTATAATGGAAGCAGATCAGAAACATAAGGGAAAGGAACTGACAAAGCCACATAGGATAAGATTACATCCTGCACTGCCTCTGCAGCACAAAGCAATGACCCAATCTGTGTTTGATTAATCCTCAATCCACAGGAACTTTTGGTTGCCTGGCACTTTAATTCACCACCCCATTCCCCACTTTTCTGTGTGTGGCCTCCTACACTGTTACTGTGAGGCCCAACACAAGCTTGAAGAACAACACCTCATTTTCTGTCTGGGCATATTGAAGCCTTCAAGACTTGATATCAAATTTAGATAACTCGGCCTTTCATTCTATTTGTATCAGAACTGGCCTTCTCTGCCTTTCATTATTTTGGCTCAGTTTTTCTTTCCATTTTGTTTCTTCTGTAGTCTGGCCTAATGGGCACATCTAACAGCCTTACATTTGCAACACGTTACACAGACAAAGACCTGCTCATTAACTGCCTCATTAGGTCATCCAGTCTCATCCTATCAAAGATATTCTCTTTGATCGATCCATTCCCTGCCCACATCTTCCTGGTTACCTAAAACTAACTTGTTTTCTCTCATTCCTAGTTTCAAAGAAGGGTCTGTACCTGAAACAAATAGCCCTTTGTCCTTCCACAGATATTGCTTGACTTAGTGTTTCCAGCATTTTCTGTTTTTATTTAGATTTCCAGCATCTACATCTTTTATGATTTTCATTTACTTTTGGAAACATGTCATCCTAACAGCATGTAGAAGAGGTAAAAGCCCAAATCAGGAGGACAATGGGATTGCAAGTTTATTATTATCAAATAAAAATATAACTGAATAATTCTCTTCAATTTCAGGACTATCTACGGCTTTGATACAAGCAGTCCAGCCAGTTTTAGAAGATGCCAATGGCAAAAGTAGTTAAATTTTTTATTTTTCTCCCTTCCAGGCTGATAAACAGATTCTTGGCCAAGGAGATAGGCGGTGCAAGAGCAAGAACTATGGCTGTTTTTAAAACCCTTGAGCTGGAATTAAAGCCATTCCATCTCTGTCTCTGTCTGGCACTGCTGAAGTGACAGTTCTTCCAACCTGTCACCCAACAAATTTTCCATTAAAAATAAAACATTTTTATATATTTAAAAGAATACTTCCTTATCAATTTAGGCACCACCCTCATCACACTAACTAGTGGAATCAAGAGCTTTCATTTAAATTTGGTGCACTGAAAATACTGTAAAAATATTTCACCTCATTTTTCAATGTTTTAGTTTACTGGATATTTTTCTCCTTTCCTTTTCTGAGGCACGTTTTCCCCTATTTGTCCATTAGGCTGAGCAGATGGACGAGCTGCAACCTGTGCTTGCCTGAAGGCAGCTCTGAAGCCTCTTACTGCAATTTGTGTCAGACTGCTCTGGAGGCTAATCTCGTTCCTCCTTCTTCTCCCCTCCTCATTACCTGAAGGCAAGCAGCTGGCATTCCCTTCCCTGAAGTAGCACTTGGTATTTCAATACCACTTTGCTGCCTAAACTCAATTAAGCATCAGATAGGCACTAGCTGTATGTACACAAATTAATTCACTACTATTATAGCTTACTTTTTGTGGAACTGTCTAACAGCAGATTTTGCAAACAGACTCTGCTGCCTGTTTGCAGCAGGTGTATGTTTTCAGTAATCTGTTGTCATTGCCTAAAGGATTCATATTTGCTCTATTTACAGTACTCTGGATTCAATGCAGTTTCACGCTCTGCTACAACATCCAGGAAGAATATTAAATGTAGACTCTGTTGCACAGTAAAACCTTTTCTTTGGGGTACAATATATCAAAGTATGTGGTTGAAAGACTTAATGTGTTGATTTTCTCAATGGCAATGCATTTCTCTCTCCACACAATTTATTTTACATTTAATGTAATGGCTTTTTTTTCAAAACAAAACATCGAGCATTATCTATGGCTTTGAAAAGAAAGTAATCATTTATTGTATACTAGAATACCAACATTAAAAGGTAAATAATATTTTTAGTTCATTGCATGATTTAGAATTGCTTTAATAACATTGGAAAAAGAAACAGCTTCCGATTCACCAGAACCCATAACCAAATCTACCTATGACTGCTTACTCAGTCTTGTTGAGAAGCTCTAAATTACCACAATGGACACTATTGTGCTAAACCACATGGATTTAGAATGCTTATAATTAGGCCAGGCTTTTTCAAAGCAATTGCTATCCAGCAAACAATAGAAAGCCTTGAGAAAGCAGTCTTTTTCCATGTGTTTGATGTTGGCCTTTTCTTGCCCAGCAACAGGATTTTTCAAGTAGACCTGAGAACTGGTCAAACAACATTGATGTCTGTGATCTGAACAGTAGGAGGATATTTAGGACTGCAGTCCATTAAAGAATTCATACCTAGCTACCATTCTTTGTAAGATTGGTGTCAGCTGTGGCTCAGTGAACGAAAATGTTGCTTCTGAGCTAGAAAGTTCTTTGTTTCAAATAAACTTGAAAACAATAATCTGGATGAGTACTTTAGTTCCATCCTGATGGAGTGCTGCACTGTCCATGGGACTGTTCTTCAGATAAGAGGTTAAACTGAGGCTCCCCTGCTTTCTCAAGTGCTCATCAAAGATCCAATGGCACAATTTCAAATTGGCTAAAGGAGTCATCTTCAGTATCTTCAATATTCTCCTGATGAATGTTTATTCCTCAAATAGAATCAATTCAAGAAAAGAAAAAAAATTGTAGGTTTTGGAAATCCAAAATAAAAACAGAAACTAATAACCATTCTCAGAGAAAGAAACAGAGTTAACGTGTGGTTGATGACCTTGCATCAGTATTGGAAAAGCTGCAGAGAAAAGGAAGGGTGGAAATAGAATAAAGATAGATGTGTGGACCAAGAGAAGACTGACTGATGCAAATGGTGATGGTAGAGTTGATTGAGGCTTTTCTTCCCTTTCATCCGCCCTCATTTATCTCTTTCTTCTATAGATATAGACATTGCCAGACAGATCATCTACAATTAACAACCCTTCACTACCTTCTCTTGGCCAGTACCACCATCTTGATTTTGCCTGCTTTAAATGACATTTAATTTAACTGGTTTAAAGGTAGAGAACAGTTATCAAGACTGCTTTTTATCATCTACGAGAGCAAAATATTTTGGTGTTCCCCAGTACATTTGTTCTACTTTTGTTAAACCAATAGGGCATTGTCAAGGATTGACATATCTTAAGAGCACCCAAAATTCAATGGTTCAATCCCTGGCTTGCACTGGGTTAACTGATCTCATCAGTGCTGCAATTGGGAGATTTTGCTTCAGCGTCTTAGACCAGGGAAGGATGAAACCAGGCAGGTTTCTACTCCTACAAGTGCCTCTGTGATTGCTTGTCCTGCCAGCACTCGTTGGCTAAGTTTTGATGCTGCAGACACTGTGATGAGGCATCCATGGAATGATATTGGAAGCCAAGTCACCAGCAGAGAGGGATGGTTGAAAATTGAGGGAAATAATTTCCAGAAAGATACTTCCTCAGTTCTGCTGATATCAACTTTAGTGAGGTTCAAATGCAAAACATAACTAATATATTCAGCCACAGCTATTAATAATTAAACATATACTTTCCTTTGCAGAAAATCAATTATCTAATGTGATAATATTAAGAAATAAATGTTTGTTGACTGCAATTTGTATTAGTGAATCATCATAGCATACAATAATTTGTTTAAAATAAACATGGATCGTAATGAAAGAACTTTGCCACATGGTAAACTTGTTTGAATAGAGATAAGTATATTTAAATTATTGGTTAGATTAGAGTTAAGTTATTACAGCCTGTTTTTGTTGCCTCACCTCAGGAAGGATATTAAGGTCATTGGTGCGATGTGGGCAATAAAATCAGTAGATAGGTCCAAGGAATAAGGTGCATTAAATTGGAGTTCTTCTATTCAAGAGAAGCAGAAATTAACAGAGTTGTTCAAAGTTATGAGAGGTAGACAGTTACTGGTCATTGAGTGAGAAGTCAGACAGCAAATATTAAAGATCTTCACATAAGGAATAGTGGAAGAATTTTGCATAGGGGTTCTTTATTTTCACATATTACAAAGGATTTATGGCACACTAACAACTGGAGGCAGACTCCTCCTGTTTCTGGCCTCCTTTAGCCATTGTGCCACAGATACACAGCACAAGACCTGCTGTTCTTGGCCCCCATGCTTTGCCTTCACAGATCTTGTCAGGATTAGTAATGGTGGCCACTTTCTGTAATTTATGTAGGGTGCACTCTCTACCTGTTCTCACTGCTTTAGACCAATGTTACATCCATCAGCCCCAGATTTGGCATGCTTTACATGAACTGAACCTTTTATACCCAATACATCACAGGCACATCCCTCCCCACCATTGGTAGTATCTGCCGGAGTCGCTGCGTCAAAAAGGCAACATCATCATCAAACATGCATCAAACATCCTCCTCATCCAGGCCATGCCATCTTCTTGCAGCTACCATCGGGCAGCAGGTACAGAAACCTGAAGTCCCAATCAACAGGTTCAGGAACAGCTACTTCCTGTCAAACATTCGGTTCTTGAACCAACCTGCACACCCCTAATCACTACAGTTTAGCAACACTATGACCACTTTGATCACTTTGCACTAAAATGGACTGTTTTTGTTCTAATTCTGTTCTTTTTTTGTAAAAATTGTGTAGAATGTATGTTTGAGTTATTTTTTTCTTGTGGATGCTGCTTATATGATGGTATTGTGCCTGTGATGCTGCTGCAAGTAAGTTTTTCATTGCACCTGTACATACATATACTTGTGCAGATCACAATAAACTCAACTTTGACTTTGATGTTTAAAATATCGGATAACTTAGAGAAATCAATCTTGCTGCTTCTGGTTTATTTGTCTGCTCTGATGCTGGACCACAGGATGGTCCAGGTTTGTTCCCTGCACAGTGTTGATTCTAAGGGCAGCAAGAACAAACCTTGGCTTAATTCTTGTCTAGCAAGTGAATGGGGAAGTCTTGTTTCCAGCATCAGATTATTCTTTAAATACCTTGGCTGAAGTATGTTGTATGTGAATATGTGCGAGTGTGATTCAGGCCCAATTTCAACATTCCCCACAGTCAAATAGCCTGTCAACAGTCACTAGCCAGGCTTACCATGAAAAATGACAACTTGGCAGGATATCAGTGGCTGCCAACAGCATGCAGAACAGTATCTCTGCAAAGTAACAACCTTCAGAAGAGAAGAAAATCCAAGAGGGGAACTGTTACAACTTGCTGTTGCACCGTCAATTGTACTGCTTGAGTTAGTGTTTTGGAGTATAGATTGCATGCAGTATTTTAGAGCAATTCATATTGTTAGCACTTCACAAATGGACACAGTCACCATAGCCTGTCAAGACAGTTCATCACTGATTTTTACCAAACACACATTCAGCATTGTGAAAACAGTGTCCAGATTTTGAACTCCTTATTGTTTTAAAGCCAAATATTTTGATCAATCATTATATCCTCTGAGGGACTGAAATAAATAGCTATTTATTCAGAAAGATAGCATGACAACTGGATGGGAAATTGAGGCACTTTTCATGCTTCCTGACTTGCTGTGTGGCGTACTCCTAGACAAGTGTTAATGCTGCCAAGGCTGGCTAGACTGACTTGCATTGTCCTCACTAAGTGTCAAACAAATCAAGCTGTTTAAATATGGCAATAATAAGACATGTTTAAAATGTAGTTATAAATATATTTTTGGCTAGAAACTAAAACAGTCCCCACCTAAAAACACAACTGATAGTGATTATTGCACCAGACTTCTCTTCATAGTCCTCAACTCCAAGATCTGAGGAATTTACCACCTTCAGATTCCCCTTAATCCAACCTTTTACAGATTTTAAATACTGGGTCTAGAGTCCAAGACACTTAATTATTTTCTTCAGCTTTGCATTAGGTTTAGCTGGATGCTTTGGTTTAAAAAAGAAATTAGTGTTGGAACTACAAATGCACGGGAGAGAGTGTAGAACAAGAGGCTTCACAGTAGGACAGAAATTTGGCAGAGAACCTAGAACCAATGGTTTTTCAAACCATTAGAGCCAACCCAAATTCCACTGGGCAAGGCCATGCAGAGAATACCTGTATTAAGCCCAACAGAACTCTTATTAATCAAGAAAATGTGTGGATAGACCACTTTAGCCTGTGGAAAAGGAGCTATTGGAGAAGATTTTCTAATATTAAACAGCAACTTGTAAATGGTACCTCAATAGTGTAGCAAACACTTCCACAAGAACATTATCTAGGCTGCATGCCAATCCATTTATAAAGATATTAGGACAGATGTGCAAAAAAATCTGGTAGAAGGAGTAGGGTTTATGGAGCATATGGAAGGAGGAAAAAGAGGTTAAGGCATGGAATTTTCAAAACTTATGGCTTTGACAGCTGAAAGTATGATTGCCAGCTAAATTTAAGGATGGCCAAGAGATCAGAATCAGAGGAACACATAATATATATTTGAGAGGCATGACGCTGGAGGAGATTACAAATATAGTGTGCGGTTGACATGGTTTGTAGAGAGATGTAGGGAGAGGGGATAGCTGAAACCACTAAGGGATTTTTATATTTGCCAAAATAAGTGGCTTTTATTTTGGTGATCTTAAGTATGAGTCCTGATTGATGGAGGTTGTGGATATGTGAATAATTGGAGTATAGGCAGTTGGTCATATCTGGAAGGTACACAGAACCTGACTATTTGTGAGCTTCTCACAGTGGTCCTTGGGGTTTCACTCCTGGTGTTGGCCACTGTGGCTATCTGCTGATTTGGTATTTGGAGGAACTCCTAACCCCCTGATCACAGGATGTTTCTTTTACCTTACATCTGCTCCACCGCAGTGTCCTGTGGAGTGACCGAAAACCTTGGAGCCTGCTGTCTCCCATATGGTGCCATTCTTCAGCCATTTCCCTGTACCAATCCCTGCATGTGATCCACCCACAAAGAATGTGCCCTTTAAGCTGGCTATTGGTGCACACTACCTTTAATTGGAGATAAGTATTCAATGTGCTGCCCTGATGCTGAACTAAAAAGGATTTGTGTACATAAGAATGCTTTGCTGCAGCTCTACAAGTCCTTGGTGAGGCCTCATCTGGAGTTTTGTGTGCCGTTTTGGTGTCCTTATCTGAGGAAGAATGTTCTTGCCATGGATGGAACACAACATGAGATTGCTGGATTGTTTTCTTGGATGCTAGGATTGATGTATGAGGAAAAATTGGGCCAATTAGACCTGGAAAAAGCACTGCGAAAAGTTCACTAATAGTCAGATTCAGTAAATGTAGCTTTTAGATACTACCAACTGCCCATGCTGTTCATTTCACCATTCTTTGATTATTCACATACCCACAATTGCTATCAATCAAGACTTGTACTTTAATAGCAAAGTAAAAGCCATTTTACTTGGCAGATATATAAAAAAGAATCAGGGTGGTCTGGGATGGGGGATTTGAAAGGAATTGCTCCATCACTTGAATCAGCTTTTCTATCAAAGTGACATTGCCCAAATCTTACATGGTTTAACCTTTCTTCTGCTGAAAACCTCATCCTTGCCTTTTTTTTTAACCCCTCAATATGACAATTCCAATGTTCTCCTGGTCAGCATTCCTTCTAATCACTGCAAACCTAAGATCATCCAAATTTCTGCAACTTGGCTCTTACCTTGCTTGGTTGCTTTCCCTCTTTACCCTGTGTTTCTTGAACAACATTGTTAACCCATGTATCAATTTAAAAATCCTCATCATCTGTTTTTAGATCCCTTCATAACTTTGTCTTCATTATCTGTACAATTTCATCCAATCTGTTGAGATACCTGCACTCTTCCAATCCTGGTTTCTTAATTATCCCCAAATTTAATTACTCCATGATTGGTTGCCATACATTTAGCTGAGAAGTCTGTAAACTCTGGAATTCCTTTGCTCAATGTCTCTGGACCTCTTTCTTCCTTTTTAAAAGAAGCTTGTTCAGAAATTACCTTTTTAACCATGCATTCTGCAGTAGCTCTAAATCTGCCTTAATTTGGCTCTGTCAGATTTGTTTGATTACATTCCTGTGAAGTGCCTTGGGATACTTTAAAAGTTAAAGGTGATCTATGAAGAAAGAACAACAACTTGCATTCATTCTTCATTGACAAATTGTCAATGAGAAATTTGAACCAAACCATGGCTAAATATTATTGATGCAATTGTGTGTCTTTGAATTTGACATGCTTGGTAGAAACAGACACATACTAAAGCAGAAGTTTTTAATAACGTGATGAAATATGAGGCAGTGAATAAGTAGATTGCATAATCTGAATGGATAAATTGATTTGGCATTCACGTTTTTCAAGTGTGAGGTTAGAAAAATTGACTCTTTGCAAATGTCAGATTTGTGAAAGAAAGCAGTTTCCTTATTTTCACAGCCATCAAAATTTCATGGCCCTTGTTCGTGAGCTGTCCAGAAAATTGATGGTAATGGGAAAAGATATTATTATAACTTGTATGTAGTCCATCAGATGGCAATAATAACTAAATGAATATTTTATCATGCATTAATTCATAACTGTGTCATAATCACCTGTCATTCCTTGCATATTTCTCCCCAGTGTGTTTAAAATCTGAGCAAAATCCTAGTTCTTCATTTTTATAGCAAAGTACAGTTTCTAAGGTGATGTCAGAGATTTATCCTCTTGTATCTGCAATGAATAGCAATAGCATGCAACAGTGAAATAATGGTTATTCTTTTGTTGATATATACCAAATGTCACAAATGTTCTCTGTATTAGTGTTCTGTTATTTTAAAACCCATTAAACTTGTGCCATAATATTCAGACCAGAATTCATTTTGATGATATCAGTAATGCCTGCTGATTATTGCTGATGGCACTAATGCCTGAGCCAGAAGTTAATGGGTTCCACCCCAGAAAATTGAGCACAAAAGTCTAGGCTGAAATAATCCTATGACGAATTCTATATGTTTTACATTTCAGTGCAAAGGTGAATCAAAAGTTGTGTATTTATAAATCTGGATGATATGTAAACTAAAGGGGATTCCCAGGAGCCAGTTTCCCTTGTGGGACTGAAGCCATGTTGCAGGAGGTGCCTTTTGGAAATTAATCCAATGCACTACCTAATCTCTTGGGTTGAAAGAAAGGATCCTAAAACACTAGACTGAACAAGAGTGGGTGAGTTAACCCGAATATCCTGGTCAATATTTATCTCTCAATTAGTATTACTTAAAAAAAACAGATAATCAGGTGATCACATTTCTGTTTGTTTGAGCTTGTTGTGAAGGGATAATGTCATTGTGATGTTCATCTCCTCCACTCTGGTGCTCAGTGGTTGTAGCGTGGGCCATCTGTTTGATGCACATCAGTAACTTGCCAAGGTTTTTTCCTACTCACAAAAGATGAGGGAACCTGGTTGCTGGGAATATTCCTAACCCCAAATTTCCCTACAACTCTCATCATGCAGATTTTAAAAATGTGTACATATTGAATCATCTTTGCTTGAGCAAAATCCTGAAACTCCTTACTGGATTTTTCTTCCCAAGGATTAGTTTGAAAAGATCTCTTTAGAAGAAATTTCAATGCACACTTGGCAGATGTAAAAGAAGTTGGTGCCTCTGAACAGCAATTAGGAATGGGTGGTAAACACCAGCCTTTCCACTGAAACCCATAACACACAAATGAAAATATTAAAAAGAATTAACACTTTACAGAAATCCTAGTCTTTGAGATCATGTCTTTCCAGGACACTTGAGGTTTTCCTATAAAACATTCACGAGTGCTGGTTGTGAGATGCGTCATTGTAGTGAGAAAAATGTAGGGGTGATGAAGCCAAGATCTTGGCTTGTGTACCAATGTGAAGCAGAGATGGGAATTTCTGCAGGCCGCCAAATTTGAGAAGGATGCTCCACTGTTCCTCTTGACAGCTTTTACAGAGTCGAAAGCTTTTACAGAGTCAGAAAAGGCCATGAGCAGTGGTTGATACTGGCTAGCTGCAATTCTGGTGGAGCTGATGCGTGGTGAAAAATATTGAATCTGTTTTGCCTTTTAGATGGCCGAATCCTTACCATGATTCAGGGAGCAGTTCTTTGTCCACTGGCAGTTGAAGAGGGCCCTGGCAGACGTCAGGGAGATAAGTTTAGTTACCCTAGTTACAGAAGGAGTGGGGGGAACATGGAACAGGCTGTGTCTGAGCCTGTGTGAATGTGTGCTTTTGCATTTGTGTGTGCCCAGCACTAAGGCTCTTAGGGCAGGCCACTTCATTTGCATATGAACATTAGAAACAAGGACAGTTGGCCCACCGACCCTCCTCTGTTATTCAATAGGATTGTGGTCCAGTCTTGGCCTCAGCGCCACTTTCCTGCTTCCTTCCCATATCCATCAAAATTTAAATGTCAGTCTCCATCTTGAATGTTTTCAATCACTGCCTCCGCAGTTCTTTGGGATAAAGAGTTCCAAAGATTCAGACACCATATCCTCTTCTTCTAGATATCCTCTCAGCATATACCCTGTCAGCATACGTATATCCTTATAAGATTCTTATTTTTTAATAAGATCAATTTGCATTTCTCTTTGCTCCAACAACACTAGTGCCAACCTTTCTTCATGATCAACCCCATCATCTGAGGAATCAACCCAGTGAATCTTCTTTGCACTGTCTCCAATGCAATCACATCCTCTCCTATGTATGGAGACAAAACTATATGCTGAACTCCAGGTGCTGTCTTTTCAATGCATCAAAGAATCTTTTCTACCTTTTTATTCTTCATTCTCTTTGCTGTAAAGCCCAACATTTCATTATTCTTTCTAATTATTTGCTTCACCTGCATGCTGACAACTTGTGCTTCTTGTACTGGGGAATCATTAGTCACTTGTGCATTTATTCATATAGAGCAACGTATATAACGAGAGTCTGCAATTCTATCAAGGGCAATGGTTTCTCCTTATTGAGAACCCAAGTTGTTCATGATTATAGGATAAAGTGATTAAATGCAAAAAAATAACTGCAGATGCTGGAAATCTGAACCAAAAACAAGTCCTCATCAGGTCAGGCAGCATCAGTGGGGACACAAGCGGGAAACAACTTGGATCTTGGATCCTGCATCAGAACTAGAAAAGAGAGTACACAAAGTTATGTTGCACAGGGGAGGACAGCTGGAGAGAAGAGGGAATGCCTGTGCTGGGGTGCAGACCCAATGCTGCCAAGGTAACAATTACCTTTAAAAACTGGGAGTTGGAGTGATGTTGTCTCATGGTGTAAAAGGGGTTATTTTTCATCAATTTTCCTTGGTGCTGCTTTTATGGCCAAAATAAACCATCCTGGTGGGTGCTCAACTAAATAAATTAATTCCATCAAGTTCAACAGAGTAAATAATTGTTAAAGAATTGTACCGATTGAGTGTCCCAGTGGAACGTAACCTAGGTCATTTCCTCCAATACCGCTGAGTTTGGCAGACAAGGCCTGAAATGAATCCCATCTGTCACCATTATAATCTCAAGCTCATATTTGCATTGCAGATCATAATAAACATCACTGATGGTTCAAAAGTACATACAGTTGGTACTCCTGTTACACATCAATGTCCATTTAGGCTAATATGATCCATTACCAAATGGCCCATCATTTATCTGATCATTTGTATCAAGCTCATTTCTCTTCTGTAGTTTTATGGATAAATAAGAATATTAAAAGTTATAGATTGTATTTCCCCTGGAAACTGTTCTGCATTGAATAAGATCATGGCCGCTGCTTGCCATTCCTCTTTTATTCCTGGTTCACATAACCCTTAATTTTCAGAAAGGACTGAGACAGATTTTTGAACGGAATATACTTAATGACTCTTCATTCACAGTTCTCTGGGGTAGACAGTTTTAAAGACTAGTAAACCTTAAGAGCAGAAATTCCTCCTCATCTGTCTTGAGTGGGCAACATATATCCTGATCTATGCGCTTCATTTGTGGATACCCTACCAGTGGAAATATCCTTACAGCACACAACCCATTAAACCCCCTCAGAATCTAGAGTTTCTTTTTCCAATGAGATTTTTGTTTATTCTACTGAGCTTCAGACAATATAGGTCAAATCTAATCACTATTTCCTCACTCCAGGAATCATTCTAGTGAGTTTTCGCTGCACAACCTCTGTCCATTTTATATTTTTCCTTACTTCAAAGCTAAGCAACGCAGTGTATACAGAGGAACAGCAAAAGCAATGGAAAGCAGCTAAGATGTATGCCACTAGTTTAGACAACTCTCTAACTACACTCTGCATGTGTGCATATGTTTTGTATTTTTACATATAATATGCTGCTTTCCCATTTTGGAAAAGAGTGGTTCATACTTTGCATTATTTACAGATTTAACATTCATGGTTTTCTGAGTTACTTTTATCTTCTCAAAGGAACTTGGTGTTGTTGATATAGCAATATGCAAATGGAAAATTATGACATTTGTGAATTAAGTTAAACACCCAAGTGCCTCTATCATTTAATGACCTTGTAGGTAGGTTTCCATGTCCTGGTGCTATATTACAACGTCCCCTCTGAGACTGCAGTGTGGCTGATTGAAGGCTGGTGCCATTCGCTTTGAGTCAAAGCTCACTTTTAGACATCCTTGCTGAACCACGAGAAGCTCTTGCCCCAGGTGGGCTTGCATTGGCCAATTGAAGCAGTCTGGGATGGTTGCATGTAAGCGTACTTACCCCAGCCCACACCATGAGAGGATATGGTGAGAGGCAAAGTGCTGACCTTGTGAGTGGGAACTAAACTTGCAAACCAGGTGACCTCTCAGGGTTTGGCTGGACAAAGATGCAGTGACCTGTACTCCAGATCTGTAGCTTGGCCTACTGACTATCACTGAATCACAAATGCTTATATCTGTACAAACTGAGGGGGACCCGGCACACAATGGTGAGATGTATGCTTTGGAGGTGGAACATCTCTGCTCCTGCAGAAGAGATGAGGTTACCTTTGATACATCTCTGCTCTTGCATGAGTGGAATATGCTTACCTGATGCACTTCCTTGTGGATAAGTTAGCTGCCTGCATACAACGTTGGAGAACAGTAAACAACTCGTAGGTTGCATCCTCTATGAACAGCTCACTGGTGGCATCTCCACTCGGTAAGGACATCAACCTGCTTCCTTGTAGCATATTGCTGTTCCTTTAGAGTTTCAGACATTAAAGAACAATAGATGTTGGGTATTAAATGAATCAAGGGATATGGTGTTCATGCAAGAAAATGGCACTGAGGTATAAGATTAGCCATAATCTTATTGAATGATGGAACAAGCATGAGGGGCCAAATGGCCTCCTAGTTCTCCTATTTCTTATGTTCTTAAATGCTTTTATACAGCAGAAATGTGACCACCAGCTGAATCAGGATCAGATTATATAGAAGTGGAAAGATATACTTTCCAAAGCAGCTGTTGCTTGAATCAATAGGCAAATTATCTGTAAATTGTAGAATAATAACAGGAGAAAATCACAGTTTACTTTCATTTTCTTGTTGTTATGAGTGACAATTACTGTATCAAATAATTTAGCTTCTGATGATTGGGAAATGTAAGTCAATGTTCCAAAGTGTTTTGCCTTTTTCTGAATGTTTGGATTTATCCACTTGTTTCTGAATTGTTCGGCTTTCCAGATTTGTACAAGACTAAGGAATAATTAAACCAGCAAACTAGTTCTGTGGATTCATGAAGTACATTTAGTCATGCATTCCTTACTACTTCAGTTTTGTTATATTTCAATGATATGATGTCAGAACTCATCAGGAGATATGACACTAGAAGAGGGACTGCAAAAATACTGGGCAAGAAATATGTACAAGATGGCTGTACTATAGGATCTGGGGCAGAATTAATGTTCTGCTGCTAAAATGGAGCTGCTACAGTTTTTACATCTGCAAAGTTTATTATTAAGTAAGCTGAACCTCAGGCCAATCACAGTTTTGCTACTTGATGAGTGATTTTTGTGTAAAGTAACTAGTCAGAATTTATTTGCTTCAAGTTATGCCAAGGTGAATTCTCTAGTTTTACATATCATTTCTAAAAGTGTTATTTTTAATATTAATCTCTTTTAAATCACAGCACAGATGTGCATTAACAAGGGAACTTGAGAGCAAAAGATTGGGCATGGTAGTGTCCATTTACTGGGTGCCATAAGGCCTCATAAACTGAAACTGAAGTCTATTTCATTCACGCATTTTCCAAAGGGTAGTGTACTGAACACTATATACGTATATAAAGGGGTTGGAACACAGTTAACACTGTTTTGATGCAAGTTTACCCTTTTTTTGAACCTCACCATCATCTCCTTTAATCTTGCATACCTGAATTTGATGGTAAATTTTACGAAAGACCCTCCACCGCTCCTCTTTAAAGGAATCAACAGTTATTTGCAGCTCTATTATTCCTTCTGATTGTTGCTACAATTCAAGAGATTTTGGTTGCTTTTCCATACTTAAAGTTTCAATGGTCTAAAGGGAGTGATCTGGCTTACACAGAAATACTTTCCAAGTGACTTAAAGGGTTGTGAATAAATCAATTACTTCCAGACATGGGTGACCAAATAGGGCTTCCTCTTGGCATTGAACATGACTGGAAGAATGAACAGAGGTCACACATAAGAGGACAAGCTATTGCAAAAGGGAAGGGGTGTTTCTGTGTGCCATCCAAGAAGCTGACACCTATGCCATCCTTTCCTCAAGCACAAGCCTTCCTGCTCACATATATAGCTTCCATCTTTATATCCAGTTCTCTCGCTTACCCCAGTGGCTGTGACTGTGAAATCCTGTGACGATGTCTCTTCATCATTTTCCTCCTTGGGTCCACTGCCTGACTTTACAAATCTAAGTGAAGGAAAAAATTAGATATGTGATCCTTTACCTTGAGTTGCTTCTGCCTCATCAAAGACCAAGGCCTCACCTTATCCCTTCCCATAAGTGGTCAGCATTCCTCCTCCAAGAGGGTTAGAAGATGCAGCCAAACCTCCCTCCCATTACTTCTAGCCACTTTCTGTTCTATGCCATCTTCTCCTAAGGGCAGAAATGTATCAGTAAACGTCATGCAATAGCTACTGAAGTGTGGGTCTGAGACTTGCAAAAAGGCTTAATGCAGGAGGATGGTTCAAAACAATATGAATGTTAGGCATGTGTCCCAATTAATAACAATAAGTAGCTGAGTGACAGGGGTGTGATGAATTGAGGATTACTTGAGCCTAGTCATGCATTTTCTATGCTGTGATATTTGAACATGTATTCACCATTCTTGGCAGTCTCTTGCACTGGATCCAGATCTTTTGGGCTACACACAGCCGAGCATGTGACTGGAGGGCCTCCTGATCCCCTGAGTATAGAGGAGCATTTTTCTTTCCTCCTTTTCCACCAAGAACTTCAGTATAACACCTGAGGAAACCTTGGTGCCTGCAATCTCCTATGGCCAACCCTTGCTGATTCTTCCACAGCACAATCATCAGCATAATCTCATTATCGCCACAGTGAACCTCAGGGTAGGTTTGAGTGGTGCTGGGCCCTCACAATTTTGGAGGCTCTTCAGTTGTGTGCAGTCAGTGAACAGCACTGATACGTTGGCTGCATGCAGCATTCATGGGTATCAATGGAGCAAGAAGCTGACATTCTGCCTGCACTATAATTAATTGCATGGGTTTATCACACATTGTAATCTCCATGCACATTGTTGAAGGATATCAAATGTAAACCCTGGTGTGCTAAGTTTCTGTTTTATTACTCATTGGATTTCCTTCAATTAAAAAAAAATAGCATTTTATAGAATTATAAAACAACGTGAAACAATCTGCTTCAAGATACAGTGGGTACCAGGGAGACACAAAATCAGTGCATTTACCATTTCAAAGAGATGATTATAACTCTGCTCAGAGTGATTTGAATGATACTCTGCCTTGCCTGTTGAGGTGCTTAATCCTCTAAAGTGGCTGTTATCATATTACATATATGAAATCGGGGGGGGGGGGCGCGCGGGAAAGCAGGTACATCAGCACATCTTGAGAGTAATGAGAGCTTTACAATGTTAGAGTCTGCCTTGACTTGACGCGTCTTTTGACTTTGTCCTTATTTTCTGTTGTTTCAGCTGCAACTTTAGACCATGATATTGCTTTTGGCCATAACAGGAAAGTTGGGCTGAGGCTGTGCATAGTATGAAACAGCTGCAGTACTGAATGACATAGTACTGACATTAGCAAAGGAAAAATTGAGGTTTTATCACATCCTCCTGCCTTTCTGCAGTATGTTTATTGCAATGTTACTTAACATATCCCACAAGTTATACCATGTGATTTATTAATGTTCCATAGAATAAAACTGAATGAAGCTAAGAATCTAACAGAATTGTAAACATGGTTCAAATTCAAGTAACCAAGCTTACTAATCAAGCAACTGATTATAAAATACTAGTTGATTCCAGGGCAACTTGATTGCTAATATCAGACGAAGTTGTATATTAGTGTTACAATTTAAAAAAAGCTCTTAAAGTTTGAAGCAATGCAACCTAATTTTTCGATTGCTACCCTAATTACTTGAAGTATGTTTCAAGTCGAATTGTACGCAATAAAAAGAGGTATCACTTTATTTTTGTTTTGGTTAAGTTGTATCCACAAGCTTTGCAAGTTGGTGATTCCAGAGAATGGAACATTTTCTCCATTTAAGTATCCTCGGGTTGATAATTTTTCAGGCGGCCAGTTAGTCAGCCTGAGCGTTCAGATGGTGAAGAGACTTACAGACCTAGCTTTCATCTCAATGGAATTAGCAAGGTGCCCACCCACTCCACCCCAAAAGCACCCCATTGGATCTATGCCTATGTAAGTGGGTACTCTCCTGAAGTATGTTTTAATGATGTGGGTGGCAAACATTCTGACTAATTCCATCATAAAATATCAATTGAAATCTTATCTGAGTATAGAGTTGACTTGAATGGTGACAGGGCTTTCAGAGTGTGTATGAAGATTTTACTTTATGTTAAATCTGATTTTTAGCAAGTTAGAATTGGCCTTGATTTTAACAGCAAGCACTCAGGTTACAGGTGGTACAGTGTGTTATATGGTAACATCCGAAGACATACTTAAGAAAACAGTTGAAAAAAGCTTGTCATCTAAACTGGTGTATTACTTTCCATTTCATTAATTTTCAGAACCTGGACCTCACTACTATGGTCAGGATTTATTGCCCATCCATAGTAACTCTGATTCTCCAGAAGCAGTTATCATGTATTACAGTTAGTCTGCATGAAAATCTTCCTAGAAATAGAATTGTGAGCTCAGTTTATTTCAGGATTGTGCATTTTGGACATATTTTCACCCCCAGAATGAAATACAGCATTGTCCATTTCCAGAAATTTGACCAGATCTGAATCATCTTTGCACCCAGTACAATTTCTGCATGAGGGAACTACAGGATGATGTCTTTTCCTGTGCATTGTTTCTTCTGGACCACTGCAGGGAAACCTTGACTACCTGGTCCTGGGAGTGACTATCGTTGGGCAATCCTGGGACAACCTGGTTTCTCTAACATAGCAGTAGGTGCTACTTGCCTCCTCTTCCCCTACGTTGCAATTATTTTTACCCCTGTTGACTCCTCAATCTGCTGAGACCTGAACCCAGGTCCTTTTCAATCACCCACACAATGATCTCCCATCCAAAGGTCCTGACCCTACAATGTACCATGACTCTGCTGCCTGATTTGCTGAGCGAGTCCAACACTTTATATTTTTATTTCAGATTTCCAGCTTCTGCAGTTTTTTTTTTATTTTCACCTCAAACCATTCTGTGGTATCATTACCCTTGAAATAGTGACTTTGACAGAAAATTGGTCCCAGTGGGCCTTCAGTTTTGTATCAATTAGCGCTTTATTATTGTTGGGGATGTTGCAAGGTTTTCATTGCATGAAATAGACAGGAAGAAAAACAATGGCTGTTAACAATTATAATGTAATATACCAAACAATTCCTGCTTTGATAATGACATTCTTTGGCAGAAAAAATAATAATTAGATTGTGATTCCTAAGAATTGCTAACATGATTTTCATGTCTGATATCCAATTTAAGGATTGTGGAAATATAAATGCTATTAATTTAAATAGATGTCACAAGCAAAGATGGTAATCCTATTATAGTATTGTTCACATAGATTGCGGTAATGCAGAGTGTACATGATACATAGTGGATTCCTGAAAGTTACACCACTGCATACTGGCATGAAGAGTTATGTTGCAATCAGCCTTGTAGTGAGCTCATTACTGGTATGCTGTTGCGTGAAAAGGGCAAAGGGACAAATGGGCAGATAACAACGGGACGGTTAAAATGCCAAGAGTGACAGGGTATGGATCACCACCCCATGGATATCTACGTCAAGGCCAGTGTGTTAGGGACAGGAGGAGTAAATCTGTGACTGAAATAGGCTTCCACCAGTTAAGTTAGGATTAATTTGAGTGGAGACTGTCTGCACTTTTTCATCTGACATGTCGAGCTGAAGAGAAGCCTAAAAGATGTTTCTTTACATTAGTGGGGCTGAGATTCATCCCTTAATCCCACAATGTCAGTCTAGAGAACTGCCACAATTTATGACTAATAGAGGAGAAAGAAGCACAATTCCAATAATTAATGGATCCTGTCACTTTACTGACTTCAGAATGAATGCAATTCTTTTGTGGTATTGCCAAAGTTTAATTACTTCTCTGCCTGAGATTAAAACCCATCCACAATTTGTCATGCCACTTTCCACTCAACTACAGTTTTACTGGTTTAGATATCTTCATGCTTGCTGTGTTTGTGCTGGAAGATGCTCACGTGATGTCTAGCCACGACTGGTTTAAATTCAGCTGTAATGCCCCCTTGATTGAAGAACTTTTGACATTCAAGAGAAGCCTTGCTGGTTGAATAGTGGAGATTGGAGGTCAAGTCTTGTACGATGCCCAAGTCTCTCCAAAACTTTACAACCATGTTATCGTTCTCAATAACACGCCATGACTTTGTCATTATAAACTGTCTTTTATATTACATAATGGCTTCATTTAATTTCCAATTTTATTCAGTGTGGAGGATTTCACAAGACTATAAAACACAGAAGAACTGTCCAAATCAAATTATTTTGAAGTTATGTTTTATGACTTTATTACCTGACAACGGTTGGAAAGCATTTACAGAGACCAGTAAGTAATATATTAAAATAAAGAGCATAAAATCCACAGAATGTCAGCCTTGTGACTAGAGGAACAGATATAACTGTTCATGTTAATGACTTCTTATTAATTTGAAATGTTAGCACTGATTCTATCTCCAGCGTTTTGACTGACCTGTTGCGCATTTGTAGAATGTTGTTTTCAGATTTCCCGTGGCTGTAGTATTTTTGTGCTAGCAAAGAAAAAACTGCATTTTGGTCAGAAAACATGACTAAGATTACTCATCTTGGTAAGGGAAAGTCTGCATCTTGAGGTATAAACTCAATCTTTCTCTAAAGGGGCTTCAGCAGCTTCAGAGACAGCACCTCCAACTCATTAGTCAGATGGAGCTGATACAAAAATGGCCACAGAAATTCCAGGGTGGAACTAAGGTGACAGGTGACTTGCAACTCAGGGTTGCTCTTAGGGACTATATGAAGATGCTCTACAAAGCACTCGCTCCTCCAGATCGGAAGCCCGATCCTATAGAGCACCCGGGGCCAAGTCCTGATGCCGAGGTTTTACTAGACGCGCCCACTTACCTGCTGGGGCAGCTCACTCCTCTGCAGGACCTTCAGACCTGTATGAGCACAACGGCTTACCTCACAGGCCAGCTGAATCCATTTCAGGTCTTCCAGGTCTGTCCTTGAGCAGCCACTTACCTTCCAGTCCAGGTGGCTCCACTCCAGGACTTCCAGGACTGACCAGATGCAGCCATTTACCTTGGAAGTGTGGTAAGAGGGCTGGGCTGCAGGTGAGGCTGAAACAGTGTGGGTTCAAGATCCCCGCCCCAACATACTACTAGCTAATGTCCAGGCCATTGAGAATAAAGTTGATGATCTAAGGGCAAGGCTGACCTACCAAAGAGAACTAAGGGACTGCTGTGTGCTATGTCTCACCGAAGCGTGGCTTACACCTGCTTCACCTGACTGAGCCATACAACCTGAGAGCTTCTCAATTCACCAGATGGACCATACAGCATCCTCGGACAAAGTCAGAGACGGAGTGGTCTGCTTCTTAATCAACACCTCGTGGTACTCGGACGTGATGGTCCTGGCGAGTTCCTGCTCACCCAGCTTGGAATATCTAACAGTGTAGTGTCACCCATACTACCTGCCATGGGACTTCATTTCAGCTATCCTGACGGTAGTCTACATCCCACCGCAGGCAGATGTGAAGCCTGCACTCAATGAACTATACTCTGTGGTCAACAACCTTGAAACGGGACACCCTGAGGCCCTCTTCATCATTACTGGTGACTTTAACTAGGTCAACTTGAAGAGTGTGTCACCAAAATGCTACCAGCACATCTCCTGTCCCACCAGGGACCCAAACGCCTTTACCCATTACTATGCAACCAATGGCACAACCCCCCCACCCCCCACCTACACTTTGATGAGTCAGACTACCAGGCTGTGCTCCTCCTCCCTGCATACAAACACAAACTGAAACGGGAGGATCCAGTATAGAAAGTCGTACAGTGCTGGTCTGAGGAAATAGATGAGCTTCTACGTGACTGCTTTTAGTCAGTAGACTGGTCCATGTTCAAAGACTCAGCTCCCAGCCTAGATGAGTATGTCACCACCATCACAGGCTTTATCAACGTGTGTTGAGGACTGTGTACCAAAGGGGACAATCCGAGTGTTCCCAAACTGGAAACCATGGATGACCCGGGAGATCCATTCCTTACTGATGTCTAGGACTGCAACATTCAAATCAGGTGACCCTGACCTACGCAAGAAATCGAAATACAACCTCCATAAAGCTATCAGAGATGCCAAGGGACAATACCAGTCCAAAATGGCGTCCCAGACCAGCTATCATTTGTGGCAAGGCTTAAATGTTATAACGGGCTGCAAAACAAAGTTGGGCAACATCGCCGACAACAGCGCATCTCTTCCCAATGAGCTTAACGCATTCTATGCACATTTTGAACAGAAGGGGATTGGAATGTCATCACCCACCCTAACAACCTCCAATGCACCTGAACCCATAGTCACTGTTGAGGATGTAAGATCAGTCTTCCGGAGAGTGAACCCGCAGTATGCAAGACAAGTTTTTCACTGTAGCTCTGTACAGGTGACAATAATAAACCAATTCCAAAATGTATTTGGCTCCTCCATTACAGAGGAGAGGCTTATAATGCATATTGGTCTCTGTACCCTGAGATGGAAGTAGAGATGTCTTGAAAGGGACAGGAAGAGTCGGATATGGACAGTGTGCATCAGAGGTGTCCAGAATGCAAGTGGGAATGAACCGAACAAGGTGAGGAAAAATAGAGTCGCAGTGGGGGGAAAAACTGAACTTTGTAAGGCTGCAACAGGCTAAAACCCTGGCCTACCAGCACAGACCTGTTTGTGAATCTTTGGGATGAAATATTAATATAGTTGGACTAAATTTTACAGTTACTGGATGTGGCTAGGATTTGCAGCATTAGTGATGTTAGGAACCAGCTGTTTGATTTAAGTCCTCTGTTGGCAAATGAACTCTGCTGTATAAGAAAGGTGGGAGGCAGCATAAAGGAAATTACAGACCTATTAGTCTGACATCGGTGGTGAGAAAGTTATTGGAATAGATCCTCAAGGATGAGGTTATGGAATACCTAGAGGTGCAAGGCAAGATAGGTCCTAGCCAACATAGTTTCGTGAAGGGAAGATCCTGCCTGACCAAACTATTGGAGTTTTTTGAAGAAATCACAGGTAGGGTGGATAAGGGAGAGGTGGTATATGTTGTGTATTTAGTCTTTCAAAAGCCCTTCGACAAGGTGCCGCATAAGAGACTGATTAATAAGATGAGAGGTCATGGAATTACAGGTAGGATAACAGAATGGGTGGAGCATTGGCTGGTTGGCAGGAAGCAAAGGGTGAGAATAAAAGGATCTTGTTCTGTTTGGCTACCGGTTACTAGTGGTGTTCTGCAGGGGTTGGTGTTGGGGCCGCTTCTTTTTACCCTGTACATTAACGATTTGGATGATGGAGTAAATGGTTTTGTGGCTAAGTTTGTGGATGACACCAAGATAGGTGGAGGAGTAGAGAGTATTGAGGAGACAGGAAGGTTGCAGAGAGACCTAGATAGTTTAGGAGAATGGGCAAGGAAATGGCAGATGAGATTCAATGTTGAGAAATGTGCTGTTGTACACTTTGGAAACAAATAAACGGGCAGATTATTATCTAGAAGGAGAGAAAACTCAAAGTACAGAAGTACAAAGGGACTTGGGGGTACTCGTGCAGGATACCCTAAAGGTTAACCACCAGGTCGGATCGGTGGTAAAGAAAGTGAATGTTATGTTGGCATTCATTTCGAGAGGTATAGTGTATAAAAGTAAGGAAGTGTTGATGAGGCTCTATGGGGCACTAGTGAGGCCTCATTTGGAATACTGTGCATAGTTTTGGGCCCCATATCTTAGGAAGGATGTGCTGATATTGGAGAGGGTTCAGAGGAGTTTTACGAGGATGATTCCTGGAATGAAAGGGCTTGCGTATGATGAGCGTTTGTCGGCTCTTGGACTGTACTCACTGGAGTACAGAAGAATGAGAGGGGACCTCATAGAAACATTTAAAATGTTGAAAGGACTGGACAGAGTAGATGTGGCCAAGCTGTTTCCCTTGGAGGGTGAGTCCAGGACCAGAGGGCACAATCTTAGAATTAGAGGGTACAGGTTTAAAACAGAGATGAGGAGAAATTTCTTTAGCCAGAGGGTGGCAAATTTGTGGAATTTCTTGCCACTTACAGCAGTGGAGGCCAGATCATTGGAGGCGTTTAATGAAGAGATAGATAGATATCTAATTAGTCGGGGTATCAAGGGATATGGGGATAAGGCCGGAAATTGGGGTTAGAATAGTTTTTTCTTTTTGCCCCCCCCAATTTCTCATTTTTTTTATTCCCTTTTCTTTGGAGCAGACTCGATGGGCCGAATGGCTTACTTCTGCTCCCTTGTCTTGTGATCTTGTGAACTTCAAAAGTGAAACACTGAACTTTTCACATCAGGAGATGAGTTATTTCTAAGATGGGTTTCAATTATTTGGCTGCCATGGTTAGAAGATGTTCTTGGCATAATTGTCTTAGTGAAAAATGTATCTTGTATGGTTCATAATTGATCCTAATGTAGTAAAGTCCTTAACTGCTGTTATCAAATGTAACTGTATAACATTCATTTTAAATGAGCGTTATTATTATGATATAATATTGTAATTATGTGTTGTTCTTAATTATGAAGTTAATGAGAGTCAAAATCAAACTGTGCCCTGATGAACATGTTCTTGGTCAATGGTGCTGATTTGTAATTCTGGAGCAGTCATTTAGTGCAGGAGGTGACAACATTGATCGGAGAGGCAAGTGGGTAGAGGAACAATGAGTTGAGCGGCAAGCAGCTCCCAGCAAATTCCAGGCCAGGGATTTTTGGGCCACATACCACCTTCCAGTCTGTAAGAAATTATATTGTTCCAAGAAGAATACCAGTATACAGCAGCACTTGGACTCTGGTTCTGAATCTCCCTTAAGGAACGGGGACCATCTCTGTGGGATTGTTTATATAGGTCCTCTGATAAAAGATACAGTAATGAGGTTGCTCGGTGTACAGGACCCTATCTACAGATACGTACCAACTGGACCTTTTGAAAGTGGAATGCAAATCCAAAGGGTCAGTCTTTTAAAGCAATTTGACCATTTACTTCTCAGCACTATGCGGGTACACCCACTTCAGCTCAGTACGCCCAGTCCCTGATAGAATGCAGGTAAATGAGACTAGTATATATAAGTACATTAGTGTTATCAGAAATCCACATGGCTGTCACGTGACAGTAACGACACTGACCCCCGCTGACCGGAGGACAGCATTGCTCCTCTGATCAGAAGTGATACTACTGTCAATCAAGGTGCGGCTCCATCCACCCCTCAGGTGTGAGAGTACCTTTTGCCTCTGAACTTGCCTGACCACTCTGAACTTGCCTGACCAGTACCCTTTGTCTCTGAACCTGCCTGACCATTGGCTGTGGCAGGAACCTCTGTCTTTGACTCCCACACCATTGGCTCGTTTAAATCACAACAGTGAGGCTCCACCCAGCCTTCTAGTGCCATAAAAAGGGCTGCATCCACTAGCCCTTCCTCTTTTGATGACCCCAGGAGTAGTGAGACAACGCTGCAGAGATCATTGGTAAGAGTGCATCACCACATGGTCAGGGAGCATTTCACTCAGACTCAGGGAACGTTAAGGGCCAATGCTAGTGTGGGACGGGCATTGAAGTGTTATATCCTGAAGTTGTACATTGTTATTGTGTGCTTGTTTGTATCTGTGTGTGTGTGCGTGTGTGTGTGTGAGAGTGTATTTTACCCCAGTTGCGATTTTCCCTCTCGTGTTCGTGGTATCCTGTGTGTGATTGAGCGTGTGTCTGTTCCCATCCATTCTGTCCTGCATTTGCCTTTATGATTAAACTAGTTTTGGTCTACAAAGCTCGTGTTCGGAGTCCTTGATCTTTAAGACAGAAAAGAACGATTTCACACAACAATTAGTTGGCATGGATATGATGGGCTGAAGGGCCTGTTTCTGTGCTATACAGCTCTATGACTCTGTGACTTCAAGTGGATGTGAAAGTACACTGAGTAAAGGAAACCAAGCCACCTTCCCTTTTTTTTACCTTAACCACTTGGTTTGGGCAAACTGCACGTTCACAGGAAAGTCAATAATGAACAGTGGCAACAGAGCCAACAATGATGTGTGTACGTAGAAGGGAAATGAGCACAGAAAATCTGAAATGGGGCCCACAGGCAAAACTTGCAAATAAAATATCCAGAAGAGAGGATGGTTTTAAGTTGACATTGACTATGAAGTCATTGTCAGAAAGAAGCAATAAAGAACAATGAACTAGGAAAGAAGAGAGAAATCTTTTCGGCCCAGAGTGTACCAGAGTTTTCTGGAGCAATGCAAAACCATTGTCACTGCTCTGTTCTTTCCTTTATCATTATTGTTTCCTTAAATTTCATATGTTTATCCAACTTTCCCTTAAAGGATTCAGTGGTGTTTGCTTTACCCTTTCCATGTGGTGAAACATTCCAGAATGTTCTGTATAAATAAATTTCTCCTAAGCGGCAACTTCAAATTAGTGTGTCTTCAGTGTAAACTCTTCAGGCAGAGAAAATCTTTCTTAATCATTCTATGAAAGTTTCTTTTTAGCAATTAAAAAAAAAAAATTTAACCTTTATTGTTGCTGTGGATTTGATCCTAGCCCTGCAAGTTTATCTTCATAATTATAGTTCCCAACCTTGGGTATCTTCCTGGTGAATCTACACTGAATGTGTTATAAGGTTTTAGCACTCTTTCTTTCATTCTGAACACCCATATTTTAAATTTGCAGTTGAGAATTGGGGTATGTGTTATGCTCTTGAAGTGATACCCAAGCCTAATGTGTTTTTTTATGATAATCTCAGATTCTTTGCAGAATTCCTAGTGTTGAAGTTGGCGTGCCTTTCACAGTTTCACAGGGCAATAAAACGTGGTCCCAATTCCCCAAAATCAGGCTTTCCATGCCAGTCTGAAATCAGAATATGTAGTTTGGAAAAGCTCAACATGCCAAACTTGTTCTGGATCTCTCTGAATGTCAGATTTATTCTGGCCTGAATGCTATTGCCCCTCAGTAAACAGATGGACAGCTTTAATAAACCAGTCAATGTCTGTCAAGTGACCGATCTGGTTTTTTTAAAAAAAATCTCTGTTCCTTAGATGTAAGTGTGAAAGATTGGTACAACTTCTCTCTTCTGTAAATTGTTGGACACTTGACAGCATGGCAGAAATTACCTCGCGTAGCTAGTTTTAGATTTGTTGCTTCCAATATGCGATGAGTTGGTAGGTTTATAATTCAACTTGCAAGGCAAACTGTGGCTGAGTAATTTGGGCTCTGAACATGGTGAAAGGTATGTTTGACTATCAGTCTTAAGGTAGCTTGTATCAAAATGTAAGTAACTAAATACTGAATTATTTGTTGTTTGAAAAGGACCTTGGGAATCTGTTTATTTACAAAAGGCTTTATGAATGAATGTATATTTGTTGGTGTAGTGGTCAGGAATCATTTTGAAATATGGACACCAAGGAACACCATCGTATTGTGCACTTAGATCAGTAATTTACAATCTATTGCCTAGAATTTAGATTGCACCAGGAAAAGCTGTCTCACATCAGATATTGGCCAACTCTTTGCGTGTGTGTGTGGTGGACACTATTGGCCTTGGCTGTTAATGAAGCTCACACACAGAGACAAGCACAAAAGTGGGACTTCAGCAATTGCAGACAGTGCCTAACTCAAGTCAGTGTGCAACTCTAGACAGCTTACTGCACCACACCCTTCGAGCGTCAGCTCCTATAGATGCACTCCTACTGACAGCCACACTGGAGCAACACTTATTATGGCTGCCATGGAGAAGGCAGAAGATACAGGCAAGAGGGAGGGAGCTCTCAATTTCACTCAAAGGAAGAAGTAAGTCCTGCTAGATACATGACAGAAGGAAATGTTTCCTGCCCTCCTGACAGGCTGACCAAAAGAATAGCCTGGCAGGAGATGGCTCCTGTGTATGTCTCTGAGA
Organism: Pristis pectinata; assembly: GCF_009764475.1. Taxonomy (NCBI): domain Eukaryota; kingdom Metazoa; phylum Chordata; class Chondrichthyes; order Rhinopristiformes; family Pristidae; genus Pristis; species Pristis pectinata. Next base: position 84,994,448 of record NC_067412.1, read on the forward strand.
GAGAATCCCTGCACAATGGAACACGGAAGGAGGAAATTTCATCTCCTCACAAGATGTGTCAGGGTGATATGAATACCATTGTTATCACCTGCAAACGAGAGGCCCTCATAAGAAAGTGAACTTTATGCCGAATTCTTTAAACAAAATGTCACTCATCAGGAAACTACTTAAGTGATTGGAGCTGGGATTCGCTTATTCATGTGTTATATTCAATGCAGGTGGATCTGCACAGAAGGATGTAAAGGATTATTATGCATCATCTAAGTTAGCTCACCTGACTATTGGTGCATGATGTTGGTGGTAATAGCTGGAATGTGGAAAGGGACTCTCGTGTTGCATTGCTTGGTTGCTGTGGCTACAGAGTGCATCGGTATGAGAAATCCCATAAGCAGAGGGAAGCCACTATCCTCATGTTTCTCCTTTTTAGATTCATTATTGACTATCAGCACAATCTAGCCCAATTAGTTTGTTTACCATGGCCAGGTGACAACACTTGTGGTCATGATTAATGGCCTTAAATTCATTGTACACATGAATTACCATCCAAATCTCAAATTGAATCTTTTACGATGAAGGTTCCAAATGGCACTTAATGACATCATTCTTTCTGAGACATTCCTGATACGAGCCTAAACTCTTGACATTTCACAGCCATATAAACACTGATGAAGATCTTGGTTGTGCTGCCCAAACCGAGTTCAGCTCAAGGTTCAGCGAGACTGGAGTAGATTTAGGTTACCAATATGTCAGATTCAAAAATCTTATATTTGAATTTAAATCCCCACATAGCAATTTCATCTCTGTATTTAAATACCTGGTGATGGAACCCATCTACCATTGAGATCCGCTCATTCCAGCCTTTGTATTATATTCCTCCCACCACCATCTAGCTCCACACACCCTTCATAAATGTCTTCACCATTCCGTCCTTCTGTGAGACTACACTTTTAATTATCTCTCCTACTAACTTTGGTTTGGTAGCAGGTTTTCCTCTAGCCCCTATGAAGTGTTAAGATACACTTTTTTTTTCAAAGCAAATTAACTGCTAGTTGGTTCTGTCCCATTGCCATCCCTTAGACTCAGTCTATGTTTTTGCTTTCCGTCATTTGGTGTCATCCCTGACAGCCAGGTCCTGGGACTTTGTCCTGTTTCTCAGGCTAGTAGTGTGTTTTCGTGAGAAGGCGTTGTCTCTAACCAGACTGGCCATTTAAATACTACAACTCTTTAAAATATAGAGACATTCTATTTTGAAATTTGGTTTTTGCTTCAGCAATGCTTACCTTTTAACCCTAAATCAGTTATCTTCAAAAAGGGGATATAGATAAAGTGGGCCAATTTTCTCATTCAGTACTTTCAAACTCTGCAAGTTCATCCCAAACTTGAATATTGTTCATCTGGTGTGGGACAAAACTCTTTTTCCTGGACTTGAGAAAGAAACTGTCCTCTGATAAAGATTCATTTCTCACCTTCAGCTCTCTCTGTCATTCTTTATTTAGTCAGTACAAAAGATTTTTCTCTCAAGTTTCTTCTCATCTTCAGATATGATGATTCTCTTGGTCCTTTTTCTTAAATCCTCCATGTAGAGTAGTGAAGAAGCAGTGTATCACCGATCAATACTTCCTGATTTAGCTTGCCTCTTTCCTTTTTCATTCTTGGTAGTGTTTGGTACTACAGGAATTTTAATACTACAGTGAACTTCCAGGCCCCCTGTGTGGCAGAAATAATGCACTACCGCACTGATTCTGGCCTCACTCTGGTGGTGACAATACTTCCTGCATCAGTTTGTTTTAATTTGAAATGCTACTTGGGATCAACAAGCTGCCAGATACTGTTTTTGAAATGATATTAATCAAGTAATGGTACATGCACACTTTGGCCAGCTTTAGATGTCTGTTTCCCCATGTTCATCTGGATGGATTGTTGCCCTTCTAGATCTCTTCCCTCCAAAGATTGGGGACCACCTGAGAAAGGAGCTGACCGTGCCTGACTGAGGAGGACAGTCAGACAATCTGTTAGTCCAATGGTTGGAAGTTACCTTGGGGTTTGCACCTTCAGGAAATATCTCAGTTTTTTTTGATGCATTTGAGATCTGGTCCTCCCAATGGGCCAGGACTCTCTTGGCTGTCCCCACCCCATGCTCCACCTCTTGAGGCCATCAGCTCCATTGGACGGAAAATCCAGCTGGATATCTCAGTTTTAAACATCACATCCTTGGGATCTGATGCCATGTGTACAACAACATGTCTGGGAAAAACATAACTCTAAAATAAAAGAGCAGTGATGACCATAAACTATTTTTAAATATCAAGGATGTTTTGGATCATAACTCATTTTTTCTCTGTTTGAAGGAATAACTTTTGTTTAAGGCAGGTTATAATGCTATATTATTATCAGTAAGTTTATCATAATTCAAACAATGGGCATTTGGAAATTGTGCTAACAATTTTCCTGCCTTTAAATTTGAAATATATTATTAGCTTCAGTTTTTTGAATTTGTATGGCTGAGGTAATTGCTTACTGCAATGTTAAGGCAATCCATTTTAGCAAGATATGATGGTGCTTCAGTTCCTATTTTGAACCTCTTACGGTTTTATCAACATTTTATTATAAGTATTGAAGGAAAAGTGAGCAAAGCGATGAGTTTAACTGTAGCACACCATACCCACTTTGCTGTTGATTTTACCAAATATTGTTTACTTCAGTTTTCCCTCATTAAAAAGAATATTTTTGAAAATGTACCAAAAAAGTAATAAACAAGAGATAAGGAATAGGATTTATATGAATTCCGCCTTGGAGCATTTTAGTCTTTGAGCTGAGGAATTGCTGGTTTTCTTTGGAAACTGTCACAGAGCAGGGTGCTTCAGGACATTTTCTGTGCCAGAGTCCACAGTTGCTGCAGTTATATGTATTTACAGAAAGTATGGTTGTAATTAATCATATTTTTAAAGGGGAAAAAATGCTCAGTACACCTAATTGCTTGTTCTAAAAACAACAATGACCAATTTTGTTTGTTTTCCTTCTCTTCTTAAGTCGCCAAATTAGATTTTTTAATATAAAGTCTTGGCTAGTTAAAGTCTATACTTACTGAGTAATGAGCAGCAGTCTCAGCTTACCTGGCACATGGTGTACTCCTTTAACATAGTCCAGGTTGCAAGTGTCCTTATGAATGTCATTAGCGTTATTTTGCAGCTGAACGTGGGCTAGCTTTCTGGGAAGCTCCAATAAGAACTTAAAATCCATTTAGAACACCCATGCACAGATTTCATGAGTCCCAAAATTAAAAAAAATTCTGGAAACATTCAGCAGATAAAACAACATCTGTGGCCTACAGCCGTTCTGATACAAACTATACTGAGCTTTGCACCTCATGGGTGGAAGAAACTTAGCTAAATGTCAGCACCTGCAGTAATTCTGTGAACTTGAACACACTATGTATTTCTGCACATCACATTTGGGTGCCGAGGATCCTCGGGTGTGGATGCACTCCTCCTGACGTTAATAGCCGACACCAGTCAAACTGAGTGACATCAAGGCTTGAAATCTGCCCTGAGGGGGATTTTGATAGACTTTAGTTGTTGACACATTTGGCTACAGTTTTCCCCTTAGTCAGATAGTTTTTACCCTTTGCTAGTGATTGCCAACACTAGAAGGCTGCAGGCAGTCCAGAAAGTGACAGCATCTTCAGAAAGGTTAAAAAAAAATGAGTTTAATGAGCATAATCTAGAAACAAAAGGATCCTCAATGTGTTGCATCTTCAGTGAGGAAAGTGTCCTTATGTACAATGCAACTACTGTTGGCACAAACCATTTTAAATGTCAATGCAATGAGAGCACAAAATGCTGGAAATACTCAAGAAGTCATGTTGCATTAGTAGAGAGACAGATCAAGATAATGTTTCAGTTTGATGACTTTTCACCTGAACTGAAAGTCATTGACTTGAACTCTTAATTCTGTTTTTCTCTCTCCAAAGATGCTGCCTAACCTGCTGAGTATTTGTAATACATTGTACTTTATTTCTGACTTCCAGCATCTGGAGTATTTTACTTCTGTATACATATAAATAGAGCCTGATTTCAATATCAAGGCACAACTTGTCACCAGAATAAAGTGGACTGAAATTACAAGCAGGATATAATTTCATCCACTTCATCTAGAATCACTTCTGATATAATTTCCATCCCATATTCAATATGGGTTCCATACTGATATTAAACTTGCACATTGAGAACACACCAGTAATTTGTCAGGAACCCACTTACTCTGTATGTAGTTAATAAAACAATCGCATCCAGTTATGCACAAGCCTCATTTGTCACAAATTGAACAGTTATTTCTGTGTATCACTCCATCATTTATTAGCATCTTGTTTGCATTTTTTAAATACTTTTTCTGAAACAACCAACACTTTCAGACTTTCTGCTCAATTACCCACAAACATCAGAAGAATGTTGCTTCAGTTTAGTTTGTATGTCTGTTTCAACATTGCATGTATGTACTAATTTATTTCTACCATTTCTAAGAAGCTATTTCTGGCTCTTTTACTGTCCATTGGTGGATAAGTAAGTGGCTTAGCACCCAAGTTAACTGAACACGTGTAATAAATGTGCCATTTCAAGCAACTTCTGGCCCAACAATTGATTTAAATAATATTCTGTGGGTTCCCAGTTCTGTGATTAGTACAAAGTCAGGAGTAAAGCCATGAAGTAATCCTATGTGCAGAATAATTAATTATTTTCACTACATTTTAAACTAGATTTACAAGTAAACTCGGAGAGACATGAGCAGCCATGAGGTTGGTATAAAAAATGAGTAAATCTGACAGCATCTTAGAATGCAATGACTTTCATAAGAATTTCATCTGTTATATTTAGCAGTGACATTAAGCTATTTAAAATAAATGAGGTTATTACCTTTGTTAGCACAAAGGGATTTTACAAATCATGTAAATATTCCACAGTGTTATTTCACCATACAATTATTAATGAAATACTTTTGAAATATAATCACTTTTGTAAGTAAGAAACACAGCAACCAATTGAGACCTATCAAGCTCTTGCAAGCAGCAGTGTAATAATGACCAGATAGGTATGTTGTTGATGGACAAGTATTGGATTAGGATGTCAGGGGAAATTCAGCTGCTCTTCTAAATACTGCAAAAGGATCTTTGATGTCTACCTCTGAGAGTAAATGAAGCTTCAGTTTAATGCCTCACTTGGAAGTTAACATCTCTGATGTCTTATTACTCAATGGAGTGTTGGTTTCTGAACCTAGAACCTTCTGTCTCAGATGCACTGAGCCACAGTGGACTCTTCAAATAAATACAAAAATCATTTTACTTCCTTCTCCTCCTTCAGTCTTTCTGGATTCCAAGAACACAATGAAGTAAAGGAGCAACCTGCCCTCCCTCACTACCCATGCCCTTTGAGACAATTACCTGGAGGTATAGCTTGTTGGTGACATGGCCAATCTGCATAACGGTGGTTGCCTGCTCTTCTGACACGGCCTTTCCCACAATGTTAATGGCTAGATAATTAACATGTGGTGGAAGGTACTCACTGCACCATGTTAAAAGCACCGATATTCATATTCTGTTGAGTTTATTTTGATTTGTATGAAATCAATCTACATAAGACATCAAGTTCATACTTCAAAATATGAAGAGACTTTAACTGCTAGGACTCCTCTTAATATTAACTCTTCTACTTGTATATGTGGCTGGCACGGTAGCGTAGCGGTTAGCGAAACGCTATTACAGAGCCAGCGACCTGGGTTCAATTCTGGCTACTGTCTGTAAGGAGTTTGTATGTTCTCCCCATGTCTGCATGGGTTTCCTCCAGGTGCACTGTTTCTTCTTTTGTATATTTTTTTTATCATGAATAAAGTTTATTTTTGAAATATAAAAAAGTCAAGGCTGGAGGCTGGTACACATAAATTTCCCACTCGACTCAGACACTATGATGAATTTTCACCTGATACTGTTTGTTTATGACATGGCTGACTATGCTGCATCATGTGATTGCCTGCTTTTCCACTGAGTGCTTTCCCACAGTGAAGCAAGCAATGTGCTTGAAGACAAGATTGACAAAAATCTCATCCATCTGTTCTGGGAAATAATGGAGTGCACCCTTGCTAATGGCTCATAAGGGAGATGAAGTATCCTGGCTAATATTCCTAAAACTTGTGTCAGCTCAAGGGTCCTAGTGTAAAAACAATTTCACTGCATCAATAGCCAAACAGTACAATCAATCTATAGTTTCAGAATTTAACATATGAAATGCCCATATTGGGTATGATCTGCAAGTGAATCACTTGAACTCTGGTTTCTTCTTGTGCCAATGCCATGCATTTTTTTCTATAGTTTCTCACAATACCCGTTTAAGGAGGTCTTCCAGCCAATGGCAAAAAAAACCCCGAGGGAAAATGTATTTTATGAATCTAAAGTATTTTGTATTTTAACACTATCCTATTTCCATGTTACATACTAGTGAGTGATGGCTTGTATAGTATAAACTAATAGTATTTTACCACAGTTATAGTATCTCATGGGTTTGTCTTTGCAAATGTCAGCTCTTTTGGGCCTGGCACAGTAGTGTAGCGGTTAGCGAAATGCTATTACAGCACCAGCGACCCAGGTTCAATTCCAGCCACTGCCTGTAAGGAGTTTGTACATTCTCCCCGTGTCTGTGTGGGTTTCCTCTGGGTGCTCTGGTTTCCTCCCACATTCCAAAGATGTACGGGTTAGGAAGTTGTGGGCGTGCTATGTTGGCACCAGAAACGTGGCAACATTTGAGGGCTGCCCCCAGAACACTCTACACAGAAGATGCATTTCATTGTGTGTTTCAATGTACACGTGACTAATAAAGATATCTTAATCTTAATCCTGCTACTCTTCATTTCAAAGGTACTGATTGGTTCATTGCTGACTAGATTTAAATAGCATTATTGGGTCTCCAGAGCCTTGCAGTTTGGTCATTCTTCATGTATGAACCTAGTCAGCCACTGTAGGCTGCACCATGGCTAAACTCAATCTCGTTTTCATCTATATACACACCTTTTTATATAAGTTATTGAATAATGATAAGCAGCAGGAATTCAGAATATTAATTTTTGTTTTCTCTTTTGGTGATTTCTTTGTTGATCCCTTTGGGGTGGCACAGTGGAAAGAGCTGCTGCCTCACAGCTCCAGTGAACCAGGTTCAATTCTGACCTCTGGTTCTGTCTGCGTGGAGTTTGTACTTTCTCTCCGTGACTGTGTGGGTTTCCTCTAAATACTCTGGTTTCTTTTCACATCCCAAAGATGCGCATTGGTGGGTGAATTGGCCACTGTAAATTGTCCCCAATGTATAGGTGAGTGGTAGAATCTGGGGTTGTTGATGTTATTGTGGGAAGAATAAAATAGGATTAGTGTTAGTGGGTGCTTGATGGTTGGTGTGGACTTGGTGGGCTAAAAGGGCTCTTTCTGTGCTGTGCTACTCTGTAAATGTGACATCCTGACTTAGGACATTAAATGAGCACCAACGATGGGAAAACCCAGGACCACCCCAATTTAAATGCAGTTTAGCCAATAAATTTACATACTGAGTCACTTGGGCAGCTGTATGAGTTCTGTACATAATAAAATGTTCCTGGCATTAGGTTTTATCTATCTGCCAACATGTACTAGCATTTGGTTTGCCTGTTAGTCATTACTTTCATGTACTGTTGAGGGATTTCCGAGAAGCAATCTATAACTGTCTTCCAATCTTCTACTGTTTCATCTCCTTCCACCTTCAGTATCCATGTTCTCTAATGACAGTTTGTACTCTTCCCCCCCTTGTCATTTAGCATTAATCCACATAAATCACTGAAAATCTTTGCATGTATTATGGTTCTAAGCTCCTCCAAATCCTTTCAAATTGTCTCAATTTTTTCTGCATGTTTTAACATTCTCACGCAGCTTTAGGCCTTCACTTTACAATCATTCTGATTAATCTGAATCACATAGGAAGCTGCTAAAGGCTTTTCAAAACCTCTAGCACAAAACATTCACATCGACCGCAAAAGAAAATTGTTCGAGAAGACTTGCTGCCAGGTGGGAAGTGTATCCAATGTTGCAGCTGACAATTGCTGTGCAAGAAAGTGAAGCAAATTGATTGACAGGAGACAAACACTAGAAGCATGCAGAAACGCGCCTTTCAGCATCGACCACGAAAGAAAATTGTTGAAAAAGACTTATGCTAATATTCCAACTTTCTGACAAAGATAATGGTGTTGATTATTTTCCTTTTCCTGAACAAGTAAATAGTGATATTATTATTAATCATACATAAAATGGTGCTGGCATCATAAGAAAGAGTGAAAGTCCCTTTAAGATAGAGAGTGTGTGTGTATGTGTGTGTGGGGCGTGCTTACGTCAATAGAAGATAAAGGACGTAATGACGTTGTTGAAGAAGTTAGAAGAAGAAAGAGAGAGAGAGAAGGGAGAGAGACACCAGCCTGCTTGTTTTCTCTATCGATGGATGAGAAACAATAACTGTGTTTGCCACTGAAATCCATGTATGGAAGTTGGAAGTAATCCAGTGGAGTTCACTTTGTTGCTGACCTGTAGAAGGAAACAGGTATTTGTGTGTGGACGACCACGGTTCGGATGCTTTTCGGGGTGAGGAAGTCACTACCGAGTAAACACTGAAGTGTCGTTTGGGTTCCATCGTGGAACATTTGGATTTCGTATTTACTCTCCCTATGTTCTCTACACCTACGTCTTATCTTCTGACAACGGTGGTTGTTGAAGAAGCCCTTGCTCATGTTTCACCTTATGGCTTGCGGAACTGAACTTTAAGAACCATTCCGGAACTTGGAGTTTGGGACTTTGTCACACACACACACACGACGAGTTTAGTTTTGGGGTTAACGTTCGAGGTTTAACATTTTTGAATTCTAACATACTAACATTTTTACTTTTATTTTACGTATTATCATAAGTAGTGATTAATAAAATAGTTTTTAACACTGAATCATGCTCAGTGTGTTTCTTTTGTTGCTGGTTCGTGACAAAATTGGGGGCTCGTCCGGGATAGTTCCCAAGGTTAACGAGTGTCGTCTGGGATCGTTCCCCAGATTGACGAGATTTGTTCGGGATTCAATCCAAAGATTTTTGAGGAAGGTCTGATAAATTCTTTTTAATTGGCTTGTGTGTGTGGAAACCAGCAGCAATGGATATTAAGGCATTTTTGGAGTCACCAACCCAAAAGGGATTGGAGGTGGCGAAAAAGGATGATTTGATAAAGATTGCTACAAGGCTAAACCTTACAGAAGTAAAGCAGTCTATGAGAAAGGCAGATATTCAGAGATTGATAGCTGGCCATTATGTGGAAAAGAAGGTGTTTGAGAAGGAAGTGTTAAAACAGTTTCCTGGCAGTGAAATAGCAATTTCTGAGGCACAGGTGCAGCTGGCAAAGATAGAGGCTGAACGAGAGCAAAAGAGATTAGAGGCCGAACGAGAGCAAACCCAGTTAAAGATGGAGGCCGAGCGAGAGAAATTAGAGGCCGAACAAAAGAAATTAGAGGCCGAACAAAAGATAACTCAGTTGAAGATAGAGGCTGATCTAGCAATGAAGCAGATGGAGCTGGATAACGAGGAGAAAAAGAGGCAGCATGAGTTACAAATGAAGCGTAGGAGTTCGGAATCTGATTCTGATGATGGTTTTTCAGCCAGCAGGGAGGTTCGATTAGTCCCTCCGTTTGAAGAAGATCAGGTTGATCAGTATTTCCAACATTTTGAAAAGGTTGCTGTGAGTTCAAACTGGCCAAGGAAAGGATGGGCTCTTATGGTACAGAGTGTGATTAAAGGTAAAGCTCAAAAAGCTTATTCTGCTTTGTCTGTTGAGGATGCAGCTGATTATACCAAGGTAAAACAAGCTATTTTGAAGGCCTATGAATTGGTCCCTGAGGCTTATAGACAAAAATTCAGAGACTTGAGGAAATCTGCAGATCAGACTTATATGGAATTTGCCAATGGAAAGAGAATATGTTTTGAACGATGGTACATGGCTAAAAATGTAGATGGGGATTATGATAAATTGACAGAATTGATACTAGTGGAAGACTTTAAAAGATGTGTTCCAGCTGAATTAACAACATATTTAAATGAAAAGGCAGTGGAAACTTTACAAGAAACTGCTAGGTTGGCAGATGATTATGCTTTAACCCATAAATCCAAATGGGGACAACCTAAAACCTTTCAAAAGAGTTACAAAGACAATCCAGGTAAACCAGAGATTAAATTGGGAGGTAATCATAAAGGAAAGGATGAAAAGAAGCCAGGGCTGGAGAAACCTGTTGAGCGTACTTGTTATTACTGTAGGAAACCTGGCCACGTGATATCTAATTGTGCCCTTTTGAAGAAAAAGAAGGAAGCTGTGCCCAATGCTTGCTTTCAGGCAATTAAAAATCAAAAAGGTTTAGGAGATGCTGTTAAAGATCAGTCCTTGCAAGAGGGAAAAGCGGAAAAGTTGGAGGAGGTGAGAAAGGAATTCCGTTCGTATGTATCAGAGGGTTTTGTTTCACTGAATGATGAGTCACCCCAGGTGCCAGTGAAAATTCTTAGAGATACTGGGGCTAGTCAATCTCTCTTGCTGGACAGTGTTTTAAATTTTGGTGAAGAAAGTGACACTGGTGAGGTAAATCTAGTGCGAGGCGTTACAGATGACACCATATCTGTCCCTTTACACAGGGTGATTTTAAAGTCAAAGTTCGTAGAAGGACCAGTCGAGATAGGGATAAGACCTAGGTTGCCAGTGGAAGGAGTTTCTTTGTTATTGGGAAATGACCTTGCAGATGGAGAAATTGTTCCTGTGGTACGGTTAACGACCAAACCAAGGATTGATGAGTCTGAGAATGATCCAGATGTTTACCCATCATGTGCGGTGACTCGAGCTAGAGCTAGAGAATTAGCCAAGACAGACAGTCCGGTGCAGTCTGATGTAGTTCCTTGTGACAGTCCTAAACAGGAAGAAAATTATGATGCCTTATCTGAGACTTTTCTGTCTTCACTGGAGGATCAATATCCTTATAGTGAGCCTGAATTTAAAGATTTGTCTTTGTCGAGGAAGGATTTTATGGTGGAACAGACAAAGGACCCTGAGTTGACAGAATTGAAAGAAAAAGCACTCTCATGTGAGGAGATTGAAAAAGTGCCAATTGGATATTATGTCAAAAATAGAGTGTTAATGAGGAAATGGAGATCTCCTCATGTTCCTGTTAATGAGGAATGGGAAGTTATTCATCAGGTTGTTGTTCCAAAGGTTTATAGGGATGAGATTTTAAACCTGGCCCATAGTATGCCTTTGGGTGGTCATTTTGGTGTGAATAAAACTGTAGGGAAGATCTTGAAACAATTCTATTGGCCTGGTTTGAGAAAAGATGTGGTGATGTTTTGTCGAACCTGCCACACATGTCAGATGGTAGGTAAACCAAATCAAAACCCCCCTGTGGCTCCTTTGAAACCAATTCCTGCTTTTGGTGAACCCTTTTCGAAGGTGATTGTGGACTGTGTTGGCCCATTACCAAAGTCTAAGACTGGAAATCAGTATTTGTTAACCATCATGTGTGCCACTTCTAGATTTCCAGAGGCAATACCCCTTAGAAATATTAAGGCCAAGACGGTGTCAAAGGCTCTTGTAAAATTTTTTACCTTGTTTGGTTTGCCAAAAGAAATCCAATCTGATCAAGGTAGTAATTTTATGTCAAAAATTTTTCAACAAATAGTCTATGAGCTGGGAGCAAAGCAGATTGTATCATCTGCATATCACCCAGAATCTCAAGGAGCTCTGGAGAGATTTCATTCTACTCTCAAAAATATGCTGAAGACTTATTGCTTTGAAAACACCAAGGATTGGGATGAAGGTATCCATTTACTTTTGTTTGCCATTAGAGAATCAATCTAGGAGTCAATAGGATTTAGTCCGTTTGAGCTTGTATTTGGACATAGGGTGAGAGGACCTTTGGAATTGTTAAGAGAGCAATGGGTTAATGAGGAAGTGCACTTGAGTCTTTTGGACTATGTCCAAAAATTTAAAACTCGGTTGGAGAGAGTCTGCCAGCTAGTGAGAGAGAATTTGAAAACCAGCCAGATAAGAATGAAGACATATTTTGATAGACGTGCTCGGCCTAGGACATTCGCAGTGGGGCAAAAGGTATTGGTATTTTTCCCTAGCCAAAATAATCCCTTGCAAGCTCATTTTTCTGGACCCTATGTTATTGAATCTCGAGTGACTGATCTAACATATATAATCAAAACACCAGATAGACGCAAGAAAACCCAACTCTGTCATGTAAACATGCTAAAACCTTATTATGAGAGGGATTCAGTGGTGGCCTTGGTGGATGATGTAAAGGTTGTTTCTAGAATGCCTGATGTTGATGTTGAGTAAGGCCAATTTAGACCAAATATTGTTCCATCGAAACTAAAAAACCAAAATATCCTGGAGAACCTTGAAACGAAGTTGGATCATTTACAAGTTTCACAAAAACAACAGATGAGAGAATTAATTTTAAAATTTAAAAATCTGTTCCCAGATGTTCCAAACAGAACATCGATAATTACCCATGATGTTGATGTTGAGGATGCAAAACCAATCAAACAACACCCATATCGAATGAATGTGGAAAAAAGTAAACTTGTTGATCAGGAAACAAAATACATGTTGGAAAATGATATTATTAGACATTCTAGTTCAAATTGGAGTTCGCCCTGTGTTATTGTACCTAAACCTGATGGAACTGTTAGATTTTGCACAGATTACAGGAAAGTGAATGCTGTAACAAAGTCAGATGCTTACCCTATTCCTAGGGTGGATGATTGCATAGACAGAGTGGGAAAGGCAAAATTTCTTACAAAGATTGACCTATTAAAAGGGTACTGGTGTGTTCCATTAACAGATAGAGGAAGGGAAATTTCAGCCTTTGTAACCCCTTCTGGATTGTATGAATACAATGTTTTGCCATTTGGAATGAAAAATGCTCCGGCAACATTTCAAAGAATGATTAATTCAGTGATTCATGGGTTAAAACATACAGATGCCTACATTGACGACTTAGTGACTGGGAATGATACATGGGAGGATCACATCTCTGCGTTAGAAAGGTTGTTTGAAAGACTTTCCAAGGCTAACCTTACAGTTAACTTGGCTAAAAGTGAATTTGGCCATGCCACTGTGACGTATCTTGGTTATGTTGTAGGTCAAGGCAAGCAAGCTCCTGTTCAGGCAAAAGTTCAAGCAATATCTGAGTTCCCTATTCCCACAGGTACGAGGACTGTTAGAAGATTTTTGGGAATGGTTGGATATTATCGAAAATTTTGTAAAAATTTTGCTGATATTGCTCTTCCCCTAACTAATCTTCTGAAGAAGGGAGTAAAGTTTGTTTGGACAGATTCTTGTCAAGAAGCATTTAAGAAGTTGAAAGCCATTTTATGCTACCATCCTGTGCTCAGAACACCTGACTTTGAAAAGCCATTTTCATTAGCAGTAGATGCCAGTGATGAAGCTGCAGGAGCTGTGTTGTTGCAGAAGGGTGACCTTGATGATATTGACCATCCTGTAGCTTACTTTTCAAAGAAATTTAATGAGCATCAAAAGAATTATTCCACCATAGAGAAAGAATTACTGTCGCTTGTTTTAGCCTTGCAACATTTCAGTGTATATGTTTGCACCGCTCAGAAACCATTGACTGTGTATACAGATCATAACCCATTGGTGTTTCTGAGCCGAGTCAAAAACAAGAACAGAAGGCTGTTAAACTGGAGTTTAATTTTGCAAGAGTTTGATCTCATGATAACTCACATTAAAGGCAAAGATAATGTGATTGCTGATTGTCTTTCCCGATGTTAAATGGGAAACATGTATCTATACTAATCTGATAGTCTGTAGTTGTGTAGCGTGATAATTATTAACATTACTAACTCTATGCGCGGTTAAAATTTTCTTGGGAAAATTTTTTTTTTAGGTGGGAGGTGTTATGGACTCAGTGAAAGTCCCTTTAAGATAGAGAGTGTGTGTGTATGTGTGTGTGGGGCGTGCTTACGTCAATAGAAGATAAAGGACGTAATGACGTTGTTGAAGAAGTTAGAAGAAGAAAGAGAGAGAGAGAAGGGAGAGAGACACCAGCCTGCTTGTTTTCTCTATCGATGGATGAGAAACAATAACTGTGTTTGCCACTGAAATCCATGTATGGAAGTTGGAAGTAATCCGGTGGAGTTCACTTTGTTGCTGACCTGTAGAAGGAAACAGGTATTTGTGTGTGGACGACCACGGTTCGGATGCTTTTCGGGGTGAGGAAGTCACTACCGAGTAAACACTGAAGTGTCGTTTGGGTTCCATCGTGGAACATTTGGATTTCGTATTTACTCTCCCTATGTTCTCTACACCTACGTCTTATCTTCTGACAACGGTGGTTGTTGAAGAAGCCCTTGCTCATGTTTCACCTTATGGCTTGCGGAACTGAACTTTAAGAACCATTCCGGAACTTGGAGTTTGGGACTTTGTCACACACACACACACGACGAGTTTAGTTTTGGGGTTAACGTTCGAGGTTTAACATTTTTGAATTCTAACATACTAACATTTTTACTTTTATTTTACGTATTATCATAAGTAGTGATTAATAAAATAGTTTTTAACACTGAATCATGCTCAGTGTGTTTCTTTTGTTGCTGGTTCGTGACAGGAAGCATTGTGATCTGCTTTCCCAGTGCTGCAATCTTAACTCATTTCTATTTTGCATTTGAAAAGTGAGCGATGAGCAGCTGAAAATTGCTGTCCCCACAATGCACTCTATTGATGCCTTAGGATATTCTAACCTGGTAGTGGGAAACAGTTTACCCACTACAACGAGCAATAGATAGAACTAAACTACTCAAAGCCAATGGATCAGATCAAAACTCTGTAGTCCTGCCATATCTAGTCCCGAGTCGTGGTGGACAATTAAACAGCTAATGGGAAGAAACTGCATTTTGAAATTGAGGCAATATAGGCCGAGCAATTTCTCATTCATCCTGTAAAATTAGTCCAAGTGGGAATTGTGTTGGAGTTGAGGTGAATAATTGAAGGAAGTGTAGAAATGATGACATAGCCTTGTTTCACCCCAGTGTGCACTAGCCTGGACCTGTGGGAGACCTGTTTATTAGAATCCTGACTTGCATGCCATCATGCAGCAGAAGTAGGAAGGAGAGGAACTTTTGAAAGTTGAGAATGATGCTCCACAGTACCTCTCAAGTTACAGAATCAAAGACTTCTGTAAGGCCATATGTGGCAGTTGATGCTACTGCTTGCATTTTTCTTGGCGTTGGTAAGTGGTGAAGGTCACATCCATTTTGAATTTAGGTGGACAGAATCTAATCCGCAAATCAGGAAGCAGCTGTTTGACCAATGGGAGGAGGTGGTTGAGGACTTTCCTCGTGGTAGACAGCAAGGAAACCCTTCCATAGTTACCATGATTGGATTTGTTTCCTTTTTTATAATTGGCCATGATTATGGCATCTCTGAAATGCTCCAGTTGTGCGAAATGAGGTTGTGAATTTGTATCTGAGGTTTCTCCTCACCAAGTTTTAACATGTCAGCAGGGATGTGTGCACTTCCAAGACCTTTTTTTAAAAGTGATAAATGGCCCTTTCAACTTCTTGTCAATCTGACGTTGCAATATGACTGGACAGGACAACATTCTACAGATGCAATTGAGGATATTTGCATCAAGGAAAAGTCTAGGTTGAGAGTTTTCAATTTGTTGTCCATTTGGAAATAGTGAAAAATCTGTACTCTGTCAATAGTAGGGTTAATTTTCTTGTCTTTTTAATGTTTCTCCCAGGACCTATGTGAATCTCCTCAGCTGGTTGTAAATGGAATCAGTTCACACGATTTAAACCAAGGGGATCTGGGGAATTGCTGGTTTGTAGCTGCCTGTTCCTGTTTAGCTCTTCGGGACAGTCAGTGGCAAAAGGTGAGGACTTTGTTTAAATCATGATATTGTCTTGACCTTTCTTAAACCTTTGAAATATGCAGCGAGTTTATTTTTACGCAGTGTATTAGTCTTCTAAATAAGATTAAACTCAAAGTTATAACTTGGTCAGATGGTGTTTCAGCAGAGTGGGATATCGTTGAGGATAAGTTGACATTATTTTGGTCCTATTTACACATTATATTGACTTGCAATTTGCCATGACAAATCACTTTGGCATTAAATTATTCATTTCTCACATCTGTCAACCACTTCCATTTTACTCAACTTGCCCACCTCTGATTGCTTCTTATTCATCATTAAATGTGTCACTGCTGCATTGAATGTGGAAATTCAGATGGCCAGTGCATTATTAATAGGACATAATAGATGTCAGGCGAAGAATATGAGACAGTAATTGCTGCCGGCATAAACTGCAACAGAGGAATTGAGTTCAAATGCTGTTTCGGGAGTGGGGTAGCAAGTAAATTAATACACTGAGATCACTCGTTTTTGAAGGTAAAGTTTCAGCAGAATGAGACATCTGTCCAACTTTTACTTATCTCTCTGGGTCTAGAGTCACTCTTGCCACAAGCCAGCTCCTAGCAGCATTCATAAGACCTTAAGAACTAGGAACAGGAGTAGGCCATTTAGCCTGTCAAGCTTGCTCTGCCATTCAATAACATCATGGCTGATCCAACTTTCCTCGTCTACTGGCAATGGAAATATGATGTGTGAGAAGTTCATGGCGTCTAATTTGCCAACATAAAAGTGGAAAAGGATTTCCAAAATTGCAGCAAGATATGCCAGACCTTTTTGGGTCTGGGTGACATTGAGGGAGCTTTTTGGGTTTTGGGTGACATTGAGGGAGCTTTCCTGAAACAATTGTTAAGTATCTGCTCGTTAAGGTTATAGAAACCTGAATGGAAAATACATCTACAAATTCGTAGAGTTCAGCCAGATATTTTCTGTGAAATTTTACAGCACTCAATGAGCTAGGTAGAAATACTTGCAGGGAGCCCTGGATTCTGTCCAGCTGAGACCCAGCATATTTTCTGATTTGTTTTTATGGGCTCTGGAGAAGCAGGAAAGTTAATCTTAGTGTTTCAAAACAAAACCTCTGGCTTGCAACCAGTGCATCTAAGGCCTCCCTTGTAGTTCCAAAACTGGCTCTACCAACCTCAAACTTGCCCTTCCCACCTGGTTTAGCAAAGGAGCTGGCCAGCGGTGTGTTCTGGCCAATGGTATGTTCTCAATAATATGTGATCTTGCAATAGAACACCCTCTGGTACTCACTACTCTTTAGAGCTGTTTGGAATCTCTCCTAAAACCATATTTGTTCTTTGACTGACTGGGCAAGTGCATGGAGTCTTCACTCTGAGAACTCCATGTATCTTTAGGGCTGCAAGCTCTATTTCTTAGTTAATAGAAATGGCCTTGGCTTCAAAGAGGATGGTGGAAAAAAAAGAGAGAATGATTTGAAACACATCTTTTCAGTGCAAAATTATCAGCATAAAATAGAATGTATGTGAATGGGAAAGGAGAGAATGGGGAAACAGAAGGCAAGGAATAAAAAAATTATAACTGTATTTTATAGCTCAAAATGGTCGCAATGCTTGTATTCAGCCTATCGTAAATAATTTCTTCTTGGTGAATGCAGGTCATCCCAGACTGGAAGAAGCAGGACTGGGACTCAAAAAATCCAAATAATCATGCAGGCATCTTTCACTTCCGGTTTTGGCGTTTTGGCGAATGGACTGATGTCGTGATAGATGATCGTCTTCCAACAATGAATGGCAAACTCCTGTTTTGTCACTCCAACTCCAAGGAAGAATTCTGGAGTGCATTGTTGGAGAAGGCATATGCAAAGTAAGATAGTGGAGCCATCACAATTCTATTGATAATGAAACGTGTGGTGACTTGCAGATTACTTGTCTCAATTGCCAAAAAAAAACATTTTGGGTTATCCAATGGATCTGGGAACCTGGAATTTATCCAATATCATGTACTCCTGTGTGTTGGCCACATTGGTTACAATATTACCAAATCTATTAGATCTCTTTCTCCCACTTCTGCTGTAAACATTGATCATTTGCTTCATATTCCAGACCAGCAATTTAAGACCTGAGACCTAAAGTTTTATGGTAATAAGTGGTTTCTGGTCCCAAAGCAAACTCAGTAAGTTGCTCTATTTGTACTGGTATCAGAACATGATACATAGGAACTATTTGAAAATGAACTAGTTGAAAGCATGCAAACAAGTGCGTACGTGCACTCATTACACATATTTACACTGGAGCCTTCAATAGAATTCAAATTACAGGGAACAGATGATGGATAACACAGATCATGGCAAGTTTCCAAACTGTGAATGTTATTGCACAGAGAGAAAGACGAGTACCACATAAATACTAGTATAGGGGAAGGATATGAGCACAGAAAATCGAAAAGTAAATTCAATATGGATGGAGCTAAAAAATAGCATGGGGTAGTAAAATACTAGGGGTAGTAAATATAGCACACCCCCTCCTTAAAACAAAGATAAATCTGAGCATGTTATAAATCAGAAAACCAGAAGTCCAAACTCATGCAGTAATTACAGAGTACTTTAACCTGCATATAGTTTAGCTTGTTCAAAATAAATCATTAGTAAGTTGTGGAGGGTATATTCATGGAGGTTATAAGAAATATTGTTTCTGATCAGTATGTTGAGGAACTAAAAAGGCAACAAGCTATTTTAGATTTGTGTGTTGAGATAAGGTCAACTGATGATGTGGTAGTTCAAGCACAGTGATCGTAATATGATAGAATTTCATATAATGTCCTGATGCATGTTTTCAAGCCAAAATATCAACATTCCTTTCATTGTGGAATTCCTTTGTGTTGTTGCTTACAGATTGGCAGGGTGCTATGAAGCTCTGGATGGAGGAAATGCTGGCGATGCGATTGTTGATTTCACTGGCGCAGTGGCAGAAACCATTGACATACAGAAGGCCAAATGTGCAGAAAACAAAGTCAGTAATGTGAAGCTATTTATGAAGCTGTTAAAAGTGTACAGGCGAGGAGGGATGATCAGCTGTTCCATCCATGTATGTGTCTCTTTTCTGTCTCATTTCCATGAATGAACTGCCACATTATTTCCGATAGTGTCTGTTAATAGCTCAAGGTGCCACCAAATGGTTTGCAGACAATGAAGTGTTTTTTTAAAACAGTGCAGTCATTATGTAAATTAGACAAAGCTGCAGAGAAATTGCACATAGCAAACTCCCACAAACTGCAATGTGATAATGAGCAAGTAATCTGTTTTTAGTGATGTTATTAAGGACTACAGACTGGCCGGGTTGCCAGGGATAATGTTGCCACTCTTCATCAAAATAGTGTGATGGGATCTTACAAACTCACCTGAGGAAGTTGATAGGCCCTCGATTTACCTCTTCATCTGCTAAACACGCATCACTCTCTGTACAGAATGGAGTCAGACTAGATTTCAAACAGAATTCAAATATTGAACACCATACTCAGAATAAATATTCAAGACTATTCTTTGCCATAACTGTGGATTGATTGCAATCAGGTCAAAAAGAGGGCTAGATCTATGGGTTAGAATGTCAGCCATTAATCAATTGAATTTGAAAGCTTCAACCTTCTTCCTGTGAAGATCAATCTCCGCATTGATACTGAAATTTTCAATTCAGAGAAAGCATGAAGATGATGTTTGGAACAGGATAAACCGCAATCTGGTGCAGTAAAGAGTCTTCCAAGTATGGAATCAAGCACTGAGCTGGAGTAGCCAAAGCAAACAAACATCTAACCCAATCTAGAAACAGCCAGAAGTATTTAATAGCCAGCACAGATGAAGATTAATTTAGTGCCAGCTTATGCTATTGATGGCATTGGACGCAAAAGATTTACTTTAACCATTCTGAAATAAAAAGTTAAAGGGCTACACTGCTTAATCTTAAAGTTGAGATTTTAGACAGAAGATTGCTCTCAGAAAATAATTGAATCAATTCAGGATAGGTTAAGTATTCAAAATAATCTTTGGAAGACTTATTGCATCTGATTTCACATCATCATGGAATTGCAGTCCATGCTCTCTTAGACCATCTCATAGCAGTCCTTCTGCATATAAATAAAACATTTGAATCGGATTTTTAAAATGTTAATATAGCTGAAAAATGGAAACTCATAGCAACCGCAGCCTCTCTACTCTCACGCTGATCAGAAAAGTTATCACCCTTAAATGAAATATTAATCAAGATATTTTCAGTATAAAATTTGGCATGTCATGTTGCAGCTGTATAAAACTTTGGTTAGGCCACTTTGGAGTATTGTGTGCATTTCTGATCTCTGCAGTACAGGAAGGATGTGGAGGCTTTGGAAAGAGCACAAGAGAGGTTCACCGGGATGTTGTCCGGATTGAAGAGTATTAGCTCCAAGGAGAGGTTGGACAAACTTGAATTATTTACTCTGGAGCATCAGAGGCTGAGAGACATGATAGTAGTATCTAAAGTTCTGAGAGGCATAGACAGGGTAGATGGTCAGAGTCTTTCTCCAGGGTGTAAATATCAAATACTAGAGGGCATAGATTTAAGATGAGAGGTGGGAAGTTTAAAGAAGATTGGTAGGTGCCTGGAACACAGGTACCAGGGGAAGTGGTGGAAGCAGATATGATGGCAATGTTTATGAGGCATTTAGTCAGACACATGAACAGGCAGGAAATGGAGGGATATAGACCATGTGCAGGCAGATATTTGCATTTTAAATTGGCATCAGACTTCGTGGGCTGAAGGGATTGTTCCTGTGCTGTACTGTTCTATATTCATGTATTTCTTTATGTTATAACTGATTGTCTTCAATATAATGTAGGAATTTTAATAATGAACAGTTACTTTATAATCCATTGTGTTCACATGATAGATGGATAGATTGTTCATGATAGAACAAACATACATGGCACCTTAATCACAAAGTAGCTTGAATACCATAAGCAAACTTCAAAACACTATGAAGAAATCTAATATGTTGACACAGAGCAATAAGGCAGAAAAATAACATCCCAAGGTATTGCATCCCAAAGTAAGTCTTGGATTTCTTAATCCTATCCACCCAGAAAGGGGCATTTAAGATCCTCTTGTTATATGGAGATAAATTTCCCTTTTTGACTATGAATAGAAGCTAAAGAAAATGCACCAAGCTGTCTCTCCAAAGGAAACTTTGATACAAAAATCAACCAATTGAAATTAAAGTTAATAACTTGAGATATTTAGCCAGTTGCCAATTGCTCTTGGAAGATGTGCTTGATTGCCGCACACTGAGCCATCATAATAGATCATACAGATGTATCTTCACATCCATACTGTGCAGTTGCTAGTTTCACTCATACCACTGTGGAGAGGTGGCAGCCCTGCAGCTCTCACTGCAGTTGAACACAGAGAACATGACTCAGAAAGGTGTCCCCTGCTCTAGTTGTACAGATCCTGGAATCTAGTCGTACTCTCAGTGAATGGCTTCCCTAATCATAACTGTTCAGCTGTATTTAAATCTATACCTGATCAGGGAGTATCTGTGAGCTGAAATAGTTCAAACCTTTCAGCAGGTTGGAAGCTTCATTTGCCCACATGGAGTTGAGTCCCAAAATTGGAAAGACTGCGAGGGGGGTAAAAAGGAAAGCTGCATATAATACTTGATTTGTGACCCCTTGTTTATGTGTGAAGATCTTTTTGACATAATATCAAAATTAAATCTAATTATTTATTCAATTGAATTTTTGTCCAGTGAAAGTGCATGTTACTTGAAATCTCAACCAAGGCATGATACTGTGATGTTCTATGATTAAATATTATGCAGGATCAGGATAGAGAGAGTAGTCAAAACAATTTACCTTAGATTTCTTGGATACATTTCTCTAGATCAAAATTATGAGGAGCAAAGAAAATCCAGAGGTTTTTTTTGGGGGGGGGGGGATTTTGGGATGTTAAGAGAATCAAGAAATGGGAAGGTTAGTGCAGGAAGGTGACACTGAGATGAAAGACCACCCATGGTCTTATTGAATGGTAATGCAAGCCAAAGGGGCTTCTGCTTCTTTCTCCTATGTCTTCCTTAACTTAAAATCAGTAACTGAAATATCTTAAATAGAAAGGACAAAGAAGACCCAAAAAGGAAAAAAAAACAAATAGAGTGCAAAGTTCTGAATGTTTGTTCCTGCATATCCTTAAAAAACTTGTGTTCTGGTTCCTTTTTAATATTAGAGATTGGAATGAACCAGAAGATTACTTAGTTAAGGTTTGAGATGAAACATCCCCATCAGAACTTCAACAGAAATGTTAACTGTTTCTCTGTCCACAGATGTTACCTGACCTGATCAGTTTTCCCAGCATTTTCTGTTTTTATTTCAGACTTCCAGCATCGGTTTTATTTATATGCATTAAAAAGTTACTACTTACTTGACTGTGATGCAGTTTTTCAGCAAATCATATTGTGAAATGAGAAATGAACGAAGTCCTCTTGACTATTTGCAGGATAAACTAAACAAGGAACTGATAGCTAACAAATTGCATGGGCTGAAGATTAACCATTCATATTCTGTGACAAACATGCAGAAGGTTCATCTGGGTAACACTGCAGAAAAAATCTTTATGATCAAAATGAGGAACCCATGGGGAAAAGTTGAATGGTTGGGCCCTTGGAGTGATAGGTGAGTAATGAACATTGCCAGTGCATGAGTTACATTAGAAAGCAGGTTGGAGAAGTCCTCATAAATTGGGCTTTTTGTGTTTGAGAGAACATGGGGCAATGGAAATTTGTCTTCTGTCACATGCATTTAATACAAGATGTATTACTTTATGAGTGGTGTTTTCTGCATCCAAAATTCAGTTCATTAATTTCTATAGTTGAGGTATGGCAGCATAGTGGTTACATCACTGGACTAGGATCCAAGTGTCCAGACCATTGATCGAGGGAAATGAGTTCAAATCCATCATGGAATATTTAAATTCAAATGTGTAATTTAAGTCTGGACGAACAGTAACGGTGATCATGAAACTAATGGATTGTCACACAAACCTCATTCCTTTCAAGGAAGGAAATCTACTTGCCTTTCCTCTCCTTTGTAACCCTAGACCTGCCAATGTGGGTAAACACTTGTCTCCCTAAGTCAGGTAACTTAAGGATGGACAACAAATCCCAACATTGCTAGTGATATCCACATCTGTGAATGAACAAATAAGAAACATGCACAAGATGACTATATTGCACACTTAGTGTGAGTCTGAGGATGAATTTTAATCCTGCAGCATTGTTATTATTTTGGATCTTTTCCTCTTTATGTTAATCAATTTAAACAACAAAATCTTGATAAAATCCACACCCCCTAGATGTTACATCAAGATCACGTTGCCACAATACCAAAAAAATTGTAGTGAGAAATCAGATCTGGAAAAACACTGAACTACTTTTCAACCTTATTAAAGTGTGATTATGAAATATGCAATGAGAATCACAAGATCACAAGACAAAGGAGCAGAGGTAGGCCAATCGGCCTGTCAAGTCTGCTCCACTACCTCAACATGAGCTAAACTATTCCTATCTAGCCCCAGTTTCCGGCCTTTTCCCCATATCCCTTGATACCTTGACTAATTAGATACCTATCAATCTCCTCCTCAAACACCCCCAATGATTGGGCCTCCACAGCTGTATGTGGCAACAAATTCCATAAATCCACGACCCTCTGGCTAAAGAAATTTCTTCTCATTTCTGTTCTAAATTGGTACCCTCTAATTCTAAGACTGTGCCCTCTAGTCCTGGACTCACCCACCAAGGGAAACAACTTTGCCACATCTACTCTGTCCAGTCCTTTCAACATTCGAAATGTTTCTATGAGGTCCCCTCTCATTCTTCTGTACTCCAATGAGTACAGTCCAAGAGTCGACAATCGCTCGTCGTATGTAAGCCCTTTCATTCCGGGAATCATCCTCGTAAATCTTCTCCGAACCCTCTCCAACATCAGTACATCCTTCCTAAGATAAGGGGCCCAAAACTGCACACAGCATTCCAAATGAGGTCTCACCAGTGCCCCGTAGAGCCTCATCAACACATCCTTACTTTTATACGTTATACCTCTCAAAATGAATGCCAACATAGCATTCGCTTTTCTTACCACCGATCCAACCTGGTGGTTAACCTTTAGGGTATCCTGCATGAGGACCACCAAGTCCCTTTGCACTTATGTACTTTAAATTTTCTCCCCATCTAGATAATAATCTGCCCATTTATTCCTTCTTCCAAAGTGTACAACTGCACATTTCTCAGCATTGAATCTCATCTGCCATTTCTTTGCCCATGCTCCTAAACTGTCCAAGTCTCTCTGCAACCTTCCTGTTTCTTCAGTACTCCCTACTCCTCCACCTATCTTGGTGTCATCTGCAAACTTAGCCACAAAACCATTTACTCCATAATCTGTCATCGATACGCAGTGTAAAAAGAAGCGGCCCCAACACCGACCCTTGCGGAACACCACTGGTAACCGGCAGCCAACCAGAACAGGATTAGTCCAAATGTAGCTTATTGTCCTTCCTATTCCCCAACACTGTCAACAACACCATCTCCCACAACCTCTCTTCCAAGGTCTCCCCTCCCTGCTTATTATATTTTAGATACTTAGCCATTAGCCTTTCCCACACCTGCATAAACCTGTGGTGCATGTCTGGCCCCACTGTTTTCATTATTTACAATCTTTGCTTTGATGACAGAACCAAAAAGCAAGGGTCAACTTCCATCTCTGCCAACAGATGGTGCGCCATTCCACCCCATTTATCATCTCCAGGAAAATTGCCATCTTGTCCAACACTGAAACCTGGAAACTTGACCAGCCAAATGTTGACATGGTGATAGGCAAAACAACATGCAACCCTTCAACCTTGAACTCTGTTTCCTCATTCCCATCCACTCCAATACCATGAGCCTGTACTTCAGTTTCATGCCATCGCTCATCTCCAGTCTGTTTCTCTCTGCTGCTGGCAAAACCCTTATTCACACTTTTTGAGCTACTGCTGTTTGGCCCTCAGTTCACCACACGATAGTTGATCTGTTCAGTCAATCCTATGTTCCTCCTCTGATTTCCTTAACTCAATAAAACCTATCCCTTCCTATTATGTTCCCTGTCATGGATCCACCTCCACTATCTTAATTCCTAGTGTCATTGACTTGAGTTAGTCTGACACACAATTGATTTAGCCAGCTATTGTCCACATCTAGCTGGATAATATCAACTACTACTAGACTTTCTTTTCATTATCAACTATTCCCCCTTGGTTCTTTTCTTTATATTTTAAGTTGCTTCTGCTCTTTTTTAGCACAAAATTCAGTTTCTTTTGTGAAGTCCACCTTAACTCCTCCAAAGGAGCCATGTTTACGCTCATAACAAGGCCTACGCCTACACCTACACCTCCACCTCCTAGCTCCATTAACTTTCTACATGCCAAAAAACTGCCTTTTTCCTTGGTTGTCTCCTTTATTTGGAAAACCCTACATGCATTGTCCCCTCTTGTAATGTCGGCTTGATTTTTGAACCTATTTCCTTGTTTCCACCAAACAAGCCTATGCTTGAACTACTATCCGCTTCTCTTAGAACATCAACACTAAGCAACTCTGTATTTTTACTTCCCCACTGCTGTCTAAAGCCACATTTGGAAGTTTATTTGACTGTGCATTGGACCAATTTTCTATTCTGCATGGTTTTAGTGCAGTGTTCTCTCAGATGTTTGAGATATCTTTCTGCTTATGAGCAGGGCCATGGAAGTGCTTGTTATCAAGTTTCAGCAAAACCGTGAAAGGAATGTAAATGGTTGTACTGTTGCGAAGTGTACAAGAGACTGCAGATACTGCATTTGCTATAAACACACTGACTCCCATAGCTACCCTGCCTATACCTCCTCCCACCTGGCCTCTTGTCAGGACACCATCCCTTTGTCTCTGTTCCTCCATCTCCACCACAGCTCTTCTCAAGGTGAGGCCTTCCATTCTAGGACATCTGAAGTGTCCTCCTTTATCATGAAACATGTCTTCCCAGTTGATGGAGTCCTCACACACATTTCCTCCATTTCCCGGACATCTGCTCTCAGACCCCTCCCCCAAGATAGAATGGAGATAGAGTTCTCTTGGTCCTCACCTTTCACTCTACCAGCCTCTACATCCTGCACAACATCCTTCATCATTTCTGCTAGCTGTAAGAGGATTCTCCCGCTCCCCACCCCCCCCCCCCCAACACCCCCAGCCCCCACCAACTTCTACCTTCCACTGGGACCACTCTCCCTGTGACTCCCTGGTTCCATCATCCCTACCCATGTACCCCTCCTTGTTCCCTGGCACTTTCCACTGCGACTGTAGGAGGTGCAACATTTGTCCCTATACCGCCTACCTCACTGCCATGTAGGGACATAAACAGTCCTTCCACGTCAGACAAAGATTCACATACACCTCCTCCAACCTTGTCCACTGCACTTGATGCCCTCGATGTGACCTCCTCTACATCGGCGAGACCAAGTGTAGACTAGGTAACAGTTCTGTGGAGAATAAGTGTAGACTAGGTAACAGTTCTGTGGACAGAGCTATGTCCACAATGGCCATCTTGAGCTCCCAGTTGCAAGCTATTTCACTTCCCCTTATCATTCTCAAACCAATGCGTCAGTCCTCAGCTTTCTCCACTGCCAGAGTGGGGCCAAGTGCAAACTAGAAGAACAACAGCTCGTATTCCATCCGAGTAGTTCACAACCCAATGGCATGAATAGTGAATTTCCCAACTTCAGGTAATCTGCATCCACTGTGTTCCTTCCTCTCTCCTTCTGATCCACCCAGGTTCCAACTGCCCATCATCCCTCCCTTATCTGGTTCCACATCACCTTCCAGCCTCTGTTTCTACCTCCACCCTCCCCTCGCCCAACCTGGCTCCACCTGCCCCCTTTTTTCCCTCTGCTCTTTATCTGTTTCTACCTATCACCCACCAGCTGCTGTCTCCCACCTCCACCGCACCTCCCGCCCCCCCCCCCCCACACCTGGCTCAATCTGCCCATCATCCCCCTATCACCTACCAGCCCCTGCTTCACCCCTCCCTTGCATCTGTTTATACTTGCTATCTCCCCTCTACACTCTAGGTCCTGATTGCAGGGTCTTGGCCCAGAAGATCAACTATCCCTCCACCTCCACAGATGCTGCCCGACTGCTGAGTTCCTCCAGCAGTTTTTTTTTATTGCAACTGGACTTTACAAGCACTTATTTATCTGATTTTTTTTTTTCTCTAGTTCACAGGAATGGAAGAAAGTGGGCAAAAAGGAATGTAAAAGAATTGGTGTTGATGTTAAGAACGATGGTGAGTTCTGGTAAGTCAATTTGTTGTTTGGATGTTGCATTTAGAAACTATTTCAGGATGGGCCAGAGACAGAGGAACAGGGTGCTGGTGTCTTAGATGCTCCATTGGAAGTCACGGTAGAGGCTGTCTATGGTGGGGTCAGGGAAGAGAAGAACAGAACCAGCAGGGAAAATAGTTCAATTCCCCCCCCGCCCCCCCCCCCCCACCTGCACTAGTCCCTTTACTGTAACAGTTGTTTCTCCTTTTCTTCTCTCACACTTGTGTAGACAAAAGGAGACCTTTATTGATTAACACTCCCTTTCTCCTGATGAAGCCTATAGGTTGTCCAATAAGCACATCTCTTTAGAATGCCTCAGGGAATTTTTGAAGTAATTGCTGATAGTGCTCTGGCAAAAATATGCTTCAAATATTGTCTTACATACTTTACACCCACCCAAATATTTAGACCTTGGTTTAACCTCTTATTCCACAACGCCTCCTCTGATAACCCTCGGTATGCACTGCAATGTCTATTTATATTAAACACTCCTAGAGTTGGCTCTAAACACGCAACAAATAGCTAAATGTTGCCATTCAGTCTGAGAGACCCAGATTTAAATGGCATTAAAGTCTATTAAATTTCTCTTCAATGCTCCTTTCAAATCTCAGTTTACTATTCTTGGTTGTCTGCTATTACAAGTTCAGGATACTGATTAGGCTAACTTAAACAACAGTGACAATACTAATCAGAAATGATTCAGAGAAATTAATATCACACTTTTACAAAGGAAAGCATCATTGGGCTATACTTGTTCAGTTGATCAAAAGCTTAATTGAAGAGATTGTCTTTATGGGGTGCTTTAAAAAGAGGAAAGAAAATTCTTGCGATAGGCATGGCTGTCAGTAGTTTAGTGATTATAATGGGGATGCTTAAAAGGATGGAAAAAGAGGAACATGGAGATCCTGTACAACTTTAGGACAAGAGAATAATTTGGGAAAAAAAGATTGAGAATTTTAAAATTAATTCTGCTGAACTCAGCAAGTGCACTTATACATCATGAGGATGTCTGGTGCATCAAGTAAGAAGTTCAAACTGGGACATTTGAAAGTGTTCGTCAAAGCTCAAGCATAATTGGTTAAATGTCAAACGTGTTTTACCTTATGGTTTACTCTTTCATACTGGTGAGAATTAGACAAAAAATTGTTGCGTTCCCTAAAAATTGAAGCTTGATAATGACAAAATTCATCCCCAAATTTGAAACCATGAATTTTCAGTACCTGTAATCCCAACATCAATATACACTTATCAATAATATCAATAAATTAAATTGGATTCTGGAGAGGTACTGGTTTCCAGGATTTTCAGCGACATCTACTTGATTGACTGAGCTCTCTCTCCAGTTCCCTTCAGGTATGATGATACAGAGTCATAGAGAGAGAGATCAGGGAAAGAGGCCCTTCAGCCCACTGCTAACCATCAACCACCCTTTTACACTAATCCTACGTATATCCCATTTTTTAAAATTCTCTCCATGTTTTCATCAACCACCCCCAGATTCTTTGGGATATATAAGGAAACCCAAAGGGAGAATGTGCAAACTCCACAGATAGCATTGGAGGTCATGATCAAACGTAGGTGTCTGGTGCAGTGTGGAAGCGGCTCTACCATTTGTGCCAGCGTGCTGCCCCATACCTTGTATTCAGGGGCCTTGGCTGATCCTCCAGTAACAAGTGATGCCAACGTGTTTATTCACATCCTGTTTTCTCCCCACAACTCTGACCATGTGTGTGTTTTCTTACAATTTTTTCTTAATGGTGATGTTGGCCATTTTAAATGGAAAAGTTCCTTTAGCAAAATTCATCTCCTCAGGTAACTGATAGATACCATTCTTAAAACTGCTGGGAACACTAGACAGGCCAATTGTTCACAATACTAAATAATGAAATCTGGGTAAATGTACGGTGCATTTGTTATCATGTCCATAAATCTATTATAGGCCAATCTCTCTGGGTTTTATCTAAGGATGACATTCCAAGACTGGTGTGAACTCTTCACAAATGTAATAGCTTGTCGGCTGATCAACACGTCTTTATGGAGTATCCACAAGACCTGGGATGAGGTGATACTACGGGGGGCCTGGAGGATACATGAAGACCCAGTATGGAACCGTGCTGGAGGATGTACTAATTACCTGGACACCTTCCTGCAAAATCCCCAGGTGGGAATATTTCAAGTGCCTTCTTGAAATAGAAGATAGATGGTATAGGAGGTTGGTTTCTGATGGAAAAACTGACTCTCTCTTGCCAAAGGAACAATAACGGTTGAACTCCTTGATGGTACTGCTAGACATTCAGATCTAGAAATTTATTCATTTGATGATTTGGTGATCTTTTTCAGCACTACATGGATTCTAGTTCCTAACTCCCTCTTTCTCTACTCCCTGTGTCTGTTCCCCACCCACCACCATCCCACCCCCCCAGTCCCCTGTCATTGACACTGCTCCAGTCCCAGACTTGCCCATTTTTCTTCAGGAGCTCAATACCAGTGCATTGTGTAACCCTACCCTCATGTAAGGCTAATTTAGAGGCAAGTATCATTTTGAAAATGCTATTCCTGAACTTTGAAGGAACTGGATGATGACCAAAATGTTTGTTGATGTGCCTCACACAACAGTGGATTAACATATCATTAGGAGATGTCTAGTCCTGGATTTCTATCCTCTGTAGGGAAGGAACTAAACCCAGGTCAATAAAACGTATTGTGTACCTGATAAGCAAATGTGTTTTATTTCCCAGAACTAATGAAGGAAAAACTCTATCAGTTTTAGATATTATCCAATCCTGAGATTACGTGCTCACCGTGTTGGAGTGAGACTGAGAGAGGGGAAGGAGGCTGATGTGGAGCAGAAACACCAGCACAGAGCAGTGGGGCCAAATAGCCCCTCTCCAAGCAATTAATTCTGGGGGCAGGCATGGTAGTGTAGGGCAGGCACAGTAGTGTAGTGGTTAGTGTAACGCTATTACAGCGCCAGCGACCCAGGTTCAATTCTGGCCACTGTCTGTAAGGAGTTTGGCTGTTCTCCAGGTGCTCTGGTTTCCTCCCATATTCCAAAGATGTATAGGTTAGGAAGTTGTGGGCATGCTATGTTGGCGCCAGAAGCGTGGCAACACTTGCAGGCTGCCCCCAGAACACTCTAGGCAAAAGATGCATTTCACTGTGTGTTTCAATGTACATGTGACTAATAAAGAATCTTATCACCTTTAATTCATTGGAGGATACAACTGAATGCACATATATGTACACTCCATTACTCTGATATTGGCCCTTTGTGCACCCCCAAATCCCAGTCATTGGCAACTCTGCAGGACCCGCCGTACACCTCTCTATCTGTCATCTTCTCTCTGTTTATTCTCCTTGTAGTTTTATCTTCAGAACCACTTCCCACATTCTGAAATTTCCTCTCTAAACCCATCCACATAATACACTATGATTTCAGCCTCTGAGCTAAGGAAAAGATTGTACATTTATAAAGCAGCTTTCATTAACTCAATTTAGCCTTGCACAAAAGAAACTTCCTTTTCCTCAGATTCAACAATCCCATCTGTCCCATTTCCCCTTTTGTTTCCCCATAACACATGCCTATCAACACTCCCTGAATCTCCTGCTGCTCACCTATACTAATGGTGATTTATGGAAGCTTTTCCTTTTTCCTTTGTGTAGTATGTCTTTGACATGACCAAGGAGGAGGATGAGGTACTTATTTCACTGCAGCAGAGAGACAAGCGCATTCACAGGATGGAAGGCAAAGGCATGAACTTGATTATTGGTTTCAACATCTTCCAGGTAAAACTAATGTGAATGACTTTTATTGCAGGTAATGAGACCTGTCTACACCAACTAACCCTGGAACATGGAAACTCTGAATTTACTCCCATAATATTAAGCTTTACTTATTCTTATTCAGTTTTTTTAAGGACCACATATCTATCCCTCTTATAAATATCAGCTGCAAAATTCTATTGGTGCCAGCCAGCACCTTGCATAAGTACCATTCTATTTGTCAACATACTGTTTGCCTGTGCAAGGTATAACAGAAGAGCATGATCCTGCCCTCATCCAAAGATGCTACATGACCTTTCTCCATTAGGTGATCACTAAATAACAA
The DNA here is from genome assembly GCF_009764475.1 of Pristis pectinata. Classification (NCBI taxonomy): domain Eukaryota; kingdom Metazoa; phylum Chordata; class Chondrichthyes; order Rhinopristiformes; family Pristidae; genus Pristis; species Pristis pectinata. The sequence continues at coordinate 85,025,927 of NC_067412.1, forward strand.
CTGGAAACCCGAACTCAAGTCAATTCTTGTCCCTTAGAGTGATGTTTCTTTTGTGATGTCTGTAATACTACTCTGTTTCCTATCTGAGATCAACTAAAGCAGACAAGATGCAGAATCTGACCTGAAAGACAGTATCCTACCACTTACCAGCTGAATAATCAGGAAAAGAGGCAAGATGGTTCAGGAACAGGAAATGGTCACTGGACCTAAAGAAGACAATCCATTTTTTCTGTGAATCAACCATACAAGCAAACCGACTCATAAAATCCCTCTATCCGTGCACCTCCTCAGAAATAAGTTACTCAAATTTATTTATACATGACCTCTTCAAAAGTTTTCCTTGATGATTTATTTCACAACCTTGATGATTTATTTCACAACCTATCTTCGGAACCTGACCCTCCTGAAGACAGGACTACAACCAGAACTATGTTTCTCTTTCCACAGATGCTTCCTGACCTGAGTGTTTCCAGCATTTTCTGCTTTTAACTCTGGTCTGTAAAACTTGGTCCTGATACCTTCCTCTTCAATTTCTCTAACTGCAGTGGGGCTTGGGGGTTGTTGGAAACAAGAGCTCACGTTCCTCTCGACAGAAGCGAACTGGGACCATACTGTATACTGATGTGATGTAATGATCTGTATGGATGTCATGCAAAACAATGTTTTTCACTGCATCTTGGTACATGTGACAATAATAAACCAATTTATCAATTTATAAGACCAGAAAGACAAAGTCCAAGTGACTTTGGAGATACGAGAGACTGCAGATACTGGAAATCTGGAGCAACACACAAAAAAATGCTGGAGGAACTCAGCGGGTCAGGCAGCATCTATGGAGGGAAATGAACAGTTGACGTTTTGGGCCGAGACCCTTCATCAGAACATCAGGGTCCTGATGAAGGGTCTCGGCCCGAAACGTCAACTGTTCATTTCCCTCCATAGATGCTGCCTGACCCGCTGAGTTCCTCCAGCATTTTGTGTGTGTTGCTCCAAGTGACTTTAGTGCCAGAAAATTTTTTAAAAAACAGCAATACACTTAAAACTTTTCTTGGCCATAAACCACACTGCTCTTATTTCAAGGTGGAACTTAACCGAGAGTACAGATTGCACAGTTTCTTTAAGAGAGTGTCCACGTCAGATTACAGTGCAACGCGAAGTATTTTCCTGCGAACAGACCTGAAGAAGGGACGTTACGTCATTATCCCGACTACCTTGGAGCCAAATGAAGAGGGTGATTTTCTGCTGAGAGTCTACACAGACAGGGCTTCTGGATGCAGGTATTCTCCAGGAATCTGGAGATAATATTCAACCCCTTTATAATACCTTATGAGAAATCTTAGTTCTTACAAATTGTGTATTCATAAATGTCTACTCCTACTTTAAATAATTTAACTAAGCTAGACATCAAGGACACTTGAAACAAATAGAAGTAATATGAAACAATTTAAATAAACCAGACACTGTACTAAACGCAATGAGATGCAACTAATTGCTGAATGGAATACTGCAGTGTTCAGTCATCACACCTCAGTTGGTGTTGCTATGGATATATCCTCTAATCATATTTCTGTTCTTTTCCTGAATCTAGTCATAGCTTTCTCTTGCAAACTTCTTTGTTATTTCACTTCCGATAAAGTTATGGTTTCTCCCAGTAGCGAATTAATGGTCAAAGGTTGTTCGGTAGAAATTAGTTCTATGTTGTGTGTGCCAAATACGTGAAGCCATATTCACCTTGAACTGCATTTCTGGAGCATCAGAGAACTCTTTTCTCTCAACAGTGTTAGCTGCTGAGGGGTGACCTGATATAAAAATTATAATGTATATAAAATTATTATATAAAGTTATGAGGGGCATAGATAGGGTAGATAGTCTTTTTCCCAGGGTGAAAGTGTCAAATACTAAGTGAAGATTTAAGGTGCGGGGAGGGAAAGTTTAAAGGAGATTTATGAGGCAATTTTTTTTCCTCACAGAGTTGAAGGTGCTTGCAATGTGTTTCCAGGGGAGGTGATGGAAGCAGATATGATAGCAACATTTAAGAGACATTTAGACAGGCAAATGAGCAGGCAGGACCTGGAGGGATATAGACCATGCGCAGGCAAATGGGATCAGTTAAAATTGGCATCATTGTCTGTACAGTTCCTGTGCTATACTGTTCGACATTCTGTGTAAGATCTGCTCTGCTATTGATTCCTGAGAATTAATTCTCAGTCTGCTTAAGCTTGCAACAAGCCCACTCTATCCCAGTACAAAACTCACTCTATTGCATCTCTCCTGATCTGCTTCTTGCAGCTTAAGAAGCTGCTCAGTGCCACAGCATTAATTCTCATTGCTTGAATTGTTCACTCAGGAATTCAGACTGCTCTCTCGATTAAAACTGTGTTAAGCAGAAAAATCAAGATAATGTAATTCTTTATTGCACGTGATTTAATTTTCAAAATTCATAGATGCAAAACAAAGTCCAATCAACACAATCTCCACATACTTCCCATTACTTGGTGCATTTACAACACAGCCACCATTTCTGTTCCAGCCCATCATGATCCCTTAACTTCTCTCAGCAATAGATCATTATATCAGTATTGTTTTCCATGTCTTTTGGCAGTAATGCACAGAAAAATGACATGGCCAGTAGGATTCTCCTGTGTACTGAAATACCCAATACATGTATATTTTAGTGTACGGGGGTTCATAGTGCACAATATTTGATCTCCAACATCACATCCAGATCCCAGGTCTGCTACAGGACCTGGTTCCAGAGAGAAAATATGCAGAATATCCCTGCTTAAGGTTTCTTTTACAAATTGCCAAGCTGGCTTATTGCATGTGTATTATGTTGCTTGTGCACTCTTTTGTTGATTCCTCCTGTTTAAGAAAATCTAGAATCTACAGCATGACTTGTGTATAAACTGAAACCCAGTTTTAAAAGCTGTGATGCAGTTAAAGTGACATATTTGCTGGCAAATTTAGGTTCAGATGACTATGGGCTTGATGTGATCCACCTGATTTTGGATTTTGGCAAGAGCTTCAATATCACCTTTTAATTGTAGAAATAAGCACCAACATACTCTGACACACCTATAAAATGGAGGAAATAGGTGCATGCTTCTCTACACACCAAGGCCATCCACACGGAGTGACACTAATAGCACTTTCCTATTTGGAGGGGGGGGGGGGAAATCTTTCCTAATATCAATTCATTAAGGAAAAGGGCTCCGAAATCAACTGCACTATTTCATTTGTGAAATGTGCATTCTTTTGCAACTTTATAAATTTAATTAACAGTGGAGAAAACAGTGATTTGTTACTGTGTGTAGCCTTTCCAATAGATCCCACCATGTGGACAGGGCTGCAGCTTATTTATAATTACACTGCTGACATGTTATAGTAACATTTTTGGTCCTGGGGAAAAGGCTATAAATTATTGCCTAAGTGCCTTTATTTAAATGAGACCCCTGACAACTGGAATGCCTGATTATTGTCCAAGATTTGCAGAGTGAGATTGAACAGCGACAGTTCTCCCTGAGTTGTAACACGGGCACATTCCTGCTTTTAATGATTGGAACTCATCGGCTCCACCAACAGACACTCAGCAGTACTACAGCAGATTATGCTGCAGAAGAACCACAGTTTTATTTAAATTACTGAATGATACTTTAAAGTGGCAGACTTTAGAAATCTGAATCATATGAACCTTAATACTTATATTTAATTTTACAAAGAACAATGAAACATTCTTGAAATAGTGGAAGAATTTTGCATAGAGAGAGCACTTTGGCCCATCGAGACTCTGCTAGCTTATTCTAAGAGCAATCCACTTAGTCCCATTCTCATGCTCTTTCTGCATTTCTGTTTTTTTTTTCTCCTTCCAGTATTTAGCTATTTCTGTTTTGAAGACTATTATTGATTTCTACCCAAATGCCAGTTGTATGATTTGTGTGTTCATTTTTGCTTTCTTCTTGGGAATTTTAATTGCAGAGTCCAATGAGAACCTTTGGGTACATCCACTGTAATAAACTGGCTGCACCGGGAGTACTCTGGCCTTACAGATTCATTCAAAGTACACCTGCTCTATGGGAAAGACAGCAGGAGCCAGGCTATGTTTAATCTTAACATTTGATTTGATTTATATTTAATGTTTAAAATAGTAAACCGGCAGCATGTTTGTAACTAGAACGAAAATTATTTTGACATCCCTCAGGAGTTTTAACAGGAGTAAATACCTATTTTTCCAATCTCTGTTTAACTTTTTTAGTTGGTTTTAAAAATTATAAACCTATCTTTACCAAGGGAGCTCAAGCGGACCTCAAAGGGAGATGGTAAGGTGGAGGTCAGGCGGACCCGAGAGAAGCAGGGTGGACCTCAGGTGGACCTGAAAGGGAGAGGCAGGGTGGAGCTCAGGCGGACCTGAAAGGATGATGATCCAGCGGACCGTGTAGGGAGAACCAGGAGCAGGAATGGGCAGAGTGATGGGCAATTGACCAAGGAAGTAGCAACGGTCATGGGCCGCAGGGTAAAGCAGGAGAGCAGGGTGATTGGTAGTGGACGGCGAAATGCGAAGAGGGCGCAGACCCTGCAGGGCAAAGCAGAAACGTTGAGGGTAAATAGGATTAGTGTAGGTAGCACAAGGGCGGCATGGACGAGTTGGGCTGAAGGGCCTGTTTCCATGCTGTATAATCTATGACTAAGGTTTGTCATTCAATTTGACAATAACTTGCAGTACGTAGCACCTTTTAAGTTAACATAACACTGCACTGCACTTCAAGTGCAGAACCAATCACCAGTTGTAATTTGAAAGATAATTGGCAGAAAACATTGCCAAGAAGATAGTTTTTGACGTTGATGGTGAAGTAACAAAGTGAAAGGGGCTTAAGTAAAGGTTTGCATGGTGGAATCTTGTGTTGTCACTGATGATTGCCGGAGGTATGTTGGGGTTCTCTCCAGGACCAGATTCTGAAGAGAACAAAGTGTATGGTGAAACAATTTGTAGTTGATAGATGAGGTGAAGCCACCAAGGGATAGATAAACAAGAATGGGATTCAAGATCAATTAAGTCATTCCATTGGAACCACTGTAAGGTTACATGATGGTAAGTGTTCTATTCTTTCTTGACAGAGAGCTTTAGCACCAATCTCAGCAAACTATCCCCACTGGCCCATCTCACATCTATCATTCTTTGTATCTCTCCGAATCATTCATAAATTCAGTGTAAATTTGTTCTCTAGATGTGTATCCAGAACTGTGTAGGGATCATCCACTCAGAGGCCTGATTGAACATAAGAGTAAAACTCAAATCTAAACCTGGCGTGAGCTTGAAGACAGTTTTGTTTGATACCAGTTCTGACATATATATCTTCAAGCTTGAAATTACTCACAAACATTTGTGCATTTATTTATAAAGTGCCAGTCAGCCTGTCCTACCCAGGCATGAAGATTTATAGTTTTCCTGATGCTCAACTCACACACAGAGTTGGGTGCTCATGGACTCAGGTGGGACTGTCCCACACTAAGCCCAAGAGCATTCCTATAAAACCACTGCGGTTATCAAATAGACAGTTCTGGATGGATTGAAGTACAGTTTCCTGGCTTCCATTGATCAGAGTTTCTGTTCATCTACTTAAATCAGTTTTTAATATCAGATTTTCTCTATTCAGATTTAGAAATAATTCATTGGCCAAACACTGCTTGAGAGATCCCGTATGACGAGATTGCATTGAGGTCAATCAGTAGTTGCTTGCTAAGGGTAGAATAGATGAGAAATTCCATGCTCTGTAACCAGAAATATGCATTCAATGGGTTACCCAAGTTAGATGGAGCTCATCATAAAATTGAGATGGGTTTACGGTGGTTGTAAATGAATTTCCCTCGGGTGCAGCTCAGTACAACAAAACAATGAAATAAGTTGCGACTTAATAGCATTATTAGGCTCAGGAGAACAAGTTGAAATGATGTGCCATTTTCATTCCAAGAACAGTATCTAACCACAAACCTATTAACATCCAAAGTGGTGTTATTCTCGTGTTGTATTGCATGGGTTTATGATTGTGAAGATACTTCATCTTTAATGTTATGCTAAATTACAGCAGAAAACTTGATTTATAGCTAGACCTTGCCATTTTATTCAGTTACACTCCAATGCTTTTCCCTCCTGTCCTCATCTAAAGAGCTCAGTGATGCAATTCCAAGGATTGTCTCCTTCTAAGCTGAGAAGGGATTTGTTTTAATTCAAGCAGGAGACCAAAATTATGAAACATAAATACAGAATTTAATTCAAATTTTTAAGAAATAAATTTTTCCAAAATTCCATGCTGAATTTATCTATCAAAAGAGTGTATGAATGTGGAGCTTGCTATGTCAGAAGCAGGGAAATCTGGATAATCATAGGGTGGAGAAAAGAACCGGGAAGTGTGCTAATTGGCTGTAGCAATAGAGTCTTGTGTTGCTAAAATAGGCTGGATGGATTAATGACTTATTATTTTGATGCAACCCAATTTAGTCTTGCTGGAGGATGAATCTGAAATCAATTCTTTGACCTCTGAGCTTTTTATTTATTCATTTTTGAAGGAATTAGTTTATCCCTGAGACCACATTCTAATAAAAAGTGGCAAACTCAGTGTCAGCTAAACTGGAATGCACAACACAAGTCATGTGGTAGAAAGGACACCGCTTAGTCTATCTTTTAAAAATTACTTTTCAACTTATGCCAGTCCTAAGTCCTTGTTACCATTGATCTTTGTTGGTTACATATAATTTTTTTCAATACCTCCAATATTTAAGCATTGGAAGATTTGGCTATTAATTTAGTTAAGAGATATTGGCAATTGCTCTATAAAACAGTCCATCTACTTGTTCCATTTCTCCATGTCTCAAGAATATCCTAATACGACAAGTGTCAGGTTTCAACAACAGGGAGTGGTCAGTAGCAGCGGTAAAATTGACTCGGGACACAGTGTTGCATTGGACTTATTTCCCTCTTGCTGCCAAGTGCACTGTCCTTGTCTCAGTCAGTGACTGGATTGTAGCCACTTAAATAAATGCAAACAGGGTTCTCTCACTATCATCAGGACTGATTCAGTTTTAACATGGAATAGAAAATGATTGAATTAACAGGAGTAGTCAGTCAGAGATCAGTTACAGACCTCTTAACTATGGCACTAAGGATGAAGCAAAATAATAGCAAGGTAGGACATTGACCATCAATCTACTGTGACTTTTAATTGATTGTGTGTCTGGTAACACTTCCCATTTTGTTCTGAACTTTACCCTAGGGAAATGACCCTTGACAAGCCAGAGGTGACATGTTGGAACATAATTTTGCGTTATCCACAGATCGTCACACAGCTCCACCTTCACAGTGCAAGAGATCTGCCAAAGCAAGATTCCTCTGGAGGTACGGCCAGTGCTGAGCTTATGAGGTCATTCAGGCCAATGAGTCTATGCCAGCTCTCAGCACATTCCCACCCTGTCACATCCCACCACTTATTTCCACGTTGGAGACACAAGAGATTCTGCAGATGCTGGCATCTGGAGTGACACAATGATGGAGAAACTCAGCAGGTCAGGCAGCATCTATGGGGGGAAAAAGACAGTCGACGTTTTGCATTGAGACCCTTCATTGGGACTGGAAAGGAAGAGGGGAGAAGCCAGGGGAGGGGGAGGAACACAGGCTGGCAGGTGATGGGTGAGTCCAGGTGAGAGAGGAATGTAACCTATTTCACACACCCATCAGCACAACCCTGATTCTTCTGCCAGTCACCTACACCAAGGACAACTTACAATAGTCAATTAACCAACCAGCATGCCTTGAGATGTGTGAGGAAATGTGTGAGGCAGCAACAGGGAGTGTGTGCAAACACCACACAGACAGCACCCGAAGGCAGGATCAAACTTGAGTCGCTAGAACTGTGTGCCAGCAGCTGTAACTGCATGCACCACTCTGCTACCTGATATTGTAATATCTAATACCTCTGCAATGATTTTGAATATCTCTGGTTATTCTCGAGTCTCTGGCCAGACTGGTGGATGGTCTGATAGAACAAAAGCTCTTGCTGTTTGACATAAAATTACTGTCTCTATGAAAGATATTTTGATGCATACATTAGGGTATGATCTTTGTGGATTAGATTGCCATTTTGTTTTAACAGTATGTAATTGTTCTGTAGTTGACCTTTAGTACAATTGCAAACACCCTAGTGCCTGAAACAGAGACAATTCCAATACTGATATTATTAATAGGAAATATTACTAATGACTTTATGTAAAGAATGCAAGATATTCAGCCTTCTACATAATATCCTCTTGGATTTGCTCCCAGCAACCTTTCCCATTTGCAAATCCCATTTCATGTTTACCATTGGCATCTAGCTCTCTGATTTCATCAGTGCCAGTAAGAAAGAAATTCACTTATTATAGGAACCGGGGTCATGTAATCAAGCACATATCCATTCACAAGCTTCTCTGGTCTGAAAAGATGTCTGATGAACATGTTGATTTTTAATCAGCCTCATCTTAATGATTGTTCTACTTACTATATAAATTAGAAATGAACACATCGAACTTATCCAATAAATTATATCGTCAACTTATTTCCACAGCACCCTTCATGACATAGAAAAGCAGAATTTATGCTATAATGTCCCTTTTTATTCAGCTGAATACATTTCCCTGAATAAAGATAGTCTGAAATGATAGCACAATGCCACAACAGTTTGTGCTGTTGCCTTACAGTGGCAGGGACCCTGGTCCAATCCTGACCTTGGGTGCTGTCTGTGTGGAGTCTGCATGTTCTCCCTGTGTGGGCTTCTGCTGGGTGCTCCAGTTTCCTCTCTCATCCTAAAGGTGTGCTGGTAGGTTAATTGGCTAAACAATTACCCTAACTGTAGGGATGTGGCAATAAAATCCAAGGGGAGGGAGCCAATGGACATGTAGGAGAATGAACTATCAGGAAACAAGGAGAGAGAAAATTAGACTGATGGGGTTGTTCTGTTGGGAACCAGCATAGACTCAATGGGCCAAATGGCCCGTGTGTTGTAATAAGAAAGAAACTGCTGAGCTCTGAACTCTGTGAGAACCTTTTCCTCTCCCTTTGCTTCAGACAGCATGGTTCCTTTTATTTCTGGCTAGAAATTCAATTCCACATCCTTTCACAGAGGACTAATGATCGGAACATTTCTGGTTAAGGTGCAGGTCATAATATCAAATGTTTTTTTTTAAATATACAGTTATGAAAATCTATTTTGGATTAGAAATATTTGAGGGAATTACAGTTCATAAATCAAATTAGATTCTTAGGGCCAGAGGGTTTGCTAAATAGTAATTATGGCATATAAAACCATTAAAGATACCCTAACCTCCTGTAACGTTTTCAAGGAAATTTACTAAAGGCCAGTTTATAACCTGCCAAGCTGTTTATCGATTCAATTGATTGCCATCAAAATCCAGTGACGAAGGGTGCAAAACAGCACAGCATGTAAATTTGGTATTTCTATATTTAGTGTACACATGCAGATAAATCTCCACATTGCAGTCAGTTTCAAAGTGTAGTGAAGGCAAATGGCAAAAATCAGTTATACAACAACTTCAATATCATTGACATCAAGATTATTTCATGATCAAGTATTAAGAAATCCTGAAGCAAGACTGTCAAAGCAGGGTTTAAAATCAATTTAATCTAGGAATCCTGGTTGATAATTTTTTTCTATGTCCTCATCTTTGAAAAATAACTCAAGTAGAAAAAAAATTAATACACTTTATGAAAAGGCTGTAAAACTAAATCAAATCCCTTTCTTGGTGTATTCCAGGAGCAGACCCATACGCAATAATTAAATGTGAATTTCACAGGATACGTACTGCTGTTTTTAAAGACACACTGAATCCACAATTTGATTCAATCGTAACTTTTTACAGGAAGAACCCTATCCTTCCAATAGTCATTCAGGTAAGGTGCCTGTCACTGTTGGAGATCAATGGCTGGATTTAAAGTGAACAATTACATTATAGGAAAAAGATTTCTGGGATTGTCTGAGTTTGTGGACTGTGCTTGATCAAAATGTTTCACAGTATATGAAGAAATATCATTTAGATAATCTAATCATTTGGTTAAACAGCAGAAATGTTATAGGAAGGATGTAGAAGCTTTAGAGAGGGAGCAGAGGAGATTTACCAGGATGTTGCCTGGATTAGAGAGCATGTCTTGTGAGGTTAGGTTGAGTGAGCTAGGGCTTTTCTGTTTGGAGAGGAGGAGAGGTGATTGATAGAGGTGTACAAGATGATAAAGGGGCATGGACCGAGTGGATAGTCAGAGACTTTGTCCCAGTGTGAAAATGGCTAACATGAGGAGGTGTAATTTTAAGGTGATTGAAGGAAGGTATAAGGGATGCCAGAAGTAAGTTTTTTTTTTACACAGAGAGTGGTGGTTGCATGGAACGCACTGTCAGCAGAAGTTGTGGGGGCAGATCCATTAGGGACATTTAAGAGACTCTTAGATAGACACATGGATGATAGAGAAATGGGAGGGAAGGGTTAGATAGATATTAGAGCAGGATAAAATATCAGCACAATATTGTGGGCCAAAGGGCCTGTACTGTGCTGCAGTGTTCTATGTTCTATGTTCTAAATATTGTAACAGCAGCAAAAGTATGAACCTTGACTAATCCACATTACTGAGATCAGTTCTATCAGTTGCCTGCTCCCTCCTCCTGCCTCCTGCCAATGGAGATGAAATTAATTAATGTGGCAATGGAAATGAAATCAGGGATCTTCTTTTCATCAGATAATCCTCTACTTATACAGAAAATCCTGGGGAAACACTGCAATTTAGGCAGCAACTGTGGAGAAGCAAACAGTTAATGTATCAGAAGGATGACTTTCAATGGAACACACAACAATATTAACTTCCATTTATTTGTTACCTGTAACACGTTGAAGCGCGTCACAGGTGCAACAACAAACAATATTAGCGGGGTAGTCATAGAGTGATACAGTATGGAAACAGGCTGTTGGGCCCATTGAGTCCGTACCAACCAGTAACCACCCATTTTAGACCAATACTACATTGATTCTTTTTTTTATTCTTCCCCACATTCTTTGCAACTCCCCCATGATTCTACCCCTCACCCACACATCAGGGACAATTTACAGAGAGAAGGGATTCTGGAGCAACACACAGACCCTTCGTCAGGACTGGAAAGGAAGAGGGCAGAAGCCAGAATGAGGAGGTTGGGGAGGGGGAGGAGCACAGGCTGGCAGGTGGTAGGTGAGAGGGAGAAGGTAAGTGGGTGGGAAGGGGGGAGATACAAGAAGCTGAGAGGTGACAGGTAGAAGAGGCAAAGGACTGAAAAAAGGACAAAAAAAAACTTCAAGCCTTGACAACTGAAGGGGTGGTTATCAATGATTAAAGTTATGGGTGATCAAATGGGTAGAATTGAAGGAATACATGCATCTTGAAGGTTAAAAGATTGGAGAGGATTACAGAGATAAGGGGTAAGATCACAGAGGGATTTGAAAATAAGAATGGGCATTTTAAAACAATGGCTTTTGTGAATTTTAAACAACTACAAGGGAAGGGATGCAACTCACTTCTCCTCAAGGTGGGGTCAAATCCTCTTTTCTTTGTTCACAGATTTGGAACAGCAACAGATTTTGTGATAAGCTAATGGGGGAGGTGACCCTTGAAGAATCCCAAAATAACCCCAGCACTGAACAGACCTTGCAGCTTCAGAACAATGGCCAGCGGGAAGGCGAGACGCCAGGCAGCATCACTATCACTGTTAGGAGCAGCAACAACCTGGCAGCGTTCTGAAATGCAAAGGCTGCCAAAATATCCCCACTGCAGCTGAGCTTCAAGCACATCCTTTTTTTTTAAATTGCTCCCGGAATAGACTTGAGATTTAAAGAACACTTTATTAAAGAACCTGTCAGCACTTATTTCCCTTCCTCTCCAACCCCTAACCTCCACAAAAAAATATTCCAAGTATATGACTTAAGAAAATAAATGTCTTATCAATTAGTATTTTCCCATAGCAACAGCCAATCATGTAGTAGCATTGCAAATCTATTTTTAACCCATTTCTGATAACCAGCAAGCTACTCAAAATGCCTAAACATATGACTGGCCTTTAAAGTTACAGAAAATATTTTATTTACTAAAATACTGTATCCAAGTTCTACAAGTCCTGATACCACATTTGCTGCTGATTCCTCTGCTGGATCAAGACCATGACAATATTATTGTCAGGTTCATACTGCACCTTTCTCTTTCCCATTAGCTCCATGTTCCAGTTGTTTGCTCTCCTTCAACCTTCTGATTTGGAGGTAGGAGGATGTCCACCTCAAAGGGATGATAAATTTTGGTTAGGAAATTAGAATAGAATGGCAGAGTGTTGTACCTCATTCCTACGATAAGCACAGCCTGTGCTATGTGGGAACGCCAGAGGCTACCTGAGTGCAGACAGGTTGTGCTATCAAATGGAGCACGAGCTGCAGTTGAGTTGAAAAGCAGAGAGCTGCAGGGGTAGTACGTTCCAGCAGTCATCACCTGACAGTTTGCACGTCTTCACAGTGCAAGGGACCTTCCAAAGCAGGATTCCTCCAGAGGTACGTCCAGTACTTAACCAATAGTTATAACTTTATATGACATAGGAAGCCAGTCAGCCAATTCATCTATGCCAGCTCTAAGTATTCCTAACTGTCATATTTCCCCATGTATTTCTGTGCAACCTCTTGTGTCTCACATGTCCATCAGCGCACCCTTGATTCTCCTGCCACCCAACTGTTCCAGGGACAATTTACAACAGCCAATTAACTGACCAGCATGTCTTTCTTTGGGTTATGGGAGGAAACCCACACAGTAACAAGGGAGAACATGCAAACTCTATACACACACACACCCCTCGAGGTCAGGATCGAACCTGAGTCATTAGAAATGTGCTGTAACTGCATGTGCCATCTGACATAGCAGAAAACTTGTATCTTTACAGTGGTATTGAATACCTCTGGTTGACCTTGTGACTCTGGCAATACTAAACAATCTTAACCTAATTATTGATGGATAGTCTCGACAGTTGTGCAGGCCAAAAGTGGACAGGTGTAGATCAGGTGGAGAGTTCAGGAGTCCCCCGAATGTCTCTTCGGAAAATTAGTAAGGGAAATAGTTCCTTTGGGCAGTAGGTTCACGGTTAAATCCAAGTCCCTTGCGGTGCCTTAGATATGGGTGGCACAGTGGTGCAACTGGTAGATCTGCTGCTGCACAACTCCAATGACCTGGGTTCAGTTCTGACCTCCAACGCTGTCTGTGTGGAGTTTGTTCTTCTGTCAGATCTCTGAAGATTAAAGACATTTAACATTAAAAAAATAAAAAAGTTAAATAACATTATTTTTAATTCCTCTTATAATTTAGTATGGAGAAAGGTTATCCATTCTTCAGCACTATCCGTTGAACGCCACTTCAGTTTGAAACATACATGTTTCATGTGAAGTCAAGATCAGGCTTGCATCAGTAATAGATTAAAAGATCAAAGTGTCAAAAGTTTTCAGGATGGTTAGGGGAAAGGTAAAGGGGGAAACCCAGAAGGAATTGTTTTGTTGATGGGACATTTTAAACTTCCTATTCTCTAATTTACCTGTGGCTATTATTCACGTCAGTCTGACAATGTACAATGTTGTGAACTCCAGGTCTCTTGAAAGGAAATATTGACAGTGCTGTCTGGAAATTGAGCTGCAGGAAATGGTAATGAGCTGAAATTAGGTCAGTGATGATCAATTATAGATTGCTCCAGTCACAGTCTACATGCAAACTGATGTAGAAAACTATCAATACCATTTAGGACTCTGTGCTAAATACCACAAAATTATAGTGTTGATAAGTAACAAATAATTCAATTATCCTCACATCATTTTACAAGGCATTAATTTTTAAACAAGTATATTTCAAATAGAATTTAAAACATACTGCATAAAAATAACATTTACTACAAAGTTAAAATGTAGTAGGATATAAATAAATTATAAGCTGTTAATATATAGGCAATTCTTTATTTCTATACTCAAAAGGGCCACATATAACTTGCTTACAAAAAGCTTGCACTTAAATTAATTAACAATGTAAAGATTTTTATTGAAACCATCAATATTAGGGGTACTTTAACATACAGCGGAGTGGTGAATGGTAAAGAAGATTTACTAAATACTGATTCAACAACATTGACCTATAATTGCAGAAGAGCCACAAGCTTAAAACCACAATGCCAATTTCTAATGGCCCAGGAAAATGGAACAGTTTTTGTGTTAAGGACAGTATAATAAGTGAAGTAGCAAAGCCAGAATAGTCAAGACAGAAAAGAGATTAATTAGTGAGTAGGTGTTGCCAAGCCTTGGTTTCAAAATCCAGTCTACAGTAGGAGGTGATGAGTTAAATCCAATGTTAAATGTTGTGAATAGGATGATATTTTCTGGAGGTTTTTCTGAGGGCCAATTTCAGTTTGTTGAGTTATATTCTGTAGCCATCAACCAAAATACCAACGCTGCTAAAAAGATACAAGATGGCTGAAGCAAAGATTAAAAGGTGTGATACAGATAATGAGTTTGTAAACTAAATCAAAGAATTAATTCTTTCAACCTCTGCTGCAGTTAATCAGGGTTGCAATGTTAAATTGAAGTACTAGACTTCAATTTGAAGGTGGAGTCATTTAAAAGTCTTCTTGGAAGTTTCACTTACAGTATTTCACTCATTTGTGGGATTAAGGAAGCTAAATCAGTGGGAAATGCAAATAGGCTGCTTCAGAGAAGAGAGTTAATGCCATATATCGTTAAATATTTTTGTGTTTTCAATAAACAATATCCTTCACAAAATGGATTATGTGTATAAATGACAACTTATGTTGAGAATCAGAAATATATATTTTAGCAGAATGAAGGCATCTTTGAAGAGGCATGACAAATTAATGTGGTTGTGTCAACAAAAAGCATGTGGAACTCCTTTATCAGTTACAGTGTTCTAAAGCAAGGAAAATATCATGAAGGTTTATAACTCTTATTGGCTAGATGTCAGCTAGATAACTACCAATATGCATATAATACCAATTTTATTCATTTTCTCTACAGTTGCACTTTCAAATTGAATTCAGTGGAGACTAAAATTGGGCTTGATGCCTAAGGAGAAAACAAATAAACCCTGTCCCGATCTGCTAGCAAGTCAGGCTAAGATTTACCCTATTGATCTTAATTTTAAAATTATTCCAGCATGCAAATCTAAGAAAGTTATTCTGTTGATGGAAGTTCTTGCAAATGCTACAGAACCAAAATCTCTGCAGATGCATTAACCTGTACCTTTAAGTCAGACGATTTTAGTTTCTGTCCACATGGCTGAACTCTCATGGATAAAATGAGCAGATCCTTTGGTGAAGAGGCATGAGAATGCTACATTGTCAAAATTTTGAGTGAAGCCAAGTGTCTATCCCTTTGGTTGGTTGGATGCAAGAGATCTCACAGCAGTATTCAAAGTGGTGGGTGGGGCAGGTTCTTGGTGTCTTGCCAGATGTTTCTGCTCTCTTCAATATCATGAGGACCCAGTTGTAGTAGGAATAAGTACGCGTTTAAAGAGTTCATCAAAAAGACAGAGAGAGAAAAGGTAGATTTGGGTTTGTGACAGTTTCACCATTTAGAGGTAATGAGGGGGATGTTCTGCTGACGTAAGTCACTTTATGTCTTTCTTGCAGTATACCCCCCCAGTGCAAGTGTTCTGCCTGGAAGCCTGTTTCCAGCCACACTGGGAGGCCCAGAATAGTGCAGGGTTTCTTTGAGCACCTGCCCAGGAACAGCTTTGGCAGCGAGTGAGGTCCCAACTCAGGCTGTCAAAACAGTTGTTGAATACAAATATCTTTAGCATGTACTAATGTTAAACATAGGACATAGAACAGTACAGGACAGGAACAGGCCCTTTGGCCCACAATAGTGTATTCAGTTCAGAACAACAATGACACACCTAATCCTTTTTGCCTGCACATGGTCCATCTCTCTCTATTCTCTGCATGCCTAACTAAGAACCTCTTAAATGCCTCTATCATATCTACCTCCACTACCACCACCCCTGGCAGCACATTCCAGGCACCCACCACTCTGTGTAAAAAAACACCTGCCCTGCCCATCTCCTTTGAACTTTTCCCCTTCACTTTAAACGTATTAGATATTTCAACCTTGGGAAAAAGATACCAGCTGTCTACTCTATCTATACCTCTCATAATCTTATAAACTTATCAGGTCTCCCCTCGCCCTCTGCCACTCCAGAGAAAACAATACTAGTTTATCTAGCCTCTCCTTATAGCACATACCCTCTAATCCAGGCAGCATCCTGGTAAATCCCTTCTGCACCATCTTGATAGCTTCCATACCCTTCCTATAATGGGCAACTAGAACTGGATGCGGCCAAACCAGAGTTTGATAAAGCTGCAACATAACTTCCTGACTCTTGAACTTAGCACCTCAACTAATAAAAGTAAGCATTCCATATGCCACCTTTACCACCTTATCTACCTGTGCAGCCACTTTCAGGGAGCTATGGACTTGGACCCTGTGTATATCAGTGCTGTTAAGAGTCCTGCCATTAATGGTGTACCTTCCCTTTACATTTGATCTCCCAAAGTGCAGCATCTCACACTTGCCCAGATTAAACTCCATCTGCCATTTATCCGCCCATATCTGCAATTTATCTATATCCTGCTGTATCCTTTGGCAATCTTCTACACCGTCCACAACACACCAATCTTTGTGTCATATGCAAACTTACTAACGCACCCATCTATGTTTTCATCAAGTCATTTATATATCACAAACAGCAGAGGTCCCAGTACAGATCCCAGCAGAACACCACGAGTCACAGACCTCCAAGCCAGATTAAGTCCCATTATTCACTACCGTCTTCTATGGGCAAGCCAATTCTGAATCCAAATAGCCAATTCACCTTGGATCCCATACATCTTAATTTTCTGGATGAGCCTAGCATGAGGGACCTTGTCAAATGCCTTACTACAAATCCATGTAGTCAACATCCACTGCTCTACTTCCATTGATCACCTTGGTCACCTCCTCGAAAAACTCAATCAAGTTAGACATAACCTGCCCTGCATAAAGCCACACTGACTGTCCCTAATTAGGCCATGCTTTTTCAAATATTCATATATCCTATCCCCAGGAATCCTCTCCAATAGCTTCCCTCCCACTGACATGAGACTCATTGGTCTGAAATTTCCAGGATTATCCCTATTTCCTTTCTTAAACAAAGGAACAACATTAACTACTCATTAAGAAATACTCAAAATATTAATTAAAAAAGAAACTAAAAATGCACTCACACTTAACAAAAAACCATTAGAAGCATTTGTTAATTGACTGCTACTTACCATTCGGGGAAAAGCCACTTTTTCCTATGGTTTCAGTACATCAACAGCTGATCTCACAGTATAACCTGAGGAAGTCTGCACTGCCCCTGTGGATTCCAGGAGAATTCCCACATGGCACGTGTTTGCTGCCACTTAGCTGAACAGAAGGCTGGATTCTGGATGCATGCTGGAGTCCCTTCTACCAGGATCAGTGGATAAAAAGATTTTCAATAAATGATTGGGACCCTCATAATGGAGATACAAAAATGGATATGAGGTTAAAAACAGAATTATTATGGGTTGAAGTAAGAGAGAAGGGTCATAGCATGCTAATAAACATATACTGTAACCCCACCTAATACAAAGGAAATGAAGAAATATGAGAACATCTGCAAAATGAGTAGAGGACATTAGATTAACAACAATGAGATACTGTAACTACTGCTAGATAAAAGGGGAAAAAAGAGGTAGCAAAAGAGGCAACAGTTTGTGCAGGTGTACACTCACTCATTACATTAAGAGCTGGACAAAAGAAAAAAAACTGCTGGATCTAGTAATGAACTACAACAGATGAGTAAATTCAGGAGAACATCAAGGCAATAGCAATCACAACATAATGAGGTAACAGACTGAAGAGGATATAGGTAAGAGAATGATCACTGATAAAAGAAGCTATTTCAAGAGGATTAGAATAAAAATGTGGGATAGGATCTAAACTTTTAGTGAAAATTACTGGAACAGTAGTGGGAAACCTTGAAAATAGTGATATAATATCAGGAGAAAACTATCCTACAAAAAAAACCTACCTTGTGGATGAACCCACCACAGATAAATAAAGGGAAATATAATTCCCTAAGCAAAGGAATGGATGGCAAAAGGGAATGCATATAAGATCAGGAATAAGTCATAATGCAAGTAGAAATACAGGGTAACAACAATAATTAATCAAAGGGATGTAAAAAAATAATGCATTCTACAGAAATAGTAATAAAAATCAATGTGGCCACAAGGTCTAATGACAGGAAAATAGCAGAGTGTAGTAACTCACCGCACCAGCATCGAACCGGCTCCCGACATCGCGAACGTCATCGGAGGCCCCGATCCAAGATGGCGCGGGGCCCTCCTTCTTCCCCATCATCGAGCTAGGAAAGCCTGCATGCAGAAAGGTCAGGTGACCCACACGTGATGTCAGTGCAGGAACTGTAGCGCCGGAAGTTTTGGGATATTAAAGGCGCACCGTGCCTGTTGTTCATTCGACTTCTGATTTCGAACCAGCGACTCTGTCTTCATTTGGTAGTGTGTAGCTAGCCGCTACAAGAGACATTAAATATTTACTTTGCTTCAATACTCTCCAGAGAAGATAATGTGTTGGACATGACATCAGAAGAGATTGAAAAGAATACAGAGATAACATTTTAAAAAGTGGGGAGTTAATTGATAATCTAATCAAAATTAAAGTGGATTTCCCAGCTGGACTGCATCCATGTATTTAATGGAAAAAACTGAATTTCTGAATTATAAACATACATTAGAAAATAAATTAGTGCCAGAGGAGTAGTGAGGGGTGGGGCAACTAATTTGATCCTTATCTATAATTGAAGTGAGATGAACTCTTCACATACTGTAAACCAAACGGTAGCAGGAATGGTAATAGAATAATTGACGATGTAATAAAGACATCTAGAAGCTGAAAATATTTTTAAAAAAAGTAGCCAGCATGGATTCTAGAAAAGCTTGACCAGCATTATTGAATTCTTTCAAAGAGTAACATAAAGGTAACACAATTTTGTAATTTATTTGGAAGCCCTTTAATAAGGTAAACACATAGTTGACTAATGGCCTGAAGTCAATACATGTGGAGAAAGGAATAGAGTGCAGGGTGGGGAGATTAAAGAGTTATCCAGATTGGCAAGTAAGTGCTGTGGAGTCAAGAATGGGAAATAGAATTTCAAAATTTTCTGATGACTAATTGCTGAGGATTAATGCAGTGAAATCATTTTTGCCAGGTTGATCGACACTAACCTAACTTCTACTTCAAAAATTATTGCAGGAAGATATTCATGAACTTGCAGCACTGATGTGTAATTGCCAAGTAATGCACTTAGATAACTGCAAGACAATGCATTTTGTTAGAAAGATTAGGGAGACCACATACTTCTGGACTAAATTGAAGAAAGGGCCAAAATGATTTGGATGTACAGAAGAAAGATCACAAAAAAATGGCACATTAGTAACATCAGCTTAAAAAAAAGCAAACAAAATACCAGGGTTCATTTTGATAGGATTAGAATTGACAAAAAAAAGTTATGCAAAACCTGAGCTTTGAGTAGGAACATGCCAAACAGAGACAGGAGGCTGCCCGACTTAGGCAGATGGGGGACTACTTTGATTGGAAAAGTCAGCCATTTTTACTCATGGATTTGGGGCGTCCTGTGTAGTGCAGCTTTGCCAGCTCCATCAGAGATAGAGTGAGCGAGGCCCTACTGAAAGAAGCCACAGGAACTCAGCACACTTTGCTTTCATGGGAAGAGAACCCTCAAGATTTTAAGGTACCCTTGAGACTCATGTTGTACTTCACCACCACAATCTTCATCCAAATCCTAGCTGTGGCACTAACATCATGTTGTGGACTGTTCTCTTGCCTTCCCAACCGGATCCTTTCTTGCCTGTTGGCTGAGATCCCAATCCTGCTACCTGGAATATTTAACATGGTCAGAGCCTGGGCAGGTATTGAGAGTAAACTGGGTGGCATTTTCCTCCCTTCCACAATTAAAATTGTCCTCAATGTCTCTCAAATCACACTGTGGGATACTAATGCATGTATGCTCATATAATTCTATTGCAACTTCTCTCCACTGCTTCAGCATCAAGCTATTTAACATTAAATTATTAATGCCTCAGCCTAATTCCAAGGCTGATGACACATTTTTAATCAGTTGAGAAAGTCGGAACAAACCTTTCCTGAATTTATAATATCTAAACTTCTAACGTCAAAGCAAAGTAAAATAATTAAAATGACCACTGCAGAGTCATCTGTTGTTTAAATGATCTTTATTTTGTAATACTTTAGGTCAAAGCTTCAAACTCCAATTTTTTGTGGCTTTTCTTTTTTAAACACTAAAGACACTATTCATGCACAATCCACGGTTTAAATGAATCACTTCTATTGCTTCGGCCCGTCTGAAACATTGGGAGACCAGACGGAACAAATAAAATGAAAAGAAAACCTTAACAAACCAACAACATTGCTGAAACGCTGAGGTCTGGGATTGTGTGCGTAACAAAGTTATTTCCAGCATTTCCCCAAATTAAATAAAAAGTCGTCAAAAGGAAAAAAAAAATTCCAGAGTACCTTTTTAAAAATTCATTTTCACAGTAGAGGAAATTTCACATCAAATGTACAAGTAACACTTCTTCCAAAAGAGGACATACAGGCAAAGAAATAGAAACAAAAAAATGATGTCATGATACGTTGAACAGCAATATTCAATCCTCTTCCAATTCTTGTTTTCCTATGGTTTGAATGTATGACATTCAGCATCTCTTCAAATTGTTCTTAAAATACTTTCATTAGCTACAACAAAATTTTCTTACATACTTAAATAAACACATCAGTGATAATTTGTTTTATGTTGCGAGTGGAAGGTAATGACAATTTACTAGCAGAAAGATACAAAGCAGGGAATGATGGAAAAACTTGGAATGGATCTCATTTAAGGAAGGTGCATTAAAAGAATGTTTGCTTCAGTTTTGGCCTTAGCCTTCTTAAATCAAAGTATTGCTGGAATGTTTATAATTAGCATCTTCTTGCACTTCTATAAATCATGATTTTTTAAAAAAATAAAATGAAAGTATTTGCTTCTGTGGTGCTGATGAGGCAGACTAGCGGCTGAAGAGTTCATTCCAAAATGATCAACGGACAATTTTAGGGAAAGATCAAATGTGTGGTTTTTCTATATATAAAAAAAACCAGAACTACAGCAAATAAAAATTTCCTTTTATTCACCCTCTCCTGACAGCACAGTTACACATGGAAAACAGTTTAAAAGGCACCATCCAGGCAGACAAGCCTTTGCCACCTCTTTCAAATGCCCATTTCTCACTGTCGGTCTGGATATTGTCAGCAGATAGCTGGGCTGCACGTGGCTCACAGCTCTGTCGGGTTATTGTCTTTGCCATGTTTCAAGATGAATGCCCTTTTCAAGCAGTTAATGCCAGGAAGCGATCATTAGCTGGCAACTTGACTGATCTTTATCCATACCCCAAAGAGAGGTATAATTGCTAATTATAGCACACATACTGAAATCAGCACAGTTCCAAGGGGTGAATCTGGTACCTCCTGGTCTATTAAGGTCTGTACTACATTGGTGCTGCACTCAATAACGAAACCTTTTAAAAAGCAAATAGTTTTTTCCTGACAAACTAAAGCACTAGAAATTAAGTACGATGTTGTGTCCTTATATTTGGTCAGAATTGGACAAATCAAAACCAACCTTTCCTCACAAGGAAAGAAAACATATTAAAATGCAGGGGATTTCTTTAACCACCCATCAAAATGTTCTGTATTAAAACCTTAAAGGAACTTATTCCCTTTGGGTGGTCTTTGAATGCAGTTTGTTTGGAAAGAATGAACTTTGACACTTCTTTCTGACAAAGCCATAGATTCTTAATACTGCTAGAATGGAAAATAATGAATGTCTTTATCTGATTTACAGCTTTCCTAGAAATACTTTACCTTTGTGAACTAACAATTAATTGCAAATGGTTTTCTGAAGCTTGAGTGGAGATAAATAAACATTTGAAAAAACGGAGTACACATTTACAAAACACTGCTACTTTCCTTGACTGTAATGGCAATTCACTGTTAATGCAAGGAAAATCTGCCCTCCTTCCTTATCTCAGCACAGTAGGTCCTATACCTCTGAAGTAAATTAGGAATATTGCTAACAAGCTCATTGTTAAGAGCCTGCATGCTATCATTCAATAACTTTACCACACCATCGACAGAATATCAACAACCCCTTGAAGAACATTGGGTCTGACACATTTCCTTCACCAGTTCATCTTTCAGTATGGCAACCCTCACCATTATTAGTCACCAAGATACCACATACAACAATTCATGTTGTTATGCAGGTTTATTTAATGTTAGTCATAATGGTGCTGCTGCTGATGAGCGAGTGTATAACTGTATTGTGACCATACTCTTGGGCCTTGGGAGACAGGGAAAGGGTACTATCATCAACTGTTTCACTAGGAGAAGGAGTGACCATATCAAGAGCACCAGGCTGCCCTCTTTGCAACTTGATTAATGTCTGCAAAAAGTTTCTCAGTTTCCAACATAATTAACATCCTTGAATGTTATTTTATCAGCCATACTGAATAAACACTGTATGGCCTATTCAGCCCATCTAAATTCTGCAGGATCTTTCATTTTTAATTAAATCTCATTACCAAATAGCTCGCCATATATACAACAGGTGTTTCTGATGACAGGCTACTCTTTGGAACCCTGTTTTTCCATTAATATTTTCTTTAAGGTGGCTTAGAGCAAAGCCCATCTCTACAGTGTTTATTTATTTCCCAGGGTCTGTTAATGCCTTTGGTCATTTTGAAGACTCATCAAGAGTCTTAGTCACAGACGAGATTGACTTTTTTTTGTTGAAAGTAGTGATGCCACAACAGAAGTCTTACATCAGCCTGGCATGAATAACATTTGGAAGATCTAACGAGGGTTCCAAGGAACATGTGATACCATGGGTAGGGTGGAGAAAGCATACATGTCTACATCTGCCATATGGGCTGTATGGGGAATAAAGACTGCTCAAGTCACACCTAGGGATGAGTACATGAATCTTCCTTTTCCTTTCCCCCAGAGCTCACTCTTTTAAACTAACATCCCAAGCTCAGTAAAAAGGGCTTCAGTCAGAAATAAAACAATGCAGTTATTCAGTGCAAGTGTAAACAGTTAGGAAGGCTTGAGATCAATTCATTATTGAGAGGAATGTGCAGATGGTTTTTTTTGACACAAATGTGACAGGTTTTAAAGTCTGCACACTTATAAGAACCTAATTTATCTAAAACCTCTTTTTGGAAAGTGCAAATAGTAGACAGCTGTGTTTGCCAAGCATGAATCAGGCAGTAACCCTGATGAAGGGCCTTTCTGTTTCCCCTCTGGCATTTGGTTCAGTGGGAGCAAGGGGCAGGAAGAGGTGGTGGTTGTGTTTGGGGTATAGAGCGATTGACTCACATTCTGCTCACCTCATCTTGCTTAATTATCGTTATTAGCTATCACATTGTCTCAGAAAATGGTTTATGGGACCATGTAAGAGAAAAAAAATCCATAAACACACAGACAATATTTCTATTTCAATCCTTTTAAGCTTCCATGCAAAATGGTTCCCACCACGGCCTGACAAAGTCGTTATTAGAACATTAGGCCTTTCTCCTCTTGGGCAAAGTTACTAATAGTTGGGTTCATGGCCTCCTTACTGCGATCGTGTCAGGGCATTTTGAGTCTTCCTTTTGCCATAAATGCCTTGTATGCTTTTAACAAACTACACTATCACCATTGGGCCCACATTTATCAATTGGCTTTATATCAATAGAAATCGAACTTTTCCATAATACTGTGGTTGTCCGGAAAGCAGAAAAAAAATCAATATATTTAACAGAAAACCCAACAGTTCCAATTCCATTATTAATAAATATTAAGACAATATACTAAAGAAATATCAAGAGATAGACTTGAAACCTGTATAAAATATATATATATACACAAAGGAATGAAAACTTCATTCATCACAGCACTGCGAATGTGTTATAAAGCAATACCGAAGAACTTAAGGCCTCTTTATTTAGTCTGACAGAACATCTCTCTTCTGGAAGCATGACATGGTTTTGTACTCACTGGAACATGGAATTATCCAGACATTTATTCAACGATCACAGAAATGTCTGAAAAGTTTCATCACTTTTCCAAAAGGCTTCACTCATTTGCTACAACTTACAGCCATGAGTCCTCTAAGCCTGGATATTTAACAAATGTGTCAAGTTCTCTATTTAGACCCCCAAAACAACCAAATGGTTAAAAAAAATTGTTTTATGTGTTTGGAGGAGAAAAAAAAAGTGGAAAAATAAGAGACACCACAATGCCTTATCAATATGGGCAATTCTGTTTGAAATTAAGAATCCAGATGGGATCAAACAAGATGTTAAGGTGAAAAGAAACATCACTGTAGTACCCCATCACTGTGCTAGCTTTCTCTGTCCTGCAACGGAAGGAGATCAAGGTTTCTCCAGGTGAGACACAGTCCAGCTCTGGTTAGCCCCTCTTTCACGGCAGGAGGGAGGGGGAGAGGGGTGACGATGGAAACCATCCCTTGCTCTAACGGTTGTTCTTAACGGCCTCCTTGGCTGCGATTATCAGAGGGGTGAGGCTCGAGAGTGGCTTAGCAAACTTCAAGAATGGATGCTGTAAAGATAACAACATATTCATGTTAAACTAAGGAAAAGAGTAATGTACAACTGCAACATTGCTGCAAATATCCATTTAAAACTATGGCTACAAAACACTGTGGAAAACAGTCGATCTTTTTATCCTATGTCATTGACTGAAGTTGAACGATTTACATAAAAGCCGCAGAAATCAGCAACCAGAACAAATTGTGCCAGTAGCTTCTTGGAGCTCCATTGTTCCACCACAATAACTGCTCTGGAATTAGGATTAAAATCTTCTTCCCGTACAAAAATAGGAGGATATCTGCTACGCTTTGCAAGAAGTTGCAGAGCAACTTTAAGGTGAGCTTATGGGTGACACAGCTTTAAGGTGAGAGGGGGAAACTTTAAAGAGTGGTAGATGCCTAGAACACACTGCTAGGGGTGGTGGTGGAAGGAGACATGATAGTGGCACTTAAGGAGTACTTAGGCACATGAACATGCAGGGAATGGAGGGATATGGATCATGTGCAGGCTGATAGGTTTAGTTTAATTTGGTATCATGGTCAGCACAGACATCACAGGTTAAAGGGCCTGTTCCCGTGCTGTGCTCTTCTACGTTCCATGTTCTAAAACAACTCCAAGGAAATTCTGGACCAACAATCTTGAATTCCAAACACAGTTGATACCGGTCCATATCAAAACAGGTCTGTGTGGACTTGATCCACAACACATCTTTCCCCATTAACCAGTTTAAATGCTTGCTGTATTTCCCCATGATGGAATGTTTGGTCAGCAATCATTGCTGGGGTTCATGCATCACTGACACTCATGGGTAATCAAAGACTTCTTGAGTGTGTCTGGGGCACAGGCAAAAGAATAAACAAAAAGAAAAATGCAACACTGAAGGAAAAAAGGCACATTAAAAAAAAGCTATATTTCTCCAAGTGATAAGCAGACAGATTGGACAGAACATTTTAGAACAGCCTAATGAAATGAAAAACTACAGGCTTCCATGAGGTTGTCTATAAACAGGAAGGTTTTTACTTGTAAAATTGGTGCTGCTTATGATGATCAAAGGCAATAACGGAGAACGGATCACAGTCCACAATGGCAACAAGCTCTTCCAGATCAAGTTTTGGACAGCTAAACAGCTTCTAATCTCTATCCCATTCTCTGCCGTGACTTTTTTCAAACACTCAAACTGAGAGGTAGAAATGTAAAATATACACAACCTGCAGAAGCTCCTTGGCTGAGCCTCGGCGTTCTACGTCCATTTCCAAGCAGCGATTGAGGAAATCCCTGAAGACTCCTGAGAGTTTCTCTGGGTTCTGCAGCTCTGGAGTCCCATTGGTAGCAATCAAATACAAAGCCTAATAATCAAAAGGCAACATTGACAGAAGAGCCATTAACAGCTTTCTTTTAAGAGTAATGTTAGGCATCTGAAATCATTAGCAAGCAGAGATGAAGACAACACATCCAATTAAAACAAAGGCCACTTCTCTTTAAAAATTCTGCAATGAATAGTGAATACCAGTGATGCATTGCTAGAAGTGAACTGAAATAAACTGAGTTATGGATTCAGGCAATAACATGCAGCAAAACAGATACTGGAACTCTACTGCTCAGTAAATGCTGACATTGCCTGTGCATCTGACATTTAGGTAATTCAACACTGTGGTATGGCAATTAGCCATTTAGATCCAGATGTCCCATGGTAAAATGGTTCTGCACTGAAGTAGATGATCTCAAACAGCACAGTATGAAATATTATGCATGACCTTGGGGCTCCTGGGCTGAAGTGACAGACAGAAAAAGAATCAGTCCAATATCAACTCTCAATCACCATCCAAAGTCTAGGTCACTTGACTTGAGGATATAATCAGGCTTGGTTGCAATGTTGCTGCTGCTTGTACTTGGAAACTGTCTTCAAGCCAATTACTTCAAAAAGTGATGAATTTTTGAAGAAGTTGGAGAAGCACAGAAGGAAGATTTTGTGATAAGTTAGTTGCGCGAGATGAGGTAAAGTGGTGTGTGCAACATAGTCCTGATGAATGGCTGTCTCTGGGCTGAAAATTCTGTGCAAAATGTTCTACATGGGCAAATCAGTACACAGTATTCAGCAAAAAGGTGAAAAATACAACAATGAAATAAAATGGATGAACGTTAAATTGAATAATTGATTTTATATCCTTTCCTTTAAAAAAAAAGATCCAGGACTGAAGATCATTTCCCCTTATAACCTGACTATTTACGTAATTAAAGAAATATTGTAGCAACCTCAGGGGATGCCAGTGAGGTTAAGAAGCTAACCTTCTGCAATGAAGAGTGTTGCAACCTTAACATTTGTGTTGCCAGACCCTTGGTGATTACATACTCTCTTCATCACAAACTTGCTCCACAGTGCATGGAGGAATTGTTAACACCCATTCCATTCAAACTCCATCAATGGAGACATAAGAGACTGCAGATGCTGGAATCTGGAGCAACACACAAAAAGCTGGAGGAACCCAACGGGTCAGGCAACATATTTGGAGGGAAATGGACAGTTGATGTTTCGGGTGGAGACCCTTCATCTGGACTGAAAGATAGAGGGGAGATAGCCAGTATAAGGTGTAGGGAAGGGATGGGGCAAGAGATGGTGGTGGGGGGGGGGAGGGGCGGGGGATGATGGGTGACTGGGAAGAGACAAAGGATTAAAAGGTAAAGGACTAGGAGAGGGAAGTGGAGCACACAATAAAAGGGAAGGAGGTGGGGAGGGGAACCAGTGTGAGGAGTGTGTGGGTAATGGGGAGATGGAGGAGAGGGAAGATACAGTGATGGGGACTGGGTAGGTCAGGAGGAGAGAGAAAAGGGACAGAGGGGGAGCAGTTTATCGGAAGTTGGAGAATTCAAATGTTCACACTATCAGGTTGTAGACTACCCAGGTGGAATACGAGGTGCTGTTCCTCTAGTTTACGTTTAGCCTCATCTTGGCAACAGAGGCGGCCAAGGACAGACATGTCAGTGCAGGAATAGGGAGGAGAAATAAAATTGCTGGCAATGGGGAGATCGAGATGGCCCTGGCAGATGGAGCGCAGGTGTTCGGCGAAGCAGTCGCCCAGTCTGCATCTGGTCTCATCAATGTAATGTCCTGGGAGTGGGGGTTGGTGGGAGAAATGGTCACCATTGTGCAGAAACTCAGTTGGAACAGCCACATGAACAGTGTGGCTGTTCCATCACCCACAAGTCACGAGTCAACAGTATGGGAGCATGCTCTCCATTTGCCTGGAACACCACAGAAGACAAACCACCCCATCTATCAGCTCTGAACATGCACTCCCTCCATCACCAGCATCCCATTCCTGTAGTGTGTGCCCTCCACAAAATGAACTGTATTTACTCATCTAATCTACTCTGCAGCACACTTCAAACACATGGGCTCCACCACCAAGAAGGACAATGGCATAAGGTGCATAGAAATACTACTAACTGCAGGTTCCCCTCCAGGTCACACACCATTCTCACCTAGAAATATTTGCCCATTCCTTCATCTTTTTCTGGGTTTAAATCCTGGAATCCCTCTCCCCGACAGTGCCGTGCAACATCCTTCATCAGAAGGACTGCAGCGATTCAAGGCAGTGATTCAGAATCTCCTTCAAGGGCAATAACTCTGTGTTTGTCAGTAGTGTCCATGTTATTATCTCCAATACCTCCAAAACTTCCAATAAATGCTGGCCTTGACGCTGATGTCCAGAACCCATAAATGAGAAAAGATAGTCTCCAACTCCACAAGAGTCTGAATATCTTGCATCATACCTATGCTATGCAGAATCCATTCAAATCACAGTTTGCAGTTCAAACTTTTCCTTTTAACTCAGGCTCCTGGAAGTTCTGTCTTCTGTGCCAATTTATTAGTGCTCCTTTTACCAACTAATCTCCCCTCTTCATCCTTCAACCCACTCATCAGGTTGTTGATGTTCACTTTGTTCATCAGCGACCAAAATCACGTGCGCCTTGCGGCAAACACAGGTATCTCCGTCCTATTGATATGCATCACTTATGCCTGTACCTCCCAAAAGTGGGTGATAATCCACCTCTAGTGTCCATTACTGATAACTTGCAAACCTCATTCACTGAAGTCACAAAAGTGTTTTGGTCCCTAGTGACTATTCTTTTCGATAGTTCACAGGATGTCGATATTGCAGGCAGGTCAGCATTTATTATCCATCTCTAATTGTCCCTGGAGTCAAGTGCCCTGCTGGGCCATTTTAGAGCTAACCATCATCCTAAAGTTACTTGTGAGCCAGACCTGGAAAAACATGGCCAAATTCCTTCCCCCAAGGGGCAGGAGTGAAACACGTGTTTTATTACATATTACAATAAAACACCATTTCATTGTCACTCTTACTGACACTAGATTTAAATATCCAAGTTTAAACTCTGCAGTAACTACAGTGAGGTGTGAACTTGTTTCCAGATCAATAGGCCAGGCCAGTTAATCACAACGCACTTTTACCTTGCTGTCCTTCCTCTTTAGTGCAACTTCTGATTACTGTCATGTGTTAAGCAGTAAAGCTTGGAAATGTGAGGAGATAGAGTGGCTGAAGGGAGGAGAATATAACCGTCACAAATTATTATTCCATTGTTTAATGAACTGGTGATTGCTAACATTTGGTTTGCCCACATGTTCAAAAGATAACCAAACACTGGTACATTCAATCAACCACAATGTTCCATTTTGTCACAATCAGCTTACCCTGAGAGGGTTTTCATTCAGATAAGGCGGTTCTCCTTCAATCATTTCAATTGCCATAATTCCTAATGACCATATGTCCACCTTTGGGCCATAGGCTTTCCTTGTGACTACTTCAGGGGCCATCCAGTATGGTGTCCCCACCATTGTGCTCCGTTTATTCTGCTCAGGGGTGATTTGAGCACAGAATCCAAAATCAGCTGAAAATTGAAAATAAAATTAATATTACTAATAGAGCGACAGATATTAACTGATCATCCAGTGCAGGAAAGGGCCAAACCAATTGAAGCCATACTCTGGTTTTGACCATGGCTCTCCTTTTGACTATTCCCAGGAACAATCAGCAGAACTAATGGGCACTGAATAAAGAAGTTGGGATGTTATGTTGCAGTTGTACAAGATGTTGGTGAGGCCGCATTTTTAAAACTGTGTTCACTTTTGGTCACGTTGCTATAGGAAAGATGCCATTAAGCTGGAAAGAGAGCAGAGGAGATTTACAAGGATGTTGAGGGACTCAAGGGACTGAGCTATGGAGAAAGATCGAGCAGGTTGGGACTTTATTCACTGGAGCATAGGAGAATGAGGGATGATAATATAGGAGGTGTATTAAAGCAGGACTGGCATAGATAAGGTGAATGTGCAGTTTTTATCCCCAGGGTTGAGGAACCAAGAACTACAGGGCAGAGCTTTAGGGTGAGAGGAAAGAGATTTAATAGGAACCTGAAGGGCAACCTTTTTCCACTCAGAGGCTGGTCAATATATGGATTGAGCTGCCAGAGGAAGTGGTTGAGGCAGGTACATTAACAACATTTACACTTGGACAGGTACACGAATGGGAAAGGTTTAGAGGGATATTGGCCAAACGCAGGCAAATAGGACTGGCTTAGATAGGAATCTTGGTCAGCATAGGCCAGTTGGGTTGAAGGGTCTGTTTCCATGCTGCATGGCTCTAATGGCCATTTACAGATCAGGCCTCAACTAGATTTTCCAGCTCTTCTCATTACTACCATCAGGGAGGAGGTACAGGAGCCTGAAGACCCAAACTCAACAATTCAGGAACGGCTTCTTCCCCTCTGCCTTCAGATTTCTGAACGATCCATGAACACAACCTCATTATTCCTTTTTTTGTGTTACTTATTTTACAATTTATAGATTTTTACATCTTTGCACTGCACTGCTGCCGCATAACAACAGATTTCACATCCTATGTCTGTGATAATAAATCTGGTACTTGGGGTTAAATAAGGCCTCAGTTTGTCACTTCCTTATACAGGCAGAGAATGTAATAAAAACTAATGGAGTATCATATTTATTGGACATTGGACTGTGGATGCTGGAACAACTGGAGCTCTTGTTCATGAGATGGATATTTTTTTAAATAAAAGGAACACTATTAAGGAATTGTGGAGCAAAGGCAGGTAAAATGAGCTGGGGTGCAGGGCAGCATATTCTCATTGAATGACAGGATGGGTCTGAGGAGAAAAATGGCCAAATCTAACCCTAATGTTTCTACATTCAGGGCTCACTGAGGAAGATGTGCTGCTCTAGACAGGTTTTTTTGTGTGTAGATGGCACTTGTGAGACCATGTATCCTGAGGGGATAAAGGAATTGTTGGGGAAATAGGGAGGGAAGAGTTGTTTTTATAAAAAGGGTCATCAGCACAATGCATAGGTTAATGTACTGAATCATTTTCTACTTACTTAATTTAACTGATCCATCCATTCCCAACAGGATGTTGTCACTCTTGATATCTCGGTGGATGACCTGATTGGAATGCAGGAATTCCAAGGCTTGCAAACACTAACAGAAGAACAATAGAATCACATTAAGAATTCTTTCCTTTACTTTCTGTAAACCTTTTAATTGTCACATGGGATGAAAACCTAGAAATAAAATTCCAATGCAACATCACTGAAATTTACCCTCAGTTACATATGTGCTAAACCTGTGATATAATGACATCTGTGTATCATTCAGTTTCTGAAATTTGGCTCTATTGACTTCAAAAAGAGCAGAATTTCAGAAGAAGAATTTAAAAAGCATCTGGACTGGTACATGGATAGGAAAGGTTTAGAGGGAAATGGGCCAAATGCAGGCAAATGGGACTAGCTCAGTTCGGCAAGTTGCTCGGCATGGACAAGTTGGGCCGAAGGGCCTGTTTCCCTGCTGTATAATTCTCTGGCTCAATAACTCTAATGCACAGGCAATACTATATTGAGTGTTTAGTGCATCTGACTGGGGATGAAATCCGATGCTAATGTTTCTTTCTCCACTGATGCAGCCTGACATGATGAACATTCGGCAATATTTTGTTTTCAATGCAGATGTTCAGCATACACAGTAATTTTGCTTTGTCTCTGTAGCATTTTATGCATCTTATGTTGCAACCATAATCACCTCAAACTACTCAACATCCAAGGATGAATTAGTCAATGAGACGCTGCAAAACCTTGTTTCACTAAGTCTTTCTAAAGTACAAACAACTTAAACATAAATTGCATGAACTATGGTTGTGTTTTACTCTTCAGGCTGCAAGGAACTGCCCTTCCCAAATATAGTATTTGCAGCTTGTACAGAAGAGACACCCCCTCGCCATTTCCTTATTCTGAGCTGTATTCTACAGAAAAAAGGAGCACACGTCACTGTCCCCTGCATCACCAGCTCTACAGGCTATTGGAGATTTATTATTTTTAATTTAATTCCAAGAGAATCAGGTGAACCCACTGTATGATACATATCTTAGCCATTCCTGGTGTTCTGATGAAACAGCCCCATTCCTGAGGGTCATGGAATCATGGAGATACACAACACTGAATTAGGCCCTTTACCTCACCAAGTTCATGCTGACCTTCAACCACCTATTTACATTAGTCCTACATTAAGATTATTTTCTCTCCAAAGGTGCTGCCTGACATGCTGAGTATTTGCCAGGTTTTCTAATCTGATTTCAGTTCCCTGGTTGTTTTCTGTGACAAAGATGGTCACCCTTTAATAAGACAACTTCTGGGTAATGGGAATCCTGAAGAATGCAGTTACACTTTACAACACCTTACCCATCCCCAAATAGGGCCAGTTGTTCTCTGTGCAATCTCCTTAATCTTGCTCATATTTCCTTATTTAGCCACAAGTTATCCAGTAAATCATTGTTTGACCACATGGTGGTGCCAAACTCAAAGTTTTAGCATTTATTCAAGGCAATGTTTGATTTCTCACTGGATCAAAAACTCTAATTTTGTACCATTGTATTCTATGCGCAAGCATCCTTATAAACTGCTATTCTGTCAATGACTGAACAAATTAGCAGCAAAGAACATTGGATCTCTTGATACTCATGGATTTTAAATTCTACATAATGCATTCCTGATAAACTATGTTCCCAGTTAGGACTTAATCGTCTGTCTGAATGCATAGGAAGCCAGGTACGAGTCTGAAGATGGAAGGGAAAATTCAACTTGTCCATCTCTGATCTACATTATTAACAGGTTTGATTATTTTGTCCAGCTGCTGACACACAGTCTGTGTGTGGATTACAGCACGGAAAAAGGCTGCTCTGTGTTTTTGCTCCATCCAAGCCAGTACCCACTCCAACCAAAGCTATTAGAATATGCTCCTTCTACTTTCTCCAAGATGCACTGCTCTGACTTCTCCTGCATATCTACTCCTTTTGCCTTAACCACTCCATGAGGCAGCATGCTCCATATTCGAACCATCGTCAGGGTCAAGAGGTTCCTCCTGAATTCCTTACCAGATTTACGAGCAACTATTGTATTTTAAGGTCTCTAGCTTTGGACCTGCACAAATGGAAACACTTTCTTTATGCCTATTCTAACAATACTTTCATTGTTTTCAGTTCACCTTTTTTCAGAAAAGAGCGCCACTCCTTCCCGATGGTTTTAACCTCTCAGTTCTGGTGTCATCAATGCAAATTGTTTATTTGCATCATCTCTGGTGCCTCTAAATCCTTACTGTAACATGGAGATAGGAAATGTGCACAGGGGTCTTAGTGTGTGGGCTTGTTAACTTGGATTGCTGCCTTTGATGATTTAGAGTCATACATAGTGGAAACAGGCCCTTTTACCCAACTAGTCCATGCCAACCAAGGTGCCTACCTGAGCTCGTCCCATTTGCCTGCACTTGGCTCACATCCCTCTAAATCTCTTTCCTATCCGTGTACCTGTCCAAATAGCTTCTATATGTTGTAATTGTGTCTGCCTCTACCACCTCCTCTGGCAGCTTGCTCCATTTACCCACAACCATCTATGTGGAAAAACTCTCCTCTCTGGTCTTTTTTAGATCTTTCCCTTCTCACCTTAAATCTGTGCCTTCTTGTTTTAGAGTCCCCTGCCCTGTGACCATTCATCTTATCTATGCCCCTCAAGATTTTATAAATCTCTACAAGGTCACTTCCCTCGGCTCCTTTGCTCAAGGGAAAACAGTCCCAGCCTACAACTCAAACCCTCCAGTCCCAGCAAAGTGATTTGTAAATCTTCATTCTGTTTTGGCATTATCAAATGCGTGTTAGACCTCCTTACTCTGCCCAAAAAAGTGCACCACCTCATTACATATCAAAGTTGTAATTCACTTTCCAGTTACGTGGATATTCCTCAAGTTTATGGATTTCGCCTTCTTGTTGATGTCTTTATTCAGCAGAGAGTGCCAGCAGAGTCATAGAATCATGGAGAGATACAACACAGGATTAGACCTTTTGGCCCACCAAGTTCATGTTGACCATCAACCACACATTTACACTAATCCTTTTTATTCTCCCTACATTCTCATCAACTCCCTCCCCCCCCCCCCCCCCCCCCACAAGATTCTACCACTCATCTACACACTAGTGGCAAGTTACAGCAGCCAGAACATATCTATTCACACTCCTTTGCAGTGTGGCAGGAAATTGGAATGCCCAGGGAAAACTCACTCACTCACAAGAATGGGCAAACTTCACACAAATAGTGCCAGAGGTCAGATTTGAACCCATGTCTCTGGCACTGTGAGGCAATGTCTCTATCAGCTGTGCCACTGGCTGCCCAGAGGAGGAGGGGGAGATATAGGGAAAGGTATGTGGTGAGAGTGATGCATTCAGAATCAGACAAGGTGGTTTGATCAGGACTACAGGTATAAAGTGGGGAAAGTTAGATGTTTATCCTGAGAGAAGGAATTGGAGAGGAAAACTCTTTTGAGGTGACATCTTAAAATGGGATCTATAGTCCTGGTAAAGTGAGACAGATATAAATTTATAAAGCAAGATGTAGAATGTCATTGATCACTGGAAGATTAACAATATGAGGATAATCTTATAATAGGAGTCTTATGAGGATAGGCTGATTGAGCTAGGTCTTTTCTCTTTGGAGGAGGAGGAGGAAGAGGAGGATGACAAGTGACTTGATAGAGATGTACAATATGATAAGAGGCATAGATCAAGTGGACAGTCAGAGACTTTTTCCCCAGGGCAACAATGGCTAACACGAGGGGACACAAGCTTAAGGTGAGTGGAGGAAGATACAAGGGGGATGTCAATTTATTTACTTATTTATGTTTTTTTTTTTGGTTTTTTTTTTACAGAGGGTGGTGGGTGCATGGAACGTACTGCCTGCAGAGGTTGTGGGGGCAGATACATTAGGGACATTTAAGAGACTCTTAGATAGACACATGAATGATAGAGAAATGGGGGGCTATGTGGGAGGGAAGATGACATATCTTTATTAATCACATGTACATCAAAACACAGTGAAATACATCTTTTGCGTAAAGTGTTCTGGGGGCAGCCCGCAAGTGTTGCCATACTTCCAGCACCAACTTAGCATGCCCACAACTTCCTAACCCATACATCTTTGGAATGTGGGAGGACACCGGAGCACCCGGAGGAAACCCACGCAGACACGGGGAGAACGTACAAACTCCTTACAGACAACGGCGGGAATTGAACCCAGGTCGCTGGTACTGTAATAGCATTACGCTAACCGCTACACTACCATGCCTGCCAAGAGCAGGATAAAATGTCGGCACAACATCGTGGGCTGAAGGGCCTGTACTGTGCTGTAATGTTCTATGTAATATCCTATTTTTAAAACATCCTTACAATTGTCATAGCTAATGTAGTTTGATCATTCTAACAGGGTGTGGTTGAAGTGCAGAAAATTGTTGCTGCCCTTCCCAGATCTGAGTGCATGTTAAAACTAAGGAAAAAGCAAATGCCCTTGTTTAAATAACTGCCCTGCATTTAAATCCCTCATATGAGATTACAATTACATGCTTTCCACTCTGCAGACTGCAAATACAAATGTGATCCCTTCCTTTACAATCACGTATGATTTGACAAAATAACTTAGGTAGGACATTGTGGAGTGTATTGGAGGCTGACTTGTAACTGTAAAAATTACAACCTTGTTCTATCTAATGTTAATGGGTCTCTTGAAATTGTAAGTTGCTGTACAAATTAGACAGACTGGATTGATCAGCTACATTAAGCACAATCCTAATTAGTTGTGTGTCATCATCAGGTCAGTACAGCTTTTCCATTTAATGAAATGTAGTGGGGGTCTTTGTTTTGTGCAGGCTAACTCATTTACTATTCCAGCCACTCATTATCACTGCAGATCAGGGGTAATCTGAGATGTGCTGCAAAGTGAGAAGGTAAAATTCAAGAACTTTTCAGACTAACTAGCCTGACTGCAATATCCCAGCTATAATGTTGGGTAAATAGAGAAAAGTGGATGGCTCATAGAGCAGGAGAGAGAGATTTAAATAATGGGCATAAAACATGGGGGATGCAAGGAAAAGCCTTTCTATTCAGTAGAGAGATCACTTCCCTTTAAGGGGGATGGAAACAGTCAATCAGGCTTTCAAGTAAGTATTAGATAGGCAGCCGAGGAAAAATAATGGGGAAGGTGCAAGGAAATGGGAGGAATAGATTGCTTTATAAACTGCTAGCGTGGACTCAATGGGTGCAATATCCTCCTACTTTGCCACAGGAACTGTATTCTTCTATTGTAGCTAGCTTCAGAGGGATATTCCCCAAGCCAAGAGTCTACAACAGCCCCCATCTTAAATACTTATATTAAAATATTTTGTTAAATTACAAGATTAAACATTTTTCAGCTCTTATTCATAAAATGAATGGTCTCCTAATTGAGACCCGTCGAGGGAGGAATTCATCTTTGACGCATGCCAAGTTCGGTACAAGTATCAGCTGTCAGCTAGACCCACCTCCCCACATTCAGCTAACTGGAACTGAATTACAATTAGTGGTCAATAGTTTCAGTCACAGTGAAACTTCTCTGCCTTTATAATAGTGGTGGTATTAAAGTGGCTAGCAGCACAAATCGTCACTTCACTGCATAATAAACTCCACAACAAGAGTTAACGCTCATTACTGTCTTCTTAGTAAGTTGTTCTATGGAATTTCCAAACTTTCAAAGTTATTAGTAGGGCAGATGACCAGAAGCTTGGTCAGAAAGGTCATTTTTTTTAAAGAGTACATGACAGAACAGTAATGAAGGGTGAAGGAAAAATGGAAAGTGGGGAAAAAAAAACATGGTGTGGCAGTCAGGATACACACATGAATGGACACAGGGATCCTACATCCTGGACTATTGATCCCAACACGACAGCTGGGGAATTTAAGTTCAGTAATTAAATCAATCAGAAATGAAACGATAGTCTCAGTAATGGTGACCATGAAACAGTCAGATAGTCATTAAAAAAAAATTTGGTTCACATATGTCTTTCAGGGAAGGAAGTCTGCCAAGCTTACCCTGAACTTTGAAATGGTTAAACAAGACACTGGTTCAAACCAATTAAGGATGGATAATAAATGCTGGGACACATCCAGTCAATGAAAAATAATCAGAATATTTCTGTTCAGCTACCAGAACAATTTTTTTAAAAATGCCTGGATTTTGCTGGCAAAACCCCTTATGGGTTTCTGTGGGTTTAGGACCTCAGGTGAGTGTGGAATTCCTGACTTGCTGCCTTATTTTTGCCAGCTATTTCCCAGCTGGGGTCCTCACACAGCCGCAGAGCAGATCATTATAGAGGCACTTACAGTGGCTGTCCAGCATTTACAACTAGTTACTGGCTTCATTTTTAAATAGTACTTAATGTTCAATAGCTTTAAAAATTTCCAAATATCAGTGACAGTAAGCAACAGTTAAAAGGTCCCCCAGAGCTTTGGCAAACGTGGGGTGCAGGACTTTGCCAATTGTCCAGGCTCTGGGGGCAGCCCCCAGGTCACACTGCTGGAGTCTGGAACCCTTTTTGCTGGCGAGATAAGCCCCCACATCCCAATAAGGTAAGCATGGGAATGCAGTCATAGAGTCACAGAGTTACAGAAAGGGAACAGGCCCTTCAGCCCATCCAGTCTGCTGCATCAACCATCAACCACCCGTTTACACTAATCCTACATTAATTCCATTTTATTTTCCTCATCTTCCCATCAACTACCCCCAAATTCTACCATTTACACATTAGGGGCAATTTACAGTGGCCAATTAACCCAACAACCTGCACACCTTTGGGATGTGGGAGGAAACCGAAGCACCCAGACAAAACCCACGCGGTCATAGGTAGCGGTTAGCATAACGATATTACAGCGCCAGAGACCCGGGTTCAATTCCCGCTGCTGTCTGTATGTTCTCCCCGTGTCTGCATGGGTTTCCTTTGGGTGCTCCGGTTTCCTCCCACATTCTAAAAGACGTACGGGTTAGGAAGTTGTGAGCATGTTATGTTGGCACCGGAAGCGTGGCGACACTTGTGGGCTGTCCCCCATAACACTTGACGCAAAAGATTCATTTCACTGTGTTTTGATGTACGGGTGACTAATAAAGATATCTTATCTTAAGAACATGCATATTCCACGCAGACAGTAGGCACAGTCAGCAAGGCCAGCCATTTTAATTCCACTTTCCATTCACACACTGACGTATCTGTCCACGGCCTCCTCTACTGCCAAGTTGAGGCTAGATGCAGATTAGAGGAACAGCACCTCATATTCTGCCTTGGGAGTCTCCAACCTGATAGCATCAACATTGATTTCTCTAACTTCCAGTAACCACTCCCCTGTCGCCCTGCTTCTCCCCCACCCCCCACCTTTGTTTTCCCTTATACCTCTACCTCTTTTCTTTCCCCTCCCCTGCCCTCAAGACCTGCCAATCACCCACACCTCCCTCCCTCTTGTTCCTCACCTCTTTCCCTTTATCCCATGGTCCACCGTCCCCTCCTATCAGATTCCATCTTCCTTAGCCTTTTGCCTCCTCTACCTATCACCTCCCAGCTTCTCATCATTCCCACTTCCCCCACTCCTGCCCTCTTTCATTCAGGTCCTGATGAAGAGAGTCTCTGCCTGAAACGTTGACTGTTCATTTCCCTTCAAAGCTGCTGCCTGATCCACTGAATTCCTCCAGCATTTTGTGCACGTTGCTCCAGATTTCCAGCATCTGCAGTCTCTCTTGCATTTCCAGGATTGAACCCAGGTCTCTGGCGATGTAACACCACAGTTCTACCAGCTGCACCACCACGCCTCCCGGAATGAGGGAAGAGCAGGAAATGATTCCAGGTGGTAGGCTTGGCTGACAAGATTTGGCCCATCAGAACAGGATCTGCACCCTGCCACCTCTTTTTGTGGCTATCACACAAAGATCATTAGCACGTTTTAGCAGGTAGGATCCACATGGAGTCCTTTCTACATTGTCCTCTACATGGTTATCATCTCAATCAACTGAATGGAAATTTCCGCAACAGCAAATAACATTGAAAGAATTTTGTGTCACCACTTTCACATAAATTTGTAATATCTAGTTCATCATTCACGGAAGATAAGCCCAGCTCTCTCTCCTTCTGGTGAAAACAACAGCCAATAACATTTGGAAGTCTTTAAATTATGATGTCATTGGGAAGATGTTGCTTCAGCAAGATAGTCCTTTCTCTCCCTCAGAGTCATAAATCCCCCAATCCCCCCCCATTATTCATCCCCCAACAGATTCCCCCCCCACCCACCCACTCCACATCTTTCCTGCTCCACACTTGCCAACCCATCAGGCAGGAGGTACAGAAGCCTGAAGTCCCACACCACCAGGTTCAAGAACAGCTA
Source organism: Pristis pectinata (assembly GCF_009764475.1). Lineage (NCBI taxonomy): Eukaryota > Metazoa > Chordata > Chondrichthyes > Rhinopristiformes > Pristidae > Pristis > Pristis pectinata. Next base: position 85,065,559 of record NC_067412.1, read on the forward strand.
CTTCCCTTCAACCATTCGGTTATTGAACTAACTGGGAAAACCCTAATACCCACTACAGTTTAGCAACATTATGACCACTCTGATCACTTTGCACTAAAATGGATTTTTTTTTCCTTTGGTTCTAATTGTGTTCTTTTCTTGTAAGAATTGTGTTTAATTTATGTTTTTCTTGTGAATGCTGCTTATATGATGCTATGTACCTGTGATGCTGCTGCAAATTTTTCATTGTACCCGTGCATTCATGTACCTGTGCACATGACAATAAACTCGACCTTAACTTTGAACATGAGAAACATAAGCCACAACAACAAAGAGCCTTTTGCACTAAGTCCTTGAATCCCAATACAAGAACACCAAAGCCTATAGAAGTGGATTGGATCAACTGCGAGTCTAGTGCTCATCTTTGTAACAACATATTTTACATTTCAGTTGAGACCTCTTTTTCTGATCTGTGCTGAAACCATGCAGTTGGGTAGATCACATGACTTTTTATAAACTGCATATTGCTCAGAGGCACTGTTGCTGTGAAGTGAAATGCAATGCACAACATTGCACTTACCTCCCGACACACTGCTGCAATTTGGCCTTCATCCATGCATGTCTCTGTGACGACATCTGTCAAGGAACCCCCAGCCAGATATTCCATGACTACCCAGAGTTCGTCCCCCACAAGATAACTGGCATAAGAAAATTAAACAATAAAGAAATGCTATTAACAATCAATTGTGACCAAATCTTACTGTCGACTAATTTCATAAAGGTAACACAGGGAACAGCAAGATCTAGCTTTATGTCTTGATATCAAGAGGAGAGATTGCCCTGAAGAAACAGAGCGCTAAGGAAATGGCACAAACACCCCAGACTTGAGTTCTGATGTGTTGAAGCACAATATACAGAAGGGGTCAGGCAAACTCACCCTGTCTAAAACCAGCACCACTTAGAGAATATTCAGATCCTGAAAAATGTTCACCTCATCCATAATTCCATGTCACAGAGGCATGGGTGGTGTTTTATTTTTCCTTTTCATATTTCTTTATGACATAGGAGGCAAATTAGCCCATCAAGTTTATGCTGGTGCTCACAGCAGTCCTCTCGGTCCCATTCCCCTATTTATTTCCTGGCAACCAATTCTCTCACATGCCCATCAACTTCACACTGCTTTGCCTACCAAATGGTCAGTAGGAGTAATTTACAGTAACCAATGAAACTACCAACCAGCATGTCCCTGGATATGGGAGGAAACCACAGCACTCAGGGAAAACCATGTGGTCCAAGGGAGAATGAGAAAACTCCACAACTGGCAGCACCCGAGGTCAGGATCAAACCTGGGTCTATGGAGCTAAGAGGCAGCAACACTACCTGCTGCGCCACCCTGAGAGATTGCATCTTGTCAGGAATATCCATGGATTCATTCACTATAGATAGGCAATGGGATCTAATGTGCATTTCCTAATTTCAAGAATTCCCAGAGAGTTTGGTAAACAAAAGCATTCACTTCTGAAGCATCCAGAACCAAACACCCAAGGCAATACAGTTCACCCACTGAAGGAAACACCACTATACTTTACACAGGTCACGACTAGGGTTTCCTCCATTTGTGTAGATATGTAGACTACAGTTATTTTGTGGAGTCTTTTCCCAAGGCTCAGCTACCTCCATGGAGTCATAGAAATGATCTGATCCAGAAGTGATTCTAGTGCTGCTATTTCAGATGCATGTGTTGCTTTGTAGTATTACAAGTAATTCTAGTCTCCTTAAGAGCCAAATCATGCATGGGATTACTAACTCTCCAGGATTATCAAGAGTTAAATGAAAAGTATTCTAGAGTCAATTAAAGGCTAGTCATTGTTACATTGTGAAAACATAGCAGTTGTACTAAATAGTGTTGTGGGATCTTTTACATCCATCTGTAGAGCAGGTGGAACGTTGGTTTAATGATAGAGATGGCAACTCTGAAAGTGCAACACCCCATCAGTATAGCACAATACTGCAGTGCAGTATCACTCAGCACTGCACTCACGTCTCTGGAGGAGGACAAACCCATAATCGGGGATGATGGCAGAACCAGCAGTGCCAACATTGATAAATCTGCAGGAGAAACACGATTGGAACATAAAAATATGATTCTTTTTACCCCACTTTCTTTGAACATATAAATTTATTAAGTATAAACACTTTGGCAAAGGGAATAATAAGCTGATCCACTGTTGAGCTTGTGTGATCGATTCTCAAGGGATACATCTAACCACATTTGTCAAATCAAGTTATGCATGTAGTTAGGACTCACCTGTCTAAATAGTTGACAATGTTCGCATTTTTATTTTCCCTCATGACTAGGATTTCATTTATAATCAGCTCCTTTTTAGGCTGTTGCTGCAGATTCATCTGTTTAATCGCCACCTGTAATCAAATTCAGTTAAGGTTTGTGAAAAAGTGGTCCCAGATCAAAGTGCCTCCTTCAAAAATTAACACTAAAGAAAACTAGTTAGTGTTCAGTGGAAGGCTGCACTAGATTGTGTGGTGTCAACCCATATGGGCACAGAAGCTGCCTGGTTTGCTCCCTGTATGTGCTCGTCTAGATGACCTTAAGAGTTGTCACGTTGCATTAGAATTAGACACAGGAAGACAGTCTAAACAAAGCTTCCTATCACTGACTGCAAGCCAGCAGCTTCTGCTACATTGTGCAGATATCAATGTTGAGTGCAAAGGGGATGAGGTGTGATTTTAATTACTTTCCCAACCCAATTCTCAAGGCCAAGTAGCCTAGCTGATATACAAAATGTGTTCCTTTAGGATTAAACTTTGGGGTTCAATCAATTCGCAAATAAGGCAATTTCAGCACGACTACCAACACAGTCGAAAAAAGCCTGTAATGATCGAAGAGAGAGTCATATTGAGGATGGATGGATGGACTTTACACAGATGTTGGACTGAAATGTCTGCTTCAAATAATACATATGGCACAGATGATTAGCAAGGAATTGGGAGCAATTCAATGAAAAAATTAAGTATCTTACTTGGATTTTCTATCCCATTCTTTTCAGTATTTTCCTTCTTTCTATAGAACCAAAACAGGATGGAGTGCATGGAGAGTATATGCAGCTCCCTGAATAAAACAGGTATTCTGCAACAGTCAAACATGAATACCAATAATGAAAACTACTTCCTCCCCTATGTTCAACAATTCCCATCATGATGAAGGCCCCAGGGATAAAATGTCTCTGCTGCTCACTGTCAGATGGTGGAGGTACTGTGCTGGTAATCTATTTAAATATAGTCAGATGGCTGTCGGCAGAGTTCAAAATGTTAACCAAACGCCATGAATATGAAAAGGATGCAAAGCTCCTCCAAGAAACATATGCAGAATAATCTAGTAATTATTTAGAAGCAGCATAATAAATACAAATCAGCAAAGTCGAGGGTGATGGAGGTGGACCACGAAGGAAAATGTTACTGATGCAATGATCGAAGAGGGAAAATGTCAGTCCATTGACGTCAAATGTTAATTTGGGATGCAAATACTTACAGATTGGCAATAACTGAGAATATTTTGGAAACACTGGCACGATTTAAATTCTGATGACCCCTCTTGAGAAAATGGTGTATATTGATTAGCAGACACTTCAGTAAATTGTAACTACACAAGAAAACAAGCAAATGATTGCTCCCTTGTTCGCCCAGTGCTGGGAGCTGCAAGATATGACTAACAAAAGGAAGTGGGAAATAAAATAAAATTGGCTTTCCTGCCCAGCAACTTCACAAATCACACAAGATTAAGGTTTTTTTTCCTGGAGGTCTGGTGGCACTTTTGCCTGAGATTATACAAGGGTATTCGATTGGGAAAGGGAACCATAAAACTATGCAGGACATCAAGGTATATGTGTTACAATGCAAGATAAGCAATACACAGCGTGTTATATTACACAGTAGACTGTTAGCAGTAAGAGGTACATTAGAGAACATTACGCAAGCAGTAATATAAACGGCCAGCATTACAGGGAGACTACTGCACGCCACAAATGCAAAACATGCTCAGCAAGAAATAGATTATTTGATGCATCATACTAGTTGGAACTAAGGAAAGACCTAGACTTACCTCTTGTCCAGTGGCAATATCTATTGCTGTATATACAGTGCCAGATGCTCTAAAGAAATAAAGCAAAACAGCAGTTGAGTACACTTAATCACAATATTCTCTGAAAATGTGGCACAGACAGCAATGTTGTAGAGACTTTACTCTGTGAGAAACAGAGCTCCATCAAGTCCATCAGCAAAAAGGACACAACTAAGCTCGAGACTCAGACAGTATAATACACGGTAGACCTTTGGCCTCTGCTTGATATAACCTAGACTGGAATTCTCCATTTATATTGCACCTACAGAATTCAGATGTGTTACTAGCTACAACCGGACAAGGCTTAATCCACAATGCTTCTGGATAATAACTGAATTTAAATATTTCTAAAGTTTAAGCAGGAACACCTGCATAGTCTAATCTTCTTGACTTCATCTAGATTTAACCTTGGACTGACATTGTACAGTGTTATTACTCAGTGCAAGGCATGGCTAACCCCTCCATTGCTTTTCCTGAAGCAAAAAAAAGTCAATACACAAGTTGCTTTATATATAAAGAAAAATTTAACCATGTCAAATTTAGGTTGACAAATTTTCAAGTCCAAGGCAATTTGAATGGCTGTATATTTTCTTTAGAAACAAAGCAGTCAGATAATTTCTTCTGAAAACAGAACCTTTGTCTATCAGTTCGAGAGAAAAGGTGCAATGGTGATCACAGAAGATTAATTCTCAGTGCTGACCGAAGGAGGAATTTTCAGGTCGCAGCACACTCTAAAAGTGCTTGTCTCAGGCCACGCGCACTCTTTAGGGAAGCTTGTACTGAGAAAAAGTGTTTGTGTTTCTCTTACTTCAAAATTAATGATTTCATTAAAAGCATTTTTCAAAAAGGAAATGATAAAGAGTGAAGCATTCTTAGTCCGTTAATAGAAATGGAAGGTATATTTTCTGAGAACATTAAGTGACTGTTTCGGTACTGCCTCCTGATCTTGTACAAGACGTAAAAGTTTAATTACTTTTGTTTCCCATTTCCATTCTGTTTTACTTTTACATGGTCCATTTCTGACCCTTCCCTTTCCCTAACTTCTATCTCCAGTTTGGGGGATAGGTTAGCAAACAGTATCCATTACAAGTCCACAGACTCCCATACCTACTTCGACAATACTGCCTCTCATCCCACTTCCAGTAAAGATTCAATTCTATTCTCCCAGTTTCTCCATCACAGTGCGATCTGTTCTTATGATACTAGTTTCCCCATCAATGCTTCTGTTAGGTCTTCCATTTTCTTCAACCCTGGTTTTCCTGCTACTGTAGCTAACCGGGCTCTCAACTGATTCCTGCAATTCTGCTCCCAAACCCCTCTCCACCCATCCAGATCAAGGATAGAGATCCCCTTGTCCTCAGCTTTCACCCTGATAGCCATCACATTCAACAGAATTTCTTCCATAATGTCTAAAACTTCAGGCCACCACCAGACACACCTAACCCTCCCCTCACAATATTCTGAAAGGACCATTCTCTCTGCAAACCCATTTACTCTTCCATCTCCACCAATACCCACTCTTCTTCTATCAACACCTTCCTATGCCACTGCCCTCCTCATCATCCATGAGCCCAAACAAGTAGTGATTCACTTGTACTTCTTCCATTTGTACCAAATTAGGGAAACCAAATGCAAATTGAGGACAGCTTTGCAGAACACCTTTGTACAGTCGACAAGGGCGACCCAGAGCTTCAAGCCATCTAAATCTCCATATCACTCCCAGTCTGACCTCTGCCCTTGGCCTCCTTCATTGTTCCAATGAAATTCATAGGGACCATGAAGAAGAGCATCTCATCTTCCCAACTACCACATTACAGCCTTCCGGCTTAACAACAAATTCAACAATTTCAGCGCATCAGTCATTCCAACCTCTTAGCTCCTATTTCCAGTATTCGTTGTTTCCCTCTCTCTTTTTCTGGTAAATTAAAATTTTGTTTTTCTCCTCCCAGTTATGCCTCCTTCAGAGATGCTTCTTGTTTTACACTAGTGCTTACATCCTTTTTCAGATGGCACCACCACATCTCGTGCAAGTCTGGTCTCCCTCTTTATATCAGAACTCCCCTTTAGTTGACCCTGCCTTCACTCCTGCATCTCTGCAACTTAAAGCTTACTTTATTTTAACCATTCCTAGTTCTGATGATAGGTATTCAACCTGAAATGTTAACTGTATTTCCATGGATGTTGCTTCCAGCATTTTTAGATCTTATTTCAGATTTCCAGCATCTGCAGTATTTGGCTTTGGATATTTTCTGAGAAAACTTGACTCAGTCTGACGTTATTCTATCAAAGGAACAGGCTGTTTCTTAGTGAAGCAGAAGCTTTGAATTAATTAAAAGAGTCTGGAAGACAAAGATAATTTGTGCACAAGGCACGACGAGATTGGCTGACGCAAGTCCTCCCTTGCATTTTGTAAGGAGAGCAGCTTGCAAAACAACATTTAAGAGGAATTACTTAAAAATGTTAGGAAAATGGAATGAATGCTTGGACCATCACAACTTGGCTGAAGAATGTAATATTACTCAGTGCATTTACATGCTATCGTATCAAAAATTATTTTCTAGACTTGAAAGGCAAATATCATTTCAAAAGTTAAAAGCTTTTGTTCTGAAAGGGCTGAATATTCTTTTGAATAAACAAATATTAGACTTTTCTTTTAGAGCATGGCTACAGAAAAAAAACAAAAAAACATTGCATTCCAAGCATTAAATGAATAATTTTCTCCACCTTTTGCTTGGGTTCAGGGTGGTACTTAATGACCATCTCCAATGGATTTTAAAAGTCAACATGATGATGCCTTCATCCTGCTGCATTTGTTTGGGTTGCATTGAGAGAGGTGGTGAAGGGGTGAGAAACTGGAGTGTGGTGGGGTTCATGTCTTTGACAGGAAATCAATTATTAGTTAGATACAGAACAAAAATTAAGACCTACTTAAGATCAAATGTTACATGTTAAACAGAAGGGAAATATGGAGCATGAAATGCCTTCAATATTGGCTACTGAATAGATCCAAGTGTAGAAAATTTCAGGTCTACACAAGATGTTCTCCTGGGTTCAATGTTATTAGACATTGCTATAGTAATCTCAAATCCTCCAATAGACTGTTTTACTTTGTACTACCTCAATGCAATGTGTAATGAATTGATCTGTATGAATAGTGTGCAAGACAAGTTTTTCACTGTACCTCAGTACATATGACAAAAATAAACCAATTCTAGAATGGATAAAACCTTCACTCAGTCAAACTCTTGGACTCTGCAACAGGAATTCTCATTTTATGTATTCATTTGCAAGGGCTACCTATACAGGCACTGTGGAAAATAGAACTGCAGGCTATTTGTCATTACTGCTAGATGCGGGTTTCAAACGACAGTTTAATAAGTGTTCTCGCAAAATGAAGTGGTGTGCAAAATAGTGAAGTGGATGAAATCCCTGGATTTTAAAGAAACAATTACAGCCGTAAATTGAAGAAATTCTCCCAAGTGAAAGAAGCAAGCCGAGGCAATGACCTTCCTAATTTGTAACCAGTTTACCTGGAAAACTGGAGTGAATCGAACTGTATAGTACAACGTCAACACCATCATGACCACTAATCCCTAGTTACTCTAAAAATTAGTTTTATGTTCTCTTTTCTTTTAGACATCACTCCTTTCTCTGCATTGCCAAGCAAGCTTCTTCAAGAACTATGCCATTATCAGGTAGTAATTAACCTCTTAAGTTCCACATGATTCAGCATTATTCCTCCCACCTTTCCCTTCAGTTTTGGAAGTTGAGCAAGAAAATTCCACGCTTGACATCTGGTGACAAATCATAAGTGCCATTCCACTTCTTACAGCTCATGACATAACACAGCAGGATGAAAACTCACTGTGCTGCAGGAGTAGAACTAGTTCACAATTCTGTCACAGGTTTGGAACTAAATTCAAGTCTTCAATATCTTATGAGCTGGAGTAATTTGCAAGAGCTATCTATACAGGCACTGTGGAAAATTGAACTGCAGGCTATTTGTGCTTACTGCTGTATGTGGCTTCATTTTCCATTAGGTGCAGCCATCAATTTCACTGTCACTGACAAGAAACACAGAGAACTGTCTGTATCACTAAAGACAAATAACACCCATTGAACTGAAGGTGGCTCCTATTGTTCGAAGTTACTGTATGCAACTACCCATTACAATGAAAATAAGAGTTCCAATGCAGGGCCAAGATTATATGTAAACTGACAGGTGGAGCAGTTCCTGCCCTTTCGAGTTCTGAGGCAACAATACGTTCTCCTTAATTACATAAAATTATGACATGCAAAAACTCCATGAAAATAATTGTTATTTTATTTTTCTTGATTTAAATATTTTGCTTTAGGATTCTTGGGAAACATAGTGAAAGGGTACAGCACCAGCAACATCAGAAATTAATTGTGGTACATTTCAATAAATATTTTATTAGACAATAATTCTCACTGGAGACCTGGAGGCAAAGTTCCATTTGATACTGCAGACATTATGGGTCCTCCTATAGAAAGGAGGATCAAGATGACATGGACACTTTAGGGTCAATTTTAATTTTCCCTGAGCTGGCAGAACTCTGGGCTGTAAGGCTGTGAAAATGAGAAATGTGATTTACTGCTAAGGATTTGCTTTTTCTAGGATTTCAATCTTAACTTACTCTTTGGAGCAAGCAAGTTGAACATCCAAGTGGCTGCAGAGGCTGTATTTAATAAGCGTTAATACACCACTGTTAAACTTGTGCTCCAATGCAATTATAAATTGGCGTTCCTCACAGATTATTGAGTTGACTTCTTAGGTGCAGAAAAGAAACAGTGCACCAGATGTTAAGTAGTCTGATAGAGACAATTAAATTAACATTTTACAATGACCCCAACTAGGGACATCTGGACAAATTCGTTGAATACTACAATTTGACCAAAGACAGATCATGGGTGCAAAGTACCCATTTCTTTAAAATCCAGTATGTCTATTTTAAAATTCATGACCCACTTACATATCCAAGTAAAATGAAAAACACGATGATGCTGGAGGAACTCAGGCCAGGCAGCATCCGTGGCGAAAAGCAGGCGGTGAACATTTCAAGTCAGGACTCTTCTTCAGGACTGAAGAGAGGAAAAGGGGAAGCCCAATATATAGGAGGGAAAAGCAGAGCAGTGATAGGTGGACAAAAGAGGGGAGGCGGGGTGGGCACAAGGTGGTGATAGGTAGGTGTGGGGGAGGAGCGGAGAGCAGATCCACTGGGGGATGGGTCAAAGGTAAGGAGGAAAAAGAGGGATAGAAAAAAAAAGAGAAAGAGTCTAGGAAAGGGAAGAAAAGAAGATGCATGGGGGGGTGGGGGTGGTGGAAGGGATGTGGGGATTACTTAAAGTGAGAGAATTCAATGTTCATTCCATTAGGCTGCAAGGTTCCGAGACAAAAAATGAGGTGCTGTTCCTCAAGTTTGCACTTGGAATTCTCCTGGCAGTGGAGGAGGCCAAGGACCAACATATGTGATAGTGTCAGAGGGGGAGTTGAAGTGACTGGCAATGGGGAGATGCAGATCGCAGGTGTTCTGCGAAATGGTCAACTAGTCTGCATTTGGTCTCACCAATGTAGAGGAGGCCACACTTGGAGCACCAAATGCAGTAGATAATATTAAGGGAGGTGCAGGTGAATCTCTTTCTCACCTGACAGGACTGTTTAGATCCTTGGATGGAGGTGGTGTAGGGGCAGGTGTTGCACCTATGGCAGGGTAAGTGGAAGGTTCCCGGGGTGGGAGCGGAATGGGGATGGGAGGAGTGAAGTAGGGAGTCACAGAGAGAGCGGTCCCTGCGAAAGGGGTGGGGAGGGGAAGATATGCTTGGTAGTGAGGTCCCATTGGAAATGACAGAAGTGGCAGAGAATGATGTGTTAGATACGTAGGCTGGTGGGATGAAATGCGAGGACAAGGGGGGGGGTCTCTATCCCTGTTGGGTCTGAAGGGTGGGGGTGAGAGCAGAGGTGCATCCTATCCAGATGCATCACAGCTTGGTATGGTAACTGCTCTGCCTGTGGCTGCAAGAAATTGCAGAGAGTTGTGGACACAGCTCAGCATAACACTGAAACCAGCCTCCCCTCCATTGACTGTCTATATTTCTTGCTGCCTCAGTAAAGCAGCCAGCATAATCAAGGACCCTGCCCACCCCAGACATTCTGTCTTCTCCTCTCCCACTGGGCAGGAGATACAAAAGCCTGAAAGCACATACCACCAGGTCAAGGACAGCTTGTACCTTGCTGTTATAAGACTACTGAACAGTTCCCTAGTAATGATAAAATGGACTCTTGACCTCACAATCTACCTCGTTCTGACCTTGCACTTTATTGTCTACCTGCACTGCACTTTCTCTGTAGGTGTAACAGTTTATTCTGCATTTTGTTATTGTTTTACCTTGTACTGCCTTAATGCACTGTGTAATGAATTGATCTGTATGAACGGTATGCAAGACAAGGTTTTTCACAGTACCTCGGTACATGTGACAATAATAAACCAATTCCAAATCAAATTGTACAGGTATTCTAATACTGTGATTAAGTTGCAAGACTGGCATCCAGTGTCCTGGAGCACTGAACTAGTGACAAGTTCAAATTCCAACGTGGTAAATTGAAATTCAAGTAATTAAATAAGTCTTGATTGAAGAAGCCGGCATCAGTAATAGGAACCGTTAAAATACTGGATTGTCATAAAATTCTCTGCACAAATAAGGAGATTGGTCCAATAGGGGGGCATTTCTACAGCCACAACAAGATGAGGAGTTGAAGAGAGAGGCAGGAATGAAAGAGCAAAGCAATGATGCCACGTGGCAGAATGTTTTAAATCAACAGAATAATCGTGAGAATAAATGGATGTTAAAATGCAATAAGAGAAGCACTTGGGGCTGACAGACATTTTAGAAAGGTGTCTGCAGCTATTTTACAAGTCTGTATGATGCAGACACTTTTCCTGGTGTTCTCTAACCATCTAGAAAGAGAAACTGTATAAATTCACCCCCCTGCCAAAAATTCAGAAAAAGGGATATGTGATACACAATTAACCTGTTAATTGCAATACTGGCAGCAGCCAACACCAAGCTGCTTATTTGTTAGGATGGTTATGTTCAACCATCACTAGCTGTCTTATTGATCGGGCATTTGCAACATGTAGGTCTCCAATATCATAGATTGGTACCACTAAATAAACCAGTTTACACAGAGGGGAGACTCCCTACAATATAGAAACACTAACACTAGTTAGACAGGAAGTGAATCTGACCTGTAAAACCACGTAGCATGCCTTATTGCACTGCACTTTCTCTGTAGCTGTGACACTTTACTCTGTACTGTTACTGTTTTTACCTGTACTACATCAATGCACTTTGTACTAACTCAATGCAACTGCATTGTGTAATGAATTGACCTGTACGATCGGTTCGTAAGACAAGCTTTTCACTGTACCTCGGTACAAGTGACAATAATAAACCAATACTTTGGAAGGGAATGTGTTCCAAGAATTCTGGATACTGTATCAGACACCTTGGAGGAGGAGGTGGGAAACAGGAGAGCACTATTATTCCCACAGGGGGCTTCAGGGGCTCCTGAAAAGGCAGAGAATGCAGATAGCCATCGAGGTCTAAACTTGGAGGGAAGCCTCAAGGGGACTGATGCAGTGTAACAAAAATTTCAAGCTGTGCCAAACTAGCTCAGCACCATACTTCATCCAGATCAGCGTGATGTGCTTGGTATTGGTGCATGCCTCTCCTGCTCTTGATCGATAGCAATGTATGTGCAGCCTTTCTGCAAATGCCTCTGGGTCAGGCTGGGTATGAAAAGAATTCTAAACACTTGGGTTCTGAATGATCGCAGTTGGTTGGGTTTCACCTGATCAGACCTGATGGTGGCTTGCCAAGTCTCTGCTTCACTTGTGCTTGTAGTTGGTAGCAATTGCAGTTTTAGAAGGTACTATCAAAAAAAAACTTCAGCAACTTGCTACAATACAGCCCAGAAATGGTATAGACTGCAGCTACAGTGCATCTATGGCAGAGGAAGGAAATGGATGAGATGCCCAGTAAATGGGTTGCTTTGCTGTGGAGGGTGTTGAATTTCTTGTGTGTTGTTAGGGATGCCTTCAGCCAGGAAGAGGAGAGTAGCTACATGTTGTGCACTAATTGAATTTCTGATTTAAGAAACTCTAACCTTAGATTTAAAATTTTAGGTAAGGAATAAGATAATATTCCATGATTTTTTTCCCCATAAAGCATGCATCTGAATGTTCAGTTATCTCTCTTCAACATGGTAGCTTGAATGTGTCCTTTCGACAATCTGTTTCTGAGTCAATTAAATTATTTAAATAGTTGGAATGTGTGGTTTTGAGGCTAGCAACATTGTGAACTGTATGAAGGTGCATTGAAATAGAGATTATTGGTAGGTGAGCATTGGGAGTGTGGTGAACTGAGCAGGCGGATTGTTGAAGGTGGTGAGGTGGCATTTGAAGATGTATTCATTCATGTCAGATTATTGAAATTTTTGTTACACTGCATCAGTCCCCTTGAGGCTTCCCTCCAAGTTTAGACCTCGATGGCTATCTGCATTCTCTGCCTTTTCAGGATCCCCTGAAGCCCCCTGTGGAAATAATAGTGCTCTCCTGTTTCCCACCTCCTCCTCCAAGGTGTCTGATGCAGTATCCAGAATTCTTGGAACACATTCCCTTCCAAAGTATTGGTTTATTACTGTCACTTGTACCGAGGTACAGTGAAAAGCTTGTCTTACGAACCGATCGTACAGGTCAATTCATTACACAATGCAGTTGCATTGAGTTAGTACAAAGTGCATTGATGTAGTACAGGTAAAAACAGTAACAGTACAGAGTAAAGTGTCACAGCTACAGACAAAATGCAGTGCAATAAGGCATGCTAAGTGGTTTTCCAGGTCAGATTCACTTCCTGTCTAACTAGTGTTAGTGTTTCTATATTGTAGGGAGTCTCCCCTCTGTGTAAACTGGTTTATTTAGTGGTACCAATCTATGATATTGGAGACCTTCATGTTGCAAATGCCCGATCAATAAGACAGCTAGTGATGGTTGAACATAACCATCCTAATAAATAAGCAGCTTGGTGTTGGCTGCTGCCAGTATTGCAATTAACAGGTTAACTGTGTATCACATTTCCCTTTTTCTGAATTTTTGGCAGGGGGGTGAATTTATACAGTTTCTCTTTCTAGATGGTTAGAGAACACCAGGAAAAGTGTCTGCATCATACAGACTTGTAAAATAGCTGCAGACACCTTTATAAAATGTCTGTCAGCCCCAAGTGCTTCTCTTATTGCATTTTAACATCCATTTATTCTCACGATTATTCTGTTGATTTAAAACATTCTGCCACATGGCATCATTGCTTTGCTCTTTCATTCCTGTCTCTCTCTTCAACTCATCTTGTTGCTTGTCAAAATGATGTAATATCATTGTGCGAGTACATTCACTACCCACATAAGGAAGACTCATCACTACTTTCTGAAAGGAAATGAAGGGACAGGCAATAAATGTTACCATGAATATGCATCTTAAAAGAAAACACAACTGACTCAAGGAGGTAACTGACAAATCCATCTATGTTTTTCTTATAGACCATATCTGTACGTCACTGCAATAAGTTCTTAACTTGATCAAGAGCCAACTTGTTTTACTCCCAAGCAGGAACAAAAGTGTGTCGGACTGGCTGCAGGGAAACTCAAAAAAATCTAGCTGATCAAATAGCTGGTCCTAGCCTGTTCTCAGTGCAGCACAAAGTTGCTGGGGAACAGAAAAAGGATTTTATTGATGACAAATTGCTGAGGGAAAGCATTCGAGTAAGTAAAATTAGTTCAAAAGTCCTGATTATGCCAAAATTAAAGCAGAAACCATCCTATCATGTGATATTTATGCATGTTATGCTGGTGCCATTCCGTCCCTCCCTTTTATCTGGCTTTTAATGTTTAAAACCACAGCTCATGTATAATCTGGAACCAGACATGCTGTCTGGATATTCCCTGCAGTGACATTATTAAGTGCTACTCAAGTGTCACCATCAATGAGATGTGTCTTCAGAGTGAGTTCTAAGCTTATTGAAGGATTCCAGCTCATCATATAACTTTAATATTTTGCTGACATGTAAATGATTTCAAAGCACAAGCACTTTTTTTGCATGTGATGAAAGGCAGATGATACAATGAATTGTACCTGCAAGGATAATGTTTACTATATTTCAGATCTCATGCTCATCAGTACTCTGGGTCCAATTTGGGATATAGGTCTCCCTCTCTCTCTCCCCCCAATGTGCTTGGCCCTTTTAGAAGAGCACCCTCTTTCACTAGTCTGATAATTCTGCATTCTCCCGCCCCACCAGCAGGTACTTGCTATTTAGCCCAGAGTTAAGGACAGTTTTGTACAGTATGGCCTTAGCACAGGGAAGGTGGTTGAAACTCATGTCTTCTAATATCCATGCACAGAAAGAAATTTGCCACCCACATTGATTTGGCCCACATGACTCCAGACCCTACAAATATGGTTGACTTTCATCTGCCTGTACAGTTCAGTGCAATTAGGGATGGGCAATAAATTCAGGAATTGTCAACAATGTTCACATCCTATGTATAAATGAACATTCAAAAACAAAACATTCAGATAAAACCTTCAGACCATGGGCAAAGGCAGCCTTCACCCACCATATTGGAACCAAACCCAATCTGGTGAATATGTTCTACACCTTACTCCAAAAGTCTCAGACTATTTTTTTAAAATTGTGTGCAAGAATGAAAGGGCTTTCACCAATTCAGATTTAAACAAAACATTCTCCTATTTATTTTCTTCCCGTACGTACCAAATAATTTTAAAGTTTTTAATCAGTAAGATTACTTGTACATAAATGTTAACATATCTCATTATTTGTGTTTGTATTATCCAATGAGCATCTCACAAATGTGAAAATATGCTTCATCTTCACCTGGACGGAGGTGGCTCTGTCCTTTAATCAGACACCATTTCCTGATTGTGTGTCATTTAGAGCTTATCAGATAGATTGCATTTTGCAAAGAAATCTGTAGGAACTCCCACTGATGCCACAAACAACACCTAATGAAGCAGACTTCCTGTAAAATTCTGACCAATGGACAAGATCACATCACAGATCATCTGAGTGTTCAGGTAAACTTTAAAGCAGAATAGTGTCACATCAATAAAATAAGCACATCCTCCATGGTCATTAACAGTGGCTAACAACTATCCTGGTGTTGAACTGAACTGATGGTTTGGTCAAGTAACCCGATGATGAGCTGTGGACACAGCCCAGCGCATCACGGACACCAGCCTCCCCTCTTTGGATTCTGTCTTTAGCTCTCGTTATCTTGGTGAAGCAGCCAGCATAATCAAAGACCCCACCCACCCTGGACATTCTCTCTTCTCTCCTCTTCCATCGGGTAGAAGATACAGGAGCCTGCGGGCATGTACCACCAAACTTCTACCCCACTGTGATAAGACTATTGAACGGTTCCCTTATACAATGGGATGGACTATGACCTCACGATCTACCTGACCTTGCACCCTATTGCACTGCACTTTCTCTGTAGCTGTGAACTTTACTCTGTACTGTTACTGTTTTTACCTGTACTACATCAATGCACTCTGTAGCAACTCAATGTAACTGCACTGTGTAATGAATTGACCTGTACAATTGGTTTGTAAGACAAGCTTTTCACTGTACCTCAGTACAAGTGACAATAATAAACTAATACCAATTGAACTCAAATATGTACCAACTGTTCCCAGCAGGTTCAGTCTATGATCATGGCCCAAATCAAGGACCAAATGGAATATCACACCCAATCAGTGCTCCAGAGCTTCTTCCTTCTGTTGTTGTGACTGACTAAACTGAGCCACAGGTAAGGTGTAACTGGGAGATATAAAAGGCTTTATTCAGTACAGCAGGTCTTCAGGAGAATCTAATTCTCTCCTCCCTACACAACATTTTATACTTTCTGAACACAAAGACAATAATAAACAATTAACTACAGTTTCAATGGCTATAGTTACC
This sequence comes from Pristis pectinata, assembly GCF_009764475.1. NCBI lineage: Eukaryota > Metazoa > Chordata > Chondrichthyes > Rhinopristiformes > Pristidae > Pristis > Pristis pectinata. Next base: position 85,081,727 of record NC_067412.1, read on the forward strand.
TACTTTAACATTTTAAATGTAGGCAGATAACTTAGCAGAATTACATATTTACAATGGTAGCACATCCCAACTAACAGAGACTCTTTGAACATTCAATACTGGTGACTGGTCTGAAAGTTTCTGAGCACAAACTTCAGACACCCAAAATATACCCCTTTTGTTAGAGAAACAAAGGACTGCAAATGCTGGAATCTAGATGAAAAACACGATGATGCTGAAGGAACTTAGCAGGCCAGGCAACATCCGTGGAGAAAAGCAGGCAGTCAATGTTTCTGGTCAGGACCCTTCTTCAGGACTGAAGATAGGAAAAGGGGAAGCCCAATATATAGGAGGGAAAAGCAGAGAATTGATAGGTGGACAAAAGAGGGGAGGCAGGCTGGGCACAGAGTGGTGATAGGTGATAGGTGACAGGTGGAGATAGTGATTGGCGGGTGCAGGGAAGGAGGGGGAGAGCAGATCCACCAGGGGATGGGTCAAAGGTAAAGAGAGAGAGGAAAAAAAAGGCTAGGAAAGGGAAGAAGAGAAGAAGCATGGTGGTTTTTGGGGAAGGGGATTACCTAAAGTGGGAGAATTCAACATTCATGCCGTTAGGCTGCAAGGTTCCAAGATGGAAAATGAGGTGCTTTTCCTCCAGTTTGCGCTTGCCCTCTTGTTACAGCGTTGAAGGATGGCTCCCCGAATATACAACTAGCCAGAATATCAAGTGACAGAACAGATCTGTCCTGAACTGTGCATTAAGTGGCAGGGATACATCTTTAACAATGTGTCAATACAGGAGATGATCACATAACGCCTACCCTGATCTCATCCTGAAGTTTTCAATGACCACCAATTAACATGAATCTATTGTCTTCCCCTGTGTAGCTTCAATTGTACAGAATCAGAATGTCCCACACCCAACAATTGGTTTCAATAGCCTTAACGTATCAGTTGAAGTTAAATTGTGAAAAGGTTTTATTTCCTGAAGACTAATTCTCATTTTAGTTAATATCTGCTTTCCATAATTTCATAACTCCAGAATAATCCCCAACACTATGATAATGGCACTGAATGCCAAGCATTGGAATTCCGAATTACAGAACCCAGCAGCAAACACAGTCAACCACCGATAGTGAGGGGGGAAGGGAGATGTGGAGTGTTGGCTAAAGAACAAACAATCAGTAGTCCCATCATGGACAAGTGAGCTGCACACGGATTTATAAAGTACTCAGCCAGGAAACCCCAACTAAAGTCATGAATGTGATTTTATGCAGAGCAACTTGCAGTTTATCGTGCAAATGCTGTTTCTAAATTAAAACTGTTGGAAGTTTTATCAGGTGTTCGTTATTTTAAGCAACAAAGGCAAATCAAAAATGAGTTATTAAAAGATAAAAGGACCACTAATGTCACATTCAAGATTTGTCATACAATAGTACAGCTTTAAATTGAAAGAGTGATCATTTCTCAATTAACGAAGAGAGATTTTCCACTTACCCTTGCCCGATCTTTTCAAATCTTGTGTACTTCTTTTTGGGATCACCCACACTAACTATGCTCCCTGAAAGAAAAGTTCTCATTGAATGTAAAGGTATTGGAATCATGGTATGTAGAATCTGTTTTTGTGGAGATTTGTGCATTAGAAAGGCATGTCTATCATACTGATTAGTTAATAATCCTTTGAAGTAAAAAGTCTGCAGTGAGTCAAGAGGGGTTATTTTTAAATACATACTTAATTTTTCAAGGATCTCTTCATCTGTCATCTTGGATTTCTTCCTTTGTTTGTCGGTGTTTCTGCAGAGCTGGCTGTTCAGACCACTCACATTTTCAGGTGGTGTTGTGACTGGAGAAGTTGTCACATCTTTGACAGGTGCCAGTGGAACAATGGGCTCAATTACTGATCGGGTAAAAATCTGGAGAAAGAAAAGGATTGGTCAGAATCACAACACAGACAACTCATTAAAAATGTATAAATGCTCTCCAAACAGCAAAGCATCAAACTTAGAACTGAGCTGTACAGATCAAGAAGGTTCCAGTTGCTAAGTGGGATAGGAATGTGTTGAGGTCTGGCTGCTAATTTACATCAAGCACCTCCTACAATGCAGAGATTAATTTTCAAACTGAGCATGCACAGAAAATGGATTTTGGTGGCAGCTCTAATTTTTTTCTCTCTGATTTTTCCAAAGGAAAGGAAAATTGGGTAAGGTGTGTATTTGAACAACTTCTTCACAATTGCAAATTTGACTCCTGTATCCAATGTTACAATTACCCTTGAGACAGGCAGAGTTAGATCAGTGTACTGCCCCTATGGAAGTATAGTCTGTTCATGTCAATTGGATAGACTTACAGAATAAGCAGTGGTATATGATAAGAATCCAAGGAATTATAGTTAAGAACGAGGTTAGCACTACTGGGGAGAAATGCAAGAGTGAATGGTCAAATCAAAAAAATCAAGGTTGTTGTAAATCTTCATTTTTCACTCCATTTTCTGTGCAAAATTTGGCTTGAAATTCTCTGCGAGGAACTGCTCCCATAGTGATCAGGATGAAAATAGTTGGATCGTTTCAAATATTTTGTTTTACAGCTTTAAATTCTCCTTATCCAACAATTCACTTCTAGGAACTAAAGCCAAAACATGCTTGGGGGTTAAAGAAACCCAATGCACTGGTAGTCCACCATTTGCTGGAAGCTTGGCATCACTCAATGCATGTGAAACTATACTGCAGATGTTAAGAATACTAGAACACAAGAAAAAGAAACAGAAGCCTTTGAACCTACTTTGCTGTTCAGTAGGATTTAGTTGATCCCATACTTTAAGTCCACTTTCTTATATCCTCCAATTCCCTTGGCGTCTAAAAATGTATTGAACTCAACAACCACAACATCCTAAGGTGGAGAACTCCAAAGACTCACAATGCTCTGTGAGGAAATTTCTCCTCAACTCAGTCCTAAGTGGACAGCCCCTTATCCTGCAACAATGCTCACCATTTCTGCACTTTATAGCCTAAGGAAACAGCTCTCATCATCCACCCTGTTGATCTATTTCAGAATCTTGTGTTTGAAGATTAACACTCATCTTCTAAATTTGAGTGAGTGTAGGTCATTCCTAATCAAGCTCTTCTCAAAAGGACTATCCAGTCCTTCCAGGAATCAATCAAGTGAATTGACACTTCTATGCTCCCAGAGCAAGAGGGCCCTTCTTAAGGGATGGAGACTAAATCAAAATATAGTACTCCAGGTGTAGACTCACCAAGACCCTGTAAAACTGCAGCAAGACTTCCTTACTCTTACACTCCAACCTCCAATGTAGAATTTGATTTCCTAATTACTTAACGTATCCATACATTACATTTTCAGTGATACATGAACCAGCACACCAAGATCCCTCTGTACACAAACTAATTTCCTACATTTTAGTCTATTCTTCCTGCCAATGTAAATAACCTTACATTCTGCAACCTCATATCCATTTAGCACAAACATCACACTTTGTCTATATCCTTTTGCAGACCCTTTGCAGCCTTCTCACTTTTCTCATCTAGCTTCATATTGTCATCAAATTTAGATACATTATGTTCTTCTCATTCCTTGGCATCATAAACATCTTTTCCGATATCCTGAATAAAATTCTGATATCCTGAATAATCATAATTTAACTAAACCACACACTAACGTAAACTAGCTGTCTGCAAGGTAGCACTCAGCAAAACAACTTTTTAACACTAATCCAATATTTCACCTGAGCACAATATATCTTGTACATTGTTCTGAGGAAACAGTAGCCAAGGAAATGACAACTAAGTCATGTCAGCCTAATAAATGGGCATGATCATTTTATGTCTTGTTAATGGTCATCAATCGCGTAAAACTTGTAGGGTTTTAGATGCATTCACAGGCTGGATAATTCTGAAGTGAAGTTTATAAAGCACAACCATGCAATCTAAATCAACTGACAACTTTTCAGTTTCATTGTTTTTTTTTTAAAAGCATTTTCCAGCTTATTGCAAATATTTAATTGCAATATTGCTCCATTAAAATGCATTGACCTCAGAGGCCAGCACAGAAATGTGGGGTTTTGATCAGGTCATGTTCCCCATGAAAAGTGAATGAAAGATTAAATAGGTGCTAAGATCCAGGAAAGACTTTCAGTGAAATTACCAAGAAACAGTAATCTAGTCTCTACTGTAGTGAGATTGCTCTTTTTTATTCAGTAACTGAGTTTTTGTAATTTCAAATCAACAAACATTTTTTTAGGCACAGAAGCTCCCAAGGGGTATAAAATATTGATATGATGCAACATTTTTGTTTAAGGTGACTGTAAGAACTGAGTTAAAACTACAAAAGATCCCAAAACATTAGTGTACTTATACCAGAATGTCAAGTGCTCTTAGGAAGCATTCTTTTACCAGGATTAAATAAGGCAAATGAACATTTATATATATTATTTACTGGTTGTTTTATGCAGATATTTTCTCAAGCATTTAAAACAACATGATGAAACAATACGCTTCATGGAATTTGTATATTGCCAGTCTGGAGGAAGTGAAATTAAAAAAAGAAAAAAATACAGTTTGGGAGGACTCATATGTACAGTAATACAGACCTGCATTGTGATAAGATATTTACATTAGCTAGGCTGCTTCTGATTCACTGCCAATGTTCAGTTTTGGCACAAATTCACACTGGAGAATTGGGACACACAACACTAACTTACTGATTTTGTTGTCAATATCACCTTGGCAAGAAATTCCAGACCACTATAACCAATGATAGAAGCTTGCAGCCTAATATACACTCAGAAGTATTTAGTATTTTGCAGTGCAGGAGTGAGGCATGGCAGGTACTAATTCCTACTAATGCCTGCACTCCCACAGAGGCCTGATAATTTATACAAGGAAGCAGGGGAGAGTCACATCAAGATTCCAGCCTAGCTTCCGATTGTAATATATGCTTCAGGGATACTTTATTGGGATCATAGCAGGGTAATTAGTTGTAGAATTGCCCTCTTTTTCCCTCCCAGGACTGTATATTTTTCCCCCTCCAAACCACTGCTTGTAGTCAGGATTGGCTTGATATGGAAAGGAGGTCAAGCTCTGAGGAAAAAAAAGAGAAAAAGCCTTTCCGTGTCACCCACACTACAGCGTTCCTCCCGACCCATGACGGAACTTAAACACCAGAGAAATATTTACCTGAGCAGTCCTCATGTTGGACAGCAAGGTCAATTTACTCATGTGCAACATTGCACAGTGTCTGTATTATGAACTCCGTCAGCCCTTGCTCTAAACTACTTTACTTGTGTCACATTCATCATACTCGACAGCAATTTAATTTAGATTCCCCTCACTGTAAAAACATTGAATTCTATGGAGTCTGCTATTATAAATCATTCTTCTGAAATCTAATCTGGTATTAGAGATGACGCAAGCCTCATTTTTGTTCCAGATTTCCCTAAATTTGGGCAAAATCCATTTTCTTCCTAGTTATAACAATTTAATGATGATCCTTCATAAACTGTCAACACTGGGAAAAGGTCTAAGTAATAGGCTCACAAGGTGAAAACATTAATATGATAAAGAGGGTCGGGAGGGGGGCCACATATGGTTTGGTCATCAGCAAATTTACTGTGAAATGAACACTGACTGAATAGTAACATTTAAAAATCCCTTACTTGGTACTTTGCCTTGGTAATGTTATTGAGAAATAAATGCTGGCCGGAATACAATACTTCCTGGAATCTTTTACAACTGACAGAAAGAGCTTGGTTTGATGCCTTTTCTGACAGTGCAGCTTTGGTACTGCATTGGAGAGTCAGCCTTAACTTTCTGGATAGAGATTTGATTCTAACAATCCTCTGTAAAAATCTGCCAGACAGCTACTAAAAGTCTCTCCACTATTCAAAACAAGACATTAACGCATAAACGTGTTGCCACATCGGGTAAATAATGGAAAACAGAATGCTGCAGTGCATCATTTATTTATATAACAACACTGCTTTGTATCCCAGTGATAATACAGCAGTTTGTCTTGTAACTGAAAATAATTGGTACTGAATTTTCCCAAGTATAGCTCACAAGGGATTTTGTCCAATGTTAGTACTGATTGGAAAATTGTAGTTTTTTGTTAATTGCAGAAGGAGTTTTAGCACAAACTTAAAGTAATACTGCTTCCACTTATTTACAAGCCAGTAAATGTAGTGCATTGCATGTGATACTAAATTATGCTTTTCATATTATTTCTCCTTTCATGACTAGAAATTCTATCAGTTTGTGCGATAATGTGATAGAATTTTATCAGAAAACTGGTTATACAGTACAGTGCAGTGTCCATGAGTTTCTTTCTAACCCTTCCATGCATATGATGTGTTAACACACAGAGGCATAAGTAATGATATGCAAGAACATACAGCACATGTCCAGATACCCCTTCTGCAAAATTCATTTGCGAGTTCATTGCCTGCGGACAGTGCAGTCCACTCCTGCAGAAGCAGGATTTCATTGTGATTCGAGGCCTTCTTTGAAATTTAAAGGAAACCTGCCCGAGCAGAGTGTCAGTCAGTGAAGCTGGGAACTGACTTCAGCTGGGTGCCCTTTAAGTAAAATTTGTATCCCTCACCACAGCTCTTTCTTATTTACATATCATTATTGCACAGAAGATGGCCATTTGGCCCAATAGATCAATGCCAACTCCCAGCAAACAATCCCATTAATCCTGTACCCTCTCTGTATTTTCCAGCATCCCTGCAACTTATTCTCTGTCACATGCCCATCAATTGCCCTTCAATTCTTTTGCCACTTAGCTACACTACAGGGTAATTTCCAGTGGCCAATTAACTTATCAACATGTCTTTGAGATGTAGAAGGAACCGGAGTGCCCAGGCAGAACCCCATGGGGAGAATGTGCAAACTCCACGTTGATAGCACTTGAAGTCGGTGTCAAATCCCTGGAGCTGAGAGACAGTGACACTAGCTGTCTTTCCATCATGTCACCCTCTCTATCAGGGCTCCTGGTCCGCCACCAACCCCCGCTCCCCTCCAATCACAATTCTGAATCCCCCCCTAGCTGATTCTGACCACCTCCTGACTCTGCCAGTCGATCCCCAATGATGACCACCTACATCTATTGCAGAGTGCAAACGGTACTCTCAGTCCTTCCTCTTCTGGGTCCCCAACCACACTAGAATTTTGAGCTGGTTTGCCTTTACAATTTAAACACATACTTTGGCCCGCCACACGTTTAGCACATCTTCCAGATGTCAAAGAATTTGATGACCACATTTAATTCCTCCAATATTCAGATCAAGGATAACAATTACACCATGGTCAATATTTTCATTTCGTTACATATGGAGTTACTAATGGACCATTCCCTCAAATATTTAATGACAAAGATACTCTTGAAATGTAATAGCCACATTCTGGACTGTGCATCACCAATGATCTAACCCATGCGTACAAGAGCACTATAGTGAAGCACAAGTTGCACTGACCGATTTTGTGTGTTCAGGCCGAGGAGCTATCACTGGTGGGGGCATATTGTCATCATCCTCATCATCGTCCTCCGACACAGGTGGTACAACCGGTGGTTCTGATGCTATCTTTGTGTTCTGTGATAAACAGATCAGCATTACATCTCTGCTTCTAAATCAGATTCTCCTTCAATCAAGACAACATAAATAGCAACACCTTGTATTTGCCCCTTAATTATGCAGACCAAGAAGTTTGGTGCTCTCAGAGCTAAAATGGTGCTAGGCTACAAAAATTTGATATGAAAATAGTTCTGAGAGAAAACAGTGTTTAGACAAATTACATAGGATTGAATTAGGCACACCCCTGTATGCAATACAATGTCATAACCATTCTATTACTCAAGCCATTCGTCCCTTGCATAATGACCAAATTTTGGAAAAAACAAACATGTAAAGAGCGATACTCCAATGAGCATCACTAACTAGAATTTATGCAATACTAAAGTTATATGGAGAAAACATGAAACAGTTATTTAGCGTATCCCGACTCAAACCAAGTCCCATGCACCTATCAGCACTCTGCTTGCTGCCATACCTTGGGCCCCAAGTGAGTAATGCCTCAACGTTATAATTCTCATCTTTGTTTTCCAGCATGACAAGGATCTGTATTATTCATGTTCCTCTAATTTTGGCCACTTGTGCATGCACAATTTTAAATGTCTACCACTGTTGGTTGTGTCTTTAGTTCCCTGTATTCTAAACTATCAAATCATTTTTCTAAAACCCACCTTTTCTATACTCATCTTCTTCCCTTTAAGACACTCCTTAAAAGTGATCTCTTTGACCAAGCTTTTGGTTATCTTTCATAATATCTTTGTTGTTTGGTATCAATTTTTGTTTCCAGATGCTCCTGTGGAAAAGTTGGGGACGCTATAATATGTTAGAGATGCTTTATAAATCGATATATTGCTGGATAGCATGGCTGTGTGTTCCAGATTCAAAATCCGATGTCACGATAAGCTCCGATTATTTCCTGTTAATGCTCCCTGGCTCTGAAAGGCTGAGCTCCTCGTGGGTTTACTATTCATTATATTTTCACCTATGGAATGGTCCAAATATTTCTTTCTGAATAGTAAATATTGACGTCTTAGAAGTTGGACTGAATCCAAGCTGATGGATACTAAGGTAGTTGAAGTTACAGCATCCATCAGCTTTTATTAATTCAGCTGCCTTCTGAGTTTCTAGTCGGACTCTTTATGCTTGCTCCCTACCCCTCTCCCTCCCCAATTTTAAGCACTTTGGAGGGAGAAACAACAAATGTAGGCAGCAATCACCAAAGAATATTCCAATTAACATTCCTCCTTATGTATATTTCATGAGAGGACTTTTGGCAGGAATGTTTCCTCTACAAAAGCAGCCACAGTACAAATTTGCTGCCTTTAACTCCTGCCTTAAGTGGAACTCTCCTACTGGAAAATAATACACAAAGCTCAGTCATGGCACAGATGGCAGGTTCCACTTCCATACAAGGGAATGCTGCTGGGGACATTTGACAGAGAACCAGTGTGCTGCCCAATGTCTGCAATGATTCCTGCCCACCCATTGCTGTCATAGTTTAAATTATCATTTCAAATGGATGACAGAGAATAAAAACATTACATGCTGCCTAATGTCCAGGAGACATTGAGGAGACAAAACACAAGAGTGGGTTTCTATACTGAAACCAAGTAACTTGTTTCTTTGTTAATTGACTATTTGCTATTTCAATGACATTTCTGCAGACACAAGAATAATGTACTGTCTGCCAACTCAAAAAATTCCAACTTTATTGATTTTAATCCAAAATATATCACCATGTTAACTTGGGCATCAGAGTAGTAAAGCCAGCAGTGCTGCTGCCTAATCGCTCGAATGTTTGATCCTGACTTCTGGTGTTGTGTTTGGAGTTTGCCTGTTCCCTCTGTGACTATGTGGGATTCCCCAGGGTCCCCCCATTTCCTCCCACTTCCTAAAAATGTGCTGGTTGGCAGGTTAATTGGTTACTGTAAATAATCCTGAGTACAGTTAGGTGATGAGAGAATCCGGGGTTGTGGGGTGGGGAAATTGATGGGTATACAAGAGAGAATAGGTTATGTGGAAATGTGGGGGAATGGGATTGGTGGGAATATTCTGAGAGCTAGCATGGATTCTATGGGCCAAATGGCCATCTTCTATGTCGTAAGGAAATATGAAAATACAATTAAGATCTGCAATACACAGTTCTGACTTAACGAGTTCTCCATTAACAAACTAATTGAAGTAGATTTTCCCTTCCCATAGCCATTATTTATTTCCTGGAAAAATAAAGGTCTGTAGGTCTAGTCTGAGGAAGTAGAAGAGGGAATTACGAAGGACCAAGATGAAGAGAGCCGGTGAAAAGCTGAAGTCTACGGATGCTGGAAATCTGAAATAAAAATTGAAAAGCTATTGGAAATACTCAGGTCATGCAGCACCTGATATTTTCAGCATTCTTATTTTTTTCAGATTTCCAGCAGCTGCCATTTTTTTTTAATCTCAGTTCCAAGCATTGCTTTCTTTACCCTCTCTTTTATCCTCGTTCATCTCATCTCTTCCAGTCAGATCAGCCACAGTTTTCAAGCCTTCACCACAATCTCTCAGCCCCCTTCAGTGTCATTCAGTTTCTCTTGGTTTCCAGCCTATCACAGACATTTCCATTGTTCTTGCAGCCCTTCCCCTTTCTCTGCATCTGTGATTTTTCATCTTCTCTCAATTCTGATGAAATATCTTGAAAGGATAGCTCCATTTCTCTCTCTGTAGATGTTGCCCGACCTGCTGCATATCTCCAGCATTTACTGTTTTAATTTATGGAAAGAGACCTGGTGATATGAGACCAATCAGAATATGTAAAGCAAAGAAAATCAAATGAAAACTGAAGGGATTAATGTGCTTTTTGAATGTTACAAGGGGTACGAAAGTATAAGCTAATCACTGTTCTTAATGGATCCAAATGGAGGGAAGTGCAGCAGGCAGCTGATTCTAAGAGGCCATCAATAAGCAAAGGCAAATTTCTATTCACAAGAAAGTTACAGGCAAGATGCTGAATTCAGTAAAAGGAATGAGAAAGCAATTTGAAATAGAACACAAACAAAATATGGCTGGATTCTTTCCTAATACATTCTTTGAGATTCCAAGAATGTAAATTGTTTAATTCAGGCTGGTGCTACTTACAGCACCAATTTTAGTGGATGGTATGGGGGAAGGTGGCACAGAAAGCTGGTAAGCAAGAGAAGGGAATTCCTTATACTGTAGTCATTTACTGACATAAGATGCATGGGATCCACAGTGACTTGACCGTTTGGATTCAGAGTTGGCTTGCCTGTAGAAGATAGAGGATCGTGGTCGATGAGACTTATTCTGGCTGGAGGTCGGTGACTAGTGGTGTTTCGCAGGAATCATTACCGGGACCGCTGCGGTTTGTGATATACAAATGACTTGGATGAAAACGTGGATGGGCGGGTTAGTAAGTTTGCAGATGACACAAAGATTGGTGGTATTGTGGATAGTGTAGAAGATTGCCAAAGGATACAGCGGGATATAGATCAGTACAGATATGTGTGGAGAAATGGCAGATGGAGTTTAATCTGGGCAAGTGTGAGGTGTTGCATTTTGGGAGATCAAATGTAAAGGGAGAGTACACAGTTAATGGCAGGACCCTTAACAGCACTGATGTACAGAGGGATCTTGGGGTCCAAGTCCATAGCTCCCTGAAAGTGGCCACACGTTGATAGGGTGATAAAGAAGGGATATGGCACGCTTGCTTTTATTTATCAAGGTATCGAGTTCAAAAGACAGGTAGTCATGTTGCAGCTTTATAAAACTCTGGAGTATTTCAATCAATTCTGGTCACCGCTTTATAGGAAGGATGTGGAGGCTTTGCAGGGGGTGCAGATGAGGTTTACCAGGATGCTGCCTGGATCAGAGGGTATGAACTACAAGGAGAGGTTGGACAAACTAGGGTTGCTTTCACTACAGCAGCAGAGGCTGAGGAGAGACCTGACAGAAATTTATAAAATTATGAGGGGCATAAATAGAATAGACAGCTGGTATCTTTTCCCCCAGGGTCAAAGTATCTAATACTAGGAGGGCATGCATTCACAGTGAGAGGGGGAAAAGATCAAAGGAGATGTACAAGGCACCAGGGCAAGTTTTTCTTTTAATATAAAAAAATGGGTGCCTAGAATACATTGCCAGAGACTGTTGTGAAGGCAGATACAATACAGGCATTTAAGAGGCTCTTGAATGGACACATGAATATGCAGAGAACGGAGAGATATGGACCATGTGCAGGCAGAAGGGATTAGTTTAATTGGGCAGAATTATTTTAATTGGTTTGGCACAAAATGGTGGGCCGAAGGGCCTGTTCCTGTGCTGTCTTGTTCTATGTTCGATGAGTGGGTCCACATCCCTAGGAGGATATTGAAGTTTTATTTTTATCTAGCTGTTTTATACACCAGGTGAAAAAAATAAGATGCTGGAGGAACTCAGCAGGTCAGGCAGCATCCATGGAGAAGAGCAGATGGTCAATGTTTCAGGTCAGGACCCTTCTTCAGGACTGAAGACAGGAAAAAGGGAAAGCCCAATATATAGGGGAGAAAACAAAGCAGTGATAGGTGGATGAAAGAGAGGTGGGGTGGACACAAGGTGGTGGTAGGCAGATGCAGGGGAGAAGGGGAGAGCAGATCCATCAGGGGATGGGTCAAAGGTATGGAGGCAGGTGGCATATAGGGAGGGGAGGAGAGGAAAAAGAGGAAACAAAATCAAGTGGAAAAAAAAAAGAGGCTAGGAAAGGGAAGAAAAGAGGCATGGTGGGGGGGTTGGATTACTTAAAGTGGGAGAATTCAATGTTCATTCCATTAGGCTGCAAGGTCCCAAGACGGAAAGTGTGTTGTTCCTCCAGTTTGCGTTTTGACTTCTCCCGGTGGTGGTGGAGGCAGAGGACAGACGACAGACATATCAGTGATGGAGGGGGAGTTGAAGTGACTGGCAACAGGGAGATGCAGTTATGGACAGAGCATACGTGTTCTACGAAACGGTCCCCTAGTCTGTTTTTGGTCTTGGCAAAGTAGAGGAGGCCACACTTGGAGCACCAAATGCAGTAAATGATATTGGGGGAGGTGCAGGTAAATTTCTGCCTCACCTGAAAGGACTGTTCAGGTCCCTGGATTGAGGTGATGTGAGGGCAGGTGTTACACTTATGGCAGGGGCAGTGGAAAGTCCCTGGGATGGGAGTGGGATGGGTGGGGAGGAAGGAATGAACTAGGGAGTCATGGAGAGAGCGGTCCCTACAAAAGGCTAAAAGGGGTGGGGAGGGGAAGATATGCTTGGTGGTGGGGTCCTGTTGGATATGACAGAAGTGGCAGAGAATGATGTGTTGGATACATAGGCTGGTGGGATGAAATGTGACAACAAGGGGGACCATATCCCTGTTGGGTCTGGGAGGGGTGGGGGTGAGAGCAGAAGTGTGGGAAATGGCAAAGATGCCTCTCTCTCTCTTTTCCCCCGCCTCTCTTTTTCCTCTCCACTCCTCCCCCATGCTGCCTGCCTCCACGTCTTTGACCCATTCCCCGGTGGATCTGCTCTCCCTTCCTCCCCCAAACCTGCCTATCACTATCTCTATACAGGTATCTCTATATCACTATACAGGTATCTACCTATCACCACCCTGTGCCCACCCTACCTCCCCCTCTTTTATCCACCAATCACTGCTCTGCTTTTCCTTCTTATATACTGGGCTTCCCCTTTTCCTATCTTCAGTCCTGAAGAAGGGTCCTGACCTGAAAAGTTGACTGCCTGCTTTTCTCCACGGATGCTGCCTGGCCTGCTGAGTTCCTCCAGCATCATTGTGTTTTTCCTCTAGATTCCAGCATCTGCTGTCCTTTATTTCTCCTGTTTTATATACCACGAGTTTATGGAGTATAATTAATTGTTCTCTGTCCAAGTACAGTGATGATAGGGGACAAGTGACAGGAAATGCATCATGCTCCCATCAGCTTGCTTGCTGTAATTAGATCTTTCTTGTTCATAATAGGCAGCCAATGTCATTTGCAGTCAAACGTGTTTGCTGGATGACAGTAGTGGCTTTGCAAATGCCCCCTGCATCTCAGGTTTGACACAGCCTTCAGTTTCCTTATGAAGACTGCTTCTGCCCACGCACTTCAATCTATTGTTTTTCTAGAATTTGAAAAATCTTCTAAAGAGGTAGAAGAGCCTAACAATCCTTTTGATTCTTTTGTCTATGTTCTAACAGCCCAACTATCAATCCATGATACCAATCATTTAAAATGAAAGAATAGGTGCATCGTGAAAATTGATGCATTGGTTAAGTTATTTTATGTACTAACAATCTCCACTAATTTGAAACCAATTAGTTAAAGCCCCTGGAACTAATCTTTTCTGTTGTATATACTGGACTATCCAGGTAATTCCAAAGGAAGTATCCATTTTGGAATGAGGGGAATACAAGATGTTGGTACAGTTGTACATGTATTCCACACTGTGATGGGAGGTTTAGGACCTAAAACATTAACCGTTTCCCTCTGCCCACCAGTTGTGTGACTTGCCGAGTATTTCCACCACTTTCTGATTTAATTTCAGCCTTCCAGCATCAGCAGTACTTTGCTCACGTATTTCAGTCTGCTTCCAGAGTTTCAAAAATAAACTACATTCCTTGAGCATTGTTTCCTTTTTAAGAAAAATTAATTTATTCAAAAATACTTTGAAGGAGCACCAAGACTAATACCTAATGCACTTGTGAAATTCCACACAGCCTTACAGCCAAATATCCACAACTGAAATAAAAACAGAAAAATTGCTGGGAATACTCAGGTCGGGCCACAGCTGTGTGAAGAGAAACAGAGTCAACGTTTCAGTTAGAAGGACCCTTCATCAGAATGGGGAGGTTGTCTCTGAATAAAATCAGGATAGCCATGGGGATAGGCTGTAAACAATAGAACATGGACAAAAGAACATTGACAAGAGAGTGTAAGAATTGAGAAACGTAGAACAGGATGAGGTGTCTCACAGGTCACTGCAAACAAGCGGAGCCAATATCGCAGCTGGACAACTGACAACAGAGAGAAATTCAGATATTTCTGGTAACTTGATATTGGCTCAGCTCATTTGCTTTCTTCCCTCTCTTAGTTCCTTTTATCTCTGGGGGTGGAGGACATGCCAACCTCTCCTGCTGGGCATGTTTTCCTGTTCTGCATTTCAGTTCCCTCATCCTGTTATCTATGTTCTCACTCTCTAACTGCTTCCATTCACTCATTGACCAGATCACCTTGTTCTACAGCTTATTCCCATTACCACCTTAGTTTTACCCTATCAGAGACATCCCCTCTTCCCCACCCTCCTTGCAGTTTGACAAGCTTCTTCTGTCTCCTTCCCAGTTCTGCCTAATAGTCTTTGACCCGAAAAGTCAACTCTTCTTCCCACGGGCATGGTCTGACCTGCTGAGCATTTCCAGCATTTTCCATTTTTATTTTAGATTTCCAGCATCTGCAGTTTGTTTTTGTTTCTTTTTATCCACAACTGACTCCAGAAATTTTAATGGGGGGTGGAAATCAGATCAAATGGAAAAAAGCTCAGGAGAACAAAGATACAAAGGATCTGTGCTCCTTGGGCAGACTCCAAATTTAGAATTAAAAGGCACATTAGTTGGAAGAAAAACAGAGTTATAATTAAAAAGCAAAGATTAACTGTTCCCATGGTGATCATCACCCAGCAGTGAGTGACTCTTGCACATATTTGCAGTACTCCACTTGACTTGAAAAGAATCAAATTGCTTTTTCCTTAGCTCCCTAAATATGTATTTTGATTCTTATGGCAAGAAGAGTTCAAAAATTACCCTAATTTTAATCCCCAGTGCCTAACATGATTTCACATATGATGATGATTCATACTGGCCTTGTGCATGTGTTGCTTTAACTGATTCATTCCTCTACACTCCAAAAGGGAACCTATGGCTCAGGCCTTCCCTTACCCAGCCACGTTGACCTATTGTTGTCCGTTCACCCAAACCCCACTTCTACCAGTGAACGTGTCTCCTGACAATCACATCTTCTGTGTCCTTGGCCAGGACCATCTGCTTCACTCTCCTGACATCCTTTTTCCAGCCCGACATCAGGACACTGGAATAAAAACAGTCAAGTCTGGCAGCAACAATGCCCCAGAATCAAAGGGATACTCACCTGAAACTTTAATTGTTTCTCACACTGCTTGAGCTGCCAAGCTCTTTCCACATTTGCAGGCTTTATTTCACTTTTCCAGCATCTTTGTGTCATTGCTATTTTGACATGGAATTCAAGTGGGAGTTGGGGCTGACATATTGAAATGAGCCCTTTCAAGTTAAAATAACCTAAACATTGATCAGCCTGATACTCACCCCCATTGGGAGCTAATATTGCTGTGCATAAAAACTAGAGGAAATCCCTGGTTATCTACTCAGAATTTTACTGCACTGAGAGCAAAGAAATCTCCAATAGATATGCAACACCACTTGTTGGGAATGGAACCTTTTTCAATTCACGTCAGCTAGTATTAAAATGGAGTATTTTGGCTAAGTCATTAATGAGTTTCATGTTGAATTCATCTCTATTCCTCTTAATCCCAACTAAATTAGTAGCCCCTATTGCTCCTATAGGAGAGTTCCATTTCCCACATGGACACCCTAGGACTTTTCCGAACAAGACTGATGTTGTCAAATTTTTGCCTGAGTCCTTACTCCAAGACATGCTTTGAGACAATTTTAACCCTCGAGACCATTAAATTTGGAGATTTGCACCATTATATTGCCTTGTTTAAATGAGAACAATATTTTGCTAGAACCCAATGGTTTTAACAAGATCTGTAATCTCACCACTTTTTCCTTTATTACACACAACTGCTAAAGATGTTAGTACTAGATTCACACAAAAAGAATGACCTTTAAGATAGTTTCCATAGAGCCACAGGTGACCAAAGAATCAGGGGCGAGTGCTTTCAGGAGAGAACAAGCAATTGATGAGGGTGGAGGAGGGTGGGGAGGAGGAAGAAACCAAATAGCAGAGTAGAAGATCCACTTATCTGCTAGAAATGATTATCTGCAAAACTCAAGAGTTCCATAAACAGAATAATTAATTTGGAATTTACCAACTTCCACATGTTATTTGAGAGGACAGATACAAGTTAGTTAATCAGCCTTTTGCTTGGTTTCATACTCACCAGAGCATTTCCTGCTATGTATCCATCAGCTGGTTTATCTGTAAAGGTTAAAAAATATATTGCATATGTAGATTCATACAATAATTATTGTCACTTTTTTCAAACCACACAATATATTCTACAAATACTTCATTATCTTTGATGATTGATCCGATTTTCAAAATCACATGAGAAGTGTTTTTAGAAATGAGAAATAGTAGTTTGGCCCAAGTCCATCTCTTTTTAGTTGATCTCACTACAGTCCTGAATCTTGCCTTGCTCCAGGAACACATCTCACTGCCTTCAATGGCCTTTGTAACACAGAATTTTACAATGTTTTGCATATCTCAAAATCCCCTTCTTGGTTTATTTGTCCTCAGATGTGAGCTCACTGTATAATCAGTATTCACAAACAAAAGCTACTGTTATCAAGCATAAGCTTGCAACATTTTTGATACTGAGGTAAAAAGAAAGGTTACAAGACTGTTCAGCTCTGGAGTTCGATTTTCTTCCCCTTATCAATCTCTTATCAGTGAGGTTGCTTGGAAATTTGCTCTCACATTAGTTACTCACTTTATGTCATTTCATCTATCAAACTACTGTGGTTATTTTGTTGTGACAGCACACTCTGTACTGTGATATTTCTGATACTTCAGTGCATGCTATGTACCTTAATTAAAAAGAAATTAGTGCTGGCTCTAAGCTTGGAGTAAACTAACTTTTAGACTATTGTTTAAAAGTTAATTTACTCCAAACTTAGAGCATGGACTATTTTGAATTGGAAATGTCTGCTTAATACTGCCTCAGGGTCACGAGACTCCATTAAATCACATGGCTTAGATTTTGGTTTCAGTGTCAAGAAGAGTTTCAAAACAAAAACAAAACTCAAAAACAAGCCAGGAAGTGCTGATGTTTGGTTATTCTCACAGTATACAACTTAGTAGTTACTGAAAATTAAGTGCTTCTCATGAAGCTCTCACCTGGTCTGTATGTAAATTCTAATGAGACACTCTTCCTTTTTTTCCCCCCACTCCAAACCTTAATTCTCCTTCCTGAAGTAATTACTTGCAGTTTCACTTGTTTCTTCAGCCGTCCAGTCCCATATTCAAGTGTTAGTCTTGATGTGGGAACCTTGGCAATGAGTGAAACCACCCTTTTACGACAAGGATCTTCCCAGCTCGACGTATTCCACTCCTTCACCCAACTGCCCTCATCATTCACCTTCCAGGATGGGTAGTTGATTCATAATTAGCAGAATTAAACCAGGCTCATTTTCTTTATTCTCCCATTGAGGACATGGAGACCAAGTATATTGCTCTCATAATTATTCCTGTTGAGACTGATTAATTCACCAAGTCTTTGACTTTCAGTCTGAACTACAGGTGGTGGCACTGATGGCTGCTCAGGAACTAGGTTCTGGGATTACCTTCCCGACTTCCTGCTGCTCTTCAAAACCTTTTTGACCCTTTTGTCCCATACTTCGTGTTGCTCAGTGTCAAATTTTATTCAATAAACCTAATGTTAATCTAATAATCTCTAGCAATGTTCCTATCTATTAAAGTATTTGAAAGAACATAGAACACTAGAGGACAGTACAGGCCCTTTGGCCCACAATGTTGTGCCGACATTTTAATCCTGCTCTAAGATCTATCTAACCCTTCCCTCCCACATAGCCCCTTATTAAAGATTAGATGGAGAAATAGAATTTCCTCTGATGGGCAAATCTTGGACATGGAACATAGTTTTAGCACTAGAACGCTCAAACGTGATGTCAACAAACACTTGTACAAAAGCAGAAATTAGGAAAGCTCCTTCCTAAAAAGCTGTTGACAAATGGATCAAGTGAAAATTTCAAAACTGAGATTGACAGATTTTTGTTAGGCAAGATGCAAACTGCTCTTTTACATCTCAGACTCATAATAAAATGAATGAATAAAATGAACAAATGGGCAATTTGACCAAACTTCAAAAAGGTACAAACTGGGCAGCTTGGCAAACAGACCCCCTGGTGGACCTTTCTGAGACCCCTCCCTGTGCTTTTAACAAAAATCTTTTGCAATTTTCAAACAGGTACTAAACTCGGGCAACAGCTCGCAAGATGGAAAATTTGCACTTACTATCAAGCACTTTCAGCTACAAAACAAATGCTTCCTGGGTTATTATCACCAGGAAGCAAAGTCTGGGGAGAGGAGCAACTAATGAGAGATTGGACAGAGCAGCGTGCACTCTCAGCAGGACAGGTGGGATGCTGCCACATTAACCATCACCATTCATCTGCCACCAGTCATATGTAGAACTGACAGGGTTCAGAATTGCTATAAAAGCACCCAATTTCCCCACCAAAATTCCAAAAGCTTCCATGTGAAAGCTAATCACTTAGCTTGTGTCTCAAGAAAAAGAAAAATTTGCTTACTTGTCAACTATAAGTACAAGTCTAGAATTTTAACAGATCAGTACACCTTTCAAGTTTCCTTTCAGGGAAGCTAAGTGACAAACACAAAATAGAATTTGGTTTCCATTGCACATTGGAGGTTTCAAATTTGAACATGTTCAGTTCCTCAAAAACTGTAATTTCTTCAATTGTGTCAAAATTGGAATCTTAAGAATATTATAACTCCTGGGGATGATTAATCATATACATCTGAACTTTGTATTTGCATATTTGAAATGTGAACAAGTTATCTAGCAAGGAAGGATCAACTGTACTATGATATCCTCAAACACAACAGCAGAGATCAGCAAATACAATGTGGGTGCTTACCCGGGAACCCATACTCCCTCCAAAGATCACAATGGAATCCAATAATTTGATCCATACAGCTCCCCGCCTAAATAAAGACTGCAAGGGAATCCGATGGACATGGCCCTTTCCCCAATCTGCAAGGGAATTCTATGCTCATGGTTGTCAACCAAAACACGTGCACATGCAGCCTCCCCCTACCTGCAGCTGCAACAGATCAGAGGCATCCCTTCCGACGCCACAAAGCTTAGAAACATTTTGTGTACACATTGACCTTTATGGTTTCGGCATGCCTAAAACAAAATGTTAGTGGGATGCAAATCATGGATATGCTGAGCAGACCCATTAAAAATTATCTGTGCATAGAACTTTCTGGCAGGGTGCAAAATCTGATCCCACATATGTCGAGATCTTGTGTCTTTCTATAGACATGAATAAAATTCTTTGGAGCTATCTGAATGAATCCAAATTCAGTTAATTTTTTTTTTAATTTCATTTTTTGTTTCCAAATTAACTTTGCAGAGTTCATGTTTGGATCAGTCAGCATCAGGACTGTCAATTTGGCACTCATCCCTAGGGATTCCCTTCTGCCTTTTTCCCCCCTCAGTTTCATATCCTGTCACCCAACTATCTACTTGTCAATTTCAAGTCAATGTCATAGATTCAAAAATCAGGCAACCAACCAGTTATCTCTGTGCACTTGTACTGCTTTAGAAGGGGGACCATCAGAGAATAGACTGCTGCAATAAAATTCAAACAGCTTTTAAATGAAAAGTGATTGGAATGAGAAATTACAGAAAGTCTCATATGTATATGCTTGATATAAATATTTTATTGATTACTTATTTCAATAAAGACATATAAAATGACTGAAAGGAATAGAGTTTGCAGGAATGGGAACATGGGAAAGGGACTGGGAATTTGGCTTTAATCAAAGATCTACCTCTAAAATTTGTAATTTACGTTGAATCCATCAGTTTAAATAGAACTATAGCCTATAGCAATATCGTCTTAAAGTGATACCACCTTCATCAAGATGCATTTAGCAACAGTTTTTCTTTGCAAGCAAGTGACACAAATAATGCAAATCATATCAAAATTGCCACAATGTCCCTCAGTAAGTGGCATCATTGTGGTGAAAATGCAACATGTCTTTTGCCTCTTCTAAGAGATTTTCCCATCACTTCTCTGCAAGGCTGTTGCCTTAAAATAGTTGAAAAATAAATCAGTGGTGATGTCTGACACTAAAATGCCTTCAATGTGTATACACAATTTATTCCGTAATCTAGCCTTCTTAAAAAAAAATTCCAAACACCATATACATCATACAGTGCTACAGATCCAACACCTCTGAGCTGTCACCTTGATTACATATTCACTTATGCCATATTCCCCCTTCCCTCAACACATCCATTCTCCAACAAGATTAAATGTAAACATTTTAATAAAAATTCCAAAAAACTCCAAATAACAGGTTACAATTAAATTTGATAATACTATGCAGCCAGGTTTAGTTTGTATAGTTTTTTTCTCCCCCATGTAAACACTCAAACAATTCTTATAGTTCACTGTATTCATTCACTGAAAGATAAAATTGCATGCACAGAAATTAGTGACGGACTGAACAATTTCTACCTTTGTAATGGAACACAATGACCTTACTCAAGGCAATTTACTTCTAGCTATTATCCTGAATACAACTGCCATCATTCTTACTCCAGGCATCAGAACTAGCAATTGTTGCCCTGTATGTAATATTTATATTCATTGAAATTCCCAGTAAAGCATACTGTACAATTTCTTGACTTAATGTGCTCCTCCCACCACATTACATTGACATGTGGGTCATTTTATAACCGTGCATTGACAAAATGAAAGCATGTAGGCGCAGTAAGAAGGCTGTCTGCAAGTTGATGAAATAATGATACCTACACAGAAGGTACAAATGAACAATGATGGGCTCAAGATGCCATTTAGAAACAGTGTGTCATGATGACTTTGGGCAATATGAAATCAGCCACCCATTGGATCTTTCTTCAACTCCATGGAAGTCAATGCAAAGGAAAATCAGGAGAGATCTATTACAGGCAGCTGATGCAATAATTCCTGTTACTGGCCAAAGTCGTCATCACCCTTAGAGTCTATGATTTGAAGTGCAAAAGCTGCAGGCCTTCAATGATACAAACTTCTACTGTCAGGTGGCATGGCAGTGTAGCATTTTGGAACACCAACACTTGATGCTACTCAGGGGATGAAGGTGCTATCCCCGTACTTTTCTGGATTCCTCTAATTCCTTCTGCAAAGTGGAACCTCAAAAGGGGAAAGGGGAGGGAAGAAACAAGCAGAAGAAGTGAAGTGATTGTAGCACTCTTAAATACCTCTTACTGGTTGGTACAAGAGTGGCACAGAGGGAAGCCTGGGAGCAGAATGTAAATCTCACCATCGCAGCAAAAGGACAGAGAGAAAAAAAACAATAACAATTACAGAATAACAGCGGCTGAAATCTTTGTTTTCACTAACTTTAGCAGAAATGCAATTGCAAGTATGAAGTAGCAGAATATTGTTTTACATTCACATCTACTCCTTTAAAATCAACCAATACTGGAACTTCAGATCTAAAGTTATTCAAAAATTAAGGCAGTGAGTTTACACACCTGAATTAAAGTCTGTCCAGGGATGGAAGCCTCACACTGCCACCCATGAGGGACCTCTAGATGGTCTTTATCCAGTTCATAATGAGTGCAGGCTCAGAAAAATAAATGCCTTTCAGTTAAAGAGGCAACGCTGATTTGGGTGAAAATGTAGCCGTCACTATAACTGACCCTAACTACACTACTAGGTTCTTATGAGGTTGGCCAACAGCTACTCTGTTTGGCATGATTCAGGAATACAGCATCAATAATGGGTATTGTGGTGGCAGTAGTGGGACAGGGGGCAGTGGGGCATGATGGGAGGGGAGTTAGGGAGATTTTTGGTTGGTTTAAAAAAAACTGCAAATCTGATCATAAACATTAGTATTCTGTTACACTTTGAAGTCCAAAGAAATTCCTCCTCAGTGTCTAAAGTTGAAACATTTTTCAGTCCATTGACACAATCCCAGACTGGCAAAGACAGAATTTCCCCAAGAAAATCTGACATTCAATTATTTCTTATGTTTATTTCTAACTTACTCCGACACACCACTTCTACTGCACTGAATGTATTCATATTGAGATGGAAGCTCAGTATTTTGAGCAAAACATATTTACCTCAATAACGTGTTAATAAATGGCATGTAGCTGAAATAATCCAAACAGTGGAGCACACACGAGCATAACCTTTTCATGAGAACTGCTTGCTAGGTTCTTGGTTAGGACTGCTAGCAATATAGCAAATTCCCTTCATGCTCACAAAACCATCACTAGGACTTGCAGAAACTGTCTTTCAGTTAACATGTTCTCTGTTGCAACCAGCACAGAGTCTGAATGAACGTGGCAGTTGAAGTTGCACACCAGCCCACAGAATGAGCCAAAACGTAATCATATCCTGAAAAAACCCTCCTTAGTTGTTGGAAATTGTTGTTGGCACAGTAGCGTAGCAGTTAGCGCGACGCTATTACAGCGCCAGTGATCGGGGTTCAATTCCTGTCACCGTCTGTAAGGAGTTTGTATGTTCTCCCGTGTCTGCGTGGGTTTCCTCCGGGTGCTCCGGTTTCCTCCCACATTGCAAAGACGTACAGGTAGGTTAATTGGGTTTAAAATGGGCGGCACGGACTCGTTAGGCTGGAAGGGCCTATTACCACGCTGTAAATAAAATTATCTTTTTTTAATCAATAGAAAGCTCCAACCATCTTCACATATCTGACTGTAAAACTTAAAAAACTTTGTTTTCCCTCATCTTCCCACCTTCTTTTACTTCCCTCCTCTTTCGACCCTCACCTCCTCTCCAGCTTTTTTCCACCGCTCACATTTCCTCATTCTTTCCATCCTTTCCCCTTCTCCCACTCCTCCAAACTCGCAGTCATTTCATCTTTTCTCCTTTGCCCTCTTTTACTCTCCCTCCCCAATTTTCTCCCCAATTCTTGTCTAATGCTTCTACTCCACCCACTCTCACTACATTCTTCATCTCCTTTCCTGCTCTGTTCTCAATTCTTCCCCTTTTCCCAATGCCCTCCCAAATCACCATCCCTTTCCCTAGTCTCTTATCCCAGTCCATAATCACTACATTCTTCATCTCCTTTCCTGCTCTGTTCTCAATTCTTCCCCTTTTCCCAATGCCCTCCCAAATCACCATCCCTTTCCCTAGTCTCTTATCCCAGTCCATAATCCTTTTCCTATTCTCACCCTGCCTCACTCTCCTCATTTAGGATGAAGTGATGGGGGGGGGGGGGGGTTAAAAAATTACTGACACAATTCTTTCACCCCCCCCCCATCACTTCATCCTAAATGCCCACCTTCCTCACTTGACCTCGCCTCCTTTCCCCTCCCATCTACTTCATTTCTTCCTTAGTCCAATTCACTACCACTTACTTGCCTTGCTTATATTAAAAAAGTGCCTTGGTTTTGGAGTTTCTGTGTGTAACACTCCCATCTACTTCATTTCTTCCTTAGTCCAATTCACTACCACTTACTTGCCTTGCTTATATTAAAAAAGTGCCTTGGTTTTGGAGTTTCTGTGTGTAACATTGGGAGTAATTGACTGGGATATATAAAATTTTAAAATACATGCTCATAATTAATTATTTGCTACTTTTCCAGAGAAAACCCATTAATGGGATAGAAATTTGTCCTCAGTTGCTTGCATTAAATGTGCATGCCCTTTCCCCTCAGCTTCTGAAATTCAGTTACATGGAAGTTAACAGATCTGAATTTGAAGCAGAGTATAACATCCATATACAACTACATTGCATGTAGCATATGTGACAGAGGATGGATTTCTATCCCAAAGTATTGAGTATAATTTTGCAGAATATTACAGATTCTCAGGTGTTAGGTTTAAAGTTGGTGTTTTTTCCTGCACCACACTGCCTTTCCACAACAACTGTTCAGTCACTAAACAGAAAAAAAAACTGCATTCAATAGGTTACAGTCAAAAAACTTATAGTTTAAACAAGGTCAGTACAAAAATTACATGTAAACAATATTTGGCAATGAGTTTCAAGACTGGTTTTCAATCTTAGGGTACTATAGACATCTAAAAGCTGTGCATTCAAAATCTCATGATCGCATTTGAGGTTATTCTGAGGGATTTTACACAAGGGAGATTACAAGTCCTTACCTCCAGAGGTGAAGCTCATATATTTCTGATTATTAACAGTCTCTTTGGAATCGTAGAATTTCAGGACATCCAGAACAGCCTGAGGGTTTTTCTTTTGCTCCAGTTTAGTGATATTGGATGTCTGTAGGAGTCTTGCCCATTGCTCAGGAATGCCCTAGTTGAAAGGCAAAATTAAAATGCATTAAATAGCCAAAAATCAAAGAGAGCATTTGATAAACTCACCAGATGCTAGGAAACATGCATCTGGTGAGATGTTGTTTCATTCAGTCAGTAAGCTCATGACATGCAGGACAAGATGGATGTGATGCCTGCTTCATTCACATCCCATGTTTTATTTAATCTATTGATTGATGAAAATTTATTCATCATGAATTACCTTATGTCCTGTTGGATTTGTGGATAGTTCAGGGGAGCATTGGAGGAACTACGGAGAGGTATGATACCCAGCAGCTCGACACAGGCAGAAGAATCTCCAGCACCCTCCCACCCCAAACCCCATGATGGCTTGACCCAATTCTCCTTCTTGCATGTCTTCAAATGGAAGCACCTTAGAAAGTACTTGCCTTTGTAATGATTTCCTGAAGTCTGTGCCATTGGGAGCTGGAAATAGAAATAAGCAGTGGCTGGGTTGCCGAGGCAACAGCTTCCAGTTGCAATAAAATGTGAACTAGCCACGAAGGAAATCAGTACAATGATAAGTCCAGTGGGAGTTGCAACTTGTACGACTTCAGCAGCACCAAATGCATTATGTACACATTAGTCATTGAGAATCAAGTTTCTCTCAAGGTGTTATCTCAAACCAAAACTGGTTAATTTGGAAAGTGATCAGATTCTTCTTAAAAAGGTTAACTTAAGCATCAGCTATATCAAAGCATCACCAGGCTCAAAGCCCACACTTCAGTCACAATTGGTGGTAGTGCTTCTGGAATAGTTGGGGGAAAGTTAACTGATCATTGTCTAGTAAGCAGCACCGATAATTTGAGTTTGTGGATGCCACAAGGTCAGGAATGGCCTTAAGTAGTGAAGGTCTGATGATTGTAGGAATGCACAAAACCACATAAAGATCAACTGCATCTGGAATCATTCTGCATTGAAAGGATCAGGCAGAGAGATAGATAGAATGGAAAACCTGCCTCCAATTGCCTCCTCTTCAAGAAGGCAAGACCCAAGATTGGAAGCCGGGCACCTGACCGCCATCTGAAATGGGAACAGGATGAAAGTGCACAACGTAATCTGGGTGCAGGAGAATCTAGAAGAGTTTAAACACACGTGCCCAGAAATTGGATCTATTTGCATGTTTTTTTTAGTGTGCTATTGTGTGCACATTCAAAACACTGGTGCTCATTTCCAAGTTGATTGGCAACCATCAGGAAATTGGCCCAGACACTTCTTGGCATGACCCACTTTAGTACATCTGATGTTTGCTTGGCATCATACACACATCAAGTAATACCATCCAATGCACAATGACTGTTTCCACACTCATTGACATAAACAGATGATCAATGGTGTGACTTGCATTTTCCACTCAGAAAAATAGCAGCAAACCTTACAGTAAGTTACACTGAGATGAATTCAAGCGTCCCTCAGAGGGACACTAATAGTTTGTCCTTGGTCTCTGCCAGACTTATTTTTTTTTATTGTACTCCACTTTTGTCCATAGGCATATCTGACAATGATCGCAGCATCTCTTCATCATACACCTCAGTGCATAATGCTGCTCCTTAATTGGCTTGTAATTCACAGGGGCTTGGGGCCACCCGTGGCATGGGGAGGAAGAGTGGACCAATCAGGCCAGATCATCACGAGAGATGCCCAGCTACTTAGGAGAAGGCTGTACTCCCCGCTTCTCGGCAACCTTCCTAGTAGTCAGTGCAACAATAACCTGGCAACTGCAAGCTCTGTGGGCAATTACAGTCAGGAAACATGCAAATAAAGTTACATGAGATGATATAGGGAGAAAACTACCTAAATGATTCTTCCCCCCGACTGGGTTTTCACAGGTTCCCCCCGGTGAAACTTGGTGCTATAGAAGTTCCTATTTAATGTACCAAACAAGGGTGAACTCCAAATTTAAGGCAGCAAAGATTTCCCTCCAATAAATTCTAGCTTCATTATAAGCAATTTAATCCATAAATTGTGCAGGGAGTTAAAACAAATACTCACAAGAACAATTTTGCTTTATAAGCTGCCCAACTCAATTTCCTTCCCACTCCTTACCCAATCTACTGAGAGAAGCATGATTGAAAAAAATACACAGTAACATTTGCCTCAAAGATGTTGCCTGCTGGAATTCAGCTTTACAAACACTACACGCATCTCATTTCTGTCGCTAACCTCAGAACTTTGCATCTGAGGTATTCTCAATTGTTAAGACTGGCACTGGAGGACCCAGGATCAATCCTGACCTCCGATACTGTCTGTGTGGAGTTTGCACATTCTTCCTGTGACTGCTCGAGTTTCCTCCAGGTGCTCTGGCTTCCTCCCATATCACAAAGATGTGTGGGTTGGTAGGTTAATTGGCTGTTGTAAATTCCTGGTGTGTAGATGTGGGGGAATTCAGGGATTTTTGGAGGGGGGGGTGTGGGGAAGGAGGGAATTGACAAGAATGCTGGGAGAATTTAATGAAAAGGCATTTAATGTAAGATTAGTGTAATGGGTGCTGGATGGTCAGCACAGATTCGATGGATCGAAGGGCCTATTTTCATTGTTTATATCCTTCATCCCCTGCTATTAACTATAGGCAGAAGATGAAGGTCAGCACCAAACTAAATTTCATAGTGACCAGTTTAGCAGTTCATTATCTTAACAGATGGTACTTGTAATGGTCAAACAAATGGACTTGTCAGCCCCAGTTTGTGTAGCTCAGTGGCAGGGGAATAATCATTTTGTCAAAGCCATGCATTATTACACCCTGTGCATTGCCAGCGTCTGCTGTATCCAGGGAGATTCCGTGGATATATATAGACAGTTGCATATGATCCTCCCTGGCCACAGGAGTGGTACCAGAGGATTGGAGGACGGCAATTGTTATTCCTTTGTTCAAGAAAGGTAATAGGGATAATCCTGGGACTTATAGATCAGCCAGTCTTACGTCAGTGGTGGGCAAACTATTGGGGAGATTCTCAGGGACAGGATTTACGAGCATTTGGAGAAGCATAGTTTTATTAGCGATAGTCAGCATGGCTTTGGGCAGGGGTGGGGGGGGGGGGTCATGCCTCATGATCCTAATTGAGTTTTGAGCAGATGATAAAACAAATTGATGAAGGTAGAGTGGTGGATGTGGTGTATATGGACTCTAGTAAGGCACTTGACAAGGTTCCCCATGGTAGGCTCATCCAGAAAGTCATGAGGCATGGGATCCATGGAGACTTGGCTGTGTGGATTTGGAATTGGCTTGCCCATAAAAGGCAGAGGGTGGTAGTAGATGGTAAGGATTTGACCTAGAGATCGGTGACTCATGGTGTTCTGCAGGGATCTGTTTTAGGACCTCTGCTTTTTGTGATTTTTATAAATGACTTGGATGAGGAAGTCAGGGGGTGGTTTAGTAAGTTTGCAGATGACATGAAGGTTGGAGGTGTTGTGGATAGTGTAGAAGGCTGTCAGAGATCACAACAGAATATAGACAGGATGTAGAGCTGGGCAGAGAAGTGGCAGATGGAGTTCAATCCAGAAAAGTGTGAAGTGATACATTTTGGAAGAACGAACTTGAAGGCAGAATACAAGGTTAATGGCAGGACTCTTAGCAGTGTGGAAGAACTGAGGGATCTTGGTGTCCAAGTCCATCAATCTCTCAAGGTTGCCACAGAAGTTGATAGGGTTGTTAAGGTGGTGTATGGTGTGCTGGCCTCCATTAGTCGGGTGACTGAGTTCAAGAGCCACGAGATAATGTTGCAGCTCTATAGAACCCTGGTTAGACCACACTTGGAGTATTGTGTTCCATTCTGGTCACCTCATTATAAGAAGGATGTAGAAGCTTTAGAGAGGGTTCAGAGGAGATTTATCAGGATGCTGTCTGGATTAGAGAACATGTCTTATGAGAAAAGGTTGAGCGAGCTAGGGCTTTTCTCTTTGGAACAACACAGGATGAGGCACAATTTGACAGAGGTGTATAAGATAATGAAGGGCATAGATAGAGTGGACAGCAAGCACCTTTATCCCAGGGTGGCAATGGGCAATACCAGAGGACATCAGTTTAATGTCAGAGGGGGAAAGTTTAGGGGAGATATCAGAGGTAGGTTTTTCTTATTATAAGTACAGAGACTGGTGGGTACCTGGAACACATGGCTGGGGGTGGTGGTAGAGCCTGATACAATAGGGACATTTAAAAAACTCTTAGATAGGAAGAAAGAAAGAAAAATGGAGGGTTATGGGCTATGTTGGAGGGAAGAATTAGATTGATCGGGGAGTAGGTGTTTATATAGGTCAGCACAACATTGTGGGTCGAAGGGCCCGTACTGTTCTATGGTCATCTTCCACAGTACTCATATTCCAGTAACAAGTGGACTGCAGTGAGGTCATTTACCACAGTACATAATGACCAGAAAGCTAGAAGGGCAGCACTTTCACTTGTAACACACTGGCCATCTTGCAAGCTATGTTTCATTTTTCTCTTTTCAAGAAATGGCTAGTGAAAATGTTCCCTCCATTTCTGGGGCTACAGACTTATTAACAAAAACACACATAACCTGGTATATGGTGCACACTTCTGGTCTCCATTTATAGCAAGTGCAGGAAAGGAGTGCAGTGAAGACTCACCAGACAGGTTCCTTGGATGGTGGTCACACCACATGTACACTTGGCTTCCATTCTCCAGAGTTAAGAAGAATAAGAGATGCCTCATTGAAGCATACAAAATTCTTTGATGTCTCGACAGAATGGCTAAGGGGAGGATATTTACCCTAGCAATGAAATATAGAACCAGTGCTTCCCATCACAAAATCAAGGTTTTTGAGACCAAGGAGAAATATCTTCATTCAAAGGGCAGTGAATTGTTGGCATTCTCTGCCCTGGAGGACTGCGGAGGCTTAGTCATCGACTATGTTTAAAACAGAGATCAACAGATATCCGGATATTGAAGGAATCAAGGGATATGGGCACAGAGCAGGAAAAGGTGTCGAGACAAAAGGTTAGCCATGGTTCGTTGAATGGTGGGCCAGGTCCAAGGGACTGTGTGGCCAACCCACACCTATTTCTTAAGTTCTAATCAAATTAGCATTAATGATTTAAAGTACTTACACACTGATTAACAGATACTGCACATTTTTTTAATGCAACATCAAACTGATTGCTTTAAATTCCAAGCTAATTGGCTCCACCTAATAGAAGGAAAAATACTATTTCGATAATATAGATGAGTAAAAGTCTCAACCACTTCAAAGCAATACACGTCTGAAGGCACATTATGAGAGCTCCTTATGATCAGCAGAGATATCAGCACTGTTTTGCCCATGAATGAAATGTCTCCTTTCCAGTTCAATTGGAAAATCCCTCTACTGCTCTGAAGGCAGGCCAGGATGGAATTTATTTAAAAAGAGAGTAAGAATATGCATTACCTTTCAACCGTTCTCCATGAACACATCCACAAAATAAACATTTCAAAATTTATAAAGAAGATCAAAAAGTTTGTTTTGAAAGTTAAAGAATACAGGCCTAAAGAACTGAAAGTCTTAGGCACATGAAAAGTCACATTGCCCAGCGTGGAAATGTGATTGAAATGATTTCTGGTCACGTGGACTAGCATCTCTTGCTGCAAATCACAGGACACGACGTGTGTGTCAGGATCACACAAGATGAGGTCATTCTCCGTGTAATCTTCATTAAAGCATTCCTGGGGAGTGTTGTTCTGAGGAGTGCTCGTCATTGACCATGCATGAAACCACACTGGTGTAGGTTCCCTTAGTTATTGCTTCACATTTCAACCTCTCCTAAGACCACTTCCCTTCCCTTAACCAATCTCACTTCTGGTTTCCAACTCTATGTATCCAACTTTCTAGTTACCTCTTATCAAGGCTCCAGTTCTCTGATCTGACCTTTAAGGTCTTGGTTCCCTGATCTGACACAGCCTGTTTCTTCAAATGGCACCCAACTTCCCAATCCAAGCCCCTTGATTTTATCTCAATTCTGAGCCCTCCAAGTTTGACCCTGATCTAACCCCTACTGTTATATCAATTCCGCTCCCCAACCCTCACAAAAGCCACAGATCCACACTTCATCTAAGGACCCAACTCTGTTCCTGACACTCTACAATGGCATAGTGCATAAAAGGAAGTGTGCAAGGATTATTTCCTTAGGTCTGACACCATGGGCCTTGGACACAACTGTATTTTGCTCCACAGCTTTTATATTCACTCAATTATTCCAAACAGTACAGTCCAAATCACGACAGGTATAAACATCTGCGAACGTTCACCAAGAAAAGACAATGCACTTTCTAGAAGCATCATCAAACAAAAATTGATGTCAAAGCACATTATTGGGGTATATAAACTAAAGCCCAAGCACCTTGAGGGAAGGCATAAGTGGAAGGAATTTCAGAACTTAAGACCTTTGCGGTTCATGAAATGGTTGCTGATGGTGGAGCAAATAAATTTGAGGAGGATGGAATTGATAAGTGGAGGCATCAGAGGTTCATTGGGCTGTAAGATGTCATAATGATACAGCAAGATGAGACTTAAGGGATTTTAAAATAAGAGAATTTTAAAATTGAGGCTGGAAACCAGTTTGAAATAAAGGTGAGAGGTAAACAGAGCATGGCGCATATCTCAGTTAGATATTTTGTTTGATACAATTTTAATGACTGTAACCTCTGAGTCATAACAGACTTCTGTTCTTTACACAAGTGAAATCAAAAGCTGGAAGATTTCAGTAGATCAGGCAGCACCTGCAGAGAGCAACAGAGTGAATGCTTAGGCTGAAGATCCAAAGTCAAAATTTTCCAGCAATTCCCCTTCCCTTTCCTACCACCACTCCCCACCCCGGCTCCATCTGCCAATCATCCTCTACTTCTCCCGATTCCACACATCACCTCGCCAGCTTCTGCCTCACCCTTCCCTTTCACCTCCTTATACTGGCTATCCTCCCTCTACAATCTCAGTCCTGATGCAGGGTCTCATCCCGAAACGTCAACCATCCTTTTGCCTCCACAGATGCTGCTTGACCCACTGAGTTCCTTCAGCAGTTTGTTTTGTGCTCCCAGTTCCAGCATCTGCACTCTCCTGTGTTTCCAGCATTTTCTGTTTCTATTTCCAGCATCTGCAGTTTTTTTTATTTCCACTGTTTACAAGTCACTGGAAATGCTTCATTAATTTCAGATTAGACTAACTACAACACCCTTATATAAAGCTCAATGATGTTGAGGATACTTTGTATTTATGGCCTGTCTTTGTAATTATATCCTTACAAAAAATTTTATAGGAAGGATAAAGCTATTTTTTACTTCTTGTAAAAAAAAGAAAAATAACAAATCTTACTTTATGGTGCTGAAAAACAGTTCTAATGTAACCCCAGCTGCCTGAAAGCTTTTTGATCTAACACAAAATGATTATTCGACCCTTCACTCTGCTTCTATAATTTTGAACATTCAAAAAAATCTACTCAGGTGTCAGCATCTGGAAACCATTATTTATGAAAAAATATTTCAATGCAAAAGTAAACTGCACATACTGGATATGCTTTATGAGACAGGATGGGAAAGAGGGAGAAACAGAAAAAATCTGCAGCAAGAAAGGAAAAATGAATTAGAATCAGTGTGTGCAGTGAACATCTGGAAATTAAGAGAAAGAAAGAGCTTGAACATGGAAAGGCAATGGTGTATTCTAGTGCTTTATAAGCCAATTGGTGGTATTATATTCTCATTATGTAAACACGCCATATGATTATTGTAGAAAATTATAGGCAACAGAAAGTCATTAATGGAAAATACTTTAATTAATACTTAATTGAAAATAAAATTGAATAAAATTAGAAGTTCTAGGTTTACACATCAATTTAAATGTCAATGGTTTCCCACCGCTAATTTTCTCCTAGAGATACTAATTTTTACTGGATTGCTAGCCCATGCATGCTGGCTGCCCTCTGTTACCTCACCTCAATACTTCTTCAGTGTATAAACCTAGACATGATTGGCAGCTAAGTAGTTCATTATGGAAGATCTCAAGTTCAGCCAAGAACTAAGCAGACTTGGCCAAAATGTGTACTTTTTCCCCCAACAGGACTGCCTGGACAGAAAACACAATCAAGAATCCAGCACTGATTGATTGAATTCCCCTTCTGCAAGACTAAGAGAACTGTGAGCTGCTGGTTCAACCAGGGTCGATCACCTGATGGCTAAACCTCAATACTACTGAGTAGTGAAACAGGAACACAGTTGCCCTACCATATGATCCCTCAAAACTTCTTTGCTAATTGATAAACCCATGGCTAATCATCTTGCTTGAAACTTCTCAAAATCTTTATCTCCATGTCCAAATATCTTATCAATCTACCTTGAATTTTGTGCATATATTGGCCCTGGGACAGAATTCCAAAAATTAACAACCTTGAAGAAATTTCACTTCATCTGTGTTAAATTGCTGATTCCTATCCTGGGGCTTTAACTCCTAGTTCTAGCTAAGGCAAGACAAAATAAATGATGCTCTCTGACAAAACACAACACATTTATGCCTTCATGTAAAAGTGAGCAGAAATTCTGAAATTTTAGAATTGAGGGGAGAATTCATTGAGTAGTGGGTTGATGCACCTTGCTGCTAGATTGGTAACGATGTCTAGGAATCCAAGCTGAAAAGATGCAGAAATATTTTCAATGTTTGAAATCATTACACATCAAGCTAAAATAGTCCAATCATGAAAAGCTAGTGCAAGATCAATAATATTCCATACAAGAGTTTACTCACTGTGAATTCCCCTGTAACTGCATCAAATCCCACATGAATCGTGTGCTCAAAATCTGAAGGGAGAGAGATCTCTGGACGTTCTTTTTCTTTCTTCTTGTTAGCTGGAGACAGGAAGAGAGGAACCATTTGTTGTGGGGGAAATCTGTACCTTTCAGAATACTTTACTAGTGTTGCACCTAGCTCAGTGAATATACGTGATGGTTAGGCAATCCCCATGGCTTCACCAGCTTCTCTAGGACAATCAAGGATGAACAATAAATGCTGCCCTTGCCAGTGATATCCATATGCCATAAACTATTAAAAATTAAGCTATTTGCCAATTTATTTAGACCAGCCATGTAGCAGCAATGTGCTTGGGCTTCTTCTAACATCCTATAATTTAGAAATTTCACGGACCAACACATCCAATAGCATCAATAATTTGACCTACCTCAGCTTCCCCTATACATGTTAAATTGATTTTGTTCACAAGCCCTTGAAAGAACCCAGCATTAAAACAGTGAACCTATTTAATATAAACATTGCTCAGTGCCACATCAGGAAGCTAACACTTTGGGAGGTGTAGAATGGAAATGAATGTCTTCTGATTGCGAAGTATTCCTCCTGAATCTCCACGAGGTTCTCCCCAGGAAGAAAATTAGTGTAATCACTTAGCTACTTGCAAAAATGTCCTTTTGTTTTCCCCTTGCGTGGTTTCAAAGTAGAATGGAATTTCAATACAAGCAATATTTTTCTGACATTAGTCATGAAGGAATTCACCAATTGGACAGATATCCTTGGCAATCTTGGTCTTATTGTCATGTTGTTGAATTTCAGGAATTTCATGCAACAATACTTGCAATACCAACTTCAGTAGACATTGCTGTTCCTCCAGACTAACTACACAATATTCCAGAATTATCTGTTATCGTTGTTATATTTATTTTTCAGGTCTGGTCATCACTGCAAGGCCAGCATTTATTGGTGGTGAATTATCTTTTCGAAGCACCACAGTCATTCTGCAGAAGCTACTGCCACGGGGCTGTAGGGGAGGGAGTTCCAGGATTTGGACCCATGACAATGAAAGATTGGTACTACCTTTCCAAGTCAGGATGCCATGCGCTGTGGAAGAGAACCTGCAGATGGTGACATTCTCATGCACTTGAAGCCATTGTTCTTCAGGCACAAATGGCCCAGGATTTGTGAAGTGCTCTCGGAATAGCCTAGTTGAATAACTGCTGTGTAGTTGGTACACAATGCAGCCACAGTGCATTGGTGATGGAGAGAATAAATATTTAATGCAGTGGATAGGATAGGATACCATACCAATCAAGCGGGCTGTTTTGTTCTGTCTGGTATCAAGCTTTGAGTGTTGTTTCAGTTGTACTCACACAGGCAGGTGAAGAGCATTCCATCACTCTGCTGACTTTTGCCTCTGGTGGAAGGCTCTGGTGTATCAGGGAGTGAATCACTTGCTGTTCGCCCTGTGATCACATTGGTTTCCTCCCACATCCAACACTGTGCTTGTTGGTAGGTTAATTAGCCACTGTAAATTACCCCCTGATGTGAAAGAGAATCAGGGGATGCTGATAAGCATGAGAGAATAGGTTACAGGGAGATAAGTGGGGGAATGGACTCAATGGCCTCCTTCTACCTCCTTAAGACAATAGGAATGTAAACCATAAATATTTGCCTTTATACAGCCAGGCACCATCCATTGGAATGTTGCCCCTTTGATGCCTGCTGACCCGAAGACAATTTTTTAAAAATATTTGCTTTTGAGGTAATCTTCACTCTTTCCTTGTGACTATGCACTCAAAACTGGAATATCCACGTGCTTAGACTTAACTTTACCTCCAGGACCCAATCACACTCCCAATACTCCCATAAGACATAGGAGCAGAATTAAGCCATTCAGCCCATCAAGTCTACTCCACCATTCGATCATGGCTGATTTATTTCTCCCATCCTCACTCCACACAACCTCTCCAACCCCCCTTTTCTCAGTTACTGAATTGTACCTAGTCAAAAGGCATGACCTGACCAGAGACCTCTGCAGTTTGAACTTGAACCCCCATTGACATGCTCTTTTGTTGTCTGACTGTGAAGTCTAGTATAAGGAAAAAAAAGTACTGAAATTTTGAAACACAACAGGAACATGATAGAAAGACTTGTCAGTCAATTTCTGCAAAAGACAAAGCAATGTTCAGGTATTACTGCGATGTCTGATGACTAGCTTTACCCAAAACATTAACTGGCTGCTGCCTGATCTGCCCAATCTATAAGTTTTATTTCATATACTATTTAATTTGCCTGTTGGCTGCTACTGTTCCACAGTACTTATACTTTAATAATAGCTGCAGATCTTTTTCACCCTGTAATACTTAGAGGCTTCATTTGTTTCTTTTTACACACACTAAGAGGTTCCATTTATTTTGCAAAATTTCATTTCATTCCACCACACTTGTACACAATGCCTCTGTTAACAAACTGCAATCAATCAATTGTGGATGACTGTTCATGGCAACATTAGCAACAACACCACAACACTAAAGAATCCTGGCCCTTTGAGTCAATATTGTACTGACATTGGATAGATTCCCCCGGGGTACAACTGCCCAATAAATCTGTACCTTTTACATTGAGGGAGGGGAAAATATGATAAATCAATGGACAAAACTTGTTAACTTTTAATCCAGGATCTATTTCATTAGAAATTTATTCAAGATAGCAGGTACTAAATTCCATAATCTTAGGTCAGCATGTTAATTGGACAGTTCACCTTTTTCTCTGGACCTCTGCTTTGTCATCAGCAAGGAGGAATTGGACACTAAATAAATACAAAGCAAGGCATCTGGGGACAGTTTGCAACTCAGCCTTAAGACTGGGAAACAAATTATATCAAACTGCTTGCTTTTAGTGTGAATGCGTAAGCCAGATTCCATTTATTTTCCCCGAGTTCACATTGTAGTGTTACCTTTTTCAGTTTGCATGGAAGTCTGGCTATGTTGACACATTTAGAATGGGACCACAAATGACAAGTTGAAAAAGATTTCAAACTGACAACCTCACAATCAGGCAAACTACATTCCCAAGTAAAGTAAATTGCACTGATGGATTTTGGTCAGAGTTCCAGGAGTCTGACACAGGCAGGGGACACGGATTGGAGTGCCTTCAACGTGGCATGGGTCTCAAACCGTGGGCCCAGGTTCACTATATTACTTCATGCGAGATGCCATCTCCTTTCCAGAAATGCCTGCACTTTCAAAACACTTTCTTCATGGGAACCAAATAGCCCATAATAGTGACTTAATCACTCTCTTCTATGATCAACTTTCTTCACCCGTAAGGCTCTCAAAATAAACCAACACCAGACTGAGAAAGGAAAATTTCAACTGAAACCATGTAATAGTGCAATGGGCATCCTCTTTCCAAAAAGGTACTGCAAGAACTAACATAGAATGACAGAAGGACTGCAGCCAAGTTGGAAGCATCACAACCAAGCCATGTTTAGCACTCATACTATCCTACAAGATTCATTAGACAATAAATCAACTTGATGATTTTCCTCTCTCTAAATCAGAAACAGCAAGGCCAAGCACACTGACATAGCTCCAGCAATGACCAGCTAACCTAGCACAGATCTCAGCATCTTCACCTTGCCATAACTCCTTCACCTTGCCATAACTCCTTCACCTTGCCACCTTGTAAAGCATCTACTTCAGAAATAGAGTGGAGAGGTTGATACTTTACTCTTGTCTCCTGCCCCTGGAAAAATGGAGCGCAGTCGGGCTTTCTTGTTCTTTTCCTCGGGAACCAGTGGGAGAGGCTTTGAGCCGTGGTTAAGGGAAGATGAGTCACGATTGTTACTGTTCATTCTCAAGGGAGGAGCTGGTGGTTTCTCTTCAGCATCAACACTATCTGACATCTTCAGCAGTCGTCACATGTATCTAGAAAAGTGAAAGGAGGAAGCATTAATATTTTTACTTAATGGTATATATTATTACATGAAGTAATTCACTTGGTCACTGAGGAAACAATGCGAGTAAACATGACAAAGACTGAGAAAATGAAAGCAGAAATTTCTTCTTTGGTCACTTATCAGCCAACAGCAGCTTTAGGCTTTAACTGGTAATCCCTTGGTTCCTCTTCTTTCTACCCATTCTTCCTCCCTCCCCCACCTGTTCACTTCCAAACAAAAAAGCAACACAACTTTCACATATTCCAAAGCCTTCTAAGCATTTACATATCTACATCATAAGACCAAGGGAGGGAAGACAGATTGTGTTTTGGAGTTGCTGGAGGAGGGACAGAGTAATAACAAAAAAAAATTGTAATATGGCTTGATTTATATATATATTTTTTTCATTTTTTCCCCCCCGACATCAACACCTGCTACTCTCATTCTCTTTCCCACTGAATAGATCATCTGTTTTGGTAACAATGTGAATGCCCCAACCTCG
The DNA here is from genome assembly GCF_009764475.1 of Pristis pectinata. NCBI lineage: Eukaryota > Metazoa > Chordata > Chondrichthyes > Rhinopristiformes > Pristidae > Pristis > Pristis pectinata. Next base: position 85,119,740 of record NC_067412.1, read on the forward strand.
GACCACATTACCATGCATGATATTGCAGGGATACCATTGGCACCTTACAGAAGGACATACGTACTTACTAACATGCAAATCATCAAGCAACCGTTTACAACGCATCGATTTAATTTTTATTTTTAATTCTCAATAAATCCTTAAAACGACTGGTTCAGAAGATATTCTAACACTTGTTTTCTTGGATCCTGTTGCACTGCGAAGTACAATCACCCAATAGAATCTTTCAAGTTTTATTTGGAGGGCAGATCAGAGAAAGGAGACATTTTAACATAATCCTTGTAATCTTTGCGGAAAAAATTGGAAGAAGAGTTCTAATAACATTTATGTACCTGCATCAGCAATTCTCCACCCAAATTCAGAATTATAATAAGAATATAATTTAAGACCTTGCCTTTTCTGATTTGCAAGTAAACATCAAGTGGGACTACATTGTTGTATCACTCTGAACCATAAACTCTGCTGATATCCAATTGTAGATAATAATGGCAGATAAAAGGGCGGCACGGTAGCGTAGCGGTTAGCGCGATGCTATTACAGCGCCAGCGATCGGGGTTCGATTCCTGTCACTGTCTGTAAGGAGTTTGTACGTTCTCCCCGTGTCTGCGTGGGTTTCCTCTGGGTGCTCTGGTTTCCTCCCACATTACAAAGACGTATGGGTAGGTTAATTTGGGTTTTAAAAAATGGGCGGCGCGGACTCGTTGGGCCGGAAGGGCCTGTTACCACACTGTAAATAAAATTTAAAAAAGGTAACTGAAAATCTCAGAAATAAAGCCTTAGTCAGACAGTGCATGTTGATTTGATATGTACACATTTCTGTCCATACTAGGTTGAACGCTACAGGTCCAATTTAATTTTGTTTTGCCAACAGGTATTGTGCATACAGGGAAATGTCAGGGATTTGCTACTCTACAAATGCATTTTGGTTAAAACATTAACATCAATTTTTATTGTCACTGGTATCACCTAAATTAAGCTTTGAAGAGCTGTAAATAATCATAGATATATTCCAAAAGAAATCCAGAACAATTCCAAGGGAAAGGCGCCACCAAATACTACTACACCTTCAAAATCAGGTAAATGCAAATTCAGATATATACCAGATGCACAACTTTCGGAAATACTACAAAAATATCTCCTTCTCATCATACTTTAAAGTAGGATATTGACTTGCAAAATGTGGTATTAATGGAAGCAAAATATTTCAAGAAAGCAAATTAAATTCGTAATTGTTTATTGTGTACCTGTGTATGGGCCTGTATCAGAAACACTCTCATTGCACTGGCTGGAGTACATGCCAAGACTACTACTCAACCCTTGAGCAGTCCTTGAGGGATTTGTTTCCATTCCAGGTTTGTGGGCTTTGAGGTGGACAATAAGGCCATTGTGGGAGTGACAGACTCATCCACAGCTGGGGCAGGAGGGGCCTGATGGGGCGGGCAAGCAAATTGGTAATGTCTGCTCCTTCCAGCACTTACGCATGAGTGTATGGCCTTGAGCTTCTCAATATCATCCCCAGTGCTACTTCGAGTGGTCATGGGTCAGAGATTTCCAGAAGTCGTTGGGGATGTTGCATTTCTTCAAGACGACTTCAAGCACAATCTTGAACATTTCCTTCTGTCAGTCTGGTAATCTCTTTCCATGACAGAGCTTTAAATAATGAGCACAACACCAAAGCTATCTGCATATATCATTTTACTAGAATCTGCTAACTTTTGGAATATGCAACCACATAGTTAAATAAGTTAGATGATGCTGTCAGAAATCTGCTCTTTCACTGCTGAAGTCCTCACCATTAACTCTGAATCGAAATGACTAGAATTGTGAACCTGCTGAAATTCCTTCAATTCCACATCAAACACAGTGGAAAAAGTTAAGCTGATATATTCTTGTGAGAGTGTAAGGTTTTAAACAATGTTAACGCTAACGCTGAGCAACCTCTGACTCTTAAAAATGAATTTTAAGAATGTTGAGGCAAGTTTTTCCCCACATGATTAGAGATGCAGATTTAAAGAAAACCTTTGTTTTTTGTGTACCCCTTCACTCTCCCAATCCTATCTGCAGTTCACAATTATTTTGCTTTCTGTGCATTTTTTTTAAACAAATAATTTATACTTTCTACTCCATAATTCCTGCTTTGGCCCCATGTCTTGGTGAGGACTCTTTAATCCAATTGATTCAAGGTCCTTGCTGTTTGCCTTGCCCAAAGACACCATAAATTCTCTGTAGAAGCTGTAGGCTGAAAATGATGCTGAATTTGAGGAAGTGTCTGCTGGCAAGCCCACAGAAACTCTGGGGGCAGTGAGGGCCATTACTTCATCAAAATCAGGGCCAACACCTGTCCTTCTACAACTGGGTACTTCTTTAGCATGGGAACAACAGGATATAGTGAAAATGCCACCAGCCAGTTTCTGTGATAGGATGGACACCACAGAATTTTCACCTTCTGAAAAACTTTCCTGTTAATTGTGGACCTTCCTTCAAAGTCCTATTCAATGCAGTTCATAAAATGGTCTTGCTACATTTAGAGTAGATTGATGAGCAGAATGACAATAATATACCAATTTCCTTTCCACATTTTAAACTTCCTAAAATAATAAACAATCTGCACAAATTAGATCAATGCTCTTGGTGCCTGCTTACTTTTGAAATTTCTAGCTCCCCTAAACATTCAGTTATACTGTTAGCACCAGTTAGATATAAAGAGAACAGTTACAGATCCTCCCCAGGTTATGGCATGGTTCCGTTCCTGTGAACCACGCATTACCCAAACAGTTTGCAAGTCAGAAATGTGGCCACGAACAGAGTTCCCAGGTTCCAGAAGATGCCGGTATCCCCACAGCAGCCAGAAAATCCATCCTACCAGTCTCCCAAACACTTGTATACAGAGGCTGTATACAAGCCGAGTGTTTGTAGGCCAGGGATAACCTGTATAGCAAAATTCTTTAAGCTCAATAATTATTAAAAATAGTTCAGAAAGTGTCCTGAGAGTTTGGAAGAGTTAGATTCACATCATTTGTGGTTAGGGTGTAACTGATGTATTTTAGCTACTTATCTACATTAATACAGTGACTGCACTTCAAAAAAAAAATTCAGGGCCTGGGAAGCACTTTAGGGCATTCGAAGGACCACAAAGCACAAACACAGGTTCTTGACCTTCCAAGTAGTCTTTCATTCTTTCAGAAACTGGTCAAAATTCACACAGCTACATAACTGTTACATCACCCATCAAGTTTGGTTCAATACAAGAGAGTGATAAAATGTGTGAGTGTAAAATCATGTGCTAAAATATCATACAAGTTCAGCCAAAGCAGCAATATCTGTCTCACTGCTTTAAACTCTATGCATTTAGCTCAATGCATCCTTTACATTTTTTTCCTTGAGTTCCTTCTTTTCCATTTAGGAGTGTGGTCTGAAATGGAAAAAAATGTTGTGTGATCACATCATGATCACACAACAATAGAGTCCAACACTTGGCAGAACTTCTTTGGAAAAGATAACAGGGGAGTTCTGAAACAACACCAGCAAACCAAGGTTTAAAATCATCTTCCTCTTTGTCTTGTCTTATTTGAAGGGGATCAGAATAATATGCTCTTTCTCACTCTATCCTATATTTCTGTTCTCCCAGTGCCAGCTCCAAATAAATACTGGATAACCCTCAGATGCTGTGCTTTCTTGCACTATTATTTATATGGAAAGGGGCTCCCTTACTTCCTGTGTGCCACTTCAAGCAAATGGCAAAAGATTCATCAGCATCCATTGATGCATCACTCCTCTGTGGAGTCAAGTTAAGACAATGAATATGTACATTTCCTTCCTCTCCAAATACAAAAGGCTCGTCAACATCCTCACAAAGACTGCAATCGTGCGGAGATTGACTTGTGTATTGGCAAACAATTGTTGAAAGGCATTTTTAAATAGGTCTGGCTATCAGACCCGCATCAATCTATCAAATAGTATTTATTAATATTATGATAATGAAAACTTAAAGAACTGGATTGATACCATCTTGTAGGTAGTGCAGCAGCCAGAATGCATGCATGTGCAGCTGCAGACATAGCAGGCCTTTACACTGATAAGGGATTGGACACATTTCCCGTTACAATTGAAACCTGGCTAATAAATTTTACCTAGTCTCCAATGTCAGACAAAGTAGCATTCAGCATTAAAATGAGCATTTTTATTCTTACTACTAACATCTGGTAGGCGTCTGTTTTGCATAAGAATGAAGCAATTTTTAAAATATCTGTCTCCAGCTGAAATGTGTGGAAACTGGTTATGATTAATTTGCACACTGACACTAACGATTTCCAGTAATCATTTCTACCCCATTTATTTTCTTAAACTTTGGAATTTAGTTTATGGTGTGGCTGATCCACCTTTTTAAAAAAGATATATAATGCTGCACTTTAGTAACCCTGGGGTGATTTATCATAAGCCTTTCCCTTCATTCCAGTGAGTAAGAAAATGATCATCACATACCCCACCGCACCCTGACAACTCCAGAAATTAGGCAGATAAGGATTCTGGATCAAGCGTTCTGCAGCCATTCACTTAAGCTTCTGCAACAACACCTCCCATCAAGAAGGCAAGGGCAGCAGACAAATGGGATTACCTGCAAGTCCATAACATCCTGCCTTGGAAATGTATCTCCATTCCTATGTTGTTGCTGGGTCTAAAATGTTTGAACTCCCCATTCAATATGGTTGTTGGAATAACTTCACCTGAAGGAATGCAGTAGTTCAAGATGGTTCACCACCACTTTCTCAAGGCCAATTAAGGATGGGCAATTAACGTTAGCCTTGCCTCTGATGTCTACATCCCAAACAAAAATTAATCAATGAAACAAAAACTGAATGAGTACTTAGTGATTGAAAAGCAGCAAGAGTATTGAGCTGCAGGTTCAGCTTCAAAGAGTGCCAGATTCAGCAGCCATCAACATAGACATTTCTCTGCCAATTACAAATTCAAATCGCAATTCAATATTTCATTGAAATTGTTTTTACAGACAATACTTTTAATAGAAGCACAGTGGTATCATGACTACTGGCTCATGGGTATCTCCTGGGGGAAATGGGAGGGAGGGGACCTTGCCTTTCCTAAAGGAATTGGAGATTAATTTTCCCCAAAGTAAATTTTACTCCTTGTTGGGCCTAGGATTTTGGAATTGCTTGGTAATAATATCCAGACCATTTGGAATGAGAGGTCCCCATGCTTGATACACCAATTGGCCTCCTATGGCCCAACACATTTCATACCTTCTTAACGTGACCCAGTATTTTTGAAGAAGGTGGATTAACAATTCCAATGTTGTCTGGCATTCTAAATCAGCCACTTTCAGTGGTCCGATTCCATTGTTGCTCAGTGCTTTGATCCAGCAGCACCAAAAAACTGTGCAAAGAATGGGAAAGCTTGGTACAAGAACCCAAACAATTCTGTTGATTGAGCTGCTGAATACTAAGCAACTTTGAAAGAATGCAGAGAAATGCACAGGTCAGATTCCACCAGATGAAGAAAAATTCAAATGTTGAATAAATGAAAGACAAGGGTGGCGAGAAAAATGAATAAAGTTTATTTTACAGCATTGGTAGTGTAACGGTTGGCGTAACGTCTTACAGCGCCAGTGACCCAGGTTCAATTTCGGCCACTGGTCTGTAAGGAGTTTGTACGTTCTCCCCGTGTCTGCGTGGGTTTCCTCCGGGTTCCTCCCACATTCCAAAGATGTGTGGGTTAGGAAGCTGTGGGCATACTATGTTGGTGCCAGAAGCGTGGTGACACTTGCGGGCTGCCCCCAGAACACTCTACTCAAAAGATGCATTTCACTGTGTTTCGATATACATGTGATCAATAAAGATATCTTACTAAGTTGGCTCAATGAGCAGTTCTTAAAACAATAAACTATAGCATTTTTTGCTATTAAATGAAAACTTCCTCTTCTGATTTTGCTGAGAACACTCTAAGATGTTAATGTAGGATGTCAGTGTCTCTCAGGTCAGACCATTAACATGTTGCAGAAAACAAACTTTCACATCTACTATATCAAATTGCAGATTTATGCTACAGGAGGCCAAGTCTTTCAATTCTCATTTTCCTGCAAAGGTTACCAGAATGCAACATATTGGTAAGATATTTTCAACTCAAAGCACTTGCAACAATAAGGAAACAGCAGTAGATAAGATATCTTTTAGTCACATGTACACCGAAACACAAAGTGAAATACATCTTTTTGCGTAGAGTGTTCTGGGGGCAGCCTGCAAGCGTCGCCAAACTTCCGACGCCAACATAGCACGCCCATAACTTCCTAACCCTTACGCCTTTGGTATGTGGGAGGAAACTGGAGAACCGAAACACACACAGACACGGGGAGAACGTACAAACTCCTTACAGACGGCAGCCAGAATTGAACCCAGGTCGCTAGCGCTGTAAAGCGTTACACTAACCGCTACACTACTGTGCCTGCCTAGTTTGACTAGTTTCTGGTTATTGGCTTATTGCATTATTTACAATGCTATCTATAAAGACTTGTCCGGGCAGGTAGAGCACCAAATCAGGTCTGACCAGGAAGGGAATTTAGGTGAATACATTACTTGGTAGTAGTACAACTCTCAATGGTTGCTAAGGCAAATGGGCTTTCCTCTTTATACTGTAACGTCATTCATAAACTAGAAAATTGCACCGATTCTAGGCAAGAACTAGATCTAGCTGCAGGTTTCTTTTTACAAAAGATGAAACTAGAAAAGTAAATCAATAATTATAATCACAAAGTGCATAATCTTGAGGATTATAAATTAGTATACTTAGAGGAAAAAAAGAAAAACATATTCTGATATTTACATAGCAATTAAAAACTAAACTCACCAAGCCTCAAGAAAAGCTGAAACACAAAAGAAAATGCCCTTCCCTAAGGAGGGAGATATATATAGTCTGGATATCATTACCAAGCAATTCCAAAATCCTAGGCCCAACAAGGAGTAAAATTTACTTTGGGGAAAATTAATCTCCAATTCCTTTAAGGCAAGGCAAGGCCCCCTCCCTCCCATTTCCCCCAGGAGATGCTCATGAGCCAGTAGTCATGATACTACCATGCTTCTATTAAAAAGTATTGTCTCTAAAGTATGAGATAGCAGTATGAAGTCCAATATATAATCCCTTAAATAAACACCTAGCTAATTTGAGTTTAAATTTATTACCCGTGGCATGGGTAATAAATTCTTTACAGTACACCAGCATTTGGACCTGATGAAGCAATTAGACTCATTAGTACATATGAATCAGAACTCCACTGATTTAACTGTAAAACTCAGATACGGTTGAAATCCATTCCCAGCCTGGACCAAGCTATTCCATAATGAAGTCGATATCAGATCCTTCCAGCAATCCCAAGATTATTAGTCTGCCTGCTTTTCATTTACATTTTCCAGAGGAAAATTGGGTCCAAAATGTCTCCAACTTATAGCATCATTTATGGAGTTGGACCAGGAATTCTGGTTTGAACAGGACCAACAATAACAGCACAAATTATCCTTCACGTTTTTTTTCCTTCTCTTTCCCCACTCTGAAGAAACACATCTGAGTTCACTCCCACTTAGCATTCAACTAACTGGGAATGGATAGGAAGTTAACTAGTTAAGAAAGTGCAGCACGAGACCAAAGTCACAGAATTTTAGACATTGCAATCATCAATGAACTGCTCGCCTACACCAAGTTGGACACAGAACTAAATAACTTTCAAAGAATCAGATCATCTTTCAAGGAACTCCTTCCGATATTAAATTTAACCAGAAACACTTGTAATATTTTAAATTTTTACAAACCTGATAGCCTTCAAACCAAAAAAAGCTCACTTATAATGGATGGAGTCGAAAGTAAACAGAATAATATGCACAGAATGGGCCTGAAAGCATTGTACATGGATCAAAGCACTGCAAATCCTATGTCTAAATAGGAAAATTGCTCTTAATTATAAAACCATAGCTCAAATTTCAGTCTACACTCCCTAGGCAAATATTACAGAGAGAACAGAAAAAGGATTAGTGCGTTCCAATAAATTACAATTATAAGTACTTGTTAGTATCTCTACATTGCATTTTCTACTTTGTCGTTCCTTTGCTGCTGACAATGGCAGCCATGACATTGGCCAAACGCAATTATGCAATATCTAGCAGGAGTGCCATCTCTGGTTACATTGACGGCATCTTGGCAGGCAGTTTTCTAAAAATCTCTTGAGAGCTACCATTCCACTGGCAACAAATTAAGAGTCATCTCCAATGATACTATCTTCCTCCCATTCTCAACAAGCTTATTCACCATTCAATATGTAGAGTTTCCTGGCAGAGGCAAAGCTCCCACGATTTCTATACAAACTCTTATTAAATTTTGCCCTCAGGAATCAGTAGAGAATAAAATTTCCTACTACAGCCTAACACCTTCTTGTACCTCGGCCAATGCCTTGGGCAGATTTTCTTCAAATCCAAAATAGAAGCAGAAAAACTGGAAATACTCAACGAGTGAGTAAGAATCTGTGAAGAGGGAACAGATTTAAAATTTCAGGTCAAGTACCTTTTAGCTGAACTGGGAAGTTAGGAATGAAACTTTTCCTAGTTCTGGTACAAGAATTTTGATGTGAAATGTTAACACTGTTTCCATCGTCACAAATGCTGCCCAAGTATTATTCAATTTTTGTTTCAGATTTCCATCATCTGTGGCATTTGGCTTCTGGCCTCCCCATATCCAGCTAGTTATCTAATATTGCTAACACTAACAGGTTTTCTGCAAAGTTAGGGAGCAAGAAAAAAAGGTTTTGACCTGAATTAGAAACTGACACACCTAAAAAAGAAAATGTAGAGGACTTGATAACACAAAGTTCACTTGCATCTTATTTACATCTTCAATGGTTTCATAGACAGAACAACTTAAACTCAATTCTTGCTCAAGGAGAAAAGACGTGATAAAAGTAGTCATGACTGAACTAAGATGATGCTGAATAAGATGGTCACCCTGAATAAGTGTGTCATGCTAGAAAAACAAAGGACTGCAGATGCTGGAATATCTAGATGAAAAACACGATTTTCATCCTGACTCAAAATGTTGACCGCCTGCTTTTCTCCACGGATGCTGCCTGACCTGTTGAGTTCCTCCAGCAAAGTATATCATACTTTTCAATATGGCACGTAATGCAGTATTCCTGGCCATGAATGGGCAGGGTGTGGACAATTGTGAGCAGAGTAAACCTTATAACATCCACTGGCAGAACCACCTCACGTTGCATATCTTTTCTACAGGTGATAAAGTTCTGGCCATTTGAACTAGAATGCACTGAAAACAGTTCTTAATTACTGAGAATAAGTGCCCCCAGGTTTATGTTTTATTTTGCCAGGAACCACCAAGCAATGACAAATTGCATTTAAAAGCAAATCTATTTAAATTTTAAGCCAAAAAATCTAATGTTTTAAAAAAAAGCACAGAAACAAATCTAAAACTTATAGTACAATAAAATGACTTGTTGAGTTCATTTCCTTGCTCCCATTTCAAAAGACAAAATGCATAAGACAACTCATGCTGCTGAATCATGTACTCAGTGAGATAGTTTTGCATTAAATCAGGGCTTGGACAGGAAGTGAAGCTCAGTTCATTAAATGCAAAAGAGTATGGAAGTGGATCTCTGAAACAATCGTGCAGGACTAGATTTTGTACACTCGAAGGGAACGTGCTCTCCCAGTACAGTCTTCTACTGTTATCCTGTGGCTGTCAACTTTTACTTACAAGAATATAAAATTACCCCGATTATCAAAGGCCAATCCTCCACTGACTTAATACAGAAAAAATGGTTTAATTATTTGTGAATTAATGAATTTCACTCACCCTGTGGAGTATGTCGTCAGTCCACAATGACACATAAAATGTCTGCTTTGCAAATTCTGGGTCTGAGAGATATCATCTAAGATGAAACATGCTTGTGCAATATACACATTAAAAAAATCATGCTCGTCACTGTTAGCTGCAGTGTAGTGGAAAGAGATCGATCAGTAAAGGGTACTAGACCGGTAGATATTAATATTATTAGAATCTACCATTTAGACCAGAGTTCAGATTGCAGGCCCAAGAGGTGGAGCAGTCTTCCCAATTCTGCTGAAAGGAGAGGGGCAGAACCTACCAGCAGACTATTGCGCCCTATACTCCCAATGGAGCTTGTGAAATCTGCTAAGAATGCTCAGCAGTGCACACATTTCATAGCCCCACAATAGAGATTTTGAATCAGTGCTGTGAACGAAGATGGTTACAGATCCAGTGCTGTTTAGATTATTGATCCAAGCATCATGGAAAAAAAAAGAAATTCTACTGTTCAAAATAGAAGTGTTTTATTATAAATTCTACTGCACTGGAGCAGAGCCAGGGATGCTCAACTGACCTAATAGTCCACATCTCATATTAAGGTGGGGTATCCATTTAACAGAGGGATTGCTGAGAATGTTGTCTTTCACAAGAGAGGGTCAGACTCATCCTCCTCCACTCAGAACCTGGCTGGATCACGGTTGCTCTTTACCACGCAGCCAGAGCTGCTCCTAATTGGTTGGGCTAACTTCCTTCTGCTAGCCTGTAGCAGTTATTGCAGAAGCCCAAATAGGTCACCATGCCAGCTGTTCCCCATGTGGTGTTGCCACCATGCTGATGCCTGCTATTCTCACTCATAAAAGCCAATAAGCAGTAACCAAGGAACCAGGTCAAAAAGCCTGGTACTGTTTCAATGACCAAAATGCACAGGATTTAAAGTGGGGTCATGAGTATTCACATCAGAAACGCCTCAGTGACAGCATATTTACTTTACAGAAGTGTAATTAATTATATGTGGATTTTCAAATCAGTTGACGTGGCTTGTGGTTGGTGCACTGGACAATCCTGCAGTACATCATGATTAAATCCTCCAGCATTTACCAGAGGGGGATAAAAAAAAGATTTAAATACGTACAGAACTCTGGTAAAGCAATCAAAGACCAAAAGCAGCAAAGTAGTCCTTATCTGTGACAGGATAGTGAACACTGGAATACACCCACATAAAACCAGAAGTGGAGATGAGGGGGAAGGGAAGAGACTATTTTGCCCTGAAGAACTGATGAAAGAATGCAAATAAACAATAGCATTCAAAAAAAAAAGGTACAGCCAGCTCCCATTCATTCCACAATCCACCTACTTCCCTGCTGTGTGATACAGTAAAATTCCATTTTCTGTGTGCATGCTTGACTCATACATTTGGAAAATGACATGCCACCAATGTTTTAATACTGGCTATTGAGCCCAACAAAACTAACACTTCTTGATCTGTCGTCAATAAGGAAGAGCTCCCGAACACCAACTCCATTCCTCAAACTGCCGAACAGTCTGAAACTGAACCAGACTATTCACAATTTTGTCGTAGTGTTTGACCTCAAGGTGAGAGTCTGATCATATTTCCATTCCCTCGTTAAGATTGCATACTTTTACAGCAATATAACCCCAAAAGATTCAATTCAATGTTGACAATAAGCTCATCCGTTACTTTATTACTGCAAACTTGATCACTCCAACACAAGCCTGGCCATCTCTTTAGTTTCAGTCACCTTCAACTTGAGGTCATGAAATGTTGCCACCCAGAGGTTAATTTGCACAAACCCTGTTCATCCATCACCTCGTGCATACAGACTTGCACTGGCTCCCAATTAAACAATTTCATGATTCGCATCTTTGTTTGCGCATCGTTTTTTTGGTAATCTCATGTTCCATAACCTTTAAGATATCACACTTCCACTCCTGGCCTCCTAAGTGTTACCAAATTGAATCCCTCCACAAATGGCAGCTGTGTCTTTGATTGCAATATCCCACTGGTTTAGATGCCGTACTCGAAACCTCTCTGCCTCTCCACCTTGCATTAGTGTTTTAAGATGTTCTTTAAACCCTTCCTGTCTGACCAAGCTCTAGTTCATCTGCCCCAGTCTCTGATATGTGCTCAGCACCAATCTTTGGCAAATCTCCTGTGAAGTACCTTGGGACTTTTTCTACTTTAATAAAAGTTGTTGGGTCTTGCAATGCTGGAGGTGCCGTTCTTCAAATAAGACATTGAACAGAAAGCCTACGTGCTTTCAGGGGGACATAAAGGTCTCACAGATATATTCTGGAAAAAAAAGAGGGGGAGATATCCCTAGTGTCCTGGCTTTAATCAACATACCTGGCTCTTGTCACAATAACAAATGACAGACATAAATAAGGATACCCATTTCCCAAAAATTAAGATGACTTCTTTTTTTAAAAAAAGCCTTTAGCTCCTAGCAAAGCCATTGTCCTTGCAGACCCATGTCTCCTTCCCAAATAAATTACTTCAGACTGCCACCTTTTTAAACAAGACTTCTGTGAGATTTAAGTTGCCATGCCTTCTAGTGGGACCAATAAAATCCCAAAAGGAATTCCTAGTAAAACATTGGAAATTCCATCAAGTATTTCTTGGTGGGAGGAGAAAGGCTAGAAGATTCAGTAGACTCCCTTCCCTGCACCTCCTATCCAATGGGAATATGCAGTGCGAGTGCAGATATGTTCCTCTCCGAACTTTTGTCCACTTTCCCAAATGAAATTCCTGTTTTGCAAGCCCTCTGGTCTTTGGAATTTTAAGATCACTACTGATTTTAGCTTTGCTGTTCATACAAGAAAACATTGCACTTAATGTTGTTCACTGTATCATGGCCAAAGCATTTCAGATTCTTTTGACAGTCAAGAAGTCATTCGAAAAACAGGGAGTGCATTGATTTGATAAATGATTTCTATGGGTGTCAGGGAAAATAATATCACCTGAATTTATTTTCTGAAGCTACGAGAATAGCCAATATTTACTTGCCACTCAACTAAAAAAGACAAAACAACGGTGGCACTTGATTCTTACTGTTGATTACGAAATACAGGATAGGTGTGATATTTATAATTAAACAAGGAGGTAAAGCAGGGCAAGACGACCCTTGCTCATACTATAATAGAGCTACATGAAAGCCAGACTAACTTTTACTGATGAAATGTTGAGCTTGTGTTACAATGAGTATAGAAGTTACCCAGAGCCCTGTCCGGGGACTTTAAATGTGGATAAAGCCAACCTGCAAAGGCATACACTTTGCAACAAATCCTAAAGCAATCCAACTCTAATTAAATTTCACAAAGTGCATATTTCATCCAGCAAAAAAACCCAGGTGTGTTCCTTCAGCAATTATACTCATGTCTGTGACAATAAGCAAGGTTGCTAATCACCTAATAAACAAAAAGGCAACACCTCATAACCGTTTTACATCACCAATTATGGTGACTTATGCAGACATACAGTTGCATTAACAGTGGTGGCCCACAGCACTTTGTATAAATCAATTCTAAATGGGCTTGACACTAAATATTCAACAGCTGAGCACAGGAGGAAGAAATCATTTGTATCCTCATTTGATGGTCCCTCATAAGCATCACCCAGCCAAGCTTACTGAATAATCATGGGGTAAAGAGTCTTAGGGACACAGAGACCAAAAATACAACTCTTCCCCCACACCCCTACTGTTGCTAACTCAGAGGCCTAAAATGGGACTTGCTCTTAACTTACTGAATCAGCTTAACCCTCCTTCCGAGGTCACAGTTGTGCCAAGTTTGGTTGCCTCTCAACAAAACTGCCGTATGTTCTTTGCCAAGAGCTGATGTAATCCTCAGTGGCAGTATTTCTGGTGTAATTACAGCTGGATTTGCCCCTGAAACAATTATATACTCAGGACTACAGGCTGACCTATGGCCAGTGCTATGCTATATTTAGTGCTATGCTATATTTAACTGTTGGCAGTTATGGGCATCAACTTATTGCCTAGAAATTATGTACCAACATGGATGGCAGCAATCTTGACCAAATGCAGTCCAAGAAGTGATCTCAGGTTGGTCTTGCAAGGGAAGGAATGGTAGTATTGTGAGCAAACCCTTGCAGAATCCATCAGCTATTGGTTTATGGAGCCAAGAGGAAGGTGGTTAACTGTGCTGTTAACAGAAAATGCTGGAAGCACTCAGCAGTCAAGCACCAACTATGTAACGAGTTAACATTTCTGGTCAACCCTCGTCATAATTGCTGCCTAACCTGCTGAGTGTTTGCAACATTTTCCATTTGATTCACCTTTCCAGCATCTACAGTATTTTTGATTTTCAGTGTTGACTCACCAAAATACAACATTTTTTTTGGAGCTTTCCAGCCATTCTTAACTTGGAAGGATTAGTCCAAGTTTGTACAGCACAATGTTCACCTAGTTGCCCCACGATTTCACACTAGCATAAATAACCAAATCCACTTACTGCTTCTTGAGAGAGGCATCCTAGGCAATTAAAAGAAAAACAAATCACCCATTCATTTATGAATGAAGGATCCTTCCATGGTTATTGTAAACCTAAACTTAAAACCTGTTCCATCTCCTTCTTGCCTGAGAAATTGGCACAATGATGTTCAATTTCTCCCTGAAGTAGTAGATTAGTTTACTGTCGAAAATCAAGCCAGAACTTCATTTAACCAAAAAAAAACCTCAACAATTCTTGTCCTAAACATTTTTACCCATAATGAAACTGAGTGGATGACTCCATGGCTGCAAAGTGTACAGTTTTTATTTTAATAAAATTAATCTATAGAGTTCTGGATCAAAAGCCTCCATTTCAGGAGGGCCTCGGATGGACTCTTGTTTTTAGCTCAAGCATAGACTTTGAAGTATATTGAAGTGCAATTGGGGAGGTTTGAATGTCACCTGTATACTTTTGGGACCTAGGCTAAATGTAAATCACATGACTTCTTTCAGATGACATACTTAACACAGCTGGATGTCCAGTCAATAGCCCCCTGAGATGCCAAGAAAATGAGGTGCCCTCTTCTACACATCTTAATGGGCAGGTTGACAAGGTTTTCCATGGTTTGGGACTCACTGCACATTGAGTCATCTTGCATCTTCCATTCATGCAGGCTGTACCACATTGCCCATGCCTTGTGTAGACTCTGTTGAGGGCTGTCCATGTTTTCGGGGTCAAAGCCACAAAGCTATATTGCAAGGTCAATGATGAGGTCTTGGATACATCCTGCATTAGATACATCCCACTGTTGCTTACATAGAGTCATAGTGTCTTATAGCATGAACGTAGACCCTTGGGCCCAACTCGTCCAAGACGACTGTGTTGCTCAGTGAGCTGGTCCCATTTGCCCATGTTTGGCCCATAGCCCTCTAAACCTCTCCTATTCATCTGATGCAATGGAAAACTAGATGGATAGGGCAAGAGTTTGTTCTCTTTTCCAGCTGCAATAACTTAGAGCACTCACATATTCCTACACTTATGTTGGACAGAAATCTTTTACTTGCCTCCATGAAAAGAGATTTCCTTCCAAAAGTTCTCTTCTATTTCTATGTATAATTAAGTCACCAAAATCTGTTCATCCAAATGCTAAAGAGGGTATTCATTATAAATGCATTTAGCACAGGTATTTTGGAGGAAGTTTGTTAAAAATCAGGTGTCCAAAGTCATAAATTAGGTGGTGTAAATGGAAGTGTCTGGAAATCCAACACTTCATTGATTAATACATTCAGGATTGATGGATGGTTTCTGTGATTCATCAGTTCAGTAATATTTCACATGTCCCCTTCCTTGAATATGCTACAAAAATAAGAAATATGTGGGAATAGACCAAAATTTCCTCTCAAGCTGCCTCTATCGTTCATTTAGATCAATGCTGATCCTTTGCCTCAGGACTCTGTCTCGTGCCCCATGATTCCCTTAATGACAAACATCATCTAGTTACAGAATTCCAAAGATTTACATCCATCAATAATGAAATTTCTCATCTCCATTCTATATGGAGAGTCTCTGATTCAGAGATTAATTCTGCACAGCCTAGCTCAAACCCTGGCAATCCCTTTTGGATTTGTACATATCCCAATCATTTTTCATTCTTCTGAGTACTAGTGGGTTTGGGGTAGCCTTACTTACTCTCTCCTTAATGGAGGGATGGCTTTTTCCAGGGATCACGTCCATTCACCTCACTATACACCCACTCCAAGGCAACTGCATCTTTCTTTGGGTAGGGAGAACAATTCATCACATCAAAACTCTCCAGAAAGGTCAGGAATCTATGGATATTCCAACATTCCAATACCACCTCCAACAATTTAAATTTCTATCAATAATCCCCTTTAGGGAAGGAAATCTTCCTCACCCTGTTGACATGCAATTCCACTATGAAAGCAACTGGCCGGCTCTGTACTGGCCTTGCAAACCAAGACAACAGATAAAACTTTGCAGCAACTTCTTCGAATAGCACCTCCCAAATCTGCAAACCTTTCCACCTAGAAGAGCAGACACATGGAAAACTGTGATTCTAAAAATCAAACCTGGAGGAGGAAATGTTAAAATTCTGGATTGCCTTGCTCATTGACATGATGGGAGTATCTTCATCACTACTACTTTTCAGGAAGGCAGCTCAACACCACATTCTTGAGCCATAGGAACGGTCAGTTAATGCCAGCACTGCCCATCACCCAGAGTGAACGAAAAACAATATGAAAATCTGAGCAGCTGGATCAATTTTTCTGTTTAACCTCATCTGGAATAGCTTGGAGGTTCCCTTAGCCAAAATAGGCACAGAGAATTTTGTGCTACAAAACACATCCATTTGAAACAAAACAAACTGCTGGAGGATCTCAGAGGATCGAGCAGGATCTGTGGTGGCAAAGGGATGATCGGCATTTTGGAGTCCTGAAACATCGAACTCTTTGCCCCCACAGTTGCTGCTTGACCTGCTGAGGTCCTCCAGCAGTTTATTTTTTTTGCTCCAGATTTCAGCATCTGCAGTTTCTTGTGTCTACTTGAAAACCTGGATTTACCTTGCAATTTTTGAACAATGTGGTAATTATCAGGAGTTAAACACGTCCAAAGATTCAGAAGCAGACAACCAAATATGTTTTAATGTCGATGAGTTGGGAGTTTTCCCAGTAGTGGCTCTTACTGTTGGAATGTGTGCAACACATAACAGGCAGTTTCCACAATGACTCAGGGATGGAGTTGGAGGGCACACAGGTTATTGGATGAAGCTCTACAGAGGCCTGGTGGAGCCCTAGAGAAAAAAAATATCTTGTACCCATCAGGGAGTGGGAAGGAGGGGCAGGGGAAGTCATAGGGGAGGAAAAGAGTTCCCTTCCCCTCTCTCTATCCTAAGCCATGCAGACTATTACCAGCTGCTCATGTCCTCTTTCTGTAGACCAAGACTATGAGCACGATGCCAACAACCAAGGACTCCTTTTCTCCAGGTAATCTCATCTGCTTTTATTAGATAAAGTGCTCAGAGAATTTGAGATAAATGCAATAGTGTTGGTGAAGTCTTTACAAAGTAACCCACACGGTCTCCACTTGTCTTTCAGATATTAAGAGCGGGAGTAGGCCACTGTGCCCCAAGCCTGCTCTGCCATTCAATAGCATGGTGACCAACCTGACCGCAACTGCAACTCACATTCCAGTTTAACCCATTAACTTTCACTCCTGTTCTGGTTATGCAAAGAAAGCATAGTTTGAGCACCAGCAAGAACCCAGCTGATCCATTCAATTTATAGAGATTCTGAAATAGTTGCAAGTTTGCTGGGGATTGAGTTGAAGGAGATATCATTTAATGAGCATTGCCGTAGAATTTTCATCCACAAAGTTTGAGGTAGGGTGCACCTTCGATCCCTAAAATGGCATCTGTGCTTGTAGCCCCACTGGGGCTCCAGTATAACTGGAAGAGAGAGCCCAAAGACGAGGAGCTAAAAGGAGGAGGGGAAGGAGGAGTCCTACCCTGGAAAGCTTGTCCACCACAGGTATTGCTAGAGAATGGTCAAATATCCATCTGATAGAGGAGCAATGTGTCCAGGAAGGAGCTCATTCACAACTCCCCCAGCACAGTCTGAGCTCCAGCCACAGAACCACACCCAGTCCAACTGGCTCTCAGTGTCCTGGCCTCTGGTTCTTTTCAAGAAACTCCCAGTTTGCAGCACACTTCATGAAAGCTCTCGATTCCTGATATTTATGTATATTCATCTTGTTCTCCTTAGCCAAATATACAGCTAAGGCCAACAGCTAAAGGAGATATACTTTTAAATAACGCTCAAAATTTTCAATTAGATTATTCTGAGGTAGCATATTTAGCTAAACTCCAGCCACCAAAATAGGGTCCAGCTTCTTTAAAGAATGCAACTGGGTAATTTAATTGTTAATCAAATGGTAATGATCTGTCTAACACCTGCTCCAAGCCTGCTCTCCAACTTGATGACTTCGACAGCAACTTGTGTGAAACGTGATCGAAATTGGCCTTGCAGTTTAAGACTATAATTTGGCCACCTTGGGGGCTCTTTAGCTCCTAATGCTGCTGGGAAAATTCCAATCACCACCCACACAAACCCACACTTCCAGCAATGCAGCACTCCCCATTCCTGTGTTGGCATATTAGGCTGGATTACATGCCTTACACTGCAGTGCTTGAAATACAACGTTCTAATTGAAAGGGAGATAAATGTTGTGCTCTCAGCAGAGTCACTGATGCACTCAGCAAATGGCCCAGTATTAATCTTGCACTTTTACTTGTTAAAAACAAGCTAGTTTGTCTCTGAAGTCACAATTCTATGCATTTAAAAAAAAATCAGGGATGCATTATTTGTCCTATTTTGAATTATAAAATTTCACAGTCCAAATCAAAGGATACTTTCTTTTTTTTTGGGCCTGTACAGTTTTAATACAACCCCTATTTGAACTTTGCAAATGATTAACTATCTGTATTAACTCTTGTCATTGCAACGTTCCAAGAGCTGTTCAGGGTAAACATAGTACCCCTAGGATAACCAAAGCAATGTGATGAGCATGGAGGTTTGAATCCAAAAAGTTTCCATTTTCTGGATGGACAATTACAAATGAACATGCCTCAGCACAAGTACCACATCCATCAGTTTTAGAAACATATCTCTATACCATCAAGGCAATGACATAATGGATTGAATGGCCTCCTTTGGTGGTATAAATTGAGATGTTTCTGTGGCTTTCACGCTTTTATTCAGAAGGTTGGAATTCATTAATAAAATGGATTACTTGCAACTTGCAATACAGGATAAAGAAATTGATCACAGAACATACCAGCAATAAAAGTGGAAATATTATGTCTGGTTTACCAAATTCCAATGCGCGTTCTTGGATGCTGACAAATTTAAAAATCCAAGCACTCTCAATGTTGTCATCAATCATTGCTCCTTCCTGAACATGGAAGGATTTCTGAATTGAGGCTCTGTTGTACACATTCACCACTCTAGAGTGCCACCCCTTAGCTAGACCATCATGCAAATCAACACACCCTACTGCCATTGTGTACTATTGCTAAGCTACTTATTTTTCGGTGAAATTCTGCCAACAGCAACTTGTTGCGCATGCCAAAAAGATGCCAAGGATTCCTCCAGAAGCAGTGCACAGTATTATGTATTCACCAAGTGTTTCTGGAGGCAAATCTGTATTCCTGACAGCAACTGAAATGGAGCTATACTTATGATCAGGGAGGAAAACCCAATCTAGGCTGCTCAGTCCATATGGCTGCTTGAAGTTGCTTTGTATTTACTGACCTGTATGGGCCCTTCCCAGCCACTGTGGAAGGTACAAAGGCTTACTATGCAAACAGGTAATTCATTTGCAATTGGTTTTCATGGTACTTGGGCAGATACACAAAACTGGACTGCAGCCATTTCCTCAAGCAACTCCGCAATAGCAATACACCATCACATCCCAAGGGAGGTAGCTCATTCAAGGCTCACCGTGCATGGTAATTCAAATCTCAACACTAAGTCCCTGTCACTCAGCATTTCAGAAACTAACTGACCTGGCGCTTCACAGTCAGCTAAGAATGACAATAGTCAGCCTCGTCAGAAGAGTGGTGAAGCAACACTGGACTTTGCTTGCGTCTGCAGCTTTAGGCAGGAAGGAGTTAATGACCAGAACGCCGATGGAAGTGGCAGCAAATTGTAAGCAGCATTGTTCACAAGGCACTGCTCTTCGACCAGAATGACGTTATTTTAAAACAACACAGAAAATAACCAGTCAACTAATACTTTGGAATTTGAGAGCTTGGTAGGGCTCAAGCACCACACAACTACTTTGAATAGATTCTTTGTTTATTCAAATGTGAAAGAGGAGTAGGCCATATGCCAGAGGTAGTACATAAAGCCCAGAGTATTCTTTTACAGACCAACAGTAGCATCCAATTTCACAGCTCTTCTCATCAAACACGAGATTACTGCTCACACCAGGAGGAAGGAGAAAATAAATACAGAAAGCAATACAAGCACCAATATAAAACTGGACCTTGTATTAATGTGTGAATGAACAATCAAAACGTGGTTAAATGGAGTCCAAATTTGAATAGAGAGCTTTAACCAAAATGACAGTTGAAAAGTCTGGAAAGGACTTGCATGCTGTTACTACGATGCTCAACCATTATAGAACTAAAGCAAAATCCATCCGTTTCTCTGTTCCTTAGTCTATTTCACTGTAGACAGGATACATTTTCCAAAGTATTTTCAGCAGGATCTACAGAATTACTCCTAAGATAAAACAATATTTCATGTAATATTTCAATACAGCAATAGCAGTATTATAAGGACACATCACTGAAGTCACACAGATTCACCATGGGCCTAGGAATTAAGATTAGAATCTATGGAGTTGGATAGGTGATTGGTTACTTCAGGTGATGCAAATTGAAACACGGACACAAATGGGTCCAAGGTATATAATCAAAATGCTTTGTAATCCTTTTGGGCTTAAGCACAGGTTTCATTATGACCTTTTAAAGGCAGTTACAATTGGAGCACTGCTTCTAATTCTTGCACATTTCAGTAGCTGTTTCCTGTGCTACCACACAGAGGTGTTTACAAGCCAAAAACTTATCAGATGGGTAGAGAACTTGCAGCCCAGTGTTTGACATCCTGTATAATTATCAGAGTGCTCACCACAGCACAGCCATGGGAAGCAACTCAATCTCCAATACACAAGTACTGGGATTTAGCAGGAACCTCCAGCAGAATGCAATATTGTCTTCAAGAGTTAGTCTCTCCTCATTCCAACACAAGTGAAGCACAAACAGCCAGCTGCTGGGAACTGTTTATTATAATAGACAGGCTGGGTGCTCAGGCTAGTTAGAAAGCCAAGGCCTCTGGTTCTCCACCTCATCCTGATGTCAAAAAACACATGATCAAGTTTCAAATCCAGTTGTGTACGCCAAAAGCACACTGTAATAATGGCCATCAGCTGAGAATGACAACAGTCAGCCTCATCAGAAGAGCAGTGAAGCAACACTGGAGTTTTCTTGTGTCATCAGCTTTAGGCAAGAAGGAGTTAATGATCAGAACAGCAATGGAAGTGGTGGAAAATTGTCAGCAGCAATGTTCACGAGTCACTGCTTTTGGACCAGAATGAGGTTATTTTAAAACATCACAGAAAATATCCAGTCAACCAAGACTTAATTCTAGAGCTTGGTAGGGCTTTTTAAATTAGAACTGATCTCTATAGTCACACAGGAAACAGACACTGAGATGTGCAAGAACTAGCAGGTTGACTGTGGGCCAAAGAATTAAGATGAGAGCATATTAACAATGGAGTTGGAGAGATGATTAGTTACTTTAGGTTATGCATCTATGGTAGGGATGCAAATTGGTCCAAGGTGTACAATTAAAATGCTCTGTAATGTTTTGGGCTGAAGTCCAGGTCTCATTATGACCTTTTAAAGGCAGGTACAGAATCACAAAATGGTTGCAGCATGGTAGGTGGCCATTTAACTTGTCCGGTCTAAACAGGCTCTACGTAAAAGCAGTCAGCTTGTCCCCATCCTCTCCCCATAGCCCTGCAAATTCTCTCCTTTTACATACGTTAGTCCTTTTGAATGCTACAACTGAATCTGCCTTCATTATAATTCCTGGCTGTGCACTCCAGACCATAACAACATTATTTCCTCACATCG
This sequence comes from Pristis pectinata, assembly GCF_009764475.1. NCBI lineage: Eukaryota > Metazoa > Chordata > Chondrichthyes > Rhinopristiformes > Pristidae > Pristis > Pristis pectinata. The sequence continues at coordinate 85,141,764 of NC_067412.1, forward strand.
CTTTTGGTTTGGTTCTTTTCCATTCAGCACTCTCTGTCCCCTAGTATTTGATCCATCCTCCAATGGGAGGAATTTATCCTTGTGTACTCAGTCTATATGCTTGATGACCTGGGATCTCCCTGCAACATTCCGTGGAGAACCACCCCAGCTTCTTCACTCTACCAACATAACTGAAGTCCCTCATCCCTGGCATCATTTTGGTAAATCACTTCCTCACCTTCTCCAAAGCCTTTAAATCTTTACTGCAGTGTAGCAGCCAGAACTCCAGTTGTAGTTGAACCATTGTTTTATAAAGATTCATCATGATTTCTTTGTTCTTTTTTGTTATGCCTCTATTTATAAAGCCTAAGATCACATATGCTTTTAAAAAAAAACTCAACTTGCTCTGACAATTTTAATTAATTATGCACATAGACACCCCCAAATTTCTTGGTTTGTTTCCTTTTTAGTACTGTGCCTATCAGTTTGTATTGGTCTCTTCTCATTCTTCCCACAAAAATATAACACTTCGCATTTCTTAATGTTAAATTTTATCTTCCACCTCTATACCTGTTCCACCAGTCCATTCCATGTGATCCAAGATATAAACAGAACAAATTCCAGTATCCCACAGGACCCATATATTGCAGATTTGCTTCTAGTAGAAGCAAAGTACACCAAAAACAGCGCAGGGCTGGATTAAAATTTTTCCACCCTTGATTAACCCAATATCGCACATCAATACTAAGAGATGATTGCAGGCAACCAGCTTCAAGAGACATATATCACTGCCACTCACATTAAATGGAGCAATGCCTTATACCATTTTTGCTCATCCAGGTTTACAAAGCAGAATCAATTCCTAAGAGGGTCACGGGACAGTGTGCATGGAAGACCCTGTACTGACAGATGTTAGAGCTAGTTGGGCTCATGTGCAAGATCTGCTTTTTTCAAAAATTGAAGTGTAATGGGTCACTTGGGACAATTATAATCACAACCCAAAATATCACTGTTTAAATTCATCCTCCAGGATAATGAGAAATCTCATTGGACTCTTAAAAGGCCAGATCCCATTCATCCTTCATCATACCCTTACACAAAGCTGTCTTCATGCATTTCTTAAATTTACTTGCCTGCATTTTTCAAAGATGCAATCACTCTTGCTCAGCACTGCAGAAATTACTGCCCAATGCATCACACTATTCAACAGCCACATCTACCACACTGCCAAAGTTTTGTTACAAAGCAGTAAATTCTTCCTTTGTTTAAGACCAATACAAGGAGGTAGACCACCATGCATGACTTTAAAGGGAGAAAAGCTTGGCAAAGCTATTGCTTGTCTGCCTGCCAGCCAGACACACGCAGCAAATGGCTGAATGCCACATCACTGTCTTGCTCTCGTGTGGCAACACCACATTGATAGCAGCACAAGGCCTTCTCCCTAAAATAGCCCTGTCCTTGGTCAGCTCATTGAAATATGACAAGCTAGTTTTGAGAATTGAATAGCTCTCCTTACTCTCCCACAGAAAGGCCACAAAGCCTACAAATTAGATCACAACTATTTTAGGTCCACTAAAAACATGGCAAAAAGTCTACACCAAGGTTCAATCTGTTCTCCCACACACAAAACAAAATCATGGAATTGGCAAAATCCAGTTTGAAATTGTGTTAGGGTGATCCAGAATCCAGCAGTAAAAGCAGGATCCAGATTGTTCCTGATGCAACCAGACTCTGTTCAGTGCTGCTGCTCAGTCTCAACAACCAAAGAAGGGCATCATCCCTTAAAGTGTCCTTCCCTTGGCAACTGGACAGCTGCAACACATGTTATGGCTGCCATTGAGGGAGACGGCAAAAGAAGGTGAGAGAGTTCAACCATTCCAGGAAAAGGCCACTGAACTCCCTATAATGGCGATGTATCCCGGAAGTGATGGCTTATGTTTCAGGGGTGGATGGAGGGGATACCTGCCAAAGCTACAGTTTGGAAAGGAAGTCAGCAAGCGACTTGAATGATCTCCTCCCAGAGTGAGAATCCTCAAAGCACAAGACAAACTGCAAGAAATTCCATCATCTTTCAAGGTACGTCAAAGTAAGCTTCAGACCATTATAAATGCCACTGCCTTAACCAGACACACTTTTGCACATACAGGCACACAAATACCTCCCCACAAACTGTTACTGCATCCACATCCACCACTTACAGCCCCTCTCCTACACCACCCCAATAGCCAACCCCACCTTCCTACATGACAGCAAGAAACAGAAGGGATCTCACCCTAATGGAATGGGGCCCTCAGGAGCTCAGCACCTTACCATGCTGGGAACTATCCTCATCTCAAGGCATTGAGGCCACAGGGACCCAAATCATCTCAGGGATGGAGGAGATAAGTCATTTCCTAGATAAACTCACCAAATAATGTATTAGTGTGATGACTACAGCTCCATTGAATCAAATCAGATGCAGACACCCTCAGTAGTACCTGTGCTGCTACATCACCATCAAGTGCTTTGTGCACAGCATACAAGTTCAACTATTGCCTTTCTGTCTTTGCAGGGTATCCGGGGGGGGGGGGGGGAAAGAGGGGGGGCTGGTGGTGGTAGGAGAAAAGGAAGCCCCATTTCTCCTTCCTGAGGATATCAGAACTCGGAACATAAAGGGGACACTGGCGGGAGAGGAGAAGGGGAGAAGAGATAATGATGATAAAGATGCCCACAATGTGTCACCTGACACCCTGCACTGGCACCCCAAAAACTGACACATGAGGAATAAGCAGATTAGGTCAGGAGGGAAGCAGTGATATGCCAGGCAGTACCATAGCAACCACCCCTCTGGCACCAGCGTAGGAGTTCACTGGGCTGGGAGAAGGGTTGGGGGGGGGGGGGGGAAGGGGGGTAATGGGGCTGGTGTTGTTGTATATGCATCCACATTATCCCCAAGGATACAGCTGAGGACCATGATTGGGTTACTTTAACAACACACCAAGACAGTGAGCAAATATCAGCCCTGCCTGGTCAATGCAAAAAGTGTCAAGGAACAAGGAGGGCTTCCACTCCAAGCCTTGCAAGAGATTGTGCAGAACCAAAAGACCACAATCTCCTCTCTGGAGGTCACGTGCCTACTGATGCGGTGATGGCTGCTGCAGAGAGAGGTTGCATGAAGTCTTTTTGCTTCTTTTCAGTCTCAGTCTGATCCAGCTAGACTCTGCTCTCTGCCACACAGGAGTATCTTGCAGTTTTTCCAAGAACAGCGACGTGTCACCAGGAAGCAGCTTGAAGCCTCTCAGGCAGCATGCTCAGCCATATCCTACAGCCAGTAACTGCATACTGCCCCTTCATTTGGTTGGGGCCAGCAGTCTAAAACCAGTCTGCTTAGGGCTAGAGCTACTTGTAGTTCATCAAGGACATCTGTGTGGACTCAAAGTGAAAGGCAGCAGCCCTCCAGCAACCACACAAGCAACACTGCAATGTATTGTGAGGACATCAAGACCAGATTCATGACTGTGAAACAGTGAAAGGCACTATGATGTTTAATCTTACTGGAAGTAAGATTATTTTCCATTAATGTATCATTTAGTTTGCATCATAGAGTATTCTCCAGACACTAACACTGTTGATATACATTCTTCTTAAGTGCAAATAACATACTTAATTTGTGCAGAGATAAATAACATTGATGTGCCAGCTGCTGTCATTGTTGCATATTCTGCCATGCCCCACCTGGAAAGGTTGTCATCATTTGAAAGTTCCTGAGCTACACCTCGATTACAGTTGGACATTGAGCAACAGTTTCCCAAAATAAAAAGCCTCACTGCAGCCAACCTCATGAATGTGAAATATTTAGACGAGCTATACCTGCCGTGTTATTCTGGCAATGACTATGTATGATCCTTACACAACCAGAGGTAGATTACTACTGAGCAATTCTTGTCCCATTTGTTCTGCTCTTACAATAGCACTCATGGCCATCTCTGAGACAGTAAAGTGAGGGAGGTGGAAAGCCAAGATGAGTCACATTTCCCCTTCTCCCGGAGACAAAAAGGGTCTAAAAATCCAGAGACTAGGTTAGGGGAGACGCTGTTAGTGAGAACTGATGGCTGGTAAAGGCAGGAAAGCATCACACTGCAAGCTGAGTGAAACACAATAGTTAAATCAGTTGCATCCCATTGTACATCTGAAATTGGTGTAATGACTTAAAATGAACCTTAACTGCAATCTCATGACGAGTTTTTCATTGCTGAATGATTGTGGAATTCACTGGTTGAAATGTTAGACTGTCAATGCATCTCCCTAACCACCAAATGAAAAATTAGATCAATATGTTGTTACATGCATTACTCTCAGCTCTTGTGGGTATAAAGTTGACTTGCCATCACTGATGTTAAACAGCACTCCAACGAGCCCAAGATCTTGATCAATAGTTTAGACCTGCAATGAAAATGCATTCTGTGTAGAGGTCATAGTTGTTTAAGCAAGATGCTTAAAGAATTTTTAATCAAGCCCGATATTATTCAAATTAAGTTTTACGTTCAGTGCAAAGTAGGACACGAGGGGATTGTGTGTGTCAGCTGGACTCCCCCATGTTACTGGTGAGATACATTGGTGCTAATGATTGGAATGCAGCAAGCATCACTCAGATTGCAATGAGGAATTTTATTTTGTGGGCTCCTTGTAAATATTGTCCATTAGGGAATCCTTTATATCCCATGTGGCCAATGACAGCCTGCTCTGCTCAGCTGGTATACATGGCTGCAAATGCCGTATGCAGTATTGCCTGTGGAGGCTGCTGCCTTCCTCTTGTCCTCAGCCATTGGGTCACCTTGCTGCTATCTTCGATGTGTTGCATCACGCAACACATGGCAATAAAACCTGCATTTCCCTTGGTGGTCCTGGGATTACTGGCAACAAAACCTCATCCTTGACAGGCCTCTGGGATCCTGGTACTGGAGTGACTCCTGTTGCATCTGCACTCGGCAGGTGTGGTTGGAGAACGCACTTGATGTGTGTAGTCAGGAAAAAGGAGGGCAGGTCTTAGTACTCGGGATCCATCTGTCCAGGAGGTGCAGACCAATGTAAATATCTGGCAGTGCAGGTGGAGGAGTCAGACAATGGCCATTCACCGTGAGGAAATTCTTCCAATAATCCATAACAATTTGCATATTGAGGGAGTGGAAGTCCTACCTGTTCTTGAAAAGATCCAGGTCATTATGAGAAGTCATTTTGGGCACCCAAATATAGTCAAAGGCCAGCGACACTCACAGGAAACTGGTGCCCAAGGTATCTCTTGCTCCTCACTGAAATTAAACTAGATTAAATTGCTTTGGGAGCAGAGGGTCTGGGACACATTCTCTTTGCAGGACATGCTGAGCCATTTGTTCCAGTCCTAATATCCTCAAGTCATCTTTCCTGGATCATTGTATTGATCCCACTTCCTTCTCCCACCCTTGACTGGAAGATTTCATCAACTCCCCCACCAATTTCTATCCTTCCCTCAGCTCTGTAGAAGAGATAGTATAGGTGTAGGTCACATGAAGTCTTGAGCCTGCTCCACCATTCAATAGGATCTCAGCAGATCCTAGATGTCTTTTCCCCAATCCCCATATTCCTTGGTGCCCAAATATCTATCAGTCTCAGCCTGAAAGAACTCAATGGCTGAGATCCACCTTATCATAGTTCCCAACTGGTTGGCCATTGATCCTGAGACCTGTAGTTCTGGAATGTCCAGTGAGGGGAAATGGTCTTGCAGCTTCTACCCTTTCATATGCTTGCAAGTCTGGTATCACATATAGGATAGCAGAGTTCCTGCCCTTTGACATTGAAAAACATTCACAATTAGTCCAGGGCCCATCAAAAATGAACATTAATAAAAAATTAAAAACTATTAAAACAGAGTGAAACAAACACTGAAGTGCTCAAACAATTAAAACATCTCAACTAAATTACATTGAACAATATCCTTCATTTACTTTTCTCCACCAGCTGATTTCTTCTGTTGATTTAGACTACATATACTCTGGGTGAACCTGGTTTGGGCCCAGTGGATGGATTTCCCAGCCCGACAACTTAAAAAAGCTCCGCAGCTGGTGTTCTGCTGAGAGAAAGCTGAGCTACAGCGTTCTTCCCGTGAAGTGGCCTGTTATAGCACGTCTGCTGCATACCCCCTGTGGGTCTTGGCGAAAGATTTGCCCTGTTGGGCTGTGCACATAAATGTTGCGCTTCTCAATGAGAATTTCATGGCCATTCCGTTATCTCAGCCTCTCTATCAACAGAATAATTCCACAGACTCATCTTTAACCAATCACCATCCAGCCAGCTCCTATTTTGTACAACAGCTATTCATGCAATATCTTATCAAACACTGTTTGAGAATCCATTTGCACCACATCCACTGGTTCCCCTCCATCTACCTGCCAGGTATATTCTCAAAAAGCTTGATTAGATTTGTCAAACATAATTTTCCTTTCATAGAGGAACAATGACTTTCCCCCAATGGTGTTATTATTTTCTAAGTGGTCTGTTGTCACATCCAGCATTTTGCTGACAAGTGATGTCAGGCCAGCTTCTCTGTTCTCTCTCCTCTCCCTTCTGCCTTAAACATCATTGTTACATTTGCCGCCTTCCAATCCGTGCGACTGTTCCAGAATCTTGGAAATTTTTAAAGACCGTCACCAATGCATTCACTATCTTTGCAACCATCTCCGACTCTTCCTGGCTTCACCATCTCGGTTTCAGATTTAGGCTACTGACCTATGTGCACTATAAGCTCAACGATTCCCATGTATACTTTAGTTACACAGCCTCTTGCCCCACGGCCTGCAGGAATTCCACTCCTTTCTCCCAGTTTCTCAATTTCCATCACATCTGTTCTGGTGACATTTCTCCCATACTTACAGCTCCCTCCCATCTTTCTTTTCCAAGTAGTCAGGGCTTTCAGCCACATCTGTTCCTCTCTCCCACATCTGCTGTCAATCTGACCATCCCTCACACAGAACCATGACTGAATTACCCTTGTCTTAACCATCCAACCACCATATTTCACACCTTGACAGAGATAGGGAAGAGAAAGGGCTGGGAGAAAATTGAAGACAAGAATGTTTAAAGTCAATACATTGCTTATCCAGGAGTGTGATTACGTTCACATTGGGTCAAGAACAGTAGAACTTTGCTGACAGGTTTATATGGTTAGAGATGGGCGGTAGTGCATTTGAATAAGGTAACCACAACATTGCATTAAATACCAAAAGCTGCTGCATATGCACAAAAAGAATGCAAAGCATACCAATTTTCAATGTGGAAGAATCTACCCTCATACCACTCCTAAATGTGGACCTTAACCAATAGAAAACGCAGTTAATTATATGACAACAGAACAGAATAAAATTTTGAAAGTTAACTGACCTTTGTAAAACCAGTCAAGAATGATCATAGAGCTTCTAATATTTTATTTCACTGTATTAAGACAATGCAGTATTAATCCTGTTCTCCCTCATCTTCCAAATAAATTCAGTCTAAGCATGAGCTCAGGCTGTCTGATGCATGCCTCCGGCAAGCTGCTGATGTTCTCAATCTGACAAGGTGTCTCTTTCTATTTATTTCAATGGAAAGTGGATGTAAAGTGATGTCTGCAGTCCCAGTCATAGGCTGCATGCAAAACTAGACTAGCATGGGAATTCAGAAAACAGGCAGCAAAGATGAACCAGGAGGCGATGGGGCAGGGCAGCGAATTGATCAGTTTGGTACACAAGTTGTCCAGAGTATAACCGTCTTTGGACCAAAAAAAAGTTGGAAAATGAGAATGGTTGCAATTAAAAATTGTTTTTGTTTCAGAGCTTGGTCTGTTTGTCAAGGATTGCGGGGGACATCATAAAAGAAAGAAGCAATTCAGCAGACCCTTAAAATGGAACACAGACTGAAGCTCCAGAGGGGAGCCGAGTTCTTAAAATGAGCTCTTGCTGCTTTGTCATACTGCAGGCAACCACGTGGAACTCTCCCAGTAGACTTCAATGAATCACATGTTATATTGAACACACACACACACACACACCCGTCAGCAGAAACCATTTTAATTGAGCCATGGTTTATCATTTTTCAATCAAAATATGGATATTTGATAAACTTATGGCTTCAAAAGGATTGTGCTGAAGGACTGTGTATATTTTCAAGACCATGCCAAACCTGAACTATTCAATGATCCACACAAACCAGACCTTTTGTTAATGTTTGTAAACCATACAGGAACAAATCCATTAACTACATTTTAAGACCACTTGCACGTGGCTGCTTTTGACGTTCATTGCATTTCAAGATCATACAAAACGTTTTTGTTTGCCTGGATTGCCAAAGGATCATTATCTCCGAAGCAAAGTCGAAACAGCTGAAGCACAATGCTACAAATAATGAGGGAAGCAGTATTCACTGTTTGCCGTCATTGCAGAGGCAAACAACAAAGCCAACAAAATAATGGGTGAATTTGACAAATTAGAAGGGTGGAATGGAAATGGTTAATCCTAAATATAACTGAAGTGTCAGACTTGGCTTAACAATGGCACTCTCACTTCTGGGTTAGATGGTCATGGATTTAAGCCCTGCTCCAGCAGTCAAGCACATTATATTTGTCAGACACTTCAGTACAATAAGAACTGCTGCAATGTGGCCCTTTTTGGATGATACATTGAACCAGGCTTTATCTGCGTATTCAAGTGATCATAAAAGAACAGGGTGTTTATCTAATGTTCTGACCAACATTTATCCCTTCAAACATCAGCAAAAACAAAATTAACTGGTCCTTTGTCCTAATTCTTCCTCAAATCGTTACTGATTTATCTGCATACAAAACCATGTTCAATGTCAAGGCCTAGAAGCTGGTTGGGACATCCCAAGGCTGCAAGAGGTTCAGGTTGTAAGCAACTTCTATTCTTTACATCTTGCTTTCAAAACAAGCAGATACAAAGTAGTAAAATACAATTTCAGGACTAGTGTGTCCTCTTCCAAAGAGTAAAAGATTGCAGTCTTCCTGAAGGCAAAAGCTCAGGAGATGTTCAGGAGGCAGCTTATCACTTTGACAGGATTCCATCTGTTTATGAAAGATGAAATCAAAGGCCAGCACACTCTTCCTCATCTGTACTTAGTGATTTGTGTATTCAAACGTAGCACCAAAAGTAGCTGATATTCACACGAGGAAAACTAGGGATGCTGGAAATATCCGATAAATTCACCAACTTCAAAGAGAAAAAGACGCGTTATACTTTGTGGTGAGACAAGAAAATCGGATGAATGAGCTTTTATCAGAAGGTCCCAGGTGGACTCCAGTAGAGACATTAACATGCTTTCACTTTTCAGTTGCTGGCAGACCTGCAGCTTTTTATTCTCTCATTAAGCTGTTAGTCACTGCACACAGGGGTAGAGTAGAGGCAAACAGTAAGAGTTAACCTTCATGTGACAGAGATTCAAAGGTGTGGCAGAGTTAGGCCAAGATCTGCCAATCTGAGGTTCCATTTGGAAATCACAATTCTTTACATTACTATCATCAGTCTATGATTTCCTGGGAGTAACAACTAGCCAACATTTCACGTTCAAGTTACTTTATTGTCATTCATCCATGCTATAAAAACACATGGCGGAACGAAATGTTGTTTCTCCCAGACTCTCACAACAGAACACATACATAGAACAGAAGACATACAATAAACACAAACAAAAAACAAAAAAAACAAGTACAAATAGTGCAAAAAACAGTATGCAGTAAATTTGTATTTTGTGTAGAGTTAGTGCAAAACAGAGTTGGACAAGAGAAATACAAGCTCAGTGTGTTGTACTCATTGTATAAACATGTTCAGCAGGGGCCAAAGTTCTTATACACCATTGTGCAAACCAGAGCTTTTGACGCAGCATTTGTCTACCAGGGTATTCAGGAGCCTGACAGCCTGGGGGGTATAAAACTGTTGTGCAATCTAGTAGTTCTGGCCAGTCATCTACCTAATAAAACTCATTCCTACCTTGAGTGGACTCCTTGCAAGGGCATAATGAATCAAGCTAGCTTAGAACTGATGTACTGAAAAGCTTTGTCAGACAGAGCCACACCCCCAAGCCTGAACCAGCTGTCAAAGCAGTTAAGCAGATTATTAAACAAATGTTTGAAAATGCAAAGTTACTAAAACATTAAAAATAAGATTTAATCACTTGAAACATTAAATGTAAATTAACAACTGAACATAAATCTCAAGCTAACTGGATAAATCCATGCATATGTAAAAATGTAAGATGTAAAAAATGTTCCTCCAAACTTCCCAATCTCTCTTTAGTCCCTTCTAAGAAGATACCCAAAAAGTCAACCTACAACAGTTCCTGTGTTACTTCTCTCCCTGGCAGTCATTAGTCTGCATTGAAATGATTGGATCAATGAACCTGTGCCACACTTAACCCTCAATGAATGAATCCAAAATTGGAGCACTGTTGGAAAGATACCAGCAATGCACTCTCAGGAGGTGTTTCCAAAATCCTGCATGCTTACACAGGAGCCATAAACATCTTGCCAGTTATATGGGAAATGCCAATAGTTCCATATGGAACTGCCAGCATTTCACATGAGCATCCAAGCATTATCAATTCTTTTATCCACAGTAGCATGAAAACAAAACAAAATAAATATTTATTTTGAGGGGAACTGAATACAAATCTAGTGAGATTACACTGCAGTTATATAGAGCACTGGTGAGACAACATCTGAAGTATTGTGTGTAGTATTGGTTTCCTCATTTAGGGTGCAAGTACACTGGAAGCAGTTCATGAGAGGTCTATTAATCTAACAGAGATGCAAGTGACTACAGATGCTGGAATCTGGTGCAAAAGAAAATCAAATTGCTTGGAGGAACTTGGAGGATGAGACAGCATCGGTGGAGGCAGAGGGAAAGCTGACATTTCAGGTCGAGACCTTGCATCAGATCCTCCAGCATTTTGTTTCTCGCTTATTAATCCAATATCTAGAATGGGTGTGTTGCCTTAAGAAGAATGGTTGGACTGGCTATGTTGTTATCCACTGGAACAGGCAGAGGAACTTGGTCAAATCACAGACACTTGAGGGGTCTTGACAAGGGTGATATTAAGAGGATGTTTCTTCTTGTGGGAGAGTCTGGAATCAGGATTCATCGCTTAGAAATAATGAGTCACCCATTTAAGATAGAGATGAGACAAACTATTTCTCTCAGAAGATTGAGAGTCTTTGGATCACCTTTCCTCAAAAGGGTTGATGAAGCAAATTCTTTAAAATGTTGAAGGTAAATAGATTTTTGATAACCAAGGCTGCAGAAGGCAGTTGGTTGGGAATGTGGAGTTGAGGATGCAATCAAATCATCCATGATCATAGATTGAAAGTTGGTTGACAGATGGAAAAGTAGGAATAAATGGGTCTTTTTAGGGTGACAGGCAGTGACTAGTGGGGTACTTCAGGGATCAGTGCTTGAGTCCTAGCTATTCAAAATATATCAATTATTTGGATGAGGGAATTGAATATAGTATTTCTAAGTGTGCAGAATTGCGAGTTATGAGGAGGTTGCAAAGAGGCTTCATGTAAACGTAGACAAATTGAGTGAGTGGGTGAAACAGGACAGTTGCAGTAAGATGTGGATAAATGTGAATTTATCAAATTTGGGAGGATAAACAGAAAGGCAGAGTATTATTTAAGCAATTATAGACTGGGAAATGTCCATGTACAAAAGAATCTGATGTCACTGAAAGCAAATATGCAGGTGAACCAGCAGTCAAGAAGACGAAAGGTATGTTGACATTGCGAGAAGTGAAGGAGTAAGGATGACCTATTACAATCATGCAGGGTCTTCATGAGACCACATTTGTGGGCAGTTTTGAGCTTCTTATCCAAGAAAGGATATACCAAACTAGGCCTGTATTTGCCATTGTTTAGAAGAATGAGAGAAGATCTCACTGCAAAGTTGTGACAGGGCTCAACAGGCTGTCTGGGGAGGCTAGAACTAGAGATCACAGTCTCAGGATACAGGGCAAGTCATTTAGGATTGGGATGGAGAAATTTCTTCAGCCTTAGGGTGCTGAAACTGAGGAATCTTCCATCACAGAAGGCTGAGGAGTACAAGTCACTGTAGATTTGGAAGACAATAGATTTCTACATACAAAAGACATCAAGTGGTATGGCAAGATAATGGGGAATATAGCAACAGGGCAGAGGTTTGGCTACGATCATGCTGAATGGCAAAGCAGGCTTGAAGGTTGAGTGGCTTGCTTCTATTTGTATATGTTCGTAAGTCACACTGAATGCACCCAGTGGGCTGGAGTGGGGGGTGTAGAAAGTGACGCTAGAGTGGGGAGCACATAAAAGGGTGAGCTGCCTGAAGATGGAGGATCATCTGGGAAAATGTGAGATCATTCAGTTTGGTAGGAAAGCAGAAATACGTGCAGTGTGAGAAACTAATAATGTTTGCTAATGAGAAAAGAAATTCTTCATACAGAGGGTTGCAAATCTTCAGAATTCTTTATCCTAAAGGCTATGTGAGGAACTGAAAGAAAGATACAGTTTTGTTTAGACATGGAAGGAATCAGAAAATAATCAGGACTGAATGGAAAAAAAAGTGGACTTAAGATGTCCTCCTGCTACTTCTAGCTCAAACTGCATTTACACAGACAATTTCTATTAGGATTGTGGACAGAGAAAGTTGGATCCACATTTGCTTGCATGACGTGTTACAATTCAAAGCCAAACTTCTACTAGTCGTCTCGAGGAAGATCAGTGGAAGACACTTCCTAGGTTCATTTTTACCCAGCAGTAACCAAAAACAGGCATACCTCAAACTTAAATTTTGGTCAAAGCAGATATCTGTCAGAGTATAAAAAGGCAAAAAGCAACACTAATCCCACTTGGAGCCAATTATAAGACGGAAAATGCAACCAATGCACATCACACAGCTGGAGTTCAGAGTTAGCTATAGCGATACAGTTAAAAAAAAACATTCTGCACTCACCAAGGATAAGATTTGAGAAAGGTTCTCAGCTGTGCTATCTGAAAATACCTCTCCCAGAGCAATATTTGAGACATCACCACAATAAATACCAGAAGCATTTTCCCATGTACATAAAGTTCTTCCACTGATGTCAGACAAGAAGCAACAATTCCCCTGATGCTCACAGGGGAATTCTAATGCCTGGCAACACCATTGTCTGGAAGTAGATTTCTCTGGAAGTACAGATTCCAGTACAATTCCTGGATAACTTGAACATGGACATTTCTTTACTGACAAATCTCCTTACCAACTATTTCCAGTTTTATTTCTTCTTATCCATTATTAGCAATAAAGTACTTTTATAATGCCTAGAATATTTATTCCTTCTTACCAGTTTAATACTTCAGCAGAGATGTAAAAATAGTTAAATTTCAGAAACAGAGATCAAGTGAACCTTGCTTTCTTGAATTCTGGCTGTTCGCAAGTAGGAAGTGATAGTTGAATACATTTAATCCTTCACAAGTGCACAGAACCTCCCAATCTCATAAGGACACAAGTAGCAACAAAAGTTGGCTCTATAGCCCTTGAAGCCTACCTTGCCCTCAAAAAGATCCTGGCAAATAGGGTCATAGAGTAATACAACAAGGAAACAGGCCTTTCAGCCCATCACATCCATACTAACCAAGATGCTCATCAAAACTAGTCCTATTTGCCCACATTTGGCCCATATCCCTCTAAACCTTTCTTATTCAAATACAGTACCTGTCCAAATGTCCTTTAAAATGTTGTCATTGTACCCATCTCAACCACTTCCTCCAGCAGCTCGTTTCACATATGCACCACCTCTGGTGTTGAAGTTGCCCCTCAGACCGCTTTTAAATATATCCCCTGTCACCTTTCCCTGGGAAAAAGGCTGTGTACATTCACCCCATCTATGCCCCTTATCATTTTACACATCTCTATAATGTCACCATTCAGTCTTCTACACTCCCAAGAATAAAGTCCTAGCCTACCCAACCTCTCCCTATAACTCAGGCCCTCGAGTCCTGATAACATTCGAGTAAATCTTCTTTGCATCCTTTCCAGTTTAATGATGTCTTTCCTATAGCAGGGTTACCAAAACGGCACACAATACTCCAGGTGCAGCCTCACCAACACCTTGTACGATTGCAACATAATGTTCCAACTCCTTTGAATCATGAACCTCAATCCTTCTTTCCCATCCCTTTTCTCAATTTTTTTTAGTCTCCATTTTAAATAAAATCAACAACCATTCACAAGGCACCGGAGTACAGAGTTTGGAAATTTTTGGAATTAACTGATGAAATTATTCCTCACCCTAGAATGTCATTCCCATCTGTTGACACTGTGATTTTTAGTTCTAGGTTCCTCTTTTTAAAAAAATGTAATAATCTACTGAGAAACCTCATTTAAAAAAAAGGCTGTGAATGTGGTGAAATAATGGAGGGAGAATCATCATTCATTTGCAATGAACATGTTTGCCTTTTTTCCTTGTGATAACCTTCTGATTGAATAGGGTGGTAAAGGTGGCATATGGCATGCTTGCCTTTATCAGTCAAGGCATTGAGTTCAAGAGTCAGGAAGCTATGTTGCAGCTTTATAAAACTCTGGTTAGGCTGCATCTGGAGTGTTGCATTCAATTCTGGTTACTCCATTATAGGAAGGATGTGGAGGCTTTGGAGAGGGTGCAGAAGAGGTTTACCAGAATGCTGCTTAGATTGGAGGGTATGTGCTATAAGGAGAGATTGGACAAACTAGGGTTGTTTTCTCTGGAGCGGTCCAGGCTGAGAAGAGACCGGATAGAAAAGTTTGTAAAATTATGAGGCACAGATAGAATAGACAGCAGGTATCTCCCCCACCCCCCTCCCCCCAGAGTTGAAATGTCTAATACTAGAGGGTATGCATTTAAGGTGAGAGGGGCGAGTTCAAAAGGAAGTGTGCAGAGCAATTTTTTTAAAAAAATAAAACACACAGAAGTGGAATGCACTGCCAGGTGATGGAGGCAGGTAAGACAGAGGCCTTTATGAGGCTCTTAAATAGGCACATGAATATGCAGAGAATGGAGGGATATGGACCATGTGCAGGCAGGAGGGATTAGGTGTCATTAGTTTAATTAGTTCAGCACATAGTTGGCCACAGGACCCATTTCTGTGCTGTACTGTTGTATGTTCTATGAATGGGGAGATTGAAGAAAGCAGGCAGCGTAGGGAACGTAGATGAAAACAATGGCAAGTAGAAATGCCCCTAACGTTCAGTGGCTCATGGGGAACTCAATCTTATGAATGGGAGACAGATTTGATCATGGTTGTAACAAGGGCAATTTGCCTAAATATCCTCATCATATGGATCTGCAGATGAGGAGATGGGGCAAAAAAAAAGTCAATTGTAGTTCCTTTTCGTGATTGCCTGCTGCCAAGGGTGTGCCCATGTGATAACTAGGCTGGAACAGGGACATGCTTGCCAGCAAACACTCACACATGAATACAGAAACTCTCTCACACATGCACACCTCCACACGTGAACATTGGCACTTGGCCAAGATACCAGACGGTTCTTCCACCCACTGACCATACCCTGGAGAAAGGAACATTGTCAAGACAGAAATGGAATTTCGATTGGTTAAATAAAGAGGAAAACATCAAAAATGAAAAAGAAAGAGGACATGTCATTTGTTCTGTATTTGACTGTAGTTCCAGTTTATTCTGTCCGAATGTGGGGGTGGTATTGAAAAAAAATGTACATTTTCCTTGGATAGTTGCGCAAACGTTTCTGGTTCTACACAGCTTCTCTTAGCTTCATGTTAATTCTGTCCTTAATCCTACTTTCACTGAACTACTACAATGGTTTCATTCTCTCACAGAGGAATTTCACATTTGCTCCAAGTATCCCTTTTGGGGGCTTTTAAGTCTTCATCGAAGTTGCCTCAGGATGGTGAATTTTGAAAAGTTTGCTAAGTAGGTTTCCTCTGATGAACTTCTCTTCCCACTTAGTTCAGAAAATCCTGAAGATCCTGTTCTCCAACATCAATGTATTCTGACTCAGAATTCAAATTTGTGCCATATTGGGTAGATACTGCAGCAAGATTAGGGTAGTGCCTTCTATTTGCCTCATGTCAATTGACAATTGCTGCTTGCTTTTATACATTAAAATAAAGTTTTTATTTGTTGGGGGAGGGGGAGGGGGAGGGGAAGGAGAGTTCTCTCATCACATGCTATTCCTCCTAAAGAACCTCCTCCTACAATAAATGCTACTATTGCCTAGAGCCCATCTGGACTGCCGACTTGATGTCCAGCTCATGTTCTTCTGTGCAGATGGCAAGCTCTTGTGAAAGAGAACGAGTACATCATTCAGCAACTCATTTTCTATGAGACAACAGCAACCATTTGCTTTTCTTTCCCCCATGTACTTAAATAGCACAGCAGGATTATTAACGAAGGAATTGATTGATGGGGAAAAAAGGAAGCAGAGAAAATAACAGACACTCAGACACTAAAAAAAAGGTATTCAATAGTTAAAGAGGATACATGTCTAATGCATCCACATGGCAACTACAAAAGCCTAAATTGGAATGAAAAGAAAATCTGTTGGCAATAACAGCATTTGTTAATGCTGTCATCCATTCACTCATTTAATTAACTGTTCAAAATCGTACTGTGATGACCAAAGCAGAAATGCTAGAACACCAATAGCACAAAACACACCCAACACAATAAGACTTTGGTGTGTACACGGAAGACACTGCTGGCGTGTTTGTCGGGGAGAGTGGGGGGAAGGGAGGGTGCAGGATTTCAAAGCATAAATTTTTAAAATGTTGATTCTACTGTTATAACGAGAAGCTAGCTCGCTTGAAGATTTGACTGCAGTAGATAAAGAATAAAATGCAAAAAATCCAGCTGACTGAATCCAAAAACAGGATGGAAAAAAACTAGTTTTTCTACATGTCATATGTCACTCATTATCAATGCTGTTTAGAGATGGGAAGACTGAGGAAAACATGGACCTGTGTATTTACTTCCATAACAATCTATGCCAAGTGATATAACAATCCAAACACACACACACATCCAAACTGAGGGAAAGCAAAAGGTAATGTTACCTGTAAACTGTGGGCATGTCATCCTTGCCATTTTAAACCTCTTCCACCTCCACTGCATAACAAGTTTTTTTACGCCAGGAAAATACACACACACACACAAGCTCGTCCAGCAGCTGTCTGTATACCTTCCTCTCACACCAGTTTCTGACCCTGGTCTTGTTAAGAGAAACCCTCAGCACTTCACTGCTGCCTGATCTCCTCTAGGCAATGTTGTCATTTATTGATCCCAACTGATTGGCTGAAGCAAAATCTGATAATGTCAATGGCGTTAATTTTAATATGATGTCATTCTGCCTTGTGCACCTGTGATTGGCTAACCGGGTGAGCAGCTGCTTTGAGCTGAAGGACAGTTGCTTGCCTGAGGTATAAAGCTTTCAATGCAGTTCTGAATCATTGGTGGTTGCTGTGGAAACGTCGCTACTTGCTCTCCTTATTACCCAAGCATTTTACAGTTGGGTTTAAAACAGACTTTAGACTAAACCATGCAATAATTAAAATACAAAGAACTAGGAAACAAAATAATATAAAATGCATAATTTAAATATACCTACAATGCATAAACTTTTTCATGCCTTATAACTGGATAGAAAACACATTAAGCAGAACACGCATGTCAGAATGTTAACCAAGGTCTCACACCAAAATGCAACACAGAACAGCTCTTGGAGGCAATAATCATCTCTATCAATACTCTCAGCCAGGGCAGTTTGCCCATCTGTACAGAAACTACTGACAGATGATGGGGTGCTGTGGGCATCAGGTGCCATCCAGTAACTTGCTCAATTGGCTATTATGCATGTCCAAACCTACGTACTGAATACTTATAGAATCAAGCCTGCTCTCATTGAATATCCACCCATGTGTGCTATTGGGGAGAGGGGGTGGAGATACAGAATGGATGTTACTACATAGTAATGGAAGCCCTGGCTCAATTTTCTCTCCCCCAGTCTGGGCGATTCAGTTCAACTGAAGTATATTCACCATGACTTTAATTGAGATCATCTAATTCAGCAGAAACCGGGGTTTAAAATCTCTGGCTAGCCAACTTTCTAATCATGTTTTTAGCATCAGGAAAAGATGACAAGCATTTTTGTTGATAGAATCATTTTCATTCAGTGATTAAAATGACAACCACAATATCATGTGATAGGTCCAACCACATGAAATATATATTTAAAACAGAGGACAATCCCTACATCAAAGGTGCAAAAGGCTACAGAATACAATGCTGGCATCTTGGCAGACAGTTAACTGCAAGAAGAATCTTCAAATATTTGCAATAGACAATACTGATGGCATAACAATTGGGAGCAATAATAACTGATTGCTGTTTGGCTTCTATTTTATGGTAACCTGACTCCTCTTACAGAAATTGGATTGAACAACCAGGTGAGAGGGATACCCTCAGGTAGGAGCTGCAGCCTTTGAGACTGAGATGTGAAATTTCCTTACTACTGTAAGTTAAATAATCTTTGGAATTCTTAACCTTAGATGGCTGTGAGTAATTTGTCATTAGGTACTTTCACACGAGGTCGGTAAATCTTAGGGCTAACGATATGGGAATTAGCTGGGCAGAAGCTTACACAGTAATACAAGTCTTCCACTTTTCAAACAGAGACACACTATGTACATACAAGACTGCTCTTAAACCATGCTTGACAATGATAGGTGGGGGGTGGTTTACTCTCCTGCAGCACCCCTACACCACTAGCACACAAGCCTCTGAAGATTGGCCGTGATCTTACCAAAAGGTAGAGCAGCCTCAAGGCGCTGAAAGGCCTATTCTTGCTTCTGTTACCCATGTTCATACCCCAAAATTTCAAATTCTATATTCAATGCACTACAGATATTGCAGGACTAGGTATCTATAATGAACTGCAGTCTGTGGTCTTTGGAACGACACCTGAGGGTCAGAGGAAACAGCTCCTTCTGCCCATTTCAAAGGGGATGAATCCATTTGAATAACAATAACAAAAGTCTCATTAATACTACATTTTTATTTAGTACTGCAAATCTGATTTAATATTTCTGACAGCCAGTGACATGCTCATTCTCTGAAGCTCTCACCAGTGTCACACGAGAGATGTCAAATAATGGGAAACTTACAAAGTACACTTCACTGAAGATCTTACTGACATTTCCCTGCTTGCATGAAACTAATCATCAGAGCCAGTTCGACTTTGCTATTGCTGGATGGTTTACTTATCGACCTTTTCAGAATGTTATTATTATGGGGGTTTTTAAGCCCAACTAACAATAAGTCTGCTCCCAAGTTGGTGCAGGCTTCAACTGAACACAGATTGTGTCAGCCGTTCTGGGGGTTCTTAAACTTTATTTATACAGCATGGTAACAGGCCCTTCCGGCCCAACAAGTCCATGCCACCCAATTACACCCATGTTAATCTACTAACCCATACATCTTTGGAACATAGGAGAAAACCCATGCAGTCACGGGAAGAACGTACAAAGTTCTTACAGACAGTGGCGGGAGTTGAACCCCGATTGCTGGCACTAATAGCATTACGCTAACCGTTATGCTACCTTGCCACCTATTATTTAGCAGGCACAAAAGTACAAGCAGAGGCATCACTATTGATCATTTCTTGGTTACTAAACACGAGCTGGATCTCAGCTGATCTGGACTTTGGGTGGAGGTGGGTCACAATTGACTCAATCCACCATTGCACACATTGGGTGAATATATAGGGACAACTCAGTAACTGACACGTCAATCACTTCAAAAGAAATGCATGTAAGATTCACTTACTCAATGGCAAATTGCATCACCTGTCTAGTCATCCAACACACAAGCCAAGAAGACACTTCTCCCCAACAACAAGTTGCAAAAATATTCTTTAAAAGACTGTTAGTGGACCTTCACCTATCCTCTTCAATTAACAGGCTGCCCACAAGATACATTTTTCAACACCTGTTATCAAGTTATCACAACAGCTCTGTCAGCAGTGCACTGGCACAGCTAGTAGAGCTGCTGCCTCACAGCACTAGTGACTCAGGTTCAATCCTAACCTCTGTTACTGTCTCCGAGTAGCTTGTATGTTCTCCCTGTGACCAGGTGGGCTTCTCCAGAGCTCCAGTTTCCTCTGAGGTTTCAAATACATGTGGTATGTTTGGTTATTTGGCCACTAAATTGCCTCTAGTATGTAAATGAGTGCTAGAATCTAGTGGAGGGTGGGAGAGTTGGCACAAATGTGGGGAGAGTAGGTTATAGGGAAAAATTAGTGGGGAGAATGTGATTGCTCTGCAAGCTATTAGTCAACTGATGGGCTAAATAGTCTCCTAATTTGTAAGGAAATGTGAAAGTGAAAATTACATACAGTATTTGTTTGCCGCTCAGGGATGGGATGAGTAGAACACAGGGAATGTCTGTGATAGGACGTCAAAATGGCTTACTGACAGCAGTTACCAACACATTAAGTCTGAGTAATCTGTTGTTAAAGTGGTGGGATCTGCCCAGTGGGCCAGACTTGTACAAGTATGGCAAGAAAAACTGAGCCAACATGATACGAAAAAGAAAATGGAAAATACTGGAAAAACGAAACAGGTCAGGCAGCTTCTGTGGAAAGAGTGAGCAGATGAGGGACCGCTTATCAGACCTGAAAAAGGAGAGAAGCATATGAGTCTAAGTGTAGGTGGAAAAAAGTGAATTGATCTGATAAAGTGAAGTGATGTAGCAGGTGGGATCAAGTAAGCTATTATGGCTGTGTAACATGCTGTTGGTGTGGTGCTGGCAGGCTGGGGCATTCCCTGCAGGTCAGACTATACACAGAGAAGAAAAAGGGATGGCCGGAAGAAATGGTTCTTGTAAATAGACGGGAGGAAAGAATATTATCTAAAGCTAGAGAATTCAATATCGACTCCAGAAGACTGCAATGTGCCCAGATGGAAGATGCTGGTGTTGGGTCTCGGTGTAACAGTGCAGGAGACCACAGACAGAGATCAGAGTGTGAATGCCATTGTGTCCTTTGTTTATATTTGACAAAAGTCACTTATGAATACAAATCTAAGTCTACTATTCTAAGATGTTGATGTTTATTTTGTGAAGGGGAGATGAAAAAAGATACCTACAATCTTTCACAACAAGAAATATCTAATTGGTCTCCCAACTCACTTACTGATCCCAAAACCAATCCCTTTTACATTGCTGTTTCATTGCTCTCAAAGTTATCTTTCCTACAAGAGCCAACTTCCACACCCAAGCATCATCACAATCACTTTTTGATCCTTAAACATCTCCCCAGCCCCAATCTTAATTACATATTCAAAGATTCCCTTTGTCAACCTCTTCACTTTTCTCCATAATCTTTCTCACTCTCTCCTTCAATTGCCCCGAACTTCTCCTGGTGAATCCAAAATACAGCTCATTCTTTATATCCTATTTAAAAACCTAAGTACGCCATTACCTCCTGACATCTTATTCAAATCCCTGAAGATCCTAGCCATAGAGGGCATGTTTATCAAAGTGATCAATGTAGTGACATAAAACATTATCTTGGTTTCTCTCTCCACCAATACTGCCTGGTCTGCTTGAGTACTTCCAGCAATTTGTTTTTAATTTTGGGTTTTACTCATCTTGTCTTGACTGAAATTGAGCTATTTAGAAGGGTGAACACAAACTGCATTAATTGGCTTCACTGAGAATTATCATTGCCTATGAACTCAAACACAGCCTTACACATGCAAAGGGTCAAGTCACAGTCACCACCAATGTCAGAAACATGCCAGCTTTCTGCCGATCTCTTCGCAACTCCTAATCTGTTGTTCGCCACTGAATTAGGGAGTTCACCCAGAGTCAAGGAAACTTCATCTACTTTTCCTTCAGCCCACAAAAGCAAACAGTGTGGGCACAGGCTGCTTTCCCAGAAGCACATGCATTCAGAAACTCCTCTCAAAAAAGTTACAAGGGGTATGGGAGAGTGTGGAATATGAGATTGAGCTAAAAGGTCAGCCAT
This sequence comes from Pristis pectinata, assembly GCF_009764475.1. Lineage (NCBI taxonomy): Eukaryota > Metazoa > Chordata > Chondrichthyes > Rhinopristiformes > Pristidae > Pristis > Pristis pectinata. Next base: position 85,163,789 of record NC_067412.1, read on the forward strand.
GAGCACATTGAATGGTGGAGCAGGCTTAAAGGGTTGAATGGCCTACTCCTGCTGCTATTTTCAATTTTTCCCCCATGTTTTGTGACCTTCCAAGTACCTCCTTGCTGTGGTCCTCTCCTGCAGTCATTTGTTCTTTGCCAGCTTGTCCAGGTCCCTCTGAGCCCCTGAGAGCATTGGCCCATTATTGAAGCATCCACTCACAAGGTAGAAACACTCCCCATTAACTGGAAGGATGTTAATTATATCATAGTACGTCCCTTCCTGAAAAGCTGCTGAGTAAAAATGTGAAAGTCACAAGAACTTGCAACACACTGATTGGGAAAGTGGTTCTGAAATTGCCCATTTCAGTTTCAATGTGTTGTCACATAGGGGAACTAAACAATATTGTACTGTCAACCTTGCAACCGAAGAAGCTCTTATTCATTATGTGACTTTCACAAAAATTAGGGTGACACATTATATTGGTTTAATGTCAATAAAAATGTTGTGGAGTAATTTCATGGGAAGGATTCAGTCTTCCCTTTTTTGTCTGGGGGAAATTGCCTCACATCCAATCCGACATAGTCAGATACATGGCAAAGGGAAGGGTGTGGGCAGCAGGGAAAAATGGGAGACCTGGCAGTGAGGTGGAACTGGATTTTGGGTACAATCTGATGATCTGTTTTTGGATGGTGTCACTCACTGACGAGAAACCTTGAGGAGGAAGGGAGCAAAGGCTGAACCTTTGGAGGCTCTTGGAGGCGAGATGACTTTGATGGTGATTCTCCGGTCATGAATGGTTATGCAAGAATGAAACCAGGCAAGTAGTTACTCCCAGTTAGGTCATGGTGCAGAGGTGATGGAGGACAATATGGTCGAGAGAGTTTGAGAGGCTGCACACAAGTCAATCACCGTCACAATCTACAGGATGTCACCTCTAGACTTGATCTTCTCAACATCCTTCTCAAATTCCATCCACCATGAATTTCAGAACTTCTAACACCCAACTACTTTTTTTTTTGCTATTCCTGCAAATTCACCAATCGGATTTGGCTCATTTTCCCTAGAACTAGGGAGACAGAGGGGTAACCTGATAGGAGGTACGTAAACATAGAACATAGGAAGAAGCCCTTCAGCCCACAATGTCAATGCTGGCATTATGAGAGGTGTAGCTAGTCAGAATCTTTTTCCTGGGGTAGGAATATCAAAATCAAGAGGGCATGGGTTTAAGGTGAAAGTTTTTTTTTTGAAAAAAAGGGGAACTGAGGGACAAGATTTTCTTTTTAAAAACACAGTAGTCAATATCTGGAATGTGTTGCCAGAGAAGATGGTGGAATCAGATAAAAGAAATCCTTATGTTCATGAGATACTTAGAAAGGCACTTGAATATACAAGCCCAAGGCATAGAAAGATACAGTCCGAATGTGGGCAAGTGGGATTAGTGTAGGTGGGCAGAAAGGTCAGCATGGGCATAGTGGACTGAAGGGCCTGTTTCTGTGCTGTACAACTCCATGGCTCTGTATTCCCAAGCAGTTAGAAATTAAGACCTCAACTACAAAAAAAAATACTCATTCTGCCACATTTTTCCACGATAAATTCCTTCCTACATCCTCACTTCTATTGCACCCTTCACACTCTGCTTTCCTCCAGCAGTTAGTGTAACACTATTACAGCACCAGCAACCCAGGTTCAATTCCCGCCGCTGTCTGTAAGGAGTTGGTACGTTCTCCCCGTGTCTGCGTGGGTTTCCTCCAGGTGCTCCAGTTTCCTCCCACATTCCAAAGACGTATGGGTTAGGAAGTTCTGGGCATGTTATGTTGGCACTGGAAGCGTAGCGACACTTGCGGGCCACCCCCAGAACATTCTACGCAAAAGGTGTATTTTACTGTGTGTTTCAATGTACATGTGACTAATAAAGATATCTTAGAAGCATCAGCCACCTTGTTCTCATTCTTGGCAACTTCCTTCAAAATCCTCTTATTCTTTCCCCCTTCCTCACCCTTTTAAAAACTTCTTAATTTTTTGCTCACCCCACAACAAATGCTTAACAGCTAAATCCTTCACCATGAACTGATCTGTGACATTTTATTTTGTTAAAAGATGATACATAAAATGATGCAGTAACATACACTGTTACACCAAACAACACTGCATCTTCATAGTCAGGTCCCATTGGAGAAGCTCTTGACAGGTTCCTGCTTACTTCCTTGATAAAGAGCAAGACTTGATACCTGGCTTGTTAGTGTTGGAGTGTTGTGCAATTCTCCTGCTGCTGTTGATAATAAAGGCTACAAATGTTCTGGAGCAACTTCTTGGAAAATGCCATCAGTATTCCATTTTTTGATCAGTACTTAAATCAATTCCATCAAGTATGTTGGATGGCCTCACAGTCCAATGGAGGGTTTGAGCTAGTTGGATTTTTACAATAATCCAATATCACAGTCACTAATCTACACTAGTTATTTGTTTCCAGATTCTTAAAATACTGAAGCAAATTTGCATTCAAGCTGCCATTGTGGGATTTGACCAAGAAATTTTTCTGCATTTCAAAACACAAATTAAAATAGTACTGTGCAGCAGACTCTGTTCCAGGATTGTGCAAACCCCATGGCAGTGAAAATCTGCCACAAACAGGGTCCAAGGCATCTTTGAAACCTGACACTGTCATAGACATGCAAGGTAAGTGTGCATTATGACTGTAGACATGCATTTAAAAAAGGACATGATTGTGATGGGATTTTAGATAAAATTCATACGTGGCACACAAAAGTATTGTTTTATGCAGAAGAATTTTAATCTAGAGTCTAGATTGTAACTACAATACTACTTAAAGCAGAAGTCAGCAAAATAGCACTGCCTGTCTTCAGAATAAACTAAGTGTTGCTCTGAAATATTTCACCATTATTTACGACTGTCAAATTCTGTCAGTGTGTCATCATTGATGTTAATTTGTACATTTCTCTAAAACCCAGTATAGTCCCAAGAAATTAAATAAACATTCAGGGGTAAAATGCACAGGTACGTATCTATGATTCTCATTACATTACCATGCAACATAGTGCTATGGAGTAGTGAAAAAGAGATGCCATGTTGCAAGTAGCTGGGTATAAAAGTAGAATATTGTTTTGGTTGACATAACTAATCCCAAAACAGGATAGAGGAGTCCTGACTGCCCCAGCTAGGAAGAACAACATAAATATTTAGAACTGGTGTTGAAAGTGCATTCTTTTGCTTTACTCCGATACCTCCTACAGCTGAACAGTGAAGAAACTAGTTAACTCCACAACAGATAACTGGGCATGCTACAAGTGAACAGATAATGACTCTGCAACTTTACTCAGTGCAACTCAACACCACACACCTAGTACATGCAGCACTGCACAGATAATTCTGATCAGTGTTCACCATCAAGGGACCCTACTTGCCCACTTGGGCAAGTATCGGAGGCATCAAAACATGCCAACAGAATATTTCACTGATAATGGCATATAACTATTAAACAAATAGAAATAAAGCCAGTCTGTGGCCTGTTCAATTGTCCCTAACCCCTTTCTTTATGCTCCGCCTTGAAAGTTCCCTCCTCACCCATTGCTTGATCATTGTTCTTGGAAATACTCTTTAACCTTAAAGTTCAACATGGGTGCAAACAACTTTCCTGCTAAAGATCTCTCTGGCTAAGACATAGCTTGGTATATGAATTCATAGCTGATTATTGTTACTGATTGCAACAACACCACAGCACATTAGGCAGCTAAAAACAGTAAAACAACAAATTAATAACAGTGACTGGGATGAATCTCATTGAAAATGGAAAGTTGTGCTGTGATGCAAGCCTCAACTCAGGTACCCTAAAGAAATCCTGCAGGATTCCCATTCTTTATTACTGCCTAATGACTTCTCGAAAATGCATCAACATGTGAATTCGGCTAAGGACAGGTGTGGTCATACTATAGACCGTTGAACTTCTGGACATCATATAACAGAACAGTATCAAAGCCCAAGGCAGCAGCTTTAGAAGCGAGGGGAAAAAAAAAAGATTTTAAATGAAATTAATTATGGGATCATATTTGCTACAAACCCAATGAAATATCAGTTTTCCCTGTTTTTTCTCTCTCCACACACCCCCCACCCACAACCAGAAGAACCATGGATAATGGGGAGAAGAGAGCCGCCTGGCACTGTGGTACCCAGCACTGGTAGAAACTACTGAGGGATTATTATTATTATTTAGGTTTTGGCCACAGGTGGCAAGATTGGCATTCACAGCCCAATCCCAGCTCCCTCTGGATGCTGGTGGTTATGTCTTGGGTGCAACAATTTCAGGAGAGTTGGAGAGAGAGAGGAAGTCTGCCAACCAGTGAGTAATCAGCAAAGCTGTGCCACAGGGCAGCACGTGGGAGTCTGAGGGCAGAGCAATGTTAGTTCACTTACTAAAAGGACTATATTGATTACACCTCCCTGAAGTGTTTTGGCACATTGTTCTATGTTAAATATGCCAACAAAAGATCATGTTGTGACGCCTGCAGAAGAGTTGGAACTCAAATGTAAAACACAAACGGAATTAGTGCCTTCAAAAGAGAAATTGGATAGGCTATTGAGGGAGAATAATTTGAAAGATCATAGGGAAGAAGCAAATGGAACTTATGGGATTGCCCTACTAGGAGCTGGTATAGACTTAATAGGTCAAATGATCTACTGTATCATAAGAATTTTATGATTCCACTCTGGATGACCCAGAACATCCCCAATAGGTCATTCACCTTTCAGAAGTTCTGAAGGATTTCTTCAGGACATTCAACACAGAAAACTAAATAACAGCTGGAGAAGATAAGTCTTGATTGGTGTCTTTTCTTAGAAATCAATTTACTCCATTACTACTCCCACAACCACTGTCCCAATCCTCTTCCCCGTTCATCCTACCTGGGTGAAAGCAAAAACCATCTTAGCACGTGTACAATGCTGAATGTTGCATTCACCACATACTGTTATACTGTTTTTTATTAAAAGAAAGGCATGCTTTTATGAAATATTACAATCAATCTTTTATTCATGGAACACTGGCATTACTATTGAAATTGCCCTCGAGAAAGTGGTGTCTAGCCATCTTACACCTTTGCGGTTATTTGACAAAGGTATTTTCACAGAGTCATTGGGTAGGCAGCCTAAGAAATAGGAGTAGGTCATTCAGCCTTTCTGCATTGTTTTCTCTTTTCCTACAATAAAGCAGACTTGAGTCAAAAAAAAGTGGATATAACTTTCCCTTTGTCCACTCAAAAGGTGCGAATTTTCTGCTCCCAACCTTCCCTGTAACTTTGAGAGAAGACGTAGAGAGATAACAAAATGGTCATTCAGGTTTCACAGAAAGATTACAGAATTTGGCCCATAGAGTCTATACCTGGTCTGTGCAAGGCCAATCCAGCTGGTCCCACTCCCCTGCCTTATCCCCTAAACCCTGCAGATTGATACCTCTTATCCTGCCAAAGCAACAGCAGATATTCTACTTCAATGGCTCTTCATAGTAGTCTCAAGATGGCTACTTCTGTCATTAGTACGTTGGCTCTAATTTCCCTCACCACTTTCCTCATTGTCACCAAGATGCTCAATTCATGTCAACTTTGGGAAGTTTGCTAGGTGGGTGGTCACTACAGACAAGTCCACTTCATTTGTTGACTTGACCCATCTGATGAATGTTCATCAACTTGAAACTGCTAAGTACTTTCAGAACCTCATTCTATGTCAGATTTTGACCATCTGCAGCATTTTTCTTTTGAATTGATGTTCCTCCAGGAACAACATTTGGACTGATCTAAATTTATTTCCAATTAGAAACCAAAGTCTTGTTCCAAACAATCCAAAAGAAAAAAAACATTCTTGCCAATGGAGCACCACCCTGGCTAATGGGTACCACAAGGACTAGGGTGTGGGCAAATACCGTGACAACTATTCATTTTTATGTATTTGTTTAGCTAAAAAACTGTTGAGATCTTTTATTATTTAGCAGCCATTTAAAAAATTGTGATCTCATGTCAATTTTGTCTGCACTGGGGCAATCCAACATAATTCTTTTCAATGTCTTCTTAAAGACAAAGCCTGAACAACAACCATCCCTTTCACTCCCATTTACATGGATCAGATCAATAGCAGGAAGGTAAGTGAGAAACAGAGCTTCTTACAATAGAAAACAAGCAGAATCTCCTGCTCACAGGGTGAAGGTTATTTTAGATTTAAAGACAAAACTTAAACACAATGAAACTAAAAGAACACTAAGGGTAACTGGTCCCAGTTGAGAAGCTATCAGCAGTTTAAGCAAGGAAGAAAGAATTTTGTAATTTCCACTAGTCTCAATGATAAAAATAGCTCATGAGAGGTCACACCAAAAAAAACTGATGTTTATTTCTCTTTCAGATGGCTTTGACTTGCATTGCATTTCTAACCCTTTTATCCTTAGTACTGACATGTAAGGTACTAGGGTGTTAGATGGAAAAGATTACAAGCCTTCCATTTTTAAAAGGGAAATACTGCCTCACCAAGTCCACATCGGAATACCCCAGTAACTTCATTATCTCCTGAACACCATAAACGAGAACAATAATTGCATTTAATCAGATCTTCGACACAAGAATATTAAAAGGCATCTCACAGTGGTATAATTAGAAGCAGCAAGACATAGGAGAAGTGACTATATTATAAGGAAATAAGCAAAAGAATTCCAGGAGCCAAGAACCTTAGTGGCTGAAGATACAGTTCCCAATGATGAGTTGAAGGATAGAGGTAAATGCAGGAGGGTAAAGTCAGATTTGGAGAGTCTGAAGCTACAAAATGCACATGAAACAGAGGAATGACAATTTAAAATTCGATCCTTGAAGACACTGTAGGCAAGGCAGAATAGGGGATCAGACAGCAAAGGTTTGGACAAGGTTAGTTTACAGAAGTTAGGAAGTCAGGCAGGAATGGACTGGAATAGTACTACTGGAAGTAATAAACCTTATGTTTTCAGCAGGCAGGAGCATGCACAAAGAGGGACAATAGAAATTGAGCCCCCTCAATAGTCGTTAAGCTGATGAAAGATCATACGTATTTACATTGCGCATTGTATGCTTAAAGTTCCCTTTCAAAAGTATTCACATTCTTGTGTGCACCTCAGAGGTGCAAGTGGTATGACGAAGAGGAATTGGGCCACAACCAGGTTTATAAAAAACCCAACAAGTATTAAAATAGTACAGTCTAATCTGATAAGGAAGATGGCCGAGGAGTGTGGTATAAATAGTACTCAGCTGGAGGAACTTGTGGCTAAAGGCTCAACTACCCTTCGCTTAGCTGGAAAAAATTATAGCAGATTTCACTTTAAATGTCAATGAAAGAATTTAAAAGAGGGTTACAAAGTGTTGGACAAACAGACTTTTTGGATTGAAAAATGATCTAGGAACCAGTATCCCAAACATGGATCCAGAAAACTGCTACAAATTAATTTTCAAAAAGTCAGAGGCAAAAGTCAAAATAAAACTAATACCAGCAGTTCTTCATCAAGCAAAGAATGGACAATGGATGGGATGGACCAGAGCAGTGGTCAAGACAAAGGCCCAGAAATTAAAAACAATTCTTCCTGCAATAGTGACACCAGGGTTATTTCTAGAACACTTCAGACCAATGCAACCTTCCTGGTTTGTACTTATCTTGCAACCTTGTGCAAAGAGGGAAAATACAGTTGATAAATCAGGAACTGGAAGGAATGATTGAACCCAACGATAGTAAAGCATGCTATTAACATCAACAAGGATGTAATTATTAATTGAGAGTGCTTCAGGTTTAACTGTGCATTGATTCAGCACCATCACTGTAACAGACCAAGTAACCATCTCAGAATGATTTAATCACACTGTTTAATCAAAGATATTTAAACAGGGCAAAAAGGATGGGCTTTTAACTTTAATGATAATTCATTTTATGTAATGGTCAGTTCAAGACTGGTACTAACCTTACAGTTCTCCACAGGATAAGCATGCACTGGGTTTGGGGCAGCTTAGCAGAAAAGGCAGGAAATCCACTGCTATGATTGTAGTAATACCCAACATGAACATATCCCAGGACAGCTAATTTTCTAGGGCAGTGGCAAGTTCACACACACCTGATACTCACCCACCCCAGAGTTAAATTGGGCTTGGGTTTCTACAGATCTACTGCAGAGGTTATGGAGGACAATTGAAAGAAATCCCACACAAATTCATTAAGTCAGAGAGAGATACAGCACAGAAACAGAGAGACACAGGAGAGTGCAGATGCTGTAGATCTGGAAGAACACACAAAGGAACTTAGAGGGTCAGGCAGCATCTATGGAGGGAAATAGTCAACATTTCTGGTCGAGACCCTTCAATCAGGACTGGGAACAAAAAAAAAGAGGAGATAGCCAGTATAGAAAGGTGGGGTGGGGTGGATGAAGAAGGGGTAGAGGTAGCTGGTGATAGGCAGGTGAGGGAGGAGGGAGAGTGGGAATGATCCAAGAACCTGGGAGATGATAGGTGGAAGTAACAAAGGGCTAAAGAAGATGGAATCAGATCTAATCACCAACGAACCACCACCCATTTTACAATAATCCCACATTAACCCCATTTTTTATTCTCCCCACATTCTCTTCAACTCCCACCCCCTCCACCCCAATCCCATTACTCAACTACACATTAGGGGCAATTTACAATTTCAATTAGCTTGAATCAACTCTAAAGTAACCTCAAAAAGTGCTTTACAAGAAGTGTGTTAAAATTTAGCAAATGATGCAAGAGCAAAAGTGATATGAAGACAGCTTTGGGTTTGGCCAGGAAGTCGATGTGGATTTGAGGCAGGTTAAAAAGGGGTGTTCATGGGGACTGGGGCTGGTTTCACTTCTGTCTCCAATCTACACTTTTATCTTGAATATAATGAATATAAACAGCCTAGATTTTGCAGCCAGGAACAGAGCAACAGTGTCCAACACTCACTCAATCGCAGAGGTATGGATTTCCTTTTTTCCATTTTTTGGGTACAGTCAGTGATTAGTTCATGGGCATCCTGAGATCCAAAGGCCATGATATCATCAAACAAGTTGAAATGCCTTGTAGAACTCTGACAAGTGAATGCTGAATGGGTGTGGGTCAGCTTGGAATGTGTGAGAGGAAAAAAAAAACAAATTTTTGAGAGAAAAAGAATAGAAGTATATTCTCAACCAAAAAAAATCAATGAGATTTAAATGAACAGAGTCCTGATGTTCAAATATACAAAACAGTAAAAGTTGAAGAACTAGACATATTGAAAAAAAATCAAATAGACTCTTCTTTTGTAATGTTTGTAAAGTTTTTTTGTAATGAGTACAAGCATAAAACAAGTAGTGGTGAATTTATTTTAGTTCGGGAACAAGTCTGATCTATTAGATAAAAGGGCGAGAGAGGGCGATCATCAATGGAGGCACTGCAGCAAAGGATTTTATGGGGAGATTTTTAAAATCATCAAGCAGGTTGATTGGCTGCATAGGGAATGACTTTTCCTTCAATTAGAAAATGAGTGACCGAGTCATAGCAATTGTTACATCTAAAGTCACATTTAGAGAGAGCAGTGCAATCTCTTTAGTCAAGAGTTCAATAAATGCTTTGGCACCGAGAGTGCTTTTATTGAAGACCATTTAATACATTTGAAACATGGAAAAGCAAGCCATGGGAAAGAAACAAGATTGAATTTGAATGGTCTGATAAAGAGCTGGCATGACCTCAAGGTTGGGTTCCTCCTGTATCACTTCAGACACTCAATATCCAAATGCACACCCTGATTTACTTCTGGACCGCTGTCAGCTGTAGAGTATGCAGGGATTCTGGGACAAGCTGAATATAAGACCAAATAGTCCTCTTTTAACACATCGATTTGAGGTACTCTGTCTAACGGCAGCCAAAAGACTAATCATCAACTAATCTGCAACCTGAAAAGTTAATTGTATTGCTGATTGGTATGCTGAGCATTTTCAGTTTTAATTCCAGATTCTCAGCATCCACATACTTTTTTTGATCTCCACAAAATACTAATCTTACAGATTTACCCAGTCTCAGAGGTTCAGGCTGCAACTGTGCCCAAACTTATTCCTGGTTTCCCAGTTGTAAAAATGCTCTGCTTTGGTTGGGCCCAAGGCACCGTAAGCACCCAAAATTTATTTCCAGTAGTAAGTAGCACATCTCTGCTGAGAGGACAATCCACACCATACAGTCCTAATCATTGTTTCTGCACTGTGTTGAAATCAAGATTCACTGCATTGGTTTCCAATCAGGTTGATTCTCCAGCACCTCATCCCTTCTGCAGTCTTAACTTCCTCCCACAACCTTCAGCCTTTTAAAGTAAGCCTGGTATCATCTAATTACTGCCTCACAATTTCCTAATATTCTCAACTGCTATTTTTACATGTGCTACAGGCCTTATCTTTTGACAAAGAATTACCAGTAATTTAAGGGTAAATAATTTTCAAATGAGGAACCATTGCTCACACTACCACTGATATTTTATGGTTTTTATACAGCGTTGATACCACATTTCAACATTAATTTACATAAAATCATTGTACATGCCGGTCACAAGATGAGGAAGGTTTAAAGAGAGCAACATCGTGTTGTGGAAGAGAGTATGGGCTGATCATATCTGTCAAACCTGTCATCAATTCTACCACACCCTTTCAAGCTTGAGGGGAAGTTCTGAATAAAAACCCTCTAATCCTCATATGAGACCAGTAAACTGGTCACCCATGCTTAGGACTTGAATCTTGAGAGTTTTTATTTTTGGTTCAGTTTGAGTGGGAATGGATTGTTATTATCAATATTTGGCATAAATAATTTTTAATAACTCACATTAGCTTAAGTAAAAGCATTAACTTGTAGTTTCTATAATAATTTATAATCACATAGGTAATGACCACAAATAGTATTTGCTTACTCAAAGCCATCTACTGCCACTATTTTTTTTACAAATTAGAGTTCCAATGCAATTCCACCCCTCTTGCTGTGCATTATATCATTGGCTAGTGTATTCCACAGTGTACCACATACAGATGGACGTAATTGGTCAATGCTGTATACTTTAAAAGCTTGGTCATAATGTAAAATGGATTGTTCATATTATAAAAGGTATATTACCATTACAGAGCTTTAATGTAAAACATGAAAGCCATTTTATTTTTGAAAAGTGAACATATATTTTTTCCAATTACTATTGATAAATTCATGCCCTGCCTGCCCTTGTATCTTTATTGTGAACACTAGATCTACTTCACAAAGTAATTCTTCTCCACATTCCCAGTACCCTCACTGGGTTGATACTAAACCCCACACAAAATACCTCCCTGACCAACCCATGGACAGGAGTGGGTGGTGGGAAAAAAAAATATACAGAACTCAACCACAAACATCTGTATACTCACCTGCCACCAGATAGCAAGAATGTCCTGATATAAAATGGGGAAGACACTTAAAATTGAGTCCCACCATAAAACTTCTGCAGGAGTTGGAAAACATGACAAAAAAGGTAGAGATGAGGAGCTGTCAAGTGCACAAGATAGGGGGCAGTTTGAAACCTTTAGCCTATGAGTTAACATTCACTGTCAGGCACCACCCACTATCTTAACCACAAGGCATATTGTATGTTTGAATGATTACCAAATGGGAGATAGACCCAACAAGATATTAGCTGTATAGATTTTTCAGTCTGCCATGAAACAAAAGGCACTCAAAGACACCATCCAAAAAGACCTAGTGATCCCAGGCATGAACGTCCCCTTGAATGGACTTCACTTGCTATCAAACATCATTTCAACAGGATTCCTAGTAATCAACACCTGTAATGTCATCAATCTGGATGAGCAACCAATCACATTAAACAATTCTCACATGCAACAGATCAAGAAAAAGGCACAATTTTCAACATCTTACAGTGGACTGAACTATACATATATAATTAAGGTCAAAGCAGAAACATCAATAACATTTTTCGAAAGTTAAAACAAATTTATAATCCACTATATTTTGTAATACTTGTCTGAAGGAATTATAATCAGTACACCCAAATCTATAGACCTTGTAACAAAGCACAATATTTTGAGTTTTTAAGGCAAGACTAGTTTACAAATGGGGTAAGTAACACCACATCACTTCAACTGATTTCCCAACTACAGTGAAAGCAGCTGCAGAACTGTGCTGTGTGTAGAACGACAGCTGATCGCTGACAGCAGCCTTTAGACTGTCACAATAAAATGGGCATGTGCAGAAATTCGTGGTGTAATGAGGTCAACCATCCCCACTACCCCTGCAAAATACAGAACACAATCCTATTGTAAACACCAGCAGTACCTCTGCATCACCAGTCTAGCCAATTTTTTTTCTGGCCATTTATGACTTCCGTCACACCACCACCCCCGTCTGCCATGGCCATTGTATTCAAACAGAAGATGTCAGCATCTCAGTCCATTTCTCTTTCCATATTTATTTCAATCATCAAAGAAATCATCAGCTACACCAGGGATATTTTCCATTTGAGGGATTTAAACTAATTCGGAGAAACCTGTTCTTCATCACAAGGATTGACAGTGAACTTCAGCTCATCTGTCAAACTCTACAAACCTCAGCTTCTCATTACTTAGAAGATGATCTGATCTATCTTTCTTGGGTCCCAACTGCATAGTCTCACATTCCCCAACATTGAACTCCATCTCCCAGTGCAATCTTCTGATCCCGTCCATATAATCCCTCCCAACAAAGTTTTCTGCAGACTCGTGAAACATTGATGCCCTAGAACAGATGCCTGGAGAACAACATTTGCCAGATCCATGTAATCAGCGAATCTATTCATTATCCCCACTCTCAGTCAATTACTTCACAACTGATTTCCAACTGAGTTGAAAAGCTACTTCCAGTTTGGTGTAATCTTGTATTGCTTATTTGTCTCTTGTGCATTACTTTATCAAATACCTCCTGGAGATGCATACAAAATAATACCCCACAGCATGTTCTTGTCAATTTTACCTTAAAAAAAATCCAACGATTAGTCACCACAATTCATCCAAGAGGAGGAGTGCTGGCTCTCTTGGATCAGCTTTAAAACTATATGGCTAATGAAAGGTTCTAATAACCTTGCTACATGTCATCCACTATATGTGACTGTCACATCAATAAAGTTACAGTTCAATGCCACATTTTCTGAACCAAGCAAGTTTGGAAAGATTTTAATTAATACTTTGACAAATCCCCAACTACATCCTTTAGAACAGTTGGGGTAGAAACTGACAGGGCCTGAAGATTTATCCATTGTGTCCCATTCTCATTCTGCTATTTATACTGAATACTACAAGTTCCCTCACTTGATTCATTTTCAATTTCCCTTCTACCATTTCTATCCCATCCTGTTTCTTTGCCTGTAAAAGCAGAAGCACAAGACTTATTTTAATAAACCTGCCAGTACTTTGCCATCTATATTGTGTCACCTGCATCTGTCTTTAACGGAATCAAAGATGATATTGGAAACTCTAGTTTTCTTAATGCATTTCTAAAATAATCTTTCTATTCGCTTTTGTAGTCTCAGAAACTTTTCTCCATATCTACTTTTTCCAATCAGTCTCTGTGTGGCTTTCTAAATTTCACCCATACCTTTGGACTACAATTTTTATTTACATGTTAACCCAAGAGAACTTTATATTTCATCTTACATCATAAGTTGACCTTGGTTGCTTGTTCGTTTAAATGGAACATCTCGTCTTCAGGGGTGTGTATTAGTCATAATAAATATTTTTTCTATTCCTCTAGCTGTGTTCCAAGTTTGTGTTAACTGAACTGTCCAATTTACACTTTATTCCTTCAAAGTTAACTGTATGCCAAAAATGTCTCACTTTGCATCTGCTGTTCCTACTTGGAGATGGAATGAAAGGGAGATTAGGAGATAAATGAGAGTAAGACTGAGGATCAGGGCTAAGGTCAGGAGAGATTTAGTCAGATGGGCTCCAGAAAGGGAGGGAATGACAGGGGCAGATGAAAGAGAGGAGGAGATCTCAGTCTTGATGTCAAGGAAGTCTATTAGCTTACTCACACTTGCTTTTAGCAGCGAGGCAAAAAGATGAGCGGTTTTGAAAGACACAGGAAAAAGCATTCCACTAAAAGTTGGCCCATTAATTGGATCAGCAAGATTGATACAATTGCAAAACAGAAAATAGAGCAGGAGAACATTTTTTATTTGTACATAGGAAAATGTTAATCCAGAATACACCACCTGAAAAAGGGTAGAGGAAGCAAATTCAAATAATAAGTAAGCAAATACTTCAAAAGGGAAATACTTGTAGAGTAACGGAAGGGTATCAATTTTCAAATACTGCTTCCTCATGAAAATAATTCCCATGTTAAAGAAATTACAGGTGATATTTCCAGGCAAAATAGATATCCTTAATAAATGATTTGACAGAAGTCTCACTCTCCTCCCACTTGTGGTATAACAACTGCTACATAATTGCAACAGCCTGTAATCTACTCCATTGCCCAGACCATGCATGACATGATACAGACAGATTATTTTACAGTTATAATCTGTCACTGACATCTGACTCTAGGAGATAATATTCTTGGACTATGGAAGGAAAGACTTCAATTTATTTGTATTTTGGAGTCTTATAATAATAAAGAACAAGTTCTTCTTACTATACTAATGAGGACAAAAGATTTAGTTGTCCTTTGGAAATCAAGTTCTTACACTCAGCAATTGTTCTTTCTCCATAGATATTACACGACCCTCCGAATATTGCCAGAAATTTTTTTTTATTTTTGACCTGTGTGTAATGTTTTCCAAGCCATTTTAAATCTGTACTTTATAAAACTGTTATCACTGTACACTTAATGCAAGTGATCCATTTGTATTGTCAGAATAAACTAACTCAATATTGCCGACCCCACAGATCTAATGATATTACTCAAATGATTGGTTCACAACTCTTGAACAAAAAAATCATATTTGTGAATAGCAGCACTTTGATGCTTGGTGAACTAGATATTATTTTAAAAGATATCAACTTTGCTTCCAAAATAAATTGTTCAAATTGTGAGATAAAGGAGCATAAAATGCTGCAAATAATCATGTTTATTTTCTGATAAGTGTTCTAATGTTATTGTCTAGACAGATATCAGTGACTAAACATTACGGCAAGCTTCACTTGCCTATATTATGCCATACATACACTGTACAATAAAACAGGCAGCTTGCTATTATGATTTTGTATCCAACATTTTGTAAAATGAGACAAGCAGAGGTTCTGGACCACATTTAAAAAGATAAATTCAGTGCTTATTTTTTAGAAGATGGTCATTTTGTTTGGTTCTTTCCTTTCCAATCTATTAAAATGAAAACTGCCCAAGTTCAATATTTGAAGTTAGTCCCCTTCCCCATCCACTGCAAATTTCTCCTTTTCAATTTTGAAAGAAATGAAAGAATTTGCTTTCCCCATCCCTTCTGGAAGCATATCCCAAATCACATCAACTCGCTCTATAAAAATATTCGCCTCCTTTCTCCCTTCTGGTTCATTTGCCAATTATGTAAACTCTGAGTCATCTGGTTTTGTGTCTTGCACTGTACTGCTGCCACAAAACAACAAATTTCACGATGTATGTCAGTGATAATAAACTTGATTCTACTGACAGTCATCCCGGTAAAAAAAACATTATGAGAACTTTAACACTGCATCTCCCTTCACAGATGCTGCCCAACCTGCAGTATTCACAGCAATGAGTTTTTTTAAATTTCTACCATCTGCAGCATTTTGCTCCTGTATCACAGTTCTTGAATGTTAGTTTTAACCAAAGACCTCAACATTCCCATTGTATAAACAGCTCAATAAAGTGATACAAAAAGTCAACTGGATTACTCATGCAAGCAGTGCAATCATAAACCGTCACTAACATTCTTAGACTGCTCAATTTCTTTGTATTGTTTGGTTTAGACAAGTCCCATTGGCCAATACATTTTTCATGGAGTAAGGTGCATATCAGTTATGCTCCAGTACTACTAATCCAGAAGTATGAATTCGAGTCCCACTATGGCAGCTAGGAAGTTTAATATTCAGTGAATTAAATGGATCGGGCAATATTAGGATCAATTATAATGACCACAAAAATACTGGATTGGCAGGAAAGTCTATCCCATTCATTAATGTCTTTTACCAAGAGAAAGCTGTTGCTTTTATCCAGTCTTGAGAGTCCAGAAGAGTGGCTACCAAGCTCTATTTGGTCAGAGTATTACAGACCTACAAAGATTTAGTCCTGGTTCCCAGAACAGCATTTAATCCAGAGTCCCTCTTGGCCTAGAATTAGTGGTCATCCCCACCTTGTTACTCACCTCAGAAGAAAGTACAGACTTACTTTGCACTGTTCCACCAGCACAAGGTTACACTCCAGAACAGGCTCCTACAGTCCACATATACTGGCTGGGCAATGCCCACGGTATATTCCTTTATGAAGAAAGGAATATACCGTGGGCCACTTTTGAAAAAGTGTTAGCCTATACTTAAGATGGACAGCAATGTGGTTAATGTGAAGGAGCCTGGGAAGTTACTCAGCTGCAAAGCAGTACCTAGTCAGGGCAAACTTACAGCAATGGTTCAAGGCGGCCATTGATCACTATCCTCGTCAATTAGGGATTGGCAATAAACATTGGCCATGGCCATATCCCATGAACAACAAGGACTTGCAAGCAAATAAATATATAGCTAATTCTAGAACTACACAAAAACAGTTCAATTAGATATAAAAATGTTCAAAGAATAGTATAGAAAATGTTCATAGTATAGAAAATGTATTAAAAGCTCTCCCTTTTTAGATTTGAAGGAAGGAAAAATTGGCTGCAGTTCCTTATTCAAGCTATATTTCAGCACCATTTGTAAACATTATTAAAAGGCAGAGATTTATCTATCCACAAATGTTCCTTATGTACATGTATTTCAATGTAATAAAACTAGATTTAGTGCAAAATAGTACAACCAGTACTTCCATAAAATAATCCTCAATTTACCTTGCAGAGAAAAAAAAACAAAAAAGCTACCACTGAGCAGCAAATGTACAGGAAAAATACTTGCCCCCAGCAACCTGCATTTACCCAGGTGAATAAATTAATCTTATGCTCACCTTTGCACATTCATTTCTAATGAATTAATTGTGGAACAGAATACACAGGTAATGAGTAAAGCCAGTGGTACTTAATCTTGCCCCCATTTAGTGCTGGTATCTGAAGGCAAACATTGCCCCTTTCATGCCTTCAAGATGGAAGAGCACTCAAAAGTACCTTATGGAAGTTTAAATGGAAGAAAAGTGATGGTTCTTTCAAAGAGACAGCATGCCCAATGTTTGGACTGAAAGGTCTTCTGTATCGTTGTATTCTGTGATTAAGTTTTCGACAACTCAACCATCAGATTACCAAAGAAGCAAAGTCCTCAACACTGACCTGAGAAAAGTGAAATCTAAAGATCTAAATGACTAAAATCTAAAGTTGAAAACCATCTTTACCCAGAGTAGAGCAATTTTATGCACACTACTGGTTGTCTTTAGCAACCATTGGGCAATGTGACTTCTGACTTTCTGGTGGGATTTTCACCCTCCATAGCACCTTTTGCATAGAACATAGAACAATTACAGCACAATTCAGGACCTTCAGCCCACAAAGCTGTGCCGAACATGTCCCTACCCTAGAAATTACCAGGCTTACCCATAGCCCTCTATTTTACTCAGCTCCATATACCTATCTAACAGTCTCTTGAAAGACCCTATCGTATCAGCCTCCACCACCGTTTCCGGCAGCCCAATCCACGCACTCACCACTCTGAGTAAAAAAACTTACCCCTGACATCTCCTCTATATCTACTCCCCAGCACCTTAAACCTATGTCCTCTTGTGGCCACCAGTTCAGCCCTGGGGAAAAGCTTCTGACTATCTACCCTATCAATACCTCTCATCATCTTATACACCTCAATCAGTTCCCCCCCATCCTCAGTCTCTCCAAGGAGAAAAGGCCGAGTTCCCTCAACCTGCTTTCATAAGGCATGCTCCGCATTCCAGGCAGCATCCTTGTAAATCTCCTCTGCACCTTCTCTATGGCTCCCACATCTTTCCTGTAGTGAGGAGACCAGAACTGAGCACAATACTCCAAGTGGGGTCTGACCAGGGACCTATATAGCTGCAACAATACCTCACGGCTCCTAAGTTCAATTCCCCGATTGAAGGACAATACACCATATGCCTTCTTAACCACAGAGTCAACCCGCATAGCCGCTTTTAGCATCCTATGGACTCGGACCCCAACATCCCTCTGATCACACTGCCAAGAGTCCTACCATTAAGACTATATTCCAACAACATATTTGACCTACCAAAATGAACCACTTCACACTTATCTGGGTTGAACTGCATCTGCCACTTCTCAGCCCAACTCTGCATCCTATCTATATCCCTCTGTAACCTCTGACAGCCCTCCAAACTATCCACAACACCCCCAACCTTCGTGTCATCCGCAAACTTACGAACCCACCCCTCCACTTCCTCATCCAGGTCGTTTATAAAAATCACAAATAGTAAGGGTCCCAGTACAGATCCCTGAGGTACACCACTGGTCACTGACCTCCAATCAGAATAAGGCCCTTCAACAACCACTCTTTGCCTTCTGTGGGCCAGCCAGTTCTGGATCCACACTGCAATGTCCCCTTGGATCCCATGTCTCCTCACCTTCTCCATAAGCCTTGCACGGGGTACCTTATCAAACGCCTTGCTGAAATCCATATACACTACATCTACTGCTCTCCCTTCATCGATGTGCTTTGTCACATCCTCAAAAAAATTTAATCAGGCTCGTAAGGCAGGACCTACCCTTAACAAAGCTATGCTGACTATACCTAATCATATTATACCTCTCCAAATGTTCATAAATCCTGCCTCTCAGGATCTTCTCCATCAGCTTACCAACCACTGAGGTAAGACTCATCGGTCTATAGTTCCCTAGGCTACCCCTACTCCCCTTCTTGAATAAGGGAACAACATCCAGAACCCTCCAATCTTCCGGAACGTCTCCCGTCTCCATGGACAACAAAGATCATTGTCAGAGGTTCTGCAATCTCCTCCTTCGCCTCCCACAGCAACATGGGTACATCTCATCTGGTCCCGGCGACTTATCTAACTTGATGCTTTCCAAAAGTTTCAGCACAACTTCTTTTCTAATACCTACATGCTCAAGCTTTTCAGGCCACTGTAAGTCCCCACTTCAATCCCCCAGATCTTTTTCCGTGGTGAATACTGACGTAAAGTATTCATTAAGTACCTCCGCTATTTCTTCCGGATCCATACACACTTTCCCACTGCTGCACTTGATAGGCCCTATCCTTTCGCATTTCATCCTCTTACTCTTCACATACTTGTAGAATGCCTTGGGGTTTTCCTTGATCCTGCCTGCCAAGGCCTTCATGTCCCCTTCTGGCTCTCCTAATCTCTTTCTTAAGTTCCTTCCTTTTAGCCTTGTACTCCTTCAGATCTTTAACATTACCTAGCTTTCTGTACCTTTTGTATGCTTTTCTTTTCCTTTTGACTAGATTTGTTATAGCCTTCATACACCACAGTTCCTGTATCCTATCATGACTCCCGTCTCATCGGAACATGTCTGTTCAGAGCTCCACACAAATATCCCCTGAATATTTGCCACATATCTTCCGTACTTTTCCCAGAGAACATCTGTTCCCAATTTAATCTTCCAATTTCCTGCCTGGGAGCCTCATAATTCCCTTTACTCCAAGTAAACACCCTTCTAGCCTGTCTGTTCCTATCCCTCTCTAGTGCTAACGTAAAGGAGATAGAATTATGATCACTATCACCAAAATATTCACCCACTGAGAGATCTGACACCTGACCAGGTTCATTACCCAATATCAAATCAAGCACAACCTCTCCTCTTGTAGGTCTATCTACATACTGTGTCAAGAACCCTTCCTGAACATACCTAACAAACTCCACCCCATCTAAACCCCTCACTGTCTGGAGATGCCAATCAATGTTTGGGAAATTAAAATCCCCCATCACAACAACTCTGTTATTCTCACACCTTTCTGGGATCTGCTTCCCTATCTGCTCCTCAATAACCCTGTCACTATTGGGCGGCCCATAAAAAACACCCAGCACCGTTATCGACCCCTTCCTGTTCCTAACCTCCACCCACAGAGACTCCGTAGACAATCCCTCCACAACGTCCACCTTTTCTGCAGCCGTGACACTATCTCTGATCAACAGTGCCACTCCCCCACCTCTCTTGCCTCCCTCCCTGTCCTTCCCGAAACATCTAAAACCCGGCACTTGAATCAACCATTCCAGCCCCAGAGCCGTCCAAGTCTCCATAATGACCACCACATCATAGCTCCAAGTATCGATCCAAACTCTAAGCTCATCCGCCTTGTTCACAATACTCCTTGCGTTAAAAGAGACATCTCAAGCCCGTCCGAACACATCCCTTCTCTATCACCTGCCCACGGCACCCACTCCTAGCCTCCTCCACTCGAGAGCTAAACACCCCCTCCCCAGTCTCTCCAGTACGGATCCCACCCCCCAACAATTCTAGTAAAGCTTCCCCCAAAATGACATTAACATTAGTACAACAAACAAAATTCATTCTCAGAAACATTTCCTTCTTTGCTTCTCTGCAAAACAACAGCTCTTATTTATTCACAGAACAACTAGGTTTAACCAACCCCATTTCCCTGGAAGCCATGGCTATTCATAGCACCAAGACACAAACTGCATTCTTTGTCCTTACTCAGATATGTAACCTCCAATGACTGGAAGTACAACCACACATGCCTTGACTGTTCTGCTCATTGAGGTTAAGCTCACAGTCTTCATCAGCTTCTTAAATCTGTCCAGGCTGCTGCTGCTGATCTCAGTCACATCTCACAGTTGTTGCTCATGGTTGCATTATAAAGGTCAACCAAACTCCATACTCGGGGAGAGAAGGTTTCCTCCACATTTCAATCAACCCACAGGAAGAGACAGAGCAGGCACAGGCATTTGTCAGCATTGCAAGCTTCAGAGTGCAGAGATCCATCGACTGTACTCATGGTCCAACATATCACCCCTCCTCTTTTCAACCTCCCACCAGGTACCTCTGGTTACAACCCTGGAGAATATCCATGCATCCATTGAACAACAAAAATGTTTTCCAAAGACATAATTCATTATCAGCCTGCACAGATCTCTCCAACTCTTCAGGAACACTCTCCCACACCAATGTTCCCATCATTGTGGTTTCCATTCAGCAGCAACACTCCCCAGTGACTTGCTGTTTTAAGAACTGGATTCAGAGATTGAACCCACTGGGCTAAATGCCAGCAGTTGCAAGAATCTGCAATACTTGGCTATGAAGCACTGTGCTGAAACTGATAACATCAGCTTCAACATGGTGCTGCAGCTCCTAGCAACCCAATAAAGCTATCCTGTGGATCAAAACTGTGCCTTTTATGCTGTTTGTAAAAATCCCACCAAGTCACAGGCTCTATGTCTCTGAGTAATTAGAGTGACCCACAGTTCTGTTCTGACAGTATTAAAGTGTAATAAAGAAATTGATGGTCCATGGCATTCCCTCTGACAGTTACCACTGAACATTAATAAGGAAATGGAAGTAAAAAGGTTTATGAAAACTTGGGGTTCGAGGCTTGTAATGCACTGCAAATTGACCCTAACTAGGCCACCTGGAAGATTGCTCTAATTGTGCTGCACAAATCAATCCATTACCATGGAGTTCATTCCCAACTAGAAAACAGCAGTGGTTTCTCCTGGCAGGTTAAAGTTGTCCAGACATGAGCAGTGATCAGACAGTGCAGAAATGTCTTTAAGTTTTCATGTAGACCAGATGAAGTAGACTAAAATTCCTTAAAGATTCCCCCAGCTGAACCTTTTATCCAGATACTGTTCCCTCAAAATCCCATTGTAGCCTTCTCCCATCCAATTTTAAAGGATGGGCAGCTACTTCCTTCCTGTATTGAGTATGAATTCAACGAGCAGAACACTAATTAAATGGTACTAAATCATTTGAGTTTTCATTCACCACCAGATTGTTTGGCAATTGCTCAACCACATTACCACTCAGGAGCTGGTAATGCAACCCTAATAAATTGTAAAGCAAAGTGTTGCCCATACATAAATTTAAAACAAGAAGGGTGACCTCATTAAGTTAACCAAATAATGATTTGGGTTTTGCTCAGTGTTAATAATGATCCTATGCAACTAATATATAATGGTTATTATGGTATTTGTGGTTTAAATTTTCTGCTTAATCTAATGCTACAAGGCCCAACCTAATTCAATCTTTTTACCATTTTATTTGTATTACAATTATGTTTATTCACAGGTTAACAGCTTCATTGCTATCATGTAGATTGAGTACTCTTCACTTTATTGTAACAGGAGAGTGGAAAACTTCAAAAAGGTTTATCAACATTAATGCACAAGTCATCTAGGAGTTTTTGCCGATAAAAAAACCAAATGCATACTTCCATGCTCCACAGTTGATAACGTGGCACTGCCTTTTTCAGCGCATGAACAGATGGGAGGATAGCCCACGGTGCACTCCTCTCCAAGGTAGTTATAAACTACTCTAATATCACCTGAAAAAAAAAGTTGGAATTGTAGAACCGAAGAGAAAATGCAAGTGTAACTTCCTGCAGCCACCACCTACCAACAAAAGAAAATGTACACAAGGAAGACAGGAGGGGAGTGAGTAACAAGGAGGGATACAAGGCAGGTATTTGAGACAGGCAGTCTTTATGTGAACTACTTACCGAAACAGAGAAACATCTGCTTTGGTGACCTTAACTGATTATTTCCACCAGCATCAACCAGTTTTCTCAGCATTTTAGGTTTTTTTTCTTGATTTCTAACATCTGCAGCCTTTGCTTATGACTCAAAGGGTACAGCTGTTGGTTTCAAAAATCTAAGATAGAGTCAGAGGCATACAGCACAGAAACAGGCCCTTCAGCCCACTGCCTCCATACTGACCACCGAACTTAATTATTTTACTTCTGTTTACCCACATTTGGTCAAAAGCCTTCTATGCCTTGACAAATCATATGCAACTCTCCAAAGTTCCCAGGGCTGGGATTTGAACCCACAAACTAACTCAGAGGCAACGGTAGTGCTGATGCTAAAGCTCAACTAACCAGTGGGGTATAGTACCTTCTTACTGGAATAAAAAGGTATGAAAGATATTGGGGTGATTACTTGCCACCTTCTCGACATGTGGACCTAATATTCATTTGCACAACTCCAAAAATAATTGCCAAGCAACTGAAAAATTAGCCCAACCTAGAGTGAACCAAAAGGCACCCCCAACAGTGGATAGCTTAGAACCCACAGGGAGATCTGACTCCCCACTTTTCGCACAGAGTTTTGATTTGTACTGGTATCCAGTATAAAAATGCCCAGATATTGTCAACAGTCACACAACACAAAAACTGTCTCTGATGTGATTTTCAACCTCTCTGGTCTGAAAAGCAAAAGTTCTTACTGACCTATCAAACAATCAGTCTTTACTGAAACAGTTTCTCCTGAAACCATACTATTTGAAGGGTCATAATCCAAGCTCCTGCAACCTCAGATAGAATCCTACACGTGCAAAAATTGCTTTGCCCATGAAGGTCAGGGTGACGGTCAGTCAGATTCATCGCCTCAGGATCAGTCCAAGTTGCTGCTGCTAATCTCTGTCACATTTCACAGTCTGCTGCTCAGTGCTTCATTAGGGAGGTCACCCAAACTCCACACACAAGGAGACTTCAGCTACTTTTCTTTCAGCCACAGGACCAGGCAGAGCATGCACAGGCAACTGTCTACATTGCGGGCTTGTCCAAGCACATAGGCATTTAGAGATTGCATTCATGTCTGTCAACGTCTTGCCAGGAGCGCCAGGCTGTAATCCCGCAAGTTCTCCATGGTTCTGTTGCACTAAACAAAACATGCCTCCTGTTCTTCACCAGTCCCTTCACTTGTCCCTTTGGCTGCATGGGAGTACACTTCCACATTCTCCCATCAATGCAATATCCATTCTTTAAGCAGCAACACTCCCCAGCAGCTGAAAGAGTGTTACTTTTATTGTGGTGTCCCCTTTAAGGGCTGGCTATCGACATCACAGCTGCTAAGCTAAATGCTGGCAGCTGCACAAACATATCGTAGATTAAAACCCATTCTGCAGAAGAGCCAACTAAGAAACCTGACAGTGTTTTAGAAACACCAAAAATGAAGGTCATACTACTTAAGGTACTTCTAGCAATGATAAAGCAACACATACCACTTAAGTCAAAGAATACTCTCACAGGTACAATTATGAGCGGCATACAGAAACAAAGTGAGCACAGTTATTTACAAATCTGGAGGTGGCAGGATTTGAGAGAGAGTTTACAAAAGGAAAAAAAAAGCATGAGATAGTTCTCCAATTTAGAGACAAGTAGCTACAAAACAAGGAAGTCATTCTAACCCTTTAGAAATTACTAGTTATATGGAGTTCTATAGCTGAGGCCCAAGTTAGGCATGATCCTTTAGGAAGGCAGTACAGAAGAGCAACACACACAAAATGCTGGAGGAACTCAGCGGGTCAGGCAGCATTTATGGAGGGAAATGAACAGTTGACATTTTGGGCCGAGACCCTTCATCAGGACAGAAACGACGAGGGCAGTAGCCGGAATAAAAGAGGAAGGGGAGGGGGAGCAGCATGACCTGACAGGTGATAGAGTCCAGGAGGGGGGCAGGGGTGGGAGGAAGGTAGGTAGGTAGGTGGAGAGGGGGGTTAAAAAGGGAATGATGCGAGAAGCTGGAAGGCGATAGGTGGAAGAGGCAGGGGCAAAAAGGTGGCAGCAAGTGCCCAGGAAGGGCAGGTGGCTGTTAGCAGGAAGATAGAACCAGGAATGAGGAACTTTGGCAATGTGAAGCATACCATTGGAGAACTCTGGATTGATGGCAGAAGGAGATTAACCATTTCATCAACGTACTTTCAATATCAAATGTCGCGATGAAATAATGCACAGCACTTATTCACCAATAACTTCCTCACTGAAGCCGAGTTCAAGTTTCACTGGAACCAAATCAGCCCCTAACAGCTTTGGTCTAAATATCAATTAAAGAGCTAAGTTTCAGTGAGTGAGGAGAGTGAGTGTGGAGAGTGAGTGTAAAACCAGGGTAGTATTTAATTCTCACATCACGAAGCCTAGTTAAAATGGAAATCAATGGGAATGGAGAAAAATAAAATTCTCCATTGGCTCAAGTCATACTCAAGATGCTAGTGATTAATGGAAGCCAATCACCTCACCCAAAAGGGTTCCAATGTTTCAGACCCAACCATATTCAACTGCTTCATCAATGGCATTCCTTCCATAACAAGGATAGAAGCAGGGATGTTCATTAATGACTGTACAATTGTCAATTCCATTTGTTACTTCTCCAGCAGTGAAGCAGTCCATCCCTGCTTGCAGCAGGGCCTAGATGACATTCAGCTCTGGGCTGATAGGAGCCCAGAGTCCAAACCAACCATCAACCATCTGTTTACATTAATCCCATTTTTATTTTCCCCATATTCTTATCAATTATCCTGACTCTACCACTTACATTAGAGGCAGTAATACTGGCATTAACCTACCATCCTGCATGTATTTGAGATGTGGGAGTAAACCAGATCACTTGGAGGAAACCCACATGGTCACAGGGAGAACATGCAAACTCCACACAGACAACACCCAGGATGGGACTGAACCCGGGTTTCTGGCACTGGGATGCAGCAGCTCTGCCAGCTGCTCCACTGTACTGAGAAATGATGACCTCCAAACAGAGAGAACCTAACCATCTACCCTTTACATTCCATGCACTACCATCACTGAGTGTCTACCATCAACATCCTGGAGGTTACCAATACCAACAACTTAACTGGACCAGCCACAAAAATACTGAGGTTACAAGAGCAGGTCAGAGGGTGGGTATTCTGCTGAAAGTATCTCACCTCCTGGAACACCAAAGCCTTTCACGAGCTTGATGAGTGTAGCTCCAACAACCATGAAGAAGCTTGATGCTATCTAGAACAAAAAGGCTCATCCACCACCCTAAATATTCACTTCTTCCCCCATTGGAACATCTGATCTCCTTTGTGAAATCAAAACTTCAGATCTGGCACAAAGCTTATGGTCCAACGAGCAGCAGTGACCCTTGCCCTTGCAGGTGCTTCTGAGACCAGAACTACCTGGAACCAGTACCTCAAGGCATTGGAAAGATAACACCAACCTCACCTCTGCAAAATCCTCAAAATTCCCTTCAAGGGTAAGCGATCCAACATCAGTGTCCTCTCTCAGGCCCATATTCCCAATATTGAGGCCCTAATCCCACCCACTCAGCCACATTAGGCTCACATGGCCAACACCACACCCCGATACAAACATTTTTATTCCCATCACGGAAAGAGATTGAGGAGAACAGAGGAAAAGATTCAAATATGTGCTCAAAACTTCCTTGAAAAAAAATACAACATCCACTCACTCTGAGGAATATCTGTTCCAATCAGAGCGGGACCATTCAGAATGGTATAGGGAACAGTGAGCCCGTACGCAAGAAACGCACAGAAGCCCTGCATGAGCGGGGGAGGAATGCACTACATCACTATCTGCCCCAACAAGTGTCTCCTGCCTCATCTGTAAGAAAGTCTGCAATTCCCTCAATGGCCTCATCAGCAACTCCAGAACCCCCAAAACAGGAGTGGAAGCAAATCACCTTCGATTTTGAAGGGCTACCTAAGGAGATCACCATAAGCACTGCAGCAACGCATCAAGGGTTCTTCAATTACACCTCCAAAGCCTGTAGCCTCTGCT
This sequence comes from Pristis pectinata, assembly GCF_009764475.1. NCBI lineage: Eukaryota > Metazoa > Chordata > Chondrichthyes > Rhinopristiformes > Pristidae > Pristis > Pristis pectinata. Next base: position 85,190,655 of record NC_067412.1, read on the forward strand.
AACAAAACAATCCCGAGGTGGAAACATATCACCATTTCTTCATCATCACATGAAGATCTGTACCAAATAATGTTGTGGAAGTACTTTCACCAGAACGACTGCAACAATTCAAGGTGGTGGCTCACCATCACCTCCTCAAGGACAACTAGGGATGGGCAATAAATGCTGGTTTTGTCCTCAACCCATATATAATTAATTTACATTAAAATTATTAGAGAAAGCACAGAATGGAAATTTCTTTACAGTGAGAGTTTTTAAGATCAAGAGTTAACTCCCATAAGTGTAATTATATTCTCTTGCAAAGTTCCAACATAATTGGACCGGAACTTGGAGAGGGGAAAGGGCTGGCATGCTGGGGGAAAGAAAACAGGAGGCCCTTTCCAAGAATTGGGCAGACAAGCAGAATGGTCTCTTCCTTGTCATCTTGGAGATTCCTCATTAACCACACAATACAGAAGGTCCAAGATTACATGACTCAGTAGTGATACCAGCAGAAAAGTCACAGTAATGGTTAATTAGTTTGGCAAATGCCATGTACAAAAGAGCTCTTGCTGTGGTTATTACCAGAGTACCAAGGCACATACCTGAAGCTCTCCCTGAACAAATGAAGTGATCTAGCTGTAAAATTGAACTGTTCTAAATTCAATTCTAATTCTAAATAGTTGCTGAAGGAGGGTATTGACATCTTGGTATTTTAGGAGTATGCTATGAGGAGGAATTAAGCTCAAGAGAAGTTATGGCTCTATGCTGATGACCTTCACTTGTGAACCTAGATGAAATAACTGGTGACCAAGCACGCTAAGTGTATTATGGTGATGGTTGGGATATCTAGAACATCCAAAATGCATAGTATCATACCAAAGGCAGTTGTGTATTGGGTGGCTGAAGAGTCTGAGACTAGCATTAACATCTGTTGGACACATTCCTAGGTATTTGTGCATGGAAGCATCTGTTGCAAATCTACTGGGGGACAGAATGCATCAACTGAGGCACTGTTGCTGCAAACGACATTAGAGGCATTTGATGGGATTACACATGTTCACATTTTGAACTGGATGATGATTACACTCACAAATGGTGAGGATGACAACTCACCATAATAACTTGTGGTTTAAACCAACACTTAAGTTATCCAATGCCAAACATCTTCAGCTGGGGGCAAGGAGAGGAGGGATCTCTCCAGCACTGAGATGCTCCTGGCATAATACATCTAGCAAACTGTTTCAATCATGAAAATAGAAAGCAGACACTTCAAAACAAAACTTATTTGCCTTACCAATGCTATTTTCTTTTCCTCCCCCACTATGGGCTTAATGTAATGTTGGAATTTAAACGTTGTATTAAACTGGCCAGGACTTTTATTTATGTGATGATCTCATTCATAAACTTTGGAAAAAAGGCTGAGATTACAAATAAATATCTATTGAAAGCACTGAACCAACACCCCTAGTTCTTAGTAGTTATATAGTGATTAATAAGCACAAAGCTCTTGTACTCGAAAAACAAGTCACTAACACGAACTTGTTTTCATTTACAGAGAGCAGCCATTGATTACTGTGAAGGGGCTGGCAGTAGCCTTTTCACTCTAGATCACAATGTCACACTACTTACTGCTGGCAAAACAAACAATAGCAGGGTGTGAGGCTGAGGCTGAGGTGCCAAGATTACCCTGCACTTCATTGGAAGAACACAAGTCCTTTCTTTCTTCTTTTGCAAAGGAAAGCTTCTCACATTTCCTTCAGAAATTGAAAGCAGCCATTCAACCCATCAGGGCTATACCAGCTCCAAGAGCATTCTCATCAGTCCTATTTCCCCTTCATTCCATTCTCCCTCCCATCAACTTCCTCTGATTCTCCTGCCATTTACCGACACTAGGGGTAATTTGCAGTGGCCAAGTAACCTACTAGCACATTGCTGGGACATGGAAAACTAAATAATCGGAGTATCCAAGGGAAACCCACACTGTCACAGGGAAAATGTGCAAGCTCCACACAGATCGTACTAGACAGCAGGATTAAACCCCGATTCTGGACTTTGGAAAACGAGACAATGCTGCAAAATTGCAAATAAATTGAATGGTCATTAAGTGTTATTCTTGACTATCCAGGCTGTGAATCACCCTTAAAGCAAAAAAAAAGCAGTGGCAATGATCATTGCCTAGAAAGCAAAAACAAGGCAAGAACAAACATATACATCTTGTACACAAGACATTCAAAGTACTTAACAATGTACTATGTTTGACTGCATGATAACAACAATTGCCTTTGGCATGGCAGCTAATTATTACTCACCATAAACAACAAATGAGATGAATGGGCACTTAATGTGTTTTGGTGATGTCGAGGAAGGATACAAAAATTGGTCCTTCCAATCGTACCAAGTCATCTTTCCTATCCACCTAGAGCAAGTTGGGGTCTCGTTAAACTGCCAACCTAAAATTCAGTGCAGTTACGTTACCTTGGCAGCCAACATAGAGTCTGAGCCTACAAGATGACATCATCACTTCCAATGAGCAACTAACAGCTCGGTATGAACATTGAATTTTCCAGTTTCAGGTAAACTCTACCCCCAGTGTTCTCCTCCCTGTCCATCTTGTTTTCTTCTTCCTTCATTCACTTTTCCCCTCCCCTCACTTAGTTCCATCTGACCATCATCCCCTCCCCATCTGGTTCTACCTCTCACCTACCAGTTTCTATCCCACTCCCTCACCTGCTGCTACAGGTCCTCCCCTGCTTACGAATGCCTGACTTATGTACGGCCCGTACACACAAATGAGCATTTGGGAGACAGGCGGTTGGGATTTGTCGGCTGCCGCGAGGCTGCAGGCATCTTCTGCCGTGTGAGAACTTGGTTTGTGGCTGCATTTCCGACTTGCAAACTGTTCAGGTTACGAACACTTCACAGGAAAGGAGCCCTATCATAACCTGGGGAGGTCCTGTATATACAGTACTGGCAATCGTTCCTCTCAGTCCTGATGCAGGGTCCCTTATACCTTTTGCCTCCACAGATGCTGATTGACCCACTGAGTTCCTCCAGCATTGTTTTGTTCTAGATTTCAGCACCTGTAGTCCCTTTTGTCTTTGCAGTTCACTGGTACTGTGCAGGGCAATGATCAGAATCCTTACACTGCCAGCTAATGCATTAGTTACTTTCTTCATCTGCAATTATCTAACTCATGTTTCTGTTTAAAACCAGTGCTATGGGAAATATTAAATCTAATATTAATTACTCTATCAGCGTTTTCAATTAGTGCTACATTTACTCACCGAAAACCAAGAATGTACCTAGTTTGATATTTAGAAGGGGTTTTGGTTAAATTAGTACCAACAGGAAAAGGGTCTGCATCCCATCAAATCTCATCTCTGCTACACACTATGAAAAAGCAAAGCATTTTTAGTCTTTTAGACGCAAGGCTGTCAATCTTTTTAAAAAAATGAAGACAAAATGGATAAGTAACAGAAGGGAAACAATGAGGGGAATACATAACTAAGCTGTTGGTTTTAGATGATGGGGCTTCTAGATGATACAATCCACTCTGTGGAGCAAAAGATTTGTGGGAAGAGTCCACATAAGTCAGCGATCTATGCTTGTGAAACCTGGCCTACAGCAGTCTGCTATCAAAAAGCAAAACACTGCAGATGCTGGAAATCTGAAATAAAAACAGAAAATCCAGAAATACTCAACAGGTTAGGAAGTATCTGGAGAGGAAAAACAGTCCAGGTCTTAGTAGATTTTCTCAATGCTTGCCAGGTTTTATTTTCATAACTGGAGTACCAAACTGACATCTTACTTTGTCAGCACAGGCACGTCCTAGCGCTGAAAGGAGATTGCATTCCCAACTCTGCTTCAGCAAATTCTCCCTTCAACGTGACTGGGGCTCACTAACAGATCCACACGCTGGATAGCCAAAAGTAACATTTGGTGACCACTCAAAATTCATTGGAAAATGAGACAATGCAAAATTGCAAAAGTCCAGAATTTCTTATGACTCATCTCCTTGCTATTTGACGAGTGAAAGATGTGGAAAACAGAAGGAGATTTGGGCAGCAGCAAAGCAGTTAACCAGGGAATTGGCTTTTCAGTGAGGCATGAGCTTGTCTTATTGCTAATAGGTGCGAATTAGGTAAAACGGCAGGTTTAATACAGCAGATGAAAAAGTGTCAAAGGATTACTGGCTAAGAGAGTACAATGCCAATTCCCTCTCTCCTCCTCCCCCACCCCACCCGCAGTCATTGCTGAACTTGATTTAAGATGCAGGTCTTTCACACCATTCCTCACTTGTCCCAAGCATTACTGCTCTCTGAAAATTAGCAATGTGTTAAAAGTCTGATCCTACCCAGAGAATTTCCCTAAACCCTTTCCATAAATGTATTGGCAAGTCCTACAAGATCACCTTTCAATGTTACTGGTTGATGTGTGCTTCCAGGAGTTTCATAGCACCTTCTCCACTAAGATGGTGAAAAGGCCAAGTACAATTACATTCTTACAACTAAAAGCACAGTGCATTCAATACTGGAAGTCATGCCACACAAACTGTAGAATTATGGAATATTATAGCACAGAAGGAAGCCATTCAGCCTATAGATCCAAGATCAGTCATGCTACAGCTACAGAGCCTGTGTACAGAAGCTGAAAGAATTACAGTGACATTCAGAATAAATTCCGAGGGCCACCTTTCCTGAGATGTGACGCATCGCAATTGGCAGTAACTTTGAAGGGATGATATTAAAAAAATTAGGATTCACATTGATACAATTTTTTCATAATCTCAGCACATTAAGATAATGTTATTTGAAATGTGTTTGCTAGTGCAATACAAGAAACAAAGCAGCAAATCTATACACAAAGTCCCACAAACGTTAATGATCAGATTATCTGTTTTTATTAATGCAGGTTGAAAGATAAATGTACAGCAGAGAAATCCCCTCCTTGCTTCTTAAAAATAGTATTCATGGAATCTTTTGCATCTACCCAAGGGGGCAGGTTGACGTACTGTGTCATCTTCTATAGTGCAGCCCTCCTACAGTAGAATTAGAAATTTGGAAAAGTCAATACATAAAATTTACTGACAAATCTTGATGAGCAAGTTGTGCATAGAAACTGTAAACCTGCATGAATTGGCCAGGGCAATTTAACCTTTCAATGACTGCATTATCATATTCTATACCACAAAAGAGGGAAAAAAAAACAGCTATTTCCAAATGACTACCGCAAAAATAATCCAACTTCTTTTGCCTTTGTACATTTCTTGAATTTTTAGAGTCACTATTTGAAACAAAAATATGTCTCTAACAAAAGTGCACACATTGTACATTTTCAGTGCTAAAACGGCCTTCTGGCTTTCGAGGGTTAAAAGAGAAATACTTTGTCATGTTAATGTCGCTTTGTCTCAGTGGTTCTGCTGAATATAAAAGCCATCGCTGAAATCCTGTTGGTGGTTGCAAGGCTGTGAGCCAGAGCAAGGGAGCAGGTGCAGGTTCTAGGGCTCAGCAGCTGGGCTGAGAATGTGGACAGAGCAGGCGATTGGTGCATGCATGCTTTATGTATTGGGTCTGTTCACCATTGTTTAGCCATTTTAAGATTCTGCATTGAAAACAGCAGCTTGGTAGATGCCAGGTGGTGAGCCTGATTTAGGGGGTGGGGACAAGGGGAATGAAGAGGGAGGAGTATGTATTTATTTTTTAAAAATGCAAGCTGTTTTTTTTAGAAAACTCCTTCCCCCCCCCCACCCCCAAATCAGTAAAGTCCTTTTATATGTTGAATTGCAGAGCTGGATGGCTAGATTACACCAGCTGGAAACTCAGAAGAGTGTATGACATTAGCTTCTTTTTTAAAATAAAACTTTTTTTTACATTTTTGTAATGTTGGGTCTTTTGTTTTTTTCACCTAAATTTTCAAAATCAACAAAGGGGCCAGAAATTTTCACAAGCATAATGAAATGCAAATCTCAAATCATGACTGGTTTTGGCCCGAGGAAAGGTAACATCCTTGCATCTGTGATAAATGAGAAACAGCAATCTGCTCTGCTGAGCAATAAATGGGATTCCTCTACAACCACAGTGTTTGTTAAAAAGTGTAGATTTTGCTGGATGGGTCATTAGCAAAATAATTAAAAGGGAAGTTGGCACATCAACAATTTGGTGCAATAATGATTAATAAAGATTTAAGATTGGGCCAAGATGAGCATATATTTACAGACAGACTATTTATTTCAGTAAATGAATTGCTAGCTCTTTATTCAGCAGCTCGTCCTTCTAAAGTGTCCAGAACTTCTATTTTAGCACTTTGGCACTCTCTTGGCCCGCATGGTGGAACAGGAAGCTTATAACTTGGCCATTAATTTTGTTAATACTCACATAGAGAAACAAGGGCTGAAAAAAAATCAGACAGCATGATACCCAGCCAAGTCATTCTATCCTACATCATAATGAGCACCACATCTGATTATCCACTAATTATGAAAGATTCAACAAGTCTCTCTTTAGGCTGGCAATAGACACAACTGGCCAAATGGTGTCAAAAATTTCTACAGAGAACACTGTGCAAATTGGAAATACTGAATTTTTTAAAAAGGTTTGTACAATGCCCCCAAAATTCAAATATGAACAAATAGTTTGTGTTAATGAATATTATAAAAGGACAGACTAATAGCACAAAATATTGCTTTGTGGTTCTCATTCGCTCAGGAAACCGCAAACCATTCCACAGTCAACGCAAACACTGCAAGTCGACAGCAATCTCACACATATTTGCTTTCTATTTCCCAGGAAATAGAAATTCGCCACGTTTCTTTTTCTCCCCCCCACACATCATATGAGCACAAAAGCACCAATGTTATTTCATCAACTAACTTATGACAGAATTCCACAAAGAATGCAGGCCTGTAAAATGAAATACTCAAGTCAGGGGTCTCATGATAAACTGTACATTTTAAAAATAAAACAGGGTTGGGTTACAAGGTACCAGCTACAGCAGAGAACAGCAATAAATCTTCTGGTACAAAAGATTTCCTAGACACTGAGTAAAAAAAAGTGAACAGAAATTGAATGCCCAATTTGGAGCAAACATGGACTGAATGCTTGGTAGGAAAATGGGATGGAAAAACCTGTTAAAGCAATGAGAGTAGATTCAGTCAAGGATGCAGCACCTCATGAGCCACAGTCCACAGACTGCAGCAGTGGAGATGATGTAATTGACTTTGAGGTTCATCTAGCAGAGGCAACGAACCCAGCAGAGACAGTTGGCTTTGGTTATAACCAAGTAGTCTCAGCAACACATGAAGATACTGGTGGCAATAAAACAAGAATCTGGCTTTATACACATTGTACCAATTCTATCACAAAATAATTAAATGGAGAGCTTTTCAAAAGAACCCCCACTCATTTTAAATTGCCCCACCAATTGGTCAGTGACTGCATTTAGTGGATTAGATGGCAAAATGTTTTCTGTCCCCATTCTTAATCTGTACTCAGTGTTCCACAAGTTTTGAGATGCAATTATCTTTCTCTCATAGATCATCTTGGTCTTTACGTACTCTGAAGAACACAATATTCCACTGATCAACAGTCCCCATAGCTGAAGTGGAAAGAAAAACTAAAACAGCAGGAGATACCCAACAGGGGGGAAAAAAAAACAGTAAAAGGACACTGGAAAAGAAATTACAAATCTCTCTGCTGTTTTAACAGTTCCATAGATGAATGGGAAAGAGAGAAATGAACATAATATTTAGATTCACATTACTGAAATACAAACTAGGATTAGATAAGATCCTAGTTTCCAAATGTCTCCATCTCTCACCCACATACAAGAACAACTAACTTTTATTTAAATAGCATCACAAGCATAGACAAAGGTCTCAAGACATTTCAGAGAAGCACTATTAGAACATTTGATGTGACAGCCACCCACCTGGATATTAGCTCAGGTGACCAGTACTACTTTATAATGAAGCAAAGCTATTTCATTTCTCTACCATATTGCACACTGTAAATAACAAAAAAAAACACTGCAGATAATAGAAATATGAAATAAGACAAGAAAATCTTATTCCCCAGTCTCTCTGCTACTTAAAAGGAACTTCTCAATTCTGATGAAACATTAACTCTTCTTCTTTAAACAGATGCCATCTGACCAGCTGAGTGTTTCCAGCATTTTCTGTCACATTGTTGTGTGTCAGCCTGTGCACAGACTTCAATAATTTTCTAAATTTCAATTTTAGTTTGTTCAGTCTTGTCCTTAAGAAATCATTGCTTGAGTAAAAACAGACATCTCATTTTCACGGAATAGAAATAAATGAGCTACTAACTTCTTGCCTACAACTCTGCCAAACAAAATGTTTCAAGTGATGCACGATTCAGACAGAAAGCAATGAGCACAAATGTTGTATAAAGGGATCTGATCATATATGGTCAAAAATCAGCTGTAACACCATCATTCTTTACATTAAAACCCATACAAAGACCAGATTAATGGTGTAACAAATAACAGTAAACCTCCCGTGATTTGAAGTTAATATCCATCATTCCCTACAACAACATTTACCTGGGGTATGCACTCAAAGTGGAAAGCTCTAGAGTCACTTCAGCAGGTTGACATAACGCATTAAGCTTCTCTTTTCTAAGTACATCACTTTAAAGATACATGTGACTGGAGAGGTGGAAGAAATGCAAACAGTTTCTATGATGCCAAAAGCTGCAACTGATCAAGCCATCTGAATAAACAAGATACTTGCCTAAAGCTCAAAGATGAAAATTCCCAATGGCCATACTTTGCGTTTCCTTATCCGATATCAGCACTGATCATATCAGACTGCATACTGGTTACAAACTGGCAAGGATGCAATAACCAATAAGCTGTGTTCTTCAGGACAGCCCCATGCTTTTCAAACAATCACTGAGCTCCAGCTGTCGTTTTCTTCAATTGAATCAATACAGGGGCAGCCAAAGTAATCCAACTAGAATGGGAAGGGTCAATTGACTTTAGATGGTGTGCTGGTAAGCAATTTTCTTGAGTAAAGACCATTGCCTGGTGTTTGATGGTATAATTCTACTTCACTTTTGAGGGACAACAAATTGAAAAAAAATGGAGCATCCTCTCATCACCACTAAGGCCATTTTCTTCTGTAACTCTCCCAAAATAACATAAAGTTGATTAAAATCATTCAGAATTCAGTTCCTAAATCAAACCACATCCATTCCCCCACCCTTGATCTAATTTCTGGAATTATTGGCAATGCCAGATATGCCAGTCATGTATACACTCGCAGGTGCAGAAACAGGAAAGGGGTGTGTGTGAAAAGAGCTTAAATCAGGCTTTAAAATGTGGTTTAATGCAAATAAAATGACTTCCTGATATATATTAATTTTCTAACATGGAGTTTCATATGAATATGTTGTTAAATTTGTCACATAGTCTGTTTAAGGGAACATTTTATTTTAAAATGGATACAGGTTCAAGTCTCTCCAGGAAGACACCCTCAGTCACTTTGGACACAGACTGCACTGTCACTTCTCAGATGATACAAGTGATAGGACTTGCCTGTTTCAGTCTGATATCCCATAAACCAGCTCCTCCTGGGCAATAGTGAATCATGTTGTAATTTTGACTGGTCAAGTCATTAAGAATATTCTGAGACATTAACTCAGCTTCAGTCTTCGTGGATTCTACCTGATCTGCTTAGTATTACTTTGCTTTTTATTCCAGTTGGTTTTATGATACACTGAGAAATTAAATATTCATCCTAGATCATTGCACAAGTAAAAACTCTATGCTAAAAATTCATCATTGCAACTGATCGAAAATACTTCGTCCCCCTCAAAAGGTTCTCTGGTATCTGAATATTTTAAATGATCAGCAGCAACTAAAGGAAGCTTTCCATTTAACAACCTCACGTAACAATTCCCTTGGAAAAATGAGAACAGTTACGGCATTACTCAGGCAATGTGGCAAGGTAGTGACCTGTTTTCTAGTTTAATGGGAGGGGAACTGGTTTACTGTAACTAAAATCAAGCAAATTAAATGAAAATCTAGCATTTTCACTGGTGATTTGGGAATGGCATTCTGCAACTTAGCCCACTTACAGTAACAGCAATCCAGATTTTCTTGTAGGAGGTACCAACACCAGTAAATCTCAAAAGATCACTGGGAACCCAGGTATGCCATAGAAACAAGATTTTTGTTGATATTCCTTTGCAGGCACAGTGGGGAAAAAAAAATGGAAGAATCTCTGGGAAATTGCTAGCATGTGTGTTTTTGGAAACATATTTTGAGATCATGCTTCCTGTGAAAACAAAATCAGACGCTTGGGTGTAGATTTTCCCTTTTAGAAACAAATATTGAGCAAACTGGGTTTGCTTAGGATGAAAAATAGCTCCCATTAAATCTGCAGCATTTTGATGAGCAAGGATATGTTTCACACATTGCACACACAGATTAAAAAAGCCTCACCAGTTTTTTTTAAATGAAGCCTGAAAACATTATATATCATGCTCATTTTCTTGTCTCCACGCCAAAGGAAAAACATCTTGTAAAGCAATTGGAATGTTAAAAGTTTACTCCTTGACATCAAATAAACAAATTGTCACACAATTGGTCTTTAAGATCCCCTTTACAAATGAAAGGAATTTTTTTTTATTTTCCATCTCATTTCACAAATGGCAGCCAAGTTATTAAAGTCACCAATTATGTGAACACATGCAGACAATTAAAGTTGAGTGCAGCACACAGCAGACCTTACTTACTTAGTGCGTGCCTAAGCCAACACAATACAATGGACCCATCGTGAGCAATTGAGACCTGAACTACTGGGACAGCAGATGGTGCCTGGGAAGGTCTGGCATTAACATCTCAATAGATACTTGATGGATACATGTTGCCAATAGACACACTTTCACCTGCTTCCATAACCTCATCATGGAAACTTAAAAGGCCACATTAAATACAGTCCCACAACCTAGAAATAACAGAGGGGAGGGGAGGATGGGAGTTGTGGAGCAGGAATCAGGGAATAAATTCAACACATACTAACATGCTACGAAGACAACAAATGCTCACTTACTACTGTTACTGTGGAGAATCACGAGTGTTGAAGTACCTTCAAGTAAATACTGCTTACAATGGCATTAAGAGAGACTTCGACATTGCTTTGTATTCCAGTTAATAGTAAAAGCTTAAGCTTGAGTGAATTTTCTGAGAGCAAGGTTCGTACCGAAAGACATTAAAAACAGAAGTTTTACCCTTAAAAACAGCATTGTATTAACAAGTTAAAACTTCAGTTCAGTGCACAAGATCGGTAAAAAAAAACCCCTGTAGTGATTGAGAGAAACCAAGTCCAGATATTCATCAGTTTTCACATTGGGTTTAGGAGGCAGTTTGTACTAATGCCTCTCCCCATTCCAGCCTTTTCTGACATCCAGCACTGATAAAACTGGGAAGTCCACCTTGGGGTCCCACCAACTCCAAAAGACCAGTGTCAGGGGATAAGAGAACAAGTAAATTCTACACATGTAGCGATCATGAACATAGCAAATACCCAAAAGTATCAGCATTAAACAAAATTTACAATTAACATTTTAAGGATCAGGGAGAGGGGGAGAAGATGGGTGCTGGGAAGGTTTTAGAGCTATGCAAATTTGGTGATGCGATAACCCTTTATCTTCAGCACAGAGGTGGAAAGAGATGAAAAGATGTGCTGTTCCGTCACCCCACCCCACACACATTATGCAATTGACAATCAGTTAACCAACCACAAATCACAGCACGACAATGAACATCTCCAGACTGTTTAGTGCCACTTGAGAAATTCAACTGGTCACTTCTGTCATAAGTCACCCTTGCAGCCAAAAGGAGATTTACATGGCATGTTTTAAGTGATGGAAGCAGATATGATAGCAACATTTAAGAGGTATTTAGACAGACAAATGAACAGGCAGGGAATTGAGATATATGGACCATATGCAGGCAGATGTGCAGTTTAAATTGCCATCGTGGGCTGAAGGGCCTGTTCTTGTATTGTTCTGTTCTACCTTCTGAATCAACATCTACATCAGTACAACACTCCTTTTAGAGCACTGGAGGGGAAATTGGGCCACTATCCTGGACACACCCATCATTGGCAATCCTGGGACAACATGATCTTATTGGCACAATGTCGGACTCATAAGTAACAAAATGAATCCCGACTCTGAATACTTAAATGGCTTGTCACCATATTTATTTTCCCCAGTTGATGGAACCTCACTTAAAGAAGTTAGACCTTGCACAAAATAAATTTCACTGAGGACCTCCACTCTGCAGGCATAAACAGTGGTGTGTGGTTCACCTTGACAGTCCTTCTGAGATTGTTAAAATTCATTCTGCGTTACTCTCGTGTGAGGATTCTCACTCCTAAAGTAAACCAACATAACCATTTTCTTTAGGTCTGGCAGCTCTCGTAAGCATGCAAAGGATCTTCTGCCTCACGTGTACCTTATTGACTAGGATTAGCATGTTCCTTAGAATGAATGGGGTGCTGTCTCTTTTCCCCTGCTACCTCCATGGCATCCATTACTCCTGCAAGGCTGCAATGGGGAGTGCGCCTTTAAAAGCCAAGAACCTTCACTATTTGTTACACTGAAAAGAGTTGGAAAATGGGGAAAGTCCCATTCAGGGGATTGCAGATGTGCCATTTTAGCATTTACTTTTCCTAATGCTGATTATTATTCACAAGCTGCTCTACCCCAAGTCCGATATTAAACAGCACAATGTGGGTTCTTTCCCACAAGAGTTGTCCAAATGAACGAATTTCTAGTGCCAGATCTGGTATCAATTCATGTCAGTTTAACTGCACATTATCAAGAAATTGTGCATACAATCAAATGCCAAAGTGCCTCTTTCATCTTCAATTCTTGCTGGCAAGAGAAGAAATGGCTATTTTATGACCATCTAGTGCCAGCGAATAGAAGTGTCCACAATAAGGCCCTCACCACCTTCCAACTGGCCAATTCCACTGGCTACACAGCAAAAGTAACTGAAGAACAACATGAGAAGCTAAAACAAAGTCAGGAAAATGTGGACAATACAATTGTCCACATATCAGCAAAATTTCATACGAGTGCACTCTCATCAGGTTTTATATCTGAACTTCATAATCTAATCACAAGGGTGATAAGACGGCAGAAATGGCCACCTGCCAGGCTGGTTTGTTTATAAGCAGAAGAACACAAGAATAATGACAATGAAATGGAAGTTGCAGAAACTTGTGTGAAATCCATTCTGCAGTGAAAGCAGTTTCCTGCTGCAGCAATTTATCAACAGAACAGGGACTGTCCTCTCCTTCACAACTCTGTCTGTGGACAACATTTCACTCAAAACCATCAACTCATGGATTGGATCAGACCAGAGTTTGAAAGCATTGGGCAAGAAAAGGGGAACGAGACACAGCAAGTAGGCAGATAAATCTCTTAAAAAGACAATAAAGGCAAGAACATTTTTCCCAATAATAAGTACATACTGAATGCTTAAACTTCTCACTTCATGCAATAGCTTTGTCTGAATCTCAGGCTCATGAAAATAATTGCTTTCATTATATTTACATAACTTCTCAGCACTGAAATTTGATAGAGCAGCTGGTTGAACATGATATATACATTTCTGAAGTACTGTGACAGCTGCTATAGCTTTATTCCACCTGGTTTACCTTTGTCCCATTTCTTCCAAGCTCACTAGAGGGTATCAGTGCAGGTATGCCATCCTCAGAAGACAAGAAAGCAACTTGCAGGATGGAAAGGAGGGTTTATGGCGATTAGTATGAGAATACAGCCTCATAAGCAGATTGAGTTCATACACACACAAAAATACTCACACACAGATAGTTACAGCAAATTCAACTCATTACGTCCATTCCAGCCAAAAATGGACTTTAGTTGGCTACCACTTCCTGGCTCTTGGCCCACAGCCTCCAAGTGCTTATCCAAACACTTTTCAAGCCAGGTGAGCAATTTTGTCTCTGCCATCCTTAACATGCTCTGAGTTCCAGATCTCCAGCACTTGCTGGGATGATTCTCTCTCTCAACTCTCTCTAATACTTCTACTGATTAACTTAAATCCATACCCTCCCTGATTACTGACATGTATGCTAAGGGATATGCGTCTGTTTTGTTTCCTCCCTCTACACTTCCCATAGTCTTATATCTTCAATTAAATCTCTCCTCAATCCTCTTTTTTCCAAACAGTAAAACTCCACCACAGACAGTCTCTCCTCATTAATACAAATTCTTCATAAATCTCTACACCCTCCCTTGTGAAACCATACTTACCCTGAAATATGATGACCAGAACTCTGCATATTGGTCCAACTTGGTCTGACTAATGTTTTGTACAGTTTTAGTATCACCCTCCTGCACTTGTTTCTGTATCTCAGCAAATAAAATCAAGTATCTGGTGTGCCTTCTTAACCACCCAATCTACCTATAAGGAATTGTGGACATGTACTCTCAGCTGCCTCTGATTCTTTACACTTCTTTGGATTCTACCATCTATCAGTATCCTGGCCACCCCGAAATGCATTGCTCACATCTCCAGTTTGAATTCCATTTGCCAATTTTGTGCCCACCTAATCAGTCCATTGATAGCTTACCATAGCCTAGAACTTTCTTCCTCTCGATTAATTTTGATATATTCTTAATAGAAGCCCTTACATTCAAGTACAAATCATTTATCTACATCACAAGAAAGGGCCTAACGTTGAGCCCTGCAAAACCTACTGCATACAACCTTCCCAGTCACCAAGACTTCTGTCAAGTGTTAACATTTTGCATTTTACCACCGAGCCAATTTTTAATCCAACATGCATTGGATAGTATGTTAAAAAGCCAACTAAATTTTGAGATTATATTGGGGATAAAAGAAAGAGGAATAAAAATATCACTCCCAGTAAAAGGCTTTAATTAAAGTATTGAAATAGTCACCTGCCACTCTACCCAGAATTAAAGATCAAACCTTAAATCTGATGACAGGAATATTACTTGCAACACCACCATGAATGTTTACATACAAGATTGATACTTATCACAGTCATGAACGATACCACACCCAGTTCTCATCATTGCACAGTTCAGAATACAAAGAACATTTGATAATTTATTTGAAAACTGCACATTAAGTTGGCCCATTTCACACTATACAGGCCAAAAAGGATTTTGTCTCACAGCATCGCATACCATTTAACTACACTATACATTTTTGGCTAAAATCTGATCAGCAACTTACTGCACACCCTGAAGTTTTCAGGTTGATTCCAAATCCTGTGATAGGATAGCATACCTGTGCATGGATGCAGGTACATGCATATAGAATCCAACATCACATGCCAGGTGATTGAACGCTACTTCCATAACATTCATTTGTGTTTGCGTGCATGAATACAAAAGCATGCTTTCACAATGAATACAAAACCTGTTTCAGCGAGACTTAAAGAAGACCTGTTTGACGAGACTCGAGGCAATGGAGTAGAGTACTTGGAACCACCTACCCTTTAAAGTTCTGTACTTGACCCTCATTGCAATCTTGTGTTGCCTACAGCCACCAGACTCTGGCCCACCAGTGATCCAGGTCACCTGATAATGCCCCTGAAAAATCCCATGACGTGATTACAACCTCAGGGGGAATGAAACCCATCTCAACCTAATCAAATGACATACAACTTTAATTGGCAAGGACAAACATTCATGGATCAGAGAGAACAAAGAAGATCATGGGCTAAAAATTCCTTAGGACAATTTTTTTGTGAGCCGCACAATAGTTGAGGCATGGAAAAATAATCATGGCCCTAGATGTATAAAACTGTACTCACGCACAGAAACTAAACATTTCACTGATGTTCAGCAATGGGAAATACATTTTGTTTTACATTGTTGCTCCAATACTGTAGCACACACAAATGAAGAAACAGCACAGGCTTCAAAAGTGGGCCTCAAAATTTGATCAGATAACAGTTACATGACCCAACCCTTACTAGAGTCACTACTGGGAGTCGACTGTTGAACCACAGCAATGGAATGACCCCAGTCCTTTGAAAGAGCAAGATGTTTTTTGGGGTCAGATGGGGAATTTGGTTTCAGCTATTTAGAACAAGACTATGGAGTCGTAGTTCAAAGCAAAGCCATGGGAGGGCTACTTAAAATAATTCACATCTTTTCTACGCATCAAAGTACACAGCCGGGAGGGTTTCAAAGCTCTCACCTGGAATTCAGTCCTTGCACATTCTCATTCAACCTTTGCCATTGAAATCATTCAGATAATTAAACGCAGTTATGCAAATACCTTCTGGTTACTTAAGTAGCTGAACAAGTAGCCAATCTAAGAAGGGCTTTTGGATGAAGAGGGTAGGTGTGTGACACATTCCTTCACAGGCAATTATAGGCCAGTTAGTCTAACATCAGTGGGAGGGAAATTATTGAAAAAGGTTCTGAAGGAGAGGATTAATCTACACCTGGAAAGACAGGGAGTTGAGGCAGATTACATTGAATGATGGGGCCAGGTGGGAGATCCTGCCTGACTAACCTAATAAAGTTTTTTTTTTGAAGAGGTAATTAAATACTGATGAGAGCAGTGTATTTGATGTGGTTTACATGGACTTTGACAAGGTCCCATGTGGAAGGCTCGTTAAGGCAAGTTGGTAAATTGGATCCAAAACTGGGTTGGTAATAGGACAGATTGTTTCTGTTACTGAAGTCTATGACTGGCTGTGTACTGTGGGGATCAGCCCTGGGACCCTTGTTGTTTGTTATATATATTAACAACCTGGGTATGAATGTAGGATGCATGATCAATTAGTTTGCAAATAATATGAAAATTGGTGTTGTTGACAGTGAGGAGGGTAATCTTGAGTTACAAAATGCTATGAATCAGCTGGCAAATAGGGCAAAGCCAATGACAGATGGAAGTGTGGTAAGTGTGAGGTGATGCATTTTGAGGAGGGTCAAAAAAGGGGTTGGGCTCAAGGGAGTATTGAGGAACAAAGGGACCTTTGTGTACAAGTCCAAAGATCCCTGAAGGTGGCAGCACATAGAGTGGGAAAGCACTGCCAGAGAAGATGGTGGAGGCAGGTAGCCTTACAATTATACAAGAAGCATCTGCATGAGCACTTGAATTGCCAAGACATAGTAGGCTACAGACCAAATGGCAATAAATGGGATTAGTTTAGATAAGTTTACATAGAGATGGTGAGCCCAAGGAGACTACAGGTGCTGGAATCTGGAGCAACATAGAAAGGAGCTGGAGGAACTCAATGGGTCAGGCAGCATCTAAGGAGGGAAATGGAGAGTTGATGTTTCAGGTCGACACCCTTCATCTGGACTGGAAAGATAGATGGGAGGTAGCCAGTAGAAAAAGGTGGGGGGGAATGGGTGGAGTGAAAGCTGGCTGGTGACCGGGTGATAGGCAGGTGAGGAAGGGAGGAGAGAGGGAATGATGTAGAAGCTGGAAGGTGATAAGAGAAAGTGACAAAGGGCTGAAGAAGATGGAATCTGATAGGAGAGGACAGTGGAACGTGGAATAAAGGAAAGGAGGTGGGGAGGGGAAATCAATGGGAGGAATGTGTGAGTGATGGGGTAATGGGGGCCAGTTGGATCAGGAGGGGAAAAAGGGCAGGGGCGAGGTGGAGGGAGTACAGAGGGGAGTGGTTACCAGAAGTTAAAGAATTCTATGTTCATGCCATCAGTTGGAGACAACCAAGGCAGAATACGAGGTGCTGTTCCTCTAACCTGCATCTAGCCTCAACCCGGCAGTAGAGGAGGCCGTGGACAGACATGTCGGCGTGGGAATGGGAAGGGGAATTAAAATGGCTGGCCACTGGGAGATCCCAGCTGGCATTGTGGATGGGGCGAAGGTGCTCGACGAAGCAGTCTCCCAATCTGCGTTGGGTTTCACCAATGTAGAGGCCGCCGCACCAGGAGCAACAAATGCGATAAATAATACCAATGGATGTGCATGCGAAGGACTCTCGCCTGTCAGGACTGTTTAGGGCCCTAGATGGTGGTGAGGGAGGTGGTGTAGGGGCAGGTGTAACACTTAGCATGGTTGCAGGGAAAAGTGCCTGCAGTGGGGAATTGGTGGGGAGGGACGAGCGGATAAGGGTGTCATGGAGAGAAATGATCCCTGCAGAAAAAGAGGGGAGGGGAATGTGTGCCTGGTGGTGGGATCCTGTTGGAGATGGCGGAAGTTGCGGAGAATATGTTGGATGCGTAGGCTGATGGGGTGGTAGGCGAGGATCAGGGGAACTCTATCCCTGTTATGCCGGGGTGGGGGGGGGGGGGGGGTGCAGAAATTGGGTGAGGCAAGACGTACAGGAAATGGAGTAATGGGTGAGGGCTCCATCCATAGTGGGGGGGGGGGGGCAGAAAGGAACCCTGTTTTCTAGAAAAAAAAGTACGTCTTGGATGTCCTGGAGTGGAAGGCCTCATCACAAGAACAGATGCGGTGGAGACCAAGAACCTGAGAAAAGGGAATGGCGTCCTTGCAAGCAACAGGGTGGGAAGAGGTGTAGTTGAGGTAACTGTGAGAGTCAGTGGTTTTGTTGAAGATGTCAGTGGATAATCCATCTCCTGATGGAGACAGAGAGATCAAGAAAGGGGAGAAAGATGTCTGAGATGGACCAAGTGAATTTGAGGACGGGGTGAAAATTGGTAGTGAAGGTGATGAAATGGATAAGTTCCACATGGGTGCAGGAAGTGGACCAATGCAGTCGTCAATGTAGCAGAGAAAGAGCTGACGGTGTAAGTTTGGAACATGGATTGCTCCACATAACCAATGAATAGGCGGGCATAACTGGGCCCATGGCTACAACTTTGATTTGGAGAAAGGGGGAAAGAGCTAAAAGAAAAGTTAGAGGGTGAGCACCAGTTCTGCCAGATTGGCCTGTTCTACCAAGGGCCTGTTTCTGTGCTGTGTAACTCTATGACTAAGTGCAGAGTGCTCATCCCATAGACTTTAAATGACCTAAGATGTGGGATGGGGTCAGAATCAGGTTCATTATCACTAACGTATGTTGTGAAATTTGTTGTTTTGTGGCAGCAACACAGTGCAGGACATAAAAGACATAAAAATTACTGAGTTACAAGTAAATAAATAGCGCAAAAGAGGAATAATGAGGTAGTGTTCATGGACTGTTCAGAAATCTGGGTCTGGGTTTTTAATTAATAGACAAACAGTGTCACACAGCTGTACTTCCATTGGTGGAAAAATTTCAGCTCACATAGCAGTTTGATATTTGATAACATGGCAGCTAAATTCATCATCAACTGATCCAGACATATTGGACAGGAATAATTTGATAGCAAACACTAACTTGAACTTAAGAGGTTATCTCCTACCTATATCCTAGGGTGCTGAAGTCAATTCTCATACTCCCAATGCCACAGCTTTAATGATTGAATCAATCTTCTAGACTGACTTTATTTTCTTAAAAATCTTGCCATTGTAACTTTGTTTCCTAAAAATAATTATTTTTTCCTTCTCCAAACCCACCCCCCAAAAACCTCCACTATGACTGAGTTTAATATTATACTTCCTCCTTCATTTTGACTGCACTGGCAAACACTTTGCAGATTGGCCTGAACGACTTATTTAAGATAACCACAGACTTTGCACAAGTCACACTAACTCAATGTTAACCTGCTCCAGAAGAAATGACACATCATTTGAAAAGAATCAAGATGACGCTCACAGCAGAAACTCAATGATTTTTGTTTAGAAATGTTGCTGTTTGTAATTGAAGCAGGCTTTCACCAAATCTATGTTATATTTCTCAATACTATATTTTTATCCGAACTGTGGCTAAATTTAAAGGCATTAGGATTTTTAATAGGATATTTTCTGATCTTGCCTTGAGTCTGTGATAGAAAGAACAAGACATAGTAGACCATAGAGCAAGTGCTGGTAAATAGGATTAGTATAGATAGATATTTGATGATTGGCATAGACCTGGTGGACCAAAAGGACCTATTTTTATGTGGTACAACTCTATAACAGGGCAGTTTTCCCTCTCTGTATATTTTCTTTTCTTGCAATTAACTTGATTAGTAGTTTTAACCCAAAGGAATAAACAAGCAGCCTGTACCACTTCCAGCATAGAATCACAATGGAACGTTGACTCTGCCCCGCATGTCCAGTTGATCTACACATCGTGTACAATTAGCTCCATTGTTAACTCTACCCAGTCTGCTGAAGGAGGTCTCCAATCAATGAAATTTGATGCTAAAATTTCTTACAGAAACATAAAAGAAATTGGAGCAAGTTTACACCACCTGTACCCCCAAGCTTGCCAATATGATCATGGCTAATGTGCTCCAGGCCTCACCTCCTCTTCCTGTACCAGTTCCCCAAAACCCTCCAATCCATTATGTTCCAAAAACTTATATACCTCCTCGTTAAATACCTCCAATGATCTAGTCTCCACAATCATCTGGGGACAGTGATTCATGACGTACTAAAATAAACTGTGCAAAATCAAAGATTATACAAAATGTATAAAAAAAACTGTACAAAAAGAGCCTTGCAATTCAGATCTGCTGCATTACACAGATAACTAGTTCACATCTTCAGCAATGCACCAGCATTATATTCCTGTGTGCTCGGACCTTCACAGCTGCACTGTTAACCTCCCTTAGATAATTATCCAGCTTTTCTTGCAAATCTCAACTGAAATGCTAGCAGGCCAAAAGCACGTCATAGTTTTGAGTCCTTGATTTGCAAATTTGTTTTTGTTCTATTCCCATCAATACCAATTTATGTTCATGTTCCCCATACTCTTAAATATTTTAATGATATCCTCTGTGCTGTTTACTTCAATGCAAGAATCCTTTGAGTAATACTACAGTTACCTTGACCTTGTAAAGCCCAGCACCATGCCAACAAACCAGAAGGTAAAACTGCCAGGGGTCTTGGTAGTTGCACGTGGAATTTAAGAGAGAAAATAAAATCACACAAAATTGAACTTTTCAACCTCATTCTACAAATACCAGAAAATGCAGAGACTGAAGAAAACTAACACTGCAAGAGATTGAAACAGATGTGAGATACATTCTGACAAAGTCATTGATCTGAAACACTTTCCTAGAGTGTTGGGTGTTCCAGCATATTCCATTTTTGTTTCACATTCAATGGATTTTGTTTAAACTCTCTCAGCTATATTCCTTTTCTGTACGTTGGCTGGTATTGATCACAGCTATCAATCTTCTCACCATTTAAAAGAAGCCAATATCACCCATCAATCCTTCAACTTCACCCCCCATCTAATCTTCTTTCATTTCCAGAGGTCTTGAACACTTCAACATTAAACAACACTGTACTCACGCCACACACAATTACCCATTTAAATTTAGCAAGGAGACTGGCCAGGTTGACTACATAGAGAAACATTTAAAATCACAAAAAGAGCACTATTAGAGGAAGCACAGGAATAGAGGAGTTAATCATCTAAGAGTAAAAAAACAAGCCATTCTGAAAGTTGAGCTGGCTGCTTTGAGATGTATAGGTGTGCAATCAACCACAGGTGATTTGGGAGTTGGAAAGTGAAATGAACAACTCCTATCGAATCCAAGCTGGAGAACAGCGAGGGGAGAATCATACATCAGACACTGTTACAAATACTCTTTCTGGATATGTGAAGGAGACTAGCAAAGATCTGAAGGATAATGAGGGGAAGGTTGGATGGAGTGCAGGAGCTGAAGGTGACGGATCATGAAGAGGAAGCAAACACTTCCTGTCCAAAACAGACAACAAAATGGTTATGGGAGTTAAAAATGATCATATACATTAAGACATGTTTTTAAAATAATTTTAAGTTAAAACTTATTAGGAAGCTATTACAATACGAAAATGGAATGAAACAAATTGGTCAGAAAACCAGATGAATATATAAAGGATCAATTTTTCAGCTTTTATTTTTGGTTCAGTTTGGGGTGTTATTTCAGTTTTTATTGTGTTTGCCAGAATTTGGTGTCTTCATACTTTCTCACAACATAGCAGAGGCCATCTGGCCCATTAAAGTCTACGCCGGATCTTGCAGTAATCTCATCTGTTCCATTCCCCTGTACCCAGTCTCCATCAACTCCCTCCTTTTCAGTTATGAAAAGGAAACTTCACTCAAAGCATCCATCAATTTTCAGCCTGTGCAGCACAGCAAAATTTAAATCGATACTAAATACAACTATAGCCTAGTTCAGGCTTTACCTCATTATTTCTTTGACAAAACCTTCATTCCTTTTCATGTTATCATGAATATCTTTTGTTTCTCACCCAAATTCCACCTGCAGTTTATCTCTTCCATTCTTTATTAAAATCAAAATATTCAAGCCCCAATTGTATTTGCCTAGAAGTTAGAACCACTTATGCCATTTTCTAATAAAATATAACAGAAAAGTAGCTATGTATTGAAGAGTTTGCCCACCATTTTCTGTTGACAATTGAGAAGTTGGACCAGACACTTCTTACTGCAATGCATCCTAACACCAATGTCAATTCCTCATCATATTCCATGCACATGTGATGTCATCAACATGCATGACACCAATAATAACTTCCCATCAAAAACTACATCAAAAGGTCACAACACCACACAGGAAAATAGGAATAGGGCCACCTAGCCCCACCATTCAATGTAATGACAGTTGATCTGCTTCAAATCCTCATTAAACCCTCAATTCCTTCCAAAAATGTATCCACCTCCTCTTTAACTATCTCCAGTGAACTAGCCACGACAATCCTCTAGTGTACAGAATTCCAGAGATTCACCATCCCCTGCAAGAAGAAATTTCTCAAGTTTCAAATGACCGCCCCCTTACCTTGTAACCACATCCCCACATACAACACTCCCCCACTAGTAGAAATGTCTCAATATCTATTCTGTCATACCCCCATGGATCTTACGTTTCAGTAAGATCACCCCTCATTATTCTGAACTCCAAAGAATATAAATCTAACTTTTTTTTAGTTGTTCATAACGAAACAAACCTTTTGGCTCAGGAATTAGCCCAGTGAATCTCTTCTGGACTGCCTCCAATGCTAGGGCATGCTTTCATAAATAAGGGGACCAAAAGTGTACACAGTAGTCTAGGTGCAGCCTCATCAGCACTCCAGAACCCTTGCAATAAAGGCTAATGTGCCA
Organism: Pristis pectinata; assembly: GCF_009764475.1. Classification (NCBI taxonomy): domain Eukaryota; kingdom Metazoa; phylum Chordata; class Chondrichthyes; order Rhinopristiformes; family Pristidae; genus Pristis; species Pristis pectinata. The sequence goes on from NC_067412.1 coordinate 85,213,798, forward strand.
TCTGCCTTCCTAACTACTTGCTGCACCTGCATGCTACCATTTTACATTTCACACACAAGGACACCTTGATCTCTGCCCTTGACTCATTTGCACTCTGTCCATTTAGATGTCTTTTCATTTTCCATTCCTCTTACCAAAGTGCATGACATCATACTGTCCCACATTAAGCCCCATTTGCCAAGTTTATGCCCACCCAAACCTACCTATCTTATTGCAAAATCCAAATATTCTCGTCAAAATATGCCCTTCCACCCATTATTAACTCTCAGTTCAACAAGGGGAGAACATGCCAACGAATAGGAACCCTGCACAAGTTAAATATCATTGTTGAGATATTGTTTGCATATTTTGTACATTCTGCCTCCTCCCTCTAATAGATTGTAAATCTGAATGTCAACAACCCCCGGACAGATGGAAGCATCCATGCTATGATATGCTCAGGCAGCAGATACCTTGATCTGGTGGCCACTTGCAACATAGAGCATGACTTCCAACTTCTGCCCCCTCCTCCCCTTTTCTCTCAGTTCAAACAGGCAGCTCTGTGGCTCTGATGGTTGCTCTGGAGCAGCCTGATCGGGGCCCAGTGCTGTGATGCAGCTTGACTATGGTACCAGGTCTGAGAGAGCCACTCCATGGGGTGGGGGTCCACCTTCACTGCACATGTGGCTGCCATGGAGCGACCCCTTTAACTAGCCAGTGTCCTGATGGGCACAGCATGAACAAGACAGAGCCTTGCTGCAGCTGATGTCTATCAAAGTGCAAGTCATGTTGTAATGCTTCTTAAAGGCAGTAAACCTTGATAATGATTTCCTAAAATGAAGATATACCCATTTCACAATTTTTTGGATGACACCACCAATTTGGCATTACGCAAAACCTAGCATCCAGTCAGTGCACCAGAAAAGGTGAAAGCCAATTTCTGGAAATTGTTTCTCCTCAACATCGTAAATACCTAGCATCTCAAACATCCTACCCCAGGCTCAGAATTAAGGGTCTAAGCAGCTGTCCATAAAATACTTACCTTTATCTGTCCTGTTCCCCTAGACTGTTCTGAGGCACAGTATCTGACACCCAAAATTCTGCACAACACTTATGGGACTTGCTCAAACATGAGTGCTAAAGGAACAAATAAATTTATTACAAATCATTTGGTGCTTCGATCTAGATGTGCATAACTAGGATACAATGCAGTTCAGCTCGAAGAGTTCAAAAGAGTAGGAGTGTGTGCAAGTTTATCAATCAGCTCCAGGGGACATTGCTATTGCAAACCCTGCTGTCTACACATAACCTTTACTCAGAGTACATTCAATGTGGTAGCTTGTTCCACGAATTCTAACAAGTTTATAAGGATATGAGAGTACACAAAATAAAGAAGGCTAGATTCTCTCATGCACCTCTTCTCTAGGTAGAGAGAGAATAAGAAACATCATAGCCCATGCACTGAATCGAGTGACATACAGTACTGACAGAGCCAGGTTCAGAGTGAATTCCTCCTTTCTCAGTTGGACTAAAAGTACATAAAGGACAGAAATAACAGGTAGTTTATAATAAACAAAAACAAAAAATAAATGCATTTTTTAAATCTATTAAATTAATATTGTTCTATTAATTAGATATTTCACTTCACTGGTCAAATCATATCACAAAGATCACATCCAAGTTTGCAAACTCACCACCAATCCTTCCCTTCTCGGATGCCCAGTCCCTGCACCCACCAAGCATGATGATGGGATCTAAAGGTCTGAATTTTCAATTCATGTTTGAAGATTGCTTGTTCCTCTTAAAGTTATGTTTCAGGAAAGGAAGGTGGGCAGAAGATGCAAAAGATGCCAAGTTGGAATAAATGATATCCACTGATAAAGAGTTTTGGAAAGCTGTGCCTCAATGTTTTTCTAACAGTGCCAAGGTTGCTTTCAAGAACTGGGTTCATATTTATATTGATTAAACTCTGATATTGAGATGAGTAACAGACAGCAAAGGTGAGCACTGAAATTAATCTCAGAAAACAGACAGAGTAGTTTCCCAGCTGATGTTTCATGTCATCTTGAAGAAAATAAATGTTTTTCTATGTGCAAACAATGTCCATAACTGCCCCACATACTGTCCTTGGGGCTTCAATGCTGATGGACCCATGCTGTTTCATCTAATGTAGAATTACTTTATTTAATTAAATTTTGATAGTCCAGTGCACAGTTTAAAACCGGATAACTCAGCTCAAAAGGAAGATTACCGGAATAATACCAAGAACCGGCCCAGGAAGGCAAATTAACAGATGCCATGAGGTGAGTCAATGAATTTAGGCTAGCTGTTGGAATATTCAATAACGGATAAGGTCCTATCCTGCCCACTGCTGAAATGGCCTCACCCAAGGTTAAGGAGAGAAGCCTGCACTAGAACTAGTCAGGCCAGGGAGGGCGGTGGAGGTAGTCGAGGGCAGTGATTGTAGAGTTGAGGGTGATCATGGACTTAATCAAATCATGGATTGCAATGGGGTGTCCGTGGGCTGGTCAGCTGGACTTGGAGGGCAGATTGATGGGTGGTGGAGGGAGGGGTCACAAACCTGGGCAACTGGTCTGATTTGCCGCATTGCTGGTGGTGAAGGCAGGGGTGAGGGTTTTGACAGGAAATGTAATTTTAGTCTCTTCTTCCTCCCTCTCCAGTCAAAGATGGAGATCAATTATAGATCCAGATGGAACCAAATAATTCAGCATAAACTTAGCACACTGTTTTGCATGGCTCATGCCAGCATGATCCTTAGCAAATGAGCTGTCAGGATTCTATATTAAACAACTAACAACAGTCTTGTGTTTCATGAAGTGAACTTAGGTTCAGCTCTTTGAGCATGTCACTGAATATCAGAAGTTTCAAACTTCAGCGACAGAATCTTATAGAATGGACATAAAATTATAACCCGAATATGACAGATGGCCTAACTGTTCCAACTTTTATCTTTAATTTGAGTAAATATGCAATAGCCTTTTTTCCTTCATCCAACCAACCTTGAATGCAATTTGTTTCTGCCTCAGTGACTGACTGAGCAAGTGACATACGCAGCCTTACAATTCTTCGTCTAATGAAGTTCCTCCTAATCCATCATGAAGTTGTTTAAATTAACTTGTATTCCAGACCGTTCAGTATTTAGCATCTACCCATCATGCCCCATCACAATTTTAAACATTTTCATTGCACCAATGCAATCCACAAAGAAATTCCAGTTCTTTATTTGTATTTATATTTTCTTAAACCAGCCAATTTAGCATTGAATCTCCATTAAAATTCTCTAAAATTAGAATCCTTCCTGTAACCTAATCTCAGAATTCTTCCTGTGATCTGGGGCCCATTACTTCACTAGGGGGTTAAACTCGGGTGTTATTAACCTTACTAAGTCTCATTATAGCTGCACATGTCCCTTTAATGGCTGTCAATCTATTCATCATCCATCTCTGCAAAAATACCAGTGAAATATTTCCTAATTATTACATGCATACCATAATTCTATATGTACTTCGCTTGAATGGTGCAAGGAATCATTCTGGATTCTGAGAAAACAACTTATACATTAATTCATTGTAGGAAACGTGTACATTTTTGTCTTACCCAATGTACAATATTGATAAAAGTGAAAAGTCAAATGGTATTACTGTACTTTACAGAAGTTCAAAGTTGTAGAATTAAATTTCATATTTATATTTCATCATCCAGCACTTTCTCGATGTCAGTTTAAGTAGCGGCCAGACATTTCAACCATATGCAAATGTGAGAAAAAAGAGAGAGAAATGGAATAAATATCAAAGGACTAGCTAATCACACCTCCTACATGCTGATATTACAACAGCATCAGCAGGGGATCTGAGGTTTCTATAAAGGGACATATTTGACACAGGGAGACATAAAAATGACAGAGAAAGTTCGCAGGCTTGTCCTGAGATCTGTGTAATTGTGAAGCCAATTATATACTCCTCCCGGTAGAGTCTTGGAACTCTCTCAGCCAGGGATGGGACAAACAGAGGGACTTCAAGGGGGAAAGACAAAGTAAGAGGATAAAACAAAATCCTGTATGCAGAAGATTTAAATTAATGTTACACCATCTTAATTTTTTCAAAAGCTTTTGTTTTCTGTTACCCTCCACATCCTTCCCCACCACCTCCAACCACAGCCCTGATGGGATTCTGTTGCTGTTTTTACATTAGTAGTTACCAAAATCTGAATTATGTAAATAAATACTTTTTTTATATATATTTCTCTATGAGATAGGAGGCCATTCAGCTCATTGAGTCTGTACCACCCCCAGAACAAACCCATTCCTTCACTAATTTTTCCTGTAATCCATTCTCCCACATTCCCATCAACTCCTGCCACATGCTACCACTCACCTACATACCAGGGGCAATTTATAGTGGCTGAGTAACCTACCGACCCACACGTCTTTGGGCTGTGGGATGAAACCGGAACACCGGGAAATACTCAGTTGGTCACAGGGAGAACGTGCAAACACCATGCAGACAAATGTCTGGACTCAACGCTACTGACTGTGTCACACTTTTACTTAAAAATAAAATCAAATTCTAATAGCTGAAATGCCATGTTCATGAATGCTAATTTCCTAGGCTTCAAAGTAAAACAGCACTGCAAAGTCACTTCACATTAATTAACTTCTCCCTCAAATTGACCTTTTAGCATTTTTAAACACCATGCAATAAGAAACCGATCAAAGTCACATGCTCCCAGCAGAGCCAGCTGTAGCCAGAGGTTTGGTCTTCCTTACTCACAAGAGCAGCAGCAGTTTGAAATACTTCCAGAGAATCAGGATGTTGGAGCACTGAGGGGTTCCTATATCTCAGTATACTGAAGACCTGTGATATAAACACTGTCTGCTTTACTGAATTTCTTCCCTACAAAGAAAACAACCTCAAAGACCTAACTAGCATGGATCATTCCAGCCAAATAGTAATAATGTTAAATGTTTGAATCTGAGAAATGGTTGCTTCGTATTCCCATCAGTAACTGTCAACGACTGCATGGGACAACATGAAGATCTTGCCTTAGCATACAAAGGATATTAATTCCAATACAAAGCCTCAGCTCTCCTCAGTAGGAAAAAGATGGATACCAATCAAATCAGAGCTAGACAGACAAGTAGAAGAAATTTCTGAACACAGAGATCCACATACTCAATGTAAGCAAGAAAAGAGAAGTTACAGGGTTGGAGTTCTATAAAGTAACCTAATGGTCAGTGAGCTTATTTAGGATATCTACACGAGAATGTAAATCACCTTCTATCCATCCTTCTGATGAACTTTTATCCTTTGCTAACAAAGCATTTAAGTTTGCTTCTTTATGAATATTTCAAAATAAAATAAGATTCTGTTTTGTTTTAATCTCAAACCCACAACAGTTCCTCCACTACCTCTTGCTTACTTATAACATGATGAATTTGGCCTTCAACTTTATACATTTAACTCCAACACCATGTATCTTTTAAGATGTGGCTTCACTGGATACATCGTGGAGGATGACAATTATTCCAATTGTTAGTCCACTTGGCTCCTTGCACATTTACATAATTAAGCATTCAAAGTGCTGTAATCTCTGTGAAAGACAAAAGGCGATAATTGATATCTTACTACTTGAAGGTAATGCAGAATTTATTTTCAATAATTATCTATCAATTCTATGGAATTATCAGTTGCTGGAGCAAGGGTGAATTGCCATCTTGGGCAATCTTCCCAATGATGTTGACTGAGAAAACCTTGAAAGAAGTCCAGATAATTTTAAGTTGGCTTCTCCGAATGGACACTTCCATGGACAGAAAGGAATAGTAAAGAATGCAACTCGTCAGAGTCGAATAATAGTGAAGCACTATTAGGGATTTGTTTTTCCATTTTCAGAGACTGAAAAATTGGCACGGTATTCACTTGTGATTATTGGAAGGCTACATGAAACTAGTCTCCAGTTATGCAACTTAATCACAATTTATTGAAAGCTGCACGTCATTAGCCTGACTAGTTCCTTTATACTGTTCAATTCCAAAATGAGGGGATGGCATAAAATTGGTAAATGGCATTACAGTCAAGTTAATAGATGGAGATTACTACAGCTTGCATGTGTAAAATTACCAAATTATCTGCAGGGGTAATAAAATGTTGTTCTTGAGGGGAGGGACATTGTGTATCAAAAATAACTTCAAAAAGAATGCAGTCAATATTTGCTTTAAAGTCCTTATTTGAACTACAGAGTAGCATGAATGTATATCATTCACATAGTGTAGTTATCCCCTCATCACTAATCAACCAGCTTCAAAACCTGCACCTCTGTACCTCCCTCTGTAACTGGATCCTCGACTTCCTTATCATCAGGAGACCACAGTCAGTATGGATTGGTGATAACATCTCCTCCTCGTTGACAATCAACACAGGTGCACCTCAAGGATGCGTGCTTAGCCCACTGTTCTACTCTCTACACTCATGACTGTGTGGCTAGGCACAGCTCAAACGCCATCTGTAAATTCACCGATGACACCACTGTTGTTGGCAGAATCTCAGATTGCGACAAGGAGGTGTACAGGAGTGAGGTTGATCGAATGGTTGAATGGTGCCGCAACAACAACCTCACACTCAACGTCAGCAAAACCAAGGAATTGATTGTGGACTTCAGAAGGGGAAGTCAGAAGAACACGCACTAGTCCTCATTGAGGGGTCAGCAGTGGAAAGGGTGAGCAGCTTCAAGTTCCTGGGCATCAACATCTCAGAGGATCTCCCTTGGGCCCAACACATTGATTCAATCATGAAGGCCGCACACCAACGGCTCTACTTTGTTAGGAGTATGAGGAGATTTGGTATGTCACGAAAGAATCTTGCAAATTTTTTTTTTAAACAGAGGTACAGTGGAGAACATTTTGACTGGTTGCATCACATGCACTGCAGGCTCCAAAGTGCAGGACTCAGCTAGCTCCATCACAGGCATAACCCTCCCCACCATCGAGGACCACTTCAAGAGCCAAGAACATGGCATCCAACACTCAGGACCCTCACCACCCAAGGCATGCTCTCTTCTAGTTACTACCATCAGGGAGGAGATGTGGGTCTTCAGGAGTCTGAAGACCCACACTCAACGATTCAGCAACAGCTTCTTCCCCTCCGCCATCAGATTTCTGAACGGTCCACGAACCCATGAACATTACCTCATTATTCCTCTTTTGCATTATTGATTCAATTTTGCACTTTAGAATAACTTCTCTGACTTTATGTCTTGCACTGTACTGCTGCTGCAAAACAACAAATTTCACGACATGTGCCGGTGATAATAAACCTGATTCTGATTCTATATGTACCTGGGATGTGGTTTGTGTGCATTCATGCATGTATGAGAGCAGGGAGGAAGAAGGATGGATCCAATCATCAAATAGACCTGCATTATTCAAGAGCCTCAGTTGCATCAATTATTAAGCCACAGAAACTGAACTAATTTGTTATGCTATTCAGTTCCCAATACAGCTGTAGTCAACGTTCCAAAAATAGTATGTTTTAATAACATGTCTCAGTGTAGGACTAAAGGTTCTATGTCTGGGATCTACTAGTGCTGGAGACATAATTAGATTTCAAAAAATCCACTCTGTAGGAAGAAACTTCAGTCAGAAGGGTATCCCTGTCAGCAGCCATTTGTGCAAAACCATTTCCTACCACTTGTGGTTGAAGGAAAGGAAATATTTCTCTGTCTGCACCATATAAAGACTGATATTTTCTTCTTTCCATTAAGCTTTGATGAATCTCTGATGCAAGTACTGATTCATTAAAAATACACAGAAAGACATTGGGTGGAACTGCAAAAACTCAGGGGGTTAGAAACTGCAAACTCAATGCCCAGGCTAAAATGCAGAGTTTTTTGGGGGGTAGTTTTCAGTTCACATTAGTGATGGTTTCAGGACATTAAGTACAACCTTCTGAAAGGGTGATAACATCTTTGAATAATGCACAAATCTGTGATTATAAAAGACCAAACCAAAGTATAATTCAATGCACAATAGTTTTATAACCTAAATGTTTACATCATGACATCCACAGAATAACTACACCAAGTGATAAGAAACCCCAACTTACTGCACTTGCAATCATAAGATACATAAAGTGTTGGATATTCACTCCTTTTCTCCCGCTGACTTTCCTCAGTACCTTTTCAGAAACTGTAACAGAGCTCTTTCCAGAAATGTTTTTTTTGTAACTTGGCTAGAAGTTTTCAATCTATGCGAATGTAAGCATTTCTCTGTTTTAATTTCAAACTGTATCCTATCAGACAACAACTACAATTAAAGTTAGCTACTGCCAACTGGTTCTACATCACGAGCAGCTCCTATGAATTGAACTATGAAATATTGGAAAATTGTAATATTTTTACAAGAGCTACATCTGCAAGGCAACGTTATGACATACAATGGTTTTAGATACAGATGCCTCAAACTGAAACTATTGCATCCTTTTTTTTACATGTGAAAATCATGCATTAAAAAATATAATTGGGGCAGGTTTTGAAGTGTCTGCATCTACTTCTTGTTGAAGTTCCATCCTTTATGAAGTTGGAACAGACACTTATGGCCTTGATTCATCCTAGTATTGGTAACAATTTCATGTCATATTTTGTGAACATGACGACATCATAAACATGCACAATGCCACCATCTGATTTACCAACAGAAACTCTATCAAAAGGTCATGACCTGCAATCTGTTGTATTTGGTAGGCTTACTAATTAAATCTGTTTCATAATTAAAGCAATTTAATTTACGTTCTGCCCACCTTCAAGCTGCTCAGTGTAATACTTCTATTAGAGAGTGCAGAGAGATGTATCTGTACAATCGACAGTGTTCTCCATCATTTCCTGCTTCAGTGAGGAGTGGATTTTTCTTTCCCCTTTTAAGTCATAGGGTTTCAAACTGGCATCTGCAGCTTCATCAGATCTCCATTCATCTGTGACCAAGCTCACTGTGTACTCGAAGTACACATCTCCAGATTTCCATGGTTGTTGACTTACTGATGTGTTATTTCTGTTGCACCAGCAGTTTACTTGTTTTTAACTGTTCTCTTCAATGATAGCATGATTTTCCATTCATTGGCTGACACAGCCTTTTACATTAAATGAAAACCAAAGAAACGTCAGCTGGAAGTCTGAAATTAAAACAGAAAATGCTGGAAAGACTCAGCGGGTCAGGCAGCATCTGTCGACAGAGAAACAGAGTTAATATTTCAGATTGAAACATTAACTGTGTTTCTTCTTCCACAGATGCTGCCTGACCTGCTGAGACTTTTTCAGCATTTTCTGTTTTTATTGGATCCTTTCACAAGCTTGGGTAGGGGATCCCTGGGAGGGGTTTGATATCTGCAGCAGAATTACCCTCACCATCCTAGAAAATAACAATCACAGCTTCCTGTCACTAACCTAACAAAAGTTATACAAGTGGTTTTAAACACATTCCCGCAATACATTACTCCAGTAACTCATTTGAAAATCAAATCCAATCAATCTAATTATTACTCCATCATTTGCATCACAAATAATACATGCACACACATATTGTAAGTGATCTTTAACTGAGGATTCTAATGTACTTCACACAGGCATAAGGGAAAGAATTAGATGTGAAATTAAAGAAAATTCTCTGGAGCACATTCAAAGAAATGAGTCTTAAGCAGGCTATAAAGAAGGAAATGAGGATATGGAGTCTGAACCACTAACAGTGGACCGAAGGAAAAGAAATATGCCCAAGAAACCAAGGTCATAAAAATGGAAAAGGACAAGGTTTTAAGCTTGAGGTGTTTCCTGAGATATGATGTGGATTACAGCAAAGATTTCATTAGCAGGAGCTTAGGAATAGTGAAGGGAGGAAGACTGGCTAACACTGGACACATCAAAGGTACAGTTGAGAGCTTCAATAGCAAATAGGCTGAGCTGGGTGCTGAGTGTTTGAAGATGGAAGGCTTTGCGATGGAGAGGCTTTCTATGGAGCTTCACTTAGTTTTGAGTAGGATTCAGCGGTTGGAAATAATCTGATTTACCTGGGGATAAGCAGCAGGTTAGGAAGATGTAATTAATGGCAAGGACCTCAGGTTTGTGGCAAGATCCACTATTTTACTAAGGATTTACTGATGGAAATTATAACCCACCATGGAATGAGTGGAGAGGCAAAACAATCTGCAAACACATGGAAACCGATTTCTTGAGGTGAGTTTTATAGCTGGAGTCAACTGATCAGATTGGAATTGCCAGTGTTCAGGGGGTAACATTTCATCAGGTTTCAAGTTTCCACACGTACACTATTCAAACATGGGAGTCCAAAGTTTACTAACTGACTGAAGCAATTCAGTCACTGCGCTCCATCACAAATCTCCCTGCAGGAATTCCCCAACATCATGTAGGGAAATTGACTCTCAGGTCCTGCACTAGGGTAGATTTCATGTAGGTTCAGAGGTCCCATTCATTTCATTGGTGATTCTAGCTCTGCAGATGAGGATGCAAATGCGAAAACAAGTTTTTAAAAATTATTTTCATTTAATGCTTTTAATTATTCCTAAGCGTTTTAATTTTTCACGATGTGTGAAGGAAGATTTGGACAGTTTTCCTTATATTTACTAGAATTTAGAAGAATAAGAGGGCACCCCAATGAAACAGGGCTCCATAGATCAAATGCAAGAAAGGTAGTGAAGTCCAGAACCTGGGGTCACAGCTTAAGCATACAGGTAGACCACTCAGCACTGAGACAAAGACAAACTTCTTCACCTAATGAGTGGTGAACCTGTGGAATTCTCTACCACAGAAGGCAGTTGAAGCCATATCATTAAATATTTTCAAGAGGGCATTATATGTAGTACTATAGGCTAAAGAGATATGTGGAGAAAGCAGGAATAGGGTACAGAATTTAGACAATAAGCCATGATCCAATGAATGGTGGAGCAGGCTCAAAGGGTCAAATGGCCTATTCCAGTTCCCAATTCTCACATTTTTATATTAATTAACCTTCTTTCTTTTTCAATGTTTTCATTAGTTTTCAAATTAATACAGATTGATATATAGCATCAACATTTATACATGTAATACAAAGAGATCGGGATAACAATCATAGCATAGATAGTCATAAAGAACAATAAAATATAAAAAAATCTGTAGATCCAATGATCTCTTAGTAAATTAATATAAAAGGAAAGAAAAAGATTTATGACATAAATTTAAAAAAAAACAAATCAATAAGAAAAATTGAAAACAATATAAATTAAACTAAACAAAAAAAATTCAAAAAAAAAACAAACAACAAAAAAAAAGAAAAAAACTGGGCTAAAATTTCTCAGTAGAAACAGAGCAATATTACGTCGTCAACTCTGTTCCTCTAAGTTGGAAAGTTATTGAAAGGGGATCTACATCATGTGAAAATATTGAATGAATGGACTCCAAATATCTTCAAACTTAAGCGAAGGATCAACAGTACCACTCCTAATTTTTTCCAAGTTTAAACATGATATAGTTTGAGAAAACCATTGAAAAGTAGTAGGGGGTATTGGATCCTTCCAGTTAAGCAAAATGGATCGTTTGGCCATTAATGTAACAAAAGCAATCATACGGTTAGCGGAAGCAGATAAATGGCCAGACCCTATCCTTGGTAATCCAAAAATTGCAGTAATAGGGTGAGGTAATTAACCTTCTGTTTAAAAAAAAATTACATTAAAAATATTTACTTCAATTTAACCATATTTTTAATGTCTCTTAATGTTGAGCTATTTACCGACTTTTAAAGTGTTTCAGCTTTGACACAAGACAAGGCTTTGAGCCCCATCTATGTGTCCTGTCAAAAGCAATCAGGTCCAATCTGGGGGTGGGGGAACACTGGGGCAGAACCTCTGTACTATTATCCACAACAGCTGTTGCTGCTGCGATTTTGCCACCTATTTTGAGGGTGCAGAGGGTCAGCTTGATCGGCCGGCAGACAGAGCAGGGAACCCCGGAGGCTGTTCCCCTCAGTAACAAGTTTTCTGCCTTGGAAGCTGTTGAGGGGGATGACCTGCAGGGGCCTAGCTGCAGTTACCAGGTCTCTGGCACTGGGACTGGTACTGGTACTGCTGCTCAGAAGGGAAGGGTGGGAAAGAGACATGTTGTAGTGATAGGGGACTTGATAGTCAGGGAAACAGATAGGAGGTTCTGTGGCAGTGAGCATGAATCCTGGATGGTATGTTGCCTCCCAGGTGCCAGGGTCCGGGATGTCACTGATCGGGTTCACAGGATTCTTGAGCGGGAGGGAGAGCAGCCAGAAGTTGTGGTCCATGTTGGCACCAACGACATAGGTAGGAAGGGGGATGAGGTCCTGAAGAGTGAGTTCAGGGAGCTAGGCAGAAAATTGAGGAACAGGACCTCAAGGGTAGCAATCTCGGGATTGCTGCCAGTGCCACGTGATAGGAGGAGGTGGCAGATAAATGCGCGGCTGAGAAGCTGGTGCAGGAGGGAGGGTTTTAGATTTCTGGATCATTGGGATCTCTTCTCGGGAAGGTGGGACCTGTACAGAGAGGACGGGTTACACCCGAACCAGAAGGGGGCCAATATCCTTGCGGCGAGATTTGCTAGGGTGGTTCAGGAGCGTTTAAACTAGTTTGTGAGGGGGAAGGGAACCGGAGGAGTAGGTCAGAGGAAGAAGGAAATGGGGAAAAGTTAGATCAAACAGGTAGAGAGGCTTTGGGGAAGGAGAAGCAGAATACAGGCTATAAAAGTAGTAAGGTAGATGGACTGAAGTGTGTTTACTTAAATGCAAGAAGTGTCAGGAATAAGGGGGATGAACTGAGGGCTTGGATAAGTATGGGGGACTATGATATCGTGGCTATTACTGAGACGTGGCTGATGTCAGGAGAGGAGTGGATATTGAATATTCCTGGTTTTCAGTGTTTTAAGAGGGATAGGGAAGGGGGGAGAAGAGGGGGAGGGGTGGCAATACTGGTCAGGGACACTGTTACGGCTGTGGAAAAGATGGATGTTGTAGAAGGATCATCTCTAGAGTCTGTATGGGTGGAATTAAGGAACAAGAAAGGAGCAGTTACTCTACTAGGAGTATTCTTTAGGCCCCCCGGTAGCAGTAGAGATATAGAGGAGCAGATTGGCAGGCAGTGTTTGGAGAGAAGCAAAAATAACAGGGTTGTTATAATGGGAGACTTCAACTTCCCAAATATAGACTGGAACCTGCTTAGTGCCAAAGGTTTAGATGGGACGGAATTTGTTAAATGTGTCCAGGAGGGATTCCTGACGCAGTATGTTGACAGGCTGACTAGAGGGAATGCCATATTAGATCTAGTTTTAGGAAATGAACCGGGACAGGTGAAGGATCTATTGGTGGGTGAGCATTTGGGGGACAGTGACCATTGCTCCATAACTTTTAAAATTGTCATGGACAGGGACAGGTGCAGAGAGGACAAGAGGATTTTTAATTGGGGAAGGGCGAACTATGAGGCTATAAGGAGGGAACTTGGGAGTGTAAATTGGGATGTCCTTTTTGAAGGAAAATGTACCATGGAGATGTGGTCGATGTTCAGGGATCTTATGCAGGACGTTAGGGATAAATATGTCCCGGTGAGGCAGAGAAGGAATGGCAGGGTGAAGGAACCGTGGGTGACGAGAGAGGTGGAACGACTTGTTAGGGAGAAGAAGGTAGCGTACATGAGGTATAAGCAGCAAGGTTCAGACAGGGCCCGTGAGGAATATAGGGTAGCGAGGAAGGAACTTAAGAAAGGGCTGAGGAGAGCTAGAAGGGGACAGGAAAAGGCGTTGGCTAGTAGGGTTAAGGAAAATCCCAAGGCCTTTTTCAAGTATGTGAAGGGTAGGAGGATGGCTAGGATAAAGGTAGGTCCAATTAAGGACAAAGGTGGGAGAATTTGCCTGGAGGCGGCGGAAGTGGGAGAAGTTCTCAATGAGTACTTCTCTTCGGTATTCACCAGGGAGAGGGGTCTTGATGACGCGGAAGGGAGTGCTGGTAGGGGTAATGTTCTCGAGGTTGTAGATATCAAGAGGGAGGATGTGTTGAAGTTGTTAAATAATATTAAGACAGATAAATCTCCGGGGCCTGATGGGATTTTCCCCAGGCTGCTTCGAGAAGCTAGGGAGGAGATTGTTGAACCGCTGGTAAGGATCTTTGAGTCCTCGTTGTCCACGGGGATGGTGCTGGAGGATTGGAGGGTTGCGAATGTTGTCCCCTTGTTCAAAAAAGGTAATAGGGATAGGCCAGGGAATTATAGACCGGTGAGTCTCACGTCTGTGGTGGGTAAGCTGTTAGAAAGGATTCTAAGGGATAGGATTTATGAACACCTAGAGAATCATGGACTGATTAGGGACAGTCAGCATGGCTTTGTGAAGGGAAGATCTTGCCTCACAAGCCTGATAGAGTTCTTTGAGGAGGTGACCAGGAAGATTGATGAGGGCAGTGCGGTGGATGTGGTTTACATGGATTTTAGTAAGGCGTTTGATAAGGTTCCTCATGGTAGGCTTCTTCAGAAGGTCAGAAGCCAAGGGATCCAAGGAAGCTTGGCTGTGTGGATTAGGAATTGGCTTGCATGTAGAAAGCAGAGGGTTGTGGTGGAAGGAGTGCCCTCGGATTGGAGGGCAGTGACTAGTGGTGTCCCGCAGGGATCGGTTCTGGGACCTCTACTTTTTGTGATATTTATAGATGACTTAGATGAGGGGGTGGAGGGCTGGGTTGGTAAGTTTGCGGACGACACTAAGATCGGCGGTGTTGTGGATAGTGTGGAGGGCTGTCCGAGCTTACAGAGGGATATTGATAGGATGCAGAGCTGGGCTGACAAGTGGCAGATGGAGTTCAATCTGGAGAAGTGTGAGGTGGTACACTTTGGAAGGAAACTCCAGGGCAGAGTACTGGGTAAATGGCAAGGTACTTGGCAGTGTGGAGGAGCAGAGGGATCTGGGGGTTCATATTCACAGTTCATTGAAAGTTGCCTCACAGGTGGAAAGAGCAGTTAAGAAGGCCAATGGGATGTTGGCTTTCATAAATCGCGGGATTGAGTTTAAGAGCCGCGAGGTGATGATGCAGCTTTATAAAACTCTAGTTAGGCCACACTTAGAGTACTGTGTTCAGTTCTGGTCACCTCATTATAGGAAGGATGTGGAGGTGTTGGAGAGGGTGCAGAGGAGATTTACCAGGATGCTGCCTGGATTAGAGAGTATTGAATATGAGGAGAGGCTTAAGGTGCTAGGGCTTTATTCACTGGAAAGGAGGAGGATGAGAGGAGACATGATAGAGGTATATAAAATATTGAGAGGAATAGATAGACAGTCAGCGCCTCCTTCCCAGGGCACCAATGCTCAAGACGAGAGGGCATGGCTTTAAGGTTATGGGTGGGAGGTTCAGGGGAGATGTCAGGGGGAGGTTTTTCACCCAGAGAGTGGTTGGTGCATGGAATGCACTGCCTGGGGTGGTGGTGGAGGCAGATACATTGGACAGGTTCAAGAGCTTGTTGGATAGGCATATGGAGGAGTGTGGGATGGGGGGGATATGCAGGAGGAAGGGGTTAGGTAGTGTGAGGGTGGTTTGATGGACGGCACAACATGGTGGGCCGAAGGGCCTGTTTTGTGCTGTATGGTTCTATGGCCCATGCAGATGTGGGCAAGCAAGGACCACGAGCTGTGATTTCAGAAGTGAGCTGGGTCCGGCCCTGAATGAGCAGTATGTAACTGAAACAAAGGACATCAGGGAGGCTAGTCCATATGGGATACTGAAGATGAAGGAAGGAAGGGAAGAGAAAAAGTTTGTAGAAATACTTGTGTCATAGTTGTGATACTGAAGAATGAACTCAGACCAATTCCACTACGTGGGGCAGTGAAGAAAAGGGACTACAAGGGAGATGGGGCAACCATGCTAAGGAGTGCAGAGCACAAGGAGGTACCATGCACCAAGGTTGCAGTCACAGCGATATTACTTGCCACTTTCACAAGCCCTTTTCAGTTCCATGACAGGAACGGAAATCTGAACATTTCCTGAAGATTCTGAATCTGAAGATTCAGTAGAGACATTCAAGACCAATCAAGGGTTTCAGAGAGGAACAGGAGGACATTGAAGGTCAGAGAAAAAGAGCAGTGGACAATGGGAACTTTGAAAGACAGATCATGGCTGAGTGAGGTAACTGACTTCAGTGTTATTTAGCATGAGAAATTTTAGCATCAAAATGAGGTTGGACTTGACTAGTCAAAATGAGACATGGTTCAGTGAAAATAGGTAGTGGGTTTCATGGACAAGGCCAGAGAGGAAATGAGAAACAGGAGAGAATTGAGAGTTCAAAAGTCTAGTGCTGCTGTAACAAAACAAAACTTAGCCCAGGAAATTGAATTGGTTACAACTCATTTGTGCAAATTGTGCATAAATCAATTTAAACTGATTGACCCAGCAACCATTTCTAGATGAAATAACACCTGTTGGAAATCAAGCACTTTTGTACAATGATCACATTAACTCAGCAGATATTTTCCCCATATTAGATGCCTGCACAATGCCCATTTCCAGCTATTAACATATATGAAAAGCAGTGGGAAGACATTTGACCACATTCTTGAGCCTGGATTGCCTTTTTCTATCAAGGTCAACTTTCAACTTCCTCATCACAGGTTCCTCCTAAGAGACCATGACAGGTCTCTGCCGTGTGTCCCAATCAAGTGCTCATTGTTGTATCAGAGAGGACACCCAGGCACTGTAATCACAAGAGATGAGTTTTCCTACTTCGACATCAGTGAGGAACAGATGTCAACTCAGGCACTGGGATCTCAAAGTCAAAGTTGAGTTTACCGTCATATGCATGAGTACATGTATGCACAGGTGCAATGAAAAACTTACTTGCAGCAGCATCACAGGCACATAGCATCAGATAAGCAGCATTCACAAGATAAACATGTATATATACAATTTTTTTTTACAAGGAAGAACACAATTAGAACAAAAAAAAAGTCAATTTTAGTTCAAAGTGGTCATAATGTTGCTATCCTGCAGTGATCTGCCAGCACGGTTGGTTTCACTCGAGACCAGGAAGTCACTCATGTACCGATAAGGCTCCCAGGACCTTTTTGTCATCTGTGTAATTCACTCATAGAAAAGTTTCCCCTCCCCCAATCTGCAGATGGTTGTGGATTATCAGAAGACTTCCTTCTTGGTCAATGTAATGTTCCAGGGAACACTTAAAGCTTTCATTCAAGGAGATCGCACCTCCAGATATTTTCCATAGCCAGCACTACTTGAAGGCTTGGATCCTGGGGCACAAGGGCTCCCTCAACTTCCCTGGCACCTTGTACAGACTGGCAGTCATACCACCACTACTGAGTGCCAACACAAGAGCCATGCCGGCACCAGAACTGTGAAAATGTTACTAGTCTACAAAATAAGATTCCTCTGCCTGCACCTGTCCAGAGGTTCCCTGCAGGGCCTACCCATCTGGTCAGGAGACGTCATTGTTACCGACTGTATGTGGCACAGTCCAGCCAACAGCTGAGGCCAGAGCTGGAGCAGCAGGCAGAACCAAATCCTGAGTGACAACAGGTGCAAGGCTGAGGAACAGGAGTATTAGGAGCAGGAGGACAAGGCAACCTTTGAAGAAAATTCCAAGGAAACACCAACAGACACATCTCCTTAAATTGGCATCATGGTTGGTACAGACATCATGGGCCAAAGGGCCTGTTCTTATGCTGTGCTGTACTGTTCTATATTCTCCCTGAATACAGCAAGAAGCCATTGAGTGAACACCATAGAGACATCCTTTTCCTAAGGAGCCTGCTAAATCATAGTCCCCAATGCAGGCAATGTGATCCCCTGCACACTCCAATACCCAACCAAGTTCACAAGACAAGAAAACACACAACAATCCCTCCACGCACTGAGCAAAGCACATCAAAAAACTAATTCCTGACCCATTTACTGAAATGGCTCATTATAACAGTTCTTAGTGGTAGCCAACTTAGCCACTCTGCCTTGTGAAGACGTGAAATCTCTTTCTGTTTTACTCAAATGAGTGGAGATTCTCACACTTGTTGGAGATGTTTGGAACCAGCTCCAGTCAGATACTTAATGCAGTAACCTGGGCTGGTGTCCTAGCCACTTCATGCACAGGATCTTGTATCTAACATCTACATCTCTGGTGAGGTATCCTCTATCCCTTTGCATGAATCTGACATCTCTCTCCTTCTCCCCTGCAGCCTCTCCCTCCTCCATTAAAGCCACAGTGGGTGTTGCTGGTGAATGGCTGCCATGGGGAGTGTACCTTTAGGAGATGATACTCTTCTCAGAATGGCGCATGGCAAACTCTTAGAAGCTCCAAACAACTGAAGCTGAACTTGCCACGGGTGTTCCTGGGCGTAAACAACCCTAACACTGTTTCCAATGATTTTTCGGCTAACTATGTGAGTTTGTACAGGGGACCCAACTGGCTACCAGTGCTATTCACAGCACAGGAAAATTGGGTGAAATGCAACTTCTGGCCATTAGGGTATTTTTAGAACCTTGCACCCTTAATCCTGAAGAGTTGTTTACATAGATAACAGCTGACACTGGCTGGAAGATCTGGTCCCACAATCCGACTGACAGGGAGTTGAAGAGGTACTGAACTGCAGAAAGGAAGATATCATAGCTTGGTGCAGCAAAAGAGTCAGTGTCACATGTGAAATTATCACATTGCTTAACAGACCCTTTATGTCGACAGAAATACTTCCTTAAAATATTAAACAGTGGTTAAACACCCAGCACAGAGATGAGAATGTGTGCTCAAGGCTGACTTTTTACGATTGTGCATTATTCTCCACTACACAACAGCAGGTGTAATCCAGATAGCTCAACTGACAAGCTCAGCAAGGAGATCCCGGCTTTGCTGCAAACCGTTAATACCGTCAAGGCGTCCCAATGTACTGTACTTTTTCCCCATTCAACTTGAGCAAGCTCGTTTCAAACGCGAAGACTTTCGGAGGGCGCTAAATATCCCCACTGGGGAGGAACCCTCAGTATTAACGACGCGGATAAAAGAAACACAAGATCTGCAAGAGAGAGCCACGGGGACTCCTCCCGAGACAGAGCAGAGCCGAGAGCCGAGAGCCGAGAGCCGAGAGCCTTAGCGCCAGGCAGCCCGCTGCTATGTGAAACTCAACACTGAGCTCAGTGCGCTGCTGGTGTGTGTGTGTGTACCGCACTGAAACCCGCAGCCATTCTTCCAAAGAAGGAGGAGGAGGTGGAATTTATTTAAATGAAATACCTCTGGGTCGGTTCTCCGATCTACCGGCTAGCTCTTCCTCTTCATCCCTACTGTCCTTTCAGTCGTTCTTAACAGGCTGATTTCTTTTATTGTTCCTGCTGGATGGCGGAAAGAGCGGAAGTAAAACCTCCAAATGTGTGTCAACCCTATCAAAATTATTCACAGCAGCCTCTGCTCCAGTCAGCGCAAGCTCTACCATGTTTCCCTATTTGCATTTGACAAAATAAGCCCACACTGTTCATCTTTATTAGTCGACTTTGCCTCCCGTATTCGTTTATAGACAGATATTTGCTTTGATTACTAATGTAACGGCGAGGGCTTCCAGAGGATTTGCCATGATGGTATTTGAGCCCATTGCTGGTGCTGCATCTTTTTTTTATTTTTAACCCTTCCCTTTCCTAATTCAAAGCAACTTATTAACTTCCATCCCCTTTCTCTTTATGTATGAGCCAGGACGGTGAAAGCCACTAGACTATTCAACTGTGGAAGGTATTACAACTGACTGTTACAGAGGTTAGTGGACAGTGATCAGAATGCCCAACGCCAATCGTTGTTCCCCTTCCCCCGAAGATAAATTGCAGCAATTCGATTAACTGATATGACACTTGACCTGTGCCGCTGCCTCATGGTGCCAGAGACTCAAGTTCAATCCTGACCTTGTGTGCTGTCTGTGTGGTCGTGGAGTCATAGAGCATGGAAACAGGCCCTTCAGTTCCAACTGGTCCGCGCTGACCAAGATTCTCATCTAAGTTAGTCCTGTTTGCCCACACTTAGCCCATATCCCTCTAATCCTCTCCTATCCATGTACCTATCCTATTGCATTTTAAATATTGTTTATGCACCTGCCTCAACCACTTCCTATGGCAACTCATTCCATTTATGGACTACTGTTTGGGTGAAAAGGTTGGCCTTTGTGTTCCTATTAAATCTCTCCCCTCTCACCCTAGACCTACTGTATGTCCTCTAATTCTTGATTTCCCAACCCTGGGCAAAAGACTGTGTGGTGTTTGCATGTTCTCCCTGTGATGGCGTGGGTTTCCTTTGGGGGCTCTGTATTCCCCCCACATCCCAAAGATGTGCAGATTGATGGGTGAATTGGCCACTATAAATGACCCAGTGTGCAGTTGGGTGGGAGAATCTGGGAGGAGTTGATGAGAATGTTGGGAGAATAAAAAAGTGGGATTAATGTAGTGTAACTGGGTGGACGGTGAATTTAAGGGTCTGTTTCTGTGCTGTAACTCTAATAGTAATCTGGGAGATTCTGAACAATATTTTATCTCACCATAATACAGAATAAGGCCACTCAGCCCATCAGAGGTCCATGCTGTTTCCCAAGGGAGCAATCCCTGTAATTCCATTCCAGCTCTCCTTGTATCCCTACATCCCTGTGACATTTTGTTTCTTCTGCAATCCATCAACTCCCCTTTGGTTCTTTTTGCTGTTAAACTACATTAAGGGGTAATTAACAGAAGCCATTGAACCTACCAGCACAGCTTTGGAATGTGGGAGGCAACCAGAACAGCCAAAGGAAATCCATACGGTCACAAGGAGAACGTGCAAACTCTGCACAACACACAAGGTCAGGATCGAACCCAGGTCCCCAAAACTGTGAAGCAACATCACTAACTGCTGCACCACCATATCTCCCCATAAAGTGGCTAAATTGGAAAGAAGGCTATGTGGTGTGACATGTACCTTGTGATGGCCTTCTCACAACTATCTTCACTAGGGGCTTAACATGTGTCTCTCACATATTTGTTGCAACTGAGCACGAAGTGTCTACCTTAATCATGATTGGTTAGATCCAGTTTAGAGCCTTGGCACTGGGGCTATGATGGACATTGGGGCAACTGAGCAACCTTTTGCAGTGACAGATGTAGGATGGACCAGCTGGGAAGTCACATTAACTCCACACCCAAATCAGTAGGTTAAGAACCAATTTAATGGAGTAGGAATACTCCTTCAGATCCAAAACTTGCTACAAAATCAGGGAAGCAGACATTGGTCTGCCCACTGCAAGGTGCAAGATATTGATGGGGGAAACTTATGAGTGTTGAAACACATTTGTCACTGGGGAGTAATATGACTTTGGTGAATAGACATGAGAAAGAAAGAAATGCATAATCTCCATACCGGGGAGCAAATTTAGCACAATGAAACAGTGACTAAAGCATCTGTAGGATAATCCTTAACCTAAACGAGGACTCAACTGAGAAATACCATGCAATCTAGAGCTTGTTCTTGGATACCTGCCCAGTAGTCTTTGCCCCATTGACAAGTATACTCTGTACAGATATCATCTTAAAGATGTGCTCTTTCTAAGATAGCTTCTAGTTCCAAAAACTGAAAATTCCTCTTTGGAAATATAATTTTGAACTAGTTTACTTTAGGTTTACTTTAAAGAAGGTTTTCTTTAAAGGAAGGAAGTCATTTAACCTGTGATCAGCAATCCAGACAAGGATATCATTTGCAACTGGTGTGTGAATAATAATAGTATTTCAAAATAAAAACTGAAAATGCTGAAAACACTGTGGAAAGAGAAGTAGAGTCAATGTTTCTGGTTGAAGCCCCTTTGTCAGAACTGAAATGTTCAACCTGAAACAAACTTAGCTAACTGGCTGAATGTGTCCAGCATTTTTTGTTTTTACTTTGGTTTTCCAACATTTAAAAACCTGCAATTTTTTAATTCCCATTTAGTAGTTCATTGTCCATCGTAACTTATGAAAGCATGCAGTCCTTTTTCTCCCCATACTTACTGGTGAAATGGAGCTCCATTGGTTTAACTTTGGTAAAATGGACAGTCAATAAGTTACCATTGATGGTTAGACCTTAATGAAATCATCCAGCAAATTTGATGATATCTTCAAGAGGTTTGCTTCAAATATAAAAGGAAAAGCATCTTATAACTCAAGAGTCCTTTTGTGCTCTTCAGTTCTGTTCATTAGGTTACTATTCATGTTGAGGGTAATGGAATTATGCCATGATTCTATGATCCTGCAGCCTGTGCTCCTAAAGAATGCATGTTATGGAGATCATGTGCTGCATGCATCATGTGAGTGGCATATCTACCCAGCAAGATGGCGCTGGAGTGTGGCAACTCATTGCAAGCTGCTTTCTTCAGATCTACTCATTACTTCTACTATAATCGTTCTACTCTTTTAAATTTAAATTCTATGTACACTTTACTCTGCATTCTGTTATTATTTTACCCTGTACTACCTCAATGCACCGTGGAATGAATTGATCTGTATGAATGGTATGCAAGACAAGTTTTTAACTGTACCTCGGTTCAAGTGACAATAATAAACCAATACCAATACCAACCAATACTGAGAGCATGGAATCACAGAAAAGCATTTAAATGTTTCTGTGGCTTCCATTCATAGTGAGGATCCCCTTCTACTATATCCCCTCCAACAGGACCTTTATTCTTGCATTGAAGAATGTGGACATCCTTCAACTTTGACTCATAGAGAGATACAGCGCAGAAACAGGCTCTTCACCCACTGAGTCCGCACCGACCATCAACCACCTATTTACACTAATCCTGCATTAATCCCTACACTAATCTCATTTTTTTTCTCCTTATGTTCTCATCAAGTCTCCCAAGATCCTACCACTCACCTACACACTAAGGGCAATTAATTTATCAACCTGCAAGTCCTTGGGACGTGGGAGGAAACTGGAGCACTCAGTGAAAACCCAAGTTGTCACAGGAAGGACGTACAGGTTAGGAGCTGTGGGCATGCTATGATGGCGCAGGAAGTGTGGCGACACTTGCAGGCTGCCCCCAGAACATTCTTAGCAACGCAAAAAGACGTATTTCATTGTGTGTTTCGATGTACATGTGACAAATAAATATCTTGTATCTTGAAGAACATGCAAACTCCATGCAGATAGCAACCAAGATCACCATTGAATCCAGGTCTCTGGAGCTGCATGGCAACAGCTCTACTAGCTGCACTCCTGTGCCACCCTTTGGCTTTTGACTCTGCTAACGCTGGAGTATTCCAAACCTAAATGGAACTGGGCAAGTGCAGGCACAATGACCAGAAGCAGAGCAGGGTCTAGGAGGTATGCAGCCACTCCTTGCAGATGCATAACAATTCCTGATCTCTAATCTCACTAAAATCAATCTCACTCCAATGAGAACTCAGATTTTATTGAATAGTTATTCAAAGAAAAACATATTGACTCTCCTATATGCTAAATCCAATTGCATTTCATCACATCTTGCTCACATTCTTACTCCTGCAAATTATTTTATTTGTTAATAAAAACAGCAGTTTAACTGAGAGAAGGTGATCTAATCTGTTGTCTAGACTGCCCAGAGCCCCCAGGAATTACTTTGGCTTAGGAATGAAAACAGTCCAAATGTGTGCAGTGCTAATATGAGATACCTATTGAAAATTTGGATTCAGCTTACAATTATGGGCTAATTGATGATGATTATCATGATTTAAGCATACTGATAGGTGTTGAAACTGACAACTGTGGCGTTAGAACTTGTGATGATTACAGATATAACGCCAGGAAGATTGTATGCAGTCTGGATATATGTAGATCACCGTAATGGCTCCCCTATCATAAGAAATTTAATGATGTGACACATGTACCCAAGATAAGATCCCATTTTATATGCACACTTCTTAATAACTGCATCATCACTACCAGCATCACGACTCAACACACTGTACCCACTGTCACATTGTGCAGTGGCATTCACACCCCCACACTTGCATCCTTCACAAGCTCAACTTCTAATTGGGCACATTTTACAATTCCACAACTGTGCGAAGGATTACACACAGAGTAATACACCCAGTTTGCAATCAGCATACTTTCTCTTCCAGGAAAAAAAACAGCACATCACAGGGGAGAGCAACACCCCCTTTGAGGAGGTGAATTCCGAGCCATAATCAGGAAAGGCAGCGCAGGGTCTAGAGGTATGTCACCAACCCATCTTCCTTGCAAATGCACAACTGTTCCCAAGCTCTAGTTGCCCCAAAACTAACCTCACTCCAAAGCTCCAAGTTTTCACCATACAGATCTTACAATAGTGATCATGCATGCTATGTCCCAACCTTACCATTGCTTGCAGCAGCAAATGGAAACAGCACCAGCTTCGTGTTCCATTCCAAGACACACACCATCCTAAACTTGAAAAATATCACTGTACCTTCATTGTTGCCAAGCCAAAACCCTGGTACTCCCTAGCTAGCAGCAGAGGATAAGTACCTTCATTGCATATACTGCCATAGTTCAGGGCAATTAATATGGGAAATGAATTCTAGTCTTACCAGCAACATTCACATTCCAGAAATGAATAATGAAAAGGAAAGGATTGAATAAGATTATGGACCTCTGATGGAACCTAAGTCATGGAATATACAGTACATCATGTCTCAACACTGGAGCCTGATGGTGAACAATGTCTGTCAAAGTGGACCTTCTATCAGATCCCTCCCTAGTCCTGGTAGACTCCCTGTCCCACTCCCTCCTCCTGTGACTCTGGAGCTTGACCCCCTGGCACAACTTTGGGGTAATAAGAGTCTTTCGCAATCTGTAGATGATAAAGCCTTCAGCAAACCACCATGTATCGGGCCTCCTCCTGAGTGGTTAGGGCATCACACCTCAGCTTCAGGATCTCAATGCTTAATGACATTCCGGGTGGCTGGGTTCCTCTCACTGTGAGAGGCTGCTCTGCTGGTATCTCATTCTCAGGGAAGTCATAAATCAGAGCATTAGAGCTCATCCCTCATCAGCCAGTAGCCAGATATGCATATTGCATTAGGGCTAAAAGATCAATAATGCATGGATGCTGTTGTTTAGAGAACAATATTTACTTGCATAATGAACAGCCAGCAGTGGCATAAAGCTGTACAATGATAGAAAAGAAACACCTCAGGGTTTAAATGAGGGGTTTCCATGTGTAACTAGGGCTTTCTGGACAATTGGGAATTAAACAATCCCGTTAAATAGTAGAGCTCAGTCTCAGGTCTAGTCTGGCAAAAGGCAATAATATATATAAATTTTCTTGGGAGCAGGCAGAGCCACAGAGACCTTCCTTTTTCAGAAATGCACAAATGATTATGACATGTGTCTTCTATCAGCTGTGATAACCTGTAATGTTCCAGTAACATAAGAACAAAGTGCTGTTGTTATCTTGACAGACAGGCAATACAGTCCTGGTATTACTGCAATAGAATATTCGTTCCATGAGACAATCCTAGTAAAACTGAACCTGCTTCACCAAAGCTCATCTACGGGTACCCTGGTTAAGGCCTCCTGCTGAGTACCCACTGCTCACATTGCTCTGCCTAACCCCGTCTCCTCCTTCTCCTCCTCATACAGCAATAAACTGCCCAAGACCAAGCACACCCTTTCTTCTGGTGACTGTTATAAAAGGTAAAGAAGCACACCATTCACCTTTTCAGAAGTCCTGGAAGAATAGTGATAACAAGTGCTGAAAGTCAAGGCAAGGTGTTCAAGCAAAGTGGAGTTGGTAAATCTCAATCTGCAAGTTAATTCTGAAATCTAAGCATGACTCCAAATATTGCTCAAAATACTCTGCAATGACTTGTTTACCATTGTTCAACTGATCTCTGCTGGGAGGGATGGTTAACTGAAATATTACCCACTAAAATAGTGAGCAGCCTCTTGAATAAGCATCAGTGGGCATCTTGCCAATAATAATCATCCAGACACAATTCAGCTGCTATTCCAAATTAGCGTCTGGTGCTGAAGACCAACCAAACCAGTGTTGCTGCTTAAAGTCCCATTTTGACACCTAATGGTTCTGGTGTAATACCCACCACATTGCCAGCCTATATGTTCTCAGTAAGCAGCTTAGAACAACAGGATGAATTATGAAACAAGGACAGTATTGGCTGACACTGTGCAGCAAAAGACAGGGCTTTCAGTCTGCATGGGGAGCCACCCGCTGACAGAAATTCTCAGCAGGTCTTTAACTTGAGAAAAAGATTTTGAAAACAACTCAAATTGTAACTGATATTCAAACCACCCTGAAGAAAGAAAGCTCAGAGCCAAACAAGGGAAGAAAACAAACAGCAGCAAACAAAAAAGAACATGTTGTCATGCTTAACTTTTAAAAGAAAGATCTGCATTTATATAGCACCTTTCACATCATCCACTGAAATTATTTGGAAATGTAGTCGCCTTTGGAATGTCAGATAAACAGCAACCAATTTGCACACAGGAAGCTCCCTCAAATGAACTGCGATAAATAATGTTTCATAGTTCACATTTCTTTACCACAGAGAAGGAGGTCATTTGGCATCAGGTCCATGCCGAATCTCAGATAAATTAATCCCACTCCCCCACTTATTTCCCTGTAACCAATTCTCTGTTTTAGTGATATTATTTGGAGGATTGGTACTGGGCAGGGTATTGGGAAGAACTGCAGAGTGTAGTGCACTCAGCCCAATACTTCATGGGCATATCCCTCCCCACCATCGAAAGTATCCACATGAGGCAATGCCTCAAGAAGGCAGCATTTATCATCAAAGATCTCCACCATCCAGGCTATGCCATCTTCTCCCAGCTACCATTGGGCAGGAGATACAGAAGCCTGAAGTCCCATACCACCAGGTTCAAGAACAGCTACTTCCCTTCAACCATTCAGTTCCTGAACAACCCTAATCACTACCTCAGTGTAGCAACACTTTGACCACTTTGCACTACAATGGACTTTTTTTTTGTTCTAATTGTGATCTTTCTTGTATAAGTATAACTTATGTTTAATTTATGCTTTTCTTGTGAATGTTGTGTCTCTAATGCTATGTGCCTGTGATGCTGTTGCAAGTAAGTTTTTCATTGCACTGGTGCATACATGCGACTATAAACTTCACTTGACTTCATTCAAACTCCCCTGCTTTTTTCCAGAATTGTACCACGGGATATTTTACATCTCCTGAGAGTGCAAGCAGGGATTTGGTGTGACATTGCAACCATTAGCTGGAGTACCAGTCAAGATTTTCATGCTTAAATCCCTGGTGTAGGATTTGAACCTGGAACTTTTATTCAGAAAGCACAAGGGTTACCAACTGAGCAACAGCTGGCACTGGATCATGCACTACAATGTATCATGTTCATAAACTCCAAGGGGGAATAACGAGAAAAAACAGGCTGAAACCTATTTGTAGCCAATTTCAAGGAACTTATCTTCTGATTCTGTAAAGGAATCAAGCAGCCCCAGAAGGTCATGGTTAGTTAATAGTGCATCAGCTGGTGAACTTTAAGCTTTCTACACAGCCTCAAATGCCCCAAGATCCTCTTCCACCGAAACTGGTTAAGCCCATCCTTCAATGAAAACTATGCGGCCATTTTTATCACATCCAGTAGTAAGATTTTCCAGTGACTGCATCACCTTATTCCCATGGAAAAAAGCACTTGCCTTAATCAGAGTGGCAGTTGCTAAACCCATGGCCAGTGGTGAGGCTGAAACCATGGAAGATGATTCCCATTTAATCTTTCCCTCATCTCACTTCTTCTCATCCCACCACTCCTTCTGATTTACAAGCTGCAGGAGATGCCGGCAGGCACCACCTACCCTATCTACTCCCCATGCAATAACCCTGAGCCTGTGCTTTTCTCCTTTCTGACAGCCAGGAACTGCAATCTGACCCAGTAAAGCAAGAGGAAAGCCAAAACAAAATGAAGGAGACCATCATTCAATTGCACACTCCCAGCCACCAGCTTAGGAGCTGACATTTTGTATAGAGGTTAGATTCAAATGGGATCTGTCTTCATTGAGTCACTAGGCGTGAGTTGCCTGCTGCCAAGGTAAGGGGAAAGGATAATGCTGGTGCCCCTTCTGAGAAGACAAGGTCACACATGAGCTAAAGTGTGGAGCACTCAAATGGAATGAGATGGAACAGCCTATACCTTGATGCAGTGTTTCGACCCGAGATGTCGACAATTCCTTTCCTCCCACAGATGCTGCTCGACCCGCTGAGTTCCTCCAGCAGATTGCTTGTTGCTCCAGAATCCAGCAGCTGCAGTCTCTTACGTCTCTACAGAAGAAACTGATGGGTAAACACAGTGAAATGTTGGATGCAGCAGACAGTTGTATGCAGTATCATGTAGTATGGAGGAGTAAAGCACAAATCTTGACATAAATGGGAGATCATTCTTTCCAGCACGGAAGTGAGGGCAGCTCCATTGGCACACTTATGAACCCTGTGTAGTTCTGTAGCTGGTGTCTCAGATCCCATTGAAACAGAAGCAGAAATCACCTATGTTATAGTGAAGGTTGGGACTAAAGCTGAAGCGTTGTAGACTAAAGCTGAAGTGTTGTAGTCTAAAGCTGCAATGCCATCTGCAATCCCCTCCACTGAAAGTCAACACATCCACCAGCTAATTTGTAGTTACTGGGGGACCACAGCAAGAAGGAACCAGGAAAGGAAAGAGAAACAGAAGATACACAAGAAGGGTAATTAATTAATGTCCTTTACCAAATGACATGTTTTGGTTTAGACATTTGGTTTGGAGTTTTAATTTGTGTTGATTTTTTTGTTTTGGCATATTGAGCAAATGGACGCTGTGATTGTCAACAGCCGGGGAAGGTAGAATTGACGTTCTGTTCCTTAGCATCATGGTCATATGATTTTCTTCCACAAACCATTCAGTCAGCAAGAGATTATGTGTGTGGGTTATTTGTTCGCCCTCTTTCTTCTTACCCTCTTCCTGCTCCTCCTCTCTGTTCCCATTTCCCTTCTCCATATACAATTGTTCCACATTGATGGCAAGATCTGAATACCTCATTGGCAAGGTTAGTCTGCATACTGCAGGCAACTGTAATAAAAGTTCACAGCAACATTGGCATTGACAACTGCTGGCAATGCGGTCCCTGTCCTGCTCTAATGCTGCAGCTGTGGCTTTAGTAGGTGTCAGATTTTCACAAGGACACCCTTACAGAAGTGCGTCGTGTATTGCTTATTGCTGAGATTCAGCTGGACTACAGCTTGCGAGGATATGACCTTCTGCTCACCTCATTCTCTTTCAATTGCTCTATCTGCCCTCTGCTAATTCTCCCAAACAAATTGAGGAATGCCAACTTAATGCACTCTTTTCTGGAAGCAATTAGTCTGTGTAGAAGCCTGAAGTCAGAATAAAGTCTTTAAGCTCTGCTTCTTTTTGACTTTACTGGCACCAGGGACGTCCAGAAAGCAGTGAACAACTATATGATTGTAGCAGTAGACAGTGAAAATCGTTCTGCAATTTGCTGCAGATGATTCCTTTAAATGTCTCCTTTTCCCTGCAGCTGAATGTAGGTTCAGCTGGCTGAGGTTAAAAGAATGCAATAGTTGGAGTGGTCAATGCCAGTTTGGCAGCACTTGCACTGACCAATATTGCAAGTTGACTGACATCATTATCAAGCTACTTACTCATTATGACCTTGATTTTGCGGTCATTGGCAAATAACGATGCTTGTACTTGAAGTTGACAGGTGATACCAAGACATGACAGTGGCCTGGACTTCTCCTTTTCCAGATGCCGTCATGCATTGGTTCAACTGGGCCCCTTGGTTTTCAGCAAGTGATGTCATCAAGGTGGTTGAGCATTAAAGGATATTCCCAGACAAACCGGAAAAGAAAATGCCCAATACTTTAGCCAATATTTCACAGAGCATGATATGAAAACTGGAAAATACACATAAGATAGGCAGAAGCTGGAATTTCTCAAATGAATTAGGGCTGTTTATCAATTGTACTTAGTGGGTGCAATTAATTGTACACAAATTAGCACATTCTTTTTTAGTGCCTGTTCATCCCACCACTGTGTGAATGCACACAATCTTTTTCCCAGGGGTGGTGAATGTACATGGTCTTTTTCCCAGTGTTGGGGAATCAAGAACTAGAGGACATAGGTTTAAGGTGAGGGGAGAGAGATTTAATAGGAACATGAGAGATAACTTTTTCACCCAGAGGGTGGGCCATATATGGAATGAGCTGCCAGAAGAAGTGATTGAGGCAGGTACATTAACAACATTGAAAAGGTACTTGGACGGGTACATGGAAAGGAAAAGTTTAGAGGGATATGGGCCAAATGTGGGCAAATGGGACTTGCTTAAATGGGCATCATGGTTGGCATGGATCAGTTGGGCCCAAGAGCCTGTTTCTGTGCTCTATGACTCTAAGACTCTATGACACTCTGTAAGATCCAGTCTTGCTTCATGTTATATGTCTCTGGGACAGCGGTTGTCCTGGAATTTCTCAAACTCTGAATGACACTCACCCCTTCTGCTTCAACTCATGCAGATGGAATCGTAAATGGAAACTGGATCCTCATGAACTACGATTCTGAGAAGCTTTTGATCCTGGAGGTGTGGCCAATACACCATTCCCACTCAGAGCTAATCAGTGATGCTCTTGCCCAGAGGACCAGTCTCTCATTGGCAAGAAATAAAGCCCACACGCGTTGGCAGTCAGAGGCAGTTAAATGAACTGGCGGTGGCATCTGTGGGTGCAATGGTGGTGGCAGTGGAGGACAATGCTGGGATTCATCATTGAGTCACACAACATGTCTACCCATTTCCACATCTTCCAGATTTAGATAGTAGAATTTGAGAAGGTCTTTCATTTGCAAAAATAAACCAGTACCTTCTGGAAGCAGAATTAATGGTCTGGAACCAGCTCAAGCCTTCTTTACTGGATCCTACCAGTCAACAGACCTACCTTGCTGTAACACCATCAAAAGTAGGCACTTTATAGCGTGTAGAAGGTTGAGGGGTGACCTTATAGAGGTTTATAAAATCATGAAGGGCATAGATAAAGTGAATGGCACAGTCTTTTCCTCATGGTAATGGAGTCCAAAACTCGAGGGCATAGTTTAAAGTGAGAGGGGAAAGATTTAAGAAGGATCTGAGGGCCAACTTTTTCACACGGAGGGTGCATATATGGAATGAGCTGCCAGGGAAAGCTGTAGAGACGGGTACGTTAACAACATTTAAAAGGTACTTGGGCAGGAACATGGATAGGAAATGTTTAGTGGGTTATGGGCCAGCTCACTAGCTCAGTTAGGCAACTTAGTTGGCATGGATGAGTTGGGCCGAAGGGCCTGTTTCAGTACTGCACAGCTTTATGACTCTATAACAGTGCAATCAAAACTGCAAATAATTATGACTAATTTTCAAAATCATGTAATTAATTGTTGATCATTTTATAATGCTCCTTTTTTTGAAAAATAAAATACAACACTTTTTTTATTTTAAGGTCCATTATGTTTTAAAGTTTTCTATGGATGGAATTACAATCAACATAGGTTTTTAAGGGCCAGCAAGATTGATAAGATGTAATTATGTCTTAGACTGCCAGTTAAATAAAACACCCATATCACATGAAACAAAGCTTACCTTTTGCAGGGTATTTACCATTAGACTAATGTGTAAACACCTGAAAGTTTCAAATTATTAATTTCCCTTGATTACAGTGGAGAAGACACCAGGAGAATTTGCAGTGGCAACAACTTTGGGATCTTAATATTAACTTTGGCATGCATGGAAATCCCAAAAATTCTTGTCAGTTCCAACGTGTGATGTCCACAAATGCCAAAGAGTCTTGCCTCATCACAACTACCATAGCCAGGCTGCTGCAATGTCATTAATGACGTTTATTATCTTTCTGCCTCTCTCACTAGTTTAACCTGAACAACGTCATGGCTGAAGAACCAATTTTAAACAATCTGTACACTGACATATTGATCCTTTTTCAGTCCCAGAATTCTGGAAAGAAGTCAACTGGCATGGAATGTAATAGTGGGAAATAGATGTGACAAAAATCTATGAAGTAGATAATACCTCAACCACATTCAGGAAGCTAATACAACCCACTCTGCACAAGTAGAAGTCTGTTTATCAATGACTGAATCAACTTTGTATACATACAACAGATCAGGTATCAACTAATAGGTGGAATGGACTGATGATACTTGATTAGAAAAGCAGTTGACATTGGAAATCTGAGTAAATAAAATTGCTGAAGAGAGATTAGGAGATGGGAAAAGTTAGGTTTTGACAAAAGGCCTCTAACCAAAACAATAGCCTAAAATTTTAAAAACAGTTGACATTTGGAATGTCAAAGCAGGAATAAAGGAAGTTTGTTTCATTTTTATGCTTTAAAATAGAATAAATAGATGAACTGAGATGGTGGAGGACATGAAGGAGGGTGTAAATATGACTCTGCAGTAAAACTATTGGTGAAGTTATCAACACTCACTGTTATCAATGTAAACCAGTCATTGTCATCTATCATACACTTGTGTCGTCACACCTGAAAATCTGAAGGATGCTGTCTTGGTTGTCTTGTTTGTCCAGAAGCTACTCTATATTTCTCTGAATTGAATTGGGGGGAAGAGTGTTAAGCTTTGGTATGTTTACCACTAAACTCACTGGAAAACTAACATGATCAGTTTGATCATAGGACAATGTTTCTGGCACTGAAAATTAACTTTTACAAATACGTGGTCCAATTTTTTCATATTTTGAGTATTGTAAGATTATTTTTAATAATTAAAAACACCTTTTTTAATGCATGTTGTGTTTTTAACTGTTTTCTCTGTACATGGTGAAGTACAAATTAACTAAGTTATGCTTCCTTGTTCAGACTCTGACTGCCTCAATAAGCATCTTCGGTCTGATTGGTTAAAAGATACACAGTTCCTCTCAGAGGGCAGTATATTGAAATGTCTTTTTAAACTCCACAAGTTACCCAAAATGTGTGGGCAATTGTAAGTGCAATGAATGAATGAGTTGTCTGTTCATGGCAGATTATGAAATCTTGCTATTGATACTCCTTTTTTGGATGCTAAGGAATGTGCTATTAATTTTGACACTTTCAGTTTGGTTCTGTTCTAAATATTAGATTGTTTGATTTTTGTTTCTAGGTCTGGAGTGCAGAGATAATACTTGATCTGTTTCTGTGGAATAAGCAGCATCGGTGCAGTGAGCCAGAATTTTTTGCAGATGATCACCTGCACCTACTCACTGTTGGCCGATGAAAAACATCCAAGCATACCTTTTGTGGATCTCCCAAGGTACGTGCCAGCCTGATCCACAATGTGAGACCTTGTGCAGCACAGTGCCTTATCCAAATAAATGTGGTCACAAGGTGGGTACAGAACAAACCCTGTCTACAAAACATCTGGAAAACTTTAACAGCCAGCTAAGTTTGCATTGTCTCTGAAATTCAGAATCGTTCGAAAACTATTACAAGTCAAACAACTGAACTCTTTAAAAAATAATTATTTAAAAATGATCAAAAACTAAAATCACCAATTATAGTTAAAAAAAATTAAAATATTTAACTAAAGTCAACTAATGCAAAACAAACCTACTCAGGAATCCAAAGTTAATAAAATTTACATGGAGAACTGCCAGAAGGTCCTTACAGAGTCCTGCCTCTATCAATTTAGTCTTGTAGAATCCTTTTGTATGTCAGTGACTGAGAGATGACTATGCATTGGAGTTGAAAACAGAGCGAATTCTGCGCTATTGTGACACCAAGTGGAAAATACTGGAACTATATTTTCTCCAGTGAAGCTTATGGAATAGAGGTCCCTATTCTTCCTTCTTCTCCTTAGGCAGCCCCTTGCTGTCAGATCTGATTTGCTGCAACTCCAATTCTGTTAGTTTTGAGGTGACTGATGTGGGACCCAAGGGAGCAGGTGGGGCCTGAAAATTGGGAGGGTGGGTGGGTTGTCAAGTGGTGAACTCCTTCCACTATTTATGCTTAGCTTCTGTGTGATCCCAGTGAAGTTCCCAATGTCATCCCAAATATTTCTTCTTCATATTGAACGGTCATGAGCCAAGGATTCTCATGAGTCAATGGGGATGTTACACTTTGTCAAGGAGACTCTGAAAATGTCCTTAAGTCTTTGTTTCTATCCACCTGGTGATCTCCTCCTGTGACGTAGCTTGGAAGAGAGACCTTGTTTCGGAAGCCTGGTGTTGGGCATGTGAACAACATGGCCTGCCCAACAGAGCCCACAGAACCCACAGAGTGTAATTAGATAAGATAAGATATCCTTATTAGTCACATGTATATTGAAACACACAGTGAAATGCATCATTTGCATAGAGTGTTCTGGGGGCAGACCGCAAGTGTCACCATACTTCCGACGCCAACATAGCATGCCTACAACTTCCCAACCCGTACGTCTTTTTGAATATGGGGGGAAACCGGAGCACTGGGAGGACACGGGGAGAATGTACAGACTCCTTACAGATGGCAGTAGGAATTGAACCCGTGTCACTGGCGCTGTAATAGCGTTACACTAACCGCTACACTACCACGCCTGCCCTTGCTCCTTGCTCCTTGCTGTTAGCTGTGGAGAGAAGGCCGATGTTGGTTTTCTTATCATGCCAGTCGACTTGAAGGATTTTGTGGAAAAAGCACTTGTGGCACCTTAAAATCTCCCATGCTTTGAGGTTAATACTGCAGGTAGTCCATCTCTCAGAAGCATAAAGGACAGCAGGAGTTACTATTGCCCAGAAAACCATGAGCTTTGTGCTGGGATTGAGATCTTGATCTTCAAATACTCTTTTCCTTGGCCAGCGAAAGGCTGTGTGGCACACTGAAGGCAAAAGTGAATTTCATTATTGATGTCGACCTTTGTTGGAAGCGGGCTCCGGAGATACAGAAAATGGTCCTCATTTTCCAGGGTCTTATCAAGGGCCTTTATTGTTGAGGCCTGGTGTTGTTTAGAAGGGGCAGAGTGGTGAAGAGTGCTCGTTTCGTGGACATTTTGTACAAGTTGATGATGACTCAGAGCTTGGCCTCTGAACTTGCACAGATGCAAGCATCATCTGCATCCTGTAGCTCGATAACTTAAGTTGGAGTGACCTTATGGATTGGAAGGGATCTGAGGGGCAGCTTTTTCACGCAGCGGGTGGTGGGTATGTGGAACGAGCTACCACGGGAAGTGGTAAAGGTAGGTACAATTGCAATGTTTAAAAGACATTTGGGCATACATGGATAGGAAAGGTTTAGAGGGGTTCGGGCCAAACGCAGGTAAATGGGATTAGCTCAAGTAGGCAACTTAGTCGGCTTGGACAAGTTGGGCCGAAGGGCCTGTTTCCCTGCTGTATAGTTCTATGACTCTCTGATTCATTGAGGTGATGCAGATTGAACAGTTTCCCATTTATCCTGTAGATTAGCTTTACTCCAATGGGAAGCTAACTGGAGCATTGTGGCAAGAAAGACTGAGGGAAGTGCTAGAGGAGTGAAGTAGCCTGCTTGCATGCCTGAGAGAGTAGAGGACAATCTGGGTGTTCCCAAACCGGAAACCATGAAAGAACCCGTAGATCCACTCCTGAATGAAGTCTAGGATTGTGGCGTTCAAATCAGGCAACCCTGACCTTTACAAGAAATCGAGATATGACCTCTATAAAGCTATCAGGGATGCCAGGAGACAATACCAGTTCAAAACTGAGTCACAGACCAGCCATTAGTTGTGGCGGGGCTTATATGCTAAAACGGGCTGCAAAATAAAGTCGGGCAGCATCGCTGACAACAGCGCATCCCTTGCCGATGAGCTTAGCGCATTCTATGCACGTTTTGAACACAAGGGGATTGGAATGTCACCACCCACCCCAAAAGCCTCCAATGCACCTGAACCCGTGGTCACCATTGCGGACGTAAAATTAATCTTCCGGAGAGCGAACCCACGGAAAGCATCTGGCCCAGGTGGTGTCCCTGGCTGTGCCCCTGGACCCCGCGCAGATCAGCTGGCAGGGGTATTTGCAGACATTTTTAACCTCTCCCAGATTCAATTTGAGGTTCCCACCTGTTTTAAGAAGACCACTATCCTCCTGGTACCTAAGAAAAGCAAGGTAATATGTCTGCCAGTGGTTACTGACTATCAACCTGTGGCTCTGATATCCAACATCATGAAGTGCTTCGATAGGCTGTTCCTGGCACCCATCAACTCCAGCCTCCCAGACAACCTCGACCCACTGCAATTTGCCGAGAGCCAAAACAGTCGACGGCAGACACCATCTGCCCGGCCCCACACCCATCTCTGGAGCATCTGGACAGTAAAGGCACCTACGTTAGACTATCGTTTACTGACTACAGCTCTGCCTTCAATACTATAATTCCAAGCAAACATCTCCAAACTCCTAGACCTGGGACTCAATAACTCCCTTTGCAACTGGATCCTTGACTTCCTGACCAACAGACCACAATCTGTGAGGATAGGCAGCAATACCTCCACCACAATTATTCTCAACACTGGTGCCCCACAAGGCTGTGTCCTCAGCTCCCTACTCTACTCCCTGTACACTCACAACTGCATGGCCAGATTCTGCTCTAACTCCATCTACAAGTTTGCAGATGATACCACCGTAGTGAGCCGTATCTCAAATAACGACGTCAGAGTACAGGAAGGAGATAGAGAGCCTAGTGACATGGTATCATGCCAACAACCTTCAGAAAGGTGGGGGTGGGGGAGTGTGGTGCACATGCTCCTGTTTACGTCAATGGTGCTGAGATCGAGAGGGTTGAGAGCTTCAAGTTCCTAGGAATGAACATCAGCAATAGCCTGTCCTGGTCCAACCACGTAGATGCCATAGCCAAGAAAACTCACCAGCACCTCTACTTCCTCAGGAGGCTAAATAAATTTGGCATGTCCCCTTTGACCCTCACCAATTTTTATCGATGCACCATAAAAAGCATCCTATCTGGATGCGTCATGGCTTGGTACGGCAACTGCTCTGCCGGTAACTGCAAGAAACTGCAGAGAGTTGTGGACACAGCTCAGCACATCACAGAAACCAGCCTCCCCTCCATGGACTCTGTCTGTGCTTCTCACTGCCTCGGTAAAGCAACCAACATAATCAAAGACCCCACTCACCCTGGACATCCTCTCTTCTCCTCCTTCCTATTGGGCAGAAGGTACAAAAGCCTTAAAGCACAGACCACCAAGCTCAAGGACAGCTTCTATCCCACCATTATAAGACTATTGAACGGTTCCCTAGTACGATAGGATGGACTCTTGACAGCACAATTTACCTCGTTATGACCTTGCACGTTATTGTCTACCAGCACTGCACTTTCTCTGTAACTGTAACACTTTATTCTGCATTCTGTTATTGTTTTACCTTGTACTACCTCAATACACTGTGTAATGAATTGATCTGTATGAACGGTATGCAGGGCATGTTTTTCACTGTACCTCAGTGTGACAATAATAAACCAATTTACCAATTTATCCATTTAGTGGAGGTGGGTATTCTTTCAACATTTAATAAGTATTTAGATGAGTATTTGAAGTGCCTTGGCATAGGCCAAGTGATGCAAAATAGGATTAGCATAGATAGGTACTTGACGGCTGGCACAAGCACAGTGTGCCAAAGGGCCTGTTTCTGCACTTTGTGACTCCAAGGCTCTCTGTGAGACCAGTCTGCACTGAGGTGGGGTTTTCTCTGGATCCACTGATGGGAATTGTGACATGCATGCTACAATGCAGCTAATGTAGGATGGAGAGAGATTTCTGAGGGCAGTCAAACAGTCCGTCTTGACTGAAAGAATCAAAGGCTTTTGCGAGATAAATAGAATAGAATAGAATAGTACAACACAGTACGAGCCCTTCGGCCCACAGTGTTGTGCCAACCTATATAAACCTACTCCACGATCAATCTAACCCTTCCCTCCTCCACACCCCATAACGCTCCTTTTTTCTTAATCCATATGCCTATCAAAGAGTCTTTTAAATGTCCCTACTGTATCAGCCTCTACCATCACTCCAAGCAGTGCGTTCCAAGCACCCACCACTCTCTGTGTAAAAACCCTACCTCTGACATCTCCCCTAAACGTTCCTCCACTCACCTTAAACTGATGTCTTCTGGTATTGGCCATTGCCGCCCTGGGAAAAGAGTGCTGGCTGTCCACTCTGTCTCTGCCTCTCATAATCTTATACACCTCTATAAAGTTGCCTCTCATCCTCCATCACACCAAAGAGAAAAGCCCTAGCTCGCTCAACTTTTCCTCATAAGACATGTTCTCTAATCCAGGCAGCATACTGATAAATCTCCTCTGTATCCTCTCTAAAGCTTCCACATCCTTCCTATTATGAGGCGACCAGAACTGAACGCAGTACTCTAAGTGTGGTCTAACCAGAGTTTTATAGAGCTGCAACATTATCTTGTGGCTCTTGAACTCAATCCCCTGAGTAATGAAGGCAGCACACCATATGCCTTCTTAACCACCCTATCAACTTGTGCGGCAACTTTGAGGGATCTATGGTCTTGGACCCCAGGAACCCTCTGTTCCTCCACACTGCTAAGAATCCTGCCATTAACCACGTACTCTGCCTTCATATTTGATCTTCCAATGTGTATCACTTCACACTTTTCCGGATTGAACTCCACCTGCCACTTCTCCGCCCAACTTTGCATCCTGTTTATATCCCATTGTAATCTACAACAACCTTCCACACTATCCACAGCACCTCCAACCTTCATGTCATCTGCAAACTTACTAACCTACCCCTCAACTCCTTCATCCAAATCACTTATAAAAATCACAAAGAGCAGGGGTCTGTCCCAGAACAGACCCCTGCGGAACACCACTAGTCACTGACCTCCAGCCAGAATACTCTCCATCTACTACCACCCTCTGCCTTCTGTGGGCCAGCCATTTCCAAATCCACACAGCCAAGTGTCCATGGATCCCATGCCTCATGACTTTCAGGATGAGCCTATCATGGGGAACCTTGTCAAGCGCCTTACTAAAGTCTACATACACCACATCCACCACTCTACCTTCATCAATTTGCTTTGCCACCTCCTCAAAAAAACTCAGTTACAGCCTGCCCCACAGAAAGCCATGCTGACTATCCCTAATAAGACTATGCTTCTCCAAATGCCCATAACTCCTGTCCCTCAGAATCCTCTCCAATAGTTTGCTCACCACTGACGTAAGACTCACTGGTCTATAATTCCCAGGATTATCCCTATTACCTTTCTTGAACAACAGAACAACATTTGCCAAATAAAGGCCAAAAAGTGGTTGATGCTCATCCATGCACTTTTCTTTGGAATCCCAGAGATATCAATATGACCCTCTTCAAGAAAAGAGACAAATATGACTCTGGAAACTACAGGGTGGTCTCTCTGCTGTCTGAAACAGAGAAAGTCATGACAAGGGTCCTCTTCATCCACCTACTCCCATTGGCCAAAGAGTTGTTCCCTGAAGTGCAGGTTGGATTTTGGCCATTAAGGAGTACGGGACCTTCCATGAAAGAATGAAATACCAAAAAGTGTTACTCTTTTACGTTCATCCACGCTCTACAAAATATGAAGGAAACTAACAATGGGAAATGGATGACTGTTCCTTTTTTAATCCTGCATAAGTGTATAGGGTCATAGAGTCATAGAATCATAGAGAGATAGAACACAGAAACAGGCCCCTTAGCCTACTGAGTCCACATCGACCATCAACCACCCATTACACTAATCCAACATTAATCCTATATTCTGCCCACACTCTTATCAACCCCCTGATTCTGTGACTCACCGACACAACTTGAGGTAATTTACAATGGCTAATTAGCCTACCAACCCGCACGTGTTTGGGAAGTGGGAGGAAACCAGAGCACCCGTAGGAAACCCACACGGTCACAGGGAGAGCATAAAAACTCCACGCAGTTAGGACCCAAGGTCAGGATTGAACCCAAATCTCTGGTGTTGCGAGGCAGCAGCTCTGCTAGCTGTGCCACTATGCTGTGTTCAAGAGTAATTTCAGTGAAGGAGAATTAATCTACAGGATTGATGGGAACTGGTTCAATTTATGCCAGCTCTACCTTAGAAACAGTCTTCCCAATCTCAGTAGTCGAACAGTGTCAATAGTGTATGCAAGTGTCAGTATGCCAACAGTGCACGTTCAGAGGCTGAGCACATTGTTCACTGAAGCCAGCAAGAGGTTGGGGCATTTGCTCAACATCCACAATATAAAGGCCCTCTTCCAACCTGCCTTGATGAACAACACTGCCCTCCAGCAATAAAGGTTCATGGCAAGACCTTGAAAATGTGAATTACTTTTAATTCAATTTAATTTACTTTTAAAACAAGGAGACACTTGTAAGCAAAGGCAGATATCGATGATGAAATTCACTAATGCCTTCACTGCACAAGGTCAACCTTTGGCCAACTGAGCAAAGTGGTGTTTGAAGATCAAGCATAACACTCAAGGTCTATTCAGCTGCAATAATCTCTTTTTCAATCTTTTTATTAGTTTTCAAATTAATACAGATTAATATATAGCATCAATATTTATACATGTAATACAAAGAGATCAGGATAACAATCATAGCATATATAATCATAAAGAACATTAAAATATTTTTAAAAATCTGTAGATCCAACGATCTCTTAGTAAATGAATATAATATAAAAGAAAGAAAAAGATTTATTATATAATTTTTTTTAAAAAACCCAAATCAATAAAAAAATTATAAACAATATAAACTAAACAAAAAAAACTTCTTTAAAAAAAACAAACAACAAAAAAAAGAAAAAAAACTGGGCTAAGATTTCTCAGTAGAAACAGAGCAATATTATGCCGTCAAGTCCGTTCCTCTAAATTGGAAAGTTATTGAAAGGGGATCTACATCATGTGAAAGTATTGAATAAATGGACTCCAAATATCTTCAAATTTAAGCGAAGGATCAACAGTACCACTCCTAATTTTTTCCAAGTTTAAACATGATATAGTTTGAGAAAACCATTGAAAAGTAGTAGGGGGTATTGGATCCTTCCAGTTAAGCAAAATGGATCGTTTGGCCATTAATGTAACAAAAGCAATCATACGGTTAGCGGAAGGAGATAAATGGCCAGACTCTATCCTTGGTAAACCAAAAATTGCAGTGATAGGGTGAGGTTGTAAATCAATCTTCAATACGTTTGAAATAATGTTAAAAATGTCTTTCCAATATTTTTCCAGAAGAGGACAGGACCAAAACATATGTGTCAAAGAAGCAACATTCGATTTACATCAATCACATATAGGATTTATATGGTTTAAAAACAAGCTAGCTTATCTTTGGACATATGGGTCCTGTGAACTACCTTAAACTGTATCAATGAGTGTCTGGCACACATTGAAGATGTATTGACTAAATGAAGAATTTTCTTCCAAGTCTCTGAAGGTATAGATGTCTGGAGTTCACTTTCCCATTCATTCTTAATTTTGTCTAATGATTCTAGACGTATTTTCATAATTAAATCATAAATTATTGCTATCAAGCCCTTCTGATAAGGATTAGAGCATAGAGCAACACAGCAAGGATACAGGCCCTTCGGCCCATCGAGTCCATTGCCAATCAGGGTGCCCACTCATCTAGTCCCAGTTTCCTGCGTTTGGCCCTTATCCTCCCAAGCCCCACCCCTTCCTCTGGCAGCTCTGTGTGAAAAAGTTGCCCCTCAAGTCCCTTTTAAATTCTTCCCCTCACCCTAAATCTATGCCCCTTAGTTTTTGACTCCCTTTCCAAGGGGAAAAGACTGTTACCGTCCACCTTATGTATGCCAAATCTCATCCCTCTCACCTTCAGCCTATGTCCTCTAGTCCTTGATTCCAAACAGGTTCAGGGACATCAAAGGCATAGGGGTGAAGTTACTGGAGGTAGTTTGACTTCCACCAGAACAGCTGAGGAATTTGTATCCTAACAATTACAGAAATCTGAGCCAAAAAAGAGTAATGTAATAACAAAATTGCTGTAAAAACTCATTGGATTCACCAATGTCCTTTGGAAAAGGAATTCTGCCATTTTCATCCAGTTTAAGTGGGTCTCTAGACCCATGGACACGATTCTTACTGTTCTTTAAAATGGCCCATAAAACAATTAGGGATGGACAATATGTCCATGCCTTGCCAGTAACTCCCATGACCCATGAACAAAAAAAATCATCACCACCCAAGCTGACATGGAAATTGGACTTGGCTGTTATCGAACGGAGTGCCAGCCACTACCCAAGGGTGAAGAGCATGTGTCTAGGTGAAGCCCTGAGAGAGGGGGATAGAAAGGGCTGCTGGCACTGGCCTGGGGGGGGGGGGTGGTGGAGGTAGGTAGGGGGGGAATTCATGTCTTCTGGAAGAAAGGAAAAGCAGGTTGGCAGGTTGGAGGGACACTGGCGGGAGAGGGAGAGGAGAAAAAGTGACAAATGACAGCATCACTGAGGAAAGTGAAGAGGACCTTTACGTAGCATTCACAGGATAGGGTACTGTACTATACCAGAGTGTGGACCATTATCACATCTGCCAGGAATTTAAACTGTTAGTTAAATCTAGAATTAAAAATACCTAATATCAGTAATGGTGACCTTGAATCTACCAATATGTTAAAAAAGACACCTAATCCATAAATGTTATTGAGAGAGGACAATATGCTGTCCTTACCTAGTCTTACCTATTAATAATTCTAAATAAATAGCAATGTGATGTTTAACTACCTGCTGAGATAGCCTAACACTCAGATCCAGGGCAGTTAGGGATAAACAAAATATTCCAAGGAACTAATTATCTTCAAAATTCACCCCTAACATCAAATAGTGATCATATTTAACAGGGAAGACCTAAAATTTTTTCCGTAGTTTCAATTTTGTAAGGTGTCGGAAAAGAGGATATAGTAATTTTTAAGAAATTTCTAATCTGCAAATATCGAAAAAAGTGTGATCTAGGCAAATTATATTTATTAGACAATTGTTCAAAAGATGAAAAACGGTTATCAATGTATAGATCCCGAAAACATACTATTCCCTTCCTTTTCCATATGGAAAAAGCTGAGTCAGCTCTGGATGGATGAAAGAAAAAATTA
Organism: Pristis pectinata; assembly: GCF_009764475.1. NCBI lineage: Eukaryota > Metazoa > Chordata > Chondrichthyes > Rhinopristiformes > Pristidae > Pristis > Pristis pectinata. The sequence goes on from NC_067412.1 coordinate 85,256,880, forward strand.
GATTGAATGGGACTTGACAAATTAAATTTATTCAATCCAAAAAATTTACGAAATTGAAACCATACTCGTATTGTATGTTTACAGCTGCAATAATCTCGTTCTACCAAATGCTCCTGAGACCTGGCCTGGCATAAGATAGTCATTTGTTTAGTCTTCCAGTGGGTTTGTAGCATTTGACAGAGATACCTAAAGGGACTAGAAAAATACCAATGCTGTCTCTGTCAAACCCTAGAAATCCACTGGAAGACTAAGCATCAATATCAGTGCCCTCTGTCAGGCCAACATCAGTGTTGAGTCTGTAGTTACATGCAGTCAGCTCCATTGGACAGGCCACATCGTTCACATCCCCAACACCAGGCTCCTAAAGTGGAGACTGTATTCTGTCACTACAAGGGATTTTCCTCACAGTTTGCTTGTATTTTTTTGGCTAACATGTTAAGTCTGTTAAAACATGTTAAAACATGTTGCCCGATCTAAACAAGTCATAACCTTGTAAATTTCTGTCAAGTGTACTCTCAATCTCACTAGTAGAGAGGAGTATCAGTAAGGGGAGGGTGAATTATCACTCAGCTCTTCTAAGCACCTCCAGAAGTGACAAAGTCAAGAAGGAACCAGCAGCAGAGAACCAGGGTGCCAACTTACCATTATAAGCTTGTTGTGGTTTGGCATGGGCCACTACAATCCAACTCAGGGCTGCGGGCTGGGAAGGATTAAAACCAGCTACGGCTCTTGCTCCTGCTGGTCAGCAAGTGACCCTGCTGTGAAGCTTATGTTAACTTCACATGAGGATAAGGATAGGATCCCATGCGTTATCTCATGGACAATTAACCTGCTGGCACTCAATATCGGGGCTCATATGCAAAGGGTGTGGATCTAAGCAAGGAAGAAGAGGGTGCTTGTGGAATTTTACAATGACAACTGTAAACATTACCTAAAATAAAAACAGAAAATGTTGGAAATACTCAGCAGCTCCGGCCACGTCTGTGGGAAGAGAAACATGTCAATATTTTGAGTTGATGACCTTTTGTCAGAACAGGAGACAAGAGAAGCTTGAAAAGCTGCAGGGAGGGGAAGGGAGGGGGATGTCTTTGAGAGGCTAAGACTGGACCAACCATGGGGATAAACTGTAAACAGGGTTATCTAGTCAATGAGTGAATGGGAGCAGTTAGAGAGGGAGAACATGGACTAGAGAATGTGGGAGTTACAAAATGCAGGGCAGGACAAGACCAGCAGGTCAGGATGGGCATGTCCTCCACTCCCAGAGAGAGAGAAAGGAAGAAACAACATAACAAGCTGAGCTAATATTACAGATGGATGACTGATACAGACCGAAGAATCAAGTTACCTGAACTTGTAGAATTCAATATGGAGTCAATAAGGCTGTAACATGCCCAGACAGAAGATGAAGTGCTGTTTATTCTCTCTCTGGGAAAGGAAGTGCTTCTTCCTTTCTGTCTCTGGAAGTATAAGATATGAACAGCCTGTCCTGCTGGTCTTGTCTTCCTGCTCTGCATTTCACAGTTCCCTCATTCTTTTGTCTAGGATTTTCTGTCTACATTCTCACTCTCTAACTGTTCCCATTCACTCATTGACCTGACAATCTTGTTTACGGCTTATCACCATGGTCACCCCGGTTTTAACCCTTTGAGAGATGTTCACCTTCCCCCACCCTCCCTGCAACTTCACAAACTTCTCTTGTCTCCTTTTCAGTTCCGATGAAGGGTCACCAATCTGAAACATTGACTCTGCTTCTCTTCCCACAGGTGCAGCCTGGCCTGTTGAGTATTTCCAGCATTTTCTGTTTTTATTTCGATTTCCAGCATCTGCAATTTTATTTTTATTTCCACTTACCAATAAACAATACTAACTTTTCTTTTTCATGGAAATGTCTGGGTAGGTTTCCTTCTTTGACTATTCATTGCTTCTCTGTATCATCCTAATCCTAGTAAATGCATTCATAAGGCTTTGCATGTAAATTGTCTCCAAATAATTGCCAATATCTGTTTTGTTCAATATGGAAGACATCATTCAGCACTGTGACATAATTCATCTTTCTGATTTTCTCACACCCATCTCTCAGACTGCATTATATTTTATCCCATGACACTTTAAATTACACAAAATATTTTTTTCCTTAGGGCTCTCAGACATTGCTTGTGAGTAAGAATACAGCTGAGACACAAGATTAAATGTTTTAGGCTATTGACACAGTAAGTACCAAATATAACCACAAGAGGACATGGTATGCATTGTTTCTGTTACATTACTTCACATCAGCACACATGAAACATGCACCTGACAAACTTTTATCCAATCTTCTCTCACAAATTTAACTTATGGATGTTGCAATCGTTTGAAAATGGACCTCCTGTGACAATCAGCTTTCCAGAAATCTGTTCTAACTGAATTACGTTCTTACAAAACTAATTGTGATATCCAGTAACTCTATCATCAGCTCGAATCTGGTTGCTGAATTTTTAAAGGCAAAAAAAAATCTGCTTCAAAGATCGAATTGAAGAAGCTCATCAAGCAAAGCGAAAGCAGACTGCAAGACTGAAGGGTTAAGTGCATGCAATGTGATCTGAAGCAAAGCTCAAAGCCAGGGAGAAGATCAGTGTACCTAAAAAGATTCTAGAGAAGGAAATCAAGCATTGGAGACCATTTAGCCTGAGCTATTCAAAGCATGTTCTGATGAACATTATCCCTGTGCTAATGATACAAGAGACTGTCTGGAAGAAGCTGGGTATGAAACAAGCACCTAAGAAGAGTGAAGTACTGCATAATGTAAAACTGAAGCCATTATAGTAATAAATTTATTTATAGCAAAGAAAAATATTAAAAGTAGTCTAGACAAAACTCTATCTTTAAATCTCTTAGCAATTCTACACGACCTGAAGTTAAAAGGAATGGCTCTATATTGTAAATAACTATATTATATTATTATTATATTTTATTTACAGCGTGGTAACAGGCCCTTCCGGCCCAACGAGTCTGCGCTGCCCATTTTAAACCCAATTAACCTACCCGTACGTCTTTGCAATGTGGGAAGAAACTGGAGCACCTGGAGGAAACCCACGCAGACATGGGAGAACATACAAACTCCTTACAGACAGCGAAGGGAAAGGAACCACGATCGCTGGCGCTGTAATAGTGCTGCGCTAACCGCTACACTACCGTGCTGCCCAAAAATATGGAACGCTTCATGAATTTGTGTGTCATCCTTGCGCAGAGGCCATGCTAATCTTCTCTGTATTGTTCCAATTTTAGTATATGTGGATTTTTGTTATAGTAGTTTTGCAGAAGGAACACCCAGAAATACAGGCTTTGAGATTGACTTGCATGGTCTTTATACATTGGTACTTCAGTGACATGTTGAACTGAGGTATGTGTTTTCCACTAAGGCACTTGACTCCAGGGGATTGTCTTTTAGGCAACTCCAAACACAAATAATCTGGCAGTGCTGTGAAGCACTGTTGTAAGTGAAGATGCACAAATTATAGAAACAACTACTGTACCTTTCTGAAATGCTGATTGAAACAGAAATGCCCAACCTTTTCAGCTTTGTAATAGCAAATGTTAAAAATTAATTCTTCTCAAATTACGTGGCATATAGACATGAGTGAACAGAGTTTTACTCATGCTTGCAAGCACACATGGACAGAACCCCACTTTGATTTAGTGAGTTAATTCAGTTCTGCCAGTTCTACATTCCTTTTAAGTAGCAATGTAAGGTGGAAACAGCACAGTTTTACACTGCATTTAGAGTACTGTTTTGAGTACTATTGTAATTTATCCTTCTACTGATGTACCAATGAAAGTCTTTTAAAAGTTATCACTTTCTGTAAATATCAGGGATATGTCACATAAACATTCATGTGAATGTATTACTAACATACCTGAAGATGGTCTGAGGCTATTTTACAAGGGATAAACTGTATATCTGTACTGATTTTCCACATATTCAGCCAGAGACGCAAGGATTCATCAGTGGAACTATTTCTTGTCAGGTTTGACACAAGTTATTTTGCCATCAGTAGCAGATACATTTTACATAAAACTTTCACACATCCAAAATACTCATGGCAACTCCCACAAAATGATATGCTTCAGTCCAAGTTTCTCATCGTTATAGGTGGTCCTATTACCTTATTCTTCAGGCTCCAGTTTCATTGCACCAGTTTGGATCTTTGTACAAAATAATTACATTGGCAGCTATAATGATAAGCTAGATTAAAACTAAATAAAATGATATTAAGGTATTGAAGAATTCCCCCTTGATCGTTGAAGGGGTGTTGTGTCATATGGTGAGGTGCTAATCAGTAATGTATTTCTGTCAGAACCACTGATGGAATTGTCCATTGTTGAATCCAATGCAAGGAAAAGCTGTAACTTTGTGCAGAGAGGGGAGAGGAGAGAGGGGAGAGATTTGATAGGAACCTGAGGGGCAACTTTTTCACCCAGAGAGTGGTCAGTATATGGAATGAGCTGCCAGAGGAAGTGGTTGAGATGGGTATATTAAAAAGTTTCAAAAGGTACTTGGACAGGTATATGTATAGGAAAGGTTTAGAGGGATATGGGCCAAATGCGGGCAAATGGGACTAGTTTAGAAGGGAATCTTGGTCAGCATGGACCAGTTGGGCCAAAGGGCCTGTTTCCATGCTGTGTGACTCTATGACTCTATGGTGGTGAAGGATTGCTGACATGTAGTATCCAGAGGAAAATGCCAGGGGCCCACAGCTGTTTATGGAATTATGTCAACTGAATCTCTTTCTCAAAGTGGCAAGTTTCATTAAAAATAGCTGGATTACTTCAAATAGTTTTAATAAATAGTAAAAGTGAAAAGACTACCATTCATCACCATGCAGCAGGATACTTAAGGAAATGTTTTGCTAGGGTAAAATTAGATTTTATGAACTGAACTGTCCTACAGGACTGGAAAAGACTATCATGATAGAAAAAAGGTGAAGCTGTCAGCAATTGCCATTATTAGTATATAAAACTGACAGCAAACTCTGATGTCTGTACATATACCGTTGAATCAATTAAGCCAGAAGCTCCTTTTTCCAATATCCTGTTTCCACACAGAGCGTGGTGTTAAAGTCTTCAGGATGGAATCACTTAGATTTGTTGTGAAATTCAATTATTTACTGCACACATTATTCTCACTCCATGGAGCAATGATAAACTCAAGCATTTGTCAATTAGGAGTTGTTGATTATTTTAACAACATGCCAACTCGTAATTACTGCTGAACAACCTCTCCATCCCAGAAAAAAATAATTTCCTATGTATGGAATATTTCTGCATCAAAAGAAAATTTAAAAATTGAACATTTTTAACGAAATTATTAACTTTAAACCTCTTGTTCTGATACTTTTTTTTCATAAGCCCCCAGCATATGTCACATCCTTTGCTTTCTGTACAATGAATTATATTTCCTGAAATTTACTTCCAACTTTATTATCTGTGAACATTCTTCAACATGACCAGCTAATCAGCCTGCTCTGTTGCTGAAGGGCACAGATAATCAGCAGAAGGTACGAAATTCAAACCAACATTGCAAAAGAGGAAATTTACACTGTAAGTCTTGTGAAATAGTTTAATTGTGGTCAGCAGTGGTGCTATCTCCAACTGCCAAATTTAAGCAAATGTGAAGTAGTCACTTTTATATTTGTAAAGGTATTGAAATATATAACATATTATAAACCTATTTAAGATTTAGTTAATGCACTAAACTAGAGTTTCACAGATTCTCCATTTCTGTTCATTTTAAACCAGTGAATGAAAAAGTACTTGGTCGGGCTGCATTAAACTTCTTCCAGAGAAACATTCCCTCTGATCTTGGACAGATAAAACAGAGTTATACAGCACCGAGAAAGGCTCTTTGACCTTCCATGTCCATACCAACCATCAAGTGCCCATCTATTAATCCCATTTACCATGCCTTGGCAAATCAAATGCTTGTCTAGATACTTCTTAAATGTTGTAAAAGTGTCTGTCTCAACCATCCCCTCAGGCAGTGCATTCCAGATTCAGACCACCATCTGGGTGAAAAGAATTCCTCCTCAGATCCCCTCCAAAGCTCTTATTCCTTACCTAAACCTATGCCTCCAAGCTTTAGATACATGTGCTATGGCAAAAAGTTTCCTACTATCTACCCTATTATTGCCCCTCATAATTTTGTATACCTCGATCAGATCCCCTCAGCTTCCTCCACTCCAAACCTTGTGATTCATTATATAAAAAAACAATTTCTAATGTTAGATTTGTTTTTACCTGTAATTTAGTGTTTTTTTTATTTTAAAATCTGATAAAGGGATAAATATTTAATAGTCAGTGTATATTTACACTCTCTCTCTCCAACATATATAGTGATTAATCATCCATTTACATTTTGGATTACTTTTTGTGCTTGTGTTCCAGAAATTTCTCCACATAGATGACTGATTGCTTTGCTCCTCCACAGCTTCTGAGCTCATGCTATTAAGAACGTATTCCAGTTCTGGATAAGTGGGCACCGGAGTTGCAGTGAGTCGAACAGAGGCCAGTGGTGTGGTTGGTAACATATGCTATTTGACAATGATTTCACTCACCTTGCCAAATCACATGAGATCCTCATTTTACTTTCTGTGGTGATCCATGTTCTTGCAGGAGCAATCAGTCCTGCATTTGACCTTGACTCCCACTTGACCTGTTGAACTTGCAGTCTGTCCCTTTGCAGATGTAGATTATCCATCTTGTCCACATCCTCCCAAACAGCGTCTGAAAACCCTGCTGCTTGTTCTCTTGCATCATCAGGCATATCACAAAATAACTCTGCCCATTTTTCAAAAGATTCACATCTTTTCTTGCAACAGCCAGCACCTGCCCTTTAAGCTGTGCAGCCTGCCTTTAAGTATCAACATCTACCTGCTGATGAGTGCAGTCAATGAGCAATTCAGGTAGAACTCACTGCACACAAAAACCTTTTTATAACGGCGGGCAGCTCTGAGTTAACTTACTGATTGCAAGGGAACGAATGGACGCAGATGAATAGATGCCGCTATCTGCTTTCCTATTTTCAGCCAGTTTAATTCCCTTTGAACCTTAGCCCTTTATGCTAACAGTAAGCTTTCTATATGACTTTCTGTTCCTTCATCCATATATTATGTGCATATGTTTGAAAAAAAGGAGATGCTGAGTCGAGATCCCACCAGCCCCAACTCACCCTTATAGTGTAGGTAAATGTATACATTTTGTATAAAAAGTCTGTGCACATGTTTAGTGTAGTTGAAGAGAGTGCAATAGATAAGGATGAAATTATTTTAGCATTTTTCCATGACTTTTAGTGCCAGGACTGTAATAATTCGCTATGTGCAACAGAATGAGAACCCACACATACTTTGCACTCTTCAATCATACCATACACACTAATTGTAAGAAGCTCCTTTAACTTCAGACTATTTAACAACCCTGTTCAATTATTCATCATTTAATCTTGTTTTCTGTTGATTCTGACACATAATTATCTAGAAAACTTCTTCAGTACATTCTAAAAATTCATTACTTTTTACCTCTTCAGTAATACCACCTCTCCCAATTTGAATTTCACAACCAATTTTTAAATTAGCTTTTGATTTTTGTTGGATTCTATGAGCACTGAATTTGAGGAGTGATTCTGGACTAAACTAAATCAATTGCCGTTTCTTACAACATCAGACCCATGCCATTTCTGCATAAATGCTTATAAAAATTGACAAATGTCTTTAAATTGTTGTTTGAAAACTTTCTTATAGATCTCTTTCTATAATATCAGAGAGTCAGTTCACCAGTAGCCAGATTTGACTCTGTTGCTGATTCATTCATCCACCTCTCCTCTCGATCTTTAACACTTTGGTGCTCCATTTACTTTCAGTTGTCATTTCTTTAAGTGGAATCAGCTACATTTATGAAACTGCAAAAATGCTTCCGTTATGGTGATTTTCAAATGTTTCCCTGCATGTTTCAAATTCTTGAAATTCCTCAGAGACACTTGTTGAAATGATTTCTCTTGAACCCCTTTCTAAAATACTGTCACACTCGAAGGTAGCCAAAAGCAAACCGTTTATAGAGACAGATAAAACTAGAATTTAATGAAAAGGGTGAGTATCCAAGAGAGTGATTAAGAAACTTTATATATTCAGCATAACAGCCAAAGACACACGCACAGATAGACCACAAATTGATTTTAGCTCTCAGCTAGTTGCTGTTCTCCTGGCAACCCACCATTCGGAATTCTTCATCCAGCTCCCACTGCCAAGTCCCACATGGAAATTCATTGCATGCTAAAATGGAAAAGTGAAAATAATACCAAATGGAGACAGAGCAGAATGTGTTTCAATGCTGTTCATTTGCTCAACAATTTTGCTGAGGCCTCTGATGACAGAAGTTGACCTGACAATTGGTGCATGCCAATCAAGATTCAAAAAGTAAAGAACTATACTCCACAAAGTACTACTTAATAGTCTGATCTAACCATGCAGATTTAGTGAATATATTACTTGTACTTCTATTGCTCACAATGATGAAATAATGGATAAATCCTCTGCGTAGAACTGTTATTGAAAGTGATGTGATGCAGACAACAGGGACATTATATGTATTGTTGCTCCTTGCTCTTCAGCAGTTGTTTAATGATGGCCCCTACATTTGTTGGCAGAGCCTCACATCAAGTACCCTCAGATTTCAATTCAGAAGGGAAAGAATTGAATGGGATTCTCTTTTCAACACTTTAAGAAGTGATTGCACTGGACTCAGGCCCTCATTAATCATTGAACTTTGTTCCTCTCTCTTTCTGCTATATCATTTTGCTTTTGATTTCTCTAGTGGTTTTCCAGGAGAGCTCAGCAATATGGATCTTTATTCCAACTGTAAATTGTCTCTACTGGGAAATTGTTTGCATTTTATCTATGATAAAGAAGCAACAATAGATTGCAGTGTATGATCCTGACTTGGAAGTTACTTACAGATCAAAACATCCATTCAGTAATAAATATGTATAGTCTATATCTGATAGCATCACCTTAATTGTTCAGTCTCCTTATAACATACATATAAAAAGATATTTGGCACTGTAAATATCATTAATCTGTTCTATCTTGAACTAAAATTGTCTAATTTCTAAATAGTTAACCATTATATGGAAAGAAGTAAGAGCAGATTCCAGTCACCAACATAGGCTCAGAAATAGGTAGAAAATTAATACTGAGTTTAATGAATATGTTGTTAATCAATGTGTAAAACACCCAGCAATTAGGCCAAGGGAAAGCTTTGCTATGAGTTACGAATTGCCACAGATTGTTGGACAATTTGTGATGCTCTGCCGTTAGCCTTAGAGCTTGCCATCAATTTCCCTGGAGTTTCTCTAAATTGCTGTATATGCACTGTTAAAACAAATTTAGCTCCCTGCAGGAAGCTAGGACTGGTGTTCAACAACGTAAGGAGCTTTTTAAAATGACATTTATGATTCTGCAATGCCACTCACAGAGGCCCAGAGAGGAAACCATTCCAATCGTCCAGTCTTACGTCTTTAGGCAGTAAATTGTTCATGTAGATTTCGTAAAATTTAGAAGTTTACATTTTTCTTATTTTACTTGCCTGTCCTTTCTTTCTCCTAATCCAATATGTATTTTCTTCCTATTTCTCTTTCTGGGTCTAATTTGACTAATTCATTGTACTTCCTACTCTTTCATTCCTTGAATTTATTTGATAAAGGAGATATTTGGTTAGTCCTGTCATTGAACCAGCCCTCAAAGCACCATCAACAATTTGAACTGCTAGCAATTTGCATTGCAGAAGTTTTTCAAGTTAAGTGTCAAGGAAAATATCCAATGGGCAGGCCTTGCCGTAGATGCTCTACTCCAAAAAATTTTGGCTTATAATGCTGGTCCTAAGTTTGTTGCTCTTAGGCTAGTCCTAACCTCAGCCCAACAAGTGAATTTTTGGGTGCATCTCCTAGAGATGCGTAGCTTCAAGGCACTTTTTCATAAATTGTCTATTTAAAGTTCATTGAACTGAAAAGTTGGGCCTGATTGCATTGGTCTTTTGTTGATGGTTCCAAAGGGAACTGCCACACAGCCATGCTGGGTAGGTCGGTTCATTCCTGACTTCCACACCTGCACGTTGTTACACAGGAATGAGCTGGAGGTTAGATGTTCCTTTTACCTTCCATATTGCCTCTGGACTCAGCACTTTATTGATTATTGAATCTTCATGTTAGAATTATTTTTTAACATAACCTGTTTTTAAATCAATGTATTATTTTAAGTAACTTTTATTCTGTTACTTATTTAACTCTTTGGACCATCAGAGTTCAGAGGGTTTTGACATCAGGCATCAGGCTGCCAGATCTCCAATATAATATAGAGTTGTAGAGTCATAGAGTTATACAGTCCAGAAACAGGCCCTTCGGCCCAACTCATCCATGCTATCTCAACTAGTCCCATTTGCTTGAGTTTGGCCCACATCCCTCTATGCCTTTTCTATCCATGTACCTGTCCAAATGTCTTTTAAAGATTATAATTGTACCCTGGTAGATCTTGTCCCTCAGAATTCCCTCCAGTAACTTTCCCACCACTTATGTTAGGCTCACCAGCCTGTAATTCCCTGGCTTGTCCTTGCAGCCCTTCTTAAATAAAGGCACAACATTAGCCACACTCCAGTCCTCTGGTACCTCATCCGTAGCTAAAGACGATGCAAGGGCCCCTGTGATCTCTTCCCTCACTTCCCACAATGTCCTAGGATACTCTTGATCCAGCCCCACCTTAATGTGCCTTAACATTGCCAGCAACTCTTCTTCTGTAACGCAGATATGCTTCAATACATCACTATTCTTTTCCTATTATTCCATACCATCCATGACCTTTTCTACAGTAAATACAGATGAGAAATATTCATTTAACGCCTCATCCATTTCCTGTGACTCCACACATAGCCAATCACATCGATCCTTAAGGGGCTGTATTTTCTCCTTAGTCATCCTTTTGCTCATAAAATACTTGTAGAATCTCATAGGATTCTCCTTTACTTTATCTGCCAAATCTATCTCATGTCCTCTTTTTGCCTGCCTGATTCCCCTCTTAAGTGTGGTCATACATTTCTGTGACTCCTCAAGGGATTCGGTTGATCACAGCTGCCTGTCTCCTTAACATCCACTTCCTTCTTTTTCCTAACCAGAGCCTCAATATCCCTGGTCAACCAGGGTTTCCTAATCCTGTCAGCCTTGCTCTTCACTCTAGCAGGAACATGTTGTCCTTCAACTCTCCCTATTTCAGGCACGGTAGTGCAGTGGTTAGCATAATGTTATTACAGCACCAGTGACCGGGTTCAATTCTGGCTGCTGTCTGTAAGGAGTTTGTACTTTCTCCCTGTGTCTGCGTGGGTTGCCTCCAGGTGCTCCAGTTTCCTCCCACATTCCAAAGACGTACGGGTTAGGAAGTTATGGGAATGCTATGTTGGCGCCGGAAGCGTGGCGACACTTGCGGGCTGCCCCCAGAACACCTTACGCAAAAGATGTATTTCATTGAGTGTTTCGATGTGCATGTGACTAATAAAGATATCTTATCTTATCACTTTCAAAAGCCTTCCACTTGCCAGACATCCCTTTACCTTCAAAGAGACTCTCCCAATTTAACCTTTGCAAGTTCCTGTCTGGAGCCTTCAAAGTTTGCCACGACTATTTTAAAGCTTTTAGAATTATTGTCATTGGTCCCAAAGTGCTCCCCCACTGACACTTCAGTCACTTGCCCTGCCTCTTTGCACAATTGCAGGTCCAGTGTTGCCCCCCTCTCTAGTTGGTCCATTCACATACTGCTTGAGAAAACATTCCTGGATACATTTAAGAAGCTCCACCCCATCCAAGCCCTGAATGTGAAACTGATGACACTGCTTATAGCAGTTCCAGTCAATATGAGGGAAAGTGAAATTACCCACTATTACAGCCCTATTATTCTTACATCTATCTGTGACCTCGCTATATCTTTGCTCTAATTCCCATAGACAACTGGGGGCCTGTAATACAACCCCATTAAAGTGATCATCCCCTTCTTATTTCTAAATTCAACCCACATCGCCTCACTGGATGACAACCCAAGAATATCCTCCCTAAATACCTCCATGATGTTCTCCCTAATCAAAAATGCAACTGCCCCTCCTCTGCAGGCACGGCAGTGTAGCGGTTGGCGTAATGCTTTACTGTGCCAGCAACCCGGCTTCAATTTCAGCCGCTATCTGTAAGGGGTTTGTACGTTCTCCCCGTGTCTGCGTGGGTTTCCTTTGGATTCTCCGGTTTCCTCCCACATTCCAAAGACGTACAGGTTAGGAAGTTGTGGGCATGCTATGTTGGCACTGGAAGCGTGGCAACACTTGTGGGCTGCCCCCAGAACACTCTGTGCAAAAGATGTATTTCACTGTGTGTTTTGATGTACATGTGACTAACAAAGATATCTTATCTTATCTCCATCTCTATCGTGCTTGTAGCATATGTTCCTGGGAAGATTGAGCTACCAGTCCTGCCCCTCCCTCAACCATGTTTCTGTTATGGCTATAATTCATAAGTCGGGGGATCGAGTTTAAGAGCCACAAAGTGATGATGCAGCTTTACAAAACTCTGGTTAGGCCACATTTGGAGTACTGTGTCCAGTTCTGGTCACCTCATTATAAGGAGGATGTGGAGGTTTCGGAAAGGGTGCAGGGGAGATTTACCAGGATACTGCCTGGATTAGAGAGTATGGATTATGGGGAGAGATTAAAGGAGCTAGGGCTGTTCTCATTGGAGAGGAGGGGGATGAGGGGAGATGTGATAGAGGTATACAAGATATTGAGAGGAATAGATAGAGTGGACAGCCAGCGCCTCTTTCCCAGGGCGCCAATGCTCAAAACAAGAGGACATGGCTTTAAGGTATTGGGTGGGAAGTTCAAGGGTGATGTCAGAGGGAGGTTTTTCACCCAGAGAGTGGTTGGTGCATGGAATGCCCTGCCTGGGGTGGTGGTGGAGGCTGATACATTGGATAAGTTCAAGACATTGTTAGATAAGCATATGGAGGAATTTAAGTTAGAGGGATATGTGGGAGGAAGGGGTTAGATAGTCATAGGTGTGGTTTGAAGGGTGGCACAACATGGTGGGCCGAAGGGCCTGTATTGTGCCGTATTGTTCTATGGTTCTACGTATAATATTCCAGTGCCATGTACCAATGAAAATCAGGACTACTGTGACAGCCAAAAGCATTTTATGCAATATAAGGAGGTCTATTGTGTTTCAGAAAAGCAAATTCCAAAATTTCTCATAAGCGTGAGCTGGATAAACAGTGTCATCAGTTTTCCATACAGGGTAAGGCAGAAATATGTCATAGCCTGTGACCCATTCACTGAAGTTTGCAAGCATCATTGCACCTACATGCATCTATATAGTTAACGAGCACCAGGAAGCCACACTGCTTGAGGCTAAGTTTAATGCTTAGGAAGGGAAAGCAGTGGGCAGGGGATCCAACTGAGTGCTGGACTGTGAGCAGAAGGAAGAAAAATCTATTAGCTAAAATGTTCAAAGTTTGGCAAAGCAGAAAACAACTGGGCATGTACAATTTCCACAGTAATGCAACCGAGAATTAAGTAGTGATATTTTATAGTCGGCAGCATGAACTCTTCCTAGTGTGTCTTTAAGAGTGTTATCCAGCAACCACTTCTAAAGATGCAAATTTATGCTGAGGGTGGGATTAATTTCAGCTCAATATTCCTTGCCCTAAAATAGCTGCCTGGTGATGACTGAAACTTAATGCTCATTCACTTGGTGAAGATGATATGGACTTGCTACACAGTGCCCAGGCAATCAGAAGGGTGTGGAGGGGTGGGGGGGGGGGGGCTGGTGGTGGGGTGCTGGTGGGGTGGAATCTTTTGCCTTTTGCTAATACTACAGAATATTTGTTTACAAAAAGCAGGACAAATCCAATCCAGTTAATTAGTGCCTAATCCATCAACTCTTAGTCATTAGCAAAGTGATGGAAGATCTTGTAGACAGTGCAATGAACCACTTTGCTGCTGACTTCATCACTACCTTGGTCAAAACATGGACCTAAGAGTTGAATTCCAGAGGTAAGGTGAGAGTGACTGCCTTTGCTATTCTAAGATGAGATCACCTCCTAAACTTGTGATTCCATCACCAAAGATAAGAGCAGCAGGAACACCCCACTTGCAGATTTCTCTCCAAGCCATACACCTTCCTGAGCTGGAAATCTATTTCTGTTCCTTCATTGTCATTGGGACTAAATCTTGGAACTCCCTACCCAAGACCATTGTGGGAGACCTTCACCAGAAAGATTGCGGAAGATGGTTCACTACCATCTTCTCAAGAGCAATTAGGGATGGGGAATAAGCGCTAGCCTTGCAAAGTTATTTTAAAAATGAGATACTTAAACTCTTATTATTGACACAACCCTCAAATGAACTGTAATAAGCTATGGGCTAGTCTTCCCAATTTTAGCAAAAATCTCACGAAGACTTGACAAGTTGAATGAGCAGGGCATGCATTTTTCATGTTGTGTTGTGCCTAGGTTGATGCCCAGTGATCTTGCCAGATTTTGAGCTCTTTTGATACAAGTTAGCAGTTGGAGTGGCTTGTAAGGTCATTTCAAAGGGCAGATTGCTAAAATTCTGTTACCGTATGTAGAACAGGTAAGAATGGCAATTTTTCTTCTCTCAATGGATATACATGAACCACATCAACACTCTGATGGTTTCAAAGTCATCATTACTGATGCTATCTCTAAATTCGTACTCATTTTATTCACTGAATTTAAATTCCACAACCTCCTTGAATGTATTCAAACTCATGATCCTGAATTTTATTCCAAACCTCTGGATCACTAATGAAGTGACATAATTATTATACTCCCAAATCTCTCTTCCAATTAGAAATTAAATTTTTGAGAAGTAGCTGGAGTTATACTCCAGGTACCTGTTCAGTGCAATATGGAATCAAAGGACCAGAGTTATACTCCTGACAGTGGAATTCACAGAAATCAGCCAGAATTAAACTCTACTCCTGCATGCTTGTTGAGTTGGTATACCACTGACTATGATGGTGCTCTAAGATGATAGGGAGAAATATCTACGTTCCCCTCCCATTAACCTATTGAAAGGGAAGATTAGAAAGTATCTAGAAATTTGCACAGAATACCTACACTCTATAAAAATGTAACTTTGTTCCAGGTTAAACTTACACTCCAACTGGTGCAAATACAAATCACCAACAGATGTCCATTAGGAGGGAAAGTCACGCTGTTTGACATGTGTGCTTTAAAGTTAAGTCAGAGTCTGGCACTGAGGTGCAGTTTTACTTTCCTGTTTACACATCAGCATAAAAATGGCAGTGCACTGTACCCATGGTCAATACTGAAACGTGGATCTCAAAGGAATGGCTAAAGGAATAGTGGTTACTTCATTTAAAACTACATATCTACGGCATTTCAATTACTTTTTGGCAAAGCTTATGCTTCAGTCATCAAATTGCACTGGCTCTACTGGTAAGTAATTTTCCTATATTTTCCTTCAATTTCCCCACTTTAGTTCAATGACTTTGCATTGAAAATACTTCATTAGTTGTGAACTGCTTCGGTGTGTCCTGCGATTGAGTAG
Organism: Pristis pectinata; assembly: GCF_009764475.1. NCBI lineage: Eukaryota > Metazoa > Chordata > Chondrichthyes > Rhinopristiformes > Pristidae > Pristis > Pristis pectinata. The sequence continues at coordinate 85,272,525 of NC_067412.1, forward strand.
GGGCCTTTAGAAGCGAATTATTTTAATGTTGCAAGGATTCTTTTCCTTTTTACATTTTTAGTTGCCTTTTTCAATCTTTATGGTATATATATCAGTATTTGAATGTCACAGAAATTGACAGTGCATTTCTCAGTTAGCTTGCAATATGCAATTAACCTTTAAGTGTGAATTCCTTCATATGTCAATGGTATGCAGTACATGGTAGGTTCCATTCACACTGACAGCAACAATAACAACAGCAATCACAGGGAAAATGGACACCATGCAACAGTTAAGTTACTGATTATTGATTTAATGATTGAAGGGCATCAGCCTGAAATTTTCCCATCTCCTCAAAAGGCTGCCTGACCTACTGAGTATTTCTGAAGTTTCTGTTTTTAATTTCAGACATCCAATGTTGAAAACAAAATTTAAAAAAAAACAGATTTTGTAGAGAACATGAAAGGAAGGTAGAAGATAATATGTCAAATCTCAGGGTTCAGAGTAAGGTTAAAAACTGAAGTTTAATCCGGGCAAGTGTGAGGTGTTGCACTTTGGGAGGTCAAGTGTAAGGGAAAGTTATACAGTTAATGGCAGGATCTTGAAAAGCATTGATGTACAGAGGGATCTTAGGCTCCACGTCCATAGTTCCCTGAAAACTGCCATGCAAATAGATAGGATGGTAAAGAAGGTGTATGGCATGCTTGCCTTCATTGGGTATTGAGTATAAGAGTCAGGAAGTCTGTTATTTAAAACTTTAGTTCGGCCACACTTGGAGTGTGTTGTGTACAATTCTGGTCCCCTCATTACAGGAAGGATTTGGAGGCTTTGGAAAGGGTACAGGTTTGCCAGGATGGTGCCTGGATTAGAGGGTATGAGCTATAAGGAGAGTTGGACAAACTTGGGTTGTTTTCTCTGAAGTGTTGGAGGCTGAGAGGAGACCAGATAGAAGTTTGTAAAATGATGAGAGGCATAGCTAGGGTCATCAGTCAGAATCTTTTTCCCAGGGTAGAAATGTCAAGTACTAGAGGACATGCACTTAAGGTGAGAGGGAGAAAGTTTAAAGAAGATGTGTGGACCAAATTTTTTACACAGAGAATGGTAGGTGCTTGGAATGGCCTGCCAGAAGTGGTGGTGGAAGCAAATACAACAGTGGCATTTAAGAAGCTGTGAGATAGACACATGAATATACAGGGCAAGAGATTTAGTTTAATTTGGCAACATTTAGTTCAGCACAGGCATTGTAGACTGAAGGGCCTGATATTGTGCTGTATTGTTCTATGTTCTATGTTCTAACTGCTGGACCTGACATTTCTTCCCTTGTTAGATTCCTGCACTCCAATCACTCCCAGATAGCCATCATTTTATGCATTTTTCTCAGATTCAATTTCCGCCTCCATAAGATGACACCTCCTTCATGCATCTCTTCATTGCCCCTTGATTTAACTACTCCAATACACCCTTGGCTGGATTCTCTCAATCTACTCTTTGTACACTTGAGGTTCTCCATAAGATATCTTTATTAGTCATGTGTACATCAAAACACATAGTGAAATGCGTCTTTTTGCGTAGAGTGTTCTGGGGACAGCCCACAAGTGTTGCCATGCTTCCAGCGCCAACATAGCATGCCCACAACTTCCTAACCTATACGTCTTTTGGAATGTGGGAGGAAACCGGAGCATCTGGAGGAAACCCACGCAGACACGGGGAGAACGTACAAACTCCTTACAGATAGTGGACGGAATTGAACCCGGGTCACTGGCGCTGTAATAGCATTACGCTAACCACTACACTACCATGCCTGCCCCCTACCGTGCCCCAGCTGCCATTGTCCTGACTCACACCATCCCATTCACCCATCTTCTGTGCTTACCCATGGGCTCCTGGCTACACATTACCTCAATTTTATAATCCTCACCCTTCCCTGTCCTATCCTCCTCTATACATAATTGCTCCAGTCCTGTAACATCCATGCCGATTTTCTCTTCTTTTATTCTGAAGAGTGCTGAGTAAAGCTACAATGCAGTCCTTTCTACACCAGCTCCCAAAGGCACTTTGTCTTAGTGGGTAGGGACCTAGACATTGGATCCTCATGAACTATTTTCCCACGTTTTTTTTCCAAAAATATATTTTATTCATAATATGCTGCAGGAACTCAGTGGGTCAAGCAGCATCTGTGGGGGTGGGGGGGGGGGAAGGAACTGTCGATGTTTCAGATCAAAACCCTGTATCTGGACTGAGTGGGGGGATAGCTAGTATAAAGAGAAGAGGGGAAGTGGTAAGACAGGAGCCTGAGGTGATTGGTGAACTGAGGAGGAGTAAAGGATGACAGGAAGGTCGAACCAGGTCAGGGAGGGGTGGAGTTGGGAGACAGAGGCAGGTGGATGATTGACGGAGGCAGAGAAAAAAATGAGAGGGTGATGGAGCGAGGTGGAGAGATGGGAGGGTGAAGGGGGAGGGAGCTGCTGGAGGGTGACAAGCAGGAACACAAAGTCTACCCGTGTTGAAATCCCCCCGAATAAAATCGGGACATGTCTTCTCCTACATCCATTATACCACAAATTCAATACATTCCTTTACAATGCATCAATGCCACTCATGTTTCCTCCTTAAACGATCCATCCATGAAGCATTTGAGAGACTGTAACATGGGGCCCAGCCCCTCAGTGTCTATTAGTGGCAGGACACTAGACTGTGGTCCTTCCCAAAAAAAAGCCTTTGTGGTGTCTGCACCAAGTTTCACTGCATCCCTCAGCATTCCTGCACCCTGGAATGTGCCCATCAGCAGCATTCACTTGCAGACATCTATTGCATCAGAAGACCAACAAACCTTGGCTAAACCAAAGTGCGCCCTTCACCAACATGCTGATCTTTCAGCGTCGGTTATGTTCGTGTCAGTAAGTGTACCTAGGGAATAGCCTGTAGGTCACGGGGTCCTGTAATATGCAACTGCTCAGGGTGAATGAACTTTGATTAGGACCACTGCACCCCTTTCAAGACATTCCTTGCAAACTCATCGTGCACAATCATCTCATCTGCACCACAGCCACCTCAAGGGCAGCATGCAGTGGGATTGAGGCTCTGGATGCGACAGGAGGGGCTTCCCTCACTGCCAGCCAAGCAAGATCTTGGCGCTCCTTGATGAGTTCTGGTGCTGAGGCACTTGGCCAGATGTCTTTGGTCATCTGCCTGGCAATCAATGCCACAGGACCCACTGTCTCCTCCCATACGTCCTCCAAGACATCCTGATGGACTTGTGGTCAAAGGTATTCTTCCACAGAAAGCTTTCTATGAAATACATGTTGTGCAGCAAGGTCCAACTAAATGGAACATCGCACAGCAACCTGTTTTCCCATGCGGCTTGACATAACTCAGTCTGTGTCTGTGCACTTTAGGGCAAAAATTACCGGGCATAAGAAGCCTCACTTGTGAGTTCCCTTCTTAATCTAAAGGTAATGGGGTCGCCTTAACCAACCCCACGTAGGGGTTGGTTAACAATAGTGACCGTATACACAAGCCATGAAACCATAAGGGACAAAGGAGGAAAGGATTTTCCCTCATTGAGAAAAAAATGTTTAAACCACATCAGAGTATTGTTTTTCTAATTTCCCATCATTGTTTATTAAATACAGAATTACCTTGTACATAATTTGGAGATTTCATAACGCTAAAGGTTTGCAAGCAGAGCCGATACGCGCGTTATCTTAGACTGACAATGGTTTCGCTTATGGAATATCTCATGAATGAATGCAAATTATGCGCGCCGAAGACTTCGCATATTCTTTATGGCGATACTAGAAATTGAAACCCCTCACGTTTTCTGTTAAACGGGATTGCCTTACTGAATGGTGCATCAACTAAATGTCTCCCTCATTCCCTCTTCATTTCTCATTGAATATTCCATGCTGCGTCATCCCACAATTAGAGTCAATCGCTTCCCTTCATGCGCTGGATAGATGGCTTTACTCCTAGTCAGATAATTTTCGCAGCCCGGAGTTTGGAAACTGCGAAGAGTTCACACAGTGAGTACAGGCAAATGGTTGAAAACTAAAGGTTACTGTTTACTGTAGCCGATAGTGGTACCCAATCCAACCCTCATCTAACATGGTTTTTCCAACGCAATAGAATTCATTTTATAGCATTTTTATTGTTAACTTTAGATTTTCGTCATTGCTGGAGTTTACTACAGATGTGGTTAAGATTTGATTTCGACCGATTGCATTATTTCGACCTCCACTATTGCTCCAATTTCTGATGACAGCTATTAGTTTGCTATATGGGTGGAAATAAAGTTAGTAGTTGCAGAGTACGTGTTGCACCCTCGCTGTGTGTCGACAGGCTCGTCCAGGCGTCTTACTTGAATTAGAAATACGTGGGGGTAATTCTGGTCCATCAGGTCACATGTGTGAAAGGGAGGCGGTTAAAATCAACCATTCGTTCCCCAATGATTGATCCGCCCCAGGTGGCTGTCTTCTGGCTATGTTGTACATTTGTCTACCAGACTTTTGTCTCTGACAGGCTGTGGACTATTGGACTGTGAAAGGGGCGGGAGAGAGAGAGAGAGAGAGACCAGCAGGATCGCTGCTGAGTTACTCTTATCTCCTGCAACGCAAAGGGGACCGGCCACCTGAGGGGTTTGAAGCATAAATTACACTTGCGAGAAAATGAAAGTGTGAAGGAGTGAGAAAAGCTTTAAGCATCAGCTTGTCAGACAGACTTGGTGATATGAGTTGATTCTCTGGACCTGTGGTGCCTAGAAAGTCACACACAGTCCCCATTTAACCAAGGTACGGGTTTTCGCTCTGTGTTTAGTCCAAAAGTGGCGACTTCAATATAAAATCGCGTACTGTATCTGGCGAATTTGGAACCGAACCGTCGAATTGATCTGAATTCAACCAAGCTCTTGGGCTAATCCGCGTCCTTCAGCACCCCTGCGCGCCTGAGAACCTTTCACGTTTATTAATCGCGTTTTATAAACTCGCTGTGGATCCTGACAGCGGGAGAACAAATAACTGTCCCCCGGTAAGTCATCCTTAGATCCGGCGAGATAAATAATTACGTTCGGAAAAAAATCCTTAATATTTCCAGATTTATTTGTTCTGCATATCATTAATTTAAAGTTTTTAAATATATTAACACGAATGGAAATCATGTCGTGTATGAAATTATTCGGTGTGACGCTAGTTGAGTAAATCAATGGATAATTTAATCAGAGGACATTGAACCCTGGACTCGGTTATTCTGTGACTTAGGTATAAAATGTGTATTGTATTGGAGAACTGTTTATTATATGTAGTTTGACAGTAAACGCACAAGTCTTGTTCTCGACAACAGTGTCGCGTGTAGATTTTCAGAGACGTACACAATCGTTTGGAAAAAGCTTTACTTCTAGCCTGCCCGCCTTCGCCAAAGAGTTGCCAGGAAAACACTGAATGTCATCTCCAGTAATTCAGTCTGAGCAAAGCCCCCACCCATTCACGGAGAGGTCGGTGAAACACATTTCAAAGATAGCCCTATGAAGTTCAGCATTGTAAACCGGACAAATTAGAGTAAAATGGTAAATTCTGAAAAAGAACAGAAGTAAAATGACAATAGTTTATACGTAAACTAACAAAGCTGACGGAGACATAGAGGACCGTGACAAATCTATTGCCCGTACTCATTCTGAAGGCACTCGTTATTTTTGCACGTATTAGGGACTTCAAGCAATATAAAGTCCCACCTGACCGTCAGCAAAGAAGTGTGAGTGTGGGGATACAGATGATTCCTCTTTACAAGCGCAGACAGGGCACTATTAACTTTGGGCTGTAATTGCTGTTGAGTACAGTTCAGACAGAGATGTACTGTAAGACGTTGTCCTTTCACTCGACTAAACAGCTCGAGTACTCAGAATTCAGATTTTAAATGTTTACAAAGGTCATTACACCGGGTTCTTAATATATCTTTAAATGTATCAGCGCAGGGCTATCGCATAAGGGCGCCGTGTGTACATTTAGCGGCGAGTGAGCCGCACGGTGTGTGCAGTGTGTTTAAAAGTAGGCAGTGATCTCCGTGGAAGGAAAGATATGAGTGTCTGTGGGGTTTGTTGCGCAGTCTCGGTGTTTCTCCTACCAAATTCAAAGAAGAGGAAGGAGGGGGCCGCACCTCGGCTTTTACTCGGTGACGTTTTCCCTTTTGCTTGAAAACGCAGCTCCCCTTTAGCAGAAGAGTCCCACTGAACCTTTCCCAACCGTTGGAAGGATGAGGGCGATCTGGAGGCTGGCGGGCAGAGAGCAGCTCAGGCTTGTCCTTTACTGTGCTGTCATGTTCCTCAAAGTGGACGCAGGCAAATCGGAGCAGGGCAAACGTAAGTTCTGTGTGCCGAACACCGGCTCTTTCACACTTACAGTGGGCTTTACTCCAACATCAAAGATAGGCGACAGATGCATGCGCGTCTCCAGAGCCGGGTAACGTCCGCAGAGGGCTCACCCGATTTACAAACGTGGATTAGTTCTGTTGTGAGTCTCCCCGGCGACTGGAACAGCCGGACGGCGGCATCTGACGCTACCACAGAATGGGTTATAGGAAGCCGAGGCTTATTTGATTCCCAACCCTAAATCCAGTATAGACCATACTGTGGTCTGGCTTTAGTCCCAGAGCGTGAACTCCACCAGAGTCCGACACGGGACTGTCCCAACTGCTAATCCAATCAGCGCGAAAGCCTCTCTCCAGTCTCATACTGCACGACTACCACCTCCCCTGTCCGATACACACAAAGCTTCCACTAGTCCTAGACTTAACCCAGAAAATAGAATGTCCTTTCCAATGGCTCGACTTAGAATGATGGTCGTCAGAGACAACTCTTGACACAAGACCATCGGATCAACTAACCTTAACCCAAAGTGCTAATCCATGTGTAAATCAATCTCGGTTTGCTAAACTTCATTGACTGTAAGGTTAATGTAACACTTCGCTCTCACGGAAAATATAAGGCACCTTGCTCCCTCCTCACAGAACGAATGCGGGGTCCACCTTTACATGGGTCTGTGGTCTCTGTTCATCCTGACCCGAAACCTCGACTGTTCATTTCCCTCCATAGGTGCTGCCTGACCTGCTGAGTTCCTCCAGCACTTTGTGTGTATTGCTCCAGATTCCAGCATCTGCAGAATCCCTTGTGTCTAAATTCCAGTTTTGCTCAGATTGACCCTAAACCCAAATAAGCCCGCAGTTTATGATAACTTTGATCTAGACATGAATGATGCTGTAGTTCTGAACAAGAATGAATGGCTCCCTTCCCGTTCACTCCCACTCTAATCAGAAATAGTGCAGTGATTTCTGCTGCTTCCACCTAATACGGACCTGCCACAATGTTCCAGCGTCTGTTGACTCCGACCAGAATCCTGGAGCCGCAGTCTCTGCCGACGCAGCGTCGACGTACAGGTTTGCTGCATCTGATCTTAAACTTTCCACAGCAACCTCGCAGAAGGTTTGAAATTTCAAGCCCAAAATGATTTTTGTTTTACAGTAATAAACAGTACATACGAAGAATTTAACAGCACACACGAAAAAGGGATTGGATAAGATTAGCACATTAATCGACTCTACCGCTATCAAGTTCAAATATTTTGTCCCCTGACAGCTTTGCTAATCCGGAGCAACAAACAAGAAGGTGGAGGGACTCCGCGGGTCAGGCGGCATCTGTGGAGGGGAATGGACAGTCGACGTTTCGAGTCGAGAGCATTCCCAGTTCAGGTGAAGGGTCTCGACCCGGAATACCCGTCCATTTCCCTCCACAGGTGCTGCCTGACCCGCTGAATTCCTCCAGCTTTTTGTGTGTTGCTCCAGATTCCGGCATCTGCAGTCTCTGGTGTCTCTAGCTTTGCTAATTTGCCAGCCGAAAGGATTTAGGTCAAACAAGATACCGGGGTTCTCCTCCATTTCTAAATGTGCTGGTAAGGTGCTCCTAACAAATAAACTGCCTCCAACCCCGGCTTGCTGAGCCGGGAAGAGATAACGAGTCAGGTAGCGGCGATACCAGGGCAAATGAGTTCGTGCAAACCCTGTTTATTACCACTGTGGGTATGCCAAAGCGTATGCAAGTCTGACTCCACGTGCGCGCATTTTATATTACATGTGGTACATAGGTGAACCTTGTTTTCGGATCTAGTGCCTCGGGAAGCCACTTGGAAAGTATACATGTCCGACCATCATAGGATCCCATGTCTCCGGGCTGCTATGTATCGCGTTATCATATCCGTCTGATGGTGGTTGGACACACCAGAAGTATCTCAGGCTGGTCACTGCGACTCCTAAAAACCTCTCGTTGTTGCGATTAGTGTGAATAAAATGGAGCTGTCAATAAATCAGATTATCTTTGGTTGGCGTGAACCAGGACTGTAACTTGTCTGTTGTTAAACTTTCCTGAACAGCGTCTGACACTTTCTGCATGTTCCAAGACAAGAAGTACCGGATGGGAGAGAGTTGGCACCCCTATCTGGAACCCTATGGATTCGTCTATTGTATAAACTGTCTTTGCTCTGAGGTACATTTATACCAATGTTTTCTTCTGTTAGACCTTAAGGCTCGGGACGCCAGGTGTGTTAGGCGCAGATGCCAATGTGATGCGTGGAGCGCTCAGATGTACATCTAGGCGATAGTTTAACATTAACCTCTCAACAGCGACCAAGTGTTACGTTACATGCGGTTCCCCCTTCCCCATCGTTGGCAGGTCGTGTCGACTGGAAAAAATTGTGGTGATACATGTTAAGCTAAAGTTTGGTTAAAAACAACTTATTGAAAGCTCACTGCCCAACCTTACCATCATTACAGGTTATGATCATATTTAGCTAAGTAAGAACTGAGCAGCTCAGGTATCCAGACCACGAGAAAGGCATCTCCAATATACGATGGGTCGTGCTGTCCAAGGAGAAAGCTTCTTATATGCGGTCGGCATTAATTTCCTGCCGCACCGCAATTTCATTCCAGCAAACTTTGATAGTCTACCAACACAGCAAGGTTAGCACTAAAACACGAGGTGCCTTGTAAAAGTTGTTTTTAAACTGGAAAGGGATCTTATTGGAGGCTGCGCCAGAGAAAGCTGTTCTAGAAGTGCAGAGACTTCGGACAAAGTAACGTAACAGTAAAAAAAAACAAAATGTGTTCTTAATGATCCCAGACAAATGTACGTGTTTTATCCGAAACTATTTGTTGCTGTGACTCCTGATAATACATTGTAGATAAACCAAAGAGGTGCTAGCTTTTCTTCATTGTAACCGCTTAATTTCTGTTTTAACTAATTGAAGGGCTTACATTTCCAGAACGGGCACGTAGCCTGCAACCGAGTGAAGTGTCCGAATATTCACTGCTCCAGCCCCGTGACGGTCCCACAGCATTGCTGTCGCCGCTGTGCACCAGGTAATGAAGGCATTCTTTTTCTTCATACGACAAATGTCAACTTTAGTAACACATGCAGGGGTAGAGAAAAGGTGATCAAGCGGGAAAAGGTTGGGGCAGCATCTCCCTCCCGGTGTTATCATGTAGAAAACATTTTCAAAGAAGCCATCAGTCGTTTTTCAAAGGACTGACGGGACAAATCTCCTTTGCAATTAGAAGGTTGAAACGTGGAAGTAAACTGTCACCCTCACCTGGAAGTGAAGCTGTTTTAGATGTGTTTGAATATAAAGTAAACATATACATGGCATAATCAGCCTCGCCTTCACTCTAACCCAGCTGGTCACAAACCACTCAAAGGGCCATCCATCTCCTGAACAACCCAGGTCTGTTCAAACTTGGGATCGTCTGATATTAATAATGAGCTGTCTTAATCTGTGCACTGAAGAATGTGTTCACAGAGCTTCCTTTTAGAACATAGAAAACCACAGCACAGTACAGGCCCTTCAGCCCACAACGTTTTTGTGCCTTCAATGCTCAGAGTAGCACATCAGCTGCCTTCCAAGCTACAGAGGTATCTGCAGTATAACTCTAATCGAACATTCTTCTCTTATATATAGATGACACACAAAGACATTACATGAACCATTTTACCTCTCTTACTTTCCACTGTTTTAAAACTGGTAAAAATGCAAAAGCAAAATATTGTATAGTCTGGAAATCTGAGATAAAAATGGAAAATGATAGAAATACTCAGTAGGTCAGGCAGCATCTGTGGAGAAACTGAGTTAACTTTTAAGACGATGATGTTATGGTTAGTCACAGATTCTTGTGAGGCTTCAAGTGATAAGCTTTCATCTATTTCCATATATTTAGTTGTATGAAGAATATTTTACACTCACTATGGTATCATCATAACCAGAATTTACACTATTTTGACAAATACATCAAACAATGGGCTGTGAATGCGTACTAAAGAACTACCATTGTAGAGGATCAGCTGCACTGAAAAACTTTATCAGAAGAATCAACATATTCATAATACACTTCTTTGCATGAACATTTCAACAGATTTAAGTGGTAGCAGCAAACAAGACGCTGGAGGAAGTCAGTTTGTCAGACAGCAATTGTGGAGGGAAATGGACAGTCCACGTTTCAGGTCAAGACCTTCCAGATGCTCCAGATTCCAGCATCTGCAGTCCCTTGTGTCTCCAGATTTAACTGGTAGATCTATAGCTGGGTTCAAATCTAGCACAGTGTGATAGAAAGACAGTCTCGTCTTTCTGTTGTTTTCATATATCTAAAAGGAATGTGCAATATCAGTGTCCCTAAGGCTGGGTCCACAACACAAAATTGTCTTTGAATTCACAAATAATTTAGATTGTGCCAGATTTATCTTTGAAATAAATTCAGCCATCAAGTCTATTAGTGCCTGCTGTTATTTAAGTGCAAGTTGGACAATGATTTCCAGCAAGTGCAGTAGGGAATTAAATGTGAAAATTCAGAATCCTTTATCTGAAATGCAATCTCCACTGTGGGCTGAATGAAAATGGCACTTCACTATCTAATTTTTCATTCATATACACTTATCTTTGTAAAGTTCCTGCACTAACACCATAGAAATGGAATAAGCTCACAGCCTAAGGCTAGAATTTATCCGTTCAGGTCTAAATAACCTTTTAATGGCATATGAGATTTTTATGAAAAAAAATTCTGTGGGACAGAAAATTAACTTTCGTATGTTAATTCCTAATATGTTAGGAATCTATGTTATCTAATTCCTTTCAACTTTTAATTAATTTATTTTTTTATTTCTGCTTCATCAATCACTCTTAACCTTATCTTTGTTTCCCTCTTTTTTTCATTTCCTGCACCTGATACTTGCAAATTTTATGATTCCTGATTGAGACTTTGTGATTCTCATTGAATTTGGTTGGTTAAAGAGGTATACAGTTGGATGTCCTATGGGGAGGATGTGGTGCTGCTTCATTGATTACCTAACAGCAGCTGGTAATACAAAACCCCATAATATGTCCATGGAAAAATACAAGTCATCACAGTAACATTTAGCCCAGTTAATTGGCAGTCTCTTGTGTAGGTGGCAGGCTGGTTATTGGGCAATGGGATAGGATTCATTAATCCTGTTGAGGTGGCTTCCCTGAAATTTGGACCTGAGGCAAATGGGAAATATTATGTTACTCTGCGTCTGCCCATTTTATACCTGACCTACAAATGTTTGACTTGAACATTTGAGTCAGGATTTCCTGTACCATCAGGTGGATGATAGTGAGAGAATTGGGAGCTCAAAATATATCACTTGTGGGAGGGGTCATCTTGCTCAGCTGACAGTTTTGGAATTTTCTACAGGAAGTGGCAGCTGATACACTTCCCCTATCTTTGGACAATCATATGGAAATGACAGAGAAGAGTGGGCACATGTTTTCTGAAAAATTCTCATAATTACAATCTTAGCAAGAATGAAGATAGAACATTACAGCACAGTACAGGCCCTTTGACCCACAATGTTGTGCCGACCTATATAAACCTTATCCACATTCACTCTGTGCCCCTCTCTACTTCACCACCCATAACCCTCTATTTTTCTTTCATCCATCTGCCTATCTAAGAATCTCTGAGATGACCCAATCGTATCAGTCCCAACCACCACCTCCAGCAGTGCATTCCAGGCACCCTCCAGTTTCTATGTTAAAAAAACTTACCTCTGATATCTCCCCTGAAACTTCCTCCACACACCTTAAATGGGTGACCTCTAGTATTGGCCATTGGCATCCTGGGGAAAAGATGCTGGCTGTCCACTCTGTCTTTGCCTCTCATAATCTTATATACCTCTATCAAGTCTCCTCTCATCCTTTGTCACCTTAACTCACTTGCCCTCCAACCCAGGTAGCATCCTTGTAAATCTCCTGTACACCCTCTCCAAAGCTTACACATCCTTCCTAGAGTGCGATGACAAGAACTGAACACAATATTCCAAGTGTGGTCTAACCAGAGTCTTATAGAGCTGCAACATTACCTCTTGGCTCTTGAACTCAATGCCCTGGCTAATGAAGGCCAGCACACCATACGCCTTCTTAACTGCCCTATTCACTTGTGTGACAATTTGAGGGATCTATGTACTTGGACCCAAAGATCTCTCTGTTCCTCCACAGTGCTAAGAATCCTTCCATTAACCATGTACTCTGCCTTCAAGTTTGTTCTTCCAAAGTGTATCACTTCACACTTCTCCAGACTGAACTCTATCTGCCATTTCTCTGCCCAGCTCTGCCTCCTGTCTAAATCCCATTGCAACCTACAACAACCTTCTTCACTACCTACTACTTCAACGACCTTCATGCCATCTGCAAACTTATCAACCCATCCTTCCACTTCCTCATCCAAATCATTTATAAAAATCACAAAGAGCAAGGGTCCCAGAACAGATCCCTGCAGAACACCACTAGTCAACGACCTCCAGGGCCAATGCTCCCCTTCTACAACCACGCTCTGCCTTATGTGGGCAAGCCAATTTCGAATCCACACAGCCTATTTTCCATGGATCCCATACCTCATGACTTTCTGAATGAGCCTACCATGGGGAACCTTGTCAAACGCCTTGCTAAATTCCATATATACCTCATCCACTGCACTACCTTCATCAATTTGTCTTGTCACTTCCTCAAAAATCACTATTAGGCTCGTGAGGCATGACCTGCCCTTCACAAAGCCATGTTGACTATCCCTAATAAGACTATGCTTCTCCAAGTGCTCATAAATCCTCTCCAATAGTTTGCCCACCACTCACTGGTCTATAATTCCTGGGATTATCCCTTTTACTTTTCTTGAACAATGGAACAATATTTGCCATTCCCCAATCCTCCGGTACCTCTCCTGTGGCAAGGGAGGACTCAAAGGTCATCGTTAACGCTCCGGCAATCTCTTCCCTCACTTCTCAGAGTTACCTGGGGTATATCATGTCTGACCCCAGGAATCTATCTATCCTAATGCTTTTTAGTAGCTCCAACACTGCTTCTTTCTTAACCTCGACGTGCTCAAACACATTTGCCTGTTCTACGCTAACCTCACATTCGCCTAAGTCCCTCTCAGTGGTGAACTGAAGCAAAATATTCATTTAGGACTTCCCCTACCTCCTTCACCTCCAGACACATTTTCCCCCCTTATCCCTGAGTGGTCCTACTGCCACCCTAGTCATCCTCTTATTCCTCACATATGTGTAGAACGCCTTAGGTTTTCCTTAACCCTACCTGCCAAAGCCTACTCATATCCCCTTCTAGCTCTCCTAAGTCCCTTCTTAAGCTCATTCCTGGCTACCTTATAACTATCAAGAGCCCTGTCTGATGTTTGCTTCCTAAACTTTAAATATGCTTCCTTCTTCCTCTTGACAAAATCTTCCACCTCTCTTGTTAACCATGGTTCCTTCATCCTACCATCCTTTCCTTGTCTCAGTGGAACAAACCTATCTAGAACCCCATGCAAATGGTCCCTAAACAATCTCCACATTTCTGTAGTGCATTTACCAGAGAACATCTGTTCCCAGTTTACACTCCCAAATTCTTGTCTAATACCATTGTAATTTGCCCTCCCCCAATTAAATACTTTCCCATAATGTCTGCTCCTATCTTTGTCCATGGCTATGCTAAAGGTCAGGGAGTTGTGGTCACTACCCCTGAAATGCTCGCCCACCGAGAGGTCTTTCACCTGACCAGGTTCATTGCCTAATATCTGATCTTGCATGGCCTCTCCTCTAGTTGGCCTGTCTACATACTGTGTCAGAAATCCTTCCTGTACACACCTAACAAATTCTGCTCCATCTAAACTTTTTGCATTAGGGAGGTGCCAATTAATATTAGGGAAGTTGAAGTCACCCATGACAACAACCCTGTTATTTTTGCACCTTTCCAAAATCTGCCTACTTATCTGCTTCTCGGGGTCTTGATAGCTATTTGGGAGCCTTTAGAATACTTCCAATAGAGTGATTGCTCCCTTCCTGTTTCTGACTTACACCCACACTGACTCAATAGATGATCCTTCTATGATGTCTTCCTTTCTTACAGCTGTGATATTATCTCTGATTAGCAATGCTACCCCCCCTACCCCTCTACCTCCTTCCCTATCCCTTTTGGAACATCTAAACCCCAGAACCTCATGCAGCCACTCTTGCCCTTGCAACAGCCAAATCTCAGTAATGGCCACAACATCATAATTCCATGTACTGATCTATGCTCTAAGTTCATCACCCTTATTTTTAACACTCCTTGCATTAAAAGGTAAACACATTTCAACCCATCTAACTTATTGCATTTATGCCCCATCCCCTGCCTATCGTTCCTCACCTTCTCCTTACACATCTCATTTACTTCTACACCCACTGATCCATCCTCTAATCTGACACTCTGGTTCCCCTCCCCCTACCAAGCCAGTTTAAACCCTCCCCAACAGCTCGAGCAAACTTGCCCACAAGGACATTTGTCCCTCTCCAGTTCAGGTGTAACCCGCCCCTTTTGTACAGGTACAAAATGCTGATACATTTTTTTGGTGCTCAGCAATGCACTTTGACCAATGAAAGAATGTTAATCCTCCAAGTTACACTAGAAGAAAAAAAAGCTTTTTCACCAGTGTTGGCACTACAAACACTGCAATCAATGGTCTTCCCCTCGGAACTTATGGATCACCTGGTACCAATGCCACAAAACTTTAAATGAACCTGGCCCTGGAAGGCCCGATGGCAGTTGTTGTTTAGTAAAATTAATGGATATAAAACTTGACTTGTCATCAATCTGATGAATTCTTATTAAATTGGAACATCTTAGCTTGACTGCCCAATGAACTCAGTATGTGAGATTGCCAGTTTAGTGCAAAGGCTTTAAAATTCCCAGATGTTTCAACATGCACACAGCATTGTAAACGTAATCAGCACAAGCATACTCCATTCGCCAATGAAGTCAGTACAAGTCTGACAGCTGTACCAGAACTTTTTGAAACATTATTTTTGGATAATCATTTTTTCTAGAAAAAGGGTGTATTCAATGTTTGTATTTGAAGAGAATGAATAATATTGCAAATTGTAATCAGAACATAAAGAACTTTTAATGCAATTTTTCTATTGGAGAGACCACACCTGTGTACTACTTCAAAGAATACAGTTCATAAGATTGAGGAATTAACTTTCTCCAGAAGGTGTGTTTATATCAATCCTAAAAGTGAAGACAAAACATGTATATGTGAGCCAGATAGATTGAATGACCTTTTTGTTTATTTGGGATCTTATGTTAAAACCCTCCAAAGAAAGAGTAATTATTACACTGCCCCTGACACTTTCCAGGCCAGTTTGGAGGTTTGAGTGCAATTGGAGGGCTTCTTGGGTTGGGACTAATTTTTGAGCTAACACAAAAATGTAATCCCTCTTCTGCATGAAAAAGCTAAATGAATAAATGATTACTAAATGAACAAGTATGAGATACCCAGAATATCTTTTTAGATGTCAGGCTTTATGGCTTTTGAGGGCCACAACTGAGGGCTTTTGCTGCATTGTTTTAGACTTTGCAAAATAGTTTCAAAACCTGTATAGCTTCATACATGGCATATCTAGACGTGTTCCAGCAAAAGACATTAGCTTCACCTTGATGCAGATGGTTGCTGATTATTGAATAGATTTAAGGTTTAAAGTGTATTTAATACAGAAATTGGTAGTAGTAATGTATGGAAAATCATAATCTCAGGAACACCCTCTGCTGCCACACACCAAAACCATCATCCATGTGGCTGCAATAAGTGTGCCACTACTGAGTGCCAATTAGTATCTGTTTAAGGGGTGGTTTGTTAGTGAACACACATACGTAAGTTCTTTCAGGACCATTTTATTTATCAGGGAAACATGACATTTATTGTTACAGTGGCAGAGAATTATAATGTAAAATCCAGTACTCTTTTTGTATTAAACTAATATAAAATGCTTGTGAATTATAATTAAGAACAACAACTATTAATATTATGGAGCATAGATGTAAGTTGAAAAATATTTTGTCATATTGCTAATATACACTTAAAAATAAAGTTTTTTAGAAATCTACCCTGAAAATTAAGGAAATTTCTTGAAATCTATCTAAGCTTGGTTGATCTGTGGGTAAGGCACAACACTAAATCAAATTATATTAGCAATCATGAAATTAAATAGAATTAAAAATATCAGATAGAGTGGTTCAGGGGAGGACATATGTCAAACTGCTGTTCATATGACCACAGGTCCACACTATGGATTGTGCTTTGGGGGGGGGGGGGGGGGGGGGGGGAGGGGGGAGGGGCAGGGTGGTCCTGGAATTGAATGGAGATGCAAAACAGGTGGAAATACTCTTGCTGACTGTATATAGTATTTCTGACAATCGATTGAATTAAAACAGAATTGAATGCAATGCACTCTGTATAACAGGTGACCAATGCAGTGACATTAGTTTTGTGTCACCACCCATGACCAATTTTATCTCTAGAAAACAAATAAAACTGCAGATGCTGGAAACTGAAACAGAACAGAAATGCTGGAAGAACTCAGCCACTCAAGCAGCACCTGTGGAAAGAGAAACCAGTTAACATTTTAGATCAAAGATCTTTCATAATTCTGATGCTGTTTGATTGGCTGAGTTCTTCCAGCATTTCTTTTTATGTTACCTCTAAAAAGTTTGAGCCTTAATTTTCTTTTCTTTGTTTACGATCTGTGGCCATCATTGTTAAGAGCAGGTTTATTCCTTATCCTTTGAGAATTAAATGTGAACTACTAGATACACATTTTGAAAATCTAGATCATATTTTCCTTTAGGAAAAAATAGGATTTTTAAGCAAAAGCCATCCTCAGCAAAGTCCTCACCTTCGTACCTCTATGCCTCCACCTCAATGAACTAGATTCCAGGATTTTTAAGCTCCTATCACAATCAGAAAAGTGGTTATGTAGATACAAGAGATCGTTTTCAAGAGATGCTGGAATCTGGAGCAAAAAGAACAAACTGCTGGAGGAACTCAGCGGATCAGGCAGCATCTGTGGAGGGAAATGGACAGTCGACCTTTTGTGTCTAGACCCCTCATCTAGGTCCCTATCTTTTGACCCGTAAGATAAAGGGGACATAGCCGATTTAAAGAGGCGAGGGGAAGGGGTGGGGCAAGAGCTGGCAAGTGATAGGTGGATCCAGGCGAGGAGGGGTGATTGGCAGATGGAGGCGGGAAGAGTAGAAATGGTGACAGAGGCTGGGAGGCGAGAAGTGGAGGCAACAACAAAGGGTGCAGGAGATGGAATCTGATAGGAAGGGAAGGCGGAGCATGGAACCAAATCAGGGAGGGATGGTGGGCAGATCGGTACAGTGGGGGGAGGGGTCCCAGTTGGAGGAGTGTGTGGGTGATGGACAGATGGAGTAGCTGGAGGAGGAGAAAGAAACAGGATGACTGGGGGCTGGTGGGTGGTGGGGTGTTTGCATAGGAGGAAATGGATGGACGAGAGAAAAAGGGACAGTGAAGGAGCAGGTTATCTGAACTTGGAGAATTCAATGTCCATGCCATCGGGTTGTAGACTACCCAGGCAGAATATGAGGTGCTGTTCCTCTAGTTTGCATCTGGCCTCACCCAGGCGGTGGAGGAGGCCGAGGACAGACAGACTGGTGTGGGAATGGGAAGGGGAATTAAAGCGGCTTGCAACCAGGAGCTCCAAATGTCCATTGTAGATGGAGAACAGGTGGTCAGCAAAGCAGTCGCCTAGTCTGTGACAGGTCTCACTGATGTGAGTTATGGTTTAAGTAGGCACATGTACTGCATGTACTATGCAAATCCACAGCTATCCCATTTTGAGGCAAACTGTCTCAAGAGCCTAGCTAGGTAATCCCGGCCATTCCACCATCATGGTTATCTCATTGCTAAAGCAACCTAGTATGATCTCTGTAATAGTTTGTAAGGGACAATTCAAACTGTCACAAATTAATCAGAATATTTGAGATAAGCATCCTTATTCGCAAAGAGCTGGAGCTGGGAGGAATTTCAAGAAGGATAATGTAATAATGAACTATAGAGGTGAAGGGACGTAGTGCCTCTCGTTTTGAAGGTGGAGTGTCATTGTGAATTGGAGGTGGCTGGAAGGGCAAGAAGTGTCTCTGAATTGGCAAAGGGTTTAAGAGAAGGAGAATGGCTCTATGAAGAAGAAATAGAAGGGAAGACTGCCTCTCTGAAGGCGAAGAGAACAAGGGTTTGGGAAAAAAAGTCTCATGAGAATGACAGTTGAGTGGTTCCTACTGGTTACACAAGAGATTCTGCAGATGCTGGAATCTGGAGCAACACACACACAATGCTGGAGGAACTCAGCAGGTCAGGCAGCATCTATGGAGGGAAATAAACAGTCAACATTTTGGGTCGAGACCCTTCATCAGTCCTGACCTGAAATGTTGACTCTTTATTTCCGTCCATAGGTGCTGCCTGACCTGCTGAGTTCCTCCAGCATTTTGTGTGTCTTACTGGTTACAGTTCTGCTGCAGGCTCCCAGTAGCCACTGCACTTTAGAACAAAGTTTACAGAGCTGCTGCTTTTTGAGGGAAAATCTGCTAAAAACACAAAATTGGTGCCTTTTTGACATAACAGAGCTAAGACCAAGATCTTCACATGGAGGTCAACTATTGCTTTTAAAGAGAGGATTTAAATTATTAAATAGCAGTAGGGTGGGGCAGAGGAAACACTTGAGAGGAGAAGTAAAATGCACAGAGGGATGAGAAAAATTACTAGCAATAAAGAATATTTCTGAAAGGGACCAAAATGGGGGAAAATGCAAGGAAGCTTAAGAAGCTTTGTAGTGTATATATTTAACTGGAATAAGCATGGTAAACAAGGCTCATGAGCTGCTACTGCAAATCCCCATGTAGTTCCATGCAATAGTAGTGATTATTTTAAAGTAAGAGGGGAGGGGTGGGCGGAATCAAGGAACGTCATTCATTATATTATATAGTGGAAAAACAATACAAAGGCAGAGTGCAGAGGGGATCTGAAAATAAATGACAATGGAGGTGCCAGAGAAGAGTATGAAAATAAGTCATGAATTAACATGAAAGGGAATCAAAAGACCTTTGTAATATAAGACAATAGTCAAGGAAAGAATGCACCAGTTAGAGAATAAAATGAGATGTTCCTGCAATACTTACCATTCCTGGCTTCAGAGTATTGAAGCAAGTC
This sequence comes from Pristis pectinata, assembly GCF_009764475.1. Classification (NCBI taxonomy): domain Eukaryota; kingdom Metazoa; phylum Chordata; class Chondrichthyes; order Rhinopristiformes; family Pristidae; genus Pristis; species Pristis pectinata. The sequence goes on from NC_067412.1 coordinate 85,292,082, forward strand.
AGGGAAGGAAAACAGAAAGTGCATTTGGAAGTTTTAATCAAATAAACTATTGTAGCAACGTGAAGGGGTGATGTACTTCAAAGGTCAAATAACATGCTATTCAAATGAATAAACCATTGGAGAGCTAATATGCTTCTGTGAATATGGACCAATATGCTACCACTTAGGAAGATAGAAAGAGATAGAGGAGAAAAATCTACTGGGACATCAGAGTAAAATGCAAGAGCCAAATTGAAATGATATCCTAATTCCAACCTGTATAGTAAAAACATCCAAGTCAGAGGATGGGGAGTTGTTACTCCTGAAATACATATGTACAAGCAAACTTCCTTTATTATTTCCAGCCAAAATGAAAAGAACTGAATCTAATTTTGGGGAACAATGAAGTAAGTGAAGTAGATTCCAGCACCGATCACAATATCGTCAGCTATATTTATAGAACAGTGATTTCTGTAGGTAAACAGAAAAGATTGAGCTCAATTGGATTAGAATCAAATATTGATATCGAAACAGTATTCAACAATCAGTAGCATCAAAAAGGAAATTGACAGTAAACATTCCCACAGACAGTGGGGAATGATATTCAAAGTTAGAATTCCCTGTATGACTAATACAAAGATAAAACTAAACAGAAATGAAGGAGCCTTAAGACAAAACTAGGTAAATTACATAGTGGAAATGCAATATGAAGGCATAGCACAGAGTAGATCTGAAACTAAATAACAATGAGGTGCCAGGAAAGGGAATGAAATTAAGTCATAAAAGAGAGTCAAAAGACCTTTGTAATATAAGACAGTGGTCAAAGAAAGGATACACCAGTTAGCAAATAAAATGAAATGTTCCTGCAGAAGCAGTGCAGATGCCCAAGGCACTCTGTGTCTGTCTTCAGAAGAGAATGCTGCCACTGTAGCAGTATTGGATAGGATAAAAATAAAGAGTGACACTCAGGGTGGAAATTTCATTCAGTGTAATTGAGAGACATCCTAGCTTACTGCTGGAGTAAGGGTGAAAATTGTGGAGACCAAGCCACAATCTTCCAATCCTTCAGAAATTGAGTTAGTACTAGAAGACTGCAGGGTTATAAATTTTACAACCTTCGTAAGAAAGAAGAGGCATAATGGTAGCAACTCGAGGCTGGTCAGTGTAACATAAGTCATGAGGAAACTCAGAAACAATAATAATCCAGGGAAAAAAAGATTGCTGTTGGCTTGCATATGCTAAATTGTGTGGCATAGAGTCAGATGGGTGTTGAGTTCTGCTTCCAAAATTCAAAGAAGTCAATGGAAAACACATTCTGGAAGAAAGTTGAATATGCATATATTGCATATAATGCAGGCATGGTACATTCAACCAAGGACAAACATCTACCTCAGCAAATTGTTGTGATCTGGTGTGAAGTCTGAATGGATGTTAGAAGCTGATTAACCAGCAACATTCAAAAGTCAGTCCTTTCAACAACTGAAGGAGAAAGACATTACAGAACTATCAGGACAGTGCAGTGCAGAGGTGTGGACTCGGTTTCCAAAGAGCAAAAGAGGTGAGACTGGTCAAATAGATTCCTTCTGTACTGTATCACTCTATTATTCCAGACCTTTCAAAAATTGGTTAACAAAATGAAAATAAAAGTTTGTTGCCAGGATGGGACAGCTTGAGTTATAAGGAGAGACTGGACAGGCTGGGACTGTTTGCCCTGGAGTGTAGGAGGCTGAGAATGGACCTTTCTGAGGTAAATAAGATCATGAGGGGCACAGATAAGATGAATGGCCACAGTCTTTTATCCCAGGGTAGGTGGATCTGAAATCAGAGGGCATGGGTTTAAGGTGAGAGGGGAAAGATTTAATGGGGACCTGGGGGGGGGGGCAAGTTTTTCACATAGAGGGTAGTGGGTATATGTAACGAGCTGCCAGAGGAAGTGGTAGAGGTGGGTACAATTACAATGTTTAAAAGATATTTGGGCAGGTACATGGATAGGAAAGGTTTAGAGGGATATGGGCCAAATCCAGGCAAATGGGACTGGCATGGACGAGATGGGCCGAAGGGTGTGTTTCCATGCTGTAGAACTCTTTGACTCTACAATGTAATATTTGTATTCAGTCTAACGGGGTATTTATTCAATCTCAGTTTAAATTCTGCTGCAAAGCTAGTAAACCTGTCACAAAGCGAATTAAGTAGAATAAATGCTGATTTTTATAGCGCTTACATTTTTTGGGAGGGGAGGGGAGAATGGATGTGTTTAAGTGTAGTATTCTTGATCTCCCAGTTTAGTGGCTGTTGAAGGCGATATCTTGGCATGGCTGTGTGGATGTCTGGCACCAGTTTCTAGCTGACTGCACGTCACATGTCAACCGTGTTGGAGGCTCTTGACTTGCCTGATTAGAAACACATTGACGCTCAGTCCCTCCAGGATCATTATTTTTATTATTATTTAATGAGAAAACATTTCTGTTGACGCTTATGTAGACACGGTGGCCGGAGACAATGCATTCGCACCTACATCCAGTGCGACTTCCTATGTACCAGGCTTTCGCGACACCAGTACATATGGTGTGCTCTCTAAACGTGGCTGCAAACTGTGGCCAATTTTCGTTATCGCAGTGGCTCCCGGCACATCCAGGACATCCTGCAGGCCCTTGGGTCAATTTCTATGTCTGGCGTTTCTTTATATACATCTCCAGGTTTAAACCAAGCTTGACAGGTAACAATCAGTCAAAATGTATACAGTAAACACAATGTAAGTTGAGGAGTGATAGCCCTCACAAAACGTTCTGAGTAAACTTACACAATATGTGGGGATCTCTAAGTATAGCACAAGTAACTACACACAACATTAAAGTAGGTATAGTATTACAGCAGTGGCCACATTATAATTATACCTCAAGGTTCCCGGGACATCTTATGTTCAAAACACTATAGAACGGCACATTTCTAACAGGCACACTGTTATGCACTGGACAAGTGTACTTTTTGTAAAGTCATCTACAGGCATCTGAGAATGTTGAATGGCACTAACTGAGCCTTCATTCCCGAGAATTGACTCCATACTGTATCATTTTATACACACGTGTGCTTCTTAACGCAACCTCTCCCTTCTCCCCAACGCAGACGAGCATCATAACCCGGCGACTGCTAAAATCATCGGCAAATCCTGTGAATATAACGGCACCACCTATCAGCATGGGGAGATGTTCGTGGCCGAGGGTCTGTTTTTTGTCGCGACATGCTAACCAGTGTGCCCAGTGTAGTTGCTCGGTAAGTGAAGGTTCTTCCAAAGATCATCAGATAAACTGGTCGCAATTTGTTTTAAACTGACAGGATACCGTGACCCCGGGATAGTTGGACCGGAAGGGTTCTTCTTGAGAATTTACAATGGGAATCAAACAGCTTAACCTCAGACAATGCTGGTTCTGTTTGTTAGCTCCGTGTAGTATGAACCAACGGGATGTGGGGGCTAGATAATGATTTGAGAGGTGGGGGAGGCGTCAAATAAAATCCTATAAGGACCTCATACGAAGTGCTGAATGAGCAGATTACACTCACAGGCTGAACAATTCCTTGCAGCTTTCACAGGTCGGCTGGTAGGTCCCAGCGCTCCTCCAGCGACGCGGTGCCAGAAACACACGTCCGCTTGTGGAAATTTATTTGTCAGATTGTTTTTCACTCGCTGCAGCGTCGGGATGCCAAATGGATGGCGCCAAATTAATAGAAACATTTCACGTCAGCCAGGCTATTAAGGAGGACGCAATCCAGCGATTTATCTTTTTTTTATCCCCTTAATATTTATTTTTGCACAGAAGAAAATTGAAGGTGTATATTAACTCTGTTCACATATGGGCAAGTGATTTAAAAAAAAACTCTGGTGGAAGCCGAGTAGAAAAATAAATCGAACAGGAGGAATAAACTGACCTTTTCAATACACATAATGTTTAACATTTCTTTGTTGCGTTGATTGAAATTTGTCATTTGGCTGTATCGCAACAATCGCCAGATATAAACAGCAAAAACAAAAATCAAAGGCGATGTGGGCTTTTTTTTTAAACAAAAGCTTATTCTTTAAAAAAAAACACAAGAAAAGATTGGCTCCGAGGCATGTTTTTAAACACCACTGAGAATATCCTCTGCAGCCTGCTGTACCTCTTCTGAGCCCGGGGTCAAATCAACTCCACTTAAAAACACAAAATGGAAGTCAGTTTCTACGCAAAAGTACTATTCTTCCAATGTTTTAAAGGTTTAACAGCGACAGCAGGGGGTTCATGTGCGTGCAAAGCAAACTTGATGACAATCCATCCTTATTTGGGGCCAGTGGATCCTCAAAGTGAACACATTGTTCAATAAAGTGTCGATCAGAAAGTGATACGGACTTTCTTCATGCATTCAAATAGATTTTAACATTTTTTTTCTATAAATGGGCATTTGAAACGACGCCTGTGCGATGGGGCCTGCGGAAGGTAGATTAAGAGGCATTCTCCAGCCATTAACACAAGCCCTTTCTGTCTGCCAATCTTCTGCTATCTTCTCTTGAAGCCACTGACTCTTAACTGGGATACGGGTGCATTGGTGCAAGCAATTCTGTGGTAGAGTCGAAAAGACAATCATTGATGCATGAGCAGAGTACTTAGTGGCGGTCTTTTACTTGGGTAATTTCCATACTTTAAAAGCTCATACCTTGCTTCTTCTAGCGGTAGGTAATAAAATTACTTGCTACTCCAGTATGTTGGTGAGTGAGTTCATTCTGTAGGATTTTGATTGGCCTATCAGCAGTCGCCCGGCCAATCAGGATTCGCCTACTATAATGTTTTCTGCCTCTCTGATCAAAGTCATGTCAGCAATAGGAGTGGAAAATTATGGAGAAATTGATCAAACTACAAACCTAGGCAGCTCAGTTTTCTAACAAGACATTATTAAATAGTGAAACAATGATCTGTAAATTCATTCTAATAGAAGCAAAACATTTCTTATTATGCGCAGTCGACTTAAAGATTTTGAACTGAGAAACAAAAAATGAGTCACATTTCAGATGTTAAGATGTTATACACAGTCTGCATTGAAAAGAACATCTAAATTCACGTATTAACTTATTTTGTCCTTTATTTGATGGTTTTAACTTAAAGGTCAAAATTGTGAAGTGTTTGATTTCACCCGAAGGAGCCAAACAACTTTCTCCTTCCAACAGCAGCAGTAAGTGTAATAATAGCATAGCAGAGTATAACACCCCACCCATCCCACTCCTACCCCGGGAACTCTCCACTGCCTCCACCATAGGTGCAACACCTGCCCCTACACCACCTCCATCACCTCCATCCAGGGACCCAAACAGCTCTGTCAGGTGAGACAGAGATTCACCTGCACCTCCCTTAATATCATCTACTGCATTTGGTGCTCCAAGTGTGGCCTCCTTTACATTGGTGAGATCAAACGCAGACTAGGTCACCATTTCGCATAACACCTGTGCTCTGTCCGTAACTGCGACCTGCATCTCCCCATTGCCAACTCCCCCTCCCACACTATCACTGATATGACAGTCCTTGGCCTGCTCTAATGCCAGGAGAATTCCAAGTGCGAACTGGAGGAACAGCACCTCACTTTCCGTCTTGGAACCTTGCAGCCTAACGGCATGAATATTGAATTCTCCCACTTTAGGTAATCCCCATCCCCTTTCCCCACAACCATCCCCCCACCCCCCATGCTTCTTCTCTTCTTCCCTTTCCTAGCCTTTTTTCTCTCTCTCTCTCCTTACCTTTGACCTATCCCCCGGTGGATCTGCCCTCCCCTCCTCCCCGCACCTGCCTATCACTACCTCTTACCTGCATCTACCTATCACCACCCTGTGCCCACCCCGCCTCCCCTCTTTTGTCCACCTATCACTGCTCTGCTTTTCCCTCCTAATATTGGGCTTCCCCTTTTCCTATCTTCAGTCCTGAAGAAGGGTCCTGACCCGAAATGTTGACCGCCTGCTTTTCTCCACGGATGCTGCCTGGCCTGAGTTCCTCCAGCATCATCATGTTTTTCATCTAGATTCCAGCATCTGCAGTCCTTTTTTCCTCTAATAATAGCAGAAAATCCTAATGGAAAAGCTACCTCTCAGCTTCACTCATTGCACTACCTAGTTATTTTAATCTTCCCAGAGCCTTACAGTGAGGCTGTATCAGGTCTGAGCATACAAAATAACCATTACCAATTTCATATTTTAGGGATAAAACAAAAATTAATAGTTCATCTCATATTTCTTTGCCACTTTAACAACTTTCTCAGCCAACGCCATCAAATGATTTCAGAAACAAGTTACTCTCTTAATAGTTAAGGGTAAGTGAAATGAGATACAGTTAATTTTGACTTCCCGATTCCAGGCACACTAGAGACAATTGTAGTACCTGAAATCTCCTTGAGATCAACTAATTTAACAAACCATATTCTAAATCAGGGCCTTCTGTGTCTGAATAGATTAATACGTCTAACTTACATGTCATCAAGGATACCTTATTTTCATTTTCTAATGGATAGATGAGATTCACTAAATAAAATTAAGCTTATAAGCATTTTTTGTAATATTTTTAGATGTGGAAGAGCAGGTGGATATTCATGTGGAGCTTACATACCAGGAATTGACCTCTGGGGCTGATTATCTGTCCTTTATTTTATAAATACTTTGTAATTAAAGTATTGTCAATGATACTTGGTTTTCATTTCTGGATGTATAGCCATGCCAATATGATGAATATTTAATATCAAGAGTACAAAAAAACTTATAGACACATAATAACATCTAAATGAACTGCTTACATATATTAAATTAAATAATGAAATATTACAAAGTTGGTCCACCAGCCATTGTAAATTATTCATAATTACAATAAATTATTAAATATTCTGTTTATGTACATTTTATGTCTGCTTTAGAAAAATAAAGAATTCATATTTCAGGCACTCAAGATTTACACCTATTGAGAAATATATTTGCCAGATTTTCATTTGGCTCAGAGAATTGCAATGGATTATATGGTGGGCTTCCTATCCCTCTCCTGTTATCTTGAATTTTCCTTAGCATAAAAGAAAGATTTGAAATCCATTGTAGAGCTAACTTTGGTTAGAATCCTATCTTGGATTGCTGTATTGTTTTATTTTATTGCTTTGTTTTATTTAATGATTTTGCAGCATTGATTTAATCCTGCCATTTGACTGCAATGAAGAAGGCAAATGGTGCGAAGCTACCATCTGATTACCTCCAAGTCAGAATCCTGTCTAAACAGCATGTCTATTCTGGCTCTTTGATTAAGTTGCCCCTTAGTTCCATATTTCTCCATATTCATTGGTAACTTTTTCTTTTATTATAATCCAATGTTTTAATTACACCAACAAAGTAATTTAAAATATATAGTTATGAAATATAGATATTAAATGTTTTTATAAATACCAGTAAGAACTCAATAATACCAACACTATGCCATACTTTTATTTTATAACTCTCTATCTAAGAGGCTATTCTTTTTTAATGTCCTCTCTACATTATCCACCATTGCCACGGTGAGGCTGAGTTTCTTCACAGACTATTGATGCATTCAATAGTCTGTGAGGAAGGTCAGCAGATGGGAGAAATGCTTAAATATAAAGGGTTATCAAGCAATACCCTCTCACCATGAGTGAAATTAATTCTTGTTTGGCAATGCCTCCTCCACTAACAGCTAAACTCAAATTAAGGATGGAGCTTATAGGTACAGTAGGCTTGTTCTGCATCTAAAAAGGTGTCTGTGATGAATTACTCTGCTCACTCATTTGAATTCAAACAGAATCTGCGTACATAATGTTACCCTTTATATGGACCAGAAGTTCCTACACTTTTTCTAAGGAATTTGACTTCGAGGTGATATGCATTCCTACCACTGTGTGGTGTAATATCTTGGTTTATCATTGTACACAACCTCTGTTTTAGTAAAGGAATAAGCAAAACCGTGTTTACGTTGGTTTTATTGGCATTTAGAGGATCACATTCAGCAGTTTTGAACATGTGCAGTTAAGCCCACTGTTTTTTTTCTCTGTGTTATGGGGATCATGTGCCACGATGTTGTCTGTTTCTTTGTGGAAGTTACAATACAGTGCCTTTATTAAACCAACATAAATTTAAATATAAAAATCTGACAGGCTGAATTCTGATTTTTTTTTGTGATGACAGATAGTATTATAGAGAACTTGTGTAGGAAATATTTCTCCAAGCAATGCAGGAATGTTCTTGTGGCCTCGAAAATGTTATTTTTTTTCTTTTCTCTGAAGGAAGGAAATGTGTACTGTGGCTTGAGGACATGCCCAACGCTGACTTGTCCATTTCCAATAACCGTGTCTGACTCTTGTTGTCAGGTTTGCAGAGGTAATTTCAACATCTTTACGTTATGTATATTCTTTGAATAGATCTTAATAAGTAATAAAACCTTTGCCAAATTTTTGGCACCTTGTGTCAATGCCAAGAATTTTTACTTCAGGTACGAAATGTATCAGATATATAAATATTACACCCTCCTCCTTGCCAGTACAAAGCAAAATACATTCCCTCCAACAATCTTAATCCTCGGATAAGCAACCCTTAATATTCATGTAAACTCTCTGATTAAGAGTTTACACTAGTAGCGAATGTTGAGCAACTTGAATTGTTCATGTATCCCACCAAAAACTGACCATAGATTAGCCTTAACCCATTTCACATCTTTAAGGGACTAGCAACTGCATCAAAATTCCAATGACAGTGATGAAAACAATATAGAACCATAACTTGCTGAGTTGAGCCACCGGCATTTAGCTGCTTAAGCAGCAGTGAGTCTCAGACTGTCTTGTGTGCATTCTCAACAATGGATGTCCCCGACTTATTAACAGTCCTGCTGAGGTTCTTCAGCATTTACAGTGTCAGAGCTGATGCAGGATCAATAATCCCACTGAATTCAATGGGGAACAACTGGCAGTGGATTTGGAGGCAAAGTGATGTAAATTCCTTTGTTAATATCATTTTGCTGAGGTTTAATGCAGTTAATTATTTAAATGATTTTAGGTGCTGACATAGTATTCATTACTTACTTTATTTTTAAGAACATTTTAATAATGTTTATTCTTTTAAATGACTTCAGTTTTAATAGTTTAAAATGTTTCTGAATATCAGACATGAAAAATCCAATAAATTATACACACAGCACATAGCTGGTAAAGATGTTGGGGTGTGGCATATGGTGAGATGGGAGGGGTGGGATGCTTAGCCGGTTGCCAAAATTTCAGGGCAGTTTTGCCACACTCACTGTGGCACTGGAGACCTGCTACTGTTCATCCTATTTTCGTGGAATCCAAGATGCTTCGGGCCAGCAGGATTGGCACTTTGTACCCAGACCAGGTAAGATTGTGCATGGGAAGACTGCAGACTATTTCAGAGGTGGGGATAAATCCAGCAAATTCCATAATTTTATCACTTCAGCCTGTCATTATTATGATGAGTGCAAAGCAGAACTTACTTCATTTCTCAAATATGTTTGTCATGCACTCTTCCACAAACACCAGTATGTTTCCTGTTTCTGAAAATCTGTTTTCAATATCAGGAGAAGGAGACTCCTCCTGGGACACAACAGATGCAGAGATATTCCGGCCACCGTCCAACAGAGAAGCGGTATGTACACATAGAAAAAATGAAAGGATTATATTTATATAGCATCTTCAAAATTCAAAAGTATTTTGCAATCTAGTGACCATTGTGGTAGGGGAAACACAGCAACCAATTTACACCCAGAAATTGCAATGCAATAATGACTAGATAATCTGTTTTAATGAAGGAGGGTTAAATATTATCCAGGAAACTGGGGATCACTCTTTTTTAAAACAAGATTAACATTTCATCATTAAACCTGGGCAATGTGTGGAAAGCTCACTCATAAATTTAAAGATTAAATTCATTGTTAAAAGATCTGACTTCAGATGTTTCAATAACAGGATTTAAAATAACCTTAGATGAGGAAATATTTAGCCCTGGATTATGGTGATTCACCGACTCTAAGTGTGCATGGGCATGTTGAGTAGAGGAACAGTACAAAGGTATAGTTGGCATTTATTCTCCAACAACAGATGGGGGTAATGCAACAGAGAGCAGCTCACATCTGTAGAACCATTTCAGTGTAGTTAATAGCCTTAAATGAGAAAGGATAAGAGAGAGAAGGATCAAAATGGCAATTTTACTGATATAATTTAAATAGGGTTATTAAAATGCCATTCAACACAAGGAAAATGCAGCCATTCTATTGAATCATAACTTACTGGATTAGTATCTAGAGGCCTGGTCTACTGACAATTAAAGCAATCATGATTCACTAACCCAAGGTCAGCTCCTTGTATTTTATGATCATTCTCCAAAATTCACTGGACTTCTTTTGGATTTTGCAATGTTTGCTTATTCATACATTACTATTAAAACTGCAAATATTGATGTACATTAATTTTTACAATTGTGGAAAATCTAATAATATTGTACAGTTGTCCTTGACCAGTTGCACTGTCTACTCATGGACAATCCAATTGAAGGCATTATGTAGCATGTCAAACCTGTATTTCTGTAGCACTCTTTACATACAAAACAACAAAGCAAAGTATTTTGCAGTGAGTAAAGATGAAGTAGGCTCTGAGCAGGCATAAGAAAGACAAAACCACAGAAGAAGTTGTTTACTGGAGCCAACGTGAGATTTTTCAAAGGCTTTTCCAAGGTGAGGCAGGGGGTGACAGATTCACAGGGCAAGGGAGGATGGCTGAAGGAGCAGTTACCTGCAGCAGTATAGTAAAGGAAGTGTGAGCAAGATGTCAGAGAGTGGAGAGCACAATAACATGAAGAGATTATTGAAAAAACTATAAAAATGAGGATCAGAATGATAAAATGAATGAATTGGGCAGGGAAATGGCAGGAGGGAATTTGCATATTGGACTTTGTGACAATGAAGACAGAGGTTATAGCATTCTAAATATATTGGAACATATGGAAAGTGGAGGCAAGAAGAGTCAATGGCAGAAGATAAATTGGGAATCCTGAGGAAACTCAGAGCCACACACAAAATCTGAATGAGTTCCTAAAGGTGAGAAAAATATTTCAGCAAAATATATGGGCACTCCTGGCAATCAAATGCCTCCGCTTCACAAACAATTCTGCATCTTCATGACCCGGAGCACTACAAATTTCCCTCACATTGCAGTGAGGGCACCTGTTTGAACCTTGACATCCACACCAACCAGAAAAGATTCCACTTGATTAATCTCTGCAGCAATGTCAAAAGTTTCTCTTGGTTGACTCCAGATGCCCAGGATACAGCCACTGCCATATTATTCTCAGGTAATCTGCTGTGCTCTCAATAGTTTGGACCACCATACTAGACCAGGGGATGTCTGCTTGGTGACAAGAGCTATCTGCTAATGGCATGGCTAATGACATAGCCGCCTCATCTTGGAACCTCACCTGAGCAGGCATATGATAAGAGTTAGTCTGCCACATTCTATTGCTTGAACAGACCTGGAAGTCTTTCTGGTACCATCTTGTGATGTTCTCCAGATTCATCGTGGCTGGTGTCATTCTGCACAACCCACATCAGGTGTAGGCTCAGATACTGGCAGCCACTGACAACAGCAGGAACAGCCACAGGTGGAAGAAGAGAAGGAAGACCACATTTGTACCTACTTCCCTCTGTGTAACCACAACTGTGAGATGCATGGGCAATGTTGGAATCCTGTTAAATGTGTGAGGATGCAGTAGGGCAATGTTATTTCCAACCCTGCTTGATGGAGATCATTTGTAGGTGAGTTTGGTGTGGGGAAGGAGGGTAAGACATGAAGCATTTTGTGAGGTTGATGGTGTAAGGGAGATGAAGATGTGTTCAGTGTTATGTAGAAACTACATTTTTTTTGTAGCTTTAATTATAATAGAAGTTTTCCAAATGATCATGAGGAACAGTGATTCAGCTTCTATCATTTCATGGAGTTACAAGAGTGCAAATACTGGAATCTGGAGCAACGAACAATCTGCTGGAGGAACTCAGCGGGTTGAGCAACATGTGTGGGAGGAAAAGAATTGTCGACGTTTCGGGTCAAAACCCTGCATCAGCATTGGGGTTTTGACCCGAACCGTCAACAATTCCTTTCCTCTCACAGATGCTGCTCGACCTGCTGAGTTCCTCCAGCAGATTGTTTGTTGCTTCTGTCATTTCATGTCTAATTGCCTTTGAGTTGTTGGATATGTTTGCAAATTTATTTTGAATTCCAATCTTCAATAGGTTCACATATTCAATCCTAAAGTGGAATTGTTCAATAGAACAAGCAACAAAGAAAAAAATAATGGAGACAGGCAGGATCTGAACATTAAAGCCAGGGTTACTAGTGCACCAAATTTAGAAGCACCATGCAGGCTGCTCAAAGCAGCAACTGATCAAAGTCAGGTCAGTTTTTTACTAACCTGGTAATATCTTGGCAGAATACAGTGTAAACAAAAATTATGTTGAAATCTTTCCTCAGCAATACTGTGGGCATATATACGTTTTCTGGTTTAACACCATAGTAAAATCACAAGCAAAGACTAGTTTTAAACTCATGTTTACTAAGTGAATAAAACTTATTCAAAATAATTTAAGCACTTGAAGTTACAGATTTTGCAAACTCTCACTTTTGTTTGAACAGTTTAGAGCTATGAAGGGAAAACTCCAGCCACAGCACAGAAATATTTTACATGAAAAAGCTGAAATGGTCACTAAGAAGTCTAATAGGGAAGTTCTTTGCTTAGAATTGTATGAGAATGTGGAACTTGCTGTGTTGTTGAGTAAATGGTATGGATGCATTCAAGAAGAGGCCAGGTAAGTATATGAGGGAGAGAAGAATAATACTGATAATTGGATGAAAAAGGTTTAACTGGAGGAATAAACTCCAGTGAGTACTGGTGAGACAAAATGTATTATTTCTGTATTTATATTCTAAGTAGCATTAACTAGATAAATAAAGGAAGAACATGTATTTAAGCACCTTGTCACATCCTATTGTCTCCCTGCTGCCTGCTAACAGGCAAAGTCATGTCCAGGGTCCTCTCAACTGTCTGTTCCCAATGGCCAAAGTGTTTTCCACAAATCACCATGTGGATTCCATCCATCCAGTGTCATTATTGTTATGATCTTCACCATATGACAACACCAAAAGAAATGCAGGAAGCAACATCGACTACAATACTTAACCTCTCTTGATCTCAAATTTGTCTGCTACATGATGGCATGTGAGCCTTGATCTTAACCAACCGGTCCATAACAGACCTAATCTTATTACAAAGTGGTGTCAGACAAGGCTGTGTCATCACCCCAACACTTTTCTCAAATTTTTCGCTGCACTATTGCATCACACTTGCAATAAGGTTCCTGCTGAAATAGAGCAAAGTTAGCAGACAAATGGGAAACTTTTCAGCCTGTTGCCTCCATTTCAGAACCAAGACCACTGTCATCAAGCTGCTATACACAGATGACACTTGTATATGTATACATTCAGAGGTCCAGTAAATTGAGAAGCTCTTGGTTTGTATGGCACAGTTAGCTGAGTTTTCAATTTTCCTCCGTAATTTCTGTTTACTAAATGATCCTTTTTCATTGTTAACATAGTTTGATAAGATATAATGTGGTCTGGTACTGTTTGAATGATCTGAACTGTGAGACCTGCTCAGTGGACAAATTAGATTGTCCTTCAATTGATTAACAGAAAACTTCATTTGTTTCCCTGGACTCATGAAAATTACTTCAGTGCAAATTGCTCTATGAAGTCAAGTTTGCAACATTGTAATATCGTTGGATGCACAACAAGTTTGTGCACAAGAAAGTTGTCAATGCTGTGAAATATAGGTTAATTTATTTTTTGGAGGAACTTACAGCTGGTCTTACAGCTGCATTACAAGGTTAATGGCAGGACTCTTAGCAGTGTGGAGGAACAGAGGGATCTTGGGGTCCACGTCCACAGATCCCTCAAGGTTGCCACATAGGTTGATAGGGTTGTTAAGAAGGCGTATGGAGTGTTGGCCTTCATTAGTTGGGGTATTGAGTTCAAGAGTCACGAGGTCATGTTGCAGCTCTGTAGAACTCTGGTCAGGCCACACTTGGAGTATTGTGTTTAGTTCTGGTCGCCTCATTATAGAAAGGATGTGGAAGCTTTAGAGAGGGTGCAGAGGATATTTACCAGGATGTTGCCTGGATTGGAGAACATGTCTTATGAGGATAGGTTGAGCGAGCTAGGGCTTTTCTCTTTGGAGAGGAGGAGGATGAGAGGTGACGATAGAGGTGTACAAGATAATAAGAGGCATAGATCAAGTGGACAGTCAGAGACTTTTTCCCCAGTGCAACAATGGCTAACACAAGGGGACATAATTTTAAGGTGATTGGAGGAAGGTATAAGGGGGATGTCAGGGGTAAGTTTTTTTACACAGAGTGGTGGGTGTGTGGAACGCACTGCCAGCAGAGGTTGTGGGGGCAGATTCATTAGGGACATTTAAGATGCTCTTAGATAGACACATGAATGATAGAAAAATAGGGGGCTATGTGGGAGGGAAGGGTTAGATAGATCTTAGAGCAGGATAAAATGTCGTCACAACATTGTGGGCTGAAGGGCCTGTACTGTGCCGTAGTGTTCTATGTTCTATTAACTTCCAAGCAATTATCAAGCAGAAGAGAAGAGGACTTACACCACATATCCACAAAACTATGGCACTCTACCAACCTGTCCTTTCTGTACAAAATTACACCCTTGATAACAAAATTTTACAATGAGACTCTGGACCATCTCCCTCATCTTTGTGTGTTAGAGCAAAAGAGTGTTTGCAGATGAAGACCTCAAAGCCAGCATGAAACGAATGGTCTACCGGGCAGCAGTGATCCCCACCCTCCTTTCTTAGATGTAGACCACCTTCAGCAGGCACCTGGGAGCAGTAGAGAGATACCAGCACTGCCTGCACAAAATTGGCAGGATAAATAAACCAATCTCAGTGTGCTCCCACAGGCCAACAACCCCAGCACTGTAACCCTGATTAAACCTGGTCAGATGTAATGGACAGGCTATATCATTCGCATGCCTGATACCACACTCCGGAAACAGGCATACTATTTGGAGTTCTAGGAAGGCAAGAGATTATTAGCCAGACAGAGGAAGTGATCCAAGGATGTTCTCAAAGCCTTATTGGAAAATGCCTAATGTCCCCGCTGACTCCTGGGAATCCCAGGGCCATGATTACTCAAAATAGAGATGGAGCATTGAGGATGGCCGTGAGAGCCTGGAGTAATGTTGTTGGTAGCACCTCCTGCCCCAGCTGTGGGAGATCTGCAGGTCCCATATTGGCTTCATCAGGCACCTGAGAGCCTGCAGAGCTGGAGCAGGAGGAAGTCACTGTCGAGCAACCACCTGAAAAGAAGATTAGCAATGGGTAGGGCAGAGGCATGCTTACTCTGCTTAACGTTCCTAAGTGGCAGTGTTACTTTAAAAATTTTACATTGTCCTGTGGAACAAGGAAAAGCAGGAGTGCTCTCAGCTCCCAATCGTGCCCTGTGTTGTGGTTTTTCTTCTCCCACTCTGCATTTAGCTTCTGGTGACACAAGTGGCCAGACAGACATACACCTTCTCAAAATGGGAAAGCTGTCTGTAGGGCCATTAGCAGCTCATAATACATTAATAAGGCTCCATTTTCTACATGCAAAAACCTGCAAAGGAATTGCTATGTGATGTCTTTATATTTGCCTTACCCCATTGCATATGATTCATATAGCACAGAAACAGTCCCTTTGGCAGACTGAGTCTGAAGCTACCATCAAGCTCCTATTTACACTAATCCTACATTAACCCATTTTATCCTCCCCACATTCCCATCAATTCCATGAGGGGTGATTTAAAGTGGGCAATTAACCTGTCAACCCTCACATCTATAGGATGTGGGTGGAAACCCACATGGTCACAAGGATAATGTGTAAACTCCACATTGACTGTACTCAACGTGCACTGTGTCACCTGCCTAATTCACTAGCCATTCTCAAAGAGGAAATACCTTTTAACTGAAAGTTGTTTGCTGGTTGTTTGAGCTTCTGCCACTCCCTCCACTGGAGCTGTATTATCTCATGGAACTGAAGCCTGTTCTCTTACGTTATGTTCAGCAGTTAAACCTTTTGTTAATTCTCTCCCTTTCAACCCTGATAGTTCTGCACTATCCGCTGCATGGCTTCAATGCCATGTTCACGGGAAATTTAAAGGTGGTTAGAAGTCTAAAGCTTACGCATGCACGAGCAGCAAATGCCAGATACCACAAACCCATTATAAATCCATGAAGAAAAATATACAATTCTGAGGGACCAGTGGTGTACTGGGAAGGAATGGTGCATAACTTCAGGGCAAATAATTTGTTTCACATCTTTGAACTAATGGCACTTTGACTTTGCTAAAACAGAGACATTCATATCCACGGACTCAGTATGAATCTCGGGGAAACTTCGGGAGTTCTGTTACCAATTTGCCCAGGATACCCAGTTCAAGGACACACCGTGGATTGTTAACTGACCCTCAGCAGGGATCCGGTACCATTGTGCAAATAGTAATCAACAACAAGTATAGGCACAGCAGAGGTAATGCCTTTTTTTAATTGGTTAACAATCTTACTTTCAGTCAATTATTTTTGTGTTGGGAATAAGCCTTATTAAAGGCAGCATGCAAGAGGAGTGAGAAATGATTGGCCAGCTCCTCCGTGCTGATCATATTTACTAAAGGATTTTAGTGTACTCCCTCCCTAATAGTTGTTAATGTGATGTCCCAGGAGAGAACGAAACTTTGAGTGATAACAGTGCTTTATTACTGAGGGAAAAAGACTTGACTGGTTTCTACTTGAACTTGAATGATAATCATCAAGTCTCAAGGGTTCCAAGAACTCTAACCAACAATATTTCTAGAGCAAAACGCTGGCAATTTGAAATAAAAAAGAAAATGCTGGAAATGCTCAGCAGGTTAGGCAGCATCTGTGGAAAAAGAAATCAGAGTTACTGTTTCAAGTCAATGACTTTTCATAGTCCAAGCCAATATTTATTTACAATATTATCACGTAGAATATAAAAGTATAGTATCATCTTCAGTTACCAAAGACTGAGCTGTTCTTGTGCCTTCAGTGTGTGTCTCAAATGGAAAGACCTACTCACACGGAGAGTCATGGCATCCAATTTTGCGCCCCTTCGGACCGGTGGAGTGTGTGCTGTGTACGTGTAACATAACCAAACAGGAGTGTAAGAAGATCCATTGTCCAGATCCATATCCGTGTAAATATCCACAGAAAATCAGTGGGAAATGTTGCAAAGTTTGTCCAGGTAAAATCCATTCAATTTCATGGAATTGAGTTCTAATTGAACATTAATTTTAGAGCCCAGAATTGTGACTCTTGTACTGGTATACAATGGGCTGTGTAATGCTGAATTCAGCTCTGTGGGCAGACCTGCCACATGTGGTTCCCGCTACCCATACTTACCCATGTGCAGGGCCAATCAAGCTGACCCTCTGCTCCAGGAAGGAGTCCATTGAGGCTGCAGTGGTGAGTAGGACTCAGATGGTGTTCTACACTTGACCCTAAAATACCCTGACAGCTTTTGACAGGAGATACCCCTGGGAACAGAGCATCAGCTCCTGTCAAGGCCATGAAGGCTTTGTTACAGTTTGTCTGTGACATTCAGAGAGTATTAGGATTGTTCTCAACAATTAAGTAATATGTATTTTAAAAATAAAATAATCAAAACACTGAGAAATCATTAAAAACATTAGAATAAAGCGATAATAAACATTACAGACATTAGAATAACGTGCAAACACAAATGGATATTATCTTGCTAACCCTTTCCTGTTTAAGTCAAGGGGCTGAAATCCAGGTTGCTTCTAACATACCTGGCCTGGCTGGTGAGGGAATGGAGAGCCAGGCTCCCCAGTTCAATGCTGGGGAAAGCCAACATGATTAGGCTGTGCTGCCAGAGTCCAGGTGCTGCTCAGTTTGGCCAAATGGGAAGAGTGTATAAGTCCAAAAAAGCTGCTTTAAATTTGTGAATATCTTTTTGCAGTATGTTAACTCCAGGTGACAATGGCTCATTTCACTGAAGTTGGCAATTCAATTTTATTTAATATTTTTGCTGCTGTTTTATTTTTCCTTACTCTGCAGGTTGGTTGATTCTGGGATATGGTTCAATAACTGCAATTTCTCTTCAGCAGCTGCTGTTCTCATAAGAATGTAGCCAGGGAAAGAGTAAGCAATTTCTAACGTTGATACCAAAACTGAGACCCTGTTCTTACTTTAGCATCTTTACATGAATACTCTTTAAAGAATTCACTGGATGCTCATTTAAAGTGGGAATCTTAAATTGTTTTCCCACTTCTTAACCCAGGGACACAGAGACTAATTGAAGCACCTTTATGAGGATATTTCTAGTCTGTTGGAAAATGTGCCATATGAGCAGCCAAGAACCTGGATAATATCATCTAGAAAAGGTGGTAATGTCATTTAAGTGACACCAAGGATTTATAGATCAATTCAAAAGAGCCCAGAATGAGTGGCTACTAAATAAAGAAACAGTTTGTGTTAAGAGTTTACCTCTCAGTTTTCTTTCTGCAGTCCCAGAGGTATCAGGGTTTTCTCACGAGGACAGTAAGGAAGTGGGGTGCAATGAAGAGACTGTTCTTGTTTATGAGTCACTCTTGACACAAGAAACTGATCCTCAGAAGTACAGCAAGAAAATTGCTATAATGGCTGACAGTCTTCCAGAAGTAGAGGTCCATGTCTGGACTCCAGCAAAGGGTGAGTTTTATTCATGTTAATAATTATTATAAAAGACAATATATTGCCTATCAATCAATTTATTTTATCAGTACATCCTTCTCCATCTTTCTGTGAAGTGAAATGGAGAAAATGCAAATCTGTCATTTTCTTTCAGATGTTGACTGACTTGACATGTTTCAGGATTAATGTCAGATTGACAGAGGATTTCTTTTGTGTGGCTAGTATCTTGTTCATTCATAAAGAAAGTAAATTATTGATGGTGTGTTATCATGCAAATATGTCATGTCCCAGTACAAAACTTTCCTCAAGTGCAGCTTGAAGTACAAACAACAAAGACAGTCTTCTGACTTTTGGCCTTCACTGAATAATTTTAAAATTCAGAGCAATGATTTCTTATACACAGCTAGGTTTAAGCATTTTATTTCCAGCTTTGCAGAAGTTTCAGCTGTGGGCAGTGTTAAACCTGTGTGCAGGTATTCAGTGCTGGTTGTACTGACTTTCGCATGTTCAGTTCCATTGACTTCAACTGAGTTGGGGAGGTGAGCAATATTCAGTCTTACAAATTCAGATTTAGTTTCTTGTGTCCATGAGTGATTTAGATTGAAAGTTGTCGGGAAGTTGAGGAGATGATAGACAGGAGTTATCAGGAGGCAGTTACATCTAGGGTGTGGGACGTAGGTAGTTGGGTGACCATTAGGGAAGGGAAAAGGAATAGGCAGTCGGGACAGGATACCCTGGTGACCGTTTCTCTTGATAATAAGTGTATCGTGTTGGATGCTGTTGGGGGGGATGAATCACCAGTGAAGAGCCACCCAGGTGCAGGGTCAGAGACATTTCAGATTGAGTATACAGCATTCTTAAGGGGGAGGGGGAGGAGCCAGAAGTCGTGGTGCACATTGGCACCAATGACATAGGTAAGATAAGGGATGAGGTCCTGAAGAGTGAGTATTGGGAATTAGGAAGGAAGCTGAAAAGCAGTACCTCAAGGGCAGTAATCTCTGGATCGCTGCCTGTGCCACGCGCCAGGAGGGAAAGAATAGGAAGATATGGCAGACTAATGAGTGGCTGAAGAGTTGGTGAAGGGGACAGGGGTTCAGATTTGTGGATCACTGGGGTCTCTTCTGGGGTAGGTATGACCTATACAAAAGGGATGGGTTGCATGTAAATTGGAGAGGGACCAATATCCTTGTGGGCAGGTTTGCTCGAGCTGTTGGGGATGGTTTAAACTAGTTTGGCAGGGATATGGGAACCGGAGTGTTAGTTTAGACGATGGGTGAGTCGGTGTAGAAGTAGAGGCAATGTGCACAGAGAATATGAGGAAGCATAGGCAGGGGATAGGGCATAAATGTAGTCAGTTAGATGGGTTGAAATGTATTTACCTTAATGTGAGAAGTGTTAAGAATAAGGGTGATGAACTTAGAGCATGGATCAGTACATGGAATTACATTGTTGTGGCCATTACAGAGACTTGGCTGTTGCAAGGGCAGGAGTGGCTGCTTGAGGTTTCAGGGTTTAGATATTTCAAAAAGGATAGGGAAGGAGGTAGAAGAGATGAGGGGGTGGCATTGCTAATCAGGGATAGTATCACAGCTGTAGCAAGGGAGGACATCACAGAGGGATTGTCTATTGAGTCAGTGGGGGTGGAAGTCAAAAACAGGAAGGGAGCAATCACTCTATTGGGAGTATTCTATAGGCCCCCAAATAACCATCGGGATACTGAGAAGCAGATAAGTAGGCAGATTTTGGAAAGGTGCAAAAATAACAGGGTTGTTGTCATGGGTGACTTCAACTTCCCTAATATTAATTGGCACCTCCTTAGTGCAAAAGGTTTAGATGGGGCAGAATTTGTCATGTGTGTACAGGAAGGATTCCTGACACAGGCTGACTGGAGGAGAGGCCATGCTGGATCTAGAATTAGGCAATGAACCTGGTCAGGTGACAGACCTCTCGGTGGGTGAGCATTTTGGGGATAGTGACCACAACCCATTGACCTTTAGCATAGCCATGGACAAGGATAGGAGCAGACATTATGGGAAGATATTTAATTGGGGGAGGGCAAATTACAATGGTATTAGGCTAGAATTTGGGAGCATAAACTGGAACAGATGTTTTCTGGTAAAAGCACTGCAGAAATGTGGAGGTTGTTTAGTGACCACTTGCATGGGGTTCTAAATAGGGTTGTCCCACTGAGACAAGGAAAGGATGGTAGGGTGAAGGAACCAAAGAGAGGTGGAAGGTTTAGTAAAGAGGAAGAAGCAAGTATATTTAAGGTTTAGGAAGCAAAGATCAGACAGGGCTCTTGAGAGTTAGAAGGTAGCCAGGAAGGAGCTTAAGAAGGGATTTAGGAGAGCTGGAAGGGGATATGAGTAGGCTTTGGCAGGTAGGGTTAAGGAAAACCCTAAGGTGTTCTACACATATGTGAGGAACAAGAGGATGACTAGGGTGACGGTAGGACCACTCAGGGATAAGGGGGGAAAATGTGTCTGGAAGTGAAGGAGGTAGGGGAAGTCCTAAATGAATATTTTGCTTCAGTGTTCACCAGGGAGAGGGACTTAGATGAAGGTGAGGTTATTGTAGAACAGGCAAATGTATTGGAGCATGTTGAGGTTAAGAAAGAAGCAGTGTTGGAGCTACTAAAAAGAATTAAGATAGATAGATAAGTCCCTGGGGTCAGACAGGATATACCCCAGGTTACTATGGGAAGAGAGGGAAGAGATTGCCGGAGCATTAACAATGATCCTTGAGTCCTCTCTGGCCACAGGAGTGGTACCGGAGGATTAGAGAATGGCAAACGTTGTTCCATTGTTCAAGAAAGGTAAAAGGGATAATCCCGGGAATTATAGACCAGTGAATCTTACGTCAGTGATGGACAAACTATTTGAGAGGATTCTTAGGGACAGGATTTATGAGCACTTGGAGAGGCATAGTCTTATTAGAGATAGTCAACATGGCTTTGCGAAGGGCAGGTCATGCCTCATGAGCCTAATAGAGTTTTTTGAGGAAGTGACAAGATGAAGGTAGTGTGGTGGATGTGGTATATATGGATTTTAGCAAGGCATTTGACAAGGTTCCCCATGGTAGGCTCATTCAGAAAGTCATGAGATATGGGATCCATGGAAAATTGACTGTGTGGATTCGAAATTAGCTTGTCCACAGAAGGCAGAGTGTGGTTGTAGAAGGGGAGCATTGGACCTGGAGGTCGTTGACTAGTGGTGTTCTGCAGGGATCTGTTCTGGGACCCCTGCTCTTTGTGATTTTTATTAATGGCCTGGATGAGGAAGTGGAAGGATGGGTTGGTAAGTTTGCAGATGACACAAAGGTCGGTGAAGTAGTAGATAGTGAAGAAGGTTGTTGTAGGTTGCAATGGGATTTAGACAGGATGCAGAGCTGGGCAGAGAAGTGGCAGCTGGTGTTCTGTCCGGTGAAGTGTGAAGTGACACACTTTGGAAGAACGAACTTGAAGACAGAGTATATGGTTAATGGTAAGATTCTTAGCAGTGTGGAGGAACAGAGAGATATTGGGGTCCAAGCACATAGATCACTCAAAGTTGCCTCACAAGTTGATAGGGTTGTTAAGAAGGCGTATGGTGTGCTGGCCTTCATTAGCCAGGGCATTGAGTTCAAGAGCCAAGAGGTGATGTTGCAGCTCTATAAGACTCTGGTTAGACCACACTTGGAATATTGTGTTCAGTTCTTGTCATCGCACTCTAGGAAGGATGTGTAAGCTTTGGAGAGGGTGTACAGGAGATTTACAAGGATGCTACCTGGATTGGAGAGCATGTTTTATGAGGGGGGTTTGAGTGAGTTAGGGCTTTTCTCTTTGGAGCGATGGAGGATGAGAGGAGACTTGATAAAGGTACATAAGATTATGAGAGACATTGACAGAAAGGACAGCCAGCATCTTTTCCCCAGTGTGGTAATGGCCAATACTAGAGATCACCCATTTAAGGTGTGTGGAGGAAAGTTCAGGGGAGTAGTCAGAGGTAAGTTTTTTGGTCATTTAATAGGGTCAATTTAAGAGACTCTTAGATAGGCAGATGGATGAAAGAAAAATCGAGGGTTATGGGAGGTGAAGTAGAAAGGGGGATAGATCGAATGGGGATAAGGTTTATATAGGTCAGCACAACATCATGGGCCAAAGGGCCTGTACTGTGCTGTACTGTTCTATGTTCCATGTTGTCTTTGACAAGGTCAATTTTTTGCGACTTGTAATTATTAGAATACAAGTTACTTTGCATCTTCTTCTTACTGCTTTTAAGATAAGATATATGATACCTTTATTAGTCATTGTACATCGAAACACACAGTGAAATGCATCTTTGCGTAGAGTGTACTGGGGACAGCCCGCAAGTGTTGCCACGCTTCCGGCGTCAACATAGCATGCCCACAACCTCCTAGCCTGTACGTCTTTGCAACGTGGGAGGAAACCGGAGCACCTGGAGGAAACCCACGCAGACACGGGGAGAACGTACAAACTCCTTACAGACAGCAGCCAGAATTGAACCCAGGTTGCTGGCGCTGTAATAGCGTCATGCTAACCATTACACTACACTACCATGCCTGCCAGTAGATGAGAATGAAATTCTATTGCACATAATCTGACACGATGCAGGTTTTTGTTGGCTGTATAGCAGAAAGAAAAAGATATTGTTATTGGCACAAAACACCAGGGCCAGATGCTGAACAAATCCAGTGATATCCCTGTCCACTACAACACTCATGAGCCCCAGATTATTTTCATTATTCATTAATATTTTTTCAATGAGCTGTGGGTGCCAACCCAGCACTCTGTTGTTGCTCAATGTCCCTTTGCTTCGCTTGCCATGACTTGTAGCAAGCTGACAGATAAAACCTGTTGAGGGGAAGTGGATCTCAGTGAGGTATGAGAACAGACTGGAGGAATTTTGTCTTTCTTCACTTTCTGCCCCCCCCTGCTCAACCCTCCCTCCGAATGCCTATAAAAATCCCTAATTGCCTAGCTTTCATGAGGACGACCTCTTTAAGGTTATGGGTCTCAATTGCATAGAAAGAATGATAGGAATGCACCCTGAAAGATTGTAGCTGGGGTTCCAACTCAGATTAAGGTCTACTGTTTCACTGTCCTCTTGTCTGGTTTATTCATCAACAAAATGATTCATCATCCAATCATTAATTTCTTGGAACTCCCAGGATATTATCCCCCTTTGCTGTCCTTGCTTATCCTGTAAAAGCCACATGAGACCAAGGAGCAGTCTGGAGCCTAGAAATTATTGGAAAGTTATTAATTAGACCTGAACATGAAGATGTTTGGGCTTCCTATGGGATGGCCAGTATGGGTACATTGCCAATATTCTGCCAGTTAAGGACTCAAATCCAACTTCTTCCCCAATATAAGTGAAACATTAAGACATTGCAGGTATTGAATTACAGATGAAATAAGTAAGGGCAAGAGAGGTTGTGATGGAAAATGGGGGCTTGGAATCTGGTGATATTGTTTTCAATTATTGCACTTTCACAACATTATGATTCTAAGAAAGTCTCCCGAAATATGGGGGTAGGTAAGATAATAGGTAATGAGAAACAACATGAATAAGAGAATAAGCTTGCTGTAGGCACCATTAGTAATGGAAGAGATACAACAGCTCCATAATGTGAATAGTGAGGATAAAACTATTGATACAGGAAGAAGGAGTAACACTGGAATCATCAAAGATAAGAACCGGCAAATATTAGTTGAAAAGAAAGAAAATGTGCCTTTAAGAAATAGAAATGGAATGAAATGCTGTTTCTTGGTGTAAGGTGAGCAAGATAGTGGGAAATTAACCTACCAACCAGGCCATCTTTAGAATATTGTGAACACTGAATGTGTGATCTGAAGAAAGTTGGTCAACATGGACTGGAATCAAAAGAGTGATTCAACTTGCATGATTGGTACGAAGAGAAAAAACAAATGGGAAAGAGGATTGATCACAGAGGAAACAATCAATTAATAACAAACGATATTGTGGAACTGTAACAAGAGCATTTGAGAACAATCTAGAGAGAGATGAAAGTTACTTAGGTAATTATGTAATACTTATTCTTGTAGCACTAAACAGTGCTGACTCCTATTTGAGGAAAATACTTTCAAGGCTACCAAAGCATTTTGAAGTCCAATGTTCCAAGGATGCAAAATAAGCAATAAATTAACCAGTAGAACAGTTATTCTGGAACCCTGTATTTCAAGGCTACAGATAATATTAAAATTAGCAGCAGCATCTTTAATTTTAGAATGTACTTGCACGTGTGCTTGGCTGAGGTGTCAGTAGTGCAAAGCTACCATCCACAGGATTATGATTAAAGGACTAAATCAGAATCCCACCTAAATGTTCAAGGATGCAAAAGGAATATGGCAGTTATTTTGTAAGTTAGGAATGAATTATTTGACAAATTAAGAGCAAACTTTCACTAAAATGAGAAGAGATGTCATAACACAAGGAGCAGTTTCAGAAAATTATAACATCTGACTAGCCACATAAGTATTGGAGATTATAAAAAAAAATCCCTATCTGCCAACATAGCGAAAGTGGAAGTTATGTTTTAACATTCATTCCTTGAGATATATGTTGTTTAAATGCAACTGATACAATTCAGCAACTGTTTGAATGTCATTATGAGAAATTTAGCCAGAAATGGCTTCATATGTTCTACTTTGCATGTGACTTCTAGCAGGAAACAGAAAACTTATAAGGATATGATGGAGGGAATTCCAGATAGACTTCCTATCCCTTTTCAGCTGATGAATCAATGTGGGCTTTCACTTTATATTTCATAACAATAAAGAAGAGACTATTTGGTCTCATTGAGGTCTAATGCTGGCTCTCAAAGCAATCCCATTGATCCCATTCCCCACTTATTTCCGTTACCTTTTTTCTCTCACATGCTCGTTAACTTCCCTCGATTCTCCTACCACTCACCACACCCAAGGGTAATTTACTACAGTACCAATTAACCTACCAACCAGCACTTCTATAGGATCTAGAAGGGAACCAGAGCACCCAGGAGAAACCCACATGGTCACAGGGAGAATTTGTAAGCTCCACACATATAGTGCCAGGCCACTGGAGCTGAGCTATGAGACAGCAGCACCAGCTGCTGTATTTCTTTGTCACCATCTGTCATCCCAGTCCTCCAGATACATGAGTTCAAATCCCATCAGGGCAGCTGAGGAATTTAAATTAAATCAAGTAAATCTGAAATAAACTGGTAAAAATGGTGATTGTGAAGCTACTGGATTGAAACGAAAACAGGAAATACTGGTCAGGTAGCATCTGCAGAGTGGGAAACAGTTAACTTTTCAGTGAATGACATTTGATCAGAGCTAGGCAAAGTTAGAAAACGAGCTTGTTGCTGTGAAGTGGGGGGTGCGGAGAGAACAAGGGATCATGTGTAGACCAAGAGACACTGTGATGCAAATGGTGTTGGTGCCAACTGAGTGAAGATGTTGAAGATTTGTTAGTTGGACATGATTAGGAAGTGATGAATGAGGGCAGAGGAGAGAGAAAAGAAACAATGTAAGAACTATGAGGTAGAAAATACTGCATATGTTGTAAATCTGAAATAAAAATGAATGCTAGAAATTACCATCAAATCAGACAACATCTGTGGAGAGAGAAAAGCATAGTGCATGTTACATGTTGATGACCTTTCATCAGAAATTATCGGCTCTGAAGTAAACTGGAATGACTAGTTCTCTGAAGTTGTTGAATTCAATGTAGAGTCCTGAAGAGTGTAACGTGCCCAGTCAGAGATCTGGTGCTGATCCTCGGGATTACACTGGGCTTCATTGGAACAATGTGTGAGGTCAAAGATAGAGAGGTCAAGCGTAGGAGCAAGGTGGAGAATTACAGTGAAAGGCGACAGGAAGCTCCAGATTACCTTTGTACATTGAGCAGAAGTATTTGATAAAGTGTCATTCAATCTACATTCGGTTTGCCCAGTGTAGAAGAGACCACATCACAGGCATAAAATGTAACACACAAGGTAGGATAAGTGAATTGCTGCTTCACCTGGAGGGATAATTGGATCCTGGGAAAGTGTTGCAGTCAGGGAGGGAGAGGTAAAAGAGGAGGTGTTGTGTTCCAGCCCACCTATTCATGTCTAGCTGAGGAAATATTCCATCATTACCTATTCTGGCCTTGATGTAACTCCAAATCCATACCAAGATAATTGAGAGTTAACTCCCATGACCTAGCAAGCCATTCATTTCAAAGGGAATTAGGAATGGGCAATAAATGGCGGTGTTGCCAGCACTGGCCACATTCCATCTATAAATATGGAAAATGATCCTGGCTCATTTTCATGTCTAATGACTTCCCCAGGCGCTTTTAAAGCTTCACTGTGTTGTAGTCCGTCAAATTCGAGCCAACGTGAAGAGATATGTGAGGAGATTTTGTTTAGTGTGTAAGATTGTGACTGTATTTTCACATCATTTGTCACCTTTCACAGCAACATACTCTCAAATCATTCATATTGGCTTGAAACTTGCAGTGCTGCTTTAACATGACAATTTGACTCCTGTATGATTAAATGCCTTTATCAACTTAATGTTCAAAGTAAAGGAAGTGTATGGAACTCTTCCATTCCAAATATAAAGACACTGTGCTCTTGTACTTGCTCCCAGTCCGTGTGAAACAGCTGACTGGGACAGTCAGAGATGGCAATGCAATGCCCCTAGCACCACAAATATGCACTGAAATTATTTTTAATGACCTCCAGAACAGCATCTCTGCAAACAAAATGGGTTTGAAACCAAATGCTCCAGCACACATAAATTTGTTTTACAGTCTTGTAAAACCCTGGTAGTGAAAGACGGTGACATGCAGTAAAGATATCATTCCCCATGGTACCACCCTCTGGATGTGTTGCCAGATGAATAATGTTAGTAGCTGCACAGAAGCAAACAGTGCCACGCATCCTTAAAATAAATTTATACCTCACTGGGATAGGATTACATTAAGATTATTTGATTCTGTCCAGTTTCTGAGTGGTTCCCAAATAGTTTAAAATGGAACAGGGGATTATGGGCATAAGCCGTTAATACGGTATGCAAAAGTGCTGGAAGCTAGCTGGAGCTGTACAATGTACCTCTTTTATTAATAGATGGGCAATGCATGTGACCAAAAGCACCAGCTGGCACAGTTCACTACAGAATTGCACAATGGGGTAGTTGTGCCCATTGCTTCCAAAGCATCTACTTTGATTGTACAGGGATTTCAAAAAGGTAGCAGCCAAAAGTGCAGCATTACCCTGCTATGAAGGAAAGGTAAAGTCGAAAGAAAGGTAAGCTGGCTGGGATTTCACTGCTGTTTTAAGCAATTGGTTGCAGAGCAGCAGTGACAGAAGTGGAGCACAAGTTTTCTTACCTGCTGATCCTCGTGATGAGAGCGAGCAGCACAGTAGTATAGTGGTTAGCGCAACGCTCTCACAGTGCCAGTGACCCAGGTTCAATTCTGCCACTGTCTGTAAGGAGTTTGTACGTTCTCCCTATGACTGTGGGTTTCCTCCCACATTCCAAAAGAAGTACGGATTAGGAAGTTGTGGGCATGTTATGTTGGCGCCGGAAGCGTGGCGACACTTGCGGGCTGCCCCCAGCACATTCTCAGACTGTGCTGGTTGTTAACGCAAAAAGATGCATTTCACTGTGTGTGACTGATAAATAAATATGAAACCGGATAAAAACTAGATAAAACTATAAAACTAGATATAAAGAAGAAAACAATTACCAATTTAATTGAGTACCTCTGAATTGATGAGCCCTTCCATTATTTAAAGTATAAAAATACGGAGAAGTGACAATGTTAAACCATTGAACAAAAATTGATGTGTGTGTTTTTTGTAGGTACTTGTTTCTGTGAAAATACAGTAATAATTGAACCTATCTGGCCATACGTCACATCACTCCTGTGTATCTTGATGGGATGATATTTTTGACCCAAGGTGCCTGCTATCAGAGAAGTGTAGAGATATTTTCACAATATAAGATATATTGCCTAATTTTTTGGATCAAAGGAAGAACTCTTAAAAATTTTGAATTGTATATTATATAATATATGATTCATAATTTCTAAGAGTTCTTCCTTTATATTATTGATACTTGGTGAATTCAGCCCCACTGCTGAAGGAACTGCTATTAAAAAGTGACTTTATTTTACAGTATGAGTTTGTGCACTATCTGAAAATATAGCGTTCATTATTTTCCACCACAGGCATTGTACACCAGATAAATATGGAGAAAATATCGAGGAGAGACTTTGAGAAACAGGTTAACCTTGGATCTTTCAAATTTTTCACACAGACCACTCAGAGTAAGTAAAACAGCTCAAAGCCTTCAAAACACAACAGCAATGGAATAAACCAAGTGGTAATGTATTGTTTGACTTGGCAGAGTTTTATGAAAATAATGAAAGCTGAGGGATGCCATTGCAGATATTTGTCACAATCAAGCCTAGAAATTGGTGCACCAAATGGGTGCTCTTTTTAGCCTTAATGCCCGATAGGGAGGGTCATCAAAAATATTGGGATCATCATTGTGGTTCTCTCCCACTGCCCCAAAGCTGTCAAGAAATGGCTGGATTTCCACTCTAAATGGTGTCTGGTGAATGTTTGTGATTCGTGGAGTGGTGATCAAGCGAGGTGTTTGTTCCTGGATGAGACTGAGCTTATTCAGTTTTGTTGGAACTGTCCTCATTCTGGCAAACATGAAATATTTAATCACATTCCCAACTAGGTAGATATAGCGAACCCATGGAGAAGACGTTGCCAATTTTGTCAAAACTTGGAACCATGAGCACAATTAATCTTTTACTAAATCCAATAAAGAATGCAGAAGAAACTCTTTTATCCAGGGAGTGTTTAAGAGTATGGAACTCTTTGAAGCAAGTTACATTTTAGTACAGAGGTAAACATGTGAGGAACAAAGGATTAGGAGATTATGCAGAGAGTATAGCTGAGAATAAACTGGTGTGGATTTTAAACAATGGTGAGGACAAGTTGGACAAAAGGACTCCTCTTATGCTATAAACTCTGTGTAACTGTGGAAAGTGACTGGGTTTAAAAAAAACCTTAAGTGTTACTCCTTTGCTTTATGATTCCATTCAAACCCTTTGATTCACTTCTCTCACCGTCACATATTTATGCTTAATGGAATGTTGCAGCAAAACAAGGTATATTGTTATTTTACATAAATAGAAATTTTCTACTTTCTTAGGTCGATGGAAAATTTTCAAGGAGGGGGAAGAGCAAATCAGCGAGCAATGTATGAACGAAGGATGTAAAACAGAGTTAGAGGATTTGCTGAAAGTTTTACAACTGAACAAGTCAGAGAAGGCACACTGCTGAAGTAGGGAGGAATGGGAGTGAAAGAAGGTGAGGAGACATAATGTGAGAAGATAAAATTCTGTTTCTGAAAACCTGGCCTGTAGCTGGACTGCAGTGTGGCTCTGTTGAAAGCAAGAGCACCCTGAAAACCAAAATGTGTATCACAAAAAAAAAGTCAAGAAAGTGAAATCTTTGTATTTTCTTTCTTCATGAGAAGGAAAAGTGCCTTTGGAGATGGAAAGAGAAAGGAGGGTGGGCCGAGCATGTATTTATTTGTATTATAAAACACTATTGAAATTACTTATGTGATCTTAATTCTTAGAGTACAATTAGCCTACCAATGTATGTACATTAATATCCATCACGTGTAATGCATAACTTGGTTTTATGTAAAGTTTCTTTCTTTATCCAATAAGCCTGCAGAATACATTGACATTAACCTTGAAGGTATTTGTACTTTATTTATGTACTGACGTTGTTTCATGCTTCTTTTTTTGAAACTAATAAAATATAACCAGTCTTATAATGTTTAATTCTTTTGTTATCCAAAATCATAAATTTTGTTATCCAGAATCATAAATATCCTGACATTTTCAGGCATTTCTAGAGTCATGATCTTATAGAAGTACAGCACGGAAACATGCCCTTCAGTTCAACCAGTCCATACCAACCATCAACCACCCATTTACACTCATACTAATCCCAATTTTTATTCTCCCCACATTCTCATCAACTTCCCTCAGATTCAGCCACTCAGCTATACACTCGGGGCAATTTACAGTGGACAATTAAACTACCAACCCACACATCTTTGGGAGGTGGGAGGAAACCATAGCACGGAGGAAATCCATATGGTCACAGAAAGAACATTTAAGCTCTACACAGACAGCACTCCAGGTCAGGACTGAACCTGGGTCTCTAGTATTGTGAGGCAGCAGCTCTATTAGCTGTGCCACTGTGCTGGCCTATTTTTTTCCCTTTATATAAAAACTGGAGAGAAATAACTTAGGATGCTATTTCAAGGAACATTTGTCTTATAATAATTTTGTTCTTCTATCATAAATCAGAGTTCCTTTCCAATATTTGGGATTGTGATAATTCCGAGGAGCTAGCTGCACAACTTTGGGTGTCAAAAGGCATGACATTTTACAAACCGTAGCAAGAAGATCAGATCAAAGCTCTGGTGCTCTGCCACATCCAGTTGTGAATAGGATGAAGAGGCTCCATGTGTATCTCTGCCCTCAATAATGTCTGGCTTGTTACAAAAAAAAATCTCCAACTGTCTTCATTCAGAGTGGATAATCCATCCCAGCCTTCTCCAGAGTTCATCGGCTTGACAGAAACCAGCCTTCCAGTCAACTTGATTCACTCCATAGATCTAGAAATGATGGAACATAGTGGTTCTAGCAAAAGTTTTAAGTTGTTGTGTTGAAAACTTGATTCCAAACAAACCACAGCATTAGTCAAGCTGTTCTAGTGCTGCTATAATATTGGCAGAAACTTGACACCATGGAAAATTGCCCTAAGTTCGGTTCAGAAAAATCTGGACAAATCCAACATTACTGTCCCAACACTCTACTCTCAATTGTCAGCAAGGTGATGAAAAGTGTCATTGCCAGTGGTATCAAGGTGCACTCACTCACCAATAGCCTGCTCACCATTGCTTAGTTTCAGTTTTGCCAGTACAACTCATTTCCAGTACTCAATATAGTCTTGATCTAAACATGGCCAAGAACTGAATTCCAGAATTGGGGTGAGAGTGAATAGCTTTGAGAACAAGGCGGCATTTGACCAGATCTTTAGAAGCCTTAGTAAAATTGAATTCAGTGAGAAGCCAGTAGAAATTCTCCACTGGTTCATTCTACCAACATGAAGAATGAGCACAATGACAGGAAAAAGTATCATCTCAGCCAAAAGGACATGAATGCAGGTATCCCTCAAGGCAGTGTCGAAGATCTAACCACCTTCAACTGTTTCACTGATGACCTTATCTCTGTCACTGAAAATGACATGGCTTTTTGATAACTGCACAGTGTTTAATCTACAATTCATTAGGTGATTAAACAATCCCTGCCTGCATGTAACATTTAGTTTTAAGATAAGTGTCACAACACATTCATGCCACACAAATACTGGCAATAACCAGCTCCAACGTCCAGCTCCCCTCCATATTCAACAGTATTACCATTGTTGAATCATCCACGATCAAAGTCCTGAGGGGCATCATTGATCAAAAACATAATTGGACCAGCCACATAAATACAGTATCTGCAAGAGCAAGACTGAGGCTCCTGCAGCGAGTGACTCACTTGACTCCCATAAATCTCTATAGATGCAAATATGGAATTTGATGGAATACTCTTCATTTGCCCAGCAACAGCTCTAAATATACAAGAGAAGTTTAAAACCATCTGGGAACTGAACGACAAGCCCTCCCTATAGCTCACTACTGTAAATGTAGTGCATGCTATTTACAAGATACACTGCAGTAATCTCTCCCAGAGTTCTTTGATTGCATTTCTCAGACACCACTGGAAGGACAGAGGAAGCAGGCTCATGTGAAAGCCACCACTTGCAAGTTTCCCTCTGGGTCATTACCAATCCTTCATCACTGCTAAGTCTAAATCCTGAAACTCCCAGACCAACAAGATTATTCAAGTACCTTTGTCATACTGACCACAGCAGCTCAAGGAGGTAACTGCAAATCTGATAAATGAATAAAAAAGACAATGCATAACTAGATGTTAATTTGTAAAGACAGAACTTACCAATGAAAAGGGTGCTGTTGACAAAAACTGCCTTAATATCATCAGCAAAACTGAACATCTCACTAAATAATTTATCACGGCACAGTGGCATAACTAATACAGCTGCTGCCTCATAAAACTAGTGATCTGGGTTCAATCCTGACTTCTGGTGCTGTCTGTGTGGAGTATACACTTCCTCCCTGTGAGTGTTTGGGTTTCCAGTTTCCTCTCACATCCCAAAGCTTTGTGGGTTAGTAGGCTAATTGGCCACTGTATATTACCCCTAGCATGTAGATGAGTGGTAGAATTGGCAAGAGATGATGGGAATATGGGGAGAATAGGTTGTAGGAAAATTTAGTGGGGGAATTGGGTTGCTCTATGTACCAGCATGTACCCAATGGGCCAAATGACTTCATATGTCATTGGAAAATATAGATTTTATAAAAATTAGAAAAATAGAAATTGGAAAATTTGGAATTCACGTGTCTAAGTATATAGTGGTCTTGGTGTTCCTCAAAGGAGCCCTCTTCCCACACCCATCATCTGTGCTTCCCATTGCCCCAAACTTACCTTCTTCAGATCCAGAAGGCAGATCTTGCTGGATCTGACTATTGCAATCAAGAGGACTGAGTGGCAGCAGTGCCTCGAAAGGACTGATGTGAGTAGATCAGTACAAGCCCTGCCTATGAAACTCTGTAAAGTCCTGCCCCATATTTGCCATTTGTCAAAGCTGTCAAAGATTTTCAATACTCCTGAATGTCTTTTAAGAATATTTAAACACCATTAAAAATGAAATAAACAATTTTAAAAATAACTTGCTATTTAAGTAAGACAACTAAAACACTATTAAATAATTCAAATCATTAACCAAGCACAAATAATTAAACAAATGTAACTTACCTTATTCTTCTCTTTCTTCCCTGTAGCTCGACAAAACCCATCTGCACACAGAATTTAGGAACAGCATCCTTCTTGAAAGTACTGGGTATCTCAGCAAGCTTCTACTCCACTGCAAGAAATCACCAGCAGAATGCAGCTGTCCAATCAGTGAAGGTCAGCTTGCAAGTTTGGGACCCCTGCAATTGAGTCAGAGTCTCCAACTTACTAGGACTTGTGCTGAGAGATGTTAGTAGCTCCATATAGAACTGCAAATGGGACTAGGATGTTTACAATTTACAGTTAAATGCTGAGTACCCAAGACAGGTTCTTGGGGAAGCAGAGAAATCCAGGGTTTCTTCCTGCAGTGTACACAGAAGTGGCTGCTAACCTGAAATAATATGTCATCTAGGAGCCTGATAGGATGTCCAGGGACATCAACTCTATCATTGCAATACCAGCTAAATGTCTACGCAACGGGAAAATAAGGCACATTTGCATACCATGAATATGCCTGCAGATGTTAATACTGTACTTGAAAGATTCAGTGGAGTCCTTCGGGCTTCTTGCCAAAGTATAAACCTGCAATAACACAACAGTCACAGCAGGGGATATGTGAAGCATTTTAACCCCCAAAAGTTTGAGTCTTTGGGTCTGAAGCCAGAATTCAAACTGCCTTCCACCTGCTCACTTCTGGTTTCACCCAGATGTGTGGGGATCATTCAAATAACTCCTTCCAAAGTTGTGGGTTGGTCCTGTGAATGTTGTAATGGGGGAGCGAGCCTTAAGATATTTTTGTCTCTCTTAAAGGTGATTGGCCAGATTTCCTGGACTTCAAGAATAACCTTCAGCAAAAGGGAAGAGTTATGTTTGTTCTTCATCAAGAGACAAACTTCACATGGTTTTAACATCTGAACATTTTATTAACCAACACATCAGACTGGCTTGCTTATCCTCTCTTTTTACAGCTACTTCCTGTTCCCCCATGTGACTCCTTGCATTGCCTACTGGGAACTGTAGTTCTTTATTATAACTATATAATAACACATCTTACCCCTTTAAAGAAAAACAAACACAATACTTTATCCTTATAAACCTGCCAAGAACCCTTGTCCACTCAGCAGCTTTCAATCAGTCTTTGAGGGGGTTTAATGGTCCTTTTTGGTCTGGTACTTGTTTTTGCAGGTGTGTAGCTTTCATTTGCTGCATTACTATTGGTGTTTTCCTGGGAACTCTGGTCCACATGTTCATTTTCTCCATATGCTGGCCCCTTTGGTGTACCGACAGGGAACGGGTCACAGCCATGGGTTGGAGCTTGTGGTCGTAGATCCACGCAGTTCCTCTTCAGAGGTGTCCCTTGCTCCATCTGGATCTGGTATGAATGTGGATTTACTTCCTCTTGCACAACTCCTTGCATGGACCATGTGCCAGAATCATGATCTTGGATTCACACTTGATCCCCAGGCTTCAGGACTGTCTTGTCATGATTCTGTTTCTGTTTTTTTTCCCTTCCTCTTTTAGCCTGTTTGACCTTGTGTGCTCCTTCAGGTGTCAACAGGTTTTCATGTATTGGAAGGTTAGTGCGTATGCGTCGACCCATCAGCATTTGGGCTGATGAAAGGCCGTTCTGTGGCGCACTTCTGTAAATCATTAGACTCCTGTGGAAATCCCCTCATCCCTCTTGTGCTTTCTTCATGAGGCCCTTCACCACCTTAACTGAACTCCCTGCTAGGCCATTAGATTTTGGGTGATGTGGGCTTGAGGTTATATGTTGAAACCCCCAAACATTGGCAAAGGATTCAAATTCACAGCTTGAAAATTGTGGACCATTGTCTGATGCTATTTCACATGGAACCCCATGCCTTGCAAACACAGCTTTCAGGAACGTGATAACTGCTTTGCTGGACGTTGATTGCAGTGTCACAACCTCTGGGTAATTGGAAAAGTAGTCTGTTACAACAATATGGATCTTCCCATTACAGTCAAACAAATCCACTCCAACCTTGAAATACGGCCTGTCTGGTACAGGGTGTGGTGTAAGTGGTTCTGCTTGCTGCTTTGGTCTGTAGGTAAGGCATATTTCACATGAAGCAGTGGTCCGGCTGATGTCTTGGTTCATTCTTGGCCAGTACATCACTTCATGTGCTCTATGTTTACATTTTTCCTCCCCAAGATGCCCATCGTGTATCTTCTGGAGCACCTCCTTGCATAGTGACACTGGAATCACAAACCTGTTCCCTTTGAAGTCCATATCCTTCACTACTGACAGTTGAGCTCTGCATGCCCAATAATCCCGAATACACATTGGACAGTCATCCTTTGCTGCTGGCCATCCTTTCCGTATTGTATCATTGAGTACTTTCATTGTTTCATCTGCCTCTGCTGCTTTCCTAATCTGCTCTGTTCTATCCGGAGATACTGGAAGAGAGGTGACAATCATGTCAACATAGGCCTGTATATCTGCATTAACCTGTTGATCACTCTTTTCTGTCTTGTCGACTGCTCAAGACAGAACATCAGCAGCAAACATATATTTTCCTGGTGTGTAGATCATCTTCACATCATATTTCTGCAGCCTTATCAACATGCGCTGTATCCTCATGGGACAGTCATTCAGTGGTTTGGACATAATTGAGACCAATGGTTTATGGTGTGTCTCCATTTCAATAGCTTGCCCATAGATGTACTGATGGAACCTTTCACATGCATATGTCGTGGCAAGAAGCTCTTTCTCTATCTGTGCATAGTTGGCTTCTATGCTTGTTAAAGCCCTTGATGCATAGGCCACAGGTTGCCATGTGCCATCATGCTGCTGCAGTAGTACTGATCCAAGGCCGTGCCGGGATGCATCAACTGATATCCTGATACGCCTTTCTGGATCATAAAATTTCAGCATGCGCTCTTCAGTTAGGACCCTTTTCAACATCTGGAAACACTCTTCTTGCTCATGAGACCAAATCCATTCATTTTGTTGCTCAAGGAGTGACCTGAGTGGTGCTGACACTGTTGACAGTCGAGGGATGAACTTAGCCAAGTAAGTCACCATCCCTAAGAAATGTTTCACCTCCTCTTTGTTTTGGGGCCTCTCCATGTTTTCAATGGCTGATGTCTTTCTTGAGTCAGGCTTCACTCCCTCTTCAGATATGACATCTCCTATGAAGATCAGTGTCTTAATACCAAACTCACATTTCTCTTTATTTAATTTCAAATTGACATTCCTTGTCACGTCAAGCACTTGTCTCAGTCGAGTATCATGTTCCTTCCTGGTGGACCCCCAGACGATGATATCATCCATCATGGTCTCAACACCAGGTATGCCCTCAAAAATCATGTAGATGATTTTATGGTAGACTTCTGGTGTGGACAGGATCCCATATGGCAGCCGAAGATAGTGATATCTTCCCTGTGGTGTGTTAAAAGTACACAGTCTCGACCTTGCCTCATCAAGCTTCATCTGCCAAAACCCAGATGATACGTTGAGCTTGCTAAACCATTTGGTCTCTGAAAACCGGGACATGATCTCCTCCCGTGTTGGCAATTTAAAATGCTCTCTCTTGATGGCTTTATTGAGATCTCTTGGGTCTAGACATATCCGCAATGCTCCATTTTTCTTTTGCACAATGACCAGTGAACTCACCCAATCTGTTGGTTCTTCAATTTTCTGGATGACATTCATCCGTTTCGTGCGTGCTAGTTCTTGTTTAAGTTTATCACTAAGTTGAAACAGAACTGTCCTGCATGCATGGACAACAGGAGCCACTGCCTCATCTATGTGAATTTTGTGTACACCAGGTAAGCATCCAAGCCCCTCAAAGACATCTGCATACTCTTACATGAGTGTTGTATGGTCATCTTTGGCATGTGAAGCTACTATGAAAACTCTTTTCACTAGGTTGAGCTTTTCACATGCACTCAGACCTAATATTGGCTGTACTCTCTTTTCTACAACCAGTAGCTGTGATTTTAGGTGCTGCCCCTTGTGCTTAAAGGTCACCATACAGCCCCCTTTCACTGGAACTTTCTCTCCAGTGTAGCCTGTCACTTTTAACTTCACAGGGTAACTGTTACTCTTTACTGTGAGAGTCTTATAATCATCCATGGATAACAGATTCACCTGAGCTCTGGTGTCAAGCTTGAATGGAATTACTGTCTCATTCACAGTTACTGGAATAATCCATTCTGTTTTACCAGCAGCTGCAGTCTGTACAGAATCCACAAAGAATTCCTCCATTTCCTCATCAACTGTGTGCAGCTTTCTCTTGTTAGCCCCAGCTTTGCAGCATCTTGCAAAGTGATTCTTCTTCCCACAACTATTGCAGGACTTCCTATAAGCAGGACACATCTTTGGAATGTGTCTACCTCCACATCTGCTGCATTTGCTGTTGAGCCTTCCTCTTTGCTTTGCTGTTGCTTTCGGAAATGTCTTGTGTGCTGCTTCTCTGTTTTCACAGCATGCACTGTTATGTCTGCCTGTGCAGCTCCTTAGCTTGTGCTCATGTGGTTTCTGCTGACCTACACATATTCACTGCCTTTTCCAGGGTCAAATCTTTTTCATGCAACAGTCTTTCTCTGAGTCCATTATCTGGGATTCCACAAACTATTCTGTATTTAACTAGTGAGTTTCTCAAATCTCCAGATTCACAAGACTTACTCAGTGTGTGAAGCTCAGCTAAGTATTGGTTGAAGCTAACACCTTGTTTCTGGTCACAGGAAAAAAATTTATATCTCTCAAATGTAATATTTTTACTTGGGATAAAATACTCCTCAAATTTTTTCATCAAAGTGCCCAACTCAAAAGCTGTCTCATCAATTTGAAAGCTGTCATAGATGTCCAAAGCATCTTTGCCAATCACGTGCAGAAAATAGACGCTTTCAATTTTTCATTGTTCCTTCCTGCTCCACTAGCATCTAGATACATGTTGAATCACTGTTTGAAGCATTTCCAATTATCGGTTAGATTGCCAATAAACTGCATAGGCATGGGAGGACTTAGCTTATCCATAACAGGAACTCTCAGCCTCTCACCTGAATCTCTCTTGGCAAATCTGGTGATTGCTGAACTTCAGGAACAATGTGCTCCCTTGCCACACCGGCCAGCTTTTTCTCCGTCTTATTACAGCTTTTCTTTCATACTCATTGAGTCTCTTTCTCAATTGCACACAGTATTCATCTACTCTCCCTCTTCAGACCTCACACCAACTTCTGACACAATGTTATGTTTGTTCTTCATCAAGAGACAACCTTCGCATGGGTTTAACATCTGAACATTTTATTAACCAACACACCAGACTGGCTTGCTTTCCCTCTCTTTTTACAGCCACTTCCTGTTCCCCCATGTGACTCCTTGCATTGCCTACTGGGAACTGTAGTTCTTTATTATAACTACATAATAACACAGGAAGTATCAGGTCAGTGCTTTCCTGGCACTGCTTGTGGGCTAGGAGGAAAAAGATAGTTCTTCACCAGTCTCCACAAAACTGAAGTTGTTTCTATCAGTGCCATCGTGACACCCTCCATAAATATCATCCTGCAAACCCCAACCAATAACCACCACCCACCAGGCCTGTGTCACTTGCTAACTACACCCCCCACCCCCCCGGCAAAGGTCATACAACAAACTTCCCTAATGAATCAAATAGCCTGCCCCTCTTCCATTCACTACCTGATCCTGGGCTGCACCCTCTTTTGTCTCCAGTCAATCTGAAGGCAAGTCAGTCAATGAGGCTTGATGCTCATTGGGGAATTTATTACAAAAATG
Source organism: Pristis pectinata (assembly GCF_009764475.1). NCBI lineage: Eukaryota > Metazoa > Chordata > Chondrichthyes > Rhinopristiformes > Pristidae > Pristis > Pristis pectinata. Next base: position 85,331,596 of record NC_067412.1, read on the forward strand.
CATATCCTGCACTTAAAACTCATGGGCCAGGTTTCTAATCCCTGCTTGGAAATCCCACTCCAGAGAATGCTGAGGCCAATCTTTCTCTGCAGATATTATCATTGATGTAAAGTGTCAAGGCAATGTTGCAGACTAGACAATGCCAAGGGCAAAGTCATTATAAAGTTTCTTATGAACCTTTGATAGATTAGCAAATTATATTGTTCCCCTCTGAGTTTATAATCCATATAAAATAAGATAAGGTGCCTTCATTAGTCACATGTACATCGAAACACACCGTAAAATACATCTTTTACGTAAAGTGTTCTGGGGGCAGCCAGCAAGTGTCGCCATGCTTCCGGCGCCAACATAGCATGCCCACAACTTCCTAACCTGTACGTCTTTGGAATGTGGGAGGAAACCGGAGCACCCGGAGGAAACCCATGCAGACACGGGGAGAACGTACAAGCTCCTTACAGACAGCAGCTGGAATTGAACCCAGGTTGCTGGCACTGTAATAGCGTTATGCTAACCGCTACACTACCATGCCTGCTCATCCACCTTTAAATAACAGTCACAACATCCCTGTTTCTTAATAATTGACCTTCTTGATTTAGTTATTTACAACTTTTATTTTCAGTTCATTACTTTCAGTTTTGAAAGAGCAACATAAAAACAATTTTATAGCAAGTTGGCTGCTGCATGTTATACTGAAATTATGTTCTAAGTCAAAAGATATTTGAGCCTGAATTGTTATTACCAAACACACTTTGATAAAATGTGTGCAAGCAAGTACAAATACCAGGTGAAACTTCCTTGTATGACTACCCTAATGTTCAGTAGGGCCTTGTATAGGCTGGCTAATGCACATTAAATGTACCTGTGGATGATACAAAGGGATAGGACTGTATGTTAATGGCCAGATAATGATAGTGAATGGTACACTAACTTCTAGTCAGGTATTAGCTATGTATTTCGAGAGGATTACTAAGGAATGCTGTGACATTCTGCACAATAGAATGTTGGATTATATTTTTCCCATGTGATTTCCCACATGCTGAGCTCCTGTTTTTAATTTAGCAAGATTTTTTTCCGTGGAAGCTGGGATAACCCTGCCTCCTAATATTATTGCCTTGCTTTCTTTACATTGTGCCAGCTGTTTTCAAAGGGTCTCTGTATTCCTTATTACATCTCTGAGTGGTAGCCTCCTCCCCTCAGCTGTTTGTATCAAACACTGCAGTGGATATTCCCCCAGTGATTGTAACAATATGCTATTTTCTTAAAGCATCTTCCTTTTAAAAGTTGGGCTCCAGAGATATAAGTATGCAGATATAGCACGTAAGAGGCAGAACTTCTTCACAAAGATGCAGACCTGCAAGTTGGCAGCAGGCCTTTGATTAACTCTGTAAACTAAACATTGCTGTATGCTACCCTGGGAGTTGTGGAGGTTAAATCATTAGGGGTATTTAAAAAGAAGGTAGATATATTTTGAAAGAGAAGTGAATTAAGGACCAAGTGGAAGTGACAAATCAGCCATCATCACATTGAATGGTGGAGCAGGCTTGAGAGCTGAGTGACCTAATCCTCCTTCTTATGTTCTTATGCATGAAGCTGTAGAGGGAGCTGGTGGTGGGATGGAGAAGGGAAATCAGGATAATCAACTACAGTTAGGTACTAGAGTTAGAAAATGCTGGAAATATTCAGTTGGTCATGCAGCATCTGTAGAGTAAAAACAAAGTCAATGTTCCAATCCATGACTTTAATCAAAACTATTCCTTAATCTGAAGCATAAACTCAATTTGTTTTTCCATAGATACTACCTGAGCTGCTGAACATCTCCAGGACTTATTGTTTTTACTTCAGATTTCCAGCAACTGCATGCTTTCTGATTTCCATGGTCACAAAGGAACAGGGGAATCATTCAAGTTAAGAAAGCAGATACAACAGAAAGTATAGAGTCATTCCTGTCCATCAATGTTGAAATTGTGGGGGGTTGGTTAAGGAAACTGAGGAGGACTTTAACCCAGAGACTGTTCCAGGGACATACAAAATGGAGTGAGCACCAAACACTCCCCACATCATCAGCTTGAGACCTTTCCTATTTTAATTCTATTTGCCTCTTCAGTTGGCTGTTCAGATGATCATGTTGTCAGTATTAGTTCCCTTCCTGAGATGCTGTGAGGCTTTAAGAAAGAAACCACAAATCAGAAAAGCAGTAAGTAAGTACAATAGATAGCAATAGGAAAATCAATTTTTAGGACTCTCCAAACCAATAGGATGCAAATAAAACATTCCATCCCATCAAAACAAGCCATCTCATAAAGAGGAACTCTTTTCCATATTTGGAAAAGCAAAAACTTAAGGTTTATTTTTATCATAGCAAAGGCATTATATTTGATTATACTAGACTTGATTTATATCACAGCAGCAAACAAATTCTAAGTTCTGACCAACATTTTTTCTTAAAGATAATAAGGGCCAAATTTCCTCCTGTGATCGAGGAGAGATCAGCACTGGATGCCTTCTGGCTGCTGTTTCTGTCTGGTAGCCAGTAGGCTCCAGCACTAGTAATTGTTATTGCAGTCCTAGGTCTCTTGAGCCTGCATTGCCACATCATTTCATACAGGCCAAGGGGTGGATTTGCACTTGGGTTCATAGGCTTGGGCTAGTGACCTAAACCTGCTGTTATGAATTGGCTCAACCCAGGTCAAGCAGAAAACATTTTGGATACACTGTTCTAATATAGGTCAAGGTCCAGAAGAATGGGAAAGTTATTCCCAATTTTAAATGTTAATCACTGGGTTCTTTCAGATTAATTAATGAACCAACATACTGTATACTTGCTTCTGGCCAGTGGTTCTATACAAAATCGATGGTAATGTCCTTCCCATGGGTCAGTTCATCTCTGACTTCTACAACTTCTCAATCAATTTGGACTCTCATTGACAAATGGTACATTTGGCCTTGACTAAAACAGTAGGTACCAATAAGTGCATTTTTAATTGTCGATTATTTTTCCTTACTTTTATTTCTACAAATAACTTCTCACAGTTTAGAATATTTTAAAGTAAATTTAATTTTATTTTTAAACTTTTAAAATATGTTCTTATTTTCTTAGTGATTTATGTCTATATGACCTGTTTTTAAATATCTCTAATTAGCAGGTTCATTTAAAAATAGCTGTAGAGGCATTTGACGACAACATCTGGTTCTCCAGATCAATAGGTCCTGCAGAGCTGTTGAAGGTGGGTGCAGCTGTGGGAGAAACATGTAGGGGCTGAATGTAGGCAGCAGCTGAACTGAGCACAATCTGGTCCAAAAAAGTTATTGATTCTTTCAGGAAAGTGAAATTTAAGTTTAAACTTCAACCGAACGTTCCAGGGAAATTTCAGTTTTCCTGGCAGTTTAGTTTAGCTAGTAGTATTCCCAATCCAAAAATTGGCTTGTGAGAGGTTGTATTTTTCAGTGCTATACAACCAAGAATCAATGACTTTTGGAGAAAATTACGAAAACATTTAATTTACGAGAGTTCAATGGAAGGGGAAAAGTAGCCTGACATTTCCAGTTACTGTCCGCACTAGTGACATCAGTCATTTGACATAGAGTAATATTATTTGTCATGCAATGCTTATTTAGAATAAATCCAGGAGGAGCTGGATCACATTTTTCCCCTTTGGAAGAACTGTTGGCCAGTCACATGGAAAAATATTTTCAAGTGCTCCAATCACTGTAATGCATAATATAAAGGGCCACCCAAACTATTAATATTCACCTCTGCATTGTATGGCATGGGACACCAAAGACTGTTGATGCAGATGTATCTGCAAAGTCCATGGACATTTCTATACTTATGACCCTGTTGTCTTGGGTGCTTTTGCAATGGTTCTGCTGAGGTTGCTGAAATGATCTGGAATTTAGATCAGAGAAAGGAGAAACATGACCAGAGAAAGGAGGGGAAGCATAGACTCTAACTTGGCAAGAGTCTTCAGGGAATCACATTCCTACTCCCCCTCTCTGAAGAGCAATGTCTTTTCTTACAAGAACATCTTATGGCAGTGGTGACAATGATCAGAAAACTTCTATAGCCACTACAGTCAAGTTCACTGTCACCTTGAACAACTTAATCTCTGCATCAGTCACTTCCAAAAGCCTTAACCCTTACCAACACTAAAACCTGCAACAGGTTTGCACTAAGGTGGCCACAAATACCCAGTGAGTTCAATTTAACTTCAAGCCGAGCAATCCCATTTGTCCCATTCCCCAGCCCTTTCAACATTGCCCCCTCCCCACCCCACGCAAATTATTTCCTTTCAGTGTCTATCCCATTTCCTTTCAAAAGCCTTGACTGACTGTTGTTTCCACTGCCCATAAAGGCTGTGAGTTTCAGATAGTAATTCCCCCTCTATCCAAGTGTTTGGACACTGTCTCAGAGTCTTCGACCGACCCTTCAGAATGCCTTCATTTCTTAATCTCCATAAAATCATAGTTAACACTTGACCCTCCAGAGCATTTGACTAATGGCCAGGGCCAAAGTTGGCCATATAATTCATGCTTCCTCTGGGTAGGACAAAGAAATCTGTAAAAGGCCTGGAAGAAATTACATAGACCATGAGTGTTAAAGTTCCATGGCACTGATCACTTTTCACACAACTGCCAGATTACTCACATTAACCCAGAAGTAGTCCATCTCATTGCTAAAGGATGACAGCAAGGAGCAAAATGCAGTCTGTCCCCAGCTGACACCAAGCAGAGTTGCTGAGACAGTGCCTGGGCCCTCATGGCAGCTAAAATCTCTTTCATCCACCACTGTGTCTCAGGAGTTGCCAACTTGTAAACTGCTAACAATGTGTTTTTTGTTCTCCCGATTCTCCCATGCTCCTTGACATCTTTTGTATTGTGCCAGACAGATCGGACAATGCTCCTAGCATTTTACGTGTCCAGTTTGATGTATGCTCCCCTTCTGTCCAACCACATCTTCCAGTGCACTATTGACATGGAACCTTCTCTCTGGAGAGCTGGAATACTAGTTTCCCTATTCCTCCGGCTGAAGAGAAGTCCACTACCATCAGGTAGGTATCTGTCCATGTGAAATGTGTGCCTCAGGACTAGTTTGTTCAATCCTAGCATTGCCTGTGCTCAAGCTAATATCAGCGTCTTTGTTGTGCCTTTCTCCTCTAGAGAGTTATGGTGCTGCTTGGGTTTGGGGTGGGCGAGGATGTTGTGGTTGTCTGAGCAACTTGGATCTCTTGAGAGTCTGCAGTAATAAGGGCAACATCAAGAGCTTGACAGGGGAAAGGCCTCAGTCACCTCAATGCCATCAGGAAGAGGACTTGAATTAGTTATAGTCGGGAACTGTGCAGATGATCATTTAAGACAACATTGAGCAGGCCAAATTTGGCTGTACTTTGCCTTAGGATTCTAATTGAATCTTGAGTCCAGGCTGCATAAGAAGTATTGGAGATAGGTTAACCATAATCTGATCCATTGAGAAGTCCTCTTTGGAGTTTAAAAATAATCAATGGAAGCCTCACTCCAAGACTTAAACTGGATTGATTCATGGGTACAGTACTGAATGAGGCTGCAGCAACTAAAAGGAGGAGGTAAATGAGTGTGCATATTCTCGCTGCCCATGGATGAGATGTTGATGACCATTGTGTAGTCATCATATTTGAGGTCCTGAGCACAGACAGTGATGAAGCAATTGAATTTGAATCTACCTTCTGCTCACTTTTCCTTTATTCCAGAATTTCTTCTGAGACTGAACTTGTAAAGGATATCTATTTCACTTCCTCTTCACTCCTATTCACAACTCCATTCTTGCTTCCTTTTCCTTTCAGATACTCAAGAAGTGAAATCTTCCCAAACAGTTTAGAACATGGTGAAGATGAGGACACACCATGACTCAGTTTCACAGTTGCAGCCACCAGCTTAGATATTGGCACTGGACAAAGTACGAGACATCGAGTAGGGCAGACACGGTAGTGTAGCGGTTAGTGTAACACTATTACAGCGCCGGCAACCTGGGTTCAATTCCCACCGCTGTCTGTAAGGAGTTTGTACGTTCTCCCCACGTCTGCGCGGGTTTCCTCTGGGTGCTCTGGTTTCCTCCCACGTTCCAAGGACATACGGGTTAGGAAGTTGTGGGCGTGGTATGTTGGCGCAGGAAGCGTGGCGACACTTGTGGGCTGCCCCCAGAACATTCTACACAAAAGATGCATTTCACTGTGTGTTTCAATGTACATGTGACTAATAAAGATATCTTATCATAGAACATAGAACATGACAGCACAGTACAGGCCCTTCAGCCCACAGTACAGGCCTTTCAGCCGACACTTTATCCTGCTCTAAGATCTATCTAACCTTTCACTCCCACATAGCCCCCCCCACTTCTCTATCATTCATGTGTCTATCTAAGAGTCTCTTAAATGTCTCTAATGTATCTGCCCCCACAACCTCTGCTGGCAGTGTGTTCCACGCACCCACCACCCTCTGTGTAAAAAACTTACCCCTGACATCCCCCTTATATCTTCCTCCACTCACCTTAAAATTATGTCCCCTCATGTTAGCCATTGTTGCCCTGGGAAAAAGTCTCTGACTGTCCACTCGATCTATGCCTCTTATCATCTTGTACACCTCTATCAAGTCACCTCTCATCCTCCTTCCCTCCAAAAAGAAAAGCCCTAGCTCACTCAACCTATCCTCATAAGACAAGCTCTCCAATCCAGGCAACATCCTGGTAAATCTCCTCTGCACACTCTCTAAAGCTTCCACATCCTTCCTATAATGAGGCAACCACAACTGAACACAATACTCCAAGTGTGATCTAACCAGAGTTCTATAGAGCTGCAACATCAGCTTGTGGCTCTTGAACTCAATAGCCCGACTAATGAAGGCCAACACACCATATGCTTCTTAACAACCCTATCAACCTGCACGGCAACCTTGAAGGATCTATGGACATGGACCCCAAGATCCCTCTGCTCCTCCATAGGATCTTATCTGTTCTGGAACTTTGGCAAGGGGAGAAAAGAGGACAGGTGCCAGCACACTAGAGGGCAAGAGTGAACACTACTCCTGTTGTAGAAGACACAGGTGATGAGTACGATTGGCTGCAGAAGAATGTGGAAGGGTGGATGGACTAAATCATTTGGTGCATTGTAAAACCTGCCCGACAGCCTCCACTCAGTGTCAAGGAACTTGGTGGAGACCAGTTGTCTTGGCAGAGATGTTAGAGTCCACCCTTTCTAATATAAAATGAGTGACTAGCTTATGTGGCACCTGTGTGGCACCAACCTTTGTACAGCATCTGAAGGCTGATGTCTCAGCTTCCAATGCAATAGGTCAGCTCTTTGAATACTGCCATGGAAGCTCAGCATGCTGCCATAAAAATATTCTAGATACTAGTTTGCAAAGGGGCTTTGGAGCGCTTCAGCTATGTCTTCCCCAATAGATCTGCTCTCTAAAGACCATCTAAGGTGTGGCTTTCCACTTCCCCTTCTAGCAATTTGATTTGTTCTGCGTGGCCCTTGCTCATTCTCCCAGTCATGCTCCATCGGAGATGAAGGGCCAACAGACCATCCATGTCTGAGAGCAACTATACTTGATCAAAGATTTTAATTTCCCAATAAAGCCATTCTGCACTTGGCACACTTCCTGTAGATGACTGAAACTTTTAACCAATTGTAGAAAGCTGTCAAAACTTGTAAAATTGTTGCAACAGCCAGAAAACATAGTAAACTAGCAACTAACATGGAAATGGTGGCTGATCTCTTTAAACAATGCTGGTTCATGCTTTTTCACTCCATGTTCAATGGCATGAGGTAAGGACATGGCATAGGCTGGACCATAACGTTATTGGACTCAAAACAACTGCTGGCTAATATCATGACTGGAGACTGCCCTGTTCTTTGGATGTGCACATACAGTATGCTTTTCCGTTTAGAAGGTTAGATATCTTTATTAGTCACATGTACATCGAAACACACAGTGAAATGCATCTTTTGTGTAGATTGTTCTGGGGGCAGCCCGCAAGTGTTGCCACACTCCCAGCGCCAACATAGCATGCCCACAACTTCCTAACCTGTACGTCTTTGGAATGTGGGAGGAAACCGGAGCACCCGGAGGAAACCCACTCAGACACGGGGAGAACGTACAAACTCCTTACAGACAGCGGCCGGAATTGAACCGGGGTCGCTGACGCTGTAATAGTGTTACGCTAACTGCTACACCACTTTACAAATACAACAACAGTTTGGAAACTTCAGGGGCTTCATAATGCCCCAAAAAATGATGCTACTGAAATCTTAGCTCCATTATCCTTTTTTTCATTTGTCAATGTAATAGTCTTTAGCTTAAATGTAGCATTCTCATTTCTGAGAAGGTGGGTGCAGGGTTCAAACCCTACCATAAATATTAAAGCAGAGCAGTTACTGTACAGTATGTGTTGACATCAATGAATTTTGTATGCACGTAAAATCCATTAGATTGACCACCTAATCAACTGGTATAAAGATAATTAGAGCATTAAAGGAGTATTGATATTAGAACCTGGCAGAATGTTTATTTGTATGATAATCCTTTCAATAACTTACATTGCTCTAGAAGGAAAAGATGTGAACATTCAAAAAGCAACCAATCAATATGACATAATAGACCTTTAAGTATGATGTATAATCATCAAGATTTTAGCTGCACAATTTTGTTTATGTATATAAAAGGAGAGGTGGTGCATTTCAAATCAACTTGGCTCAGTAAGTATTTTGCCTCAGAGATTGAAGCCAACATTTTGACTCAGCTCAAAGCTCGACCTGACCTTGAAAATATCTGGCTCTTCCACCATTAGTGATGACATCATCAAAAAGTCAAAGGCATGTTCCTGGCAGTGGAGTCACAGCTTGCTTCTATGAAAACAAGTTAATGACTTGAGTGTTACCACTGAATGTCATGTTATTTCTTTATTTAATCTGCATGCATTAGTTTAAAGTTGGTAGTATAAGAATTCACTGGTTTATAGTGAATTGCTGAAAAACAAGTAGTCTTAATTTGATAACATTTAGTTTAATTTGAAACTATTTCTAGTATGAGACATTACAGTAGAATGTATGTTATCTCTATTAATTTTGTATATTTTAAAGTGATAATTCTAGAAATTAGTTTTAGACTTTTTCAAAATTTATATGAAAAGCTACATACTGGTAGAAAATGCAGAGATGTTCTAATAAATTGTGCCATAGAAAAACAGGACAACTTTGCTGCCTGCAGTTAATGCCTTGGCTTATTCCCAACTCTGGGCATTTTGTCAGGAAAATGACAGTCTATAAAAGCCATACATTTCCCTAAAAGGTGTGGCTTCGAATATCTCCTAACAAGCAGCTCAATAATAATAAAACAAAACACTCCAAGAAAGCTATTTTGACATCTACTTTAAAGACCATTGGATATAAAAGATTATGCAAGAAAAATCAACCCCTTATTGTTTCACTAGGTTAACATGCATTGAATATAGTTTCAGGGGACAAAGAGTCCTACTTTCTTGGATTTTTCTCGTTCTCTGCTGAATAGTGCATTCTACCCATAACAACAGTTGTGTGCTTCAGAGACTTAGATTATAGAGGAGCATAATCAATAAGGAATCCCTGCCTCTGATTGTTAATCTGTGTAATTGTGGTAAGGCGCATGTACATAGGTAATAGATGACAACAACAACAAATTTAGCTTAGATACCCTCAAATACCGAAAGACCGTTGAATTTATTGACTAACTTAGAATGGTTGGAGGTTGAGATTGGCCCCCATACCTTGTGAGGACAATCTACCTGTAATATGTGGTGCCAGTGTAATCTGATAGGCAAGATGCTGGTGGGTAACAGATCTCAGGACTGTACTATCTTCTCACATTCAACTTTTCAGTGAAGGCGTGCTTTTTGCTTGAGGTTCCTGATTACTGGTGGAACCTTTTATAATCTGCACCTGTTGAACCTTTACCTATTGCCCATATAAACATTTTTCCCTCATTGCTGCATCTTACCCCATACTTTAAGACTATGATCCCTGGTTCTGGATTCCCATTCCACCCCTGATAGAGGAACTATCCTCCCTGCATCCAGTCTGTTGACCCCTGTCAAAATGCTGTACTTTTGATGAGATCTCTTCTTCTTCTGAACTATAACGAATATAGGCCTAATCGCTCCAGTCTCTCCTCATATAATAATCCTGCTTCAAGGAATCAGTCAGGTGAACTTTTGTTGCATTACCTCTTTGATAAGCGACCAAGGTATAGAGACCAAAATGCACACAATGCTTCAAGTGTAGTCTCACCAATTCCCTGTATAACTGTAAGAAGAGATCCTTGGTCTTTTATCAAAACTTGCAAATGGCCAGCATATTATTTGCCTTTTTAATTATTAGCTACACTTGTATGCCTGCTTTTAGTCATTGGTATACAAGGGCACCCAGATCTTTTAGTACATCAACATTTCCCAATCTATTACCATTTGAATATTATTCTGCTTTTTTTCCCTACAAAAGTAGGTGACTTCACATTTATTCAAATTAACTTGCATTTGCTATCTGATTAATATTGAGATGCTACCATGCATTTTGTCTATTTGAACTGATTAATTTTCTTTTCTCAGTGAACCAAGAAACTTAATGATTCAACATTGCATTCTGCAAATATATTTGATTTGTATAATTAGCTCAAAGTGGTGAAAACATACTTGCACCCTTTATTGTGACAGGCAGGTGGCAATGATACCAAAATGATTGCCATTCACCATTATTGTTCTATGAAACTAACAGCACCCTTGAGATTCTTTTGCATAAAGCTTATGGTGGAAATTTCAATGATCCCAACACAGGTTGCAGTATTTGTAGTTTTCTCCACCAATAAAGTGAATTTAAATTAATCCTAGTTAAGTGAAACCTAAGTGACCATTTTTAATGGTGTATCAATCCATCATTATTCACTGACAAACTGGCCCTAAGAAGTCTAATTTTATGTATATGTATTTCAATTTGCTTGCATAAACAGTTTGAAATGTAAAGGATTATTTTAAAACTTAATTTATAATCCTCAGCTTCTCCATCATTACATTTGCATGTTTCAGTCTTTCTTTAGCCCTCTGTATGATGTTTAAAAAGTTAACAAAAGTTGCTTCTTGGTATGTTGTCTAAGATTTGTTTAATCCGATTACTGCTCAATTTGTTCACAAGTATAATGATTGCTGGGTGCCAAGCATCCTTTGGACCTAATATGGAACGAATTGGAAAAAGGTAAATTCACATGATTGGATCTCTGTGGGGAGCCTTTCTTAAGAGCAACCACAATCACCATCACTTTACAGCTGATCTTGACCACACAATAGCTCTTAAAGGATCTTGCAGAACAGAGTGGCCACTGTGAGTTGCACCTGGTATGTAGATGAGTGGTAGAATTTGGTGGAATGTAGAGAAAATAAAATAGGTTAGAGTAGGATTAGTGTAAAAATGTGTGTTTGATGGTCAGCGCGGACTTAGTTGACCAAAGACCCTGTTTCTGTGCTGTATCACTCCATGAATCTCAATGAATTCCTCTAAAGTCTGGCTTGTAATTTTTTTGAATATTTAATGCTCATTCTCCTGAGATTTGCTAAAGGATGTGATCTAAGAAAGCAGGGGTCTTCCACCTTCTCTCTCAATGTAAGGTACTGTCTAAAGAGTGCCATGTTCCTGATTCAGTCTGATATTGATTCTACCGTTGGCATGAAGTTGCAATGCAATTAGTATTCTTACTTCATGATAATTGACCCATCCACTTTAAGCATTGACAAATACTTTTCACTTTGGGAAAATATCTGGAAAAGCATAGAACTTTGACACAGAAGTATTGCAGAACAGTGTAAGTGCATTCATTGTATACCAGGACTGGAAGGTTCAAGTTGTAAAAAGAGGATAGATAGGCTGGAACTTGGAGGCTGAGGGGTGACATTACAGAAGTATATGACATCATGAGGGGCATAGGTAAAGTGAATGGTCACGGTCTTTTTCCCCAGGCTAAGGGAGTCTAAAACCAGAGATCATAGATTTCAGGTGAAAAAGGAAAGATTTAAAAGGGACCTGAGGGGAAATATTTTCACACAGAGAGTGGTGGGTGTATGGAACAAGCTGCCAGAGGAAGCTGTAGAGGCAAATACAATTACAATCTCGACAATGTCTGAAAGACATTTAGACACATGGATAGAAAAGGCTTAGAGGGATATGGGCCAAATGCAGGCAATAGGACTAGCTCAGATAGACATTTTGGTTGGCATGGACGAGTTGGGTTGAAGGCCCTCTTTCCACGCTGTGTAATTCTATGACTCCATGATCTTTACACCACTGAGAGGAAAAAAAAACCCTACATCACAGCATTGTTGAATACTGGGCAAATTAGAGGCTTCAGGTCTGGCCCACAGCAGTTTTGATTATATATCTTTAAGACCGGCCTGAATGAAAATCATTCCATTTTTACCCCTTTCTGTTTTTAACATTTCAGAAAGCTACAAAATACTGACTTGCTGCACTAAATTTACCATGTTAGGAAAGTGTTAGCAGATACTTTTAGATTGAACTTTTTATGGGTTCTCTTTACTACAAGGACAATATGTGCTGAAAAACCATTTTGGCCAGGGCTTTGGTGATATTACAAAAAAAACAGTTCATGAAAGAATGTTGCTTTTTGGAGATGATTCATAAGATATTATGAAAATTATTTTGTAAAAATACATTAAGTATTATAGTTGATAATTCCAGTATGGTAGGCCTGTGTTTCTTGAGACATACAATCTAGAGAACATGAGTTCAAATCCTACCATGTCACTTTGAGCATTTGAATTCAAATAATGGAAATAATTATTGGTTTTGTCCCAAAACCCAAATTCTCAGTAATATCCTTCATGGGAAGAAGCTTGTCATATTAAGGACACCTTCCACTTTGTCATGTTGCCATGCTACTTTGCTGGTTGAGAAAGAAAAAGAACAGGCAACCAAACTAACTGTCCAAGTGTGGTTCTACTAAAAGGGTAGCACCTGGCACATCCTATCTTAAATGGTGGTCAACTTTCAAGCAGCTAATAAGAAGAAATGGCTTAATGATTATCCCATTGTCAAAGGTGGTCATACATGACATATGAGGGCAAATGGCACACAGGAAGTGCTGATAAACTTAATTAGTTGTTTTAGTTTAGTTCAAGTATCATCCCAAGTTTATGCAATGTTTATAAGTTAACATTTTGAATCACTTTGTCTTTTTGATAAATCTACATTGTACTTAATAGCAATATGCCAATAGCAAATATGTATGATATGTATGACAAGTATGATAGAAAACCTTTGTTAATATGTCTCACCGGAAACTTGTTTCAAAAGTTCTAATGCATACAGTACAGAAATGTAGTGACATGAACAGAAAGTTGGCTGATGGACAGCAAACTCTTGTCTCCCATCTGGTCCTGCTGATAATCTCATTCAAATGGTGGTTCCTGGGTGCAGTGCAGTTTTGATTGAAGAAGGATTAAAACCTGTGAACTTTAACTGGATCTATTTTAGTTCTTGGTAGCTACAGATGATTTGCACTTGGACAAATGGAATATGATAAGATATCACATTTTGAACAAAAGTAGTGGATTGATAAACTATGAACTGAAAGAAGTTTCAGGAAAACATGGACAGTTTACCAAAAGGGAAGGTATAATGTAGAGCCATAGAGTCACAGTGTGACACAACATGGAAACAGGCCCTTCAGTCCAACTCATCTGTGCTGACCAAAATGCCCACCTGAGCTAGTCCCATTTGTCCACATTTGACCCATATCCCTCTAAACCTCCCCATCAATGTAGATGCAATTTAATACAGGGAAGTGTAATACAATTCACTTAATGAGGAAAATAAGAAAAAGAAAAATGCATTAAATAGAAGCTGGTGGAGCAAAATTGAGCAATGATTCAAGTAGACTCAATTCCCTAAAAATCTAACCATAGATTGATAAAACAAACAAAAAACACAGAAGCATGCAAGGATTGCAAGAAAACTGATGATAAAACTGCACTGCAATTGTTAAATCACAGTTAAATTTATCATTTTACAATCCCATCATAGAAAGAATATTCTACAGTGTAGATGTTTCAACATTTATACCAGGGATGCAAAACTATGCCTGTAAGATTAGCCTAGATTTGAAGCAGAGGAAACTAAGTGTTATTTATAGTCACAAATGTTTCTCAAGCTTAATTTCTCAGATTAAAGGATCAACAATTTAGTATTGCTACTGTAGAATTAGACTGGTTTGGATAGAACACATGACACAGAGAGGGACAATCTTCCCCAACTAGACCATACTGGTGTTTATGTTCCACCCATTCCACCTTTCCTCCTATTCCCCTATCAACATATTTCCTCCCCTTCGAAATGTTTACTCAGCCTTCCCTCCAAATATATCTAAACTATTCACCATAAACGTTCCTTGAGCAAGTGGGTTTCCCATTCTCACCATTGTTTGGATAAGGAACTTTCTTCTGAATTCCTTGTATGACTTTTTGGTGACTATCTGTAGTGTTTGCTCTCTCGCATAAGTGGCATCTACTCATGACTACTATCAAGACCTTTCATAATTCTGAGGGTCTTTAATGGATGTGTCCTCAATCTCAGCATCATGGCTTCAAACTTCTACATAAGGAAACTGAAAGGTGGTTACCAATAAATCAAATGTGAGGCACTGCAGCACAGTGGTTCGTTACTGGGCCAGGAGAGAGATACCAGGCTATGGATCTGGAGACACAAGTTCAAGTGTTCCCAAGGCAATTACGGAAATTAAATTCAAACAATTAAATAAAGTTTGGACTAAAAAAACTAATATCAGTAATGGTGAATATGAAAATACCAGATTGTCATAAACATTAATCTAGTTAACTAGTGACTTTCAGGGAGTGAAATTTGTCTCCTTACTCAGTCTGGCCTAAGTGTGACACCCAAACCCCAGGAATATGGTCCACTTTTAATTGCCTGAACTGGCACAGAAAACCTTTTCAGTGTTAGTTAGAAATGGGTGATAAATGGTGTACTAATTAATGATTCCCAGATCCAATTAGAAGCCGGAGTGAGCCATTTAGTTATTCATCCCTACTCCTTCATTCAAGAGGTGACGGTTAATCAGCTCAGGGCCATTTTCCTACACTAACCCAATATCTCTTGGTAGCTTTCTATTTTAAAATCTATCAATCTCTTCCTTGAATATGCTCAGTGACTGATCCTCCACACCCTCTTGGGTACAGAAGTTCAAAGATTCACAACCTAACAGGTGAAAAAATTTCTTCTCATGTCTGACCTGAATGGTCATCACCTTATTTTGAGACCGATTGAATGGGAATTTGAGTTGTGTTTACTGGTAGCACACTCAAATGTGTTGTTCATGATTAGCCTGAGCACAAAAGAGGCTCTCTAGCTTGCCTCCTCCATTTCTCAGCCTTTCCTTTCTCTCCCCTCTTATTGACGGTGAGAAGGGTTGCAGCCTTGGACAAGGAAAGCACTTTGTGTGTCAAGGTTCTGCAGCATGAGGCAGGTCAATTAGAGACCCACCCTCCTGAATAATGCAGTACTCCTTCAGGACGGTCCAAGCCATGAAAGCATGGCTTCAGCATGCCAATAATCTATGCTGTTGCCTCCTCTGTGACACAACGATTTTCATTGTGTTCTTGCCTTGGTCATTCAGCAGCCATACTTCAGTTAGCTGTGGTGAAGGCAACTGCTACAGAATGAAGACATTGTGACTGACACCTGTATACTGGGCAGGCACTTGCATGGTCAGTGCCATTGGCCACATGCCATCTGGACATTGTGAGAATGGAATTTCATTTGTTTCTATTTTTGGGACAAACAAACATTCAGTGCTTGCAAGGCCATGTTGTAGTGTGAAGGGTCATGGCTGTCACGTGACACCATTCAGCAGGGGTCGAAAGCGACACCACTGTCAATCAAGGTCTAGCTCCACCCACCCCTTAGTACACACTCTTGACCATTGGTTTCTGTACACACCTTTTGTACCTGGCCATAACCTATTGGACCTTTTGAATTACCTGGACTGGCTCCACCCAGCTCTCCAGCACCATAAAGAATGCCACATGTGCGTGGTTCTCTCTTTTGATTGCTACAGGAAAAAAACCACGCCGAAGGGACCATTGGTAAGAGTGTGCACTTCCATAGGGGTTAGGAGCATCCTGAGTAGATTATCGGTAGCGTAGAGCTGATGCTTGTCCAGAGTTAGGGTGTTTAGGCATCGTATTGTTTTTCCCCTGATCATTTGTAACCAGTTCACCGTGTGTGTGTGTGTGTGTGTGTGTGTGTGTGTGTGTGTGTGCACCTCACCCCCGTTGCGATTTCTCCCACGTTTCATGATCACCTGTGTGTATGTGTGCGAGTGTGCATCCATTCCCATTCATTCCGTTTCCGCATTTGTCTTTGTGATTAAATCATTTTTAAAACTCCAAAGACTGTGTCCAGAGTCCTCTACCTTTGAGACCTCAAAGAACTTTTTCTCACAACACATGTGGAGTAATGTTCACAAGAAAACCCATAATCCTACCAAAAACACGTGTTCACCCTGTTTACTAATTTCTGAGGTATACTTCAATCAGGATGTCTTCATAGATGCACCAGTGTCCAAACATTATTCCTCGCTGAGGATTACATAGGAAAAGTGTTCTAAGAACAATTTAGGCTCCTGCTGAAAGCTATGGTGGTCTCCTTCCTCCTTCTTCTAGCAGCTTAACTTGTTCTGCAAACCCTCTGCTCATTCTCCCAGACTTGGTGAATTTCAAGAGGATTGCCTTTTAAATCACTCTGGTCTAGCAGCAACTGGTTTTGTAGAGCCTTTGGAGTGAGGAAAGTCTATTTCCAGTTAGGCGTATTCATGCTAGACATCCATAGAAAGCGCCAAACACTTGTGGCATCAGACATACATCCAGGACTAGCAATTAACCATTAGTGTCGATGATCCCTTGGTCTCGACTGCAATAATGGGAAACGTGTATTGAGGTTAAGAGAGACCCCTTAATAATTGATACAATCTGTAAATTTGAACTTTCTTTATATACATTCGCATGGATGTCAGGTCTATCATTAGATATGGGCCATACATGGTAAGGAGGGAGAATTTTCTTCCCTAAAACACATCAGTGAATTAAATGGATCTTTGAGACAATCCAGTAGTGTCATGATCATGTTTATTGATATAAACTTTTTATTCTAGTTTTATATAACTTGAATTTGAATTACTCAACTGCCTTGGCGAGATTTGAACTTACAAGTTTGAACTTACCCAGGTGCCTGGATTTCTTGTCAAGTAAAGTGTAACGCTTTACAGTGCCAGCGACCTGGGTTCAAATCCGGCCACTGTCTGTAAGGAGTTTGTACGTTCTCCCTGTGTCTACGTGAGTTTCCTCTGGGTGCTCCGGTTTCCTCCCACATTCCAAAGATGTACAGGTTAGGAAGTTGTGGGCATGCTATGTTGGCACTGGAAGCATGGCAAGACTTGCAGGCTGACCCCAGAACACTACACAAAAAGATATAGTTCACTGTGTGTTTCAATGTACATGTGATTAATAAATATATCTTATCTTACATTTAACAGCTGTGCTTCCATACACCTGGTCCATTCAACATGGTGTCTGGCAGGATTCACCTGATATTTGTTCACATGCTCTTGGGTGTCATTTGGAGTTTTCAGGACACTCAAATGAACGAGCTTTAATGTTCCTAATTTCTCCCTGACATTCCCTTCCAAATTGATATTGCTAGAGCATACAGAAAAATGGGAATCTGCTATGAGGTGCTGCTTAAAATTGCATTTTAAAACATCTATAAATAATGCTGGAATCTATTTATCCAATTTCAGATGCTTAATTGAAGGATGCCGTGCTTGTGCATTACTGATTCAAGTGATCATTTGTGGTTTGTGTGATAATCATAATCTAGTCACCCCAAAGGTATACTGCTTGAAAAATCCAGTAATCTTTGTCATCTAAAATCAAGTTTCTACCATACATGAAGACCTTCCAAATGTTAATATTCTCAGAACACATATCTCAATCAGATCAGACAAACATATCAACCAACAAGTAGTAAAATCTAAGACTGCCCTGAAGCAAAAAGGGCCCCTTTACCATCACAGTAAACATTTACTCTTCAGATTTAATCTGATTCAAATAAAAATTATTTTGTTCTGTGGACTGACCTCTAATTCAAAAAGTTGCCAGAGAAAAGACACATTGTGGAAATAGTTTTAGTGTGCAGGTACAGTGCATTGAGTGGTCGAGTTCCAACACCTTGTTTACATTGCTTGGCTTTTGCCTATTGACCTACCCTGTATAGATATTCCCAATCAAAAAGTCTGTCCCCACAGATAACATTTTAATGACTAGAGTCTGAAAAAGACAGTTCTACTCTATTATATTTCAAATTAAGGCCAGGGAGGCTTAATGCATAATCATTGGGCACTACAACCTAAAATTATATGAGAGTGTCAAATCCAACCAGTCTCATTTTACTCTGCAAATTCAGCATTGTTGTTATTGGTTCTGTACCAATACTAAACTTGCAGGTTTAATCCACCCTCTGGCATTGCAGTATATTGTGTTGGTGGCTTTGCACATGGTGATTTAATAAAAAGATTAACCCGTAGCCCCAGGGAAAAAAAAGCTAAAACAAGTAGGTGGTACATTTAGACCACTATGTTAATTATCATTGAAGATAAAACTCCTTAATACACCATAAAGCAAATCATGTTTACATGTAATTAGCTGCAATACCATTGCAAAGTGGTAAAGTTGGATGTGCTTTGCCTGGAAAGATTTAAATTCAACAGAGCAATTTTCAACCAAACTGAAGAATTTATGGTAAATGGTTAGAGATAAAGCAGAAAATTGACTGAAAAGACGAGAAATGGTAACAAAAGGAGGAATAAAACTCCACTGTATGGGTCAACTCTCCAGTGACTAAATATGGCTACTATGCAAATATAAGTTAAATAACACAACACCCTGTGCAGACGTCTTGTTTGTTTATAGAAAATGTTATAAACTGAACACGATTTCCCAAAATACTTCTATGATTCATTGAATCTGAAATACAAGCTACCCAATGAGACTGTTTTATTATATCATTAAAAGACTCAGAGGGCATTATGTTACAATTACTGAATCTACAAATATTCTATAAATACAACTCAGACTTATTAATATGGAATGACTCTCGTCCCATTGGCATCAGGTAACTTAAAACTATTTGTAAAGCCGCTATGTTATCCAAGAATAAACACTAGCTTCGCAGAGCTCATATTCCATGTTGCTGGAATAGATGGGCAGGGCTAATTTGTAAAAAAAAGCTTGAATCCTTTGTCTTTGGGAAAATAGACGCATTCTGTGAACAGAAAAGTGTTTTTCAGTTTGGAAGGTCATGTCTAAGAAGCCTTGGCAAATCGTTGCAGTGCACTGTGTGGATGGCACACACTGGAGCCACGTTGCACCAGATGTAGAGGGAGAAAGTAGTTAACATGGTGATAGAACACCAATCAAATGGGTCACTCCAGGCAAGTGGAGAATAGTTCATCTTACGCCTGATGTGCCTTGTTAGACACAACTGACCTAATGCAAATACAAGAGACAAAGACATAGAACGTAGAACATTACAGCACAGTACAGGACCTTCGGTCCACAATGTTGTGCTGACATTTTATCCTGCTCTAAGATCTATCTAACCCTTCCCTCCCACATAGCCCTCCATGTCTCTATTATTCATGTGCCTATCTAAGGATCTCTTAAATGTCCCGAATGTATCTGCCTCCACAACCTCTGCCAGCAGTGCATTCCATGCACACCACCTTCTGTGTAAAAAACTTACCTCTGACATCCCCCTTATACCTTCCTCCAATCACCTTAAAATTATGTCCCCTTGTGTTAACCATCTTCACCCTGGGAAAAAATTCTCTGACTGTCCACTCGATCTATGCCTCTTATCATCTTGTACCCCTCTTTCAAGTCACCTCTCATCCTCCTTTGCTCCAAAGAGAAAAGCCCTAGCTCACTCAACCTATCCTCATAAGACATGCTCTCCAATCCAGGCAACATCCTGGTAAATCTCCTCTGCACGCTCTCTAAAGCTTCCACATCCTTCCTATAGTGAGGCCACCAGAACTGAACACAATACTCCAAGTGTGGCCTAATCATGGTTTTATAAAGTTGCAACATTACTTTGTGGCTATTGAACTCAATACCCCAACTAATGAAGGCCAACACACAATACGCCTTCATAGCAACCCTATCAACCTGCATGGCAACCTTGAGGGATCTATGAATGTGGACCCCAAGATCCCTCTGTTCCTCCACACTGCTAAGAGTCCTGCTAGTAACCTTGTATTTTGCCTTCAAATTCAGTTTTCCAAAGTGTATCATTTCACACTTTTCCAGGTTGAACTCCTCCTTGAACTGCCACTTCTCAGCCCAGCTCTGCATCCTATCAATGTCCTGCTGTAACCTACAGCAACTTTCTACATTATCCACATCACCACCAACCTTCTTGTCATCTGCAAACTTACTAACCCACCCTTCCACATCCTCATCCAAGTCATTTATAAAAATCACAAAGAGCATGGGTCCCAAAACAGATCCCGGCGGAACACCACTAGTCACCAACCTCCAGTCAGAATACGCTCCATCTACAACCACCCTCTGTCTTCTATGGGCGAGCCAATTCTGAATCCACGCAGCCAAGTTTCCCTGGATCCCATGCCTCCTGACTTTCTGAATAAGCCTTCCATAAGGAACCTTATCAAATGCCTTACTAAAATCCATGTACACCACATCCACTGCTCAACCTTCATCAATGTGCTTTGTCACATCCTCAAAGAATTCAATCAGGCCCGTGAGGCATGACATGCCCCTCACAAAGCCATGCTGACTGTCCCTAATCAGCCTATGCTTCTCCAAATGCCCATAAATCCTGTCTCTAAGAATCTTCTCCCATAATTTGCCCATCACTGAAGTAAGACTCACTGGCCTATAATTCCTAGGGTTGTCACTACTCCCTTTCTTGAACAAAGGAACAACATTTGCCACCCTCCAATCATCTGGCCCTACTCCTGTGGCCAGTGAGGACGCAAAGATCATTGCCAAAGGCACAGCAATCTCTTCGCTCCCTTCCCATAATAACTTTAGATATATCCCGTCTGGCCCCAATGACTTATCTATCCTAATGTTTTACAAAAGTTCCAGCACATCCTCCTTCCTCACGTTGACGTACCCTAGCTTGTTGTACACCATCCTCACAAACATCAAGATGACTCTCACTGGTGAATACTGAAGCAAAGTATTCATTAAGGACCTCCCCTACCTCTTCCGACTCCAGGCACATGTTTCCTCTTTTATCCCCGATTGGTCCTAACTTCACTCTAGTCATCCTCCTATTCTTCACGTACGTGTAGAATGCCTTGGGGTTTTCCTTAATCCTACTCACCAAGGCCTTCTCATGCCCCCTTCTAGCTCTCCTAAATCCATTCTTAAGCTCCCTCCTGGCTACCTTGTAATTCTCCAGAGCCCTGTCTGATCCTTGTTTTCTAAACTTTAGGTAAGCTTCTTTCTTCCTCTTGACAAGATATTCTACGTCTCTTGTCAACCACAGTTCCTTCACTCTACCATCCTTACCCTGCCTTAATTGGAGAAACCTATCCAGAACCCTATGCAAGTACTCCCTAAACAACCTCCACATTTCCATTGTGCACTTCCCCAAGAACATCTGTTCCCAATTTACACTCCCAAGTTCCTGCCTAATAGCATTATAATTCCCTCTCCCCCCAATTAAATACTTTCCCATATCGTCTGTGCCTATCTCTCTCTAAGGCTATGGTAAAGTTCAAGGAGTTATGGTCACTATCTCTAAAATGCTCTCCCACCAAGAAATCTGAAACCTGATCAGGCTCATTGCCTAGTGCCAGTTCCAGTATGGCCTCTCTTCCAGTTGAACTGTCCACATACTGTGTTAGGAATCCTTCCTGGACACACTGAACAAACTCTGCATCTTCTATCCCCTTTACACAAAGGAGATGCCAATCAATCTCCGACACCACCAAAACCAGCCTGCTAGTGGATAAGGTCAACACAGGCATTGCTGCAGATGGTTCAGAATAGGACTTGAATGGAGAAGTCTACAAAATAAGCAGATGGGAATCTAAAATGTTGGAAAGGTGTTGGGGAATCGAGAAGTGAGGCACTTACTGTAAAATACCCAGCCTCTGACCTATTATGTCTTGTTATGGGATCTGGACATTGCTCGCAAGCCTTGCATTTGTTATCCCTAATTTGTTTTGCAAAAATGGTAGCGAACAGTTTTCTTGAATCTATGATATGAAGGTACTCCCAGTATTTTTAGAAAGGTAGGGAGCTTCATGATTTAGTTCCAGCAATGTTGAAAGAACGGGTATATATTTGCAAGTCAGATTGCCCTTCTCCTTTAAATAATGAAGATTGCAAATATGAGAGGTGAGATAGAAGAGGCTTTGACATGTTGCTGCATAGCGTTTTGATATTACAGGTAGCATCCATGGTATACTACAGGTGAAGAGAGTAAATAGTAGACAGCATTGATAACCAAATACACTGCGTTGTCAGGGTTGGTGTCAAGCTTCTTGAGCGTTCTTGGAATTGAAATTAATTTGTCAAATGGAGAGTATTTCAACACACTTAATGCTTAGATAGTGGAAATGCTTTGAGAAATGAAGTGATTAGGCACTTACTGCAGTATATTCAGCCACCAATCTGCTCTTACAGCCTCAGAGTTTGTACGTTTCTCAGAATGTTAGCAACAAGGAGCAATCTTTGTTTTTCTCTTTTTTAAAAATGAATGCTACTTGTACGTATGTCTGTTACTTGTCACATAGCAGCCCATGCCTGAATCTTGTGCAACTCTTGACGTATTCATAAACAGCTGCTTCATTATATGAGCAGTTGCATATGATATTGAACATTGTGTCCCTCTTCTGACGTTTTGGAGGAAGGAAAATCGTTAATAAAGCAACTGAAGGAGGTTGGGCCTAGGACACAGCTTTAAAGAACATTTGCAGCAATATCCTGGGGTTGAGAAGATTGTCTTTCAGGAACCAGACTGATATGTGACTTGGAGAGAAACTTATAGGTGGTGTTTCTACCACAGGCTCTCATTTCTTTGTAAGAAATTTCCCGTCATTTCTGCACTAACTTCTAAAATATAAGTCATGGGATGATGGATAAACCTTTTTTGAAGATGTTGCTCAGCTTCAGAACATTTTCTAATTCAGCAAGTAGAAATGTTTTTGACAAAAGGTACATTGGAGACTATCTCCTACAAATTGGAATTTTTTTGGAGGTATTTTATTCTAAATATTTTTAACTTTTGAGTTTCAAACTGGTTTTTAGGAGCATTTTCTCCTAAGTTCTAAGTTCTCTTCCAATTTCAATTTCAATCACAAGTTCCAGCAACAAATCTATTTTGGTTACTGCTAGCGACACATGAACTCACATTATGCTTGCCTTGACAACTATTATTAAATTGTTATTAAACATTAACAGGCTAATAGAACAGTTACACAGATTTCAACAAGTTGTTAAGCTTTATTAATTCTTTGAGTTGTAAAAGATAATAATTAGGTTTTGTTCCCCAAACCTTTCCCCTTCTCTGCCTCCCTGATCTTCTCTACAATGTTCCTTAAAACATATCTCCTTCACCAAGTCTTTAGTCAGCTATTCTAATTTTTTTCTTTGTGTTTCATTGTCAATTTTTTTTTGATTGATAGTAGTTATTTTAAATGTGCTGGGATGTTTTATTATATTAGGGGCTCTGTAAATACAAATTGCTGTATTTGCTGCTGGACCCATTCTATGATATGCCTACCCCATTGCCTGTTATAACTTCAGTGGAACAGCTGCTATAATAAATGCCTTGATATTAATTGGGAGCCTGGTGAGAGTGGGGATGGGAATGAGGCCTTTCTGTACAGGTCCTACCCAGCTAACGAACGCCCAATTTATGTGCAGCCCGTACATTCGTTCGAGCTTGGGAGACCAACGGTATAGATTTGCCGGCTGCTGCGGGGCTGCAGGCATCTGCTGCCGTGTGAGGACTCAGCTTGCGGCCATATTTCTGACTTGTAAACTGTTTGGGTTATGAACAGTTCACAGGGATGGAACCCTGCTGTCATCTGGGGCGACCTGCAGTTGGAAAATCTGGAAGAGCAGGTTTCCATCTGGTTTTGTAGAATGTAATGATTGGACCTGATTTGGAATCCATTTCCTGGCCACAGCCAAGCAACCATATATAGTTGCTACCTGTAGCAGGAAAATAGAGGAGAGAGAGAAATAGGTCAGGAGTTAAACAGATGGAGGGAGTCCAAGGAGTGTCTAAAGTTTGAAGAACATTGATAATTTGCTTAGAGAAAGAAAGAGAAATCATGGAGGACAATATTGCACATGTTGTTGTGTAGAGGGGAGATGGAGAACCAGCCAGAAGATGTGGAACCAGCAGATAATATCAGGGGGGATCTGATCACTGGAGAGATTACTATGTCTCCATGGTAGGACGGAGGTGGTCAAGCAGTATTCATTCCACACAGCTGCCTGATTGCCCTTTAATTGCCACACTTCTAAAGAAACCTGGACAGACATTGTGAAAGATGGAATAAAATAGAGAATGCCAATAATACTCATTAGGTAAGGCAGCAACTGCGGAGAGAGAAACAAAGCTAACATTTCAGGTTGATGACCTTTCACCTGAACTCCTGAAAAGTCATTGACCTCAAACATTAACCCTGACTCTCTCTCTGCATTATTTTGTTAAATCTGGTACGAGGAAAGAATCAGAGTCGTATAGCCCCATCAAAATATTTAAAATGAGAAACACACCTCCTGTGAGTGGATTGATTGGCAGCAGCCCTCCACCCTCTTGTTAAGGTGGAAAGGTTGGACCAAGGCTCCACATTGGATGTGAGCTTCTTTTATACTTAAAGTGCCCACTCAGTTTTGGACATTAACTCACCCCCACAGTCCCCACCCACCACCCCCCCAACCCCCCCCCCAATGTTCCTAAGCAAGTTTCTACAGTCATTCCACAACATTTGTGATGGATGAGTGGAAGATCTTCCCAGAAATTTCCATGCACATACCCATTCGCCAAAATACCTATGAAGGAATAGTTTCCTTTTAATTTCCTCGAAGTCTAAGGAAGCCATTTAGTCCGAGCTTCTCTGAATAGTGGAAGCAGATGCAGCAATTTCAATGAAATAGACTGATATAAACTTTCAAAAATGTATCTGGAACCAAGCAATACGTCCATTAAACACATACCTGTTAAATGAGAACATAAAATATGACATCTACTAATACATTGCACTGTGTCAATTAAGTAAAGGAGATATTTTCTATTCATATGCTGTTGGCAGGATATAGTGTACTTGAAGCATAACGCAAAAACTTGTGGTTCCTGTTTATCATTCAAATATGTGGTCATAAAACAGAGAATTGAAGCAGTCTGAATTTCCAATAAATGCTCATGTGAATTGGCCTTTTTGCCAGAATGTGATATTGGGGAATTACCTCTAATAAATGTCTATATTTGATATTTGATTTCTCCCAGAACTGGATTGCCACTCCACAGCTTCTAACATTTTCCACTGTATAAATATCACGCACATTGTTTCTACACCCAAACTTGGGCCATTGTATTATAACTATATGCAAATAATGAGAATATGACTACTTAGATCTTAACAGTACAGGGTAATCAATTGCACAGACCCTGGCTCCTCATGAAAAGAATTTTAATCTACTTTGACTTTTTTGGCGTAAGTGTTTGTAAGCTTCAATGGCCTGTCACATCCAATCTCCAACCTCCACTCCAGATGCAGGACAAGCCCAACTAAGAACTTGGAAAAGACACCGACCCTGGAAAAGTGTCTGGGATCAGGAGTGTATAGTGACAGGTGGCACACCTGCCATACCAGAGATAGTGGGACACTTTGGCGTCAGTTATAAGATGTTGCTTTCAATTCCTATAGTCTCTTCTCTGGCAGCAGTTCTGATGAGGGCAGACAAATCAGTTGGAACTTCTGCTCTTAAAGATACTGGGATCCACAGAGGAGATGTCCCTCCTTCCAAGTCAAAAATCCCTCAGCAGTTGTATTCAATGCTCATGACTCCCCCATGAACAGGTTACAGGTTTTCCCACTGCTATCTTGATCATCAGTGTTCTTCATCAGTGAAGGAACTCTTGCAGCCAGTAGTAACCCTGCAATAAAATAACTTCCAAATATATATAAAGTGCAGAAAGTACTCCTTCAGGATCCATATCACAACTTCAACAGGACACAACCAAAATGCCACAACACTGGAAGCTGCAGCTATTTCATCAAAGTGATTGCACCTGAACCAGCTTGTTCTTTTAATTAAAAAATTGTAGAAGCATACTGTATTGAAGGAGATCATTTGGCCAATTATATACATGCCAGTCTTTTCACACAGTTCAGCTCTTAGTCCTTAACCTTACAGTTCACATGAGCCAGCTATTTCTAAAATGTAACAAACAAAATGCTGAAGGAGCTCAATGAGTCAGGCAGCATCTGTGGAGGGAAATGGACAGCTGACATTTCGGGTCGAGACCCTTCGTCTGGACCAGATGAAGGGTCTCGACCCAAAACATCGACTTTCCATTTCCCTCTACAGATGGTGCTTGACCCGTTGAGTTCCTCCAGCACTTTTGTTGCTCCAGATCCCAGCATCTGCAGTCTCTTGCGTCTCTACTTCTTAAAAGTGTTGAGGGGCTTCTGCCTTCACCATCCTCTCAGACAGAAGTTCAGATCCCACCATTCCTTGCTTAAGTAAACAAAATCCTCAAATCCCATTCAAAGCTTCTACTAATTAATTTAATCTACAGTGGTTTCATCTCTCTGCTACATGATATTTACAGCATGACTTAATATCTTGTCCATTTTTGCTTCAGCAATGTAGAGTCATATAGCATGGAAACAGGTTCTTCAGCCCACTGAATAAATGCTGATTATTGAGCAACCATTCATAATAATGTTACAGTAATTCCACTTTATTGTCCCCACATTCTCATCAGCTCCTCCCCGGATTCTAGCATTTACCTACACACTAGGAACAAGTTACAGTGGCTAATTAATCTACCAACCTACATGTCATTGGTATGTGGGAGGAAATCAGATCACCCAGAGGAAATCCATGCAGTCTCAGGGAGAACAGGCAAACTCCACACCGTCAGCACCAGAGGTTAGGATTGAATCTGGGTTACTGTATCTGTAAGGCAGCTGCTCTACTTTGTGCACCACTCTGCTGCCCTAATATGTAAGTTACCTGTTTAGAAATTCATACCACTAGGCATGTGCTTGGCTGATGATGTCTTAGGTTGCTCTGGTTCATGTTTGCAGTGAGTAACAGTAGCAATTTCTAGTGAAAAATGAAGCTTTGATGATGAAGTCTGTGTCCTTTGATTAGTCACAAAGAAGAACTGCAATTGTCTAATCACCTTTATTTCATTCTGTATACTTTCGAAGTGCTACACTTTAAACACAGAAACTCTCAACTGAAAACAGAAGTTTGAATGCTGACAGTTGAAACTAGGATTTTTTTAAGTAACTAACATTGAAGAGATAATTTTTAATAATAATTTTCAATTATTTTATTCTTTCCCATCTTCTCAAATGATTACATGACATTCCAAAAGTATGCTGTTCAAAAATCTTTACTGTAGTTGGTCTAGTAAAATTAATCATATCAAGTTATATGACATTTTTTATATAAAAGGCCTTAAGTCACAACTGGCAAAGAAGCCAGAATCTTTGAAGTTGACTCAAAATGATTTTATTGGCTTTAGCATCAAAATTCTGATCTAAGTTGTGAATTCCAAAGTTGCCAACAGCCAGCCACTAGTCAAATAATTTACCTTTGAATCCTGGTGTGAGTCAGGAACAAATATGTTGCGTATGGGAAATGGATTTCAGGAAAAACAATAGGCTTGAGTAATCACTCAGTTTTACTTTTCCATCAATTATTAAGGATAAAAGTATGATCCAGAAGGAAATGTAGTGGTATAATGGACCAAATAAATTCAACCTATTGTTGTAAGTCAGAGTGCAGTTGGAGAGGGTATCAGAGCAAAAGTCTTTTTTGCAGCTAATGATTTGTTTCATATCTCATCATACACATAGAAGGAAATTCAGCCCATTGAATCTATGCCAGCTCTCAGAGCAATCAATCCCATTTCCTCTTGTAACTTACCCTTCATCACATGCCCACAAACTGCCCCTATTCTCCAGATGCCACCTACATATAGGGTAATTAACAGTCACCATTTAGCCCACCGACCAATATATGCTTGGGATGGGAGAGGAAACAGAAACACTCAGGAGAAACCCACAGAGTCACAGGGAGAACATAAAAATACCACACATATAACTTCAGAGGTCAGGATCGAACCCAAGTCCCTGGATCTGTGATGAAGTGGCACTACTTGCTGTGACACTGCGCTGAGTACATGATGGAAGAAGGAATAGGAACTTGTGTTGCTGGCATTAAAAATTTTTAAATTTTATTTACAGCGTGGTAACAGGCCCTTCCAGCCCAACGAGTCCACGCCGCCCATTTTAAACCCAAATTAACCTACCCGTAAGTCTTTGCAATGTGGGAGGAAACCAGAGCACCCGGAGGAAACCCACGCAGACACGGGAGAACGTACAAACTCCTTGCAGACAGCGACGGGAATCGAACCCCAATCGCTGGCGCTGTAATAGCGTCGCGCTAATTGCTACGCTACTGTGAAAATGTGAGAGAGGAACATAAATAAATTGTCTGTTTGGGCTGAAAGGCTCGTTTCTGTTCTAATTTCCTTGTAATTCTGTGTAATTCCTGGAGCACTGAAGCTCGCTGTGACATGGGGGAGCCAAGAGAAACAAAGTCCTTGCTCATTCTTCACACTATTTAGTTCAGGAATTACCATGAAGATTTCATTGAGGTCACTTTACTTCTTTGCACAGAACTATTTTGGACGTAATCCTATAGGAAGTCCAGGAAAGAAGGATGACCCACAGATCTAAAATGATTCTTCCTTCCTTCCAAACAAAACATCTGTGGTCCACATGCAGATAAATGAATAGTAGTTTGGAGTATTTGGGCAAGCACTTCCCTTGACAGTCCTGTCCTGAACCCCATTTTCAGGCTTGGCTGCAAATGTTTTTATGACAGGCTCCTTGGGAATCATAAAATCAATCCTGTCTTGGAGCTGTTTCTGTGTTGTATCATTACCATCTGCAGCTGAAGCCCTGATTACATTCAGAAATAGGATTTTCACCGCATTTTTGAGCAAATTTGCACCAATAAGCAGCTAGCTTGGCTAAGTTCAAAAATGAGGTTGAGTGCAATTAATCAGCAGCCTTTGATTGGAATGAAGACACCATGTCAATTTCACACTTTCACTTCATTTCAATGATTTGAACAATCAGCTCTAAATATGCTGTTGACTGCCTGGCCACAATAGTAGGGGATCAACATTTTGCATTATTTTCCATTCCATTATAATAAGACTGTACTGCTCTTAACCAGCCTTAGAATTAGAGGAGAGACATAAAAATGAATCTGACTGGTGAAACATTGGAGAATGACACAATTTGGGAGAGATAATGGACTCCAAGGGTTTCAAGTGCTTGCACTAGAAGTTGTCATGGACAGGATGGAAAGTATGAGAGATGTTCAGTGAGAAACAAAGAACTGCAGATGCTGAAATCTAGATGAAAAACACGATGATGCTGGAGGAACTCAGCAGGCCAGGCAGCATCCGTGGAGAAAAGCAGGCGGTCAACGTTTCGGGTCAGGACCCTTCTTCAGTACCGAAGACAGGAAAAGGATGATCCCAATATATAGGAGGGAAAAGCAGAGCACTGATAGGTGGACAAAAGAGGGGGGGCGGAGTGGGCACAAGGTGGTAATAGGTAGATGCAGGTAAGAGATAGTGATAGGCAGGTGCGGGGGAGGAGGGCAGATCCACCGGGGGATGGGTCAAAGGTAAGAAGAGAGAGGAGAAGAAAGAGAGGCTAGGAAAGGGAAGAAGAGTAGAAGCGTGGTGGGGGGGGGGTGGAATTTGTGGGGAAGGGGGTGGGGATTACCTAAAGTGGGAGAATTCAATATTCATGCCATTAGGCTGCAAAGTTCCAAGACAGAAAATGAGGTGCTGTTCCTCCAGTTTGTGCTTGGAATTCTCCTGGCAGTGGAGGAGGCTGAGAACTGTCATATCAATGATAGTGTGGGAGGGGGAGTTGAAGTGACTGGCAATGAGGAGATGCAGGTTACGGTTATGGACAGAGTGCAGGTGTTCTGCGAAATGGTCACCTATTCTGCGTTTGGTCTCACCAATGTAGAGGAGGCCACACTTGGAGCACCGAATGCAGTAGATGATATTAAGAGAGGTGCAGGTGAATCTCTGTCTCACCTGAAAGGACTGTTTGGGTCCCTGGATGGAGGTGGTGTAGGGGCAGGTGTTGCACCTATGGTGGGGGAAGTGGAAAGTTCAGGGGTGTGAGCGGGAAGGGGGTGTGTGGGGAAGGAGTGAACGAGGGAGTCGTGGAGAGAGCGGTCCCTGCGAAAGGCAGAAAGGGGTGGGGAGGGGAAGATATGCTTGGTGGTAGAGTTCTGTTGCAGATGGCAGAAGTGATGGAGAACGATGTGTTGGATACGTAGGCTGGTGCGATGAAATGTGAGGACAAGGGAGACCCTATCCCTGTTGGGTCTGGGAGGGGTGGGGGTGAGAGCGGAGGTGCAGGAAATGGCAAAGATATGGGTATGAGTTCTCTTGACCACAGTCGGGGGGGGAAGCCCCTGTTAAAAAAGAAGCTGGACATCTCGGATGTCCTGGAGTGGAAAGCCTCATCATGGGAGCAGATGCGGCAGAGGCGGAGAAATTGAGAAAAAGGGATCGTGTCCTAACAAGAGACAGCTGTAATTGAGAGATGTTCAGTGTCTGCAATAGGTCATGAGGTCCTTCATACAGTTAAGGAGACACCAGAGACTATAGATGCTGGAATCTGGAGCAAAAAATAAACTACCGGAGGAACTCAATGGGTCAGACAGCATCTTTAGAGGGAAATGGACAGACGGCATTTCAGGGCAGTGCTTCTCACTTACTGGTTGCCAGTCATTCAACAATGATAGCCACATCATCCAGAAACATCATGCAACACCCACCCATACACTTTCTCTTCCAAAACAATGTGAAGCACAACTGAAGGCAATAAATTCATTTGTCCATCATCATTCACATTTTGTCTATTTGTTCTTAGCACTACTCAAGTTAACCAAAGGCCCTTAAAAAGGGTCATTTACTCCTCCTACAATTCTACGTTATTATACACTGATGCCTTTATCATCTCTTTCACCCAGCTCCTGCATCCCTTTTTCATTTAACCTCTTTCACCTTCCACCCTTCCACTCTTGTTTTCTGTGATCCCCTCCATCTCCCTTCCCAGCATCTATGAACTTGTTCTGTGACTAATTTTTTCCTAATTCTTAATGAAGGTCTTTTGACCTGAAATATTAGTTTTACTTCTTTGTCCATGAATGCTACCTTATTGGTGATTATTTACAGCATTTCTGCTTTATTTCAGATTTCTAACAGCCACAGCATTTTGTGTTTGGGTCCTTAGGAGGACCATTGGTTGCTGCTCCTAAAATAGTCCAAAGTACACGGAACTTTTTTTTGCTGGGGCAGGAAGAACCCGTGTGCCCCAACAAAAAAAACTATTGTTTACTTGTTTGTTGCTCCAAGTTCCAGCAGTCTCCCGTGTCTCCACTTTACAACACTGCAAATTCTCTTCAAGGTATTCTGACTTTGAAGAGTTTTTCCTTCTCTCTCCAATAGGAGTTCTCTTCTGCTCCCCTTCTGTGGTTTCTACTTGTCTCTGGCTCTTCGACCACATTCTTACCAAGACTTGTTTTAGGAGCCACATATCCTTCTCTCTCCACTCTCTATCCTGAATGCCAGGTTTCGACCCCAAATGTCAATTCTTTTCCCCCAACAGATGCTGCTCGACTCACTGAGTTCCTCCAGCAGATTGTTTGTTGCTCCAGATTCCAGCATCAGCAGTCTCTTGTGTCTACTGTTTACTCTGGCTGAGTCTGAGACCCCAATTTATGATTGTAACCCCTTCGCCAACCCTACCCTGCACCTCCAGCTGCTGGCTGAGACACCATGAGAAACTGGCCATCCTTCCACAACCAGAGAGCTGCAATAGGCACTCACCCACATATGGCATGCAATGTGGCTCAGGTCCCCTAGTGACTAGGTCCTCAGTAACAAGAGTGAATGGGTACCCTATTTTCACCACGCACCTGCCCATTGGACAACTGAAGTTAAAATCATCTGTATTCTAGCTTAAATTGAATAATTTAGCATATACAAGTTATATTAAAAGACATGTTATTGTTAGTGTTACTGGTGGTATCAAATGCCATCTTTGCATGCAGTTTTCCCCACCAGCTTTCTTGTTGGTCGAATTTAACTCATTTTACCTTTGAATGGTTTGAAAGAAGTGGTGATCCGGTTGAGAACACAAAGTTGTTTCATTGTTACCCTCCTATGGGCAAACTGAGTTGGTTTCCATGAAAAGCAGGCAACTGGGCTACTGTTAGTGGTGATCCCAAGTAGATCACTATAACAGACCCAAATCAGTAGCGCTCTCCCACTTCCCTGTTTCTTTCTCACATTCCTTCTGTGCCTCTCACTTTCTTTACCACCCTCATCCACACTCCACCTGTATCTGTCCACATTCCTTCTCATGTTCCACCTTTCTCTTATTTGTATCATTTCATATTTTTCTCTTCTGTTCTCTTATCCTCTCTTCCCTTTGTCCAGTTGTTTATCTGCTTCACTCTTTTTCATTCCCTTTTGCTATTCCTGTTTCTCTATCCCTCATTCTCCTTCTTTAGGTTTCTCTTTCATTACCTCACTTGCCATTCCTTCATCTGGTCCGAACTTTTTCCTTCCTCCCTCTCTTCCTCCGTCCCTTCCTTCCCCTCTTCCTTCCTCCCTCCCTTCCTTCCCCCCTTCCTT
Organism: Pristis pectinata; assembly: GCF_009764475.1. Lineage (NCBI taxonomy): Eukaryota > Metazoa > Chordata > Chondrichthyes > Rhinopristiformes > Pristidae > Pristis > Pristis pectinata. The sequence goes on from NC_067412.1 coordinate 85,364,718, forward strand.
CCCCCCTTCCTCCCTCCCTTCCTTCCCCCCTTCCTTCCTCCCTCCCTTCCTTCCCCCCTTCCTCCCTCCCTTCCTTCCCCCCTTCCTCCCTCCCTTCCTTCCCCCCTTCCTTCCTCCCTTCCTTCCTTCTCCATTTAGGTAAGACAATTCCTCACTTTCTGATGTAAAGCCAAATGATTTCCTCTGGTTGTGTTGCATGCAGAATGAAGAGAAGCCTTTGCAATTAGTATATATTGTTGGATTGATTAGTGGTCTCTTGCAGCAATCCTCTATTGTTATTGTATTCATTTCCAATTATTAAAAACCAAATTGGGGAATGTGGCCTTTATTTTCTTTTGCATTTGTAGGATACAAAAGTTACTTCAGCTGACAAGCGCAGGTACCTACACTGCCCTCAAACTCACAATCAGAATGACCTTCATTCTCAGAAACCTTACCTCAGGATCCTTGCAGGCTGCTGAGCTAAGCCATATGTGATACTTAGCTATCTATTGATGCATTGGAGAAGTCAATCTAACTGGCAAGATGAGGAGCCTTTTTTTTTATAAAAATTACTTTTGTATTCACAAGTGGAAGGGGAATTTCACTGCCTTGCAGGGCTCTCAAAAGTGTAAGCATTCACAGAGAACACTTCTTGCCTTCTAGACATACACTTGACCTCTTGTGGCCATTGCACAAGGAGATTTCCTCCTGACACACTGTTCTTCAGAAGCAAATGTAAGGTTGTCTGCTCACTGCCACAGCCCAGGAAGATTCTGCCACTCCCTCACACCTTCTTAGATTGCACTTATTTCTTGCCAAAACACCTCAGTGACAGAAAGATTGCTGGCTGTATTGTGGTATGACCCTTCACAAGTAATTTACTGAAGTGAGAGCCATGGGGAAAGGTGCTACTAATGTGGAAAATTCAACCACCAATGCCTGCAACATGATGGTTACACAAGGGTGTTCATTGATGCTGTTTAAGAATGGGAGTTAATGAATTTCCCAATTTTTTTTAGCATTTTTATTCAAATGCTAGAAAAAGTGGAGACAAATTTCAAGGGCACTGGCACTTAGAGTTTAAACTTTGAACTTTCATAGCAAGATACTTATTCCAAAATCTAATGGGTGCTAACAGCTGGGCACCATTAAATATTTGATTGAAAAAAAATAGAAAACATTTTAAATTTAAATACTTAAAACCACAGCTATGTATTGTTAATAAAACAAAGAAAATGGCAATGGAGCAGCCAAAAAATAGTTACTTCAATAGTTGACTTTAAACTGTTGCCAGGGCTTAATTCAGCCTTAAATACAACAGTGAGTGAACTGGAAGCCAATTCATAGTGATGGTCAGTTTTCGTATTTGCACTTCAGAAATATGAAACATTATAATGCAGCACATCAAAGACTTGAATACACTCAAGCCTGATAATTTCTTTCTCAGATGTGGTAATGCAGAATAGTGGATGCATTCCTGGCATAATTATGTATCATACTTTTTCTTGTCCATATTAACTCTTCTCTATGATGGCATTTTCTCTCTGAAGAATAGGATTGTGCATATAATTTTGGTTGCATTAGGAGCTAACATTGAGTTAATATTTGAAGAGGGAGTAGTAAATATTCTGGTAGTTAACTTTATTCAGTTTTCCTCATTAACCTCTTTAGGGCTGTAATACATTCATCACAAATTGACTTTAATATTTAAAACCAATCCTTTAATAGCCCTAAAGATAACAGTATCATAAATTGACCTTATGATTTAAAACCAATCCTTTAATTGCCCTAAAGATAACAACATTATGTTCTAAACTACTCCAAAGAATGCAAATGCAATCTTCTCTTCAGTCTTGGCACTGACCATGGGCAAAGCTTACTTTAAATACTTAATTTTGTGTAAATAGCATTACAATAAATTTGCAAGTGAAATCTTATTGTTTGAACAGTGTATTCAGCCTGAGAATCTGAAATTGCTTCCTTAGAAACAAAAGAGGCAATATTAATCTAAATACAGGTGCAAAACTAAATGGATCAGATCAGTTGCCATTTTACAGTAAATGAAAAGCAAATACAGCACATTCTAGAAATCAAAAATAAAAAACAAAAATGCTGGAGATACTTAGCAGGTTAGGCAGCATCTGTGGAGATAGAAACAGGGTTAATATTCAAAGTCAATGACCATTCATCAGAACAGAAGTAGTAAGAAGACAAGCATATTTGCACTCTTCCTGACAAATCAGCCACAATAAACTAATTGGCACTAAAAGCAATTTTCTCCATCCTTTCATTTTGTTCTTTCCACCCCATCCCTTCTTTGCAATTTTAAACGAGCTTGCTTTCACTTTTTTTCTGGTTCTGATGAAGGGTTGTTGACCTGAAACATTAACTCTGTTTCTCTCTCTACAGATGCTGCCTGATCTGCCGAGTATCCCCACCACTTTATGTTTTTGTGCCTGTTTCAAAGTCTGCTCAATTTTATCTTCCATTTAAGAATCCTTCTAAGTTCAGACCAAACTAACCTTAGCTCTGGCATATCCAATTCACCAGCTGTTTTCTTGGAGATACACGTTTAAAATCTTTTGACTTTGATCAACAAGACAGCATGAAGATTAAATCTAGTGTTAGGATTAAACCCCATTAGGTCACAACTGGGACATTGATAGTATTTTTGCTTAGCAGATCCTCAGCCACAGAAAACAAGGACCCATCTGTTCTTAGTCGGCACCTTGCTGCCATAACTTTGGTGAGGTGGGGAGGTGCAGTGAGGAGGCAATTAAATTTCCTGGAATCAGCCTCATTAGCAATTTTCAGATTGGTTCCTAGTGGTAATACAGCAATGCCAGAAAACATTAACAAGTAACGATCTCACCCAGGCCTACTACAGAATTGGCAATGCTGCTGGGCACTCCCGAAGTTATTCTACTGTGTATCAGAACAGACCTAAGAGGAGAAATGAGCTGTGTGAATGTTGAATTCATCAACCAGAAATGAAACCTTTCAAGGATTGGAGCTCCAAGTCTCCAAGGCACCATTCCAAACAATTGAACTGGGCTAAAAGACCTATATTACCAGGAGTTCAGCTGCACATGTCCTCGTAGTCATCTCATGCTTAGGAAGGTAACAATTAGTCATTAGGTGAATGGATCCAGCCAGCTCAACATACTTATACTTTTGGAGTATTTTGATCACAAAAGATGACCGTGCTCAAAGCAATAGTTTTCATAAGCAAGAATTTGGGGACTGGCAGTGCATCAGAACACTTTTGCCAATAGATTACTGCAGTTCAAGACGTCTCACTGTGACATTCTCAGGGGTGATCAGAAATGGCCACTAAATGCTGGCCTTGCCCAAGCTGCCTACATAATAAAGAATGAATTATTTAAAAGTGGGAGTGTATTAATTGGTCCTTCATTGAAACTTAAATTAATTAGTTTCCAATGGGCGTAATCTAATTCATTAACTCCATAGGGTAGGTTAAATGGTAGACAGCATTCAATAATTTATTTTTACAAATGCCATATCCATTGAGTCTGGTGGACATTCTAATCTTCCCTTAACATTTTTATATGGATGGGTGGCCAGTGAGACACCAGGGACATTTTGGAAATATCTGGTGTTCACTCTGTTGCATATCATGTGTCATTTTAGATCCAGTAAGCATGAAAAGACGAGAGGACAGAAGTGCAGTGACCACAAGTTACCAAGCAGACATCCTTTCCTGCCTCAGATACTCATCAGCATTTAATGCCAGGTCCCTGGTACATCTGCTGGAGTAACATCACTGACAACTGGAAACACTTCTCAGCAGCTTTGAGCAGAGAGTAATGTCAACACCACTCCCCAGCACAAGTTTCATATCGGTATTGCCTGCCACCATACACCCTCCTTAAACTTGACGGCATCTAACTCCGTGGCCCTTGTCCTAACCTGCATCATCCTTGTGCTAGCTAACTCTTGGCTTGGCAGTGCCCTGATCTTAAAATGTTCATCTTGTTTTCACATACCTTCATTGTCCCCGCCCTTCATTTCTCTTTACCCTCCACTCCTGTCTCAAACAATGGTTTCCTTTGCCAAGGCCCTGAGCTCCAGAATTGCCTTGCTCCTTATGCCTATTGCTGTCTTCCAGAAACTCCTTAAAATTTGAAGTGTATGTAATGTAAGACGTATATCTATAATCACGTGTGCATGTACAGAATGATTGAAGGTCTGAATTAACCAATTCTAGCTTCTCTCTGTCCTTTCTCTGCATACTTACATTTTGGTTTTGGTATTGGTATTAGGTATTGGTTTATTATTGTCACTTGTACCGAGGTACAGTGAAAAGCTTGTCTTACAAACCAATCGTACAGGTCAATTTATTACACAATGCAGCTACATTGAGTCAGTACAGATTGCATTGATGTAGTACAGGTAAAAATAGTAACAGTACAGAGTAAAGTGTCACAGCTACGGAGAAAGTGCAGTGCAATAAGGTGCAAGCTCACAACAAGGCAGATCATGAGGTCATAGTCCATCTCATTATATAAGGGAACCGTTCAATAGTCTTATCACAGTGGGGTTGAAGCTGTCCTCAAGTCTGGTGGTACGTGCCCTCAGTCTCCTGTATCTTCTACCAGATGGAAGAGGAGAGAAGAGAGAATGTCCCGGGTGGGTGGGGTCTTTGATTATGCTGGCTGCTTCACCAAGACAATGAGAGGTAAAGACAGAGTCCAAGGAGGGGGGGCTGGTGTCTGTGATGCGCTGGGCTGTGTCCACAACTCTCGGCAGTTTCTTGCGGTCCTGGGCAGAGCAGTTGCCGTACCAAGCCATGATACATCCAGATAGGATGCTTTCTATGGTGCATCTGTAAAAGTTGGTGAGAGTCAAAGGGGACAAACCAAATTTCCTTAGCATCCTGAGGAAGTAGAGACGCTGGTGAGCTTTCCTGGCCGTGGCATCTACGTGATTTAACCAGGACAGGCTGTTAGTGATGTTGACTCCCAGGAACTTGAAGCTCTCAACCCTCTTGACCTCAGCACCATTGATGTAGACAGGTGCATGTACACCACCCCCTTTCCTGAAGTCAATGACCAGCTCTTTTGTTTTGTTGACATTGAGGGAAAGGTTGTTGTTATGACATCATTCCACTAAGCTCTCTATCTCCTTCCTCTACTCCGACTCAACGCTGTTTGAGATACGGCCTACAACTGTGGTATCATCTGCAAACTTGTAGATGGAGTTAGAGCAGAATCTGGCCACACAGTCATGAGTGTATAGGGAGAATAACCAGTGTTGAGAATAATCGTGCCGAATAGTCATTTGAAGTAAGGAGCGCATTCACATGCAATTACATCACAAAACCCAGCCTAATAAATTGACCTTTGTAAATGCTTGACACAATTCCATTAAAGAACTTTATAAATGCAAGTTTGCATTGTTGGTTTGAGGCCCTGTTGTCTAAAGAGTCTGATCAATACAGGTGATAAGAAGCTCTGGTTCTTTGGCCAGTTTCATTGTCCACTGCAACTTAACGTTGCAATTTGCATGGGAAGAAAGCTGATGTGCCCCACAGCACCACTGTCATTGTCTCCTTTCCAATTTCCACTTAGGCCTAAGAGGAATTATTAGTCAAAATTCTCTCAATAATGCCAGGTCAAAATCCTCATTGAAATCCCCAATAACATTGTTCTTTGATACTACCTGCTTCTTTAATCCAAAAGGAATCATGATCATTATTTCTCCTTGGGCATGAAACATTTAAAATAACTGCTGGGACGTGAGTGCAGCAACAATCTCTTGGAGTCAGGCTCCATTACTTTTTAATTCAGGATATGTGAGGCCTGGGGTGGGTAGGAAACTCTTGGGACTCTTCCCCTGCGATACATGGGCCACTTCAACACTCAGTCCTGATAACAAGATGGTCAAGCATCCAAATCCAGCAAGAATGACAGGGGAGAGCAGTGGAGTGGAAGGGTTGTGCACCCATCAGTCTGGCGATTCCCATGTGTTAAATCAGATTAAGTTTCAGAGCAGGAGGAGCTAACGGATGTCACCTCTTTCAGTAAATGCTGAGGGCAAACAAGGGTTGCCAGAGTCTGCAGCTTTACCAATTAACTCATAAATAATTGCCTGCTCCAAGTAATTACATGGCTCGTTTGCAAGATCATAAGTGCTACTGTTAAACCACAGCCTTGAAGGTATGCATCTGAAGTGGACTCACAGTTTAGGACCTGATATTATGAGCTTGGCAGATTAGTACTAGATGGGAAAGACCCCAATATTTCAATTACCTCTCACTCACCAAGCAGGGCAACACAACCACCTTAGGGCAGAGAAGCAAGGAAGTGTAGGAAGTTACCTACCTGCCATTCTATCATCTGATGCTACTTTATCCTGGTACAACTACTGTAAACATGCACCAACATTGTGCACCAACATTGTGGTCTTGCAGCATGCAAGACCACAATGTTACCTCTAAGGCAAGGTTCAGCATCACTGATTTAAAACCCTTCATTGTTGAAGATCATATCCACTATGAAGAAAAGTCCACTGTCTGCCTTCTTAACACCAACCAAAAACTCTCCACAGTAAAATCTGGCATCAGCCTGCGGTGAGAATGACAATTCTGAGCTCATTCATGCTGGCCTGCATTCAAATGCCTCTTTGGAGGTCATCTAGCCCAGATGTCCTGATCAGTTTATGGAGCCAGAGCCTCATGACCACACTGTCAAGCAGGAATATTGTGACATTAACCAGTCTTGCTTAATATTACCATTGCAATTTTGACCCATCAGAACAATTTAACAATATTCTACAGATAGCAACCAAGGAATTATCACTGCAGCATTGTTTCAGGAAAAAGTCCCTGTAGTAAAATGGCTTGGTTTCAAATTTGAATCAGATTTAGGTTGCCATACTTGGAATGACATGATTATGAATCAGGGTACAGACAGTACTTAGCTACAGTCTATCAGGAATTGCTCAGGAACACCACTCAGGCGGCAAATTGATAGAAGCAGATACTGTGAGTCCACTGTTAATCAAGAGCTTGTTCTCTTGCCAAATGTGTGCAACTGTCTACATCTTTTATTTAATTGCCACTCAACAGATTATGCAAAGGAGCCAAAATCTTAAACTGAAAGATAAAAATTAATGAATTGTCGACCACCAAAATTAAGTAACAGAAGGGCTCTAACAACTGTCCTCTGATTTCAGGCTGAAAACATAGTGCTTAAGCTCATATAAAGCCTGCTTCTGACTAAGCTGTTAACTTTAGCCATGAATCCTTCTTTTGTCCTTTCAGATCTGAGAGCTGCTAACCTTGATGCTGTGAGGTTGATGTCTCCTCTAATACCACTGATGCTTTTATGACTTGGCCAAGAGGAAACACATTTTAGTCCATGGCACAGAGTATGGTATTACTTTTCTTCTGGCTGCAAAAAACACCTGGCAACCTGGCTGGTAACTGGAGGGATTTATCACACACATGGCGCTTGGTAGATTCAGCCATTAGCAGCTTTCCAGCCACTCTGGGGATAGTCTCCTCTGTGCTGCAAAGGCTTGTCATTCACTCTGGCAATGAGGGAGAAATTACAGTTGTGCGGAGCAAACCTTTTATTCACTGTAGCAATATGATGGAGACCTCCCATACTGCAGTACTTTGGAGACTTCTTGTTTGCTACACCGACATACACATGCCAACCTGGAAAAGATTTCAAAGAGGTTGGCTTGGCTTCAAAGGGCTGTTGTTTGAATCAGCTCTGAATATAGTCCTTATGTTGTGGAAAGGCCATAGACACATAGAACAGTTAAAATAAAGGAGACCATTTGGCCCATCGTTTATATCTTCTACTAGAGCAAGCTCATCTGTCCTATTGCTCTACTCGTTTTCCATTTTCCTTCAAATGATCCTCTCAAGTACATATGTAGTTCCTTATCAAAGACATTAATTGATTCTATTTCCAGCATCCCTACAGGCAGTGAATTCCAGCTTGTAACTACTCTGAGTAAGAAAAGTTTTTCCACACATCCCTGTTTTGTCCAAAATTTTAAATCTGTGTTCATTTTTCGTTAATGGAATATCTTTCCTCTTTCTCCCCTATTTAAAGCAAATTTGATCTGCCAAATCTCCTCTAAACTTCCTCTGCACCTGGATCCAATGCTTGACCTGAAGTGTGAATTGGAATAGATGGAGTGACTTTCATGAACTCTCAAAGATGTATCATTAGGGCTCAACTCCTAGGAGAAGGCTATTAAACTGTGCTAGGTCCCAGTAACCAGCAAGCAGCCTAAGCTTCTAGTATGGTTCAGTAGGAATGGAGCCTCTGTTTACCTCCTACCTGGCCATTCACCAAAGGGTGTGGGCCACACACAGGACTTTACAAGGTTTCTGTGCCCGCAGTTGGGAGTCAATGTAGAGTCCTTGTGGGTAGGTCTGGCCTCACAACATCTAGACAACAGAAACAGATATAAAAACAGAAAATGCTGGAAAATCTCAGCAGGTCAGGCAGCATCCATGGAAAGAGAAACAGTTAGTGTTTCAGATCTGGGATGCTTCGTCAGATCTGAGAAAGAGAGAAACTACTCTCCCTGAGAGAAACAGCTGTTGGGCTTCCTGGGATTCTTCAAAGATGAAGCATCTTTTAAGCATATTTTCCAAGACATTAGATTGTATGGTGTTACTGGTCTCTGTGTCACGTGTGGAGTGAAGCATGATAACACTTGTATCAAAGTAATTTTGTTTCATTCCAGAAAGTTCACTGGGCATTACATGAGTCACACTTCCACATCTGGTAAAATTACCTCTTTAGACACGAACAACTGAAGTATACCTCTGTACTATTCCTTTTGGGACTTCTGGGGAAAATTGGTCCACATTGCCCTGGGAGATATTGTCACAGTGCACTTTGAGAACAACATGGCTTTTAACAGCAAAATGCCGGTCTGCAACCTAACTAAGGGAAGCCCTGCACTTACCTTTCATTCTTCAGTCCTGTTCCTACTCCCATGGTACCAATGACCCACCGACCACTTACCAATCTCCTCCCCAACCTCTTGATTAGCCTGGGCCCTGATAATAGCCACATGCATTGATCTCACTGCTGACCCTCCAAAATATCTCATGTTGATTCTCCAGTCCTTGAAAGGCCTTACCCCCACCCATAGATCTTTCTTAATACTCCAAACTCCATCTAATCTTCCAATCTGCCCACACACCCACAGCTTCCCTCCCGACACCGATCTCCTTCTAACCCTCTGATCTCTCATCACCACAGCTGATCCCCAACCACCTGACTCTCTGATCATTCCCCCGCTGAGGCTCCCAATATCAGCAGCCCCTGGCTACCTATCTAATCATTAACTCATCCACCTCCTCAACCCTCTCCCAAACCAGCTGCTTACCTGATCACTGACTTGACCTGACTCCCCTACACACACCTCATCCTGACTGAAAGATCTGCTCCCATTGGCCCCCTCTCTCCGCCCACCCAACCCCCTCAGACTCATCCCTAGGTTCAGATGCAATGACTCTGCAAGACCTGAGATCCAAGGTCCAAAGCAATCATGGGCACACCACTGCTATCATCATCCAGTGCATCAAAGAGGGCTCTGAACAAATTCTAGACCATTACAAACAATTCCAAAGTACTGAAGTTATTGACCAGGTCATCAAGGCCTGGAGTTTCTGATAATCCACAATAATTCACTAAGAGTTTTGTGAATTTATGTGGCAAACATTAAATAATGCACACTTTGCTGCTCAGATTAGAAGGAAATGAAAACTCCTAATACAGGAATTCTGAAAAAAAAACAGAAACTGCCAGAAGGAGAGCACTAGGAGAAGTGAGCCATGCATGGCAGTGTGTAGCACAGACCTCTGACAGGAGAGTGTGTTATGCAGGTCTCTCACAGCATTGTGTGTACTGTAGGTCTCACACTGCACTGTGTGAAATGCAGGTCTCCCAGAACACAGTGTGTTGTACAGGTCTCCCAAAGCATTCTGTCTAATGCAGGTCTTCCACAGCAGAGTGTGTATTGCAGTGAAGTGTTTAATGCAAGACATTCATGGCACAGTATGTCATGCAGGCTTTACACACTGTGATATAGGACACCTGCATTACATTGAGCAATGAGATGCCTGCATTACCCACTTCATTTTGAGATGTCTGCCCCACTGTGAGACTTGCATTACATTGTCTTGTGTAATGAAGTCCTCTCAGAATGCAATGTGAAATACAGGCACCCCACAGCACATTGTAGTGGAGGCCACTCATAGCATAGTGTGTACTGTAGGCCTGTTATAGCACAGTGTATGATGAAAAATTTGGTCTCTTTCAGCAGACCCTGATGCTTCCTCTCTATGTCTGTGGGTTTTGTGAGGTGGCTGATGAGGCTGATGTGGGATCCCTGGACTCCACGAGAGGTGGGCAGCGGGTGCGTGGTTGGCAGTGCCTGCAGGTGGATGGGATAGGTGATGGTGTGCTCCTTCATGATGAAGAACCTCGTGGTTCTCTGTGTCAGCCTGAATGCTCCTTCTTTCTGTTGAGCAGTCAGGGATTCAAACTTCACTTTTTTCATGGCAGCTTTGAGAACATTCCCAAAACACTGCATCTATCCTCTGAGTAATCTCTTGGTGCAATGAAGCTCAGAGATGAGTACCTGTTTTGGGACTCTGCTGTCAGGAATAGAGAAGACACAACCTGCCCATTGGAATTCTCCGAGTGTAATTAGAACCCTAATGCTGAGGATCTTGGCCTGGGAGAGGTTGACAACTTTAGTTTGCTTATCCTGCCAGTGGATTTGGAGAATTCTGCAGAGACAACACATTGTGAAGCAAAATCTTTATTTTCCACCACAAGTACTATATATAGCAGGGTCAGGAAAGCATTTGAGTTACTATAGCAGATTGAGGTTTCTCATTAACTATAGCAATTTGACATAGGCCTGTCATTCAGTGCAGCAGTATAAAACAAACGTCTTATTCACTATAGCAATGGAATACAAACCTCTCATTCACTACGGCACTGAATCATAGAATTTTACAGCACAGAAGCAGACCCTTTGGCTGAACAAGTCAGCCTTGGTTTTTTTTTCAAAACTGAGCCACCCAGCCCAATCTCAGTCTTCTGCCCACTTCTGTTCAATATTCCTCTTTTTAAAACATCTAATTCTCTTGTAAGAGAATTAATAGACTCTGATACAACAATTGTTTGTTGTACACTGATCTGCATTCCACTCACTTAGTAAGGAAATGTCTCCCACCTCTCCTTTAACACTTTAATGATTATTTTACTTCTGTTGCCCCTCATCACCCGGGCCGCTGAAAACGATCCATCAGCAATTATATCATCATTAATTCTTCCTAGTCGTGAAGAGCTCCATGACATCATTCTTTAACCTTCTCGGTCCTAGTGAAAATCACTAACTCCTGAGTTGCCAATTGCCCACATTAGGAAGGGAGAGCTCAGTGTTTTGATCTTCTCCTGCTCTGTTTACACTGCATGTCACAAGACAGCATTTCTGGCATAAGCTGCCTCCTGCTCCAATGAGTTCATTTTGTATCTCTTCTGTGATGGCAGAGGCACCACGCTGGGCAGAAGAGGCAAATCTACAAGATTTTTAGAGAGCATCTGTCACAACTACAGCAAAGGACTCTGCTTTGGGGGCAAGCATGGTGCAGAAAAATAAGCAACAGCTCTGGTGTCATATAGAGCTTTACAGCACAGAAACAGGCCCTTCAGCCCAACTCATCCATGCCAACCAAGTTACCTAACTGAGCTAGTCCCATTTGCCTGCACTGGGCTCATATCCCTCCAAACCTTTCCTATGCATGTAACTGTCCAAATGCCTTTTAAATGTTGTAATTGTACCCACTTCTACCACTTCCTCTGGCAGCTCGTTCCATATACTCACCACCCTCTGAGTGAAAAAGTTGCCCCTTAGGCACCTATTAAATATTTCCCTTTTCATTTTAAACCCATGTCATCTAGTTTTGGACTCTCCTACCCTGGAGAAAAGACTTTGGCTATTCACCTTATCTACGCCCCTCATGATTTTATAAACTTATATAAGGTCACCCCTCAGTCTCCGACACTCCAGGGAAAAAAGTCCTGGCCCATCCAGCCTCTCCTTATATCTCAAGCCCTCCAGTCCCAATAACATCCTCAGAAATCTTTTTCCACCCTCTCCAGTTTAATGACATCCTTCCTACAGCAGGGCGACCAGAATTGCATGCTGTAGTCCAAATGTGACCTCAGTGGTTAAACTTATTTGTAAATTTATTTGTAGTTAACCTTAGTGACACTGTATTTTCTGGATTTTGGGTTTAGAGTGAAGGCACTGAGGGAGTGTGGGAGTGGTTGGAAGCGGAGATTGTTAGTGGCGGTGCTGAGGGGATGGTGAATTTTAAATCATTCACAAAGTGGGTTTAGAAGTGAGAGATGGGTCAACTCAGTTAAAAGTAACAACACATTGAAAACCCAGGGCAAATGGCCAACTCCTGGATTTAACCTGAGTGGATCAGGCCATGAATGAAAATCCCATTGGCCAAGAAGGTCTGGGGGCTCCAGAAATAGAATCACAATTAGATTCATTATCACAGACATATGATGTGAAATTTTGTTGTTTTGCGGCAGCAGTACGATGCAAAGACATAAAAATCTATAAATTCCAATAATAAATAAATACTGCAAGAAAAAAAAGAATAATGCGGTTCATGGATCGTTCCGAAATCTGTGAAGGCGGAGAAGAAGAAGCTGTTCCTGAATTGTTGAGTGTGGGTCTTCAGGCTCCTGTACCTCCTCCCTGATGGTAGAAATGAGAAGAGGGCATGTCCTGGATGGTGAGGGTCCTTAATGGTGGATGCCACCCTCTTGCGTCACCACCTCTTGAAGACGTCCTCGATGGTGGGGAGGGTTGTAACCATGATGGAGCTGACTGAGGTTATAACCCTCTGCAGTCTCTTGAGATCCTGTGCATTGGAGGCTCCATAACAGACTGTGATGTAGCCAGTCAGGATGCTCTCCACTGTACATCAATAGAAATTTATAAGAGTCTTGATTTGTTTTCAGGAGGATGGTAGTCAATTGCTCAGAATTTTTTTTTTGGTAAGCTAACTGGGTCCTGTGTACTGGTTAGCACAACGTTATTTCATCATTAGTGACCTGGGTTCAATTCTGGCCGCTGTCTGTAAGGACTTTGTACGTTCTTCCCGTGACTGCATGGGTTTCCTCCTGGTGCTCCGGTTTCCTTCCACATTCCAAAAGCGTATGGGTTAGGAGTTGTGGGCATGCTATGTTGGCGCCAGAAGCGTGGCGACACTTATGGGCTGCCCCCAGAACATTCTACACAAAGATGCATTTCACTGTGTGTTTCAATGTACATGTGACTAATAAAGAAATCCTATCCATCTTATCATAATACCAATGCCCACTTAGATCTCCTGATCAAATTCATGAAAAATCCTTTTGTGATAAAGTCCTTATCCTTAGTCAAAAGTCAAAATCCTTAGTGACAAAGCATTCCGCACATAAAATCATGGCTAGATCAGGACCTGTGTGGTTTCTCTCAGGAGATATATGTGGAAGTCTGAGCTATCATGTCATTGCCACACTGATAGCTGGGATGTGAGCTAGACCTTCCATGGCAACCACTGTTGAGCTGCAGAAAAGGCAGCCTTATGCGTGAGGGAGATATGGGGTCTATGGTGATCTCCACATACTTGGGCACCACCTATACTGTATGATGATCTGTCCCGAGACACTATGATCAATGGCCAGTTATTGCAGCATGCAGCTCAGAAACAAATTTTATAAAGATCCTGCAACACTGATGAGAATTAAGTCATAGAGAAATGCAGCACAAAAACAGGCCCTTCAGCCCACCAATTCTGTACTGGCCATCAACCACCTGTTTAATCCTTTTTTTTGTTCTCCCCCACATTCTCATCGACTCCCCCTCTTGTGCCTACCACTCACCTACACTAGGGACAATATACACTGACCAATTAACCCACCAACCCACACGTCTTTGGGATGTGGGAGGAAGCCAGAGCACCTGGCAGAAGCCAACACGATCAGAGGGAGAATGTGCAAACCCCACACAGACTGAGGATGGGATTGAACCCAGGTCTCTTGCACTGTGAGGCAGTGGTTCTACAGCTGTGCCAGTGTGCTGTCCCAAATTTTGCATTTTCTATTTGGCTGACGTTTGAAGAAGGGGGGCTGGTAGATGCTTCGTGCAAGATCCTGACATGACGGTGCAGATCCTTCAATTGCTGCAAGACTCTCCTAGTTTTCCTGTGAATGATCAGCAAGGGTTGTCCCACAAAAGCTCCAACTTCTGCCGGCATCAGAGCGAACATGTACTTTTCTACCTGTGATAAGGTAAGATATCTTTATTAGTCACATGTACATTGAAACACACAGTGAAATGCGTCTTTCTGGAAACCCATGCAGACACGGGGAGAACATACAAACTGTCTGTAAGGAGTTTGTACGTTTTCCCTGTGTCTGTGTGGGTTTCCTCCATGTGCTACGGTTTCCTCCCACATTCCAAAGACATACAGTTTAGGAAGTTGTGGGCATGCTATGTTGGTGCCGGTAGCGTGGCAACACTTGCAGGCTGCCCACAGAACACTCTAGATGTCAATAGGTGCTTGACTGACTCTAGACAAGCGGCAGCTTTACTAAGGTGCATCCCACATGTAAGTGTCCAGTTTCCTGATGGGGACAACTTCAGCCAGAAATGGTCAGTAGTGTGATTTACCCCAATTAAAACTGCCTTCATGTACAATTCCCATGTAAAAATACATGCAGAAATGTGTCTAGTGTCTAGGCTAGTGTACACAGGTGTCTGATGCATCCTGAAACTCAGCAAAGAAAGCAAGGTAAGCACACAGTGGACAGTGGAACTGGGCAGATGAGAAAGAGGTGGCAGGACTGAATGATCTGGCCGCCAATCTGCTTCCTCAAGAGTCCTTTGGGAAAGGCTTTCTTCGCATTAATAGTATTGAAATTTGAGCTAACTTTGTAAACCCTGCTGTTCATTTTCCAAATTTTGGAAATGCTCACTTGCTCACTGCTTCCTCTGGCTCTCCACAGCTACATTGGCAGGGTGTTGCTAATGCATCAGCACTGTGGAACCAATGGACAATAAAGATAGACACATTAAGAGATTAAGGATTGGCAGCATGGACCTGTCAAGTTTCACTGTACTTGGTCTTCGTCGTCCATCTCTACCTGCACTTAGTCACAGTCAATGCAAGAAATAACCAATTATTACCAAAGATGGGGAAAGACGAAAGCTTAATGAGGGGGAAAAATTCATAGGGAAAGCAGCTGCAAATAGACAAAAAATAGGGGCAAGAAAATAATTATAGTGCACCAATATATTTTAAAACTAATCAAAAACATACTAAAAATTTTAATTTTTTGCTGGCATCTTATCTGTCCTTTCATTTATCACTTTCTTTTCTCGAAATAATTTTCTTTTTTGTATCTTTTCTGGAAGTCATTTGTATTTGCCTGGATTCATTGTTTAACATTTTCCTTGTAAGGCCCAAATGACTTTTAACTTCAAATTTAATCTACTTCTCTGTATTCATAGAACCTAAGTACTTGAAACATTACCTTCTTTTGTACGGGAATTGTATTTGATTGATACCCTTACGATCCCTGTAAATATTTCTGAAGACTGATCTACTATTGTATTTGGCAAGCTTTTTTTCCATTTAATCTGGAAAGATCTCAATATATTTTGCTGTCAGATTTTTTTTTCCATTTGATTACTACTGTGTTCAACTTTTCTTTTTCTTCTGCTATACAATTATGATTAAAGTTTTCCAGATGTTTCCCATCTTTCAGTCATTGGTTTTCTTCTTTGATTGCAACTAAGTCTTCCTGATTTGAGTTGCAATGTATCGACTAAAACGAATGCAAAAATATACCACTTCTTCACCACATTGCGTTTGTCCTAGCTATTTTGAATAATTAAAATCACTTACGTTTAATAATCTATTGTTAAAGCACATGTTTCCAAACTCTCTACAAATGTCATGCTTTTCAGTAAGCAAACTTTGATGCTTCAACCACATTCTAGTGAGTTCTTCTTCGAACTACTGAATCAGACAGAAATTTCTCATTTCCCTGTTGGATTTATTGGCAAATATTTTGTATTTATGGCTCCAGTTTTGGATTCAAGCACAGTTAGAAACGTTCTCTCTACATCTCTTTTAAACCCATCTATATTTTTGAGGACTTCTACATCTCATTGTCTCTAAATCTTCTCTTTGCTGAAGGAAATTAGTCCAAAATGCTCAATTTTTCTTGACAGTTCACATCTCTGATCGCATTCCTTTCAATTGTTTTGCACTTCGTGCCTGAGGATCCTGCATAAGTTTAACATAATTCTTGAATTGAATAACTTTGGAAGTAAATTTCAGTGCATTATTTGTATTTTTTTATTGCTTTGCTTACTTACTTTTAACGAAGCTTCAGTTGAGGTAAAATTTCATTTCTTTTCTTTCCAAAGTGTGCCACCTAACAATTAAATTAATTTGCGACTTACTTGTCTAGTTTTCACATTTCTCACATCTTCTTCTGTTGCATTACATTATTCCAGATCATGCTCGTAATGTGGTATTATCTTCAGTGCTATGTGACCCTTTGATCCTACATGTCCTATCTTCTCTCATGGCACAACCATATGGTGACTTATCAAAGTGGGAAAAGCAGAGCAGTGATAGGTGGACAGAAGAGGGGAGGTGGGGTGGGCACAATGTGGTGATAGGTAGATGCAGGTAAGAGATAGTGATAGGCAGATGTGGGGGAGGAGGGGAGAGCAGATCCATCGAGGGATGGATAAAAGGTAAGAAGAGAGAGAAAAAAAAGGGGAAGTAGAAAAAAGAGAGATAGGCTAAGAAAGGGAAGAAAAAAAGAGGTATGGTTGGGGGGGGGGTGTGGGGGGGAGGGCTGTGAGAATTACTTAAAGTGGGAGAATTTCATGTTCATGCCGTTAAGCTGCAAGGTTCCAAGATGGAAAATGAGGTGCTGTTCCTCCAGTTTGCATTTGGAATTTTCCTGGCAGTGGAGGAGGCCAAGGACTGACATATCTGTGCTTGTGTGGGAGGGGGAGTTGAAGTGACTGGCAACAGGGAGATGTAGATTGCGGTTATGAACAGAGCACAGGTGTTCTGTGAAATGGTCACCTAGTCTGCGTTTGGTCTCACCAACGTAGAGGAGAGCACTGAATGCAGTACAGAATGTGAGCACCCCTCCCACCCTGGGAATTTGCTACTGCCCCTGCCATAGGTGCAACACCTGCCCCTATACCACCTCCATCCAGGGACCCGAACAGTCCTTTCAGGTGAGACAGAGATTCACCTGCACCTCCCTTAATATCATCTACTCTCACCCCCACCTCTCCCAGACCCAACAGGGATAGGGTCCCCCTTGTCCTCACATTTCATCCCACCAGCCTACGTATCCAACACGTCATTCTCCGCCACTTCCACCATCTCCAATGGGACCCCACCACCAAGGATATCTTACTCTCCTCACCCTTTCTGCCTTTTTCAGGGACCTCTTCCTACGCAACTCCCTAGTTCACTCCTTCCCACTCACCCCACCCATCCTGCTCCCACCCCGGGAAATTTCCACTGCCCCCACCATAGGTACAACACCTGCCCCTACACCACCTCCATCACCTCCATCCAGGGTCCCAAACAGTCCTTTCAGGTGAGACAGAGATTCACCTGCACCTCCCTCAATATCACCTACCTAGGTAACCGTTTTGCAGAACACCTGCACTCTGTCAGTAACCATGATCTGCATCTCCCCACTGCCAGTCACTTCAACTCCCCCTCCCACACCATCACAGATATGTCAGTCCTCAGCATCCTCCACTGCCAGGAGAATTACAAGCGCAAACTGGAGAAACAGCATCTCATTTTCCATCTTGGAACCTTGCAGCTTAATGGCATGAACATTGAATTATAATCCCTACACCCCTTCTTCCCCACACACCCCCCACCCAACCATGCCTCTTCTTTTCTTCCCTTTCCTAGCCTATCTTTCTTTTTTCAACCACCCCTTTTTTCCTCTCTCTCCTTACCTTTAACCCATCCCCCGGTGGATCTGCTCTCCCCTCCTCCCCCGCACCTGCCTATCACTATCTCTTACCTGCATCTACCTATCACCACCCTGTGCCCACCCCGCCTCCCCTCTTTTGTCCACCTATCAGTGCTCTGCTTTTCCCTCCTATATATTGGGCTTCCCCCTTTTCCTATCTTCAGTCCTGAAGAAGGGTCCTGACCTGAAATGTTGACCGCCTGCTTTTCTCCATGGATGCTGCCTGGCCTGTTGAGTTCCTCCAGCATCATTGTGTTTCTCATTTGGATTCCAACACCTGCAGTCCTTTGTTTCTCAAGCGTAACTTTTTACTTGATTTAATTACGTTAGCTAAAATGTTTATAATTGTTTTTAAGTGGGTGTGCATGGTTTTCATCATCTTTTACTTTTTTAAATTTTTCATAGTTTTAATTTTTATAACACACTTTTATTTCTAAAAGATGCTAAGTGATTCCAAATTTCAATGACATTTACATTAGTGACAGCTTTGACATCCTAAATAGGGGTTGGGATATGTATCACAAGAAGAGGGATATTAGGCACAGCCTCAAAACACCAAAGGCACTGGGGCTGAGAGATGGGGAATAGTTATGATGGAAGAACTTCAGGAGAACCTGCTGGCCTTAAGATCAACACTTTTAATTCTAAGGCAGTGGACAAGATGAGGTCAGAAGACCTCAGCCTTCCAATTAAGCGCTGATTCAGTGTGAGTGACTGATATCACTTGTAGGCCTTGCTTATGCAAATAATTTTACATAGATAGATAGTCATAGAGCCGTACAACACAGAAACAGGCCCTTCAGCCCACAACATCCATATCAACCTTTATGTCCATAGATACTATCTCATTTGCCTGCATTAGGACTGTATCCTTCCATTCCTTGCCTATCTTAGTGTCTATCTAAATGCCTCTTAAATGCAATAATTGTATCTAATTCCACCACCTCCTCTGGCAACGTTCCAGATAGCAACCACAAGTGATATGAAACTTCGCATTGCTCACCACTTAATGTCACTATGGATGCCTGGCAACCTGCATATGTTAACAAGTCACATGCATGATGGATCAGAAGTAAATGTTTGGACAAAGGAAATGATCACACTAGGCATTTGGGCTTTAGACTAAATTCCTTTGCATAACACAGTAAAACATCACACTGCTTGAAAGAATTTCTAGCTTAATGTCATGCCAAAACTTTTGTAAAACCTTTTTGGGATTTTAACTACTGCAATTTTGACATTTTCCATTTTTGATTGGAGGATGGGAATTGCTTCATGATGGAAAGTTGCTACAAGCATGGGGAAGTAGTGCAACAATATGCAGGAAATGGACTGAAGGCATGAAATCCAATTTTTACTGACATCTCAAGCACGTTTCT
This sequence comes from Pristis pectinata, assembly GCF_009764475.1. Taxonomy (NCBI): domain Eukaryota; kingdom Metazoa; phylum Chordata; class Chondrichthyes; order Rhinopristiformes; family Pristidae; genus Pristis; species Pristis pectinata. Next base: position 85,384,189 of record NC_067412.1, read on the forward strand.
CAGTATTATATACCGATAGCATTTCAGGCATGCAAGGTCACATTTGACCCTTCCCTCCTCGTAGGTGGAGTTCCACAAACTATATTATAAATTTCGCAAGATGCAGGATACAAGACAATAGAGAAAAATGGATTCTTGGCAGGAATACCATCAGGAGATTGCATCAAACCTTTTGCATCCTTCCAGAAAGTGCTACCTCATGGTATAATTTTCACCAATGTCTACTATAATAAGATAAATGGCGGCAAACTGCCCATGTAAACTGTATGGGGAACATTGCCTTTATTATAATACCTATGGAACCTTATCTCCAAATAGTTTTGCCAACTAGAGGGAATTTATACCTGAGTCATATCTAAAAATGCACTTCCATGTTAGTGTATGGATCCATTAGGATCAGCTGTGGTTCTGGGACATTGTCCAAGTGGTCATTTTTCTTCAGAGTTTCTAGATAATTTGGCTTCGTAGTTTATTGGGATTGTTCAACTCCTATCCTGTCCTTACCTGAGGTCTACTCATGGGATTCCAGAAGGTTTTCCTGAGTAATAAGCAGAAATATATTTTTTCTTTCTTGGCATAGAGTATAAAAGCCCTCTGTAACACTCTTGATGTTGCCCTAATGTAGATCTGCTCATTTAGCACAGATCATTTTTCTGGTTCATAATAGTAAATGGAACCAGACCACAAAACTCAGTTTGAATTCCTCCCATGAAAGTATTATTTATTCATTTGTATATAATATTGTCAAAGAGCCAATTTCATTGAGAGTATCATCTGTTTAATTTTGCTTGTGGTGAGGTGTCAAGTTGAATGCTGCTCTGCTAAACACATGACGGAGTGCATATATGGTAATATTCAGATTGAATGATTAATGTTTCTGGCTCAATCATAGCAAGCTGTCAAGTAACAATTTGTAGTTGGTTACCAGAAAGTAAAATATCTGCTGAAAATATCTCCACATAATTCATGCAAGTGAAAAATTTTCTATCCGCTGAGAGCAATATGTCTAATTTCACTCTTAGTTGGAAAACAGAAAATGCTTGAAATGGAAAGACCAGTCTGAATAAGTAAGACAGGAAAAAGACAAATGATTACTGTTAATAGAAGAAGCATGGTTACTTGTGTGGTGTCTTTTATATTCCCAAAATTCTCTTTATGGTCCACAGGCAATAAACTACTTTTGAAGTAACTCTCACTGATGTAGGTAAACAATTCACTCAATTTTCACACTGCAAATGTCTCACAATTTCCATTGAGATGAATGATCAGGTAATATGATATTGGTCAGATATGAATATTGAACAAGAATACTGAGAGATCTCCCTGTTTTTTGTTTGTGTTCTTTCTTCTGTTTCTGGCCAACTGTCCCATGGCCTGGATCTTTAAACATCTAAACTACTTCACCAGAGTTTGCAGTTAAAACATCAGCTTCAATTGAGCTGTTTTAACATGGTGCTGTGCAGGATTGACGTGCGGATGGGAGGTTAATGTTTTAGAAAACGTAATCACATCTGAAAGTTGGCTCTAACCCACCAACCTCCATATTTAACACAGGCACATTCGACTGTTTACTTGTAAGCCATTGGGAGAGATGTGTTAGCAATCCAACAATGCATCATTGTCTTCCTGAAAGCTACTGAGTCCAGTGAAGACCCAAGGCAAGAATGTGAGGCTCATTAAACATCTGGCAAGGCCATAAGACCTTATAATATAGGAGCAGAGTTAGGCCATTTGGCCCATTGAGTCTGCTCTGCCATTCAGTCATGGCTGACTTTTTTTCAAATCCATTCTCCTGCCTTCTCCCCATAACCCTTAACCTCCTTAGCAATCTAGAACCTATCAATCTCTGCCTTAAATACACCCAGTGACTTGGCCTCCACAGCCCTCTATGGAAACGAATTCCACAGATTCACCACCCTCGGCTGAAGAAATTCTTCCTCATCCCAGCTGTGTCTTCGGATCCTAGACTCTCCTGCTAATGGAAACATCCTCTCCATGCCCACTCTATCCAGGCCTTTCAGTATCCGGTAGGTTTCAATGAGATCCCCACCTCATCCTTCTGAACTCCATCGAGTCCAGGCCTGGGGACATAAATGTCCCTCATATGTTAAGCCTTTCTTTCCTGGGATCATTCTTGTGAACCTCCTCTGGATCCTCTCCAGGGCAGGCACACCTTTCCTTGGATACAGGGCCGAAAATTGCTCACAAGTAGTACAGTGATTACTTGGTGCCCCTTATTTAGAGTCTGTGACCTCATGGTATAGACACCCCAGTCCAGGGAAACATCAGCTTTGCATCTATATTGTCATGTCACTTAAGGCACTGTACTTTTTAATGAAGTCATCTCTTATTTTTCTAAACTCAAGAGACCCCAGGCCTAGACAGCTTAATCTCTCTTTTGTATAATAAATCTGTCATCCCAGTACCGATCTGATGAACATGGTCCTGAATGGGTTCATGGTTAAGGATGATTCCTGTCTTGGTTTTTCTTCATCTGATGTCCAGGATGCCCTCTGCTGTTACTATGCACATCATGACTCTGATGGAGAGAAAAAAAGAAATAAGTGCAAGACAAACAAGGGTCTTACGGAAGTGATCATATCCCATTTGCTTTTGAAATCAAGTCAACTTGGCTGAGTGCTCCTAACATGCGAATAGTTGGGAGATCTACAGTATATCCCCTCCAATTCCAATGGGCAGGTGACAAATCACCACTGAGTTCCAGTGCTTTTTTTCTCTGTAGTTGTTCAAGGTAAGATGTGTGGAAGGAGACCCTCTAGTTCTCCCTCTTTCCCTGGTTTTCTCCATGCTGTCTTCCTGCAATAGGGAGGAGATACTATGGCACATAATCAGCTAAATGATGCAGTACATTTGGTGAGGGTGACTGTCGGTGAGAGGCATGAAAATAGTTAAGAATCAGGATGGGGTGGCACAGAGGCACAGCCAGTAGCTCCAGCAACCTGGGTTTAATTCTGACCTCCATTGCTGTGTGTGTGGAGTTTACATGTTCTTCCTGTGACTGCATGGATTTCCTCCAGCTGCACTGGTTTCTTTCCGCTTCCCAAAGACATGAAGGGTGGTGGGTTAATTGGCCTCTGTAAATTGTTCCAAATGTATGGCTGAGTGGTAGGATCCAAGGATTGTGGGAAGAATAAAATGGGATTAGTATAGGATTAGAGTAAACAGGTTGCATGGACTCAGTGGGCTAAAGGGCCGATGTTTGTGCTGTATGACTTTCTGACTATGAGGTGCAGCAGGCAGTGTATTTGAGAAAATGTGTAGAAAAGCTAGAATCATTGTGGTGCAAAGTGAGAGCGTGTGACGGGTAATGTGATGCAGTGAGCTTGATGAGGCAGAATTCATGGTGTTGGGTGTTGCTTAAGGCAAGGTTTAGGTGTATGTGTGATTGTACTCACCTCTCCTGATCTCAGCAGTTGCATGGATAATGCTCCAGTTGCTGACCTCTTCAGACCATCTCTGGCCACCCCTTCTCTGTCGCAACAACAGGTTCCTTCCTCCCATTGCAGGAGAAGGGAATCTTTCAGCTACTCAATAGCTCCAGCAGTACATCAGAAACAGTCCTGACTTACTATGGCAGAGAAGGCGGCCATTCAGCCCATAACATCCAAGCCAGCTCCCACCTGAGCAATCCCATCATTCCCATTGGCCCTTCTTATTGTTCCTGTACTCGTGTAACTTATTCTCTCTTGCATGCCCATAAGTTCCCTTTTGGTTCCTTTGCCACTTATCTACAGTAAGGGGTAATTTGCAACAGCCATTTAATCTATCATAACCTCTTGGGCTATGGGAGGAAACTGGAGCATACAGCAGTAACCCACCCGAGTGAGGGGAGAACCTGCAAACTCCACACTGGCAGCACCCAAAATCAGGAACAGGCTCTGCCAATCTACCATCCTTGGTGGTGTCACTGAAGCAGGGTGCAACCTTCCAACTCCTGTGTATTGTCATCTCCAATAATGACCCGTTAAATAACGGAGGTGAGCTCCACTCATGCAGGTTCCCACTGAGGAGAAGGAGCAGGCCAGATGGCCCTTCAAACCTGTTCGACCATTCATCAAGATCAGGTTTGATCTTCTGCCTCAGCACCACTTTCCAACACTATCCCTGTATCTCTTGATTTCTTTAATGCCCAGAAATCTGTTGACCTTTGCTTTGAATGAACACAATGACTGAGCCACAACAGGTGTCTGTGGTAGACAATTCCAAAGGTTCACCAGCTTCTGAGTGAAGAAATCTCTTATCCTAGTCCTAAACAATCTACCTCTTATTCTCAAGTTATGCCCCCAGTCCTAGACTCATACTCAATATCAAATGAGTGATTGTATAAAAATGCCACAGAAAGATGGATTGAAATGATTTCCGAGATCCACCACCAGCCATCTCCACCAGCAGCTCACCCACCACTCCTCTCCTGACTCCCATTCCTCCCAACATATCTCAAAGCTAACATCCAGGCTATTGAAGTAATAATGGATGGAGACAAGCTCTTTGGCCATCACATCTGCACCATCAAGGACCCACCTACACTAAGTCAATTTCCCCTCTTGCTCCCCATCAACTTCCCCCCCCTCCCCACCAATTCTGCCACCATTTACATTCACTAGGAGCAAATCGCAGTAACCAGTGAGAGGAGTAGTAGTGAGCGGAAACTGGAGCACTCGGAGGAAACTCATGCAGGGAGGAGGTGTAAACTCCACAAAGACAGAACACAAGGTTGGGATCAAACCCAGGTCTTTATACCTGTGGGACAGCAGCTGTGCCATTCTTAGTATGCTGAAAGTTGCTGTTTAATTGACGGTTTCTGGTTCTAGATCCTGTTCCCACTATCTTCACCTCAAGGTGTTCAAGATTGGACCACAGTTAAAACTGCAGTTAGTTTCCATCCGTGCTTCGAATGAAGTACCCAGCCTATAATAAGGTCCATAACTATAACTTTGGCTAAAGAATTATTCACAACAGAAGCTGGCAGTTTAATGGCAGGCTGTTGGGTACGGCGCCTGGCTGATTTTAATTATCCACCAGCCCATTGGGCGATAGGAGTTACAATTCCTCTGTATGATTATCTGGGAAACATTGGTTATCAGGGATCACAATCTGTCAATGTTTAAAACTGCAGCAAAGGGGTTGCCACCTGCTGGGGTTTTGAAAGAATTACACGTATTACAAACGTACAAAAGCTTGTTTATAAGTACAAGAGCACAATCAAACTCAATAACTAATGACCACAAACTGCTTTTTTGTTCTTGCAACAAGATAAATGATGCAGAAAGAAATGGAGAAGTCAACCAACTTTTGTTGATGCCTTTCCAATGAAACATTCCTCTTCACTTTCCATAAAATCCTACTTTTTCCCTAAAAACGTCAGAGGATGTTATAATGTTACATAAATGCTCAGATTTAGGTGAAACTTTGAATCCAGAACAGCTGAATTCTGAATATAATGTAGCTGGAATATCAGAGTGCTCTGCTTCAAGAAGAATAATATGAATCTAAAGCTTTGGGCCCTTTACATTCACTGGGGAGCTCTGAACATTGAGATGAACCCAGAACCAACAAGCAGTGTCGGACGTTCCAACCTATCTCATGCTGTGCCTGGCCTTAGTGCCCTGCTTCTATTTGCCATTCCTTTGTAAAACTTTGCTGGGGTCTAGGGCGATCCTCTTGAGCTGCCAGATCCCAATAATTATACCAGGAGAAAAAAATTACTTGGCTCAATTATTTATGGAATTTCACAACATCACTCAAGATGAATGCGATTTCCTGAATAAAATGAACACATTGGGAATCCTGGATCTTAAGGGATTCATAAATGGAAATTCTTAGTGAAACTTCGTAAAATTTTTAAAACTTTAAAAAATTTTTAAGCATTTAGATTTGTAAACTGGAAACTCTTACGGAAACTTTGCAGAGCCACTCAAACTATACAAATTATGATCAAAATAACACCCATCTAAGTTTTTCCAAGACCTTGTGAATGGAAGGATTTGTGTTGCCTGTGATTTCTTCCATCTTTCAGAGGACGTCGGAACTGTGGCAAGTGGCAGGCACCGCAGTGTGCAACTTTTCATGTCATATGAAAGAAGAAATCAGAGGCCAAAGCTGCCCAGGATAACTTCCCTTCTTAAGAGGAATAATTTGCAGGGACAAGTTTGTATTCACTAAAACCCTACTCAAGCCATCTCAGCAAATTTCCTTAGGTTAGGCTAATTGTAAGTAATCAACAATTCCCAGCCCAGATAGGGGTCCCTGCAAGATATCAATAACTCGACCTGAATTCGCCCTAATAGTTGTGATTACATATACTGTTTGACTGCTGAACATAATATCAACAGAGCTGCTTTCTTTATTGCCATTCCCGAGATACTTGTCATGCTCAGAACTAATACGCAGTCTTAAAAGAGAAGATACATGCAGTGTTTTTAATGCAGCAACACTGCATAAAAATAACATAAAGACACTGCAATCTCCATTACAAAAACCACATACAACTGCACAGCTTGAAAACTGCAACTGCTTCTAAAAAGGCAGATTAACTGTGATCGGTGAGTGAAGCTAAATAGGCAGTAAAGAGAGAACTTTTCATCCCCAATCTCAGTTGAAACTCCAATTAGAATTACAGTTTTTTTTCTTTCTCCTCTCAAAAATTGCATCAAAGGTTTTCCTCTTTGGCACTGTTCTGTCACAAGTAGTGTAGTGGTTGCTTGGCCATCAAAAAAAATAAAATCCAAAATCAAAAGAAAGAATAGGAAAAATTTAATAGCCTTGAGTAATCTGATCAGCTGAGGCACATTATATCAATAAGATGAGCAAGGGGCAAATTCACAAACAGCTTGCTCTAATCGTGTTTTACAACGAATGAAGCCGCATACTAAACACTAAGTAAACAGTTGGCTCAAATTGTCTTTCAGCTGTTCTGGTAGAATCCTGCCATAACAAAAGAAAACATGAAGTACAAAATATTGCATGCACTAGAAGCCTGAAATTAAAACAGAAGATACTGGAAATTGTCAGCAGATCTGGCCACAATTGTAAGGAAAAGAACAAAGTTAACATCTCAGGTTAATTACCTTTCATTAGAACTGGGAAAGGTTTGAGGTAATAACAAATTTTAAGGAAGAGATGGAAGGAACAGAATGTAAGGAATGCAAGACAGGACAGCAGAAGGTATAAGCAATCAAATTAATGAAGGTGTAAGGCAAAGGGGATGCTTCTTTAATTCTCCCATCACTACATATTCTTGCCTACGCCATTGCCCATTTAGACCCCTAGAGTTGTACAGCATAGAAATAGGCCCTTTAGCCCAACCACATCTATGCCAGCTATCATGCCTATCTCTACTAATCTCGCTTACCTGTATTAATTCCATATCCCTCTATGCCCTGCTCATTCAAGTACCTGTCGAGATGCATCTGTTCCTTCCTCTATCACCTCCTCTGGAAGCTCATTCCAGGTACCATGTACTCTTTGTGTGAAACATTTACCCCTTAGATTCCCTTCAAATTTCCTCCCTCTCACTTTAAACTGATACAGCAAAATAAGTTTTTCACTGTACTTTGATACATGTAACAAATAAATCAATTTACCCTTACCATGGGAAACAGACACTGACTATCTACCCATAATTTTATATATCTCTATCACGCCACTTCTCAGCCTTCTTTCATCATTTATTATCTCTTGCTTCCCACACAATCACAGACCTTCCTTTCAATTCATTTGAAATAAAGGCACAATTTCCTCAAAAGACAATAGCTGCAATTATCAGAGCCACTGTTCCCTAGAACATAAAATTGTTCCATGAAAGGATGACTAACAGACATACATAACATAGTATAACATGTATTGGAGCATTACAACCCAATAAAAATACGGCTAACAGTGCTTCTTGCTTTGTGAGAGGGCCATCTCAAGCCAGAGTTGGTAGGTTTACTACTTACATAAAACTTCCTTTACTAAACAGTTTTAGGTGCAACAGAAGAACATAAAAATGATCATATCTGCCTAAGTTTAAATACAGCTGAAAGAATTAGAAATTAAGTTTTTATTGCCAGTTTTTTTATTGCTCTATGGTGTCTAGAAAAATCAAAGCTTAACATAAGTCAATGTTGATTAAAAGATTAATGCTTTGATGTTAATCTGGAAAGGAAACTAAATGACAAGCTTATCTCTACCTAGGTCAAATCACAGAAGGCAAAATTATAGAACACAGAACATAGAACAGTACAGCAAAGTACAGACCCTTCGGCCTACGATGTTGTGCCAAACAATATGAACATGTCCTCCATGATTAATCTAACCCTTCCCTCCTGCACAGCCCATAACACTCAATTTTTCTTTCTTCAATGTGCCTATCTAAGAGCCTTTTAAATGTCCTTATTGTATCAGCCTCTACAACCACCCCTAGCAGTGCATTCCAGGCACCCACCACTCTCAACCTCCAGTCGCTGACCTCCAGGCAGAATGTTCTCCATCTACTACCACCCTCTGCATTCTGTGGGCAAGCCAATTCAGAATCCACACAGCCAAGTCTCCATGGATCCCATACCTCATGACTTTCTGGATGAGCCTACCATGGGAAACCTTGTCAAACGCTTTACTAAAGTCCATATACACTACATCCACTACTCTACCTTCGTCTATTTGTTTTGTCACCTCCTCGAAAAATTCAATTAGCTTCATGAGGCATGATCTGCCCCTCACAAAGTCATGCTGACTATCCCAAATAAGACTATGCTTCTCCAAATGCTCATAAATCCTGTCCCTAACAATCCTCTCCAATAGCTTACCCACCACTGACGTAAAACTCACTGGTCTATAATTCCCAAGATTATCCCTATTACCATCCTTGAACAACGGAACAACATCCTCCAGTCCTCTGGTATCACTCCTGTGGCCAGGGAGGATGCAAATACCATCATCAACACCCAGAAATCTCTTCCCTTGTCCCCCATAGGAACCAAGGGTATATCCCATGTGGTTCCGGGGACTTATCTAGCCGAATGTTTTTCAGAAGCTCCAACACTACCTCTTTCTTAACATCGACATGCTCCAGCACATTAATCTGTTCTACGCTGACCTCACATTCATCAAAGTCTCTCTCCCTAGTGAACACTGAAACAAAGTTTTCATTAAGGAGCTCCCCTACCTCCTCTGCCTCCAGGCACACTTTTACCCCCTTTATCCCTGAGTGGTCCTACCCTCACTCTAGTCATCCTCCTGTTCTTCATGTACGTGCAGAACGTCTTGGGGTCTTCCTTAATTCTTCCCGCCAAAGCCCCTTCTATCTTTCCTAAGTCTCTTCTTAAGCTCCTTCCCAGCTACCTTATAATTCTCAAGAGCCCTGTCTGATTTTTGCTTCCTAAAGCTCATGCTTTTGCTTCCTTCTTCCTCCTGACTAAATATTTCACCTCTCTTGTCAACCATGGTTCCTTTACCCTGCCGTCCTTTCCCTGTCTCAGTGGGACAAACCTATCCAGAACTCCATGCAAGTGTTCCCTAATCAGCCTCCACATTTTTTCTGTGCATTTCCCTAAGAGCATCTGTTCCCAATTTACACTCCCAAGATCCTGCCTAATACCATCATAATTAGCCCTCCCCTAATTAAAAACTTTCACATATCGTCTGCTCCTAACCCTGTCCATGGCTCTGCGAAAGGTCAGGGAGTTGTGGTCACTATCTCTGAAATGCTTGTCCACCGAGAGGTCTGTCACCTGACCAGGTTCATTGCATAGTACTAGATCCAGTATGGCCTCTCCTCCAGTCAGCCTGTCCACATACTGTGTCAGGAATCCTTCCAGGACACACCTAACAAATTCTGCCCCATCTAAACCTTTTGCATGAAGGAGTTGCTAATCAATATTACGGAAGTTGAAGTTTCCCATGACAACAACCCTGCTATTTTTGCACCTTTATAAAATATGCCTACTTATCTGTTCCTCAGTATCCTGGTGGCTATTGGGGGACCTATAGAATACTCCCAGTAGAGTGATCGCTTCCTTCCTATTTCTAACTTTCATCCACACTGACTCAGCAGATGATCTCTCCACGACATCCTCCCTTTTTGCAGCTGTGATATGATCCCTGATTAGCAATGCCAGTCTTCCCTCCCCCTCTTTTACCCCCTTCCCTATTTCTTTTGAAACATCTAAACCCTGGAACATCAAGCAGCCAATCTGCCCTTGCGACAACCAAGTCTCTGTAATGGCCACAACATTGTAACTCCACATACTGATTCATGCTCTGAGTTCATCACCCCTATTCTTAATACTTCTTGCATTAAAGTCAAGACATTTCAACCCATCCAACTGATTGCATTTATGATCTATCCTCTGTCTGCCCTTCCTCACAGTCTCTCCGCACAATGCATCTACCTTTACACTGACCGCTCGATCATCTGACCTAACACTCTGGTTCCCATCCCCCTGCCAACCTTGTTATGGAAGATCCCAACTCCTAATTATGAAAGATCCCAACTCAAAACTCAACAAAAAATACAGAACTCCATTGCACTCTCTGATTAAATCCATGGGCTGATCTTGATCACTCAAACTAGAAACAAATCTTGGCTGTCTGAGCAGCAGATAATTAATGATTAAAGAAACAAAGAGAAACACACACCACAACACAAGGAGCCAGACATCCAGTATCAAACTTTTCAAGAAAAGTCTTCCACCTTCTAAGCCAGCAGGAATTTCTGGAATAAGCTTTTGGCAGTAATAGACATTTGGCCTTGTATATTACAATACTAATATTTAAAGTTGATCTAATCTAGCTAATTGGAACAATCTGCTATAAAAGGAAGTCATAGTTTTGGATACTCTTTGATTTGGACTTCAATAAAAATTATGATAACAGACTTCTTTCGACGTAAAGGGCTCTCTACTTGATAGATTGTGCTCTAATTATTCAGACATCTCCACAGTACATCTCATTGCAAATTCAGATACCCTAATTGTGTGTTATTGTCTGTACGATGTGCAGAAATTTTTATTTTAGGCATTACAGCTTCAATTTCTCAAGAACACTGCTTCATTTGTGTTCAGTGGGAGAGGAACCATTAATTGAGATTTCTGGCAACACTAATGGCAAGCCAATCCTTCTATCTCACATGACAGAGATGAAGGACAATGACCAAGGCCCTGGTTTTTGGCACAAAATCTTCTAATGATAATTAGAATTTTGTTAAGCATTAAAATGCTAGATCTCCACACATTTCCAATACCCAAACAGGCAAGCTCTCAAATAGAGGCATTTACAGCTTGCCAGAACAAAAATAGAGGGATTAGCGTTGATGTGGTTGGATGAGCAGAAATTATGTTCTGCCATGGTTCCAAAAGCAACCGCATCATCTTGTTATGACCTTCTTATTTAAGACCAGAGGTTGAATGTTGTTAAAAGAAATATCATAAAAGTTTGTTTTGAAATACTTTAGTGAATTTTTATCTCGTGTTGAGCAGACATTTCATCCAATGAAATATTGGGTACACTGAAGCCTTTATCTTCAGCCCTTCACTAAATTTGTTCCCTGATTACCAGTTCCAGTTCTTTGGCAATTGTATGAAGCTGAACCAGACAGTTCACAGCCTTGATGTCAGATTTGACTCCAAGGTGAATTTCACATATGTCTCTGCCTCCTCCAACATGGCCTATTTCCACCTCTGGAACATCGCCTGAATCTAGCCTTGCCTCAGCTCACTTGCTGCTGAAATCCTCAATTTTGTTTCCTCTAGACTTGATTATTCCAAAATACTGGAAACTCAGGGTTATCAAAAACTTTGCTGTCTGTCCTAACTTGGTCAATAACCTGTTAAACCATCAGTCTTGTGCTTGCTAGCATTATCCAAACAAAACCAGGATTGGCTAATCACCCGAGAATTTACTAGTCTATTTTGTTAAATAGTTCATGTGAAAGCACAATGCCATTTAAGCTGACTGTGAGTTAAGACAACTTTCACTCTTGTTTACAAATCCCTTCACAGTCACTTTCCTCCCTATCTCCATATCTCCTCAAACCCAAAAAAATCCCTTTCTGAGATATCTGCACTCCTCCAGTTCTGAAATCTTGCTGATCTCAGTGCCAGCTCTTTCACTGCCAGCTATGCCTTCATCTACGAAAATCCTAAACTCTGGAATTTCCTCCCAGGATTTCTATGCACTTTACCCCTTTTTCATTCTTTATGATGTTCCTTAAAACCCACCTCAATTACCAAACTTTTGGTAATCTTCCCCAAATATCTCCTTATGCAGCTTGGCACCGTTTTTGCTATTGGACAATGCTCTTGTGAAGCATCTTGTGGAGATTTTGCTTATTAAAAGTGCTATATAAAAGTATCTTTCTTTTTCAATCTTTTTATTAATTTTCAAATTAGTACAAAATAATATATATAACATTAATAATTATACATATGGTGCTAAAAGATCAGGATAGCAATCATAACAGTTAATGTATATAATCACAAGGAGTAAAAACAAAGTAATCTAGACCTCCTGTTCTCTTATTAAGTGAACAAATACAAAAGGAAAGATTGAAAAGAAATGAAATTTAATTATATGAAAGAAGAACCCCAAATCAAACAAAAATATTAATAATAAACCAAAAAAAAACTCAAAAAAACCCCAAAAACTTCAAAAAAACTGGACTGATATTTCTTCAACTAAAAAGAAAAAGAAACATTACTATATCGTCAACTCCGCTCCTCTGCATTCAAGGGTTATTGAGAGGAATCTGAAAAAGGTCAGCTTATATCATATGGAAATATTGAATAAATGGACTCCAAACTTTCTCAAATTTAAGCGAAGGATCAATCGTACCACTCCTAATTTTTTCTAAGTTTAAACATGCTATAGTTTGAGAAAACCACTGAAAAGTGGTGGGAGGCATTGGACCCTTCCACTTGAACAAAATGGATCGCTTGGCCATTAATGTGACAAATAGTGGGATTCCATCATTGGTAACCCAAAAATTGCATTAATAGGATGAGGTTGTAAATCAATATTCAATGCAGATGAAATAACGTTAAAAATATCTTTCCAATATTTTTCCAAAAGAGGACAGGACCAAAACATATGTGTCAGGGAAGCCACCTTCGAATTACATCTGTCACATATAGGATATATATGATGATAAAAATGGGCTAACTTGTCCTTGGATATATGGGTCCCGTGAACCACCTTAAACTGTATCAAAGAGTGTCTAGCACACATAGAAGATGTATTAACTAATTGAAGAATTTTCTTCCATGTCTCTGTAGGTAAAAGTATCTGGAGTTCTCTTTCCCATTCATTCTTAATTTTATCAAGTTCCTCTGAACGTATTTTCATAATCTGATCATAAATTATTGCTATCAGGCCCTTCTGATAAGGATTAAAAGGTATCTTATTGTTTTTGCAATTGATTTTGCTGCTTAAAGAACACAAACCATCCAGATAAGTACATGGATAGGAGAGGTTTAGAGGGCCATCGGCCAAATGCGGGCCGATGCGACTTGCTCTCTGGGCAACACAGTCAGCATAGATGAGTTGGGCCGAAGGCCTGTTTCCGTGCTGTAAGACTCTATGACTCTATGATAAGTAATTTTATCAACTCAATTTTCTCAATATTTTTCCATGTAATCATAAGATTAGAATATGAAATAAAATATCATACAGGTCTGTTGATTATCTTAAAATTGACTTAATATGACCATATCTTATATTTAAATAAAGAAAATATGAAACCATGCTAATCATAGTATTGCTAGCCCTTAATGGATGATTATTTCTCATAAAAATGAAATATTCCTATCCGTTCACCATCAGGATCGGAGGTTAAAGAGTTTACTTTCTAATTTTGCTTAATGGTTCATGTTCACTTGAATGCACAATGCCTTTTCACAGCAACATGAGAGTATAATAATTAATATTATTGGGCTCAAATCCTTTGGAGTCCAAATATAATAACTGTACTCAACTAAATGTAACCAAATCATCAATTCTTGTGGAGATGTTTATTTTTGATAAAACACAGAAAAAATCCCCCCTGTGGCTCTGGTTTGAACTTCACTTGAACCAGTCAATCATCTTTGATTTATTTCACTAGTGCTACAGTATGTCACAGGCACAGGAGCATGGTTATGCTACTGCAAAGCATATAACAAGGATAACTGACAGCTGGCCATGTTGTCCCCAGAGGCTGCTCCACGATTCCATAAAATCATGCTCCATCCTGTATTCAGTAAGATCATGCCTCATCCTATACTTCAAATAGGAATTTAAACAGAGTCGCAAGTAAGATCTCCGATCACATGAGTGGCAGCATAACTCTTAATCACTTGATAAACCAACATAGAGTTTACTTTCAGCTGTATGATCTATAATCTCAAACATTTAAACTCCAGTCTTAACCCAATTTCTACCCCACCCCCACAACCTGCACCAATGTTCATGAAAAAATGGCAGTGTGGGTTTAATATTTGCAGTAGCATAATATTTAGCTCTGTTCATGCTAATGTTGTGTCATTCACTATTTTAACCAATGCATTTTTTGTGGCATGTCAGGCACTTGCCATAAGCAGGTAAGGACATAACTAAATCCCAAAGTCATGATCTGATGATATTGTTCAGCTTCCAATACAAATATAGTGAGCTTCCATTGAGCTTGATACCTGATGCCAACCTCACGTGCAGCTGTGGATGTCAAGACTGAGATCATTTGGAAGAATAAAACACATTGGCTTTCACTGCATTCAGCTCTATCAAAGACACAAGCAAGGTTTACAAAGGAATCTTTAGGCCATTGATTCTGATTGCATTCTGGCAGAAGGGGAAAAGTAAAAGCATCCAACATAACACTTAATGCCCAAAGAATTTAGCGCTATAAAGTCTTATTTTTCAGTCACTAACTGGCCTCAACTCTCCAACATGAAGGGCAGGAAGCCCACATTCATTACACATTACACACCAGCAATGCCCTTCTTATTGTTATATGCAAAAACATTAGTGTCCAAGCCCCAATTATTAGATTCTTTGGATGGGTATATAGAAGATCCTCTTATACGTCTGTATACTGGTAGTCTGCATTGGAGTCCTCCCAGAAAAAGCACCTGTAAATCTCTAGGTCAACAACTGTTTGAATTAAGAGATATTGTTAATTTCCCTGTTAATGGCAAGTAATTGCCAGCAGCCATGAGCTGCCCACCTGCCGGTTAAGACTGCATGTACCTTCAACAGATCTTCATGAGGTAACTTCATCAATAAAGGCAACTCCAGCTTCAGCACAGAGGCTGTTAGATCTAAATAGTATCACCCAAGATCTAAGGAGGGCAGAATAGCCTCTCTCTGTTTTGTAAACTTTCTGTGATTCCATGATCACTTAATAGCAGTTGTTTTGATTGTAAAGAAATCTAAAAATTAAAGCACAGCAGTGCAGCTAGTAGAGCCTCACAGCCCCAGTGACCCAGGTTCGATTCTGATCTCTGGTGCTGTCTATATGAATTTTGTATGTTCTCCTTGTGACTGCCTGGGTTTTCCGCAGGTACTTTGGTTTCGTCCCCATCCCAAATATGTGCAGATTGATAGGTTAACTGAAAATTGCCGCTGTGTGGAGGTAGAATCTGGAGGAAACTGATGGGAATGTGAGGAGAATTTAAACAAAAGATAACAGAGGAAGTATTGTGGTTTTGAGATTAAAACAAAGCAATTTTTTTAAAATTTTGAAATATTCATAAAGAAGCAAACTTACCTGCTTTGTTACTAAAGGGTAACAGTTCATCTGAAGGATGGATGGAAGGTGATTTACATTCTCATGCAGATATTCTAAGGATGATCAAAAATTACTTGCTGCTTCTCTTTTCTTATATCTACAATTGAGTGTGTGGATCTTTAAGTAATCAGAATTTTGTTTTACTTGTCTGTCCAGCTTTGCATTTGGTTTATATCCATCTTTTTTCCAACTGAAGTTAGTCGAGGCTTTGTATTGGGATTAAAATCCTTTGTATGTTAAGTCAAAATGTTCATGTCGTCCGATGCAATCCCTGACAGTTACTGATAGGAATATGAAGCAACCATTTCTCAGAATCAAACCCTTAACTTTATTACTATTTGGCTGGAACAATCCATGCTAGTTAGGTCTTTGAGGTTTTTCTTTGTAGGGAAGAAATGCAGTAATGAAAGTTATCTTCTTCCACAGCAGACAGTGTTTATATCACAGGTCTTCGATACACTGAGATACAGGAACACCTCAGTGCTCCAACATCCTGATTCTCTGGAATTATTTCAAACTGCTGCTGCTTTCAAGTGAGTGATGAAGACCAAACCTCTGGCAATAACTGGATCTGCTGGGAACATGTGACTTTGATCAGTTTCTTGTTGCATGTTTATTAAAAGTGCCAAAAGGTCAACTTGAGGGAAAAGTTAACTAATGTGAAGTGTCTTTGCAGTGCAGTTTTACTTTGGATCCTAGGAAATCAGCGTCCATAAATATGGCATTTCAGCTATTAAATTTGATTTTATTTTTTAAATAAAAGTGTAGCACCGTGACACAGTTAGTAGAGCTGCAGCCTCATAGCTCGAGTAACCCGGCTTGAGTTCTGACCTCTGCAGTCTGTGTGAACACCCGGTGTTCTGGTTTCCTTCTACAGCCCAAAGACGTGCGGGTCAGTAGGTTACTCAGCCACTATAAATTGCCCCTGGTGTGTAGGTGAGTGGTAGAATGAGGCAGAAATTGATGGGAATGTGAGAGAATGGATTACAGGGAAGATTACTGAAAGAATGGGATTGTTCTAGGGGGTGCTGCAGACTCAATGGGCTGAATGGCCTCCTATGTCATAGAGAAATATATAAAAATGAATATTTACGCAATTCAGATTTTGGTAACTACTAATGTAAAAGCAGCAACAGAATCCCGTCAGGCTTGTGGTTGGAGGTGGTGGGGAAGGATGTGGAGGGTAAAAGAAAACAGTTCCTTAGCAAAAGCTTTTGAAAAAATTAAGATGGTGTAATGTTAATTTAAATCTTCGGCAAACAGGATTTTTTTATCCTTTTACTTTGTCCTTCCCCCCTGAAGTCCTTCTGTTCATCCCATCCCTGGTTGAGTGACTTCTAAGACTTCTACCGGGAGGAGTGTATAATTGGCTTCACAATTACACAGATCTCAGGACAAGCCTGCAAACTTTCTCTGTCATTTTTATGCTTCCTCATGTCAAATATGTCCCTTTATAGAAACCTCAGATCCCCCGCTGATGCTGTTGTAATATCAGTGTGTAGGAGGTGTGATTAGCTGCCCTTTTGATATTTATTCCATTTTTTCCTTTTCTTCTCACACTTGCATACGGTGGAAATGTCTGGTTTCTAGATCAAGAAAGCGGTGGGTGAAAAGCATAAACATGATACTTAATCCTGCTAATTTGAACAAATGTAAAGTACAAAACCACAATTTGACTTTACATTTTTATTGATATTATACCTTAGGTAAGAAAAAAATGCACACATTTACATCTGCTGTATATGTTGTTTCCTTAGCATCCAGAATGATTCATTGTACCATTCAAATGCAGTATATATAGAACTATGATATGCATGTTATATCAAAAATTACTTACTGCTTCTCTTTTCTTATATCTACAATTGAGTGTGTGGATCTATAAATAATTTGCTGGTATTTTTTTGCAGAAATGTACATTGAATAGGTTGATAGCCATTAAAGGGGCATGTGTAGAAGATGAGACTTGGTAAAGTTACTAACACCTGAGTTTAATCACCAAGTGAAGAAATGGGCCCCAGATCACAGGAGGGTCTCTAAGATTAGATCATCTTTTGAGAAGTTCAGTGGAAATTCAATGCTAAGTTGGCTGGTTTAAGAAAAATATAAAAACAAATAAAGAACTGGAGCTTCCTTTGTGGATTCCAGCTTGGTATAATGAAAGTCTTTAAAATTGTGATGGGGATATGATAGGTAGATGCTAAATACTGAATGGTCTGGAATACAAGGTTAACTTTTAAAACTTCAAGATGGAGTAAGAGGAAGTTCATTAGATGAAGAGTTGTGAGTCTGTGTATGTCACTTACTCAGTCCGTCACTGAGGCAGAAACAAATGGCATTAGATGGAAAACTGGATAAACTTATATAGCATATTTACTCAAATTTATGGTAAAAGTTGGAACAGTTAGGCACACCCGTCATATTCGGGTTATAATTTTATGTCCATTCTACAAGATTCTGTCACTGAAGTTTGAAACTTCTGATATTCAGTGACACTCTCAAAGAGCTCAAAGTTCACTTCATGAAACATGAGATTGTCATTAGTTGTTCAGTATGGTGTCCTGACAGCTCATTTGATAAGTTTGTGCTGAATTATTTGGTTTCATCTGGATGTATAATTGATCTCCATCTTTGACTGGAGAGGGAGGAAGCAGAGACTAAAATTACATTTCCTGTCAAGACCCTCACCCCTGCCTGCACCACTGGCAATGTGGCAAATCAGACCAGTTGCCCAGGTTTGTGACCCCTCCCTCCATCAATCTGTCCTCCAAGTCCAGCTGACCAGCCCACGAACTCCCCACTGCAATCCACAATTTGATTAAATCCACTACCATCTTCAACTCTACAATCATCGCCCACCCTGCCCTAACTAGTCCTCGCGCACCCTCCTCTCCTTACCTCGTGTAAGGCCACTTCAGTAGTGGCTGAACAGTGGGCATTGTCTGCTACTGAATTTTCCAACAGCTAGCCCGAATTCATTGACCCACCTCATGGCATCTGTTAATTTGCCTTCTGGGACCTGTCCTTGGTATTATTCCCGTAATCTTCCTTTTGAGTAGAGTGATCCAGTTTTAAACTGTGCACCGGACTGACGAAATCAAACTAAATAAAGGAAATCTACATCAGATGAAACAGCATAGACCCATCAACTTTGAAGCTGGTAGCTGAAGCCCCAAGGATAGTGCGTGGGGCAGTTTTGGACATTGTTTGCACATACAAAAATACTTATTTTCTTCAAGATGACATGAAACATCAGCCTAGAGACTGCTCTGTCTGTTTTATGAGATGAATTTCAGTGCTCAACTTTGCTGTCTGTTACTCATCTCAATATCAGAGTTTAATTGATATAAATATGAACCCAGCTCTCAAAAGAAACTGCCACCTTTAGAAAACCATTTTGGCATAACTTTCCAAAACTATTTTTCAGTAGACATTAGAATGATGTCATTCATTCCATCTTAGTACCAGTTGTATCTTCTGCTCACCTTCCCTTCCTTAAACATTGCTTGTTCTTCTTAAAGCTGTGTCCAAAAGTGCAGTACAGCTAATAGAACTGTTGCCTCACTGCGCCCGAGACCCAGGTTCAGTAATGATCTTGGGTGCTGCCTGTGTGAAGTTTGCACATTCTCCCTGTGACTGCATGCATTTCCTTTGGAAGCTCCAGTTTCTTCCCATATCCCAAAGATATGCGAGCTGGTAGGCTAATTGGCCACTGTAAATTGCCCCTGGTGTGTCAGTAAGTTGTAGAATCTGAGGAGAGTTAAAGGGAATGTGGGAAGTATTTAAAATAATGGATTAGTGTAAATGGATGGTTAATCATCAACACAGAATCGAAGGGCTGAAAGGATTGTTCCCAAGCAGTATGTTACCTGTCTGAGACCCAAAGCACCAAGACTTCATAATAAGGGTTGAGGTTTTTAGTTCAGTCACTGATTTAACTCGATTGTATTTGTCCTTTAATATCGATGATGTGGTAGGAAATATTCATGGGACTTTTGAGAAAAAAAATTCTATTTGCTGCTGCCTGTTTGAAGTAGTTTAATTTAAATACATTACTACCCTGAGACCAACAACTGCAAGAAGCTGATGGAGATGCTGAGGAAAATAACACTCAGATTTTAATAGTTGTTCCCAAACAGATTTTGTGAATCTTAATACATAGCAGCTGCTAATCTCCAGTCTGTCAACCCGTTTTAACAAGTCTTACTGTAAGTAGATTAAATTCTTCACATTTTCTTTTATTTCCAGATTTTGCAGTCATATGAGAATGGGCAGTTAGCTCTGTTTAATTATGGAGTAATATAAAATGCTTACCAAATGGAATGCAAAGGGCACAGTTTATGAAGGCACTCTCCTGGCATGGAGTCCTGGCCGCCAGGAGTGCATATCAAGAAATTGCGGGAATGCTCCCTAGGATTTTCTGTTCAGTCAATTAATGGACAGAAAACTGTGCGGTGCATATTGTGATTTCCTGATATTCATCTCCGGCAGGCAAAACTCCATGCTGGGAGTACAAATTTACCTCAGATGTCTGTCATTACATTGACAGAGGCCAGAAGCAATAACTTTTCCTCAAGAAAATTCTTGATTCTGCCTCTCTTAGTGACTGGGTTTGTTTGAACAAAACCCATCGATCTTTATCTCTCTAAAGTCTGTGCTTTTTTGATCAGCACATTCAATCCAATTTTTTGCCTTCTCACTCCAGTTCTTTCTTATTCCAGAGACAGAAAGTTTTCTGCTATCATTATTTTGTTAGCTTCACTAGCTTTCCAGGTAACTTATTGCACAAAAGTGTGTAGCAACAGAAAATTACATTTATCTACAGGCTGTCCTTGAGTTATGAATATCTGACTTACGAACACCCCAACATAAGAACATCATCCCTTTATATTATTAAATTCAAAAATTCGATGTACATAGATATGAACGACAGAACTAGTTTCCTCTCTCTGTCCACTTTTACTAATTACTCTTTCTTCTCAGTCTTATTGCTTTAAATGCCATTCATTACAATACTGTGGAGGTATGGTTACCATACCAAGTGACTTTTGTGTATTATCCAACTTATGGAAAAAATTGACTTATTGACGTCTGTAAAAACAGAACTGGTTCATTACCCAGGGATGGCCTGTGGTATCTTCCACATGACACAGCTTCCATAGATTTCTGACACAATTTGACTTCAAATACAAATTATGAGAGAACTTTGCTGATTGGTCCACAGGTCCAGCTGAAAAGATTTAAGAAGGCTGTTAAAGGTGAAAAGAGAGAATATTGCTGAGCAGATCATGAAGGATTTACCACACAGGTGGAATGGAAAATGGGATGCATGGTAGACCAGAATGGTAAGTGTGTGCTGAAGTCTGTGGGCTTTGAAGATGAAGTGCAGGATTTTGGAAAAGATATATAAGACTTTGTTAGCCTGTAGTTATTTGAAAGGTCAGGGAGAAGCAAAGTAAAATGGACATTGCCAGCTATTAGATGTAGTTGTTGTCCTAATTCAACCGAACATACTTAAAATAAAACTACAGCTAACTATTGGATATTCAATGAGATACTATTGCCAGCAGAATCACTGAGCCTCCCAGCCTTCATTCTGCATGGTTGCTCCTCTTTAGATTCTGATAGATGCAGAAATAGTTGTGGTTTGGGAAATATTTTGGAGCAGGATACCTCTGATCTGTCCAGGCTGCAGATTCTCTGCTTAAGTACATCTGAAGCATGTCAAGTGAAACAATCCTCCTGAGCTCAAGGGTGTATCCAAGACACCAAACCAGCTAATTGTCCAGTGCTCTTCTAGTTAATACATTGCCATTTGTATGGTTCAGTTGATTCAGCTGGGGACTGAGCTCACATGAAAGGATCTGATTGACTGAGTTTCCATTTGGAGGGGAAAAAAGCAACTAGTCTATCAATCTGATGTTGTTGCAAGAGGAATTTAAAAGAAAACAGTCTAATGAGAATATCAAACTCTACCTCAGGGAGTGATTCAGGCAAATAGTATAGATGCATTTAAGGGAGTTCTAGATAGAGATTAAGGAGAAGGAAATAGGGGTTAATCTGATAGATTTCTATAAGGAATACTGGAGAAGGAAGATTGTGGAGAATTAGAACAATAAAAATTGGTTGAGATGTCTGTGCAGCATATTCTACATAAGACGGCATAGGTCTAGCTTAGGTCCTGAATGGGAGGTTTTCTTATTCATATAGCCATGGGTTATTGTCAATAACTTGGATAACCACATGAGACCCATCAGTAGAATGTAGCATTTTCTGGAAAACCGGTGTTACAGTAACAGTATTGGGTTATTTTGTACTGTTGTAACACTTCTCCAGGGAATGTGAGATAGTATTGCCCATGAAAAGAAACTTCTTATTTGATATATCTGTGGAAACAAGGCCTGCTGATCTGACAAATTTCCATTGTGCTGACTTGAAAGGATATGATACAGAGAAAGTTAATGGTGTTGCAGCACTATGCATAACCTTTGGTGGAGGTAAGGTTCAAGGTGGGACCATAATTAGATTGCAGATGCTGACATGGCCAGGTACATGTGTGTCTGAATACAAGGTACAAGGGTTCTGAAAGAAGGGTGACTGACTACCAAATGTCACCGAAACTCTTCCTCCTTGAAAACACTGCAGCAATGGGAAAGGAATGCTGGAGCAATCTGCCAATTAAGGAAAACAACAGTGGGAAAAAGACGATAGGTAGGGTTGGGGAACGGGCAGTCATTTTGCAATTAAGTATAAAGCACTAAGATACTACAACAAATATAAAAATGATCAAAAACAAATTTTAGATTCTTTACTCAAGCATCATTAAGAAACTCCAGATCACGACATAGAACCATAGAACAATACAGCACAATACAGGCCCTTCAGCCCACCCTGTTGTGCAGACCTTCAAACCACACCTGAATATCTAACCCCTTCCTCCCACATATCCCTCTATCTTAAATTCCTCCATCTAACAATCTCTTGAACTTGACCTATGTATCAGCCTCCACCACCATATATATTCGATATAGATAAGCATCATTGTCAGATGAAAAACACAAAAAAGGAAGTACAAACAAAGGACTTTTGAAATGAAAATAGAAAACAAATTGGGAATTTTGGCAATCTGTATCAGGCCATTTCCGTCATCAGCTGTAAAGAGAAAAGACAGGCTACTGTTTCAAATGAAAAACTTTACAGATTTTGGCACAAAACCAAATTGGCTTGAATTTGAAAGTGTAATAAGGTACTTGGATATCCATCGAAAGACCACCCACCCTTCCCCCAAAACTTTCAAAAACTATCTTGTGACAAGTTGGCACCTTGTGAATCCAGCTCTTTGATCTGTTTATCCTGGTTCAGTGAACTGTGCTCCCTGAACTTGTGGCTGTGTTCGCGTAGGTATTTAATCACAGAACTCAACAACAAAATCATTCACAATCCAATTTCATTGTTCCTCATTATTTCTATTTTCTCATTTTTCTGGTTCTGTTGTTTCCGTCATTTCCTCTGCTTTCAGTTTGGTTTCCTTTGCAAACTTAAAGATTTTACTCACGGTGCCCTTCTTAATCACAAGAGCCACAAAGCTAGCTTTTAGAGCACTTGTAACCTCTTTCTGCCAGTAAAGTTTCCATTAGCACCATCCCCTGTCTTCTGTTTTCTAATCCAATTACTTAGTCAGCACCATACTTTACTCCTATTTGATGATTCTTCACCTTAGTCATTAATCAATAATGTGGAACCCCCATCAAAGGCATTCTGAAAATCCAAATATGTAACATCAACTACATTTCCCCATACACTATGTCAGTAATATTTTTGAAAAACTCTAGTAAGCTTGTTAAACATGACCTCCCTTTCCTGAGTTCATGCTGAGTGTCTTTTAACAAGCCTGCAGTTTCCTAACTGTTCATCCATCAGATCTCTCAAAATAATTTAAGATGAGAGATCTCTATTAGTCACATGTACATCGAAACACACAGTGAAATGCATCTTTTGTGTAGAATGTTCTGGGGGCAGCCCGCAAGTGTCGCCACGCTTCCGGCGCCAACATAGCACGCCCACAACTTCCTAACCCGTATGTCTTTGGAATGTGGGAGGAAACCGGACCACCCAGAGGAAACCCACACAGGCACGGGGAGAACGTATAAACTCCTTACAGACAGTGGCTGGAATTGAACCCGGGTCGCTGGCGCTGTAATAACGTTACGCTGACCGCTACAATACGGTGAGAACCTTCCTAACAATTACATTGGAATTTGCACTTGAACACTTTATTGTAAGAAGGAAAAAACAAAAAGAGTAATGCCACAAACACCAAACAAGGGGATAAGATAATTAGGAGGTGTATTTTGGTAAAAAATGCATGTTGCTAGGAGTTGCATAGAAATGATCACATGGGAAGAAGTGCTGTTCAGACAGCGAGTTAATTAGGTGATGAATTCTCCACATGAAAAGTAGCCATAAACATATAAGTCCACTCTGCTCCCTATCCCCTTTATTTCACTTCCTTTCAACAACCACTTGAATATACTCTTAAAAGTTTACACGGCCTCCACTTCAATCACAAACCCTGGAAGCACATAACATAGCCTCACAACCTCTGGCATAAAATGCTTTCCTTTATCTAAATTTCTTACACTTAGGTATACACAGAAAGCAGTCTGCGATCAATTCTCACTACCTTCACTCTTCATAAACAAGTTGATTGTGCCTCACAGTGATCTCACACACTGGTAGAACTCTTACGGCTGAAAGGAAAGGTTCAAATCTCAAGCAAGGTCAAAACCTAAGCTAATACTTCATTGCAATGTTGAGGGGGAGCTGTACTATCTATCACTGGTGAAACCTTTCATTTAATCACAGCCCTCTTTTGCCACATCAAATGGATATCAAAGATCCCATCGTGTTACTTTGGAGAAGAGCAGGTGAAATTATTCTTGGCCAATATTTATTCCTTAATGCTTCCTCACTCAAAACAAGTTACCTAGTGTTTTCACATCGTTCTTTATGGAGCCTTGCTGTGTGTAACTTAATTGTACTTCAGGTAATTCTCCAATGAAAGATGAGGTATTGTGGTTGGTAGTATCTGCAAGAGTGAACAAGTTACGAAAGGATAGGATATTTTTCACTCAACTTCAGATAACCCAGCAATAAAACAATATTCAGACATCAAGATTGCTAGTGGCAAGGGAAACAGCAGCGAACAGCAAGTGCTTGGTCCTAGTGCGCCAAATAATTTCAAGTTGTTGAATTCAAGGCTCAAACTTCTTTTGACTTAGAAAGTAAAGTGCTTCCCTAAGTAAGAAAATGTGGTCCTATGTTGTACAACCAAAAATTCACTATATGGAGTTTTCACTGACTTAAAGAATCTTTAGGCTAGTAATAGGTTTTTGCATTAATCAGCTGACAAAAAATAGTTTGGAAATTCTGTTAGGCAACCCTAAACAATTGAGTTGTGCTTTTATTTAAAATATTGCCAATTTCTCTATGATACTTACATTTAACCATCATCTGACATGGCTGAAATAGATGCTGCATATTTTACCCCTAAATTAACTCAGGTCCCAGTTAACATGAATCCACAAGACTAACTACATAATTGAAATCAACAAGGCCAAAAGGATAAGCTTAAAAACTAAACATGATTGACCCCTAGTTATCGTTAAGGTACCTTACTGGGCACTGTGGAGAGGTTATATATTGCATTAATACATTCAGGTTTTTTTAAACTTTAAAATCATTTATGCTTTACCTTAAACCATAAATGAATTACAAGTAAGGAGGTGATATATTTTAATTCTCAGTTAAGGAATTAAGGGGTTAAGGTTTTTTGCTTCAGTCTGGAGACAGAGAGATTGTAAACAGGGTCGGCGCAGACAGAATGACTGGGGCAGGTGCTGAAGACTACATATGACACAAGGTGTGAAAAACTCTGTGCTTAAACAGAACCCTCTAATTAGATAATAAAGTTCCTGCACCCTTCATAATAAAATGTTGCATGTGTTTGAGGCAAAGTATCTGTTTATTATTCATACAATTTTGAGAGTCGGGTCAGAACCTTGAATATTGAATGGCTGTTAAGTATGTCCATGTGTACAGTGCAACACCTTGGAGTCAATGGAGCAAGGCTCCAGAAGTACAATAAAAACACTTACAAGGGACAGAGAGTAACCAACATTAGACTGTATTAATAGTTTCATCTGCTTTATGCCTAATGGGCCAACTTTCTAAGTTTTGGTCAGTTTAGATTTGGAACAGAATCCTCAGACGAATATGCTGTTGAACTGACGTTTTGGTTGCTGGGAAAAGTTTGCATTGCAGAAGACAATTATGAAATGTTCAATACAAACTTTTACAATGCTCTTTATTTAAACTTGCTTCTCTGTGTAAAATGAACAATAATGGCAGTTATGTCACAAATCCCTTGTCTCTTTACCCCGTGACTATCTCACTAGACACTTCACTGTGCCAAAGCTGCCCTAATAGAAAGACTAATATTCTACATAGGCACTTTCCAGCAGATGGCTGTCTCCTACTATTACACTGTTTGTGCAACACAGTGGAGATATCATACTAGACAGCTTAATTTGTTTTCTCAACATAGAGCATATGTACATGCTGGACCATTATGTTTGTTACATAAAACAATGAGTGAACCAATGCAGTTTTTCTGAAAAATGTGTAAATATGCTTGTTTTTTGAGATAAAACATGATGTTTCTGCAGCTGCATGAGAGTTAAGACCCTTGGGTTTAATTAGCCCCCAATGTTCCTTGCTTTTCAAGCGTTAAGATCAAGTATCAAAACAACTTGCAACACATTTTATCAAGCTTTACTGAGCAGCCAGGATCTTGACCAGACATATCTTGTGTTAGCAGCTAGACCATTATCTTCTCCATCAATATAGTTGCAACTTTTATTATGTTATATTTATTGTTTTATATTTTCAATTCTTAACACAAACTATTATCCTTTATTGATCACAATTCGCAATTTGTACAGTTTCTGTGTTCACCTTTCAAGTAGCAACAATAAGGATTTTATTCTTGAAATTGCAATACTGCATCTTCATGAAACTTAAATAGACAAATTGCAGAAATACTGTGGCTGCTGCAGAGTGGAAGCTGCACAGTCTGTAGCAACCAATTCATCTTCTTGCTCCCTAAAATTTTCCAAACTTTCACAAAACTCAACTCAGAAGTACAGCATAATACTCTAGATCCTGAATGAATACAGGTTCAAATATACTCCATCCAGAACAAAGCAGACTGCTTGGTCAGCATTCCGTCTACTATCTTAAACATTCACTCCCAACTCCATGTGCCCAGTGGCTGCAGTGTATACTGTCTACCAATTGCAGTGCAGAATTCAACTAAACTTCCTTCAGCAACACCTCCCAAACTTTCTATCTATAAAGGGAAGAGCAGCTGGTGAATGGGAATGACACCACACGCACCATCCTGACTTTGAAGTATATCTCTCGCTTCATCAAAATCCTCAAACTTTATAATCAACAATAGTACAGAAGCAGCTTCACCAACAAGAACTCCAGAAGAGAATGATATAAAGTTTCAAAATGTTCCCACACTACTCAGGTATTTTACTAGCCCCATAATGAAATGTTTGGTGGATATGAATAAATTTTATGTGATTTCTGAAACAAATTAATAACTGCACAATGTTTTTGCTTCCTTTGGTAACAATTAATTTAAAATCTGATCATATCATTTGTCTTAAAATGGTCAAAATGGTTGTAATATCCTCATAATGTAAGATGCTTAGGGCAGGATTTTTAACAATGTTTCACATAGGAATTTATAATCACACAATTAATTCCAAATGCTGAATGAATCTGACACACAGGATTCAATTTCAGTTAGTCATATTGTGAGGAATCATTAAAGGAGCCACACAATGTTTCAAGAATTCCCAAACTACTGGAGTAACTCAAGGCAATGAGTTTGAAACTAAGGGGTTAGTGATATAATAAAGTGAACTTCTGGCGTGGCTACATATTGAAAGTGGAGACATGTGTTCCAACAGCAAGTTTGGCATAGGTACATGTTGTAAATGGTACTTTGTAGTTGGAGAATTCAGTCAGGGAGACAATGAAATTCTAGAAAAAGTCACAATTAAAAGGGCTGATTGAAGTCTTTGACCTGAAATGTTGTTCATTTTTCTTTCCACAGATGCTGCCTGACCTGATCAGTATTTCCAGCATTTTTCCATTTTTATTTCAGATTTCCAGCATCTGCATTTTTGTTT
Source organism: Pristis pectinata (assembly GCF_009764475.1). Lineage (NCBI taxonomy): Eukaryota > Metazoa > Chordata > Chondrichthyes > Rhinopristiformes > Pristidae > Pristis > Pristis pectinata. The sequence continues at coordinate 85,412,212 of NC_067412.1, forward strand.
ATCATAGTGAAAAAGAGGAAGGTATTCAACTTTATGCTGGGCATAAAGGTTGATAAACTCCCAGGGCTTGATGAGATCTATCCCAGGCTGCTGAGGGAGGCAATGAGAGGAGATTGCTAGGGTTCTGATGAAAATTTTTAAATATTCCTTGGCCACAAGTGAGCTGCCAGATGACTGGAGAACAACAAATGTGGTACCTTTATTCAAGAAGGATAGGAAGGATAAGCCAGGTAATTACAAGCCTGTAAGCCTAACATCAGTGAAGTGATGTCATTGAAAAGAATCTGAAGGGCAAGATTAATGTACACTTGAAAGACAGGAATTAATCAAAGATAGTCAGCATAGCTTTGCAAGAAGGAGATCCTGAGACTAATTTGATTGAATTTTCCAAAGAGGTAACAAAATGTATTAATGAAGGCAGTGCAACTGATGTGGTCTACATGGACTTCAATAGGCCTTTGACAAGGACCCTAGGGAGTTTGGTCCAAAGTGGGATCCAGGGCAAGTTAGTAAATTGGATTCAAAATTGAGATGATAATAGGGGGCAGAAGGTGAAGGTGGGGAGTTTTTTTTTGTGATAGGAAGCTTTTGATCACTGGTTTACCCAAGTGATTGGTGCTGGGAACTTTATTGTTTCTTAGATATATTAATAATTTGGATGTGAATGCAAAAGTTACAGTAAATTCCTTAATGACATGAAAATAAGTGGTGTTGTTGATAGTGAAGGGATTAGTCTTAGGCTACAGGATGTTATTGATCAATTGGTTAAATAAGCAGAACAATGGCAGATGCAATTTAAATCTGATAAGTGTGAGGTAATGCAGTTTGGGAGGATTAATAACCCGAACAGTTTGCAAGTCAGAAATGTGGCCACGAACCCAGTTCCCACACGGCAGAAGATACCTGCAGCCCTGCAGCAGCTAGCAAATCCATCCTGCCAGTCTCCCAAATGCTCGTTCACATGTACGGGCTGTACACATCAGGCAGTTGTAAGCTGGGGAGGACCTGTACTGAGGAACAGAGAGATTTCAGTGTACAAGTCCAAGGAGTCCTGAAAGTGGCAGCACAGGTAGATAAGGTGGTAAAGAAGGCATATAGGATACTTGCCTTCATTAGTCAGGGCATAGAACATAAGAGAAAGGAGGTTATAGTTCAATTTTATATAACATTGGTTAGGCTGCAGCTGGTTTGCTGTGTACAGTTCTGGTTGCTGGACTACAGGAAGGATGTGATTGCACAGGGGAAGATGTAGAGGAGGTTCATTGGGATATTACCTGGGATGGAGCATTTCAGTTAGGAGATACTGGATAGGCTGAGGGGGTAAATGATAGATGTTTATAAAATTCTGAGTGGCACTGATAGGGTGGCTGGTAGGAAACTATTCTCCATAGCCATGGTGTATAAATCCAGAGGGCATGGGCTTAAGATAAGGGATAGAAAGTTTAGAGGGGATCTGAGGAAGAATGGATTTCATCAGGAGGGTGATTGGAATCTGGAATGCATTGCCTGAGGGTCTATGACAGTTTGTGCATATGATATGAGAAAAAAAATCTGTGTGTGTAAAACCATTCTGTTTTAAAAGGTGAAACACAAAAGGACTGCAATCCCATTTGTAAAATAGCATTATTTATTAATCTAAAACTTGGAGACAGATGGAGTAGGGTGAGTGAAATTTGGGTAGAATCGCCAAGTATAATTGGTTAATTAGCATAGCTAATATTATGTATGTCTCTGGAGTCAGGAATGTTGATGTGAACATGCCAACTCATAAAAATACTACCCATTTAGGTTAATCCAAAAGTAAAATACTGCTGAAAATCTGAAATGGAGCAGTAAATGCTTGTTATACTCAACAGTTCAGTCAAGGTCTTTATAAAGAGAAACAGAGTTAACGTTTCACATCAATGGCCTTTCAGAGGTTAATGTTTTAGGTGGGACTCATACTATTAACTCATCTTTCAGATTTGGCGAATGATTGACTCGTTATGCACTTTCAACCTCGTCTGCATTTATTTCAGTGAAATTGTGATTCAGAATTGCAAATAGAACTAACCTTGAAAACAGTTGTGATAAGTGACAAATTTGGCTTTTGTCTCTTCTAATTTGATTAACGACAGAAGACTGTCCTACCCCTCCCATTAAGACTACTTCCCAGATTGGCAGTTTCCAATGAGGAGTGAAGTTTATTGGCTGCAGATTGCTGAGAATCTGGGTCACATTCCATCCCTTACCCAACACCTTTATTATTTGACTTCAAACTATAATGCAGCAGCAAAGTTCTCTCCAGATTCCCCCACTTGTTTGTTCCTTTTCCCTCCTGGATTTGGTGTTTCAAACTGGAGAACTGATCCTTAGGCAATAACAACCTTTTCGTACCTCAACCAAGTGTCAATGCTTCACATGCACAGTTGGACAGTCAGTATGGGAGGAGTTTTTTAAATGTAGGTGCATTACTATTAACCTCCAAACTTTCCACACACCTACAAGTTTTAGCAGGAGTCATGATACAGCTACAGAAACAGATTGACTTTTCTGCTTCTATGTCCAGAGACACCAATGGTAATTGTAACATTCTCATTGCTACCCCAGTTTAGATTAGCCAATTCAGAATGGGCAAGGGATCAGCAAAGATTCCGAAATGACTTTTCCTGTGCACCAGCTGTAGAAATTTGCTTTCACTTCCAGCTGTACCACTCTCCCAGGCCTCAGAACACCTAACCCCCTCCTAACTTTAAGAAGTCAGGGACTAAGGCATATTTGCCTGTATCAGGATACAGGTCCTGATGAAGGGTCTCGGCCCGAAATGTAGACTGTTTATTTCCCTCCATGGATGCTGCCTGATCTGCTGAGTTCCTCTAGCACTTTTTGTGTATTGCTCCAGATTCCAGCATTTTTAGCGTCAAGATACATGATATGCATTCCCATAGAGCCATTAAAAGTATGTTCAAACATAATTTTCTTTTAGAATAAATTAAGCATTTTAATGAATAGTGAAGGGTTTTCTCATTGTCAGTGAGGATCTGTTGGTAACACTCTGGCTTCAGGGTCAGAAGCTTCACAGGATTCAAATGCCTCACTTGAAGGCTTTAGCACAAAGTTTTAGGCTGAAAGATTGCTGCACTGTTGGAGGAGTTACCTTTAAGGTAAGACATTAAATGGAAGCCCTGCCTGCCCCTCTCCGGTAAACATAGACAGACATAGCATTCATCCATTTACCTATTTACTTATTTAACTATCAATCTTCCTTTCCTTCTCTCCTTCTTCTGTATCAGCCCCACCACCCCTTGTTCTTCCTCTCTTACATACTGTTTTCCCATAATTTTTCCCTCTCTCCTTTCTACAGTCCCTGCTTCCTTCCCTCTTCCCTCCCCTTCCCTTCTTTCCTCCTCCCCGTCTCCCTTTTTCCTTCCCTCCATTATTCCTTTCCTTCTTCCTTCCTTCCCTCCTTTCCTCCTTCCCTCATTCCCATTCTCCATGCCTTTCTTCCACCACTCCGTTCCTTCCTCTGATTCTTTATCCCTTCCTTCCCACGTTTTCTTCCCATTTCCTCCCCACCTGCTCCCCCGCCCAACCCTCTCACCCAACCCCTTTCCTTTTTCCTCCAGGGGTTGCCTTGTCCCAACTAGCCTCAGGTGAGCCAATGGGTACACAGAAGATTTATATTCTTGTCTCAATGTTTTTCCATAATTATCTAAAATGCAGGCTGACCTTCTGATTTCTCTGTCCTTCTCTATAGAAATATTCCAATTTTCTCCATGTTCTCAATACAAAATCATCTCTTGATGAACTAAAAGACAAACAATCAGCCTTGATCTCTAGCACTGTGGTAACTATGTTGAGATACTGAAGAGAAATCTGGAATTTTTCCCAATAGAAGGCAGGGAAATCAAAAGGTCAGCCTGTCCAGTCCATCTCTGTATACATTCCTGCCTTTTAGATAGTTATGGACAGACAATGACAGAAGGGTGAAAATCAGTTGCCTACCCACTATCTCATCTGATTGGAAATAAGGAATCTAACTTTGTAATCTGAAGAGAAGATTTTTGGAGGTTAATCTAGTTGATTAAAACTGGGTAAAATCAAAAAATAGAGTGGCAGTTGCTAAAGCTGTAATTATTTTTGTATAGACCAGCAAGTTAAGATGTAAAGCCCTAATAATGATACCATGAAGAGGATGGTGCGTATATGGAACGAGCTGCCAGAGAAAGTAGTTGAGGCAGGTACATATGGATAAGTACATGGACAGGAAAAGTTTCGAAGGATATGGGCCAAACATGGGCAAATGGGCCTGGCTTAGGTGGGCACCTTGGTCGGCATGGAGGAGTTGTGCCGAAGGGCCTATTTCTGTGCTGCACTACTCTATGATTATATGACTACCTTAAGAGCTTAGAGGAGTCTTTCTACACACATCCACTGAGTCGAGGAAATTCTGCTGGCTAGCCATGGCTTCCTTCCTGTTCTACAAAGGTGATGGTACATGTTAACAATAGCTACCCCAACACAATGACTGAAAGCAGATCAGACCAGATCAGATACCTTTATTAGTCACATGTACATCAAAACACACAGTGAAATAACCTTTTGCATAGAGCGTTCTGGGGGCAGCCCGCAAGTGTCACCATGCTTCCGGCGCTAAACATAGCATGCCCACAACTTCCTAACCTGTACATCTTTGGAATGTGGGAGGAAACCGGAGCACCCGGAGGAAACCCACACAGACACGAGGAGAACGTACAAGCTCCTTACAGACAGCAGCCGGAATTGAACCCAGGTCGATGGCGCTGTAAAGCATTACACTAACTGCTACTATAAGAAACAGTACAGTTGTCACCATTATTGTACCATTGAAGCAATGATGCAAGGAATACTGGCTCATAACAGGGGTGAATACTGGAATGATAGGAAAATTCAAATTTAAATTGCCTATAATTGATGACAGGGAGATCATATGCAACCCAAGGCCCACAGGAATTGTCTTCTACTCATTTTCTGGAGCTAATTTCTTGGCATCAAAGGGATAAATTCCATTAGAAAGTTCAGAAGAAGCTGAGCCAGGCAAGTTGATTAGGGTAGGCCAGGGGTTGAACTGACAGATACAAAGCTGGCCTACTGAACCCTGCATGCAAGGCTGGATCCCACCAACACTGATGTCCATAGTGACCAGTTCCTAGCAATTTCAAATTTCTTCCATCAGACTCCAAAGAGAGATAAAAATAACACTTCAAGAGTTTGGGGAATTTTAAGACACATCATGCATGGAAGAGCTTTAGAAGTCAAAGGAAGTCCATAACAAAATTAACCATTACTCTTCTTTGGATTCTGCTTTATTCCCATGGGTAACATGAAGACTGTATCCATAAATGGCCTTTTTATAGAAGTTGTTGAGTGCATTCTCCAGTTTATAGATCTTCACTCTGATCCCATCTCAAATACTGAGCCAGGTGTCATATGCATTGGTGTAGGGGTGGCTGAATTTTCATAGTATGTACGTACATCTACAGGCATCCATCTCATGAAGGGCCAGAACCTTCAGAGGGCATTTTTCATTTCCAGCGTTGTCAATGTGGTGATTGGCACTTCCAGCCAAAGTCAGATCAGCAATTCAAATTGTCCTACCATAAAGAGATATTGCCTTTGTTCAATTGATCTTTCCCCATCCTCTCTACAACTTGAAGCTCACTTTTCAATCTCTGATAAACTGTCTTCATCTTGAAACATTAACTCTGCTTCACATTTCACAGATGCTCCCTAACTTGCTAAACATTTCCAGCATTTTCTGTAATATTTACAGATATTACTGAGATACATATTTTGAACATCAATTTATCTGGTAGTATTCACATCGCAAACACGTAACAACCAATGAATTATCACTATTCTGTGTAGGAAAATATGGCAGATAAATAGCACATTGCAAGTCTGATTTTCACACTGCTAGTTCAGAACTGCCCTGTGCATATTTGAAGAGAGTAGTAAGATCTTTTGCATCAGAATAGAGGAAAATAGAGCCACAGTTGTTCAAATGATGGCAATTTACATGACGGTAAGGTTTGTGCTCTCATTTCTATGTAGTCTGTCTTTTCTTCACTGTGTTGTCTCACACAACATGGAACTAAGTCTGACACCCTACCTATAATAATTCAGCACAATCTTTAACAGATCCATATGCAAATTTTGATAGGAACAATAGGAAGAGGCAATATAAACCAGAGGAAGCAATTCTAAAAGGGGTACACGACAGAGAGATCTGGGGTTACAAGTGCATAGTTCATTAAATGAAATCGAGCAGGTTCAGAAAATGGTTAAAAATGCATATTGAATTCTGGGCTTTAAAAAGATTCAAATGGCACAAGAGCAAGGAACTTAACGATAAACCTTCATAAAACACTGGTTTGGCCACAGATGGTGTATTATGTTAAGTTCTAAGTGCCAAGGTTTAGGAAAGAAGTAAAGGCTTTAGAAAGGGTGCAGAAGAGATTTACCAAACTGATTCCAGGGATGAGGGACTTTATTTATTTAGATAGTTTGAGAATCTGTGCTTGTTCTATTTGGCACAGAGGAGATTGCAAAAGGATCAGAATCAGAATCAAGTTTATTATCACTGACTTTTATGACACGAAATTTGTTGTTTTGCAGCAGCAGTTGTAGTGCAAAGATATAAAAATTACTCTAAGTTACAAAATAAATAAATACTGCAAAAAAAGAGGAATAATGAGGTAGTGTTAATGGGTTCATGGACTATTCAGAAATCTGATAGTGGAGGTGAAGAAGCTGTTCCTAAATTATTGAGTGTGGGTCTTCAGCCCGATGGTAGTAACAGGTAGAGGGCATGTCCCAGATGGTGAGGGTCCTTAATGATGGATCCTGCCTTCTTGAGGCACCACCTCCCAAAGATGTCCTTGATGGTGGGGAGGGTTGAACCTGTGATGGAGCTGGCTGAGTCTACAACCCTCTGCAGCCTCTTGTGATCCTGTGTATTGGAGCCTCCATACCAGGTGGTGATGCAACCAATCAGGATGCTCTCCACCAAGCATTTATAGAAATTTGTAAGATTCTTTGGTGACATACCAAATCTCCTCAAACTCCTAATGAAACAGAGTTACTGGCGTGCCTTCTTTGTGATTGCATCAATGTTTTGGGCCCAGGACAGATTCTCCGAAATGTTCACGCCCAGGAACTTGAAAGCTGCTTACCCTCACTGACCTCTCAATGAGGACTGGTGTGTGTTCTCCTGTCCTCCCCTTCCTGAAGTCCACAATCAATTCATTGGTCTTGCTGACATTGAGTGTGAGGTTGTTGTGGTGACACCACTCAGCCAGCCAATCTGTCTCACTCCTGTACACCACCTCATCGCCATCTGAGATTTTTACCAACAATAGTGGTGTCATCTGCAAACTTATAGATGATGTTTGTAGATGGACATGATGAAGATGTTTATAATCCCAATGAGTAAGAGGCACAGTACATGGAGAGAAACTATTCCAGTTTGCAGATTGGTCAAGAAGTAGGGGACACAAAATGATTGGTAAAAGAACCAAAACTAATATGAGGGAAAAGATTTTTATGCAGCAAATTATTAATATCTGTGATGCACCATCAGGGGAAGTAGAGGAAGTAAATTAAATTGTAGTTCTCAAAAGGAAGCTAGATGACCACTTGAAAGGAACGTGCAGAGTTATGGGGGGAGGTGGGGAGGATAGGGCAGTGGTCTAGTTGGATTGCTCTGGTATTGAACCAGTACACACTCGAAGGGTCGAATGACTTCCTTCCATGCTGCAACCATTCTGTGCTTCCATGATGAACTCTCAGTCACAGACTTGTTACTGTAGAGAGGTAGTTAATGTACTTAGGGGAGAAGGAAAGCAAAAAAGAGGACAACTTTTAAATTTTACTTTTACATTTAAGCTTTTATAAGAGCCACTTTTAAGTGTTTTTACCAAAATCAAATTAAAAACAGATGTCAAGTCAAATCAAGAATTGCTTTGAAGATCTTCAGCTTTATAGACCATATAATCTTAGGCTTGGTCTGATAAAAATTAAGGTGGTATTTACCATACAGTGGATTCAATTTATTGTCATCTCTTTTGCTTGCACTCCCTGCTGGCTGATTGATTTATTTCGTTCATATAGAAGGAAAAGCCATCAATGCCAATGTATTCCCTGGGGCTCTCTCTACATAAAAACAAAATTAAATGACACAGATGTAGAAATAAATGCCAAAAGTGCAAAAAGTATAAAGGAAATTGACAGAACCCAGAGCTGTTATATTGCAACATGTCAGATAGTGTTAAATGTGAAGTAAATAAAATTGGTTTATTTGGCTTTAAGAGATATCATTATTGCTGATTATATTGACATGCTTAGAAAGTATATCCAGCCAACAATTAGACATCTACCCAAAGGGTGGTTTCATTGTTGGCAGACAATTATTAGTATAAGCATATAAACTTTTATATATTCATGACATTACAACATATCTTCTGATACAATGCCAAGGTGTGGGACATGCTTGGTGATACCAACATATTCATGAGTAAACTCCAGAGATCAGAACAAGCTCTGTAGCTCCCTGTCAGGTAAAAGCTGGTATGATAGGGGAGCCACATCTCAGTCCCATCATTAACAGAATATAAATAGCTGAACACCTTTTGTCATACCCACCCCCAGATTGCACCTGGAAGGACCCCTAACAAAGGTGAAAGGAAGATGTATCAAGCTAGACAGTGGGTTTCTCTGACCCAGAAATATTCTGTCCATGACATTTTCTTTCTTTGAGACAGATCCAATGGGAAATTGCAGCATATCCTGAGTTTAATCCTAATTCGGCTTTGCTTCTACAGTCCCATCGGAAATATGGCAAGAGCTTCATCATAGCTCCTTGGAATTTTGTCAAATGTTATTTAATATGAGATTCTTACAGAAGAACATTTTCTTCATCCAATAGCCTATGTTTTAAAGCCAAAGATATTTCTCTCATCTTTGTTCCAGTTTTCCACAACTGGCCATAGTAATGTAGGCAAAAAGCTTGTTTTGGACTTGAAAACAAAACGCAAATCCATTAGATTTCAGATTTTAGCCTTGGCTAATTTCTTTTATTCATAAACTTTGGGGAGAAGGATTTCATTTCATTGTATTACACATTCATTAACCATTAAGCCTATGGTAAAATACTTAAATCCCTCTCTTTCTAATTTTAGCATAAAACACTTTCATGTTTTGTACTTGCAACAACATTTCACTAAAATTCAGACAGATATTTTATCCCCATGATTCAGGAGTGAGGTAGACTTTCAAAATGAGAGCCACGCTGATGCCATTTCTAAATTAGCTGTCAGAATTTTAAAACCTACTTTAAAAAGAGACGAGTTGGTTCATTGAGGATGGTTACCATTTTTGCATTTGTTTAAAGAGACAAAATATTCCCTTTTCCTTTACTGATAAATACACAACTCACAGAAATTCAATGTGCTCAAAGGAGAATTAAGAGAATTTGCGTGAGATGTCCCAATATGAAAAGGAATTTGTTTATCATTTTAAACTTACAGTGGTCCAGTGATACTAGATAGCGATGGCTCTGGTTCGAAAACAAATGCGTGCCTTCCAGTCTGATCGGCACAATAACATACAAGAAATTTAATTATGTGTTTGCTCGGATCCAGAATATGGTTTAATTATTATGCCTGATAATGTGAACAAAGAGGCTCTGTTTAAGTAATCAGCAAAGTTTTAGGCTGGCTGGGTTTCCTGAAATGTTCTAAGACTGAGGAAAGATCCAATCATTAAGGATTTTCAATCTGTGAGATTTACTTTAAAGCTGTGCCTCTCAAATGAAGCCTAAGAACAGCTGTTGCATTAACAAGCTGAAATTTCTTCATTTCACAAGGTAAAAGGATGCTGAATAAATCACTTTTACTTATTTGGGCAGAACTAGTTGTAATCTGTGTGTGATGGCCATTGGACACTGAATAATATGTTAATGGTCTGCTATATCGCAGCGGGACTCTGACTTCAATACTGCCTCAGAAATCCCGCTGTGTGGTTCATTGAATGTGTTAGACTTGTAAATGAGTCTTAAGCTTGTCAGGCTGAATAAAATCAATGTATTATGGCAGCCGTCAACTTGGGCACTCAGAGACAAGCTCAAGAATATTGGCAAAACTTGCTGCTTGATAGTTAATGATCTTTACCCTTGAGTAATTGGCTGACATATGAACCTAGTTTACAGAGCAAATCTCAGTACAGTGTGAAACACTGTGGGTGCCAAACTATTATAATCATCCATGGCAAGAATTGTCACATAGATCAGTCATTCAGATGAATTGTAATGTAGGACATTGATTGAATATGGTCTGCTGTACATTTACAGGTGGCTTATAAATTATTGACAAGTAAAGATCTTAATATATGTGAATTAGAAATTTGTAAATTATTTGAAATTATTAAGAATTTGTCCAAAAGAGGTTCGCTCAAATTGAAATAGACTGCTTTATCAAACTATATATTCTCCTTTGCAACCTGAGTCTGAATCTACCACAGAATGAAGGGATGGAAACATTTTTCTCTCAATTTCCTAAGAAGGTTCATGTTAAATGGATTGGGAAAATCATTTCCTTAATGACTTTGGTCTGGGAGTAAAATTGCCCAAAGTTCAGGAATTTCACTCAGTGTGGATTTAGGATGGATGATACTGGAACTACCATTTCAATGTAATGAAAGGGACCTAACCAGAGCTCATGGTTGTGTTATGGTACTGAAGCAGAGAGAGAACTGCAGTCTGTGCCGTCTTTGTCCTCAGGGTGCAGTGACCACTGGATGAGACATTATTTGAAAAAAAACTCCATGGTGTGGGGACATAATGGATAAATTTCTGCCAAAGTACAGGTAACCAATTGACTTCCAGTATCTTGATGGGGAAATACCAGGCAGTGGTCAAGCCTCCCTTACAAGAAGAAAATTTTAATAACTAGGAAAGATTTGTCTTCTCCCTGGACAGGAGCTCATAGGTAGTTTATGTAAAGATCTAGGGCAGGCCATATTTCCACTGTGATGATCCATAAAGTCTATGCATGGTGCACCTGTTGTGATTTCCTCAAGAGCATATGAATGGGAAATTAGGCCAAGTCATCCTAGGAGCTACCATCAATGGGACCTCCCAGGACAATGTGGTCTTCATAAAACAGAGCTAGATTGGCTCGACACCAAGACTAGTCCATACTTTTCTTTAATATTCCATGACTATGACCCACAGGCCATTGGGCAGCGCCAGTCCCCATTGATCTCCCACCTAATCCTCCAATCTACCTCCTGACCTTTCAATGCCGCACCCCATCCCACAAATCGGGTGAGGTTGATAACATTTTGATGCTCAGTGGAGGGTCTGATCTCCAAACCTGACCCCTTATTTGAGATCCAAACTTCCACCTCACCCCAATATACAGCTATCCCAGTCATCACTGGTCTGTGTCTACAGGGTTTGGAGGATATTATTTCCCGCAGTAGAAGATTGCCCATGGTTTACGCAAGCAGGGAAGTTGACACACATACACAGACCATGTAACCTTGACACATAGGAGTGTGAGAACTCAGTTACAGGGAAAATCTGAGCCAATTGGAGAGCTCTCTTGCTTCAGCCTTCATCCACCATCACACGGTTAGGATCAAAAGACCTTCTTCTGCCTCATGCACCTTTGTCTTTGAGAGATCCTTGTTGGTCAACTCACTCTGAGGCTCATAACTTTCTCAGTCAGGCTTTCCTATTTACCAAAGTGGCTGGGGTACACTCATTGTACTTCAGTGGGCTAATCTTAGGGCACCAGGACCCTGGTCTTAACCTGCGTTGTGATCCTATTGTTAGCCATGTCCTTAAGTGGTTGTTCCAAATGGCCAGCACATGGTTGTTGATCTGCAAAATGATGAGTTAGTATTCAATGTTATTTCAACTCATTATTCAGAACATTAGAGTATGTATTATGATATTTACCCTGTGAGGACAATGACTGCCCCATTCTCCCACCCTTCTCCCTCCTGAATAATGTAGATGGGAGGCTGTAGTTGTATGTCCAGAATCATTAGAGTGGCAGAGGACTGCATGCTCCAACATGCTGTCTGTCAAGCTTTTTCTCCTATCATCTCCCTTCATTATGTTATTAATCAGTTTGAGATTGAAAATCCCTTGGTACCAACTCCCAACCAGAGACAGTAAAGTTACCAAATCATTCATGATAGCTCAATTCACTCATCCCAAACCCTTCAATGTTTCAAGCACTTTATTAAATTGCTGAGCATTCTCTGCTTCAGCGGAAATAATCCATATATCTCATGAGGTGTTGAGGAAGATTAATAATCCCATGGTGCAACCAAGTAATCAAACAAATCATGAAAGCATAGCCAGTTCCCTTGGATCATAAAATCCTTGCAAGTTTACAGGGACTAATTGGCTCAAGTCAATGGTCAGAAACTTAAAATTTATACTAAAGCTTTATTTATAATCTAGATGTAAGTAGCAGGGAATATAAATCCCATAAAGCTTTGTGTTCTTTACAGTGTTGATATTTTGCCACGCAATTGGCTTCAGGTTGTGTACAAACTACTACTGATACTGCAGAAATAATTGAACCCTTAAAATGAAATATAATTGAATTTCCACAAGAGAAATTCTCCATTGTGATCCTATCAGGGAATCGGAGAGAAAACAAAAGACAATGATGCAAATGCCTGAGGATTACTCACATATTTTCTGAAGATACTTGTTAAAGAGGTAGAGACATTGACTCTTAGATAGACACATGAATGACAGAGAAATGGGGGGCTATGCAGGAGGGAAGGGTTAGATAGATCTTAGAGCAGGATAAAGTGTCGGCACAACATTGTGGGCCGAAGGGCCTGTACTGTGCTGTAATGTTCTATGTTCTATGTAAAGGACCTCAAGGAAGTGCATTTGGCTTGCTGAAGGATCTCTGTGGAAGGAAAAGAATGTAACTCTGGCCTCCTCACCCTCAGTGTTAGCTCAGTTATGTATCTACTGAAGCCCGAACCTTGCTCAGCACATTCAGTGGGACAACTTATCTAATGTCCAGTCTGTTTCTACCTCATTACGATCTCTAGTTGTCTGCTTTGGTGCTGCAATGGCAAGTCCTCTCTTTATGACCTAGATACCACTGGCAATCTGTCATGCACATCTTGAGAGATCATCAATGGCCCTCACCCCACCATGCCAAAGGAAATGAATCAAGGCTATGGAAGTTCTGGAATAGAAAAGCCTGCTCTTTAAAGGAAAATCCTGACAAGTATCCTCAACCATAAAGTTGAATACTTTTTAGAGAAACTTGTGCTTGCATTGGAGGCAGAGCAGGGTTGGCGATGAGAGTGATTCCTGGGATAAGGGTGGATTTTGTATCTGGTGAGATCAATAGACTGGGTCTATACTCATGAAGTTTAAAGAATGAGGTGATCTCATTGAAACATATAAGGAGCAATACACAAAGGGGCTAGAGGAACTCAGCGGGTCTATCATCATCTATGGAGGGAAATGGACAGTTGACGTTTCAGGCTGAGACCCTTCATCTGGACTGGAAAGAAAGAGGGGATATCTCGTATAAAAAGGTGGAGGGAAGGGGTGGAGCAAAAGCTGGCAGGTGACAGGTGGATCCAGGTGAGGGGGGGGTGGGGTTGACAGCAATGATGGAATGTTACTTTCACTAATTCACAGAATGAGGGCCAGAACATATTATCTATCCTTAAATGATCTCATTAGGTGGTAATGGACATGGACATGGACATTGCCTGACAATTATGTGGAACTAATTTTACTTGTCACTTAATGATCTAGGCACGTTAATGTGTTGGATTCATGCAAGGGCTGCTTCATTATCTGAGCAATTTGGGAAAGAAAAACAATTACAATGTAAAACAGGCAGCAAATTCCAGGTGAGCACATTTTGTGGTTCTAATGGAGACCCACAACGTCACCAAGTGTTTAAAGAAGTCTCTCTTTTGAAATTGTCACAATTTGTTCATTTAAGTGCCATCATGTAAATTAGCAATTTTGTTTAAACAATATAAGGGACACACAAATTCATGAAAGTTAACTTTGCCATTAAACTGACTTGAAATAAAATTCTACCCACTGGTTATTTGGATTTATCTTTTAATTGTTCACAAAATGATCAATAAGTACTTTGAGATGCAATTTTAATTTCCTTGATTTGGACACTATAGTGAATATATTATCAGATGACTACAAGGTATAAATTATTGAACTGTTCCATCTGTGCAATCAGAGTAAGGAAGCAATACTGGATTTTGTTTTTGTCACTTCGTAACTGAATGTGAGCAGACTCATGGGAGGAAAGCTCATGGACCAATTTGGTTTCCTGTCGACCTGACCACGTAAAGTTTCATTTAGCCTTTAGCGTGCTAAAGACATTGTACGGAGCTGTAATGGGTACCAAGGGAAAGCTTCAAATTTTAAGTGACATTTTATGACCCGAACAGTGTGAAATACACAACAGCTGACTAGAAGAAAACATTAAGGCATTTCATTTCTTTTTACCCAAAAGTTAATCAAAAATTGACAAGGAGACATTTATGTGCTTTGGTTTCAGATTGGATATTGAATTACATAATTCCCTGCGGTAGAAACAGAGGCCATTTTATTAGTATCCTGTAACACCAGTTCTTCACAATTAACCTACCTTATGTAAAATCTTGCTTCAGTTGATGCATGGAAACTTGTCCTACAGAGCCTTATAAAGTCAAATCTATCAGCAAACCGTTGTTTTACAAGTGACATGCTTTCTCCTTCGGTATTTCATTCTGATGTAATGCCTGGATTCATTTAACATCTGTTATTTGTAAAAAGAACTAGAGGTCATCCCACCAGTGAAGTTTTGTGTTTGACCATATTGAGGTACATTAAAGCCATGTGGGAAGGATATATCATTGGTCAATTTGCCACCAATGCTAAATACCTGGGTAGTGACTATTACAATTATTGTTGTTTGATCTGAATATATGTGAAAAATTAATCCTTCAAAGATCTGAATCTAAAATTCATGTCTATGAGTAGGAGTTAGTACCAAAATAATTAATGCACTTGATTTGTTATTACAATGTGTTGTGTTCATGTGAGATGAGGGAAATCCAAATTGGAGAGCTGTACTTTATAAAGTTGATAAGAAATAGGAAACATGAAAAGTTTGCTTTGAAAACCTGAGTGAAGCTCCAAGACTGTCATATGTTGTCCTAACACTGCTTTCCAATCCCTGAGCTGGGTCCAGTAGTGCTACAGTGTCCCCATTTTTTTCCAGTTTTAAGGTGAGGTCCATGCCTTTTACATGCTTGAGGAGCCCTGGGAGAAGGAAGGAGATAGCACTTGGAGATGCTATCAATAAAGAGATACGATTTTCAAACTGGACCTATGAATTATTTATTAAGTATATCTGCATTCTAGAGAAAGTGAATGATGTGGAGTCTAAAATCAGAAGTAAAATCTTCATATAAGTGAAAATATTTTTAACCATAGAATCCATATCTGACATAATTGAAATTGAACAGTCATAAATTTAACACCCACCATTAATAATGTTTCATCTTCCAAATAACCAGAGGACAAATGAAGATAAAAGTATTCAATGCTGCATACTGTTAGCATCCAGAAGGATCCAAAGGGTATTGAAAGCAGATTCAATAGCAGCTTTTATTGATTGAATATATATTTGCAAAGGATAAATTTGTAAGTCCATAGGGAAAGGGAAAGGAGTGGGATTAATTAGATGGCTCTTTCGAACAGATGGCATGGGTATTGTGAGCTTTATGGCCTCTTTCTGTGCTGTCATTATGAATTGCCAGCCTGTGTGTGAACCCCCTAATACTCCTACAATGTGCAACCTCAAAACTAATGAAGAGGCTTTGCAGACCCCAGCAGATCTGTTATTAACCGAGGCTTGAACCTATAAAGTATTGCTGCACTCATCTGATTTGCCAATATAAATTGAGGGTGTATCAGAAGAGCAGATAGGCTGACATCTGACATTCAGGGTACAACTACATTGTGGAAGTGTACTGTAGCATACTAGCATCACACATAGAAAAGACTTCAATGCATCCCATCTAATGAGCAGGAATCCAACAATGCTAAGATTAAAACTGTGAATTTGCCAATTTCTTGCCTTGGAAATGTATTATCCTCATTAAATTTTTATACCTTTCCTCTGAATTCCAGACAATGAAGCAAAGGATTAATTAATCATGCCAAAGAAAGGAATCTATTCATTATTTGCATATTTTTAAGTTTCGACTCTACTTGGCCAGAATGAAATTAGTTCTTCTGTTAAATTTATTGAACTCACTAAATCTTATCATGGCAGCTGGAAATTTAAATTCAAGTTAAATCATATTTTAAAAAAACAGATCGTACCAAGAATGGTTACCATGAATCTTTTGTATTGCCCTAAATGTCCATCAGCAAATCCAACCTATGTGAACCTCTGGAAACACGGCAACATGATTAACTTTAGTGCTGTAGAATTAGCCCAGCAAGTTCAGGGCCAATTAAGCATTGGCAAGAAATGCAGGCTGAGCTGGTGATGACCATGTCATG
Source organism: Pristis pectinata (assembly GCF_009764475.1). NCBI lineage: Eukaryota > Metazoa > Chordata > Chondrichthyes > Rhinopristiformes > Pristidae > Pristis > Pristis pectinata. The sequence continues at coordinate 85,428,812 of NC_067412.1, forward strand.
TGAATATGTAAATAAAATTATTGAAAGAAACTAATAATGCCTGGTGGTGGAATGGAGGGACAACAAGCAACATGGATTCTAAAATGATGATGCAACAATTAAGTCAAAAATCTGAGATTTAAAGAAGTATTCTCTCCCTGTGGAGTACTAACCTCACATAGGGCTGGTGTATAGTTTTGTCGCTGGGTCCGAAGATAAAAAGGGAACTTTGGCTATGTTGCATTGTAAGTTATTTATTTTGATTCTTAAATTTTGGGTGAACATCAATCTGTTTCATTCTGGAGCTGAATCTGTTTATCATTCCACTTTTAAATACAATAGCCTTTTTCCTTTCCAAAAAATCTCAATTAACCAAGATTTTCCCATTTTCTTTCCTAAAACAGTTACATTTAAAATTAATTAATGGGAACAGTTTGCTCAAAACAGATAACAATGTTTATTATTTTGTTCTTTTAAAAATTCTTATTTCCAAATTTTAAGACATGCAAATACGAAGATCATATGACATGGGGTCTCAATGCCAGGAAGTTCTTAATTAGTTTTCATTGTCTCTCATTGAACATAGAGAGGTCATTTGTTCTATCGTGCCCGATTTCAGCTGAAAAAGATTTCATAATCAACCTAATTCTCTCTGTCACCACAGACCTAGAAGTGTTTCTTTAACCAATTCTGTGTTGGAAGTTATTGCTGAATCCACTTCCATCACTTCTTCGGGCAGTAAACTCTAGATCATAATAACTCACTGAATAAAAATATTTCTCTGACTTCTTGTTTTTCTGGCAAATTATTCCTGATCACCTGCCAGTTGAAACCGTTTTTTTCTTAGTTATTCTCATGCTTTCTCACAACATAGAAGGAGGCCATTTGGCCCATTGAGGGTCAGCTGGTTCTCAGATCAGTCCCATTGCCCCACTCACTTTTCTATAACCTATTCTGTCTCAAATGTTCAGCAACTGCACCCCCACCCCCCCCCCCCCCACAACCCCAGTTTTCCTGTCACCCACCTACAATAGGAGCAAAAAGATAATTAATCTACCAGGGACATGGGAGGAAACCAGAGCACCTAGGGGAAAACTCACACAGTCACAGAGAGCCCACATAGACAGCACCTGAAGTCAGGATTGAACTCAAGCTACAGGAACAGCAGCAGCAACTGCTGCACCTCATTGCTGCCCTCAATTCCATTAAAACCCCTTATAATCTTGAACATTAAAAATAAGTCTTCCCTTAACTTTTTCTGTTTGAGGGAGAAAGATCCAAGGTTATTTAATTTCATCCATTGTAACTTTCTGGTAAATCCCCTCCATGTATTCTCTGAGGCATTCCCTAACCTAACCCTAAACCTAACCCTGATGTCTGATGGTCAGAACTAGACGCAACACTCCAAGTAAGATGTAAGAAACAAAGGACTGCAGATGCTGGGATATCTGGATGAAAAACACTATGATGCTGGAGGAACTCAGCAGGCCAGGCAGCATCTGAAGAAGGGCCCTGTCCCGAAATGTAGACCGCCTGCTTTTCTCCACGGATGCTGCCTGTCCTGCTGAGTTCCTCTAGCATCATAGTGTTTTCATCCAAATAAGATGTCTAAAATTTCAAGATAGTCTTCTTGCTGTTGTTCTCTGTGCCAATACTTATAAAGTTAATGATCTTATTTGATTATTTTATCAACTTGTCTTGGTCCTTTAAAAATTGAACATATAAATACATCCTTGTGCCTGCAAATTCTTAAAAATGTTATCAGCGAATTCATACTGCCTCTCTTCAATCTTCCTCCAAAATGAATCACTTCGCATTTCACTGTGTTAAAGCCCCGTATCTGCAAAGAAAGTTATCTGTCCTAAAGTCTGTTATCCTCCAAACTATTTCTTACATTTCCAAGTTCTGCATTATCTGCAAACTTTGAAATTGGTTCCCCTATATTGAAGAATAGGTCATTCGTAGATATCAGAGAGAGCAGAGAGACAAATACTTCAAGATATCACTTCTCTCCACAACTCTCTGCTTTCTGTGTCATAGTTTTGTATCTATGCACAGACTGTTCCTTTAACTCCATAGACTAACTTTGCAGGCAAATTTACTATGAGGTACAATAAAATTAATTTTGAAAGTCTGTATATACATAATAACTGTACTTCCTACATAAGACCTCTGAATTATTTCATTGTAGAACTCTGTAGTGTTTCAATGTGTGTAAACATTCTATGATCCTATTGAACACAGAATAATGTGTGTACCAGCATTGGAATAATACTTGCCTGGCAACAATGCTGAACTTCACTCTAACAATGCCTATGCTGGAACAGAGCTATTCTCTGAATTAATGGGAATCTGTTCAAGCTGTAGTGCATACACTGCAGAACCAATGTCACCCAATCTCTCTAATTCTCTTGGATGCCTGCAGAGGACCACGGTGTTTGTGCACATTCAGAGGGCAAGTTCTGAAACATAACCACCTCTTTCATGAGCATGAGAGAGGTTGGGAATTCAAAATCTGCAAGATAAAGGTCCTCTGTCAATCTGTCCTCGTTGGACAACTTGACCCCCAACAATAAAGCTTCGGAGTGAGACCCTGAATAACATTTCCCATATCTTGAGAGTCACCGCTCAGGAAAGGCAACTTTCTATGGTAAAATTTACTACCAACTTCAATGCGCCTTTTGCTCCTGGAGGAGAAAGTATGTGACAATCTAGACATCAAACCAAATACAAAATGCATAGTCCGCTAGGTAACAGTGATTCCCCCTAATATGCTTCTGAGACTTGGACTACCTACATCAGGCATCTCAAGGCACGGGAAAGATACCAGCAATGCTATCACTGTGGTTTCATAGTTTGGAAGTTCTTTCGGAGAATGAGGAACTAGGATTGTCGTGTCTATACCATGAAGAGCAAAAAGTTAGATTTCTGTGTAGAAGTGTTGATTAACAACCAATGCATTGACATGTAAATTGATAATGTCACGGACTGCTCAATAATGCATAAAGGTAATTACTCTAGCAAGTTCAGTGAAATACTCTGAATGAGGCTTTCCAGACATGCAACAATGGGTGCAGCTACCCATCATTATAAAAAGAGACTAGTTTTAATGGCAAAGGATCGCCTGAGACAACACAAGCTGAGAGGAAGAACATTTCAAGTCCTATGTTCAAAGACATTACTACTTGCATAACAAAGTACTATGTGAGGATTTAGATCAGGCTAAATGAAACCCAACTATTGCAAGCCCTGACCAGATCCCTGCGATCTAAATAGTCAAGGTGGGAAGAAACTGAATAGACTAGAACAAAGTGGAGAACTTGTGAATCCTGATCATGTAAGTGGTCCAAGTGATTGTGCCAAAAGCAAACAAAATGGTGCTGCTGTGCGGAGACTACAAACCCGCAGTAAATCAAGCTGTAAATGATGACTGTGAAATAATTGCAGTCAGTAATGATAATCAGCAGTGCCTGACCATCAACACACACAATGGCTATACTCTTACATGGTGACCCTATATGGCTATGTCATCATAAAAAATCTTTAAATCTGTAATGGATAAAATTTTGCAAAGATTGGATCATTGCTTGGCTAACCAAGATGATCTGTTGGTCATCAGGAGTACAAGAGGAAACCTTCTGATTTTGGAGGAAGTGTTCAGGAGAAGTTGGCAGCTTTGAACCTTATTCAACCAAATTTGGCTTCTACATTTAATCAAAAGAGATTAAGACTGAAAACTAGGTAATTGACTAGATTTCAATTTGTTGTCATTTAGAAGGGAAAAACAGCTATAATTATGTGAGATATGCATATTGTAAATTACTTGCACTTCACTGTTGAGAGTGCAAAAGGTGTACAAACAGAAATATCCTCCTTCAACAGGTGAGCATTAGCGACATCTGTGTGGTCACATTGTGATCCTGTTGGACGGGAGTCATGAGGTGTGCCTGTTGTGTAATAATGTACACTGAATGGAAAACAGTCTGTAGCAAGAGCCTGAAGACTCCACATGTATATAAGCTAAGTGTTGTGTCTTGCAAATAAACCACTAACTCTTTTGGTGTAAAGACTTTGTGTGTTGATATTAGATATCTCATGACTCAGGCTCCATATCTCATCTTAGTATTCAGTGGCTGGCCCCCTAAACCTGAGACAATACCCTTGAGTTACAATTTTCTTTATGGGGAAATATTCTCACAGCTTTCCTGTTTACTTTTATCTTGTCAATTTGTTCTAACTTTTGCTGCTACCTAGGCATTATCCACTTCTCTTGTGAAGACAATTACAGTCCTCAGCCTGATGCTCGTCCTCCACATGAGATTCTCTTTTTAAGCCTTTAATCAGTCCCACCCTTGCCTTTTCCATCTCTTCATCTTTTTCCATTGGTTTGTGTTATCCATGTCTCTTCACTCAGACCTCTCTTTGGCTCATTACTGACTTTTCCTGCCATCCACCGTGCTTCGTCTATTCTGTATCTTGATGAACAGTACTAAATGTACAACTGGCAAAACTATTAATCAATCCACTGTATCACCCTCTGAATCACTGAATGACTTCCTGCAACATGACTAGGCAAACAATTGTTAATGAAAATAAATTCAGGCAATTTATGAATGGTTGTTGCAGTTCTGAACTTAGATGTCACTGAAACAGAATGTCTAACTTATCATTCAAGGATTTTTTCAATAGTTCAAAATTGGCATATGAGAATCTGCAATACTTACTATTCATAAGTACCAGCCACTTCTAATCACATTTATACAAGCCTTGCTTATTAAATAACATGAAATCTGCAGTTGGTCAGAGCATATATCAGTATAACTACTAGGATGTGTCCAGTTCTAACTCTTCCAGTTGGCAGAAGGTCAGTCCTATAAAACTCTGGTTGGTAAGAAGTGCCTCACTGATGGGTTTGCAGGCATCTGCAACCATTTCTAAGCAATGAGAACAAGGTTGAAGATTATGACGAGATGCACAGCACCCTCAATTTTCCTGGGTCAAAGATCACTTAGCAATACATTTCAACTCATTCTCATCAGTGCATGCCTTCATACATTTCACAGGGCTTAAAAAAAGCAAAAGAACAAGCTGCTGGAGGGATTCAGTGAATCGAGCAGCATTTGTGGGGGAAATGAATTGTTGACGTTTTGGGTCAAGACTCTGCATCAGGATTTCACAAAGCTTGCTCCTTATAATGTAAAAATGTCCATCTACTTCTGGGAAAGCACATCTAATCATGATACAGCAAGAAAAATATTCTGTTTCTTTATTTAAGACTCTCCACAACTTTTGAACACGTCTGAGGAGTCTTCACCACACAAGAAACATTTATTTTTGTTATTGATCCCTGAGGTGGTTTGGTAATTGATAAATGAATTGGCAAATTGATGTATGAATAAACTGGTGTGGCTTTACTGGGAGAGCTTTTCTAATGTTCCTAATACGAATGCATTGTCTTACATGCATGATAGACAAGAGGTGATTGGGCCTGTTAGAATTTTTTTTAAGATTGGGATCCAGAGAAATTTCTTTACTTGGAGGATCATTAATCTTTGGAATTGTTTGCTTCAGGGGGCTGTGGTTGCTCAGTTGTTGATGATTGTCAAAATGAATCAATTTTTTGATTCCAAGTGAATAAGAGGCTATCAAACTGATCCTAATGAATATTTGGAATATTCCCACTGTAAGAGGAGGATTTAGTTGGTATATGTAGGTACCAACAAATAGAGAGGTTGGTGAAATAGGTCCCAGTACAATGTGCTGGACATCAAATTAAGAAGCAGAAGCTCAAATATGATAACTGTATGGCCTTAAAAGAAGCACCTGGCACTTATGAACAATAATGGTTAGATAGTGGATGAGATGGTTTTAATTTTCCAAATTTCCCTCGATTCAGGAAAAGTTGGATTAGATTAGAAAATTGCAAATGTAACTCTTTATTTGAAAAGGGAGGGAGACAGAAATCAAGAAACTACATGCCAGTTAGCTTAATATTTGTCAAAGAGAAAAATTTGGAAACTATTATAGATGTTGCAGCAGGACATTTAGAAAAACTCATGATAATGAGGCAAAGTCAACATAGTCTTGTGGAAGAGAAAATACATTTGGCCAATTTATTAGAGTTCTTTGAAGAAGTAACATGTTGTGAATTAAGGAGAATGGGTGAGTGTATTATACCAAGATTTCCAGAAGGTATTCGATAAGATGCCACATCAAAGGTTATTGCAAAAAGTAAAGACTTATGATTAGAGGATTGGCTGGTGAGGAATAAATGGAGAAGGATTAAATGGATCATTTTCTGGTTGTCACGATAAAACAAGTAATGTGCCACAGCATTCAGCACTGGGGTCTCACCTTCTTACAATTTAAGTAAGTGACTTGGAAGAAGGCACAACAGGAACTTTGCTAAAGTTGCTGATGACATGAAGATAGGTAGGAAAGTAAACTGAGAATATGATACTAGGAGACTACAAATGATATAGATAGCTTAAGTGAATGGAAAAAGATCTGGCAAATGAAGTATGATGTGGTAGAATCTGATATCATTCATTTTGGAAGAAAAAAGTATACTGTCTAAATATTGAGTGATCGAAGAACTCTGAGATCCAGAGGGTCTGAGTATCCAAGTACACGATTCACAAAAGACTAGTATGCAGATGCAACAAATATTTAAGAAAGCTGACATAATATCATTGTTTATTGATAGGGGAGCTGAAATCAAAATTAAGGAGGTTAAGCTTCTTTTATATAGGGCATTGATGATATCATATATGGATATTGTGTACAGTATTGGTCTACTTATTCAAGGAAGAATGTCAATGTGTCAGAAGCACTTCAGAGGTGTATACGACTAACATCTGGAAAGAGCAGATGAATTATGAGGAAAGGCTGGACAGGCTAGACTTGTACCCCATGGTACTTAAGAAGAGTGAGAGGGGACAAGAGGGGACAAATAAGATCCTGAGAGGGATCTAGATAGAGTGAATGTGGAGAGGAAATTTGCTCTTGTGTGAATATCTAGTATAAAGAGGAATAAGTGGTCATCCATTTAACACAGAGATGAGGTGATACTTCTTCTCTCAGCGTTTTATGAGTCTTAGGAAATTTCTTCCCAAAAGGTTGGTGGAAGTAGTGCCTTTAAATATTTTTAAGACAGAGGTAAATGAATACTTAATAAGTAAGGGGGTGAAAGGTTATTATGGCTAGACAGAAATGTGGAGTTGAGGTTATAATCTGATCAGCCATGATCTTATTAAATGCCAGATCAAACTTGAGGGGCTGAGTGGCCTTCTCCTGCTCCTATTTCATTTATTTGTATGCTTCACATATAGCAACTCTTAAAATAGGTTTTCTTTAATTAAACTGACTTGACTTTGCCCCAATTTGCCAAGCCAAAGGAGTCCAAAGATGCTAAGTAATCCCACTACGTACAATAATATCCTTCGCCTGTACATTCTTATAGTGAAAATAATGAACTTTAAAACTGGAGACACGAGAGACTGCAGATGCTGGAAATCTGGAGCAACACACAAAGGAGCTGGAGGAACTCGGCAGGTCAGGCAGCATCTATGGAGGGAAATGGACAATTTTAAAAATGGGTCTGCTTCTTGGATAATGCCAAGTTCAAGCATTCAAATGATCTCTTCAGTTAATCAGGTCACATTAAGAGTGCACAGTTTTTTTTAAATGGTGAATTTGCCTTCAGATTCAATGCTTCTGGTCAATGGTGACTTCAAGGATGCTGATGTTAGTGATGGTAATACTACAATGGTTGGAATCTCTCTTGTTATTGTCCAGCACTACTGAGGCACAACTCTTAATGGCCACTTGTCAGCTCATGCCTGAGTGTTGTCTAGACGCAGCTGCACACAGACATGTTCTGTTTCATTTGCTGAGGATTTGTGAATGGAATTTGTGATAGGTTGAGTGAACTAGGGCTTCTCTTTGGAGGGAAGGAGGATGAGAGGTGCCTTGATAGAGGTCTACAAGATGATAAGAGGCATAGATCAAGTGGACAATCAGAGACTTTTTCCCAGGTCGACAATGACTAACATGAGGGGGCATAATTTTAAAGTGATTGGAGGAAGATATAAGGGGGATGTCGGGGTAAGTTTTTTACACAGAGGGTGGTGGGTGTGTGGAACGCACTGCTGGCAGAGGTTGTGGGGGCAGATACATTAGGAACATTTAAGGGACTCTTAGATAGACACATGAATGACAGAGAAATAGAGGGCTATGTGGGAGGGAAGGGTTAGATAGATCTTAGAGCAGGATAAAATGTCAGCACAACATTGTGGGCCGAAGGGCCTGTACCGTGCTGTAATGTTCTATGTTCTAATTGAGCATTGTGCAATCATTAGTAAACATCCTTATTGCTGATCTTACAGTGGAATAAAGTTCACTGATGAAGCAACTGGTTGGGCTTGGGACACTGTCTTTAGCAATATCTGCAGTACAGTCATGGAGCTGGGGTGCTATATCATCTTCCTTTGTTTCAGGTACGACTCAAGCCATTGGAATATTTTCTCTTTGATGCCCATTGACTTCTGTTTTACTAGGGCACCTTAGTACCACACATGATCAACTCCTGACTTGATAACATTGCAGTTATTCTCACTCCATCTCTAGAATTCAGCTCATTGGTCCATGTTTGGATCAAGATTGTGGAGACAAGAGGTGCTGAGTATGGGTGAGTAGGTTTTTGCAGAGTAAGTGTTACTTGATTGCAATGTTGATGACATTTTCGATCACTCTGCTGATGATTGAGAGTATTCCATTTGTGTGGTAAACAGCCAGATTGGATTTGTCCTGCTTCTTGTGAACAAGAAACCTTGATCAATTTTCCATGTTGTCGAGTAAGTGCCAGTGTTGAAATCGTACTGGAACAACTTGGCTAGAGATGATCATAGCTCACGAGCACAGGACTTCAGTACTACAGCCACAAGCTTGCCTGGTCCCATGAGTGTGGTGATAAGCCACAAAATGAATGATGGGCAAGAGAAGTCTCAGAAGGAGAAAATGTAATTCAGCACAAATTGAAAATGAAGCACTTGGAGTAGTGATTGGACTCAAGATATTCCATCAGTTTTTACTAGACTGATCCTCTATCCTAGTAACCAATTATATTAGTAATATTAGGTTCCTAATGTTTGCAATCTACTATGCAACCTCAAAAATGCAAAAATGGACAATGCTTCTATTACAGTACCACTATACAATCAATTACAGGGGTTCCAAGCTGAAAGCTATTCTGGATACCTTGCTGTGGCTATTGCATGAGATCTCAGAGGTTGGAAGTTAAAATATGATCCACACATTAAGGATGGTCAATGAGGAATTTCCAACAACTGCATCTGAAATCACTGACAAGAAGCCCAGAAAGGCTCAGTGTTTCCAGTGTCACTGAACAGACACTGTAAAAATGGACAGAATTTGATCAGTGTATTGACGAGGAGCTGAATCCTTTTCACACACAGAGTGACTTATCATTTGATCAGGGGTGCATTAAGTGGAATCATAGAGCAGTAATATCGATTACCCTGCCAAATGTCATACTGAATGCAGGGGAAGAGTCATAATGAAAGCAATTGCAAGCAGTGTTATTTACTGCTCTGTTTGGATAGTAACCTTGAACTTCTGGTAAACTAACACAACATTTGTCAAAATGGCAGGAACCAAACTCCACTGCAGTTATGATCATAGTTAACCAGACGATTCCAGTGAATACACGTAGACCTGGAGACACATGGGATACATGGTGACTTGGTAGATTGGATTCAAAATTGGCTTGGCCATTGAAGACAGAGGGTAGTGGTGGAGAGGTGCTATTCTGACTGGAGGTCTATGACCAGTGGTGTTCCACAAGGATCATTGCTGGGAACTGTTGTTTCTGATGATTTGGACAAAAATGTAGGTGGGGCTGATTCATAAATTTCCAGATTATATGAAAATTGGTGGAGTTGTAGGTAGTGAGGAAGGTTGTCAAAGGATTCAGCAGGATATAAACCAGTTGGAAATATGGCCAGAGAAATGGCAGATGGAGTTTTTCTGGACAAGTGTGAGATGTTGCTCTTTGGGAGGTCAAATGTAAGAGGAAGGTATACAGTAAATGGCAGGGCCCTTAGGAACATTGATGTACAGAGAGATCTTGAGTGCAAGTCCAGAGCTCCCTGAAAGTGGCAATACAAGTAAATAGGGTAGTAAAGAAAGTGTATGACATACTTGCCTTCATCGGTCAGGGTGTTGAGTATAAAAGTAGGGAAGTCATGTTGCAGTTATATAAAACTTTGGTCAGGCCACACTTGGAGTATTGCGTGCATTTCTGGTTGCCGCATTATAAGAAAGATGTGGAGACTTTGGAGGGGGTGCAGAAAGGTTCACCACGACACTACGTGGAATAGAGAGTTTTAGATATAAGGAGAGGTTGGACAAAATTGGATTATTTTCTCTGGGGCATCGGCGACTAAGGGGCAACCTGATAGAATATATAAAATTATGAGAGGCATAAATAGTCAAAGTCTTTGTCCCAGGGTGGAAATATCAAATAATTTTAAAGTGAGAGGGGGAAAGTTTAAAGGAGGTTTTACATAGAGGGTGGTAGATGCCTGGAATGCACTGCCAAGGGAGGTAGGGGAAGCAGATACAATATTAATGTGTAAGAGGCATTTGGATCTGCACATGAACAGGCATAGAGAGATATAGACCTTGTGCAGGCAGATGGGATTAGTTAGATTGGCATGGTCAGGATAGACATCATGGGCCAAAGGGCTTGCTCCTGTGCTGTACTGTCGTACGTTCTATGTTCTTATATTAAGCCTTGAATAGATGAACATTATTTATACTTCCCATTTGGTTTTGAATAATAGACCCATAAAATAACATTGGGACATGCTTCTGGGTATTTTGCTTTCTCTCAGCTATTCCTTTATGTGTTTATAAATTTCAAAACTATTGTAAAGGTTTTGAATTTCTGCATCACATTACATTGAAACGTAGGAACTGGATTAGCTAGTCAGCTATTGACAAAATCCTGCTATTCAACTAGATCATCGCTGATATCGATCAGCTCCATCTACCTGCACACTTTGTTTTACTAATCTAATCTAAACTAAGATTGTGGCGAGAATAGAAAGTAGTCAAACCACCCACTGAGGGTCAGAGTTAAGGGTAGGTCCCGCATCTGCCAGAATTCTACCAAGTTTACCAAGTTTACCCTGGCCACCTGACTGCTGCCAATGGATGATCTGAGATTTGCTTAGACAAAGCACCAGATCCTGAATACTTGAATTTATAATAAGATTGATTCTGTGCTCCCATGCTTTTTGTGAAGAGCGGCAACTGGAGGAAACCCATGGATGGCAAAGTCCATAACTTTCTGAAAGTGCTTGCCTTGGACATTATTCTGCAGTAGGAATTCAACAACTCAAAATTGTCCCTATAATCTCACTGCAAATCAGAGTATCTGAAGCCCTTTCACAGAACCGCTTACTGTTTGGAGTAGTGCTCATCCAATGTGATCAAAGGTGTTAGTAGCTCTCAATTTACATTTATTGGTTAATGAAGCACTTATTCACTAGTAATCAGGGAGATTTCCTTGTTCTTTTACAAATAATTCAATGGGATCTTTTTAACATGTATTTGAAAAGGCAGACAGGGCCTCAGTCTAAGAGGGACAGTACCCCTACCTACCTAAAGTTCCCTTAGCTCAACCTATGTTCATATGCTAATTGTTATCATGTATGCTAATCATATGCATATTGTTAATTTCTGTGTGAACTCTGATAACAATCTAACAGCCCAGATTAAAATAATTTTCAAATAAATGCTATGTGCAGAACACTACAGAGGTAATTAATTTCCCTGCTGCTTTTTTGGACTCCTGCTTCTCCTGGGCCCACAGCGAAAAATGAAACAAACAGCTGTTAGGAACATAGTTTTGGGGCCCTCATTTCACCTAGTCCTGTCTTCACCTAGCTGGAGATCCACTATACCTTCCAGAGTTAAAATCGCAATGGAGTCTTGCATACAGTACCGAGACCTGGCATGTGATATAAGACCCCAGCAACTTCAGGCACATGTTCATGTTAACTGCACAACTGGTTAGATTGAATTTGGGATCCATCAGTCTCTAGCATGGGCAGGTAACGTGGATGAGTTAAATCCACTGTCGTCAAGTTTCTGCCAAGTACTTAAGAAAAAAGTCTTATGGTTGAAATTCATTTGATATCAACATAAAGTGCAAATGAATTCTTTCACTGTTTCAGCATCAGTTGGTGCCTTTGTAATTTCAATTTCTGATCTTGCGATATCCCATTTGCAGCCAGCTGTACAGAATAGATACTTCCCACTGTAAAGGACTTCACAACATGGCATGTATTGAATGAGTTAGAACAGGACCATGACTGATGTTATTAATTAGTGCAAACTGTCTGAGCATAAAATGAGTTAGAGATAAAACATGTGGTTATTTTACTTGGTCTTTGAACTCTCAAATTAATAAGGACAACCTCATAATCCTTGACAGCAAGACAGGAGAAAAAGATCATTAAAAAACAAATATCTTGTATAAGTGATATATAAAGTGCTGGACCCCATAAAACTAATTGCTATCTATAAAAACAAACTCAAATTAATTTCAGCTGTGTTACTCATACCAATCAATAAAGGCCATCACTTCATGCACCTTGAAAATTGAAAACTAAAATCCAAACAGTCACGAAGCTTAACCCTTTCACGACATCACCACAACTTCCAGTTACGTCGCTCACAATGCAAGTAAAAGTCCAAAAACTTTTAACAAGAGCAACATCAATAAAGGGGCAGAAAACTTGGTAAAAGAGGGATATTATAAAGTATATCTGAATCAAGTATAAAGGCGCAGGGGATTAGAGAGGAAATTACAGATCCTGAGAGCAAGGCAGCTGAAACATACCTCCCAATGATGGATCATTTACATTGGGAATTTGCAAGATGTCAGAAATGGAGGACAGCAGAGATGCAGCAGGTTTGTAGGATTTGTTGAAAAGGTAGAAAAGGGCAAGTCCATGGAGGAATTTGAAAAAAGAATATTAAAACTGAAGTTTTCTTGAATCAGGAGGCTAAGTAGATCAATGAGTATGGGTCTAATGAGTGAATAAGATTTAGAATAAGTTGAGGTATGTAAGGACAAGAGTAGAAACCTAATTTGCTGTCTTTTGGAAGATCAAGCACATGGGTCCTCAGGGTTATGGGACAAATGTGAGACTGTATGTTCAGTAACTCATTTTATACATCGATGAATAATTTTTGAGTAGATAGGGCTTGGGCACATATTTACTCCCTTTTGCACAATACCTTTAAGCTTAGGCAGCAGAACTGTAGATGAGTGCAAGATTGTGCAGGATAAAATGGGAAACCAAAGGAGACTCCAGGAATAAGCAAGTCTTGAGGTAACAGCTGCAGATGCGGTGAGGAAGGGTGGGGTTGAATGATACTGTGGAGATGAAAGTAGGAACTCCTGGAGTACGGAACAAATAATCAAAAGGTCAACCTAGGATGAAACACAAACCAATGTCAGTAACAGTCCAGCTCAGCTTCAGTGATAGCTACAGAATTGAATTTTTGGAGAGCACTGAAGACAATGGCTTCAATGTTTCCAGTAACTGGAGAAAATTTCAGCTCATCCAATGCTGGAAGTCAATCAAACAGTTGTAATAAATCAGAGCCAGTTGAGGGGTCCAATGAGATGAGATGAGATAGATCTGAGTGAGATTCAGATTCAGATTAGTTTATTATCATATATGCCAGGGTTGAATGAAATTCTTTGCTCGTGTGAAGCTCACAGAGTAAACAGTGTATATGGTAATGGTAATAACAAATACAAAAATAAATACAGCGATGAGCGCAAAACAACAGAATGGTGCAAAGATTGTAGTGCAATCTGAAAAGTAGTGCTAAAAGAAATGCTGAAGTGACAATAACAGAATTAATATCGGAGGTGGAATTTAAGTCTGAGAACATGGCTGCACTGCCAGGAAGTGGGGTGTGAAAGAGGTGATCAGCTTTTATGTGGAGCCTGATATAATTTTGAATGATAACCATCAAGTAGTAGCCAGTGCATGAGAAATAGAGACACAAGAAATTCTACAGATGCTGGAATCTGGAGCAATACACAAAATGTGCTGGAGGAACTCAGCAGGTCAGGCAGCATCCATGGAGGGAAATAAACAGTCAACGTTTCGGGCCAAGACCCTTCATCAGGACTGTAAAGGAAGAGGGCAGAACCCAGAATAAGAAGGTGGGGGGAGGGGGAGGAGCACACGCAGGCAAGTGATAGGTGAGTTCAGGTGATAGGCAAGTCCGGGCGAGAGGGGGAAGGTGGGTGGTTGGGGGAGGGGGGAAGATGTAATAAACTGAGAGGTGATAGGTAGAAGAGGCAAAGGGCTGAAGAAGAAGGAATCCGGTAGGAGAGGGCAGTGGACCATGGAATAAAGGATGGGGGAGGGGAGGAGAGGAGATAGGCAAGTCATCAAGGCAAGGGAAGGGAAGGGAGCCACAGGAATAAGAGAAGTCAAAGGGAGTGGGGGGGGGGGGAGGAAGGGGTGGGGTTAGCGAAAGATAGAGAAATCTATGTTGATGCCATCAGAAATAAAAGAGGCTGGGGTTAAAAGCAACAGTGTGAGCATGGAAAAAGAAGCACATTGTAGGTGATTCTCTGGCTGCAGTGCAATTGAAAAGAATTGAAGCAAGCAAGAGCAGCTCAACCCTGCTGGGTGATTGAGGAGCAGTGTACGTTTAATATTGTTTAAGTTTATTTTCTCTACGATACTATTAACCTCTTCCGAAGTCAGGGATACAGTGCTCCATTTTGTCTGATTAGTAATATATCTTGTAAGTTTATCCCATTCTAACATACATATGAAATATATATAGTCAAACATTTTCATGAGACTTCTATTTTCCAGTAATTATTGGTACATGTGATATTCATCCACCAAATTTATGTTAGGAAGTGGTAGAAAGCAAACTAGAGAATCTGCTGAAGAGGTTTGGGACTAAGTTAGCAACGGCAGTGTATTAATAAAGTTATGGCTTATTTATGCCACCAATGTTTATATCAAAAAGATTCAATTTAATATTTTTGAAATTTATCACAAAATTAGGACCATTGAAATAACGTACAAGCTCATGAGTTAACTACATAACTGGTGTTGTGTTGTCCATTTTAGTAAATGAATAACACAGATATTTGTTATTCTTGTTTAACAATAAATTACTGACACGTTCATTAGCTCCAACCATGACTCTGCCTTTTGCAATATTTGTGATATTTGATCAAACTGGAATAAGAACAAAGTAAACCAAAAATAAAAGCAGTTTGTGAAATGATATTAGAGAAACACAGTGTTTGTGAAATGATATTAGAGAAACACAGAGAAACACATATCTTATCTTATGTTTCCAGTCATTTGGTTTGATAGAACTACCTACCATCTGTCCAGGTGCATCATGGAAGTCCAATGTCCCAATGTCCATTCTTAAGTTTGTGACTCTCAAGGTTGCTGAGATGGATGAAGTGAACTCCAATCATCTTCTGAATTATATGTTTTAAATCTTTCTTCTCTTCCAGATCGATAGTTTGGAGATTATCCCAGGAACACAATGAATTCAAAAAATTAATACAAGCAAAATGAATAGATGTTTATTGTCAGAAGTGCCTCACCAGACATCTCCACCATATAACCAGCAGTCCTTCAAATGTCGAGAAGTAGAAATGGTTAAAGGACTGAGTATAAAAATTGTGAGGTTTTGATTATTGCTGCTAAGTATGTGCTGGAGGATGAAGTGCTAGTTAAACTCACCTCGGATATTTGTTTCCATCGAAATCAATGGTCTTTGTTGTGCAGCCAACTATAATATGCCATAGATCCTGCCTGGAACAAGCCTGGCAGCTAGAAGTTGATGGCCATTCTGATATTAACAGCAACAGCTCAAGCTGTTCTTATCCTGTCCTGAGGTTGGACGTGGCAGTAAAATATCTTATTGAGGACATTCTTAATGAATCATGGCTGCTCCTTACATTGTTACTTGCTGGTGTCCATGCAGAATTGCTCTCTGAAGATCCTTGGTGAATATGGACTTCTGATAAATGCTCTTCTCCCTTCCTCCTTCCTGTTTCAGGAAGTAATTCTGCTCTCTGTATCCTCTACTTATTCTTACAGGCATGAGGCACTCCAAGAACAATGAACATCAAAGCAGCCATGACAGGGGACTCTGGCTTTTGCAAAGGAAAGCTCCTTGAGCTCCTAGCATACCATTCCATGTACACTTAACTAACTCCAAAACCTGGAAGGACAAAACACTAACTAACTCAAGCAAACACCCAATAAAAATCAGTCAACAATTAAACTGGAAATACTTGATGATTCCTTTGAGTAGACTGGGTGAGGAGATGTTCCTGTATTGAATGCTTGATCCTCAACTTGTGTTACACATACTTTGTTATTCATTTAAGATAAGAATTTCTTGTCAAATTGTAATTACTATTGAGAGGATGGGTATGCTGCCTTCTGAAAGCAATGCATTCTTCCTGATGTAGATACCACCTAGTACTGTTGGGTAGGGACTTTGGAAGATTTAGATCCAATGGTGATGAAGGATCAGTGATACAATCCTATAAATTAGAACTTAGAGGGGAACCTGCAGCTAGTGATGTGTTGACATTCTCCAAGCTAGTGAAGTCACAGGTTTGGGAGTAGTGTTAAACCAGTTTCGATGAGTAAGTGCAGCATATTTTGGCATTTGTTTTATTGTTGAGCTTCATTTTGGCAATGATAATGACGAAAATGCCGGAGATTAAAAAATGGCAAATGTGACACTCTTGTTCAAGATAGGGTATAAAGATATTTCAAGTAACTATGTGCTAGTTAGTGCAAAATCAATAGTGTATAAGGTTTCAGAAAAAATAAGCAGGAAAAAAATAACAAGCACTTGGATAGGTACAAATTTATTAGGAAGAGTCAGCAATGATTTGCTTAAGGCAGGAATCCAAAAAGCTACTGAAACTGGAAACTGAAAACTGGAAAAGGAAAATGAAAAGTTTGGAAACACTCAGCAAGTCAGGCAGCATCGAGGAAGAATGAAACAGAGTTAATGCTTCAGATCAGTGGACCTTTATCAGAACTTCTGACAGTTAATTCTGTTTCTCTCTCCACAGTTGTTGTCTGAGCCACAGATTATTTCAAGCATTTTCTTCTATTTGTAAAAGGCAAATTGCAATTAATTAGCGTAATCACATTTTTTGAAGTTACAGAGAAGCTAGACAAAGGGAATGCAGTGGATGTTTTCTAAATGGATTTTAAGAAAGTGTTTACAGAGTACCACATGAATGTCTAGTTAGCAAAAACAAGGCTTATGGAATAGGAGGGTCAGCATCAATTTGAAAAAAATATTAGTCTAAAGAAAGAAAACAGCAAGTCATGGTGAATAGTTGTTTATCAGATTGTGGGTAGTCAGTGGTGTTTGCAAAGGCTCACTATGAGGACCACTGCTTACTTTGACAAATATTGGATATTGGAATACAGAACAGAATTGCAAAAATTATGATTGATACCAAACTGAGCAAGCAGTGAGATGGCATTAGTCAACTGCAACAAGACATGGATGCACAAACAGAATGGGAAGCCTATTGGTGGATGGAATTTGGTACAGGTAAAAGTGAGATGATGCATTTTGGAAGAATGGATGGGGAGAGACTATATGGAGTTAATGACACAGTTCTAAAGTGTGTGCAGAAACAAAGAGACCTGGGGTTTTAATGACATATGTCTCTGTAGATGGCAACACTTTTTGACAGAGTGGTCAGCAATGTATATGGGATCTTGGGCTTCATAAATGCAGGTACACAAGTGGGGAATTTCATTTACATGACTGAATCATTTTTCACAATAGAAACAGACATAATGACGTGATGCTTCACAGCATTACCAGTAAAAATAAGGTCCCCATTGCTCTGAACTGCAGTTACCATTGGGTATTCATAACCCAATCAGGTTTTCATTGCATTCTTGTTCTACAGTGCATGAGATTTAAAGGATTCATCCCTGACCAGGTCCCAATTTGGAGCTGAGAACCCAACTCATTTAAGTCCTGCATAACTTATTTAATTACTGGCTCTTCTTCAAATGGCCCACTCTCTTCCACACCACTGACCCTCTCATACCCATATCATTGTGTCTCACCTCCCTCCAGGCTCATAGCCCTCAGCCACTGATCACCTGACCCAACTCCTGCACCCAACCCCAATACCCCAATCACACAATCATCCCCAGAAGCCCTGATCTCTTGGCCTGATTCCCTTATTCCTCATTCCCCAACCTGACGCTCCCCTTACCCAAGACCAAGACTCACAAATGGAGTCTGTTATGGCTAAGAAATTACCTTAATTTTGGGGAACATTAATTTTGATGTTCAGGCAGGGAAGTGGGACCAGTCCCAGTTCTTTTTCCACGTCATGGTCTTTTATTCCCTACTAAAGGGTGCCTGTTTGTAAACACACTTAAAGTTGGCTGCAATTCAGTTTGGAGAGAAATGGACTTGCAACAACTGCTTATCAGACTTGGAGTTAAGGATGGCACGAGTAAGGTAGCAGGAATTCAACTGCAGCAAGAACTCGAGATCTTATAATAGCAATAAAAAATTGGGTGATAATGAAAGAACATGTTTCAAACCGATTCCAGTCATATCAAGGCTCCTTCAAGAAGGAAGAACACTCAATTTGATCAATAGAACATAAAAAATTAGGAGCAGGAGTAGGCCACTCATCACTTCAAATCTGTTCTGCTTTATAATAAGATCGGAATTGATCTGACTGTGATCTCAATGACATATTCAGTCTCTACTTTCACTCCTCTTAAGGAAGAGAGTTTAAAAGACCCACAGTTCTCTGAGAGGAAAAGAAATTCTTCTTCCTGATCTTAAATGGATGACTCCTTCCTTTTAAATGGTGACTCCCAGTTCTAGATTCTCCCACAAGAGGAAGCACTGCCTCCACATCTAAACTATCAAACCCTTCAGGATCTCACATGTTGCAATCAAGTTCTCATTCACTTTCCTAAACTCCATGGAAACAAACTTAGCCAGATTTCCTCATTCCAGGTATTAATCTAGTAAAGATTCTCTTAAATGCTTCTAATACAATTAACATCCTTCCTTAAGTAAAGACACCATCATTGTACACAATACTCCAGATGTGATCTCACCAATGCCCTATATATGTCAACCTCTCTACTTTAGGATACAATTCCTCCAGCAATAAACAATCAGATTCTGTTAACTTTCCTAATTATTTGCTGTATCAGCAAACCAGCCTTTTGTGAATCACACACCAGGACACCCAGATCACTCTGCGTGTCAGAGCTCTGCAATCTCTCACTATTTAGATAATATGTTTCTTCTATATTTTTCTTGGGGTGATGAACAATTTCACATTTCCCACATTATACTCCATTTGTCAGATCTTTACCCACTCACTTCATCTTTTCATAGCCTTCTTACATACTCTTCATAATTTATTTTCCTACTATGTGTCTTTTAAATGTGTAATTCCAGGAAAGTAACTTGACATTGGAAAAAGGAACTGTGGTTGAGTTAATGTTTACTTGATTCTTCCTCTCAGAACTGACCAAGTTTAATTTCTGGACAGAAAAGGAAAATGGGCACATTTTACAAGATTATATTGGGAGTCTTCCTTGAGATTGCAGAATCTAAAGCTCAGACCATGAGTACTGATTTCCCCACCACCTTTTGTATTTTCTGCTGATTCAACCTTACTTACCAGGAGATTGGGAGCACTGTGAATTGAGGGCACTAGGTTTCAGCAAGAATCATACACTAAACTAGAGCCAGGACAATAAATGATCTTCACTTTGCAATTAATTCATCACCTCAAGAAGGAAATCTCTCCACTTACAGGATTGTTTTCTCTGGAGCATCAGAAGCTGAGGGGCAATCTGATAGAAGTATATAAAATTATGAGAGGTGTAGATAGCCTGGGTCTTTTTCCCAGGGTGGAAAAGTCAAACACCGGAGGGCATAGCTGTAAGATGATAGGAGGAAGGTTTAAAGGGGATTTATGAGGCAGGATTTTTACACAGGGAGTGGTGGGTGCCTAGAACACACTTCTGGGGGAAGTGGTGGAAGTAGATACAACAGCAACGTTTAGAGGCATTCAGACAGACACATGAACAGGCAGGGAACGGGGGGATATGCACCATGTGCAGGCAGATGGGATTAGTTTGGATTGGCATCATGGTCAGCACAGATATTGTGGGCTGAAGGGCCTGTTCCCGTGCCGTACTGTTCTTTGTTCTATATTTAGTTCTATGGGAAGGAATGGTTGGTATGCTTTCAGCCAAACAGAACTAGCTTGGCATTTATTCCAACAAAAGGTCGTGGTTTTTCTTTATTGGAATGCATCATTAAACTGAGGCCCTGTCTATCCTCTAAGGTGAATGCATAAGTTCCCATGCTCTGTTTGAAGATGGTTTATGCCTCAACCATACTGTTAACGTTGTCTGGTCATTTATCTCACTGGTGTCCCTGCAGCATCCTGTGTGCTGAATGGCTGCCACATTTATGTAACTTTCCCAGAGCTCTCCATTGGCTGTGAACCTCTTCGGGATGGCCAGTGATCGTCAGACATGTTATATAAGTGGAAGTTCTTTAGTTTTCTTCTTTGTTTCATTTACTGAACCAATGCTACGTTATTCTGTTTTCATCAATATTTTTTTTAGAAATATACAACCCTTCAGACACCATACAATCCACCATGCCTATGTTGACTCTTTCACTTTCCCCACAACTCTTTAAATTTCCCCCTTTGAATACTTATCCAGTTCTTTGTTTGAAAAGAATCAGCTTCTACCACCCTTCAGGTAGTGGATAGCAGACCAAAACAATTCACTGCCTCATAGTTTTTCCTCATGTTATCTCCAGTTATGTTCCCCAATTATCTTAAATTTAACACCAATTTTGCAGGGATGGACCTCCCAACATAAAACCAGCTGAGTGCGTCCAACATTCAGTTCGCGAGAAACAATTGATCCCTTTTACTTTGTCAAAACCTTTCATGGTTTTGAATACCTCTATTAAATCTACCCTTATTCTTCTCAGCTCTGTGGAGAACAACTCCAGAACAATTTTTCTCAACAATTTATGACTATTTTCAAACAAGAGAAATATTGCATTTATCCCAATCCAAATTGACTAATTTGAACCACATTAACAGAGGTATTTCAGAAAATGGTAACTTTGGAATTCAGCTCTTTGAATTACATGGAAGCAGAACTCATTCCAGAACCCCATTTCAGAGCAAAAATTTGTAGGAAGTTTCTTCAATAAAGCGATCAAGAATGTGTTTCTTTTAGCCAACAGTTTGAATCCATTAGTAAAATTCGACAATTTGGTAACAACAGCCTATAAAAACAAGTTAAAAGAATATCCAGTACTATGAAGCCCTTAGAAAAATATTTGCATGGACGATGGTTTTGGATACCAACCTTCATTCCAATCCAGTGTATAACAAGAATTACGCAACAATTGGAATTTCACCCCCCAAAAAACAGAACATCGATTTATTGCCTCTTTTATAGATTCAGACAAAGTCAATATCTACCTCCATATCTCTGATCTTCATTGTTCCATTCTTCTACCAGCATAAACTATCTGCAGAAAGATGCTGCTTTTGAAGAAGAACTGCCAATCCGCAAAGTTCCAACAGAATGCACCAAACAAAGAGTAGGATCCTGAGTGGAACAGAGCAGATGATAGTCATAACACAAGTGAGCAGAGCTGGGGTGGAAAGGATGGCCAAAGGGTGAGACTGGGACAAAGAATTCTGGAAGAATGAATGAAAACAAAGACTTCAAGGTCTCAATTCGTAACAGGGGATTCAAGAAGTGCACCAGCGAACGCTGGAAACAATAGATAATCTGTCAAGGAGCTACCAAGTTATGGCTGAGAGCAGGGAAAGTATATTTAGTGGTTTGGCTCAAGACATGACTTATTTGCAGTCCACCATAAACTGTTCAATTTCCTTTGTGGAAACAGCAGAAGAATCTGTAATACAGCATCTCTTATTGCTAGTGATGACAGCCTTTTGCTCTCATTGGAATTCTGGTCTCCAAAATTTCTTCCAGCCTAGACGGGTGCCCAGCAACATGGAAAGACTAGCTGATGGGGCTTTGATCTAATCACAATTTCTTGCTGTCTGCTCTCATTCAGAGAGCAGTTCTGCACTCCTAATGGAACTGTCTGTGTGGGAGCTAAACCTGCTGTGTATTCTCAGGAAAACGGTGGGTCTGCATCTTCAGCAGAACTTAATCCCAAGCTCTGCCCCTGCAACAGCTGAGACTATCGGTTCAGCATCAACAGCCCAAGGCCAGCACAGCACTAGACAATTAGAATAAGGAATACCACATACAAAGAATACCACAACTGAGTAGAACCTAGTGGTCTGGCATAAACTTACACATTTGAGCGTAAACTGGTTCATTTAGCTGTAAACTTGGCACTATCAGGTAATAGTTGAATGACTGAAAAATCAGCAATTTGCATTGTCTCTGTAAATGAAAGGAGGAAGATCGACATTAGAGATGAGAAGTCTTGGTGGGCTGGAAGGAAAGAGTTTCAAGTTGTTTATCACTTGGTCTCTGATAGCTCAAAGTGCACCATGCTGATGGCCTGCACCAGCTCACACCCTTCTTCAAGAATCCTAACTTTCTATTGGAGAATGCAGTGTGCCATCACTGTAAGCAGTAACAAGTGCTAGCTGTGATTCAGAACATTGCTTTATAATTCTAAAGAACTACTTGACAATGACATGTGTACTTCCATAGCTATTGAAGTTCTGCAGAAGATTACTGGTTTTGTCCTTTGTAGGTTAATATGTAATCCCTGTGTACATCCAGCCATCAGCACACTAATTTATCCTATTGGAACAGTGGGCAACACCATGGTATCTCCCCGGAAAGCTTCACAGATCTACATGATTCTCTTGTAAATTCAGTTTGTAACCCAGACATTCAGAGAATGGAATGCCTTCCTATGTGTACCTCCAGCTCTTGAACTCCTCCATTGACTGACAGAATGACATTATGATTGCAAAACCAATCGTTCACTCATGTTGGCTCCTGTTGTTTATGAGGCACTTGATATATTCATTGGCCTTTCTGAAGATAGAACATGTTACCCATTTGATATAGAAAACATACAGAAAATCTACCAGCCAACTTTCTGCATCTTGGAATGGCCTAGAATCAAAAAGATTTGGAGTTATTATTAAATTGGTGGCGATGAGTAATATTTGTTCATATTGGATTATAGCTTCAAGGTCCATTTCCCCTGTTGGTTCTGCTGCTTTTAATTTTGTTCTTTCTTCCATTAACAGCCAAAAATATGCTGCAAGAGAACTTCAAGGAGGGCTCAGAAGTTGTAAGAGGCTCCAAATAATCCCAA
The DNA here is from genome assembly GCF_009764475.1 of Pristis pectinata. Taxonomy (NCBI): domain Eukaryota; kingdom Metazoa; phylum Chordata; class Chondrichthyes; order Rhinopristiformes; family Pristidae; genus Pristis; species Pristis pectinata. The sequence goes on from NC_067412.1 coordinate 85,452,284, forward strand.
AAAGTCACAAACTCTGACCCAGTACTTTGGAATAAGCCAGACTTGCTTGCAGCTAGATCCGATGATCTAGAGAAATTAATGCCCCAGTGAATGTCAGCTTCCCATACCATCCAGTTTACTGACAGAGTCTACTATGTAGCTAAGTGCTGCAATATTTGGAGCAGAGGTCCCTCCTGCACGATGAGATTCCCATTCAAACATTTAACTAACACTGCTTGATGCAGGGTTTCAACCCAAAACATTGACAATTCCTTTCTCCCCACAAATGCTGCGCAATCTGTTGAGTTCCTCTAGCAGATTGCCCCAGATTCCAACATCTGCAGTCCCTTGTGCCTCTAACTAACACTGCTGCCTGACAGAGATGGCACCCAGTTTGTAACCAGAGCCAAAATGGCAACAGGTACCATTTAGGTGCAAATAGTACAGCACAGTTGCTTTAATAAACCAACAAAGTATCAAAATGGGTATCAAGATGTATTAAATTAACATTAATAAATATTAGATCATAAAAATGAGATTTTAGTCAGAACCAGTATATCAAGGAGAATGGAATATCTCCTCATGAAAGATAAATTGCAAGTTCAACCTTCTAAACAATCTCTAGTTGTATTATAGATGGTTAAAAAAAATGACCTATTCATATTTGGAGAAACCTACCATAGATGTTATTAAAAGGAGAATGAGATCTTTCTGAACTGCAAGGCTAGAACCATCTGTGACTGATTTATGCAGGGCAGAGACTTTGGCTGGAGGAACTTGAAGAAAAACTCTGCAGAAAGCTGCCTTAGGTAACAGGCACTTACCTCTCAATATTTTTCTGGTTTTACCATGTTTATTTGTTCTATGCACATATCCAAAGCAAACACTAATTGCAAAGATTAGTAAATCCAGCGAAATAAGAGCCAATCCTTCTCTCCCAGCACTGACTGGGAACATTGTGAGCACAGTGCACCGGAAGCTTGCTGCGCAGAGTTTGGACAGAGAGCCCGACTTTATGTCAGCCGTAAATAAAATTGAGGCTGTTGCTTATCTTTATCCATGAGTTGTGTATGTTACTAAAAATGTAGGTGGTCATTTTGATAATGTATCTCCCTCAGTGGGATGATTCACTCTCTATTCGATCTTGCTCCATCATTCTTCGGTGGCCCAGTAGGGTCAAGGATGAATTGCTTCCACACCAACTCCACATATTAATTATTTGGATTACAATGTAGGTGGCATGATTAGTAAATTTGGAAATGACACCAAAATTGGTGGTATAGTGGACAGTGAAGAAGGTTGTCTAAGGTTACAATGGGACATAATTCAACTGGGAAGGTGGGCAAGGGAATGGCAGATGGAATTTAGCTGAAACAAGTGCGAAGGGGTGCACTTCTGGAAGTTAAACCAAAGCAGGAGATACACAGTGAATGGCAGGGCCCAGGGGAGTGTTGTAGAACACAGAGACCTTGGGGTGCAAGTACATAGTTCCCTGAAAACTGGAACACAGATAGACAGGGTGGCGAGGAAGTCATATGGTATGATTGCCTTCATTGGCCAAGGGACTGAGTACAGAAGTTGGGATGTCACATTACAGCTGTACAAGATGTTGGTTAGACTGCATTGGAGTATTGTGTGCAGTTCTGGTTGCCACACTATGAGAAGGATGTGATTGAGATTGAGAAGGTGCAGAAAAGATTCACAAGGATATTGCCTGGATTAGGGGGCTTGAGTTATCAGGAGAGATTGGATGGGTTAGGTCTGTTTTCCCTAGAGCGGAGAAGGCTGAGAAGTGACATGACAGAAGTATATAAAATTATGAAGCATAGAAAGGTTAAATAGCCAGCGTCTGTTTCCCATGGTAGGGGTAACTGAAACTAGTGGGAGTATGGTTACAATGAGGAAAGGGGATCTGAGGGGTAAATGTTTTACACAAAGGGTAGCTGGTATCTGGAATGAGCTGCCAGAGGTGGTGTTGGAGGCAGGAACATTAACAACATTTAAGAAGTATCTGGGCAGGTACTTGAATGAGCAAGGCATAGAGAGACATGGAATTAAAGCAGGCAAGTGGGATTAGTGTAGATAGGCATGATGGTCGGCATGTGGATGTGTGGAGCAAAGGGCCTGTTTCTATGCCATACATCTCTATGGGTCTGATGTGACTGATGAGCTCAATATGGGACCCATAGACTCTCCCACTTTTAGACAGGAGGCACCTAACAAGGTGAGGTGATGTGCTCCTTCTGCCAGATGTGCCAGGCTTCTGTACATCCTGAAATAAGGAGTAAAGGTTCTCAGTGCCATCCTAAATGCTCCTTCTCCATTTTGAACAGTCAGAGACCAGAAAATTCCAGGAGTCAGAAGGAATGTTCTGCTTTTTTGGGTAGACTTTTAGCACATCCTTGAATCTTTTCCTCTGGCTGCTTGCTGATCTCTTCCTCTGAGAAAGCTGGAGTAGAGTTCCTGTTTCAGGGGTCTGGTGAAGATGTGCAAACATCATGGCCTGCCCAGTGGAGTCGACTGAGCGTAATTAGGGTTGCATGCATTGGGGATGTTGGTCTGGAAGAGGATGCTGATGTCAGCTCGCTTGTCCTGCCAGTGAATTTGGAGGAATTTGTCATGTTTTGCCTGCTGTAGGTTGTTCAAGTCTCAGAGTCATATGGAAGGGTAGGGATCATTGCTTCCCAGTAGACCATTTTTGTTGGATTTGAGGCCTTGATCTTCAAATACCCTTTTCCTTGGATGGCCAAAAGACACGAAGGCAGAAGGCAACCCTTTGCTGGGCTTCTGACGTGTAAGTGTTTCACATTTTCCAGGGCTTTGTTGTGGACATTTATTGTGAGGATGGTATTGTACAATGGGGGCAGGTTGGTAGAGTCATTTGTCTTATAGAAATTTAGTGTAAAAATCTATGCTTCACTGAACCAGTCTTTGATGTATCCCTCTCTCTCAATTGAATAAAATGAAGGTGAAATTTTGGGGCTGAATTTTCCTCTAGATTTGTCACAATCAGTGGCTCTGAGGGAGCCCAGGACAAGCTAAGTAAACTGGATCTTCTGCCAAATTTCCAATAAAGGTATTCGACCTATCAAAAGAACACCCACCAAAGAAATTCACAGTCGTGTGAAGTGTGGGCAGTAGTGTTGTCTATTCACCCCATCTCCATAAAGTTCTTAACTTCAGATATTCATTCCTTTGGTTTCCGTCCTCCACGGTAGACAAGTTCCAAGGACTGGCTGGATTGCTGGAAGCAACTAAATCATTTGATACTAATTGTGTCTATTAGCAATAATGGTTTCCCACCAAACATACACCTTTTCAATATTGTGGCATTGGTTGAAAAACTGCATCAAATGCACATCAAATTATATCATTCCTGTATTCCTGTGCATTGTGAGAGAAATTAGATCAAATTGCCCTTTAGTCTGGCATTCACAGGATGACTAGGCATAGCACTGGATAGGGACCCTGATAAAATAAATCCCATGCTGACCTCTTGCTTCAGTTAATTTTCAATGTTTTTTTTAATTTAAGCAAACAATAGATTGTATAGTAGTCAAGCACATATTGAGCCATTCTCCAATATTTCTTCCAATGTGGAAAATTCTTCCCTATTTGGATGACCAAGATTGCAAATTGAATGCATGAGGACACAAGACTAATCCACACATTGCCACTTTGCAACACAGCTCATTTGAGTATCTATGCAGTCAGCTTCCCAAGAGGATCAACAGACCTGTCACAATTCTGAGAACTTTTGTACACAGTGAATAATATTCAACTTGGAAGGTGAATAACCGTAAGAGATCAGCTGTCCTCTATATGTCCTGCTCATCATCTGTACAGTGGCAGAGAACATTCAAAACTTCAGAGCTGAACTTAGACATACCATTTCCTGGATATTGGATCATATAACTTTGTTATTTCACTTGACAGAAAATCTACTTATCACTTTAGAAATTTAACTGGATACTTCCTGACACAATTATTGCATCAAATACACATCAAATTATACCATCCCTACACGTTTTGGGAGAAATTAGATCAAGTTGCCCTATAGTCTGGCATTCACAGGATGACTAGGCATAGCACTGGATAGGGACCATACAAAATAAATTCCATACTTACCTTTCGTTCTTTGCACTCTCCTCCACCCCAACCCCTACCCGTCCCCCCTCCACCCCACCTCTCCCCCCTCCCCACTCAATTACTAGAAGTGTGGGTTAGGGAAATTTGTCTCTCCCACATAAATGGCTGCTAAATAGTTGCCCAGCAATGGCAGTGGGTTGAACTATCATTCAATTTTGGCTGCTTTCCAGCCAGACAATCTGAAATTAGGGCCTCAATGTGTCTTAAAATAAAGTTGGGGGTGAAGGAGTATGTTTTGCCCCTCTATTGTGGACTTTATTAAAGCACCAGGCACCAGGCTTTTTAATTAAAGTTGCCTTCTCTAAAGACTTCTTTTCATGCGCTAGAGCAAGTTTCAATTAGGTCCATTTCCTGCAGACTTTTAAGACTTGGATTCTGCTCAGGTGCATCCTTAGCTCTTAGCTCAAACCACTCACAAAATTATTCCCCAGTGCAAAGAATGAACAAACATCTTCCAGAGATCACATTTCACTGTTTAATAACTATACCACACAACAACTTGAAACATTGGACACAGGAAACTAGAGCCTGAACCAGACTAATAATTTGCTGACAGGAAGCCTGGTGTTTCTCTAATACAGGTAGGCTGAGTGCACTGAAAGGTTACAAAATTTAAAGACGTTTAATATGTTGGAAAATGACACAAAATAAATTATTGAAACAATTTAAACTTATTTGGTTAATCATGCTCACAGTTATTTCCAAATAAATGAATAAAATTCCCATCCAATAACTTGGAATGGTGTGTCAGTCTTTCACATTATTTCTTAGTGGTGAACATTTTTCATACTTTATGCCCCTGTTTGCTTAGTCAGACTCATTGCCAAGTCCCTCTGAATTAACTTTTGTACTCATTTGCAAACTTATCAACCCAGGAGGTTTCAGAGGAACTCACAAGGCATAACACTGAAGAGCTTGATGGACAGAGGGCACTTGTTGAGAGTATTAAAGCTATTTCATTCTGGAAAGATGCAGCAATGAAAAAATACCTCAGTCATGCAGCATAAAATTTTTCACAGCCTGCTACTGCCTCCTTTCTCACTTTGGGCAGAGCTTATGAAACTAAAAGAAGGTTCGCTACTCGCCAAACTCACAACATTTCAAGTGCTTCATCTCAGAGGATTAATTAATTCTGTAAATTTGTTAGCCAAAAAAAGGCAGTAGTGACCATTGATCACTTTTTATAGGAATCTGTCTCCCAGCAGTTTTCTAAGCACACATTAAAACTATCCACTGTGCTCTGCACTCAGCTAAAGCAAATCGTAAATGAAAGGTATTTTTGTGCCTCTATGATTCATTTGAAACAGCTCAACCATATAAAAACCATTTTAGCATTTATTGTTCCCCTGGTCCCATTTCCCAGACTCGTGTACCATTCCCACCCTCTGAAACCCAGCTTTTCCCTTATTAAAACTTGCACAAAATTTTTACATGCCCATGCATTTGCTGTTTTCACAGATGAATTCTATTAATTTTGTCACATTGGAGAAATGTTACTTCAGAGCTGACAGCCCAGGTTGCACACGCGTTGATGTGTTCTGCTGAGAAATAAATGACATCTTATTTTCAAATGTAAGGGGTAATGTAGCTACGATTTGTTGAGTTTTTAATAGAGCTGCACTCTGTTTATAAAGGTCCACCTTAAACTTTTGAAAACTTAATACAGTTCAAAATCTTGTAAGAATATTATGAGAACTCTACAGCAAGATGTTAAAGCCTAATATGTTGGCAAAAGACCAAAAGGGTTTCTAACTTTGCAATTCTGAGTAAATTCTGGCACTCAATAGTTCCTAGCTTGGGCAGTTATTTTTTTCCTTTGTTATTTGCCCTTTAGTTTGGTTTTGATTGTTCTTTGAATCCAATTTCTACTTGACAGAAAGTACTTCTCTCTTCCTTTGACTTTACTTGAAGTAATAGTTTACAGATGGAAACTATTGTCTGCTCTGTTACTGGAACTGCTTATTTAACTTTATCTCTTTTTGGTTCTTTTTCATACTCCAGTCCATTAACGCTGAACAATTTCAGTCAAAACAGCAACAAAGGCTTGCTTAAATTATAGTGCATCAGAATAGCATGATCATCAAATAAAGGAAGAAATAAGAAAAAGAAAGGCACTTCTCTTAAAAGTTTATACTTTAACTTAATATATTGTGTAATTATAATAAAAGTTTTATTGCAAGCTGGTAGTTCTGTGTTAAAATGATACACTGCTATACTGGGGACCTACTAATGACTTTCTGTCCAGCTTTTCTTCCTCTTTAAGTATGTACCTGGCCTCCATAGTATGTCCTCCACAGGTACCACTAGGAACTAACTACAAGGAAAACCGCAGTTTTAGTTTTTCTCTCCTGATATTCCTTTAAAGAGTGTTCAGTCTCCATCCTGTCCACCGCTCACTGCTGTATTTTATTGTGTTAATAATGAAGAAATATTGATTTCTTTTTACAACCACTTTTTTTAAAATTTTACTTCATCTTGCAACAAAACTACTGCAAGTGTGTGTCACTGGAGCGCGTGGCCCAGTACTGTCCTCACTGAAGCACCCCTAATGTGAAACCACATCATAATCCTATCAGTCAAACCCTTTCATGAGTTACCAGCCAGATTAATGCCGGATGGAAACGTTTGAACACAGCACTTGCAGAGCTATTGATACCAATTTGAATCATTTGTCAATTAAAATCACAGCCTCGGAAATCCCGAAATGCAATTGATAAATTTAATTTAAAAAGCAACAATTTATTTGTATTATTATGGTGGCTTCCTTTTCCTTTGAATTTGTTACTCCTTCACAGGCTGTAATAACATTTAATTGAAAAAATCTGCAAGGTTTCAAATGTACAAGGACAGGCACGGTAGTGTAGTGGTTAGCGTAACGCTATTACAGCGCCAGCGACCCCGGTTCAATTCCGGCAGCTGTCTGTAAGGAGTTTGTACGTTCTCCCCGTGTCTGCGTGGGTTTCCTCCGGGTGCTCCGGTTTCCTCCCACATGCCAAAGATGTACGGGTTAGGAAGTTGTGGGCATGCTATGTTGGCACCGGAAGCGTGGTGACACTTGTGGGCTGCCCCCAGAACACTCTACGCAAAAAGATGCATTTCACTGTGTGTTTTGATGTACATGTGACTAATAAAGATATCTTATCTTCTCTTCCAAATCATGCCCAATGTACATTGTTTTGAAGCATTGTTTTTTGTCTTTTTCTAATTCTGACTTATAACATTCAATAGCGGAATTTTACTTAACCTTTTTTAATCACGGGGATATATAAGCTATCCTGGACCACAAAATATCTATTTCCCAAGAAGTTTTAGGAAAAGCTGTCAGGTAAGATAATGGAATACAAAGGATAAAGAATGAAAATCCCTGAACAGTTCCTATGTACATTCAAGAATTCCAATAACCCATAGCATATATTTAATGGAAGGAAGGGCAAATCCACCAGCGGTTTTAAGTTAAAAAAACATTTCCTACTTTGTCTAAAATTCAATTTCTTTTAGTTAATGGGAACATGTCATCCTGTATCATCTTCCTGCCTCAGTTGCTTTGTTGAGAGTCTGGGTGAACTGGATGCTTCTGAGTTCAATATCATTTAGTTCAAAGTATGTATGTTTGCTCAAGAGGGCAGTTTGAGAACTGATCTGGAACATATACAACTTAGGAAAACAGAATAATGCTTTCTGAAAGAACTTTAGCTAAAAATCATTATTAATGATAGATACTTGAATTTAAACTGATTAATTCTCTCATTTTTTTTATAATATGTTTTCACCTCTTTTAATCACATTAGTATAGGAGCACATTTGTAACATTAGTTAAGTATAGAAAGTTCCCTGACAGATCTCTCTGATTTGGAAATATCTGTATGATTGGCAGCTGCATGGACTATAGTATAATGAATGCAAACAGGGACCCAAATCCCTGCAATCTTAGCCTACAATGGTAACATTAACAGGGTGGGACTTCTGATATGCTGGTAATCCACACATCTGGCACTGTCAGAATTCTCATTACCTGAAAATTTACATTATATTTACATGAGCCCACAATAGTATTGACTTTGTTATTAGAAAGCCAGGAATGTGATGAAAAATTCACGATCTTCCATTAACTAACGCTTTGAGATCAGCCAGATTTGGACATCAGAGATCTCATTAAAAAATTACATCAGAGGCCTCTTTCAAAACTTACTGCAGAAAATTTACCTATTTCACATTAAAATTCCTGATTATAGTCACACTGCTATTTTCCGTCAGTACTTACCAGTTACTTCAACTGAAGATTTCATTACATTATAAAAATTATCATTTGTGTAGCAAGGTTATTATTCTTTGAATGTAGGTTAAAGGTTTCAAACTGACCCAAAACATTTCTATGGATCCTCTGATAAATTTTTACTTCTTTGAGTAGGGTCACTGGATCAATGGACATGCTGATTGGTAAATTAATTGACTACTTTCAGTTAGTCCTAGTCTTAGTGTGTAGTGGAAGGTTTGAATCTGGGGGTGGGGGTGGGGGGTGGCATTGATGGGACTGTGGGGAGAATAAAAATGGGATTAGTGTGGAGATAGTACTGATGATTGGCATGGGTTTGGTGAACCAAAGGGCCTGCTTCTATGGTGCATGACCATGAGATACAACCAATGTACCTGGGAGTTTCCACATTTCTACCATCCTGAATCCATTAACCATCTTGTACTTCTGCAATCCATATGCTCTGCAGAATCCATCTTTCATACAATTTAACATTTTTAAAGGGCTTTCATTGAAATACAGAAATATAACGATGGTACATTTTTTTATGGTTCCTGCTTTTGGGAAATTGCATTTCAGGTAACTCAACTGATTAGAGGAATGCTACAAAACAGGATCCCTAACTCTGCTTCTCAACAGGAAATATCCTCAAATTATTTTTAGGGAATGCAAATAGTCTCTCCATCTATGATCTAGATATGAACATTTGTTGTATTATACCTCTCTTCAAGTCCTGTTACAGGGTCTCATCCAGAAACATCACCTATCCCTCCGCCTCTACAGATGCTGATTGACACACTGAGTTCCCCCAGATGTTGATTTTTGCTCCAGATTCCAGCATCTGCAGTCTCTTGTATCTCTCTTCAAGTGTTGTCCTTTGGCTATGCAGTGCATGTGCTTAGCTTTTCAGCGAATATATCTGCAAGCTTGGATTCCCTGGCAGGGTCAATTGGGAGAATATACATTAATTGATCCTGACCAGAATAGCTGAAGGAGCCTCAGCACAGCTGGTACCTTGTGGCTGCATGGTGCATGGAATATGCAGCATTATCTGAGGCATTCTATTTAGACAATGCTGCTGTGCCTCCTTTCCCTGAGTACCATAAGTAATAACTAAGGATCTGAACAACACTTGCAATAAAACACCCTTGCAACGTAACTCTGCTGGGCAAGAACTTAGTGTGCTGAGCAGAAATGTTGCAACCAATACTTGCGTGTGAGGGAATGTATGAGTAGAAGCAAGAATTTATTGGATGAGCTCTCCAAATTCTTCATTCCATACTCCACCAATTATTACAAAAACTGGAATCCTTCTGGTTTTCGCATTTTATTTTCCACAGACCACAAATGATCAATGACAGATAGAAACGTCCTAAACTCTAGAATTTTCTCCCTAAATCTCTCCACCTCGCTTTGCTCCATTAAACCACTCCTTAAAAAACTATCTATTTGAATCATCTGCTCTAATATATCCTTATCTCTTACATGGGAAATAGGCGGTGGAGGGGGGGCAGACAGTTTCTGCCCCCCCCCCCAGAAAACAGCAACGTAGCTCCCTTGAATGATGTCTGATTCCAAATGGGCAGGACAGAACTGGACTGCAACTAGCAGGCATTCTTATGGTCTCAGTTGGCTGAAAGTCACTTTGTAATCGATGGTGCAGATCTAAATCTGTCTCCATGCTAATGTGGAACTGCAAAGAATGCTGTCCTCAGTCACAAGCAGAGCAGAGACAGGAGCATAATAGAGCATACAGGAAGTCAGGCTCTAATAATCTTGCAGCATGCTGCCTTTCATCCTTATTGCTTGAACCTCTGATACTGGAGTATTTTAAAGCCAATCTCCATCATTAAAGGAACAACATCCAAGTGTCTTCCCTTGGATGTTTTAAAATCCATACTAAATAATCTCCTTTGCATGTCCCTTTTTTATTCAGCAGTTTCTGTTCTGGTAAAGCTTTGCAAATGCTAAATTTATAGTTGGATTTTATGAGGAATTAGTATTCAGTCATTTTAGGTGTGATACAAGTATACTGCAAGGAGAAAGAAAATAAATTCTCCAAATATGGAAGATTGTTAAACCCGTTGAAGGTTATATTTTTAAGCATGCCAAAATATGCTAACAAATCACAGTTGTCTATATTAAAAACTGCAAAAAACGAAAAAACAAACGAAATGCCTTGTTCCATCCAGCTGGATCAAGTGAACAGATGGAAAGTTGAGCTGTGCTCCCTTTCAGAACACAATAAGGTTGAAATGAAGCTGCAGCTAATTTTTGCCAAGAGTACTTTAGATAGGACTAAAGCGAATGCTGGTAATCTGGGTTTGGTGCAGAAGCTACAAGGATGTGGCTGCTTAGCTCTTCACCAGATGTGCAGCCACCATCCCACATCTCTGTATCTGTTTTGTTGTTGCTTCTTCCATCGTAGGAACCAGGAAATCTTGTCAACAGCTGTCTTCCTTCATGTGTTGTAGATCTTGTTGGTAAACTGAGGAATATACAATGGGAGGTGGGAGGGCAAGCAGCAGCAATCCCCCCACGCCACATTCCATCACCAGGGTAACTACCTCAGCCAAAACATGATGCACACAGACATCATATGAAGGACACATATGCGTGTGTCTCCAAAAACAGGCAGATTTGAATTCTTGTTTCTGGTAAGGTGAACATTTATTGCCTATGCTTAATTACCCTTGAACTGAGTAGCTTTCCAGGTCACTTCACACACAGCAGTTATGAGTCAACCAGATTGCTGAGGACCTGGTGTCCACATATAAAACCGACAGGGAAAAGAAGGCAGATTTCCTGGAATAAAGGACATTACTGAATCAAATAGGGTTTCAGTACAATCCAATAGCTTCTTAGTCACAACTCCTAATGCTAGTTTTTTTATTTCAGACTTAATAAACTGAAATTAAATTTTTAGTTGTCATGGTAGGTTTTAAACCTGTCTCTGATTATCAGTGCAGGTTTCTGGATTACTAGTTTAGTAACATAAACACTCTGCTATTATACCCTTCAAACTAAGCTTTTGTTTTGTTTATCTTAAGTATTTAGCTATATGATATTGTAAATTTTTCACCTTAAATGATTTCCAATGTACGACAAAATTGAACTTGCAAAAGAAATTCTGCTCTGTTGTAACTAACTATCAATAAGAATGATATTTTCAGCACATAGTAATTGAAATTACTGCATTCAAATCAATCTAGGTGCTGAAAATCTGGTGTCATCTTCACCAGTCTTTTATGACTGACCCACTCCTCTGAGTAATGAAATTTGTCCTAACCTTCCACTCTATTCAAAATAATGTCACAAAAAGTCAAATTGTTTTCTTTTATAACTTCAATGTAAATTCATTCTAGAAAAAGAATAATACTTGAGCACCTCTGTGGATTTCATTAAACATCTGTGCCATAATTTCTTCTATGTTACCAGATAATATTTTTTAAGTAAGTTAATTTTGTTTCTAACCCATTACATGTAATAGGCATTAGGACAACTCAGATTCTGGAAATTCCTGAGTTATTTTTAATATTACTCCTTTAAAGTTTTGATGTTGCATGTATTTGTCATGCTACGTGGCAAAGTGTAATACTATATGGTGTTGCAGGTGCTACAAAACTGATCAACAGGTGATCAATTCTGTATTATCCATTCATGCCTTGTGTATTATTGAGTGTACTGCTCGAATAAATGCACTTCTAGACTCTGAGTAATGTGTCAAACATCGAGCATCTACCACACATTCATGCCACACCATATATTATGAAATTATATTGTTACCAGGAGTTTATTGCTGATATCATTTTAATGACAGCTCAGATGGTGTTGATGGCAGGGATAGCTTTATTCCCTGTCAAGATGGTGCTTAGGGAACAGTGCTTGCTTTGGCAGTCAGCTGTCGGACATGCAGATAATGTGATATACCTTTCAGAGTTGGTTGAGTGCAATCAGAGCCTGGGACAGGCCATTGACATTGAATCCCCTGTCCTGCCAGTGGATTTGGAGGATCTTGCAAAGACTATGTGGGTGATACATTTCCTTTAACACAACAGCCCTCCAAGAATCTGCTCTCCTCCTTTAGACCATTCCAGTTTTTATCTCTTGGCCATTAGCTGGAGTGCCTCCAACCCTGTGCTCTGGAATTCCCTTCCTCATCTTTTGTGTTCTTCTACCTTTCTCTCCTATTTTATGCCACTACTTAAAATCTACAAATTTGACCAAGTTCTTGTTTACCAACCCTATTATCACTTGATGTAGCTCTGCACGAAATTTTGCCTGATTACATTCCTGTGAAGCACCTAATAGAGTAAAGGAGTTACACAAAACACAGACCTTCTCTTTGCAGACTCTCATTTGCCAGGACTAAAAGAGAATAGAACTGCTCTTCGTGTAACGCACCCTTCTACCACTGAGGCTCACCTCAGGGCACACAAGCAGAACAGTTATTCTAATGTACAAAGCTCCATCAACATTTTGTTTTGTAAAATAATCAGGAAGTCCTTGCAGGAAATTCCATTGTGCAATACTGGTATATAAATTCTTGTATGTTCGCTTGGAATTCCTCCCTTCCAGTATAAGAGACAGTAACATGTTGCATTTTATCATGTTAATTGGCTCTAGTAAAATAGTAGGCAAAGAAATATGAAGCAAATATATCAAGAGCAGCACAATTTCATCACTCCACAGTCTAAGCTGAGTTTATTTATAAAGGAATTTGCATCCATTAGTTAATTAATGTCTGTATACCACTTCAATCTTCGTATGCGTTTCTCTCTGCTAAACTGTCCCTTTGTCTCAAACATATAGCTTACATTAAGAAATTGTTCCTTTTCTAATTTCTTTATAAATACAATTTTGAAATTTTAAACATGGGAGCTTAAAAACTCCAGAGTCCTGCCCCTTGTTCCTTGATTGCATTACAAGTAAGTGAAAGTACAAATCCAGGTTCAGGCAGCTTCCAATTGCAGAACTCTCAGTCAAAATTGGAGCAAAGATGGTGGCATCTTGTATGCAAGCAGTAATACTTAGCACAATCAATACCTTAATGGATATAGATAAAAATCACAAAAGAATGTGTAATTTAGCAAATGTGGACTTTACTTTGTGCTAAGGGTGCTGAATAAAAAACTGGATATTAGTAGCAAGAACATAAGAAACCGGAACATTACCAGGTTATTTGGATCCCTGGGTTTGCTCCGCCGTTTAATAATAGTAAATCTTGGCCTTAACATTCCTTCCCCCATACTTCTGGACTCTTGTCATTTAAATGTCTGTCAATGTCCACCTTGAACATATTCAATGACTCTGTCTTCACAGCTCTCTGACAGAGAATTTCAAGGATCCACAATCCTCAGAGCACAATTCCTCCTCATTTCTGTCTAAAATGGGTGACCCCATATTCTCACACTTTGTCCCCTTTTTCTAGATACCCTCTCTAGGGAAAACAATCCTCTCAGCATATACCCTATTAATCTTCTTCGGATATATTTCAGTAAGATAACCTTCCATTCTTGTATATTCCATTATCAGGGGCAGGGGCAGCATGTTCCTGTTAGGGTGACAGGTAAACCTGGAAAGTTTGGGGAACCCTGGCTGACAAGAGGTAGTGAAGCTCTGGTGAAGAAAAAGAAGGAAGCACATATTGGGTTTAGGAGGTCGGGACAAGCAAATCCCTTGATGACTATAAAATGATTAAGAATACACTTAAGAAGGAAATCAGGAGGGCAAAGAGAGGGTATGAGGTGGATCTGGCAGGTAAGGTTAAGGAAAACCCCAGGAGATTCTATAAGAATATATATTATGAAAGGGTGTCTAGGGAGAGAGTAGGTCCCCATAGAGATCAGTAGGGCTGCCTATGTCTTGGGCCACGGGAGATGGGTGGGATTTTTAACAAATGTTTCTCCTCATTGTTTATTGAGGAGAAAATCATGGTTGCACAAGAGATAAGGAAAACAAGATGTTTTGGAGAACATTCATATTACCAGGGAAGAGGTATTTGCAGCCTTACAGTGCACTAAGGTGGATAAATCCCCAGGGCCTGACCGAGTTCATCCTTGGACTCTGTGGGAGGTTAGAGAAGAAATTGCAGAGGCTGTAATGGAGATATTTACTTCATCGTTAGCCACTGGTGAAGTTCCCGAAGACCAGAAGGTGGCTAATGTTGTTCCGTTGTTTAAGAAGGGTAGCAAGATCAAGCCAGGGAACTACAGGCCGGTCAGCCTGACATCAGTGGTGGGGAAGTTACTGGAGGGAATTCTGAGAGACAGGATCTACCATATTTGGATAGACAAAGTCTGATTAGAGGGGGTCAGCACGGCTTTGTGCATGGAAAGTCGTGTTTGATAAATCTTTTAGAGTTTTTTGAAGAGGTAACCAAAAAGGTAGATGAGGGTAGGGCAGTGGGTGTTGTCTATTTGGACTTTAGCAAGGCCTTTGACAAGGTCCCACATGGTAGGCCAATCTGAAGGTTGGGCCTCACGGAATCCAGGTGGATTCAAAATTGGCTCGGAGTTAGGAAGCGGAGGTGGTGGTTCAAGGTTGTTTCTAGGAATGGCCAGTGACCAGTGGTGTGCCGCAGGGGTTGGGGTTGGGACCCTTGTTATTTGTTATTTATATAAATGATTTGGATGCAAACGCACAAGTCTTGATCAGCAAGTTTGCAGATGACATGAAATTAGGAGGTGTTGTTCATAGTGAAGAAGGTTATTGTAGATTACAGGGGATCTCAATCAGTTAGGGAAGTGGGACGAGGAGTGGCAAATGGATTTCAATATAGATAAGTGTGAAATGATGCTTTTTGGAAAGTCAAACCAGTGTAGGACTTATGCTATGAATGGTAGGGAGTGTAATGGAACAGAAGGACCTAGGAGTACAAGTGCGTAGTTCATTGAAAGCAGCGTTACAGGTAGACAAGGTGGTGAGGCCACACTTGGAGTCCTGTGTACAGTTTCGGTCATCCTGTTATAGGAAAGACGTGGTTGAACTGGAAAGAGTGTAGAGAAGGTTTATGAGGATGTTGCTAGGACCAGAGGGCCTGAGTTATAGGGAGAGGTTGGCCAGGCTAGGTCTTTACTCCTTGGAACATAGGAGAATGAGGGGCGACCTTATAGAAGTGTTTAAAATTATGAGAGGCATAGATAAGGTGGACGGTAACAGTCTTTTCCCCAGAGTAGGGGAATCCAAAACTGGAGGGCATAGGTTTAGGGTGAGAAGGGCAAGATTTAAAAGGGACCTGAGGGGCAACTTTTTCATGCAGAGGGTGGTGAGTATATGAAGTGAGCTGCCGGCGTAAGTGGTTGAGGCAGGTACAATATTATCAATTAAGAAGCACTTGGATAGGTATATGGAGGGGTGGGTCTTGTAGGGATATGGGCTAAATGCAGGAAATTGAGACTAGCTAGGTTGGCACAATGGTCAGCATGGACTCGTTGGGCCGGAGAGCTTGTATCCGTGCTGTATTGCTCTATGACTCCAATGAATATAAAGCCAATCTGCTCAACATTTCTTCACTTGTCAACCTCTTCATCCCAGGAATTAATCTAGTGAATTTTCTCTGTACTATTCTCCAATGGAACCACACCCTTCCTTAAATGTGGACACCTAAACCCTACATAGTACCGCAGGTGCAGTCTCACAAATGACTTGTAAAGTCGCATCAAAACTTTTCTACTTTTATACTTCATACCTCTTGCAACAAAAGCCATTGTATTTGCTTTCCCAATCACTTGCTGTACCTGCATGCTAACATTTGGTATTCCATGTTCTGGGACCCACAGATCCTTTTGTACAGCAACATTTTCCAATCTCACCCCATTCAAATAATAATCAGCTTTTTTTCATTCTACCTTCCTAAGTGGATAATCTCACATTTTTCCACAGTATAATACATCTGCCAACTTCTTGACCACTCATTCATACTGCCTCTTGGCAGGCTCTTTGTGTCCTTTGTGTCAAGTAATTGAAAGGATTGTTATCAGAAACCTTAGTTTATATTCCCCGTTGAGAGTCTGATTAACCTTCTCTATACATCTGCAATGTCTATTTCTAGTCAAAAACTTTTCTAATAGATTTATGTTGCTGTTATCTTGACATTTCCCATTTCAAAATGTGTTCAACACCCACAGAGGCACAAGTGAAACTAAACATTCTCAGAATTGCAGTTCATCACTTGTTGGGTACTGCTGTTTAATACATTGGAATGACAGAGCTAAAGATCTGAAACATAAAATAACTCTTTTAGTCTGTGCTGCAGGACAGAAACCAGGCTGTTGTGTATCAAGAGTGATGAATGATTGCAAATGATCAAAATTTCTTCCCAGAACTCTGCTGAGCTATTTGGTGATAGTTGGTCACTGGCTGCCATTCAGCCTGCAGTTGGTGCCATTTTTTTTTGCAGAACACACATGTATTGACTGGAAATAAAATGATAGGATTATACTTTAAGTGTCTACTTTGTAAGTATTGGAATAGCCAAGAATATGTTAGCATACAATGAATCATCTGGAAAAATGTTATTAAAAGTGACAACAATGCATTTCAATAGCTAGCATAAGTGAACCAAAAACTGTTTTAGAGCTCCCATTTCATGGTGGAGCAGTTGCCAGTTGTAAGAATAATTTCCATTTAAACCATCTGCATCCATGTTTCTCATGGCAGTTGCTGCCACATGAAGGTACACCTAATCCAAGAACAGTTCTGATTTAAGCATGCAATTCCAAAATACCAAATCATTTTCCTTTCATTTCTTACACCGCATTCCTTTTTAAACATGAAATTTAAATAAGGTAAGTTGATCAAGCATAAAATGTCTCCCTTAATACCAGTTTTAATACTGGGAATACTGACTATATTCGAGATACTGGTTAAAGAAAACTTTATTAGTTTACTGATTATCAGTCATTTTCAGATTTGTGTGAATAACATGATATTCTGTCAAAAATGTATTGCATTGAAAGACGGGTGCTGTTGGGGAGGGATGGAGTAAATTCCTAGAGACATGGTAAGTTGCTTAATTGGAGAGAGAATCTGCACCAGTGACAATGCTGCTCAAGTGCCCACTGCCCGGAATTTCAGAAGGAGGTTGCTACTGCTCTATGGGGAGTTTTCAAGTAAGAAGCGTCCCATCTGTTGCTGCTCCCTTGCTGGTGAGCCCACTTTCTCACCTGGAAATTATTCTTACAACTGGCAGCGAGTACGCTCAGTTTGGTCTCCCGGGATCATTCATTTCAGCTTCAATCCAGACATAGACAATAGCGTTGAATTTCAGGTGAGATGAGAGTGGCTGCACTTGGCATCAAAGCATCAAGTGACTGACGATAACAAAAATAGAGCTGTAAGAGTATTGAAGTCAATGGGAATAGGGAAGAAAGTTATTAGAACAGACAATAATGCATTTCAATAGCTAACGTGTCTGAAACAAAAAATGTTGAGCTCTCATTTCATGATGGAGCAGTTGCAAGCACCTTCCTTTATGCTAGAGTCACTACCAAGCATTGACTTTCCCATTATCGACATCTTGGGATCCACTGTCACAAAATGCATGAGGAACTCAGCAGGTCAGGTAGCATCTATGGAGAGAAATAAACAGTTGACATTTTGGGTTGAGACCCTTTCCTCTCTCCATAGATGCTGCCTGACCCGCTGAGTTCCTCCAGCATTTTGTGACAGTGTTGCCCAAGATTCCAGCACCTGCAGAATCTCTTATGTCTTGGGAGCCACTGTATAATTAAAATTTAACTCCACTAATCATATCGTTTTATGGCACAAGAACAGGTCAAAGGCTGGGTATCCTTCAGTGAGTGATTCATCTACTGACTCTCTGAAGCCTTTTTACTACCCACAAGCTACAAGTCAAGAGAATGACAGAATACCCTTTGTTTCCCTGCTTCTGTTCAGTTTCAATAACATTCAAACAGTTTGATCCAATCCAAATCAAAGCAACCCGCTTGCCTGCATCCCATTCACCATCTGAAACCTTCATTCCCTCCTGCATCAACATACAATGTCTGTGATATGAACATGATGCACTGCGGCACGTGGTCAAGGCTTCTTTGACAGCACCTCCTAAATCTGCAATCATTATTAACTTAAAAGATAAAGTCAACAGATGCATGGGGGCCATCATTTTCATGTTCCTCCTCAACCCACATATCATTCTTACTTAGATATCTTTTGTCATTCCTTCGTAGTTGCTGAGTCAGTCATGAAACTCTCCTCTTACTAACATGGCAGGTGTTCTGATCACATAGCTCTAAAGAGATTCAACAACATCTTATCAAGGGTATGGGAAATCAGCAATAGATACTGACCTTGTGAATAATGGCAACCATCCATAAATGATGAACATTTTCTTTTAGGATGAGGCTTCTGCTCCTGCAGTCTCCAATCTCAGAATCATTTACATTGAATCTTAAACTCAATGACTGAACAGAAAATCCCATTCAGGAATTGTAGGTCTGATTTCCCAGAGCATGGTTAAAACTTACACCATCCATCTTAGAGCAAACCAGTACTCTAGTGGGCTCCAACTGATATTAGGCTGCCTACTTTAATGTCCAATGCATGCCTAATGTTTGGCTTTCACTAATACTATATGTGGCAAACTTCAGACTTCTAATGAAAATGGGCTTCCTAGCCATGATGTTGAAAGAGTTAAGCCAACCACTCTTTTTAGACTATTCAAGCTTTAGGGAACATGGAACATAGGACATAGAACGTCACAGAACATACAGGCCCTTTGGCCCACGATGTTGTGCCAACCTTTTAGCCTACTCTAAGATCAATCTAACTATTCCCTCCTGCATACACCTGCAGTTTTCTATCATCCATGTACCTATCTAAGAGTTTCCTAAATGTTCCTAATGTATCTGCCTCTACAGCACCCCTGGTAGGACGTTCCATGAACTCACCACTCTCTGTGTAAAAAAAACTTACCTCTGATATCCCCACTGTACTTTCCTCCAATCAACTTAAAATTATGCCCCTCTCATGTTAGTCATTGTTGCCCTGGGAAAAAGTCTTTGGCTGTCCATTCAATCTATGCCTCTTATCATCTTGTACACCTCTATCAGGTAACATCTCATCCTCCTTCGCTCCAAAGAGAAAAGCCCTAGCTCACTCAACCTATCCTCATAAGACATGCTCTCCAATCCAGGTAGCATCCTGGTATATCTCCTCTGCACCCTTTCTAAAGCTTCCACATCCTTCCTATAGTGAGGCGACCAGAACTGAACACAACATTATAAGTGTGGTTGAAATAGGGTTTTATAGAGCTGCAACATTACCCTGCAGCCCTTGAACTCAATCCCCCAACTAATGAAGGTCAACGCACCATACGCCTTCTTAGCAACCCTATCAACTTGCACAGCAACTTTGAGGGATCTATGGACTTGGACCCCACTCTTGTACACCTCTTATCCCCACTCTGTCTCTCCACTCTGCTAAGAATCCTTCCATTAACCCTGTATTCTGCCTTCAAATTCAACCTGAATCACTTCACACTTTTCTGGGTTGAACTCCATCTGCCACTTCTCAGCCCAGTTTGCATCCTATCAATGTCCCGTTGTAACCCTCAACAACCTTCTACACTATCCACAACACCACCCACCTTTGTGTCATCTGCAAACTTACTAACCCACCCTTCCACTTCCTCATCTAAGTTATTTATAAAAATCACAAAGACCAGGGGTCCCAGAACAGATCCCTGCAGAACAATACTGGTCACCGACCTCCAGGCAGAATTTGCTCCATCTACAACCACCCTCTGCCTTCTATGGGCAAGCCAATTCCGAATCCACACGGCCAAGTTTCCTTTGATTCCATGCCTCCCAACCTTCTGAATGAGTCTATCATGGGGAAACTTATCAAACACCTTAATGAAGTACATATACACCACATCTGCTGGTCTACCCTCATCAATGTGTTTTGTCACATCCTCAAAGAATTCAGTCAGGCTCTTGAGGCATGACCTGCCCCTTATAAAGCCATGCTGACTATCCCTAATCAGACTATGGTTCTCCAAATGCCCATAAATCCTGTCCCTAAGAATCTTTTCCAATAATTTGCCCACCACTGAAGTAAGACTCACTGGTCTATAATTCCCAGTGTTATCTCTACTCCCTTTCTTGAACAAAGGAATAATATTTGCCACCCTCCAATCATCTGGTACTCCTCCTGTGGCCAGTGAGTATGCAAAGGTCATTGCCAAGGGCTCAGAAATCTCTTCCCTCGCTTCCTGTAGTATCCTGGGATATATCCCGTCCAGCCCTGGGAACTTATCTATCCTAATGTTTTTCAAAAGTTCCAGCATATCCTCCTTCTTGACATTGACATGTTCTAGCTTATCAGCCTGTTTTACGCTGTCCTCAGAAATGTCAAGTTCTCTCTCACAGGTGAATACTGAAGCAAAGTATTCATTAAGGACCTCTCCTACCTCCTCAAACTCGAGGCACATGTTTCCTCCTCTATCCCTAATCAGTCCTACCTTCACTCTAGCCATCCTTTTCTTCTTCACATACAAGTAGAACACCTTGGGGTTTTCCTTAATCCTACTTGCCAAGGCCTTCTCAAGACCCCTTCTAGCTCTCCTAAGTCCATTCTTAAGCTCCTTCCTAGCTACCTTGTAATTCTCTAGAGCCCTGTCTAATCCTTGCTTCTTGAACCCTAAGTAAGCTTCTTTCTTCTTTTTCACTAGATATTCCACATCTCTTGTCAACCATGGTTCCTTCACTCTACCATCCTTTTCCTGCCTCAATGGGACAAACCTATCCAGAACTGGAAGTTTTGGGAAGCTTCAAAAATAGATATAATTAAACTAGAAGTCAAAAATAAAGGCTAGCAACTAGGCTCTAAGTAGTTCATGACCCTTTTAAAAGCACTGGCAGAGGGTCCTTCATTTCACTTAACACATTTCAGATGTGCAAGGCTGAGACATAGTGCAGGCTGGAACATGGCTTTGAAAATGGTAGCACTGGCTTCAAATCATTGTTACACACTGACTGTCACATAATCTCCCTGCACTGGCTGCTGCTGGCAGTCACTAGATATGTGTGTGCAAACTCTTTTACCAAAATTGCATCCAGTTCTCTTATTTTCAAAAGAGTGAATGCTCATCTTGGATGCCATTTTCCACCATTAGGATGATGCATTGGTCTTAATAAAGAGCATACATAGTCCAGTTTCTCCCAAACTAACTTCTGTAATTCAGAGAATGATTGATGACTATAAGTATGTTACAGCGATGTTACACACTTGATAAATCACAAAGCTTGCCTTTAACAATCATGCCAAACCCTTTTAAGTTTTACATATAGTGGTGTTGTTTTATAGTGCATGGGTAAGCTCCTCTGTCTGGATTTTCCCACTGCATTCACATCTTTTGTGACTGCTGTCAAGTTTATCTTAACTATATTCACTTTGAGTGCTGTACTTGAATTATCTGATAAAAACACTGTCTTCCTTTGTTCCCCTACAAGAATATATAGCATTACACCAGAATTGCAATCATGCCACCTGGGAGGAAGAGAACATTTTGTTAAAAAATAATATATTGTTTTACAAGTTTCCAGTATTGCACTACATATTTTACATATGGGACACATTTTCCTCTGTTCTCCATTCTAGCAATATGTAAAATGTGTTGCTTTGCACATTATACATGCTTGTCTTTCTGCTAAAATTAGTGATTAGGGGAATATAACCCGACATAAGACTTCAATGGATTTCTGTTTATACTGCAAGCAACTTTGAAACAACTTGTAAAATATTCTCATTTGCAAATTTATAAAGTCCTGGAACTTTCATTCTTTGTAAGTGTTACGGACTCAGTGAAAGTCCCTTTAAGATAGAGAGTATGTGTGTTTGTGTGTGTGGGGCGTGCTTACGTCGATAGAAGATAAAGGACGTAATGACGTTGTTGAAGAGGTCAGAAGAAGAAGAAGAGAGAGAGAAGGGAGAGAGACACCAGCCTGCTTGTTTTCTCTATCGATGGATGAGAAACAATAACTGTGTTTGCTACTGAAATCCATGTATGGAAGTTGGAAGTAATCCGGTGGAGTTCACTTTGTTGCTGACCTGTAGAAGGAAACAGGTATTTGTGTGTGTGGACGACCACGATTCGGATGTTTTTCGGGGTGAGGAAGTCACTACCGAGTAAACACTGAAGTGTCGCTGGGGTTCCATCGTGGAACATTTGGATTTCGTATTTACTCTCTCTATGTTGCTCTACGTCTACGTCTTATCTTCAGACAACGGTGGTTGTTGAAGAAGCCCTTGCTCATGTTTCACCTTATGGCTTGCGGAACTGAACTTTAAGAACCATTCCGGAACTGGGAGTTTTGGACTTTGCCACACACACACACGAAGAGTTTAGTTTTGGGGTTAACGTTCGAGGTTTAACATTTTTGAATTCTAACATACTAACATTTTTACTTTTATTTTACGTATTATCATAAGTAGTGATTAATAAAATAGTTTTTAACACTAAATCATGCTCAGTGTGGTTCTTTTGTTGCTGGTTCGTGACATAAGATATAAATAGCCATTTAATTCTGGGAGGCTAATTAATAAAACTTCTTCACAATGATATGAATTCTTGAAATCAATGTTCAACACAACAACATTTATATTCATGAGAAAGTGACACATTTTAATAAAGGTGACAAATGGCAGAATCACAGATGAATTTAATCTTTTTTCAATCTGAGCCATATTATACTTGAGAATGTATATTAGCAACTACAACAAAATTCTCTGGAAAAGTTCATTTAAAAATTGAATTGACAAAAATGTTAAGAAAGGTACAATTAAAGAAAATTTTACTGAGGCATCTTGAAGTTGTTTAACTTTCCAAATGTGTTAATTATAATCCAAAAGAATCACAGGCACATTCTAATAGAGGTTCGAGCTTTTCAGTCTGGGTTAGTGCTAAAGCAGCTAACTTATTAATGTATATAGTTAATTAAATTTGCCCTCTACTTTCAATGAAGGGGCCCACTAGAATCATCTGGGAAAACCTAGCAGGAATTCATCTGAGACCAATGACATTTAATGTGAAAATCATAATAGAGTCAATCAGGAAGAATTTCAAAGCTTTTGAACTCTTGAAGTTGAACATAAGTTTCCCCGGGGTGCATATATTCATGCATGAAGGTCTCTTTGTGGGCCAGACCTTTGTGACTATAATTAAAACATGGTATATAACAGAAGCCCTCCAATGTGTCATCACACTGATAGAAGACCACACCACACTCTGGGCAGCTGTGTATTTCCAGACTAGTT
Source organism: Pristis pectinata (assembly GCF_009764475.1). Classification (NCBI taxonomy): domain Eukaryota; kingdom Metazoa; phylum Chordata; class Chondrichthyes; order Rhinopristiformes; family Pristidae; genus Pristis; species Pristis pectinata. The sequence goes on from NC_067412.1 coordinate 85,475,946, forward strand.
TATGATGAGTGAAAATGTAGATTTATAATATGTTTTTAAAGCAATTTGACAAAAGCAAAACGAGTGATTAAAAGAGGATGGCTGAGAGAGTATGACACCCTCCCCCAGTCCTTCCATAAAAATATTACTGCTTTTATCAAGGTTTTTGGAAAACTTTGTTATAATACCTTGAAAACCTTCATTTGTTGCCATCTTATGGATTGTAATTCCATTCTGAGGAGTGCTTTGGCACGGTTCCTTCTTGTAACAGGCATGCTTTGAAATAGAGTCAGCACATTGCACCCTACGAGGTAAGATGTTTTACAGCACAATTTTCTCAATATGGTTTTAATACTCCTTTCTCAGTTATTGTTATAAATAATGCATCAGTAGCACCACATGTGAAATGCTAAAGTCACTGGAGTCTTTCAATGTTTCTGCATCCATTGTACAGGCATAAAACAGCCATAATGATGACAGCACAATGGTCTGTGGCTGATTTGTTTGAATTCATTGGAGCTTGCATTGTGCAAATTCTGACTAATTTCAGCCTAATTATCACCCCTTAAAAGGAGACTGCAGAAGAAGCCTCAAGATAAGTTTTTGTTTAAAGTTATATACTCATTTAAACCAGGCCTATTACTGATCCACTTTTGCTTCCTCACCTTCAGATTCAACTGTGGGATTCTTCTGACAACCAACCCAACTGAAATTGGTCAGGCCTCTACTGGTAAGGTACACTAGGGTGAAGTGGCTCCCACAATTATAATGATGAGTCTTATTTCCAACCGGCTGCCCAAAACTCAAAATCAACATCAGAAACACTTATAGTGGTATCTGGTATCTTAGATTTCGATGAAACTTACACCCCAGGTACTAAATTTAGAACATAAGAGATAAAGAGGCAGAAATTTGTCCTTGGTCATTCATATAAAATGCAGCTATTGCAGTGTGTACATTGTTCTCCATTTCTGAAATTTAGTTCTATTGATGTCATAGAATCACATTTTGGAAGCAGAGAGTAACACATGTATACTGCTATACTTTGTGTCAACGTGTGCAATCTTGGACATATTTCAACCCAAGGGAATTTAAATGAATGAGAAGGTATTACAATTCTGAAATGCAAAAGTATTCTTTATATTAGTGATGACTAATGCATGTTTCACAAATAGTCTCTACAGTTAACTGGGAGGTGCCAAATGAAGAGCTCTAGCCTCCATGTACATTATGATGTTTAGAATTCTATGAAACAAAGAAAATTTGCAGAGGTTTATTGGGAAAATGTTGACAAACATTGAAAAAAAATCAACTTTGTGCTGGTTTGATTTGATTTCATTCTGTGCTGTGAATTCATTGAGGAATCAGTAACCTTATTTGCAGTAAGGCCAGTGATTTACCACAAACAGCAAGGAGTTAACTTTAACCTAACCTCAGCTATAATGCCCAATGTTAGTTTAATCACACTAAATTAATTTTAATAACTGAATTTCAATTACATAAGTTTCCAAATTGCTATAAAGAGTCACTTCTGGTGTCTGGAAGTACTCTTTTCCTGAGTTACATTGATGAAGAATCAAAACAAAGAGCATAAACCTCAGGATGATAGTTCTTGGGCCTTTTTTGATGAGATGAAGGGAAGCATCCACTAGAAGGGTGGGCTTATCAGAAATGGGTCAGCTAGTGTGAGAGGAGATAGTCGTCACTGATTTCACACTCAGATTATCAGGATCAGAGAAAGTACAATGAATAGGCCTGTCAAGGTAAGTATGCGCTGGTTTTCAAAGCTTTCAGAATTCAGCAAATTATTAACAATAATAGAGCAAAGCAAGAGAACTTTGTCTGTTAATGCAATAGTTTTACTTTGGAAAACAAGGAGCTCATAAGTGATTAGACTTTTCCTGAAGTGTCTGCAGAGGAAGGCACAGGTGGGTGCTTTCAAGCTGAAATGTGCTTGTTTACACTGGGTAGAACCCAAAGAATATTTAAAGTCATAAAATTCTGTTGCCAGGAAGGAATGGCCTTTCAAAGTGATCTATTGATAAACTAGGCAGCTACATGGCTATGTTGCAAGGAACATTATATTGTCTGCAAAATCCTAATGCTATTCCTAAGCTGTCACTTTGATACCCCACATCTCTAGGATGCCTGTCCAAAATTCTGTGCGTCTAACCAATCTTAGATGGTCATATTGTAGGGATAATTAATACACAACAAGCAAGAACATACTGTGCGTATGGAGAAGGGAGTGCAGTTGCAGGGACTATAAGGCACTGTGTCTATGGAGCAAGTTAAGGTTGATGCTGTATACATGGTACCATGTAATTATCAAAGTCCTTCCCTTTGCTACCTGAGCATCAATTTGCCCTGGTGGAGACTAAGAAGCTGAGAGTATCTGAAATTATGAAGCATAAAGAAACTTGTGAATGCAGGATCAGAAGAGGCTCACCTAATCTGTGGATTCCATTTGAGTCAGGAGGTCTTTTCAGGACAGTCCTTGATTGAATATAATCTAAGGAACGAATGCACCACACCACTGCAACAATTTACATTTACACCCACAAGCACAAACTAGCTGGAAGATACCTGAGGAGGGAACTGCTGCAGAGTAAAATTGTACACTGCACGCAACGCTTAGAGAATCTTCCTCAATGTATCTAGGTAATACCAGAAAACATCCAAAGAGTGTTTTAAATGCACCAATGATGTTCTGTATCACTTGTCGATTTTGAGTGCCAAAGCAGCCCTCCTTTGTGCTGTTGTTATTGATTAAGAGCAGTGTCATCTGCCATGACATCAACAGTAGGGATTGACCTCAGGATCAATCAAACTCCCTGAACCTTCCTACTGAATAAGTGATAGATGAGGAATGGTGAAAGATAAAGGCAATATGAGGACATCTCCACCATGCAGGGTCCTCAGTCAATGACAATTAACACATTCAATAAATGATACCTATTCTTGTTCAGGAAAGTAACAATTTCCTCAAATGGAGCCTTCAAAGGTATGAGTTCCAATAACAACTGAGTGCACCTTGGAGACTGTGATATCAGACCTGCAGTTAAAATGATTATGTGTATTGCACAGTCATGTAGATGTTTCCTCTTATATCCCCAGCCATTCTGTAACTTGTCACTTAATATTAAAGCTCTACATCTGCTTACAAAGTTAAATCCTTTTTTAACAAGTTTATCAAGTTTCTTCACCTTTCAAACCCAGCCCTATTGTAAATGTGAAAACATTCAGAAACAAAGTTAAAATTGTATTTGCTACCTCCATTTTCTCTCTTCTTTTACATTGCATTCCTTGTGTTTCTTTTTATTTTCCCTTCCTCACCTATTTCTTTCTGTTTCTTCCTACCTCCTGAAGTCCTTTGTTTCTTATCTTGATATTTTCTGTTTCTCTGCTCTGGTTAACAGACTTTGGTTTGGGTGAAACCACTGAGAGTTACTTTACATATGTTCAAGTGCTTCAATAAAGGGATTGACAAAACTGGCTTGTCATAGTCTCACAGGACTGATCATTAAGGGGAGCCAGAAGAAAGGGACATCACTCAGCCTTGAGTTCGATAAGGTGAAACTCTCACCCTGCCTGAAGCTGGAAAGGTTAGCGTACCTGACAGAGTATGCTGCCAGTACACATCCATGTCAACCTCCCCTGCCTGACTGAAACATCTCTTATAAAGTAGAGCAATGTCATGTTTTCAGTGTCATCATGTCTTACTGCCTGCAGTCAACAGTATCAACTACCATTTTCCAGGAAAGATCTGAAGCCTTCAAATGGACTCCTGTTGATTCTCAACTAGTGTGAGTTCCACGCAGGATAAAGTTTGGTTTCAAAAGGTTATCTTCCTAAGATATTAAATCTATTTCTCTCTCCACAAGTGCTTTCTGACTGGGTGAATATTTCCAACAGTTTGTGTTTCTTCCCAATGTTGGACCTGGTCGAGAAAGCAGGAAGATCCAACAAGGTACCTCACTTCCAACTGGCAACAAGCTGAAATTCAACTGGACCTGCATTTGTCTATATACATTATTTTTTCACCAGAAAGAAGTCAGACCACTGATCTCTATAGTACCATCATTTCTGAGTTTAGCCCATGAACATCTCTGGTGCAGGTCACTTTAAAACCATTAAAATATCTTAAACAAATTCAGTGCACTGAAAAATATGAATTATAATGGCTGCTGGCTACAGACTGAAACTATTTACAATGTGTTACATGCACATAGTTCTAGATACCGTCTCAATTGTTTTGTAAACAGATTGATCTGTGGGAACAGTCCAAGCTTTGAAAGCTAAAATGTTTATGAACAAACATCAGTGTTGATTTCCTAGTGCTATCTCTATTTCAGAAATACTACTGCATTAATTATAAAGGTTCCTTTGATCTCATTGCGCAAAGTGCCTCAATTGTAAAATCAAAGAGAATAGATGGCAGTCAACCAGAAGGGGAGTTTCAGCTAACAGCACGTTGAAGCAAGAACAGCAAGTCAATTTTACGCCTTCACTAGTTCCCATATTCCATGGACAATACAGAAATTAAACACAGTCAAATAAACTACAAGTTAAATCTTTAATGGCATGGATCTGCAGTAACAAAAGGCAATTAAAAAACCATAACAGGAGTATACAATACTCACTAAGTGTTTTATGGTTTACTGGAGAGATGTAAACATTTGAGGCCTCTTGGGTTCAATAGCTTTAGTTGTTGTCTTAATCAATCTGAGATCTTTTTTTGTCTTATTGTGCATCTATTTGCACAACAATATAATTTTGTGACATGACACCTCCTGTGTCATAGGATACTCATTTCTTTTACGTGTGCATCTTTTCAACCTCCGAACCCAGACCAAGTTAACACTTAGTGAGATGAAGTGTGACAAGAAATGTTAATTGGCTAAATCCCATAAAAGGATGAAGTACAGAACAATGAACTTGACCACCTAGGACAAGAGCCGAAGCATGTGGAGTCACCACCACCTGCTAATCCCTCACCAAAGCACACATAAACTGATGTGAAAGTACATTGCCAATGCTTCATTGTTACTGGATCAAAATCATGCCACTCCCTACTTATAGTATTGTGAGAGTATCTTTACCACAGGCTTCAAGAAGGTAACTATTCATCACCCTCTTAAAGGAAATTAGGAATGGCCATCAAATGCTGGCCTTGCCAGTGATACCCATCCCAGGAAAGAATATTTAAGAATATTTTAACAATGTAACATCTGTAGGTTTCTTTACATTGATCTTTGCATAGGTAAATGAACAGAGCTATAAACACAACATATTTTATTGATGTCTGTAACTCTCAACTAGAAGCAATACCTGGGTACCACAATATATTGAGAGTTATATCATGTGATATGAACTAATTCTTAAGGTACCTTACACTGTTTTTCCTATAAAATAATAAGTAAACTCATAAAATGAATTAAACTATTTATCTGTATGAAATTAAGGCGAGGAAGTCACCTTCTTGGCTTTCTCTTTCTAGATTGTGTTTCAAGTCTGTCATGGCTGTTTTAAGTATGTTCTGTCACACTCTGTCTATTCTGCACTGGGTTGCCTCAACGCACTTCAGGGGATCTTCAGAGCTTTAAAGTTCTTCACATTGCAGTGCAGTCGTCTCTCAAAGCATTCAGCTGAATTTGTGTTTGATTCAGGCCGTTCAGCAGTTCTGTAAGCTGCTAAGATTTTCATCAGAACTTGAGTAGACCCAATTTCCCTGCCTATATTAAGTTTGCTAAACCCAATCACTATCACCTTATTGCACCCCTCATGTTGACCCTGTTGCTTCTCACTGTATGTGAACTCTGGTAGTGCTTTAATAAAATAGCTACTTTAATAAAATCTGATGGACTCTTGGCCTCACAATCTACCTTGTTTGACGTCGCACCTTATTCTCTACCTGCAATGCACTTCCCTGTAGCTGTGACACTTTACTCTGTATTCTGTTATTGTTTTTACCCTGTACTACCTCAATGCACTGTGTAATGAATTGATCTGTATGAACGGTATGCAAGACAAGTTTTTCACTGTACCTCGGTTCAAGTGACAAAAATAAACCAATACCATTATTTAAACAGATTAAAGACCTTTTGTCTGAACTGCCTGCTTTAGAAGTTTGTGAATAAGCCCATAGTTCTAAAAGTTATTATCAAAGCAACACACTTGACTAAAGATATCCATATATGGACTGTCTTCTGCTGGCCCTGGTTGGAAGATCTTTTCCTCTGGGACACTTCACCCTAGTCCAGTCCTCTGACCAACCTTTAGCTTGTTTTCCAATTTCATTGATGCCTTTGCTGACATTTCTGTAATAGACACCTTCTGTCCTGGTATTTCACTGTCATCACAACTCAATGTCTGCTTCACTTCTTAACCAGAAGTGAAATATACATATGGCTAGCCCTTGCTGTGAGCAGTCAGATCTATGAATCTCAATAAATGGTTTCTGTATGCGCTTTATATCTCTGAAGGTCAATCCTGTATTGTACTTTCTCTCACTGTCCCTGGCAGCCATTGAACTACTGTTTTCTAGAGTTACCTCGTTTGAACTACCGTCTGTAATCCTCATATTGACCCTGTTGCTTCTATGCCAGTGCTTCCTCTGTGGGTTTCCTCCAGGTGCTCCGGTTTCCTGCCACATTCCAAAGACATACGGGTTAGGAAGCTGTGGGCATGCTATGTTGGCGCCGGAAGAGTGGTGACACTTGCGGGCTGCCCCCGGAACACTTTATGCAAAAGATGCATTACACTGTGTGTTTTGATGTACATGTGACTAATAAAGATGTCTTGTATCTTGTCAGCTAGCTAAAGATTCCTTGGCACCTAGCCATTATTATCTATCTTCAGGAATATTTCCACTTGTTTCATACACAGGGCAAATGACTGAGTCTGCTCAAATCTCTGAGCTCCCCAACACATCTGATGTGACCATTACCATTGTCATGGGTCTACTTAAAAAACCTATTTTCATCACACTAAATCACTGTCCTGCTACTCCCTCAACCAATGACATCCCAAACTCAATGCCATTTTAGGTTCGTTTTGTTGCTGCTTGTATAAGCAAGTAAACAGAGAGCTATAAATAGAATATCATCTGTTGAAGGCAGTATAGGTCAAGTAAATGAGGTGTCCAAATGCAACAATGAATCAAGTCATTCTACAAAATTCAAAACAGTTCTTAAAAGTAATCCACATACTTATATACAGTACAAACATTACTACATGTCTTTGTATGAACCATCCTATATAATAAAGCTAACTTCCTAATTCAATTCTGATGTGTTCTTTCCTTCTTGTACCAGTCATAGTTTTAGGATTGTTTCAAACAACAATATTATCCTCACCCAATAATCTCTGTTTATAAAAGCGTAACTCCTGTACTAACATTTATAAACCAATTTTAACCTTATGCAGCTTGCAGGAAAGGGGCTGGCAGCTGGTTAAAAGGGGGATTGTGGCTTTCCACTGAATTCCTGACACATTGTCACCCACCAGCAGTTCAACCACACAGTTTTCATTTTAAGATAGATGCACCTACTGGAAACTTAAGGCCACATAAACTTCATCAAAGCCGTTGTCTTTGAAGTAGTTAGGACTGCTCTCTGCCAACCAATGTTATTTGAACTTAAAATTGCGTAAATGCTGCCCAATGCCTGACAAGACAATAAAAGCTGATGATACTAGTGTCTAAGAGCTGTATATAAAGGGACATTCAGAATCAGAATCAGGTTTATTATCACTGACATATGTTGTGAAATTTGTTGTTTTGCGGCAGCAGTACAGTGCAAGACATAAAGACATAAAAATTACTATGTTACAAAAATAAATAGTGCAAAAGAGGAATAACGAGGTAATGTTCATGGGTTCATGGGCTGTTCAGAAATCTAATGGTGGAATGGAAGAAGCTGTTCCTGAAACGTTGAGTGTGGGTCTTTAGGCTCCTGTACCTCCTCCCTGCACCTGTGTTCACATAATAATATAAAAACAATGAACTTGCAATACTACCCAATTTCAGTGGATTGCTTGCTTCACCTGGAGATCAATTTCAAATTCAGCTTTCCTGCATTCTCTCCTTCTCTTAGCCTTTTCCTGCCTGATAGCTTTTATACTTTTTTGTGTTAGAGCAACATTTTGATCTGTCTATGTCCCTCTTTCTTTCTTCATAGATAAGCAGAGATCAAAGGGCATTCCAATGAATGCTGCTTGATTTAGTATTTCAATTTTTTATTGTTTAATCTGTGGGTGGAACTATTTTTGTTTAATATATTAACTAATTGTTATTAAGATATATTTTGTAAAACAAAAACATGCATAATTGGAACTGGAATTGGTTTCTCATTGTCACTTGTATTGAGCTACATTGAAAAACTTGTCTTGCATACTGTTCATACAGATCAATTCATTACACCAGTCCATTGAGGTAGTACAAGGTAAAAAAAAATAACAGAATGCAGAATAAAGTGTTACAGAGAAAGTACAGTACAGGTAGACAGTAAGATGCAAGGTCATAACGAGGTAGATTGTGAAGTCAAGAGTCCATCTTAGCATACAAGGGGACCATTCAATAGTCTTATAATAGCAGGATAGAAACTGTTCTTGAGCCTGGTGGTATGTACTTTCAGGCTTTTGTATTTTCTGCCCAATGGGAGAGGGGAGAAGAGAGAATGTCTGGCGTGGGTGGGGTCTTTGATTATGTTGGTTGCTTTAATGAGGCCGTGAGAAGTGTAGACAGAGTTCATGGAGGGGAGGCTGGATTCCATGATGTCCTGAGCTGCATCCATAACCCTCTGCAGTTTCTTGCGATCATGGGCAGAGCAGTTGCCATACCAAGCTGTAATGCATCTAGATCGGATGCTTTCTATGGTGCAACAATAAAAATTGCTGAGGATCGACAGTGACATGTCAAATTTCTTTAGCCTCCTGAAGAAGTGGAGGTGCTGGTGAGCTTTCTTAGCCATGGTGTCTACATGATTAGATTAGGACAGACTATTGGTGATGTTCACTCTTAAGAACTTGAAGCTCTCAACCCTCTCAAACTCAGGACCATTGATGTAGACAGGAGCATGTGCACCACCCTCCTTCCTGAAGTCAATGACCAGCTCATTTGTTTTGCTGACACTGAGGGAAAGGTTGTTGTCATGACGCCATGTCACTTGGCTCTCTATCTCCTTCCTGTGCTCTGACTCATAGTTATTTGAGATTTGGTCCACTATGGTGGTATCATCTAAAAACTTGTAGATGGAGTTAGAGCACAATCTGGCCACACAGTCATGCGTGTATAGGGAGCAGAGTAGGGCGCTGTGGACACAGCCTTGTGGGGCACCAATGTTAAGAATAATCCTGCCTCATTACACATTCCTTTGAAGAAAAGAATGTAAAAGTGAGTATTCTTCAACATTCTTTGAAATCAAAATCTAAATTCTAAGAGAAATAGTCAAAAAGCTTATGAAAAATGGCTGTGATTGTAATTAATTGATACAAGGGAGAAATATCAGAAACCATAATAGAAGTGGAAATACATGGCACCAGGAAAATGTGTATTATGAGCAAGATCTTCGATATACTATAAATAAAAAATAATGCATTGGGTAATTTTTCAAATATTTAATTGCTGCTGCTATTCTGAAACATCAAATAGTTAAGCAACATTAAATAATCATTAATCTATCTGTTTACTTTCTGTGGTGTTCCATGTTAGCCCTGATTTTAATTCAGAGCCAGTAGTCATGTGGGTGGGAGCTGAACCAAGCTGTATAGACATTTCTGAAGAATGAGGCATGGAAGATTTTAAACTTATTCTCTTGCCTATAAGGGCTCTGTGAGTCTTCTGTCCTCCTCCCTCATGAGCAAACTCAAACTCACTTTGAGCCACTTCGGTTTCCAGCTTCTTGCTGCCATCTAGCTCTCAGATCCTCATGAAGCCTTTCAGGCCTAACCGGCCTACTTAAAGAAAGGTTGATGTCTTTTATTCCATGGCATCCTCACCTACTCAAAGTGTGGGATAGGAATGCAGCAGAATTGATCACACCAGCTGCTCTAAGCCTCCTCACAAGTTTGGAGCAGGTCAGCACTGTTAAAACTGACCTTTTTGTCCAATAGAGCTTTCCTATACCTCAATGGCTGCTCTAAACCTATAATTCATTTTTTTAAATGCTTTTGGTTGATGTTGGCCAAAGTCAGTACGTCTGCAGTTAGTTTTATACCACATGGAATGATAACAAACATTGTAAAAATGCTGCTGGATCACCATCAGCCTGTTTCATGCCACTGTTATTGACTTATTTCACCTCCTAAATACAGTCACAATATAAAACAAAATGCTTAGAAAATCAAGTATAATACAGATGCTGATAAATGCATTGTTACAGGACTATGTGACGTAATGTTCTTGTATACTATGCAATTCCATTTCAATGAAAAATAAATTGTTAATGAAATCAGATACTTCCTTCATTGATCATAAAGTCTGGAATTTTCATTCTGGGTCCGAAGAGGCCAAGCAGGTGGAGTGGCAGTCAATGGAGTGAAACAGTGCCCAGATGCCACCACCAATCTTCAGCTGTACATCTGTGGGTCATGCAGAAGCAGGATTTCACAGCATCCTTGAAGACTGTTTGCGCTCCACCTGAAGCAAATCCCCTTAGCAGATCCCAAGTCCTTGCTGGGAACCTTACCTGGGTAGATCCACTTTAATTAATTTACTTACTGGGCTGTCCTTCAGACTGCCAAATCTTCCCAAAAATAACAAACCCTGTCCAACTATCTGCAACCCAGACCAACCTGACAACTCCCCCAACACTCAATGCACATACCCAGACTAAAGTTTGTATCCCCCAACTCAACTCCTCCAACAATCGTCACCTTCCACCAACAAACTCTAACCCCCAATTTCATCCTCCACAGAGATCACTGTGCCAATCCCCATCATTCTGCAGCTCTGCACTCCCACTTACTGACCCTCCCCAACAGCCATTATTATTCATAACCCTTGCCCCTCCCATCCCACCTCACTGAACGTGGACCTGAGCCTGGCCCCCAAATTGACCTAATTTCCTTCAGGAGCTCTGCATTGGAGGAGGTCTTTCCTTGTGTAAGGCTGAACAGTAGCAAATGAGGCAACTGAATTCCCAAGTGCTGGACCTTGAAATGCAACATTCATTGGCCCCAAGAGCTGTTTCTCTTTCATATCCCACTGCAATAACTGACCAAATGTCCGATCAATGTCTAACAGACATTTGAATGAATAATTTTAGAATAACTAAGTGAGGCTTAATTTTGACTATTGACTCGAATTGAGATAGCTAGAATGTGTAATCATTCAAAATGTTATTCACTCCAAAAGATTAAGGAACACTTGTTGAAATGAAAATCCCACTTGGCAGTCACCTTTTAATTTAAAGGTGCATGATTACACAAATTAACAATTTCACCAAAGTCAAGAAACTCAATATATACAGAAATTTTAACAATGAAATTTTAAAAAATGATTTTCTGTGAATGTTACATCAAAATATCAATTCACCAATGCTAACCAAAATCATATATGTTTGCCTTATAATTTCCAATGAATCAACTACAAATCATTTCTCCATAAATCTGAGAGTGGCCTCCACTGATTATTTCTTCAGTGTGGTATCAGGTATCATTGACACAAAACACACCAGGTTTGAGCACTCAAACCAAGTGCGACTGACAGCAGAAAGTGAAACAAAATCTGAATAAAACCACCCAATAAATTTTATAGCACACATTACTAAAAGGTAACAGATTGCCTTGAGCTGTTTTCTGCAGCAATATAATTCTTGAGGTTTAGGTGGCTATAAATTGTTCATTTTGAGCATCAGTTGGCAACAGGCCCTTTCAGTTCTTTGCTAAGAACGAGAAAGGATCATTTCCCTGTTCTTTGACAGCCTGCACTGTGTACCTCATTAAGGATTGTGTACCATTCATTTATTTTTATATTGTAAAATTCAGAATAAAGTTTTCCAATCCATCAAATGAAAATTAAGCAAACGTCCATCAGAATATTCATCAATGCTGACATTCCCCTGGTGCCCTGACATGAAGCCCTCACTCCTGTTCTTTTCTGCAGTGCCCAGAAACAATGTTCCCAGGCTCTCCAATGAGGCATGTTGGCTCCATACACATAATCAGCATTGCAGCCAGCTACAGGTGCAGGTAAGCCCAAGCCACAGATCGAACCCCAGCATATCGGAGTATTATCTCAGAGGCGGTATCTTAATCAGAAGGACTACTGCAGTTCAAGAAGTCAGCTCACCACCACCACCTTCTAAAACATAATTAGGCAGGGCAGTAAATCTAATTGTGCTGGCAATGGTCATATCTTTCAATAAGTTTAAGATAATATGAGATAGGATATATTTATTAGTCACATGTACATCGAAACACACAATGAAATGCATCTTTTGCGCAGCGTGTCCTGGGGGCAGCCCGCAAGTGTCACCACATCTCCAGCGCCAATATAGCATGCCCACAACTTCCTAATCCATACACCTTTGGAATGTGGGAGGAAACTGGAGCACCCGGAGGAAACCCACGCAGACACGGGGAGAACATACAAATAGACAGCAGACAGAATTGAACCCAGGTCGCTGGCGCTGTAAAGCATTACGCTAACCGCTACACTACCGTGCCTGCCCTTTTTAAGTTTATAAAGCTGATTAATGCAATTTTACTCTTTGTCTTTTAGATCATCAAAGAAACCTAGATACCCAACGATCCTTTGCGTTGCTTTCTTTCTTCAGATAAATATGAAGTTTTTGGCAATAACCCTTCCCCTCAGACTTTGGAGTGTTTGGACATTGATTAAACCTGATATATTTGGAGGGATGTGATGACAAATCAGATGCCAGGGGCCATCTGCCTACTATTAACCCCTTCAGCTTTGCAGAAGATACCCAGAGCTTATACAAGAACAATGACCTTGAGGAATTCAGTTTTCTAAGAAGCTTATTTGAGAAATGTGAATGACTGTGAGAGAACCAATACCAGACAAGGTCATCAAAGCTAGTTCTAATGAAAAGTCATTGACCTGAGATGTTAACCATGTTTCTCACTTCACAGAGGCCACCTGACCTGCTGACTGCTAGTAAAATATTCTGTCTTGTTTTCAGATTTCCAGCAAGTGCTGTACTTTGATTCAGGGTTAAGATTATCAGAACCTTACTTCCCTTTTGTCTTGGGATTTTTCCAGCACAGTACACTTCTCCAGTCAGCAGCATTGAACAGGTGTCTGACACTTTGTTCCAGAGAGTCAACAGTTGCATCAGATTCCCTTTTAGGCACCAGTGGGAAGCTCCAGCTGCTGGAATTGCAGGAATGCCAAAGTCTAGGTGGTGATGGATGATTCTCATGTTGCTTGGCATACTTCACCTGGAAAGAGCACCTCCTGCATTTACCGTAAGGGCTTTAGCTCCATCAGAGTGCAGCAGGTACGCAACTGTGCAAGATGATTTGTATTTCCAGACAGCACATGTAATGTATTCATTTTAAACTAATCTTCCATACTATCAATCATTCTACTTAATTGGCATCTAAGGGCTGACTCATAGATCAAATGTGCCCCTTGTCTCCTCTCTGTTAACTCTATCTACACTTCTTGCTGCCTTGGGAAACCAGCCAACATAATCAAAGACCCCTCCCACCCTGGTCATCCTTTCTTCTCCCCCCCTCCGTCATACAGAAGATACATGAACTTGAGAACATGTACCACCAGGCTCAAGGACAGCTTCTACCATGCTGTTATAAGACTCTTGAACAGTCTTCTTATATGATAATGATGAACTCTTCATCTCTCAATCTACCCCTTCATGGCCCTTGCACCTTACTGTTTACCTGCACTGCACTTTCTCTGTAACTGTAATACTATATTCTGCATTCAGTTTTTTTTTCCTTTTGTACTACCTCAATGTACTTACCTATGGAATGATCTAGATGGCATGCGAACAAAAGCTTTCCACTGTATCTCGTTACATGTGACAATAATAGACCAATACCAATTACCATTGTTGGTTACTCCCACTCTCTGTGCAGCAGCCATACCAGAGGAAGTTCTTTTCACATAATGGTGACGGTGTGGAACCAGTTGACAGGTGGAGTGGTTGAAGCAGATAGCTTTGGCATCTTTAAGTGGAAACTTGATGTATACAAGGGAGAAGTAAAAATGTTGGAAAGGGATAGGATTAGAATGAGAGGAGATCCATGCAAAATACTAACACCAACACACATCCCATGCACTCAATGCACACTTCTGCACTTTAGGCTCTGTGTCTTGCTATAAACAGTCTCAGAACAGATATAATGAGGCCATTCCTCCAGTGCGACCATCTCTGATTATCCTATTGGTATTCCAATAGGGTATCCTATTGGTATTCCAGTGCCACTACAACTCATGGAACACCCTACAGTGTAAACCTATCAAAGTATACAGTAACATTGTAGATTTCGCTCCAAATAGCCTTGTCTTAGAGAGAAGCATCCAACTGGAATAATTGCAACAAAAGTTTACAGAAAAGAAGCTAAAGAGAACATAAGTAGAAGGCGACCGTAGTATATGAAGCCTCGCAACAGGGATTTTTCCCACCTATCAGGTGTGTGATTTAACCAGCTGCATGCAAAAATGAAAATATCATGGTTTAATATTCTAATAATCACATTCAGCAACCATTGAAACAAAAACAGTACCAGTGTTACTACACTCATCTCTGTACAGTATGACACCTATGTTAGACTATTGTTTATCAACTACAGCTCTGTCTTCAGTACTATAATTCCAAGCAAACTCACCTCCAAACTCCTAGACCTGGGACTCAATACCTCCCTTTGGAACTGGATCCTTGACTTCCTGACCAACAGACCGCAATCAGTGAGGATAGGCAGCAACACCTCCAGCACGATTATTCTCAAGACTGGTGCCCCACAAGGCTGCATCCTCAGCCCCCTACTCTACTCCCTATACACTCATGACTGTGTGGCCATATTCTGCTCAAACTCCATCTACAAGTTTGCAGATGATACCACCATAGTAGGCCGTATCTCAAATAACAATGAGTCAGAGCACAGGAAGGAGATAGAGGGCCTGGTGACATGGTCTCATGACAACAACCTTTCCCTCAATGTCAGCAAAACAAATGAGCTGGTCATTGACTTCAGGAAAGGTGGCGGTGTATATCCTCCTGTTTACATCAACGGTGCTGAGGTCGAGAGGGTTAAGAGCTTCAAGTTTTTAGGAGTGAACATCACCAATAGCCTCTCCTGGTCCAACCACGTGGATGCCATGGCCAAGAAAGCTCATCGGCATCTCTACTTCCTCAGGATGCTACAGAAATTTGACAAGTCACTGTTGACTCTCACCAATTTTTATCAGTGCACCATAGAAAGCATCCTATCTGGATGCAGTATGGTTTGGTATGGCAACTGCTCTGCCCATGAGCGCAAGAAACTGCAGAGGGTTATGGATACAGTTCAGGACATCACAGAATCCAGCCTCCCCTCCATGAACTCTGTCTACACTTCTCGCTGCCTCAATAAAGCAGCCAACACAATCAAAGACCCTACTCACTCCGGACATTCTCTCTTCTCCCCTCTCCCACTGGGCAGAAAATACAAAAGCCTGAAAGTACAAACCACCAGGCTCAAGGAAAGCTTCTATCCTGCTGTTATAAGACTACTGAATGGTCACCTAGTATGCTAAGATGGACTCTTGACCTCACAATCTACCTCATTATGACCTTGCACCTTACTGTCTACCTGCACTGCACTTTCTCCGTAACTGTAACACTTTATTCTGCATTCTGTTATTGTTTTACCTGTACTACCTCAATGGACTGATGTAATGAATCGATCTGTATGAACGGTATGCAATACAAGTTTTTCACTGTACCTTGGTACATCTGACAAAATAAACCAATTTACCAGTTTACCAACATGATAACCATTTTAGCTCATTTCAAACCTGCTAAAAAGTTCCACATTAACTATTCGTTCACACCCAGCATGGGATTTGTGCCAAGCATCTGCTCTCAGGTCAAGGCAGATGCAACTTCATTAAAAGGCCTACTGGCAGATTATTGAATGGGGAATAAGTTGGAAGTACAGCTATCCACACCCTGCCCCCTCCCAACCCCCACTCCTCCAGCACCTTACATCTTTCCCTTCCGTCTTACTTTCTACAATCTGGAGTAACATAAAGGAAAAGTAAACCCCACAGAGTACGTATAACACCTGAAGAGGGAAATAAGTGGATAAGTTGGCCTGTTTGAGAAAAAGGCAACCGGACTCAGAGTAACACAGTAAGATTAAGCAATAGCTGCTGGTCAAAGGGAGCCTCCACGTGGCATCGTTAATAAGAACACAGGAATGCAAGAAATAGGAGTAGGAGTTAACCATAACACCTCTAAGTCCATTCCACAACATGGTCATAGCTGATCTTCTTCCCCATTTCCAATTTCTACCCAATCGCCATATAAGAGCAAAAGAAACTAAAGCAGGAGTAGGCCAACTGACCCCTGGAACATGCTTCACTATTCAATAAGAACATCGCAGCTCTTCTACCTTGAATCCATTTTCCCATCCAATGCTTCCCATATTTCTGAATGCTATTCATCTCACCTTTGATTTTACTCAATGAATGAGAACCAAGTTCCCAACATTGGAAATAATTCCAAGGATTTACTGCCCTCTGCATAAATAAATTTCATCTCACTTCCATCATAAATGGCTGAGCCCCTTATGTCGCCTATTCGTAGACACAGCAGCTGAAGGAAAGAACCTTTCATCAGTCCCTCTCATGATCTTTTATGTCTCAGTGAGATTGACTGTCATTCTCCTAAAGAGAGTGTAGACTTGTCATTTCGGACAACTACCCCCAGGAATCAACCTAGTGACACTATACTGCATTGCCTCCAAGCCAAGTGCATGTGTAACTCAGGTGTAACCCAAGCGTAACTCAGGCCTGGATTTGGGATCCTGAGTTACAAGGAGAAGTTGTGTAGACTAATTCCCCAGAATGTAGGAGATTAAGGGGTGATATAAGATATAAGATCGTGAGGGGCATAGACAGGGTGAAAGCACATAGTCTTTTTCCCAGGGAGGGGGTACTGAAAACAAGAAGACATAGGTTTAAGATCAGATGTAAGAGATTTAAAAGGGACATTAGGGGCAGCCTCTTCACGTAAAGGGTGGTGCGTATTTGGAATGAGCTGCCAGAATAGTAGTTGAGGTGGGAGCATTAGCAACACTTAAAAGCCATCTAGATAAGTACATGGACAGGAGAGGTTTAGAGGGCTATGGGCCAAACTTGGGCAGATGGGACTAGCTCGCTGGGCAACACAGTCGGCATAGACGGGTTGGGCCGAAGGGCCTGTTTCCGTGCTGTGTGACTCTACATAACATCCCAAATGAAGTCTGACCAAAGTGTCTGTGATCTTTCAACTCCTCACTTTCATTGTCCATCACCCTTGCAATAAAGGCCACATACCATTTTCTTCACTGATTTTCTTTCTGTGGCTAAACATTTATTTTCTGTTTCTCATGAGCCAGCACACTAAGAGCCCTCTGTTCACCAATGTTTACTACATTTTCATCACTTAGGATATACTGCTACCTTCTTGGATATTTGTTTAAACTGCCTACATCCTGTTGCATACTCTTTGCAACTGCTCACAATTCACTTTCCCACCCAGCTTTATAGCATTAGCAAATCCTTTGCATTCACTAGATTTTAAAAATCTGTTGATTTCAGATTATCTTATTTGAAACTATAATGTGGCTCTACAAATATTTTTGCTTGTTTACATTTATTACACATGGCATAGTTTTGGTTTGTAACACATAATGCATGCTTTCCCATGGATTTGGCATTATTTCAGTCTATTTATAAAGTTCACTAACAAATACAGAGAATACTGGAAGTACTCAGCAGGTCAGGCAGCAATTCAAGGGAGAGAAACAGACTTGATGTTTTGGGTCAAGGACCCTTCATCACACCTGGAAAAGTGAGAAGACAAGATGGTTTTAAGTTGTAGAGAGCAAGAAGGATGGAAAGATAAGAGGAGATGATAGTCATAGGATGCAGAACTAAGTTATCAAGGCAACAATTACTTTAAAAACCATCAGATGGAGCAAAATGATACAGAGGCAAATTAAAACATAACACAATGAAACAAAGGTACATCCATATCTGCGAAATAAAAATAATTACTTGAAATTGTTAATCTCAATATTAACTCTCAAGAGCTGCAAAGTGTCCAGTCAGAAGATGATGTCCTGTTCTTTAAACTTTTCCTTGGTATTATTCAAGCAATGTCAGAGGCTGAGGATAGGGAGATAACAGTGGGAGTTGAACGGAGAATTAAAATGACAGCAGACTGGAAGGTCAGGGTCCCCTGTGCAGACTGAAAGAAGGTGTTCTGTAAAGTGGTCATCCAATCTGCTTTGGTTTCTTCAATGTAGAGACCACATTGCCAGCACCAACTATAATGCACTAAATTGGAAGAAGTGCAAGTGCATTGCTGCTTCACTTCGAAGGATATTTTAGATGGTGGGAAAGGAAGAGGTAAAAGAGCAGGTGTTATATCTCCATCAGTTTTATGGGAACGCATCATGAGTGGTTGGTGGGGGTGGAAGAGGGAGCAGTGAGTCATAGAAGGAATGGTTTCTTCTGAATGTTAAGAAGACAGAGGTGTGGGTGTGGGATGGGCAATATGTTTGATTCCACATCCTATTAGAAGTGGCAGAAATGATGGAGGATGTTCAGTTGAATGTGGAGGCTATTCTGGCTGAGAGGAAAGGAGGTGAGAGCAGGCATGCAGGAAGGAGAGGAAACACTGTCAACTCTGGTAAAGGGAAAGCCACAGTTAAAAAGAAGACACCTTAAAGGCACTGGTGTGGAAAGTCTCATCTTCAGAGCAGATACAATGGCGACAGAGAAACTATGAGCATGGAATGGAGTCCATACTGGATGCAGGATGGGACATGGTGTATAGTTTATTATTTTGTTAAGTATCATGGAATGTTCTCCACATTTCTCTCTTAAAGAGTGGAACTAATCTTTGGTCACTAGTATTAAGTATATACGAAAGCATTGCCACCTCGGCACACTCCCTCTCACAACATCAAAGGAGCCAAATGTGCCACCAGTAGTCATTAATCTTCCTGGTAACAAAAGACAAATCTCTCCCATTGTTTCTTAAATGCTGCCTGCATGATTCTATTTTCCCTACTGCACATATCTATCGTAAGTAATTTAATGGCCTATGAACTTGTAATGTCTAGTGTCATATTTGTACTGCCATCTCTTCCTGATGGATTTTTTTTTAAACACGCCATAAATGACTGTGACTTTTATGTATAATTCACCCCCACACAGACACGGGGAGAACGTACAAACTCCGGCCACTGTCCGTAAGGAGTTTGTACGTTCTCCCCGTGTCTGCGTGGGTTTCCTCCGGGTGCTCCGGTTTCCTCCCACATTCCAAAGACGTACAGGTTAGGAAGTTGTGGGCAAGCTATGTTGGCACCGGAAGCGTGGCAACACTTGCAGGCTGCCTCCAGAACACTATGCAAAAGATGCATTTCTCTGTGTGTTTCGACGTACATGTGACTAAAAGATATCTTATCAAATTCATAAATCTCACTGTATGACCTCATTTTAATGATACTTTTTTCATTTCACAAGAGGTGGACTCCACAGGTGAGGCCATCTGTAATTACTATTGAGAAGCTGGTGATGAGTTAATTTCTTAAAGCTTTGCTGTCCTACTGGTGGAGGCACTCCAACTTTGTTTTTGGGAAGAAAGTTCCAAGGCTTAAACCCAAAAGAAGATGAAGGAATGGCAATATATTTCCAAAATCAAGATGGAACGTGACTTGATAGGGGATTGTATTTCTGTATGCCTGCTAGCCTTTTCCTTCTTGGTATTAAAGGTTGCAGGCTTGGGAAATTCCATTTCAGAGCTTAGGGGACTATACTGGTAAACCTTTTATCTGCTCCCTCCGTACATGGAAGATTTCTTCCTTCTACAAAAATATAATTTAATATTGCGGCAATACCATATGCAATCTTGATAGAGAAAGAGTTAACACAAATAACTAATGCTTCTTCCTCATATAATGTATATTACGGTTACCATCACATTTTCAATAGTTCAAATTGCTTTTCAAACTTTCTGGATTTTCTGCAAGATTTCCCATTGATTAACAGCTGGTTGAATGTCACATTTTGACTCTTATTCCGTGCAGAATATTTTGTTTTACTTACATTAATTCTTTACTCTGATTGCTCCCTTAAAGCGCTGTTCACCATACATTTTTGTCAGGAAATTTTGTTCCTGTTTTGCAGTCTTCTTTGCGGTCTAACAATTAAAAAGAAGTAACTTAATTTTAAAAGATTTGATGTAGTAATGTTCAAGAGCTCAACCTTGGAATTGGAATTGGTTTATTATTGTCACTTGTTCCAAGATACAGTGAAAAACTTGTCTTGTATACCATTCATACAGATCAATTCATTACACAGTGCATTGAGGTAGTACAAGGTAAAACAATACAGAATGCAGAATAAAGTGTTACAGTTACAGAGAAAGTGCAGTGCAGGTAGACAATAAAGTGCAAGGCTTTGTTTATCTTATTCAAAATCTTTTCTAAAACCAATTGTCTAATTATTATTTTTTTCAGATTCTGGTTGGAAAGGAAAAATTCCTTAATGAGCTTAAATGAAACACTGGCAAAAATCATTAAAGAATACCAAGTTTTAAATCATTATAACCGATTCTGTCCAACTGTTCCTCATTACAGTCAGATAGTACTGTAAAACACCAAAGAAAAATGGATTAAGTCTTCAACCATTTTTTTATTCACAAAGACAATTGTGTTGAACTCATGTATTACAATATGAGTTTTAAATGAAATAGGCAAAAATGGGGGACCTTCTTCATCCAGAGAGTAGTAAGTACAAGGAATGCACTACCTGAGAGAGTGGATGAAGTTGGGTCGCTGACAGCATTTAAGTGTCCAGATGAGCATTTGTATCACTCAGGCATAGAAGGATCTGGACCAAGTGCTGGGAGGTTGGATTAATATGGAAGAATGACTACTGGTCAATGTGGAAGAGCTGGGCTGAATAGCTGTATGCTATTTCCAGGCTGCAGGATTCTATGATGCTATGATAAATAAAAAAGCAACTCAAGATTCAACAATAGGCTCTTGTGTAGTTTTGAAATGGAGGCAAAATCTGTAAAGGGTTTAAATTTTGCTGAGCTCTTTGGGATCCAAATTACTACTTCTTCAGTCAACAAAGAACAAACTACACCTTTATATCCGGGCATCTAATAGGCCTCCTTGTTTATTTTCAGTTCAGCCTCATTTCTGTTGGCTCTGTAATTATGCAGTACAACCCATTTGATATGCACTAAAATCTCTACTACAAACATAAATTTCTCTTTTTGTATTAAAGTCAGATCTGAAGTGTAAACAAAAATCTTTGCAGAATTTTTGACAACAGAAACAGAGCTTTGGAAATGCTTTGAAGGGGATTCAATAAAATTATAAAATGGAAAGAAAAACAAAGTTGTAGTAGTTGTTTTTACGATCGCATTGATTTACAACAAACATATCTCAGGAAGTTTAAGTGGTACTCTAAAAGGTGTTCTTGGAACTGCTGTTCACAAACTTACAACTTGGCATTGGGCTTAAATTTCAACAGAGTCAGTGGTGTAACTTCAAGACATCTTTAAATACAATTTGAAATATAAATCACCAGAGAATTACTAAATAATCCCAAGAACATCTTTTGAAGAATAAAGAAGTATTCCTATCACTCTTGACCCTCAAGGACTGCACATAAAAACAAGATACTTCCTGAAATTTTCCACTGGGCTGTCTCACCAGGTTGTGCTCTTGGGCTTTTATGTTTTACAGACCTTGTTTTCTTCTTGCCAGATCTTCTGTTAAAATGGAGTGCCAGTGCCAATGTCAGTGATGCTATCGAGCCAAAACATTGCAAGTCAGCTTTTAACTTATTTAGACAGTTTATCCTTACTGTCCATTTTGCAGCCTAGTAAGAAGGTGGGTGGTGACGCATCTGGAACTTGATGTGAATCTCCACATTTCCACCATCTTAACTCTCAACTGTACCACTCCAAGTGACCAAGCAGATTTAAAACCAATTTTCCACTCCTCGTGAACCAACAATAATTGGGTTAATGTTTTTGCACTATGCTTTAATAATTAGAATCAGCAGGTTAAGAAACTTTGGGAACTTTGGATTTGTTCTATTCTTGCAGAAACCAACTCAGAAATGTATTCTTTACCTAATGAATTGATGTGGAGGCCATTGTCAATGATGGTTGATTGTTACTCACTCAGTGGTGGGTATGGAGTCATATAGAGTCCAGACTGCATAAGAAGAGTAGATTTGCTTACCTGAAGGGCATCAGTGAACTGGATGGGATTTTACTGCAACCAAGTAGTTAACGATCACCTTTTCTGATGCTGCCTTTTTATTACAGACATATTTAATTACCTTAAATTTCCTTGCTGCTTTAGTGGGATTTGAATTCACATCTCCAGATCAATGGCCCAGCCCTCTTGGCACTAGTCTGATAATTTAACCACTATGCTTCAATTCCTATTGCTGGTATTTTTATCAATTACATGAAACTCATCTTAAACACATCGACAAGGTGTCAATTAACAATCGAGTAATTAGAATAAAACTAAGGCAACAATTTTAAATAAATTTCAGTGGATGTCATAACAACAAAATGCCATTGCATCACTCATGAATTATTCCCACTCTTTGGCACCAATCATAAAGCAGCAGCTCTCATAAATAAAGTAGGTTAGAAGAGGAATAAAGCTTTCTACCTCAACAATAAGGCTTTACATTCAGCCGAAAAGAATACATTTATCACTGCATCAGAATGTTATTTTAATTTCCCACACTATCCAATTATATGATGTATTTGAGCAAGACCACCAGCCAAGTGGTAGATGGCAAATAACTTATGAGACATTTTGTGCTACAAACTTGTGCTTCCTAGGAATTTGATTATGATTTTCCAAAATGACTCCAACTTAAACCCTGTCATCCATCAGAGAGTAGACATTTTAATCACATCATTCCAGAGGTAATGATGTCCAGATCAGCACTGTAACTCCTATTGCGAGAAATCTAATTCTAATGAAAAGTTATTTATGTAAAGAGATTAATGGTAAGTAGTTTTGCAGGAAGAGGATGAACTGATGAACACATCCATAAAAATTGTGCACTTAATTTAGTCATTCCTGGCTCAGAGAGGAAATCTTTCCCCATATGGAAATGATTCTGTCTAATCCACCTTTCGGATGACCAACTGGTGATAAAAAATTAAAATGCAAATTCTTACACCAGAATATATCCACGCCCTGGTAGATTATGGACTTGTAATAATCAATGTCTACCATTATGAAATAATTTCATATTAATCCTGAGAGGTCTTAAAAACGTATACTTAATGCAATGCAAGCCTAATCATTCAAAAGACATTGATTTACTGATAAGGACAGACCATTCAGCCCAGGAGGTTTGTGCTGATATTTATGCCCCGCGTGAACTTCCTCACTTTCTCTTCATCTAAAATGCCGGCTACCTTATTCCTTTTGCCCTCTTTAATTAGCTAGCTTCACCTTAAATGCACCTCTGCTATTCATCTCAGCTAGCAAGATCCACATTGTAAACTTGCATTGAATAAAAGATTCTCTTTGACAGAAAAATGTGGACAAATGCAACTCAGATTTCTTTTAAGCAAAAGAACAAAGGGAAAAAGCAAACTGTATATAAATTACGAAAAGCAACATATGGTGAACAGATGAAGTAGAGCCAGATATGGTACAGGGAATGTGGAAACTGAATTGTATGTTCTGCTCAGACAAGTACACGCTGGCTTAAATTCAACTTGAGGCCACAAATGAATTTGTATTAAGACCCCACACCATCTGTTATTCTATATATTTTTGCACATATGAGACATCATACCAATAACTATGTAAATAATGGCTCCAGAAAAGAATAATTGTAATTGAACTGAATTTGTCAATCTCACACATGTTTGGTGAGGAAAGGTGAGTTTATATTTGACAAACTTCCACAGAGCATCAGTAGTCATAATTAATGTCAGAGTACTGGAATCCTGAGTATTCACAAACACATCTCTTAATATCAACAGACTGCACTGGCAGAGGTCAGTGATTGGGTCACCTACCATCTTTCTATAATAGTATATGTTACAGACAAATCTAATAAAGTTTAGAAATCATTAACAAATTGAAAATAGGATCCAGATATGAAAGCAAAATCATGAACAGGCAAGAATTGAAGTTTGTCTCTGTAATTGTAATCTACCTGTCAAAACAAGACAAAGCATTTCACACTTCAATTCTCAAAACAAAATGTCTTTTTTCACCATCTAATCAAACAGACCCAGGTGTTTCAAGGAGAACACTAAAGGGAATACAAATGACGAGATAAACTGTTTGCAGCATTGACTGGGGAATAATTATTGACCAGGATACAGGGGATAACTTCCATGATCTTCTTCAAAATTGTACCATTGGACCTTTTCTGCCTACTTGATTGGGAAGGCAGTATATCAGCTTTGCATCTCAATCTACATTCAGCACCAACAGACCACCAGGTCTTAATTTTGAACCTGCATTCTCTTGCCTCAGAAGTGAAACACAATGTAGCATATAAGAACATAACAAAAGAATAGGAGAAGGCCAATCAGCCCCTCGAGACTGCTCCAACATTCATCAAGATCATGGCTGATTTTCTACCACAGGACCATTTTCCTGCAGTATCCTCAAATCCCTTGATTCCTTTAATATCCAGAAATCCATTAATCTTTGTTTTGAATTCATTCAATTGCTGAGCTTCCAGAGGCCTCGAGGAAGCAGAATTCCAAAGATTCACCATTCACTGCAAAAGAAATTTCTCCTCATCTTAGTCCTAAGTAACCTACTCTTATTCTGAGACTGTGATCTTGACTCCTCAGTCAGGGGAAACATTGTTCCTGCATCTAACCTGTCAATCCTTGTAAGAATTTTGCAAGTTTCAGTGAAGATCCTCTCTCATTTTCTAAACTCTCGACAATATTGGACTTGTCCACTCACTTGTTACTCAAAGAGCAAACCCACCATCCCTGGAAACAGTCTGGTGTATCACTGCACTCCCACTATGATCCGTATATTCTTTCTTAAGTAAGGAGACCAAAACTACATGCAGTAGTTCAGGTGTGGTCTCATCAAGTCCCTATATAATTGTATTAAGACACCTCACCTCAAAACTCTTAATAGAGGCCAACATACCATTGATCTTCATATTATTTGCTGCACTTGTATGTTGGCTTTTCAACTGAGGCGAGGCTGACAACTAAAATATATTAATTACTCTTTCATCTTCTTGCTCCGCGAGCTGTGAATATTTTCCAAGTGCCTGTAACCTCTCAATAAATAATCTTCCTCCATTCTAAAATACTTCCACTTCAAGTCAATACTTTACCACAGCTTTCATTAAACCAGAGCTATGAGCCGATTTCTCTGAGTAGATACTTTGAAAGATGTGAGTCTTTGAATCATTTGGCTTTGTTGACGTTTATTTAATATCAGCTGACTGGTAGACTGAATGGTAGTAGAAGATACCCAATTCAATGATTCAGTTTTTCTCACTTCCAGGGTCCATATTTGAACCCTTGTTAGCCCGCATATTTCCTTCCAGACAGAACAGAACAAAGAGCAACAAACAATCTGCTGGAGGAACTCAGCAGGGGGAGAGGGGGCGCAGAGGGACTTGTCGACATTTTGGGTCGAAACCCTGCATCAGGATTAATGCAGGATTTCGACCCGAAACTTCAACAATTCCTTCCCCCCCACCTCCCCCACCAAGATGCTGCTCAACTTGCTGAGTTCCTCCAGCAGATTGTTTGTTGCTCCAGATTCCAGCATCTGCAGTCTCTTGTGTCTCCAACAGAAACAAAGGACTGGGCCTTGATATGGCAATCTTCGTTTCGATTTTAACATTTTCATGTCAACATTTATCCTTTCCAAGATTACATTTCAAGTTCACTCCAGAGTCTAGAATTTTCAACATCTTCTGTTTTTGCTGTGCTCAGCTGTGAAATGAAAACAGCAGGACATTAGCCCTTCTACAAAATTTCCAGTTTCTAGAATTCATGGCCTAGAAAACTGAAGCCCACTGTGCTGGGAATGGGACAGGAATTTGCTTCAGTCAAATGGAAAGCTGCCAATTCATTGCTTGGGGGACAAATAATTTAATTTGCCTCAGCAAAGAGGAAAGCCTAGATTTAGGAAGGAAAAAAAACCTTCAACTGTAACAGAAGCTGCCTCACTTTGTGGTGTAATGCTAGTCCAAAATTAAGTCACAAAATTTATACTCACCTAATCAAAATGGAGCAAAATCCAAGTTATTTCCAATGCAAGGGAGAAGAAGGTGCCATTTATGAGAAACACAAGTGTAGGAAGATTTTTTTTAGACTGAAGTAAACTGTCTTTGGATGGCCATATTAATCACAACCATCTGATTATTTAACCAAATGCTCAAGTTTTTGAAAGAATTAACAACCTTCATAAATCAAAAATTTGTTTTGTCCAGGATTCTGCCTTTTACTACTAAAAAGAATCAGAAAATGCTGGAAACACTCAGTGTTAGGTAGCATCTGTGGAAAGAGAAACAGAGTTAACATTTCAGGCCAGAGACCTTTCCTCTGCTTCTTAAACTTCCTCTCCTGAAGCATTAGTTTCATGCATTCACGGGCATGACTGCTTTCTTGTTTCCCACCATTTCCCTGCCACCCCACCCCCACCCACCCATCACCAAACCTCACGTGAGGCTTCAGAGCAGTCAATGTAACCACCGGACATTCCAGCCAAATTCAGTCCTATCCTGTTCAATGCAAGAGTGGCTTCCTGCCAATAATACTTATACCAGAGAACACCTTGGCCAATTTCCCCACCTGTGACCCATGACGTGGACTGTCTGAACAACAGAAGTGTCCATTGCACCCTAACCAAAGTTACATGACTTAGCAAAGGCCTGCCTTAATACTTACGTAAACTGTGGAGCTCCTGGGTAGATTTTCATCTTTATACGCTTGGCTTTTAAATCTCTTTGGCAGAGCACAGTAGCACAGAAGGGAAAATCTAGGGGTGTATCATATACCACTGGATTTTCCTTCTGTTCATTTGATTGGAAAGAAAACCAAAGAGGTTCAGCAAGGGATATACTATAGTATCCACCAGATGCTTCTCTGCGTATTCTGCTCAAAGGAACTTCAAGCACAATAGACAAAGATGTCCTTGATCTCCTTGGCTGTCCTTCCCTATTCCATATTCCCCATGTGTGATATACAACACATCCACACAATGTGTTGAATACCTTCAGAACCCTTTTAGTTGTTATCACTGTTGGTTTGTTGTCAAAGCTGTTCAGATTTGTTGAGATCCCGGGACCTCTGCCAACTCCTGATGCCCCAAGGCTGCTGCTGCTGATTCAGGCTTTCTTGGAAAAAAGTGGTGTTGCATTTTACAGGCTGCAATTTATTAAAGGCTATTCCAGGCTGTATTTCACTACCAGCAACAGTAAATCAATCAGTCCACTTCCATGCTGCAGAGCAAATGAGGAATCTGGGAGTGAGTGGCAGAATTACAATGTCCCCATTCTGCCTGTGACCACCCAAAGTAAGGAAAATCCAGGCTTCTTATCTCTTTTGACAATGTACCTGGCCTCAAAATTATAGACACTGACCGCACAATCTATTCAGCACAAGATGCCTATACCAAGGGGAAAATGCACTTCTTGGTTAATCCCTCTTCACAGCCCTCAGTCCAAACCCCTGAGGGCTATGGTAGATCTTGTGCTTATGGAGATACTTTTTAAATATAATAAAGATTTCTGCCTCAGCCATCTTATCAGAACTCCACCATCCTCTGGGTGAAAACATTTCCCCCAACTCCCCAATAGTCCTTCCGCTAATTTCCTTAAATCTATGTCTCTTGGCTGTTGACCTCTCTGTTAATGGAAAATATATCCTTCACCCCCACCAAGTACACATTGATTAAATTTTCCCAAGATTTCCTTTGGTCAATCTCTGCTCATAATAATCATTCTCCCTCAGCAAGTCTCCTCTGCAATGTAACCATGAATGGTACAGTGATTGTGGCCTAATCTAATGTTTAATAGTTACTGGTAAATTAAGTGATATTAAATGGGACATTTCTACTGTGGCAAGGAAAAGCATTCACTGTTATGTGAATTTTCCCACCCCACTAATACGATGGAGATTTTGCAGCTGAGTTTTACTTTAAAAACTGTCCAACCAAAGGGTGATAGATATTAACACTTTTTGTTGTATTATAGAAATTAAATATATAAGATATATATAAGATATCTTTATTAGTCACATGTACATCGAAACACACAGTGAAATGCATCTTTTGCATAGCGTTCTGTGGGCAGCCCGCAAGTGTCGCCACGCTTCCGGCGCCAACATAGCATGCCCACAACTTCCTAACCTGTATGTCTTTGTAATGTGGGAGGAAACCGGAGCACCTGGAGGAAACCCAAATATTTTTGCTTTCAGGAACATAACTAATGACAAGCTTGGTACAGTGTCAAGAGATCCAGAAAGGAACCCAGAAGAATTGTTAGAAGTCAATGCAGAAAAGAAACAATCAGTGACATAGCAGTGAGTTAATTTGCCTTAAACTATGCAGATTTAGTCAGAGGAATAGATGGCAGTCAATGTAACACTTCTGTTCATGAGGGACAGAAAAATTAACTAAGCAACTATAGCCTTGTTATCCAAATGGTAGTGTGGGAAAACTCCTCAAAGAGTCTTAAGTTTTATGTGATCAAATTACAGAGTACATAGGAATGAATATGTTAATTGAGAATAAATAACAGATCAGTTAATGATAGGCTGCTACCCCCAAAACTTTCACACAATCAGCTGCAATACATTTTAGTCACTGCGAGAAAAGTTGTGCTTGTCAATATTCTGAAGAACTGTTTGTTCAATCATTTTGTGGGTCAGCTTGTTTTAATAAATATTGGACAATTCAGTAGTAGAAATCCAACTTGAAACAGAAGTGATGAGTTGAGAGGCAAAATTTGGACTTAACTAGTTTGTACTGAATTTTCCAGCAACAGATTTCAAGGGCAGAAAATAAATAGCAATGCTTGGCTGAATGAGTCAAAATGCTTTTATGCTACTTTTCAAAAATTTCTACCACTGGGGTGGAGGCAGCAAAGAAGCCACAAGGCTATGATATCAAAGCTACATAGTCTCCTCGTAGAGAAACTAGAGAAAGAGAAACAAAGGACCTCAGATGCAGGAAAGATGCAGCATGAACATCAAATTCTCCCACTTTAAGTAAATCAATCCACGCCCCCCCCCCAACCATGCCTCTTCTGTTCATCCTTCTCTCTCTTTTTTTTCTCACCAATTTTTTTCCTCTCCTCCCCTTCCCCCATGGGGTGCCTGCCTCTTTACCTTTGACCCATCCCCAGGTGGATCTGCTCTCCCTCCTTCCCCGCATCTGCATATCACTATCTCTTACCTGCATCTGCCTATCACTACCTTGTGCCCACCCTGCCTCCCCTCTTTTGTCCACCTATCACTGCTCTGTTTCTCCACCCTATATATTGGGCTTCCCCTTTTCCTATCTTCAGTCCTGAAGAAGAGTCCTGACCTGAAATGCTGACCATCTGCTTTTCTCCATGGATGCTGCCTGGCCTGCTGAGTTCCTCCAGCATCTTCTTTTTTTGATACAGTCTCCTCATACATAAGAACAGAGCACAGACAGCTTTTTCTCCTTGGTAAGAAATCTCAAGCAGTTTCTTGCAGTTATACGAAGGAAAGTTATGCTGGTGGTATATTCTAACTCTTTCATTGCAGGCTAGTGTAATTAAAGACTTACCCACTATCTCAAGACAGATAACACTCTAGCCACTCTCCAGTTTCTTAATTGAAAACCAGGATGCTTACATTCTTCAATACCTAACATTAATATTGTACATAAACCTTTACACACTGCATTCTTTATAAGATAGATATTAACTTGTTCTTGAATAGTATGTGTTACCATCTCTCCCAGCAGCAATCAATTGCAAGCGTAGTATTAAAATTCACTCCTACATTTTAATACTGTACAAAGACATCATTATTTCAATAACAATGGAACTGACTATATGGCAGAAAATACTGCAAAAGATAAATTGCCTGCCAAGAAAACTTGGAGGTAAAATTAGTTTTTAGCAATAGAGCAAGATGGGCCATAGCCAACAGAGAACAACATTGGGCAAGGCATATAAGGGTCTGCCAATTCACTATTGGTTGTTTTGCATTTATGGCCAAGACCAATTTCATCTCTTGGAAAATGGAAATGGAAGATGATCAACAATGACTTGCAATTGTATGGAAAAACCAAAGAGCAACATCCAGGGTCCAGCATTCTGACATGTAACAAATTTTGTTTATGACATTAAATACATAGAATCCCATCAAATGGAATCAAGAGAGAAAAATACCCAATTCATTGAAATAATATAGTTCTTCCCATTGATTCTCATGTTGTATTTGCAGTATCTGTAAGTCTTTGTTTTGTGAAGCCATTTGTTCTGCCTTAACCGAACAAATAGCAATGTGATGATGGACGCGATTTAACCACGGCACTTCAAACAGAACCAATTATAAACGTACAAAGGCTTTCACGCTGCTAATGAGGGGTAAGCTACCTAGCACTGCTTAATTAATTGGAGTATCTCCTTATTTTGTCTTTTCTAGAAACAAGCTATCAATTGTTAAGAAGGCACAGGTTTTGATGGTATACATCTGTCAATCTGTCAACATTCAAATGAGAGATTGGCATGCAGCAAATAAGGAACGATGGTCGGCATCTCTGCCAAGCGTTACTAAGAGTCTGCATGCAGTATTTGATTACTGGAGCCTAACTTAATTTTAAAACTGTAACAGTCCTTTCAAGCACATCTCACTATTTGAAGAAACAATTTTAGGGATTGGCATTTACAGGACAAATACTATTTTGCACCTGGTTCTGGTATTAAAACCCTAACTATGTCCACATTGGAATTCATTTCTACCCTTCCAGTACTGGCAGGAAGAAGCTACTGCCAAGTCTCAGGGGAACAGACATATCAATTACAAACTGCTGCCAGTCCAAAACACACAAGAGGCTGTAAAAGCATGCAGACAACTGTTCCCAAGGAAAGATTTCTGTTAACATCTTAAAAATTGCAAGGTTAATGGATGAAGACGGCAATCTCCAATTGTTGATTTTGCTTAAAGAATTTGTGGAACTGTTGAAAAGAATTAATGGGAAACCCCAACAGAAATATTTTATTTTCATTCTGGCTGGCCTAGGCTGACCAGAATAGGGAATGTTAGTGTTGAGACACGAAAGTTTTTTTTAAACTTTGACAACTGTCAGCATCAAGCATTCCTTGGTCAAATAAACAACAGTCCAGATGTGACATAAAGCTCCCAAAAATGGAGGAAAACTTCATCTTGCTGGAATATATTATTCAAATAGTGAAAAGATTTCCTCTGATTCTTATTTCTATGAAATTATAAATATAAACTTTTAAAATAGTTCCCTTACTGAATTCCGATATTTTTGTAGACATGGAGGTACAGAGGTTTATTTCTGCCTAGGTGTGTGAGTAGAGATAAATGCACTCAGCAAATCCAATTGCCTGCTTGTTGTTAAAATTTTAAACAAGAAACTTGTTGAAGTTAACCAGTCTCCAATGAAATCCATGACAGGTTACTTGATAGGTTTCTTTGGATTTGCAGTCATTTCTCAAAAGAGAAACACTGCTGGAAATAAAATGCAACAAAATATAATGCACTTACGGGGGTCAGTTATAAACCCAGAGCATGTTTTGGGCAGGCAAGTTTCAGATGATCATGCAGAGGCTTCAAGGGATCCAGGACTGAGCCATTCATTACAGAGTCATCCATATTGGTCCTGACTTTGTAGGCGGATTAAGCTCCAGTTAA
Source organism: Pristis pectinata (assembly GCF_009764475.1). NCBI lineage: Eukaryota > Metazoa > Chordata > Chondrichthyes > Rhinopristiformes > Pristidae > Pristis > Pristis pectinata. The sequence continues at coordinate 85,508,033 of NC_067412.1, forward strand.
GCTCCTGGTCATTGGTGACCGTTGATGGTTGATGACTCAATGATGCTGGCATCACAAACAAATACAGAAAATACTAAAAATACTCAGCAGGTCAGGCCACAGCTGTAGGAAGAGAAGTAACGCCAACGTTTTAGGTCAGAGACACACTGACAGAACTCACTGCAGATTATGTATGAAGACTGGTCTTTATCTTGTTTAAAGTATTCATTACCAAATGCTCGATTTTACGAGATTACTTTATAATTTATTTACGATATTCCTGATCATAACTGACAATAGTTTTGGAAATGCATTTTATTTTTTTGCCACAGAACACAGAACACCTTAAAGGTAATGATATATCTCTAATTTTGGTTTTTATTATGATTTAAGTATTCTATGAACAGTATGAAGTATTCAAATCTAAACTTAGGAAGCATACTGCACAATCTATTCTTGGAACAGTACAGTAGTTGTGATCTCCTCTCAAAATTCACACTCTATCTCGCAACCTCAGGAAAAAACCTGTTCTGATGCAGTGTTATTAGATAGTGCAATGCTGCCCCCTCCTGTAGAGAAGCTTCACATAATTCTGTTCAAAAAGTACATTAAAATTCAATAGACCCAAACAATCCAACTGAGAAGCATTATTAAGGCATTTTCTGCAGCTCTGATCTGTCCTTTCCAACATCATTATTTTACGTATGTTGGTGTCTGTTATAATTTTCTAAATTACCAGTCGATTTAAAGGGAGGGAAAGTGGGCTGGAATTTTTTTATTATATGGATATGAAATAAATTTGATGAATACAATTGATGCATCCATGCACACTTCCTGCATTTTAGAAATTGTAGAACAGTTCTTTGTGGACTTACACAAGGAGGCAACTTGGCATGCATCAGTGATGTCAACCAGTGTATGATGATGTTATGAAATTCTCAGGAACAGCATAAATCTCAAATGTAGGAACAGGCCTCTAGTGAATGTACATTCTTGTTGCTTAAGAGATACTGTCTTTACCCTGGCCAAGTCCTTGAGTCAGCAAGAGCAATGACACTGCCTCACTGCTCTAGCTGGGCATTCCAACCACCATGATCCCTGCATAACGGGATCCCATCAGCTATCACAGAAGGAGTGTGTTTAGTGCCTATTCTCATCATAAATGTTAATTTAAGGTATACTGCGATGGCATGTATTGTCACACGTATAGAAAAATTTCCAGTCTGCCTGCAAGTACAGCCTTGAAAGACATTGGAGACATTGGCATTAAAAATTTTCTTAGGACAATTCTTGATCACAAATTACAGCAAGCTATCAGGAATATCCCTGAGGAAATTCCAGGTACCAGAGGGATGCAACGATTTAATACAAGGATGAGAGTTTCAGGTTTAGAACTCTGGGGATCCTAGAACTAGACTGGGGCAAAACCGGTCTTCCATTTTTTACATTTGTTTTTGACATGAACAGTCAGGTAGTACAAAAAGCTATCCTTGTACATAGAAGTTGCTTAATAGCATATTTGGATTCAACACGAAAATGAGACAAAGATGGAGTTAAAAAACAACAATAATGGGTTTCAGTAAATGTTCATCACCCACACCTTTAGGCTTGATACCCTTAAAAATACACATTTTGATCTTTTGAAAATGATTATCTAAACATTATCTAAATCAATAGAAATTAAAATGAGCAATAAAACATAAATGTTAATAAACAAAGTCCATTCCAAAGACATTCTTCCTCCTCGGTGTTGAAGGCAATAACCTAATATCCATACAAATGAAGATAATTTCCATTTATGGATGGTATGTTTTCCCACCCAAAACCAGAGAAGCACCAGAAGTGTTCAGGCAGAGGATGGAACAGGAGGAAGGAGTAACCATCTAATAGAATCCAATGCCTACACCCCCGCTTCAACCACTTGCAGATACTGTGCCCTGTCCAAGAAACTGCATGTGCTTTCCCTAAGTTCCTCAACCATCATGAAACACTGCAGGGACACATCACATCCAATAGAAGTGGGTGTGAGGAGCAAACATGCACGGTTCCATAAATGACCCCAATCACTACCTCAGTATAGCAACACTATGACCACTTTGCACTACAGTGGACTTCTTTTTTGTTCTAGTTGTATTCTTTCTTGTACAAATTGTATATAATTTATGTTTAATTTGTTTTTCTTGTGAATGCTGTGTCTTGTGACTATTGGGTATCTGATGCTATGTGCCTATGATGCTGCTGCAAGTAAGATTTTCATTGCACCTGTGTGTACATTTACTTGTGCAGATGCCAATAAACTCGACTTTCACTATGTGTCTAATCAACACTCAGCTGTTAAAGCTGCAGACCTCTGGTAAGTAAGTAATACTAGTTGTTACTTATCCTGTTTAACTGTTTTGGGCTGTAATGATACGCAATAATTTAATAAGAGGATGGAAAATTAATTACTAACATGTAGAGATATCACACTGTATAAAAAATTGCCCAGGCATGTACAACTAATTTCCTCATTGCTATGAGTATGAAGTTTCCAGGATAGACCATGATAGTGACCATTTCCAGGTCAGATTGTACCATTCCAGAGGACCTAATCACAAATTACGCTCACGCTGATGATGTAACTTCTATGTCAGGTATGCATAGGATGATTTGAATGCCAGTGCAAAATACTTCGAGAGCTTCAACTGGGAAATTAGGTCACATTATTCTGAGGCTTGGTCATTCCCAGAACAACCACCTTTTAATATTGCTGCATCGTGGGGGAGATCTCAGCATGGTGCTGGAGAGCCCTCTCAGGAAGGTTCCAGGACTTACCACTTCTCCTCCCGGACACTTTACCAAATACCTCTGTGGGCCATGAAGGAATTAAAATATAGAAAAAACATCTAACTGGAATGAGTCAAGGACAATGGAAGTAGACAAACCAAATGTCTTTGTTCTTGCCATGTGGTGGAAGGAATGGAGGCTCCCATTTTGTGAGACTGTTCTGCAAACTCCATTTTGTGAACTGTTTCATGAACTGGTTCTTGCTCAGGGATGGCTTAATCGAAGCAATTAAAAGTAGACACAATGAGCCCCCTACCGATAATCTTTTAAACCAGAGATCATTTCCAAATATGAAGTTGTTTGCAAGATGTTCTTTGGTAAGATAGAAAATGCAGGCTTATGAAAAGGGCAATCTGTGTCTGTGCCCTGAAGTAACATGAGCCCAGCAACTGGCTGACCTGGCTAAACTGGTTCAAATTGGTCTGACTCAGGGAGAACAAAGAAAGGGACAAGTCTGGTGGAAGAGCAATAAAATAATACTGCTTGTAGCCTTGGGCCAGAGCCAATGAGAAGCTGACACAGACTAGCCAGATAAGCCTGAGCCAATGAAATCGATACACAACAGTTCGATCTGATAAGGAGGATAAGAATGGAGGATTTTGGAATGTAAAGCAGTAAGGACTCCAGAGACTAACTACCTCAACTATCTCACCTCCACCTACCCCCACCCTTCCTCCCCCCACCCCCACCCCTTCCCAAATGCCAGGGGCAGGGAGAAGGATCAATCGCTTGGCCAATGGGAGATTCCTATTTCAGTGTAACAAGTTGGAGTGGTGATTTGAGTGAGTATTGATACAAAGGGAACAATGGCACTCAGGACTTAAATTGTTGGGCTGGGATCAACATAATTTACGTGGATATTTAAGTAGATACAATAAAATGTGAGCTTTGAATTAATTAAGTTTGTGTGGTAATTTACCTAAGTCAGTTTGACTGAGGTAAGGATCAACACCTCAAAATACCCTCCACCAATCTCACTTCTCCAAGCCCCTGATTGCTCCACTGACTCTGCCCCATTTGATTCCCTGATTTTGCTCTTAACGTCCTCCCTCCCTAACTCCCTGATCACACCATGATTCTCCTCCCTGTCTCTGTCCCCACCAAATTCTCCAATCACCTGTCTCTGGACCTGACTTGACTCCTCAGTCTGACTCCCACTTCCCCAACCAAGGCCCCAAGCTGATCTCCAAGACAACCCATGATTCCTAACTCCTCTACCCCAAATTGTTGGCCCTCCCTTGGAACCAGCCTCAGTCCTATAATTAACTAATAGCTTCTTCTGTTGGATCTACAACAGTAGAGGTTGTAAAAGGAAGTGTTTAAGGAAGGCTTGAACCTGGCTTTGCTGAACGTTGCTGTTGCAACGATCCTCTTGTGTGGTTTTCCCACATCTATGAATGAAGAGGCTGTGATCTTTAAATGTCCTCAGAAATTTATAGAAATATTTGAAAAGCTTTCTAAACATCAGCTTTCATAAGCTAAAAAATAATCATGTGCAAATCTGTTGGATAAATGTTAACGTTCTTTTAGATTAATGAACTACTTTCAAATCTGTAATCTGGATCTTTTGCAACCAGCTTCTTCCATTAAAGTCTTCTTGAATTTCCTCAAATCTGGGGAAAATCAAGGGAGAAACTATTTCTTAATAAATGGGCAATCTGCTTGAGTTACTGTAGTCTTGCTAATTTTCATGTTAGTTTCAATATCTGACAAATCTACAGCCTATAGAGGTGCATTGGAACACTTACTCTTGGGATTTCCACATTAAGCATGGACATTACTATGAATAATGCCAGCATACAGTCAGCCGTTTCCCAATCATCATCACCACAAAATCCAAGGCAATTAAGGTTTCTGGCATTGTTCAGCAATATTGCCTTGCTGGTGATGGAAATGTGACTTCAGCGGTAAAGCCAAGAATCTTTTAGGAATTGGAGGAAGATATGTTGGGGGAAGGCTTTTCAGCTAAACCCAGCTCCTGATTTTTCACTTTAGATAGAATGAAATGGAAAAATGACCTGTTTCCAGATTGTTGGTCCTCACTTCTGAAATTTAACTCAATACCTCCCAATGGGAGCCAGGCTTCCACACCTGATGTAGATTAAATGAAAGATGCACATCAAATGACGTCATTTCATACATCCACTGATTTCCTAAAGTGGGAATACAGGGAAAGTGATTCCTCTTAGGCAGGTGCTGAAGGAGAATAAAGTAAGAGAACTGATCAACCATAACATCTCTCATGAACTCTCTCACAGATGGTTTGATGCCAACATTGCCAGAGGCCTGGAAATAATTGATTCCCTTCTATCCTGGTGGGAATAACTTCACTGATCTGCAAAATGATCTTATAAAGTTATAGGGCATATAAAAGGACCTGGCCCCTGGGATGGAATCCTCTATCTTTTTATACAGCCTTTTATTTTTACTAAAAAGGAAAAAAGATTATGGGAAGTGCTGCTACCATGTGTACTTGAATGGAATTGAAATCTTGAAGGAGAACACGCCACCATTTTCAAGAGAGTTCATCGGCTGTCTGATTTTTTAATTGGGGCCTTTAATTTAGAAATTCAGTGATGTTGCTAGGATTTTCTTGTGCAATGATTTGCAGGTGGTATAAAGCTGTTGCCTGTTCCAACTGCCTGAAACAACGGAGCAGGTTAATCAATAATGTATTACCTTGGGCCAAAGAACAAACTACCGGAAGAACTCAGCGGGTCACGCAGCATCTGTGAAGGCAGAGGGGTGGCCGATGTTTTGGGTTGAGACCCTGCATGAGGGCTGAGAGTGTAGAGGGAAGACAGTAAATGGAAATGAGAGGGAGGAGTGAGGCAGAGGCTGGTAGGTGATAGGTGGAACCAGATGAGGGGGGACAAGGTGGGAGAGGGAACAGGAAAGATAAAGCAAAGGAGAAGAAACCAAGGTGGATACTGTAGGTATGAGTGTGACGGACAGAGGGAACCAGGTGGGGGAGGGGGATGAGCCTGGGTAAGGAGGGAGTAAGCGATGGGAAAGGTGAACAGAGAACCTGGGTGGAATGGAGGGGGTGGGAAAGGAACACCGGGGGTTGTGGCTTACCTGAAACTGGAAAACTCAGTGTTCTTACCATTGAGTTGTAGGTTACCCAAGTGGAATATGAGGTGTTGTTCTTCTCGTTTGTATCAGGCCTCACTGTGGCTGTGGCAATGGAAAGGGCCGAGGACAAATAGGTTGGTGTGGAAATGGGAAGGGGAGTTTAAATGACATGCATCCGGAAGTTCAAGGTGGCCATTGCAGACAGAGTGCAGGTGCTCGGCAAAATGGTGGTCTACTGTATCCTTAGTGTCACCGATGTAGAGGAGGCAGCTTCTCGAGCATCAAATACAGCAGACCAGGTTGGAGGAGGTGCATGTGAATCTGCCTCACCTGAAACATCGGATTTTCCAACTTCAGATAAACCACACTCCCTGCGTTCCTGTCCCACTTCCACCAATCACAATCCACACTGGTTCTCCCTTTTTTTAGCTCCTTACCACTGACTTGCTGGGGCCTTAAACCAGAGGAGTGGAGAATAGCTAACATTGTTCCATTATTCAAGAAGGAAAATGGGGATAATCCTGGAAACTATAGACCAGAGAGTCTTACGTCAGTGGTAGGGAAGCTCCATCCCTCTCTGCCCCCACCCCCATTACCCAGACTCATTCCCCTCCCCCACCTGGATCCATCTGTCCATCACCCGCCCCCCGCTTCATCTGGTTCCACCTATCACCTCCCAGCCTCTTCCTCACCTCTCCCTCTCATTTCTATATACTGGCTACCTTCCCTCTACACTCTCAGTCCTGATGCAGGGACTTGACCCAAAACATCATCTATCCCTTTGCCTCCACAGATGCTGCCTGACCTGCTACGTTCTTCCAGCAGTTTGTTTTTTTTGCTTCAGATTCCAGCATCTGCAGTCTCTTGTGTCTACATTTTATCTTGGTATTGCCAGGAAGGTATTAGGCATGTGGATCTATCCTAGCTCCTGATTTCTTGCCTCAGACAGAATGAAATACAATAGCAATCATTTCCAAGGCATTTGATGTCACTCCAGAAACTTGACCAGTCACCTCCCAATGGGGATCCAGCTTTAATGTCTGATGAAGGTGCCAATGAAAGATGCGCACTTACTTATGCCATTCTACACAATGGATTGTTGCAGTGGAAATTGGTCAGTATCTCCACTGTGCTTTCATTGCAAGGCACAGGGAGGTAGCCTCTGAGGTAAATCCCACAAGTAACTTGTGCAGTTCAGGAAGCCCCCAAATGAATCGACTGCCAATCCCAGTGATCCTGAAAACCCCTCCACCAACCATAGGTCTTGACTCTGTTACATAGCCTCTGCTACCAACATACAGAAAAGTGAAAATGCTGGAAAAATGCAGCAGATCAGGCAGCATCTGTGGAAAGAGAAACAGTCTGTTGAAGGGTACCAGACCTGAAACATTAATTCTTTCTCTTGCCACGGATGCTGCCTGGACCAGTTAAGTCTTTCCATCAATTTCTATTTTCATTTCAGATTTCCAGCAGTTTTTTTATTTTCTTCCCCTGCCAACATATTACACTCCACTCCTTAACCAAAATTTCTAAATGTTAAACAGCACATGCTGATATTTGAACATATCCCAAGTGAAAAATTTGTCTGGATTAATTTTGCAAGTGTTCTACTCACCCATAGCAGCATGAGATTATTTCTGTTACACAGCCATCATTCCAATGTTCACCAGCTGATTTCTATCTTCTAATACAGGTGAAGTTTATCCTCTGAGGCAGAAGCTGAAGGTGAATAAAATAAAGGAATTAATCAACTCTATCTTTTGCCATTAACCTCTTCACGGATGGCTTGATACTCCAGCAATGTGAAAGGCCTGGAAATAATTGATCTGCCTACCATCCTTGGAAGAACTACTTCATTGACCTGCAAAATGATCGAATAAAATTAAAGAGGAACAAATTAAAGTGAAATCCTCCATTTCTTTTTTTTTCCATTGTTTTTTAGCAAAAGAAAGAGTAATTTGGGAAGTGCTGCTATATGGTACAGATGAATGAGACTGAAACATTGAGGGAAGACACTCCCATTACGTCCAAAAGAGATGACAAATTGGATCAAGTTGGAAGAAAAGCTTTTTCTTTTCAGTTCAGGTGTTAAATTAGAAATTTAGTGATGCCAAGAGGATTTTCCAGTGCATAAGTATGGCAAAAGCACACCAGATGCCAGACATCAGACATGCTTGCATTTGGAGCTCATTATCTTGGTATAGAGATCAAGGAGGTATCTGGGGTTCACAGCCATAAAATGTGAAGGGCATTTTGCAAAGGCAAATAGGGTTCATAATACCTATGAGCCTTGAATGCAGCTGATAACCTTCCATATAACTTATTTCCTCTCTCTAAATTGCTTCCTCATCCCTACCCCAACACCTGATCACTTCCTCGTCACCATTCCTTCCCTACTCTATCTCAATAAATTCACTCCTAATCCAGACACTCCATTCCCTCCCTTCACTCCGATTCCACATTGCTGTGATTTCTTGTAGATGTCATAGAGTCATACAGCATGGAAACAGGCCCTTTAGCCCAACTCGTCCGTGCCGACCAAGTTGCCCACCTGAGCTCGTCCCATTTGCCTGCATTTGGCCCACAGCCCCCTTAACTTTGTAGCAGGCACCTGTGGGGTTTGAATGGTAGGAGTGGGGTTTACTAAGGTTTTAACTCTAATAAGAGGCAGAGGAGCAAAGAGAAAGACAGCAGGAGCTTATAGAACCACAATGACTTTCATATTATTTTATGTGGAATGGTTCATATGCTGTGTAATGAGACAATGACAGATTAATGTCATTATTGTGTAGAAAGGACAGGGTCTGGGTGCAACAGTGCAGTGATTAGATTATCAGAGTAGTAATTCAGACGCCCGACTGATAAGCAAGAGACTTGAATTCAAATCTCACAGGGAATTTAAATCTAGTTAGAATCAAGGAGCAGCTATAGCACAAGAGGAATCTATTCAGCCTATCGAGTCAAAGCCAGCTCTTAGTAGAGTAATCCCATCCCCACCCCCTTCCACAACTCTTTTTCCATTGTCCTTGAAAATATTAAATAAGTCTGTACTACAAAACTGGTATCAGTAATTATGTATTCCCATTTAATTGGTTGATATGTGACTCCAGAGTAATGTGGCCTCAGAACTGCCCTCTGAAAAAAGCTTTGTGTTCAAGGGGCAATTAAAGATAGACAATGACTGAATAAAAACATTAACTGCTGCAGCCAGCAATAACATTGCCTATTATAGTCAAAGCCTTTTACCTTGGCTCTGACTCCATCCAGATGTTAGCAACATCTGTCAAACTGCACTCATTAATTCTATTTAACAGGTGACTGATATCTGGTTTTTAAAACACACGCTTCCATCATTTCTCAAACCTGAATCCTAGCTGCATTTTTATTTTGCAAAAAACTGTCCAACCTGGTTGAGAGATTTTTGTGTCTCTGTTTCTACCTTTTGACATGTGTGGCATCAGTCCAATCTGGAAAGTTGAAGAGGAAAGGCAATGGCAGTGTGGGTTCGTCAGAATAACAGGTTGGTGCTCGCTGGAACTACTGCCACTCCCCTGGGGAGCATGTCAACAATCTTGGAAATTTGCTGGAGGACAGTTGACTGGAGCAAGGCCTCCAGAGCAGTTTCTGAAAGTCACCACGCCCCACAAATTCCTTTGAACGATGTCATTCACAGCAAAGATGGCAGCATAGAGTCACAGTGAATGCAGCATGGAAACAGGCCCTTTGGCCCATCAAGTCCACACTGACCATCAACCACCAAGTTACACTCATCCTATGCTAACCCCACATTCTTTTCAACACCCCCCATTCACCTGCACACTAGGGGCAATTTACAATGGCAATTAACCGACCAACCCGAATCTGAGCTTGCAGTACTTGGGTCTAAGGTGCCACTGCAAAACCCAGATGTTGAGCAGGTTCTGTTCGAGTTGCTTTGTAAACTGACATGGTGGATATCACCGCTTTGTGATTGGATCTCATGTGTCATAGAACATAGAACACTACAGCACAGTACAGGCCCTTCGGCCCACAATGTTGTGCCGACATCTTATCCTGCTCTAAGATCTATCTAACCTTTCCCTCCCACATAGCTCCCTATTTTCCTATCATTCGTGTCTATCTAAGAGTCTCTTAAATGTCCCTAATGTATCTGCCCCCACAAGCTCTGCCGGCATTCCGTTCCATGCACCCACCACTCCCTGTGTAAAAAACTTACCCCTGTCATCCCCCTTATACCTTCCTCCAATCACCTTAAAATTATGACCCCTCGTGTTAGCCATTGTCGCCTTGGGAAAAAGTCTAATGGAGTAACTTACTAATGGTGAACTCCAAGCACTGCATAAAACCAAACATAATGTTGGTGCTGGACTCCTGCTTGACATCACATGCAGACCTGCTGGTAATCCTCCGAATGGACCAATTATTTCATTACACATGCATATGAGCCTTCTTATTCAGCCAGCCCTATCAAATCACTCATCTGAAGCAGAATTCATACACAACATTACTCAGCAGCAAGTTAGGGACCCCTCACATATGGTTTTAGCAATGCAGCCTCAATACCTCAACTGGTGAAAGTATGTTAAATCAAGTGTCTTCATTCTCCTCCTGCCCTTCCACCAACACCATGCTAGGTAGATTTTCTTGGTTATCTGAAAGAAGCGAGAGTCTGGGGTAGGGATGCGGTGAGGGGAGATGGGAAGTGGATTAGGAGGATTTACAATGCAGCTTGTAAATCGAAAGGATTGTGGAATGAGGCCAAGTTTCATGTGAAAAGGACAATTAGACACAAGACCAGCATCATCCTCCTTGTTCTCAGCAATGGCCAATCCAATAATGGCAAGCATATGGTCCATGGGTATAAGTTCTTGCAGCTGTGTATGCTTAATCCAGTTGCATACAATTGTGCACCACCTTGTCATGCAAGAGATAGTGAAATGTGTAATTAAGTGCGTATAATTGTATGTGTTTGGTTGACATGTCTGTGGTCAATGAATAGCTGGAAAAATGTAGAAACTATCTAGTCTGGGTGTGAGACTTGTAACAGTGCTGTGAGTATGCAGTGGAGATCATGAATGTTACATCTGAGCCCTGAGTGATGGGGATTCCTGATAGGGAAGTGTTAGGGGTGTGGGGAATTGAGGCAGGTCTGAGGCTGATGGTGCAATTGATTGGATTGGCATTTGAAGATACATTCAGATGACACCAAAATTGGTGGTATACTGGACAGTAAAGAAGATTTTGGTGAGACTGCAAATAGTGCAGTTGTGGTCACCATACTATAGGAAGGATGTGATTAAGCTAGAGAGGGTGTAGAAAAGATACAAAGGTTGTTGCTGGGACTGGAGGGCTTGAGTTATAAGGAGCCAATGCATAGACTGGGACTGTTTTGCCTGAGCAAAAGAGGCTGAAGGTTGACCTTATAGCCATAGGTAAATCAAGAGAGGCATAGATAAGGTGAAGGGTCACAGTCTTTTTACCGGGATAGGAAAGTCTAAAACTAGAGGGAATAGATTTAAGGTGAGAGGTGAAAGATTTAAAAGGGCAGGTTTTTCACACATAGGGTGGTGACGATATGAATGAGCTGCCAGAGGAAGTGGTAAAGGCAGGTACAATTACAGCATTTAAAAGACATTTGGACAGGTTCATAGATAGGAAAGGTTTAGAGGGATAGGGACCAACTGCAGGCAAATGGGATTTGCTCAGGTAGGCACTTTGGTTGGCATAGACAGGTTGGGCCATACTGCATAACTCTATGACTCTATTCACAACTCATGGCCACTTGTCCAAAGTCATTGAATCTCCTGCAATCATGCACCCAGGTCCTCATTTCGACTTTTTACATTGACTGCCGCAAGCCATCTTCTTCCACTCCTTTCACAATGGAAGTCTGGAGGTGTTCTTGAGGTTCTGCAGAAAAAAAATCTCTCCTCCTCTCCCCTATGTTGTGTCATTTTTTAATGTCTCTCAGATCAGAATGAGTTGCATTATTCCTTCCATATGCTCTGAAGCTAATTGCATCCCACATTTGCAATGTACAAGGTGGCTGTAAGAAACTTGGACCAACAGCCATTCATGAAATTAGACCGTCTGCTAAGGCAGTACACTGATGCTTAGTTAACATTGATTGTGCACAGCACTCAAGGAAATAATCAGGCATGAGGACATTGGTGTACATTTGGAAGCAACATAAATTGCAACCTCCAAGGACATATCAAGGGGCTATCAAATTTAGTCTTCTTACCTTTTCATAAGGTAAATTGTAATTTTGGATTGTTAGTTTTCTTCAATAATCTTTAATATCAATGAGAAATTTTTATCAAGTATCTGTCTCTGCTTATTCACATCCCTCAAGGGATTAAATAGATGAAAGGAATTCATACAATGCAAATTGCCTATGATGCCAAATGGTATTTTTGAGTTTGTTCTTTCTGAGGCACTGTTTTAGGATGCTAAATGTATTCTATTAAATGCTTAAAGTTATTCATTATTATGTAAAAGAGAACTCCCTCATATTTTTGCCTCCTATAACTTTCAAGTTTTTAAACACAAAGTATGGCATCATTTAATCACTGCTTCTTGATCATTTGGTCTCAATGAGATATGCTTTAGGAGAATTGATTCTTCACCTTGGTTTTCCAGTAAACAAACGTACGGAAATATAGTGTTAGGAATTTAGCTGGGGTTCACCCAATCACCCATTGTAACTCTGATGAAAACCCACAGCATACAACATAATTGCTCCATACTGGTGGCTCCAGGATTTTTGCTGAGCTTCTGCTAAAGTTAAAGTGAGATTGTGAAAACCCTGACACACATGTAGCACAAAAAACAACTGCCACCCCTGCCAAGTGCTGAAGCTGTATTCTCACTGTATCTTCTTCATTTATATCAAGTATCATGTTTTATTGACCAAGGCTAGTGATTTGTCTGGGGTATTAGTCCAAAAACTTAGAATATTTTAAGATGCAATTGAGAAAACATCAGAAAATCTAATTATTTCTTTCTCAGAAAGCTACCATATTAACTTGAATATAAATTTACATTTTTTAAAGAAGTATGCTTCCATTTACAATTCTGGTAATTCTGGTACATTGCAAACCAGTAATTTGTGAAGTGCAATCAGCCAGCAGTAGTGCACTGCATGAGCTGTATTGCACTGCATACAAAACTACATCTGATACATTATAGATGAGACCCACAGCTAGTCATGGCATTCAAGGTTTATACTAAATTTGCTTTTAGCATATAAAGTTATTCAGAACAAAATTTCATTTAAAATGATCACACAATTTGTCTTGGCAATTCACAAGCCTTAAGTGTAACACCTCAGAGGTCCTAACTGTCCTTATCACGAAATTATTTCTAGGCCAACAGATACATTATTTCTGAGAGTTAGCTGATCTTCTTTATTCAGGGATTGACGTTCCTCGCAACAGCCATTTTTATATCATGTGTCAAATAAAACTCCATGGTCTTCTTGATACTGATTTAAAAACAACTTTACTGCAAAAAAGATGCAATGTTCCTCAAGTTGTTGATCAGATATGTGTTATGAGAAAGGTTCTTTTGGTATCTTAAAGATAAAGGTATCTGGACACACAGTCTTTGTACTTTAAATGGAGGATTTTATTCACAAAGATCGACGCGGGAACAGAATGTGAAGGAACAAATGCACCCTCGCACATTCGCACTAGGGTGATCGCGAAACGTGGGGAGAGTTGCAACAGGGGTGAAGTGCACACACACACACACACAACGAACTAGTACAAATGATCAGGGAATGAACAAATATGTTGTCTGGACCCTCTGAATCAGGACAAACAACGGCTCTATGCTACTGGGAATCTACTCAGGATGCTCCTAGACCCCTGAGGAAGTGCACCCTCTCACCTGTGGTCTCGACCCCAGCAGCAATCGGAAAAGGGAGCGAAAGCCCACGTGTACCATCTTTTCTAGGGCTGTAGTGGGGTGGAGCCCACTCAGGTGTAACAAGCCAATGATTCAGGGTCAAGAACAAAGGTGGGTTACGAGCCAATCCTCAGGTGTGCTCTTTAATGGGTGGGGCAGAGCCGGACCCTTGATTGACAGTGGTGTAGCTTCCAACCTGATTGACAATGCTATCATCCGACCATGGGGATCAGTAGTGTTGTCACTGTCATCTGACCCCTGGCCTTTCATACTACAGTATGAAAGTGCCACATGATTGCCAGAAGTTCTTGACTGTGAATTTCAATCAGTTTAACCAAGGACTAGTCCCTTCATTTGCAACATACTCAAGGGGAATTTGAAAATGATGCAAATAGTGGTAAAGGAGATTACTCCATCTTCACATCATTTTAAGGAAAGTAAATAAAACTGAAGATGCTGGAGTATGAAACAAAAATAGAATGCTTCCAGTATTTCTGCTTTTGTTTCACATCTTTTTTAACTTGGAGTTGTTTAGTTTAGAAGATGCAATCTCCACCCCTGTTGTTTCAGAAATGTCAGTTACATTCAAGCACTACGAAACAACGTTCTTTCTTTCTAAACACCAGATCAAATATTTTAACCAAATATACCAAAAGTATGGTATTTCATCCAGGTTTCTTTCTCATACTTAATACTAATGTCAACCTAATTTTGTGGGATTGTGTGGGTGGGGTTGGGGATGTTCTGCATATTATTGCATGTAGGTATCTTTCTCAAGTCCCAATAGACATTGCATATTCCTGCACATCTGTAAATATGAAGAGAATGTTTACATTGCTGTATGGCTTATTGAATTTATCATGTAATTTCACATGATCTTCTTTTACTTCAGATAGTGACATCTTTATGCTACTGATGCAATGGGCCAAATGTATTGTAATTTGTCAAAGTTTTCTGTGATTCTATAATCTTCCTGCAGTCTTTCGATGTGCAATTTGTCCAGCAACATTTTCAATTGTTTTAATGGATATTCAGTTACGAATCCCAAAAGATAATTTCTCAATGCCTTCAACCTTTTGCCCAGATTAAAATTTTTCCATCTATAAACAGAAAATGCAATTCCCTAAACTCGGTTGCTCCTGATAGTGTATTTTATGCCTAACTGCTTGAGAATAGATTTGTTATCTCCCTTTATTGAAATGAAGTCTAATATTTTTTTTATCTTAACATTGAACCCAATAACGCAATCCGTGGACAATATTTTTTATCAAGCTTTATTGTTGGCCACAAACACAGATTTTGCTAGCTATAAACATATTGCAGTCCATGTACCTACCTGTAAGTTCATTTTCCAATCTTTATAATTGTCAAATATTTTTGTAAACTGCTGCAGCCTTCATTAGAGTCATAGACTAGAGTCATAGAGTTATACAGCATGGAAACAGGCCCTTTGGCCCAACTGGTCCATGCTGACCAAGAGATAAATGTTTATCTACAGCCACAATTAGCTGTAGCAAAATTATGAGCTACGAGTTAATTAATAAATTAAGCCATCATCACATTTATTAAAGGCAGGTTTACCCATCAGCTGCAATGGAGTCAGATCAGATGATGCCAGAAAGAAGGAAGTGCCACTCTAGCATATCCCACTCAGGACTTTGCATATATAGAAAATTCGGTCCTAGTGTTCATTTCTGTTAAATAGAAAAATTTCGTTATTTGTGAATAAAAGTACAGCTTACTGAACAAAGTTCACAGCTTGGCTTAAAAATTTGAATAACACTGTACACATTTTTTACATAAATAATTCTAAAAGAACTTCCTGCGGTTGAAGTACAGCTCAATATTGTATAGTGGAGTTACCTTTGGCAGCCTCTTAGGACAGGAATCACACTACTTACATAAGACATCAATGGGTATCTCACCTCTTATTAGGTCCAAAGCAGAAACTGTTTACTTACATAAGACATCATGGGTATCTCACCTTTTATTGGGTCCAAAGCAGAAACTGTTTTTACACTGAATGCGGTGAAGTTACCAGGTCTTCCAGAGGTATGACCAATGGTCCTTAAAGAGCTACTGGAGGCATTGGTCCATCCAGCTCTACATTTAAGAACCTTTACTTCTGGTGGTCATGGTTTGGCTCCGTCCATACCATCTCACTGCAGCCCCAGATTCACTGCAGGTTCTTACAGCCCTTGGTAGGTAATAAAAAAGAGTCAAGCAGACAAATTTGTGGTCCTGCCAATGGCTTCTTCAGATGCCTCCAGATCATTTTGGACATGATCCAAATTATTAGACAAAATGGACAAAGATATTTTAAGAGTAGAATACTATCTGAGTAAACAGAATTAAAATATTATAATAACCTATATATTAATGGACATCTCCAATATATCAATTTTTGTTAAGCAGCATCCTGCTTCCACACAACCTATTTTATAATTATTGAATGAAAAAATATAAATACTAATAAAATAAATAACCCTAAACCTCAAATTGCAAGAAAGTAAATAATATTCAGTTTATCTCAATATTTAGATCTTGTTTAATTAAGTTGGACTTTTTACTTCTAGGAATCACATTCAATCTTATGTCTGTAATAAACAATGCAGACCACTTAAAACAACTGCAGTTCATAAACACCAGATGGTTGGGCAGTAAAAACCTAAAAATCATCAGGTGCAAAATCTGAACTGCAGATGGTAGAAGAATGGGAACCACATAATGTGGCTCCTGTTTATCTACAAAATAAATTGATTGCACAATGAATAATGGGTCCTTGGGTAACAACCGTAGAACAAAGCTGTCTTGATTTGTTTTCCTGCATTGAGCCAAAATACAGTGACTTGGCTTTGTTACAGTTAAACTATGCACTGAAACTATGATGAGAACATAAACAAATGTTGCTAGAGCAACACATTCTCTGATTCACGTCATTTCCACCTACCTACAAATACAAAAATAACCAAAGTGAAGCCATTAGAAATTCAGCTGTAAGACAAAGGTAGGAATTTTGTTAATGCTTGCCTTACATAAACAGCTAGAAAGGAATATTTAAATATAAAGCTTTGAAATTAAATACAAAGAGAAAAAAGAACATATTGGTTGAAGTTGCACTTTAACTAGCTGCCAATCTTTGTGTTTGTGTTTAGAAGAAGAGAGAAACAAACATGTATGGCAAGGATTTAGCACTCATAATTAACTTGTATATGAAGAAGCAGCTATGTCAGTTTGTTATTTTTATTGGTATAAGTGCCTGGAAATTATTATCAACAATTATGATTCATATAGCCAGTGTATGAGAAAATGTGGGATACTTAAGCTTATGGAGAAGACAAGCCAATTAGTAAGATTGGACATTAGGTTTCGTCAAACTGTGACCAGCTGGGGAATGATTGGATGACAAGTTCAAGTTCAAGTTAAATGACAAATGACAAAGCAATTACTTGATAGCACCAAACTTTCACTACATCATTCTTTGAAGGTTTTTACAGTCTGTAATAGAATGTGTTTACATTTTTACTTATTAACATGCAAACTTTGTCTCAGCAGTCCTGTGCATTAGATTACTAATGACTTCCAAGTTTCTTGCAAAATTCCCTATCTTGCCAGTTAACATATATCGCCTATTGAGGGGAAAAGCATCAAGTACAAGGTAGCTGTGTTGCTAGAGGAATTCAGAAGACTAAATTGAATCTGGTTTGCAAAATAATTTGTGAAAAGGAAATAAAGGTACCTACAAGGAATCATTGTTCTAATATCATTATAAAAAGTTATTGAAGTTGCTTCTATGACCCCATTCTTTTTGTGAACTGTGACTTCTGCCTTTCAAGCTCTGTCAAATAAATGGAAGCAATCCCTTGAGAACCAAGACATTTTTCATGTGTAGCATGGCATTACTTATGTGAATGCACAAATAACCACTGGGTTCTATGAAATCCAAGTAGTGTGAACAGATAGTTCCACTCATTCTATCTGCATATATTTGAATAGTAATCTCACTGAAAGATGAAATTCATTTAACTCTGTGGCTCATTTTGTCTTGTTATGAGAACTCTGTCAAATTAATGATAAAATTTTAGAATTTATTGTTTAGATATGTCTAATCATATAATAAATTTGAGAACTATTTTCATTGAGGTAATACATAAAGAAGGAACATATAAGGGTATATAAAAGGTACAAGAGTGCAGGGGCTACACCACAAATATCTGCAGTATAAAATCAAGAACAATATTTGATGGAGCACATTTTAAGTATTACACATTAATGTTCACTCTTTTATCCATCATGTTTCCGTGGGTAATCTAACAAAACAATTATATTTTAAAACAGATGCTTGAAATATGAAATTCTCTGCAAGAGACACTAAGACTGCAAAGATAATGGAGGCTAAATTTGCTACTGATTAGCACATGCCTGTTGATTGCATGCAGGCGGTGCACCAATTTAGAATGGTTTCAGCATTCAGCCAGGGACAAACATGCTACTGGCGGAATAGACATATCAGCAGGAAACCACATAGAGTGGCTATCATCAGTTAAAGTTAGCTTTCACTGATTAAAGTTAGTTAAAGTTAGCCCACATCTCTTAAAGGATGGTGATCTGTAGCTGTAGCTGATGTTCACAATTAATCTGAGCATGAATCTGATTTATAAAACCATGAAGAAGAGTATAATATGGAAGAGTGGAGAAAGTGGAAAATAGGAGATCTGTCCTGCCTCAGAGGAGGTCAGAAGATGCTCTGGAAACACACTCAGAAAATAGTGGGAGTAAATTGCACAGGAATCAATATGAGGAGTCAAGCCTGGAGGATCTAGATACAGGAGGTGAAGTGGCTTCTCATCTTCAAATCCTATATCTTACCAACTGCATCACTAGCCTCAAACAATGCTCAATTCACCAGCTTCAATCACTCACCAACCATCAATCTTAATCAGCCAGGGACTCATACTTTTCATCCAAATACTCCACTGAATCCTCATGTACTTAGCGCCACTGCAAATGTGACAACCACATCTCACCTCTCACGCACACTGATAACCTTTACAGCGATGACATCACCCAATCAAACAGATTGTACCACATTCATTGATACTTGGCTCTCTTCTGCAGAACAAAATGGCTCAAAACCAGAGGATATAGAAGATAACTTGAATGAGATACAGTTGTGCCTGTATTTCCTAAACTGGAGACAATACTGACTAGTACTGGGCCAGATATTGTCAAGGTTGGAATGAGATATGGAGCTGGGACCATCCTCACAACTAATACTCCTCCTCAAATCCCACTTCACCTCAACCTACTCTCTCTTTTGATTTAGATATTCCAGATGGTTAAGCAGCACCTTGTAATTCCAGCACCACCCCACCTTCTCCCATCTCCCAAGCCAACTCCCAGCTCTATGAACTTATCCTTTGTCCCTTTTATTATTTCAGTACTGCAACCTGGCCAGGGAGAAGATGAACATCAAGAAGAGAAGGATTTGAAGATGCACTGTCACACTATTTCATACAGCCACCAATCAGATACTGGCAATTTGCAGGACAGCTTCAAGTCTGTAATTGCACAGGGTAAGACCAAGAGCATATAGAAGAATATAAGCATTTCACTTTTTGTCAAGGCTGTATGTGAACTTTGCTGCAGATGACTCAGAGGAGTAGTTTGATGGTGCAGGCTACAGAAGACAGCTGATGGGTGTGCACCATAAAATGACTGGTGCACAGCAAAGTCTCCCAGAAAGCCTGCGTTCAATGTCAAGGATCTTGAGGGACCCTGCACTGACCTAACACCGGGCACTGCACAGAGCCTGGAGACCATCCTTTCTACCATGGAAGTGGAGGCCAGCTTAATAGTAGACCTGAGGATCCAAATGGTGCAGCTTCTCATAACCAATATTGTAGGTTCCAGCCATCACAAGTAGAAGCCACACAATGTGTGCTGCAAGGAAGCTTGTAGACTGCTGTAATACAAATCAATTTGTTCTCATACAAGCTCAGATTGCTGTCATTATGGCTGTGGATTACACTGAATAAAAGGGCTCACAGGTGCCACAGCATCCGCCATTTTGACCTGCTGCAGATTAGTATGAATACTGAGTTGCCACCTTTTACAAATGGCAGTAGTTCCTTGGAGCACAGACCTCTGTACTTTCTCAGGAAGATTACATTGGTTTTCTCACTCCTGTTACACCACCACTGTCCTTCCTTTTGCATATCAGCCACATAGCCCAGACTGCTACCATGCAGAACAGGCCTTTGGGGCTCAGAGCTGCTCGCAATCAGTTTCCCATGTGATATCCAGTTTCTGTCACACCTTCCAAGCTATGCTGCAGCCAAGAGTGTAGCACTATATGGGAGCTCTTAGGGCATGCATTATCTAGTTAGTTGACTCTTGCATGCAATATGACAGGATTTCATTCATGTATTTAGCCTAGAATGTTTATTCTGGAGAAACTTTCATTTCTCATTTCGAGGAAAATAAGATAAGGACTTTTGGTGAGTTCTGCATGGTTTACTCACATGAGTCCAAGAAGGTGTTGCTGTATGCCATTGCTCTGCTAACTTATTTTGATTGGCACCATGGTCTTCACTGTCTGCAGGCTGTATCAGTCAGCATTGTATTGTGAACTTAGTCATCAGCCATGTTGTCAACGGCTACCTCTTTGCTTTGATTCAAACGTAAATGAATCAGAATCAAAATCAGGTTTATCATCACTGTCTTATATGACGTGAAATGTGTTACTTTGCGGCAGCAGTACAGTGCAAAGAGATTAAAAACTATTAATTACAAAATAAACAAATAGTGCAAATAAAAGGAACAATGAGGTAATGTTCATGGACCATTCAGAAATCTGATGGCGAAGGGGAAGAAGCTGTTCCTGAATCATTGAGTGGGGGTCTTCAGGCTCCTGTACCTCCTCCCTGATGGTAGTAATGAGAAGAGGGCATGTCCCGGATGGTGAGCGTCCTTAATGATGGATGCTGCCTTCTTGAGGCACCGCCTCTTGAAGATATAAAATAAAGATTGCTGCAGAATGAAGGCAATGGGACTGCTGCCTGGATACTGTGCATTGGCTTTCGTTACTCACTGCCTGTTATCATGAACTTACTAGCACCAAGGGAGCAGAAGCCCATCCAGATCTACTATCGGACAGTGATGGCACCAAAGCAATGTTAGTTGACACCATAGAACAGCCTGAAATCCCAGCAAAGCTTTCTGCCCTCTCTGGTAAGACAGAATGAAATATAGTTAGCAGTTTTGAATAGAGAGCTTTGATGACTACCCTCGTACAATGGCAGACAACAAAATGTGAGATGCGACAAATAACTCCAGCTTCTTACAGTAACATGAGACAAAGAAGTTCATTATCACGGCCACCTACGCAGATTCTGGTAATCAGTACTTGCCCTACACTGAGGTTGAAATTATAGCTGCAGCAGAAAAGAAAAGCAAATAGATTACTTGCTTGATCTTCAGTGGGGTTCATGTTGGAAGATTGCTCCGGGCACCCTAGGTGGACAGCCTTTTGCCGAATGCTCCTTTCTGTATTGACCGCCTTCCTTTATCCAACAGCTTATTCTGCTCTTGGTGCCCTCTCCCTTCACACTGCATTGCAAGAGGAATGGATACATCCTTGCCAAGGATCCGAAAGAGCTTCATCGCCTGTTATATTTCACTCCCTATAACCCTTTTGCAATTTGAGACCATAAAGAGCAGCAAAAACATTGGTGTCACAACAATACCCCAAAACACAAGTGGCAAGAATCTATTAGCAATCCATCAAGCCTGCTCTGTCACTCAATGAGATTGTGGATGAGCTGTGACCCAAACAGATACAAGCCTTTTTCTATATCAATACCTTTGGTTAACAAAAATTCAGATTTAATATTAACAATCAATTTAGTATCATTTGCCATTTGTGAGCAAGTTTCAAATTTCTATCACCACTTTGTGTGTACAAATGTCTCCTAAATTCACTACAAATGTCTGGCTCTAACTTTGAGGCTATAATCCCTAGTTCAAGTCTTTCCATCCAGAAGAAATAATTTCTATCAGTCCCCTTATTACCTCAAAGACTTCAATCAAATCACCCTTAACTTTCTAGATTCAGCGAATACAACCCTGGTTTGTGCAATCACTGCTCATTGTTTAACCTATGGATCCCAGGACTCACCTCATAAATCTATTCTGTATTCCCTGCCAGGCCAATATATCCTCCAGGTATGATCTAACTAAGGTTTATGGCACTACATTTTTACTTCTATCCCCTTTATTCCAGTCTACAAGTTATAAAGGTCAGTATTCCTTTGACCTTTTGGGGTTATTTTGTACAATCTTAAAGATTAATATGCATGGATCCATAAGTCTTGGAAGACCTCAATTCTTACTAGATTTTCACAGTTGAGAAAATGCTATCCTGTCCTTCATAGATCCTTTTTAGGACCTTAGACATGGGATTGGCCATGATCTTACTGAATCGCAAACGAACTCAAGGCCTCCTCCTGTTTTTATTCCTTATGTTCAGATTCAATAACTTCACATCTGCCACATTGAAATCCATTTGCTCAAACTATTAATATCTTCCTGTCATTTAATGTTTCCATTTAAACAGTTTACAACATCATCTTTCTATCATCAGCCCAAACTTGCAAATATAGCTTTCCATTCCATCATCTAAGTAATCCATAAATGCATTGTACAGTTGTGGCACCAACACAGATTCTTGGGATAAGCCACTAGTCACATCTGGGATGTTATTCTCTTCCTCTGCTGTAAATATTAATGCAAAATGATCAACAATCAAAATTCAACATACCTATAATGTTCTTATTTTCATGTACAACACTGACATACAAATTAGGAGCCGGAGTAGATCACTCAGCCCCCTCTGTCTTACTTTGCATTTAATAAGATCATGGCTTATCTGATTGCAACCTCAGCTGTATAGTCCTGCCTACCCCAACAACCTTTAACCCCCTCGCTTTTCAAGAATCCATCTACCTCTGAAAGTTATTTAAAGAATCTGTTCCTGCTGCCCTATGAAGGAGAAAGTTCCAAAGACTCACTATGTCTGAGAAAAAACAATTGCCCCTTCTGCCTTTGATGGGTGATTCCTTATTTTTAAACAGTGACCTATAATTATAGATTATCCCACAAATGAAAATATTGTCTCCAATCCACCCTGTCAAGATCCTTCATGACCTTGTATATTTGAATCAACTCCCTTCTCACTCATTGAAGCTCCAGCCAAACAAGCCCAACCTATCCAACCTGTCCTCATGAGCCAACCCTCTCATTCCAGGTATTGGTCTGGTAAGGCTTCTCAGAACTGTTTTCAATCCATAAGCATCCTTCCCTAAATGAGGAAACCAACAATGTTTCCACAGTTATGCATTCTATCATATTACATCTGCTGCCAATAGACGTATATACAAATGCCATTAACATCTGAAATTCTATTCTGTTTCTTAATTGTATGTTTTGTTCTCCTTAGTAAATAACATGAAAATTGTTGATTATCTCTGTGACTGGCACTGGCAGGAGGCCTTCCTGCTGTTAAACACACGTTCAGCCATGCAAGGTTAAGACATGGGGTTGACAAGGGTGTTGAACTGCAAAATAGCAGCATCTGCATCAAATCAGCAGTGCACATTAATTGATCTGCTTTCTCTGACTGCATGTATAGTTAATGTTATCACCAAAAGGTATCCAACACAGTTCACCCCACAAGTGTGCATTTGCCCGAATTGGAAGTCATTTTGGATCTGTAAAGTTGTTCATATTGTTGTAAAGATTGTACTCCATAGGAGGTTTTGTTTTAAATTTCAATATGATTTGAATGTAAGACCTTTAGCCAGAGTCCAGAAAGCTTCTTAACTGCTGCTCTGGACTGAGAAATAGACCTCATTATATGCATGTGAGTGAGTTGATTTCCATTGGAGTAAAGATTACGGGAATATTTAAAGGGATTGGATTTATATCCACTGTGAAAGTGTTTGAAGTTAATGGAATGATTCATCTGTTGAACTTACAAGAAGTATGGAAGAGAGAATAGAGAACCTAGACGGAAGAAAAGAATTATTACTTGAGGTTGTCACAAATACATTGTATCTTGGACGGTCTCAATAAATCAAGTGGATTTTCTTGTTTCAAGTCTTTTTATTCATTTTTGGAATGTGGGTGATGCTAACAAGGCCTACGTATATTACCCACTGCTAATTAACCTTGAGAATATAGTGATGGAGAGCTGTCTTCTTAAAGTGCTGTATTCATTCTGGTGAAGATACTTCCACACTGCTATTGCATAGCAAGACCCAGGATTTGGACCAATGATAAAGAAATGTCAAGTCAGGAGGCTGCAGATGGGTATAAGTGGTGTTGTTCCCTTAACCCTGCTGCCCATCTCATCTTGATTGAAGAGCTCATAGCTTTGGGGAGTGCAGTTAATGGAGCTTTGTGGAGTAATTGCTTGCATCTTATAGGTTTTACATACTGTAGTATTGGTACATTGGAGGTGGAGTGAATGAATGTTTAGTACGGTGGATGAGGTAGAAAGCAAGTGAGCAGTCTAGTCCAGTATGAAGTTGAATATTTTATGTATTGTCAGAGATGCACTCATCTAGGCAGGTGAAAATTATTCCATCACACTTCTAAATTGTGCCTTGTAGTTGGGTGGTAAAGCTTTTAGCAATTAGAAGGTGAATCACTCACTATGGTTACCCAGCCTCTGGCCTGCTCTTGTGGCTTCAGTATATTTTTGGCTGATCCAGTTGGTTCCAGTCAATAGTGATCTCAAGGATATTGATGATGGGAACTCAACAATGGATTAGTCACAGTATCAGTTGAAAACCCATCAGCTCAGTACAATTAAAATCCAGTTCACTAAAGAGCAGAACTGCAGTAGAAAGTCTGAAGTTTGTTGCATAGCAGACATAAGAGACACAGAAGTAAGGCATAATGTGGCTTTCTTCAATAAATGGATGTGGCATATTGAAGTTTTTTTTTTTAAAAAAGCTTAAAGTTTGGTCAGATTCTTTTTAGTGATTGCCATATATGAGACATATTAATATCCTAAATATGAAAAAGTAAAACAATTATATTTACTGATCTTTAAACATAAATGTTCTTTGAGAGTCAATTTTTCTCCAGTCCTCCAGCCTGTCTAAATTGTTCACCTGTTTGTGCAACATCCAACAATGAATGAGCAGAAATCTCCTCAAACTAAAAATTAAGAAGAAATTGTTTGGACTGCATCGCAAACACATTTTGGAATGGTTGCTTCTCTCTCTCTCTCTCTCTCTCTCTCTCTCTCTCTCTCTCTCTCTCTCTCTCTCTCTCACCCTCCCTCCCTCCCTCCCTCCCTCCCTCCCCCCCCCCCTCACCCCCCCCCCCCTCCCCCCCCCCCCTCTGGTCTGAAACTGAAGTGATCTGTTCACAACCAGGGTGTGATATTTGATTCCAAGTTCAGCTTCAGATATCACAGGAAGACTCTATTTATCCACCTCTGTAGTGTTGTCCTGCTCTACCCTGTCAGTTCAGCTACTGCTGAAACTCTCATCAGTCCCTCTGGACTCTTAACCATTTCAAATCTATCCAAGAGTTTGTTCCCCTGCAGGATTAACTTGTCTTGCAAAACTTTAGTCCTATTAAAAATATGAAGAATTCATTGATTGTGTCGTACCTTGTCAACTTATGACCATTGGGGTATATATTTTGTTTTAAAACAATTAATCAGGTATCACATCGAAACTTCTTTAATGACTATTACCCGCTTGGTTCACCATAGGCACCATCGGGAACCGGGCTCGTTTTAAGCACCATGGTCAGCGTTTGGCCACTAACCTGTGTAAATGTCAGCTCAATGCAATGAATTTATCACTACCAGGCGGCGCATCACCGGGGTCTTTCCTGTCATCTTATCCCCGTCGGGTTTTCGTGGAGCAATCCAAACCCCCCCCCCCCCTCCCCCCACCTTCATTCTCACTTTCTCACCCTAACCTCCTGTATGAACATTTGTTTCGAACTTATTTGTACCTTAAAAGATGCGACGGTGTGTTATATTCCAACAACTATCTGCAATTTGTCCTCACTCTTCGTGACAACCGTTCACGGATCACTGCTGAAACAAAGGAGTCTTTCCCCGAGTAGCTTTGTCAAAGTACTCCATAGTTGTTAAGCATCTATTAAATCTCCTTTGGTATGCTTCAGTGAAAACAGTCGGATTCCTAACTTTCTCCTTCTAACGAGTTTCCCATCGCAGATATTAATATGTACACTCGCAGGCTTTAATGTCCTTTCTCTAATGGGCCTTCCAAAATTGCAGACACTTAATGAATGCAAACAGCAACAGGAAATTGTTTTTAGATAACTAATCATTTCCCTGATGATAGCGTTTAAGTGCCACCACTTCAGCTCAAAGGAATTTTTTTTCTTAAAAGGCCTTAGAGTTTCATTTAATCATCTTTCGATCCACCCAAAGTGCCTTGGTTTTAGTTGTGCTGTTTAATATAATTCCGTACAAAAAATCAGCCGTATCGATTGTACTGAAGCGGGTGTAAAGTCAAAATATTCACCTGTAATTTCTCTGTCGTGACATATGTGTTATGATTAAATAACTGAAGTAACTTGTAATATTAATCTCCGTATGTGGGAGTCACTGCAAGGCCGGAATCCATTGTCCTCCCCCAGAACTGAATGGTTTGCAAGGCTATTTAAGGGGGCAGTTAATAATCAACCAGGTTGATGTAGGACTAGAGTAGCAAATACACCAGACTTGATAAGGCAGGCAGGTTTCCTTCCCTAAGGAGCTTTAGCAAACCAACTGAAATTTTATAACAATCAAACTACCCTATCTTGTACTGTAGTGTTATGTTGTTGGAACACCATGAGATCCATTTCAATATACTGATACAGAGGAAGTGAGTACTGCCATAGATCAATGGATTCAAATCATTCTGTGCTATGTAGATTTTAATGTTTCATTACATCCTATTAAATACTTGCAAACAAGTACTAACACAGCTTAGTTACAGACCTTTTCATAAGCATAATGCCCCTTTTATTGAGAAATACCCAGTATAGTGACAGGCAAGGTGCAGCAACAACATGGATCTGCAAGGATAAAGAACTAAATTCTTCACAATTGATAACAAGTAGTGACCGGAAGGAAAACACAATCTATTTGCTTTTGAAAAATATATTTTATCCTCTATGTATTTTCAGTTGAAAGTCGAGGTAACATTGGCCATTTGTTTCCATTTATAGACAATTGTGAGAAGGAAGAAGACAATTTTAGAATGGTTATTCTATTAATGCTAGAGCTCTTCCTAATTTTACAAATGTTTTTCTGTGCTCAAAAATGTGTATAAGGATGATGGGGCTTTAATGCAGATACTGAGAAGTCATTGGGTAATGCAATCTGTTTGCCTTACAGGGAATCTTTGGCTTAACTGAGTACACTGTTGACTTCCATTATTGTAAAGAGATATACATAATTTGATATAAAACTGCATAACAAAGCATTAAGAAACACACTTTGATGATGTGGAAGTCCTGCTACTGGAATTGTAGCAGTGGAGTCAAGAAGCACCCTACTGTTAACTGTCAGCTCCAAGCAAATAGGAAAAATGTAAAAGAGCAAGGTGAATGCTGCCTCTCTGGTCAATTAAACCTAGGAGCTAAGGCCGATAAAACTTAGCAATATCAGGAGAAGTGCCAAGGAAATGACAAATGACTTTACATACATGTTTATGATTTGACCATGGAAGGCATGGAGAAATCAAAAATATGCCACTGTATTGTCAGAGAACTGTATTGGCAAAGAATTGTAATCATTTTTGCCTGTTATAGCTGTAGGTTTACAACTGAGATTATAAGATCTTCATACAGTGGCTAATCATTCAGTTGACCCCAAACAGCAAACAATTCACTTAATAATGTATTGTCAGAGCGACAATGGTGGATTTTGGCTTGGGATATACTTCAGATGCTTATTCATAAAGTCATATGTCATACAGCACAGAAACAGACCCTTTGGCCCACCACATCCATGCCAAACTTTTTGCCCATCTACATTAATCCCATGTACCTGTAATAGGACCGTACCCTTCTATGCCTTGCCTATTTAAGTGTCTGTCTAAATGCTTCTTAAATGCAGTAGTTGTATCTGATTCCACCACCTCCTCTGGCAGTGAGTTCCATAGAACCATAGAACCATGGAACAATACAGCACAATACAGGCCCTTCAGCCCACCATGTTGTGCCACCCTTCAAACCACACCTAAGACTATCTAACCCCTTCCTCCCACATACCCCTCTATTTTAAGTTCCTCCATATGCTTATCTAACAATCTCTTGAACTTGACCAACGTATCGGCCTCCACCACCACCCCAGGCAGTGCATTCCATGCACCAACCACTCTCTGGGTGAAAACCTCCCTCTGATATCTCCCTTGAACTTCCCACCCATTACCTTAAAGCCATGTCCCCCTGTATTGAGCATTGGTGCCCTGAGGAAGAGGCGCTGGCTGTCCACTCTATCTATTCCTCTTAATATTTTGTATACCTCTATCACATCTCCCTTCATCCTCCTTCTCTCCAATGAGTAAAGCCCTAGCTCCTTTAGTCTCTTTAGTCCAGATACCAACCACTCAGTGTAAAGGCTTACCCTAAGATCCCTTTTAAATCTCCTACCTCCTCACCTTACAACTATGTTTTTGATACCCTTACCATGAGAAAAAAGATTTTAAAGGATCCTGACCATGCCTCTCATAACTTACATACTTCCATCCGGTCACCCCTCAGCCTCCTTCGCTCCGGGGAATCAAGCCCAGGCTATCTGATATCTCCCCATAACTAATATCCTCCAATCCAGACAACCTCCTGGTGAATCTCCTCTGCGGTCTCCACAGCGCAATCACATCCTTCCTACAGTGTGGCAACCAAATATTGCAAGTGCAGCCTAAGAAGTGTTTTGTAAAGCCACAACATAATGTCCTAGCTCAAGATTGGCCTACAAAACCGCAATCTCAATGTGAACAAAAGTTTTCTGATTTAAGAAAGTTTTGAGGGGGATCTTGATTGATGAACTGACTCACTACCACAATATTTTTGCCACCATTAGGAACTGGCCTGGAATCAGAAATTAAAATAGAAAGCCCTAGAAATGCACAGCAGTTGAGTTAGCATTCATTGAGGAAAGTCAAATTACTGTAATTTTCAGATGATGGGCAGATATGAAGTATTGACCTTCTTTGGCACTAACTAGTTTGTAGTGCAGTTTTTATTATTACATTAGCACCCTCGGATTTCCAGGTGTGTACCTTGTGGTTCATGTGGCAGAGAGAGATGACCGATGAACATGGTTAAATAATTCCTACTGCAGCAGCGATTACGCTTGGAAAAAAAAAGTCTTCCTTGAAGGTAGATTTGGTAATGCTTTGAGACGCCCTGTCAGGGGAGGGAAAAGGAAAAAGAAAATGAACAGGCAGATAGAGCAGAGGACCCCGAAGGCAGTTCCCATCAAGTAACAGGTTTTCTGCTTTTGGAGACTGTTGAGGGAGATGACCTGCTGGGGCCTAGCAGCAGCAGCCAGGTCTGTGGCACTGGGACCGGTCCTGCTGCTCAGAAGGGAAGGGAGGAGAAGAGGAAGGCGGTAGTGATAGGGGACTTGATAGTCAGGGAAACAGATAGGAGGTTCTGTGGCAGTGAGCATGAATCCCGGATGGTTTGTTGCCTCCTAGGTGCCAAGGTCCGGGATGTCACTGATCAGGTCCACAGGATTCTAGAGCGGGAGGGAGAACAGCCAGAAGTCATAGTTCATGTTAGTACCAACGACATAGGTGGGAAGAGGGATGAGGTCCTGAAAAGTGAGTTTAGCGAGCTAGGCAGAAGGCTGAAGGACAGGGCCTCGAGGGTAGCGATCTTGGGATTGCTGCCAGTACCACGTGATAGTGAAGGTAGGAATAGGAGGAGATGGCGTGGCTGAGATGTTGGTGCAGGAGGGAGGGTTTTAGATTTTTGGATCATTGGGATCTCTTCTGGGGAAGGTGGGACCTGTACAGAGAGGACGGGTTACACTCGAACTTGAGGGGGGCTAATATCCTTGCAGCCAGGTTTGCTACGGTGGTTCAGGAGGGTTTAAACTAGATTGCGAAGGGGAAGGGAACCGGAGGAGAAGGTCAGAGGAAGAAGGGGATGGGGAAAAGTCAGATCTGACAGGTAGAGAGACTTTGAGGAAGGAGAAGCAGAGTACAGGTTACAAAAGTAGTAAGGTGGATGGGCTAAAGTGCACTTACTTGAATGCGAGAAGCATCAGGAATAAGGGAGATGAACTGAGAGCTTGGATAAGTACATGAGACTATGATGTTGTGGCTATTACAGAGACATGGGTGACATTGGGGCAGGAAAGGATATTGAATATTCCTGGTTTTCAGTGTTTTAAAAGGGATAGGGTGGGGGGGGAGAAGAGGAGGAGGGGTGGCAATACTGGTCAGGGACACGGTTAAAGCTGCAGAAAGGGTAGATAATGTAGAAGGATCCTCTCTAGAGTCAATATGGGTGCAAGTTAGGAATAAGAAACGGGCAGTTACCATCCTGGGAGTATTCTATAGGCCCCCCGGTAGCAGTAGGGATACTGAGGAGTAAATTGGGAGACAGTTTTTGGAGGGATGTGAAAATAACAGGGTTATTATAATGGGAAACTTCAACTATCCAAATATTGATTGGCACCTGCTTAGTGCCAAAGGTTTAGACGGGGCGCAGTTTGTTAAGTGTGTCCAGGACTGATTCCTGACGCAGTATGTTGACAGGCTGACTAGAGGGAATGCCATATTAGATCTAGTTTTAGGTAATGAACCGGGTCAGGTGACAGATCTATCGTTGGGTGAGCATTTGGGGGACAGTGACCATTGCTCCATAACCTTTAAAATTGTCGTGGACAGGGATAGGAGCAAAGAGGACAGGAAGATATTTAATTGGGGAAAGGCAAATTATGAGGCTATAAGGCGAGAACTTGGCAGTGTAAATTGGGGTGACATTTTTGAAGGGAAATGTACTATGGAGATGTGGTCGATGTTCAGGGATCTTTTGCAGGATGTTAGGGATAAATTTGTCCTGGTGAGGCAGAGAAGGAATGGTAGGGTGAAGGAACCGTGGGTGATGAGAGAGGTGGAACAACTAGTTAGGAAGAAGAGGGCAGCATACATAAGGTGTAAGCAGCAAGGATCGGACAGGGCTCGTGCGGAATATAGAGTAGCAAGGAAGGAACTTAAGAAAGGGCTGAGAAGAGCGAGAAGGGGAAATGAAAAGGCTTTGGCGAGTAGGGTTAATGAAAATCCCAAGGCTTTTTTCTCATATGTAAACAGCAGAAGGATGGCTAGGGTAAAGGTAGGTCCGATTAAAGACAAAGGTGGGAGGATGTGCCTGGAAACTGTGGAAGTGGGTGAGGTTCTCAATGAGTACTTCTCTTCATTGTCTTGATGATGCTGAGATCAGTGTAGGTGAGGATAATGTAGATATTAAGATAGAGGATGTGTTGGAGTTGTTAGAAAATATTAGGACAGATAAGTCCCCGGGGCCTGACGGAATATTCCCCAGGCTGCTTCGTGAGGTGAGGGAGGAGATTGCTGAACCGTTGGTTAGGATCTTTGAGTCCTCGTTGTCAACGGGGATGGTACCAGAGGATTGGAGGGTGGTGAATGTTGTCCCCTTATTCAAAAAAGGTAGTAGGGATAGTCCAGCGAATGACAGACTGGTGAGCCTTAAGTCTGTGGTGGGTAAGCTGTTGGAAAGGATTCTAAGAGATAGGATCTATGAGCATTTGGAGAAACATGGACTGATTAGGGACAGCCAGCATGGCTTTGTGAAGGAAGATCTTGCCTCACAAGCCTAATTGGGTTCTTTGAGGAGGTGACCAGGAAGATTGATGAGGGTAGTGCAGTGGATGTGGTCTACATGGATTTTAGTAAGGCGTTTGACAAGGTTCCTCATGGTAGGCTCCTTCAGAAGGTCAGAGGCCAAGGGATCCGGGGAAGCTTGGCTGTGTGGATTCAAAATTGGCTTTCCTGTAGAAAGCAGAGGGTTGTGGTGGAGGGAGTGCATTCAGATTGGAGGGCTGTGACTAGTGGTGTCCCACAGGGATCGGTTCTGGGACCTCTACTTTTTGTGATATTTATTAACGAGTTAGATGAGGGGGTGGAAGGGTGGGTTAGCAAGTTTGCAGATGACACAAGGTTTGGTGGTGTTGTGGATAGTGTGGAGGGCTGGCGAAGCTTGCAGAGGGATATTGATAGGATGCAGAGCTGGGTTGACAAGTGGCAGATGGAGTTCAATCCAGAGAAGTGTGAGGCGGTACACTTTGGAAGGACAAACTCCAAAGCAGAGTACGAGGTAAATGGCAGGATTCTGGGCAGTGTAGAGGAGCAGAGAGATCTGGGGGTTCATATCCACAGATCACTGAAAGTTGCCTCGCAGGTGGATAGGGTAGTTAAGAAAGCTTATGGGATGTTAGCTTTCATAAGTCGGGGGATCGAGTTTAGGAGCCACGAAGTGATGATGCAGCTTTACAAAACTCTGGTTAGGCCACACTTGGAGTACTGTGTCCAGTTCTGGTAGCTTCATTATAGGAAGGATGTGGAGGCGTTGGAAAGGGTGCAGAGGAGATTTACCAGGATGCTGCCTGGATTAGAGAGTATGGATTATGAGGAGAGACTAAAGGAGCTAGGGCTGTTCTCATTGGAGAGACATGATAGAGGTATACAAGATATTGAGAGGAATAGATAGAGTGGGCAGCCAGCGCCTCTTTCCCAGGCTGCCAATGCTCAAAACAAGAGGGCATGGCTTTAAGGTATTAGGTGGGAAGTTCAAGGGTGATGTCAGAGGGAGGTTTTTCCACCCAGAGAATGGTTGGTGCATGGAATGCGCTGCCTGGGGTGGTGGTGGAGGCTGATACATTGGACAAGTTCAAGAGATTGTTAGATAAGCATATGGAGGAATTTAAGTTAGAGGGATATGTGGGAGGAAGGGGTGAGATAGTCTTAGGTGTGGTTTGAAGGGCGGCACAACATGGTGAGCTGAAGGGCCTGTATTGTGCCGTATCGTTCTATGGTCTATGGTTCTATGGAAGTCGTGAAATGTGATTCTTCGCCTTTTAAACAGGATGCGCCCAAGATTCTGATTAAGAAAGAAAACTGTCAATGAAGAATAAACCATTGTTTTGCACGGGTTAATCACTGTCTTAATGAAGTCCAAAGTTTCCTTAGGAGTACAAGAAAGCATCTATTACATTGTGATAGATTTGCTTTGAAATTACTCCTTATCACGTCAACAATAAAAAAATGCTTTATTAGTGGGGGCGTGTAGGACGGCTGCATTACTTGTAGAAACTGCCAGTTCATGAACAATGCCAATAATCATTACTGGTCGATTCACTCGCTGTTCCTAATGTGCCCGCACTCATTGATTTCCGGCTCTGATTGATCAGCGCTGAGGAAAATCACTCGTCCAAGCCAACCGAGTATGAGCAGAGGAGGAACTAGTACCGTATGGAACAAAAATAAACGCACTAAAATTTCTAGATCTGTTATTTTTGCCTGAAATTTAACAACATATTTCTGACAGAAAAGAGTCAAAAGAAATCAATAAAGTGAAATTAAGATTGACCAACGATAAAAATGGTACCGATGCAATTAATGGTATTGACTGCTTACAGTCATCGTGTAAATACAATTCCACATTACACACAATGTCCGAACACTGTAATTACATTCTCCTTGCCATTAAAGTATCAATATAACCGAATATGAAAGTATTGGGTTTAGATTTAAGTTTAAAACTAAATCATCTAACTCCTTGCGTGCGGACACAGTCTGGCTGATTTTTAAAAAAATATAATATTGGTTATAAAGGTAGAGTAATTAAAATAATGAGAAAATGCCAGAGTTTGAAGCTGTTGTCAACCTCCAGTAACCACATCCCCTTTTTAAGGTGTGGTTTTCGACTACAATTTGGCCATTACGAACGTACAATAGTTGATAATCAAATGGTATATATTACAGACTGAACATGAATTCTGCTTTCATTTAAATACAGAATTTAAAGTTGTGCACTTTAAACATGGACATGTTTATATCAATCTGCACATCTCCTTCTCAAGCCTCCTTTTGAGCTTGGTTTCTCAGGAACAAAATTGAGCGTAACATTGGTATTGACTTGAGTCTGATGCTTGAATAAGCGCTGTTTGTCTAGTCCCAAAGAAGTGAAAAATTATACCAGCTTTCTGCAGAAAAATCAATAAACGGAAAAGAATCTCAGAACATCTACAACTCAAGGAATTCTATAGCTTTGTAGCATAATCTAACATGAATTAATATTTGGATTTTTTCCGAACGTTTTGCAGTAAAATATACACGTGTTTAAATAGATTTCCATTATATTGACATTTAACCCATTCAGAATAAGACCGATTGCAAACTACTATATCTAAACAGATTAGCGACATTGAAAAACACTATGATGCTGGAGGAATTCTGCAGGCCAGGCAGCATCCGTGGAGAAAAGCAGGCGGTCAACGTTTCGGGTCAGGACCCTTCTTCAGGACTGAAGATAGGAAAAGGGGAAGCCCAATATATAGGAGGGAAAAGCAGAGCAGTGATCGGTGGACAAAAGAGGGGAGGCGGGGTGATAGGTAGATGCAGGTAAGAGATAGTGATAGGCAGGTGCGGGGGAGGAGGGGAGAGCAGATCCACCGGGGGATGGGTCAAAGGTAGGGAGAGAGAAAAAGATTAGCGACATTATTTGAGTACAAATGATATTGCAGCGTTTGAAATACAAAAAAGAAAAACACATATTCCCATATATTTACTCTATGTACTGGCAATGCTACTAGATGCTGCTGCTCTGATGTGCAACATTCTTTAATGTTGTCTTGGTGTGAATAAGTTGAGGGAGACAAAGAACAGCTGAACCGCCGGAAAAAGTACCCCACTGACATAAAGTCAAATGAAAAAACTCAAAAGTTCTGTTACCAATAGTGTAAATTCCAAGAATTACCAGTGTTAGAAACTAACTTAAAATGATGGCTTAGCTGAGGTGTGCAGTCCTTTTGATAAATTGTTGAGTTTTGCCCAATATATATTGCTTTCAATTAAAGTCCAAAACATGGATTTAATCATTTTGTTGGGGGAAAAGGTTACAGTCTTTAAACTTCTTTATGATCATTTACATTTTTACAAATTAATAGTTAGGATCTTTAAAGATATCAACCTAATATTCACCCCCAAATGATTGCATTTAACACAAGCCTTTTGTTGACATGTAGTTAAAAAAAAATTCAAGTAAAATTAATCTAAATGTACACATTTTAAAGGTGCACTGATCAGGTCATAAACAAGTTATAATTCCATAAAATATGGTATCACTAATGACCAAGTAATACTTGCAAATTCAATCAGATCTGTATGGGAGGTGCTTCCAAAATGTCCTCACCATTCTGTCACTCCTCAGCCATCTAACAGTCAAAATGCACGACCTGTGATATTGCAGTAGGAGAAATAATTGCATGGTTTTTGTGGTGATAATGTTCTTCTTCATACTGTGAGTGCATAGCATCAAATTCCATGGCATTACCTTTGTGCAAAATGGGGTCAAAAACAGCTCAAAAACAGCCATCTTTTACAAAAACAGTTCTGTGGTCCATCAGCAGCAATTGGATGATAAGCTACAATTCATCAAGACCTGACATATTCCTCACTCTACCTTTATCATCATGCCTTAGGACCAACTATGGTTCAGTGAGGAATGTAGAAGAGGATATTAGTACCAAGCATATCCCAAAACAATGCACATGTAACAATAAAAGTGGCTAAGATGCTACAACCAACTGATTAGGTTAATGTTCTGCAGTGTTCCCACATCCATATGAGAATGGCAGTGGACAATAAAACAGCCAATGAGAAAAACAGGATTCAAGAGCATCCACACCTTAATGCGAGTAAAGCCCAACATATGAGCTTGCAACCAGATTACTATTTGCCAACATAGTGAAGAAAGGTGTCATTGACAATGCTATCATGTGACACTTATTTACCATTAACTTGCTCACTGATCCTCAACATAGATTTTTCATTGATTCAATATCTGATCACAGCTTTTGCCTAAATAAGGACAAAAGAGCTGAATTCTTGAGTGATGTGTGAGTAATTGCCAACAATATCAAGGCAGCACTTGACTGAGTGTGATATCATGGAGATCAGGAACATTTACTGTTGATTGCATAGTGTTCTGTTCCATTCACAACTCTTTGTGGCTAGACCTGGACAATATTCAAGCTTGGTGTGATGTGCCAAGTAACATTAATGCTACTTAGTTACCAGGCAATCACCATCCTCAAGGTTCTATTACACTTTTCAAATCTCCCACACCCCACATATCTGGACAGGTCATATAAACAAAATGACCACAGGAGCACAACCCACTAATCTGTGGCAAATGAGTCATCCTCTGACTCCCAAGTCAGGAGTTTGATGAAATACTCTCCAAAATGCAGATGAATGCAGCTCCACAGCATTCTAGACACTTGACACCTTCCAGGTCAAAGCAACCCATCTAATTTCATTGACTACCTTAAACATACACACTTCCACCAACAAACACACTGTGCCTGGCATGTGTAGTATCTGCAAGAAGAAGTTCAGCAATTTACTGAAGCTTTTTCAACCGCTCTTCCAAAACCCATAATCTCTACGATCTAGAAGGACAAGAGCACTTGGTGCTTAGGAACACCATTTTCAAGTTTCCTTCCAAGTCACGCCATCCTGATTTGGAAATGTATACCATACCTTCAACATCATTGGACCAAAATCCTTGAAGAACTCCCTACCTGTCAGCATTATAGGAGTGCCTTCACCACATGAATGTAGATGTGCAAGAGGGCATTTCATCATCACCTTCTCAAGGACAATTAGGGAGGAGCTGGGCCTTGCCAGCGACATTACATTCAATAGTATACATATAGATATAATGCTGGTGACTGAGCTAGTTCTATAGTTGTCGCAGAATCCCTTGCTAAAGATGAAAGTCACAAGTTAAGGCAGCAGAATCGATCCTTCTCATTAATGTTATACGTTACCTCGGACAATATATGTCATTTTTCTGCTAGGCCGTATGTCATCTCAAAAGTATAGGCATCTTTGTTATAGATGAAGGATTATCAATGGATCACTCTTATCGTGACTTTTATTCAGTTCTCTGCTTGATTTGCTGTTTCATTTTGCGGTGTAGCTATATATTCATTGATCTCTGGATCACCTCAGATTTGTCCAGAAAATGTTTGCAACGGAGATATTGGGGATTTGATTGCATGGCCTTTAGCTATTTAAAGGGACCCTCCTTGTGAATAAAGCTGGTTGCACTTGTTTTAACGAAAAAAAAGGTAGTTTGTAGCAAGGATTATAGTTAATCATCCCAGACAGCACAGCTGGAGAACAAACCAGAGGTTTGGTGCGATGGTCAAAATACTTTGCTGACATTTTTTAAAATCACTCATTAATAAAGTAATCATTTACAGTTATTAATATGTGGAAAAATAATAAATATGTCTTCAAATAGCTCTCGAGATACACTGAATGAACCACTTAATAGGTTTATTAATAAAGCAAGCCACTTTAAGGATGCTGGCATATCATTTATATTTAGGTAATTGCATGTTTTTACACCAACATTTTCCCCTGTTTCTTTAATGATAGGTATCGCCTCGCCGTAAGTCTGAAGGACCCTATCGCTTCGTTGCACGATGTATATATTAAAGACCTTCTCGGATTTCTCTAGTCGTCACTAGCAAGCAATTTGGAGGGTGCGCTATTTTGGGAGCATTTTGGTGCTGCAGATGCGGACGCTAACGCAGCGAGAATGTTAAAAGATTGAGCTGCTGGTGACTCAGCTATCTCTACTTGGTCGCTGTGTTATAATCACGCCGGATTACTTTCCTCCTTTGGAACCGACCCTTCGTACTTTCAGTATCTGGATCCATCGGCTTTCTCTCCCGCTGTCACTGTTAGCCTAGCACGGTAAGTCACGGTCCATTCATCGCTGGGCGTTCATTTAAATCAAAAACTATAAATATGTCTGTATGTGTGCAGCTCGATCGCTTGGTTTTAGTTATGATTTACAGTTTTGCTTTGTTTTTAATCGACCTAGATTTGGTGTGATGGTGTGGGCAGATTATATCTACCGCTGACTCCATAAGACAATATTTCATCGCCAAATCATTCATCTCCAGTAGGGGCTAAGGCGCCCTCGTATCCATTAACATCCAGTGACAGGCTTGTCTCGTTGTCACTATCCGCTGCGCTTTCTCCCTCCGCTTGGTTTAATGGCTGAAAATCGGAGCCGCTTCATTTCTTGCTAATTTTTTTTTTGTTGTTTCCCATTTTGCTGAAAATATGGCCAGCGCTTAAACCAGTCGCCTTTCTGTCACTGAGGCATGGCTGCACACCGCGACGTTCACTGGGTTTTTTTGTTCCCCTAATTCATTCTTTTGACTTTTAAAGGGACTTGACATCTGTGAGAGCTGGCCAGTTCACACACACAAAAAAAAATCCTGTTGCATTGAAACGTGATGTAGACTGTAAAATCATCCATAATCATTTCCTCAGTTCTCCTTCATATAGAGAAGTTCCAATGGAATCAATCAAGATTGAGAACTGTTCCCAATTTTTTTTTCATCTATAACTCCAACGATTATCCTGGCAGAGGTTAGTTTAGACGAGGCGAATGGGGATTAACCAATCCCCTTTCTCATTTGGATTGTCTTGTGAGATCAATAACCACTACTATGCAGATAATTCAATTAATTATGTTTCTGTATATTCTCATCCTTCTACTAAAAATGGCATTCCATTAGGTATAACTCCACCTTTGGTAATGTGCACAAGTGACTCTTCTTCATTTGTAAACCTGCGGGATGAGTCTGGGTAGCCTTCTCAACAGTGGAAGACCTCATAGCATTCACCAAAAGCCACAAGTGTCACTTTCCAGCAGGGGGCACAAGTGAGTAAGCAACACCAAGAACCCTGACCATGCCGATTTGACCCAATTTAAACTTCTAATCATACTTTCCACTCCATCACCCAGACTGCCTAAGTTCACTGCTGTAGCACTTCTGGCCCCACCTCAGCTCATTTGCAATCAAATCTTTCCTGGATGACCTTCTACCTTGAACCTTCCTCAACTGGATTCCATTCAAAGCTCCACTGCCTATATTCTTATTCACCCAAGTCTCTGTCACCTATCACACCTGTGCTCACACTCTTATTCCACTAACACACTGATTTCAACATTATCATCAATATTTTCCAAAACACCTATGCCCTCACTCTTCACCATGGCGACTTCCTTCAACCCACAATCCACCAAGACCTTTGGTTTCCTGGAGTCATACAATGCGGAAAAAGGCCCTTCGAACCATGGTGTTTATCTGAGCTACTTCCATTTTCCTTCATTTGGCCCATATCCCTCTAAACCTTTTCTATCCATGTAGCTTATGGCTCTTAAACATTGTAATTGTACCCACCTCTACAGCTTCCTCTGGCAGCTTGTTCCATGTACCCACCACCCTCTGTGTGAACGAAGTTGCCCCTAAGGTCCCTAGGTCCCTTTTAATTCTTTCCCCCTCACCTTATATCTTTGCCATCTAGTTTTAGATTCCATACCCTGCCAGTTCAATTCTAATCTTTTTTTGTACTCCTGTTTTTAATTGCTCACCATATGAACCATGTTTTTAGTTGCCTGGGTCATAAGCATTGAAAATCCACCCCAAACCAATTCAGTAGTTCCCCTCTTTTACATTGATCCTTAAAGCATACCTGTTTGACCAAATATTTTCTCACCTAGCCTATCATTACCTTAAGTGTTTTCCTGTCAAATTTAATTTAATAACATTCCTGTAAAAAAGCTTTGGAACATCCTTACTTCATTGAAATCTTTATACAGATACATTTACTTTTGTAGATGCTATTTAAAAAAACTCAATCTTCAACTTGGCCCTTTTGTGTTTTTTTTATACAAAATTAAGGTTCAGCAATAGAAGTGTTTAATTTTCTGCTTCTCTAAAAGAACTGCATTCTGAAAGTTGTGCGGCCTGGTTCTGTATATTTCAATTCTTTTTAAGTTATTAAGATAAAACAGGTTTAAATTTTGTAATACTTCTGAAAGTTAATTTAGGCAGTGCTTTCTTGTTAATAATTTTAAGTTTTAAATGAATGATTATGTCAATACAAAATCAAAAGAGAAGGTGGTCTTTCCTTAAGTAAAAAAATCTTAGCATTTGATGCGATGCTAAATTTCATACAACAAAATTCACAATGGGATTGTTGGTTATACTAAAAATTTGATATATTTGTTCTGCCAATTAGTGAGAGCTTGGTTCAGTAGAAAGCACTTTGGCAAGTCCCAGTCCTAGACATTAACACATAATCTAGGCTAACGTCTTGTGGCAATCCAAAATAAATTGCTACTTTGTTGGGATTGCTATCTTTTGGACAAAATATAAAAGCCACATATTGCTTGCAAGATGCAAAATATCCCGTGATTTGAAGATCAGGAATGTGTCCTGATCAATATATTTCTCCAAGCAACAATATTGAAAATTACTGTTGCAGTTGATCACTTCTATATTTCCTGCATATTTCTGTACATATCAACAGGAGCTGATCTTAAATAAGTAATCTATTGACAGCTTTGGCATACTCTAAGATAAATGCAAATTATTTCTTTCATGATATTCATTGCCAACCACTGACATTCTTGACAGAAAGCTAATAATCTAAGTTAAAAATTGATGAAGATAAGTGGCTTTTTAGTCTATCCTTAAATTAGTCCTTGTCTTTGTGCTTAATATAAAGCTAATTTGTAAATTAATATCTTTCCAGTCCTAAGAACATACAAATATCTCTGACAAAGATGAGGAACTTCCAAATTACAGTTTAACATCTGTTGATGTTTGTATTGTTTCCAGCACAGAAAGCAAACATCAACATGGGTGACATACAAAAATCCTCAGCATCTGGACATAAGGGGGATTTAGTATTGGTTGCTAATATCATCTATTTTTCATATAGTGCTATGACCCTGTAATTATTTTGAAATGATTGAGAGTTTACTATTGAGAACAGTTTAATATACCTTCACAAGGTGAGAAAGAACAACCTTGTGTCCTAGACCCACTTTTCATAATAAAATCAGCGACTCCAGAGCATGTGAAATGGCAGCTGTATTTCATAGCTATTATTCCACATCAATGGAAATGGCAACAATGCTTCTGAATCTTTTACATATAACTGGATAGAGTTGTTGCCTTTACTCATACTTTCAGACATTTAATTTAAAAATCCTAAAATTTGTCAAGTTTAAAATAACTACAGACTACAAAGCAATATGTATTTGAGCACAATTATTGAAAAAATATATATAGTAAGGATATGATTGTGCTGGAATGGTGCAGAGGAGGTTCACCAGCATGTTGCCTGGATTGGAGCATTTCGGTTACAAGGAGAGATAGGAAAGGCTGGGTTTGTTTGGGAGCAGAAGAAGCTGAGGGGTGACCTATTAGATTATGAAGTGCATTGATAGGTTAGATAGAAAGAATCTTTTTCTCTTGGTGAGATGTCTAAAACAAAAGGGCATAGGTATAAGGTGAAAGGTAGGAGGTTTAGAGGGGATCTGAGAGAGGACTTTCTCATACATCGAGTAGTTGGGATCTGGAACACATTGCCTGAGAAGGTGGTGGAGACAGGCACTCTCACAACATTTATGAAGCATCTAGGCAAACACTTGAATCACCAAAGCAAGGTGGGCACCGTGGTTGGCATGGACTCATCAGGCCAAAGGGCCTGTATCCGTGCTTATTACTCTATGACTCTATGACATAGAAGGCTGCAGACCAAATGCTGGTAAATGAGACCAGTTTAGATATTGGGACCGGCATTAGGCCAAAGGCCCTGGTTCTGCGTTTTACGACTATAAGTGTTTATTTCACTAAAATTAATATTTTATACCTTCCCAATAGAACCATAAGACTAAACCATACCTGAAACACAAATCAAATTTTAAAATGTGTTGAGAAAATATCAGCATTAATTTTGCTTTCAGTGTTTTATTATTGTTTGAGAAAAAGATACAAAAAACACATCTGAATTAGTCGTAAGTCATTGGCCTACAGAACTAAGCATAGTGAAAATTGTTTTTGCTGGCTGAGATTAGTTACAATGTTTTCCAGCTTGAATTGAGTCACGTCTAAGGTGACCAGGCACCTCCAGTTTCAGGAAATTTAATTCACGTGGTTCTGAGACACATTGGGCACTGTCAGGACTAAAAGGGTTTACTGGTGTCATTGCCAGTGCAGTAACATGATCTAAAGGAGATCTCCATAAATGGGTCACAGCCTGA
Organism: Pristis pectinata; assembly: GCF_009764475.1. Lineage (NCBI taxonomy): Eukaryota > Metazoa > Chordata > Chondrichthyes > Rhinopristiformes > Pristidae > Pristis > Pristis pectinata. The sequence goes on from NC_067412.1 coordinate 85,550,270, forward strand.
CCCTGGGAATTTAACTCTGGTAGGACTCCTTTGACTTATTTATTTACCAGCTTTTCTCAGTTTTATCCCCATCACTCTTACTCTGTCTATTCTCATGCCAAGCTCATAACCCTTGGGCAACCAACTCTCAAACGCTAAGAAGGCCCAGATACAATGCTCAACAACATCCCCAACCCTCCAAATCTAGCATTCTGATGTGATGCCTCCAGGCTCTGAACCTCTAAAGGGACACCTCAGATATTGATCCTCCAAACTCAAACCCATGGACCCTGTGACCCTATGACAATTAGGATCAGAATCAGGTTTATTATCACTGACTTATATGACATGAAAATTGTTGTTTTGTGACAGCAGTACAGTGCAAAGACATAAAATTAATATAAATTACAAAATAAATAAATAGTGCCAAAGAAAGGAATAATGAGTTAGTGTTCATGGGTTTATGGACCATTCAGAAATCTGATGGCAGAGGGGAAGAAGCTGTTCCTAAATCACTGAGTGTGGGTCTTCAGGCTCCTGTACCTCCTCCCCAATGGGCGTAACAAGAAGAGGGCATGTCCCGGATGGTGAGAGTCCTTTGTGATGGATGCCACCTTCTTGAGACACCACCTCTTGAAGATGTCCTCGATGGCAGGGAGGGTTGTGCCCGTGATGGAGCTGGCTGAGCCTACAACCCTCTGCAGCCTCTTTTGATCCTGTGCGTTGGAGCCTCCATACAAGGCTGTGATGCAACCAGTCAGGATGCTCTCCGCTGTACATCTGTAGAAATTTGCAAGAGTCTTTGGTGACATACCAAATCCCCTCAAGCTCCTAACAAAGTAGAGCCACAGGCGTGCCTTCTTCGTGATTGCATCAGTGTGTTGGGCCCAGGATAGGTGCTCCTAGATGTTGATGCCCATGAACTTGAAGCTGCTCACCCTTTCCACCACTGACCCCTCAATGAGGCCTGGTGACTTCCTGACCCGCCAATGAGGTTCTCCTGACTTCCCCTTCCTGAAGTCCACAATCAGTTCCCTAGTCTTGCTGACGTTGAGTGCGAGGTTGTTGTTGTGACATCACTCAACCTGCTGAGCTATCTCACTCCTGTGTGCTTCCTCACCACCATCTGAGATTTTACCAACAACAGTGGGGTCATCTGAAAATTCATAGATGGCATTTGAGCTGTGCCAATCCTCCAATATGGGATCCTCAACAGACCCTGATCATCCAATAAGAACCCTAAGTTTCAATCCTACCCAGGCTCTGATCCTCCAGAGTGACATCTTCACCACCCCACTAGGCCACAGCTTGATCTCTAACTGCCAGGCTTCTCTCTCATCTTACACCCCACCTTCAACCCAGTTTGGACTGGACTTCATAGCTACATTCCTTGCCATGGTTCACAATGGTGCAGCTTATTGTAATACACTAATAGTAGCACCTGACACCTTATTGAATTTTTCAGCAGCAGGCCCACAACCAAAATGGTTGTTGGCATGCTTTGCAATGGCTGTTCTCCATGTCCCTGTTGGTGTTGACAATATTTTTGGCCATGGTGTCAGAATTTATTTCAGACCACACTACTTTGACCTTAATGTACCTAAGCTAGAATTTAAAACTGTTCAACGCATGAAATCCATTTCAATCCTACTCTCTAAAATTAATGCTGCCTTTTGGAATCCAAAGAATTAAGGTTTAAAATAAAGTTGAGGGCAAGGATCAGATCAGGCACAATCTCATTGAATGGTGGAACAACCTCTGGGACCCATTTAACCTCCTCCTGCTCCTATTTCCTATGTTCTTGTGTCCAAAATGTTCCAATATGTAAACAATAAACCTTGTAATAATGTGAAGTTGGCTGTAGTGACTTGTACCCGATCCACAATACCCTCTAGCCAAACGCAGCCCTCCTGAATACAAATTGGTTACATTTCTAATGTGTTTCCAATATTAAATATTAACATTAGCAGTGCAATCTTTTTATGAAATCATTTACATAAAGACATCTTGAGAAAATCCTCAAAGTTGTCTAACACTTGCATAAAATTACTTTTGATATGTTTGATCCTAGCAAATACATAATTTGACCAAATACATTTGTACACAATATATTGTTTACTGTTGTTCATATCTTCTTTCTTTTACTTTTACAATATTTTTATTAACTCCAGATAGAAAATACAAAGTACATAAAACAAAAGACAAAATGTTACAAAATACATTGTGTTGAATCACACTTGAAATCACAATACCTCATATTGATAAACAGAAATGATAACTAATTAATATTAGTAAATTGGAATCATTTTATTATTAAAAAAAATCTAAACCCACTACCAAGACCAAAGCTGTTTGGTTAAAAAAAAGACAAAAAAAAGCCCTAAAGACATAATAGTATTAGCCAGTATCTGTACTTTAAGCACCAAATCAATGGTTTTGCAAGTAGTTCAAAAAAGGTCCCCATAATATTTGGAAGTCCAAATTAGGTCCAGAAATTGAACGGATCTTCTCTAAATTTAGATATGACATAAGATAAGATCTTTATTAGTCACATGTACATCGAAACACACAGTGAAATACATCTTTTGCGTAGTGATTTTGGGAGGTAGCCTGCAAGTGTCGCCACGCTTCCGGCGCCAACATAGCATACCCATAACTTCCTAACCTGTAGGTCTTTGGAATGTGGGAAGAAACCCACACAGACACTGGGAGAACGTACAAACTGCTTACAGACAGTGGCCAGATTTGAACCCTGGTCTCTGGCGTTGTAAAGCATTATGCTAACCACTATGCTACCGTGCCATTCCCATAGCCATTGAACATGAGTGGGGGGAGTAACTTCCATCCATTTAAGCAATACAACCCTCCTAGCTATAAGAGAAATAAAGGCCAATATGTGTAAGTCAGAAGTCTCCAGAATTATATCTTTTTCTCCAACAATCCCAAATAATGCAATTAAAGGATTTGGCTTAAAATTTATTTTAAAAAGCACAGTAAAGGTTTGAAATACCTCTATCCAGTATTTTTTCAGACTCAGACATGACCAAAACATGTGAATTAAAGAAGCCTCTCCATTATTGCATTTGTCACAATAAGGAGATAAATCCAAATAAAAATGCGATAACTTGTCTTTGAACAGGTGAGCTCCATAGACCACTTTAAATTGAAGGACGGAGTGACGCGCATATAATGATGAAGTATTAAGTTCATATCTTAATTGCTTCCTTAATTCATATGGCTATAACAAATGTCAATGACAGAGGAAGTAATAAGAATGCTCACAAGCAACTAGTGCCTCTGGATGCTATTTCCAGTCTTGGCCCCTCCGATCCAATCAGGATCTATATTCCACCTGAGCAACAAGGATGCTGGGATTTCCTTCTTTAGGCAACAGCTGACCTGTTTTACCTTAAATATCAGGATGCCATACCAAAAAAGAGAGATCACTTTTCTTTTTAATGCCCCCACCAACCCCAACATCATGTCTAAAATCCATGAACCAGGAATGTAAGTTGTCGTTCTTGCCCATTTTTGTCATATTTCACTAATGGCATGATACCATGACGCCTTTGTTTCATTTCATTTATTTACAAAGCTCCTTGCTTAAGTAGGAATTACTGAATTTCTTTGTTTCTTTCCATCCAGCTGTTTCATCTACTTTCTAACTCATTTACTTAATCTCCACATTCCACATCCAAATTTGATTCTCTCCATCCAAAATTATTGTCAGGTTCCCAGCCCTCTGCAGAGTTACTTGAAACATTTCCAATGGCACTAGCTAAAGCTCGTCTCCAAGGACATTTCTTGCAGTCCTGCTAAGATGTAATTTGCCTGGTTTGTATCATATAAATTAATGTCGTAGTGGTTGAGCGTCTTTCAAAAAAAAAGAACCAGAGGATTAATTGGTTAGGAACATAGAAATTTATTCTGTAAATTGGGGAGGGCAATGCTTGAATGTTCCACAGAACATGATGATTTCAGAGCTGCTGGAAATGCGATGAAACAGTGATGAAAGTAAGCAGCCAAGGATGAATAATGAAGGAAGATTAAATATTCTGGAGTTCAAGTTATTTTATCTTTGAATTCAAGTTGGAGTTCAAGTTGGTTTAGGTTGAAAATAGGCTGAAATTTTGCAAAAATATTTTGCAGAAACATCCCATAAACTAGGATGTTTGGATAATGTTTGTGATTAATTAGATAGTACATAGAAGAAATAGTCTTAATGGATTAAATGGCACTAAGCAAACTGCTGGAAGATCCCAGAGGGTCAAGCAACATCTGTGGAGGCAATCAGATGGTTGATGTTTCAGGTCAAGACCCTGCATCAGGACTGAGAGTGTGGAGGGAAGATAGCCAGTGTGTAGAAGTGAGGGGAAGGGGTGAGACAGAGGCAGAAAGGTGATAGGAAGAACCAGAGGGGAAGATTGGAGGAGGGGAAGATTAGGTAGAAGGAACCAGGTGGGGGAGGGGAGGGGGAGAGTCCAGACAGAGTCTGGTAGGTGGTAGGTGGAACTAAATAAGAGGGGTGATGGGCAGTTGTAACCATGTGGGGGAACAGGGAGGGGATAGGAAAGGTGAACCAAGGGGGAGGAAACAAAGGTGGAAAGGTATGTGAGAAATGCGTAGATGGAACCAGGTGAGGAGGGTAATAAGTCTTGGTAACAAGGTGAGAGGGATGGAAAAGGTGAACAAAGAGAGAACCTGGGTGGACTGGAGGGAGTGGGAAAGGAACACCGGGGGTTGTGGCTTACCTGAAACTGGAAAAATCAATGTTCATACAATTAGATTGTGAGCTACTCAAGTGGACTATGAGGTGTTGTTCTAGTTTGCAGTTGGCCTCGCCGTGGCAGTGGAGAAGGCCAAGGACAGACAGATTGGCACGGAAACAGGAAGGGGAGTTGAAATGGCATGCAATCGGAAGCTCAAGATGGCAACTCTGACAGAACACGAGTGGTCTTCAAAACAGTACCCTAGACTACGCTTGGTCTCGCCCATGTAGAGGAGGCCACATTGTGAGAACTGAATGCAATAGACCACATTGGAGGAGGTGTGTGTGAAGGGTTTAAACAGCCTGTTTAGGTTCTATAGTAAATATTTGTTAATTTTCTAACGATTGAAAGGATATTTTAGGCATTTTGGAAAGGTTGTCAACTCTAGGATAATTATTATAGAATAAATATACTATATTTAATAAAGATTTGCAACACTGAATCCAAGAGGTAATGGGAGGAAGTTACAACAGGCTGCAGTGAGAGGGAGGGCAGAGTTGGGTGGAGTTTGGTCAGAAGATAAGAAGCCAACAGAAGAAAATAAGTAGGTTGGAGTTAGGGGAGATGGATCTTCCTGATGTTTCAGCTGTCAAAGCTAATTATTTCATTTTACTTACGTATGTTTTGCACTCATTTATAAAAATTAGCCAGGGGAGCAGGAGCTACAACAGGGACTGGAGCAAGGCAATGGTCTATGGTATCATGGATGTGGTCGTACAGAGAAATGGAGGGAGTTTGTGGTCGTGGGAAGACTGGGAGGTGAAGGGAACAAAGGAAAAAGAAAGGAGGTGGTTCAGAGCCTTAGCAGAGACAAGTCTGGACTAAGGAAGCAGCTGCAAGGGAAGATCATGAAATAGGCAGCCGGGGGTGGGGATGGTGAGATTCAAATCCAAAACAATAAGAATATGCATTTGTATAGCAGATTGACAAAGTAAAGCATTTCAAGGCGCCTACAGATATGTCATCAGACAAATATTGTGGGTGATATGCAAAGACGTACTGGGATCAGCCTGTAAAACTGATTTTTCTTTGCAGCTAGACAATTTTATTGTATCAAAGAAGACATTCAGAAGGATGGCTTGGTAAATGCAGTGGGGTTTAAGGGGAGGTGAAGATAGAGGAAGTGAGTGATGCCTGGATGACTGAAGTCAAACAATGTTGCACCAAAGGAAGCTGTGATAAGTGAGAGGCCAAATTTGAGGAATGTAGAGACCACGGAGGGCTAGATGACGCTGCAGAGACAGAACGATGATGTTATGGGTTTTTTTTAAGAAATGGGATTTTAAAACCATGTTAATAGACTGTAATAACTTAGCTTAATTGTTGAGCTCACCATTTACTCACTACACCCACACCCTATCACCGGTCTTTAATCTCTTTCCCAGCCCCTGAGTCTATTAATTATGGTTCCTCCCTCATCTCCATCATGCCTCCCCATCACCTCCACTGAATACTGTGGATCAACTGAGCTCTAGCCCACCCCAGCTCCCCTCCCAGCCCATGATTCATATCCCATGCTTCTCCCATATCACTGACCTTTCGACCCTCCTAACTCTCACGCCCCTGGCCCCATCTGACATAAGGCCAGTTTCACCCCATCTCCCCAGTGTCCTGACCAAACCCACCCCCAAACAGTTTGATGACCTTTATGCCCCCTTCCAGATACCCAAGCAATAAGGATATTCAGAAACACCACTTCAGCAACAATTTCCCATCCCCAATTTACAGTATCTTGTTCCCTTCCACAATATCCCAGTCTCCAGCTGGGCACTTTCATGCACAATCCACACCAGCACATCTGAAATTTCTCAGTGTCGGATGTGCAGATAACAACCTCCATTTGTGCAACACCCATTTCTGGCTTCCTGAAGCTCAAGAGGGCAACCTTTGACAGTCACAGAACTGTCTTAGCATGTGTGTTCTTAGTTGTACTGCTTGTTGCAGTTCTCATTATTTAAAGTGACATTATGCTGACATCAGAAAATCTACTGGGCAGCTTCAGACTGACTGTAGCCTATGCAAATACCTCCTGAAGTCCATAAAAATGGATTAAGATAACCGGAGTGTTTTCTTGAGCATTTAATTGCCAAGATCCTCATGCAATAACGGCCTTAGGAGCAGCACTCCGTTACTTAAGGTGTTGTTCTGTCCATGAGTGGCCTTCCAACAAGGGTTAGAGTGTTACAATGTCGAGCGAAGAGCAAGCTCACAGAGAACCCAAATGCAGCACACTGGTACGAGACTGGAGTCTGGATGCTTCCTCAGAACCAAACGCAGGCAGCAACCAGAAGGAATCTTGCCTCGAGGCTCTGAGGTGAGGTCCCAACACAAAAACTGAATATCCTAAGAGGAACAGTGAAACCAGGACTGCTCTAGAGTTGACAACTCTAAGCAGCCAGGAAACAAAGTATACCCAAAGGTTGACCAATACTCTGGCAACTAGTGCTAGTGAAACCAGGCTTCTTATGCTAGTCTCCTGATGGCGCTCAGGTGTGTTGTTATGCAATTAGTAGTGCATGGACTCCATGTGCTGCACAATGAGGCACCATCAATGGAGCCAAATCGACCACCCCCTCCCCACCCTCCAAGGGAGCCTCCAGGCGATCCACCGGGCTTATCTAGATGGTTCTGATCGGATTCCTGAATGAGGGAGGGTTCCAAAATGAAGGAGCAAGGAACCCAGGAACATTCCTCCGGACTGTATCCCTCCCAATCCACCAAGTACTGCAGGCCCCTACCCCGGCAGTGTACATCCAGTTAACGCCGGACGGTGTACGCTGGGTGGTCGTCAACAATCCGGGGGGAGAGGGGGGGTGGGGGTGCGGAGGCAGAGGGGGCTTGGCTGGAGGGCACAATGGACTGCTAGCCACTGGCTTCACCTGAGACACATGGAAAGTGGGATGTATCCTCAGAGTCGTAGGCAATTTGAGCTGGACCGTTGCGGGATTGACAATCTGCTCAATTTCAAAAGGTCCCAAGCAGCGAGGAGCTAGTTTCCTGGGCTCGTCCTTGAGGGGGATGTCCTTAGCCGAGAGCCAAACCTTCTGCCCAGGCTGGTACACTGGTGCAGGAACCCACTGACGATCTGCAGATCTCCGGTTGTGGTCAGCAGTATGGTGCAGGGCTGCGCGTGTCCTCCCAGACCTTGCGGCAACGGTGGAGATGGTCCTGAACTGAGGGCACGGCGATGTCCCCCTCATGGATGGAGAACAGAGGAGGTTGGTAACCGAGTGAGCATTTGAAGGGTGATCTTCCAGTGGCAGTGCAGACCAGAGAGTTGTGGGCGTACTCAACCCAAGCGAGGTGGGTGCTCCATGTCAACAGGTTGTTTGCCATTATGCAGCATAGTGCTGTTTACAAATCTTGATTTGCCCGTTCATCTGTGGATGGAACCCAGACGATAGGCTTATGGATGTTCCGAGGGCCTGACAAAAGGACCTCCATACTGTAGAGACAAACTGGGGACCCTGGTCAGAGACAATGTCTGCAGGGATTCCGTGGAGGCAGAAGATGTGTTGGACGACCAGGTCGCCTCTCTCCCGAGCTGTAGGGAGTTTGGGAAGGGCCACAAAATGCACTGCTTTGGAAAAGCAGTCCACTATGGTGAGGAGAGCAGTGTTCCTGTGAGAAGGGGGCAGTCCAGTGACAAAATCCAGAGCGATAGGGGACCACAGACAGCTAGGTATGGGTAAGGGATGGCGGTCCAGCCGGGAGGCTTTTCTACGGGTGCAGACAGTACAGGCAGAAACAAAGGAACGAGTATCAGCATCCATGGAGGGCTACCAGAAGTGTTTCTTCAGGAGGAAAAGCATCCTATCAATCCCCGGATGGCAGGCGAAACGACAATAATGTCCCCACTGCAGAACATGAGACCGCACGGACTCTGGTACAAAAAGTCGGTTGGGTGGTTTGTTGCCTGGGTCAGGTTGGGTCTGTTGGGCTTCCTTCACTACGGCCTCGATCTCCCAGGTGAGGACTGCCACCACACAGGACCAGGGAAGGATGGTCTTGGGGTTAGGATGGTCCTCCTAGTGTATTGCTGAGAGAGAGCATTGGGCTTTCCGTTCTTGGACCCAGGACGACATGTTAGCATAAACTGGAATCTGCCAAAGAAATATGCCCACCAGGCTTGACGGGAATTCAGGCGTTTTGCTGTTCATATATATTCCAAGTTCTTGTGGTCTGTCCAAACGATAAATGGATGTTCCGCTCCCTCTCGCCAGTGCCTCCACTCCTCTAATGCAAGCTTGACTGCCAGTAACTCTTGGTCCCCCACATCGTAATTACATTTGGCAGGGGACAACCAGCGAGAAAAAAGCACAGGGGTGCAATTTCTGATCCAAACCGGAGTGTTGAGAGAGGACCGCTCCCACCCCGGAGTCAGAGGCATTGACCTCCACAATGAATTGGCTGGAGGGGTCTGGTTGGACCTGGATGGGGGGAGGACGTGAAGCATTTCTTCAGGTCCGTGAACACTGAGTCAGCTTCGGGGTTCCACAGAAAAGGGGTCTTAGGTGAAGTGAGTTGAGTAAGGGGCGCCACCACCCGACTATAATCCCTAATGAAACGGCGATAGAAATTCGCAAACCCCAGAAACTGTTGGAGTTGCTTGCGTGTCATGGGTTGAGGCCATTCCGCCACCACCCGGATCTCCTCGGGATCCACCCTTACTCGTCCACTCTCAATGTAACCTAAGAAGCTGATGGAGGGGACATGGAATTCACATTTCACGGCCTTGACGAGGAGCTTGTTCTCCCAAAGCCTCTGGAGAACCTGGCGGACATGCTGTGTGTATTCCTGGAGAAGATCAGGATGTCATCCAGATAGACAAACATAAATCGATTTATGAAGTCCTGTAAGACATCATTGATCAGAGCTTGGAAGACGGCGGGAGCATTGGTGAGGCTGAATGGCATTACTAGGTATTCGAAGTGGCTGAAAAGGGTATTAAACGCTGTTTTCCACTCATCTCCATCCCTTATCCTGACCAGATGGTAAGTGCTTTGTAAATCAAGTTTAGGGAATATGGTGGCCCCATGAAGAAGTTCAAACACAGAATTGATGAGCGGCAGTGGGTACTTGTTCTTGATGGTTATGTTATTTAGGCCCTGGTAGTCAATACACAGACACAGTGAGCCGTCCTTCTTCCCCAGAAAGAAGAACCTTGCACCTACCAGGGAGGATGAGGGACGAATAATGCCTACCAAGAGATTCATTGATATACTCCTCCATTGCTTCCCTCTGGTCAGGACAAGTTATATAGTCAACTGGTAGGTAGCAGAACTCCAGGGAGAATGTCAATTGCGCAATCGTATAGCAGGTGTGCAGGCAGGGCAAGAGCCCTTTGTTTGCTAAATACTTGCCCCAGGTCATGATACTCCGCTGGGACCCCAGACAAGTCTGGTGTTTCAGCAACTGACGAACTAGCGGTAGCCTGTACTGGAGAAAGGGCTGACTGGAGACAAGTGGAATGACAGAATGGACTCCAACTGACTATCCTGCCCATGGCCCAATCGAGGTGGGGATTGTGGCGGCTCAACCAGGGGCCATTGGCGTCTGCAAGAAGTTTCAGGTGAAATTGGACCTGTTCCCGATGGTTTCCAGAGATCAGCAACGACAGCGGTGGTGTGCGGTGTGTGACTTGGGTCAACAGTCTGCCATCTAGTGCCCGAATTTCTAGAGGGGTACTCAGTGGCTCCCGAGGAATCCCAGCCCAGGAGGCTATGTCTTCATGCAGCAGATTTCCCTCGGCACCGGAGTCCACCAAGGCAGAAAGGGACAGGGACTGTTGGAGGTGTCTTATGGTAGCTGGGATCAGCACCTGGTTCTGGGAGACCATAGGGAAAGTTGCCTGGCTTACCAAGACCGCCCCTCTCCTACTGGTGAGCCCTCTTCTCTTGGCCAAAGGGTACAAATGGCAAGAAAATGGCCAGGCTGGCCACAATAGAAGCAACTCCCAGCTCTTAACTGTCGACGTCATTCGGAGGGAGAGAGGCAGTTCCGTCCCAGTTGCATTGGTTGCTCCCCCAGAGTGGTGCAATCAGCTGGGTCGGGAGCACCTCTAGGCGTGGAAGGAGAAGGAGCAGAGAGGCTGGGAAGGTGACCCGTGGGGCAAATGGAGGTGTTGGACGAACTGTCCTCTCTCTCTCTCTGCTGTTCCCAGAGTCGGTTGTCCAGTCCGGTAGCTAGGGAGATCAAGCTGGTTGTCTCATCTCATGCCGCCAACTCATCCTTTATCCTGTTGCAGAGGCCTTGCCGAAAAACCCACCGGAGAGCCTCCTCCTTCCACCCCAAGTCAGCTGCTAACATCCAGAACTCCACAGAGTATTCCACGACACTGCAGGAGCCCTGATGGAGGGTGAGTAGTCATTTGGCTGCCTCCTTACCCCTGATGGGATGGTCGAAGATCTTTCTCATCTCCTCGATGAAGGTGTGAAATGAGGAGCAGGTCTCTGGCTGATTGTCCCAGATGGCAGTGGCCCATTCCAGCACACTTCCTCGCAACAACCCCACGATAAATGAGATCTTGGATCTCTCAGTGGTGTACGTAGAGGGCCATTGCTCAAATACTAATGAGCATTGTAGTAGGAAGGACTGACATTTTCCCAGATCCCCAGTGTAGGGTTCTGGGTCAGGTACATGCAGTTCCTTGGGTGGTCAGGGTGATGCTCCTACAGATCATCCAGGCTGGTCAGACAGAGTTCTCAGAGTGGAGGAGGTAAGAAGAGCAGAGACTCGGCTGATCTGTTCGCTGACCTGCCCAACATTCACTGCTAGGGTACAGCAGTCTGCCATAAGCTCCCAGAGCTGCTGGTCATGCCAGCCCAGAAGTGAGCCCTGGCTGGTGAGGGCTTCATACAGGGGATTCATGTCCACTGGGTTCATGGGGGCCAGAACCATTCTGTCACAATGTCAAGCAAAGAGCAAGCTCACAGAGAACCCAAATGCAGCGCACTGGTACGAGACTGGAGTCAGGATGCTTCCTCAGAACTAAACGCAGGCAGCAACCAGAAGGAATCTTGCCTCGAGGCTCTGAGGTGAGGTTCCAACACAAAAACTGAATATCCTAAGAGGAACAGTGAAACCAGGACTGCTCTAGAGTTGACAACTCTAAGCAGTCAGGAGACAAAGTATACCCAAAGGTTGACCAATACTCTGGCAACTAGTGCTAGTGAAACCAGGGGCCTTATGCTAGTCTCCTGATGGGGTTCAGGTGTGTTGTTATGCAATTAGTAGTGCATGGACTCCATGTGCTGCACAATGAGGCACCATCAATGGAGCACTCAGAACCATGACATAGAGATCATAGGGAAGGAGACAAACCTGTCTCCATCAGCGAGGGCCTACTGCCAGAGAATCTTCAGAGACACCACATCCTACCTGGGCCTCTCTGATACACATTATATTTGAAGGCTCTGATTTTCCAAGGCTGTCCTCACTGAGATACGTGAAAAACTGCAGGATGGGGTCTTCGGCCACAATCCCATGCCTAGACTGCTCTTCTCCATAACGTCAAGGTCATGGTGACTCTCAACTTCCTCGCCAGGGGATCATTCCAAGTTGACTGCAGCAGATCTCTTCCAATTTGCTGCTCCGCACTGCATCATAGAGGACACTCAGTCACTGAATTTGCAGAGAAATGAATTAATCTACTTTGGTTTCAGAGAGGAGCAGGTTGTATCTCGGGGCATTGGGATTTGTCGACATTGCTGGCTTCCCATGAATCCAGACAGCCATTGCTTGCACGCATGTGCTCATTAGAGCTCCCATTTAGAACCTGGACCTTTACATCAACTGGAAAGGTCTATTTCAATGTGCCGATGACTATGGATCATCAATAGAATTTCCTTGTGGTCAATGTCATACTTCTGGGAAGCACACATGATGGCTTCAGTGTCTGAGGGACCACATTGCCACATGTTTTCCAGTGACCAGCACAAGGATGTAGGAATGGATGCTGGTGTAAGAGCCTACCATCTACTTCACATCCCTCATACAAACTGGCAGTCTAACACAGCAGCTGGACACTGGGTACCAGAATTGTGGTAATAGAAATGCCATGAATCTTCTGAAAATGAGATTCTGTTGCCTGCATCAGTCCAAGAACACCCGGCAATGTGGAGACTGCATGACCTGCTCAACTGAAATCAGCAGCTAGTTCCAGAGGAAGAGCAGCAAGCAGACCCAGACCCAAGAACATGAGGCAGGGTGAGTAAAACACAGGAGCAAGAGGAACAGGATGATAAAGAAAAGTACTGTGATATGTCCTTGCACGGCATCCCATAGCCTCAGCTCCTGGCACTGTCCACAGTCATGGATTCCTTGATAACTGCTTTTTGTAGGTATTCTGCAAAATCATTGCCCCAGCACAAACCAAGTGATGGTCTCCCCACTCTGATGGTTACCAACAACATAGTACACTAATAAAGCCCAGGTGACACATAATAATCCCTCTCATATTGCTTTGCAGGTCCACCTGCATTGTTTTTAAGACATCAAACAATGAATCCTATTCCAAAAGAAATGAATATGGATCGTTAGAACTTTTTCAGTGCTCCGTATGTCACCCTGACCTTTTTTTGGTGGACATGAAATTTACTTGTACACTTCTTGATAGGGTGGGAGTTCTTGCACCTAAAAGACACAACTGCTAGCCTCTTCTTGAGCTCTCTGGTGTACCACCCAACTCCCACACCATATAACCTCCCTCCTGGCATTTATCTCACTCATGAGAATATCCATTTCTCTTTTAAATCTAGGAGCTCTCTCTCTCTCTTTCCTCCAAGGAAGCCATCGTGTTTGTTGTTGCTGTCTGCTGCCATGGGTGCCTTTAAGGGCTGATGCCCTTTTCAAATTGGTACATAGCAAAAGGTTGGAAGCTGCAATCAACTGATTGTGGTCATATAGGGAACCACATCTTCCTGGGTGCAAACTGCCCTAATGCTATTTCAAATGCCTTTTCACCCAATTTCATGATTTTTGCAGGAGGCAGTTTAGTGCTCCAAAGTTACTTGGAATGTATTTCCATATGTGTAAAGTTTTCTTGTGTAATATTCAATACCTCTTTGGCAACTACTCAGCTGAATGTTTGCACCCAATTCTGCCTTTTCTCTTTTACAGTCAAGTATTTCTCCTGAGAGAACTGGCATTCTGTTTTCTTTGAAGGGACAGATTATTCCTGACTTGTCTTAAGAATCCAAATAAGCAGCATATTTTTCTACTTTTAATTTATAAAGTCGAGGTTTTGGAATATAAATTGATAGACATCATGGCACAATCCTCCACTTGAATAATTAACAAATCCCTGTGAATTTATCCCTTAAGGATTCCTTTTACAGGCTTGTATATGGGGGAGTGTAGGGTTACAGAGTTGGCAGCACAATGACATTGTCACATCTTGTGTTGCCATTTATTTATTTGTTTCATTCTTACAGTACAGAAATATTATGAAATTTTACAGAAATTATGCAGAAATTTTAACTCCTGACCTTATATTGGTTACTGCCATTTGGCCTCATGTAAAGCTTATCTGTTACAACCTAAACAAAAGTACAGTGATATTTTAATTTCTGAGCTTCGTTACAATTTTGCCAGTGGATTTCCTATTGAATGTACTGATCTCACAATGGTAATTTCTGTCAAGGCACCTTATTTAATTAGTAAAATTACTTCTTAAAGCAAAAGTAAAATTAGGATATTGACTCCAAGAATGCAATACAGGAAGCATGTCACTAGTATACTGTTCATAGTTATCCTGTTCTTTAGATAACATGCCAGAAGTTCTCCCCAACTTCTTCCTCACTTCATGAACAATGCACATTGTTTCCATTAATCATTCCTCATACTCCTTGATTCTTTATATTGGTATATCCACTTCCGGCACTACCCTAGATTTCTGCACTTTCCTCTCTGACCACATCTCCCTCTGCACGACAAAACAGTGCCTAGTGATTCACTAATCAGTATTTAACTTGAGCAATGGAAAACATACTTCCATGGAAAATTAACAGATTAAATTAATTTTTTATGTATGATTTCTAATGCCATCCTACCTCATGGTCCTTTTCTCACACCACCAAGTGGTAAGAGTCATTTGCATGAGTTCCAGTATCTTGTACAGTTCATGTTGCCGGTTGAACTAACATAAAAGCTTGACTGAAATATTTGTAATTTTAAATGAACTTTATTTGAGCTAGCAAATAATCTAGTCAAGTGCCAGTTTTCCCAAGATTCATTTTTCAGCTAAGAAGGAAAACAGAATTGAAATAGTTTGGACCCTCTTTTATCTGTTGGAAGACACCTCTTAGGTTCTTGCTGGAATAACCCTTCAGACATGCAGAATTTCTCAGTGAAAACTCGGGAAACCGTTTTACCATGTCTGTCACCTGCAAAAACAGTACTCTGATGGATTGGTTTGTAATACTATATTTTCTGTGTTTTACACATTATGGTTTTACATAGTGTCTACAGCACATGAGATGCTTTTCTTCTCATCAAGGTTTGCCTCAATATTTATGCTCCTCAGAAGCCCTCTGCAGCCCAGCCCTCAAACATATTCTGCTTTTTTTTGTCCTTTGTACAGTTATTTAAAATTGGTAAATTGGTTTGCTATTGTCACATATACCAAGGTACAGCGAAAAACTTTGTTTTGCAGGCTATCCATACAGATTGTTTCATCACATCAGTGCTTTGAGGTAGTACAAGAGAAAACAATAACAGAATGCAGAATAAAGTGTTACAGTTACAGAGAAGGTGCAGTGCAGGCAGACAATAAGGTGCAATGCCATAATGAGGTACATTGTAAGGTCAAGAGTTCATCTTATCTTACAAGGGGACTATTCAATAGTGTTAAAACAGCGGGATAGAAGCTGTCCTTGAGCCTGATGGTACGTGTTTTCAGGCTTTTGTATCTTTTGCCCAATGGGAGAAGAATGTCCGGGGTGGGTGGAGTCTTTTATTATGTTGGCTGCTTTACCGAGGCAGTGAGAAGTGTAGACAGAGTCCACAGAGGGGAGGCTGGTTTCCATGATGTGCTGAGATGTGTCCACAACTCTCTGCAATTTCTTGTGATCTCAGGCAGAGCAATTGCCTTGACTAAAACAGATCTATTTTAGTTGTCTTAACTGGTCCTTGTTGGAACAAGTTTCACATTTAAACACTTTCTGGGTTAAAAAAATTCTTAAATTCCCTGATGGACTTATTTATAACTTTATATTTATGGCTATAGTTCTGGTCTCTCCTGGAAGTAGAACAACCAGGAGAGACCAGAACTATAGCCATAAATTTCTACACCATCAACACTTTTCAGTCTTTACGCACCTCTATCAGATCATCCATTGGTTTTCTTTCTTCAAGATCAAATATCAATCCATTGAACCTCAGACCATTCAATCTTTCCTAAATAGTTTGGTTCTGCTGTTGTTCTTGTAAATATTTGTTGTATCTTTTCCACTGTCTCTACATTAACCAGAACTGCACATAGCACCTCAAGTGTGGAATAAGATCCAAATTGGATTTGGTACCTGTACAACTCCACTACACTATGTACGTACTGAGAACTAATGTGTAGAAAATTACATTAATGTAGTATTTAGATAAGTTGCCAAACTTACTTTGGCAAGCAACCCAAAACAGATATCATCTCATCTGTACATTTTTTAAGAATCAGTCACCAAATTCTAACTAATTAACATCACATGCATAGCAGAACATTATTACCAAAGCTGTCATTCTTCCATTATATTTATCAGGTAATATACATGAGGCTATTTGCTCTTTAACAAGTTAAATCTTGTAATATACTGTATGTAAGGTTTATTAACATGAATCTGATGCAATGATACTAGAAAATAATAGCATAAAATGATAGAATTACACATTCTGGAAAGCAGCAAATTTAATTAAGGACTCCTCCAACCCGGTCATTCTCTCTTCTCCGCTCATCTGTTGGGGAGAAGATACAAAAGTTTGAGAGAACATACTATCAGACTCATGGACAGTTTCTATCCCACCATTATCAGATTCTTGAACAAGACCTCTCATACGCCAAAAAATGAACTTTTAAACTCTTGATCTTCCAATCTACTTTGTCGTGGCCCTTGCTTTTTTCTCCCTACATTGCACTTTCTCTGTAACTGCAAGACTATATTCTGCATTATGTTTTCTTTTTGCTACCTCAGTGTAATTATGTATGGCATGATCTGCCTGGATGGCACACAAAACAAAAGCTTTTCACTGTATTTCAGTGCATGTGACAATAATAAACCAATACCAATCATGTAATTATTACCACAGAGGAGGGCATTAAACTCAGAGTTCTTCCCAGCTCAGTGTAGAGCAATCCAGTAAGCCTTACTGCACTACTCTTTCCCTGTTGCTCTTCATAGTTCTCACCATCAAATACAAGTGCACTTTTTAAGCTGCTGATGAACCTGCACCCACCATACTTTCAGGCAGTGCATTCCGGATTATAACTATTCTCATCAAACGTGATCATACATTACAATGCTTACTTAATTTTAGATCATTTTTGGGTGACCTCAGCATGTAATAATGTGATGGCCCTTGAATGTGTTAAGTAGGTGGGCAGAATTTTCAGTGGGGAATGGTGGAGGAACAGTGCCCAGAGGAAAAAACTGATCTTGAGAATGTTGACTTTGAAAATAGGCTGGTTGCCCCATATATAAATTCAGGATTGTCCAAGAAATGTGAGTTTAACCTAATTAGTTCTGACCAACTGCAGCATTGCACAAGTGCTCCATACATATACTTGGGAGGTGCCGAATTCTCAAATTAACTACAGCTTTCGTTACGTTTGTGCAGTTTATGCATTTGCTCCCAGATGGTGCTGGTTGGTTTCCTTGGGGATCTGAGTGTGACAATATGTTGAAGGCCTCAGGCCTCTGCACCAGATTATATGGAGCATCTGGCACTGTATGACAACTATAAGGTACTGCTGACCAACACCACATACAATTTTAAAGCAATAAACCCTGGCCTCTTAGTGTTGCACATGTTTTTCATTTCTTTTTTGTATATCCGGTGCAGCTGGTTTGAGTTGCAGGTTCCTACACAGTAAACCTCTTTGTCACTTACTGCTGCATTTGTTGATATTGGAAATTTTACAATGTACTTTAATTTCTTAAGGGAGTAGGGGACTGAAGACTGAACCAGAAGCAAAACATAAGATACATTTTTGTGCTTTGCAGTTAAGATTATTACAATAATCTATTACTTACAATAATCTATTTCAGTCCTTAATACTCTAGATAGTATAGCTATAAACCTTGCTATCATCAGACTTTTAAAGAAAAAAATCAGGCAATGCAGTGGCTTTCTCATAGTGAATAACTTCTGCCAGGATGCCTAACCAGTTGATACTGTCTCTTCAACCTTTGCAGTTCTTTAGATCAGCTTTTTGTCTTTGCAAGCAATGTCGAGGTCACTAAATCTAAGAATTCAAGTAAATTACGTTGGACTAAAAATTTGCATGTAAGCTTTTCTAAAGATGTAGTGTACTTATAAAAGACAGCTAAATTGAAGCTGGATGGCATTAAGTGACAATCAGCAAACAAGTTTGTACCTTGAGGCAGTGAAACCAAAGATTTATGTCTTTAAATTATTGTATTTTGGTATTTAGTTTTACTGTTCAATCTATGTAACATTAAATATATTTATATATGCTACTCACAGGAAGAACTGAGAGGCCTAATTTAGATTCATTTAATTTAGCAAGTTGCCTGCTATTTTCAGCAGATCCTTTACATGATAGAAATGAGGCCCAGGATCCAATATCATGGCTTCACCATTCAAGGCCAGGGTGCTCTTGCAAAAATGGGCATGCCCAAACTTTTAAGTTAACACTTGCTATTTTGTACTGAAGAATATTGTATTACCCTGTTTTTCCATACCCAGGCAACCGTTTCATTAGGAAGCCTTTTAGCTTCTCTAGCCGACCTGCCATTCAGGCCTGTGATCTGTGACATAACCCCGGCTATATTGTAAATTGACTATTATTGTCACATGTACCGAGGTACAATGAAAAACTTGTCTTGCATACTGTTCATACAGATCAATTCATTACAAAAGTACATTAAGGTAGTACAAGGTAAAACAATAACAGAATGCAGAATAAAGTGTTAAAATTACAGAGAAAGTGCAGTGTGGGTAGACAATAAGGTGCAAGGTCATAACGAGGTAGATTGTGAGGTCAAGAGTCGATCTTATCATATAAAGGAACTGTTCAATAGTCTTATAACAGTGGGATAGAAGCTGTCCTTGAGCCTGGCGGTACGTGCCTTCTGGCTTTTGTATCTTCTGGCTGATGCGAGGGGGGAGAAGAGAGAACGTCCGGGCTGGGTGGGGTCTTTATGCTGACTGCTTTACCAAGGCAGCAAGAAGTGTAGACAGAGTCCACAGAAGGGAGGTTGGTTTCTGTGATATATCCACAATTCTCTGCAGTCAAGGGCAGAGCAGTTGCCATACCAAGCCATGATGCATCCGGATAGGATGCTTTCTATGGTGCATCAATAAAAATTGGTGAGGGTCAAAGGGGACATGCCAAATTTCTTTAGCCTCCTGAGGAAGTAGAGGCGCTGGTGAGATTTCTTTGCTGAGATGTTTACGTGGTTGGACAAGGACAGGCTATTGGTGATGTTCAGTCCTAGGAACTTGAAGCTCTCAACCCTCTCAACCTCAGCACTGTTGATGTTAACAGGAACACGTGCACTGCAGCACCCTTCCTGAAGTCAATGAACAGCTCTATTGTTTTTCCCCATATTCTTAAGTTTCTTTGCTCAGCAAAAAATAATTCAATCTTGGATTTAAAATTAACGAGTAAAGAAACAACAAATGCAGTTAGCAAAAAAGTTCCAAATGTCTATTACCTTCCGTGTGCACGAGTTTAACTTCACTGCTGAAGATCCTGGCTCTAATTTTTATACTCCCAGTCTCAGAATACCCAATCAATAAACATAGGTTTTCTTTCTCTTTCTACCTATTTGTTTGTATTAATATATTGAAAGCTTAAGTCAAATTACACCTTTGTCTTCCAAACTGCAGTGAACATGATCCATTTTTCTGCAATTGCTTCAGAATTAAACCTTGGCTTCTTGGGGTCATTTTAGTAAATCTATTCTTCACACCTTCAAGACTGTATATTGTTCCTATGAAGTATTGCACATAAATGTCCACAGTACTCAGGCTTTGTGTATAGCTATAGCATACCCCACCCACTTGTAATCAAATGCTCTAGATATAAATGCTGACATTTTAATAGTTTTAATTTCACTTTTAATACTTGCTGTATTTGTCCACAACATTTGAGTAATCTGTGCATATGGATCCCCAAGACTATTTGGATTTCCACTGCATCTAACTTTTCAGCATTTAGAAAGTACTCACTTTTTAAAGTTATTTTCTCATTTGCCATTTTCTTTAGTAATTATATATTGCATAAAATCGTACTATTTAAAAAAATGTATTTTACATTAGCACTAAATTTGTTATTTGAATGGTCCTCTGAAGTATTTTACTGAAAACTTTCTCTGTGTGGGCATTTATATCCAAAAGTAATTGAGAGAGCTTTCTACCACATCTACCTATTCTGAGGAAGTGCATTTTGCAGAATTTTGCAGCCCAATCCGTGTGTTTGGAGACGTTAAAGAGAAGAAAGGTGTTTGAAAGATTGCACAATTAACTGGAATTATCAAAGATTTAATTTTGGGTGTGAAACATTTGTATTAATTAATAATTGTGTTTTTCCAAAAGGCATTTTCATCAAATAAAATGCAACATTTTGAGATGGCAATCAATTAGCCTCATTTTGTAAGCAACAAGATTTGTGTTTTCAAAACCAGAATGTCAATTTTAATGACTCATCAGGTACATGGCCGCATAAAGAAACTTATAAGGTTTAAAAAAAATTCCTGTTCTGGTCCTCTTTATGCCTATTACTCCATCAGACAAGCCTCAGGTTGAAAATTTACATGAAGATATTCTCAAAAGCCCCTCTGTATAGTTAGCAAAATGCCTTGGCTTCAGACAGTTGATCTTGACACCCGCAATTAAAAATTGCAGTCAAAGAGATCATAATTTAAAATTTCAATCAACTATTGCTATTTGTTGCACATATTCATTTAAATAATCTACTACGCCAATTTTTAAGGTTTATTGACCTGGAAACCATATAAATTGAGTTTTTAATATGAAAATTCTAGTTTTAATGAGCTTTATGTTTATTTATGAATGCACATCAGCAAACTAACCTTTACCCCCTTGAGGAACAGTCAACAGAAAATCCTGCACTTCAGCAATTCACCTTTGACATATAATTTTAACAAGCAAATAATAAATGGGATTAAGATTGCCCTTTCCCCCAACAACCTTCATGACTGTCGGATTGAGTAGCATGCAGAAAAAGGTGAACTGCCTTAGAATGAATGTTTCATTTAAGTTTCCTTGATGCATGGTACCGATCATTAACCATTTTTTTGCTGGTAGACACAGACAATCTGGAATGCCAACTGAATAACCACCTTCAGAGCTGAAGATTTGCTCCAGATTCACCTGTGCACACACTGCATGGGTCCAAAGTATTGCTCCCTGAAAGTTCAGAAAGTCCATAATGCCTGCTTCCTCTGTACTCTGCAGTGCACTTAAGAAAGAGTCTCCAACTTCACTAACACCTACTGCCTCCTCCACAATTTGGCTACAATGGGGACATAGCCTTCCTGCAATGTGCAGGAGCAGTAATAACAGCAGCAGCGGCCACGAGTAGAGGAAACTAAAGAATGCCACAGGCAATGATGAAGGGAGGCCCTCTATGGACATGCTGTCAGACTGCAGCTAATTTCCCTGCAGTTCAGCTGAGGATTCCACTCCTCTGAAAGGTGGATAAAACAGAGAAGCAGTCCAACTGAAATCTAGCAAAATCTTGCTGTCATTTGGGAATGATATGTTGCAAAGTATTTTTCCATCAAACTGGCAATAACCATCAGCAACAAGAAGAAATCTCATCATTTTCCTTTTATTTTCAAAAGTATTCCTCCAGGAGCAATGATCTAAGAACCATCATTGATCTGAAAATTGATCTAAACCATACATGTTAATTACTGAATCTGAGACTAGGGCAGAGACCATGTATTCTGCAGTTAGGAACTCAACTTCTGATTTTTCAAAGTCTTTCAACCATCTACAATCACTAGTGGTAGTTGCAAGAGAAGATCTTTGCTTCCCTCTTTGATTGCAGTTCCAAAGATACTAAAGGATGCTTATCCAGAGATAACATAACAGATTTGTTGCTATCACAGAAACATGGTTGAAAGAAGGGCAGGATTGGCAACTGAACATTCCAGAAAATAATATGAGGGATGTAAAAGAGGAGGTGGTATTACTGCAATATTGATTAAGGAGTTCATTATTGCAGTAATGTGGAAGGGTATCCTAGAACTCTCTTCAAATGAAACCATATGGGTAGAAGTTAGGAACAAAAAAGGGGAGCAATCACTTTGCTGGGTGTTTACCACAGTTTTCCTAACAGTCAGCAGGAGATATGCAGTGAAATCATAGAGAATATTAAGAATGATAGATTCCAGTGAGTAGTAGGGGATCTGAACTTCACCATTATTAATTGAGATCACCTTTGTGAAAAGTTTAGAAGATGATTTCAATAGCATAAGATAGGACCTGGCAAAAGTAGACTGAGAGTAGTTACTTGCTGGCAAGTCTATATCTGATAAGTAGGAGTCATTTAAAAGTGAAATAATGAGAGTTCAGGGCCAAGGTGTTCCCAAAAAGATGAAAGATAAGGACAGCAAGTTCAAAGAACCCTGGATGTCAAGGAATATAAGGGGTTGGATAAAGAGAAAAAGAGAAGCGTTTGACAGATATGGAAATGAGGAAGAACCTTCAGGCGTGTAGAAAGTGTAAGATGGTACTGAAAAAGAATTTAGGAGGGTGAAGAGGGGCATGAAGCATCACTGGCAGACAAGATTATGGAAAATCCCAAAGCAGTTAATAAGTTATATTAAGGCAAAAGGATAACCAGAGAAAGAGTAGGGCCATTAGGGATCAAAGAGGTAACCTGTATGTTGATGCAGGTGAGGTCTTAAGTGAAAACTTTGCACCAATGAGTAGGATATTGTAGTTGGAGATTTCAGGGAGGGGGAACATTGAAATTACAGAACATGCTATCATTATTAAAGGAGGAGGTATTAGATGTCTTAGCAAGGTCAAGGGTGGACAAATCCCCAGGGCCTGGTTAGACATATCCCAAGCTGCTGTGGAAGGCAAGAGAGGAGACTGTCAGGGCCCTGACACTGATTTTTTAAGTCTTCACTGGCCATGGGTGAGGTGCCAGATAACCGGAGGACAGCAGATGTGCACCTTTATTCAAGACGGGGAGCTGGAAATAAGCCAGGCTTGTTATCTATCAGCATTCATAGAGACGTTACTGGGAAAAAAAATCTATAAAGGACTTGGAAAGGCAGGAATTAATCAAAAATATTCAGCATTACTTTATTAAGAGATGCTATCTGAGCAATTTGATTGAATTCTTCAAAGGCAGTATGATTCATGTAGTCTATATGGACTGCTGATAGGACCATAAGGTTAGAGCTCATGGGATCCAAGGACAATTGGCAAATTGGATTCCAAGTTGACTTTGATAATCTGAGGATCATGATGGATGATTATTTTTATTATTGGAAACCAGTGACCAATGGTGTATCACAGTGTTCTATGTTGGGATCCTTACTGTTAGTTATATACATCAATGTTTTGCATATAGGAGGTATAATCAGTAAGTTCACAACTCACATGAAAATTGGTGGTGATGTTCATAATAATGAAGATAGACTTGCACTATTAGTTAGTTGGTAAGATGGCCAGAGCAATGGCAGGTGGAATTTAATCCTGAAAGTGCAAAATGATGCACCATTGGTTTACTATTAAAAGCAGGTCATACTTAATGAATGGTAGGGAATTAAGGAGTATTGAAGAACAGGGGGATCTTGCTGTACAAGTCCAAGGACCCCTGAAAGTAGCACAGGTGGATACGGTGGTTAAGAAGGTATACAGGCTACTAATTAGGGCATAAGACAAGGGAGGTTATGGCACAACTGAATAAAGTATTGATCAGGCCACAGTTGAGGCACTTCTGGTCATTTCACAATAGGGAGAACAGAATTGTACTGGAGAGGGTGCAGAGGAGAGGAGGCGATGTTGCCTGGGATTTAATGTTTCAGTTATGAGGAGAGACTGGATAGGCTGAGTTTGTTTTCCTTGGAGTAGAGAACTTAAAAGGATGATACAAAATTATAAGGGGCATAGATAGGGTAGATAGTAGGAAACCTTTTCCCCATAGCAGAGATGTTTAAAACTAGAGGGCATGGATTAAAGGTAAAGGGTATGAGATATAGGGAGGACCTGTGGAAGAATTTTTTTGTGTCTAGAGAGTGGTTGGAATCTGTAAAATGCTGCCTGAGGGGATGGTGGGGGCAGGAACATTTAATGGGTATCTAGGCAAACATTTGAATCATCAAGGTATAGAAGGCCATGGACTAAGTGCTGGTAAATGGGATTATTATAGATGGGTACATGATGTCAACATGGACACGGTGGGCCCAAGTGCCTGTTTCTGTGCTATATGACTCTTTCCCTCTCTCTCTGACTCTACTTGTTCCCTATAGAGTGGCTTTTCTCCAGGATGATTGAAAATGGGTGCTTGATTGTTGGTGCGGATTCGGTGGGCAAAGAGCCTGTTTCTGGGCCGTGTAACTCTATGACTCCACAACCATGACCAGTGATGTTAGGGAAGCTCAAACAAATCTTCATTCTAACATCCCACCTCCCACGCATATCACAATTCCTTTTGATTTGCTCGGTATTCCTAATATTCTGTCAGAGGAATGTTAAGAGTACAGTGGCTCCCTCAGAGCCCCTGTGAACATTATTATCTAAAATCACGATGACAGCAGCTTTAGCTCACATGGCTAATATTCGACCTTTTACTGCAGCATTCAGACATTGGGGGGCTTCTGCTTGTATTGTAATGCAAGTGAAGCTAACACCCATCAAACGCTGATGTTAAAAGTAAATGGACACAAAGCCCTGAGCAAATCTATGCTGGACTTTACCATGTTCCTTGATGTTTCACACATGCTTTCACCATTCATTTTACTGTGCAACTCCTATCACCCTTCTTCACTGGCTTGCCTCATTGAAGTCTTCATCTGGATATTCTGTAGCAGAACAAGTACTGCTATATTTTCTTCCTGCTCTCTCTCCAGATCACACTTGCCCATAATTCATGCAATTCTTGCTTAGTGAGATCTCAGTACCCCAGGACTGGCTGTAAGTGTCAGAACGAGTGACAAATTGCCTTTTTCATTGCTCGCTTGTTAGTCTGCTGCCCACAACTAGCAAGGTGGGAATTCTTGACTAACTGAAGGTTGAAAGGGTTGCAGTTGGGATGGGGGGAGAGGCAAGTCAGAGGTGCATGCCTACACCATTTCTAGGTTGCAAATCAAAAGGAATTGTGGGATGTGCAGGAGGTGGGATGTTAGAATGAAGATTTGTTTGAGCTGCCCTAACACCTCTGGTCATGGTCTAGGAGTCATAGGGTCATACAGCACAGGAACAAGCTCTTGGGCCCACCGAGTCCACACCAATGATCAAGCACCCATTTTCAATTATCCTACACTAATCCCACTTTTTTTATTCTCCCTATATTCCCATCAATTTTGGGACACAACCAGCAAATCAGGTTGTGCTAATGGAAAGAGAAAAAACTGAGCCAATATTACAGATTGGTGACTTCCAGCAGAAATGAACAGTTCTGTTACCGACAGAGAAGTGAATTACCTGAAGTTGTTAAATTCAGTATTGAGGAGTGTCAATGAGTCACTTACAATGTGTTTCAATGAGCCTGGCATTAATAAATATCTGCCATTTTGTGCAAGCTGTGAGATGTGGGTGTGATATATGGAGTAGTGTTAAATGTGTAACAGTTTTCTGGGGCAACTGCATGTTGAGCCATTGATAAGTGAGTGATGGGAGTGTTTTGCATGAAGCAATTTGTGAGGCTAGTGGCGCAGTTAGAGGGAGGTACAGTTTGATTAGATATTCACAAATCTTGCCCACATGTGTAAGGCCATTAAATTTCTTGCAACAGTGAATCCATGTCCTTGGAACTTGAGTCCTTGCATTGACATCAATTGTTATCCCTCCTGTTGTTGTTTGTCAGTGTGTTTATTGACATGGATAAGTGAACTTGATAGTTCTCTGTGGGAAAAGATCCTCCATACTTCTATCCACCTCAGCAGCTAAGGCCTGCAAAGCCACATTGGAAAACTGGGGTGACTGCCCTCAACTTCATTCCTTACATAAAGATCCCAAGGCCTTGGAATGAATTCAACCATTGGCTGCAACCATAAAGGACTTCCTCTTTAATAGAAACAAACATGGATTTGATTAGCGTTAGCTAGCTTGCCAATCAAAAAATTGAGCCCCGTAAATATGAACAAAGCCCTAAAATAGTATGGCTACTGCTCTATTTTTACTGAAATCCTGTAATGATGTTGTAACATGAATACTGTATGATCAAAATTGTTTAATTCTACATCATGTTTTTGAGTATTCAATTTAAGTCCCATATTGTTTAATATTCTTTCATTGTTTCTGGCAAATTAAACTTCTACTTTGGACAAATTTTAGCTTATTGAAGAACTCGTATTTATAGCAAATTAACACTGAAAATTTGATTTTATGATACAAGACATAACAATGTGAAATCTCCAATTGTTTTGAGCTACAAAGGTTCATATGAATATTTAATATTTTGATTGAAAGCTCACTTCATGTGAGGTTATTTCCATTTGGTTAGCAAGCTGTAACCTTTTTCTGAGAACTGGACTAGCTACTGGAAGCACCCCAAGGCATTGGAAAGATACCACCAATCTCAGCAAGATTTTCCAAATTTACAGGAAGAATAAGTGACTCCTTCCGGGCCAATCTCCCCAGCGCTGAAGCTCTAATTACACTCAATCAGATCCACTGGGCAGGCCACACGTCCAACACCAGAATCCCATAACAGCCAATGTTCTGAGCTCTGTCATGGGAATAGATAGCCAGGTGGATAGACAAAAAGATTCAAGGATGTGCTTAAAACCTTGAAAGAAAGCAACATCCTGACCAGCTCTTGCGAATTCCTGGGCAAGGATGCTCAAACTGGAGGAGTGTTCAGGATGGTATTGAAACAAGTCCACGCATCGGAAGCACACAGAATCACTGTGTAAATGCCAAAAAGAGCACACCACCTCATGAAAAACCACCCACCAACCTCATCGGGCATCTTCTGCCCAAGTAATGAGAGTCTGCGTTTCCCACATCATCCTCGTCAGTCACTACAGATCCCACAAAACCAGATGGAAACGAGACACTCTTGCTCCCAAGGGGCTGCCCAAAAATAATTATATGTCCAGCCTCACTTATGGAGGCACAGCCTCAGAATAAAGAGATGTTCCTTTAAAACTGAGATGAGGAGGAATTTCTTCAGCCAGAGGGTGGTGAATCTGTGGAATTCGTTGACAGAGAGGGCTGTGGAGGCCAAGTCATTGGATGTATTTGAGGCAGAGATTGATAGGTTCTTGATTGGTAAAGGGGTTAAGGGTGATGGGTAGAAGGCAGGAGAATAGGGTTGAGAAAAAAAATCAGCCATGATTAAAGTGTGGAGTAGACTTGATGGGCTGAATGGTGTAATTCTGCTCCTATATCTTATGGTCTTATACTGTTGGTGGCTGTGGACAACATCAATAGGGTTAGAATTTTCCATTGATGACATCACAGTGGCTGCCAGTCGAAAAATTCAAGTCAGAACTGTTGGTTTGTTTAAAAAATTGGTGATTCTCAACAGTCAGTTAACAAGTAGCTCACGATCAGACTGGGAGAGAAAGGAATCATTACCTAGGCTACAAGCATGATGGCAGATTTAGGGCATGGTGAAAACCAACTATTTTTTTTACCAACAGAATAAGGCTTCTGGCTTATTGCCTCTCCCTACCTTCAAAGGCTTCCTTAAACCTGTCCCTCCGGCTCTATCTTAAGACACAACTCCAATTTGTTCTGCCTTTCTGCTCACCTCCATCCTTCCATCCCACCTCCATCACCCAACAATCTCCACGAAATATCTTTGTTATGTCAAAGGACCTATAAAACCGCAAACTGTTGCTGAGGAAGAAATGTTTTAGAGCCTGCAAGAAAACAGAAACGTCTCCTGTTGACAGTGAAATGAAAGCTGTTAACTAATCAGCAAGAGTGATTTGACTATTTTGAGTTACTTGCTGTTGTGTGGAAGAGGTAACAATTTATCTGAATGACTTGGTACTTAAGAGCTCAAAATCAACAGTCTGTTTACATACTGTAGCTGATATATACACAGAATTCTGCCTGCGATAATTATTTCTTCTGACTTGCCATTCATGTGATTTTATTTCCCTTTGCTTTTTGTGTGCTATTTTTCTCCTAGTTCTGATAATATCATCCTTTCAGCTTTTGTATGTTTACATTTTATTTTCTTACTCCCAAGTCCTAAAATGAGCAGAATATGCATAAAAGCTATTAATTAATTGCTAAAGTTCAGTGGGAAAATAGGAAACCTATATAAATAGAAAGCAGAATTGTGTAATTATGCAACTGACTGTAATTGCACATATAAAAACTTAAATAACTTCTTTTAAAAGAATATGTAGAACTACTTTTCAATACTTCCCCATCTTTGAATTACATAAAGAATATGAATAGAATTGACACAATTAAAAAAATTGGTCAGTCACTTGAAGTCCAACACATCTGATAAGTTTTCTGATTCCTTACCCATCTCTCTATTCTCACCAGTAATCTCTTAGAAATATGGAAAAAAAAATCCCAATTTTGACACTGGTAGTGTCAAATCATAATATTTACCATTGAGGTAATTTAATATTAATTTGGGAATGTATCTAAAAACATAGCATTTCAGGACTGTCATAAATGTGTATTAATATGTACTGCAATGTACTGCATACCTCAGTTTTACTTGTCTTGTAGTTGGCCTCTGCTAAAGTTACTATATCTGTTAAAGAGGGAAGCTAATAATATGTGCTCAGTTATTGAACAAACACCTTTGAAAATTCTGTTTCAGATTCAATATGTAATTTTTTAAACATTCATTACTTGGGATCTGGGCATCACTGATATGACCCATTCCAATTGCCCTGGAGAAGGTGTTGGGGAACCATATTCTTTAAATGCAGCAGTCTTTTTGGTGAAGGTACATCCACAGAGCTGATGAGTCAGGAGTTCCAGGACTTAAGCCTAGTGACAATGAAGTAACAGTGATATATTTTCAAGTAAGGATAATCGCTG
The DNA here is from genome assembly GCF_009764475.1 of Pristis pectinata. NCBI lineage: Eukaryota > Metazoa > Chordata > Chondrichthyes > Rhinopristiformes > Pristidae > Pristis > Pristis pectinata. The sequence continues at coordinate 85,579,420 of NC_067412.1, forward strand.
ATCTGGAGGAGAACCTGAAGGTGGAGGGTTTCCATACATCTGCTCTCCGCATCCTTCTTGTAGAGATCATGCATTTGGAAGACGCTGTTGAGTGGACTAGGCAAGGAACACATTGCATTTTGTAGATGGTTTACAATGCAGTCATGTAATGTCAGTGGTAGAGGGAATTAATATTTATGGATGGGGTGCCAATCAAACTAACGAGTAAACCATTTAAGAATAAATTCTAAATCTTTTATTATAACTTAAGTAACTTGGATATAAATTAAGTAACCGTGCAAATGTAGACACTGCTTCTGCTATTTGTATAGGCATTCTGCTTTGTAAAAGCATGTGCAGGCTACGTTTCCAAAATAGTGGCAATACCTTCAAAGAAAGTGATTAGAAAGCAACTATAACAAAATTTCACGGCAGCGTTCTATAACTTCTTAGCACAAAGTAAGAGAGAACATGGAATATACTTCAAGAAACATCCTTCAATTATTTTCTGAAAATATATGACTATGCAAATATAGACAAAATGGAAAACTAATGAATGAACTTCAGAAAAAATTAATTTTCAAAACTTTTATTTCACAAAATGTACTACAAAAATGAGTCACTTCTTACTGGATGTTTTTAGGCAACTATTTGATAATTTTATATTGTGTTTATCTCTAAAAATAAGTGCAAAGAGCTTGTGGACTTTTCTGAAAATAAGATTGAAGCTACCTGCTAAGCCTCTTCTGTAGAGTCTCTTTCTTTTCACTGCACATCAAGCATAGGTTTGGGCTCTGGCCTAACCCTGATGCCATATTATTCTCAAATATACATCCTTTCGTCATGTGGAATCTGAACTCATCAAGTCCATAAGACCATCCCTTATCCCATATTTTTTAATGTTAAAGTGCCCATATAAAAGTGGGTTGGTGCATCGGTGCTCGATATTTCTTCATACAAAACAATTTGAACAATGGGGAATAAATAGAAAACTATACACAAAACATTGCAAGAAGGGTACAGATGATTTGGATTACTTGGACTATCCTAACTCATCTCATTGACCAATAAGGAATATTCCACCCACCCATCTCAACCCTCACTCTTGACACCTTTCCATCATAAGATCCATTTCTTAAATGTTTCAAGCGTTTTTGTCACTATTCACTTGTGGTGATGTCCATCTATACAAATAGCAATGAAACATATGTTATCCAAAAAGATATGTGATTTGAACAAAGAGTTCATGTTATAAGAGTCAGAGAGAATCTTTGAAACCTTTAATAGACTAAGATTGAGGTTTATAAAGGCAGAAATTTCAGGAAAACTGTTGCTTTATTTAAAAAGCCATCCAGTTGAAAGCAATTAAAGAATGGAAATGATCCTAGTCTCAATTGGTTCTTTACTCCATAATAGAAAAAAATAATCAAATATAAATTGCACAGTAAAAACTAAATTTAAAGGCAGCAACAACCCACAGTTCAGGAACAAAGAGTACATTGCAAGTGTTAATTTTTTACAGCCTGAATACTCAGGCTCTACAAGAGGATTTCTGACAATAAATTCCATAGAACATGTGAATATTGAAAAATGAAGAATACACACAACTGTATGTTAATATGTTAATGATCCATTTGGCAAAATTCCATCAAGAAATGTTCAACATTTATGAAAGCATTCTGTATGACACAAAGCTTATTTTAATGTTAGATCATCCATGATGATCTATGGTAGAACATTCCTTAACACATGTCCCTGAAAGAGCAGATTGCAACTGAAGATTTCTTTTACGTTTAATTAATATGATAGGATAAGATAGGATAGGATATCTTTATTAGTCACATGTACATCGAAATACACAGTGAAATGCATCTCTTTGCTTAGAGTGTTCTGGGGGCAGCCCGCAAGTGTCGTCACGCTTCCAGTGCCAACATAGCATGCCCACAACTTCCTAACCCGTACGTCTTTGGAATGTGGGAGGAAACCGGAGCACCGGAGGAAACCCACGCAGACACGGGGAGAACATACAAACTCCTTACAGACAGCGGCGGGAATTGAACCCGGGTCACTGGCACTGTAATAGCATTACGCTAATCGCTACACTACCGTGTATAAGGTAACCACAAATAATTCTCACTATAGGAACTGCTAATCTCCAGGAGAAAAAGTAAGTGTTGTTTAAAAAAAACAAGAAATAAAAACCAACGTTATCTCTGGTTATTGGAACCTCACTCCTGGAAAAGGAAAAGAATAACTGGAAAGTTTGTTGTTTTGAGAAAAAACAAATACAGCTGGTTATGTTTTGGGTGGGGCCTTAGTAAGTGTTGGGATAATAATCTTATAACTGAATAGTGATGGTTCTGTTGAAAAGCCAATATTAAAGTACAGAAAAGGTCCTCACCTAAACAGATGACAAACTTTTTGAAGTTATATAAATGATGAATCCTATGGTGAACATGAAAGGTGACTAGCATATCTGTAAGGATGAGTTATTATCTTGTAACCAACCTGTTAGACATCCTATAGAAATAGTAATTCCTCTTAAAGTGAAGGGGAAATAACCTCATTCATGACTGAGGAACTATATCATGTTCTATTATTTGGGTGACTACCATATAAGTTAAAGCATCTAAATCAATACAGGATGACTGATACCAGTGAATTCGGTTAATATTTATTATGCATTTGTACTTTTAAACCAAAGGATGTATTAACTTTAAAATAATTCCTAATTAAACTACCATTGTATTAATTTGCTAAAATAAAGACAAAGATTTTCAGTGATAAACAATCCAACGCGCTATTCCTGATTTAGCATTCACAATATGCTGAAAAAGCAGCCTGGAAGTACCTTGGGTAGATTTGGACTATCCTAACTCATCTCACTGACCAATAGGAATATTCCACCCACCCATCTCAACCTTCACTCTTGACACCTTCCCGTCAATTGGAAAAAATAGGGTTCAGCTGAGACAAGCAAGATAGATAAAGCTGGTTAAAAAGGGTGAAAGAATATGTATGCAGAAACAGTCAGTTTGGGTGACAGAAGATCAAGGTAGCATTCTGGTACTCTATACAACATTTTCCAGCAGTTGATCTGAAACAATGGTCAGTCACTTTATTGCCTATGTAGCTGGCAAGTCAAATAACATGATAATGGAAGAGAAAGCAGATAGATGAGAAAGAACTCAAGTGGAAATTACTTGCAGTGAGACAGAAATTACTCTGGACAGGCCTGAAGAAAGATGAGCATTAAGTGCAGCAGACAAAGCTACTGAAAGGACTCACAGGATAAACAAGATCATTTGGACTTTGGCATAGACAATGAGGACAAAATGAAGACATTATGCGAATGCTTTGATATGTTGCCAAATGGAAGGAACAAAAGTATCTCAACATGCAGGCAACAAACCCAATTGTTCATGCTCTTGTTAAGAATACAAAATAAACACCAGTATCCTAATAGGAGTCATAAAAATACATTTTTCTATAGTTATGTACCTTTACTACAGGTACAATTAAATATCTCTGATTTTCAATTAATGGATTTCTTGAGTTATCTTCATTGCTTATTTGATGTATTTTTAAACCATCCACTACAGATCCCGTTTGGGCCTGGTCATGAGGTGGTCACACTGGCTGTTTGACTTTCTTCCATAGTTTTATCCATATGAAGCCTTTGGTGACCAATCGGTACCCCATGGTGGGATGTGTATTAGACAGGAGTGGAAACATTATTTAATTGCTTACATTCTTGTGTTTCAGTGGACAACCTCTTGATAACTAAATGTTCAACTAAAGTTGCAAACTTATTTAAATAATTGAGTATCTGTTCCTTATTTGTTTAGGAATGCTGGTTTTGCACACACTCGGATGGGGCTTTTGGAAAAGTTAGTGGTGAAAGGTATGACAATATCAAAAGTTCAGCCTAGCTCTAGAACATTAAGATATTCACGTTTCTAATTAGTTATTCTATTGCTTTACAGCTATTCCCCTGAGAATAAATACCCTTTACACCCAGGAAGATGCATTTAAATTTTTAATGCACATACTACAAAGCCAGACACTATATTTAAAGGTAACACCTAGAGTTTTTTTAAAAACATCTACTTTATTAGATACTTCTCAAAGTAAATGTAGTTGGAAAACTTGCAATGATTTTTGGCAACAGAATAGTGTGTCTGTATGCTACTTGCAAACAGTTGTCTAATGAAGAAAGTTGTAAGAATGGCAAATTTTAGAAACCATCCCAGCTGACAGCCAAAAGGTTGTTTTGTGTTTGTGATAAGTACTACCACAGTGGGAAGTGGGTATGTTTACCCGCATCTTTGTAATAATTGGAAAGAAGTTTTCCTTACTAATTTGGAAATGGCTTTATTAGCTAAAAGAAATGGGCACTAGGAAATTTCTTTTATAGACCAAGTAATCTTGCATGAAAATTGAATTGCATAATACTGTTTCTTTCTCAGTGTTATGAACTAAAAAAAACATTTTTTGGAGTAATACTGGTAATGACTATCTCCAGTAGTTTCATGTCATGCCAGAAATTCAATTGGAATGAATTACCCTTAAATAATTTTGTCACAATGACATGCAGGATGGCTGTGCGATATTCTTTTTGGAGCATCATGGGAGATCTAAACACTTTTTAACATAGAACAGTACAGCACAGGAACAGGCCTTTGACCTATGATGATACGAATCTAAACTACTCCTATCTGCCTGCATCTGGTATGTAACCTGTTCAGGTGACTGTCTGCTTCCACTTCCTCCCCTGGGAGCACATTCCAGATACCTACCACTCTCTGTGTAAAAACAAAACTTGCCTCGTACATCTCCTTTAAATGTTTCCCCTCTCTCCTTAAACCTATGCCCTCTAGTATGTGAAGCATAATGGGAGAGCTTAGACCTTGTTACCCCAATTGCAACAATTAGTGGACATTTCCAGGACAACCAGGTCTTCACAATGCAGTGGAAAATTGGGACACTTGTGAGACAGTTCCACACTTAGCTTTCTTTCCTCTGACTACCCTTATCCCACAATGCATCAACCCCAAGTCTATCAGACCCTGATCACCAACCTCATCCCCAATGACCCCACCTACCAAACCAGAAATCTCAATCTTTTAAGACAATTGATACTGGTGCCTAGGATTTGCTCAGACCCATCAAGTGCATTAGCTAGATTGTGGAAGGCCAACAATCATTTTGTTTGAAAACCTGTCACCAAAAGATCAGTAATATTTTTCCTTTCTGCCAGTGTGGAACACACAAAAGAAATCAGGGAAGAATAGAGCCACATTTGGGGGAATGAGGCTGTAATAGTGTTTAGATCAGTTGGAAAGTTGGGCAGACCATTGGCAGAATGAATTTAATCCCAAAGTCTGAATTGATGCATCTTGGTAGGTCAAATAGGAGGAGGGCATATATCGTAAGTAATAGGGCACTAAGGAATGTTGATGAATAGAGAGACCTTGGGGTCCAAGTCTATAGTGCCCTGAAAGTGGCTATGCAGGTGGATAGGGTGGTGAAGAAGGCTTAAGGAACATAAGAACCGGAATGTCATGCTGCAGAGTTACGGAAAACTGGTTACGCCATACGTATTATTGTGTACACTTCTAGTTGCTGCACTATTGGAAGGATGTGATTGTGCTGGAGAGAGTACAGAGGAGATTCACCAGGAGATTGCCTGGATTTGAGGACTTGAGTTATGGGGAGAGACCGGATAGGCTAGGTTTGTTTTCCCTGGAGTGAAGGAGGCTGAGGGTCGCCTGATGGATGTATATAAGATTATGAGAGGCATAGCTAGGATAGTCAAAATCTTTTTCCCATAGTAAGGGTATCAAAAACAAGGTGAGAGGTAAGAGATCTTGGGGGTATGTCTTTCACAGTGGTTGATATCTGAAATGCACTGCCAGAAGAGGTGGTGGCTATGGATGCAGTTAAGAGGCATTTAGATGGACACTTAAATAGGCAAGACATAGAAGGATATGGATCTATTGTGGGAAAATGGGATTAGTGTGGATGGGCAAAAAGGTCAGCATAGATGTGGTGGGCCCAGGGGCCTGTTTTCATCTGTACAATTATGATTCTCTGACAGTAGAACAGAGTATGGGGTTGGATAGTCAGGAATTTCGACTGATTGATGGTTAGAGGTCAGCTGTTGGGAATTGTTGGTGGTATGGGGAAGAAGGGTTGAAAATCATTGATTGTAGGGTGTCAGTTCAGTAGTTGGGGTGCAATTAATCATCAGGAGTATCCATTTCTAGTGGATTGAAATGAATTGATGCGATGGCTGTGTGAAAAGTCAGTTGTTGGCAGATGTAATCAGTGGTTGAGTGATGTGGTGCTGACAGTTGCTGATATTAGCAGCTGACGATTGCATATCAGCAGGTGGGGGGGCAGGTCATGAGCTGGTAAGGGCAGTTCTCCATACTGGAAGTTGGGTGAATTAAAAGGAAAGTTGGCCTTAGAAGTGACCCACTAGAATCAGGTTCCCAGTACTTATCTGAAACCTCCTTGGTCACAGTCCCTTAAAATTCTACAGAGCTGTTTTCATTGGGACAGTGTAAGCCTGCTTCTGTACAAGGTGACTGTCTAAAGTGCCAAACATGCATGATATACTAAAATTCCAGATAATAGAGGACAGATATATGTTGCACGCTATTGGATGCCACTGTCCATATCCATGGTCCTCCATGTGTTAGCATATTAGGTGCATGGTAAGCCCAAACTAAAATTGTGGAATTTGTGCAACTTATGACTTAAGGGGCCTTGATGATGCTGAGAACAGTGTTGGTAAGGGTAATGTTCTAGAGTATGTTGATATTAAGAGAGAGGATGTATTGGAGCTGTTAGAAAATATTTGGACAGATAAGTCCCCGGGGCCTGACAGAATATTCCCCAGGATGCTCCACGAGGCGAGGGAGGAGATTGCTGAGCCTTTGGCTAGGATCTTTGAGTCCTCATTGTCCACGGGAATGGTACCGGAGGATTGGAGGGTGGCAAATATTGTCCCCTTATTCAGAAAACGTAGTAGGGATAGTCTAGGGAATTATAGACCAGTGAGCCTTACGTCTGTGGTGGGCAAGCTGTTGGAAAGGATTCTTAGAGATAGGATCTATGGGCATTTGGAGAATCATGGTCTGATCAGGGACAGCCAGCATGGCTTTGTGAAGGGCAGATCATGTCTCACAAGCCTGACAGTGTTCTTTGAGGAGGTGACCAGACAGATTGATGAGGGTAGTGCAGTAGATGTGGTCTACATGGATTTTAGTAAGGCATTTGACAAGGTTCCACATGGTAGGCTTCTTCAGAAGGTCAGAGGGCATGGGATCCAGGGAAGCTTGGCCATGTGGATTCAGAATTGGCTTGCCTGTAGAAAGCAGAGGGTTGTGGTGGAGGGAGTGCATTCAGATTGGAGGGCTGTTACTAGCGGTGTCCCACAAGGATCAGTTCTGGGACCTCTGCTTTTCATGATATTTACTAATGACTTGGATGAGGGGGTAGAGGGTGGGTTGGCAAGTTTGTAAACGATACAGAGGTTGGTGGTGTTGTGGATAGTGTAGAGGATTGTCGAAGATTGCAGAGGGACTTTGATAGGATGCAGAGCTGGGCTGAGAAGTGGCAGATGGAGTTCAATCCGGAGAAGTGAGGTGGTACACTTTGGAAGGACAAACTCCAAGGCAGAGTATAAAGTTAGTGGAAGGATCCTGGGTAGTGTGGAGGAGCAGAGGGATCTGGGGGTCCATATCCACAGATCCCTGAAAGTTGCCTCACAGGCGGATAGGGTAGTTAAGAAAGCTTATGTGATGTTAGCTTTCATAAGTTGAGGGATCGAGTTTAAGAGCCACGAGATAACGATGCAGCTCTATAAAACTCTGGTTAGACCACACTTAGAGTACTGTGTCCAGTTCTGGTCACCTCATTATAGAAAGGATGTGGAAGCGTTGGAAAGGGTGCAGAGGAGATTTACCAGGATGCTGCCTGGTTTAGAGAGTATGCATTATGAGGAGAGACTAAGGGAGCTAGGGCTTAACTCTTTGGAGAGAAGGAGGATGAGAGGAGACATGATAGAGGTATACAAAATATTAAGAGGAATAGATAGAGTAGATAGCCAGCGCCTCTTTCCCAGGGCACCAATGCTCAATATAAGAGGGCATGGCTTTAAAGTAATGGGTGAGAAGTTCAAGGGAGATATCAGAGGAAGGTTTTTTACCCAGAGAGTGGTTGGGGCATGGAATGCACTGCCTGGGGCGGTGGTGAAGGCAGGTACATTGGTCAAATTCAAGAGATTACTAGATAAGCATATGGAGGAAATTAAAATAGAGGGATATGTGGGAGGAAGGGGTTAGATAGTCTTAGGCGAGGTTTAAAGGTCGGCACAACATTACAGGCTGAAGGGCCTGTATTGTGCTGTACTGTGCTATGTCCTATGTTATGTATGCTCTGATTTTTAATTCAGTTCACTTTTTCACTCAAATTGGTTAAGTAACATCGAAAAACATGGTGCTGCATGATACAGAATCTCAGCATGCATGTCCAATTGTCATTTCCTTGATTTCAAAAGATTTCAGCATATTTCAATCAATTAATGAGATAGATCATATCTTTCATACCATGTAGGTTTTGGCAAAGACACAAGATAGTAACATCAGTGTCCAACTTTTAATAAGTTCTATATCTTCTCTTTTAACAGATGAATAGTTGTGGAGCTTATTCATTAAACCAAGTTACAGACTGCATTTCCATTTTACCCCTTGCCCTTTGCTTACACCATACTGACTTTTCAATTAGATCAATCTATTCTAAGCTTATATACCTACCTTTACCTGATATCTTTTCATATTCTTACTCTTAAAGTGTTTAAATATCATTTAAACAACATTATAATACTTTCATGATTAGCATTTACAGAATTCCTTATTCAAATGACCTTGACCTTGATTTTCACTCTGAACAAGACAGAAATGGGGACAGCCAGCACGATAGGGAGTTCACAGACATTATGGCCAAACTTAGGACTATACTTTAGATTAAATCAGATTGTACAGCTAAATGACCAATCATCAGCAGTGAGATATTTGTCCCAGGGTATCTTGGGAAGAGCCAAGATTCCCTTGTGGGTCATGGAGAAGCACTCCTATTCTTCCTGGACTACAAGGAAACAAAAATATATGCATAAACTTGCCTACTTAGCCCTCATCTGTACCTGACTTTTGTTTGTCGTAGAAAGCCAAATTTTTTCAGGTTAATAATATGAATTACATCACTTTTTACTTGTTTACATATTTAAAAGGGATCCCACCAGCTTGGGGCAGGTGTTGTTGACTTTAAATTTAACAGTCAGCCAAATTGGGGCAAGAAAGGATTTGCTATTTCTTGTACTCTATCTTGGTTGTCTCCTCATTCACTCCAATTTTTGCCACTGTCACCTCACCCAACGTTGTCAGGTTTCTACCAGATGAAGTTGTCAGACAAGTTAAAAACCTAGGATGGTATATATGGAAACAATCTATTATAATTCCTGAGTTTATGATGCTTGTTGTGACTGATTCACCAGGAGAAATTTTGTTTCCTCTTAAAATTTTTTAAAGCATTCTAAATCTTCAGGATTCTCTATCTCTGAGGGCTATTATTAAATGTATTCAAGGCTGAGAAAGATAGCTTTTGGGTTATAGGGGAATTGAGGGTTGGGCAGGAAAAAGTTGTGAAGTCAAAGATCAGTTCAGCCATGATGTTATTGTATGGCAGATCAGAATGCAGGGGCCATATGGCCTACTCCTGGTCCAATTTAGAAGAATTAGATTAAATTGGTAAATTGGTTTTATCATTGTCACACATACCAAGATACAGTGAAAAACTTTGTTTTGCATACCATCTATACAGATCATTTCATCACATCAGTGCACTGAGGTAGTACAAGGGAAAACAATAATAGAATGCAGAATAAGTGTTACAGTTACAGAAAAAGTGCAGTGCAGGCAGACAAAAGGTTAAAGGCCATAACAAGGTAGATTGTGAAGTCAAGAGTCCATTTTCTCATACTAGGGGATCATTCAGTAGTCTTATAACAGCAGGATAGAAGCTGTCCTTGAGCCTGGTGGTACGTGTTTTCAGGCTTTTGTATCTTCTGCCCGATGGGAGGGGAGAGAAGAGAGAATGTCCAGGGTGGGTGGGGTCTTTGATTATGTTGGCTGCTTTACTGAGGCAGTGAAGTGTAGACGGAGTCCACAGAGGAGAGGCTAGTGTCTGTGATGTGCTGTGTCCACAACTCTCTGTAATTTTTTGTGGTCTCGGGCAGAGCAGTTGCCATACCACGCCGAGATGCACCGGATAGGATTCTTTCTATGGTGCATCTATAAAAATTGGTGAAGGTCATAGGGACATGTCAAATTTCTTTAGCCTCCTGAGGAAATAGAGGCACTCATGCACTTTCTTGGCCGTGGTGTCTACGTGGTTGGACCAAGTCAGGCTATTAGTGATGTTCACTCCTAGGAACTTGAAGCTCTCAACCCTCCCAACCTCAGCACCATATAAACAGGAGGGTGTGCACTACCCCTCCCCTCCCTTCCTGAAGTCAATAACCAGCTCTTTGGTTTTGCTGACAATGAGGGAAAGGTTGTTGACATAACACCATGCCACTAGGCTCTCTCCCTCCTTTCTGTACTCTGACTCATCATTATTTGAGATTCGCTCACTATGGTGGTGTCATCTGCAAACTTGTAGATGAAGTTAGAGGAGAATCTGGCCACACAGTCGTGAGTGTATAGAGAGTAAAGCAAGGGGGCTAAGGACACAGCCTTGTGGGGCACCAGTATTGAGGATAATCGTGGCAGAGGTATTGCTGCCTATCCTTACTGAATGCGTTCTGTTAGTCAGGAAGTCAAGGGGAGGCTGGAGTTGATGTGTGCCACGACCAGCCTCGCAGAAATTTAACTCAATAGTGTCAGTTCAATGAAAAGATAGATTCTTCGGTGCCTTATTCTTTAATTGCCTGTGTTTCTAGATGTGAATTCATGCATTGTGAAATGTATAATCATAACATTTTTTACCGAAGTATTATTTTGATAAATGCAAATAGAAAATGTCTTTGGAATTAAACACAGAAATAATACTTTGGTTTACTTAGAGTGTCTTAAAAATAATCCAAAGAATTGCAAACAAAGGTTATGTTTTTAGTTATTCATATTATATGAAAACTGTAGCTTTAAACATAATGCGTTGAACTTTCTTCCTTGTTGGAATCATCCTTCTGGGTTGACACTAAAAAATTCAGTACATTTTAAATATTTGAACAAGAAGTTTGGTGACTAAGTAGGATAAAATGAAATCTCTTCATTTTTTGCCTCTTAAAGGTATGCACAAAATCCACTCTGTGACATAGAGCAGATCATGAAGAAAATACATTTTTGCTGCTAGCTTCCATAAAAATGTTTACAGTGTTTCCACTGACTTCCAATGACAGTTCCTCTAACCTTGAAGTACATTAAGTGACAACATTCAATGATAACCTTGAGTATGTTCTGAAATTAACCTTTTTGTTTTACGTTGAATTAGAAAAGCAATAGCTTGCAGTTCAAAAACAAATTGAACTTGTGCTACTGTTACTTTGCTCTTCTAATACTTAAAAAGAATCATTTTCCTACAGCAAATAAGTTAAAATTCCCATGAATATTTTACGCAATACTTAATTTGGTTCTTTAGTTCTTTTGGTTTCTGGGTTTGGGGAAAAACCTAAGTCAGCATTTGCATCTTCTTTATGAGGGCAGAAATTTGGTGTGGGGTTAAATCCACAGGATTCTTATTCAAAATGTGCTCAGTTGCAAATTCTGGCAAGTCTCAAGATGCTGTAAAAGCACCTACCCTTTCACTGGCTGTCATATGGAAGCCAAAGTTAGTGTGGGATAATGATATCAGCCACAAAATGGAGACGTTTCCTTTAGCATTCTGGTGATTAGGTTTATGAGATTATTTACTGCTGCTTGAACTCAAGCATCAATGCAACCAAATATTCAGAGATGTACAATCTGGTTTTTCTGAGTTCAGCACTTGTCACCAAACACTAATTTTTCCCTCGAGTGTGTCACTCTTGAAAATCACTGGTATAACACAGATGTGCATAAATAAGAGAGGTCAGTGTGGGAACTGCACAGGGAACTAAGGCAACAAATATCAGTATACTTGGGTTGCACTTGCAGATGAATAAGAAATGCTTAACAAAATGGTAATTGAAACTGTTTAATCCACCCGATGTGGAGCAGATTTGAGTAGCAGATACAGGAAGCTATATTGGGGAAAGTACATGGAGATTGTTGTCTATTGCCAAAGATAAGTTTGGACAGAGTTAAGAGGAGTCCAAAGGAGGACCCAGGCATGTTCTTCCACATTTTTAGATTAGACTTGCCTTATACAAAACCCTCAATCCTTGTACTAGCCCAACACACCAGCTATTACATGTGAAGTGTCATTTAGTGTTTTTAATTTCTTAATGCCCCATTGTCTCACCATCACTTTAATCTTCCTTCCACAAAAGCAATTTACAAGGCAAATGGCTTCCTCTTTCCTGTGTGCATGTGTGTGTGTGCCCATACATGTGCTTATCCCCCATCTATTTATTATTTTCCTATTTAAACACTGTTCATCTTTTTTTGGCTCTTATGAAGGATCCATGTACGTATGTCGTCTGTTCTCTCAAACAATGTTGGTTGATATGAAAACAGAAACACTAATACCGGAAATACTCATAATATCAGTCACAAGTCCTGACAGAAAATAAGTTACCTTTTAAATTTGATAACTTTCATTCATGTCTTCAGCATTTTCTGCTGATCTTCAGCATATTTAGTGTCTTGTTTTATTTTAATCAAAGTGATGTGATTTAAAAGGCTCAATGAAATGATGGGGTATTTATTACCCTAAATATTAAATGCCCACAAACTGTTATAAGATATTGCAGATAGCTACTTAAGAATATCCACGACTTGGAACTTAAATTGGAAATTACTGAAAAGGTTTTGTTATGCTTACACAGGATGATTCATTCAGTCCTGGCCAGCATTCATTGACCTTAGTGAATGAACCTTGAAAGAAGGTGGCAGTGAGTGATCTTCCGATACAATGTAGTCTGTGAGGTAAAAGTATTCCCGCAATGCTGTATGGTAGGAGGCCAGCATCTTCATCCAGCAACAATGAAGGGATGGCTATGTATCTCACATCCCGACAACATGTGAGTTTTGGGGAACTTGGAAGCAGTGGTATTCCCATATGCCTGCTGCTCTTATCCTCCCAGGTAGAAATGCTGTGTGTTTAGAAGATGCTGTTGAAGAAGCCTTGGTGAATTGCTATAATGCATCTTGTAGATGATTCATAGTGCAATCAGGTCTGCTGGTGATGGAGGGAAGTGAATGTTTATGGTGGTTTGTCAGCATCTAATCAAGCAGGCTGTTTTGTCCCGGGAAAGTGATGAATTTCTTAAGTGCTGTTGGAGTTGCATTCATTCAAGAATGTGAAAGCTTGTCACCATACTTGTGCCTTATAAATGAATAGTCCAGGTAAAAACCGACCCAAGCATAGATGAGCAAATTACTGGTGAGTGCCATTTAATAGAATTGTCATCGATCTATTGGTCTGCACAAAAAGCTTGGGGTCAGGAGGTTAATCACTCAACACTGAATATGCAGCTAGGGGGACCTGTTCTTGCACAGCTAGTCAATGGTGATCATCAGAGTATTAATAGTGGGAAACTTAGCAATGGTGGTGTCATTGATTATCAAGGGGAGTTTGTTAGATTTGTTGGCATTTATGTGGAACAGTTGTTACTTATTGGCTCAAGTCCAATTTTTGTCCAGGCCTGCTGTCCATACGGAAAGTACGTGAGCATGGAGCTCTTCATTGTTATTGTCTGAAGCACTGTAAATGGAACTAAACTCTGAGTTTATTTGCAATTTCCCCCACTTAAGACTTTGTGGTGGGGGCAGGACCCTTACTGAAGCATTTGCAAATGTTTGGGCCTATGATACTGCCCTGAGGAACACACCCCGTGATTTCTTGTGGCTAATTGATTTGTAACAACAAAATCTTTGTGAGAATTGTGACTCCAAACCAGTGGAGCATTTCTCTCAATTCCCTTTGAGTTTAATTTTCTGGTGCTCCTTGATTCTCAGTCAAATGCTGCCCTAATGTAAAAAGCAATTGCTTATTTTGTCTATAGACACACGAGACTGCAGGGTCGCGATCTGAAACAATGACCATCCCTTTGCCTCCACAGATGCAGCTTAACCCACTGAGTTCCTCCAGCAGTTTGTTTTATGCTTTTTTTGTCTATGATTGGAGCAAGTCTGTAATGAGTTCTGGAACCAAAATATCCTGGTCTAATAAGCCTACCAGTGTGACAGGGGTGGTCATGATGGAGTCTGCGATATTGAATCTGTGAGAATGAGTATATTAGGTTGCTGGTTGGGTCATCTTTGAGAGTGCTCTTCCAATTCTGCCACATGTCTCCAAATAAGGATTTTACATGGTCCACAAGGCTGGGAGTGTCTTTATCTTCATCATATCCATTTCTGATGTTGATGCTAGGTAATTTGTCAATTTTTTCTCTTGTTGTAGCAGTTTCATCCAACTGTTTTCTAGACCATTCATTCACATCACAAAACCCAGACCAGAGAAGGATGGAAGATTTTCCTCCCTAAAGGCCATTAGTAAACCAGCTCATTTTTTACAAAAAATCTTTGCAAATATGAATTACAATCTCCTGAATGTGTGGAAGGAGCCAGGTATATGGTAGCTTCAATCTGTCTCCTGGCTTCTTTCCTTCGTGGGGTCACTAAACATTACCTGGTCATTATTTTGTTGATGTTTGTTGTAGCTTGCAATGCATTAGAACAGTGACTGCATTTCAAAAACCCTTTCATTAACTATAAAGCAATTTTGGACTCATTGACAAAGTGAATGGAGCTACACAAATGGGATTACATTAAGTTTCTAAAACATACACTAAACTATTTAAATTAAGTAGTTGTTGCAAAGAGCATCTTTAAAACATCAATTTAAAAATTCTGTTTTGATACCCTTTATAGTAATCAAGTTGAGATTCCAGAGACAAGTTGTCAGATTTAGCATTCTTCTCCTTATCGGCCTTGACCTGTTATCCAGGAAGTAAAACGAACAAACCTCTAGATCTGTAGTAGATTGAAAAGCATGATTCTCTTATTTAATTATTTTATAGGCATTAATTGAAGATGGGATATTAACAAAAAATGACAAGCGTTTTTATAAACTGAAAAACAATTTCTTATTCTTAATTGAAATCAAACTGTTGGATGTAGAGATAAAACATAATTTCAATACAGTAGATTTTTTCCAGACATTTTTATATAATTTACTACTATTAGCATTTTACAGGGCACTTTATTTTCATATATGATAACACTGCAATGTGTTACAGCTAATCACACAAAGTTCCTAAAACTTAAACAGAATGGTTCTCCTTGGGAAAAGAAAAACTGAATAATGCACATTTAGCTACTTTGAAAATTATGATTAGAAACCCTCTTATGATTCATTCAAAGGTTCTGCATTGTGTCATAAGTTCATATTTTAGCTGATGGCATATGGGTATATGGGACAGCTTTAATAATTCTGCATGCATCAGCAAACAAGTCCTGTTTCGCTTGCGTTTTTCCCAAAATGATATCTTTATCTTCATTGAAAGCTTCAAGATTTTTAATGCCTTTTTATTCCACCCTCAATCTCTAGTTCTAGCCATATTCCTACTTTAGTATACAGTTGTTGCCTCCTTTATCTTGTGTGAATGGGTGTGACTACTCCAAATTTCTGCTTCTCTGTTTCTTTCTCCTGTATATTGCTCCCTATCAATTTAAAAGCCATTACACTGACACTTTTCATTACTCGTATCAGCCTTCAGTAACTGAATTCTCACTTTCTCTCTATTGGGATAGTGGAATTTTTCCTTGAAACCGGTATCCTGTAGATGCCAATAATAAAACAACATACAAGTTTTACAAATATTTTATCACAAAACTTTGAAAGGTATCATCTCTTCGACATTTCTGACCCCACATAACTGAACTCCTGCTTTTCCTATCACAGTAATTGAAAAAAAAGCGAAATGAATATACTCTTCACTTATGCTTATTGGGATAACCTGCACTGACTGCTCTACATCAGAAGACCATGCCATTTTTAGGGGACAAAAAAAAATGCTTAATAAGGGCCTGAACTTCTAGATGAAACAATCTCCAACTTCCTATCATATTACCATACATCTCAACCCCTCTCTCTGGAAAGGCACTTAAATGTCAGTTGATGGTATTTACACTGACAGTTTACTCAGGGTAGCTTATTTCACCCTGAGCGAGAGTAAGATTGTAAATACCTTTTATGCATATTATTCTATTTTAAATATACACATTTTGCCTATATTATAATTATCAATTCTCTTTGCAGTCTATAAAACCTTTAAGTTTTCCTTTCCAACAAAAAACTAAGTTCCTTATAATTTTCTCATGACATCAATACTGGATAATCGGAATTGTATGCTTTCAAAGAGAATTATTATCTCATGGTTTGCTGAATCCAGGTTGTCCATGCTTTGGCTAACATCTGGCCTTATATCAAAATAACTTATTGAAAATTACCATTTTGTTTTGCTTCTGACATATTTTGCCTTACTTTATTTACTAAAAAAATGTTTTAACCTGCCAAGACGTACTGTTTTTATTTGTCCTACTGCCATTAAGTTACTATGCCACATTTCAGCAGTTGAGTTGTAGTAAGGGTGTGAATTACAGATTTAGTTTCGTAACTCGTCCTGGCACATGCTCTCTAGTCTGTTCCCTGCAAGACCTAGTGATATAATTGAGTTCTGGTTCATGAATATGAAAATAGTACATAGTATTTTAATGGATCTTCAAATTTTGTGAATGTGATTTTGTACATATGCATGAGGGGAGCCAAATCCCTGAAGACAAATTCATCGCTACTGTATTTAAATCTCAACTACTCGAATATATTTTTGAAACCTATCAATCTTGCAAATCTGAAGAGCACGAAACCTTCACCTGCACAATGTCCGCGACATGTTGTTTGATTTGCCTCATAAGTTGGTGTTCGAGGGAATCACGGGTCCTATTTTCATTGACCCGCCGCTGAGTGGATGGCAGCATTTGACGGATTTCTGTGCCTTTTGTCCCGACGGAAGTTTACCGCCAGAGCTCTGCCGGGCCTTGTGTTGTGTGACAGCCACCTCGGCGCATCGTGCTCCGGTCTGACAGGTTCGCCAGACGAACCGGCCTAGTGCGGCAGAACAGATTTTCGGTTTGTTTGTTTTTTTCTGTTTTTAAAACAAAAAGCTTTCCCTTTTTTCCCCCTCTCTATTTCAATGAGTTACAAGTTACGGGAATAACTTAGGATGGGGTCACTCACAGAACGGCCGCAGGGTCAGCGGTCCCCTCGCTGTTGGCCCTCCGTGGACTGCGCCTGGACCGGACCCCCACCCCTCTCTCTCTCCCGTTGCCACAGCAATAGGAGCGGCGCGAAGGGCCGGGCCTATCAGATTGCAGCGTTCGTCCTGACAGGACCTGTCTGACCGCGGCTCACGCCGAGTGGATCCACTGATGCTCCTTTTTTTTCCTCTCTCTCTCTCTCTCCCTTTCCCCTTCCAGGATCTCCAGGCGCTCCCCACCTCCCGCTCCCGCTCCCCCCTCCCCCGCCGTAACCTCGGAGGAGTATGGGTAGAAAGCGAGGCTTCGCGGAAGCGCCGGCGGATTCCAAGATGGCGGCGGGGTGCTGCGGAGTGAAGAAGCAGAAGCTGTCGAGTTGTTCGTCCTCTTCCACCTCGTCCAACAACTCCAACGAGAACCACTGCAAGGAGGTGACCCGCGCCAACGGCTTCAGCGGCTGCCCCGGTGGCAGGAGCATGGTGGTCAACTCGGAGATGTGCTGCTTCTGCTTCGACGTCCTGTATTGCCATCTGTACGGATATCAGCCGCCCCGGAGCCCACGATTCACCAACGACCCATAGTAAGTACCCAAACTCTTGGCACTACCGCCGCATGGCTCCGGGTCTGCTCCCAGCCCGGGCTGCCTGCTCTCTTGGCTCTCTTGTATTTGCATCGTTTTATTAATAAATAAATAAATTCAGTGGCGCTCTGATTTGTTCCCCGTGGTTGATCCGGTAACAAGTAGTTAAGTAACGCGATTCATTCTCCTCATTTTCATGAGGGTTTGTGTGTGAGTGTGAACTTCACAAACAAAGGAAACAGCTCGCAGAATCCGTGGGTTCTTACCCAAGTTTGTCAAAACTTGCGATTCGGTCCTAAACGTCCCTACAACTTTTTTAAATCTATAAACCTCGAGTTTAATTTTTCGAGACACTTTTTAACTCGTGGGGGATTTTGTATGAATCTTTCAAATGGAGATGTTACTCAGTGAAATTCGCCAGTCTGCTTAAAATGCAGATATTTTTCTTCCCTCCCTGCTTTCCAAACTTGTGCTTCCCGGAGTGAAGTGAGATCCACAGTTGTCCGGCCAGTGATTTTTTTTTTCTTTTTGTTTTGTTGTTTCCCCAAGGAAACTCCGAAACCATCCTGCATTATAGTGTTTATTCCCATTGAGCAATATCGTTTTACAGACTCATCAGTTTTAGCTTTTGTCAATGTTACAAATCCGGTTGTAAGTAAATAAAAGAAAATTGCAGAAGTAGTTAAAATGAACCAGCGTGGTTTTTAGTTACTTTATTGAGAGTTCAGCGACGTGTTATCTTTTTCCATTGATCCATCTTATTGATAAACCAAGTTATGTTCCAGGAATTTTTTAGAATGGAATCATGACTATGCTGTTGTTATTTGAGAAATCGCAAGTATTTGTTGATTTACGATTTTTCTAAGCAAAACTATTGTTGAAATCAGGCTGTCTAATTACATCTCCGGGGAAAATGGGCACAATTTGACAGTTGTTTAGTTCTCTGATATTTTGAGACCTACGGAATGAGCCACCAATGATTTTAAGCCAGTTGCTTTGCGCTGAGAGTCTTGTATTAAGTACGTAATGTCCTATTGCTCTGGAGTGATCTCGATGTTTAACCATCCTTAACTGTAGAATTGTTATTATCGAGATGTTTGTATTTTAACGGTATGAAGCTTGTAAAATGGTCAGTATTTAAATAGGTTTGGATACATGATGTAAAGCGTGTTACAAAGTGCTTAATTTTCCAGCCTATCGCGAAGTTCACAAGTGTATCGATAAGTGCCCTAATGTGTAAAAGTGAATGACCACCTGGCATTTGTTTGATGTTCGGAAAGGATATGTGATTCTTTTTCAATGCTGGAGTTGAAGATTAGTTACTCGGGTGTATTTTGTGAATAGTGTTAAATCTCACTTTCTGAAACAGTTGATCTTATTTAAAAAGTGACAATTTTACACAATGTTAAGGAAGATCAGAAGTGAACATGAATTGAAATTCCTTTCGTGACTAAATTGCTCCAGTTTCCTTAAATTTTGCCTTTTGCCAAGCGCCTGATTTGCGCTGGAGATACGATCCTGAAGTCAATTCCTTAGCGTTTTAATTGCACGCTGCTTCCACTACCAGTTATAAGTTGAGTTGTGTCAAGTGTGTTATGGACCCTACATAAACTCCGGTTTCACAAGCAGGAAACTGTTCGATCAAATTTTTAAGGCGTTTTTATTTTAATGACATTGAAAGTAAACTATAATAGAGTGATGCATGCATTGTGATATGGAATGCCTTTCCAAGCAAGTTTGAACCAAGATTATATTTTGAGCAGATACTGTACATGAACTTAAGAGAAATAATTTAAAACGTGAGCTTAAATTTTCAGCATCATTGAAACTTGGGTACACTGTAGAGTGTGTCTAGTCCAAGATCTGTCATGACTATTTATACAGTTTAAAACTTTTTGTATGCAAGGATGAGCGGATGATTGTGGGAGAAATGCTGCCTTGATCTTGAGTGGAAACTATTGTTGTCTAGTGAGGTGTATACTTTCCTTATGAAGTGTTGATTTGGCACAAACTATATGCAAAACAGATCATAATTTTATGAAAAGTATGGAAAAATGTACAACCAATATTTGGAAATTGAGATTATGATAGAAATTGGTTTATTAATGTCACATGTACCGAGGTACAGTGGAAAAACTTTTGTTTTGCATGCCATCCATACAGATTATTTCATTACATCAGCACATCGAGGTAGTACAAGGGAAAAGCAATAGCAGAATGTAGGGTTACAGTTACAGAGAGAGTGCAGGTAGATAATAAGGTGCAAGGCCATGATGAGGTAGATTGTGAGGTCAAGAGTCCATCGTATCGTAGAAGAGATCCGTTCAATGTTCTTATAACAGCAGGATAGAAGTTGTCCTTGAGCCTGGTGGTAAGTGCTTTCATGCTTTTGTTTCTTCTGCCTGATGGGAAGGGGGAGAAGAGAAAATGTCTGGGGTGGGGGGGGGGGGGGGTTTCTTTGATTATGTTGGCTGCTTTTCTGAGGCAACGAAGTGTAGACAGAGTCCATGGAGGGGAGGCTGGTTTTCTGATGCTGAGTGTTGGACAAATGTCACAGATGGACAGCAACAGGATCCTGCAGCATAAAAACAATATCTCAGAAGTATTGTCTGTAATATTGGAGCAAAGGAAGACTGGATAAAACTTCTGCAGATTTGAGGCATGATCTAGTGGAAGTAACATTCCAAAATGTGGATTGAATAGAATGACTGTGGAATGGTACAACTACATAACCATTTACAAGGAACATGTGAAAGGAACTGGACTGAAATTGAGATAACAAATGATTTTTGTTTAAAAACAATATTTAATTTTGCCTACAAGAAATACTAGGATAGAAGCTGCAGTGAGATTCTGAATTGAAGCACATGCAATCTCACTTCTGTAAAACAAAATTAGGTTGACAATAGGAGACAGGGTTATGGTAGAGGGTTGTTTTTCAGACTGGAAGTCTGTGACCAGTGATCTGGCACAGGGATCAGTGCTGGGTCCACTGTTCACATTTGTATCAACAATTTGGATGAGAATGTAGGTGGCATGGTTGGTAAGTTTGCAGATGACACTGAAGTTGGTGGTACAGTGGACAGTGAAGAAGGTTATCTAAGATTACAGTGAATCTAAGATTACAATGGGATCTTGATCAACTGAGCCAATGGGCCAAGGAATGGCAGAAGGTGTTTAATTCAGATAAATGCGAGGTATTGCATTTGGGGAAGACAAACCAGAACGGGACTTGCATGGTAAATGGCAGGGCCTAAGGGAATGCTGTAGCACAGGGAGACCAGGGATACATAGTTCCTTGAAAGTGGCAACATAGGTAGACAGTGGCGAAGAAGGCATTTGGCACGTTTGCTTTCATCAGTCAGGATATTGAATACAGGAGTTAGGAAGTCATGTTACAGCTGTACGAGGTAAGTCCAGATTTGGAGTTCTGTGTGCAGTTCTGGTTGCCATGCTATACGAAGGATGTCATTAAATGGAAAAGGTACAGAAAAGATTTATGAAGATGTTACTGGGACATGAAGATTTGAATTGTAAGGAGAGGCTGGATAGGCTAAGACTTTCTCCCTGGAGCATTGGCGGCTATGGGGTGACTTTATAGAGGTCTATAAAATCATGAGGGGCATAGTTAAATGAGTAGTACCAGTCTCTTTTTCCCAAGGGTAGGGGATTCCAAAACTAGAGGGCATATTTGAGAGGGGAAGGATTTAAAAGGGACTTGAAGGGCAACTTTTTCTCACAGAGTGATGTATATATGGAACAAGCTGCCAGAGGACGTGGTAGAGGGGGGTACAATTATGACATTTAAAAGACATTTGGACAGTTACATGGGAAAGGTTAAGCGAGATATGGGCCAAACACAGGCAAATGAGACTACTTCAGTTAGGCAGCTTGGTCAGTGTGGACGAGTTGGTCCGAAGGGCCTGTTTTCCATGCTATATGACTATAACTCTAAATATTGAAGTTCACTAATGCCCATAAACTTTTAGAATCCTTGAAGCTGGGTGACCTTCACACCCCATTCCAAAATGTTATTGTACTTTTTCAAACAAGTGTCTGTTTCCCTTTTTAGAAAGTAAGATTCTGTTCCAAAATAGTTCAAAGCAAAATGTTCTGCATCCTGTTTTAATTTTTTTTAAAGCTTTTGTGTGATTGTGAGATTTGAGTGTCCTTGTTACTATTTCACTATATAATGGAATATCTTTCCCTAGTTCTTCATAAACTTGTAGTTCATTATTAAGTCACCTGACAGCTTTATTGGCTCAAATGGAAAGAGCAAAGTCCTAACTTCTGAGTTTCTTGTAACCTTTCATCTGACCACCTTGCTTCTCTTAATGCTTAAATTTCCTCGTCAAAATTATTATTTTTTAAATTAAATTCACATCCTCTCCAGTAAACTTAATATGGGTTGGAGAAAAAGCTCTTCACTGGGTGGAGTTGCACCTTGCACAAAAGAGGTTGGTATACTTGATGGAGGTCAGCCATCTTAACCCTCTAAGTTGCCTGGGGCAATCTCCTGGACATAACCATCTTTAGCTGCTGCAATGAACATCTATAACATCAAATGGGGAATTTCATTTTGTGCACAGTGTATAGTTTCATTTGCAATTCCTCCAATAGTTAATAGTCCATGCCCATCTGCAGTAAAACCTGCATAGCATTCAGATTTGGGTTTTTGTGCCAGACAACAAATTTCTGACAACAATGTTTTTCTTTCCATAGGTGCTGCCTGACCTTTTGAGTGTTTCCAGCACTTTGTCTTTGTTTCAGATTTCCAGCATCTGAAGATTTTTAAAATTTTCCTAATAGTGGGACCACTTTCTCATAACATTCAGTGGTGTTGTCAGCATTGTAAATGCCTCATTATCAATATCTAGGATATTCCACAGCGTTATTAATCCAGAGTATACAAGGCACACGTCATGATTTTGATGCTTTGGTCTCCACTTAACAGAAAAAAATGCAGGTACAGTAACATATTCTCAGTGTTCTAGTGCAAAGAAGCCCTGGTTGGGCATCTATTTCACTGGCTGAAATACTTCATGCTTTCCACATTGGTACATTATGAGTTCACTATGTGCCATCCAAAAGAAGCATTGCAGCAACTCTAGGGACTTCAATATGGAGCATGGTTGAGCACCTCAGTCTAGAATTTGTCTGGTGCCGGCAAAGGTGGGTGAAAAAGTTCCTGTGTTGTTGGGGGGGGGGGGGGGGTCGTCTAGTGGGAGGGGTGAGATGCAGAAGGGTCTTTGATCAGGCCTACAATTAGAGAGATTGGAGTGAGAATCAACTTTTGGGGTTTGGTAGGTTGTTGATGATCACTGGATGGGCTGGTTGGTAATGTTTTACATAATGACTTGAAGAGTTAGACAGTAACAGGAAATGGTTGTTGTTTATTGGGGTGTTGGTAGGTATTTTGAATTGGGCAGCGTATTATTGGTGGGATGGGTGGTCAGGCAAGGATCACAATCCTGTGGTGAAGGAGAGTGACTCCACAATGCAGAGGGGATAGTGATGAGTAACCTTAGGGAAGTGCTCCTTCTAAGTTGTATCGAAGCAGGATTTTCTGGCCTTGCAAAAGCCTACTTCATTAGCATGCCAAATGCACAGAAGAATCAGAATAAAAACAGTCAACTTAGTAACTTAGTGTTCCATGCAGTAAGTTCCTAATTTTGAATGAGGTTTAATTTTTCATAGAAATTGGATCGCAGCATACTTTGCAAATTGTGCTCTAGTACACCCAAATCCCTCTGTAGTCTCTCAACATTTAGATGATATTCTTCCTTTATATTTTTTCTGCCAGAATGGACAATTTCACATTTCCCCATATCATAACCCATTTGTCAGATTTTTGTCCATCTAGTTAACCTACCTATATCCCTCCTGTAGCCTCATTGCCTCCTTGTGTCTTCCTAACAAATTACTTTTTGACCTATATGTGTGTTATAAGCAAATTTAGCAACTATATCTTTGCATGCACCCAAATTATTTATGTAAGTGTAAAAAAATTTGAGATCCCAGCACTGATTCCTGTGGCACACCATTTGATACATCCTGCCAACCTAGCTTCTGATGTTTTTGCTATGACAGAGGTGTTTGGCTAACTGATATGTAATTTCCTGCTTTGTCTCTTGGGGGGGGGGGGGGCAGGGGAGAAGTGGGGTGGACAGGAGGGAAAGCAAATGCAACACTTTTATTCAGTGTGATGATGGAACCTTCCTCGATGCTAGGGAAGTTTGGAAAATTTAAAACCAATGTATCAACTACCTCACCAGCATTGTCTCTTTAAGATCTGAGGATCTGGACCCTGGCTCCAACAATTTGTTCTGTACCACTTCTCTGGTGACCATAATTTTCATGAGTTCCTCCCTCACTTCTAATTCCTGATTTGCAGCTATTTGTTGACTGTTACTCGTACTCGCTAGCATTTTCCATTGGTCTTCACCTGTTTAATCCATCTGTCATCTTTGTTTTCCATTATTAATTCCCCAGACTCCCTTTTCAAAAGGACCAATGCTCCAACTTGCTTTGTTTTTTTTAAATTTAGCAACCATTTAGTTGCCTTTTGAAATTATTTGTGGATTCTGCTTTACATTGATCTCAATGTAATTATATTTCTCTTAATTCCAATAACATGGCCTTAAGTTTTTGTATTATATCTAACTCAGTTTTTGGAGCAATAAAGTTCCCGCTATAACAGGTTATGTTGGAACATGATAAACTTGTCTCATCATGACTGTCTTCGTGATGGATTTCTTTTTAACTATTGCAAGAGGTATCACTGTATAGTTGGAAAATTGTTTTACAAGCTTGCTTCGAGAGTTGACTATAATGGGAATTGGCAGTTTATTGATTGTTTACAAGAAAATATCCCTTAGTTCACAAGCTTTGAAGTGTGATTGGGCAACTGTATATACAAATGAGGACTTTAATTGCACCCAAGTCTTGAAAGTGCTTTCTGCCAATTTATTTACTTAGTTGAAGTATTGATGAAGATTTTCACAGATCTTTATAAGTACTTTGGGAATGGCAGTCCTAGTAAATAAAAGTAAGCATTTGTTTAAATCTGGATTAACATCAACTATTAGAATGCACATTTGAATTAAGACGTTGAATGTTGGTACTCAAATTGACTGTAATTGCCATTGAAACTACATGTCCGTTTCGTTGTGTGTGCCAATTTGATTATTGTGAATTTTTCACCAACCCTAAAATCTGGAATACATGCCATAGAGCTATTGAATAGTAATGTGTATACAAATTGTAGTTTGGGATTTTTGCTAGGTCATGCTTGTGTTTATAATGCAATCACATGAAATCAGCAGAAGTAATTTCAATGAATTTGAATTTCGTGTTATGTCTTGTGTAAATCTGTTGTGATCTTCTGTGTTGCTTTATTTAACAAAAAAAAGTTTTAAAATGGCCTTGCCACAAATCAATTTAATCATCTTTGATTTCTACTAATTGTGTCCACTTGCAGTTCTGAAATGCTATTAATAATTCTAAACAATTCCTGAACAAACATTAATAGATATCCTTTTTTTTCAATCTTCGTTGCTAAAACTGACAGGTATAACAAGGATTCTGCATAGTTTTAAGTTTTCACTGCTTTAAAAGCTGGTTATTGAAAGGTGGTGGTGATCCAGACAGCTGGATGTAAAAAATTTTTATGATAAATCAATTTTGAATATAGACAGTCCCAGGGTTGTGCAAGGCTTCCCACTCCTGAGAATTGTTCGGAGCCAATTTCCCCATAAGTCATTTGTTTTAACCGAAGGTAGTTTTCCATGCCCCTCCGTGTCTTCTTTGAAGAAGAGAAATGATTTGTATTGATAAGCCAGATATAGATGGTAACTTGCCAAAGGGAAAATGGGAAATTGTAATAAAATGGTCTTAAGAATAGTAATGGCGTCAGAGTTGGCATAAAATTAGCCTAAATTTTAGTCATCTAACCTTGTACTGATGCAGGTGATACGGTGATTCATGTAGTAATGCATTTGGTGTGTATGAACCAATTCTGCAACATTTTAGAATTTTGTGAACTTCAGGTCATTTTTATCCCACAGATGTTGCCAATGTATGTGTCCTTGCTTGGACTTGCATGCTTTTGTAGAAAAAAAATCATGTCACTATAGTAATTGTATTACATAGTTTGTTCACTGGAGCATTTTGAAGTGAAAGTATTATTAACTGCAGTGTATTTTGGTTTAATTTCAGCAGACCAAATCCAAGTACTTCCCTGATTTCTTTTTTCTGACACATCTGCAAAGGAAGTATAATTTTGTCACATGCTACTGAATTGCTGATGTTGGTTTTGAGCTTACCATGAAAATGCTGAATGTGTCCCTAGAGCTATATTTGTTTGTTGCAAATATTATGAGCTGCAGAGCTATCCTTAACTGATGGAGTTTGGTGCAAATATAAATACAGAAGGCTACTTGATTAATTTTTAAATAATTATGACCTAATACAGTGGATAACACCAACCAAGTTATGTACATGCTAACTGGCAGGAGTGGTTGATTTATTGTGAACTACCTTGGTTCAACACCATTGAATGTATATTACTGCTGCCTTTAGTTATTCTAGTAAATACATTGATATCCACAAATCTGCTGCACTTCACTTTGGATTAATCTATTACCTGAAAATTCTATTGTTTATCTATAACATGAGTTTTCGGAGACTTAAAGAAAAATGGCAAAAGGTCTGGATTTTGACATCTGAGGCATACAAACTGCACAAGTCATTCATCACATTAAACACAGATTTTCTAGTGGTTTTTGCATTGGAACTGATGATCACTGCTCCATTTTTGGCACAGTACATTCTATGGATCTGGGATCTGTATTAGCAAAGTGACAAATCAAATTGGAAAAACTTTTACTGTATTGCATAAATCCAAGCCAAAATATGTGTGTGAGATTAATTCATTGCCAGCTTATGTGCAGGAAAAAAAAAGGGACAAAGAGGAGAAAGTTTGACTGGTTTTAAAATCTGAGGGAACAAATTATCAGTGGCAAAAGTTTTGACAGTGATTTAAGACTTGGATCATTATTTAAAAAGTTGTGTTTTTTTTACCTTCCGGTTTTGTAAAGATTTTGCAAGTTTAATAGGTGTGTGTGATTATGAGCACAACAGCTTCATTGGTGTGCCTTAGTGCAGAGTCCATTAATAGGTTAATGTAATAGTGAAACTCCTGGGAAGAAAATCTACTCGGACAATAACTTCCATGTGTAAATGCACTTGTGCATTCACAAACTGTTACTAGTCATCTTACACTTTAATAGCAGTGATCACTTTATTGCAAAATCCAAACAATGTTATAGTCAACAGTTTAAAGGGCTTTCAGGGTTCAAAAATGTGACTTGAGATGCCCAAAATGATGATAAACACATCTTGGTTGCGTGAGCACTTTCAGCATGTGCTAACTTTTAAAAACATTTTTTATTCTGAGTTATTTTCTTAGAACCCAGTTTGTGAACAGAATATTGCAAGATGTAGACCACTGGTCCAACTTTTCTGCACTTGAACAAATGCTAAATTTGTAAATGCACAACAGGAAAATGTTAGTATTTCTTAACAATAAAGTTTGATAGCTTTGAAACAATACTAAACGTGTATATTTGTTAAATCGTTAACTTTCTTGATGCCTGCTAGTTTAACTTGAAATCATTTGCTTCAAATTATAATGTTTAATGGTTGAATTGTAGTTATACTAACTTATATAGCTTGCTGGCCACCTTTTTAGGTGTGCAGAGATAACTTATTTTATATCCATAAGTTATTCTTGAGGTAGATCTCTGGATCATTCTTTCTGATATTCCAGTTAAGTTTGATTTGGCTAGGGGTTAGAGTCATACAATACAGAAACAGGCCCTTTGACCCACTGAGTCCAGGCCAACTGTCAACTACTCGTTTACACTAATCCTACATTAAGCCCTACTTTACTCTCCCCACATTAAGCTCTTCTTTATTCAACCCCCACCACCACCACCACCTGGCTCCATTTGCCATCAACCCCTCCTCACCTGAATCCACATATCACTTGCCAACTCCTGCCTCACCACATCCCCTCCCCCGCCCCCCCCACCTCGTTATACTGCCTATCATCTCTTTAAACTCTATGCTCTGATGCAGGGTCTCAACCCAAAATGTTGACTATTCCTTTGCCTCCGAGATGCTGCCTTGACCCGCTGAGTTCCTCTAGCAGTTTATTTTTTTTGCTCTGAAGCAAGATTGTATTCAAAATATATTAACAAAACAGGGCATGTGATATAGTAGAGCAAATACTTTGCTGATGACTGGGTGGGGTAAGGGGGCTTTAGCATCTTTGAAAATAAAACACTGTGCCTGGATGAAATTTATGGAGAAGTGGATTTTGACAGTTTCCAGAATTACTTAGAAGTACAAATGGCTGAAAATACTCAACTAGAAATACAAAATAACCAAAAATAGCATGAAAGAAAACCACATTTCACTTGGTTTATTTTGAATCTGGAATTCATTTGGTGGGGGGAGGGAGAAGATGGGTTCAATTGCTGCGTTCAAAATGAAACAGGGTAAGTACTTGAAAGGGGCAAAAAAAAATTCAGGCTGAGTGGAGGAGGGTGGAAAGCTGGTTTGCTCACCTAAAGCAAGTACAGACTCTGGTCCCTTTTGTCCTGTAACCTTTGATCCTTTTTTTTCCACCATATTCACTGTTAAAAGGGTTGTTAAATTTGAAAACTGGATTAATTGTAGCAAAGGTTAAACATGAAAGTGGAAAGGTATTTATGTGGCTTTTTGGGCAATTAATAACTTGAGTAGTAATAAAAAGAATCCTGTGGTGCAGAAGTCTTGACTGTTTTGTACTTCATCTTTGAAGAAACCTGGATCACCTTTTAGTTCAGAATTTTTATTTAATTCCTTGAACAGTTTGTTTCCAAATCTTCAGTTAATTTGTTGAGAGGCCAGTAAGTGTTATCCTACATCTGTTCAGAAATGAGAAGTAAAAATTGCCAAAAACCCAGTGATGTTTCTCAATGTGTAAAGAGCAAGGTGTGGGTATGACTTGTAATGAATACCTTGCATCTTATTAACACTTGAGGATGTTACTGTAGTTATTGTGGTTGAGGAAGAGTGTGAAGTATTGGATAGAATGAACATTGCAAGAGAGGAAACATGAAGGCTTTAGCATGCCATAGCTGAGGGATGAAGTGTATCCTAGGCTGTTAATGGAAGTAACAAAGACACTGTCATTTTTCATTCCTCTCAGGATATAGTAGTGGTGCTGGAGAACTGTTAACATCTTTATTTGAAATGGAAGGAAATGGCCACAGCGCACACCTTGTGGACGTAATCCTGTCTTAACACAGATGACTCTTTCTTCAGTGTTGTGTGGCACAACAAGTGTGCTAAATGTGATTGTCTCAGGACAGACGTGGCAGCTCAACTGGGCATCCATGAAGTGCTGTGGACCATCAGCAGAAGCAGTAATGTACACTTCTCCCAAATTGTAACATCCTGGCTTGGCATATCCCTCACATTACCATTACCACCAAACCAGTGGATCAACCCTGCTTCAGTGATTGCAAAAGGGCATGCTAGGGCCACCAGTGAAGCTGCAGTGCAGGACTATTTTTGCGTTAAACAGCATGCAATAGATAGAGAAAAGTGATCTGACAACCAATAGATAAGGTTGAATCTCTGTGGTCCTATCACATGAATGATGGTGAACAATTGGTAACAGGAAGGCTTCAAGAACCCTAGCAATACAAAAACCAGTATCCAGCCAATTCAATTTGCACAATGTAACATGAAGAAATGGCTGAGAGTACTGGTTACAGCAAAGGCTATGGGACCAAATAACATCAGCTTTAGTACTGTAAACCTGTGCTGCAGAACTAGATGTGTCTCCAGCCAAGCTGTTGCAGCATGCTAACATCACTTGCATCTACCCAATGATGTGGAAAATTGCCCAGGTATTTCCTGTTCACAAAAAAACAAAACAAACTCAATCTGGCTAATTACAACTTAATCATAAGCAAGGTGATAGAAGGTGTTGTCAACAGTGCTATCGAGTGTCACTTGCCAGTACCAAGTAGGGTTTTGCTCACATCACGCAGTTCCAGAACTCAGTGTAGCCTCAATCCAAATTTGGAGCAAAGAACTAAATTCCAGGGGAGAGGTGAGAGTGACTATCCTTGACATCAAGGCATCATTTGATCAAATGTAATTTCAAGTATGTCTTCCTGATTTAAAAAAAATGAAGTCAATGGGCATCGAGAGGTAAATGTTCTAATTGTTGGACTTCTATCATGCATGAAGGAAGGTACGGTAGTTGTGTTTATTGGACTCAGCTATCCCAATGCTAGGCGATCCCTGCAGGAGTTCATTAGCAGTAGTATGTGCTCAACCATCTTCAGTTGTTTCATCAGTGACTTTTCTTTCATCATTTGGTCAGAAGTGTGGATGTTCACTGACAATGGACAAATGTTCAATTCCATTCTTAACTCGTTAGCAAATGCTGCATATAAGCATGGCTGCTTCGAGATCTATACAATAGTCAGACATGGACTGATAAGTGACAAATAACGTGCCACAAAAGTGCCAAGCAATGACTATCTCCAACAAAAATCTGACTACACTGCTTGGTAATGTTTATGCCATCGAATGTCGAGTTCCTCACCATCAGTATCCTGGGGATGTCAACAACCAAATTTTAACTGGACTAGCTCCACATGCAAGAGCAGGTCAGAGTCTTGACTGACCTGTAGCAAGTGACTCGTGTCCTGATACCCAAGGATTTTCTACCATCTACAAGGCATAAGTCAGGAGTGTGATGGAAAACTGTCCACTTGCCTGGATGAGTGTAGTGCCAACAATTTTGAAGAGGTTGATTCAATAGCCCTAAACTTGTTACTTCTGCAATTTGAGCAAAGTAGCTGCTGTGTGTAACATCTACAAAGTCCATTGCAATTATTCTCTCAAGATGCCCTGAAAGCATGTCCCCAAATATATGACTTTTACCACCAAAAAAAGGCAAGGGCAGGAGGCTCACAAGAATACTCCCCCTCCAAAGAACTGAGAGATTACTCATTATTTAGTAAAGCATTAATTATGGGCAGCATAGAATTGTTACAGTAGTGTCTAGTTAACAATTAATCTTTTTTTTGTTAGTTTATTGTTGCATTTGAAGTAGTCGGGGTTTTCATAGTGTGGATGTAGCGAGAATGTTTCCTCTCGTGGGAGAATCTAGAATGTGGAAGCATTTTTTTTAAACAGAAGTATTGCCCATTTAAGATGGATGAAGTGCAAGTTTTTGAGGATCGTGAGTCTCTGAAAGTTAAAGGGTGGTGGAAGCAGAGTTTTTGAACATTCTTAAGACAGTGGTATATAGACTTCTTATTACCAAGGGCAAGAAAAATTACTAGAGATAGTTAGGAATGAAGTAAGGTTACAGTCAGTCAGCTGCATGCTTGAGGAGCTGAATGGCCTATTCCTTCTAATTTAACGGTTAGCAAGGCTTTAACGAGGTTTCAAATGGCCTACAGGTTAATACAATAAAACTCCATAAGTTTCAAGGGAAAGTGACAAATTAGCTCTGGCGGGAAGTAAACAGTAATGGTGGGCAGTGTGCATGGCAGTCTGTTTCTGATGGTATTCCACAGGACCTAGAACTAGGTCCCTTGCTTGTTGTTCAAAATTGATTTGGATGGGGGTGGGGAAGGATTAAGAAATTTGCAGATCATGCAAAAGTAGTTTCTTCTGTCTGATTCAAAGGAAAGTACTATGTAGAAGTCAAAGATAATCAGTTTCAGATAGTTGGAAAAGGTGGCAAATGGAATATGATCCAGATAAGTATATGAGGTTGTCTACGTTCTAGCTTGGAAGTAAGTGATATGCTTGTGAGTTGATACTGTTGATCAGCCTTTTCTTAAAGCTGCACTAATCTTTAATAGTGGCCTATGTAAGAACAAGAATGAGGGATTTTTTAAAAAGATGTCAAGCCTTTGTTTCAGGTAGGGTAGTTAATTAAATTCTGAATAGTTGTTTGGGCATGCAAGTTACTGCTACTCTAAAAAGCATAATCAGCAGTTTGCATTGCAACATTTGGATTTTCAATGGTCAGTTTTGTCTAAAGTCTGGTTGGGAAATTGAGGGTTGGAATGAGCATGGTAACAACAGTTGGCCTCCCTTCAAGTTCTGTTAAGTGACGCTGCAGTGTTTAAAAAAAATATGATGAGTCAATTCCCTGTCAATCAAGCATGAAGTCTGCACTGAGATTAACTTTATCTGCATAACTTAGGGATAACAATCCACTGCTCACTGCAATTTTCATCAAAATTGACCTGCTCTCTTTAGAAGTTGTTTTAATTCAATAAATTTTGAGCTGAGTCATATTTTCCAGGGAACATCTCATGACTTAAAACATTAACTCTATTTTTCTTTCCTTAGATGTGACCTGACCTGCTAAAAACACACCCAGTGTTTTCTATTTTTATTTTAGATTTTCAGCATCTGCAGAATTTTTATTGTTTCAGGGACTTTGAATTACAAAAAGCCATGTTTACATCATTTTTGACTGGTAATATCTCATACTTACACCATTTTTGACTATTAATATCAGAGTAGAATTGTGCATTTAGAGGAAAATATGAAAAGAAAATTAAGTGAAACTTAGCAGCCATCGCAGACTTTTGTTCTGTCTGAAAGACTTTTGTTCCTTAAAGACAAAACTTTTACTGCAGCTTAAATAAATTCTTATGGACAGAAGTTCATTTAAGTCAGGAGTACTAAATAGATGGTGGCTTTTAGTGCTTCTGCCTTTTTATTTGTCTTGGGTAAAGTTCTCTGCATAAATTGTTAGGATAATTGCACAGCCTTGGAAAATCTAT
Organism: Pristis pectinata; assembly: GCF_009764475.1. NCBI lineage: Eukaryota > Metazoa > Chordata > Chondrichthyes > Rhinopristiformes > Pristidae > Pristis > Pristis pectinata. Next base: position 85,612,323 of record NC_067412.1, read on the forward strand.
TTACATATGAAGCATTAGGGCTATATTGAATTTTAACTTCAATTTTGCTAACAATGAAAATCTTGCCCCAGCTACTCAACTTTAAACTTTGAAATTGCCATCACAATGACTTGGTTGAGAGCATTCTCTTGTCAGAATCAGGTTTATTATCACTGACATATACCGTGAAATTTGTTGTTTTGCGGCAGCAGTGCAGTGCAAGACATAAAAATTACTATGAATTACAAAGATAAATAGTGCAAAAGAGGAATTATGAGGTAATGTTCATGGACCATTCAGATGGCGGAGGGGAAGAAACTGTTCCTGAGACGGTGTGGGTCTTAAGGCTCCTGTACCTCCTCCCTGATGGTAGTAATGGAAAGAGAGCATGTCCCGGGTGGTGAGGGTCCTTAATGATGGATGCTGTTTTCTTGAGGCTCCATCTTCTTGAGGCATGGCCTTTTGATGTCCTCAATGGCAGGGGCGATTGTTCCTGTGATGGAACTGGCGATGTCTACAACCCTCTGCAGCCTATTCTGATCCTGTGTATTGGAGCCTCCATACCAGGTTGTGATGCAACTAGTCAGATTGCTCTCCACCATACTTCTGTAGAAACTTGCAAGTGTCTTTGGTGACATACTAAATTGCCTCAAACTCCTAATGAAGTAAAGCTGGCGGCACGCCTTCTTCGTGATTGCATCAAAGTGTTGGGCCAAAGATAGCTCCTCTGAGATGTTGACGCCCAGGAACTTGAAACTATTCACCTTTCCACCGCTGACCCCTCAATGAAGACTGGTGTGTGTTCTGCTGACTTCCCCTTCCTGAAGTCCACAATCAATTCTTTGGCTTTAATAATGATGAGTGCGAGGTTGTTGTTGTGACACCACTCAACCAGCTGATCTATCTCACTCCTGTATGCTGCCTCATTGTCAAACATCTATCCTGTGTGAAACATTCTGAAACGTCCTATTGGTTTAATGATGGTTTAACAAGCGGAAACAGTTCATGGCAATAAATTTAGAGTATGGTGCAAATTAATTGTTTTGTTAATTGGGTCTGTTGAAAATAATAAAAATAAAGTTGATGTTCATAAATACTGGCTTAGAAACATTAGAAGCTGGATGAGGCCTTTCACTCCTTTGTTCTTGCCCTGCTGTTCAGTTAGATCATGGCTAAACTCTTGTCTCAGTGGTACTTTCCTGCACCAACTCCAGATTCCTTGATTCTCTGATTTCCCCTGAATATCTAAAAAGGCCATCAATCTGTCTTAAAAAATATTCAGGGGCTCAACTTCCACCAGTCTCTTGGGTGGAGTATTCTGAAGCCACTCTACTTGCTGGATGAAAACTTCGTTACCTGAATGGCCAGCTGCTTATTTTGACACTGATGCCGGGTTTCAGACATCCCAACCATGGGGGCCATTATCCCTGCAGTAAGCCCCATCAAGATCTGCAAGAAATTTGTAGAGTTCAATGAGATTGCCCTATTTTTCTAAACTTGAGAATGGAGGTCCAATGTACTTATTCTCTCTACATACAATCAGCCAGCCCAGAAATCAGTCTGGTGAACCTTCATTACACTAGTCTATCCTTTTAGGTGAGTAGACCCAGACATTTTACACAATATTCTTGATGTGTTCTTGCCAGACTCCGGTATGATTGGAGGAAATTCCTTTCCTTTATCACCTCCAGTGATCTTGCTTAGTAACTTGTGTTATCAAAAGATCTTCTGTAATTCTGAATATTCCACATCCACTGATTTGCCCTAATCTGTTCTGGATTTGCTCTAATCTATTCTGTTATTTACAGCCTTAACATTATTTCCCTTTCAAAAATTAATATTGACATTGCCCAATGTCAGGCTTGTTGTCTGTAAGTTCCTGTCTTTTGCTGCCTTTCTTTTAAATAGTGGAGTTACATTTGCTACCTTCCAGTGTGGTGAAGTGTACTAGAATCCATGGCATTTTGGAAGATCACCAGTGTACCCACTATCCATAGTCAACTACTTGATCACCTACATCCTTGAGTTTTCAGGTTTTGGGGATTAATCAACATTTGGCCCCATTCCTTTTTCCAACACCAGACATTGCTAACCTATACTTCCCAATGTCCACTTCCTTTTGTCCTGTTTTTGCTGGCATTTTGGTCCTCAGCCTAGGAACATTGTTGTAACTGTCCTTTGGTTGAATGCTGGAACCACTTGTATAACTGATTTAGGCCAAGAACATTCTATTTTTTTACTTTGTGCTTCCCTAACTTGCATTTTGAAAGAACAGTTCAAGGTGACACCGTTACAGTTCATTTCCACGATTACTTCATGTTTTTATGCTAGCTTCATTCAAATTATGAACTTTAATTTTTCATTGCAGAATACGTAGTCATTTTTGTCATTATGTTGACCCATATATAGATTGATGGATTAGATTTAAGCAGTTTGGATAGGCATAATATGCAAGGGTGTGATTTAATAATGTTGCATTGAGAAAATACAAATGAAATCTGAAGAAAAAGCCAATTGGAATAGATAAATTGATATATTTTTCCTTCTTGGCCATAATTATAGACTCTAAACCATGTCGGAACATTTGTAGTATCCCCACAACTTTATTGACAAGGAAAATTTTATTTGGATTTTGCAACTTTGGTTCAACATTTCTTCTAGAGTGTGCAGTGGATTATTTTTAATTCTTTGGAGCATTTTGGGGAAATGCCTTAATCAAATTGGGTTCGCATCTTCTAGGAACACTCTTTGCAAGAAAGAAAAGTTGAAGGTTATTGATTGCAACATTATAACAGCACTTTGAAGTAGTTACATCAGCTATTAAACTAAGGTGATCAGAGCCCCCACTGGACAAAATGAATACCGTACATGTTATCCTGTTCCTATTACAAGAAACTGGCAAGCAACTTGTCCTCTCTAGATTAATAAAATTTACTGCGAATGTTGAGCAGCATGCTATTTCCTACCATTATTTCTAGCTGTATTTCATTTGCTGCATTACAGACAATTATCATTTATAGTGGTTGGTTACACTCACTGTTGTTTCAATTGGGTGGATACTGTTGTTTGAGGCAAAAGAACTAATTTGTTCTGTAAGAGACTTTAGTCCATGTAATGCTAAATATTCATTATCCTGAATAAATCCTTTGTATGTAGAATAAACCCTTGCGTTATGTCATTTTAGCCAGGAGTTAATCAGTGTATGGTCAGAAGTGAGGATTGTCAATCAAATACACTTAAATTTGTGCATTTAACTTTTATTCTGAAGTAAGTTATGCCAATGTTTGTTGGAAACCCCCTCCCCCAACTTCCTCCAACAAATAATAAATAATTTTTGACCTTGGTATGTGGAATTGTTTATTGACTTGGTCTGTCTTATTCCCTGGAAGAATAACTCTACATTCTGATCTTGCCTTTCTTATTCTATAGCTGTTACTCTGAAATCCTCCAATTAATTATAGTGATTTAATAACATTCTGTCCAGCATGGACATGATGGACCGAATATGCGTTGCACATTTTTATGATTCTGATTCTTTGTTCAGTATTCAGGTTTTTCTGCTTTCCTGTTTTGAGTATTGAGGGAAGCTTCACTTTCTCCTTTTTTGTAGGCAAATACATCCAACTTGAGAAATCTCTTGGATAATCCCAGTGCTTTTCAGTTGTTTTCAGTGTAATCTTCTAATTGTAAGGTTAAACTATGTAAGACACGATTACTTACTGCAGCTTTTAGTGTGAAGTATCTATTGCTTTTAACAATTTTTCTAGTACTTAATGGCTAGAATTGCTTTGGTAGTTTGTCCAGTTGTTTTTTTAATAGAACTTTTATTTTTGATTTTGTCTTTTGATATTGCATTTCTTTCTCTTTGAGCGACAGGATGAGGGGAATAGGGTATGAAACTGCAGACAGCTTCGCGTATAGAAAGCTTGGGTGAAATTTAAAGTAAAACTAGGAACTAAAGAGGACATGAAAAAATTATTGGTAAGTAAAATCAAAGCAAACCCAAAGATATTTACATGTCCATAAAAAGCAAGAAGCTAATGAAGAAAAAAGTAGGGTTTTCTTTGGACTTAAGAGGTAAAGACTGTGGGTAAATTTCTTCACAAATGTGAGGGACAATGTTGACATTGTAGATGAGGAGGAAAACTTATAAGATGTTGTCTGGAATAAATGCAGTAAGAGGAAGTATTTTGCATCTATGAAAGTGAATTTATCACCAGGCATGAATGAAATGTATCGCAGATTTACAAGAAGCAAGTGAGGAAATTGCAGCTGCTGTGACTATTGTTTTCCAATTCTTCCTGGCTTCAGGAATAGTTGCAAAGAATTGGAGGATTACTCATTTGAGCAGGGCATTTGTGAGGCAAGGCTGTTGGGTGGTGCAATAAAGCAAAGCTGTACAGTAAATAAGAGGACGCTGAGAGAGTTGAAGGAATGGGGCCATGAATGGATGTCCATGTGCCATTTAAAGAAAGCAAGATGGGTCAATAAAGTGGTTTAACTAGACATAAGGAATGCTTTCATTTATTAACCAAGGCAGGGAGGTTATGCTAGAACTGCATACAAAACTAGCTTGATTACTGCATATAATTCTGGTCATCACCATACAAGAAAGTTGTGATTTCACTGGAGCGGGTGTAGGGATTTGAAAAGGTTGCCTGGACTGTAAAACTTTAACTATGAGGATAAACTAGGATTATTTTCATTGGAATGGAGGAGGCAGAGGAGAGACTTAATTGAAGTATATAAAATTTGAGGAGCCTTGGATAGAATCTATGGGAAGGATCTATTCCCTTGTTTGGATCAAAAACCATGGGGCACAAATTGGCAGGAGGATGGGGGGTGGGGGGGAGAAGTTCACCCAAAGTGTGGTAGAGGCTAAAATACTCTGCTTTAAGTGTGGTAGAGGTAGAAATACAACTTTGATTTAAAACAAAATACATACTGAAGTGTGATGATCTGCAGGGCTGTGGACCTAATGCTGGAAAGTGGAGTTGGATTAGGCATTTCTTCAATTGGTACAAATATGCTGGGCCAAATGGTGGCCTCCTGTGTGGTGTACTTGAAATATTGTAGACCAAGTAGCAAAAATGCTGTAACTATGGCTATTAAGTAGTCAATGATTATTTTTTGCTGTCATCCCACTCATGGTCATTTGAAATGGAGGGGTCCTTAAACTTTGCAAAGTTGGGAATTTGATCCAGAGGGGAATAAGTTGCTGCCTCTTGCCTTCAATACATGTAAGATCAAATATTTAAACATTTGTCTATTATTTTATCCTTAAGTAGGTTTTTGTGTTAAAAAGAGTAACTTGCAGCAGAATGAAATTCCATACTATATAAATAATATGGACTAAAATGACCCAGAGCAGGTTGTGTCTGAATTGCAGAAACTGGCAGTTTTGGACAGCAAATATCCTCATGTACTTTAGTCGTGCCTTTGTCTTAAAAGCATCTATATGTAGTTTTATAGTAATTGTCAACTATCTTACTAATAAGACATGTTTCGCCAAAGTAGCAGTAAGGTATCATTTATTTTTTTGCCAATACATGCTAACCTGAAAAATCATTTGGGCAATACGTTGGGGAGAAGCAGTTGTGGAGACAACTATGGTGGAATTCTGACAGAGGAAACTGTAAAACTGAAATGGACATTAGAGTTTGTGCCAGTTCACCATGCATATGGCAAAGTCCTAATCTTGTGATTCCAAAAGGATGCCAAATGCATGCAGTAAAACAGGCACTTTGTCATCAGGATATAGAAACAACGTGGGATGCATTTGTACACTTTCGTAGTGGAGCAATAAGGCCAAATCCCATTTGTCTTGAGCCAGCAGTTCCATGAAGAATCACTGGTTATCTCCTTGCTGTTTCTCACTTTGTGCTTACTATTTAAATATGAAAGTCAGAGATGAGATGAGCTGGAGGCCAGATGCCAACATGTCTGCATTCAGTTTTATCACTGGTCTTGCTACTGAGTCCACAGATAAAGAAGGGAGGGTCTGGATGCACTTTGCATTTTATTTGAATGTGTTCTGAAACACTGAGTAAAAAGATAAGTGGTACCAAGGTAAAATAAAATGTCTTTTTAATTAGAAACATAGCGCAATGCAGCATGGATATAGGCCATTTGGCCCTACCAGTCCATGCCAACCACAGTGCCCACCCAACTGGTCCCAATTTCCTGCGTTGGACCAATATCACTCTAAGCCCTGCACCCCCACCACCCCACCCATGTACCAATCCAAGTGCTTCTTGTACCTGCCTCAACCACTTCCTCTGGTAGCTCATTACCTATACTTGCCACCCTCTGTGTGGAAGAAGTTGCCCCTCAGGTCCCTTTAAATCTTGCCCCTCTCACTCTAAATCTATGCCCCCTAGTTTTGGACTTCCCTACCCTGGGGAAAAGACTGTCACCATGCAACTTACCTATGCCTCTCATAACTTTAACCACTTCTATAAGGTCGCCCCTCACATTCCAAGGAATAAAGACCTAGCCTGGCCAACCTCTCCCTATAACTCAGGCCTTCTAGTCTTGGCAACATCCTTGTAAATCTTTTTTGCAGTCTTTCCCGTTTAACCGTGTCTTTGCTATAATAGGATGACCAAAATTGTACACAGTACTCCAAGTGTGGCCTCACCAACAACTTGTATAACTGCAACGTAATGTCCCAACTCCTATACTCAAGGTCCTGATTGATGAAGGCCAGCTTGCTAAATGCCTTTTTCACCACCGTCTCTACCTGTGACGCTGCTTTCAACAAACTATGCTCTTGTACTCCTAGGTCCCTCTGATCCATTACACTCCCTAGTGCCCTACCATTCATAGTACAAGTCCTACGCTCATTTGACTTTCCAAAATACATCACCTCACATTTATCTGTATTGAAATCCATTTGCCACTTCTCAGCCCATATCCCTAACTGATGAAGATCCCCCTATAATCTATGATAACCTTCACTATCAGCAATACCATGTTTTCATCTGCAAACTTACTGATCAAGCCTTGTGCATTCGCATCCAAATCATTTACATAAATGAATAACAAGGGTCCCAATGCTGACCCCTGCAGCACACCACTAGTCATCAGCCTCCATTTCTGAGAAACGACCTTCAACCACCACCCCCTGCTTCCTAACTCCGAGCCAATTTTGAATCCTCCCAACTAACTCTCCATGGATTCCATGGGACCCAACCCTCCAGACCAGCCTACCATGCGGGACCTTGTCGAAGACCCTGCTAAAGTCCAAATAAACAACATCAACTGCCCTACCCTCATCTACCCTTATGATTACCTCTTCAAAAGAACTTCTGAAAGATTCGTAAAGCACAGCTTTTCATGCACAAAGTGGTTTGTTCATTTTTAGTAATTTGAACTTTAACCTTTGGTACACATGCCTCCCTATTTGTATTGAATTTCAGCATGATGAAATTTATAACTGGTTGGTATACAATATGTGTGTTTTCTCCTTGTCCTCAAACTTTAAGTTCATTTTATCTATGTGCAATGAGCATCTACATTTGGTACAAACATACATATTATTAAATGCAAGAAAGCTGTGGAGAAATTATTTGAATTTGCTTGGTTTGAACTGTCTTCTCATGTTTGTTTTCAAAATATAATCGCTCCTCCCCCAGCCCCCCTTTTTTTTTCCTTCTTTTGGATTGGGTTTGTATTTTCACTGATTAATGCAACTTTTGATGTTGTAGGTTTAAATGGCCTGTTAAGTTAGTGTCAGTTGCTACGTACCAGCAACAACAGAAACACTGAGTCATGTACAAGTGTTAAAAACTATTAATAACTACTTATGATAATAAGAAAAGTAAAAATGTTAGATATTAAACATTAACCCCAAAACTAAACTTGAAGTGTGTGTGGCAAATTCCCAAACCCAAGTCTAGGAATAGTTCTCAAAGTTCAGTTCAGCAAGTCATAAGGTGAAACGTGAGCAAAGGCTTTTGCAAAACCACCGTTGACTGAAGAGAAAATGTAGAGAGAATATAGAGAGAAATTACGAAATCCACATGTTCCATGATGGAACCCATACGACACAATCACTGATGATCTCCATTGCTTTGTTCCGAAGTATCTGCCACCCCGAAAAGCATTCGATATGAGGCCACCCACAGAAATACCTGTTTCCCACTACAGGTTAATGACAAAGTGGACTCCACTTGTTTGCTCCAAAAATCCATACGTGGATTGTAGTGACAGACACAGCTATTGTTCTTCATCCATGATGTCTTGATCACACCACACACACACACGACGACTCTATTGTCCAGGTGCCTTAAAGGAACATTCACCAAATAGCAACCTGACTCGTAACACAGTATTTAACTTTCTAATGTGTCATTCTTAAGTTATTAGGACTGAAATTGGCCAAAAGAAATTAGTGATAGTAATGTATCAATTCCTGAAGTATCACTCTTGGGGTAGCTTGTTTATTAATGCTGATATTTGAATGACCACATTGTATCTAAGCTATCTTTTTTTTAAAAAAATACTAATACATCATCACCTTTACACTTTAGGTCACATGCACATTTGGTGTGGCTTTACCTCTGCATCATTGAAAACTTTCTTACATGACACAAACTGACATCTTTTCACATTGGTTCTACCTGTTAATTATCTCTTAGCCTGCATAAGAAGTTCTTATAATCATTTATTGAACCTGAATTAGCTCCCAGACGATAAGAAATGTGACTTTATTAGTATTAATAGTGCAGCTTCTCCTTGATGCTTCTGTTTAGTGTATTTATTATTACCGTGCCTGGAGAACAGTTGCTTTTCTCTTTTACAATTGAATGGTTGCTGCTGTATTAGACTTTACTGTGCAAAAAGTTCATTCACTACTAAATCACTGCAAGCAAAGATGTACTCCCCAACTAAAATCACAATTTCATATTTGACTTTAAGTCCATCTTTTTGTTTTACTGATGCTTGGACTGTAGAGTTTTATTTTTATATATAATAGGGTAAAATTTGTGTAAAAGGTTATAGACTTCTACAAAATTGAGATGAAAAGATGAGATTATTAGCTGTGATACAGTTGGTGTATCCTTAGGGGAATGATTTAGTGTTAGATATCCAAAATGTGTTGATACACTACTGTCCTGAAGATCCTTATTTGAGGTAATTTTTTTCTGTAGTTTGGGAACGAGTGTATGAATAGCCCAGTATTTGTTGCAGCATTTAATGTGGACAGATACATAATGAAATTGACCTGACTGTTTTCCAAGAAAGATTTGCCTGCTCCTCTTGAACGACAGTTTCTTCAAAACAAGAGTCCGGGGAATTGGATTTTAGGAAGAACACATGGTTTGGTGAAGAGAGTCACTAACATGGTTCCAGGGATGAGGAATTACACCTGGATAGTTTCTCCAATTTAAAGCATCCCTTGGAGCAGAGATGTCTAAAATGCAATTTGATCAAAGTGGTTAAAATCATGAGTTTGGATGTAGTAAATAGAAACTGTTCCCAAAAATTGAAGGGTTGGTAACCTAAGGACACGAACATAAGGAGTAACAGTTCTAAATGGTTCAGCTACAGAGTGCACTGAGGATTTGGGATGCTGATTCAGTTGTAATCTTCAGAAGGAATTAGATAAATATTTGGGAAAAAAAAGGGATCAGAGCAGAGTGGGGGAGCTGCCACAATGGACTGCCCATCATAACAACTGCCATAAATTTGATGGGCTGAATGCCACCCTCCAATAATGTAATACTCTAATTTTTACACATTCTGTTGTGTGAGTGAAGTAAGGAAAGATTTAAGTATGTACATCATTCCTATTTTGAAATGAAGATTCCTTTTGCACCGTTGGGAGAAGATTGCTGGATCTCTAGGGGAAAACCGCTTTAATATGAAGCTGGTAATATTATAATCTTGTTCATAGAGCAAAGCATTAAATGAAACTATTCAAGATGAACTATCTTGATGCATCGTAATCATGTTGTGGATAATGCTTTTCAGATTGCTTTTGAAATTTATCTTTTTCCTGTGAATTTTCAGAGCAAGATGAAGTAGAAGTGGCAGTATAGATTTGAAATCTGTATAATTAGAAGGGGTAATGTATTTCATGATGTAATTTTGGTGGGGAAAAAAACTAAATGCCACTTATTGATTTGTTTTAGCATGAAATTCTGAAAGGAAAATGTTGCCTGCAAAAATATTGGTATTTTGAACCAATTTTAATCCCTGTCCTACAAATCATGGGCCTGAAATAGCAACTGCTTGCTTGCAGTTTGGACAGTGTTCTGGCAAGACATTTTCAATGATTTTCAATGGTTTTCCAATTGGTTCTTTCACTCGAGTTTTTTAGCTCTTTTTGTTGACTTGATGTCTCATCTTTGTCACTTTATTAGCTCTCCTGTTTTGAACATTGTATTTTGTCTTGGTGTTGAGCACTTAAGTCTTTGTGCCTGTGGGTTTTGTTAGGCTTTCACCATTGTGACTCTCCACTGCTGTTTCTGTAACACTTTTTTTCAGTAGGACCGTCTCGTTTGTCCTGTGCCTAAGCTGAAAACCAGTGTCTGTTCCTCCTCGGACTAACTGAGAATGGTTGAACTTGGTGGGAACAGAAGTCCCCACCATCACAGGTTCTGGGGGTTATTAGAACATTCAATCTGTCCACCATGGCATGGGGACAGTGAAACGTTGATCCTTCCTCAAATGCTCTTTCCTGTCGCTTGTTTTTATTTTGGTCAGACTTGAAGCATTTCCAACGTTTTGCTTTAGTTTTTGTTATATTCTAATGAGGTTCAGAATTTGTTCTGTTCCTGAAATCTGAGAAAACTTACTTATTTAAAAATTCTTGCTGCAAGAAAAAAGATGATACTCCATGGGCAACATTTGTCAGGCTTTTTTATGACATTTCTTATCATTTTTGGTGTTTTCCATTTTAACACTAATTTGTCACCTTAGTTCTCCCTTTCTAACAGTGATGTGCTGTGTGTTTTGCACAATCCAGATCTTCCTGCATTGCAAAGAAATGCCTGACATCAAGCTCTGCTTCTCATTAACTTTTTAATTATTTGAATATAAATGAGAACTATTATACACAAGTATAACTTCAGAATGGGGAGCTGAATCCCGTTCTTCCACTCCCTGCCATTCCTTCATTTGAAGACTCCCCATTTCATTTCCCCATGTGATATGAAATTGACCAATACTGTTTTGCATTCACTTTGCCTCACTATTGACTTGCACTTATTTCAAAGGTAATGTATGCATATTGCTTTTAATTCATGCACACTTTTACTTCCAACCCTCTGTTACGGACTCAGTGAATGTCCCTTTAAGATAGAGTTAGGTGTGTGTGGGGGGGGGGGGGGGTGGCGTGCTTACGTCAACACAAGATAACGGACGTAATGACGTTGTTGAAGAGTTAAGTCGAAGGGAGAGAGAGAGAGGAAAGGGAGAGAGACACTAGCCTGCTAGTTTCTCTATCGATGGATGAGAAACAATAACTGTGTCTGCTATTGAAATCCATGTATGGAAATTGGAAGTAATCCGGTGGAGTTCACTTTGTTGCTGACCTGTAGAAGGAAACTGGTATTTGTGTGGACGACCATGATTCGGGTGCTTTTCGGAGTGAGGAAGTCACTACCGAGTCAACACTGAGGTGTTGTTTGGGTTCCATCGTGGAACATTTGGACTTCGTAATTATTCTCTCTATGTTTCTCTATATCTACGTCTTATCTTCAGTCAACGGTGGTTGTTGAAGAAGCCTTTGCTCATGTTTCACCTTATGGCTTGCGGAACTGAACTTTAAGAACCATTCCTGGACTTGGAGTTTGGGACTTTGCCACACACACACACGAGGAGTTTGGTTTTTGGGGTTAATGTTCAAGGTTTAACATTTTTGAATTCTAACATACTAACATTTTTACTTTTATTTTTCTTATTATCATAAGTAGTGATTAATAAAATAGTTTTTAACACTGAATCATGACTCTGTGTGTTTCTTTTGTTGCTGGTTCGTAACACCTCCTTGTATAACTTTTTCTACTTTGCTTTAACCAGTCACAGCTGAATGCTTGACAAACTTTCTTACCATTTTAGTGTAAAACATATTGTGATTCATTTGTACTTTGTTCTTTTAAAAAGTAGCTTTAGTGAATTAAATCAGGGTTTGAAGAAGGCAGGCAGCCATGAATTAACTATATTAATACAGCCTGAGCATTAATTTTGGCATCGGGCAGGCAGTAATTAATTAATATAATCAGAGTCTCAATCCTTGGAACTTGGCTTCTGAGACAGTAGGAACTAACTGAATAAATCCAAGCTAGCTTTGGAAATAAAGATGGCTGGAAATCAGTAGATTAAACCAGCCCTTCTGGAAGGTAGGACAGCAGCAACATAATGAAATAGAATTGTAATAAATAGTATCTACATTTCGCTTGAGAGGTGCACCTGCAGATTTATTGGCCAAATGGGAGTTAAGGAAAAAGAATCATTTTGTAAGAGGTGAAGCATGACAGTCACAATTCACTAATTGGGATGTGGATAAACTAATTGGATTGTGCTCTTGTATTTCCTTTTGTTGCATTCACATTTTCCCTCTGCTTTATCTACTCCACGTTACTAATGCCACAATAATGCATTATAGCATAATCGGAGATGCTCTAGTGTGTCATAACTCTAGCTTTAGGCATAAAATGACACATGCTGATGAGACAGAACGGGGTGATTAACTAAAATCATATTTGCCTTTGAAATTTTCAGTCAAATAGCTGACTAAATGTGAATGAAAAAAATTGTTCAAACAAATTCATATTTTGTTGGTGTATGGCAATGAATAATTGGGGAGTGAAGGCAGGAAATGAAGATGCAGATGGAGAGTAAACATGGTCAAGGGTGGAGAATATAATGGATTCTGGGAATCTCACTACACCACCTGTGTCTAACTGGTTCGTCAGGAATATGCTAACTTGCTGTTTGGATTTCTAAGTTTTGATGGTCAGCATTGAAGCAGCAAAATTAAATTCTGTGATTCATTTCTTTCTTAATTAGGTAGTTGTGGGAACTCTGGTTTAAATTCTTGGTTGGCTGAAAATGACCACTTTGTCATATTGAATTTCTAATACTTTTACATTCATTACTTAGTGACTTGCTCATTGAGGAATTTCCTAAGCTGGAATTCTGCACAGAATTTTGTTCATGTACTATGATATCAAGATAAAATTTCCCAGGGATCAGTCACTTTGTTAAGATTTACTCAGCCTTCTAAATCCATTGATGGTTTAAGTTTATTTTCACACTATTTGCAGCTTTGCCAAATAAAACAAATAACTTCTATGAATTCCAGGGTGCAGAATATTTTGCTGTTTTTGATGCATACGCTTGATTTGGCAGCTATTCTTAGAACTAGTTTTTTTTTCCCTGTTAAATTTCTTTTCAAGTTAAATGACTTGAGTCTCATTCTCAAATTAAAAAGTAAAGAAATACTTAAACATAGGGCTGGCTGTAATATATTGGCATAGAAAGAAGAGTTTCCAGAAAACACAGTTCGGATAAATGGGTCATTTATGGATGGACAACCAGTCATCAGTGGACTGTCACAGAAATCCATACTGAGGCCTCAACTATACGTTATCTTTATTGATGACTTGGATGAAGGGACTGTGTGCACTGTAGCAAGTTTGGTTATGGGAGGGTTGACAAGCTGTGAGAACACACATCCTGCTAAGGGATTTGGATAGGTTCAGTGAATGGGCAAGAAGTCGGCAGACTAAGTATAATATGGGAAACTGTGAGGTTGTCCATTTTGGAAAGAAGAACAGAGAGCAAATTATTAAAGTGGATAAGACAAAATATGGTGCAAAAGGTTCTGGGATTCTATACGCACAACAAAATAAAGCGAGCAGTTACAGCAACTAATTTGGAAGATTATTGGAATGCTGGCCTTTATTGCAAAGGATATGGAGTATAAAAATAGGGAGGTTTTGAGGGCAACTTTATGGGGTGCTGATGAAACTACCTGGAGTACAGCTAACAGTTTTGGTCCATACGTAAGGAAGAAATATTTACGCAGAGAAGGTTCACTTGGTTGATTCCTGTGATTAAGGTGTTGATGTATGAAAAGAAGTTGAACAGATTGGGCTTTTGCTATTGAAGTGTAGAAGAATGAGAGATGAACTTATTGAAATGTGAGTTTAGGATGGGTAATGACAGGATAGATATTTAGAGGATGTTTTCCCTCTGGGAGTATCTAAAAGAAGAGGGCATAGTTTCAGAATAAAGGGCTACCCATTCAAGGCTGGAGAAATTGCTTCTGAAGGCTGTGACTGGTTGGAATTCTCTGCTCCAGAGAACTCTGGAATCACCAAATCCAGATGGAGATTAAACAGATAGTTGAACTGCAAGGAAGTCAAGATGTGGGACAAGAGCAGGAAAGTAGCACTGAGGTCAAGAATGGATCAGTCATGATCTTGAATGCTGGAACTGGCTCAAAGGGCTGATTGGGCAACTTCTGCACCTGTTTCCTCTGTTTTAAATGTATGAAAAGGTTTAGTAGATTAGAATACACTGTAAAATATTGTGTAATTTTAGTACTTTGCCATTATTTGTTTTATAGTGACTAGAGCAATTTTTTGTGTGGAATGTACAACTGATTAAAACAGTGTGATCCTAGAACCTATATGTATATCTCCGGGGCAAAGCTTGATTTGAGAATCAAGATGGCAAATTAACTAGGTGGCACAGAGGCGCTGTATGTAGTGTAGCTGTCTCACAGCTACTGGAATAAAGGTTCAATTATTGACCTAGGCAATTGAACTTTCTTTTTGACTGCCTGGGTTTTTCCATGAGCGCTCCAATTTCCTCCATTATCCCCAAAGATGTGCTGATTGCTCAGCTTATTGGCTACTATAAATTATCCATGGTGTAGGTAAATGAGTGGCAGTAGAATGTTAATGGGCATACAGTGGCATGCAAAAGTTTGGGCACACCTGGTCAAAATTTCTGTTACTGTGAATAGCTAGGCGAGTAAAAGATGACCTGATTTCCAAAAGGCATAAAGTTAAAGATGACACATTTCTTTAATATTTTAAGCAAGATTACTTTTTTATTTCCATCTTTTACAGTTTCAAAATAACAAAGGGAAAAAGGCCCGAAACAAAAGTTTGGGCACCCTGCATGGTCAGTACTTAGTAACACCCTCTTTGGCAAGTATCACAGCTTGTAAATGCTTTCTGTAGCCAGCTAAGAGTCTTTCAGTTGTTGTTTGGGGGATTTTTGCCCATTCTTCCTTGCAAAAGGCTTCTAGTTCTAAGAGATTCTTGGGCTGTCTTGCATGCACCGCCCTTTTGAGGTCTATCCACAGATTTTTGATGTTTAGGTTAGGGGACTGTGAGGGCCATGGCATAACCTTTAACTTGTGCCTCTTGAGGTAGTCCATTGTGGATTTTGAGGTGCATTTAGGATTGTTATCCTGTTGTAGAAGCGATCCTCTTTTCATCTTCGGCTTTTTTACAGACGGTGTGATGTTTGCTTCCAGAATTTGCTGGTATTTAATTGAATTCATTCTTCCCTCTACCAGTGAAATGTTCCCCGTGCCACTGGCTGCAACACAAGCCCAAAGCATGATCGATCTACCCCCGTGCTTAACAGTTGAAGAGGGGTTCTTTTCATGAAATCCTGCACCCTTTTTTTCTCCAAAAATACCTTTGCTCATTGCAGCCAAGAAGTTCTATTTTAACTTCATCAGTCCACAGGACTTGGTTCCAAAATGCATCAGGCTTGTTTAGATGTTCCCTTGCAAACTTCTGATGCTGAATTTTGTGGTGAGGACTTAAGAAAGTTTGGAGAAAAAAGGGTGCAGAATTTCATGAAAAGAACACCTCTCCAACTGTTAAGCACGCGGGTGGATCAATCATGTTTTGGGCTTGTGTTGTTGCCAGTGGCACGGGGAACATTTCACTGGTAGAGGGAAGAATGAATTCAATTAAATACCAGCAAATTCTGGAAGCAAACATCACACCATCTGTAAAAACAAAACCGAAGATGAAAAGAGGATCACTTCTACAACAGGATAACGATCCTAAACGCACCTCAAAATCCACAATGGACTACCTTGAGGCACAAGCTGAAGGTTTTGCCATGGCCCTCACAGTCCCCTGACCTAAACATCATCGAAAATCTGTGGATAGACCTCCAAGAGCAGTGCATGCAAGACGGCCCATGAATCTCACAGAACTAGAAGTCTTCTGCGAGGAAGAATGGGTGAAAATCCCCCAAACAAGAATTGAAAGACTTAGCTTGTGAACACTTTCTGTAGCCGGCTGTGATACTTGCCAAGAAGGTGGTACTAAGTACTGACAATGCAGGATGCGCAAACTTTTGCTTCGGGCCCTTTTTTCCTTTTTTGTTATTTTGAAACTGTAAAAGATGGAAATAAAAAAGTAATCTTACTAAAAAATATTAAAGAAATGTGTCATCTTTAACTTTATGCCTTTTGGAAATCAGGTCATCTTTTACTTGCTTAGCTATTCACAGTAACAGAAATTTTGACCAGGTGTGCCCAAACTTTTGCATGCCACAGTATGTCAGAGAATAGATTACAGGGAAATAAGTGGGAGAATGCATGTACTCTGAGAGACCTGGTGTGGACTGAATGACTAAGGAAATGTGACAAAGTTATGAAATGTAATTGCCCACCTTTTTGGAATACCCATTCCTTGGTGGATATCGTTTTAACAACCAATGAATGTTCTGGATATGCTGTTTTGTCTCAACAAATTTCTCTGATATAGTTATCAGCCAAGCACTCTCGGATTCTAAAGTATTAATGGTATAAACTGCTCTCAAACCCTGTAGTGTGATAACTCATTTGAAGTATTTTGAATGAGTAAAATAAAGTTAATGTAATTCAAATAATAAACAACTGAATACTGTAGACATTAGGATCAATCCTTTCATTGTGCATAGTTGAAATCAAAATCCGCAGTTTGTTTTACTTCTGCAATGCAGTTTAATGCATACACCATACAGTGCCAGAAACTAATAAATTTTCTTGAATGGTGTCTGATTTTTAAAGTAGTACCATAAATTTACTGCACATACTAAGCTACAAATGCAGTAGAATGCATGGGCTTATCTATGCTGGATGGCATCACTATAAGGCAATAGTGAGACCACATTTGGAGCATTCTGAACAATTTTGGTCCCCTCGTTAAGGAGAAACATTTCATTGGAGATGTTTAAAAGAAGGAACCTAGAATGAACCAAGGTATGATTGGCCTACAAGGTCAAACAGGTTGGGACTCATTGGAGTTTAGGAGAATGAGAAGTGATCTTATTGAAATGTAAGGGGACTAAACAAGATAAATACTTGAGAAAAGTAATGGCTCTCATGAGTGAGTCCAGAAGCAGAGGGCATGGTCTCAGAATAAGTGTTCCCCCCCCCCCCCCCCCCCCCCCCCCCACTTAAGAGAGATGAAAAAGAATTTCTCTGGGAATTGAGAGTCTTTGGAACTCCTTGCCACAGAGCTGTAGGGATAGAGTTCTTGGGGTTTATTTAAGGCTGAAATAGATAAGTTCCTAATCGGTAAGAGAATCAATGGTCAGGGCAAGGAGCAGTAATGTGGACTTGACGAATGTCAGATCAGCTGTGGTCCTGTTCAATGGTGGAGCTAGCTTGTGGGCTTGAATGGCCTCCTCCTGTTTCTCCTTGTTACTGCCTTGCAGTTTTATGGTTCAATGTGGAGGTTGGTAATATCCTTTGTATCTGAAAAAGACAATTCAGAATACTTCCAGCGAGAAATTAGATGTGGTGGAGCAACGTGATTTGCATCAAAGTACACATAAACATCTTTTTTAAAAAAAATGAAATAATCTTTATCTCAAAGGTGCTAGATTTCAGAAATTGTGCATCTAATGTACAGAGTCCCGGGGCTTTCACAGAGTTGAGTCGTACAGCACAGAAACAGGCCCTTGAGCCCACTGCATCCATGCCAACTATTTTGTCCATCTGCACTAATCCTATTTACTCACGTTAGGACTGTATCCTTCTATGTCTTGCCTGTTTAAATGTCTGTCTAAATGCCTCACAAATGTCGAAGTATCTTCTTCCATCTGTCGGGTATACCTAGATGACGGAGCATGGATTCACTAAAACCATGCAGTAACTTGCAGGTTATATTCTGATGGTGGGTTCATGAACTTGGTTTGTATTCCATTGTGTTCAGAATGTTAAGGGATGTTCTGATGGAATCCCTTACGGTGGTAAAGGGATTTAAGGTAAATACAGAGACTAAGCCAAAAGGAAAATATAGCAGATGCAGCAAATTGCATTGATTATATTCTATCATGATGAGAACTATTGAACATCAATGTCAAAAAAGTAATATAAACTTGTGATGTTTAAATCAATACCTTGGAACTGCAACCAAACATGTATACCTTTAACTTAATTTAACATGATTATACAAATTTCCATTGTGGTTAGACATAACAATGTTTCACATCTGTATCTCCGAGTTAAGCTGCCTAGCATATGCTATTATGTATGCATCATCATTATTAGTACTTTATGGCATGCTTTTATCTATAGGTTGTAAACTTACAAATTTTTAAATAAATTCTAGCTGTTGCTTCTACTTCCTTAAAATGGTAATGTAACTGTATTGCATAACTTGCACTGGTATTTTGAACTTTAAATGTGTATTGTAAAATCTTTATCAAAAAGAGAGAAATCACTATCCATTACTGCTTCAAAGTTTTATTCTGACATTGGGCAGAAAAGTAAACAGGTTTTTTGCTTTAGAGATAAAATTTGTTCAGATAGCATTTATTACCCTAGTGCTTATGCCCTCATTTTACTTTCCAGCCCATTATTTGTGACATGGAAGATTGGCCGTGATAAGCGGTTGCGAGGATGCATAGGTACATTTTCTGCCATGAACTTGCATTCAGGACTCAGGGAGTACACTCTTACCAGGTGAGTTATGCAGAGAGTTTATCTTTTACTCTTTCTGTATTGTTTCAACGGGAGTGTTTTCAAGCATGCTCACATCAGTACATTGGTTTAAAACTGTATTTTCTGTCAAGAAAGGAAATTTGTCAGGTAGCTGATCTTTTAGGTGGTCAGGGTAATACTCATGTAATACATACAGGCCGCCCCGGGTTAAGAACATCAGGTTTATGGACATCCCCTACTTAAGAATGTGCTTCTGTAATATCATTCAATTCAAATGTCTTATGAGGGTTATATGCTTTTGATGCCATTCATTATGATGCTGCAGATGTATGGTTACCATATTGAGTGATTTTGGGTTTTTTTTGTGTATCTTCCGAATTACGGACAAAATAGATTTAAGGACATCTGTAAAAACGGAACCCAGTCATTACCTGGAAATGGCCTGTAATCATGGAATTAACTAATTAATGACCTGCAGTGATCTGGTATTTTGAGCATAGTTGCATGTTGTGAAAGCAAAATGTTTCTTTTTAACCAGAGACTCTTCACAGTTGCATTGGTGTTTCCTTCTGGAGATCTTTGGTAGGCTCAGTACAGAAAGTTGTAGTACTGAAGTTCTAGTAGCTACTGTCATCATTGTTCTTTAAAAGTGCATAATGCTAATTTAACTCAGAAGGCTACAGTTTGGCCCATTAATTCTCCCCAAAACAGCTGCCTTTTGCTTTTGACAACATTTACTCATGTTACATGGGGAAGAAAATTGATAATACAGATAGTCTTAGTAGTTTGAAAGATGTATTTAAATGTGGTTTGCTTCATTAAAATCCAATGTTGATTGAAGGAATAGGGTTTGTCTCAATTACTGCAATATACAGATTGAGTAGTTAAGAACTCTAGATATTTCTTCTAAATTATGATGACTCTAATCCTTCACTCTGGAGATCATTAAGCATCTATTGAAAGTGTATAATTGGGGGAGAAAATTGAATTCCAGTGCCAATGTTTTGTATTTTTTTTTCAAAATTGCATATTCAGTGATTTGAATGAAAATGTAGATGGGTGGATTAGCAAATTTGTGGATTTCACCAAGATTGGTTGAGTTGTGGACAGTGTAAAGGACTATCAAAGACATAGATCAGTTACAGATATGGGCAGAGAAGTGGCAGATTGAACTTAATCCAGGCAAGTGTAAAGTGTTGCACTTTGGGAGGTCAAATGAAAGAAAGTATACAGTCAAAGGTAGGTCCATTAATAGTATTGAAATACAGAGGGATCTTGGGGTCCAAGTCCATCGTTCACTGAAAGTGGTTATGCAAGTGGATAAGATGGTAAAGAAGGTGCATGGCATGCTTGCTTTCATTGGTAGGGGTGTTTAGTATTAGAGTAAGGAAATCGGGCTGCAACTATGTAAAACTTCAGTCAGACCACACTTGGAGTATCACATGCAGTTCTCACTGCCCCATTATAGGATGGATGTGGAGATTGTGGAAAGGGTGCAGAAGAGGTTCACCAGGATGCTGCCTGGATTAGAGGGTATGGACTACAAGGAAAGATTGGACAAACTTGGGCTGTTCTCTCTAGTGGGCCAGAGGCTGAGGGGAGACCTGATAGAAGTTTTTAAAATCATGAGAGGCATAGATAGTCTTTTCCTCAAGGTAGAAATGTCAAACACCAGATAACATGCTTTTAAGGTTGGGGGTGGGAGTTTAAAGGTGACGTGAGGGGCAAGTTTTTAACACAGTGGTAGATACCTGGAATGGATTACCAGGGGTAGCAGTGGAAGCAAGCAGTTTGGTGGAGTTTGAGGCTTTTTAGATAGACACGTGAATATAAAGGGAATGGAGAGAGATGGATGATACACAGGAGGAGGACATTTAGTATATATTGGCATCCGGATCAGTACAATTTTGTGGGCCAAATAGCCTGTCCAGTGCTGTATTATTCTGTGTAAAGTAGTTTTCTACCATCCTCTTGGAAAATAGTGATTATAATTAAATCCTGGACTTGCTGATGACACCAATATACCAAAGATGAATATTTAAAAATTCAAAATGCCCAGTTGTATGATGGAGTCCAAATCTGTAAAGAAGAATCTCATTAGTCATGTTAAATTAGCCTCTTCTGATTTTAATAAATGATTTTGATGGAACTACAAGCCAAATAAAACAAAATCTATAAATGTGGGTTGATGTACATAGCTCTCTCTTTTTAATAGCAATGTTCCTCTTCTTTATCTGTTGGTTGCATCTGGCCTATATTTCTGTCAGAAACTTGGGTTGTTGCATATTTCACTGGATAGTTACAAAATGCTATTGGGAGATGAGTGTCTGCTCTTCAAAGTGTATGCTTTCTTGAACATGGAGAGCTAGAACTGTGCATAAAAGAGAAAGGTAAATTTTAATTGTAATCTTAAAGTCTGGGCAGTATTTTAACAGAATTTCTCATGTTAAGCTGCAAATATGATAAATGGAAGAACTTTACTTGAAATCTTGGGCATTGTTTAGCCACTGGAAATCTTTGTGAAAGTGTACCAAAAATAATAAAATTCTGCACTGTAAATTGCAAATAGCTTTTATCATGGGAATGCAGATGCTTTGTGAAATCAGCTGGCACTTGGTTGCTTGTATGGTATGTCAACCATTAAATGCATTTAATTTTTGTAATCCTCCAGTTATGCAGTTGAAATAAATATCTTTTTTTCTATAGCAATCAAAATTAATTGATTCAAGTACTTATGGCAAATTCCTAGCAGGTCATAAAATGAGCTTTTTAATAAAAACAAAAGCATTTCTTATCTTGGCCGCTGATACTAACTTTCACAGTGATACAAGAAGATTATTTTCAGTATATGTTTGAATCTGGTCTCCACAAACGTCTGCCTCCATTTGACTAACTGCTGTCAAATTGCATCTAGAAAGACTATTGAAAGGGGTTTGGCTATACCTTTGGGTGGTTGGCTTCAGGCAGCAGCAGCCAAAAAAACCACATCTAACATGACACTCAAATGGCATTAGAATTGCAATTGTAAAGGTTGGTTGCCATTCAGTCATCTTGCCTCTGAGGCTTTTTTTTATTTTGCAGAATGATATAATTGCATTCCTTTAGTCAAGGTTTTTTTAAATGTCAAATGTCTTAATTTTGCTTTGATTACAAAATTGTGAACTGATTATTGGAATGTCTTTTGCATTGCTGCCACCTGCAGCGAGTAAAAGACTTTTTCTCTGGTAAAATGTTAAAGTTAAATCATTCGTAAATTGAGTAAGCCTGGAAGGCTCCTATTATTACCTGGTTGTAACTTAGTAGCACAGCTTATAGATCTATATTCTCTTGATGTGAACAAAATAGAAACTGAAAAGGTGCTCTGCTATTTAATTCCTTAAACGTGTGGTTTCAGACAATGAATATTTATACTGCCAATTTGTTCCTGAGTTTGTCCAGTGGTCCTGTAGCTGCATGAATGAACTACATACTGACTTGCACATATGTGTATGTGCATGTTCCTTGAGTAAATTGAAGCTGGAGGCATTCAGCTGGTATGATGCTGCTTTATTCTAGGTGTAAATTGAATTGTAAATTGTTGGGTCCTTGCAAAAAATTGTAGCCATATTTAGTATTTTTTTGCAAAACTGTACTTTATGTATCTTTGATCTTGGGTAGTTGACAGAACTGTGGACAGAGACTCTTGAAACTACATAAATTCTGGAATTCTTTCATTTTTAGTTCTGGCAAAATATCCAAACTCTGGGGTAAACCTGGAAATTTGCATCATTCACAAATGGTGCATCATGACAAAATGAAGGGCTGTTTCATCTAATTGTCCTGTAACTTTATGGAGTCATCTTCTTAAGGTATGTTAAAGCTCTTGTAGCCTTGATCCAACTTTGTACCGTTGGGCTGTTTCAGTATTTTGCCATGTCGAGTGGCTTCTGTTTGTTTAACCAGTAAGTATATTATCCAAGTATTTTAAGCTGAATAGCAAGTGTAGGCAATTTATGGAATTTATTTTGGTTTGTTCCAGCAGACAGGCTGTCAGTACCAATATGATGACAAAGTGATTGCCTTCAAACTTCTCTGCTCACATGGTATAATGTTTTTTTTTGTTGTAGAAAAGGGATAATATTGTGGGCAGCCTATCTAATTTCCATTGACTAAAATATAATAAAACTGATAATCCAGTCACTTGGTACACTAGCAGATTTCCAGACTATTGGATATTACTCTTTAAATTACTTTTCAGTTAAATATTTTTTCAATGAACCTGGTGTGCTTAAAAGGAGTCCTGGGAAATGGGGCCCAGTGTATTTGAAGAGAACGCAGGAAATGGGGCCCTGGTGTTTAAAGGGAATGGTCGAAATGGTCCTGGTGAATGTAAAGAAATGTAGGAAATGAAATCCAGTAAGCCAAGTGTTGGATCATTGGTGTTTTCAAGTAATTGGATTGGATTATCTGAATTTTGTTATACTGTCATGACTATGGCATGCTTGTGCTACTTGGGCTTGTAAGAATAAAAAATGTGAAAATATTGGTTAGGGCAAACAGTGTCTGTGGAGTGGGAAACACCATGAACGTTTCAGCTCAATGACCTTTGAACAGTCCCAAACAGTCCTTCCAGGTGAAGCAGCAATTAACTTGCACTTCCAATTTAGTGTACTGCGTTTGATGTTCGAATGTTAGAGAAACCAAACACAAGATAGGATGTCCTGCAAAGCGGTCGCCCATGTTTAGTCCGCAGAATGAAGCTCAGCTTCCAGTTGCCTGTCTGTCACATTCATTAATTCTCAGTTCCACTCCCATTCTGACCCCTCCTTTTGGATTTTGTTGGAACAGTGTAGGAGGCCAATATAAGCTTGAGGAACAGCACCTTATCTTGCATCTATATATATTGCAGCCCTCAGAACTCTTTTGAATTCGACAACTTTGGGTAAGTTTCCTCTTCATATTGGAACTGGCCAGTTCTAATGGAAGGTCATCCACCTGTAATATTAGCTCTCTCCACAAATGCTAATAATCTGCTTACTGCATCCAGCATTCCCTTTTATTTTGGGTTTCCACCAATAGGTATGTTCTGAATTTCACTCTTCTGTGTTTGTTTCTTCTCTCCTTTATTCTTATTGCTCTCTTCCTCCCCAGAATGGCAGTTTTGATGAAAGGTCATCAACCTTAAGTGTTGTTTCTCCCTCCAGAAACTGACTGACCTGCTGAGTATCTCCAGCATTTTTTATTTCAGACTAGCCTCTGTACTGGCATTGTTCAGGTTATTATGCTGGCAATCATGATGTTTGCATTTATCTCCATGCAACTGGGTTTTGCAGCACTCCTTGTAAATGAAATAAAATCTAACTTGTATATAATTCCATGAATAATATAATTGGGTTAAAATTATGTAGTTTAACCCTCAAAACATGCTGAAAATATGTATACAAAAATTACATACAGTTTTCTTTAACTACCTATGTACGAGTTCATTGTTGAAGTGCTTTGGTATACACTTTTTTTAATCCAATGTGAACATGTATAGATTATTTTTATCTCTACTATTGAAGCAACCAACACATAGCTGACCACAAGAAAAGCATTGTGTTTCAAGATTAAGGCCAACAACTTTTACTGATTTGTCCTTGTGCCTTGTTAATGCTCCTTGTAAAACTAAGTTGTACAGAGAATGGAAGTTGCTTTCATTGAAAAGGTAGATCAGATGGGATAATTGGTATCTGATGGATGAGAACATTTTCCCCAATAGCATAATTAGTCATTATTGTAGCCTTAATTACATGTGGTAGTAATTTTTTAACTTTATCATTGTATAGTATTGATGGATCCAAATTTGTGAGCAGCACAGTTGGAGCTCCTTTTAATTCAACATTATGTGATGGCATCCTAGGTTGTGACAGAGTTTAAAAATTCTACAAGAAAATGTATAGCCTCATCAATGTCTGTCACACTGTCAATAGACTTGTATTGTACAGGTTGTATGGGAAACTTCGAAAGAATGTCTTTGCTCATGGCTTGCACAATAACATTTTAGGTACTAAAATTGCTTTTTCATGCAACAATTGGTAATTTGAATGGTGTTGAGTGGTGTTTAGGAAAACAGCTTGTAACAGATCATGAAGTGATGTAATAACTCGGCTCAAGTTTTTCATCAAAATCATTTCTGTTGAGTCTTTGTTTAATTTCCCCTTTTCCCAATTTGAGTAAATTTTGAAGCAAACTCTTTTGCAGATGGATTGCCTGTCAAATGCAGTCGCATATTGGTTTTTCAAGTGTAACTGTTTAGCATTTTTCCCAAATATATGCTTTAGTACAGACTTTAGGGTCTGTGGAATTGTAGCATTTGGCACAAATCTCCAGCTAGCACTGAAATAACACCTTCCATTAATTTATTATTGTGTCTAAGATCTAATTATTCAGTAGCTGCTTTGTGAGTCATTGTACCTTCATCCCAGACAATAAGTTTAGAACCTTTTAAATTTTTTTCCTTTGCAGTTCCCAACCAATGTTACACATTGGAGTCTCTACATTTGTCAAATTTAAAGGGAATTTTTGCCCCGTCAAAAGTTTTAAAGCAATGCATGATCATACCACAGCCAGGGCAATCGTGCTTTGTCTTCAAACTTTAGCTAAAAGTAATTCAATAAGGAAAGCTCTTCCCATCCCACAGAAGCATCCAAGAAAACTGATTCTTAATCATTGTAAACAGCCTCTGTAATAGTATCTAAAACGTTTCTTTGGTATCTCACTAAACTTGGTTCTTTGTCTTGGATGTATTCGTCTAGTTGGGTTAAATCATAGCTATCTCCCACAGAAACTTGGTTCACAAATTTTCAGTTTCTCTTTGTGGTTCAGGGAGACAAGTACTTGGGTCAGGTCCTCTCCTATATTTAGTACCTCAAAAATAGATCTGAAGAAAATCTCCTGAATTTTCAGTGGGGAAAATTAAAATTAGACCCCCTTTAGGCTATGGAAGGCCTCCTGTGTGGTAGTTTAGAAAAGCCAAGTGTAGTGTACATCCTAATGATAGACTTATTCAAAATTTCAAGTTTCTAGGTTGTTTCATTACTGAGCTATGCATGGGACATACAGACATTCTATTTTCTTATACATCTTTAAATATCTAGCATCTGCAGTTTTTTTTTGTTTTTATGATTCTATATATGTGGTCTATTTTGTACTAACTGAATCTTGGTTTGATCCAGAAGCTACTACTGTTTCTCACAATAAATGGTTTAGATTTGGAAACTCATTGCAGAAGTGTCAGTCTTGCACTTGATTCCAAACAAGTAGGAGAGGTGTAACTGGAAGAGGCTACTCTGGAATCAAGAAATGTGTTGTTCAGTGGTGAGTGAAATTTAATGCAGGCTAATTTTCACATCGGGAAGGGGAAATGTATGGATATGAGGTGATGAAATGGCTTGGGATGAAGGTGAAAGAGACCCAGAATTATAGTTGAATATTTTGAAAAAGATAATCAACACAAGTTGTGCTTTGGTCAGGCTTCACTCGAGTACTTTGTTCATTTCTTTTGGCAAATGTATTTTATGATTTTAATTTTAAAACAAAAGTGTTGATTAACTTCTGATCTTCTATTTCCTACTTAGACAAGGTCACTTTTTAAAATTAACATTTGTCTGGAAATTCATCCTTGGTTGGTAGCTCTAAACTCACCATTGTAATAGTGGCTGCACATTCTACACCTTTTCCAAAATTCAGCTCCATTGCTGACCAGGAAAGATTATTCAACTAATGGCTTGTAACCAATTCTTGTAAATAGAAAATTATTTTAAGAACTTGTTCTGCAAAAGCTGTAAGAAAACACTTTGCTGCCATAAGTCCTACCCACCCGTCACACCTGTGCGCACTGACCTGTATAGGCCTCCAGTCCTATGACATCTCGGTTTTAAAATTTTAATTCAAATCCCACGGGGGTTTGCCCATTCTTCATGTAGCTGTCACTAACCTTGTAACTCTACAAGAGACATTGCATTCCTCCAACTCTGTCCACTTTTTACTGCCTCTGCCATAATTTCAGATTTTAGTTGGATGGGAAAAGCTACTAGTTAAATTTGTTTCACAAACAGTGACAACAATAACATTTGACCCCACAGAATTGCCAGGTAATGGCCATCTCCAATAAGAGAGAATCTAACTACCTGTGCTTGACATTAATGACATTGTTCAAGCCCCCAGGAGGTCACCATCTACCAGAAAATTAACTGAGCCAGCCACAGATCTTCTAACTATAGGAATGAGTTAGAGACTGTGTACTTCTGGTGACTCTTCCTAGTGGCACAAAGCTTTCGCTGCATCTGCAATGCACAATTCAGGAATATGGAATATACTACACTTGCCTAGATGACTGCAACTCTAACACTCGAAGGTGCACTATCTAGGGCAAAGCAACTCACTTGATGGGCACCCATTCACTCTCTATACCACCAGAGCACCATGGCTGCAGTGTGCCATGTACAAAATACACTACGGCCACCAACGAAGCTGGTCCTGCCAGCACATCCCAAATCTGGAACCACAGTCATCAAGAAGTAGCAGGGTACCAGGCACACACAAACCGCATCACCCTCATTTGGAAATGTACAACTGTTCTTTCTTTGTCACTGGGTCTAAATCCTGGAAAATGCTAACCAACTGCAATGCAGAAGTACCTTCTTCAGAAGGAATGAAGTGGTTCAAGGTGTTTTATCAACAAATTCTCAAGAACAATTAGAGTGGGCAATAAATGCTAGCGGTGCCCACATCCTAGAAAATATTTATACCTTTTTATAAAAAAAGTTTTGTTTCCCAAGGGACTTCTCCGTAACTCTTGAAATTCCATGAATGTTGTTCTTCAACTGTAAAGTAAATTATTCCAGCAGTGAATGCTTTTAACGTAGAATCACTTTAGTCTGTCTCTAAGGCACTTGAATCATGCTGAGGTTATGAAATGTACTATTGAAATGCAAGTCTTTTTAATATTTTAGCATTTTGATACAACGAAAATGTGGCTTTACTCAAGTAACAGTTATGGTCTAGGATTGCATCTCTCACCTCTTGAAACAAGTCAACACGGCTGTGGTTGTAAATTCCGCCCCCCCCCCTCAAAAAAAGAAGAGGAATGGCTAAAACCAAAGGGGCAAAAGATTGCATTGGGTAATTTCTACTTAAGAGCTTTGCAAGATTAAAAAATATTTAACTTTTGAATTGCAATAGAAGGAATGGTGAAAGGGTACATATGGTTTATTGCAGCTTTCAAATCACTGCTTCTGAAATCTTGCTGCTTAACAGCATTTGAATTTTAGTTTTTCAATTTTTGTCGTTCTTTAAAATAGGTCAGTGTATGATTTAATTTTCTATGGCTTTTCTTTAATTCTTGAGATAAGAACAAAGCCAGTTGGCAATGATGGGGTGGGGTGGAGGAACTGCAGATGCTGGAAGTTTGAAACAAAAACAGTGCTGGCAATACTCAGCAGGTAAGTTAGCATCTGTGAAAAGAGAAATGGTTAATGCTTTGGGTCAAAGACTTCATCAGAACTGAGAAAGAGAAAACAAGTTCATTTTAAAATACTGGAGAGGATTGGAGAAGGATGGATAGGACATGAGGATATTTCCCAGGGTTGAAATGTCTAATACTAGAGGGCATGTATTTAAGGTGAGAGGGGGTAAGTTCAAAGGAGATGTGTGGAGTAAGTTTTTTTTTTACAGAGTGGTAGGTGCCTGGAATGCACTGCAAGGGGTGGTAGTGGAGGCAAATACAATGGAGGCTTTTAAGAGGCTCTTAGATAGGCATATTATGTGCAGAGAATGGAGGGATGTGGGCATTGTATAAACAGAAGGGATTAGTTAGGTGTTTAATTAGTTTAGCATAACATTGTGGGCCAAAGGGCCTGCTCCTGTGCTGTACTGTTCAGTTATGTTCTAATATCTGCAAAAGGGTGAGGCGAAGGTTGCCATGGTGATAACCTATTGAAGAAGCTATTTGGTTGATAGATCAATGAGGGACATCAAAATAGGATACAATCAAAGGGACATATAAAAGCTGCAAAATGCTGGTCAGAACTATAGGAAATGCCCAGCAAATCAGGCAGTATCAGTGCTGAGATTAAAAACTCATGTTACAGATGGATAACCTACAGAAATGACCAGTTCTGATACAAGCACAGGTTAGCTGCAATTGCTGAATTTCTGTGTGATTCCATTATTTTGTTTTGATCTGACACATATCCCTAGTTGTCCTGAAGATGGTGGTGGGCTATTTTTTGGAATTGCTTTAGTCATTGTGGTGATGGAGGACCAACAAAGATAGGAAGTTCCAGGATATTAACAAGGCACTTATGTATTGATGTCTGGAAATTTTTTGAAAGTTGCTGTGATGCATCATGTGTGCTGTACAGTGTAGTCATGATGTGCAAGAGCTAGAGAGAATAGATGTTGACACTTCAAAATGTGGGTGATGTCTGTTGCATAAATGTCAGTTAACTATATATTAGCTTTTGGCATCTTGAATGCAAATGTCCTTTTCTCTTTGCACAGCATCATCCTCACCCACCCAATGGCCCACCACCACCATTAACACCAACCCCAAAGCTCTGGTTTTATCTTTGATTTAAATGTTTTGATCATTTTCCTTAAACCCTGCAATTACATCTGCCTTTACCATACTTGGTTGTGGGGGTAAAGAGGAGGGAATCACTGCATTCTCTAGCAATCCTCTTTATAGAACACAATCTCTTAAGCCTTTCCCTTTGTGTCTTTTTGATTATATCACGTTGACTCACCTGCTACTTGCTTCATACCAGAGTAAATAATCTGGCCCTGTTTATTGTAGCTAAATCATTAATTTTAAAAATGTCATTGAAATGTCACGCCTCTTCTGCTGCATTGAAGGTAGCCCTAGTTTCCTTGCAGAGTATTTCCCATTCTTGGCATAATGATGGTGAGAATACTCAGTCCTTTGAAAATGAAAACCAGTACCATCAGAGAGCTCATGAGCATCGGGAATATCTATCTTAAGCTGCAGTTCTGTTCCATTAAATTATAATACCTTGGAAATGAGAGGAAATCTGCTTTTAATATAGCTTGTCATCTTGTCTCTTGCCCACCTACTTCACTGCTGATATATGCTACAAATTTGCATTATTATGATTTCCGCCAAATTGGGTTGAATAATTCTAAGTTATTTTTTAAAATCTGCATTTAATTTCTTTATGTAACTGGAGCAGTTTGCCATCACAGCTGTACCAGTTAGAATATAGGCTTTTGACAAATTGAAAAATATTGCAAATTGTACATTTTTAAACATCAATATTGCAATTATTAGTAGCACACTGAACCACCAATGTGCAGTGTTGCAAAATGAAGTGTACTTGCATGGCGTAGTATTGCAGCAAAGCGGTTTTCACTGATACATTGCTAATACTGGTTTTGAGTATTTGCAGTGTCATGCTGACTCAACATATAACCGACAACTTTAAAAGTGAGCTTCTCTAGTTCAGGTTTCAAAAGAGCCATGAAGATCAAGAGGTAAAGGCAGGGAACAATAGAAATCTATGAATTGGGAGTAATGGAGATTTTTTAAAAGTTGGTCCTTATTGAAGTTGTGCTGTGATGTCATGACTTGTATTGATGGGATTTACAACCAATATAAATTGGGTGTCCACACCCAAAGCTATTTTTTCATTTGTTCTTTCTGAATTCTGCATGAACTGTGCATTTAAATTTTGCTTTGTCTCATTTGTTTAAACTTGGGCTTAATTCTAGTATGAGAAATTCTTGTCACTGCAGCATATTTTGGACTTTTAACTGAAATATTGATTCATTTCTAGTCTGTTCATTAAGGAGGTTTTCAGTCAAATTTAAACTTAATATCTTTGATATCTTTTAATATCTTTCAAACTAATTGCAGAAAATGTCTTCAGTTTATACATTTGAGTTAAATATTAAATGTTTTATCAATGACTGTTCCCATTTAACATACAAATGTTCAAATAACTTGAATTGCCAGTTAATTTTTAGAAGAGATCCATCTGTTTAGAGGGCTGTCAATCATTTCACTTGATCCTTTTAAAAACGGTTATTTAGCATAATGGCTAAAATGCTTTACATTTAAAATAAATAGGTTATAGTGCTCCAATTTTTTTTTTCTCCCAGTGCGTGTGCTGTAGCAGCTTATCGATGAAACTAGTCCTATTGAAGACTTCTTTAAATCTGCTGATGGAGAAGAGCTGCTCCACACTTACTTTATGAAGAAATAACTAGTTTGACTAAACTGATGACACTAGTTAATTGCTGCACGTGGAAAACAACTGATTTTAAATATTCCAATGTTTAGGGCTTGTTCTGCAGAAGCCAACTACATAATGTATTTAAACTTGGATATTTAGCTGACCTGATTTGACTAGTGGATGATATCTAAGTGAACTATGGCTTGACTGTAAGAATATACTGTCAGAATATTGAATGAAATGTAATATTTTGCAAAATTATTTGTCTTGACCTTTTGCAGTTAATTCATTCTGTGATTATAGTGAGCCTGAAGCAATGCTGATGAATCTGAACTTGGAGAAAACGCTGGAAACTGCTGGTTGTCATTGGTTTTCCTTCAGCACTCCAAACACTTTGTTCATGACAATGCCCTTCTTCCCTCCCACCCCATGTGCCTTAACTGTATTCCCACCCTTTGAGGTTCGAGGAGTGACTTTGCATCCAAAGGTGGGATGTTGCAAACCATAGGGTGAATCTTCAGTGAGAAAACATTGCATTCAATGCCCAGGCTGATGGATTAGCTAACTTGCTAAGCAATGTTTCTAAATGTGAAAAATGGCAGACAAAAAAGACTGATTTTTACAAATGTCAGAATCTGTGTTTCTTCCTGGAAGTTCATTTGCCAATTTGTATTTCACTGTTATCCCTAACCATGGAGCCAGCATTACAAGTTTTGCTTGGTATAGCTGTTTAATCTTTATAACCACAATGAAGAGAAGCACAAGGAGGAAATAGATGAAAGATCAGTTGGTGTTGTAAGATTTTTGATTAATTTCCCCAAATGTTCCTTTTTTTTAAGAATCTGTGACAGGTCTCTCTGAAAATGTGTGTATTGAATGATAAGACTTAACTGGCTTTTGAGTTGCAACACAATAGGAATTGTTTTTTTCCCCTTCCAGAAGAATCTGCAGTCATTTGCCAAAAAGTGTTCTGGAGCTGAATTTGATCATTTTTGCAGCCTGTCTGCTTTTCTAGTTTGATCCTTTTTCAGAAATCTGGAGGGAGGGGTTTGGTTGTTCTTTTGCATTTAATGTATTTGCATCATTAGTTCTGTGAGTAGCTAGAGAATGTGTCTCTTTATTTTGGCATTCATTGAGGAGTTGGGCTCTGTGGTGCCTGATTTTTGTCTTGAAGCTTTAGGACAAAGAGTCATTGGCTGTTGTCTCTTTTGAGAGACAGCTTGATGATGACAAGTCTCCAATTACTGATTTATACTCTGTTCCATTTATAGTTCAAATTTCACTCTGCAGTTCTGTTAATATTTTGTGCTGGCCAACAGCAAAGCTGGATTTGATTTTAAAGTGAAGCTCCTTCCAGAGTTCAATAAGTAAGCTTAAGTTTTAAAAGCAATGCCTGGAGAAAATTTGCGCTATCTTTATTTTAAGTACTGGGTAGACTGCCTCAATTCCCTGTTTTACACTTTTTGTTTGTCTTGTGCAAATGAAAAACCGTTGTATTGGAGGCCATGTCTGCCATCTAAAAGTCTATGTTTTGTCATGCATCAAGCTTGTATACAGCAATCAGTGCATTTTTACAATGCAACTATTTACAGATGTGGTAGAAAATAACTCAGATTTTGTGATTGTAATGGTCATTTCTTGTTTCTAATGAAATGGTGGAGCGATGTGGGGAGGGCAGGAAGAGGACTGTGTGGACCTGCTTTTAAATATCACCCTTGGTTGTAGGTGAAATGCAGCGAAAGCTGACTAATAGTATTTAAAATTTCTGGCTGTGTGACACGCCATGAAGTAAAGGATTGCTTAGGCTGTTGTAACGGGGGAAAAATAAGGTAGGTAAATTGTTAAATCCATATTAATTGAAGGGAATGACAGAAATCAATGTCATAGCTGTCACTCTGCACCCATGCATTGAGAGAGTGCCTGGGTGTTTGAATGGTGAAGTATTTTTAAAAACAAAATCAAAGGAGAATAAAAAGTGTATGAATATACAAGCAGAATGATTTTGTGAGATGTCAGCAGCTCTTAGACTTCCCTTTTTTTCCTAGGCAATTCCTTGTTCAAAAGTGCTTCATGTGAAAGTCCATTTAAGTACACTTTATGCATCTGTTGATTTGCAAAACATTAGTTGCAAGGTCTAACGTTGAGACTTGAAAAAAATTCCATCTTACCTGGTGTAATAAGTATTCATATAATGTCAGATTAAAACCATGGTCTTTAATGCAAGTACCATAGTTTACTGTTGTCTATATTTGTAATGAAAAATTATGCCAGCCATTTCACAATTGTATTGCATGTCACCTTGTAAAGATTTGGATATCTATCAATTGTTGCAGGAAATTAAACTAATTTAAACCCACAAATGTTAATAAATGTGTTCTCATTTTCCAATTTCTTATCAGTAAATCATTCCTTTTACCAAGAGACTGGGTGAATTTGGTTCATAGCCACTTCTAGACCAGCTCCAACTGCTTGTTAGAAATTTGAGTGAAGCAAATGAACATGTCCCTTCCCCCTTTTCACACTAAAGATATCTCTGGTATTGGGGTTGGGATTTTGAAATGTATTTGTCAAACTAACTTGATTTAAGTCTTGACATGCCTTTTGTAGGCTCTTGTATGGAGAAGACAGAGGAACTTGATGGACAGTGCATAAGAATCTATTCAAGCCTTGTGAATAAAATTCCTCATGGCTTGATGCCAGTAGGTTTTTTTTCTGACTTTATTGTGGGTCTATGGCAAATTACTGTCCAATATCACTCCATACCTGTGGTGAAGCATGGTACAAGATGGTCCTAAAATTTAGCACTTATCAGTACCTTCGTATGATGACTGACTGGCATTAGAAATACTTGTCTCCAATGCATTAGCAGCACATTCTGAGTATTATTAAAGCTCACTGGAGTTTTAACTATGTCTTAACTATATTTCTCAACTTTAGTGTGCCATACTTTGAAAACCAAATTCAAGAAAAGATGGGCAATCAATGTGAATCAAACATCAGTTTGCTTTTTACTTTCCTCTTGAATATTTCAGTCACCTGTGTGAGCAAAAAAGTAATCATGTTGAAGCTGTGTTAAAAGCTTCCTCCTAGCTGTTTTGTAAAGTTCTACAAGTGCTCAATTGTAAACATTTGTTTTATTTTTACATTTTGTCTGTCTTTGTTTTTTTCATTTTGTACAAATTTTGTATTATCCAGGCAATTGAATTTTATCAGTACAGCATTGGACCAGCTGCTATATGCTTAATTTTCTCATTATGTTGTGAAGATGAAATTAAACAAAACAAAATTGTGAGTGGTTCCAAGTCACTTCCACATGTAATAAGGAAAGGCAATAAAATTAGTTTGAATTATTCTAACTTGGCATAGACATCTGTCAATCTGGCTTCCTTCAGCAATGTGAACTTTCATGTTAATATATTAAATGGATTTTTCAAGGCTTAAGCTTAATATCTGTTAGCAAAGCACAATCTACAAAAGCAACCACTGATGTTCTAGGCATTGAAAATACTGACTTGGAGTGCCCCAAAGGTTCATCAAACAAGTTCCTGGGAAAAGAGGTGTGTTATATGAGGGATATTGGGTAAGTAGGCCTCTAGAGTTTAGAAGAATGAGGATTGACCTCATTTAAACATTAAAACAAAAATTCTTAGTAGGCTTGACAGGCTTTGTGGGAAGGGTGTATCCCTTGGCTAAAGAGTCTAGAATTAGTGGGCACAATCTCAAAATAAGGAATAGGCCATTTAAGACTGAAAGGAAGAGAAATTTCTTCACTGAGAAGATGGAGAATTATTCAAATTCTCTATCCTGGCAGGTTGTGGAGGTTCATTCATTGACTGCATTCAAACTGGGATTGATAGATTTCTGGATATTAGAGGAAGCAATGGGGAATGGAGAAAATACAGAAGAATGGTTTTTGAGAGATGATCAGCCCTGATCGTAATGGTGGAGTGGGTACAAGGGGTAGAATGTCCCATCCCTCATATTTCTTGTGTTCTTATCTTTGGTATCAAGGTTTGATTGTAATGGACATCCTGATATAGTTATATTAAGACATCCACTACCTGGAATGAGTGGATAAATAAATGAGGTCTATGTTCTTCAGAGCTTATTGAACCATGCAGGGTTGTAGTGGGGCATGACAGGGTAGATGTCAAGGTGTTTCCACTAGTGGAAGAAACTCTATCGAGGAGGCATTGTTACCAGCTAAAGGGATGATCACGGGAGTGGTGAATCTTTGGAATTTTCTACCCCAGACGATTATGGAGACTAGATCATTGGAAATATTTAAAGAGGAGGGGGATAAATTTTTGAAAGATCGGGGAATTGAGGGCCACGGGGAACTGGCCCTCAATTGGGTCTTGGAGATGAGACCCAAGACATGATCCTATTGAATGTTGCGGCAGGTTTGGTCAGCTGCCTTATTCCTGCAACTATTTTATTATGTTCTAAGGGCTTTTCTTACACTTTTTCCTGCTGAGCTCAAGAAAATGAGCATCTTTAGAATTTACTGGACTTAAACAGTTTTATCAATTGGACACAGGCTTTGTATATAAAGCCTCATAGTTCATCTTCACTGTTGGGATTCACTGTTCATGTTTGTACTAAAACCGTGGCCCATTTATGTTGTATGCTCCAAATAAGTGGACTCTCTTGGGAGCAAAGAACATTGTTAATTCTGACATGCATAATGCTGTGTCCTAAATGGATGCCATGACTTCTTGGCAAGTGGGAGGTACTACAGCAGAGCAGGTTTTGAAGGATTCAGGGTATCAACATTCACAACTTAGAAATGAGCTCTACATTGTGCAAATTTATAAAGGAACATTGAGCAATACTTTTATGGAGAGTGGAAGGTGAGGCAGAATATTTCAAGATTTTAGTGACCTTAAAGAATGTTAGCTATTTGGGAAAAGTTTTCGAGCAGTAAATTGGAATTGCTGAGCTTTTCATGTAATCCATGGCTTGTATTTCGAAATGATAAAGCTGAAAAATGGACATCTGGGCCCCGATGTTTATTGTATAACTGTTACAAATAGGATCTCTGCATTTGGTTAAAGGGGGGTGGGGTGTGTTGGATGAGGGGGAGGTGGGTGAATAACTTTTCTAATTAGCAAAACCTGGAACAAAAGTATTAAGTTACCTTAAAGAATGTTAGCTATTTAGGGAGGAATTTTTGTGTGGATGGCCAGAAAAGCAAGGCCATCAAACCCAGCAACAAATCCACAAGATTCTGTTGTCTGTGTGCTTTAAGGACTAATGTTTAGACTTTGAACATCAGAGGGTCATTTTGATTGTGGATCACAAGTATGTTCCAGATGAATCATTATTCTGAAGTTAAATCAACAATGCTACTGATTTAGAAAATCAGTGTCAATCCTAATCTTTAAACTGTTTATGATCTTGAGTTCTGACTCTCCGTTAAATCCTCACAGATTAGGAATGGTACTGAACTTGTGTATATTCCAGGCAAAAAAAATAGCACTTCTCGTAATGCAAAATTCACTTAAAATACTTAACTCTTGAAGGTGCTTCAGCCAGTCCACTGCAAAAATATCACCAGTAATGACATTAGAGATTTAATGAAGTAGAATTTTCAACTGAACAGTAAAATTACATGCAGCCTGAAAGCCTTTTTTGGAGAACTGTGAAGCAAGGCCTTTGTTTTATGTCCTGCAACAAAACCTTCAAACAGAGGGACAAGTTGATGGCCTGTTACATGAAATCTACTGACCTGCAGCTCATCTAAGCACCCATGGAAAAGGTGCAATTGCCAGAATCGCCCTGAGACCAGTGTCCTGAAATGCATTAAATTATTCTTCTGTCATTCAGTGCTATGCCATCAGTATTTCTTGTCCTATATAATACTGTGGTTTAAGAATAATCAATACATGACTTTCCTCTGAATTTTATTAAAATGTGGTTATCTTCCCACTTCAGTCAAATTATTGATTTAGTTTACATGCAACTCAGGTAATACAATTGTTAGTGTCTTGCATTCTTGAAACTGGCTTGGCCAAAGCTATTTGAATGACTATCCAACTAACCATCACCAGATCAGGAACCAAAAGTCAAATGGCTATGCATTCCCCTTGGAACTCTACAATGAAAATTTTATAAAATTATCTATCTGACATGACATTTTGCTTGGCAAGAATTTAGAACATAGCACAGTACAGGCCCTTTGGTGCTGACCTATATAAACCTACTCTATGATCAATCTAACCCTTCCCTATCTAAGAGCCTTTTTAATTTCCCTATTGTATCAGCCTCTACCACCACCCCTAGCAGTGCATTCCAGGTACCCACCACTCTTTGTTTGTGTGTGTACACACACACACACACACACACACACACACACACACACACACACACACACACACACACACACAAATAACAAAAAAATACCTCTGACATCTCCCCTAAACTTTCCTCCTCTGACCTTAAACTGATGTTCTCTGGTATTGGCCATTGCCACACTGGGGAAAAGTTGCTGGCTGTCCATTCTATCAATGCCCCTTGTACTCTTGTACACCTCTATCAAGTCATCTCTCACCCTGCGACAGTCCAAAGAGAAAAGCCCTAGCTTGCTCAACCTTCCCTCATAAGACACGTTCTCTAATCCAGGCAGCATTCTAGTGAATCTCCTCTGCACCTTCTCTAAAGCTTCCACATCCTTCCTATAATGAGGTGACCAGAACTGAACACAGTACCCTAAATGTGGTCTAACCAGAGTTTTATAGAGCTGCAACATTACCTCGCAGCTCTTGAACTCAATCCCCTGACTAATGAAGGCCAGCACACCATACGCCGTCTTAACCACTTGATCAACTTGCATGACGGATTTGAGATATCTGTGGTCTTGGACCCCAAGATCCCTCTGTTCCTCCATATTGCTAAGAATCCTGCTATTAACCTTGTACCCTGCCTTCAAGTTTGATCTTCCAAAGTGTATCACTTCACACTTGTCCAGATTGCACTCCATCTGCCGCTTCTCTGCCCAACTCTGTCTCCTGTCTATATCCCATTGTAACCTACGGCAACCTTCTACACTATCCACAATGCCTCCAACCTTCGTGTTATCCGCAAACTTGCCAACCCATCCCTCCACTTCCTCATCCAAGTCATTTATAAAAGTCACAAAAGTTGTAGGGGTCACAGAACAGATCCTTGCAGAACACCACTAGTCACTGACCACCAGGCAGAATACTCTGCATCTACTACCACCCTTTTCCTTCTGTGGGCAAGTCAATTCCGAATCCACACAGCCAAGTCTTCAGGGATCTCATGACTTTCTGGATGAGCCTACCATGGGGAACCTTTTCAAACGCTTTACTAAAGTACACACACACCACATCCACTGCTCTACCTTCATCTATTTGTTTTGTCACCTCCTCAAAATCCAGTTAGGTTCATGAGGCATGACCTGCCCCTCACAAAGCCATGCTGACTATCCCAAATAAGATTATGCTTCTCCAAATGCTCGTAAATCCTGTCCCTAAGAATCCTCTCCAAAAGCTTACCCACCACTGACGTAAGACTCACTGGTCTATAATTCCCAGGATTATCCCTATTACCATTCTTGAACAATGGAACAACATTTGCCATCCTCCAATCTTCTGGTACCACTCCTGTGGCCAGGGAAGACCTGTTCCTCTAGTAATCTGGGGTATATCCTGTCTGGCCTGGGGATTTATCTATCTTAATGTTTGTCAGAAGCTCCAACACTGCCTCTTTCTTAACCTCAACATGCTCCAGCACATTACCCTGTTCTACGCTGACCTCACATTTGTCAAAGTCTCTTACCCTGGTGAACACTGAAGCAAAATTTTCATTAAGGACTTCCCTTACCTCCTCTGCTGCCAGGCACATGTTTTCCCCCTTTATGGGACCTTTTTTTTTACCCAGAGAGTGGTTGGGGCATGGAATGTGCTGCCTGGGGCAATGGTGGAGGCAGGTACATTGGTCAAATTCAAGAGATTACTAAATAAGCACATGGAGGAATTTAAAATAGAGGGATATGTGGGAGGAACGGGTTAGATAATCTTAGGCGAGGTTTAAAGGTCGGCACAACATTGTGTGCCGAAGGGCCTGTATTGTGCTGTACTGTTCTATGTTCTTTATCCCTGAGCAGTTCTACCTAACCCAAGTCATTCTCCTGTTCTTCGTGTACATGTAGAACACCTTGGGGTTTTCCTTAATCCTACTTGCCAAGGCCTTCTTATGTCCCCTTCTAGCTCTCCTAAGTCCCTTCTTAAGTTCCTTCCTGGCTACCTTGTAATTCTCAAGAGCCCTGCCTGATTTTTGCTTCCTAAACCTTAAATATGCTTAATTTTTCCTCTTGACTAAATATTTCACCTCTCTTGTCAACCATGGTTCCTTTACCCTGCCATCCTTTCCCTGACTCAGTGGGACAAACCTATCCAGAACCCCATGCAAGAATTCCCTAGACAGCCTGCACAGCATTTCTGCTGTGCATTTCCCTGAGAGCATCTGTTCCCAATTTACGCTCCCAGTTCCTGCCGAAGACCATGTAATTAGCCCTCCCCCAATTAAAAACTTTCCCATATTGTCTGTTCCTGTCCTTGTCCATGGCTATGCTAAAGGTCAGGGAGTTGTCGTCACTATCTCTGAAATGCTCACCCACTGAGAGGTCTGTCACCTGACTAGGTTCATTACCTACTAGATCCAGTATGGCCTGTCCACGTACTGTGTCAGGAATCCTTCCTGTACACACCTAACACATTCTGCCCCATCTAAACCTTTTGCACTAAGGAGCTGCCAGTCGATATTAGAGAAGTTGAAGTCACCCATGACAACAACCCTGTTAATTTTGCACCTTTCTCCTCAGAGTCTCGGTTGCTATTCAGGGGCCTATAGAATACTCCCAATAGAGTGATTGCTCCCTTTGTGTTTCTGACTTCCACCCACACTGATTCAGTAGATGATTCCTCCATGATGCTCTCCCTTTCTGCAGCTGTGATACTTTCCCTGATTAGCAATGCCACTCTTACCCCACTGTCCCCTTTACCTCCCTCCCTATCCCTTTTGAAACATCTAAACCCCAGGACATCAAGCAGCCACTTCTGCCCCTGTGACAGCCAAGACTCTGTAATTGCCACAACGTCGTAATTCCACGTGCTGATCCATGCTCTAAGTTCATCACCTTTATTCTTGATACTTCTTGCATTAAACACATTTCAACCCATCCAACTGACTGCATTTATACTCTACCCATTGCCTATCCTTCTTCACTGTCTCTCTGCAAATTGCATTTGCCTTTACACCAACTGCTCCATCATTTGACCTAAGACTCTGGTTCCCATCCCCCTGCCAACCTCGTTTAAACCCTCCCCAACAGCTCTAGCAAACCTGCCTGCAAGGACGTTGGTCCCTCTCGAGTTCAGGTGTAACCCGTCCCAGCTCAATTTAGCTGCCACAGCAATATTCTGTCCATTATGATAAATTATTTCTGATGAACATTTCTAGTCAATGAAACCTTACCAGGAATTGCACACCCATATTGCCACTTAACTGTGATCATAGCAACTAACTTAGTGATCCTCTATGCGTTCTATATCCACTACAGATTGCATTTCAGTTATTTTGTATGTTGCGGTATACATCATGAAAGCAGTCATAAGTGCATATTATACACTTCATTGATTTTTTTTATTGGGTGATGTATTCCATTTTGGCAAAGCTTGGAAGTTTAAGCAATGAGAATGATAGCAATAGACTTTCAGCAGACACAGGGTACTAGATTAGTAGTCATTTGGCACGTAAAATGTAATGCAGCAATGATACATTTTGGCAGGAAGAACGTAATCAGAGGTGTATAGTGCAAAGGTAGGGTGATTCTTGAACCTTTATAGAACATCAATTATACCATGACTAGGTACTTGCATCTAATTCTGATTACTACACTTTAGGAAGGATGCAAAGGTCCAAGAGAAGGTGCAGAACATACTCACTAAAATGGTTCCTTGACTGAGGGATTTCAGTTATGAAGACCAATTTGAGAACTGGAGGTAGTTCTATTTGATGGGAGAGGCCAAAGAAATTTTGCATTGTCTACATGGCTTAATGGGCCAAATGACTGCCTTCTAGTTTAGTCCACTTGTGTGTGCTGCTAAAGCTGAGGTTATTACAGACTTGAAGGTTCTAGTTAATTACACTAATCTACTTGTCTGTTATGCTATGGACTCTACCAAAATGTATACGTGACTTTGTAATGGTTTCAAAAGGTACTTTCTCTCTCTTGCAGTGCCCTTAAAGACAGTCGCTTTCCCCCAATGACAAGGGAAGAGTTACCGCGACTTTTTTGCTCGGTGTCTCTTCTTACCAATTTTGAAGATGTTGGGGATTACTTAGATTGGGAGGCAAGTAATTTTTATTAAATATTTCCTGTAAAATCTGACTCTTTTGAACAATTTGTAGTCTTGTTAATTTAGAATTGCATTCTCCTGAGGTTGTGGCAGCAATTTCAATAATTGGTTCCCTTAACCGGTACAATGAAAATTTGGGGGTTTTGGTAAATTGAAGCCACTGTAGCCCACCTGGGCAGGGTGGGCGATGGTGGGAGATAGGGGTCTGGTCATGTTACATGGTGGGAGAGTTTCATTCTGAGTGTTTAACATGTCATGTGTCCTCCTTGTGTGCATTACACAGTATTTCACCTAAGATCTCTAGTGTTTTTTGTTTGGTGAGCAGTAATGGCATACTCCAGAGTGCAGTAGATTTTTTTATAGCCTCGTTTAAGTGCCTTGCTCTCAAATAGCCCCTTTTGCTATCTCAGCTTTGCATTTTGATCTCTAAATATCACAAGTTTGAAAAGTATGCTCTGAATATTAGAGGAGCCAGCCTGCACCATGTGACTTTTCCATCTTTTTATTGGATCATAGCTGAAATATGCCTCCACCTTTTTAAGCTACTTTTTCCTCCGTGTCTCTTTATTCCTTACCTAATAATTTATCAAATCTTGCTCTTGTAATTTTTGACCCAGGTTGGGGAGGGGGATGTAGTGGAGAACCTCCTACCTGGTTTCAGTCTGGACTTGCCTAGCTCTAATTTTAAAATTAACGAAACTTGATCAAGTTGTAGTATTATTTAAGTAGTAATAATTAGCAAACCTCATGTTCAAAATAAATTTGGTTTTGTTAGTAGTTTTAATGTAGGAAAATGTCCAAACTGCTGTCATCCTTCTCGAAAGACTAGGGTTTGACACCTTCCTTGCAAGTTACCACATCCATATGCAACATTCCTTCTCAAAAGTCCTTAAATGTGTAGTAACCTATTAAATTTGTGCCCACCTTAGCTAGGATTCCTTTGAATCTCTCCATTCAGATATCCAACCCTGTCACAGTACTGTGATGGCTCTGATCAAAGTCGCTAATGACATCATATGTGATTGTAATGCAGGTAATCTATTTCTCCTCAATCTTCTAAATGTGTCTGCATATTTTAACATGATTGACCCACAGACCTTGTTCGAAATGATACCTGGTTTGATTCTTAACTGTCCAGTTATAGCCAGCGAATTGTCAGCAAGGACTACTGTGCCAGTTGTATTACCTTGGCCAAGTATAGATCCTCAAGAAGCCATCCTTGTTTCTCATCTATTTACTATCCCTTGGTAATATCAAAACATTGTGTCATTTTTCACACAAACATTGATGCCACCCAGCTGCCCCTCAATTTCTTCTCTTGACCCCACTACTGTCTCTAAAATGTCAGATTGTTTGTTTGGTGTATTTGCTCACAGCTGAATATTATAAAGTACAAAATTGTCTTGGGTCCCAATTGCAAATTGTTCCCTAACCACTATCTGCATCCCTCTTCATTGTAAGTGTCCCAAAACTAAACTAAATCATTAGCAACCTTGGAGTAATATTTGACTCCAAGAAGATAACTGAACTGGTGGTTAGCTTTGGACTGTCATCAGTAAAATCATCTCAGTTCTGTCCTTGCCTCGGTTTATCTCTTGCTGAAGCCCTCAACTGTGACATGAGCGAAACTGAGTTGGATTTTGCTCATAGTCCATGCCAGCCTGCACTTAGCTGGGTTGGACGCAGAGCAGAAATGGAGCTGAACCACCACTGATGGGAGGTGTCTAACAATGTATGGCTTGGTCTGAGCAGCAACTAGGCCCTGGTTAGTATACTGATAGGACCCTGTCCTTCGAATGTCTGATAG
This sequence comes from Pristis pectinata, assembly GCF_009764475.1. NCBI lineage: Eukaryota > Metazoa > Chordata > Chondrichthyes > Rhinopristiformes > Pristidae > Pristis > Pristis pectinata. Next base: position 85,655,634 of record NC_067412.1, read on the forward strand.
GAGGCAATGCTGGTATCAGAGCTTTGCCTCCTGCCAAATCAATTAAGACCTTGTAACAGATAACAGACATCTTTGATTTTGCAGCACTAAGTTTTCAAATTTAAGAAAAAACACTATTAAAACATGTAAAAAAAAATTAAAACACCAAAATTATTTTTTGAAATAGCATTTTTCCTTGTCTGAAGTCTGAGAATTATTGTAAAAGTGAATAGAAATTCTAATCCTGTACCACGTGGAGTCCAGAAATGGAATGGAGTGACCAAAACACTAGCATCAGTCACTCCCCACGTCTTAGATTTAGTGGGTCTGCAAAAGTCCAGCATTTAGTTTAGAGCAGTTGAACTTTGGCATTTCCTTTCAGTCTACTGACTGCAGCCAGTGTGATTTGGCCTATTATCTCTGGATGACTGTTTTGATATACTCTGTTCTCTTGTTCTACTGTACCTCAACTTACAATCATCTAATACTCTGGCCATATCCTAACTTGAAACAAAACCCATTTATCTAGTACCTCTGTGTTTGTTGAGCTCTATCTTAGTAATGTTCTCCACTCTTGAAACCCTTCAAGATATCTCTGCTGCTCTAATTTTCTCTGAATAATTATTCTTTAATTTAATCATTCTGCTTTGGCAATCATGCCTTCATCTGTCAAAGTTCTAAACTTGGGAATTCCTCCTACCTCTCTGTTCTTTCTTCTAAACAATTCCTTCCAGTCTGGTTTAACCATTTTTTATCTGACCTAATACATCATGGCTCAATATTAATAATTGTTTATTAACTACAGCCCCCATGCAACACCATGAAATGTTTTCCTTTATTATGAATAAAAGTTGTTGCTTGAGGATTGTTAAATGGACAAAAAAATTATAAAAACAAAATGTTAGAAAAGGTGTCTGAAAGTTTACTGTTAAATTCTTCAGAAGAGAAATGGGGCTGGAAGAAATTAGTGATTATAGAACATAGAACAGTACAGCACAGTACGGGTCCTTCGGCCAACGATGTTGTGCCAACCTATCCTTATCCCCATTCAATCTATCTCCCTCTCTACTTCACCTCCCATAACCCTCTATTTTTCTTTCGTCTAAGTGCCTATCTAATAGTCTCTTAAATGACCCTATCGTACTAGCCCTAACACCAACCCTGGCAGTGCATTCCAGGCACCCACCACTCTTGTGGGGGGTGGGGGTGGGGGGGGGAGGCGGAAGAGAAAGAAAACCTATCTCTGACATCTCCCCAAACTTTCCTCCACACACCTTAAATGGGTGACCTTTGGTATTGGCCATTGTCACCCTGGGGGAAAAAGTGCTGGCTGTCCACTGTATCTATGCCTCTCATAACCTTATATACCTCTATCAAGCCTCCTCTCATTCTCCATTACTCCAAAGAAAAAACCCTAACTCCCTCAACCTCTCCTCATAAGACATACTCTCCAACCCAGGTAGCATCCTTGTAAATCTCCTCTGCATCTTCTCCAAAGCTTCCACATCCTTCCTATAACGTGACCAAAACTGAACACAATATTCCAAATGTGGTCTAATCAGAGTTTTATAGAGCTGCAACATTACCTCTCGGCTCTTAACTCAATCCCCCGGCTAATGAAGGCCAGCACACCACACGCCTTCTTAACCGCCCTATCCATTTATGCGGCAACTTTGAGGGATCTATGTACTTGGGCCCAAAGATCTCTCTGTTCCTCTACACTGCTAAGAACCCTGCCATTAACCATGTACTCTGCCTTCAAGTTCGTTCTTCCAAAGTGTATCACTTCAAACTTCTCCAGATTGAACTCCATCTGCCACTTCTCCACCCAACTCTGCATCCTGTCTAAATCCTGTTGCAATCTACGACAACCACCTTCACTGTCTACTACACCACCAACCTTCGTGTCATCTACAAACTTACCAGCCCATCCTTCCACTTCCTCATCCAAGTCATTTATAAAAATCACAAAGAGCAGGGGTCCCAGAACAGATCCCTGTGGAACACCACTACTCACCAACCTCCATGTCAAATACTCCCCTCTACAACCACCCTCTGCCTTCTGTGAGCAAGCCAATTTCAAATCCACACAGCCAATTTTCCATGGATCCCATACCTCCTGACTTTCTGAATGAGCATACCATGGGGAACCTTGTCAAACACCTTGCTAAAATCCTTTAATACTACATCCACCACACTACCTTCATCGATTTATCTTGTCACTGCCTCAAAAAAACTCCATTAGGCTTGTGAGGCATGACCTACCCTTCACAATGCCTTGTTAACTCTCAAGACTATGCTTCTCCAAATGCTCATAAATTCTGTCCTTAAGAATCCTCTCCAATGGTTTGCCTACCACTGATGTAAGACTCACTAGTCTACAATCCTCATAATTACCTCTTTTCACCTTTCTTGAACAATGGAACAACGTTTGCCATCTTCCAATCCTCCGGTACCATTCGTGGCCAGGGAGGACTCAGATCACCGTTAAGCTCCAGCAGTCTCTTCCCTCACTTCTCATAGTTACCTGGGGTATATCCTGTCCGACCCCGGGGACCTATCTATCCTAATGCTTTTTAGTAGCTCCAACACTGCTTCTTTGTTAACCTTGACGTACTGCAACACATTTGCCTGTGCCTGTACTATGCTAACCTCTCGTTCATCTAAGTCCCTCTCCCTAGTGAACACTGAAGCAAAATATTCATTTAGAACCTCCCCTACCTCCTTTGCCTACAGACACATTTTTCACCCTTATCCCTGTGCAGTCCTGCCCTCACCCTAGTCATCCTCGTGTTCCTCACATACGTGTAGAGCGCCTTTAGGGTTTTCCTTAACCCTATTTGCCAAGGCCTTCTCATGTCCCCTTCTAGCTCTCCTATGTCCCTTCTTAAGCTCCTTCTCTTCACTCTCAAGAGCCCTGTCTGCTTTTTGCTTCCTAAACCTTAAATATGCTTCCTCCTTCCTCTTGACTAAACCTTCCACCTCTCTTGTTAACCATGGTTCCTTCACCCTACCATTTTTTCCTTGTCTCAGCTGACAAACCTGTCCAGAACCCCATGTAAGTGGTTCTGATATGATGAAGCAGGAATAGATTTATATACAAGATCTTTGAATTTAATGTACAATGGGAAAGTCAGCTCAAGGTAGGTGATTAACTAGTGTGACAGTGCAAGATGGAATCTGTGCTGGAAAAGTAGGGCAACTTCAGGTTTAAAGGGTGGACCATGAGAAAATAGAAATGAATTAGGAGATGATAGAATCTAGAGGTGAAAATAGATTAGAGGAATATTACATTGTGAAGATGTTATGGTGGTCTTAGTGTTAAAATTCCGATCAAGGTTGAACAGAAGTCCAAGGTTGGACTAAGGATGGAAGTTACTGGCAATTAAGCAAGCAAGAGCCAGAATTAATAGCTCAACACTTCCCACTTCGCGTTGTAAAAATTGTCCCTTGCCTGGAGATGATGCTGCTGATCGGATATGGAAGGTGGTAAAGTCTTGAGAAGCAAGAAAAACAAATGCTGAAGGTTAGTAGACAACTATTAGATTGGTACCAAATGTAAGGGCAATCATATCAAATTAAACTAAGTTAGGGGTGAGAGTTGGGGCATTTTGGTCGATACAGTTTAATATAGAGGATTAAGTTTCCTTTTCAGACAAAAAGAATGCCGATTTAAAGAAAAGTGTTGAAGAAAGTAGAGGAACAGATACTTGATGATAAATTCATAATTTCTTGAAAATACCTTTGTAGGTAGCAATCATAAAGGCAAGTCATATTCCGTTAAAATGGGATATACAATACAAAAGCAGCAACTCCAGCTTGTTGCAAAATTTTGCACCCTGTCCCACATCTGACCCATCTTCCTTTGTTACCAACCTTCCTATAACTTTAAAAGCCTCTTATCCTTTGCTTCACTCCATACTGCTTTTGTCTTCTTAGCCCCGAGTCTCAAAGCAACGTCTATCCATCAGCTGTGGTCTATTGCATTTTCACTCCTCCCTCAAATCCTACTGTGATATCAGTATGTTAATCATAGAGTTGTATTGCACAGAAACGGGCCCTTCATCTTACCATGTCCATGCTCTTTGCCCATCTACATTAATTGCATTTGCCCACATTAGATCCATATCCTTCTGTGCTTCGTTTATTCTATACTTTGCTCTCTGTCTCAATGTCTCTTAAATGTAGCGATTGTATCTGATTCCACTAACCCCATTTTTAGGCTTTTATGCTTTTTGCATCTTGGAATTCTAATTGATTCTTTTATTTTGCTGCTTTTGTCTAATTCCCTCGTGCTCTTTTACCACATTTATAGTCACAAGCCATAAACTTTCATCTGTTGTTTCTCTCTCCATAGATAATTCCTGATCTGCTGAGTATCCCCCAAAATTCCTGTTTTAATTTCACCTTTCAACTTCTTGTGCATAGAACATAGAACAGTACAGCACAATACAGGCCATTCAGCCCACAATGTTGTGCCGACCTTTAAACCTTGCCTAAGACTATCTAACCCCTTCCTCCCACATATCCCTCTATTTTAAATTCCTCCATATGCCTATCTAGTAATCTCTTGAATTTGACCAATGTACCTGCCTCCACTACCACCCCAGGCAGCGCATTCCGTGCCCCAACCACTCTGGGTAAAAAAAAACCTTCCTCTGATATCTCCCTTGAACTTCCCACCCATTACTTTAAAGCCATGCCCTCTTGTATTCTGCAGAACCCATTGCTACTCTATTTAAAGAATTGAAAGACCTTATTGCATTCAAATTGCTACGTAAATATAACCTGATCTTTAACAGTTTAATGTAATTGTGCTTCTTTCAATTTGAAATGAAATAACAATCGCATTCTGCTTGCATGCAACATCAACATACAAATGAAATGATCTCTGTGAATGCTATTATAAAAAGTGAATAAAATTTTATCATATCCTTTTAGGATTCAAGTGAATTGTAAGCAAAAATAACTAAGCTTTGTTTGATGTCTGAATCTAAGCCAGCAAGGGTAGGCATGGTAGTGTAGTGGTTAGCGTAATGCTATTACAGCACGAGCGACCCAGGTTCAATTCCAGCCGCTGTCTGTAAGGAGTTTGTACGATCTCCCCATGACTGTATGGATTTCCTCCGGTTTCCTCCCACATTCCTAAGACGTACGGGTTAGGAAGTTGTGGGCATGCTATGTTGGTGCCGGAAGTGTGGCAACACTTGCAGGCTGCCCCCAGAACACTCAACATGCAGTGAAATGCATCTTTTGCGTATCGATGTACATGTGACTAATAAAGAAATCTTAAACGTGCATGGTGGTCTTCTCTAGCCTAATTTCTGTAACACATTTTATCAGTTATAAATTCTGATGACAAGATGTTTCCATTTTTAAGTGACCTGATGCTCCTATGCCTATTTAAAAAAAAATTGCATTCAAAGGTAACATCTTGCCATGGTTTACTTAATAGCTCTTTCTTGTATAAAGAAGCCAATTTCTGTCAATGGAATGTTTTTTTTCCAGTAGTGTTCATTAGAGAATTTGACAAGACCAGTAAACTACATTGGAGTTTCTGTAACCTTTAACTGCTATAGGCTGCATATTAGCTAGTATTACATTCCCCTTAATGGTGAGCAGACATTACTGGATGTTACTTTTTTAACTGCTAAGTGAAGACTGTGCTCTTTTTTTTTCATCTCCATTCAATCAGCTCATGGTTGTAGTAAAGTATTAGTGCTGCTTAATTCAGTTTATCACTATTTTGCCAACCATGGCTCTTTTGCTGTGCTTTCTGCACCATTTCCAATTCCCTGCTTTTTCTCACTCTTTGGGATATCCTTCAAATTATTATTGTATTTTCTCTATCAGAATTTTGTCTTGCCTTTATTTAATTTTTGAATCTCCTTCCCTGGTATACTGATTGCTCTTGGGTTGAGATTGGGCTATAATTTTTTCGAGTGAGAAAGTAAACCTGAGAGAAAGTAAACAGTACCATGGGGAAGATTAAGTACTAAAGCCTCAGTTTAATTTTTACATACCTCATATTCTAATAAAGCTGCCGATTTCTTCCAGGTGGGTGTACATGGCATTAGAATAGAATTCATCAATGAAAAAGGATCAAAACGCACCGCCACATACCTGCCGGAGGTTGCGAAGGAGCAAGGTCAATGTTGCACTTTATGTACACTCTAACACAGATTTCCCTCTTTCCCAAGTTTAAAATAATTATTCCTTAGTAGCTGCTTTTCTGCATTTAACCAAACTATTGTACTCAATATACTTATTTTAAGAATGCGATTGGGTTGCAACCTGTGACCTGATGCTCCTATATGCCTATTTAAAAAAAAATTGCATTCAAAGGTAACATCTTGCCATGGTTTACTTAATAGCTCTTTCTTGTACTTTATTGCAGGTTGGGACCATATTCAAACTATAGATTCCTTGTTACGAAAGGGTGGCTACAAAGCTCCTATCTCTAATGACTTCAGGAAGACCATTAAACTGACCAGGTAAATGTATACCTTCATTTAGATGCATCTGTTTTTAAATATGCAACTCAACATTGTAAGTTTACTAACTGCATAACAATTATAATATACTAGAAATTCATCAACTTTAAATATTCATTTACTACTTGTGTACTGAATTAGTCAATTTAGATTATAAATTAAACAATTCCAAATCTGGTAGCATTTGACTCTCTTCACTTGGTCTATATCTGAGTTCTCCCATCTCTCACCATTTATTTAATACTTTCCTTCCAAAATGAACATTATGTAGTCTGTTGAACAACATGCAAATCTGCCTTTACAAATCCCCTACTCTAGTAATATGTGGGTAAAGTGTACTTCTAGATTAGAGATTTATTATTATTATTTACATAAGATGGAGACACGAGCATCCTATGTAAAACTTGGGATATTCCTCAAATTTCAATGTCTAGATGTCCAATTTTGTTATGACAATAATACTTCTAAGGCATCTTTATGCTCTAGACAGCATGATTGTGTTAAATAAAAACACTCAAGTTGCTTTTGCATTTTCTTCCATTAAATTCTTGTTAAATTGGGTCATCTCTTGTGAATGGCTGAAGATTTGGCATGTGGGACATAATGCGGAAAATGTGAAATTGTTCATTGTGGAAGGGAAAAATAGAGAACCAATGTCCAAATGTTGAGAGATGGCAAAATGAGACGCAGAGAGTCCTGGATGCCCTGGTACGTGGTTCGCAAAAGGTTAATATTACAAATACAGCAAGTAATTAAGTTATCGTTTATGGCAAGGGGAATTGAATTCAAAAATAGAAATGTTATGCTGCATTTATGTAGGACACTGGTGAGACCGTACTGTCTGTAGTATTGGTCTTATTTAAGGAATGATAGAAAGTAATTGGAAACAGTTCAGTGAAGATTTACTTCATTGATACCTGGCGTACACATATTGTCTTATGATGAAGGATTAAACAGGCTAGGCTTGAGAGTGAGAGGCTTTTTGTTTCATAACATCCTAAGAAGTCTTTACAAGGTGGCTGTGGAGAGGATAGGTCCTCATGGGAGAATTTAAAGCTAAAGTTTCAGCTTAAAAATAAGAGATTCACTCACATAAATCAAATGAGAACTATTTTCTTTGACATGAATCTTTGGAACTCTAGTCCTCAAATGGTGGTGGAAGCTGAGTTTTTGTAAATTTTTAAGGCAGCTATATGTAGCACTTTAGGAAACGATTGGTGCTTGAGAAAATATCCCATAAAGGAGTACTTTTATTAATCTGAGCTCATTGTAACTGGTGATGGTAGGGAATTCAGTGGTGACTGGGAGATAGGTATATTCTATATTTTTAAAGAGACTTTCCTGAAGATGAAGCTGTACCTCACAAGATTTTGAAGTGAGGTTACAGTCGGTGCATATTGGAGAGCTGCAATAAGGGAATTGAATTTCTCATTGGATACCCACAAAAGTGACTTTTAATTGTTTAGAAAATAGGTTTCATGTAGTATATAACGTCTGCTGCAAAACAAAGTGCTTGGTAATGATTTGCACACTCTATGCAACTTCTGCTCTCCAGACATTGATCTTGGATTGTTTGTCACATTCAATGTAGTATTCCCTTTTTTTGTTGTTGTAGATTGGAAGTTTGCTTCATATTAGCATAGAAACATTAAGATCATAAAAAACTTATTAGAACAACTCTGTACCAATGGATAAAAGTGGACAGGTTGCTGTTCCCTATTCCTCTTTCAAAACACAATGTTGTAAAGTGTGCTGAAAGGTTAAGAACTGCAAAAAGATGTCTCTACAGAAATGGAAATGGAGACTGACTGTAGGCAGTTTAATCCTTATTTTTAAGCATAATTTCATGCAGGCAAAGTTTTGGTAACCAGTGAAGTTTAGTCATTTGGGAATCTTGACATACATTCTCTGTAATTAGCCAGTCGAAACACTGGCCAAAAAAATTAAACTGAAAGTTGGCATAATCTACTCGATGAAGACCAACACCCCTCTTCATCTGATGGTTTGCACGAGTCTCTTTATTTTACCATACTATCTTAATGTATGGCCTGAGAGGTAGCTGACTCGGTTGTACATGTAGCTTCATTTCAAATTATTCTGCTAAATTTGGCAGTTCATTCTAAGATTTGAGCAATCTGTAGCTCTGAGCATCATTTGGCTGGATTAATTTTAGAGCGGTTAATCTGGATTTTAAACTTCCAGCAGAGAATTTTACAGGTAGATACTTTTATTGAGCTAATTGGAGATGTTAAAACAGAAATCCTGATTAATTCAAAAGGTTTTCTTAAAGGCTCCCAACATGGTCCAAGCATAGATGCATTTATGGTAGATTTACAATAATCCATAAATAAAGGATTTGGGTGGAGCGGAGTGACACCAATGATGAATGTTCTTTAATCCCCACCACTGTTTTATCATGAATTCTTATGAGTTGGTATTCCATATCAATGTTTCCTCAGCTGTACAAATTGTATTCAATTTTGCAATCCCAAGTTCTTCATTAACTATTCTTTGGCACAGTTCCTCATCCAGTTATTTTTATATACTATATATGGTACATGATTACTCCTGGTTGTTCTGAATGCTTCTCCATATCCACTGGAAGAATGCTAAAAATTATTTGCATTTAAAGTTGTGTTCATTTTCAGAAACTCAGCTCAGAGGAGGGTGTCATGTCTGTTCTGCTCCAGCAAATCTGGAGGCCATTAACAAGGGTCTCATTTGTGGCTTTACGGTTTATGGTTTCTGTATATAAAATTCATAAGGCTTTCTATGTTTGAGATAGAAGTCAACATGATGTAGTCTGACCTTGATCTCCCACATTATTACTGTGCTATTGTATTTATCAATCTTGATGCTATACAACTTGCGTTCCAGCTTTAGTGGCTTTTGTTTCCTTATTTATCATCATCCACTGCTCTATAATATGCTGTAATATCACCTCCATCCTTGACCTTTGGCATTGTCCATCTGCTGTATATCTTCAAAAATATATAGTCTTTTCGGTAGCCTCATGAATAGCCCCTTTGAATAAGGATACCGCTCAAGCAATTGATTCTTTTGTTCATAACCCAAGAATACAATACAAACACTAAGGCTTGAAATGTAGATATAAAATGTACTTCATTCAGATTCTTTCACATTTATATTTTAACAAGTGTTTTGTATATTTGCTTGATGGCACCCTATTGTTCTTTCAGTTAATGGATATTTGCCACATGTACCACAATCCTTTAATGAGTTGATTTTAAATGAAGGCAGACTTCAAGTATGAAGATTAATTCTCACCATGCAATTCAAGGGATCACCTCATTCAGCAATTTTTTATGTTCTCCTTGAACATTGGAATACTTTGGATAATAGGTTGGGGTTGCATTGATGCTATTTTTGGATTAATACTGATATTTTAAACCCTATTTTCTAACTAATTAAAGCACCTTGGGTTTTGCTGCATTCATCATCTGAAGTATTTTCATCTGGTGCTGTACTTGGTCCCGACTCCTCAATATCAAAGTCAATGTGTTGGAGTGTTTTTCCAAAAAAGGTTGCTCCTGCATAAAAGCAAGTTTCACAATTGTGCTTGCATGTTCCAGTAAATAAAATATCACACCTTGGATTACTTAAAGAGAAATAAAAATTTGGAAATATTTTGGTTAAGCAGTATAGGTGAAGAGAAACAGATTTAAAGTTTCAGGTTGATTCTAAACTGAGGTTTGGAGCACAGTAATCAAAAGATTGAAACTGAAAGGCCCCCAGTAATTATAATAAGCTGTGCAATAAAAGAAATGACCTTGTTGTTGAAGTATGAACATAGTTTGCTTATTCTTGTTGACATAGCAGTAAATCCTTTGCCTTTTCTCAACAAACATGGTTTCTATGATTTGTGACTTAATTTGTGTTTTAAAACTTCTTTGTTTTTAGATCTTGAACTTGCAACATATAACTAATGTTAAATTTTACCTGCAGAGTTTCAGTTTGCATGAATATACAAGCTGTTTTTATTTTCAATTTTGCCAGTACCTCTTCTGTAATGCAGTTTCAGTTGACTATGTATGAATTTGAGAAAGGTAACTGGAAAGCCTGTTACCATATGGGTGCTACAGTATATTTCCACCATCCCAGATTTAAGCTTCTTCATTTGGTCTGAATAAAGCCAACGTCTCCAATTTCCATATAGAATCAGTTCTTAGCTTATTAACCGGATAAGTAGATAGGTGAGTGGTAGAAATTTTTTGCTGTTTTCTATCATCGCCATTTGATGCTGGGACAATTGTTAACTTTAATTAACCAGTCTCAAAAATAGAATAAAGGAAATTTATCATTGTTTTTGATCCACAACTCTCAATACCAATCTTGCTGGCAGGAGTTGCCAGTTCCCATCATTTGGACATTTAATCCACAGTAGTTATCGGACTTCTGAGTATGTGAGATGGAAGTCTGAGACATACCGAGTGACAGTGGTACCAAATTTATTGCTGTGCTCTGCCACTGGATGCCATATGGAATCCAATAGCAGAGTTCAGATTTGCTGAGATTTGGGCTTTGCATAGGAATTGAGCCTCCATTGATCGAATGGACAGTCAGAGACTTTTTCCCAGGGCGAAAATGGCTAACACGAGGGGGCATCATTTTAAGGTAATTGGAGGAAGGTATAAGGGGCACGTTAGAGGTCAGTTTTTTTTACACAGAGAGTGGTGGGTGCGTGGAACACACTGCCAGCAAATGTTGTGGGGCAGATGCACTAGGGACATTTAAGAGCCTCTTAGATAGCCACATGAATGGTAGAGAAATGGGAGGGAAGGGTTAGATAGATATTAGAGCAGGATAAAATGTCGGCATAACATTGTGGGCCGAAGGGCCTGTACTGTGCTGTAGTGTGCTATGTTCTATTGGTTTCAATGGAGAACAACTTCTCCATTGTTCTCCATTGAAACCAATAGAACATTGGTTCCACACATGAGAACAACTTCTCTGAGTTTGCTGACTAGACTTCTCCTAATGTTAAATACCTCTGGATTTCCCCTCATGAGGCTGAGAGGAATCTGGAGGAATAACTTTTTACATTGTGAGTAATGAGGATCAGGAATGCACTATGGAGGAAGTAGTGCCAGCAGATTCAATCATAGCAATCAAAAGGGAACTGGACACGCCCTTGAAAGATATTTGTAGGGTTGAGGAAGAGGATGGGTGAGTGAGTCTAGCTGAATTGTTTTTATGTTGAGCTGGCATGGGCTGAATGAGTGTCCTTCTGAATTAAACCTTTCTGTGATTTGAATTGGTTATTAATTATTGAAATAACGTCCAATTCTATTCTTCACTTTTTGCCACCACCCCTTCCGTTCCCACCCGCCATAGAACCATCCTAGCATTTTTTTTATTTCATTCTTTCATTGGTTTTTGCCCCCTGCTTCCAGTTATCTATATGTAATGTAAATAACAGTGACTAGAACACCAAGGAATTTGGCAACCCAGTAACCTCATGACTGATTATGTGCTTCTGCATTAGCCAACCACCCTTAGTTTCTGCTGGTTTAACCAACTCTCAGTCCACTTCAGAAGCCCACCAATCCCATTCCTTCCTGGCTTTTGGTCACAGTGACATGATTTCAGATGCTTTGCTGAAATCTGTCTGTTGTAAGTATTTTTTTAAACTTTTTTAAAAATGTTTAAACTTTTATTTCCATAATCAACATTAATTTTAAAAGTTTTTAAATTCTCTTAATGTCTGACCCAGCTCTGTCTCTTGCCCACAGCCGTCCATACGTTCTGGGACACAGGGCCTGGGCTGTATGCTGCTTGAGGCCTACTTGCCATCTGAACCTTGCCATTCAATTTTAAGGTGTGGAATGTCAGCTTGATTGCTTTCTGCTTCTGGGCTGTTTGACTGTGGTGGGCCTGCTCCAGCACAATATGGCTCGCTTTGTTATTTAGTTTTCATTCTTTGGGTATTTTCGATTCTATTGGTTTCCCAAAGGAGATGCTAAGGATATAATTTTACTTTGCCAAGTTCCATTTTACAAAGTACATCTTGGCAAGTATTTTTGTTTGACTTGGCTTGTTTATGAGGTGTTGCTTTCGTCCTTCCTGAAATTGTCTTTTTGTAATCCACCTAAAAAAAATTGAGATCTCTGCTCAGTGTTAAATTCTTTCTGAATATGTTCCTGTGAATCACCCTGAGTCATTTCACTACATTAAAGTTCAGCTATGCCTGATATTGTATAAATGGACTGTCCTCAGTGACAGCACCTTGGAAAGCAAGTTTCAATATTTTGAATTTTGAAGGGGAGAAAACTCTTGTTTTTGGATGTCAGACTTTCACCCTCCGCCATCAGATTTCTGAACAGTCCATGAACGCAAGAACACTACCTCGTTATTCCTCTTTTGCACTATTTATTTAGTTTTGTAACTTAATGTAATTTTTACGTCTTGCACCGTACTGCTGCCGCAAAGCAACAAATTTCACAACATATGTCAGTAATAATAAACCTGATTCTGATTCTAATTTAGTTTTTCAATGAACCAGATTTCTAGAAAGGAAGAGCATAGAGTCCAAGTGGAAAATATTGGGAATACTCCATTGGCTATATAAAGCAATTGTATATCCAATTAAGAAGTGCACTGGTAATGATCAAAGACCTATGATAGGCTATGTGATAATTACTGGACCATGCAATGATAAAATAAGTTCTGTATTAAACTGCAAAGCTATAGAAGATGGGAAGGAATAGGTGGTATTTTGGAAGGCTAATATGCTGGTCAGGAGTCAAATTGGTACATTGTTCTATTTTGTGAAAGGCTTTGGAAAACATAAGGATTAAGCAGAGTCGGTATGGACTTATGAAAGGAAAATTATGACTAATTTACTGGAGTTCTTCAAGGATGTGACCAGTAGAATAGACAAGGGAGAACCAGTGGATGTAATCAATTTGTATTTTCAGTAGGCTTTCAATAAGGTCTCACAAAGGAGTTGGGGGTAATATACTGACATGGATTGATAATTTGTTATCAGACAAAACAGACTAGGAGGAAACAGGTCTTCTTCAGCTGGCAGACACTATGGTCCCCAACCCAAGGAACTGCTTTCTTGACTAATCCATGTATTAAAAATGGTGAACGCTGCTGTGTTCCCTTCATTGCTTTACTGTATGTGCATACCAGCAATGTATCCACTACGCAGATGGAAATGGATCTGCCAGTTTGCATACTAGAGTTGTTTTGTTTTGAGACTTTACACATGGTAGGAGCAGGGGAATTAATGGATACAGTCCGCAAGACTTTAGGATAACAAAAAAAAATCTTAAGATTGGATGTGATTCATTTTGGTCCAAGATGGGGAGGAGAACTGGTTTTCCTTTTCTTAAACTTAACTGTACACTTCTTCCTTTTCCAATTCATGCACGCATGGTAAAACCATCCAACGTTTCCGACATTAGCGCAGGATAAGCGTTCTTTAACTTGAGACTCCTGATCCAATTCTGCTTCTATTTGGGCTATTTTAATTCAACAGTCTGATTACAGAATGGCATTGGTTTCAGGACAGTGTTTTCTGTTCATGTGTAGTTAAGTCCTAGTTCCACAAAAACGCCAGTGTAAGTTTTATTTTGAGTCTTGGAAGTTTTTCTCTACCACAGTAGATGACATATTTTAAAATGGATGCAGTGATTAAACATAGCTTGAAGTATTGTTCAAGTTCAAGGTTGTCATCAGACTTTCACATGCTGCCAACTTTGAATCTGATGGATTCTTATGCTATTCATAGTTATACAGTATGGCAATAGACACCTGAGCCCAACTCATCCGTGCTGACCAAGGTGTCTTCCTGAGCTTGTCCCATATGCTTGTGTTTGGTCCACATCCCACTAAACCTTTCCTATCCATGTACCTGTCCAAATTTCTTTTAAACATTGAGAATTGTACCCACCCCTACCACTTCATCTAGCAGCTCATTTAATATTCCCAGCACCCTTTGTGTGGGAAAACTTGCCTCTCAGGTCCCCTTTAAATCTTTCCTCTCTCACCTTAAACCTGTGCTGTCTACCTACCCTGGGAAAAAGACTGTGACAATCTATCTTATACTATAAGGTCACCCCTCGGCCTCCTCCTCTTCAGGGAAAACAGTCCCAGTAATAATTTTGTTCTTGGGACCTAGTACATGTCCTGCTTATATGTTGCATCCAAATGGGCTGCTCTTAATTTCTACCCAGGATTTCAGTGTTGACATTATAAACTAATGTGTCTGTAAATGCTGGAAGGTCACTGTAGGACATTTTATAGTATAGGATGTGGTAGCAATAGGGAGAGTGCAGAAGAGATTCACCAGGATGTTGCCTAGAATGGAGGGCTAGATTTACAGAAGGAGAGATTGGAAAGGCTGGGTTATTCTCACTGGAACATAGGAGACTGAGGGGGTGACTTTATAAAATTGAGGGGCACAGATAGGATAGATGGTCTTTTCTTCCCCCCAGGGCAGGGAAGTTTAACTAGACAGCACAGGTTTACAGTGACGGGGGAGAAATGTAAAAGAGATCTGGGGGGCAAGTTTTTCCACATCTGGAATGAGTTGCCCGAGGAGGTGGTGCAGGCAGATACACTTACGACATTTAAAAGGCATTTGAATAGGTACTTAGACAGGAATGGCAGAGAGCATTACAGGTCTGATGCAGACAAGTGGGATTAGTGTATATAGGCATCACAATTGGCATGAGAGAGGTGGGCCGAGACAGCCTGTTTTGGTGCTGTACAATTCTGAGAACTTTTAGGCTTTGACAGTATTATTTTGGTGGTTTGATGAAAATGCCTGTTGATTAAATTCATCAGGACGTTTCTACAAACCATTCTTTGTTCATTTGCATCAGTATCTTTTCAGTAAATAAATGCATATGCATGCAAAGAGTTATGGTCAACTAAATTTGGGTAGTCTTGAAAGCAAAATGTTGCAGATGCTGGGAAATGAATAAAGACCAAAACTCCTGGAAATTCAATAGATCAAGCAGCTACTGAGAGAGCAAATCAGACTTGACTTGAAATGTATTACCTTCATCAATGGTCCCTACACAGAGAGCAAACCTTTGGTAATGATAAATCTATTTATTTATACAGTAGTATTTAGCACTATTTAACCAGTATACACCATTTAAGGGTTTCCTTCCATCCTTTAGGCCACAGAGTGGTTGGTACTGCTCCGTACACTTCTCATGGAGTTGTATTGGAATGAAAGTCATATCCATTGTGCCTCTAAGTGAACAGAATCCATGTTGCAGTTTGGCGTGCAGCTCTTTGACCACTGGGATGAGAAGATTGAGCTGGGAACTGATGATGACTTGTGACAAACAGCAGGGAGAGCCCACTATAGTTACTATAGTTGGACTTGTCTCCTTGAAGATGGCCATAATTAGGGGATCTGAGTTCCCCTAACATTCTCCTCTTCCCAGATGTGTGGGATAAGATTGAAATACCTCACAGGAAATTGTAGAACTTCCATGCATTCCCAAGGCCATTTTTTTTTTCGGTGACGTATAGCCTTCTGACAACTTGTCAATCGGGAATGGTAGAAAATCTGGAAAAGATAGTTTGCTATGGAATGAGCCAAGGGCCCTCATCAAGGATAAGTCATGATTGAGGAGCTCTTTGAAGTGTTTCTTTCAGTAGATGCTGACAGGCTCTGTCTACTTCCATTCTTGGCTGTCAATTGGCTGCTTGGGCCATAGATAATCATGACAGTACTGAAGAATCTGCACATGTCATGATTGTAATTGAATTGCTGGATCTCCTGCTCTCTTTCCACCAACCATCTATTCTATAGGTTATGGATTTTCTGTTGGACCTTTCCCTTCAGATGCCTGTGGAGATGTTCATTTTCCCTTGGGATGTGGTGGAGCTTCTAATTCTGAAATGCTTTGCAGTCGCAGTTAATAAGATCCTGGATCTTCTGGCCATTTTTATCAAATAAATTCTGGTTCTTAGTATTTTCATGAGTTGTAATTATGGTGCACTTGCCATCAGGCATTATCAGATGTTGTGGCTTGTATTGCCTGGGAGTCATCAGGTTAATCTGTGAGGTTGCACATGTGTACCACTATACATACCCTTTCTCAACCGCCCAGAAATCTTTGGCTCAATTAGTTGAAGCATCCTTTTCAAATCTGGCTGCCGTCAGAAATTCGTAATTGAGATCGTGTCATGATGGCATGCAGGCCTTGATTCTAACCAATGAGATCCAAACACACTGCATCATCATCCCAACACCTTTTCTGATTTTTCTTTCTCTATTGCTGTACTTCAACTCCAGCAAGGTTTCCACTGGAGTACAATCAACCTGCAGGACTAGTGGGAAATTATTCAATCTACAGTACATCCAATCCTGAACCAAGGCTCTCCCAACCTCAGTAGTCGAGCTGCGGACTACGTTTGATCACGCACGTGTCCGTAGGCTGACCTCCCAAGCTGTCTTTGCTGAAGCATATGCAAGGATGGGCCTTGCACTTCTGCGAAACAAAGGTTCTAGCACAGCCTTTCACCACTGTACAACTCCACCGTCTAACAATACATATCCATGATGAGACCCTGGAAAACATGCACCACTTCCCATTTCTTGGGGGCTGTCTCTCGGTGAAGGTAGACGTCAGTGGTGAAATTCGTCTTCAGCTTCAGTATGCCATTTCAGCCTTTGGCCACCGGAGGAAAGGAATGTTTGAGGATCAGATCCCGAACCCAGCACAACCATGATCAACTAGGCATCAGAGATTCCTTCACTAGTAGCTTCTGAGTTTTGAACTACTTAGAGCAGGAACCTCAAAGCGCTAGGGAGTTGCAGCTAATGCTACCGCTGCCTTATCCTCCAAATCTACTGGCAGACCAAGCGAGTCAACATCCAGACCAATATACGCAACATACATTACACTAAGTTCCATTGGACAGGCCATGTTGTTTATGTTCTTGACACCAGACTGACTAAGCAGGTACTCTATTCTGACCTTTGTCTTTGTATGAGATTACCAGGTGGACGACAGGAATGATTCAAGAATGTCTCAAAAACTCCTTGGGAGAAATGTAACATCCTCACGGACTCCTGGGAATTCCTAGCCTGGGACTGCTCAAAGTTGAGAAGGAGCATTCAGTATGGCACTGAATATCTTGAGCCCATCCATGGGGCTTGCATAGGCTCAGCATAAATGGTGAAAAGGGCAAACTACTGACATGCACAATTCTACCCAACTCATTGGCAAAATCTGCAGGTCCTGCGCTGACTTCATCCATCGAACTGGAGTGGAAGCAAGTTATCTTTGAACCCAAGGAACTGCCTAAGTAAAAGGATTGTTCCTTAGCTTCATTTTGTTTTACTTTAGTTCCCACTATTGGTATTGGTTTATTATTGTCATTTGTACCGAGGTACAGTGAAAAGCTTGTCTTACAAACCGATCATACAGGTCAATTCATTACAGAGTGCATTGAAGTAGTACAGGTAAAAACAATAGCAGTACAGAGTAAAGTGTCACAGCTACAGAGAAAGTGCAGTGCAATAAGGTGCAAGGTCACAACACGATAGATCATGAGGTTATAGTCCATCTCATTGTATAAGGGAACAGTCTTATCACAGTGGGGTAGAAGCTGTCCTTAAGTCTGGTGGTATGTGCCCTCAGGCTCCTCTATCTTCTACCCGATGGAAGAGGAGGGAAGAGAGAATGTCCCAGGTGGTGGGGTCTTTGATTATGCTGGCTGCTACACCAAGACAACGAGAGGTAAAGACAGAGTCCAAGGAGGGGACGCTGGTGTCCGTGATGCGCTGGGCTGTGTCCACAACTCTCTGCAGCTTCTTGCGGTCCTGGGCAGAGCAGTTGCTGTACCAAGCTGTGATACATCCAGATAGGATGCTTTCTATGGTGCATCGGTAAAAGCTGGTGAGAGTCAAAGGGGACAAACCAAATTTCTTTAGCTTCCTGAGGAAGTAGAGGCGCTAGTGAGCTTTCTTGGCCGTGGCATCAACGTGATTTGACCAGGACAAGCTGTTGGTCATGTTCATTCCCAGGAACTTGAAACTCTCACCCCTCTCGACCTTGGCACCATTGATGTAGACAGGTGCATGTACACCGCCCCCTTTACTGAAGTCAATGACCAGCTCTTTTGTTTTGTTGACGTTGAGGGAAAGGTTGTTGTCATGACACCTTTCCACTAAGCTCTCTATCTCCTTCCTGTACTCCAACTCATCGCTGTTTGAGGTACGGCCTAAAACGATGGTATCATCTAATCGGTCTGTATAACAGCAGTCGTGATATGCCTGTTGCAAGTTCAGCAAAAGTTGTCATTTAAATGTAGCCAACACCAAGCCAAATGTTTGATAAATCTGTTGTAGTAGCAAGGATAGTATGGTGCTGGTTTTGTTTGGTGAATTACCTGTAGATTATTATAGGCCAAAAATCCTCTTGTGAAGTCCCCAAACCTTTACATATGGAAGGAGCCAAAGGAAATGGATATGATCTCCAAGACTCGAGACGAGTAGGTCCCCAACATTATAGAGGTCTAATTCTGGTATGAGTGTTGTGATTTAAAGAATGGAAGGACTTTGCAACGTACACATGCTCTGTTTCATCCCATATGAGCAAATGAATGGTCGAGAAAGTTGCTGAATTAGGAAAGTGTGCAAAAACAAAGGTTGTCTCTGCTGTTGAGTGATGCATCAAAGTATAAAACAAAATAAAATCAGCTATTTGTGAAATAAGACAGTTTAGTTTGGAATTTTTAGCTTGTGACTGAAACGAAACAAATTTCATCATTGGAAACTGAATTGCATCAAGCTTGCATCTATAAATGTAGAGCCATTCAGTTATTTAATCATTCTGTACTCTTATTTCCTGCTTTTAAAACATTGATAAACATTCTTAAACTCAGTAATAATTACTGTGAAATTATTCCTTCTAGCTGCAGCATTGTGCAATGACTTTATGCTGAAATCACAGTAGTCCTAGTCCTCTGTAGTTTTGTTGGTACTTTAATGATCCTTAGTATTGTTTCATTTTGCTGTGTTTAGATGTTTACACAGGATGATTATTATAATCTGAGTTCACTAGACATGAACATGATTGAGGGATTTGTCATTTCTGAACCTAATCCAAACTTTTGGATTAAATTTCAGCTTCACTGTTCATTTCCAGCCATTCATGAGTAAAACTTGCATTTGTATTGTACTTTTAATGCCTGCAGAATTCTTTTGGGCACTTCAGTCAGTGAATTACTCCTAGTGGAGGCACTGTTGTTTGAACAAAATAGCAACCGTTGTATGCACAAGTCCTATAGATAACATTGATAAATGAGCAGTTAATCTGTTACTTGGTGTAGATATAGGGATAAATATTGGCAATAAGAGCGTTCTTTCTCATTTACAAATGCTATTGTCTGAACCTGGGTCTCATTTTGATCTTTCAAAAACTAGTAACCATGCCAATCATTTATTCAGACTTGCAGCGTTGAATTGGCCAGATTTTGTTCAAGCTGGATTTTGAGAGAAATTGATTAGCACTCCAATGTAGTGATAAAGGTATAGAAAAGGGCATCACATTTCATTGTGTGCAACTGGATGTCATACAGGGAATTAATAAATAATGAGGGGAATACAAAGCTGGGATTGCTATCTTCAAGTGAAGTATTTGAGGTAGGTATCTGCATATTTGAATTCTTGCCTGCTTTTGTATTCCAGTAACAAGCTTGTCATTTTTATTAGCTTACCTTACAAAGAATCCATAATATACTTTCAATAATTTGTTATAAAATGAGGATCCTGCAACCGAGCAATGTTTATTGGAGATGTTCACCATATTAGCAGTTGATATGCTTTCTTGAATCTTTTCAAACCTTATAAAGAACTTTTTCTTTTTTTGCAGGTACCATAGTGAAAAGATGACACTGAGTTACTCAGAGTATCTAGCTCACCGTCAGCATCACCACTACCAGAATGGCATTGCACACCCTCTACCACCATACAACCATTATTCCTGACAATGACTTGCATGACCAGTCACTTGATCTTTCAGCGGACCTCTTCCCCGGGGACCCTTCCCCTTCCTGGTCTAGCTATCTCTATTACTGTACCATTTTATGATGATAGTTTCCGTTGCCATAGTGACATGCAGCTGTTTTGTTGATGTCAATTTGGCAACGGGTGGTAACGCCTCATAATTATGAATCATTGTATTTTTGTTCAGAACACTTTTTAAAAACAAATTCCAATGAAATTGTCACATTTTGCTTTTTGCATTCCCAAAATTTCTTAAATCTGTGGATGAATGGAAGGAGAGTTGAGATGATATGGCCAGTCTGTCTGAGTTCTAAATTACAAGAACAGGACTTTTCAGGTTATATCTTTGTTCTTGGGCTACATTTCTTCAGTGAGCAGATAAAACTCCTTAGTTTTCTTTAAGGTTGATTCAGATGCTCTAAATGAGTTTAAGAAAATCATTATAGCATTGCTGCTTTTGATTTGCATCAAATTCCTTATACTAATCATTTTAGTATAAAACATTTTTTTTTAAATTTGGGTTTAAAATGCAGCCTTCAAATGGCAATTAGGAAACATATTGGATAGGTAGTGCTAAATGCGTGTGAGAGTATCAGCTGCTTGTGCTCAGCTTTGCACGTTGGTTCTATTAGTCAACAAAACCAAATGTGTATGCTGAGTACAACTGGAAGCCAGTACTCTTGTGTTTAATGCCAGTGACCAGATTAATTTCTCCCTAGCTAGATAAGAAAGGGCTAAATTGAATTGCTTAAATATCATATCATATACTTGTGTATGTGTAGAGTGCTCATGATAAAAATGTTCCTCAAAACTATCCATGGTTCAATATCTATTGGGTATACTTGCCAGATAGAGAGTAATCAGAAGATGCTTCATATCCACCTACTTTTGAATATAAATATTCCTCAGTTTTATTTTCCCTTGTGGGGAAAGTTAACTGTTTTTAGTATATCATGGGGCTGGTGCAGAATTATCTATGAATTTTTTCCTTAAAAAAGGAACTCTGAATTGAAATTTACTGTAATTTGGTTTATGGTTTAAAAAGTGTGATTATGCATCGCTAGCATAACATTGTGAAAGCATTCTTGTAATTTGGGTCTCCATTCTCTTGCTGTTTCTTTCCCTCCTTCAGGAATAAGGGGAAGATACCATGTGGTTAATGTTTTTATTGGATAAATTTACTACCACCAGAGACCATCTATTATGTATTAGGTACTCCCTTTGGAGTAACTCCGTTTTTTTTCTCTGTTGAATTACTGATTATAATATCTTGTTTTGGAGTTTCTTTACTCGCAAACAAATATACCCAATACGTGCATCTAAAATATCACAAAACTTCTGAACTATATATCACCCTTTGTTCATTTTGGTTTGGCAGTGTAGCAAAGTGGTAAACTTTCTCCTTCAAAACATAAATTTACAGCTTGGTTTCTGACTTAAATAGCAGAGAAAATTGACTTGTGTGGATTTGCTTCTAGGAAAATATAAACATTGATTTAGCCTTTTCCAATAATTAGCCAGGCTGTGACGATTCGTTGGTTCTAGGACATGTAATCTTTGAGTAAAACAAACATGGTTTGAGTTGAGTTTAATTATAGGTAATTGACTAACAATTTTTTGTTTACTATGTTCAGAACTCCAATAATTGCATTAGTCAGTGTGAGCATTAGTAATTATACTGGAAAGGAGAGAATTAAGACTAAGTGACTGGGCTGTCATGGTGCTATAACTCAGGGAAGCATTAAAATGCACAGTATTTTATGCAACCTGAGGCTGCCAACACATTTTGTAAAAAGATTTTGCTCAGGCACTTATGGTCAGTGTTAGATGCTTAAATTAACAGTTTATTATGTTGTTGCAAATTTTCTGATTAAGGTGAACCAGATATGACTGGATGCAAAATAAAAGCAGGAAATGTTTGTAGTACTTTCCATTTTCTGCTTTTTATTTCGGATTTCCAGCTTTTGGATAAGCAGATATGGGTTATTTTAAATGCCTGTTCTCAAAAATGGGCAATTTCAAACAGGTTACGTGTATGAAATTTAACAACATAGTATTACTTGCTAAGCCTTATGTTTGTCTGCTCTCCTTTTAAGAAAATAAAAATGAATTTGTATCACTTCAGGGAAAAAGGGTGCAGACAACTATCTAAATTAAGAGTTTAGATCTGGCATAAATGGGATTATTATTGGTACCAAAGGACATGTTTCTTTCTCTTAGCCTGAAAGGTTAGATTAGATTTTCATTAAAGCATGATTGAAACAAATCAAATTGAGGACCACAACTGTAGGAATTCTTCATAAGTCTTTAAAATTTTAGCCTTCGATATGACTATCTTTTTTAAGATCCTTATTATACTCCAGAATTATATATTTGAGCCTTAAAGTCAAATATGACTTTTTTGAAAAGTTTTTAAGATTTGGCTTTATCATTGAAGATCAACTAAGCTTCAAAGACCCTATTGTAAAAACTGTCTCCATCTGATTTCACCTTTGATAGCAGTTGAAGTAAACCATGAATTCTGCTTTTGAAAATCCCAGTGGGCAGCTTAAATAAAGTTTTTCAGACATTAAACGGTAGGACTTTCAGACAGTGAAAGAACTTTTGTCGTTATGCTGCGAAAGAGAGTTCAGTGTGTTAAGTTGTAGTTTTAGTTGACTCCTTCCATTAGTCACAATGAAAGAATTTTAAGGGTTGTGCATCCACAGTAACTCCAAAAGCAATTGTTTAAATTTCACTTGTGTTGCCTTAATTTTGACACAAATAGCACAAAACTGAACAATCTTGTTGGCTGCCAAGTGGAATTTAGTTGACTGAATTTCTCTAAACATCATGTCTTTCATCTCGGCATGCTCATCCTTTCCCTGAGCTCACCACTAGTTGCGGGGAGTGGGTGAAGGAGGGGAGGGTGGGGGAGGGGGGAGAAAAATGGTGCTATATGACTCTGAATAGGTCACGTGACTGGTCATGCTGACTCCGAAATCATATCGGAATAATCTTGATATATGCAGATATTATACAAAACTTTATTACCAGTGTAATAATGATGAAAACAAATATATAAAATCCTGCAGCCTTGTAAGGACGAGGTCAGCAATACTTCCCTGCATGGCGTGGTGGAATGGGACATATCTCGTCGTGTGTAGCTATAGAAGCATGACAGTATGTCCATGCTGGTCAATTTTTTCCTTTGAGAAAATGAATAAACTGAAGCATTAGATATTTAATATTTTTATGGGGCTGTTACATTAAATGCCACCTCTTAAACATGTTCACTTTTTATATACTGTTGTGCAGTAGAGGTTACATCGTGTTGTCGTTCAGACTGAACCAAAGATGCCTCCAGCCATGATCTAATGCTGCTGTGAATTAAGCCTGCTTTCCAGTCCTTCAAGGCTACTGCAGGAAATTTTAATAATTTGTTTTTTATTTTTGTACAATTTGTAACTGGTTTTGCTAGTAGTATTGATTCAATTAAGTTTAATTTGAAGATTCTCACTGAGCACTGTTGAACATTGATGACTGGTAACTTTGCCATGCAGTGGCTGTATCGAAGAAGCCCACTTGTGTGCCTCTCAGACCTAAGGGTTTCTTTAATCTGTATCTTAGAGACCAGCAGGAAATCTTTATACAAAGATGTGTTTAATTATTTTTGCCATTGTTGTTTGAACTCTTGTTTCTTAATTTTACTCTAGACCCAGTAACTACACTGGTTGTCAATCGCACTGAGAGAGCGAGAGAGTTGTTTCAAACTTTTCTAACACATGTATGACAGTTTTTGTACATTGAAGTCAATTCTTTTCAGAATTTTTGGATCTAGTTTCTAAGTTATTTTAGTGGTTTTTTTTATATGTTAAAGATGAAATGAGTTAACACTGTCACCAGCAGACTGATTTACCTACTGATGATACAGTGATGCTGGGATAACAGCTACCTGGTGTAGCTTGTACCCAAAAATGTTTTCATTGTTAGTAATTGTTGAATAATGGCACCACAGTATATGTGAAGAATTCCCTTTCATTATGACTAGATCCTCTTCCACATTTAAAATTTTACAATTACTATTAGTGTTATGATTGTTGAAATGGGCATTTATAGTATGGTTGTAAGTCAGTGTGGGGGGGGGGACTTTATTATAAAATGATCAGTGGGTCTGTGAGACATGGATTGTGGAACAATGTAGTAGTTTTAACACTATTGTTACATTTTAAACCATTTACCCAATAAAATATTAATAATTAATTGGTCTCATGTTGGTACACAGGAAATGAGTGTTTCACGTGCCTATGTATATTGTACTAGTTATGGACAGATTCAAGAAAAATCTCACAATATTGTGGGTTTAGAAGGTTAGAAATGCAATTTTTGATGGAATGGAATTTATTTTTAAATGCTATACAATAGGTGATGGTGGAGGTAGCAGGCACTGAAGTTATTTCCACTCGAGTTGGGAGAGATACCACTTCACAAAGTATGAACAGTACTAGTGGATCTAATGGACTTCCAGCAAAGGGAGACTGCCTACCAATGCTCTGTGAAGGGAATCCACCTACAATCAGAACAACCTGAATTTCAGAATCTATAGAAATCTACAGTGAATTTTTCTAAACTCAAGATTATTGGGGGGGGGGGTGAATCTATAAGGATATTTAGTGAAATATGTGGGGCATTTTCCCCACAATGTTTTTTATCAATAAAATGCCAATAAAAGCACATACAAGTGTTATAATGAATGACTCCATTTTATTAAAATTTTGTCAACTAAACTTCACGTGTTCCTTTCCTCAGTAACTCGCAATGGCTTGAAAAATACATTCACACTTTGTGCTGTTCGTAATTTATAATGGTGTAGAATTTAGTTGGTCTTTAATTTTGAAGAATGTTTGGAGATGAATTACAGTTCAAGATACGCTGCCCCACCATGACGTACATCCCTGAAAACTTTCCAAGTACCATCTGGATCCCCAGCTATCCTGAGTACATCAAAACCAGACGTATAACAAAGCTAATTAGGATCAAATCAGAGCGCTGGCTTTTTTAAAGTACATCAAAAAATTGCTCTCAATGATTACACTGAAAGGTCACAGTTGAGCAAATGATTTCTTTAATTTTGTTATCTATTTTGATGTCATTTTAATTGGAAAAAAAATTACAGATGCTGGAAGCCTGAAATACTGTAGGAAAATTCTTGGAAAAACTCATGTCAGGCAGCATTGACAGAAAGAGAAATGGTTAACATATCAGAGCAATGTCCTTTCATTGAACTTCCATCTGTTCTGATGAAAGGTCATTGACTAAATCATTAACTCTGGTTCTCTCTTTGCATATGCTGGCTGATCTGAGTATTCCCTGCATTTTCTGCTTTCATTTGGGATAAAACTTCACTTATCTATCTTTTTGCAGGGTCTGGGTTTCACTAGCAAAGCCAGATTTGATTGCCCCTGAAAAGGTGGTGAGTCAGTATCCTGAAGTACTGCAGTCCTTCTGGTGCTGTTGGGGAGGGAGTTCCAGGATTTGAGGGCAGTGAATATGAGGTATTGAAACATTTTCAAGTGAATGGTGTGCCATTTGGAGAGAAACCTGCAGGTGATTTCCTATGTGCCTGAAACCAGTGAATTTGAGGTACTGCCAGAGTTGTCTAGGTGAGTAATTGCTGCACATTTTGTAGATGGTGTACACTGCAGTCACTGCACATGGGGGGGGAGGGGGGGTGGTGGAGGAAATGAATATTAGGGTGGTGAATAGGATGCTGCTTAAGTGGGCCACTGCCCTGGATGGTATAGAGTCGCTTGTTTTTGGAGTTGCACTCATCCATGCAAGTGGACAAGTCTTATAAATAGTGGATGTCAGAATGAGGGTCACTTGCTGTGAAGACCTAGCCTCTGTTCCACCTTTTACAGACACATTATTAATGTGGCTGATGCAGTTGAGTTTCAAATGGGGAACTTGGGGGTCGTAGTGGTATTGAATGCCAATGTTAAATCTTGGACATGGTTACAGTTACAAATATTCTCACTTCTGCCTTTAAAAGGGAGATCATTAATAAAGCAGCTGAAGATGGTTGGATCAAGAATGTTCCGAGGAGGTCCTGCAATAATATTCTGGTGCTGAGATGGTTGACAACCACAACCATCTTCCATTGTGTGAAGTATGATGTCAACCATTGGTGTGTTTTCCCATAGCTCATTGACTTTAGTTTTACCAGTGTTTCTTAAATGTACAAGGCAGTCACTCTCACCTCACCTGAAATTCTGATCTTTGCTCCCTTTTTAGATCAGGGCTGTGGTGAGATCTGGAGCCATCTGGCCCTGGTGAAACCCAGACTAGGTATTGGTGAGCAGATTATTGGTAAGTGCAGCTTGATACCACTATCAATAACACTTCCCCTCCCACTTTACTGCTGATTGAGTAGACTGGATTGTCATTAGCCAGACTGGATTTGTCCTGCTTTTTTGCAAGCAGGATGTACCTGGGCAATTTTCCAAGTTTGTTGTGCTCACTAGTGTTGTAACTAGTAGAATAGCGTGACTAGAGGTGCAGCTAGTTCTGGGCACGAATTTAAGCTAAAGCTGTGATGTTGGCAGAATCCTAAGTCTTTGCTGTATTCAATGCTCACAGCCCTTTAATATCATGTGGAGTGAGTGTAGTTGCTGAGGACTGGTCTCTATGTTAGTGGGGATCTTGGGAGGGAGCTGGAGATGATTATCCATGCTACACTCCTGGCTGAATGTGACTGAATGTTTCTGGTGACCCTGACGGTGAGGAACTTGGATGGTAATACCATTGAATGTCAAAGTTAAATTGTGAAAATGGTTGTTAACTGGAACTTCTGTGGCACAAATGTTACTTGCCACTTCTGTACCTGTATTTGAATCTTGCTGTGTTACAAAGGTGTTGGGCACTCACTTGTTAGGTCCTGCCATCCTTGAGGATGGGGATGTTCTTGAAGCCACCAACTGTTAGTTTAATTGTGCAGTACCATTTATGACTGATTGGACTGTAGAACTTTGATCTGATGTGAGATTGCTTAGCTTTTTTTGTTTGCTTACTATTTTTGCTGGTTAGCATGCACATAGTGCTAATTGCAGCCTCACTTTTGGGTACATCTAGTGCTCACTAAACCAGGTTGATCCTCTGACTCAATAGTAATGATAAAGTGAGGGATACGCCAGCCACTGATGTTACAGATTTTACATTTAAGTTCCTTAGTTTAATTTGTTGACTTTAACCATGTTTATGTATTGTTTGCTTTGTTATAATAACTAGCCATTTGAATTTTCATTATCATTTGTGCTATCTAATATTCCAAAAAGTAAATGAAATGCATATATCAGACAAGACCTGTGTAGAGAGAAAGAATTAATGCTTTGATTAGAAATCAAACATGATTGAAGTTGGTGGGGGGTGGGGAGAGACTGATAGTACTGACACATGACTGCCTGCTGAGATAGGGTGGGCAAAGGTTGCTAATTATAAATATCTAGAAGAGATGTAAGTAGTAGGAAATGAATGGTCACATGGGGTGGAGGTTGGAAGGTAGAAGTGAAATTAAAAATAGAAAATGCTGGAAACATTAAAAACAGTGGAAGGAGAAACAAGAGTTGACATTCCAGGTTAAAAGATCTTTTCATCAGAACCAGGGTAAAGAAAAACAAATTACCTGACTGCATCTCCCAATCATCCCTCCTCACCTGGATCCACCTTTCACCCCTTTATACTGGCCATCTCCCCTCTGTCTTTCAGTCCAGATGAAGAATCTCGACCTGAAACATTGACTGTCCATTTCCCTCCGTAGATGCTGCCTGACCTGAATTCCTCCAGCAGCTTGTGTTTCTCTATTATCCAGCATCTGCAGCCTTTTGTTTCCAAGTTAGTTTTATTTTGCCAAGGTTGGGGGGGGGGAGGAAATATGTGATGGGCTGAGGCCAGGGTTGCTGTAGCGATAAGTAATGGTCAATGGTTTAATCGTAGCAGTTAGTGTGTGATAATACAAAGGAGTGTTAAATGTTGTGAAACGCAAGGCTACAGGACATGCCCAGCTAATGGAGAGAGGAAAAACTGAGCCAATATACAAGATGGATGATTTGGAGGAAACAGCCAGTTCTAATACAAATTACCATAAGTTTTCATAGAAATCAAAATAGAGTCTGACAAGTTGTAAAGTGTCCAAGTGAAAGATAAGATGTTCCTCAAGCTTGGAATGGGCCTTATTGTACCATCAAAGTTGTTGCCTAATCTGCATTTGGCTTCTCCAGTATAGAGGAAACCACACTGAAAATTGAATGCAGTAGTGCAAGTGAATTGCTGCTTCACCTGCCATTTGGATACCTGGATGATGGAAAGAGAGCAGGTGGAAGGATAGATGTTGCATCTCCTGTTGGTGCATAGGAAAGTGCTAACAGAGGGCATGTGATTGTTGAGAACCAGGGAGTCACGAAAGGAATAGTCTCTAAAATGCAGGGAGGGAAGGAGGTGTCTGGTGATAGAATCTTGTTGAAGCTGGTGGAAATCGTTGAATGCAGAGGCTAGTGGGTGGAAGGTGAATAAGGGACTTCTATCCTTGCTCTGACCATGAAGAGGAGGAGGTGGAGCAGAGGTGCAGGAGATAGACTGGATGCAGTCAAGGGCTTTGTCAACTCTGGTCGGGGGGAAGCCACTGTTCAGGAAGAAAGACACCTCTATCACCCTTGTAGGAAATCTCCTGGAGCAACTATGACTCCAGGAGATGCATCTGGGAAAATGGAAGGCATTGGAGATAGCTGTGCAAGTCTGTAGCTTGTCCTCAAGATGGAGATAGAGGTCTAGAAAAGGAAGGGAACAGGAGGAACTGGACTTTGAAGGTGAGAACAAGGTGGAAATTGGAAGCAAAGGTGATGGAACTTGAGTTGCGAGTTGGAGTGGAGAGAGAATTAATAGGGTGAGAGAATAAAGTAGGGTGAGGCTAGGGTTGCTATGGGGATATATTGTGGTCAGTGGGTGAAAAGCAGTAATTAGAGACCAATAATACAGACAATGGAATGAAAAAAAATGCAATATGTAGGACCTGCCCAGCAAGTCAAGCTGTGCCAACAGAGAGAGAAAACTCAGCCATTTCTGCTGCAAGTCATCCGTGAAATTGGCTATTTCTGATAAAGAAAAAGGTAAGTTACTGAAGTTGCAGAATACAATATTGAGTCCAAGAGGTGGGAAAGAAAATTGTTAGAATTGTGATTAAAACTTTGCAATCTTTTAGCAATGAGGTTGTCAGATCCACCACAAGAGTTGAGCTGCAAGGTTTCTGGCAGTCCTTGTAAGCAATACTTTGATTATATGAGTCAGCAGTGACACATACGAGACCAATCCTGATAATGGCAATTTTTCAGTTTCTAACAGGCATGCATATAGCATCATCAAAACACTTCTCCAGTTACTGGTCTGCTTACCCAAGCTCCAGCCCCAGTTGCTTTGTCCCAGTTAAAATCCTTGCTCTCTCCCACTCTTACCCTACCCCAAGGATAGCACTCCACATTCCCCTCTATTTAAGGGACTCTGGCTACCAGAACTATTCATCCCTAGTTGTGCCAGGTTTGATTGTGCCACAAAGCATTTTATGTTCCTCAGCTCCTCTTCAAACTTGGATGTAAAGATTGTACCCAGCTTCTCTTCACCCAAGCCTACTTCACCTTCCCTCCAACAAGTGTGAGGGGCTCATAAGTAAATCGAGGCCATCTGTTTGGCTGCCTCTGCTAATTTCTTTTCTCTAACCATGAATAATATTCAGCATTTCTCCCAAAACAAGCTTTTCTCACTTCCCTTTGATCTGTACTCTGTGATTCACACATGATTCACCACCTGCTCTTCTCTTGGGCCCACCAAACTCCTGCCTGACTAACCTCCTGTATACTGATAGTGTTGCTAGTTTCATGTCAACTCTGCCCTCAACACCTTTCCCTGGATAGTACATCTGTCCTTGACCCCACCTCCCTCCTAGTGTTCCACAAATCCTCTTTCCTTCCCATCACCACCCCAAGCTTCCCTCTTGAACACACCTGATCATGACATTGCTTTCCAAATCTACAACTGGTGGATTGAGTTTCTGCTAATGCCACACCCTCCCTCCAACACACTCTCAACTGGGAGGGAGATGCTCTGGCTGTGAATGATTAGGTAAGAATTATCACATTTTGCAGTGACTTTTCTTTCCACTCCTTCCACATACGCTTGGAGACCCCTTTAATTTCTCATTCAGGTGCTGTAGCTTGGCAATATCAGGTAATGTGTATGCTTGTGCAACCAAGCTCTTTACACCAAAGCTCTCATTCTCTGACTTGCAACGTAGTCACCTTGATGTCCAGTACTGGATAAGCTGAATTGGAGTGTAATTAAATGTGGGAACTCTGAAAGCATTGTCTTCATTCCCCATCACAAACTCTGCTCCCTAGCTTCTCACTCTTTCAGACAGTGGCCAAGGAAAGGGATGGAGAACTTTACTTGCAACCTTGCATTCCTACCTTCATCCTGAGCTGTTTCCAACTTAAAGTCATTTCCATTGTCACTTACCTCTGTAACGTTGCCTGTCTCAGTAAGGATGACCAAGCTGTGTTTATGAATGTCTTGATTTGGTTTGAAGATAACTCTGGCTCTCTCTTGCTTCAGTTCCTCAAAACCATCATCCTTTTATGCTCTTAACTTCTAAACTCAACCAGTCCATTGTTTAGCTATGTAACTTCACACCTTTCACCCTCCATAACTCGACTATCCAAAATCTGTATCCCCCCAACTTGTATGGTCCCACTTGTGTTGAGCTGCATGACTCCTGATCCAGCATCTCAATATATATCATTTTGATTTTAAAATCCCTCTGTGGCCTTGCCCTCTTCCTCAGGATTTCTTCACTCCTCTAGTTCTGGCCTTTAGAGCAGCCCTGATTTTCTTTGCTGTACTACTGACAGCCACACCTTCAGCTGCTTGAGGCTCCACCCCCAGAAGCAGTGACTTGATTAGTGCCACGCTGGTGTTATGTTACAGGCAGGCATCAGATTGAAAAGAGGTGAACCAGTACACATGGAAATAATTAGAACAATTTATAACACTTGTAAATTAAAATAATTTCTTGATCAGGATAGATTCTTGACTTTTCTGGAAGTTGAGCAGAAGAATATTCCTTAATTTTCCTAAATTATGGCAAGTACACATTTTCCTTAGTGTAACTCCAACATTGGAATAGTGTATTTCAAAATATGCTGTACAGAGGTAGTAGAAATGTGAACTGTTAGAATCATCTTCCCACCATGTGTATATGTTTGCCCACATAATTTTAGATTCTATATAATGCCAAACAACATTAAAAATAAATGCAAGAATCTGTACCATTTGTTGTTAAAACTGTGGAGTCTTGGCTTGAGTTTGATGGTACAACAAACAACAAGACACTTATATAAAAATGCACAACTTTTAATAAACAATTTTCTATAAACATGGAAAGCAAATTAGAAATATGCAGCTTGTGATAAAATGCTTCCAATAATAACTTAAATTTCACTATGCAGACATAATTTTTAAAGCAGCAGCTTGAAGTGATTTTCTTTTTTTTAAAAACTACATAAGTGGTAAACCTCACTTAAAATAAGTGACATTCTCCAAAACCAGCTGCAAACTTCTTTTTCCCTTTAAGTTTGGAAGTCCCAATATTCCATTTGAAGTTTTGCATTAAAAAAACATTTCAGTTGAGACACACTCCTGATCAAAGCCACAAGTCTCAGATGCCAGTGAAACTACAGAAACTTGCAAGACAACTGAAAACATATTTGAAATATTAAAATGTAGTATTATCATCATTACATGTTTTTGCTGGCCCCTTGAAATTACCCAGCCAGAAGCAGTAAGATGGTAAGTCCTGGAAATAAATACCTCTAAGATACTCGTCTAATTTTAAATATAACCGACCGGATGATTCCAGGCAGTTCCTTGTCTCCCTGAGTTGTCATATCAATACTACTAAAAGGTTTGCAGAGATATTTAAGAAGGCCACATGATCTTGAAGCTATTAAACAACTTTACAAAGTATCTTATCGAAACATGAAACAAAGCAAAGCTCAATTTTTTTTATATAGCTGTTAGGATCTTTTACACCCCCCATATATCATCATCTCAACACTGGCATTCTTGTTTTGTGGATTTTGTTGCCCTCAGCAATAAGGCCTTCGCACAAAGTTCCAGCTTTGCTGTGCCTCTAATATTAGCTAGAGATCGCACTGTGCATTTGGAATATCGTCACAATGCACTTACCCACAGGTCTATACAAAAGGCAGTGTAAAAGAAACCATTCTATAAAATGTACCCAAAAGGCACAAATCCATTCAAACATAATTTCTAAAGTGCCATCCCCTCTCTACCAATTGTTTAGGCATTACGGTAAAGAAATTCACATGCGGCTTTTGACTTTTCAACTAAAAAAAGCTCAATTTCCAACTAAGCCTTACTTCGCAATTAACAGTTCCAAATAGCATTATATTAATACCAAATTGATTTTTGTTAAAACCTGAATCCAGGTTAACTAATTAATAAATACAGTTGGTAAGGCATAGGTTCTAGAGTGTAATTTCCTCATATTCATTTTCCTGAGATGGAGATTGTTTTATGAGGAGAGGTTTGAGTAAAGTTGGTCAACAGCCCTGGAGTTTAGAGGTGGTGTCACTGAAATGCACAAGATTCTGAGGGAAACAAAGGGTAAGTCCTAAGTCTGGAGAATTGTGAACTTGGGAGACAGTATCAGATTTGGCCATTTAGGATTAAGGACAGGTAGAAGTTCTATACACAGAGGGTTCTTAATCTTTGTAATTCCAGAGGGCTATAGATGTTCAGTCATTGAGAATATTCAAGGCTGATGTCCAAAAGAACTTTCTACATTAAGGAGATCACAACCAATATTATGATCAGGTGGGGAAGTAAAGTTGAGGTACAGGACCTGCCATTATTTAGAATGATGGTGAAGGCTCAAGGAACCACAGGGCTGATCCCTACCTGTATTTAATATTTTTTCATTGTTGTAGGAAAATTATACAACAATGCTGGGACTTAGAATGGTTTAAATTTTTTCCACCCTTCCCTTCTAAAAGGCCACTTTACAATTAACAAGCTTGATGAACTACTATTCATTTTTGCTTAAGAACTAACAGCCCTCCGTGTGTGAGGAAGCCATTTGAACTGCAGAAGGCACCTTGGCCTAATCTATCCATGCTCTCATCTTTATACTACATATAGCACATTAAACAGTGATGAATCACCACTACATTTTCCTCTTCCTAGTCTGGGGTTGAGAATGCCAGATGCATTGTGTCATTGTTAATATGGTAGAAATAGCACAGACCCTGCATCAGATGTGGGATTGTTTGGTGTGTAGAACAGATGAAAAGCAAATGAAGCTTTCACCCACTAAACCATTGGCAAAGAAAAACTTGTTTTCTGAAAGCAGTTGCCCATCAACAAACCAGTGTCACAGGATTAAAGTTTCTTGCTTGTGGACTGGAGCTTTGGGCTATTTGCATTTTCAGTAATACCAGTGAGCTAATTTGTGGCAAAGAAATCTTACCTGGAGAAAAGGAAGGAAAGGCACAGTCTCAGATTCCAACATGTTTTCCATTTCATTCCTGGAGCAGCAGCATTAACTAACCATAGAAACATTCATGTGATGGACTGCCAGGATCACACAGTGGGAAAGGGACAGAATATCAATACAATGCATCAATGACAAGTTCAATACAATTTACAAGCCCAATGACCAAAACAAAGCTCACAGTACAGTAAAAAAGCAACAAATCAGTAGGGTGAGTTTGATAATTAGCACAATACAAAAATATCAATGTACTCCCCAACAAATGGCTTCCAACTCAACCCTTTTTTTGTATACAGAAACAAGTCATGTTAATTTTTGCTTTTGAGGAATTATGTTGTAAAGGTGAAATGGAATGAGATGCTGGTTAATTTTATCATCTTCAAGCTATCTATAATCACTGAAACCAATTATCGCTGGAAGGTATTTCCCCCTGCATTGGAAATGAGGCTTGTTTTTATACAATTGTGCTCGTTTAGTTTGAGCATCAGCAAGATTGTAGAAATGGGATTTTCAGGACGACAAAATAAGACCACTTAGAAATCTGCATGAATGCCTTGTAATGGAGACCGATATTATTTGCAGCAAGCAGCCAGTCAGATGCACAAGAAATGAGTTAATCAAACATATCAAATGCTGATTGATTATAACTCAGCTTCATTTCAACTTCATTCAGTCTTCCGGTTGCACATACCATATAAATATAAAATCAACAAAGAGAAACAAACCTCTTCATGGTCAAAATAACATTCCACTGTATCACTAAAACATTAAGAATCTTTAAATTATGTATGACATCTCTTTCAGACTTAAGCATTCTGAAAGACGTTTTCCTGTTAACGTAGCAGGAAATTGATTTATGATTTTAGAATAAGCTTGCTGAACTCCAAGCCAAGGTTTACTTGTATGACTAGGATATACAACCTGGCATAAGCCACATTATCAGGTTCTTTAAATTTTTGATAACATAAATGACACAAAGCATCATTATTAAGCCAAAATTTAGGGCATTTCAATTTTTAGAAGGAGGAAACAAATGTAACTCCACAGCATCCAAATCATTTTTTTTTAAAAAGTACATGGAAAGTAGCTAAACCCATCTTAGAGCATTTACCTCCAATGAATAGTCTGGGCAATAGACGTCATGTGGCAATGGCATTGTCTTCCCTCAAAATACTTGTGTTTGTCTAAATAGAGCATCAGGGAATTAAAATTGGGTGCCAAGAGACAGTAAATTATTGTTTTCAAATGGGCAGCATGTACCCAACTTGCAATTTCTCCCAGCCAAGAATTTTTTGTTGTGACATCTCCTGAGATGGCAAGTAAAGTGGAACAAACTAATTCCACGCAGTAACAGCCATCCCAAGTCTTTTAAGGCCAGGCAGCAAGTTGTACAGGACCCTGACAAGGATGTGATCAACACATCACTTGAAAATAAAAATAAAATTCAGTGATGGAACAATCAGGAGAGTTAATGCAGGTTGATTGCAAATGCCACCTCCTTTCACATTCAGACCCTGTGATCTTGCAACATTTTCAATTATACTTAAGTAAATAAGTCTCATTCATTTAACTGCCCAGAAAAAAGTTAATATGCACAAAACAGAATCAATTTTTCATCAATATTATTTACGAGTTAGACATCAGTACATGGCCCATCTGTTTCAAATGTACACACACAGATGTTTGGGTGGGGGATGTTCTAGATACAACACTTGTGACTGAGATAATGAATGGAAATAGGAAAACTGAGAAGTATCTGGCCCAGTACTTTCACTGCAACTTATTCTGTATGACAATGATTTCCCTTTCTGAACTTGTTCACTTAATCTGAAATTTTAAATTTTTGCGTAGAGTCACTTTCATTATGTATTGAAAAAAGTATAAAACTATTTCAGATGAAGCTCCCTTGAGGCCATATCAGAGCCATTGACTGTCAACAATTTTTTTTAAAAATTCGCCTTTTTGAATCTTCTTTCATTCCAGTTACTAACATTTGCCTAAACAATGTACATTGCTGGAGAAAATTTACTGCAATGTTTCAAACAAATTTCTTGAGTGGCAGCTTGACCACATCCACCACATACTTGCGAGCAGGAGCAGCAACATAGAACAGGAGAGTGACCAGCTTTCCATGTGTCACTGTCATCAGTGTTTGATGTCCGGATGCCCAGATTCGATACCAGGAGCTGTAGAAGGGGTCAGATATCGCAGGACAGAGCATGTTGTTCAGGTTAACTTCCGTGACCTTAAAAATATAACAAAATAGTCAAAACTTATATTTTGCAGTGAAACTGTCCTCAAGGGACTATGGATCATTTCATTGGCTGTAAGTGTGGTGATGCATTATTTGTTGGTGGAGCAAGATGAAGAAACTCCCCTCTTACATCTTTAAACAGTTATTAACACACAGTAGTTTCTTCCTGTAAGATTTATTTGGAGTCATCAGTCTTGACTGGAACTTAAGAGAAGCAGCCAACCCAGTGAGTATAGCTTCTATTTAAAGACATTTTCCTCTGTGACAAAATATGTGACTTTTTTTTTAAAAAAACTTCTCATGCCTTGTTTTTTTCTTAAATGGTCCTGTCAACTTGGGATTGTTTATTTTATAGCTAGGATGTGGTGTCCTTGGTCTGATAGATTGTGGTCTGATGGATTCAAGGTAACAAGTGTAATCCATTATCCCACAGGGCAGGAAGAAAGCTTGTTTTGAAAAAGAAGGGAGCAATATTGATGAGTAGGACAAAGAAAAGTGTTAATATAAAGGTAGGTGGTGGTAGAAAGGAGAGATGACGTGCTTCAGAGCAAGGAGAGGAGACCCTGCATTGAGAGTGTGATATCTACTGACTTGAGTGGAAAAAAAAACAGCTGCTTTATAATTTTAAAACAGGCAGCACAAACACAAGTATTTTCAATAAGTAATGCGAATTTTGTTCCCTTGGATACAGCAATGACCCCAATTATAGGGAAGGAAGGTTCCATGTTCTTGACTCCCTGCATAATATTACAGCCACTATTAGGAGAGCCATCGACAAACCCTCCCAGATTTTTGCCCTATGGTATTTCTTGGCTCCATCCACACAGATTCCACATCCTGATTTTCTGAGCTATTGTCCTCCTTCACTTGCACATTGATTTCCTCCTTTACTATCACCATCCCAGCTCCTTTCCCTTTTTGTTTTTCCTTCCTAAATATTGAATACCCCTGGGTGTTCAGTTCCCATTCTTGGTCCCCCCTGCAACTGTGACTCTGTAATGGCAACCAAATCAGAATCATGAGTACCTATTTGCACTACAGGTTGCAATTCTAGTCCAGCACTCTTGGGGCTCTCCAGGTCACGCAAGGATTCCAAGAATTGTAACCCGAAGTTTCCACAAGATGGAAATGGTGTTGGCTGAGATCACAAAAGTTACATTGGTAGGTTAATTAGCTACAGACTAGTACAGATCTTAGTTAATTTTAGATTTTAGTTAGAATTAGTTAATACTATAGATCTGTACTAGATTCAAAACATGCCAGACCACAGGAGTTGCTGGACCACAATGCCAGATTAGAGAGCTTCAACCTGTATTAATTCATCCACCTGATTGTGAATGCAGTGTTCATTAAGGCACAAAAGCCTTTAGCCTTGCCTTTATTAGCCGTCTTGGCTTTTTGTTTGCACTGCGGTCCTATTTGACTCTTGCCCTTGTTTTCTCTGCCTTCCACTTTCGCTGTCTTTCATCTCTCCCTTTCCTTTCACCTCCTCTGTCTCCCCCTGCCCTCCTAGTTTAAACCCTCTCAACAGCACTGGGAAACAACCCATCTTCCCCAACACTGCCCAAGGACCTGGCCCTGCCCAGATGTAACCCATCCAGTTTGTGCTGGTCCCAGCTTCCCCAATGGTCCCAGTATCCCAGGATTCAGAATCCCTTCCCTATCACCATTACTCCAGCCACCCACTCATACATAGTTCTGCTCTTGCTAGCATGTGGCATTAAGTGTGACTTTTACCTCAAAAGCTAGATCATGAAGCTGAAACATCTGACTTCAGGAAAACCTTTTCTTCAGTATTTCCCCTGCCTCAATGGGGAGTACTCTGATGCTAATCAGAAGGTTGTGGATTCAACCCATGGGACTCGAGCACAACAACTGAAGCTGACACATCAGTGCAGCACTGAAGAAATGGTGCCCTGTCTGAGGTGCCATCATCCAGATGCGAGGCAGAGGTCAAGTTTGCTCACTCACGCTATTCTCTTTCAAAGAGAAGCAGGGGAGCATCCTGGCTAATATTAATCAACTAATATCAACAAAGTGGTCTATCTCAGCATATCATTGCAATTTGTGGCTGTAAAGTTCACTGTAAAGCTGTCTTTAATTAGAACATAGAACACTACAGCACAGTACAGGCCCTTCGGCCCACAATGTTGTGCCGACACTTTATCCTGCTCTAAGATCTATCTAACCCTTCCCTCCCACATAGCCCCCTATTTTTCTATAATTCATGTGTCTATCTAAGAGTCTTTTAAATATCCCTAATGTATCTGCCTCCACAACCTCTACCAGCAGTGTGTTTCACGCATCCACCACTCTGTGTAAAAAAAACTTACCCCTGACATCCCCCTTATGCCTTCCTCCAATCACCTTAAAATTATGTCCCCTCATGTTAGCCATTGTTGCACTGGGAAAAAAGTCTCTGACTGTCCACTCGATCTATGCCTCTTATCATCTTGTACACCTCTATCAAGTCACCTCTCATCCTCCTTCTCTCCAAAGAGAAAAGCCCTAGCTCGTTCAACCTAGATATGCTCTCCAATCCAGGCAACATCCTGGTAAATCTCCTCTGCACCCTCTCTAAAGCTTCCACATCCTTTATATAATGAGGCGACCAGAACTGAACACAATACTCTAAGTGTGGTCTGACCAGAGTTCCATAGAGCTGCAACATTACCTCATGACTCTTGAACTCAATACCCCGACTCCATGCGCCTTCTTAACAACCCTATCAACCTGCGTGGCAACCTTGAGGGATCTATGGACGTGGACCCCAAGATCCCTCTGTTCCTCCACACCATTAAGAGTCCTGCCATTAACCTTGTATTCTGCCTTCAAATTTGATCTCCTGAAGTGTATCACTTCACACTTATCCGGGTTGAACGCCATCTGCTACTTCTCAGCCCAGCTCTGCATTCTATCAATTAGTTCTTCATTTTGTTCATAAATCAATAGCATATCAGTGATATTCAGAATCCAATTTCACAGATCTTGAGATCGTATTTTGTTGTTTGTTTTCGTGGGAGGTGGACATCACTACCAATGTTTCACTGATTGTCCATCTCTTCTTGCCCCTGAACTGACAAGGCAGTTAAGAGCCAACTCCACTGGTAGGTCTGGCTGACCAGATAAGGATGGCAGATTTCCTTGAGG
This sequence comes from Pristis pectinata, assembly GCF_009764475.1. NCBI lineage: Eukaryota > Metazoa > Chordata > Chondrichthyes > Rhinopristiformes > Pristidae > Pristis > Pristis pectinata. The sequence goes on from NC_067412.1 coordinate 85,695,113, forward strand.
ATATGAATTAGGAAGAGTAGGCCACTTGGCCCCTTGAGCTGGCTCCATCACTTAAGAAGATTATAGCTGATCTGATTACGTCTGAACTCCACATTCCAATCTACCATTGATAACCTTTCAGCTACTTGCTTATCAGGAATCTATCCACCTCTTTCTTAAAAATTTTGTAAAGATTTGCTTCCACTGCTTTTTGAGGAAGAGAGTTCCAAAGACTCATGACTGGCAGAGAAAAAGGGTTACCTCATCTCAGTGGAATGCCAAAAGATTCTTTAAAAAGCTGCATTATCTGCATCTGCTCTCTGTGAGAACTCCTTCCGACCTTCCAAGTATATTTTTGGCTGCAGGGTGTTGGCCAAACTTGGGTTTTTTTCCCAGCAAAAGGCAGCTCTGTCATGGTATTGGAAATGAATTATTCTACAATCCATCCCACACCTAAAGGGCTAAACTGGAATTAGTTGACCTTGCAGGTTTTTGCCCATCCTCCTCTGTAGAGATAATTAATATCCACTTGAAATCGGAGCTCCCTTTGGGGAATGACAGCTGCAACACACCATGTTATTAACACAATAGCTTACAACAATAATTGCCCTTTCTGCTAAACATTGACACTAAAACCAGCAATCCCAAACACTGCTACATGGCCATGCATCTACTCAACTAAAAATAGTTCCAGTCTCTAGCCTGCTTTTCAATTTATGTACCAGCACTATTATTCCAGCTAGCATTTAGAGGCTTTGGAAAATATAAAGACCCTACTAATTTACAATGAATCACTGAAGAGCTGGTACAAATGTTGAATAAACCAGAGTTTCACATTTATTGAGACATTCAAAATGAAATCCTTGATTAGGGTTTTCAGACATGCATCACGTACACAAATATATATCCAAACACTATATATAGATGTTTAGACTGCTGCATATAGCAAGAGATCAGTGGGTGCATGCTCTATAAATATGGATGTGGTCCTAAAACAACTATAGTGACAGAATGTTTACAAGTAACTCTGCAAGAGTACTTTGAGTCAGCCAATAAAGTACTTCAAGTGTACTCACTGTGGCAATGTAGCAAACAGAGCAGCCAATTCACACACAGCAAGCAACAACAGTGGCATGACAATGACCAAGTAAGTATTTTACAAAGGTCAATTGACTGCTTTTCTTCAAATTAATAAAAATCAGTTAATTGACCACCAAAAATTGTCCCTAGTGTGTGGATGAATAGTAGAATTTGGGGGGAATTAAAAAAATGGAATTATTGTAAATGGGTGCATATGGTTAGTGTGTGGGCTCATTAGGCTGAAGGGCTTGTTTCCGTGATGTATGCATCTATGTTCTCCATTAAGAGAACCTTTTACAAATATCAAGGAAATGCAGACAAAGCTTCATTTAATGCTCATCTTAAGACAGTAGCACCAACACTGCAGCACTTTCTCAACAGGACTCCGGGTGTCAACTTGAATTTTTGTGCTCATCTATCATGTGGGATTTGTATCTACAATCTTCTGTTTCAGATGCAAGAATACTGCCAGCTTAGCTACAGCTGGCATTCAACAAATCGAGGTGCACAACTGCAGTCATGGGTAACATGCACCTCTGGTGGTCAGTATTTGACAAAAATAATCATGAGTAAGCAGTTGAACTACTAAATAGACTGTATGGCTTGCAATAGAGTTTTGTGGTTCTGGATCCATCAACATGATCATCAGAAGTGCAGTAAAAGTGGCCCACTTATTTAGTTATGTTATATATATTTCAAACTACCAAATCAAGCCACAAAATAGTGGGCAAAATGATCAACCAAAAGCTGAAGGGACTGATGCTGGTTCTAGGTGGGTACAGGGCTCGAAGCAAGCTAGCGAGTGAAAGAGAGGGGGGGAGAGAGAGCAGCTACATTAGATTGGCAGAGCACGGTTGATTTGAAGCAACAGGAATAGCATCCTTTGTAGCAAGGGAAGATTTAATTTTGGCAAAAGGCCAATTGACCTTTGCACAAAGGGTAATCAAGTGTTGGAAAAGGTTGTTAAGAACTGAGCTCAAGCCCATGCCTTAGATGCCATTTCAGCAAAAGAATGAGGTGTGTTAATGAGATAGAGGAAGATATCCCGGAAATGAGACATCCAAACGTCCTAAAGGGCTTCATTCATTCAAACCTATTTTTGAGGGGTGGGGGAGGAAAAGCTCCTGTTCTCTTCAATCAATAGCCATAATCTTTGTCTTCAGATAATGTATCGATATCCTCATTCCAATCCCTAAGCAAATTTCCAGTCTCCGGATTGTCAACAGGAATGCTTTCAATTCAATTTTAGTGGGCTCCCTGTGCCCCAAACCCTTGCAACTACTTCACAGCAGCACCTAGTGAAATACCAGTAAGGAATTCTACTTGGCTAACCACACTCACTTTTAATTTTAGTGTTTAAAGCTTAGCTCACACACTTCTGAGTCAGATGGTTGTGGGTTTACGGCCAATTTCAGAGTTCAACATAAATCTAGATGGAAATCAGTGTATAGCTGAAGAAATGCTTCAGATGAGACATTAGTCATTGACCCCAGCTGGTCCACTGTGGTGAATTTTAAAGACCATCTGAGAAAGAGTTACAGCCTATCAAATCTCCCTTAAACAACATCACCATTAACTGGATATCACTGCAAGACCTTCTTCTGTGAAACATGGATACTATATAATTGTAACTTGCAAGTAGTTTGATTCTACACAAGGTGTGTTAGGATGTCCCTGGCAGATGAAATGGAGTGCTACATAAATTTAAAAATGCAAGCAATAGTTGTATTTCAGGCAGCTGTTATTTGAAACTTGCTATGATTTTTCAGATCACTGGATTAATACTCAGGATGCAACCATATTCTACTTGCCATATAAATAAGGCATGTGCTAAATATGAGTAGCTAAAAACTCCATACAATCAGCGCAGTATTTTTGCAGTGTGAGCCAAGTACAAGCTCATTAAATATTCAAGGAAATTGATAAAACATTGCACTAGGGCATTAATATGATTTAGGGATCTACAGAAGCAAATATTCAAAAATTAGCTCATAACTCAGAAGATATAGAATGTGAGGTATCATTCCAGGTTTCCCTTCTAGCACCTGATAAAGGAGAGATGTACACCAAGAAAACTGATCCCTCTCTGTAATCTTATGCTTCCAACTATACTGCTTACAATTCACCTTTGTGGTTAACTGGATCTATAATTCCTGGGTTTCCCTCTCACGTTCTTAAATAGCAAAGGTCTATGTGCAATTTTCCAATATAAAGAATTTGGAAGTTTATGGTTATAGCTTCTGCAGTGTTCTCAGCTACTTCCTTTACGACTAAGTAAGACTAATTGAAAAATAAAAGGCAGGTGTTCTAAATGTCTCAACGTGGGTTCAATTGCATCATTCACTCTAGTAAGTGGAAGCTACATCTCAAGCATAATGTCACGGAGTCATATAGCACAGAAATAGGCCCTTTGGCCTATCTCATTCATGCTGTCCATCAAGTATCCACCTATACTGATCCCATTTACCAGCACTTGGTCCAGAGACCTCTATGCCTTGGCAATTTAAATTCCTGTCAAGATACTTTTTAAATGTTGTGAGGGTATCTGGTTCCTCAGGTTTCTCATTCCACTCACCCTCTGGGTGGAAAAAAATCCCCCTCAGATCCTCTCTAAACCTCTTACCCTTTACGCTAAACCTATGCCTTCTTGTTTTAGACGTCTATGCTATCCCACTCAAGCTCCTCAGAATTTTATATTCCTCTATCAAGTCCCCCCTCAACCTCCTCCACTCTTAAGCAAACCCAGTATATCCAGTCCCTCCTCATAACTGAAGCACACCATTCCGGGCAATATTGTGGTGAATCTCCTCTATACCCTTCCCAATACAATCACATCCTTCCTATTGTGTAGCAACAGAACTGTTCACACTACCTCGCTAACTTATTGTTTTATAAAGTTGTACCATAATGTCCTTGGTGTTGCATTCTATGTCCCAGCTGATGAAGGCAAGTATCCCACGTGCCTTCCTCACTACCTTATCCACCTGTGCCGTCACCAGAGATCCTTGGACTCTTTCACCAAGGTCCCTCTGTTCTGCAGTACTTCCTGGGTCACCACTATCATTTCAGGTGTCAACACACATAACATTTAAACTACATACAAAATAGGACTGTACACAAAACAAAAGGATGCCCCTCACTCTGTTGTATGAGCTGTACATCCTTTGGATATCGGCCTTGTTGGCATATATTAAGTGCACAATACAGCTCCAAAATTCAGTTCAACTGAAGTCCATGAAACTGAGTTTGGGAATCAGAGTACAAAGCACAGATGTAAACCAGAAATTGAACCGAAGAAATTTTTGATATACTAAGTGAATGCTGTGTACAGTGTCAACAGGAAATGGGTTTAAAAAGATTTCCCCAAGCAATTTCTCCGTAGGGGAGTAACAACAGTGCATGGGTCTCCCACTGGAAAACCCTCAACTATGGAGCTCATGATCACAGGTGGCTGCATCAGCAGCACTGCATCCACAGATTGAGAGATATGTGAGCTGCAGTTACCGGTATATTGTTAAATAATGAAAATTATTTGATGTCATCACATATAAAATACAATGGGGAAATAAAAATAGCATTGAGGTGAATTTCATGGTGAGTAATTTCAGCAGGGAAGGGGTGCAATCAATTCAAATGGGCATCACGGTAGTGTAGCAGTTAGCGTAACACTATTACAGTGCCAGCGACCTGGGTTCAATTCCGTCTGCTGTCTGCAAGGAGTTTGAATGTTCTCCCAGTGTCTGCATGGGTTTTCTCTGGGTGCTCCAGTTTCCTCCCACATTCCAAAAGACGTACAGGTTAGAAAGTTGTGGGCATGCTGTGTTGGCGCTGGAAGCGTGGCGACACTTGCAGGCTGCCCCCCCCAAGCACATTCTCAATGACGCAAAAGGACGCATTTCACTGTGTGTTTCAATGTACATGTGACAATAAATATCTTATAAAATGTTTTTCATGTGCTATTTACAAATTAACAAAGAGCAAATGGATCCATGTGTTTTATACAAAACAAGGATGAATTTCTGCCCCCACCACCTTCTTTAAACGCCAATCTTTTCCAAATTCCTTGTGCATTTCTGCCATCTTTGTGGAGTGAAGTCACTGTAAAATGAAGAGAACCGTTTGTGTTGCTGAATGAAAGATGATACAGTGTTATTCCCTGACATTAACTGCTTGTGCAGTGCTTCCAGTCAAATATAAAGCAACAAACCCATGTTTGGAATAGCAAGCTGACTGTCCAATGATACCTTGAATTCCATAAAAAGGTCAGCTACAAGAATCAGTTTAGCAAAGAAATAAATATAACATTTTTGGTTAACTATAAAAATTAAGAATATTGATGAATCAAAGACACTAAATAGATTAAATCATCTTTTCAATGGTTTGCCTGTCTTACCACTTTACACAAAATTTTACAGAAATTTCTGGGGACTTTTAATTCACACAGCACCTAACAGGAACGACATTTGAAAATAATGATTCAAAGGTAGCAAACCTTTTGGACAACAAGAACTTGCCTTGCACAACTCCTTTAAACTTTCCTCCTTTCACCTTAAACCTATGCTTTCTCGTATTTGACATTTCCACTTTGAGGAAAGAAATTCTGATTCTATCCCCTATCTAGGCCTTTTATAATGTTATATACTTCTATCAGATTGCCTCTCCGCCTCTAACATTCCAGAGGAAACAATCCAAGATTGTCCAACCTCTCCTTATAGCCAATACACCACAAACCAAGCAACATCCTGGTGAACCCCTTCTGCACCCTGTCCAAAGCCTCCACATCCTTCCTTTAGGACGCTGACCAGAACTGCATAGAATACTTATAGTGAGGCCTAACTAAAGTTTCATACAGCTGCAACGCAACTTGCCAACTTTTATACTCAATGCCCTGACCAATGAAGGCAAGCATGCTAAACACCATTTTTACCACCCTGTCTACTTGTGTTGACACTTTCAGGGAGCTATGGAATTGCACTCAAAGATCCTTCTATACATCAATGCTCCTAATGGTCCTACCATTTACTGTGTACTTTCCTCTTGCATTTGATCTCCAAAATGAATCACTTGTCCAAATTAAACTCCATCTGCCATTTCACCAAATTTTCAACTGGTCTGTATACTGCTGTATCGTTTGACAACCTTCCTCACTATACACCTGCTCCACCAATTTTTGTGTCATCTGCAAACTTACTAATCAGACCACCTCCATTTTCATCCAAATCATATATAATCACAAACAACAAAGGTCCCCACACAGATCGTTGCAATCACAGTCCTCTAGTCAGAAAAACACCCCTCCACCACTACCCTGTCTTCTATGAACAAATCAGTTTTGTATCCAACTCACCATGGATCCCATGTGACTTAATCTTGACCAATCTACCATGAGGGACCTTGTCAAATGCTTTACTAGAGTTGATGTGGACAACATCTGCTGCCCCACTCTCATCATCTTTGTCACATCCTCAAAAGCCTCATTCAAATTTGAGACACAGGACCTCCCCCATACTGACTATCCCTAACAAGTCCATGCTTTTCCAAATGCAAGTAAATCCTGTCCCTAAGAATCTTCTCCAATAATTCTCCAACCACTGACAAGGCTCTCCAGCCTACAATTTCCTGGATTATCCCTGGTGCCCTTCTTAAACAACTACGTCTGAAAACATTGCTTGGTTTTGGGAGCACATTTACATCTGATGCAATCTCAATCCGGTGAAGACGGGAAAGCAGAACTATCTTCACAAAAGTCCCAAACATCTGGTAAAAGCCCATTGCAAAGGATTTGATCTGAGAAGCTTGTGGGCAACCCTAAACCACATCAGCACAAACTGTAGGGGTTGACAGTTCAAGCATAAAGCTCTCCAGGACACCCTAGATGGACCATGGATCATAGAATGATTCAATACCCCTTTCACAAATATATAGAAGAGGCACCACAGCAGTACACACCACTATGCCTAACATCATGAACTGGCTTAAACCCCTGAACACAAAAATCTAATTGTTGCTGTACATCTGCATCAGACAAAGGAAATACTATGCAGCAGCATCGCATATAAGAACACAATAAATACCTGCATGCAAAGATTTAATTAGCAAGGGTTAAGAGATTTTATTTATGCAAGTACACAGACACACACTACATCTTCTGTTACTTTGCTCACAAGTACAGAATTTGACACATGGTTGTAACATCTTGCAAACGGCCAGTGTATAAAGCATCCTTTCAAGTTCTTGCACATGAGTGCGATATCTAATTGGCAAGGTTCAGAAAATGTAGAATAAAAATTCTCTTACTCAGTTGCCTCATAAAAAGAGGGTCTCTCAGGATTTTTTCAATCTCTATCATTGGCTCATCTTTTCTTTTCCTCCCTCTTACATCCCCCATCTCCCACCCTTCTGTCCCAAAAGCACACACGATCTCCATCTCACAGAGTCCAACTATCACTCTTCATTATAATTACTCCTTCTCTCGGCCTCCCACTCCCTCTATGCCTCCAATTTGCCAGTTAGACTTCTCTCTAGATTGAGTCCATTTGTCACTATATCATGTGTAGTCCATGAAAACTTTGTTTAGCCTGCCCTTGTTGTAAGTGGAAACTGCCCTGGAGGAATATCAGTTATGCTGAAAATCAATCCTTTTTAATTGTAAATTATTAATGAGCTAATTTCTGGCTGCAGAACTACACTGTAGTGATTCCATTGCAGTGATTCCAGAATAATTAAATAACATATTGCTCCTGGGTGGGTAACTTACAGCAAGTGTATAAAATTAGCTAAATCTTCAAGGACAGTTATTTTAAAGTTATTTTAAGACTTTAGTTTTTTTTCCCCCAGACAAGGAAAAGTTTGGACAGAAGTACTGAAAAAAAACTGTTAGCATTCTGTAGCAGGGAAGGACAAAGAAATAAAACCACCAAATTTTTGGTCTTAATTGCCATCCAGCAACTAATCAGAAATTGCACACTGATGCCTGGAAAGAGTGGATTGGACTTGGTTTTGATGCCCTCTGATTAAATGGTCTGCTAACCCTCAGAGTCAAGCTTCAATCGATGACCACAGTCCCCTGAATGTGATGGCCAATCTACACAAATCAAAGTTCTACAGCAATAGTGAGCAAATAATCTCTTTTAGTAATGTTGGTTTGGGGATAAATATTGGCTAAAACTTTCAGAAAGCTTTTTTTGGAATAGTCCTGTAGAATCTTTTATATTCATTTGAAAGGGAAAATCTCGTCTCGTTTTAATGTCTCACCTGGTTAATGGTTTCTGACTGTGCAGCACTCCCTCAGTAACAGGAGTGAAAGGTCAGCCTGAAGTGCTTGCTCAGATCTCTGGAGAGGAGGTGGAACCCACAACCAACTGCTTCAGGAGGAAGAGCACAGCAGGGCACCAACTCCCCTCTACACTGGAAAACCAAACACAGATGGGGTACTCACTTTGCAGAACATCTGCCCAGTCAGCAAGGGCAATCTGACCTTCCAGTCTCCTGTCACTTTAATTCTCCATCCCACTCCCACTGTAAGCTCTTTGTTGCCTCCTGCACCGTTCCAATGATGCCTAATACAAGGAACAGCACCTGAACTTCCATCTGGGCACTTTGTAGCCCTCAGAACCAAATGAATTTAATTGTTTCAGGTAACCCTGGTTTTGCCCCTCTCCATGGATGTAGCTGTACCTTGGTTTCAATTTGTTCCATTTTATTTTCCTGTCTCCAACTGCTGGTTTGAAAGTTACCTTGGCAGCTTTGGTCTGCACCCTATCACAGGCATTCCCTCTCTGTTCTCTACACTCCCTCATTCTCTCTGCCACTTGACAAGCTTGGTTTCTCACTCTTCCAGTTCCAATGAAGGATCTTTGTTCTGTCCCACTGGTTCTGTTTCTCCCCCCACTGATGCTGCCTCATCTGCTGGGTGGTTCCAACATTTTGTAAATAATTCCTCAGTATTTGATTCTGGAAGGATACTGGGACAAGGAGTAAATGTAATCAAAACCTATACGAATTCCTTGTTTTTTGCTGGGCCCTACTGGAATTTCATAGCTGGTGCTGATGCAGGAACAACTATACATCTTGCGATGGAATAGAACACCAGATTTTGTTCTACTTACCAATCCGAGGATCTGCAAAAAGGTGAAATGATAGAAGAACATAAGTCCAGTAGCAAGAAGGGCCCACCAAAAGTCACCCAATGGTTCAGGTTGGTACACACCTAAAACAAAAACATATTATTTAAAGATCACTCATTTCATTAAAATGCCTCCTCAGGTTGTCAGTCATTCACTGCCCATCATCTCACCCCTCACTGTAAAGGGGATCGCTGTCAACAGTTTAAACTTATCCAAAGATATTCTCAGTGTTGACTTCACTTTAGCATCAGTACACTGGTGTTCCCAGGGGTGCATACTGAGACCAATATCAACTGCTGCTGGTAGATCATCAACTCGTCGAAAGACGCACTTTGGCCTGGCTGAAACCTGTTGGTTCCAGTGTAAAGGAGCTGTCCGTAAGCGAATGCTGCCGACTGGCCCATTCCAAGGTGCCAGAGTGCCGAGAAATGCATCGAAGCTCAGTGCAGACAGCACAAAGGTTCTGTGCGGAAAGACCAGTCTAGGGTCCTGCTGCCACTGGACACTGAGGGACTGGGTTCTGCATAACAGCCTCTCAAAAACCTCATGGGTATATGGCCTAAAAAAAACGAGTGACATTTATGCATTGTGAATAGAATGTATTGATTTGGTGGCACAATGAACATAAAGAAAGACATGTACTGATTGTTGTATTCCCTGTATATATTCTTTGTGAATAAAGTACATTTTTGAAAAAGAAATCAGTACACTGCTGTTGTCCACACTGAGTGCTGCAAACTGGCACTTTGTGGACTACATGCTGAGAGACATTGCAATGGTGCAGCCACTGGGGTAGAACCACAGTACTCTTCCCAACCTGCATACAATGGAATCCCACAAACTACTTACTTAAAGGTTATACATCAATGATAATTAATCTCATGCTTATTAAGTAACTGAAATAATATGTGGTGAAAATGTCAACTTGTTATACACATTTAACTTTTTTTGTGAATAACTTGTCTTTACAAACTCCACACATTGAGAAAAACCCTTCATAGGAGTCATAAAGGAATTCAAAATATTCTCTCCAGGTTGTAGTTTTATTCAAACTGTCACAAATCTTACTTTCCCCTGCCCATAATCTGGGATCTGCAGAATTTGAAATAAGAACAGCAATCTTCACATGGTTGAATTTTCTTCCATTTTTAAGTGCAGGGAATAATCTACTGGATTTCTGTCATTTTGTTTCTTAGTTATTCTTGGAGGTGGACATTTTTTTTCAGTGATATTTACTGATCATCCCTGGCTGACAACGAAAGAAACAGCAGCAAAAAGCTGCATGGCCCCGTGATCCTACTCCGCCATTCAATAAGATTGTGATTGGCCTCAGCTCCAATGTCCTTGCCTGTTCCCCATAGTCTTGAACTCCCTTATAGACCCAAAATCCATCTCCATATTCAATAATTCAGTTTCCACAGCTCTCTAAAGATTCATGAACCTTCTCATGAACCTTCTCATCTCCATCTTAAATGGATAATTCCTCATTGTGAAGTTCTAGAATCACCCACGAAGGGAAACATCCTCTCAGCACTCTTCCTGTCAAGACCACTAAAGTCAAACTACATTCTGATCACTCTTCCTAGAGGATCCTTCACCAATCATTCATTAATCCCATCTCACTACACATGACCAGATCCCACTGCAAAGGAGGAAGCAGCCTTATCACAGTGAATGGCATGCCTCTGGAACAGACTGAACCAAGGACTTCACAGTTCAAGCTGTTGGAACCATTTCTGCTGTCGGGCAAAAAGTTATATACCAATATCGACATTATATGAAAGGTGGTGGTCACATAGCTCAATTCTATATTATCTGTCAGTCTATTTCTGAAGCATCGATTGGCTTACTACCTGAAAGATCCAGATGAAGCCACCAAGGACATACTCATATAGCATGCCAAGGCTCTGCTGGTTGTTGATCCTCATCATACGATGCCAAGAAATTTGGTGGAGCTGGTGTCCAGGCATTTTACCGAAATCTTACCATAAATGCTTTATTTTGATTTGTGACAAATAAATGGATAAGCATGACAGAGAAAATAAATGTATTGTTTTAAGAAACAGTCCGTCTTGAATACACTCAATGAACTTGTCTCCAAGGCTACCTTTGCCAATTTGGTTTCTCCAATTTATAAGAAGAACGTCACATTGCAGCCACACCTCTGTAATGGCTAACATATCATACTGATGTATTTATACTTGTAGCATCAACTTATCTGTCTTGATACATATGCTGTGTGCATACAGATAAAAAGTTTATCTTTTTACCATTTTTCTCCTACTCTTTTTACACTTCCACATTTCTTGCCTTGCTGTCACACACATGATCACTCTTCATTTTACTATCACTTTGTCCTTTCCATTTAACTTTCTAGATTTTCACTCACCAGGAATCTTCCCCTTTCTGACTACTTAGAAGTCCTAACTCCAGCCCTAGTTATTCAACTTACCAGGAGACCTGTTCCAGGCTGCCTCAAGTGAAGCCCAACTCAATGGAACAGCTCCCTTTTTCCTCAAAACTGGTGCCATTACCTCAAAAATTAAACCTCAATCATACCATAGCATTTTCTTCACTCATTCATTTTTTATGGATCTGGGCTTCACTAGCAAGCCCATCCTTAATTGTCTTTGTACTTAGTGGTTTGCCTAACCATATGAGGACATTTAATAGTCAATCACATCAGTGGGACTGGAGTCATATACAGGTCAGACCAGGCAAGAATGGTAGATCTCCTCTCTAAGGACATTAGTGAATTCCCAACAATCCAGTAATTTTAGTGTCATTATTGCCAATGACTAGTAATTTTTTAAACTCCAGATTATTCACAGAATTTAAATTCCACAGCTAACGTAACGAGATTTGAACTTTGGTCTCCGTATTGTTAGCTGAGGCTCGGTAATTTACCACTGCTCCACCACTGTGCCCATGTGAAGGGTTTGATGCGCTTATTCCCTGAACTGCTTTTGCAGTAATGTTGTTCCCACAATCACATTACTTAGCAAACTTCAGGATTTTGATTAAAATGAAATCCATATCTGGACCAAGTATGGCTTGAAGGACACATTTTTATAGCTATTACATGGCCTTTCTTGCCAGTAACCGTCGTAGAACTGGGAAATATCATGCACTAAATTGTACAAATTTATACAGTGAATTCCATTGATAGTGCTGTGTACAGTAAGAGAGTGGAAGTGTAAAACTTAATGGCAGAGACATCAGTCAAAAGGATTGCTCTGTCCTGAACGGTGGAGACACATGGAGATTCCAGTTTTGAGGTGCCTAATACATCAAAGTATTTGACAGCATCATTTCAGGTGATGTGAAATATGCAGTTGCCTTAAATTTTTTTTTGTTATTTATTCTCTCTTCAAGATCCGGATACTGCTGGCAGTTCCAACCTTAGAGTCCAGAGTTCCTTTTTCCTCAGTGTGAAACAAATCATCTGACTTTGTTATTTTGTTATATGTAAGAGCTGGGGGATTTGATGAGAAAGGTATTGGCTTATAGAATTCATGTCAGATGGTTATTTTAAGATTAAAGCTGACAAAGCTGATTGAAGCAGCACCGGGTTTCACTACGTTCAATGGCTGATGTGCAAGAGAACTATAAGTTACGTGAATACACATATCAATAAATGCAGAGAAATGCTCGCTGGATTTGTACAGTGACATAATTTGCAACTGCCAGCAGAAAATAAACATCTGAAATCAATTTCTGTTTTCATTTTAAATCAATTTTGATTGATTTCCTTTTCACCTGCTCCCACTGCCACTGGATTGCCCAGCAAAAATCTCTGATCTCACTGAGATCAGGATCCTACAGCCAACACCAAATTCATTCCACCGCTTTGGTATTCTGATTCATTATCAATCCCAATTTATTTCAGATTACATCTGTACTTCTTTAGAGAGTCTCCGAGTTATATAGCACGGAAACGGGCCCTTCAGCCCAATTTGTCCATGCCAACCAAGTTGCCTAGCCCTGTTTGCCTGCATTTGGCCCATATCCCTCGAAGCCTTTCCTATCTGTGTACCTGTTTAGTATTCACTGGAATACATCAATGCAAGTTGACTGCATGAATTAAAGAGCTGCAACACTATCAATCGGTGTGTTTCAAATCTAGTTAAAGACACTTCAGAAGAACTGAATCCATGTCAAAAATTCTTAACCTAATGCAGTGTTACGTTGGATTCCAACTCTCCTCTTTCTTACGATGAACAAGGCATTCATTGTGTTGTGATTGGCCTCAGCTCCAATGTCCTTGCCTGTTCCCCATAATCTTCAACTCCCCTTATAGACCCAAAATCTATTTCCATATTCAATAATTCATACGTGCTTGCAGCTGGGATGCACCAGAGAATATACTCTGAAGAAAAGGTTAGGTGATATACAATTCCAGGCTACTCCTTAATGTCACCCAAAAGTTTTGAGCCAGATCATATTAGGTAAGAGGAACTACAGATTGGGTGCATCTTCCCACAGTTTGGCTCTTTTGCTCTCAGTTCTAGTGAACAGGATCATTGTACTCTGAGAATGAGAATTCATGCCTACCACGAGGAGACCACGATTACTGTAATCAGGTTTGGGAAGTTTCCTTATTCATTCTTGGATTATAGGCATCATTGGTAAGGCCAGCACTTATTGCCCACTCCTGGCTGCTCTTTCAGTGGTGGAGGTGAACAGCTGCCTTCTTGAACGGCCAGAGTGCCTGAAGGTGCACCCAGCAACAAAGAACCACCGTGATAAAGATCTAGGTCAGGATGGTCTGCAACCTATAGATAAGATGTCTATTCAATGGCAATGGTGTCTGTAAGCATCTGCTCAGTGGTGGAGATCACAACTATGGGGAGACATTGCCAAGGATGCCCAAGAGCCAGCTGCAGTGAATGCTGTAAGTAAACCTCACAGCAGCCAGAATAACACAGGTGGTCAGGTGCTAAGCAGTGGGCTCCCTTGTTCTATTGGTGTCCAACACTGTGTCGATGGACGCATCAAGCAAATATATATTCTAATATATTCCTAATGTGACCACAAAGAGGTAAAAAGGAGGAAGGATTGGTTTGTTGGTTTAGCAAAACCACATAATGTGGAGATGAATTATTAAAACAGTCGCGTTTAGATGGCACCTTTCACAGTCCCATACAAATGCAACTGTCCCAAACAGCTCCATGAGAGTGAGGTACTTTCAATGTGTTGACACAGTTGTAATGTGGGAAACACAACAGGCAATTTCTGCACAGCAAGCTCTGACAAATAGCAGCATGATAATGACCCTCTATGTGCCTTTAGATGAAAGTCATCAAAGCACTTGACCTAACGAAGGGAAGCAATGTGGAAAATGGTTAACAATGAAGGGAGGGAGCTGGATGTGGATAAACGTAGGTGTGGGGAGAAGGGGAGAAAAGAAGAAATAGAAAGCAATGAAGAGAAGGCAGCAGAATGACAACAGAGAAAAATGGTAATAAAGGGGACAGGCAGCACGATTAAGCTCACTGGTGCACTGAGATGTTGGAGGGTGGTGGTGGTTTGGCAGCATGGACGAGAAATGCCTACTTCTCTTGCAAAAGGAGAAAATGCCTGGCTCGATGTGCTTGGGAGAGGGTAAAGGGAGGGTGTTGGTGAAAGAGAGAAGAGCGAGACAAACTGGACAAAGTCTAAAGGATATTCAGTTGGGATAGGTCACGTCTCTGAACTAGAACAGAAGGGTAGAGTGTCTTGTGAACTGGACAACTAAAGCACTGGACTTGAGAAACCAGCTCTTCAGCTATTTAGCTTTGAAAGGATCGCCCCACATTTTTCAAAACTCCAGAGAGTACAGACTTAGTCTGCACAATCTCTCCTCATCTGACAATTCATCATCCCAGGAATCAAATTGGAGTAGCTTCACAGCAGTCTCTCTCTCTATCAAATATACCCTTTCTTAGGTAGGGAGACCAGTCCTGTTGACAATATTCCAGCTGTGGTCTCACTAAGGCTCTATATAATTGGAGCAAAAAGCCTCTCCTTTTATACCTAAATCCTCGTGCAATAAAACATGAAGGTTCACAAGGCTATCAGTTTTAACCTTCAACAGTTAGATTGCATGTCTTTTTTATCCTTCAAGCAAAAACTGTTCTGTAAAATCTGCTTGGCAAGTTCCAAACTACACGTTTTCACATACAAGGTTATCCTGGCATGGTCAGCTTTTCAGGGACTGCGTCAGCTTTTCGATTGCATTGGTCAGTTTCATTAGTTTGAGGTCAGCATATACATATAATGCACCGACAGACAATACACATACAAATCTTATTGTTAGACCATTTGTTCACAGTCTGGTTAAACTTTGCAGACAGCTATTGCTGAAGCAGCTTTTGCCATCTTTATCTAGAATTAACTATCAGAATTTCTGACCTTGCTTTTCTCAAGATGAGTTGAAGGATATTGTATTTTATAAAAATAGGGAAAATATGCCATGTACCTGCAATGTAAATGCAGGTTGCCCACTAATTTATAGCGGATAAGTACATCTAATCTTGTTTTTTTTCTAAAACTGTGACTTCACAACTTTTTTTAAACAGACAGTGAATTTGATATGGGTTGTCTGAAAATTCACATATCAGACATTATTTGTCGACCTGCTGTGGCCTTGAAACAGTCAAGACCAAGTAGGTAGTCCAAAGATGAGGTAGAGTTCGTGGGTTGGAATGGGAATAGGTTCATTATTGTCACATGTACTGAGGTACAGTGAAAAACCTGTCTTGCGTACTGTTCATACAGATCAATTCATTACACAGTGCATCGAGGTAGTACAAAGTAAAACGATAACAGAATGCAGAATAAACAGCTACAGAGAAAGTGCAGTGCAGGTGGACAATAAGGTGCAAGGCCAAAACGAGGTAGATTGTGAGGTCAAGAGCCCATCTTATTGTACTAGGGAACCACTCAATTGTCTTATAACAGCTGTCCTTTCAAGCTTTTTGTATCTTTCTGCCCGATTGGAAAGGGGAGAAGGGAATGTCTGGGGGCGGGTGGGATCTTTGATTATGCTGGCTGCTTTACGGAGGCAGCGAGTTGTAATAGACAAAGTCCATAGAGAGGAGGCTGGTTTACGTGATGTGCTGAGCTGTGGTCCACAACTCTCTGCAGTTTCTTGCAGTCATAGGCAGAGCAGTTGCATACCAAGCCATGATGTATTCGGATAGGATGCTTTCTATGATGCACCAATAAAAATTGGTGAGGGTTGACGGGATCATGCCAAATTTCTTTAGCTTTCTAAGTAGAGGTGCTAGTGAGCCTTCTTGGCCACGGCATCTACGTGGTTGGACCAGGACAGGGTATTGGTGATGTTCACTCCTAGGAACTTGAAGCTCTCAACTTACGACCTCAGCACCATTGACGTAGACAGGAGCATGTGCACCACCCCCCTTCCTGAAGTCAATCACCAGCTTTGTTTTGCTGACATTGAAGGGGGGTGGTTGTCACGACATCATGTCATTAGGCTCTCTATCTCCTTCCTATACTCCAACTCATCATTATTTAAGATACAGCCCACTACAGTGGTATCATCTGCAAACTTGTAGATGGAGTTAGAGTAGAATCTGGCCACACAGTTATGAGTGTACAGGGAGTAGAGTAGGGAGCTGAGGACGCAGCCTTGTGGGGCATCAGTGTTGAGAATAATTGTGGTGGAGATGTTGCTGGGAATAATTAGGCCAAACATAAATATTTATTTCAGTGCATATTTTGAAATTACATTCTGTCTTTATAAATGCTACGCATTGATTTTGTATTATTTCTAGTCAAATAGAAAAAAAGTTGGCAAGGAGAGCTGGTTATGTGGTATGAGCTGGTACATTCCTGCCATCCCTGGCGAGAGGATGCAATTGTCATATGACAATCTCTACCAGAAATGTGCACATAGAAATCTCATGACGACAGGTGCAGCAAAAAGCAGAAATGCATTCAAGCGAAGCCACAAAGAAAGATGGATACAAGGCTCCACTGAAGAGCTGAAATGATGAGGAGCAGGAGAAAGCTCATGTGATACAAGCTCAGCTGCAGGGAATGTAAAGGTTGGTGCCACACCAGATATTTTCTTTCTTACATTGCTTATGATATGTTGATCTCTGGAGTTATGAAATACAAGGATGGAAGAAAGCTTACCAGCAACCACCACCACAAATTCATCCATTGAATGGAATGCATTACAACTGCAATCTCCAGAACAGAAAGGATAAAAAGAAAATGTAGAACATTTCCTGTTTGGAAATACAAAGTATAAAAAGGCATTCTCATACAAATACTGTGTATGTGTTGACGTAGTAACACAGAGATTGTTTTGACACTGACTCAAAGCACAAGTCTTCCATAATAAGTAAAATACAAACATTCCGAAATGAAGGCATTTAACATGTGCTTACTCCTTAAAGATTCCAACAAGCAACTTCTCCTGCCTTCCTCAATTCATGTTGAGGTTCTTCTGTACCCCAGTGGATCACTTCTTTGTGAGGTGCTTAACCCGAGGAAGATCTCCCCAATAAACTCAGAATCAAGAAATTCTGATCCAGCAGGGAAGCAAGGATAGCCTGCAGATTTAGGGTAGAGGGGCTACACAAGTTTATTTTGAAATGATCCAGATGAGATTTTGAAACTTATAGAAGAAAAAGGTTATGTTTAGGAAATTTAGAACATAATGATTCTTAATCCTTAAACAAAATATCCAATACACTACGCTGTCCATTCAACACCCAAAGAAATGAGAGCATGACATTATACTGGCCATAAAAAGGGTTTGAAATTCAAGTTTTAACTGATGAAAAGCAAAATAAAACATAAGAAAGCCAATAAAGTTTGAAAGAGCTATTTTCAACCTAGTATACTCCATGCAGACAACAAATATAGACAATACAAAATTCACACTTTCATTCATTTGCTTTAAGAATGACACGGTGACTTTCAAAATGCTTGCATACACAACTGATTGAAGCCATCTGTTTGTGGGATGTGCTGGTCAGTGACAATGGCGATTGCAGACATATACATTTTAATAATATTACACAGGTTGATACTGCAAAAGACAAAAAGGCCACATCAAAACTAAAACATAAATGAGGACCTGAAAGCAGAGGGTATTGCTATTGAAGTTCTAAAACTCAGTGGAGAAGAGCTTCAGTCACAAAACCACAATCTTGGCCACCTTTAAGAAATGTCACAAGTCTAACTGTGGTGGCAAGGGATCTCCCTGCTCTGTCCGCCACAGGAAGAGTCATCACTCGGGTCTTCCTCAACTGCCTCTAGCAGGAGCAGCGCCACTACATGTGGTCTTTATCGACCTCTCTAAAGCCTTCAACTTCATCAACCAGAATCAATAGTCTACAGAAGTTTGTCCCCACGTCCTGGAATCCATGATCCTAACCAAAGGGTCTACAACAAAGCCAATCACAGTGAATGCCAGTGTCAAAGGAGGCTGCATCATTGCCCCAACACTTATTTCCAGTCTCCGTTGCACCTCATCTCCAACAATTTCCAGCAGGAGTGGAGCTAATCTTTAGAACTAAATGGAAATTGTTCGGCTACACTTGAGAACCAAGGTCACCCCAACCTTAGTTATCGAATTACAGTATGCATACGATGCTTGTATTTGCACAAAGTAGGAAGCCAAGCTCCAAGCCATCATCCACTCACTCATTCACTGAAGCACACGAGATGACCTGCCTTACACTGAACATCCACAAGAGGGAGGTCCTCTACCAAACTGACAACAGTGCCCTCCAACAATGAAGATCCACAGTGAGACCCTTGAAATATAGACCAGTTCTCTTATTTTTTTTAATCCTATGTTACAGTGGTCATGAGGGGACTTCAATATGCAGGTTAGACTGGGAAAAATCAGGTTGGCACTGGATCCCAACAGAAGGAACTTGTAGAATGCCTACCAGATGTCTTTTTAAAGCAGCTTGTGGTTGAGCCCACTAGGGAAAAGGCAATTCTGGATTTGGCATTGTGCAATGAACCAGATTTGATTAGGGAGCTTAAGGCAAAGGAAACCTGTGGAGGCAGTGATCATAATATGATAGAATTCACCCTGCAGTTTGAGAGAGAGAAACTAAAAATCAGCTGCATCGGTATTACAGTTGAGTAACGGTAAATACAGAGGCATGAGAGAGGAGCTGACCAAAGTTGATCGGAAGGGGACCCTAGCAGGGATGATGGTACAGCAGCAATGGCAGGAGTTTCTGGGAGTAATTCGGAAGGTGCAGGATCAGTTCACCCCAAAGCAGCAGCAGCATTTTAAAGAGAGGATGAGGCAACCGTGGCTGACAATGGAGGTCAAAGACAGCATAAAAGCAAAAGAGAGGGCATACAATATTGCAAAAATTAGTGGGAAGCTAGAGGATTGGGAAGCTTTTAAAAACCAACAGAAGGCAACAATAAAGGGAGAAAAGATGAAATATGAAGGTAAGCTAGTCAATAATATAAAAGAGGATACCAAAAGTGTTTTCAAATATATAGAGTAAAAGAGAGGCAAGATTGGACATCGGACCACCGGAAAATGATGCTGGAGAGGTAGTAATGGGGAACAAAGAAATGGCGGACAAAATGAATACGTATTTTGCGTCAGTCTTCACTGTGGAAGACACCAGCATCATGCCAGAAATTTGAGAGAGTCAGGGTGCAGAAGTGAATGTAGTCACTATTACTAAGGAGAAGGTGCTTGGGAAACTGAAAGGTCTGAAGGTGGATAAGTCACCTGGACCAGACAGACTGCACCCCTGAAAGGAGGTAGCTGAAGAGATTGTGGAGTCATTAACAGTGATGTTTCAAAAATAGTTTCAGGAATGGTTCCAGAGGACCGGGAAAAAAAAAATCAGTAATATCACTCCACTCTAAGGGAGGGAGGCAAAAGGCAGGAAATTATAGGCCAGTTAGCCTGACTTCAGTGGTTGGTAAGATGTTAAGGATGAGGTTCAGGGTACTTGGAAGCACATGATAAAATAGGCTGAAGTCAGCATGGTTTCCTTAAGGAGAGATCCTGCCTGACCAATCTGTTGGTAGTAAGGAAGTCAAATGCAATTTTAGCATTCATTTCAAGAGGACTAGAATATATAAGCAAGGATGTAATGCTGAGGCTTTGTAAGGTGTTGGTCAGACCACATTTGGAGTATTGCGAGCAGTTTTGGGCCCCATATCCAAGGAAAGATGTGCTGGCATTGGAGAGGGTCCAGCAGAGGTTTACAAGAAATGAAAGGGTTAATATGAGTGTTTGACGGCTCTCGGCCTGTACTCACTGGAGTTTAGAAGGATGTGGAGGGATCTCATTGAAACCTACTGAATATTGGAAGGCCAGGATAGAATGGACATGGAGAGGATATTTCCAGTCGTGGGAGAGTCTAGGACCAGAGGGCACAGCCTCAGACTGCAAGGATGTCCCTTTAGAACAGTGATGAGGAGGAATTTCCTTAGCCAGAAGGTGATGAATCTGTGGAATTCATTGCCACAGACAGCTGTGGAGGCCAAGTCATTGAGTGTATTTAAAGTGGAGGTTGATAGGTTCTTGATTAGTAAGGGTGTCAAAGATTACAGAGAGAAGGCAGGAGAAGCGGGTTGAGAGGGAAAAATAAAATCAGCCATGATCAAATGGGGGAGCAGACTTGATGGGCTGAATGGCCTAATTCTGCTCTTATGTTTTGTGGTCTTATTTCAGAATCCATTGCTCAGCAGAGGCAGACATTGAAGATGAAATGCATCATCTTCTTCAATACGCCAGCACAGTCTTTGGTCATTTGAGGAAAAGAGTATTTGAAGATCAAGACCTTAGATTTGGCACAAAAGTCATGGTAGACCTAGCAGCAGTGATCCCTGCCCTCCCATATGTTTCTAGGGCTTAGACTACCAAATGCAGGCACATCAAGGCACTGGAAAGATACCACCAACACCATCTCTGCAAAGTCCTCCAAATTCACTGGAAGGATAAATGAACCAACGTCAATGTCCTCTCTCAGGTCACCCTGGTTACACGTAGTCAGCTCCATTGGATAGGGCAAGCTATTCACATGCCCAAGACCAGATTCCCAAGGAGCATTGTTACAGGAAGAGATTACTAAGCAAAGAGAGGAAAAAATTCAAGGATAAGCTCAAAGGCTCCATGAAGAAATGCTACATCCCCGCTGACTTCTGGGAATCTCTGGCCCAGTACCATTCCAAGTGGAGAAGGAGCATTTGGGGTAATATTGCAAACCTGGAGTCCATGCATCAGACGCACACAGAGGTCCTGCATAAATGGCAAAAGAAGCACACCACCTCACCAACTACCCACTCTATCAGGGACATCCAGTCCCAATTGCACAAAATTCTGCAGTTCCTACATCGCTCTCATCAGTCACCTCAGATCCCCACAGGACCAGAGTGGAAATCACCTTCAATCCCAAGTGGCTGCCCGAGAAGATTATTTCAACTGTTAATTCAAATGTTTCTTACAGAAAATATGAAGTTTTTTTAGGACAGAATCCAACATGGTTTAAAATGTACAAGTCAGCTCTAATACAATTTATAGTTCAACACTGCAGAAAAGTGCTCAAGTTTGGATAAATCCTTCCCAATGAATTAGTAACTCTGCATGGAAACACCATACAAAATTAGAGTTCAGGAATCTGAGTCTCCTAATGTAACTGCTCCATCTCCTGGCTTAACTGGTGAAAGGTGCCACGTAAATGGTAGTTATTGTTGTTATAGCCTGAAATCTAAATGCAAAAGTGCTCAACTATGCCTGTCACAGTTGACCTGTTTCTAAGCCCATTAAAAGGCCATTATGGACTAACTGGGTCTCAGCTTCCACCCATCAACAGCAGCCATGTATATGGTGAGAGGGAGCTCTACCTAACAGGCACAATGGTGCAAGGGGTGACCTGGATGACTGTTTTGGTGCTGGCCTGAATTTTAGCAGCTGACTAAAGTTGCAATGGGAATATTGAAGAAGAGTGATTGAATTTACAGCACCACAGCTGAGACAGGTATGTGGCAAAACTCTGCAAAAAGCGGTCCTAGAAATCTGACTTTTTTTTGGCATCCTATGCCATTTCCACTCCAAGCCAGGATCAGAATTATTGGAAGTAACTTCAAACAGAGCCAGCAGATGTAGTTTTTCAATCAATATATTTCTCTCATAATAACCACCCATGTAGAAAGATGAAGGACATGATTCAAAATTTGTTTCAAGAGAACAAGTAGAATTCATAATTGGAGAGTGAAGCACAGAGCTGGCGTACTGAATCTCCATCCACTTCCTCTCACACACGGTTTCCTGAATCATAGAATCATACAGCACAGAAGCAGGTCATTACAGCCCATCTCATCCATGCCAACCATGATGCCTATCTATGCTCATTCCATCTCCCCAAGCTAGCCCTGTATCCCTCTACTCCTTTCCTATGGTAGGGAAATTAAACACTTATCTGTGTGTTACCTACACAGAAGACGACACGCATAACCAGCCATATATGTTAGAGAATCAAGGGTCTAATTAAAGTGAGGAAACTGAAGGAACTAGCTTTTAGTGAAAAGATAGTAGTAAAGAAGTTTGAAAACTTGAAAGCTGATAAATTTCAATGACCCGATGATCTACAACCCAGAGTTTTAAACAAGATGGATTTGGGGATGATGGATGTTCTGGGTGACTTCGTCCTGAGTTATATAGATATGGTAAATGTTCCTGCAGATTACAGGATAGCAAATGTGACCCCATGAGGTAGGAAAGGAGAGAGAGACCGACAGACAAACAGGGAGACAAAGATACTGACCTGTTAGTCTAACAGTAATGGTAGAGAAATTCTAGACTCTGCAATGAAAAGTGTAATAATAGAAGAGCTTAAAAAGAATAATGGGAGTGAGCAAAGACAATGTGGATTTATGAAAGGCAAACTGTGTCTACCTAATCCACAGGAGCTCTTTGACAATGTAACCAACGGAATAAGTTAAGGAGAACCAGTGGATGTTGTGTATTTGGATTTTCAGAAGTTGCCTGCTATTTTAATACTCTAGCCTCATTGCATTTGGCCTTTTGCATTGCTCCAACAAAGTTCAATGTAAGCTCTTTCTGTGGCTCTCCCCCTTACCTATTGAAGGAATAGCTTGCAATCAGGAGCTATCAGGAAGGGACCAGGCCCGGCCATTTTAACTGCCTGCACCCAATGTCCGCCTATATGGTGGATATTGATTGAGATGTCAAAGGACAGCCAATATCCATGGAATAGCCGATGGAATATTCCCTCTGGGGGGATTTAAGAACAGTGCTGGCCAGCAATGTAATTTGCCCTCAGGAGAAGAACTCTGGTGAAAGGAGTTCAAGGACGGAAGACTAGTGTTCCTTTTGTTAAATGTGTGTGAAATTACTCTTCCAAGTACAACAATAATTACAGATACAAAATATAAACAGTAAATGCTGGAAATACACAGTAGGTCAGGCCACATCTCTGGGAAGAGAAACAGAGTTAACGTTTCAGGTTGAAGACTCTTCATCAGAATAATGGGCATCTAGTTGATATAAAAATGGATCATTTTATTACATTTAATAGCATAAAGCAAAAAGCACAAAACACGAGAAGGTCTTTAGGCCCATCAGAAATATCCTTCCCATAAACTGGACAATGTTGTGGACTTTGCATTACCCAGAGCACCTCAAGGGAAGGCAAGAACATTTCCAAAACATCTCACATCTATACAGCTCATTACTGGTTTATTCTCGACCATCTCTCCCAGCTAACCACAATTCATCATCACCCCCCACCCAGTCAAAGCAATAACTCCATTTCAGAAAGGCAACAAAAATGCTAATGTTTAATGATTTGCAGCCAGACTGGAGAAGATGAACAGAATAACTAGTTCAGACAGTTCTATGAATAACTTGGTTTAAATTAGAAAAACTATTCAATTAGTGGATAAAAGAAATCCTTGGTTGTTTAGAAATGCTATTTTCAGTGGAATGTTTTAAGATAATAGTTCTTGCTGTAAGCAGCCTGGTGCAGTAATGCAGTGTTTTCGTAAGATTGTCTCTCAATGCAGCTGTGTGAACATCTAGGCCTTGTTTAGTTTAAGAGAAATGAAAGTCAAGATAAATGGGGAATGACCTGATATATGTATGGTGGCATTTTAAGCTCTTACTACAGGCTGTATATGACATGCCCTGGATGACATTAAGGCATGTGTAGATCAGCTCATTCAGTTTGTTGACTGTTGTAATAGTTGAGAGTCTGCAACATGGTGGAATTATGGGAAGGGCAAGCCTGATGGATTATAAGATGCACTTGGAACAATGGATGAAGTGCTGCCATTGGCTTTCACATTTGCAATGCAGGGAAGATTGGATGGGCAAAGGGGGAAGAGCAAAGCTCAGAGGGTTCCTCCTCCTGCTTACTATCCTGTACCCCACATGTGGAGTACCACAATCAAACCAGATCTTGATATTGTCACATTAAGTTAAGCTTGGCTGCAATTCCCATGGCCTCCACAGATTCTGCTTGACCTACTGAGTTCCTCCAGCACTTTCTGTTTGCTCCACATAAGATAAGAGATAAGAGATCTTTATTAGTCACATATACATCGAAACACACAGTGAAATACATCTTTTGCGTAGATTGTTCTGGGGGCAGCTTGCAAGTGTCACCACGCTTCTGGCGCCAACGTAGCATGCCCACAACTTCCTAATTCATACGCCTTTGGAATATGGGAGGAAACCGAAGCACCCGGAGGAAACCCATGCAGACACGGGGAGAACGTACAAACTCCTTACAGACAGTGGCCGGAATTGAACCCGGGTCGCTTGACACTGTAATAGCGTCACGCTGACCGCTACACTACCGTGCCTGCCCACTACCAATTCTACAGGTGCTACATTCCAGCATCTGCAGTCTCTTGTGTCTCCTCTATAAACTGAGAGCAAATCTTCTTCAGCAGTCCCTCGGGATCAGAGATGGCGTCCTTCCACTGTGGGCTTTGAAGTGACCAAATGAGGCCTGCATATGGGGAAGGTGGTAGGAGACCAGGTAGTTTGTGAGGTGGGGTACTCCTTCCGCCACTTACACAGGGGCTATGGCCTCCATATTTTCAACACTATCCTGAATGTTCCCTCTCCAGTTTGAATGGTCATGGGCCAGAGATCTCCTGGAGTCATTGGGAATGTTGCCCTTTCCCTCGGAAGCTTTGAGCAGATCCTCAACCCTTTTCTTCTGTCTACCTGGTCAAGCATTCCCATCAGTGACCAGGTGGAGCTCCAGGATGCCACCATGTATTTAATCAGTGAGCACTCCTCAATGATGTGCATCTGTATTTGAATCACACTGCAATCACAGACCCAAAGGCACTGGTTGGCTGCACAGAGGCTGTGCTCCTGAATCAGTAGTGGTTGACCCACTGATGAACTGGGAAGTCAAAGCATTGTAGTCCAGCAGTGAGGTTTGCAACAAGGAGCTGGTTGGTGATAGGCACAGAATGCCGCAACTTCTCTTGCATTGAGGCCCTAATTACACTCAGTCAGATTCTTTGGGCAGGTCACATCATTCACACACCTGACACCAACCTCCTGAAACAAATAGTAGGAATTAATGGATGTGGTGCCACAGAGGTCAGTGTTGTAGTTGTACAAAACTTTGGTTAGACTGCACTTGGAGTATTGTGTACAGTTCTGGTCACCACACTACAGGAAGGATGTGGTAGTGCGAGAGAGAGGTTTTGTGCCTGATCTGAGGACTCCATCTCTGAATACCCCTTCCCTCAATCCAGCAATAGCCGTGCTGGTGCACTCAGCTTGTCTGGGGGTAGGGAGTGGCAGGCAGCCATTTTGCTGTAAACTGCCATCCATCTGATCAGTAGCATTGGGTGAATTGCATCATCAAGCTCAGACAAGAGGCGAGTCCTGAGGAAAGGAACCTGGCCCACGTTTGCCAGAGTGAAGCTGCATGCTGCACTAGGGCCATTCCTCATTTATCTGGCTGTTTAGCATCAGTTCACGTAAAACACAACAGGAAAAGAGCAAAGCAGAATATGGGGCTCATACCTGGGTGAAGCACTGGATCCAACTCCCTGCCATCACATACAAAAGCTAGTTTATAATACAAGGTCAAACACCTTAACTATGGCATATCATCAGAGTTTAAAGATAATTTACATAAATAATCCTCTAACACTGGTAAATGAAGACAGTACAGACTTATTTTTATTCTGTCATTAGTTTCAATATTCTTAAAATGTTTTTATAACAGTATCACTGGGAAAACTAGAAGTTTTTCTGAACACAGGATTGAGGAAGAACAGATTTAACAGACAAATAGAATAATAATCTCACTGCTAGCCCAGCTTAATTAACTGTTGTCAAATTCATTTCCTCACACTATTAGTCCAAGTACTTCCCTTGATTAGGTCATTAGTACATTCCAAAAATATTCCTTCCTTATCCAAAATAAAAGCCAGGAAAAGAAAATGTTAAAAGAACCATAATTAAAATGAATTGTAAAGTCTTTTAAGAAAAATGCTGCTGACGACAAGTTCTTTTAAAAATACCTAAACAACTTGTTTGGCAGGGCATAGTTATCTACATGTACATTAAGTACTACCTCCCACAGGAATGTTGCACGGATATTAAACAACATTAGGAGGAACGCTGATGAAATTACAACCTACCACCATGTGCCATCCATCTATTGTTTGTAGGTTCTCCCCAAGACTGCGTGGGTTTCCTCTGGGTGCTCTGGTTTCCTCCCACATTCCAAAGACGGACGGGTTAAGAAGTTGTGGGCATGCTATGTTGGCGCCAGAAGCATGGCGACACTTGCGGGCTACCCCCAGAACACTCGACGTAAAAAGATGCATTTCACTGTGTGTACAATGTACATGTGACTAATAAAGATATCTTACCTTATCATAATAGCCTTTCCATTTCCAGTAGAATATTTCTTTTGGAGAGCCAGCACCTGTACAATAGGCCAAATTCTTTCATCTCTATGGGTCTACAGGATGCTTTGGCATTCTCGCCAGAGCAGAAGGGTGCATGGCTCCTGTAACACCTTAACTAAGGAAAAAGTATTGGTTTATTTGTGGGGCAGCATACTTAATCTATTTACATATTGATTGTGATGCTGCAAATTGTGACATTGTTCCATTGCTGCATTGCTGCAAACCAGCCACACACGACTTGCCTATACGACCAGAATCACAGGATAAACACAAAGATATACAGGTACGAATGCATCCGTGCACAAAGAGGCACCACACTGTTCCCCATGCCCCTCCCTATTTTCTTAGATAAATAACTTTAATGTTACATAATTGAACAACTATAATTCTAGTTTGTAACCCGTTTTCATGGTCTTGCTAATCTCTTTACGGGTTTTGATACTGAATCCACTTTTAGGTGGCTTGGTTCTGGATTTGAATTCGGACTGGTCAGGCTTGCTTCTCGAACTCTGCACTGGATCCAACTCGGACACAGCTTCATGCTTGGATGGTTCAAAATCCAGACTTGGTTCATTTCCAGCAGACTTGGTTCATTTCCAGCAGACTTGGTTCATTTCCAGCAGACTTGGTTCATTTCCAGCAGAGATCATTTGAGCGATATGAACCTTTTGGATCATCACCAATGTCAACCAAATATCTCTTGATTCCACAAAACTCTGTCATGATTATCCCCCACTTGTGAGAGCTCAACTTGTTTGGAGGTAGGTGTGGCGAGCAGTCATTTTGCTTGAAACTACCGTCCACCTGCTCAGTATCACTGTGACATTGACTCAACTGGTTCCATTCTACTTAATCCATTCTGTGTGACTATTATTCAATACCAGTTCTCCTTTTCACAAAAGTCTATAAATGAGAAGTCCAAGTAGGCTGCAACTGTGAACTCACTTCCTACAATTTTGGCAAATACTGTGTTTGTTTACTGTCCAACGTCACTGTCCAAATGAGGCCAATGAACAAACCTTCTCACATTTGTTTTTATATTAATACTACTATGTTCAGTATGAGATTCGACCAAACTCTTCTTGGGTATTACCACCTAGATCCCATTATAAGTATTTACATTTTCTGTGTTTAATTTAGATTTCCAGTATCTTGCTTTTTAACCACTGGGACTCCACTTGACACACCCTTGCTCATGTGACAACCGATTGCTGCAGTATGGAATGGTTTCTGTTCCTCATCTTTATACCGGTTAAATTTCGCCCATACTTTCAGTTTAAAACTGGTATTTCATAGACGGTTAGTAAAAAAAAACCCTCATCAACATCATTTAACACAGGTCACACATTTGGTTCTAACAGAGTTCATGTGGTAGCTGCAACGGCACATCCACAATAGTGTTCTGCTTGATCCTCTTGCACTCCACTGCATTGCCAGACTGGAAGGGTTGTTATTACTGCATTTTTGATGCCGCCCGCCATAGAAGGTTTTGCCAATTTGGGGCTTAACATTGACAGTAGGAACGCATGATCTGTTTCTCAGCAAAGGATCTGCCTTGTAAAAGAAAATCCATGGAACTTTGCAATTCCAAAACACCATTTCAACCACTTCCTTCTCAATTTGAGCACAACCTCACTCACTCTTTGTGAGAACAGGAGAAGCAACAACAACGCTTTCCTCTTGCCCATCCTCCATTTCCTATGTCCGTCACTGTAGCTTCATCATAACTTGACACATCACATACCAGATTCACACGTCGCATCATAATGAACAACAGGACTCCACTTGCTAATATTTTCTTGCATTTTTCACATGCACCCCACATCCATTTCACATTCTTTTCCAACAGGTCATACAAAGGTCTGAGCACCATTCTTTTCTATCCAATTACTTCTCAAGTTGCACAAAAAACAAACGGCTGGAGGAACTCAGTGGGCCGGGCAGTATCTGTGGAGGGAAGTGGACAGTTGCTATTTCGGGTTGAAACCCTTCATCAAATACAGATGAAGGGTCCTGATCTGAAACGCTGACTCCCCATTTCCCTCCACAGGCGTCCAGATGAAGGGTCTCAAGGCAAAAGTAAACTGTCCATTTCCCTCCACAGACGCTGCCTGATCCACTGAGTTCCTCCAGTTAGTTGTTTTGCTCCATATTCCAGAAACTGCACATGGGACTGGTCTGGGTTTGCAGTAGACCAGTTTTACATCTGATCTGATGCAAATGTATGTGCTACACGGTTGTTGTGTCAGTCTAGCCATTTGCGAACATGTAGTCATATTTTCCCAACTATGTGTCTGTCTTTTTCAATCTTTTTATTAGTTTTCAAATTAATACAGATTAATATATAACATCAATGTTTGTACGTGTAATACAAAGAGATCAGGATAACAATCATGGCATAGATAATCATAAAGAACAACAAAATATAAAAATCTGTAGATCCCACGATCTTAGTAAATGAATATAGTATAAAAGAAAGGAAAGAAAAAGATTTATTATATATACATATATATATATATATATATATAAAATAAATAAAAGAAAAAAATCCCCAAATCAATAAGGAAAATTATAAATGATATATCAAACCAAACTAAACAGAAAATTTTTTTAAAAAACAAAAAAATAAAGAAAAAGAGACTGGACTGAAATTTCTCAGTAGAAACAGAGCAATATTATGTCGTCAACTCCGTTCCTCTAAATTGGAAAGTTATTGAAAGGAGATCTATATCATGTGAAAATATTGAATAAATGGACTCCAAATATCTTCAAATTTAAGCGAAGGATCAGCAGTACCGCTCCTAATTTTTACCAACTATGTGTCAAGGTCTGACTTTCAAGCAGCAATGCTAGAAGCATTCTTCCAACCTCATTGGACTTCCCTCACTCCAGCCTTTCCCATTACAGCTGGCCTTTATTTGTAGTCTGTTAAATGATGGGTGACTGCACTTGCTCTCTGTTTTATTGCACTAATATCTGCAAAACCTCAATAGAGAACTGTCCAGTGCAATAGTGCTTTCTGTTAACAAAACCTGGCTGAACACATTATCAGTCTTTGGCAGCTTTGATTCACACTTAAATGGCTGTTAAATCAACACTTTTTCTTGAAAGTCCCTCTGCTGCCATGATTGCTTATGGCAAGGATGCTATACAATAGTAGATCCTCATTGTCTTAATGAGCTTTTCAAACCAACATCCTTCCAGCTGTCATTTTGAACTGACATTGAAGTTGTCTGTGTTGCCCAACTTGGCCTTGGATCTGCTGGCTTTCAATGTGCAATCTCTTCTGGCAACTAAAATATTTGGTTGTTCTCTATCAATAAGACTGTGGTGAATGGTGGTCATTTCAACAACAGCAACGAACTGAACTGATCTCACCAGGACACACTGGATGCAGTTTTGTAGTCTTGGAGGTTGCTTTAGCTCCCTGATTATACCAGTTGTGGATGAAATTCACACAATGTTTTAGATGCATTTTCCACTAATACAACAATTCTACATGCAAGTTTGAATGTCTGTTTTTTCATGCTTAACAGCTTTGACCAAGTTTATTATTCTTCCAGTCCATACAGAAACCCATCTCATAAGGCACAATCTAAAAAGGCACAAAAATTGAAATGCTGGGATAATTTCCTTCATGAAATGATGCACTCACTAATTGTTGACCTACTACTGGATCCCAAACTATACCTTTCAGCTACATTTAAAGGTGTTGATTGAAATTAGTTTATCATTTTCTGCACAATGTCCTTATACAATTCTTCTTTCACCTTGTGTGGTGCAAGAAGGTTTATCAGTAGACCCACATTTCTGGTTCAAACTTCATCAGTGGTACATTTTCATATCAAATCGATTTGGGATTTCACAGTATCACTTTCTCTTCAACCCCCAAATGTTCTTTGGCTTAAAGGACATGGCCATTTGTTCAGCATTCAAGCTGAATGGTTCTCAGAATCAATTATACATGCCAAGACCCCAGATCTAGCCAGTCAGGGCAACCATCTTGTCTCATTTCTATTTAGAGACACTTTCGTGAATGCCATAGCCCAGTGGTAAATCAGTGTTGCAGTTTCTCCTATACACTCTCATCAGTACATGAGAAAATCAGCTACCTGTTCCCAAAAGTTTGCCAAGTGAGTCTCAATGTTTTTCAGCAATCCCATGGGAAAAATATCATCCACTATGACAATTTGGAACATATTCACAAGGGCATTATGTGTGTACAACTCCAAGAGTTAGTGGTTTACTTGCAAGGTCACACACTTAAACTATGAACATGTTGAGTCTTTGAGCAGGCCAACCACTGTTCCAGAAGGACTTGTGGCACTGTGTAGGAGGATCACACGGTGTGCCTGTTTTTGTAGGTATGTGAGAAATTCCTAATGTCATATCCAGGCCCGCTGGTACAGGTCTGAATGTTGGAAACAATCACTACCATCAGCACGAGATGTTGCAAGGTGAGTGCTTCACTAACATCCTTAACAGATCAATGGTTTGATTCAAGATAGCATACTCATTTGGAAGCAACTTAACCAGGTCCAAATCAGCTCTAGTACATATGACCAGAGTCAAAAGGAAACCAAGGAAAGAACAAAGGGACAGAAAGGGTGGCGTATTTGTCCAAGCTCCCAAACTACACTCACACACTCTTCTGAAGCAAGTCCACAATGTTCCTCCCAACTGTCCCTGATTCAATTTGTTTTTTGTTAAATACAACTCTCAGCACTGTAACAGCTTTAATTTCCTGTTTTAGGAGAACACCAATCAAGTCACGGCACCATTCATACCTCTTAAAGAGTGTAAACCATGAACCCTTCACAAGATAATACTCTGCTTGGCAAACAAGGTTCTGAAGCCTGGATCCTACTATAGGTTTGGGAAACAACAGAGGGAACAGATTCTTCATTAACTATCTGATCAAGGAGTTGCTCTCAACCTCTGCAGCAATTGTTCCTAATGCTCAGGGGTGCAACAGCATAATGAACAAACAGGCAGGAACACAGTCCACACCACTATCCAGAGACTGCTACTGGCTTATGGATGGAGTCAGTACTGCCCTCCAAGCCTTGTAGCACCAGGGCAGCTATTACAACCGAAAGCCTGGCCAACATTTTATTGACCAGGCACACACACACACACACACAAAACACACGAAGAGCAGCCCCTTGGGAGAGGCACCAGCTGGGAACCGTGAACACATCACCTGGTATGAGGGGGCATGATCAGGACACGCCAAAGCCCAGCTGCGCCTGCAGAGCTGGACACAAGAGTGGGAACAGCACATGGATATAAACAGCTCCCGCTAGCTGTCCATCACCAGATGACACCAGCACCATTTCCTTTCATGACCTATCATCCAAGAACCACAATTTCATTCACAAGTTAGCCAGCACAGCATGATCCAATGAGAATTTTGCGCAAGGTACAGTATTTTGTTTTTAGTTCCACATTGTCAAGAGCTTGCAAGTTCTTCAAGTTCTGACTTTTGTGGTGAATTGCAAATCATGCCACTTTTCAATCCACTATTTGTGATTGGGAAGTTATTCGACCTTCTTAAGGCCATCTCTGAAACTACATATTTAGATTTTAACAAAAGTTTTGCATCTTTTGATAAAAACCAGTACCAAGCAAATAGTTCTAACTTGGCTTGGAGTCCTGTTATTAAAATTTACCTCCTAGTTGTTATCTTGTCTCCTGGAGATTTTAAGAAGGCACATTTATCAGTAAGAAAATTTGGAAAGAATTTTTAAGAAGTGTTTAAATCTGAAAATAAATGTCTAAATGAATATAGCTTCTTCAGTCTAGAAAATAATAAAAATCATTTGCTCATGTCAGTGGCTGCAAACCACCAGGAGATGGCTCCAGTTTACCACCAGTCAGAGATCACCACGAGGCAGTCCCAGTGCAATGTTCAGTTTCTATGAAGTATTTTTAAGTGCGTCATGTCATCACTAGCCACTCATTTCCAAACCCCTTTCCCAATGATCCACAAATATGAAATCCTCCATTGTCAAAACTTACTTACTAACTTATGTTGGGATCTTGTTGCCCTGGCTCTAAACAAGAAGTTGCTCTTCTTATGAAGAGCTTAGACACACTTAACGTAGTGAAAGCATAATGCACATACAGTGCCATGTACTTGAACAGTTTCAAATTTTCCATTCCATTCTCCCAGTTTCTCTGCTCCTATCGTGTCTGTTCTGATGACAAGACTTTCCACATAAGAGCTTGCGAGATGGATTCCTTTTTCCTTATCCTTGGCTCTCCTACCATAGTTGACTGGGCTTTCAGCTGCACTTCATCTTTCACCACCACCCCCCCCCCCCCCCCCCCCCCACCATCCTCCCAACTAAAGTATAGAGAGTATAGAGCTCCTGTTGTCATCACTTTCCATCCTACCAGCCTACCATTTCCCACCTCCTTCAAGAAAATTCCACTTCCAGACACATCACCTTCCCTTTCAGTATTCCAAATGGACCATCCTCTCCATGGTTTGCTCTTCCATCTCCACTAACCATGTCCTTTTCCCTCACCCCATCACACCATTCACGACCCGAAAAAGTCCTTTCAAATAAAGCAACAATTCATGTGCAATTCCTCCAATTTAGTGTATTGCTTTCAGTGCTCACGATGTGGTTTCCTCTGTGTTGAAGAAACCAAGCACAGGACAGGTGAGTGCTTTGCAGAACACCGATGTACAAGAGTGAGCCCAAACTTCCAGTCACCTGTCAATTTAATTCTCTATCCCATCCCTCTGATTGTGGCCTCTCACACCTTTCCATTGAATCCCAAAAATAAGCTCAAGCAATAGTACCTCACATTTTGCCTAGGATCTTGCAGACCTTGGGACATGATATCAAATTCAACAATTTCAGATAACCAGCCTTTCCTGTTTGGGATGGAACGGGCCAGTCTGATGCAAGGTCATTCATCCGTAACATTAACTCAGCTGTTCTGTTTCCACTTACTCAGCAGGTCAGGCGGCATACTTCCAGCATTTTGTTTTTATTGCAGATTTCCACACACTGCACTTAAGCTGGTTACATTTGTCCTATTGCCTGATTGTTCAAGATTGTCTACGGATCAGGCTTGTTTTTTCTCCCCCCAGGATGTGTGTTCTATCTCCCTATCAGGCTGTGCATTCACTCACCAATCCACTGTCAAAGCTGTTACGGTGGAGTGTGCATTGTACCAATTACAAAAAAAACAATAAATGTTCCCAATGGCAAAATGGTAAGATCAATAAAAAGTTGCACTAGCTTACCCCCTTTCTGGAGCAGATAAATTGGAACGATATAAAGTGTGACATGCTGGATATAGTAGATCTCCATCTCAAAAGGAAGCTGGTCAAAAAAAGAAAACAGAAAAGACGTCAAAAATGCTCTTATCTACCCCGGTCACTTAAACCTCTAGTTTGCAACCATTAGATTAGCAAGACAATAATCACCCTGCTTGCTTTCAACCAAGGCATACAACTCATGAAACTACCTCATTAAAACAAGGCTTATAGCAAGATAGCATTAATGTCACATTGATACAACACAAATCTTGTAAGCAAATGGAATGATATTTCTTGCACTGTGAAAAGTGACATTATACAATGTTAAATATTTGCAATTTTTGAGTAAGATATTTTTGGAAAAACAATTTCCCCTTGGCCATCATGCTCAGCTCCTGACACAGACAGCCAACAAGTTTCAGCCAAACCAAAAGTGCACCTTTCACCAAGTTGCTGATTTTCCAGTGACAGCTGGTGTGCACTCTGTGCACAACCCTGGGGAGCAGCCAATGGAGCAGAGAGCTGTGTGTGACGCAGCTGCTCGACGTGAACCTCGACACTGCACCCCTTATCCAGACTTTCTTAGCAAACGAATGCTTCGCAAGGAGATGGATGGCGGTCTGCTCCCAAGTGAAGTTGCCTGGAGGGCTGTGTCCAGTGGCACTGAGACTCCAGCTGGCTTGGCTGGTGGTCAGAGCCCACCACATAGAGCCTTCAAGCATAGCTGGAATCTCAGTCCTTGGTTGAAAGTTCTCATTAAGAGTCATTCCACCAAATAACCTTGGCAGTCTTCTCTGAAAACCATCCAATCCGTCCAGATCACTGCCTGATTGACCGAGTCAAAAAGGTATTTTTCTGCACAAACCATTTTACAAGGAACAGTTGGTGTAGCACACTCCCACTGAACAGGACATCCCACTGCCAGATGGCCGTACCCCTCGCCTGCCAGAGGCACCTCCTGCCTGCCCAAGGACCAGGACACGTGCTAGGGATGCACTGAAGCTTGGCACAGCCGCCACGAAGTGTCCAAGGCCACAGCTTTCCTCTCTCCCACAGTGCTCACTGAGGGGCTAAAACCGATGGATCACCCCTCAAACCGTATAGAAGGTACGTAAAGGAAAAAACAAATCATGCAAATGTAAATTTAATCTCGAGTAAATGGCAACCCGGTGCAGCATGGAGAATGTGTTTTGTACTGTCTTATCCATTTGCAAAATTTATAAAGTATATTGTGGATATTGGAACTTAGCAGCCCTGTGCACCTTCTGGGGTTCCCTCAACTACCCAATGGTAATCCTGACCACATACCCCATTCCCCACAACATCTCAAACTAAACAGACAGCAACCTCCTCTCTCTGATACGTCCAAACCTGGCTCAAGCACCTCTGGCAATGTATCACTTCCTTAATATTAGCTTCGATTGGATGCCGGAGACAGATAATAAGTGCATTGCACATAAGAAAGAAATAAAAGTTTCCATCATGAGGTGGATAATCTTCCATTTACTACCTTCCTGTAATAGCCAAGGTTCCACACCAATATGTGCCACTTCTCCATGCAGCCTCACTGCACAGTTTGAAAGCTCCTCCATTGGTCTGTGTACAAGTTACAAGAAGTTTTTCAGTGTAAATGTAACCTGTGCTCCAGCATTAACTATCAACTTCAGTGAAGCAGAGATGGGTAAAGCCCTAGGAAAATTATGGCTGATTCAAATGTTTAAACATAAGAAAAAGACCATTCCCTGTTCAGCAGCTCTCTTGCACAGAATGAGCCGTTCTCAGCAAGGGCATATGGTTGAGCTGAGCAGTGCTACACTGGCCCGTATTCCCTCTCCTCATGGTGAACAAAAAGCCCGAGCCAAGTGATCATCAGGCAACAGCAGGGTCAGATTTCCACAACCTGACTGAATTTAAACACAAAAGACAGTTTCTCAATCACAGGATCTGGTGGGCACCTGGTAATAACCGCTAAGAGCTGTTAATTTGTTTCAGAGGAAAAGACTGATAAAAGGCAGCAAGAATTGATGAGCTGACATCTACTGGTGTTTTCAACCCAGATGGGCCTCAAACCCTGGCCTCCTGCCACAATACAGCAGAGGGCACCATGACATTTCAAATCATTTGTGAACAAACGCTCCAGGTTTAAAAGGGGCAGCATATCAGCACAGGAGTTACCCGCGTTGTTTTTCATTTGTTACTAAA
This sequence comes from Pristis pectinata, assembly GCF_009764475.1. Taxonomy (NCBI): domain Eukaryota; kingdom Metazoa; phylum Chordata; class Chondrichthyes; order Rhinopristiformes; family Pristidae; genus Pristis; species Pristis pectinata. The sequence goes on from NC_067412.1 coordinate 85,731,704, forward strand.
TCAATAGCACAAATACCATAAAGTTGAAAGAAAAACACTGAACAAGTTTTATACACATTAAATGGAAATTTGAATCCAGACATTCCGATCAAAATAGTCCAAAAACAGACTGTTTGAAAAATTGAGTTGCATTTCAGAAAATCAAATCTCTGTCATTTTGACCAAGTTATTGAAGAATGGTTTGAAGTCTGCAGAGGACAACCCTCAATTTGAAGGACATGGCCACAAGATAATCCATAATGAAATCGCAAGCAGAATGTGTTGGAAAATTCAATCACTTAGAATTAAATTACAGCCACAACCATGTCCCTATGTGTGTGGAACGACTCCAGCTGTCAGAGTGGTTTCCTCTTGATGTACGTTGGCTTCAGTTTTATCAGAGCCCCTTGATGCACAGGGAATTACAGGGCAGGCACGGTAGTGTAGCGGTTAGTGTAACGCTATTACAGCGCCAGCGACCCAGGTTCAATTCCGGCCACTGTCTGTAAGGAGTTTGTACATTCTCCCTGTGTCTGTGTGGGTTTACTCCGGGTGCTCTGGTTTTCCCCCACATCCCAAAGACGTACAGGTTAGGAAGTTGTGGGCATGCTATGTTGGCACCGGAAGCGTGGCGACACTTGCGGGCTGCCCCCAGAACACACTACACAAAAGATGCATTTCACTATGTGTTTCGATATACATGTGACAAATAAAGATATCTTACCTTAAATCACTTAGCCTAAATTGGACTTATGGGTATTTGAGCACAACACTGCAAGTAGAAGCCAGTTTAAAGCAGCAAATAGTGAAATGAAGCTGCTGACACTCCCCTCTGCATTTTAATCCCAATTCCAGAGCAGTTTGACAGTCGCCTTAGTGGGGCAACAAACAATATGTTGGAGGAACTCAGCGGGTCAGGCAGCATCTGAGGGAAATGGACAGTCGACCTTTTGGGTCGAGACCCTTCTTCTGAACTGATTCCAGCATCTGCAGACTCTTGCGTCTCCAGTTGCCTTAGTGGGATAGCTTTCATTCTAATTTAACCCTGCTAGAGATCCCAGCAATGCCAATGTTTGCTGCACAATCCTACCCACCTGGAAAATGGGCACCGTGAGAAGCCCAGCTCTGAAAGTAGACTGGGGAAAAGTAGCTGGAACAGAACAAACAGGCACTGGAAGTGAAACTTATGTAGCTTGTTTTTACTCATTTACAGGAGCTGGGTTTGCTGGCAAAGGAACGTAGAGGCAAGCAAGCTTCTTGAACAGCTGCAAGGCATCTGTTTTAATGTAACAACACCCTTAATACAAGTGAATGGTATAGAATGCCATTCTACACAGCAGTTAACACATGGGCCAAATTTCCTTTCCTGAAGGGTATTGGGGAGTTAGGATTTTTATTGAGAGTTATTTAGCAACGTCTCCTGCTTGGGCACTCTGCTTTCCAGATTACTCGACAACACAGCCATTAGGACACTCAGATGTGCCCACTGTATGAATCATCTTGCTGACACTTCTCCATTCCCTCTGCACACAATCCCCCTTCCAATTTTATATGCAGCTTTCACAAAACCTGTTCTGAAATTTCCCCCAATGAAAGGGAAGCAGAACAAAGTGCCCAGTTTGGCTTTCACCGGGACCACTCAGCTACAGATCTTATCGCAGCCTGGATCAAAGAGCTAACTTCCAGAGGCCAGGTAAGAATGACTGCCCTTAACATCAAGGCAGCATTTGACCAAGTGTGGCATCAAGGTACATCAAGAGGATGGAGTTGGAGTCATACCACAAGCACAGGGACATGGTTGTGGCTGTTGGAGGTCAATTATTCCAGTCCAACTGTAGGAGTTCATTGAGGCAATGACCGAGACCAAACCAACTTCAGCTGCTTCATCAATGATCCTTCCTTCCATCACAGAGTCAGAAGTGGGGATGTGCATTGATGGTGGCGCAATGTTCAATTCCAATCATAGCTTCACAACCTTGCTTGCAGCAACATCAAGACAACACTCAGGCTATAACTGATAAGTGGCAAGTAACACTTGAACCACAAGTACCAGGCAATGCCCATCTCCAGCAAGGAGGTCCAGCCTACCTGGCCTTATTATCACCAAGACCCCAGCCATCAATATCCCAGAGTTACCACTGGACAGAGGTTCAACCAGACCAGGCACTTAAATACTATGGCTACAAGAAGTCAAGAGGCTTCGTATCTTGCAGACGCCCTAAAGCCTTTCCACACTCCACATGGCACAAGCCAAGAGTGCATTCCATCACACTCTTGGCTTGACGAGTGCAGCTCTAACTCTTCTTAAGCAGCACAACACCATCCATGACAAAACAGCCAGCTTGATTGGCACTTAGCCCACTACTCTCCACATTCATTCCCTTCACTGGCTACACAATGGCTGCTATGTGTACAATCCAGAAAATGCACCGCAGTTACTTGCCTAACATACTCCGAAACAGTGTCTTGCAGACTCTCAGTCCCTAGCACCATGAAAAGCAAGGAATTCACACAGGCAGGATCCCCTCCTAGCTGCACACCATCCTGGCTTGGAAACATGTTGCTGTTATTTCACCATCACTGGGTCTAAATTCTGGAAATCCCTGCCCAACAGCACAATTGGGGCACATTCACAGGAAGGACTGTGGTGGTTCAAGGCAGTGGCTCTCCATTACCATCTTTTTGAGGCCAATTAGGCATGACCACTGATAGCCAGATCCTGAAATAAACCTCAACATTATGCACGTCTCATTTCTGGCATTATTCTTCACCTTGCTGACATCAGTAGGATCTATTCACACCAATCTAATGCTCTGCCCAGGAAGGACAGTGTTTTAGCACCGTGGCAGTGCAGGGTTGGCCTACCCCACAACCGAGAACCATGAGCAACCCGAAACCGTGCCTTTTTTTGGAAAGTGGATGTGCATGGGAAACAAGTGGGAAAAAAACGGATGCAAGCAAACTGAACGCAAGTGAAAAGGTTAAATACCATGTCTGAAAAGTTAGAAGCTTAGAAATCTAACAAATCAGAGTCAGCTGGAATTTTATTCCCCTCCCGAGAACCAAGCACAAGCAGATCCCACCCAACTTCCAGACAATTCCTGAAAATTTTACAGGCAGATTGTCAGCTTGTGTGTAGACAAATGTCTCTATAAAAATGCATGCAAATCTGGTTCCTTTCTCCAAATTGGTTCCGATGCTTTTCAAGTATGAAATGTCAGGAAATAATTCTGATGCATCTTGGGTCAGACTTCCTGAGCAAAGACTGGCCTTAATTTTCATTTACATCACAATACAGTGATACAAACACCAGCAGAATGGCTGTTCTCATCCATCAGCAGATGAGTCTTCAGACAGTAAGACACAATGAGAATTGAATTAAGCGACTGCTTAAGGGAAGAGAGAGAACCTCAGGGTCAAAGATGACTTTCCTCCACTCCAGTTCTATGGGTTCCAAGGTGATGAATGAGGTTAATGTGGGACCTGCAGACACTGGCGCTGGAGAGGGTGAGTAGGTGGACAGAATGGGAGGTGCTGTGCTTCCTCACTGGGCTTCTACATGCATCTAACATTTGGAATTTTAGTCCTCAGTGTCAACTGATTGCTCCTTCTCCACTTTGAGGGGTCTTAGATCAGGGATTCCCAGGAGTCGGTAAGGATGTGTCACTTTTCCACAAGGAGCACATTCTTGAATATTTCCTCTGTTCTTCTGATAATCTTCAGCAGTTACGGAGCTTGGAGTTGGGTGCCCAAGGTCTGGTGTCAGGTATGAGAATTACCTGGGATTCCTACCAGTGCCAAGTGAATGCGATCAAGGTCCCATAGTGAGGGATACTGGTCTGGGAGAAGATACCAACCTTAGTTCATTTATCCTGCTAATGGATTTGGAGGCTTCTTACAGAGACAGCATTGGTGATCTCTCTCTCTCCAATGCTCTGGTTCGTTCTCGACTTGAAGGGCAGGGATCATTGCTGCCACGTAGAACAGGAGTTTTTGTGCTGGTTTGAGGTCTTGATGTTCAAACCCTCTTTTCCTCTGCCAGCCTGTGCTGACCAATGTTATGAGAAAGGTTCTTTTGGTATCTTAAAGATAAAGGTATCTGGACACACAGTCTTTGTACCTTAAAAGGAGGATTTTATTCACAAAGATCGACACGGGAACAGAATGCGAAGGAACAAATGCACCCTCACACTAGGGTGATCACGAAACGTGGGGGGAGTCGCAACAGGGGTGAAGTGCACACATGCTCACACGCACAACAAACTAGTACAAACGATCAGGGAACGAACAAAAAAATGTTGTCTGGACCCCCTGAATCGGGGCAAACAACGGCTCTACGCTACTGGGAATCTACTCAGGACGCTCCTAAACCCCTGAGGAAGTGCACCCTCTCACCTGTGGTCTCGACCCCAGCAGCAATCGGAAAAGAGAAAGAGAGCCCACGTGTACCATCTTTTATAGGGCTGTAGCGGGCTGGAGCCTGCTCAGGTGAAGCAAGCCAATGATTCAAGGTCAAGAACAAAGGTGGGTTACGAGCCAATCCTCAGGTGTGCTCTTTAATGGGTGGGGCGGGGGCGGAGCTGGACCCTTGATTGACAGTGGTGTAGCTTCCAACCTGATGGGCAATGCCATCATCCGACCATGGGGGTCAGTAGTGTTGCCACTGTCATCCGACCCCTAGCCTGTCATACTACAACCAATAAAGCAATGGTGAATTTCACCATCGATGCCTGCCTTTGCTGCATGGTGGCCCCCAAGTTATAGAAAGTAGCACACATTTTCCAGGGTAGTCTGCTTCATAAACTAAGCTTTTGGTAATGACTCTGCCACAAACCCATGTGTCAAAAAGCACATTAAAAAGTAGAATTTGTAACTGTTTCGTCGTTCCTACTGCTGAAACATTTCTCCTTTGTCCTATTAACTTGGACTTTCTTCAGTAGTGATAAAATTCAGAAGAGCAGGGTCTCGGCCTGAGACACCAACTGTCCATGTCCCTCCACAGATGCTGCCTGACCCACTGAGGGGTTCTTCCAGCTTTTTGTGTGTTGCTCCAGATTTCCAGCATCTGCAGTCTGCTGTGTCTCCTTATTCCTTGCACTGTTCCCTTTGATAACTTATCCCACTGTAACCAAACTAAGACTTGAACAGCTGGATTCCCCACCTCCTGAGCAAAAAGTAAGCTTACCTGCTGGTGTTGAGTAGGTTTGAAGTGGGCCATCCTTATCTTCCGAGTTCATAGCCTATTGAGTCAATGCTGGTTTTCAGACCAATCCCAAAAATAGCCTCTGCCATTCAAGGATAAGCAACTTATCTTCCCCTACCCACTGCCCCAGACCTTGTGGAGGTATATAAAATTATGAGGGGCTTAGTTAAGGTGGATGGTCACAGTTTTGTTTTCCACCCCAAGTGTAGGGGAGTCTGAAACTAGAGGACATAACTTTTAAGGTAAGAGGGGCAAGATTTAAAGGGGACCCGAGGGGCAGGTTTTTCCACAAACAGGGTGGTGGATATGTGGAATGAGCTGCCAGAGGAAACTGTAGAATTGGGTACAATTACATTTAAAAGACATTTAGACAGGTACGTGAAAGGTTTAGAGGGATATGGGCCAAACACGGACAAAGGGGACTAGCTCAGGTAGGCAACTTGGTCAGCATGAATGAGTTGGGCCAAAGGGCCTGTTTCCATGCTGTATAACTCTATGACAAGGGGCAGAGGGAGCTCAGCATATCAGGACACAAATTACAACTCCAATGCACCAGCAGAGTACTTGAGAAATCTAGGATTTAGGTTATTAATAGATAATTCCTCAGTGAATTTTAAAGTATATAAAAATGTAAATTCATTCCATCAAAACAAATAGCAATTTATGTCAAGTTGCCATTAAACAAGTTTTAAGCATTGTTTTTTGAGAATTTAATTAAAAGAGGAAGAAGTATTAACCAAATAGTTACAGAATCAAAGGGCATTAAGTCTTTGCATAGACAGTTGTAAAGAATTCTTTCAAGCCTCACATTTCTGCAATACCATTTTTTTTAATCTTAGCAAATGTGACCGATGCATGTTAGGAGTTAATACTCGTTTGAGGAGAAAACACACAGGCTTGTAGCACTTGCAAAGGATAGTTTCAACTCAGTCCCTAAAGTGCATTGATAGGATCTACAACATTACAGTGACAGTGGAACTCTTTTAGTGAACATTCAAAAGCCACCATAGTGTGCTGCTTTGTGGTTACTCCATCAAGTGCCACAAGCTTTCATTGTGAACACAATGACATCATTCCTGGTAAAGAACCTGACAGTGACTGCACTCTTTGAAAGACAATTGGAATCTTCACAGAGCCATCACTGGTTTAAATATTTTGGAGAAGATTCTTCTCAGCTACAAACAAACACTTTGAAATACATATAATTTAATGAAAGAGCACACTTCCTGGGATTAACTAGCTTTCTGGTTTTAATTCTGGTTTGGTATTAATAGAGGGGTAATAGCATCAAAATGAATAAAACTAATACAGTTATTACATAGGAGCAAGATCCATCCAGTTACAAGGCAAATTGAAAGCTTTTGATATTTGTACTTATCATGATTCTTTTGATACCATTCAACTCCAAATCAGAAAGATGCAGGCTCAAGCACCCATATCAAAAGATTTAAGCTCATAACCAAAGTAAATCAACAGCATGCTCTAAATGACTTTCCCCTGTAAGATAATGACCCATTGTTAATAATATGCTTAAGTTATGGTATTTTTGAAAGAAGGAAAGGCAGAGAAATCCCCAGTGCCTTTTCTAAAATTCCACTTCAATCAAAATCACAAAGGTCAGACTGAGAAGTCTTAACTTGGGGATACTAACTGAACATTTTTGACAGCTACTACTTTAATGCAAAACATGAGGACAACAACTGTGTTTTAAGAACATGGTAAAAATGCATGCATTTATGTACTATACATACAGCTGTGGTTTAAAAAAATGCCAGTGATAAGATTTACTTGCTATAGCTGAGCAGCGGTAGCACCCTCACTGCTAAAGTGTACAAAGTATATTTACGAAGTGATTTGAAGGACCAAAAGGTTCAGCCAGTTATGAGTGCAGCAGACAGGCAAAAAAAAAATACTCACCAGCCTGGTATTAACAACAGGAAATAGCAATGCCAGTAATGCTCCATTTAACATGTGCATCTGCAACCTGCCAAGACAGATCAACAGAAAAGAATGGTTATATTTTCTTGCCCAGTACCAACCTAATTTACAATAATTATTCTCCTAAATTGGAAAGTTGTGAATAAGTCCTGTAGTGCCGAGTTTTCTGCATTCCTGATTTGTTCTTATGATATTTTACCTCCTTCTGTACCATAACTGTGATTCAGCAAATCTTGGCTAGACACCCACCATTAACTCACCACTTTCCTACTATTCCTCTTCCTCATAAAAAGCCTGGAATGCACAATGTTCAACATTCGGTTACTCTGGTTTGGACAAAGCAGACACTGAATTGGAAGCAGTTCAAGTGGCCTCTTCATGTTTAGCTTTGGGACAAGTGCAAAAGCTGCATACGAGCTCTGCCACAATCCAGTTCCTGTCATCACAAGAGAAGAAGTTGGAACTGGTTGTGACAACTCCAGGTGGATTAGGTTGGGATCACAACCCAATCTACCTTGCAAGTGGAAAATAGGGTGCCCATACAAAATGGGCATTAATCATCTTTAAATTCGATTGTGAAGGTTTAGATAAACTTAGTAAAAAACTAAATGGAGGGAAGTCAAATTCTCTTAAGTTCCCCTGCTTAATCCTTTCACTTCTCCATCTTTTTCTTCCTTTAAGGTCCATCTTAGATGCCACATATTTGACCTAGCTCTTCCTCATTCCTCTCAATAGTTCCCCCTTTGGCTTGCGGTCAACTTCTGGTTAATCCTCTGTGCACATGAACATCGTTTGTACAAAGTTGTCAATTAAAAAGGTATTGTGGGCATAGAATCAACATTCACTGAGAATGTGATTAAATTCTTTTTTGGCAAGTTATAGGTGGGCCAGACCTTCAGTCAAGATGAATGCTAAACCTGGGTTTGAGGGGCATAAAGACTATGCAAGAGTCTATTAAAATACACAGACTCCAGTGCTTGACACCCAATGGCCTGCACAAGGAAGTCTCTGCCTCCAAAATATTCACAGAAGTACGTTTGCTAGTCAAATTATGCAGTTGTTGTACTTGGGTGCTGCTAACCCAAACCTCAAAGCAAAAAGGTTCCACTGGGCAAGTCTCTTCAAGTCACAAACCGTCTAGTTTGATGTAGAAATGGAAATTTACGTTAAAGTCTGCAATTCCACCTTAATCACACAACACTCTGATTAGCTGCTATTCACATTTTAAAAAGTTTGTTCATGGAATGAGAATGTCACTGGTAAAGCCAGCATTTATTTCTTATCTCCAATTGCTCACCCTTTCCCCCCCACACCACCCTGCTTCCCCCCCCCCCCCCACTTCACCCCCCACTGCTTCCTTCCCCTCCCCCAGAAGCTAAACTATTGGTGGTTGGATTCAAACTCTTCAGCAGATTAACAGTCCAGGTCTTTGGTTGTTTGAGATTCTTCACTCCACTGCTTTTTGCAGTTTCCCACCCAATGAATGGCATGAAGTCACTAATGTCCTGGCATATACAAATCAAACTTGGCGCAGAGTCAGAGCAGATCTGAAGAGATGCAGTCTGTCTCGATGACGTTTGAGGTCCATGCACATTTAATCAAGTCTGAATTAGCTCTGCTTTAGGAATATTAATCCCAATGGACCTGTCAGGAAACTAAAATTAATTACAGCAAGGCCTTAATTGTTAGATAACCTCAAATTTCTTAAAACTTTTCCTTTGCCTCTTTCTTCTTGATCCATTTTCTCTTTACAATTTCCATTCCTGTATCAGATTTATCACCAAATTCGTACTTCAGTTCCTTTTCAGCCTTGTGGTTGTTACATTTGATAACCCTACAATCTAATTTGTTAAGGTGCTTATCCAGTTCATTTTTGTCCAAATGTCAGGAATCCCCTTTTCTGCAAAGTAATCAGCCCACACTTAACAACTTGCAACAAAATGTCATTGCAATTAAACAGTTTTTTTCCAAATGCAATGCTACCAAAAATTATAGCCTTATAATTCTTCATAGCAACTTCCAAATTTGCTCCATTTGCTTTCCTTACGGAAGTCACTGCATCACAAGCTCTGTGACAGGATGAGTTCTAGCTTGAGTGAGGTTTGGTTTAGCAACACCCAAATACAACAACTGCATCATTATTCCAGAAAGCCAAATAACCAGACTTGGCATTGTGGGTCAAGGTCAGATAGATCAAGGACCCTTAAACATTATAAAGAGCACATTCTCAACTCCATCCCTTCTTCTAGGCAATGCCCATGATTTTTCTCCACTTGCTAAAAGCCTGTATAAAAATATACAAAGGCATCTCAGACACCACAACATTGGCAGAATGATTTAGTTATATACGGCTTTTCTATTTAGAGTTGCTTTGTTGTCAGTACATGGGCAAAGCGTTAATGGTGGAAGGTCACATTAGAAATAAACATGCCCTACAACATGAGTAGTCAACCATCGGGGCTCACTTTTACACTAGTCAGACCTTTAGGAAAATAATTAGAATTTTGAAATGACAACTTCTCTAAAAATGTATGGCAATTCAATTCAGCTAGGTACAAGCCAGCAGAAAAAAGCCTTCTCTTGAATGCTGGGTTTTAACAGAGATAACTACAGAAATCTCATATGGCAATCAACTAGGTTATTTATGACTTCTACTGATCATCTCATCTAAAGTGATGAGGAATATCAAGGAAATCCCAAGAACCAGAGCTCCAAATACCCTTTCCTCACTCTGCAATCCTCTGGGCAAGAGGAACACGAATCAGTGACTCATACAACCATGGCCCAAACTCAGCGATGGAAATGAGTGGAGAATGACAAAAAAAATCTAATTATAAATGCATTCCTAGCACAAGGCTTCCTTCCAAACCGGTTCTATTTGCTGACTAAGCTTAAATTCTGCTTGCAAGGTCAAGGTGAGCTATAGAGAAGAAATGGTACACCCTGCAGATAGTAGCTGGGGGTTATTGCTCAGATAATTGCCTCTTTTACAGTTTATCAACTGGAAGGTTTAGGATCATTTTCCTCAATAAATATTTATAAAGGTAAAATGAAGTCATTTACAACCAAAGCACCACAAATACCAGTTTCACAGAAGCCAAGTACAAGGTCAGCGGCTTAGTGACTAGATTTAATAATAGAACCAGTATACTCATAAATCACATCATACATCAGCACAACTGAGGAACCGTCTGGGACAGAAAGCCACCCCGAAGTGAAAGTCTGTCCTTAACAGTAATTCTGCTTGTTTTATACTCCACTCAATTTTGTTTTCTATTGCTTCAAGTCAGGGGAAAGGTGAGATAAGATGCCAATTCTCTCCCTCCTGCCTGGCATTGCCACCTACCACCCTTTCATGCCTCACAGCAAGATGATATTCAGTCCACTATGCATGTCCGCTAACCAGTTTATCCCACTCTCATGTTCTATCGCCACAGGTTTCCTTCAGGCCTACCTTTGCAAAGAGGTGTTTGTCCACCACTAATACAACAGCTTAGATTTTGGTTTTGGTTTATTATTGTCACTTGTACTGAGGTACAGTGAAAAACTTGTCTTGCATACCAATTGTACAGGTCAGTTCATTACACAGTGCAGTTACATTGAGTTAGTACAGAGTGCATTGATGTAGTACAGGTAAAAACACTAACAGTACAGAGATAAGTCTATATATGTTAAAATTCTCCAGTTTAAGGATCAAAAGAGTAGAACACACAATTTATCCCTTACATTATCTTCTGATATTGATCTGGGAAACAAGAATGTTTTCAAGGAGATCTGCCAATCCATCAACATATTCTCAGGGTATTCAACATGGAGGGCAAGTAAAACAAGTAATGTCTTAAAACTCACTGTCCATTTTCCTACAATTCAGTTTCTACACCACAAATCATTTGTCCCACATTAAAGTACTTCGGAAGATGTTTGAGAGCCTCTGGCAGGTGTTATAACTCTATTTCTTACAGTTCAATGGAGGTGGTGACTCAGTGGTCAATGTCGGGCTCTCCTTGCGAGTTAGTTAGGTTATTCTCATCATAACTTAAGTGCTCACTAATAGATTTGCATATTTAATTCCTTCATTAGCTGTTGTTTACTCTCCAGATTTTAGCAAAACTAAGAAAGGAGCGTTTTCTGCAAGTATCAATGCAGGATGGCAAAATAGGATTAGTCTGTCTCACAGGACACAACATTCCTCGACCGTGGAACTACTGAGCCATCAACCAAACCACCAGATATTCCCCCCCTCCTTAGTTAGCAAATCCATATCCACCGTGCAGTCATGCAAAAATTTTTAATTCATACATCTTTGCAATACCTCACTCACTGTGTTATAAAAGCCGAACCAGCTAATTGCTTTATGCAAATACTAAAAATCTAGTAAAGGCTTGACATTTCCATCAATGCTTGACGTCTGCTCCCATTAGTCCATTTTATTTCATTTAAGAAATATTTCCCTAGAAGCTCTTTGAACAAGAACCCTTAGCGTGCAGGTCAGCACAATTTTCTTGCTGAGTTGAATGAACATTCTCAGTGACAGTTACCGACAAATCCTCAAACACAGGTTATGGTGCAAAGACTAGAACTTTTACTATCAATATAAACTGGTCAGGGCATCACTTTAACCAGGGAAACACTTCTGCCCAATCTATTTCCAATCCTGATAACCAATTTTGTTCAATGTAGTGCACTACAACTACGGTTAACTTCAGACACTGGCCATCATCACATGCTTTACACTGCATCTGTCCCAAGAATTTTAAAACTTGTCCTGAATAAATTTTAAGATTAGCCTATTTCCTTACTAAGGGAAGATGATTTACATATTTTTCATGTCTGTCCCCCTTGCGAAACAGTCTGCAGACGTGTCGATCCACATGCAGGATGGCCTTTCACCAATCAAGTCAAAAAGCCCTATTGCCTCACATTTTAGCTAGTATAAAGTAATATCTGTCTCATCTACAGTTGTAATATCCAGCAACAACTGACTTTACTTGTGACTTCCCATGAGAAACTAATATTATATTCACGGCTATACTCCTACTTGTTCTCATGTTTCTTTCGATGTTAAAAGCACTTGTATTCTTTAAAAGAACAGTTTTGTGGGGAATAACCGTGGGTACATCTATAACAGTGATTGCACCACTGGCAGTCACACGATGCCACCAAAACTTTGGGAGTTTTACTTTGACTGTAGGCTACTACTCTGTGACTAGGATAGGATGGAATTCCCCTGGTATTCTTGGCTGCCATCTCTATACAAATCACAATTCTAAATGTCAGATCAATTGCAAGAGCTTCAGTGCCTCAAATAGATCTTTTCATCTCTTGGACTGGTCTCCAAGTGTACCAACCTACAAACTCTGCAAAATTCTGAATCCTTAATAAGTCTTTCGAGTACCATAATGTAATCACTCAGTTTATCCCTAGATTTTGGTTCTGAATTTATGGACTCAAACAACAATGGATTGAAGAGTTCTTCCAACCTTTAGACTACCCCTGCAGATGAGATACCGGCAGCTTTTTGTGGAGTAGCTAAGTTAGTGAATGAGCATCATACCTCAGAGCCAGTATCCGTAACTAAACACGCGTTCTGCCATTCCCTCACTGCACTTTGAAGTTGCACAGGAGTTGAATTCCATCTCAACAACATCACGGGCCAAGAGAAATGTTTCCAGCTTTCCACAGAGGATGCAAGCAATCCACACTCCCTACTATTCACCCCTGGGTTGCCTGTCAAGCCTGCTTGAGCTCCCATTTATTTTCCCCGGCTAGAGCAGTGATGTAATATTCCAATCTTTCGCCACTGTTTGTAAACTACACTGTCTACCTTGCTTTCCTTTTACAAGTAATTACTGAGACTTTAAACTCAAGTGCTGTGTCCAGCAGACAAATGGCACTGCTTGGGATTTTCAGTGTCAGCATACAAGTGCACATACTAGGCTGCAATGAGATTGACCTGATTGGTGAAAAGCCGTCCTACATGTGGATCGACACGTCTGCAGACTGTTCCGCAAAGGAGAAGACATGACAAATATTCATGGCCAGTACATCTGCAGGATCCACAAGAATCATTTTTAAAAAGGTCCAAAGCTGCTTTTCTTTTAAAAATCTTTTCAATTCCCAAGATAAACTGCAACATATCCCAGGATGTATCTAGCATACTGTTGGAGATCTAGTAGGTCTACTTATTGTAACAAAGGATACAGAACCTCTGAATAATGATAATTATTCCAACTCTAGCTGCAAAGAACTGCCTACACGTGGTGTTTACATCACATACAGATGCAACGATATCACATCACCTGACTGCATAACTTATTTACGTGAATATGTAGAAATACTCTACACAAAGTCAATGCACTTTGATTAACAAAATTGGTAAAATTTAGAATAATCGATTACAGTATAATTACATGTCAGTTTTCGACAATCTTGAGATTTCAAAACGTCACTTGTGCAGAAAATACACCAGCAGTTTGTCAATTCCAATTATATCTAATTGAACCGAAGGGTGGTAGGCAGTCAGGGTGAATACAGAAGTACACTCCGAACTACGGCTCTGAATTCCGCCATGGTTTACTGCTGTGGTGATTATTTTGTCAAAATAAAAAGGTTTAGGAACAGCTGCATTCAAAAAAATCTTTGACCACAGGTTATTGGAAGTATTCAGTAACATCCATCTTAAAAGAATGTAACCAACCATCTTCAGAGAGGGAGCCACATTGACTTGAAAGCAATTAGAATGGTTGTGTGGAACACTATCTATTTAATTATGGCATCAATCCTAATGGGGCTAATGACGGTGGTTGTACCAGCAGCAGCAGGGATAAGGATACTTTGGGCTGTGTAGGCAAATTACATTAGCTTAACTTAAAACATTCCATTTTTGTAACCATAGGAAATTACATTTTGTTCCTTCAACTCAATCAGCTGCTTCTGATTTGTTTAGTGTTTGCGATATGAGCTAGAGGGAGTTTGCAACTACACATTTAAAATAGTTATAGAATATTAAACAGAAACAAATGAAAATACCAATTCCACCCAGAGTACAAGGAGGACACCCTGGGTGGACTCTTATATTGGGTGCCTGGAATTGGAACAAAAATTTAACCAGTATTTTTCCACACAGATGTAACAGAGGTCCCTTTTTTGCACTCAGTAACAGGAATTTCAAGAACATAGTAACCTATCCCTGAAGCTAGTTGCAAGCAACGACCAAGTATAATGCACATAAGTCAAGGTGAACAAACTATTGCACAACACTGGGGCTAGAAGAAATCTAGGATTAACAAAGGTGAGTTAAAGCAAAGAGAATGGCACTCTCTTTCATCAATTTAAATTCCATGAGGAGTCCCTCCATAAAAAAGTTTCACAACATGCTTGGCACAAGTTTACATTTCTGCAGTCAGGGTTACAGAATGAGTTAGCATAATTGGGAAGCAGGGGCAAACTTTCCATTTCCCTACAGAAGGAATAATAATTTGAAGTATCTCCAGCTGACATGTCCAACAAAGCAACAATGCTCCCCTAATTACATCTAAAAATCAGCAGGAGTTCACTTTGTTACAACTCATTCACGTTTTTTCACAACATTTTGAATGGCACCAATTATTAGTAGGATTCTATTTGGTTAATTCAAGTCTACTATCTTTGTACACCTTTGGAATTTTCTCTAATAATTCCACATTTATCTACGTGTGTCACATCTCACATCTAAAACTTTACTCATGGCTACAAATGCTCGAAATAAGTAAGTGAAGCACATTCCTTACCTGAAAACAATTACGGCAATTCTACAGGGAGGACATGCAAGGAGAAATATCTGTAATTGAAACAAAGTGATTAATGTTCCTTTCATTCTTAAAACCTTATTGAGCATTCATTATAGCAATCCTTTTTTGTTCCTTATGGACAATAACTTTACTGGAACAGTTTCTAAGGAATGGACTTTAACTCTGCAGGTGCTGTGCTAAGCGAGTCTGGACAGCCAGCACACTCTGAGCGAGCCAATTCTAACTTTTAGGGGTTTAGTGATCCCATCCCTGTCAGAAGGGAGTAGGAATGATACGAAGGCCAGTGAGGGTTGTTGGAAGAGGTTGAACAACACTTGCCACATCCTCTTCCAAACACACTGTTGCCTGGCAGGAGTCAGGATCTCCCGTGACCCGTTTTCACTCAGACACATCCTTGTGACAGTGGTTAAAATTGGTTTGTGGCATTTATATTTCATTTAGGGCCCCATCTTCCAGAGCATCCTAGTGCAAGGTAGAGGTTTGCTCAGGTAAAAATCTAAGACCCTACCAGGCCACAGCTAATCCAAATCTAAGCCCAGCTCCTTCTTATTTTCTTCACGCCCCCAACCATTGCCATGAACATAGACATTGGTAGCATATTTTGAGAATGAAATACCAAATATTGATCACGAAATGAGGACACATGGTAATGCTTAGCATATCTATCATCCTGACCCAGATAAAGTCAGTATGGATCGCACAGCACAATAGTCTAACCCAACCCCAAACATCTCAGAGAAATCACCCAACCTGAAACCAGATACAACAGAAGTGGGTCTTGTTGGGCCTAGTTGGGTAGCCAGGTCTTGGTGCAGGGAGCCTGAGTGGTGCCACTCAGCAGCATGGATTGGAAGCAGGGCATAGGACATTCCCCAAAATATCAACATGATATTTTGGGGAATTGCAGAAAACCAAATTGCAGAAAAGATTTACGAGGATGTTGCAAGGACTACAGGGCCTGAATTACAGGGAGAGGTTGGCCAGGCTAGGTCTTTATTTCTTGGAACGTAGGAGAATGAGGGGCGACCTTATAAATGTTTAAAATTATGAGAGGCATAGATAAGGTGGACCATAACAGTCTTTTTCCTAGGATAGGGGAGTCCAAAACTAGGGGGCATAGATTTAGGATGAGAGGGGAAAGAATTAAAAAGGGACCTGAGGGGCAACTTTTTCCATGCAGAGGGTGGTGAGTATATGGAACGAGCTGCCAGAGGAAGTGATTGAGGCAGGTACGATAGCGTCACTTAAGGAGCACTTGGATAGGTACATGGAGGGGCAGGGCTTCGAGGGATTACGGACCGAATGCAGGAAATTAGGGCTAGCTGGGTGGGCACCATAGTCGGCATTCATATTCTATTTTTTTCATTTCCCACCCGAGATGTTAATTATTCATGCAGACAACTGGATGCACAGTTAGGATAAAATGTATCTACTTAAACATAGGCAGTGGTAAAACTTAACTGGTCACTGATAGACCCAGTGAACAACAGTATAGCAACACAAACATGAACAGAGCACTGCAGCTCAGACAGTAGAGGACCGTTCTAGACTCAAGTCCTGGGCCAACCATTCTTCCAGGCCCTAAGCAGCAGAGTGCACCGAGTTTTCTCAACGCAATGGTTAGTTAAAGAGTGGCTACAAGATTAACACAAAATAACACCTGTGTTTGACAATCAAAACAGATATGCTTTCATATTTCCCCAGCACACACATGATCCTTCTATTAATTTAACATGGCTACCTGGGAGCATTCCTTCCCTCATTCCTAATTGAAATATATTCAGATCACAAGATCAAAAGAAAAGCTTATTTGTAGGGAACAGTTTACAATATCATCAGTTCTGCTCATATCACTGAATGTCCTGTAAACGCTCAAATCCCAGATATTGACTTTCATGTCATCTATGTGTGAAATCAAGCATTTACACAGGTGTTACAAAACCTTAATTTGGAAGGATAAATCTCCATCCAAAATATCATCCACATCCTAACAGCATAAATGGCAGTGATGCTTCACTCCCCGATGAGCTCAACACCTTTTATGCAGGCTTTGAAAAGGGAGAATAACACGACACCTGTCCGAATCCCCACGGCATCCGGCAACCCTGTGATCTCTGTTTTGGAGACTGACGTCAGAACATCTTTCAAGAGGGTGAACACTCGAAAAGAGTTAGGCTCCCAGTGTACTTGTCAGGGTACTGGAAATATGTGCCATCCAACTGGCTCCAAGGACATCTTCAACCTCTCACTGTTGCAGTCACAGGTTCCCACCCACTTCAAAAGGGCATCAATCATACCAGTGCCCAAGAGCAGGGTGAGCTGCCTCAACGACTATCACCCTGTGGCAATCACATCTACTGTGATGAAGTGCTTTGAGAGGTTGGTTATGTCTAGAATTAACTCCTGCCTGAGCAAGGACCTGGACCTGCTGCAATTTGCCTACCGCCACAACAGGTCTACAGCGGACACAATCTCGCTGACTCTTCACTTGGCTTTGGAGCACCTAGACAACAGCAAAACATACCACAGGCTGCTGTTTATCAACTATAGCTCGACATTCAATGAGGTCATCCCCTCAGTATTAAATCAACAAGCTTCAAAATCTGGGCCTCGGCACCTCCTTCTGCAACTGGATCCTCGACTTCCTCATCGGGAGACCAGTCAGTACGGATCAGTAACAACATCTCCTCCCCATTGACAATCAACACAGGCGCACCTGAAGGATGCGTGCTTCGCCCACTGCTCTATTCTCGCTACACTCATGACTGTGTGGCCAAGCACAGCGCAAACACCATCTTTAAATTCACCGATGACACCACTGTTGTTGGTAGAATCCCAGATGGTGACGAGGATAGATCGGCTGGTTGATTGGTGTTGCAACAACAACCTCGCACTCAACATCAGCAAGACCAAAGAATTGACTGCGGACTTCAGGAAGGGGAAGTTGGGAGAACACGCACCAGTCCTCATTGAGGGGTCAGCGGTGGAAAGGGTGAGCAGCTTCAAGTTCCTGGATGTCAACATCCTGGGCCCAACACAATGATGCAATCACAAAGAAGGCACGCCAGTGGCTCTAGTTCACTAGGAGTTTGAGGAGATTTGGTATGTCAGCAATGACTCTTGCAAATTTCTATAGATGTACAGTGGAGAGCATTCTGACTGGTTGCATCACAGCCTGGTATGGAGCCTCCAATGCGCAGGATCACAAAAGGCTACAGAGGGTTGTAGGCTCAGCCAGCTCCATCAAGGGAACAACTCTCCCCACCATAGAGGACATCTTCAAGAAGCGGTGCGTTATGAAGGGAGCATCCATCACCATCCAGGACATGGCCTCTTCTTGTTACTACCATCGGGGTGGTGGTACAGGAGCCTGAAGACCCACACTCAGACCCACAAAGACAGGGTTTGGAGCTGAAGATAATGGATATGACATTCCAACTGGTTAAGTTTGTTGATCCATCACACAAGTCCACAACATAAGATATGGCATGGTTGGCCAAATTAAAAGGCTAAAGCAGGACTGCAATATTGTTGGCAGGATTTTGGTGAGGTAGAACATTACTATAATTAAAATAGCAAAATGAAACCCCATCTGTTGTCACCATGATAAATGTTCACTGGGTTCTGGGATTAGAACACTATGGAGCTTGCACACTTCAGAATCTGCTTTCACAACAGGTTGGACAACTTTCCAGAAGGGGTTTCCCATTCCAAATCCTGCTCCCCTGACCCTTCCCATCATTTCTCCAGTAGTGTTTATTATACAAGAGCCTGAATAGCAAGACCCAGAAGAATATTCAGCTATTGGATTTGATTCTGAAATCCCCAATCTTCCCCTCTTCCACAATAAAAATGCATCTTTCAGAGACAGAGCGGGAGTGCAGAAAGAAAAGACTTATGCATTCCTGTGACATCCTGAACAACTTAAGAGCTGTTGTACTCGATATTTCTAATAAGCCTGGAAAGGTAGCAAACAGAAAAAGGAAGTCTTTCCTGATCCACCTGATTGTGTTGCTAGGCAACTATGCAGAAAGTAGGGGCAAGATATGGAAAGCTCTAACCACAATGAACAGACAATAAAGTAGTGCTCAACAGAAGAGGCTTCTCCATGCAATGATCTTTTGTTCTATCCTTCTGCTGTCCTAGCCACATGCCAACAAACTGTTCAAAAATAGATGGAATGAAACCTAGGCCCAAAACATTTCTCAGATCCCTTTGAAATTAACTACATTTTTTTCCTCAAACATATTCAGAATTCAAAGTCACTGCTCCTTTACCTCCAGAAATCCCTGAACAACTGCGATCAGAATTAGACTCCCAACCACAGAGCACAAACTTCTGACCTTCCTCCAATGGTCCACCTCTCTGGTCAACAGTGGGAGAATGAAAAGATTTATGGATGTTGAAATGGTCCACCAATTAAGCCATCAAAAAGGCCTCAGAAAAAGAAAACAAGATGAGCATTGGTCAATCATTTCATGCAAAATAGCTTTGGAACTAAATTTTCAGGAAATCCAAAATAAAAGCGGAAACAGCTGGATATATTCTTCACAGATGCTGTCTGCTCAGAGTTGACATATCAGGTCAATGAGCTTTCAATGGCAGAGAAGGGTTGGGGGGGGGGGGGGTGGGGAGGGGGGGAATGGAGAGAACTGAGGAAATGTCTGTGAAAGGGTGGAGACCAAGAGAGTGAATGACACAAAAGGCGGTAGTGCTAGCTGAGGCGGCAGTGAAGGTTTCATAATCACATCGGATCTCTGGAGATTTTTGAAAGAAGAGGAGAGGAGGAAAAATAACACTCAAATTCGTGAGGTACAAAACACTGCAGATGCTGGACATCTGAAAATAAAAAAAAAACTGAATTCTGAAAAGACCCAGCCTATCAGAAAGGGAAAAAACTGAGTTAACCTCGCAGGTTGACAACTTTTCATCGGAACTGGCCAGCTTGGATATAAACTGAAAAGACCGATTACCTGAAAATGGGGAACCCAACATTAAGTTCGGAGATTTATAATGTGCCAATCAGAAGATATGCTGTTGCTCAACCTTGTAGGGAGAAACAAAGGACTGCAGATGTTGGAATCTAAATGAAAAACACGATGATGCTGGAGGAACTCAGCAGGCCAGGCAGCATCCATGGAGGAAAGCAGGCGGTCAACGTTTCTGGTTAGGACTCTTCTTCAGGACTGAAGAAAGGAAAAGGGGAAGCCCAATATATGGGAAGGAAAAGCAGAGCAGGGATAGGTGGACAGAAGAGAGGAGGCGGGGTGGGCACAAGGTGGTGATAGGAGGATGCAGGTAAGATACAGTGATAGGCAGGTGTGGGGGAGGAGGGGAGAGCAGATCCACCAGGGAATGGTGGAAAGGCAAGGAGGAGAAATGGGTGGGGAAAAAAAAGAGAGGCTGGGAAAGGGAAGAAAAGAAGCAGCATGGTTGGGGAGGGGGGTGTGGGGAAGGGGTGTGGGGATTACAAAGTCAGAAAATGAGGTGCTGATCTTCATGTCCCCATTGCCAATCATTTTAACTCCCCCTCCCACACTATCACAGATATGTCAGTCCTTGGCCTCCTCCACTGCCAGGAGAATTACAAGTGCAAACTGGAGGAACAGCACCTCATTTTCTGTCTTGGAACCTTGCAGCCTAACAGCATGAACATAAAACTCTCCCACTTTAAGTAATCCCCACGCCCCTTCCCTAGCCTCTCTTTCCTCTATCCCCCTTTTCTCCTCTCTTCTCTCCTTACCTTTGACCCATCCCCCAGTGGATCTGCTCTCCCCTCCTCCCGTGCACCTGCCTATCACTATCTCTTACCTGCATCCTCCTATCACCACCCTGTGCCCACCCCACCTCCCCTCTTTTGTCCACCTATTACTGCTCTGCTTTTCCCTCCTATATATTGGGCTTCCCCTTTTCCTCTCTTCAGTACTGAAGAAGGGTCCTGACCCAAGATGTTGACCGGTTGCTTTTCTCCACGGATGCTGCCTGGCCTGCTGAGTTCCTCCAGCATCATCATGTTTTTCATTGTTCAAGCTTATGTTGGGCTTTTTTGGAACAGGTTGAGGAGGCCCAAGACAGAAATCAGACTGGGAGTGGAATGGAGAATTCAAGTGACAGACAACTGGAAGGTTAGGTAGCAGTTAGCGTAATGCTTTACAGTGCCAGCAACCAGGGTTCAATTCTGCCACTGTCTGTAAGGAGTTTGTACGTTCTCCCCATGTCTGCGTGGGTTTCCTCCAGATGCTCCGGTTTCCTCCCACATTCCAAAGAGGTATAGGTTAGGAAGTTGTGGGCATGCTATGTTAGCACCGGAAGCATGGCGACACTTGC
Source organism: Pristis pectinata (assembly GCF_009764475.1). Lineage (NCBI taxonomy): Eukaryota > Metazoa > Chordata > Chondrichthyes > Rhinopristiformes > Pristidae > Pristis > Pristis pectinata. The sequence goes on from NC_067412.1 coordinate 85,752,941, forward strand.
GGGCTGCCCCCAGAACGCTATGCAAAAAGTGGCATTTCACTATGTGTTTCGATGTACATGTGACTAAAAAAGATACATCTTATCCTTATGGACTGAGCGGAGGTATTCTGCAAAGGGGTCACCCAGCTTGCAGAGGAGACTTCATCATGAGCTCCAAATGCAAACCACTAAATTGGTAGGAGTACAACCATTCGTTATTTCACCTGGAGGAAATATCTGAGTCCTTGGTGGGAAGGGAAGAGGTAAAAGGTATTCCTATGACTACATGAGAATGTGCTGTGAGAAAGGGAGTGGAGATTGGAGAATGAACCAGGGAGTCATGGAGGGATCAGTCCAGAAATCTACTGACAGACAACATTCCCACCTATATTAAAATTTTATTGAGGAGACAAGTTTAAGTTGGTGGAGGCTCCAGTGACTATAAACAATATCCCTGGAAACTGGAGCACACTTGTACCAGCTTTTTGTGAGCTTTTTTTTAAATGATAAAGAGGGACCAAGATTTTCCTCCCAGGTTTTCTACACATCCGACTTGCTAACGAAGAATAGCCCAGATACACAGTGGTGACAAACAGCCCGTGACAAATCCCTGGATCCCACGTCCGGAATTTTGAATCAGAAACAGGCTTTTGTGATGCTTAAGACTTACTTCAGCAGCACGTAAATGGGACCTGCCAAAGTGCATCTCAGCTCATGGAGTCCAGCACTGGGAAACCACCTGAGGTAGGCCCCCTTGAAATAACATACTTACCCATGGTAATACCCGTCTGTCTGGTCACTCCCTACAACCCACTTACACCTTCTCGACATTATCACCCCAAAAATTTCTGACCTGCCACTCATGTCCTTCCAACCACTGATTTCCATACTGTTCTCACCCAGCCCCACTTCCCAAACAATTTTCAGCCCCAATCCATCCCCACCAATCCCTGGATCGCCTTCCCCCTTGACCACCCTCTCCCAGCCACCATTTTGCTGTGCATTCCACAGTGATCTTCCCTTAGGCGAGGCTTGTGCAAAACCAAATGCAATTGTTATTTGACCTGGTGCACGTGGCACCCTGATGTTGTCTTACTGCTTCTGTTCAATTTTATTAAAAGTTATTTTTGCATTTCCTGCAACACCCAACCGAAATATTTGGTCATAAAGCAAAACACCTTCAAATACTGGAAATTGAAAAGTAAACAGGATGCTGAAAATACTCAGCAGCTCAGGCAGCATCTGTGGAGAAAGTGTCAACATTTCCAGCTGATAATCATTCAGTATAAATATTTGGTCCTTGAAAGATTAAAACTACAGTGAATAATATCCAAAGTAGTCAGCTGGATAGAAGGATGCAAGTGAGGAGGTGAGCGATGAGGTGAGAATGCCCTTGCATTGGTTAACCATTTCCACTGACTTTCTGCCTATTGGTGACATCCATTGTATCATAGTGGAAACATGCATGAAGTCATCAGAAGATTCATGGGACAATTCCAAACACCACAGGGCTTAAAGTATCAGCTGTGGCTCAGTTGAAGAGACACTTGATTCAGATACAGAAGGTTCCTGGTTTGAGTCCTACTTTGCTGACTGTAGCTCAATAAAGGGCGACTCCATGGTGCAGGTCTGAGGGAGTGCTGCCCTGTCAGGGATAGTGTATTCCAGGTGCAATGTTACACAATGGCTTCATACCTTCTCCTACTTGTAGTGTTAGCCCCAGTGTCCTGGCCAATATTTCCTTTGCAATCAACATTTCCGAAAACAGACTGTGTGGCCATAATCACATTTCTGTATTCAAGTAAACTGCGATGCTAGCTGCATTACTGTGACTGCACTGCGAAAGCACTTCATTGGTTCTAAAGCACATCTAAACACTACAAAAACTGCACTCTTCATGTGCTGTTCCATGCCATTAGCTACGAGGTATCCATAAGGTCCTGTCCCTGGAATCCCATGGCCTGGCACAAAAAAAACTCATCAGGCATCTTGGGAATGCTATACTTCTCTAATAGCTGTCACAGGGTAGGGATAATGGAATGGGAGAGTGACACATGTCACTATTTGCATTCACATTCCAGGAAATGTTTCAAAGACCTGTTTCTGCTGTTCCATGGGGAATGTCTTCAAAACATTTCCTGGAAAGTAAAAGCAAATAGTGACATCTGTGGCACCGGTCATCAGATATAACATCCTACTCCCAAACCAAAATAAGTGGAGGGATTGTTCCATCACACCACTTGGCTTAAGATCCTTGGCATGAGTTCAGGCACAAATACTTCTCACACGAGACAATGAAGTCAATCATAAGGATTAGGCTACACCATCCAGAACAGAATGGGCTCAGCACACTAGAAAAGGGGGAAAACAACACTACATTGCATATCCACATGGTCAAAATCCTCCAATGCTTCCTCACAACTCAAGCATTGTCAGGAGTTTAGATAGTTCTCCCGTACCCACAAATTGGAGCACTTGTCACTGGGGAGCAAATTGTTTGGAGAGATGAAACACCATCTCTCCACTATTTCTCCAATCACAACCTCACTTCTTGCCCAATTCAGCATTTTCAGTTTCCTCAACTTCCTGCAAATATTAGGTTCTTTGTTTAAAAATTCAAGTTTTTAAAAAAAATTGAGCCAAAGGTCGACTCATTGTTCAACCCGTTTCCTATCAGTTCCTGCCCAAAGTCCCAACACGGTGTTAAAAATCAAGGTTTCCATGATCTTGCCCCAAGTACAAAAAGAAAGCTATTTCTACCCCTCCCCCACATCACCCACTAATCACCTAAAACAGACCATCTCAAAAACCAGCTTCTCCCCGCCAGCAGCAAGGCATCATTCAAGTTTGGAACCACTGCCACAACACCTTCATTGTGGGACAATTCCTCAAACCAGCACTCTCGTCCTGAATGAGAAGTACTGAGAGATCAATGCCAGTCTTTGCAGCCAAAGCCCATGACCCATGCAGTTTGCTCAGGCACTAATTGATCATTACAATACCTTGCATCTTATTTGACACAATAGCTGGCAAGAACCTGGGTCTTCCTTCCATCTGCCAAAAGACCAACATCCCTGGTTTCCCAAAAAAATAGACTTGTGCAGTTAACTCTAACAACAACAGACCCTTTCACTTCTACAGTTATTCAAATCTTAAGCACCACATTTCCCCCCCCCCCCAACCTCAATAAAAATTGTAAAAGCAACATTGAGCCAGTCAGATGAGTGAAGAGGCCAAAATAAACACTAGGCTTGCTTTCACTGTCAATCACAAAGTGAACACAGCTGGCTTTGCTCATGGGCGTGCAAAGGTACACACGCCTGCTTTTATTTGGGACCAATCACGCCCCTTTCAAGGCATCCCAAAGCACTTCACAGCCAATGAAGATTTTGGAAGGCAGGTCAATCTTGTAATGTGGGAATCAGTCATGAACTTGCACACTTTAAGATTCCACAAACACCAAAGAGATAATAAGGTTGCTTAATAAAGTGTATTCGATCCAAAGCGCAGACTCTATCTCCCTCCCCACTGAATGTACCTGACCTGCTTCCAGTATCTTCCAGGATTCCAGTCTCTGCAGTTTTTTTGTCCCAATCTGTTTTAGTAATATTGATTAAGGGATAAATATTAACCAGAATTATGTTCTCTGAAATAATGCTAAAGGGTCTTTTACATTCACCCAAGAAAACAGGCAGAGTTTTGATTTTGCGTCTCGGCCAGAAAAAAAGAGGCACTTTGAACAATGCCATGCTCCCTCATTCCTTAACTTGATTTGTGTGTTCACACCCCTGGAGAGTGATCTGACCCACAACCTCTGCCTCAGAAGACTGTCCAGGAAGAACAGGAACACTGTGATATACCAAAGGGTGACCAGTGAGTGAAGCAAGATAACAGCTGCTGAAACAGGAGGGAACTTTGATTTTTAAAAATGTTTCTTCTCCAGTGCTGCTTAGTATTGCATAGTATAGGCACGGTAGTGTAGTGGTTAGCGTAACGCTCTACAGTGCCAGCGACCCAGGTTCAAATTCAGCCACTGTCTGTAAGGAGTTTGTACGTTCTCCCCGTGTCTGCGTGGGTTTCCTCCGGTGCTCCTGTTTCCTCCCGCATTCCAAAGATGTACAGGTTAGGAAGTTGTGGGCATGCTATGTTGGCGCCGGAAGTGTGGCGACACTTGCGGACTGCCTGCAGAACACTACGCAAAAAAAATAATATATTTCACTGTGTGTTTCGATGCACATGCGACTAATAAAGATATCTTATTCACTATTTAAAATTTAAGATTGCGGAGTCAATTCACCAGTATTCAGATAGAATGTTGGGACTTAAGTGTCACAGAGCCATGGAGCACAGAAACAACCCATTTGGCCCAACTCATCCATGCTGACCAAGATATCTGAGTTAGTCCCATTTGCCTGTGTTTGATCCATATCTCTCTAGACTTTTTCTATCCATGTGCCTGTCCAATGTCTTTTAATCATTGTAATTGTACCCTCTTTACAGCTTCCCCTAGCAGCTCAATCCATATACCCACCACTCTGTGTCAAAAAGTTGCTCCTCAGGTTCCTTTTTAAATCTTTCCCTTCTCCTTAAATCTATGCCCTCTAGTTTTGGACCTCCATAACTTGGGAAAAAGACCATGTCCATCTATCTTATCTATCCCTTTCCTGATGTTATATACTCCACAAGGTCACCCCTTCGCCTCCTACACTCCAGGGGAAAAAAGTCCCAGCCTCTCCTTACATCTCAAGCCCTGGTAACATCCTTATGAATCTTTTCTGCATCCTTTCCAGCTTAATGACATCCTCCCTATAGCAGGGTGACCAGAACTGTACACAATACTCCAAATTTGGTCTCATCGATGACTTGTGCAGTTGTAATATGACATCCCAGCTCCTGCATTCAATGCCCTGACCGAAGGCAAGTGTGCCAAGCACTTCCTTCACCACTAAAGACACCAGGAGAGCGCCACTTACTAATTATAGAAAGAATTGTTCTTGTCATCATAAACATAACTTTCCTCAGGGGTAAATACTGTCACTGTTGAGCAGGTTAAGCAGCTCAGGTACCAGATGTTGTAATTAGTGCAAGTCCTAACCAAACAAAAACATTTTATGCTTTTGTTGAAACACAAGTTAATTAAATAGGCTTCTACCTTTCCATTGGGGAATTCTAGCTTGGCTTAATTTCCTAGGTCACAACAGTGTATCCTCTTTACAGTATTTACCAGTTGGGAGCCTCACAAGCATACGAGTGGGGTGTAAATTGGGTAAATTGTACTCCTTCCATCTGCCTGTTGTACAAGAACTGGCATTGAGGGTCCCTTTGTCAGTGATGGATTGATTTGCATTCTTGATACTGACTGCTTCAAATAATGGAGTGTGTGGCTTACCATATGAATATTGGAGTACTCAGCCAATAAGTCTGCCCCACCGCTCAATTAGATAACAGTATTCTGCTCATGACTCCACATCCCTAAGATAACCACGACAATAATTCCAACCCAATCCTGAAAATTGTAACCAATCCAAGGGAGGCGGATGGTGGCAAAGTGCTCCAGATTTCTGCTGAATTGTGTGAATGAAAGGGAATTCATAATTTCATAGCCCCAGAAGGAGGACTTTCCCTTAGTTCCTCAGGTACACTGGCATGTGAAGTTTGCCTACTTTCTGTGTGAAGGCCACTGTGCATCTGCCTGACCACTTCAATTGTGGTTTCTTTTGGAGTTAAATGCACCTTCGCTGCAGGTCTGTAGCTAGATATGATTTTAGGTGATTAAAACTGTTAGTTGATTGGGAAACAAGAAAATTATGAACTGAAATCAATGAGATTTTTGAGATATTGGATAGTATCACCACGGTAAAATTACAGTACACTGGTCCAGCTTTAGATTCTAAGCATAGGCTTTACAAATACTTCTATTGTTGTAATATCTCTGGCTACATTTGGTTATGAGATTGGCCTTGTCACTTCAAAGGAATATTAACATTCTCTTAAAAAATATTTTGCAATATTATCAGATAATATTTTCAGCCATTATTACTGCAGAACAGTCAGAAATATGTGCAAAATTGCTCCACTCCAGGTGAACAAAATTTTCAACAACAGTGCTGGACAACAGTGCTGGATGTTTTTTTTGGGGGGGGGGGAGATGTTCAAGGGAATTTCTGTCACTGTCACAAGCCTCACACCCACATCTTAGTGCCTGCACATAAGAAGTCAGCCATTCAAACTAAACCACCCCATTCCTCCAAAGAACAACACGTGAGCACTTTCCTCTCACTTTCAAGCCCAATCAGATGAGGAGAGACATGACTGTGTCCTCAGAACCATGGAGAAAACAAAATTTCATGGAGAAAAGGCCAATGCTCAGGCCATAAGCCCATGATGTGCCAAATCCAGTGAGAAGGCATCATCTACTTGTCAATCAACCACCTTCTCACATCCCACTTTCCCTTCTGATCCACAAACTGCAGGCAATGTAGGATTGCACTTCCCCTCTCTTACATTAAAAAATGACAGCGATATGGTTGTAACTTCAGATATCCATGAACAGCAACCTGGCCAGCAAAACAATGATGAAGATGATGCAGCCATTTGATTTCTCTCTCTCACACACACACAGAACCACTAGTTTAAGTACTGATGCACCAATTTACAGGATAAATCTGGGAAAGCTGAAAGAAAAAGGGTTGCAAAGGTTTCAGATGATGACTTCAGTAGCCAGGTTACAGAACAAGGCTTCTGAGGATTCAACAAAATATGTAATGCAATGGAAAGTCCACCAGGAAGCTGAATAATTCTTTACATTCAATGCATGATTCCAGCACCAAGTTGGCACAGGGCCTTGTATGGAGATTTTCCCTCCTTTCCAGCATGAACACCAATGGATCCAACACAGGGCAGTAGCTGATGGATGGTATCTCCGCTTCGGGACAGGAAAAGGCATTGAGAAGACGAGCACTGGGGCAATGTCTATATTTTATATGCAATAAAGGCAAGATTAAATCCATTTTTTGTTTGGAATATTTTGTATTGGCTGATATTCTTGCCTAATGGTGCCGAGAAAGATGTAATGCTCATCAAGAAAGAAGGACTGTTGGTGAATGGGATGAAATTATAGATATTGCAAAGGAAGTATTTCTATGCAGACTGACTACCAGAATAGGTTGTGTTGCAGCCTCCCTCCCCCTTCCATTTCCTCTTCTTCCTTGCACCCTGCTCTACTTCCTTCATCTGGTTACAGGATTTTGTAGCAGATCACTGACATCCTCAAATTCTGAGGCCTACTCAAGCAACCATTGTAGGTTTCCCATCCAAAAAAATAAAGAGGTCCACCGGACTTACTTGTATTATAGCAAGGAAAGAAAATCACAAAAGCTTCAGGAACATCCCTTTTGCAGGTGTGGAGAGTCAACAGCAAGATGTTGCTGATATCACCCAGCTTCAAAGCTGGACAAGGACATTGCAATGGCTGTGAACATTTATACATCCAACACTGAAGCTGGGAGTTGTTTCTGTGACAATCTCCTTAGAGAATCTCAGACATGAGCTTTTAACTAAGGTTTAAGTAGAAACATTTCTCCCCAAATACTGGAGGAGGCTCTGACTCCTGCCAAGTCCTTGTCCATTTCCTCTTCCATCTCCTAAAGTTTGTCCTACACTAATGACCTCTGTTCAAATTCCAAGTCATGCAGAATTCCAAGCACACACCCACTAACACACCTGGTTACATCTGGTTTATGTAGGTGCCCAGGGTCATTTAAGGTCAACTTTAAATGACCATGAGAAGCACCAAAAACTTCCAGAATTTCAGAAACAACTGGAAAAAATACCAACTAGTAACTAGACTGCAAGTTTAAACAGTGCTGGTCAGAAGCACCTTTCTCACTGCTGAACTGGTGTTAAGCTGGGACACCTAGAGGGGGAGTTTGCTGGAGGGTGGAACTGCAAACTTTAAGTACTGGCATTGATGTGATCTCTGCATACCCCCAGGAGACATGAGGCACATATGCTCTAACCCTTTTACAAGCTTCAAACACATTTTGAGCCTGAAGAGTGCTAAAAAAATGGTATATGTGGCATCCAAAAACACGTGTCAAATTTTCCTCACCGCTTTATCAAAGTACAGAAACTCTCTCCAAAAAAATACCCCAAACTCTCAAGAAACTCTCTTCTTCCAGCCTCCAGGTTGGTGGAGTCACTACCCCTCCAAATCAAGTACATTTCAAAAATATTTACAACCTTTAGGTAATTCCTTCACGAAAGGAAGACATTTTCCCTCTCTAACTCCTCACACTGCCTCTCTCCACATTCCTCCAACTGAAACATTCTCCCCTCCTATTCCACAACTCTTCAGAGTTGTATTCACTCCTTATCTCTCCTCACAACTCTGAGACACCCCTCCCAATTCAAATTATCAAATTGTTTGAAGCAAATTTCCCTTTCTTGTTCCAAACCCATCCTCTTCTATAGAGACAATTTACCCTTTCAATTCCTGCTCTAACTTCAGAGATGTTTTCCCTCTGCACTCACCCCGGCACACAACCACTCAAATCCTTCAAACCTCCCATTTACCAAAGCCACTCTCCTCCCCTGGTCCTCTCTAATACTTTGCTCTTGAATCAGCTTGTTCAAGACATGGAATTTACAGTGAGTACAATGTCACAGAACACAGCAGCAGTGACAGGTACAAGCTGCTATCTGACCATCAGGAAGTAGTGCACTTCCAGACTTCTCTCTTGGGTGAAATGATAATTAAACCACTGCAAATCAGGTTGGGGGGTACTTGGCCAAAGATCCTTCCCTAGATTCACCATCCAAGGTGTGAACCTGTACACATTTTTAAGTTACATCAATCAGTGAAGCGGACAAAGAGTACAAGAACTTAATACATTCTAACTCATCTCAGCATATTTGAATAACAAGAGAACACATCCTACATGGAAGTACCTTGCAATTCACTCCAGAGGCAAGCTCTAATGAAATGCGGTCAGAATACTTCATCGAAATTTGATAACAGTTACTTGTCTTTCCACAGTTTCAGAAGATTTGCAACACCAAATGGGCCAAATTAACTGCTAAAATGGATGAATGGGTATCAAGCAAATCAAATGCAAGTGGTAATCAGGTAGCCCAGGGGAGATACATTCAGTCGCTTCTCAACTCAACAGCCAGAGACCAGCTAGTATAGGACAGTGTACATTATATCTGCTTTATTTGCAATGGTTCTCCCACACAGTCCTAAGTATACTTTAACAGGTTAACAATCATCTACGTTATCATGGAAAGTATCCCATTAAAAGGGTTTTAAAAGAAATGTTTTTTTAAATTAAATTGTGTGTTCTTAAAAGATCCCAATTCCAGTTCTGTGTTTCTTATTTTTGTAATTCATGGTATTAGATGGTGTAACCAGTAAGAAATATTATAAAGAAAGGCATGCCTCAAGCCTTTGAATATAAAATAAAACCATAAGATATTGGAAACAAGCAATTCCATTAGGCTACTGATTTGGACTTTCACTCAGCCTCTACGCGTACAAGGAGAAGCTAGATTTTACAGCACTATTCCAAGTGCTGCATCATTGAAATGTAGTAACCATGGAGTGAAATGTTGCAGCAATCATTTGTGGGTCATTTCCTGGCAATTCAGAAATTCTAGGCCCTTCCTAGCATGAGCTTGCATGTCTGATGTGATTTCCTAGCAGACAAGCATTAAATTAAATCATCTCCCCCATCCCCATCAATTTGGTACCAACCCTCCAGCCACCCACTTTCCTGAGCCAAGTCCCATCTCCCAATCCACCAACCGCCAAAGAACCCTGAGCCCACTGAAGGCCCCCATCTCCATTCCACATCCCTATCTCAATCCTGATCAGTGACATCCACTATATCTTTGGCCAACCAACACCTTACCAACCTTCCCATCACCCTTCTATCAGCGAACCCCAGCCCGATGTCATTCCCATAGATCCTACTGAAAGCTCTCTGATGCCCTTTAGTTGACCCCACCCCCCAAGCTCCTCCTTCCAGACCCACCCTGGACAACTAAAACCCCCATCTGGTTACCCAAACCAATCTAGACCCCAGCCAACAGCACCCCAAACCACCCAACCTCAACATTGGGTGACACGTTTTCTATCAAACATGGAAATCCAGTTCAATAACATCTGAGGTGCAGTGTCCATAAAGCACAACCATAACTCCAAGCTACAAAATCTAGCCACATTTTTCAAACAGAATATTGGCCGCATAAAATCATTGGATCTGATCAAAAATTCTATATCCATCTAACCACCAAAAGGCAGTTTTACAGATTAATTAAATAATGCAAGGAAATTCCTGAAAAATAATTCAAAAAGTGAATTATAATCATTGTTTGGCAAAGGAGTTAAACCCACGTCATATTATTAAAGCCTGAAATCAAAATAAGCTATTTCACAATATCCGTAAGTACCCACACAAAGAGAATGACCAGCTCCTTATTTTTTTTGGATAGAAGTTACCTCATATTGAAAGGATTATAATATAGTAAGCAGCATTGTAACATTTTAATTTCTGCTATTTCTCAATTCTGTTTGATATGTTAATCCCCATTCTGCTGTATGAGGATCTCAGGTCTTTACCCAATTGACCCATGTACAGTCTTGCAGCAATATATCAGGAATGCCAAGAGACAATACCAGTTCAAAAGTCCCAGACCAGCCATCAGTTGTGGCAGGGCTTACATGCTATAACAGGCTACAAAACGAAGTCGGGCAGCACAGTCAACAACAGAGCATCCCTTCCCGCTGAGCTTAACGCATTCTATGCTCGTTTTGAACAGAAGGGGAATGGTTTGTCACCACCCACCCTAACAGCCTCCAATGCAACTGAACCCGTGGTCACCAGCGAGGATGTAAGATCAATTTTCTGGATGATGTCTCTGGCCGTGTGCTCAGATATTGTGCTGATCAGCTGGCGGGGGTATTTGCAGACATATTTAACCGTTCCCTGCTTCAATCTCAGGTTCCCACCTGTTTTAAGAAGACCACTATCATCCTGGTACTGAAGAAAAACAAGGTAACATGCCTTAATGACTACTGACCGGTGGCTCTGACATCCACCATCATGAAGTGCTTCGAGAGGCTGGTCATGGCACGCATTAACTCCAGCCTCCCGGAAAATCTCGGCCCACTGCAATTAAGCCTATTGCCGAAACAGGTCTACAGTGGATGCCATCTCCCTGGCCCTACACTCAGTTCTGGAGCATCTGGACAGTAAAGACACCCACATTAGACTATTGTTTATTGACTACCGCTCCGCCTCCAATACTATAATTCCAAACAAACTCATCACCAAACTCCGAGACCTGAGACTCAAAACCTCCCTCTGCAACTGGATCCTTGACTTTCTGACCAACAAACTGCAATCAGTGAGGATAGGCAGCAACACCTCCAGCATGATTATTCTCAACACTGGTGCCCCACAAGGCTGTGTCCTCAGCCCTCTACTCCCTATATACTCATGACCACGTGGCCAGATTCTGCTCTAACTCCATCTACAAGTTTGCAGACGATACCACCGTAGTAGGCCGTATCTCAAATATCGAGTTAGAGTACAGGAAGGAGATAGAGAGCTTAGTGACATGGTGTCATGACAACAACTTTTCCCTCAATGTCAACAAAACAAAAGAGCTGGCCATTGACTTCAGGAAAGGGGGCGGGGTACATGCACCTGTCTACATCAATGGTGCTGAGGTTGAGAGCTTCAGTTGGGAGCCACAAACATCTGCAGAGTAACACAGGAAAAACCTGGTCGTTCCAAACAGAACTGCCGGCTTCTAGGAGGAATTCCCATACTGAAGTAATAACCTCAACACAATAGCTCTGGTACTAGTCGACCCGAGTAGTTCTTTTGTTTTAATGATGGGCTTATACTACAAGTCATTAAAATCAGGATTGCTCATTGATTTGTACCACTTCATGCTGCATAAAAAGCAGCTAGAGATAACATCTGTTCGCCTACTTGAAAAGAACAATCCGTACTGCTGTTGCATATTGATATGCTAGCATTCAAATGCCCATTTAATGGAAAACAGTATCTGAAATATTTCTATAAAACAGACATCTTATTTCAGATCAATCATTACGTTCCCTGTTGTGCTCTTGTTTATGAACACAATACTACTCCTCACACCCAGTATTTTTAACTAGTTGCAAAATTATAGATGGTTGTCAACAGGGCACATAAAAGCACATACAACAGCACATAAAATGTCAAGATACAAAGAATGATTGGCCATCATGCTTTTCAAAAAAAATATATAGCTTTGCTAAAAGAATACGAATTCGAAATATGATGGAAATGTGTTAGATTTAGAACTAAATGGCTTAAAGTATTCAGCCATATTCCCCAGTTCGAAAGGCCCAACACCTAAAATCACACAGAGTGAGATAAACCTATGGAGTTAACAACACAAATTCACTGCATGCTTCCACATGAGGAGGGAACTGGAGCAAATAGGCTGGAATTAATCACTCCCATCAGATCTATATCCTGATGCACATCCACGCGTCCTGCACGCAAGATAAATGCAAATAGTATGTGGTCTGTGAAATTTCACTGTTCAACAGTTTATGTTCCTACAAGTTTGGGAATTTTGAAAAAACAGTATTCAAACTTTACACCATAACTCACACTTAGGTATTCATCACAAACTTGTTGCAAGAGAAACTATAATGCATCTGCTAAAGATGTTAAAAAATACTATTGTAGATTACTCCAATCACATCATTATAGAACGTACATTTTCAGACAAATATATAAAAAAAGTACACAAATCTTCATTTAAAAACTCTTGAAAGAAACAAAAAAGGTCATTTTTAAAATCAGACCTAGCGTATTTCACTGGTGAATGCTGACGTGGTTTGCATTATCACAAATGCTTCCAAAAAGTTGAGAACAGACTTGGCAAATGCATTTACAAAGAGACCTTTCATGAATTTTTAAGCCATGTTTCACTGGTGCACATTCATCTGTATCTGTTTTACTAATACTGATTTCAAACTGCTTTGTTTTATACATTGGCATAAAATTTGTAGTATTTTGGGAAAGGGTTTTTTTTATACATTTATTTTGAAGCACTGAAACTGTGGAACAGCCTAGCGTTTAGCGAGACTGAGAAGGTAGGGGTTTAATCCCTGATCCATACAAAATGAGCTGACCTCAATCACTGTACTTGTGTGGCATAATCAGCTTTAGAAGACCCACACTGAGGACGCATCAGACCCATTTCAGACTGCTGCTTGCTATCAAACCACCACATCTGGATCACTCCACATGTGGATGTTGGGTAAGGACAAGTTTGGGATCAAATGCCACAAGTCTGCCCACCATAGAACAGGACAGCACAGGAACAGGTCCTTCAGCCCACGATGTGGTGCTGAATTAATTAAGCTAATGATGCCTAACTAATCTCTTCCCCCTGCACGTGCTCCATATCCCTCCATTCTCTGCATATTCATGTGCCTATCTAAGAGTCTCTTAAACATCTCTACCGTATCTGCCTCAACCACCACCCCCGGTAGCGCATTCCAGGCACCCACCACACAATGTGTAGAAAAACTTGCTCCGCACATCTCCTTTGAACTTACCCCCCTCACCTTAAATGCATGCCCTCTAAGTATTAGGCATCTCGACCCTGGGAAAAATATACCAGCTGTCTACTCTATGCCTCTCATAATTTTATAAACTTCTATCAGGTCTCCCCTCAGCCTCTGCCACTCCAGAGAAAACAATCCTAGATTCTCCAATCGCTCCTGGCAGCACCTGCCCTCTAATCCAGGCAGCATCCTAGTAAACCTCTTCTATACCCTCTCCAAAGCCTCCACATCCTTCCTATAATGGGGTGACCAGAATTGAATGCAATACTCCAGATGCAGCCTAACCAGAGTTTTATAAAGCTGCAACATGAGCTGCACCAATAAATGGAGATCGGTAGTCTAGCGGTTAGCATAATGCTATTACTGTGCCAGTGACCGAGGTTCAATTCCGGCCACTGTCTGTTCTCCCCGTGTCTGTGTGGGTTTCCTCCAGGTGCTCTGGTTCCCTCCTACATTCCAAAGGTGTACGGATTAGGAAGTTGTGGGCATGCTATGTTGGCACTGGAAGCGTGGTGGCACTTGCGGGCTGCCCCCAGAACAATCTACACAAAAGATGCATTTCACTGTGTATGCTATGTTGGCACTGGAAGCGTGGTGGCACTTGCGGGCTGCCCCCAGAACAATCTACACAAGAGATGCATTTCACTGTGTTTCGATGTACATGTGACTAATAAAGATATCTTATTAATGTGCCAGAATTCTGCACCATGATATCAATGCACCTTGGTCCCTTGTCCAACCTGAAGGTGGTGGGACCTCACCACAAAACCCTGTAGTCTGTATTTATATTGTTGTAAATTTCAGATCAAAATTAAGAGTCTATCATTCTAATGCAAGCCTGGTGTTGCCTATAGGCAAGATCAGGTACTGGCAGCAAGTCTCCTTCCCTACAGAATCGTTACTAAACTTACCAGGTACTTATGACAATCTCTAGTCTTCCCCACCCCCAAATACCTTATACACATTCTCATATGTTTATTTTAAGAAACCGAATTTAAAATTTGCCCAATTTCATGATGGGATTTGAACTCAGTCTCGTTGCAGATGTCTAGATTACTAGGCCATTAAAATAGCCACTGTGCTATCATGCTCATTAATATTCATTAAAAAAGAATGCTCACTTCAGTAACTATTAAGAGGCCCTGGAAATAAAAAGGAACACTACAGACACTATAAATAATGTATTTATTAATGCACACGTTTAATAATGGATGCCCCAAGCTGTGTCATTTAAAGGGAAATGGAGCCAAACACCAGAGCAGGTAAAACAAGCAACAAGATTATTTCTTAGGGCAGGCTTCATTTTCCATTTACTAGATTCCTCATAACTTAACAGGGTAGATATTAAAAACACTTATGTTCCTTTCATTGTCTTATTCTGTTGGGTAAGTGCACTTCTGCTAACTCAACAGCTGGGTTCATCTAGTTCATCATACATACATACAGCAGAGCAGACAGTCCAGATACCAGGTTTTCCCATGTTCCACACATCACTGATATTATTTGGCAGTAAGTTCAACTGAGTGCCCAATTTGCCCAGACAGCATCGTCGTACCAACAGATTTAGGTGTACCCTGGCAAACTTTAGCCCAATATTTTAAAATCAATGTGGTCTTAAATGCCTAAAGATTTTTTTTGTTAATTGGTGCATTCTTAACTCTTTAAAATGAAAAGCTTCAGAAAAATCTAACATTCTGTGTTAATTAGTATTTTAATTTAAAAGATTTTTTTTAAGTCTAAGCTTCTTGCCCCAGAAACACGTGGATCACATCCTCTCTATTGGCAGTAAGAGTGAAATTTCCCTCAGATCTTTGCAAGGACTTTGAATTACAGAAAGTCCCTGGGTTACAAACGAGTTCCATTTTTGAGACTGTTTGTAACCCGATTTTGTATGCAACTCGGAACAGTGTCCACACATGCGCACTTGGCCCGGGGTTGGGCCAAAGAAGGTGTACCGCCGCTATGGTAGGATCGGGGGCCGGGCCCGCTTATGAACCGAAGGTCGTTAAGACCACAGTCAGTTCGTATGTACGGGCGTTCGTAAGTCGGGGACTTCCTGTATACTTCTTTGCTCTGCTGGTGGGGGGCTGGTGGGGGGGTGGGGGGGGGGCGTGGGAGGGGGGGTGCCTAAAGTCTCCATTGTAACAACCCTGGTGAACACGTGTCCATAAACAAACCATTCTATTCCCATTCATATGGACCAAGATTTCCTTAAACCTATAAACTCTGCCTATGGCAGTCTTCAGCACAAGAACTGGAGAAGTGGCACAGTGCACATCACATAAATCTGGTCAAACATTATTATGGCACTGCTTTGGGTAATATTAAGGGATACAGATCAGGAAGAACAAACAGGAGGACACCATATAGCTTCTCAAACCTGTTCCACCATTTAATAAGTAATATGGTCAACTTCTACACAACTACAAATTCCTTTGCGGTAGAGAACTCCACAACCCTCCTGGTGAAGAAGTAACTTCTCATCGCAGTCCTAAAAGGCCAACATTTTATCCCTGGACCAACTCTTAATTTGACATTTTCCAGCCAGAGGAAACAAACAAAGTTTCAAGGCAATCATTTATTTTTCCTCTAAACCTTAGAACACAAACCTAGTAAGAGTTTGGCTACCTAACCGGAACATGACGCACTCTGACTATATGTGTCAGGATCAGGTCAGGTCAAGTCCAGGTTCTGCTAATTTAGACAGGTTTAGGTCATAAACTGATGAAGGGTCATTGATCAGAAACATTAACTCTGCTCCTCTCTCTAAAGACACTGTCTGACCTGTGAGTGTTTCCAGTGGATCGCATTTTAATTTTTACATTCAGCTCAGGTTCGGATATACTATCCAAACTTTGCTCAGCACTTTATCCGGGTCAGCTCCTCTCGGTATAGATGAGTCAAAGAGTTGATAGGGTTGGCTCGACACAGCCAGGGAGTTGACCCAGTATGGAAGGGAGAATACCTGGTGTTAATTTCAAGAACAATCGTGTCAGTGACAAGATGTGATACTTGGCAGGGAACGTTGCCTGGGACTGGGGAGAGCTTTGCCAAGCATCAACTTCATGTTTGCCTCAGTGCCCTGGACAGGACTGATGCCCACCCATGGTGGGGTGAGAAAGGGACCTCACCCAGGTTCAGAGGCCTTTTCAGGAGTGGATGTCAAGTCCAATTCAGTATCAGCAACAAGGCAGGATATCTGCAAATGCATCTGGGTTTGGTTGTGCAAGGAGAAACAAAATAATAGTCCTCAGGCTTAAGTTGGGTTCAGATTGGCCACGATTAGGTCAGGTTTTAATTTTCTTTCTTTCTTCTTTCTTTTTCAATCTTTTTATTAGTTTTCAAAGTAATACAGATTGATATATAGCATCGATATTTATACATATAATACAAAGAGATCAGGATAACAATCATGGCATAGATAATCATAAAGAACAATAAAATATAAAAAAATCTGTAGATCCAACGATCTCTTAGTAAATGAATATAATATAAGAGAAAGGAAAGAAAAAGATTTATTATATAAATTTTTTAAAAAACAAATCAATAAGAAAAATTGTAAACAATATAAACTAAACTAAACAAAAAAATTTCAAAAAAAACAACAAAAAAAAGAAAAAAAAACTGGGCTAAAATTTCTCAGTAGAAACAGAGCAATATTATGTCATCAACTCTGTTCCTCTAAGTTGGAAAGTTATTGAAAGGGGATCTACATCATGTGAAAATATTGAATAAATGGACTCCAAATATCTTCAAATTTAAGCGAAGGATCAACAGTACTGCTCCTAATTTTTTCCAAGTTTAAACATGATATAGTTTGAGAAAACCATTGAAAAGTAGTAGGGGGTATTGGATCCTTCCATTTAAGCAAAATGGATCATTTGGCCATTAATGTAACAAAAGCAATCATACGGTTAGTGGAAGCAGATAAATGGCCAGACTCTATCCTTGGTAATCCAAAAATCACAGTGATAGGGTGAGGTTGTAAATCAATCTTCAATACGTTTGAAATAATGTTAAAAATGTCTTTCCAATATTTTTCCAAATGAGAGCAGGACCAAAACATATGTGTCAAAGAAGCCACATTCAATTTACATCTATCACATATAGGATTTATATGGTTATAAAAACGAGCTAACTTATCTTTGGACATATGGGTCCTGTGGACTACCTTAAACTGTATCAACGAGTGTCTGGCACACATTGAAGATGTATTAACTAAATGAAGAATTTTCTTCCAAACTAATTTTGTACCTGAACAAAGCTTCAAGTCCACTTGACTCGTTCTCAATGGTAGAGGTCTGCTCAGGTATAAAATTAAATCCAACCTGGACATGCCCAATCTGAACCCAATCCAAGGAACCAGGGCTCACGTCGGGTATCCATTTCCATTCTCAACCCAGGAATCGCTCAAGTGAATATTCAGTGCATTCCCTCCAGACCGATACATCCTTTCTACTGCAAGGAGAACAAAGCAGTACACAGTACTCCAGGTGTGCTCGCATCTACTTCCCTCTATACAACTGCAGCAAACTTCCTTACTCTGATGCCGCAAGCATTTTGCAAGAAGGTGAACTTCCATTTGTTTGCCTTCCTCATTGCTTGTGTACATGTTGACTTGCGAAGATGTGTGTAAAACAAACACCCAGAACAAGCCTCAAACCATTTTTTTAAGAAAACAGTTTCTTCTGCCAAACCAGATATTTTTATGAAAATCAAAAAAAACTGCAGATGCTGGAAATCTGAAATAAAAATGGAAAATGTTAGAAAAATTCAGTAGGTCCAGCAGCATCTGTGGAAAGAGAAACAGTTAATGTTTCAGGTAGAAGACCCTTCATCAGAACTCCTAAACCTTAGAAAGTAAACCAGGGTCCTGATGGAAATCTTCGACCTGAAACATTAACTTTTTCTCCTTCCACAGACACTAGCAGACCTGCTGAGTTTTTCCAGCATTTTCTGTTTTTATTTCAGACATTTTAATCCTTCTCCACGTCATACTGAGCCAGTCAGTGGGAATGTGGTTGGGTCTGCAGCTGGAGCCAAGCATTAGGAACACTAGTTAGGTCTGTGGCTGGAGCCAGGGACTGGGCAAACTGGAGTGTAGCTAGGAGCTTGAATGGGAGGTTGGGTAGGGTCGGTGAGAAGCAAGGAGGAAGGCAGTGCACAAGGGTTCCTCTGTGAAAGCCCACATGTATGCATGCAGGTGCCATAGAGCAAGTGCATGTGCCAGGTGGCACCAAACTTGTGCCCACCTACCTGGGAGCATTAATCAGCATGAAGCACCAACTGTTCTCAAGTCGTCTTGATTTCCCAGGCTGCTGGATCAAGAGCTTGCTCTGTGAAGCCTGTGGAATAGCTGGTGTACAAGGGCTATCCCACATTAAAAGAAACAATACACAGGCAACTTTCACTCCACAATGTGAAGTTTGGGACCTGGAATATCAAGACCCTCATGGACAATCCCAACACTACAGGCCTGGATGGCACCCTACTACTGTAGCTTGGGATTTGAGCAGGCTAGGACTTTATTCATTGGAATGTCGGTGTGAACTTATAGGGTTATCTAAAATCATCACTGTAAGAGAGGGTGAATGCACACACAGTCTTTTTTTCCTGGGATAGGGAATCATGAACTAGAAGGTATAGGTTTCAGGTGAGAGGGGAAAGATTTAGTAGGAACCTGAGGGGCAACTTTTTTCACACTTACATATTTGGAATGAGCAGCCAGAGAAAGTGGTCGAGGCAGGTACATTTACAACATTTAAATGGCACTTGGAGAGGTACATGGATAGGAAAGGGTTAGAGGATCCGGGCCAAACGGGACTAGTTTAGATGGGCATCTTTGTTGTCATGGATCATTTGGGCCGAATGGCCTGTTTCTGTGCTGCATGACTCTATGATTCTAAATCAAATGCTTTGTTATTGACATTCCTGCACTGACTGAAAAATGACAGGCAGGAGACAACAGTTTAAAGAACAGGTCTGGAGAAGTGTGGCCCTCACTGAGTGAGCTTTGCCATCACGAATGAACTAGTCTGGCATCTCAGCGAGTTAGTCTACGAGTTATGATCCTTTGTCTCACCAACACAAATTCAACACACTACAGTTATCAGTGCATACACCCAATCTTGGAAGCTTTCGATGAAGCCAAGGAGGATTTCTGCTCCAACCATAAAACATCCACTTCCGTATCCCAAAGGTACACGGACTGACCTATCTGGGCAACTTCAATACCAGGATGGGAAGGGATACAAACCTCTAGCAAGGCACGATCAGCAAGGAAGGAGTAAGAAGGCTAACTTCAGTAGGTTCTTTCTCTTAAGGAAACGCTCGTCTCCAGCCGCAAACCTATCCACATTCCTGATCCCTGGCTCCAAATGCACACCAAACCATGGTCATAATGAAACAGTTTCATCAGAGGGTCAAGCACAAGACAATCCATCCAAGCAGTGATACTAGTTAGGCTGTATCACCACAAGGGACAACAAAAATGTCCATTTTGCCTGTGCCATGACAGATGCCGGACTGTGGGATTGACCCCTGCCTAATCCACTATATTATCTCCATCAACCTGGCTGCAAAATATCATTTGGGATAGTGTTGAGAACATGGAGTCCATGAATCAGAAGCACACAGAAGCCTTGGATAAATGGCAGGAGTGCACCGCCTCACAAACTACCCTGTGAAAGGGATACCTCAGAACTCACAAAAAGCAAAGTGGAAGCAAGTCATTCTCCATTCTGACGGGCTGCCTAAGTAGTAAACAATTCCATCTATTATCTTCTTGCACAATCTGTATCTTTTTTTGCAAGCTCTGTTTTCCCCTTCAGTTAAACTTCCTCATAGCTTTGTACTGTCAGCAAACATGGACATATTGCACTTATCTCTCATTAATGCCAATTGTTAATAACTGAAGGCTATGTACTGATTCTTGCTGAGCTTCACTAGGAACACCCATCTACCTTGAAACAGGTTCTTACAGATTTCTGCCAGTTCACCAATCCATGCTAATTTCACATCCCTTCAGTCTAACCTTATCCAACCAGCTCTATGTGCAACAAACTGAATGCTTGAAAACCCAAATTTACTACACCCTCTGCGGCTCCCTTGTTAACTCTGCCCCCCCCCCCACTGATAACCCCCCTGGCATTTATGCCTGCAACCGCACTAAGTGCTACACCTCCTCCCTCACCACCATTCAGGGTCCCAGAAAATCCTTCCAGGTGAGGCAGCGCTTCACCTGCAAGTCTGAGGGTGTCATTGATTGCATCTGGTGCGGCCTCCCGTACATCGGTGAGACCCAACACAGATTGGGTGACCGCTTCGTCAAGCACCTTTGCACCGTCCACTGCAACAGCCAGGACCTCCCAGTGGCCACCCACTTCAATTCCACATCCCACTCCCATACTGACATGTCTATCCACGGCCTCCTCTATTGCCACATTGAGGCCACATGCAGGTTGGAGGAACAACACCTCATATTCCGCCTTGGGAGTCTCCAACCTGATGGCCTCAACATCGATTTCTCTAACTTCAGATAACCCCAACCCTTCTTTTTTCTTCCCACCCCCCCCCCAACTCTTTTGTCTTCCCTTATTTCTGTGGCTCCCTTCCCCTGCCTTGTTGACCTGCCCATCTCCTCTCCTCCTACATCCTTTATTCCTTGGACCACTGCCCTCTCCTACCAGATTCCTTCTTCTTCAGACCTTTGCCTCTTCTACCTGTCACCTCTCAGCTTATTACATCTTCCCCCCCCTCCCCCACCCAGCCACCTACTTTCCCCCTATCATCTGAACTCACCTATCACCTGCCTACGTGTGCTCCTCCCCACCTCCTTATTCTGGCTTCTGCCCTCTTCCTTTCCAGTCCTGATGAAGGGTCTCTTGCCAAAACATCGACTGTTTATTTCCCTCCATAGATGCTGCCTGATCTGCTGAGTTCCTCCAGCACTTTGTGTATACTGCCCTCTGTTTTCTCTTATCTACCCTGCAGTTTCACCCTCAAAAGCTACCGGTTGAATATCATTCCTTTTCATGCAAGGTTGACTCTGCATAATCATAGGGCTTTTCCTCATGCCCCGTTACTATGCCTTTGATGTTGGATTTCAGCATTTCCCCCACCGCTGGTCTACAACTCTGGCTCACATTCTCACTCCTTCATTACAAACTGTGGTCAATAGTTTATTCTTAATTTGATTCAATTAGCACTTAGTTGACATGTTAATACTTGTAACAATGGTTCTAAACGAAAAAGCACAAGTTATTTTTGTTCCCATCCATGTCCGATTTTTATGCAAGTACTCTTTTGGAAAGGGTGTTTGTGTGAACATTGGGTCTAGGACAGGATTAAGTTTGAGAATTTGATACTTCCTGGGAGAATAGCCTAATCCCCAAGCGATTTAACTGCTACCAAGTTAAACCAAAAGCAATCAGTGGCTACAGAAAACACGGTAATATGTGAAGGTGATCAAAGGTAAAATTAGATTGGAGGCAGAAGTGCAGAGAGGGTATTTGCAGGTCATCTTGATGTTTTAAATGCTAACATTTTATTTATTTACTCACAAAATGTGTATATTATTGGCAAAGCAAGATTTTATTGTCTATCCCCAATCTGTGGGTGGGTCTGGAATCAGACATAGGCAAGGTTGGGTGAAAACAGCATTAGTAAGACTACTTAAACTCCATAGTTATTTAACTATTTAAATTTCCCATAGTGGGATTCAAATTCATATCCCTTCTACAGAATATTGTCTGATAGCCCAGTGACTTAACCACTATACTGAACTACTACCATAGTTATTAACATGGAAAATCAACATGTATTAACCACCGATGTGGCACAATACTACTTCCTGCAAATGGCTGTTGCATCAAGTACATCCTGCTTGACCAAAAACTAAGGGCTGCAAACTCCATGGCCTAACCACTATATTTACCTTGGCCTATCAACAGCCCTTCTAACAATTAAGCCCTCCCCTACATCTTGTTTTTGTGGGAATAATCAAGTTTGGAGGTGACAAAGAGAACTATTGCATGTACTGGAAGCTTTCAACAGAAGGAGGAAATTCTCAAAAGTGCAAGCAGCATCTCTGGAATAACTTTAGCTCGCTAATTGCCTTTTCCCCAAAGCATTCCTGACCTGAAGCATTAACTGGTTCACCTTCCAGAGATACTCCCACTAAGTATTTCAAGTTCTTTATTTCAGTTGTTTGTGCTCTACTTACCAATTGCTGAATTACACCAACGAGAACGTGTATCATCCAAAACAACACCATTGATCTCATACTACATTGTACTCTGTCATTGCCTCTGCCATCACTGAATACAATCCTTCTCTAATACAATAATTTCAAAATCCTCATCATTATTTAGGAACACTCCCTCTTCTGCCACCCATCAGGACGACACTCATCCAATTCCAACCTCTATTTTGTCATTGCCTTCCTCCTCTACACATGACAATGACATCCGGTTGATTTAGCCCTGCACTCTAGAATGATCTTCCCAAATCTTTTCACATTGGTCACATTCAATACCTTACATTAACTTGGTCTTCAGACACTACTCCCAAACTTTTTCCCCTTCACTTCTCTTGACTAAGTGTTGGCAACACTTACGGGCTGCCCCCAGAACACTCTATGCAAAAGATGCACTTCACTGTGTGTTTCGATGTACGTGTGACTAATAAAGATATCTTACTGTCAAGGAGCAAGTAGCTATTGCAATGCTTGTTATTTTTTATCTTGATTAAAACCTATAGGTGTGCAGTTCTGAACAATTAAAATAGTAAACACTTTTGCTTGCCAATAATAAAGTACTGTTTTCATAAAGCAAGAACACATGGATTGTGTTAAGAATTTAGAAGGTACAATACTGTACCTGGTCGAGGTTGTCCATGAATACTAACCATAAAACATTCCAGAATACAGAGTTTCAAGTCCTACACCCACATATTAAGGGAATGCTGTACTGTCAAAGACAATGTCTTGGATAAGACATTAAACTGAGACTCCAATTTGCCCTTTCAGATGAACAAATAAGATTTTTGACACTATTTTGAAAAGCAGGGAAATTCCAGACAATATTTTTTCCTCACCCAAAAAAATCAATGAAGGGATTATCTTGCCATATTCGCTCTGTAGAAACTTGCTGCCACATTTCAACATTGATGATAGATTTGAACCTCTGGTCAAGCAAAGTTTTAGAGATCCAAAAACTAATAGACGGGTGCAAAATAAGTGACAGGGCTGAGAACATTGGTCCATTTCTCAAATGCTGCAATGTAAAACGACATAAGTTATACAGAGCTAGGTTACACTCTGCATGGAATACTGAACTCATAAGATAAGAGATCTTTATTAGTCACAGGTACATCGAAACACAGCGAAATGCATCTTTTGCATAGAGTGTTCTGGGGGCAGCCCACAAGTGTCACCACACTTCTGGCACCAACATAGCATGCCCACAACTTCCTAACCTGTACGCCTTTGGAATGTGGGAGGAAACCTGAGCACCCAGAGGAAACCCACACAGACATGGGGAGAACATACAAACTCCTTACAGACAGTGGCCGGAATTGAACCTGGGTCACTGGCGCTATAATAGTGTTATGTTAACGGCACCTCAGGAAGAATATTATCCTCAAAGGAGACCAGAGTTGATAATGATACAGGTCCAAAAGAGTTGATGTAAGAGGCCAGGAAACAAAATAAGCTTGTATCCCCTTGATTAATGAAAATCAAGAGAATGAGCTTAAAGGTGATGACAGGGTAAAGACAGAAACTATTTTTACTGGAGAGTAGCTAGGAAGGAATAACCTTAAAATCAGAGTTATGCTGATGCGAGTGATGGCAGGTAGAACTTTTTCCAGACAAATGGTAGTGGAAGTCTGGAATACTCTCATCCAAGGAGTTTTTGAAGCATGTATTCAATTGAAAATTTTAAAACTGTGTTGAATAGAGTTTATTAAGTAACTGTTATGGAATCAAGGCACATAGATGGATTTAATATATTGATTGGCCAGAATAGCCTCAACCTATTCCTATCATCATTGGCTGTAAAGCACAGAGGGGCATCCAAGGCTGTGGAAAAAAACTTACTTAAAATCAGTTGATGGACTCATCCCACACTAATGTGAAGTACAGCCACTCTGGCCATTGAACTTCAACTGACCCATTCAGACCGAAGATCCAATTCTTAGTGGACTTCTATTAAAAAGGACAGGCAGGCTTGCTTTTATGTATAGTAAAGGAAAATTGAAAATTGCAGATGTCAGAAATCCAAAACAAGAACAGAAAATGCTGGAAACACCGAGCGGGTCAGGTAACATCTGCAAAGGGAAATGGATAGTTGACATTTCGGGTAAAGACCTTTCATCTGGACTGAACATAGGTGTTTTGGGTTGAGACCCTTCATCTGTTCTAGCTGCCAAGCTTACAGTGGGTTTCGTTATAAAGTACAGGAGACCACAGACAGGCCAGAGTTGGAATTGGATGGAGAGTTGAAGTGGCTGGCAACCAGAAGCTGAGGCTCAGCTTTTTAGACTAAAAGCACATCCTCTGCAAGGCAGTAACTCAATCTCTGCTGGTTCCTTCAGTGTAGAGGAAAGCACACTGTAAGCACTAAATGCAGGACACTGGGCTGGAAGAAGTGCAAGTGAATAGCTGCTTCACCAGGAAGGTCTGTTTGGGTTACCGGACAGTGGGAAAGGAAGAACTGAAGATACAACTCGCAGCTCTGACGTGATTTATGGAGATGCACCCCATCGGAGATATTCCCCTTGTTCCATGCATCCCTCCAACACCTCCTCTGCAACTTAAAACTAATTTGTTTGATCTTTCCCAGTTCTGACAAAGAATCTTCTACCTGAAACATTAACTTACTTTCTCTCTCCACAAGTGCTTCCTGATCTGTTGCGTATTCCCAGCATTTTCTGCTCTTGTTTGCATTTATATAGCTCCTTTCACATTCCTTTCTGGCCCCATAATGCCTTAGGACTTATGAAACGGTTATTAGAGTGCAATCGCTGTAAAGAGACCACTGCTTTGAATGCAAAATGTATTCTATTTAATCACATTTAGCACACTGGAGTTGGCTTTAGGGAGACCACTAAGTTCTGGAATCAAATCTTAACTTCCACTGAATCTACATAAATACGCAGTGCCCGGGATATCTCTGCAGGTGACCTACCTGTAGCATGGTGACAACATGACACGGATTCAGCAGATAAATTAAGGTCTTGGTGGCAAATTTAAATCCAACTTCAACGCCAAAGGTCAGACACAGGGAGACCAAGAGCAGGTTCTTGCCCAGGCTGTCGTTTTTCTGCTGGAATTCTATACCCAGTTTTTGCCGCCTGATCTTGCGAATGGCCACCGCCATCTCCAGCAGGGAGATGGTCACGAAGACAATACTCTCCACCCAGCGCTGCCTCAGGGGCAGAAAGGCTGCGCACTCGGCTCCCCCGTTCCCTGCGAACTGGGGATCCACGCCTCCGTAAGCCCAGTCCAGCAGCGTGCACACATTGTACCGAGACATCTTCCTCTTCCCTCCTTGCTCAGGAGAAGCACAAGACTGGGCACAGGCTACAAGATTCGTTTTGTTGCAGGAACA
Source organism: Pristis pectinata (assembly GCF_009764475.1). NCBI lineage: Eukaryota > Metazoa > Chordata > Chondrichthyes > Rhinopristiformes > Pristidae > Pristis > Pristis pectinata. Next base: position 85,779,170 of record NC_067412.1, read on the forward strand.
TGAACTTTGCAGAAAGGCCTTTCTCTAAGGTCCACGGCGTGGACTAATCCGCCGCTGCGTTTGAAATCTCTAATGATGAGGTATTTCAAAGCGCTTTCTCCCCTCTATCTACTTCGTCTGCTTGTTTACCCTTCTGTATAAGCGTGTGTGTGTGTGTGAGTGTAAAAGCATCCCGTCCAACCACAGTATGCACAAGCTGCTTTGTCAAAAACTTGCAGGAGCAATTCCCCAGCACAGAAACACTAGCGGCTAAACCGGTCTGAAAGGGGATTCGTTGAAACTGACTCATTTCCCGCCCACTTTAGACATTGACAGATGGTCCTCAGCCTCCAACATTTAAAAGGGCAACGCCGCACAGATTGTTTCCCCACCCGTCCCCAAAAAGGGTTCGTTTGCTCGGCTCAGCAGGGCTCAGGCAATGGAAGAGAGGGCAGCAAATTGTTACATATTACTGGAGAGAAGGGCTGCCTGTATAGGGAGATATTCTTATGTCTGAGCTTTTTTATTTTAGTTTGTAGTATGTTACAAAGAAGGAAGAGCGAGGCAGGCGAATCAGAAGACCTTTTGATGAGTTTCTTTCGTCAAATGTGCTCATTTCCTTTCAGGCCAAATATAACCGAACGACTCACTTCACCAGAACCTGGACGTGCTTCTATTTGCCAAATACTCACCCACCCCACACCCTTCGTAGAATCTATATTTCACCTTTTATTTGATTTCAGGCATAGATTCTAAGGTTAATAACTGTTGTAAATATATTTTACTTCGACCGAATAATTAAATTCCGCCGTCTGATTTTGTTTAGATCAATTCCCAACATTTCCCATTAAAGACGATTGTTGGTCCTCTTGCTCCCTGGATTGTTGCAGAGGGGAGAGGTTACCTCGCTGCTTAAAACTGGGAGAAAAGGGATTTTTTAAATTGCATATAATTTTGCGGAAATGTATATGGGGAAGCAAATAGTCTGTGGAGGCCACTGCATTTTCATCGTTTTTCTTTAGTTTTTTTCTACAAATACGCGATGCGATTTGCCACAGTGAAACTATTCAGGTAAGAGGGATAACGTGCATTATTAATCCATCAAAAATCCCGGATAAACACAGCACAGGGATCTTGAAAATGATGGGAACATTCAACAGGTCAGCCATCACGCTGGGAACAGGCTAGTAGACCTGTCGGGTGCTTATCTTTGAATTACAATTGGTAATTCAGATGAGGGAAATATCAAGAGGGGACTGGACACATGCGCGGGCGCACACACAGATGAAGATGTTAATCGTTTTGCAAAGTGCTCCAAGAGGAAACCATGTAAGGTTAAATAGCTGAAGCGTTATTCATTTTTTAAAAAAATACGAAAGACGAATGGTGTCAGCAGGAACTTTATCTAACACCTCTCCCCACAAATGTATCAACATGCTTCATGGTTAATGTTCAGGAAACGCAGGAGTCAATTTCCAAGAAGCAGATTTTTTTTTTGCTGCTTCTGCTTAGATATTGTATACTGGCTAAATACTAGCCAGGGAGAATTTTGTTCTTCAAATAGTGCAACAGGGTCTATACCCTCAACTGAAAGGAAGTCTCATCTGAAAGCGAATACTTTTGATCTTACAACGCTCCCCCCGGTACTGTAATAAGATATTTGTCAGCATTGAGTGTTCGAGTGTCTGGGGGTGGTCATGATCTTCGAGCCTCCTGACTCAGAGCTGAGAGTACTGAGCTACAGTTGCCAGGGTGAGAGAGAGAGAGAATGTGTAACCAATGGGGTAGGAGGATGGTAATGGAGCTCTGAAATGCAAAACTATACAAATGGAAAACTTGGCAATCAGAATGCAACAGAACTGGAAGGAAAATAAAGGTCCATAAAAAGTGTTGGAAGTGGCGCGTCAACTTTCTGTGCTAACAGAGATGGCCACCCTGCACTCCAGAAGATACGAGGGTTGAGAGCTTCAAGTTCCTGGGAGTGAACATCACCAAAAGCCCGTCCTTGTCAAATCACATTGATGCCATGGCCAAGCAAGCTCACCAGCGCCTCTACTTCCTCAGGAGGCTAAAGAAATTCGGTTTGTCCCCTTTGACTCTCACCAACTTTTATAGATGCACCATAGAAATCATCCTATCTGGATGCATCACGGCTTGGTACAGCAACTGCTCTGCCCAGGACCGCAAGAAACTGCAGAGAGTTGTGGACACAGCCCAGCTCATCATGGAAACCAGCCTCCCCACCTTGGACTCTGTCTTTACCTCTCACTGTCCTGGTGGAGCAGCCAGCATAATCAAAGACCCCACCCACCCAGGTCATTCTCTTTTCTCTCCTCTTCCATCAGGTAGAAGATACAGGAGCCTGAGGACACGTACCACCAGGCTTAAGGACAGCTTCTACCTCACTGTGATAAGACTATTGAATGGTTCCCTTATACGATGAGATGGACTCTGACCTCACGATCTACCTTGTTGTGACCTTGCACCTTATTGCACTGCACTTTCTCTGTAGCGGTGACACTTTACTCTGTACTGTTATTGTTTTTACCTGTACTACCTCAATGTACTCTGTACTAACTCAATGTAACTGCACTGTGTAATGAATTGACCTGTGTGGCAGATGAAAGAATCAGACAAAAAACATGATGATGCTGGAGGAAATCAGCAGGCCAGGCAGCATCTGTGGAGAAAAGCAGGCAGTCAATGTTTCAGGTCAGGACCCTTCTTCAGGACTGAAGCTAGGAAAAAGAGAGGCCCAATATATAGGAGGGAAAAGCAGAACAGTGATAGGTGGACAAAAGAGGGGAGGCGAGGTGAGCACAGGCTGGTGATAGGTAGATGCAGGTAAAAGATAGTGATAGGCAGGTGCAGAGGAAGAGGGGAGGGCAGACCCACTGGGGTTGGGTCAAAGGTAAGGAGGAAGAAAGGGGGTAGAAAAAAGAAAGATAGGCTAGGAAAGGGAAGAAAAGAGAGGCATGGTTGGGGTTGGGTGTGGGGATTACTTAAAGTGGGAGAAATCAATGTTCACGCTGTTAGGCTGCAAGGTTCCAAGATGGAAGATGAGGTGCTGTTCCTCCAGTTTGCGCTTGGACTTCTCCTGACAGTGGAGGAGGCCGAGGACTGACATATCTGTGAAGGAGTGGGGGCGGAGTTGAAGTGATTGGCAACGGGGAGATGCAGATCACGGTTACGGATGGAGCGCAGGTGTTCTGTGAAACGGTCACCTAGTCTGTGTTTGGTCTCACCAATGTAGAGGAGGCCACATTTGGAACACCAAATGCAATAGATGATATTAAGGGGGCGGCAGGTAAATTTTTGTCTTGTAGGAAAATTGTAGAAACAAGACAGAGGTCAGCGTCCATCTCATCATATAAGGGAACCGTTCAATAGTCTTATCACAGTGGGTTCCCTTATACGATGAGATGGACTCTGACCTCACGATCTACCTTTTTGTGACCTTGCACCTTATTGCACTGCACTTTCTCTGTAGCTGTGACACTTTACTCTGTACTGTTATTGTTTTTATCTGTACTACCTCAATGCACTCTGTACTAACTCAATGTAACTGCACTGTGTAATAAATTGACCTGTACGATCGGTATACAGACAAGTTTTTCACTGTACCTCGGTACAAGTGACAATAATAAACCAATACCAATACTACCACCAGTTGCAGTAGAAGAGAGTAATGGATGTGCATGCATAAGGAAGTGCACAAGGAACAGATGTAATACCACGCCAAGTGACCCCAAGAGCCTGCTCCACCATTCATTAAAATCTCATGCGATTTAAACATTGCCCTCCTGTCTGACCCCTTATAACCCTCAAATCCCCTAAAGTCCAAAAATGTTTTTCAGTTTTGAATATTTTTAATGGCTCAGTCAATCTAGTATATGGACTGAGAGTAGTCAGCCCAGCACTGACATGCCCCATTGAACCTCAGCAACCAATACATTCTTCTCACTGAAGGAATATCCTGCCATAACTAGGGCTGAAGTTAAGAAATAAAGAGTCCTCCTCATCTCAGTCTCAAATGGCCAACCCATTGAGACCATACCCTATAATTCTAAACTCTTCATTAGGGGACTCTGCAGCATCTTAAATATTTCACTGATATCACCTTGCATTCTTCTAAGCTCCAGAGAGCATAGGCCGAACCTGCTTAATCATCCCTACAGGATCATCATCTTCCCAGAGATGTGGCCTGACCTGCTGAGTGCTTCCAGCATTTTTTGTTTTTATTTCAGATTTCCAGCACCTGACAGTTGTTTTTTTGACCTTCATCAAGCCAGTTAACCTTCACTACACTACCTCTACTATAAATACATCCTTCTTTCAATAAGGGAACCAAAGTTGTAAACAGTGCACAAGTGTGGTCTCACCAAAACCTTGTAAAGTTGTAGCAGGACCTTATCTGGTACTACATCTTCCTTGAAATAAAGGCTAACAGACCATTTATCTTCCTGATTACGTGCTGACTTTCTGTGTAAGAGGACCGGATCTCTACACAACAACATTTAATAATCTTGCACCATAGCTTTTCCTTGTAGTTGTCTTTGAGTTTGGGTGGGGCACAACTCACAGAGTAGCATAACCCAGAACTCTTATAAAAAGTTTATTACTAATCTGCATTACTAAAAAGCATTACTAATAAAATATAAATCACCAGTGCCAATATAATATAAAATGTAACAAGAAACTACAAAAGAATTGTATGATATAAACCACTACAAAATACTCTGCATTGATATGGCCTCTATACTCTAATGAATTTACTCTGTAACTTCAGCTCACACGCTTCTCTCCCTAACTCTTATTCTGAACACAACTCGCCTGGTGATCATTCAGTGGTGATCAGTCCTGTCTGCAGTCCCCTGCAAGTTGCCCAAGGTTTGACTCCAAACACCCTTTTCTGTAATGCAAAAAAAAATCAGGCCCACAAGGAGGGGCGGGGATGAAGCGGGGTGATGAGGACTGGGGTTTGGAAGAAATGGGTAGATCAGGAGTTGAGAGAAATATCCAAGAGCAGAGTTCGAAACAAGCAATCTACTCCTATTTCCATCATGCCAAGATCCTTTAAATAGGATAGAGGAAACACTTCAAACACCTTGTCAAACTCTCCTTGAAAAATTGTAACATCTTCAGTGACTCTTGAGAACATCTGACCCATGGTTAAAATGATGAAGAAGCAGTGAGCACTTAGTCTTTGCAATGGGAGCCCATTGGTGGACATGCACAAACAGCAGAAGGAGTACTCAACAAATACCCAACACCCTGCACCCGGCAAGCACTTCCGGCACCACCCAAAGCACATTCTACAACTCCCACAAAGCACTCTTCAGCCATCTCAGTACCCACAGAACTAGAGTGTAAAAAATGAGACATGGGATTGTTTATGCTTGTCCATGTGTTCTAGTTGTATTATACACTGCACTTCATGCTTTAAACCTAAACTGTCATCTGAAATAAATATTTAAATTTTAGAAATGTCTTTCTTTGTAAGTAGACTCCTGTATACTTACTAAACTACTAGAGTAATTATGTGAGGATTATATCAGAACAAAGCACTGTAATAGCTCTGATTCTGGCTCTGTGCAGAGTATCATTTCATTAGATGTCTGTCAAATTGACCCCTGAGGAATAACGATGGCATTCATACTTTACAATATCTGACAGTATCAACAGAATCCTGTGGAAGGCTGAAGTGATGACAGTAATTAGGCTTGTGCTAAGTGTTGTGGGAGATCAGGGCACATAGTCACTGCTTAAGCCACAGGTAGTCATTTGGCAAGTCTCCCAAAGGTGTTAATCAGCTTCTGGGTGACATGGAGTATTCATTGATTTCAGTCACCCTTAAATCTGAGGATGCTGCATTCCAACTGTTGAGCTAGTACATTTGGAATAATATTTATCTTTCGCCCACCTCCTTGGTTTGTCTTCCATTTTCTGTGCATTTTTGTGTCTTTCTCCTTAGAGCAGCACTTCCTGACCAAGAGAATGAGCAAACGCTTTTTTTTAAAATTGAATTGTAATGGTCTATTATTGTCACATGTACCAAGGTACAGTGAAAAACCTTGTTTTGCATGCCAAACATACAGATCTCTAAACTGAAAAAAATATCATTTCCTTAACAGGAACATTTGAAGCCATTGAGAGATTTAAAGTCATCTAAAACTCAGTTCCCTATGTCCTAACTTGCACCATATCCCATTCATCTATTCCCTATGAGCTTGCTGAGCTATACTGGCTCCCACTTAAGCAGTGCCTCAATTTTCCAATCATCGCCATTCTTTATAAAACACTCCATGGTCTCACCACCCCCCCCCCCCTTTTTCTGTAACCTCTTCCAGATGCACAACTTTCTCAGCTATTACACTCTCACAATTCTATCATCTTGATCATCCCTGGATTTAATCTCTCCACCTTTGGCTGTAGTATCTTCAATTGCTAAGTCCCTTAATTCTGCATTTGCCTCCCTAAATATCTCCGGCTGTCATATTCCCACCTTTAAGACGTTCCTTTGGACCTACCTTTCAGTCATCAGCTTTAATATGTCCTTCTATGGCTTAGGATAAATTGTTGTTTGATAATATTTCTGAGAATCCATTGGCTGCATTAAGGCACTAAGGGATCCATCATGCAGAACTTTAATACCCTGGAATTTACTGGGCCTTCCCTAGAATTTATAATTGAATTTCTAATAAACACAGGCTTTAAATAACAATGGGCTGGGTTGTCTGCTGAGTCACCCAACAGTAACAGGTATAGCAGCCAGTATATAATTGCCTTTCAGGTCGGAAAGTAGGTGCATCCACAGAGGACCATGCTGATGGCCACATTGTCCTTCCCACGCATCAATCAAACATTGTTGCATTGTGGCGAGCTTGGAATCTCCCAGCCTTTGTAGTGGTGGGCAACCTCCACTTCTGGTGATCTAGGTTCTGCCAAGATTTTTTGGCACACCTGGATAGTTGTATAGTGGCTAGTGAGATAAGGAAGGAATTGGGTCTCTAGCTAAACCTGGCATTAGGTGGGAATGAGAGGGGTGAGGCAAGGGGAGCAGTGGAGATGGAAAAGTGTCGAATTTTCTAGGGAGATTTATTGCTATGCATTTTGAAATCTCATTTACTACAATAGGAAATCTGCAGATATTAGGCAAAGGTAAACTACAAATTGGCTCATTGCATAATCGTCTTATCCTCATGTTGTAGAAAGTACAGGTACAATCATTGCAAACTAAAAAAAGAAAATAGCAACTCTCAAAGGTAGCAAAACAGATAATTGTTGTTGTGCTTTACATTGTAGGAGAATATTTGAATTGCAAATTAGTCAACCAATAGTTTTGGATATGTACTTCTTCTGTTCCAGAGAACACTCAAATAACTAATAAACTAAGCCAATGTTATGTACATCATAGTGTTACAGGAGAAAAAGCATGTGTGGTTATGAAACAGTAACAAAAATACCAACAATAATGTTGAGAAATGACTCCAAAACATTAATAATGATTCGAACAGTCCACCTGTGCAGTTACCATGCATTAGTTAATGCAAAGACTTGTATGCTAATCCCTTCAATGTGGTTTCAGAGTAATATTCTGTTCTCACTCATTATTATTCTAACATTACAGAACGAATGACTGTTTCAGAAATCAGAAATGTAAGACTCCATGAAGTATGGTCCCAAAGCTGAAATTGAAAGTAACTATCAGAACATGCTTCAATAAAGCAACGCAAACAAGGTCTTGTCTTCCAAGAAGTATTGCAAAATATGATCAAGGAGCTTAAAATTATAAATCATGACATCACCCCCCCCCCCACCAATTAAGTGTTACATTTCATGTCCATGCACATAACATATAAAATAGTTATTGAAACTTGTGAATGCTGCTGAGGTCAAAGATCGGCCATGATCTTTCTGAATAGTGGATCAGAATGAGAGGCTGAATGGTCTATTCCTGCTTCTATTTATTTATATACTCTTATATTTAACTCCAGCTTTGTTTGTTATTCCTGTTATATTAACACCTGAATTTTTATAATATAGAGAACTTCCCAAGGTGTATCATTGGAATTTTCTCGAATTATGACAGAGATTATCATTATTTTCTCTCTTATCTCAAAACAACCTGCTGAAATATTGATGAAAGATTTTATAGCTAAAGAAAATACAAATCATCAAATGCATATTTTTTAATACTGAGGCCAAGAGAGAAATAAAGCCACAAAATATGTTACTTTTCAAAAGAGAAATTGTGTTCTTGCTAAGTGTTTAACAGTTTTTTTCTTTCTGATGATTCCCAAACCATTTAGATGAAATTATAACGCAGTTCAACCTAAAATTTTAGCTGGAAAATATCAAGAACTAGTGCTTTTAGGATGTTGGAAAATCATGCTCTTGATATGAAAAGATAATTTGCCAACCAATGTGTCTTTTCAACAAAACAACCAAAAATTAGGTCAACATGCAAAGTCTTTCACATGGTCCTCAGCCATGCAATAATGTCTGCACAGCCAAACAAGTACCTTCGGTCTCTGACATCTATCAGCACAGGACAGTAGCACCTTCCAACTGCAGTGAGCTGGGTTCAATCCTGACCTTTGCTTCTACCTGTGAGGAACGTGCACATTTTCATTGTGACTGCATGGGTTTTCTCCGGCTTCTCCAGCTCCCTTCTACTTTTCAAAGATGTGGATTGGTAGGTTAATTTGCAACTGTAAATTAGCCCTAGTGTAGGTGGGTTGTAGGAGGTGAGTTGGCCTCTGGGCTTGTGAGAGAGAATGGGTTACAGGGAAATAAGTGGGGAAATAGGATTGATGGGATTGCTCTGCAAGCCAACAAGATCAAGACAAGACAAAACATCTTTATTAGTCACATGTACATCGAAACACACAGTGAAATGCATCTTTTGCGTAGAGTGTTCTGGGGGCAGACCGCAAGTGTGGCCACTCTTCCAGTGCCAACATAGCACACCCACAAATTCCTAACCCGTATGTCTTTGGAATGTGGGAGAAAACCGGAGCACTTGGAGGACTCGATGGGCTAAATTGCCACCTTCTATGTCATAAGAGAAAATATAAAGTATGAGTTAAGCAAGGACAGTGAGAGATATGGCTGTACATAGAAAAAAAAATCCAGTGAGCTGAGGAACAGGCAGTCTAGCCCAGTGTCAGATAAGTTGGAGGGTTCATTCCTTGTCAACCACCTCTTTACCTTTGACTGTTGATTAATACTATACAGTGGCAACTATCGAAACCTGGAAACCCCAGACCCTTATGAACTGGAGACTCATCAGGGTTTGGGGGGTGGGGGCGTGGAAAATACATGAAATACATGTTACTATCCTTTTGCAAACCACCCACCTGCAACAACCATATGACGATCCAAGCCATCACAAGCCATCAGCAGTCAAAAGGCAATGGTCTCAGAGACTTGATGTGGCAGCACATTTTTTAAAATTGTTGCTCCTATTTTTTTTAAGACTGAAGCTCAGCCAGTGAGTCGGCCTGTGCCTACAGTCCCACAGAATTCTATTAGTAACTCAGCGGTGTTGGGGAAGAGGAGGGGGAGGAAAGAGTCATGTATTGCCTTTCTCACGGTCACAGTTCAGAATCAGAATCAGGTTTATTATCACTGACATATATCATGAAATTTTTTGGTTTTTGTGGCAGCAGTACAGTGCAAGACATAAAGACATAAAAATGACTATAAGTTACAAAAATAAATAAGTAGTGCAAAAGAGGAATAACAAGGTAGTGTTCATGGATTCATGGACCGTTCAGAAATCTGATGGCAGAGGGGAAGAAGCTGTTCCTGAAACATTGAGTGTGGGTCTTCAGGCTCCTGTACCTCCTTCCTGATAGTGGTAACGTGAAGAGGGCATGTCCGGGTGCTGAGGGTCCTTAATGATGGATGCCGCCTTCTTGAAGCACCACCTCTTGAAGATGTCCGCGATGATGTGGAGGGTTGTGTCCGTGATGGAGCTGGCTGAGTCTAAAACCCTCTGCAGCTTCTTTCGATCCTGCACATTGGAGCCTTCATACCAGGCGGTGATGCAACCAGTCAGAATGCTCTCCACTGTACATCTGTAGAAATTTGGAAGAGTCTTTGGTGACAAAGCAAATCTCCTCAAACTCCCAATGAAGTAGAGCCGCTGGCGTGCCTTCTTGGTGATTGCATCAATGTGTTGGGCCCAAGATAGATTCTTTAAGATGTTCACACCCAGGGACTTGAAGCTGCTCACCCTTTCCGCTGCTGACCCCTCAATGAGGACTGCTGCGTATTCTCCCGACTTCCCCTTCCTGAAGTCCACAATCAATTCCTTGGTCTTGCTGACGTTGAGTGCAAGGTTGTTGTTGCGACACCACTCAACCAGCCAATCTATCTCACTCCTGTATGCCTCCTCATCGCCATCTGAGATTCTGCCAACAACATTTCACTGCCTGTCACTTACCAATGGATACCCAAGGGAAAAATCTACCCTTCCAAGTCTCTGCACAAAGTCTGTACTCAGAATCCCTGGGTATTCCCAGAATCCCTGTACTCAGAATCATCCTCTGCATTCCCACTATTGCTCAGACATGTGGGTTCAAAGCCATGGTAAAAATCAGAAGGAATGTACAATTGTTCTCTCACCACAAGATTGATTTTGTCACCTAGAATTACGTGGTATATATCATAAAGAAAGAGGCCATTCAGCTCTATTAGTCCATGCTGCTGTTTATGTTCTGCACAATTCCTTCCATTCCAAAAATCCTTCACCATATCTTTCCATTTCCTTTTCCCTCATATACACATCCAGTTTCCTTTTGAATGTGACAAAATTAACCACTAAATAAGAAAATTAGAACATAAGTAGATGAAGCAGGTACAGTCCATATCGGCTTTTCAGCCTGCTCCACCATTCAGTCAAGAAATGATTAGTCCTTTGCCTTGTCAGCTTTCTCGCTTAATCCTCATTTTCCTCAATATCCTTAAATCCCACAAAAACATGATCTCAGCCTGAAATTTGCTATGTAACGAGGCACCAACAAGCCCCTTGTAGTAATAGCATATCTATTTTTCAACCAGTCTTTTAAGCAATAAAATTTCTCCTTATTTCCTTTGGATTTGTTGACAGCTATCTTGTATCCCCTAAGTTTGGGCCGTGTCACACATGGAAAGGTTCTCCCCACATCGTGAACCAAAGAGCTAAACTGAGTTAGAAACACAAGAGACTGCAGATGCTGGAATTTGGAGCAACAAACAATCTGCTGGAGGAACTCAGTGGGTCGAGCAGCATCTGTGGGAAGAATGGAATTGTCGACGTTTCGGGTCGAAACCCTGCATCAGGGCTGGTTTCTTTCCTTTACACGGTAGTGTAGTGGTTAGCATAATGCTTTACAGCACAAGCGACCTGGGTTCAATTCCCACCACTGTCTGTAAGGAGTTTCTATGTTCTCCCCGTGTCTGCGTGGGTTTCCTCCAGGTGCTCCGGTTTCCTCCCACATTCCAAAAAGACGTATGGGTTAGGAAGTTGTCGGCATGCTATGTTGGCGCTGGAAGTGTGGCGACACTTGCGGGCTGCCCCCAGAACACTACACAAAAGATGCATTTCACTGTGTGTTTCGATGTACATGTGACTAATAAAGATACCTTATCTTACCTTATCCTTTCTTCCCACAGATGCTGCTCGACCCACTGAGTTCCTCCAGCAGATTGTTTGCAGCTTGAGCTAGCCTGAGTTTACATTAGACCACATTTTTTATTAGTGCCTCACAGCACAGAATGATATCAGCTGTCTGATCTATAGGCCAGAAATAAGTTACGATCAAATGACACTTTGGTTTGCAAGATCACTTCAGTTTGCACTTAAATACAAGATCACCAGCATTAAGATAAGCGGGGTTAAAGCATTCATGTCCCTTTGAAACCTTTCCAAAAAATTGCCATTTGGATAGAAAGTTGGTAAAGGATGAGAATTTGTGCATTAGGCAATAAACCTGGCAATATAAAAGTCCGCCACATTCCAACTCATACCCATAGAACCATGAAGTTTTTGTCTGACGTAAGTTGTATTCATTTAATATCACATGCCTTACTGTCAATAACATTGCCCTGTACTCAAATGCCATTTTCATGTATCTTATGATATGTAGGAACAATACTCTTCTCTCCTCAAAGTGTTGGCAGCTAGTAGGAGTGGTTCCCTGGGCACAGTTAATTTTCCTGTAGCTCATTCAAGATACAATTATTCATGTGTGGTGACTTACAGCCTGCAGTCTTGTATTACATTGTGATTATCTTCATGCCAGCTGATCCAGTTTGCTGGATTATGATTTTCATCTCTTCGTTCCTAAGGCACTAAATCCAGTCATGGCTCCCCTATCACCACAACAGCTGGGAAGAGCAACCTCAGCATCGCTCAGGAGTCAAAGCTTTAACATTCTATTAATGGGCCGCAGGAGCAGAGGAAAAAGAGTGGGCCATGTACAGTAGCTCCTTGAGCCTGTTTTGCCACTGAATGAGGTTATGTTTGATGCATGGCCAGTCATGTGGTGATGCAATGGGTTGAATCAGGGTGCACCAAAGGTTAAATAACATGCTATTGGTCACTGCCATATCAAACATGTGGAATGGCCCCTGGCCCTCTGGATCTATGCCCCAGGGTATACAGAGAGAAAAAAATGCCATTTAAATCATTTGTACTTTCCAAATACTAATTTTTGTTTAAGCATAATATTGTGATTTATTCATTCTCCCTTCCGTTCTCTTCCTTGTCCTGCCCTGTGGATTTTTTTTTAAATGTAAGACAAAGGAGCAGAAGTCGACCATTCGGCCCATCGAGTCTGCTCCGCCATTCTATCATGAGCTGAACCATTCCCCCATTTAGCCCCACTCCCCCGCCTTCTCACCATAACCTTTGATGCCCTGGCTACTCAGATACCTATCAATCTCTGCCTTAAATGCACCCAATGACTTTGCCTCCACAGCCACCCGTGGCAACAAATTCCACAGATTTTGAAACAATCCCAGCTGTGAGAATGTAGCAGGCAGACAAGAACAGTATTGGGCTTAATTCTGATATTCTCTGAAGAATACGGGCATTCTAGTCTCTGAGTCAGGATGTGTGGAGTTAGGTTCCAGTCTTGTACTACTATGTGTCTTCTTATACATCAGTGGATGGTGGAAGTTCTATCTTTCAGGAAAGATTTTTACTGGAGGCCACTAAAAACTATTTGGATAATCCATGTGTTTTTATACTCATTGAAACAGAACATGTTGCCCAAAATTTCCCCTTCAATATCCAGTGTTGGTTGGGTGGTGCACACATTTTGGGTGGTGCCCACAATTCTGGTCCCCACACTACAGGAAAGATAAGATATCTTTATTAGTCACATGTATCTTGAAACACACAGTGAAATGCATCTTTTGTGTAGAATGATCTGAGGGCAGCCCGCAAGTATCGCCACGCTTCCGGTGCCAACATAGCATGCCCACAACTTCCTAACCCATACATCTTTGGAATGTGGGAGGAAACCAGAGCACCCGGAGGAAACCCACGCAGATACGGGCAGAACATACAAACTCCTTACAGACAGTGGCCGGAATTGAACCGGGGTCGCTAGCGCTGTAATAGCATTACGCTAATCGCTACAATTATGCTGGAGAGGGTCCAGAGGAAAGTCACAAGGATGTGGCATATAAGAGGCAGTTCGGTAGACATGAATACATGGGAATGGAGGGATATGCATCATGTACAAGCATAAGAAATTTAGTTTAATTTGGCATCATATTTAGCACAGACATCATGGGCTGAAGGGCCTGTTCCTGTACTGTAATGTTCTATGTTCCATGATATTGCTAGGACTGGAAGATTGAAGAAACCTTGGATAGGCTGGGCTTGTTTCCTTTGGAACAGAGCAAGCTGAGGGAGGCATACAAAATTATGAGAGATCTATTCTTCTTAGCATGGGAGTCAGAAACAAGGGGGCAATAGATTTAAAGTCATTGGTAGAGGATCAGAGGAAAGATGAGGTAGACATTTTTTCAGAGGGTGATCAGAGTCTGGAACTCACTGCCTGACACTGTGGTAAAGGCAGAACCCTCACCACATTTAAACATGGCCTAGATTTGTACTTGAAGAACCATGACCTGCAGGACTATGGATCAAGTACTGGAAGGTGGGATTTGGATGAATATACATACATACAAATTAGGAGCAGGAGTAGGCCACTTAGCCTCTCAAGTCAGCTCTGCAGTTAAATAAGATTATGTCTGATCTGATTGTAACCTTCCCATCTACCAATGGTAACCTTTCACCCTTGGCTTACCAACTATCTATCTACCTCTGCCTTAAAAATGTTCAAAGGCTTTGTTTTCACTGCAATTTGAAGAAGAGAGTTTTGAAGACTCATAATCCTCTGAGAAAATAAATGTTGCCTTATCACTGTCTTAATGTTGCCTTATCACTGTCTTAAACCATGACCCCTTTATCTATATAGTCTCAGAAGAACAGGAACGCTTTACAGCGCCAGCGACCTGGGTTCAACTCCGGCCATTGTCTGTAAAGAGTTTGTACGTTCTCCCCGTGTCTGCGTGGGTTTCCTCCGGGTGCTCCGGTTTCCTCCCATGTTCTAAAGACATACGGATTAGGAGGTTGTGGGCATGCTATGTTGGTGCCGGAAGCGTGGCGACACTTGCGGGCTGCCCCCAGAACACTCTACACAAAAGATGAATCTCACTGTGTGTTTCGACGTGCATGTGACTAATAAAGATAACTTAAAAAAGAAGAAACATTCTCTCCACATCAAGACCCTTCAGGACCGTATTTGTTTTGATCAAATCCGTTCACTCTTCTAAGTCATTACAAGCCTAGTCAATCCAACCTTTCCTCATTAGATAGCCCACCCGTTCCAGGTATTAGTTTAGTGAACCTCCTCTGAATTGGTTCCAATGTCTCAACTTCCTTCCATAAATAGGGAGACCGATATTGTGGAGAGAGCTCCACAAGTGGTTTCACCAATGCCCTGTAAAACTGAGGTGTAAACTACCAATTTCGTATTCAATTCCCCTAGCAATAAGAGAGAGCTTTTCAAATTACTCTCTGGTACCTGCACATTATCCATTTGCAATTCATGCACTAGGACACCCAGGTCTCTCTGCCCCTCAGAACCCTGCAGTCACTCACCATCTGGATAATATACTTTTTCTTACTCTGGCTGCCAAAATGGACAATTATACATTTTCCTGAATTATATCCCTTTTGCCAGATCTATGCCCATTTACTTGACCTGATTGAAGTATATAAGATTATGAGCAGCATACATAAGGTAGAGAGTCAAAATCTTTTTCCCATAGTAGCGGTATCAAAAACAAGAGGGCGTAGGTTTAAGGTGAGAGGAAGGAGTACTAAAGAGGACCTGAGGGTTAAGTTTTTTATTCAGAGAGTAGTTGATATCTGGATTGGATTGCCAGATGAAATGGTGGAATCATATGCAATCACAATGTTTAAGATGCATTTAGACAGACACTAAGTAGGCAAGGCATGTGAGAATCCTGTCCCAACACAGACAAGTAGGATTAGTGTAGATGGGCAATAAGGTCGGCATGGACATGATGGAAGGAAAGGCGCTGTTTCCATGCTGTACGACTCTATAACCTACCTATATCTCTGTGTAGCCTCTTTATATCACAAT
Organism: Pristis pectinata; assembly: GCF_009764475.1. Lineage (NCBI taxonomy): Eukaryota > Metazoa > Chordata > Chondrichthyes > Rhinopristiformes > Pristidae > Pristis > Pristis pectinata. Next base: position 85,794,826 of record NC_067412.1, read on the forward strand.
TCTTTTTCCAAACTTTCTTTGTGTCATCAGCAAATTTAGCAACCACACCTTTGTGCCCTCATCCAAAGTTGCACAAAGTTGAGGCCCCAGTACTGAACCTTGAGGCACACCACTTGTTACACCTCCGTCGACCAGCACAGACGTGATGAGCTGAATGGCTTCATTCCAAATTTTCTGTTATCCTATGTGATAGAGTGTTTCATTTCTCACCTTGTCATTCACCTATCTCAGTACTATTTGGTAACAAAATAAGTATACTTCAGTATCAAGGTAGATTAAGATTGCTACATACTAAAAGAACTGTGTGGTGTAAATTTTAGATTAAGAGATGGGGGTGGGAACTGAGATAGATTTAGGCACAATGCAGAATATCATCAAGACAGCCAATCAAATGTAATTCTCTTTGTGCTTAATGACTTAGACTGCATTCTTTGTACCTAGAATACCATGAATCTATTTTTCAGTACTAATTTTAAAAGCTCTCCAAACCTGCAATGCTTGATAGGTCTTACAGTGCAAAACATGATCATTCATTGCTTCTCCCATTTTCTGATTCGAGTTTCTAGCTCTCCATCACCTCAAACAGATGTGGGTTGAAGCACTCTTTGGATGGGGCTGGCACAGTGATGCAGCAGTTAGTGCTGCTGCTCACAGCTTCCGGGATCCAGATTCAACCCTGACTTTGAGATCTGTGTGGAGCATGCACTTTTGCTTTGTGACCATGTGAGGCTTCCTCTGGGCATCTCAGTTTCCTCCCACATCCCAGAAGAAGTTAAGCTGGTAAATTAACATTTACTGTAAATCACACTTTAAGTAGATTAATGGCAAATTAAATCAAAGGGGAATTGATGGACATGTGTGAGGGAGAATAAGTTGCATGAGTTCTCAGAATATGAGAAGGGGAACAGGTCTAATGGCATTGATCCCCTGGGAGCCAGCAAGGACCCAATGGACCAAATGGCCTCCTTCTGTGTCATTATAAGTATAAGATAAGAACCTTTGTACTATCTCTGCCAACAGAAGCCCTTCTGCAGAGCTATTAAGTTAGGTGAGTGTGAGAATGGACACCTATGAGTAAAATTGCATTCTTTCTTTCCCTCATTACAGCAGCATTCACTGCCTGCATGTTCTCTGTACTACCTTTTACCTCCAGAATATTATAAGAACATAGATCAGTACAGCACAGGAACAGGCCCTTCAGCCCACGATGTTGTGCTGAACTAATTAAATTAGTATTCAAAATGCCCAACTAGACTAATCCCTTCTGCCAACACAATGTCCATGTCCTTCCATGTCCTGCACATTCATGTGCCTATCTGAGAGCCTCTTGAAATGCCCTCTATCGTATCTGCCTCCACCACCACCCCGGGCAGTGCATTCCAGGTACCCACCACTCCCTGTATAAAAAAAAACTTACCCTGCACATCTCCTTTGACTTACCCCCTCTCAACTTAACTGCATGTCCTCTGATATTTGACATTTCAACCCTGGGAAAAAGATACCAGCTGTCTATCTATGCCTCTCATAATCTGATAATCCTCTATCAGATCTCCCCTCAGCCTCCGCCACTCCAAGTTGTCCAACCTCTCCTTATAGCACATGCCCTCTAATCCGGCAGCATCCTGGTAAAATCTCTTCTGCACCCTCTCCAAAGCCTCCACATCCTTCCTATCCCTGTCTATACCTCTCGCTGCCTTGGCGAAGCAGCCCCATAATCAAAGACCCCACCCACCCGGGTCATTCTCCCTTCTCTCCTCTCCATCAGGCAGAAGATACAGGAGCCTGAGAGGCACGTACCACAGGCTTAAGGACAGCTTCTCTGTGATAAGACTATTGAACTGTTCCCCTATACGATGAGATGGACTCTGACATGATCTGCCTTGTTGTGACCTTGCACCTTATTGCACTGCACTTTCTCTGTAGCTGTGACACTTTACTCTGTACTGTTATTGTTTTTACCTGTACTACCTCAATTTACTCTGTACTGACTCAAATGTAACTGCACTGTGTAATGAATTGACCCGTACGATTGGTATGTAAGACAAGTTTTTCACTGTACCTCGGTTCAAGTGACAATAATAAACCAATACCAATACCAATAATGGGGCAACCAGAATTGAATGCAATACTCCAGATGTAGCCTAACTATAATTTTATAAATCAACAAATTATTAGCTGTGAAAAACATCTCCATCCTCTCCGTATATGATGTGAATGATTCTCACACCCTTGTATACATCCCCAGGCCGCCTTTGAAGCCTGGAGACAGAAGAGGCTGTAGACGCTGGAAACCAAATAAAAAAAACGAGCTGCTGGAGGAACTCAGTGGGTCAGGCACCGTATGTTGGGGGAAATGGACAGATGATGTTTCACGTTGAGACCCCTCATTTGGCAGTCCAGATGAAGAGCCTCAAGCTGAAACATCGACTGTCCATTTCCCTCCACAGATGCTGCCCAACCCGCTGAGTTCCTCCAGCTGCTCATTTATTGCCCATGAAGCTTGATTATGTTTGTACTTGGGCTGTCATTCCTTTTCCTTTCCTACCCCTGTACTGCAGCTTCTTGTATGTTGTACTCTACACCCAGTATGTTCCACTATGTGGCAGATAAACACCGCATCACTTTAATTCTTACTGCACCTTTAAGAACAACTGCTTCTGATTTAAAAGCGAATGCTGCTAACTCCATTTCTCCTCTCTCTCTGAACTAATCTGCTGGTACCTAGACAAACTGAGCATTTTTTTGATTCATTTTCCTGGATCTGGGCAATGCTGGTAAGGCCAGCAGTTATTGCCCATCCTGAATCACCCTTAAGAAGGTAGAAGTGAGGCAGCTTCCAGAACGCAGCAGTCCTCTGGTGAAGGTGCTCCACAATGCTATCGAGTAGGGAGTTCCAGGATTTATGGTTGCAATGACAAAGGCTCACAGGTATATTTCCAAATCAGGGTGCAGCTTAGAGGGGACCTGCAGAGACTTGGAAGACTAACATTCGCGACCATTCTCTCTGGAAGATAGAGGGATTATTAGATAAATCCCTCATTTGGCTGTCTGTGAGGGGTACATTTTTTTACTGAGGGAGTGGTGGATGCCTGGAATGCGTTGCCTGATAGGGTGGTGGAGGCAAATTCATTGGGGGCTTTCAAGAAGGATTTGGATGGGCACATGAATGAGAGGAAAATAGAGGGATATGGGCATTCTGTAGGTAGGAGGGAATAGCTATGTCGGTGCAATATTGTGGGCCGAAGGGCCTGTTCTGTGCTCTTCTGTTCTATGTTCTATAAAAGGACAGAAATAGAATATGGTGATTGCTTTTCAGAGAAAGAAATTGACATCACTGGAGGTACAATTAGAGGTGTCAGGAAAAAGAGTAGGGAGTGAGAAACAGAAGATATCTGGAAACACATAGGGAGCTTCCTGACAGTGAACTGGTTAGGTATTGGGACCGGAAAATCTAAGGGAGTATGGATGGTGGGAAAAGGGAGGAAATTGTCCAATGTAATCTTACTAATGACCACACACACAGGGAATGAAGGCAGAGTCATTAGAGCAACCATAGGTGTGAGAAGAAGAATTTCTGTGAAAGGTGAGGTGAAGTTGGAGAAGAAGGAAAAGAGAGGTGAAAGCTGAAGGCATTAATAGAAAAATAAATGCGCATCAGTCAACACTGCTTGAACTTAACTGCTCTTTCATTCTGATATTGTTTCCCCTACGTCCACAGCAAAAGAACCTATGCTTGAAGCACTAACCTTATGCTCCAGCAGTTTATACATTTTTGACCAGAGAATTTTGGTGAATGAATACAGCAAAGACATTTGATGTCCAATGGTCTCTTACCACTTTTCTGCAGAAGCAATGCCACCCAGTGGCTGAGGTGAGGAAGCTCATGTGAAGTTATTCACAGTTAAATAGTAACAAAAGTCAAAGTCAAGTTTATTGTCATAAGCACAAGTACATGTATGCACCAATGCAATGAAAAACTTACTTGCAGCAGCATCACAGGCACATAACATTTTATAAGCACCATTCACAAGAAAAGTAGAAATTAAACATAAATTATATACAATTTTTACAAGAAAGGACACAATTAGAACAAAAAAAGCCCATTTTAGTGCAAAGTGATTTAGAGCAAAGTGATTAAACAATTTTGTGGCAAATTTATGGTGTTGCCAAGAAACCCAGTAATAAAATCATGAGCTAAAGAAGTTGATGTCAAAATGGATCAATCAAATTGGTGGATATTAAGGAGATCCTATAAGAAGGCGGTGAATAGAAAAGGTTTAGGGAGGGAATGTCAGAGTGCGATACCAATAGACCAAGCATGGTCACCAGGGTGAAAGGTGAGTGTCAGTGGACCAAAGAGTTGTCCGAAAGTTGGAGGACTGGAGAATGTTCCAGTTAGCACAAGGCAAGGCCACGGTACAACATGTTTTAAACCTGATGAACAGGTTAGCAGGCACGTGTGCCAGGCAACAGGACAGGAGCACTAGATTCGTGAGATTGTGCAGAGTAGTATTTGGGTGGAAAAAGTTGGAGCTGGACTTCACAAAGGGTGGAGGTTGCAATGCCAGTGAGGAAAACATGGAAGTGGTCAAGTCTGGAAGTAGTTAAGCAATGGATGAAGGTTGCAGAAGCAGATGGGCAAAATCAATTAACAAAGGTGGGGAGATGCTCATTGCAGAAGTTGAGAGGAAAGGCGGGAAAGCAGGAACTTGCACAATGGGGAATCTCTGCTCTGGAACCTGCTCCCACCATGTCATGGAGGGTCTGACCCCAAACAATGGCCATTGAAAACTTCCCTATTAAATCTGCATTCAGTGTTTCTAGGTTCTGATGTAGCTCAATGACCGTCTGGCGAAATTCCCCCTGGGTTTAAAGGAGAATATATTGGAAGGGCTGAGGATGACCTGCACCTAGTTCTTTTAATTAAATAATATACCATGTCCATGTTCACTGTAAATCCTGGCATAATAAAGAATGCTCTGGATGAAATGTCAAAATCATTATTTTCTGGAAGTTGTTCGTGCGAGCACTTACTTCAGCCAGAAAATAAATCTATGCATTCAATGATTTTATGTCTTATGAATTTTCAGTACACTATAGAATTCGGGGAATAATCGTAGCTTAAGTCATAGGTCCCCAATGTATGAGAACAGAGTCATAGAGTCAAAGAGCAATACAGCACGGATACAGGCCCTTCAGCCCAACAAGGCCTGCACGGTAGCATAGCGGTTAGCGCGACGCTATTACAGCACCAGCGATCGGGGTTCGATTCCCATTGCTGTCTGTAAGGAGTTTGTACATTCTCCCATGTCTGCGTGGGTTTCCTCTGGGTGCTCCGGTTTCCTCCCACATTCCAAAGATGTACAGGTAGGTTAATTTGGGTTTAAAATGGGCGGCGCGGATGCGTTGGGCCGGAAGGGCCTATTACCACGCTGTAAATAAAATTTTTAAAATAAGTCTATGCTGACCACAGTGCCCACCCAGCTAGTCCCAATTTCCTGCATTCGGCCCATATCCCTCTAAGCCCCATCTCTCCATGTACCTATCCAAGTGCTTCTTAAATGATACTATTGTACCTGCCTCAAGCACTTCCTCTGGTAGTTCGTTCCATATGCTCACCACTGTCTGTGTGAAAAAGTTGCCCCTCAGGTCCCTTTTAAATCTTTCCCCTCTCACCATAAATCTATGCCCCCTAGTTTTGGACTCCCCTACCCTGGGGAAAAGACTGTTATGGTCCACCTTATCTATGCCTCTCATAATTTTAAACATTTCTATAAGGTCACCCCTCATTCCAAGGAATAAAGACCTAGCCTGGCAAACCTCTCCCTGTAACTCAGGCCCTCTAGTCCTGGCAACATCCTTGTAAATCTTTTCTGCACTCTTTCCAGTTTAACCACGTCTTTCCTATAGCAGGGTGACCAAAATTGTACATAGTACTCCAAGTGCAGCCTCACCAATGACTTTACAACTGCAAAATAATGTCTCAATTCCGATACTCAATGTCCTGACTGATGAAGGTCAGCGTGCTAAATACCTTTTTCACCACCCTGTCTATCTGTGACACCGCCTTCAACAGACTATGCACTTGTACTCCTAGGTCCCTCTGTTCCATTACACTCCTTAGTGCCCTACCATTCACAGTACAAGTCTTACTCTGGTTTGACTTTCTAAAATGCATCACTTCACACTTATCTGTATTGAAATCCATTTGCCACTCCTCAGCCCACTTCCCTAACTGATAATGATTCCCCTGTAATCTACAATAACCTTCTTCACTATCAACAACACCTCCTAATTTCATGTCATCTGCAACCTTACTGATCAAGCCTTGTGCATTCGTATCCAAACCATTTACATAAATAACAAATAACAAGGGTCCCAACCACGACCCTTGTGGCACACCACTAGTCACCAGCCTCCATTCTGAGAAACAACCTTCAAGCACCACCCTCTGCTTCCTACTTCCGAGCCAATTTTGAATCCACTCAACTAGCTCTCCCTGAATTCCATGGGACCCAACCTTCCAGAACAGTCTAACTTACGGGATCTTGACGACGGCCTTGCTAAAATCCAAACAGACAAGATCCACTGCTCTACCCTCATCTACCTTCTTGGTTACCTCTTCAAAAAACTCTAAAAGGTTCATCAAGCATGACTTTCCACACACAAAGCCGTGCTGATTCCACCTAATCAGACTCTGTCTAATCAAATGCTGGTAGATCCTGTCCCTGTCCCTCAGAATTCCCTCCAGTAACTTCCCCACTACTGATGTCAGGCTGACTGGCCTGTAGTTCCCTGGCTTGTCCTTGCTACCCTTCTTAAACAATGGAACAACATTAGCCACCTTCCAGTCTTGGGACCTTCACCAGTGGCTAACAATGAAACAAATATCTCAGCAAGGACCTCCGCAATTTCTTCTCTAGCCTCCCACAAAGTCTGAGGATGCACTTGGTCAGGCCCTGGGGATTTATCCACTTTAATGCGCTGTAAGGCTGCAAATACCTCCTCTCTGATAATATGCATTTCCTCCAAAACATCTCCACTGTTTCACTTATCTCTTGAGCAATCATAATTTTCTCCTCAGTAAACACCATGGAGAAATATTCGTTAAAAATCCCACCCATCTCCTGCAGCTCGAGACATAGGTGGCCCTGCTGATTTCTAAGGGGGCCTATTCTCTCCCTAGCCACACTTTCACTCTTCATATAGCTATAAATAATAATTGGTAGTTTGAACAATAGTCCGTTATATAATATACAGAACTAAAGAAAATGAATGCAGGTGAAACGACAAATACTTTGCATATTAAGGCTCAAACATCATTTGTTAGTAAAAGTAGCAACGTCTAGAAAGGGACATAAATACCGAGGTTGTCATATCAGTTAACGTTCTTTTTCATATCTTGATGTAGATACAAACATCATAGTATCACGCACTTCTGAACAATATGTTTCTTTCAGTTTTATTAACCTTTTCTGGGTGCCAACCTTTGCTGTGTTAAGATTCACTGAAGTCAAAATAAAATAACATCTCCCCAAACTGCTCTTCACCACAAGAAGAGAAAAAAAATGAAAGGAGCAATGGTTTTATTAAGCAATTGTTTTTAAACTTATCCTCCTATTTATCTGAATTTTATTTTTAAAAATAATCTAAGTTTCCCTAACTCTAATGTCTTGGCTTTTCAGAGGAGTTACAAATGGAAAGCAAGCATCAATAGGTTTGTTGATGACATAGGACAAGCAAATAATCCATTAACTTTTCCCTGGAGTTTAGGAGGCTGGGGGGGGGGTGGGTGGGGGCGCGGGCGCGGGGGTACTTTATAGAGGTATATAAAATGATGAGGGTTATAGATAAAGTGAATGGTCACAGTCTGTTTCCCAGGGTAGGGGAGTCTAAAACTAGAAGCCATGGTTTTAAGCTGAGAGGGGAACGATTTAAAGGGGCAAGTTTTACACACAGAGGGTGGTGGGTATATGGAACGAGCTGCCAGAGGAAGTGGAAGAGTCAGAAATTAAACAAAAATATGTCACTGCTGGAGATTAGAAACTGATAAATATGTCCCTCTCGAAGTCTGCTAGCACCAAGACTGTCATTGAGTGACACCATCCAGTCAGCCAGCCAGCTCTACTACTTGTCTTCCACGTCAGCTCACTGGACCAAACTTCTAAAGTCTACTCTGACCTTACCCTGAGTTTGTGTTAGTTTTTTTCCTGTTCCTCCTCTTCTGATCTCATTTTGTCAATCAGAAGCACCCCCTGCTCTCTTGACCTGATTCCTATTAAACTGCTGACCACTGAACTATTCTTCCTGGCCTCTACATTCACTGACACTCTTCTCCTTCCTCGGGGACTTGCTTCTGTCACCCATTTGTCCAAATTTGCTATAATCAATTATCTCCTCTAAAAACACCCTTGACTCTGACATCCTTGCATATTGCTGCCTTATCACCAGCAGTTTCTCCTTACTCCAACATCTTGAATGTGTTGTAGCTTCACAAATGGAATTCCCAGAACCTTTCCTTGACCCCTTCAATTAGGTTTCTGCCCTCTCATAGTACCAAAGAATTTCACTAAGGAAGACATAAGGGGCATTCTTATAACCGTGACAAGGGTAGAGTCATGGAACTGTACAGCAGAGATATCCGTGCGTCTCCACCTAACCATAACCTTACACAACAAACAATCTGCTGGAGGAACTCTGCGGGTCGAACAGCATCTCTGGGAGGATAGAAATTGTTGATGTTTCGGGTCCTTCAGGGTTTTGACCCACTGAGTTCCTCCAGCACATTGTTTGTTGCTCCAGATTCAGGCATCTGCAATCTCTTGTGTCTCATAACCTTGACAAAGTTGGTGACACCAACTTCCTCCAGTGCCTCTCAATCATCCTCCACATGCTTTCATCTACCAAAGCATGGCCAGTGAGTCACCTGCAGTGACTGCTCAGCTAGTTCCAGTACCAATATGTCCACTCTGACCCACTTGTTGATGCCACCTACACTGTTGTTATGAGGCCAAATGTAAGCATAGGGAACTGCAAATCATTTTCCACCCGGGCACCTTGCAGCCTTCTGAAGTCAAATATTGAATTCAGCAGCCAGAGGGAGCTTTTTTCTATTTGTAACAGCACTGGCCGGTTCTGCCATAGATTATCCATCTCTAATATTGGCTCAATGTTTCTCTTTCCACTTAAATAGCCTGACCTTCTTTGTATTCTCCACAGTTCGGAATTTTTCAGCTCTTACATTCCTTTTTTCTGTTCCTTCCCTTTCTAACTGAGCTCATTAGCTTATCAACCAGATAAGTTCATCAACAGCTTATCTTCAAGGCAATCTTGATCTCACCCTGTTGTATCTGTCCCTCCCCAGTAGCTCTACAACTTGCTTTCTCTCTTTCCCATTTCTGACAAAGGGCCTTTGACCTGAAATGTTAACTTACAGCATCTACTTTTTTTTTACTTACATTATGTCTCGTTTCCCGGAAGGATCACTCCTTTATCCCCCCTTTCTCATCTTCTTGCTGCTCTTAGCCTCATTATTTATAAATACAATGTCTTTTTTCCAATTAAATGCTAATGAATCTACATCACCACCCTGTCTCCTGATCTCCGCATGTGCAAGTTGTAAAACTGCTCGTCTGACATCCAGTATTGGATGAGAAGAAATTTCCTTCAAGTAAATATTGGGAAAAACAAATTATTATTTTGTTGCCCGAATCTGCCCCTGCTCAGTTCATCTGTCATGTTAACTCCAGTCTAGGGCACTTCCAGCTACCCTTCCCCATCGTACCCTGTCTAAACCTGAGGATATCCAAAACTCAACTGCAATGTCCGAAATAGAAGTTAATGGCATTCACCCTCCACCGAGTACATTGGTTGCTAATTAAGCATTAGCTCAATTTTCCAGTCAAGATTTTCCTAATCTCTCCATGACTTTACCGTTCCCCTTTCCTGAAATTTCCAACAACAACCTAAGGTAGCTGATCTCCACCCCTTATTTCAATTCTGTCAGCATTGGCAGCTAGGCCCTTTGTCACCATGGCAACAAGCTCTGGAATGCCTACCCTTAAACTCTCAACTCCCTGCCTCTCTTTTTTCCTTCAAGTAATCTTTTAAAACAAAACTTCTTGACCAGGCTTTTGGCCCTCTGACTTAACATCACCTTCTGTGGTTTGTATTTATCAGCATTCCCATGAAGCATCTTGCTTTATATAAAAGGTGCTACATAAATACAAGTTATTGTTGTGCTAGTGATATATCAATGACAGGAGCTATCTGTTCTAATTACCGTACTACAAATAAAGCTTCACCATGCTTCAAACTACTTGCACCCTTTTTGGTGTACATTTTCATATACAATCTAAGGCCAATACATTGTGAATCGAAATCAAAACTCCCAACTATTTCCTAAAAATGTGTACACTGCAATGAGCTCATGGTTTTGAGGTGCAGTGCACACATTTTTAATAACAAGTTATATGATTATGAGCAATCATGCATGTTATGACAGAAGTATTCGATGCTAGTTAAAAATCAAAATGCAAAGGAAAAATAATTGAATATGAAAATATATACACTTGAAGAAATGTAGAAAAGGGACCTGGGTCAGGTGGATTGAAATCGAAGACTGGCAAATGAAAGAATAAATGAGTAATGCAAGGCCTTTAATGTAGAGATAGTTCAAGTGCAGGTAAGAAAAGGTCCCAGATGGTGGAAACAAGGAGCATCCAAAGCCACCTGAAGATTCATCAATTGAAATAGATCGGTGAAAAACGCTTCATTCCTCACATTCAACCAACTTGATTCATCTTCGTGGTTTCAGACTCAGGAAAAACTTTCAAAAAGGAACTAGATCAATACTTTGCATATTACAGGGCCTGTACTAAGAGCAGGGACTGGGATCAATGTAATAGCTCTGCGAAAAGCAAACATGAGGGGTCAAATGGCATCTTTCTATTCATTGTTCTATGAACATAGAACAGTACAGCACAGTACAGGCCCTTTGGCCCACAATGTTGTGCTGACCTATATAAACCTACTTTATAATCAATCTCAGCCTTCCCTCCTACACAGCCCATAACCCTCCATTTTTCTTACATCCATGTGCCTATCTAAGGGTCTTTTATATGTTCCTATTGTATCAGCCTCTACCACCACCCTGCAATGCATTCCAGACACCCACCACTCTCTGTGTATAAAACCTACCTCTGACATTTCCCCTAAACTTTCTTCCACTCACTTTAAATGGATGTCCTCTCGTATTGGCCATTGCTGCCCTGGGAAAAAGGTGCTGGCTGTCCACTCTATCTACGCCTCTCATAATCTTGTACATCTCTATCAAGTCGCCTCTCATCCTCCATCGCTCGGTCAACCTTTCCTCATAAGACATGATTCTTGCTAAACCTGATTAGAAAAATATTAGATGCCTGACAGCCAAAAGGTAGCTTGGACTGATGTAAGTTGTGAACACCTGTCTCCCTGCTGCAATTTATGGGGCCTTTAATGTGGCAAAATGTCCTGAAATACTTTACAGTGTGTTTTCAAACAAGATTTGTCACTAAGCCTCAGAAGATGATGTTATAATAGACACCCAGAGACTGAGTTAAAGAGGCACCTTTTAAGAAGTACATTAAACAAGGACAGTGATGTACAGAGGGAGGGGATCAGGGAAGTAAACCTTAACACTGAGTCATCGACAGCTGAAGGAATGTCTCCAATTCTACATCTTCCACCTTGTAGCAATGAAGCACCATTACAGAGAATTATCAGAAGTTATTTTGTTCTTAATGACACACTGTGGTATGATTTTAATCCTTGTGTCACAGATGGCTAACAGGAAGGAAGATATCTTTGTTCAAAAAATAATGCAGCACATTCTCCTGAAGTAACCACTAGTCTACAGTGTACCATAGGGTGCAGCTGTAAGTTTGTACATAGACAAAGCATTCAGAAATATGTGAGAACATATAAAGGGAGGAAGTGAGGAAATGTCATTTAGCCCATCCAAGCCCACTCAATCCATAGACACTGTCATAGGTATCTCTATTCTGTCCCACCATTACCAGTACCTCTGCTGGATTCCACCCAGAATACAGAGCCTGTTAATTATCAAACCTAATTATCAATTATCTGATGATCTAACGTCTAATACATTACTTGAGACATTTGTAACCTTGCAGCCTTTCCCATTTTTAAGTACAGATCTAGAATCAAGGTCCATGTTTTCCAAAGATAAAACTAATATCAACCACTTTCATGTTAATAGGTCACCATTAGTGAAATGAAACCATGTCGTCAAGTAGCAATAACTATATATACAGCGAAGACCAAAAGTAATGCCTATGGCCAGGCACCCAAAGTAAGCTATCTGGGCTCAATATTGAATTCCACAACTCGATGTCTCTGTCTGTATCAGTCATTAATCTGTGACATTGGCTCAGCTTGTTTGTTATTATTTTTTCTTTTTTCCTTCTGAGATTTGAGGATGTGTCCAGCCTGACCTGCTGGGCATGGCTTCCTGCATTGCATTTCGCAACTCCTACCGTCTTTTGTCCATGTTCTCACTCTCTAATTGCTCCTATGCACTCACTGACCAGATAAACTTGTTACAACATATCCTCATGGTCACTCCAGCCTTACCCGATCAGACACCACCTCTCCCATCCTCCCTGCAACTTAACAAGCTTCTTTTGTCTCCTTCCCAGTTCTGACAGAGTTTTCAACCTGAGACATTGACTCTGCTTCTCTTCCCACAGATGCAGCCTGACCTGGTGAGTATTTCCAGCATTTTCTGTTTTTATTTTAGATTTCTTGCATCTGCAGTTTTTAAAAAAATTTTCAAATAAACTATCTCCTTCAGCAGGCAAGCTTCACATGGAAAACCAGTTCACCTTAGGAGCAACGATGTTGCTGAACATCAAAAAGTCATGGAGCTGAGATGGGCAAGCAAATAATTTCAAGCAATACTGAAGCAGCAAAGTGTCTCCAATAGTAGAAGCTGCTGATGATAAAATGGACAAGAAAGCTAGTGGAATATTAGTTTCTGTGCTACATGCAGGCAGACACCCACACATGCAGACACACAAGCACGTACACACCCCCACCCCCACATGCGAGTGCCTGGTTACACTTGTTCTCATATCTACCAACTTATCCTTTATATCTTTTAAAAAATTTTTAAAAATTTTATTTACAGCATGGGAACAGACCCTTCCGGCCCAGCGAGTCCGCGCCGCCCATTTCAAACCCAAATTAACCTACCCGCACGTCTTTGGAATGTGGGAGGAAATCGGAGCACCCGGAGGAAACCCATGCAGACACGGGAGAACATACAAACTCCTTACAGACAGCGACGGGAATCGAAACCCGATCGCTGGCGCTGTAATAGCGTCGCACTAACTGTTACACTACCGTGCCGCCCACCGTATAAGCGTGTAGCTATTGAGACTCCTAGCAGCCCTGGCTGTAACTATTTCTTTCTAGGATATGCAGAACATTCTACTCAAGTCTCCTCCTTCACCTCCATCCCCGATACGTTAGGACTGTACCAGTTCCACTTCCAGCTCTGGAACTGAGCTAGAAAGTTTTGTTGCCTTTGCTGGCAATTTCCACCCTGCTCTCATTGTCACAGAGCCCACCTCCTACTCTGTCTTTCCCTCCTTTGATTTCTCTGTCTCCATTTCAGGGGATGGGCCAGTGACCATTACAAGCCCACAGAATCGTGTGGGTATCTTGACCATTCCTCCTTTCATTGTGGTTTCATTCTCACAATTTCTCTGTCTCTGTCACATTTGTTCTGATGATGCCACCTTTCATGTAAGTGCTTCCAATATATCTACCTTTTCTCTCACCAGTGGGACCCCTCAGCAGTGCTCACTCCACTTCCCACATTCTTACCCCTTCTCCTCCCACCCAGAACTAGAAGAGCCTCCACATCCCAAAGATCATGCTTCGTAATCTCAAGCATCTCCAGCATGATGTGACCACCAGATTTATCTTCACCCATCCTCCCCTTTCAGCATCCCAGAAGAAGCATTCCCTCTGGGAAATTCTGGTTCACTCCTCCACCTCCATCACTTCTCACCTTATCTTTTACTTCCATTAAACAGTGCCTCAAAACTTCCTTCCAAGTGAAGCAGCAGTTTACTTGTGCTTCTTCTAATTGAATGTCATACATTTGTAGTTCACATGATCATCCCTAAATTGGAGAAACCAAACATAGATTAGAAATTATTTTGTGAAACCTTTCCATTCATCCCAGGGGCAAGACCCTGAGATTCAGTTGTCTTTAACTCTTCATCTCACTCCCGTTGTGACCTCTCTATCTGTAGTCTCCTATGCTGTTCCAACAAAGCTCAATGTAAACATGGGGGATAACATCTTATTTTCTGACTGGACATAGTACAGCATTCTAATGTCAGGAAATTTCAGTTAATCTGATCTACTGGTACTTTCCATTTACTTGTGTCTGATAATTTCAGATAATTATTCCAATTCTTCTATTTGAACCTTCTCCACATGATCTTTGGTTATTCCTTCATCCCTTCACCACCTATTTTAACTTCCTTTCTCTGCACATGTTACCAGGCAACCTGGAAAACTGAAATAAAAACAGCACTGTTTACTGTTATTTAAGATTCTCAATATTTGAAGCATTTTGATTTTGCCTAAATAATGTTTAATAGCGTACTTTTGGTCACTCTGTCTCAGTCTTTACTTTGTGTTTATCATGAAAACCAGCCTCTGTCTACACTTCCCGCTGCCTCGGGAAAGCAGTCAACATAATCTAGGACCCCTCCCACCATGGTCATTCTCTCTTCTCCCCCCTTCCATCGGGCTGAAGCTTGAGAACACATACCACCAGGCTCAGGGACAGCTTCTACCCCATTGTTACAAGACTCTTGAATGGATCTCTTATATAATAAAGATGAATTCTTGATCTCTCAATCTACCTTATCATGGCCGTTGCACTTTATTTGTCTATCTACACTGCACTTTCTCTGTAACTGTAACTTTTTGTACTATCTCGATGTATGGAACAATCTGTCTGGATGGTATGCAAATAAAGCTTTTCACTGTATCTCAGTACATGTAACAATAATAAACCAATTACTAATTCCCAATCAAAAGGATGATGTGAAATGCTGTGATCAGGTACTGTTTGCTTCTGCTATATCAAACAAGCAGTCGTCAGAAGGTAGTTATTTGAGAAACAGACAATATATTCCAAACTATGCCACAGGAAGAGATTACTGGGTGCCTAGTGAATGTGTTCAAAACCTTCTTGAAAAAATGCAACATCTTCTTTGACTCCTGAGAATCGTTCACCCAAGACTGCTCAAAATGGAGAAGGAGGATTCGAATTAATATTTAGAAACTCGAGTTCACGTATCAGGAGCACGTAGAAGCCCAATGTAAACAGCAGAACAAGTGCACCAGCTCATAAGGTGCCAGCAGTTTACACATTGGCCTCATCAATCACCTCAGGATCACAATATTTGAGCAGGAGCAAGTCATCCTTGGTCCCAAAGGATTGCCTAAGCAGAAGAAGAAGGCAGCTTGTAAAACAGAGAAATTAATTGATAAAGAGAGCCAAAATCTTGCAAAATTAAGGTGTGGTTGTAAGCATAGAAATGAGAATGCAAAAAAATGCTCACTCTTCAAGTGAGACTATGCCTTTAACCTGTTAGGTGGTATCTTGGAGCCTTATTTCGCATGCTATAATCATGTTAATATATTTTAGCCTCTTTACTGCTTATACTGAAACTTCATAATTGATAATTTGGAACAAACCTTCCTCAAGCTTCTTTGTGCAAGAGTCACAGATTACTCACACTCATTCCACATGATGTCAATAAATGGCTAAGAGTGCACTGAATGTGGTAAAGGCGAGGCACACTGAAAACATCCTGAATGCAGTGAGAAAGACGTGGCCAAGCCTTTAACCAAAACATTCTAGCACAGCTAAGAAATTGGCTTTTACCCAAGAGTAAAATTTCACTCAGGAGTGTCCTGTCTACTTAAATGGTTCTCTGGGGATTTCTCAATTCATAATGCAGTGCACTTTATAATCTATGATTTAACATGAAGGTAGGAGAAAGTTGAGAAGCTAATTGTTAGTGCTATAGGCTTAGGCACACCTGCTACAAATATTTCTTGTTCAGAAGAAACATTAATAAAGATTGAACATAATCCTAGCTCTACAAACAGAATTAATGTGTGCCTGGTTTTGGCAAATAATATCTTCTCAGAGAGGTAGAGTGGAAGAATTACTGGCTAAACAGCTAAAACAAGCGGAAGCAGCTGCAGCAATCTCACTAGTTAGGAATGGATCAGGATAGTTGCCGAAGGACATCAGGAATGTCCTAAATACTACAATCTGTTGGACTAATCAGAATCCCAGGAAGCTGTCCAAAACGGCCCAGCTTTTATTTTGACGGTCTTACTGTTCCAAAGTTATGCAGGGTCCTCTTTGTTCATTTTGAGTGTTCTGTGACAGTGGCTAAGGTAGAAAGGAAACAGTGAACTTGCAAGGAAGCAGGGAGTGTGGGGATTGATTGCAGGAAGGGAAGGAACAAATCATCAGACTGAATAGCTATATGTGAAAATCCTCAAAAAATATTTTGCTTGTGTTGGGTTTAGTATTTTGGATAAAAGGGCATAGGATTCTCAAACTCACTAGTACACAGTGAAGCACTTAATTCATTGTTAGCAAAGAAAGGATGCTGCCAACAGCAGTAACCACATCTTGCTGTTAAGTATAATCTAAGAACTGTCAAAATATAACTTGCACAGTATAGGAATCAGTCCCACATGTTATGCATGGCGATCAAGTAAGACTTATAAAAGGCCATTTGTCCTAGGAGGTAATGAGGAAACACATTTCTTTTTTTAAGATACATAATACTTCGGATGTGGGTGTCTCTTGCGAGGCCAGTATTTATTACTCCTTCCTCATTGCTTTTGAAAAGATGGTGGTAGTTCTTTCCTTTTTTTTGTGGTTTGAAATAACGAGATAGCTAATCAGGCCACATCAGCAGGAAGTTGAAACTTAAGCACAAAGCAAAAAACTGCAGCTATTTGAAATGAGAAATATTCAGCAGGTGAGGCAGCCTCTGTGGAAAGACAGAGTTAATGTTTCAGGATGGTGACTTTTCATCACAATGGACTACATCAGAACAATAATCCTGATAAGAGACTTGAGTCACATCTAGGCCAGATCAGGAACAACAGGTTTCCTTTGTTTAAACACATTAGGAAATGACGATCATAATCCGGCAGTTTCGTTGTCACCTTTATAAATATCAGCTTTATATATCCTGATTTTTACGACAAAACTTTAATCAATTGCTCAAACAACCACAAGTGGATTTGAACTCACTTTCTCCAGATTATTAATTATATTTGCTAATTACCAGTTCATTTATAAAGCCAGAATGATTGTGTACTTATTATGTTATTAGACTCCTTATAGAATAAAAGGCAATCCATGATAGATCTTGAGAAGTTTCCTTCTGAGTCTGGGTAATGGTTGCAAATCCAGGAAAAAGATCATTTCTGTCCCAGGTTTTATTGGAGTATCTGTAATAAGTACCTGTAAAAATCTGTATCTTATTCCATGGTTTTAGTTACATCAAACAGTATAATTTCCCTTTTGAGTTGGTTAGGAGCACAAAACATGGAAAACTGGTCTCCTTAAAGGCACGCATTCCATAGTATAGAAGGAATAAAGAATATGACATTAGGTTGCCTCAGCTCATCCACTACTGAAACCCTCATCCATATCAGAATCAGGTTTATTATCACTGACATATGTCGTGAAATTTGTTGTTTTACAGCAGCAATACAGTGCAAGGCATAAAGACATAATAATTACTATGTCACAAAAGTAGATAGGTAAATAAATAAATAAATGGTGCGAAAGCACCCAGATATTATATTAATGCATATTGGCACCAAACTCAATTATCTCAATACTCTTTTGGCCATCATACATATTGATTATCAATCGACTTGAATTCATCCAAACCTTTGTTGCCTGTGTTCAAACTCAGGCAAGTCTTACTTATATTGGGCCTTAGTTCAGCAAGCTTTATTTTAACAACTTTTAGTTTTTGAAACCTTGGAACGTAGAACATAGAATAGTATAGTACTGGACAGGCCATTTAGCCCACAATGTCATGCCAATCTTGATGCCAATTTATACTAAAAGTCCTCCTCCTGTGTATCATTGATATCCCTCCATTCCCTTCATATTCATGTATCTATCCAAAGGCCTCTTAAACATCACCAAACTGCCTGATTCCACTATGACCCCTGGTAACCCATTCCAGGCACCTGCCACTCTCTGACTAAAGTTTTATATAGCAGCAGCATGACTTCCTTACTCTTCTACTCAACACCCCTACCAATGAAGGCAAGCATGCCATATAGCTTCATTACCACTTCATCCACTCGTGTAGCCACTTTCAGTGAACTATGGACTTGGACCCCAAGATCCCTCTGTACTTCAATGCTATTAAGGGGCTTACCATTAAATGTACACTTTCTCCTTTCATTTGACTTCCCAAAGAGCAACACCTCACACTTGCCCAGATTAAACTCCATCAGCCACTTCTCTGCCCACATCTGTAACTGATCTATATCCCGCTGTACTCTTTGATAGTCCTTTACACTGCCCACAATTCCACCATTCTTGCTGTCATCCGCAAACTTGCTAATCCACCCATTTACATTTTCATCCAAATCATTGATATATATCACAAAACTTAGCCTCTCAGTATTTACGTAAACTCCTCCAATTCCACTGTCCTCCAAAATTCCCGCACTTCTCGTCTGTTGGGCTTCCCTAATTACATTGGCAGCCTTGTCTTCAGCTGTCCATGACTAAGCATCAAATTATTTATGCAAAACAATACTGTCAATAATATTGGAGCTAAAAATTCTTTTGTTGAAAACAGCATACTTTCATTTCTGTCCAAATCAGATCCAAAATGGTTTCCATTCCAAGCACAGACAAATGCCACAGCATTGTAAGAAATCACATTAAAACCTTCTTTGGCACCAACCTTTGCGATGATAGCTCCTGGCAGTACAGGGCTCCATATTTAGCTTTTCAAAACTACAATACCTACAACTACAATCATGGATTTGTAGCCAAACCTGCAGCAAGTGCACACATGATGATACCTACATAAAAGGGGCCAGACATCTATATGGTAAATGCAATTTTGCTGGCCACATATACAGAAGTAGTCTCAACTTAATACCCAACATGCAGTGAGGACCCATGGTGCTCAGTAATGATTTTCTAAAGAACAAACTGTGAGTTGAAGAAGATGCAAAAGGGGCTGACATTATTTGGTGAAGTTTAACTGATCGATTTCTTCCATGAACCCTGTGGCTTGGCAGTCCACAAGACTCTGAAATTCACTGAAAAGTAACAACCTTGACTCCAACAGGTCTGGATTCATTCTCCAAAGCATTTGGACATATTATTGTTGGGATTGTTGTTGGGATGAATCCCATTCACAAGCTCTTCAAAAAGCTGAAAAAATAACTACTCCCATGCAAACTCCTTGGTGTGATGGTGGTCAGTGCTCCAACAGAATGGAACTTCCTCAATGACAATGGACTGGTTAGTTCATGCATTTACTGTATCAACTGGATACTCCACTTCCTCATCAGCAGACCTCAATCAGTGAGAATTGGTAACAACAACTCCTCGCTGATCATCAACACAGGTGCACCTCAAGGCTGCGTACTTGGCACCCTGCTCTACTCTCTATACACATATGACTGTGCAGCTAAGCACAGCTCCAATGCCATCTTCAAATTCACCGACGACATGACTGTTGTTGGACGAATCACAGGTGGTGATGAGTCAGCTTACTGGAGCGAGATAGGACACCAGGTTGAGTGGTGCCACAACAACAACCTCTAGCTCAACATCAGTAAAACTAAAGAGCTGATTGTTGACTTCAGCAAGGGGAAAGAGGGCGAACATGCACCAGTCTACATTGGGGGATCAGTGGTGGAGAGAGTGAGCAGCTTTAAATTCTTGGGTGTTAACATATTGCATGACCTGTTCTGGGCCCAGCACATAGATGCAATCACAAGGAAGGCGCGCCAGTGTCTTTACTTTCTTAAGAGGATAAGGAGGTTCAGCTTGTCATCAAACAATCTAACGAACTTCTGCAGATGTACTGTTGAAAGTATCCTGACTGGTTGCATCATGGTCTGGTATGGCAATTTGAATGCACAGAAGTGTAAGAAGCTGCAGGGAGTAGTGGATTCAGCCCAATACATCACAGGCACATCCCTCCCCACCACTGGTAGTATCTGCAGGAGGTGATGCCTCAGGAATGCAACATCCATCATCAAAGATCCCCACCATCCAGGCCATGCCATCTGCTCACAGCTACCATCGGGCAGGATACAGAAGCCTGAAGTCCCACACCACCAGGTTCAAGAACAATTACTTCCTTTCAACCATTCACTTCTTGAACCAACCTGCTCAACCCTGATCACTACTGTTCAGCAACACTATGATCACTTTGCACTATAATGGATATTTATTTTGTTCTAACTGTGTTCTTTCTTGTAAAAGTTCTGTATAATTTATGTTTAATTTATGTTTTTCTTGTGAATGCTGCTTATATGATGATATGAGCCTCCGATGCTGCTGCAAGTAAGTTTTTCATTGCACCTGTGCAGACATGTACTTGCTTGTATATATGACAATAAATTCAACTTTGACTTTCCAATGACAAAAAGATAAAGGAGGGAGAGGGGATGAGCAAAACTGGTTGTGTAAAGTCAGATATATAGATTCACCTGATGGATTTTCTCTCCTGGAGTGTAATCAAATTGCAAATCTGTGATCTATTAAAATTGCACCAAGGCAATGTGAGACCATCAAGATACAAGACAGACATAGATGAGTTCATTTGAGCTGAATTCCCACATGGTCCCGAGAATTGTCATGAAAAATTGGCAGCATAAAAAGACAGACATCTACATAGGGTAATCTGAACCTTATTCAGAGATCAAAGGGGAATTTGGGCAGATGGATTATTATGGCCTTAAGAGGATGGCTTCATGGCATGGGGGCAATCTAATCAGGAGAGGATGATCTGCTCGGACAACAGATGACCTGACAGATTGACCATCAAGACAGGCTGCAGTCAGGAAGAGGTGAGCTGGTCAGCCACCAGAAGTTGTTTGTCCCTGGATTCTTGGGTTAGCCACCAAGGAAGCTGTGAATATGTGGAGTTAAGCTCATAACAGAAAGAGAGAAAGGGTATGGGAGGTTGTCATGTCAGGCATTACGTTAAATTATTGTAATCTCTCATTTCAGGTAAAGGTGGATCATCAGAGAATAAGAAATTCTGGTGCGTTGTCATTTATTAAAGTGCTGGTTTAGACCTTGCACAACCAGCAGTAGTTCAGTCCCAGCCCATTGGAAACATAGGCAGACACGGGGTGGATGCCCATCCAACAGATTAGCAGAATACAGCAAATGTTATGAATATGGCACCACTTTCCAATAAACCCTTTGTTTCCTTATCTTTGCTCCACAGACCATGATGTACAACATTGGTGTTTAAAATAAGCAGGAGAATTGTGAGCACATTGTTCCACCAAGTGCATTGTCACCAGAGCCAACCCGCAGCAGAAGATCCAACTATCAATATTTCCAGGCCAGGGAATTAAAAACCGTTCTGTGAATCCTTTGGAACTAAAGATCCTAGGGTTAAAGTAAATATGAGCATTTATTACACTGAGTTGCATGGAATCGGTTGCTTTGGATCGGTTCGGTTGGTTGGTAGAATACGTCACTGACATGTTTAACAAAAATGGGTCAGCTGGTTAATGCATTAATTACCAGTTGAATACATTTTGACATTGAATAATGCCAGGCCATGGCTCTGCAATGGTAGATTTCACAGCGTCAAATCCCTTCTGGTAGCCTAGTAACCGAGGAGTAGAAATTCAGAGTTATTATTTCAGGCAGGACAATGCTCCCCTTTAGATCTGCTTCCACAATGGGATATTTTGATGGCCACAACCTGACTGACCTTATGCTCTGCATGCACACAGAATCCATGAATGCCTGATAGCTTGGCTCAGCACCCTCCTCCCCACCCACACCCCTCCCCCCCGCTAGTGTGATCCTCTAATACGAGGCTTCTGTAACATCTTCACTCCCTCAAGCTCTAATGCAGATCACTGATTGGAATAGAATCACTTCTGCTGAAAAAAGTCAAGCTAATTGCTGTTGCTAATTAAAGTCTCACTGAACAATATGCAAATGATTAACAGCAGATTTGGGAATTTTTTAAAAAGTGTAGAGGACTGCACAAGATGACATTCAATTGTCACTTAACTGTCTGAAAGCTCGAAGGGAGAATCCTCCATACTGAAAGTCATTGTTGGCAACTTGCCTTTCATAATCTCAGTGTTGAATTTTTTAATGTGGAAAACTCCAAGTATAATAAATTGCAGATGCCACTGCTAATCTTTTGTTCTATTGATCTCAGCCTGTTTAATTGCTTACACACCCCACTCACTGAGCCAGAATTCAATGAGACCTAACAGCTTCCTCATTTGTCCCATGGAATCAACGATTTGTTTCCATGCAGTCTCGTGAAACCTGGATTAACAAAAGCTGATAATTGTTTGCATTGCACATGGAAACTTCCCTTCAATTTTTCAGTGCGAATTTCCTAAATGCCCTCTGGTCTCTGGATATATTAGAAGCAAAACATGCTAGGTATTTTACTGCTGCAATGGGAAAATGTCAATGCTCACATAATGCATCAAAATCTTGTGGCAAATAGGTCATTCTAATATGAATAGCATTTGCACCACTTTAGTCGAGAATGGCAAAGTAGAAGTTGTTGGTAATATACAAAAGATCTGTTTACATAGGATAAAAGAAAAATTTGGGTAAACATTTGGGTATTTCATTGCATCATAGAAAACATATGACACAAAGGAGGTCAATTGGGCCCTTGTGTTGAACCCCACCTTCCCACAATGTCTGTGGCCTTGCAGGTTACAACTCTTCAGGTACATATACAAGTACTTTTTAAATACAATAAGCATTTTTGCTTTCAATGCCCTTTGAAGCAGTAAGGTTCAGATCCCTAGCACTCTTCAGGTGAAAATAAATTTTCTTCATTTCCCCTCTAATCCTTTTACCGATTAGCTTAAACTTATGACCCCTGGCTTTTGATCCCTCTGATAAGAGAAGTAAGTTCTACCTATTTACTCTGCTTCAGCCTTTCATAATTTTATAACCTTTAAGTCTTATACCATCTCTAGTGTAATCACATCTTTCCTGTCATGTGGGGACCTGAAGATGTTCATCGTTTGCAAAGTATTAGCAAAATTTACTGCTTTTATTTCAGTGACTCTTCACTTGGGAGGGAAAGTGGAGAAAGGCAAACAACCAGTGAGTTTTGATGTGAACAATTTGCATAAATTAAATATTATTTCATTTAGCAATTCTATGTTAATTTTTCTTTGTTACATGTTCAGTATAAGTACTGCAATTTGATCAGATATTAAAGGATTGGTTACAATATCTGTACTGTCAATGTGCTAACAAATGTGACTCTTTCATCTCCACTCGCATGTCATCTGCATTACGCTGTTGTTCGTGCAGTATTAAGAATTAATGCTCAAGTATCACCTCCAACAGCAATGTATTCCCTCTATATCGCATTCGAATGTCTGTCTAGCTTTGCTTTTGCTTGAGTGGGATTTGAAACAACTGCATTGGGTGTTCACAATATGGTCTCATCACTGAAGAAGGCAAGCACCGATTGGGTGATTGCCTTGTAGAGCATGTATGTTCAGGGTTTAGGAGTGTTTCAGAGCTTCCTGCTGCCTGTCACTTAAATTCTCCATTCTACTCTCACTCTGACCTATCTGCCTGTGGCCTCCTGCACTGTTACAATAAGGCTCAATGCAAGCTTGAGAAACATATCAAAATCAGATTTACTATCACTGACTCGTATGTTGTGAAATTTGTTGTTTTGTGGCAGCAGTACAGTGCAAAGACATAAACAACTACAAATTACAAAATAAATAAATAGTGCAAAAAAAAAAGAAATAACGAAGTAGTGTTCATGGACCGTTCAGAAATTTGATGGCAGAAGGGAAGAAGCTGTTCCTAAATCATTGAGTGTGGGTCTTCAGGCTCCTGTACCTCCTCCCTGATGGTAGTAACTAGAAGAGGGAATGTCCCAGGTGGTGAGGGTCCTTAGTGATGGATGCCACCTTGAGGCACTGGCTCTCAAAGTTGTCCTCAATGGGGGGGAAGAAGGTTGTGCCCGTGATGGATCTGGCTGAGTCCACAACCCTCTGCAGCCTTTTGCGATCCTGTGCTTTGGAGACTCCACACAAGGCTGTGATGCAACAAGTCAGGATGCTCTCCACTGAACATCTATAAAAATTTGCAAGCGTCTTTGGTGACGTACGAAATCTCCTCAAACTCCTAACAAAGCAGAGCTGCTGGCGTGCCTTCTTCGTGATTGCTATAATGTGTTGGGCCCACGTTAGATCCTCTGAAATGTTCACACCCAGGAACTTTAAGCTGCTCACCCTTTCCACCGCTGAGGACTGGTGTGTGTTCTCTTGACTTCCATCTTCCATCTGGGCACATTGCAGCTTTATGGACTCAACTTTAAATCCTCCAACTTTAGGTAACTTGTTTTCTCTGGCTGTATCAGAACTGGCCATTTCTGCCACAAGCCATCCATCTTTGATATTGGTTCAGCTTTTCTCTCTCCATTGGTACAGAATGGGCAAGTCAGACACCCGAGTTATTAGCAACACATAACAGGGATAAAGAAGTGTAATCATCATCTAACTCCCTCTGTTAATCTGTGTGGCTTGGCTTCACCCTATCATAGATATCACCTTTGTCCTGTTCATTCCTCCAAACCATCTCCCCCCATTCTTCTCTGCAGCGCAGAACTTACTTGTTTTTCTCTTTCCCAGTTCCGATGAAGAGTCTTCAATGTTAAACATTAACCTTGATTCCCTTTCTATAAATACTGCCTAACCTGCTGAGTGCTTCTGTTTTCGAACCCATAATGTTCTGACTCAGAGGGAAAGGGACTAACCACTGATCCAGAACTACACAAAAGCATTGGCCTACATTTTGAGATTAGGTCAATGATAAGCTTACAAAAATCGCACTTAACTTGCTTAGATCCCTCAGAGTTGACTTGTGATCCTAAAGTGACATGATCCTCAATGTGAGACCCTGCACGGTACAGGGTCCTTCATGCATTAATCCAAGTGGATGAGAGGGGATAGAGTAAGCTCCACTCACTAAAACACTGAGATAAAAAGTCTTTGACAGCTAGCTAAGTTACATCCACAGACTTTGACACCTATCTGACCAATGCTTTTAAATATTTCGGATCAGAAATAGTCAAAAAACTCCCAGTAACATACTTGAAAATTTAAAACTGTAGCATCTATTTAAAAAAAAATTAGAAACACTTAAATGGACCTGAAAGCAAAGAAACAATGAACAAATTTAAATAAACCCAAACAACTCAGATGATGATTAATCAGACTGACATTAGTTTCCTGCAGCCATTTCTCCCCATTTCAAAATGAATGAAATACGCCAAGTCCAACCTGTCACAAGATGTTCAATTGGTCTCCCCTGTCTGTGTGCTGGGAATCTCCCTACGTTCATGTTCCAACACTGGAGTTCATGAGCAATGCATTCTTGAAAAATACCATGAGCAACTGACATTAACTTCAGTATTTTTAGGGGGAAATGTTTGTAAAACCACAGATAACTGCTGACATATTATCTGCAAAATCTGAGCCAGTATCATACTTGCTGCTTGCATGAATTTGAGGCCTGCATATTGGTTGCCATGTTTTCTATACTACAGACTGCACTTCAAAAGTACTTGATTGGCTGTAAGGGGTTTTGGGACCTCCTGAGGTCTTGAAGTGTAGAGATTTGTGGTATTACAGATATATTGGGAAAATGAAATCCATATTGGATGCAATTGAAAAAATACACCTGTAATTGTGCTAATAAAGTTAAGTTTCCATTATCAGCTAAAAATCAATTTGCATTACTAGAGATGTAAAATATTGCAGGAATCAGAATAACTCTGAAGCATAAAAGAGCAAAATTCTTTATTTTCTATCTTTACTTTACAAACTCTTTCTCGGTGTATTTAATATTGGTAACCTGGCATCATTTCATTAATACAGCTGAAAATGGGCCTACAACAGAAATTGGTAATCTGTCATAGAGTTATACAGCATGGAAACAGGCCCTTTGGACCACCGTGCAACCATTAGTCAACCAACTTGAGTAATCCTACAGTGATCCCATTTTACTCTCTGCACTTTCCCAGCTTCTACCCCTTACCTAAACCACAGGCAGAATTTACAGTGGCCAATTAAGCTACCAACCTGCACATCTGTCGGATGTGGGAGGAAACTGGAGCACCTGGTGGAAACCCATGTGGTCACAGGGCGAGTGTGAAATCTCCACACAGACAGACTCGAGGTCAGGATCGAACACGGGTCGCTGGAGATGTAAGGGAGCAGCTTTATCAGTCGTGAGTACCCTGATACCAATTCACTGAATATGAGTTTTAGAAAGCTACAATGAAGCACTTAGTGGTTTTATTATTGTCCACTTCTAAGTATATTAAATGTTTTCTTTGAAGTTGAAAAATGGTAACATCTAAAAATAAGCTGTAAGGTGGTATATTATTGGGAGCTGAAGTCAGTGTGGGGTCCCCAGGCTCAGATTTTCCAATACACAACAGACCCAATGCATCATACATTTGAGCATGGGCCAGACAAAACTGAATCAGACAAAGACAATGTCCTACCACTGGGGAGGTTTAGAGTGTTCAGTTTTGTAGATAATCAAGTTGGAGATAAGTTAGCTTAGTCCAGGAGATGATGTGGCTGGGTAGTTGGGGAAACATTCAGCAGCTATTCAGAAAGATGTCTGAGTAGGAGTCAGGAAAGAGTCAGAGGGATGTTTATAGGGGGTCACTGAGGCCACCTAGAACAGGATGAATGCCTCAGATTCCCTTGCGCCTGCCCTTGTGAGAATGGACTTCCTAAATAATGCTGAACCAGCCATCAGCCTTCCAGCTGAGACCTGCTTTAGTGTTGAAAGTGGCCATCCGAGGGCATGCCCAATGAAATGGGCATATAGGATCCTTGTCTAAATTCAGGAAATGTACGACTGCAGCACAAAACACCTGATAGTGCATATGTCAAAAAAAAGTCATGACATACAGCTGCAAAAAGATAATAGCGTACAAGAATATTTCTAGGCCTAAATCTTTTAAAATATGTGTACTAATTACCTATGTCCCTAAGAAAATGAGCATAACTTAGAGTCTCCCAGAACCAATCAATCAGCAGAAGCTCGTAATTTTGACCAGACATTTGGCCAATTTAGCAAGTGGAACGTGATCCAGGTGAACTGATTCTTCAACCAGCATAGAGAATCACAGGAAACACAAACTTCCAATTAAAATCCCCCGAGGTAATGGAAGGGGACAAACAGGAACATGGATTTCTCCCATGGAATAACATAAAAGAATATGTAGAATCTGAGGCTCTGAAAGTAAATGCACCTCCCCAACAGTTGACAAACCTGAGTTCCTGATTTTAACCTTGAAATTTCCTGATCTTTTGTCAACTCTGCCCCTAATAATTTATGGAAATGCACCAATGATCCCAATATTTTTCCATATCCTTTCTGGAGATTTACTAAGCCAAACACCAGTACCCAGTTATAAGAACAAGTAAATATCTAAATGGCTGCTGGAAATTATGGGAAATTATTTAGTGTAAACTTCCCAGAGGATTTTCTTCCAAATCCTGGGATTAATGAGCCATGGCACTTCCAGCAGAAAAACGGAGGTTTTACAATACCTTTCAATCAATCAACTGCTCAGCTGAGTTTCCTGTTCAAACAATTCTTTGTTGAGCATTTATCCTGGCACATTTCAACCAGATTCTGATCAGCTATTGTAATCTGCTATGACACTAGATACTGAAATTCGTAAACACATTTCAAAGAATATAGCCCTTACTAAATGGAACAAATTACTGCCAAATGTCCTTAGCAAAACTTTCCAATTTTCTTTCAAGTTGCAGCCTCTATTTCCAATTATGAGTCTGTTAACGTCATTTCTGCATCTAAGTTAATGCCAACTAACCCAGTTTGCTTTCATCAGAACATTGTACCTCAATCCATTGCAGAATTTGCCAAAACTCAGCATCCCATGCCCCTCCCCACCCGTCAGCATCACATTCCGCAACTTAACTGAATGTGGCTCCATTCTTTTGGCCCAGCAGTGCCTCCTACTGGTGAGATTGTGCACCTGCTCACTGGACAGCTGTCAATATTGTGAGGGAAACTGACCAGAGGCATGTATATACAGCCTGGAAGTTCACATCGCCTGGGTCTCGTATTGCCTGGGTCAGGATAGTTTGTTGCCCTCGTTGATTCCCAGCAAGGGTCAAAATCAGTCTATAGTTGATCAACTTAACACACATTGACATAAATGAGCACAAAATTGCAAGGCCTATGTAGGAACTGAAATATAAACCCCTGTGGGTTCCTATCTTCTACAAGAGAGGGAAAAAAGTCCTAAAATGAATAGAGTCTAAGATGGAATGTTTATTGGGCAAATACTAAAAGATACTTTTCATGCTTGTGTTGGGAAAACAATTAAATAAACTTTTAGTTGTGTGCAAACTGTGCAAAGTAAATCAATCTGTTTTCCTTCCCTCTGCTAAATAACAAACATATGAGGAGCATAGCTGATATGCAGGGTATAAAGGGAGATCATTAAAATCCATCTTTTTGTTGATTTCTGCTAATAAGTTCCAGTTGTTCTCAGATTGATTGTTCCAAGTTTTTGCTGACAGAGCTTCTGTCAAACTGAAGTTATGGATCATGGAATAAAATTGCTGCCAGCACTTATGCAGAATTCTACCATGCACGAGGCCATAAAGAACATTGAAGCTTGTCTCAACCAAAGGGTTCAGGCCTTTATGAATCTGTTAACAAGTCATTTCTGCATCTAAATTGATGCCAACTAGCCCAGTTTGCTTTCATAAGAACATTGTACTTCAATCCATTGCAGAATTTGTTAATCAATGGGGATTACCCGTCCCCCCACCCAAAGACATACATACATGCACCATCTACCTAATCTTCAATTCCACCTACCTAACCTCAATTAGTTGCCCAACAACCTCTCACCAGTTGCACCTAAACCCCCCAACCCACAAACACCTGCAAGCACTCTTCCACCTTGTCTCCCATCTTCTGCCCAATCTGACTCCCTCCCCAATCATCTACTCAGAATTCCCCCATCACGTGTCTGTTCTGAACCCCCAATTATCTCCTGAATGAACTACCCTATTATCCTTCCTAATACCAATCCTCTCTCCCACCCCACCAGACACAATTCTCTCCTCTCCTCACACCTCTGGGATCACTTCTCTCTGCAATGGCAGAAGGTCATGTTGGAAAGGTCTATTCTACCAAACACAACATTTTGGCCCTTGTGTGAGGTGGAATATCAGACTCCCCCCTTCTGGGTACTCCCCTTTATTCAGACAAAACAATGTGATATATTTGTATGTAAATATGTAAAGGAACCACGTCTGTATGACATATATATGCATGTTAGTTAGTCGTTAGTCTTCAATAAAGAGTTAACTTACTGTATGTCAACACGAGAGACTACATACAAAGGAGTTGGAGGAACTCAGTGGGTCAGGCAGCATCTATGGGGAGAAGTGGACAGTTGCCATTTCAGGTCAAGACCTTTCATCTGGACTGGCTGTCTGGGTGAGCACATGGTCAAAGGGATGGAGAACAGCAGGGATCACAGAGAGGGAGCAGTGAGAGAGGGTCTCACAGAACTCCTACTGAAGAGAGGTGCAAAACTTCTTCAAGGTAGACATTCGTCAATTGTCCATTTCCTTCCATAGATGCTGCCTGACTCACTGAGTTCCTCCAGCTCCTTTGTGTGTTAACTTATGTCTTGAAGTCCTTGGTTTCTTCTGGAGTTAATTTAATGCAGTATTCACCAGCTCTACAATAATAGCACACAAACCACTTTCAATATACTTTATAAGTCTCTAATATTTCACCAGCACAAAAACATTTCACCATCCTTGTTTATGGAGAGCAGAAAAGGAAGAAATGCATTTATACGGTATCTTGCACAACATCAAGAAATCCCAGGCACATTAATAGGAAATGAAGTACTTCTTGTTTTAGAAATGTTGCTTGTGAGATAAATATTGACTATGACACCAGGGGATAACTTCCTGCAGCCAGAGCAAGTGGTTCCAGAAAGAATTCCTCATGTATCCTCTGCTCCTAAGACTGGGTTTAAAACTAAATACCAGATCCTAGTTCAAATAAGGCAGGCGATTACCCTTTCAAAGAGAATGGACTATGAGTAGTCAGCTAGGCTCGGACTTAGAGAGGGAGTCTGGTAAAGAGAATCTCCCAAAGCAGGAAATTATGAATTGAGGAAAATCAACAAGGAGATTGGAGTGATTCACAGCCCTCCAGCCCTGCACTTTGAGTAAATATCAGCCATCAGAAAAGTTGCTCTAAATGTCCATGGATCCATGACCTTCTCCTTCCTTAGCTCTGCTACTTCCTCCAGTTTTTCAGCGCTCCAATAATCCTATTTCCCTCCATTTCTGATCTCATGCACATTCCATACTTCCTTTACCCCATCCTGTGGCAGAGCTGCTTCAGTGGTATTGGCCACAAGGACCGACTCCCCTTCCAATACAGGTAATTCTGCCATAACGTATGTTTCCATAACATGAATTGGTTATAATGTGATTGATGGATTAGGGAACACTATTGGCATTACACGGGCCTCATTAGTTATATTGCAATGGGAAGACCTGTTTAAATCTGTGTTTTGAAGGCAACTGCAGCCTGGTCTGCTATAACATTACTTTTTATAATTTTTGGTTTCTTAGGAATGTAACTATTGCATTATAGCAGAACTACCTGTACGTTTCATTCCTACCCCTTTTTCCTTTAAGATCCTCCTCCTTGTACCCTACTTTTATGTTTAAGCCTTTGGTGAACTGTCTTAATATCTTCTATTTAGACTCAGTCAATATTTATCTGATTATTCCCTTGCTAAGTCCCTTTAGATATTTTACGATGATAAAGGCAGAAGGGGTTAATCTTGATTGTCACAAAACCCAGCTTGCATTTTACAATTCTGTGTCCACACTGAGACTTTCTAGGATTCAAGATTAACTCCTGCAACCCTGTCTCCCCTAAAGCCATATGTGTTTTCCAAATCAAAGTATTTTTCTTTAAGAGATGCAAAATGAGTCTCTCTCAATCACTACCTATAACAAAACATGCCGAGCTTCCTTTGTAACAAAAAAGTCCCTCTAATCTCTATCTTCAAATCGAGGACCCTTTGTCACAGAGAAAATAATGTAGCAATACATTTGATATTATATTCACCATAACTTTGAAAAGTTTTATAGTATTTCCTCCTTGCCATCTCTGCTACAGTGGAAAAATTGCAGTATCTCAAAACTCATCTTATGGTTATAATCTTTAGGAATATAGGAGTAAGAGAAGTCCATTTAGCCCCTCAATCCCATCCTGTTGTTAAGTCAAATTCTCACTGATCTGTGGCCTTATCAGATGGAATACAGGAAAGAGATTGAGAACCTTCTGTCATGGTGTCAGAACAACAACATAGACCTTAACATCAGCAAGATGAGAGAGATGGTTGTTGAACTAAGGAAGTTCGGGGGGTGGGGGTGGGGAGGTGAGTGAACACGACCCTGTCCTCATTAATGGAGCTGCTGTAGAGATAGTCAACAGCTTCAAGTTCCTAGGTATCCACGACACCAATAACCTCCATAACGCTATAACCTCTATAACATAAAAACCTCACCTGGTCCCTCCATACCAATGCAGTGATCAAGAAAGCACATCAGTGTATGTGATTTCTTCAGTACCAGCTTGTCCACGAGGATTCTCTTGAACTTCTACAGATGCCCTATAGAAAGTATCATGACGGGTTGCATCTCAGCCTGGTATGACAACTGACTGCGCTTGACCAATGGAACCTGCAGAGGGTAGTAAACACTGCCCAGTCCATCACAGGCTCATCACTTCCTTCCATCCAGCCCATCTTCACTGTGCGTTGCTTCATGAAGGCTAATAGTAATGTCAAGGATGCCTGCCACCCTGGCCATTCCCTTTTCTCTCTTCTACCTTCTGGGAGAAGATACAGGAACTTGGAAGTCTGGATGGCCAAACCCAGGAACAG
The DNA here is from genome assembly GCF_009764475.1 of Pristis pectinata. Taxonomy (NCBI): domain Eukaryota; kingdom Metazoa; phylum Chordata; class Chondrichthyes; order Rhinopristiformes; family Pristidae; genus Pristis; species Pristis pectinata. The sequence goes on from NC_067412.1 coordinate 85,827,192, forward strand.
CTTCTTTCCCACTGCTATCAGACTTCTGAACCAAGCACCATTTTCACATTCCCTTCCCAGTGGTGCTGCCACTTTCTTGGACTCTTAATTCTGCCTCTCTCAGTTATTTTATTATTGCCACTTCAGCATTTCATTTTACACTTCTTCAGACTGCACTGCTATCTTTGCACCATTCTGCTGTTTTGCACTCATCACTCCACTTGTTATTACCATGCACACTGTTTGTTCTGTGAGCTTCACATGAGCAAAGAATTTCATTGTACTCCCACGTATGTGGCAATAAACAAATCTGAATCTGAATCTGAATCTTTGGTTAACGAACAATCTCAGTTTCAAAGTCACTAATTGAGAGGTGTCAACTATGGTCAATCAGCAGTTGTCTACAAGTCAAGGACTGTGCATTCAATGTGAACACCAAATCTGTGTTAACTTTAACATAACCTTTAAAACATCTTCATCCCTGTATGAGGAGATTGAGAGTAACTGAGTGTGACAAAACGAATAAGAAGTCCGCCTGATGAACATACGTGAGAACTGTTAATTATTATGATCATTATTACCTTCATTAATTATATGGGGGAGGGGAGTTAGGGAGGGGTGCTGTAAAACAGTCTCTTTTGTCTGAAGTGCAATGTTGGCAAGCCTAGGGACAGACTACGATTCCATTTGGGAAAAAAAGAATTACTTTTGTACCAACAGTCGCAGCCATTGCCATAGCAACTCTGACTAAACTGCAGGAAGTTATATTGATTTCCGAACAGACAGTAGATATGGGAAAAATTGAGTCTGGAGAAAAAGATGCAGAGATAACAGTGAGAAAACAAACATACAGAGAGGGAGAAGAAAAATGACAGACATGGCTAGATAAGGGAGAATTATAGGGTGGGGAGACAAGGTGGGATGCAATTAGACTGAAAGATATTTATTTTCCTTTGCCATGAGTAACCCCACAGGAACAATTATTTTCAATGTGTAAATGCATCACTTAGTTTGGCAATGAACAATGCAAACAGGAAAGTCTCAATGTCAATTCCCAGTCTGTACTTTGACAGTAATCTCCACTTGGGTGGCTATGGTCTCAATTCCCTTAAGCAGCCAAGTTCCTGCTTTTATTTTGTGCCCAGTGAACTTAACTTGAATCAACGTTAGATTTGGCTGTGGATATCGACAGCCTTAAAATGCAGAATAGCTTCTTGCTAGGAACATTTGGGAAAACCCAATGGCTGCAGTACCACATTTCAATGTGTGGGGCACCACCTAAACAAGTGGAAAAAAGAGAGAAAAACTAACGTAAAATTTCCTTACTAAGAAATGACCTAAGGGCTTGTCTCCTCAACTTAAATTTGAGCCAGACATAATAAATAAATACTTCCACAATCTCCTTTGCATTGATATAGACTAGCGTGTGCACCACTGGGGGCAGCCAGCACTCAAAAATGGACTGTAATGATCTAATTGTATCCTACAGCAATAGTTAAAGAGAACTGTCAAAATGAAAAAGTGAGATTTTCTGGGCTTTACAGTGAGAAAAGGATCATCAAAAGAATCAGAAATATCTTATCGACTAGTAGAAATTCAAAGAAGTTGAATTTTAGCCACTTTAATTTCTTCCAACTAAATTAACTAATCATCTCAGTTTTTCTTACCTCTTATTTACACGTCTCTTTAAACACCAATGATACTGGAAAGTCCGAAAAGATATGGAATGTAATTAATCTGATTATATTTTCCTTGCATTGAATTGTAATTCATCCAAATGGGCCACCTTTTCCTGAATAAAGTGGTTTTGAAAGGTACTTGCAAGCAACAGCTCTGGCTAAGATTAATATATTTACCACATGAGTCAACTGCTTCTATGTTCCGCATTCCTTATTACAGTTCAGGAGCAATTAGTCATAGACAATGAAATGCTGGACTTCCCAGCAACATCCACAACTGTGAATGAAAACGTACATCAAACTAGACAATGTTCCAAATGTGGCATTAACAAGGCTTTATATGAGCTCAACATTATCCCTTTGTTCTTGTTCTCTTGCAAAATCCAGAGTACTCTTTGCTTTTTATGGCCATTGGCAGTATGTGATGTATATCCATGTGCTAACATCTCTTTGTTCCTCTATTCCATTTTAAATTAATGAATCACAGAAAATCTACAACACAGAAGAAGCCTAGAACATAGAACAGTACAGCACAGGAACAGATCCCTTCAGCCAACGATATTGTGCCAAACTAATTAAACTAATGACACCTAATCCCTTCTGCCTGCACATGTCCATATCCCTCCATTCTCTGCACATTTATGTGCCTATCTAAGAGCCTCTTAAATGCCTCTATCATATCTGCCTCCACCACCACCCCTGGCAGTGCATTCCAGGCAACCACCACTCTCTGCCCCGCACATCTCCTTTGAACTTTTCCCCCCTCTCACCTTAAGTGCATGCCCTCTAGTATTAGACATTTCAACCATGGGAGAAAGATAATTGCTGACTTTCCCCATCATATGCCTTCTGGTTGAAAAGGGCTTGCCCAACCTAATCCAGCCTTCCAGCACTAGGTCATAGCTCTTCAGATACAAATCCAAGTATAGACAGTTTCTGGGTTACGTAAGGGTTCTGTTCCTGTGAACTGTCCATAAGTCGATTTCTCCATGTCAGAAACACCCATTTTCTCTAGCTACCTATGTCATATCGCTCTACATAGATGTGCTATAATCCTTTCATTTCATTGAATAATCACCCTAACACCACCCATAATTAAACTAATGAAATATATACTACATCCAATTATTAATGAATACCATGAAATATTTTATTATCATTATTTTTATTATTACTGGCTTGAAAATGCCTTAAAATGTATGGGAAAATTTGTGTAAAGTCAGATTTCTGTAAGTCAGGTCATTAGTAACCCGGGAAGCCCCTGTACATTTCAGTGGGATGAAGACTTCAACCTCCACTATCTGTCAGGCAGTGTGTTTCAAATCCCTAGCACCCTGTAGATGATTTTTGTTTCTTCATCTCCCCTCTAATCATTTCACTAGTTACTTAAAATCTATGCCTTCTGGCGTTTGACCTCCCTGCTAATGGAAATTTACTTTAACTAGACCCCTCATAGTTTTATACTCTTCGATTAAGTTTCCCTCAACCTCCTTTCTTGCAAAGGAAACAATCCCAGTCCTGATGAAGGGTCTCGACCTGAAACGTTGACTGTTTATTTCCCTCCATAGATGCTGCCTGACCTGCTGAGTTCCTCCTGCACTTTTTGTGTGTTGCTCCAGATTCCAGCATCTGCAGAATCTCTTTGTAACCCCAGCCTATTCAATCTTTCCTCAAAACTAAAAGTCTCCAGTCCTAGCAACATCTTTGACTTTCTCCACCACATTCTCATCTGTACAATCAAATCTTTCCTGTAATGTGGTGACCAGAACTACAAATGCAGAACCCAAGCTACTCCTATTCATTTTTCTTATGTTCTACTCGTTTGGCTTAAAGGTATTGCATACATTTATACCTCCTTGTTCTTTCCTTCTGTGGGCCCTTGTCAAAAGCCTTGTTAAAATCCATGTAGACGGCATCAAACACGCTGCCCTCATTGACCTTTTTGTATTTCCTCCTTTAAAAAAAAATTAATCAAATTAGTCAATAATGACCTTCCCTTAACAAATTTTATCATTCGATATGTTTTATTTTCTCAGTCTTACCCTTAAAAAGTATTACATGCTATCTGGCTCAGATTAACTGATGTTTCTTTATCCACCTTAACTTTGTGTAATTGTTTTAGTACTGCCAATACCTGTAAAGTGACCATCCAGACCAATACTGGCTGAGCCTACAATATGAAAACAAGGAGTGGAAATCTGTAGCAACAAACAAGATGCTGGGGGAACTCAGCGGGTCAGGCAGCATCTGTGGAGGGAAATAGACGGTCGATGTTTTGGGTCGAGACCCTTCATCTGGACTGTATTCTTAACCCATTAGTGGAAATCTATACCCGACAATCCCATTCAACCCAAGATGATAGCCAAACATTATCAAGCAGTCTATTGCATGCGGTAAAAATAACATTAATTTTGAAAGAAATGGATATTTTCTGCCTTAAATAATCACAAAAACTTCAAGGAGTCAATGACATTGTCATTCATCATCATCTCAATTAACTAGTTTACCTTTGATGAATGGAAGTGACTTTTTCATTCAGGAATATATCTGATGTTGCCTTTTAAAGGAAAGCATACTTACAACATGTTCCAGAGGAAAAGAACTCCGAGAATACATCCTAACCTAACTCTGTGTATTAGAATATTATATGAATGTCTTCTGGTTTAATTGATTCCATCCATCTCAAGTAATCTGAACTTAATGCCTTCCTCACTTTAAAAAGCTGAATTGACCAAGCCTGCGTAGCCCTAATTCTTGGATTCTATCCTGATAACAAAGAGTTTTTAGAACAAGTATGTTTACCCTCAAACCACATTCTTCAGAGCCCCATAAATTTCACTGAATACCAAATATGGACACAATACTTCAACTGTACACGTACCACAGCTGTAATGCACTTTGCTTTATATTCAATCAGCCTGGCACAGTATGCCTTAATCTTTCCTACAGTTACCTCTTAAAAATGCACATTTTTAATAATTTGTCAAATGTTATCCCAGGATCACTCATTTCCTTTACAACCTTGAACAAGACCCTGGTATGGTGTAAGCATCATTGGAACATCCCACCTGAAAAGGTTTGCTTCAAGAATAAAATCTCTTGTGGAAACGTCCTTCAACATGCACAAAATTGACAATCCTGCATATGTGACTTCAACAGTTGTTTATCCAGAATGATATCTATTCTTAACCCATAAGAATCTGATCTTTTCCACTTTAGGGATGGTTTGCCATCATCCATTTCTGGTCATTTCGTCTAAGAACTCAGGATCTCCATTTTCTGATGTTGTGTTTGAAATGTCTAATGATAAACTCTACAAATAATATTAATTTCCATTCCATGTAATGTCTTCCATCAATTTCCCCACACTGTTAAACCAGCAACCTGTTAATTTTTCCAGGAACGAATATTTCCTTTGTGGATCATTGGAGTCAAGTCTTCATTTTACTTATCATTTGGAATCAGCACAGATTGAATATGGAAGGCCAAAACGAATAGCATGTGCAGGATATGTGCTAAAGCCAGTCATTGGTACTGTGATACAACACACTCAGCAGCAATTTTGCATCACATTAGCCTCCTATCAAGCATTCACATCTCAGGAAATGGAATGTATCTTCCTGTTGAGTTTCACAAACAGATGGATCATGGTTGTAGAATGCATTTACAGGTTTGATTGCTTAAGGTTCTTTCCAAATCCCAGACAGTGGAAGATTCCCAAATCCCAAATCCCAATATGAAAAAAAGCTGAACAAAAAACACACATATTAGAGATCATGTTTGTTGAAAAGATTTAGGGTCTATGCTGCAGCAAAGCTTGGACAGGATGGAGGAAATATTTTGCTTAGGTCACAAGATAACCCCAGCAAGGCAAATGGGATTCAAATAAGTGCAAAATGTTACATTTTGGAAGGACAAATCTAGGTAGGACTGGGTGCTGTTGTAGAACAGAGGGACCTTGGAATACAGGTGCATAGTTCCTCTAAAGTGGAGTCACAAGTAGATAGGGCGGTGAAGAAGGCTTTTGGTATACTAGTCATCAGTCAGGGCAATGGATATAGAAGTTGGGAAGTTTTGTTGCTATTGTACAAGACATTGGCGAGGCCACACTTGGAGTATTGTGTTCAGTTTTGGTCACCCCGTTATAGGAAGGATGTGATTAAACTGGAAAGAGTGCAAAGAAGATTTACCAAGGATGTTGCCAGGACTCAAGGGACTGAGTTATAGGGAGACGTTAGACAGGCTGGGTCTTTACTCCTTGGAGTGTAGGAGACTAAAGGGTGATCTCAGAGAGGTATATAAAATCATGATGGGCATAGATAAGGTAAGCAGTCTATTTTCCAGGGTTGGGGAATCGAAAACTAGAGGACATAGAGGCGAAAGGTTTAATGAGAACCTGAGGGGCAACTTTTTTTACACAGCAGATGGTAGGTTTCTGGAGCCAGCTGCCAGAGGAAGTGACTGAGGCAGGTATATTAGATACATTTAAGTAGTATGTGGACAGGTAAATGGATGACAAGAGTTTAGAGGGATATGGGCCAAATGCTGGGAAATGGGGTTAGCTTGAACATACATCTTGGTCAGCATGGAAGAGTATGAGCCGAAAGGCCTTTTTCTGTGCTCTATGACTCTAAGGGGAGATATGGCATCTGTATTAGTTAATGTGAAAGAAAGAGAGGGATATGAACTTCCTTTTCCTGACACCCCAAAACACATTGTTTCCAATGAGGTACTTCATGAACTACAGTCATATTGTAGTGTAGGAAAAACAGTGACTAATTTGTACACAGCAAGACTCCATAAATAACAATATGGTAATGACTAGATTACTCAACTGCACTGAGTGTTCTTTTAGGATTATGAAATTGAATTTTTTTTCAGTGTAAAAGGCAAAATGTCCATTTTTAAGTCATGTCATGTCAGACTGGAAGTTCAACCAGGCAGTTTTGGAGTGAACCATCCTTCTGCCCTGATTTCCTCATCAGGAGAGCACAAGATGACAGGGTTTCCTTTACTTGTGTATTGCAGAGCAACATGGATCATGCGATTAAGCACTCCTGGGACATGAGACTGAAATTTTGTGCAGTGACCAATCAGTTTCAGCTTGGTGATCTAGTCCACCCATAAATAATAGCAAGCATTTTTAGCTAAGTTTATTTTAGTTGTAGTTATTTGTAATTATCAACAATTTAGTCCAAGCATATTCAAAATGAATGATGGAATCACTTCCTTTATTGTGGAGATAAGAGAAGAAAATAAGCTTTCTTTCTTTTTCAATCTTTTTATTAGTTTTCAAAAGAAAATAAGCCGAGATCTTCCAGTTTGTCTTTAGTTGGACTTTACAGGGTAAGATGACATGCTCAACAGCAACTAACCGCAATTTATATTTCTAGCACAACCTTCACAGAATCACATATGGATGAACTGGATGCTGTTATTATTTTGGATTCCTGCAGCATGACACAGCAGGACAATGGCAGACTCGTGTTTAGAAGAACAACCTAGAAGGTGGATGACCTTGCTGTACAAGGTACATTCTAGGAAAGTATACTGACACTGATCTTTTTCCATCTCATCCTAATGTGAAGGTGAACATATAATTAAGATCACCTTGTAGAGATATTACAATTTCAGAGCTATATACACAAAATAATTAAGAATGGCTGATAGAATATTGCCCTTTATATTTAGAGGACTGGAATATAAATGGCTAGAAATTATGCCAGACTTACACATAGTTCTGGTTAGAACACACTTTGGGCAACGTAAGCAGTTCCAGGCACTGCATTCTGGAGAGTATGCAGTGTAGGTTAAGTGCAGTATCGAGTGCAGATTGGGGTTTAGCCTAAAAATCAGGACCAGATCTCTCAGGGGTGATGTTCGGAAACACATCTATATATAAAGCATGGTAGAAGTTTGGAACTTCCTTCAGGAAATGGCAATTAATGCTATTAAATTAAACTTTAGTTAATTTCAAACCCAATATTGAAAGATTTTTGCCAACAAAAGGAATTACGGATTAAGAGACATATGGATGAAGGTCACAGATTGAATGGCAGCTTTAATGTACTAAATGGCAGACTTCCGTGCTATGTTGCAATATTTCTGTGGCTCTTTTAATCAGACAGAAATCTGTGAGTCTGAATTTTTTGTGGCCATCATTAAGCAGAAGTGCAGGAGTTTATTGTTGTTCCAATATTGTTCCAAACCGTGAGCACAAGATTGTTTTAATAACTGGGATTGGGAACAAGGACCACTCAGATGCAAGTTAAGATAGCTTTATCAGTCACATTTTGCTGCTTTCTTTCCATTTTTGTTTCAGATTCTTAGCATCTGGAGTTGTGCTTTCTGTTCCACTTTCCACTATTTCCATTGGGACGTATTGGTATTAGTCTATTATTGTCTCTTGTACCGAGGTACAGTGAAAAACTTGTCTTACAAACCGATCTTACAGGTCAATTCATTACACAATGCAGTTACATCAAGTCAGTACAGAGTGCATTGATGTAGTACAGGTAAAAACAATAACAGTACAGAGTAAAGTGTCACAGCTACAGAGAAAGTGCAATGCAATAAGGTGCAAGGTAACAACAAGGTAGATCGTGAGGTCATGAGGTCATAGGTCATAGTCCATCTCTATAAGGTCACCCCTCAGCCTCCTACATTCCAGTGAGAATAAACCCAGCCTATCCAGTCTCTTCTTAAACCTCAGCCCTCCATTCCATTATGTTTGCAGCTGGGATGTCATGCTGCAGCTGAACAAAACATTGGAGCATTGTGTACGGTTGTGGTCGCCGCACAACAGGAAGAATGTGGCAGCAATAAAGAGAGTGCAGAAGAGATTCACCAGGGTGTTACCTGGAATGGAGGGCTGAGGTTTAAGAAGAGACTGGATAGGCTGGGTTTATTCTCACTGGAATGTAGGAGGCTGAGGGGTGACCTTATAGAGGTTTATAAGATTAAAAGGGGCATAAATAGAATAGATAGAGTCTTTTTCTCGGGGGCAGGGGAGTCTAGAATTAGAGGGCACAGGTGAGGGGAGAAATTTAAAGCAGTTTTTCACATAGAGGGTGGTGGTTATCTGGAATGAACTGCCAGAGGAGGTGGAAGAGACAGATACAATTACAATGTTTAAAAGGCATTTGAACAGGTAATTGAATGGGAAAAGCATGGAGGGATATGGGCCTATTACAGGCAAATGGGATTAACCTATTTCCGTGCTGTACGTTTCCATGATTTATTTGCAATTTTACCCTAAGTTGGCTATAAATCTTAAAATAATGTAACTGGAGATTGTTTTATCTATGCCCCCAACAGTTTTTGGTATTGGTATTGGTTTATTATTGTCACTTGTACCGAGGTACAGTGAAAAGCTTGTCTTACAAACCAATCGTACAGGTCAATTCATTACACAGTGCAGTTACATTGAGTTAGTACAGAGTGCATTGATGTAGTACAGGTAGAAACAATAACAGTACAGAGTAAAGTGTCACAGCTACAGAGAAAGTGCAGTGCGATAAGGCGCAAGGTTACAACAAGGTAGATCGTGAGGTCATAGACCATCTCATTGGATAAGGGAACCGTTCAATAGTCTTATCACAGTGGGGTAGAAGCTGTCCTTAAGTCTGGTGGTGCATGCCCTCAGGCTCCTGTATCTTCTACCCGATGGAAGAGGAGAGAAGAGAGAATGTCCCAGGTGGGTGGGGTCTTTGATAATGCTGGCTGCTACACCAAGACAACGAGAGGTAAAGACAGAGTCCAAGGAGGGGAGGCTGGTGTCCGTGATGCACTGGGCTGTGTCCACAACTCTCTGCAGCTTCTTGCGGTCTTGGGCAGAGCAGTTGCCGTACCAAGCCGTGGTACATCCAGATAGGATGCTTTCTATGGTGCATCGGTAAAAGTTAGTGAGAGTCAAAGGGGACAAACCAAATTTCTTTAGCCTCCTGAGGAAGTAGAGGCTCTGGTGAGCTTTCTTGGCCGTGGCATCTACGTAATTTGACCAGGACAGGCTGTTGGTGATGTTCACTCCCAGGAACTTGAAGCTCTCAACCCTCTCGACCTCAGCAACATTGGTGTAGACAGGTGTGTGTACACCGCCCCCTTTCCTGAAGTCAATGACAAGCTCCTTAGTTTTGTTGACATTGAGGGAAAGGTTGTTGTCATGACACCATTCCACTAAGCTCTCTATCTCCTTCCTGTACTCCGACTCATCGCTGTTTGAGATACGGCCTACAATGGTGGTATCATCTGCAAACTTGTAGATGGAGTTAGAGCAGAATCTGGCCACACAGTGGTGAGTGTATAGGGAGTAGAGTAGAGGGCTGAGGACGCAGCCTTGTGGGGCACCAGTGTTGAGAATAATCATGCTGGAGGTATTGCTGCCTATCCTCACTGATTGCAGTCTTTTTGTTAGAAAGTCAAGGAGCCAGTTACAGAGGGAGGTGTTGAGTCCTAGGTCTCGGAGTTTGGTGACAAGCCTGCTTGGAATTATTGTATCGAAGGCAGAGCTGTAGTCAATAAACGATAGTCTAATGTATGTGTCTTTACTGTCCAGATGCTCCAGAGTTGAGTGTAGGGCCAGGGAGATGGCATCCGCTGTAGACCTGTTTCGCCAATAGGCGAATTGCAATGGGTCCAGGTTGTCTGGTAGGCTGGAGTTGATGTGTGCCATGACCAACCTCTCAAAGCACTTCATGATGTTGGATGTCAGAGTCGCTGGTCGGTAGTCATTGAGGCATGTTACCTTGCTTTTCTTTGGTACCGGGACGATAGTGGTCTTCCTAAAACAGGAGGGAACCTGAGATTGAAGCAGGGAGAGGTTGAATATGTCCGCAAATACTTCTGCCAGCTGATCAGCACAAGATCTGAGCATGCGGCCCGGGACACCATCTGGGCCAGGTGCTTTCCTCGTGTTCACTCTCCGGAAGACTGATCTTACGTCCTCCACTGTGATCACAGGTTCAGCTGCATTGGTAGCTGTCAGGGTGGATGGTGACAATCCACTTCCCATTTGTTCAAAACGTGCATAGAATGCGTTAAGTTCATCAGGAAGGGATTCAGAAGAGGTTGGAGTTTGGAGAAGAGTTGTGAGGGGTTCAGAAGAGCCTTATACATCTGCTGTCAGTAAGCACTGGGCCTACAGTTATCTTAATAACGCATCATCTTAATTGGAAGTGATACCATCGAATGTTTCGTATTCAGATTCAGGCACTGCTCCAAAATGTCATAGTTTTATCTGATGCTATGTCTCAATAATGCTCTCCTCGTATGTCAGGCTGCTGTTCATCGACTACAGCTCGGCGTTCAACACAATCATCACATCCAAGCTCATCATCAAGCTTCAAGACCTGGGCCCCTCTCCCTCCCTCTGCAACTGGATACTCAACTTGCTCAGGGGCAGACCTCAATCAGTGAGGGTGGGTAACAACATCTCCTCGCTGATCAACACAGGTGCACCTCAAGGCTGTATGCTTGGCACCCTGCTCTGGTCTCTATACACACATGACTGTGTGGATAAGCACAGCTCCAATGCCATCTTCAAATTCACCGATGACATGACTATTGTTGGATAAATCACAAGTGGTGACGAGTCAGCTTACTGGAGCGAGATAGGACACCTGGTTGAGTGGTGCCACAACAACAACCTCTCGCTCAACATCAGTAAAACTAAAGAGCTGTTTGTTGACTTCAGGAAGGGGAAGGAGGGTGAACATGTGCCAGTCTATATTGGGAGATTGGCAGTGGAGAGAGTCAACAGCTTTAAATTCCTGGGCATTAACATATCGGATGACCTGTCCTGGGCCCAGTACATCAATGCAATCTTAAGGAAAGCATACCAGAGTCTTTACTTTCTTAGGAGGTTAAATAGGTTCAGCTTGTCACCAAACACTCCAACAAACTTCTACAGGTGCACCGTTGAAAATATCCTGACTGGTTGCATCATGGTCTGCTACCGCAATTTGAATGCACAGGAACATACGAAGCTGCAGAGAGTAGTGGATTCAGCCCAATACATCACAGGCACATCCCTCCCCACCACTGGTAGTATTTATAGGAGGCACTGTCTCAAGAAGGCAACATCCATCATCAAAGATCCCCACTACCCGGAGCATGCCATCGTTTCACAACTACCATCGGGCAAGAGGTTCAGAAGCCTGAAGTCCCACACCACCAGGTTCAAGAACAGCAACTTCCCTTCAACCATTCGGTTCTTGAACCAACTGGCAAAACCCTATTCACTACAGTTTAGCAACACTATGACCACTTTGCACTAGAATGGAGTTTGTTTTTTTTTGGTCTAATTGTGTTCTTTCTTGTAAAATTTGAGTATAATTTATGTTTTTTCTTGTGAATGCTGCTTATATGATGCTATGTGCCTGTGATGTTGCTGCAAATAAATTTTTCATTGCACCTGTGCAGATATGTACTTGTGCATATGACAATAAACTTGACTTTGACTTTATAAGGTACTGGAGGATAGCTGACTAATAAAATGCCTTTTAACGAAATTAGAGAAAGCATTTGGTTTCTGTGTGCCCATTTGCAGACAAGAAACTAGTTCTAGCTCTTTCAACAATAAAATGTATCAGTATATAGAGAGCAATTCATCAACCTATGTAAAATTAAGGAGTATACATCCAATATTACATACTCCCTATTTGTTACAATCAGTGTTGTTACAATTTGTTACAAACAAGCGTTACGGAGGCATGCAAGTGAGACCCTGGAGTGTTTTGAAAGAAGAGATGAGAATTTTTAAATACTGGACCACGATCCAATGTAGGTCAACGAACAAGTAACAATGAACAAATAACATGAGCTAAGACACGTTGAACAGATGTTTGGGTGATCTCGACATTATGGAGGGTGGCAGATGGGATACCAGAATAGTTTCCTAGTGTTTAGAATGGTGTGGATCTCAGCAGCTAGGAGTTGAGGCAGGTGTTGAAATGGGTAATGTCATGGAAGTGGAAGTCGGCGTTATTATTCAGGGTAGTAGATACGTGGTTGCAAGCTCGTCTCGGGAGAGCAGTCTCCTCTCTCATTCAACCCCAGACAACTGGCAGGAAGTCAGTTGCTTGCGAACAGAGTGTATGACAGAAACAATGGCCTCGGCCTTTCGAACAAATTCTCAATCCCGACTGTACAAATTAAGGGCGACTGTAATGTAGGTAGGAAAATATTTATTTAACTGTAGCTTGAGAAATGCAACCAATAAATTAAATAACAGGCGTTTGAAATGTAGAAAGCACACACTGGGAAGACTGGCATTGGGGATTGCAAGTCACAAAGCCCGTGGAAATGCATGACCTATGCTTAATTCTGAACAACGGTCATAGAAATTACTTCTGCAAAAAGAGCGTGAGCAATTCATGAGCACAGTATCACTCACGCAATCTGCATTACTCACAGAATCTGGGACTGCGGTTCCAACAGCAACAGGGCGGGGGATAGGAGTGGGCGGGGCTAAAGGACACGGCTCCACGATTGGCCGCTGAGAATCGAATCAGATGACGTATGCCCGTGTTTCCGGGCTTCCCCCCTTTGGAGGTCGGAGGTTACTCGCGGGCATTGACACTGTGTGGCTGGTTGCTTCAGTCCTGGAGCAGCGTGTGGAGTGAGGAGACTCAAGGTAAGGGGGCAGCGGTGCATTGACGTCTTGGGATATGGAGTGCCAACACTTTAGCTTTCCCCTTATTGCAAATAGTGTAAGTTTATTTCATCCTAATAGCATGATGTAGGTTGAGAGGAAATGTCAGGGGGAAAGGAGCTGCTTCTGGAGAATCGCTGGGTCTTTCAGAGCAGCGTACGCATGAGCACCCCATGTAAGATGCCTATTGATGTTAGGAGTGTATGTAAAGCCAGTCAAGTTTAAGAAGAAATCTGATACACATAAGTGCACGTCATCCTTTGGCAGATCTGCTTTAATTGAGATTGATCCTGGTCGACTTGTTTACTCCGACCCCAGAAAGCCGCTTTCACTAATCTCTGGTTAAACGGCTGCAGACACTCGCACGCCTGCCCGAGTGTGAACGATCCTGGAGTGAACTAATCCGGGCCACGTTCTAAAGTGGAGCGTTGTTACACTGCGGCCGAGTAACATAATCCGGGCCACGTTCCAAACTACAAGGGCCATTCATTGCTACCGTCCGGTGCAAGAAGTAGTTAGAAGTAAGCAATGCTCTCACCGTGTGCCTTTATATATATGCCTTGCAGCCTTTGTACTGAGAACAGGTAGTTAAAACTTTAAATCCAGCGTCTTACCAGTCTATCTTTGGTCATCTTTTCCTGTTGAAGACGTTACTCTTGCACTGAGTCAGGAGATGATGAGCTCATTATTTAACATTTTTGAGAAGCGTTCATCGTTTCCCCTCCTCTGCAGTTTTTTTTTCCAGTTGTAGGCTTTTAAAAGTAACTCTAAATTGAAAGAAGCTAAATGATAATACTTTTCACTTCCCGCTAAATCTGTCAAACTACGCTGAAAATTTCCCTTATGTTTCTTTTCTGTTGGGAATATCTGTGTATGACTGTTGTTTCTAAACAGGTGTATAAAGCTGTTTATTAAAAAAAGTTTTTTTAAAATTACTTATTGTAGAAATAATGGTCCTGTTCCAAAATCTAACCAAACGAACGTTAGCCCTTAGAATCGGAGAATCTTGCAGCAGAGAAGGCCATTGTGCCTTGGTATTCATTGTAACTGTGGCATCTTTTCAGAAGAGCTGCTCGGTTTAATCTTGCCCAAATTTTTCCTGACAAATCTTGCAAATGAGTTCATTATCCAAATTATTATGGAATCGTAGCTCAGAAACTGGACTGAAATAATGATATTCAAACAAGGATGCCTCAATACTTTTCATTTTGCACTTGGTTTTGTATAGATTTTTAATCACCGTTATTTACAATCAAGTACACGTCTAATTGCTATTTCGAAACTTCGTTTGACTATTCCTTCCGACATGCAGTCAAGTAGGAACAGAAGTAAGTTATTTAGCCCTTTGAGCCTACTCTGCCATTCATGAAAATTGTAGCTGATCTTCAACCTTAATGCCACTTTTCTGCACTATCCACGTGTTCCCTCTTCTCCAGAAATATATTGATCTCTCTTTTTAAGAGAACTCCATGACTGAGCCTCTACCACAGCCCTCTGGAGTACAGAATTCCAAAGAACCACCATCCTCCATGTGATAAAATTTCTCCTCCTCTCAGTCCCAAATTGCCTACCCTTTAATCTGAGACTCTACACAATTTAACTTGTTTGCATGGTATGAAGGAAATTTTGGAAAACTTGTGAAATAAAGTATGTATGGAAAATTCTGATGAGAGTTGTTGGGCTGGTTCCAGAGTCAGTGGGGTGGGTAGAATGTGGGGCTACAGATGAAAGATTAAATTGGAGCTTTGGCACAGAAGACAAAAGAATTGTTTTTGCCTAGAATTGTGGGGTTGTGGAATTCACTTCCAGGTTCCCTGGTTGTGATGGAAGCTGCCAATGTCCATGATTAGATTGGAGAGGGGCAACGGTAAATGGATGTAGCAAGACTGGACGATGCTGGAGGAACTCAGCAGGCCAGGCAGTGTTTTTGTTTTTCATCTAGGTTCCAGCATCTGCAGTCCTTTGTTTCTCCTGTAGCAAGACTGGGCGGGTTCTCCTCACATTGATGAGTTAGAAGGATTCTGAAGAATGATAAACAAAACTTATTCTAAGACTACATGATTCCCTTATCACAGAATTCAGAGTTTTTGTCTTTCTTCAATTGCTTCAAGTTGCCAGTATTTCTTATGCCATTTTTGGGTTTTTAGTAATATTACTCTTGAAGCTCAAGGTTTTTTTTAACATACTTCTGAAAAGAGGTGTGCTTGTAATTAGTTTGTAATTAATTGGTAACCAATAATTAGCCTTAGTAACTATTATTACAGCTGCATGACACACAATTTGAGTAAATTCTGACACTGCCTTGTAAAGACTTCAGGTTCAATGGTCGCTTAAAAGAATGGCCGACTATTTCTGATTTTAGGAACAGCACTTGAATTCCTGGCTGATTGGGATAGTTCGTTCATAAGCATCCAAATCTCATAAGTGGTAGTATTATAGAAAATGCACCTTCTGGCACCTGCTTTTTGGCCAGGTACTTATTGCATTTGTGGACTTATTCCCCTCTTTGTTTATCTTTGACTATCAGCTATTACTAAGATTTTGATACACCTGAAAAAGGAATTTTAGCTTTTGTCTTGCTTTTGTAACTTGATTTGTCACCTCTTGATTCGTTTTGAACAGGTTGAACTTTGCCTCAGTTGGCAAAGACACTTGTATTTTCACAGGAGCCTAGCTCGCAGATCTGACTTGAGATGACTCACTTACCAAGACTGATAATAGTGGAATGTTAGGCAAGTGCATTAAAGGTTAATGCCTTTTTAATTTAACGAGGCTTGCGCATTGAATATGCAAACAACTCGCGGACTTTGGTATTGTGATTCTTTGCATGCTGCAGCATTTATTTGTTTATAAATGATTCAAGTGCTGACCTTTTCAAATTATTCCTCTTCCCTTGCATGTCATCCACTGTTTTAGGAATTTATTTATACTGCTACAAGTTGACTAGTTGTGTTACTGTTAACATTTTTTCTTGAAAGCAAGTTAACCTCCCTTGCCCTTCATCTGACTTTGAATGTCTCCTCTAATGTGGCGGCCAAACCTTGTATAGGTGTGACTGATAATGCAGGACTTGGCTCACAGATGTGACGTCTTCAGTGGAGGTTTTTATTTCTCTTAATGTTTGTCAATTCTAACAAAGTGAGCAGAGGTTGGAGCTCTTGAAATTATCATTAACATTTGTCTGGTTTCATATGTTCATGAACATCCTATACTGGTACATCAGGCCATTGGCTGGCTCGACAGGTCAAGACTGGCTCTGCACCAACTTGTGTTAAAGCAGCTCTGAACCCTTGAAGTGAATTTAAACGTTAAGTAGAATTTTGGCATTCACAATATAATCCATCATAAACCAATAAATTTGCAATTGTGACGTTTCAGGGTTGGTGCTTGCTAAACTTTTGGCATGTTATAGTATCAAGGCTAGCTGATATTGAAAATCAAGTCAGGCTGTTCAAGGCTAGTAGAAGCTAATAGGTTGGTCTCTCACTATGGATGATATAGTTTTTCAATCAAGCCAAAATTTATCTTTTAAATTTATGCCTCAGAACTACAGAATTCAAGGTACAGTTATTGCAAAGGCTTGAGATGAATGAGAATCTTCTGTGTGTACACTTTTAGAGCTTTAAAGGAAATATCTTGGGTTATACCTGGTGATTACTTTGAAAATTTAGGTACAGTAATCACTTGTATGTTCTTACTAAATTTTGTTTTGATTGAATTCCACTCTTTATTCAGCAATGTTAATAGTATATTAAAATTAAATGTGTTCAGTTTATCTTGATACAGTTTCTGAGCCAGAATGAGAAAAGGTTCAAGCAGATACCAACTAAAAGTTGAGCACTTTTTAAAAAAAAATCAAGGATGAGGATATCTGAGTCGGGGTCCCATTAGTTCTTTGGCAAGGCAGGAATTTGGAGCAAATAGTTTCCAGCACTTTTGCTGAAACCTGTTTAAAAATTGGCGGGAGGCACCCTGAAAATATGAAAATAAATGTTTTTTTAATTGTAGCACAGGACTTAATTGGTGCCTGATCATGGCATTGTATCTTTATTGTGAATCTAGTAAATTAACACATTACTATTGTTTCAGCTCCCTGTGACTTTTTAAATCTGTGACTTTTTAAAAAAAAATCATTCTCCTTCAAATGCTGAGAAACAGCAAGTGATTGTCTATATCTAGTAGTTTCTATAAAGTTGTAAATGACAAGGTGGCAGTTCCAGCCAGTCAATTGGGTTCATTTAAGGTTTGTAGATTAGTTTGTAAATTACCCCTGTTGTAGGTGAATGGTGGAATCTGGGGAGAATCTGAAGGATTGACTTGCTTGTGTTAACCCAGTGAGCTGTCTGTTACTTTTGCAAGTGGAGTATGAACCACAGGTGTTCTTGTAGTGGGGTATGTTTCTGCAGGAAAGGATTAATGGTTAAAATAGCAGTACTTTGCCTCGCAGAATCATTTTTTGGAATGGTTCACCAAGCAAAATCTCATGTGAGAATAACTTCTGATTGTAAATTTCCCCTGAAGCCTTATCTTTACAACCTCTCAAACCAGTCTGCTGTTCAGTAAAGTGTGGCTAATCTTCTACCTTTGCTAGTCTCCCATCACATTTCCTGATTGTCTTAACAGTGTTTGTAGCTTTTCTCTGGGGTTTCCACACGGCTAAGGTGTACAATGTAAAGAACCTCACAGAATCTGGCCCAAAAGTGTTAAATAGCTATTTTGAAAATATATTTAAAAAGGGACCTTTTTAAGAGAAGTGCCATCCAAAAAGCTGTCAATCTTGGCCTTGAATGTCGTCAAGACTGAGCATCTTGCAGGCTGCCCACAGAACACACTATGCAAAAGGTGTATTTCACTGTGTGTTTTGAGGTACGTGACTGTAATGAAGAGATCTATCTATCCTCAATCTTCTTGAAGTAAAAATTTAACATTCAATATTCTCTGTATGAAGAAATGTCTATAATTACAGCCCTCACATTTTTTTAATTTCATTTCAGTATTCATTTCTTTATGGCATAGGAGGAAGCCTTTCAGCCTTGAAGCAGTACTGGCTCTCAAGCATTCTCTCAATAATTTCCCTATAACCTATTTTCTCACATACCTATTAACATCCTTCTGATTCTGCTACCAGTGATTTACAGTGACCAATTGACCTGCTGACCAGCAGGTCTTTGAGAAGAGGGAGGAAACAAGTGCACCCTGGGGAAACCCACGTGCTCACATGAAAAGTGTGCAAACTCCACATCAACAGCACCAGAGGTTGGAATTGAATTCTGGTTGCTGGAACTGTGAGATACTTGCATTACCTGCACCACCCCTAAATAGATGAGTCTTTAACTGGAAGTAAGAATCCAGATTCTAGACTCTGTAGGTTGTAGGGAGGGAAAACCCCACTGACCATGCAGCCATTTGAGCATGCTCAGCAGGTCAAGTAGCATCTGTGGAGTTGATGTTTTCAAATGATGACCTATTAGCAGAACTGAATTATTAATCCTGTTTCTCTCTTCACAAACATTTTCTCATCTGGTGATTAGTTGCAGCTTCTACTGTCTTTATTTTGGATTGCCAGTCTTGCTTTTGTACACTAGCTGCATACTTGACATCCTGCCTTTGTATTTTTCATCTGATCAGTGGCATCAATTAGCAATATAAATGTATTGCCCCAGACCTTGGGGAATTACTGTTATTACTGGGCAGCCGCCCTGCTTTCTTCCCACGGACATCTTATGTCTGCTTGCTGAAAAGAGCAGCCCGAGCATCATATTGCAACCACTTGGGATCCATGTGTTTCTTAACTGTGGTAAATTGCATTCAGCCATTCTGAGCTAAACAATTATGCATTTAGCCATTCTGAGCTAAACAATTATGCATTTAGTTAAGGCTATACAGCGTGGCAAGGTGGAAACAACATTGATTGCTTGATGGGGATGCAGTGATTTTTGACCAATTTTATACTTACCTGCTGTTGGCATTTTGCCAACTGCATTGTTGGTGACTATTGATCTTGCTCTTCTGGTTTTGGATAATGAATATAAAAGAACCTTGTCTTTGCAGTGCTTCTAAAGTGAGATCATTGTTGAGAATTGGCAGTCAGGTTGTGCACAGCAAGATCCCACAGGCAGCAATCTGATAAGTGAGAGGATGTTTTGTTTTGGCAGAAGTGGTCAGGATGATGCAGAGAAACTCTAGACTGCCCTTAGATTCTGCACTGTGGAATCGGTCACCCAAGGACCAGCACCTATTGAATGTTTTATCTAAGTGGCTGGATCATCAGTGGTGCTGCTAAGTGTCAATTTGGATTTTTTTGTTCAGTCCCTTTTATCTGCATCCCTTCCTGTCTCTAACTTAAAATACTTGCTTTGTCAATTTTCTGATGAGGGATCATTGACCTGCACTGTTAACTGTTTCTCTTTCTACAGAGGCTGCCTGACCTACTGAGTATTTCCAGCATTTTCTGCTTTCATTGCTATCATGTGGCAATTTATGAAGCAGGCTTAAGAAATATTTTGTGCAAGGTATTTGCTGTTTATAATAGGTGATGAACAGTTTAAAGCAGTGTGATCTAGTTGAAGCTGTGCCTCTAGGGCTGGACTGACCCAATTAATTCCTGGGAAAAATGTCTTCCAGGAAAATTTGGTTTTTGACAATGGAAGAAAGATTTATAGGGTGGTGCCAGAGATTTCAATAGAGAGTGCAGTAGATGCTACAGTTTCTATGACTGCAGGGCAATCCAGCCTGACAATAGCATTTGATTTGGAACAGATGGCTTTTTACACTGCCTTGTCCATTTTTTGCCCTCTAGACATACAACCTTCTCTACCAACCAGTGTTATTTTCAGCTGATGTTATGTCTGTTCCTTTGAGATTTTATTCGGCAAAGGTGGTATTAGTTCTCAATAACTTGGTGGGTTGTCTGCCTGCTGAAGGAATGAAAATCCCACAGGAATAGGATCACTCAATGCCTTGAATCAGGTTTGCTTTTCACCTGGTGCCCTCTGGGTGCTTTTCTTTTTGTGCTAGTTGTTGTAATTCTGGACTTGGAACTTGATTGTATGCTGTGCAGTTTAATGCAGGAATCTTGTTTACTTAGGTATCAAATTCCATTACCTTTTGTATAACTATTGTATGTAAAACAAGTATTTAGTGGTTGTGTAAATGGGTTAGTGTAAGGCAGGTCACAATCCTTTTCTACTTCGAGTTTGGTCAATTGTGGAGCAGCTGCGGTTGGATTAGTTGGGGGAGGAGGGAGAAATTGTGGTTTCAACGCTCTTGGAGCAGGTAGGAACATGACTAGTTGCAATGCCTTCCACAGTTGAACAGATTGAGTATGAACTGCATTCTGTCTCTTGCCAGAAATTAATTATCTGGAGTGGCACCTCCAAGTTACCACTCGTAACAGGAGGAAGAGTAGAAGGGTGTAAAATTACCAGTGGAGTGGGTTTGATCGAGTGTTTCTAGTACGACAGCAGGGTATTAGGTTGTTCAAGTTGCACCAGCTGATCAACATAATGTTTGCCCCATTGTTCTTATGCTCGTATTTTATTTGCAAAACCATTGTTCAATCTTGTTCCTTTGTGCTTCATCTCAAATATTTTTTTAAAGATATTAATCAAGATAATTTGTACCAAGAGTTAATGACTTTTTGCTTTTTTTTCCAAAACAAAAAGTAGCTTGCTTCCCATTAATGGTGCAGTATAATGAAGTATTACCATTTCTTTACACTTCTCATGTTACACTGTCTCGGTAATCTTGTTTAAAAATGTTAATGTTTAAATTATCAGGTGATGAACAGTACATGAGGCTGAAAGGATTGCTTGTTCTTCTGCAGTTGGTTTGCAATTTGCTGCTGTTTTAATCAAGCTGTTAAACCATCTGAAAGTCTCTACCTTATAAAAGCTCACTGAAGGGTATTCTTTGTCGCCTGCATGATGCCATTAATCCAGATCTTTGCAATACATGGTAATCATGTATAAAGAAGTGTGTGTGTTGGTTCATTGCCCAAATCATTCACATGACATCTTTGTAGCCCGCCTCTCGAAGTGATGACTGGGGTTATCAGCGGTCATTGATTGCGTCAATAATTTGGAGACAGCAGCCAGTTTTTGTCTTGGACACAGATCATGATCTATCTGCATGCTATTTCTCATTGAAATATTGAGAGATGCATATAATGAGGTTTTGACTGATGTGTATTTACTGAAATGAAATGGAATGTTATGTGGTAGAGGGATTTATTCAGCAGCTCTTAAATTTTGGTGAATTTGTTGTCATTACATTCAGTTTGGAGGGAGAGATGGTGACCTTGCAGGGCAAGGTATGCAACTAATATTGTAACAAGAATTGCAATTATTATTACTTTTTTAAATGTTGGTTTTTGTATATCAGTTAGTGAAAAGCAATTCATACCCATAGGTTTTCAGATTATTTAATGTACAAACTGCAGATTGCTTACGTTCATTTTTAGAAATTTGGTAACATGAGTTTTAAAATTGTAGTGCCCCTTTTGTCTTCCCTGTCCCATTTGTAAAATGATATAATCCAGAATAATAGGTTTGTACAAAAGCCTGAGCACAAACCACCAGACTTGAGAGCAGCTTCTGTTAGCAGACTCCTGAATGGACCTCTCATATGGAAAAAGGTGAACTCTTGATCTCCCAGTCTATCTAGTTGTGGCCCTTGCACCTTGTTTGTCAGTCTGCACTGCACTTTCTCTGTAACTGCAACACTGTATTCTGCATTCTGTTTTCTTTTTCCTGCCTCATTGTAATTGTGTATGGTGTGATCTATCTAGATGACACGCAAAACAACCTTTCCACTGTATCTCGGTACATGTGACAATAAACCAACATTATGATTTTCATTTTCCTTGTAATCTGGTTTGAGAATACTGTAAAGGATGTAAGTGCATTAATGCAAATATAAGCAGTTGGAATAATTTGATTTGAGACTGTGTGCATCAGTAAACGTGCAGTGATATGTTGAAGCAGCTGGAAAAGTCATTTGTGTTATTCATCCTAAAAGCATCAATTGTCCACCATTCTGTCCAAGTGTATAACAGATATTCTCATTCTTTCAAGATTGTGGCTGTGGTCAGGGAAGTGCTGTCACTGCTGAACAGATTTGTGAATGTCTATGTGGAAATTGCTGCAAGTTCCAATGAATGTTCTATGGGGATACAATCCAGCTTTCAGTAAGCCCCTCATTAGATCAAGATCCCTCTTGGGCTCAAGCTTTTCTGTTCAACACTATGCTACTTTCACTGCTTTGTTAGCTGACATATGGTTGTTTACAGTAATAACTTAATAATTGATCATGCCATCCAGTCCCTTTACAAGGATGAATACTGTTGATGTTCTGTGCCCCTCCCTGGGCACTAATGTAATGCTGAGAGAGTGTTTTCTCCAGTTGATGAGTTTAGAACTAGGGAGATGGTAACAGTATATGTATTTGACTATCTAGGACTCTTTCACCTGGAGAATTATAAATTGTTGGGTATGGATGCTCATGCTGATTCTGGTAGGTTTTTGAAAATTAAAGGAATTGGGTGATAGGATGGATAAAGTGGACCATAGGATGGGCAAGATGGTTTCACTTGAGTTCTCAAGATTTTCTTAGTGGTTTAACTGCTAAGCAATTTAATCTGATGGTTATTCCCTGACACTTTCACTAAATTGGAGAGTGCAGATAAACTTTGAGGATGCTGCCAGGACTTGAAGGCCTGAGTTATAGGGAGAGATTGAGCAGGTTGGGACTCTATTCCTTGAAGCGTAGGAGGTTGAAGCGTGACCTTAGAGGTGTATAAAATCATGAGGGGCATAGGTAGTGTGAATGCACATGATCTTTTTCCCCAGGGAAGGGGAACTAAAATCTAGAGAGCATAGGTTTAAAGTGAGAGGTGAAAGATTTAAAAGGGACCTGAGGGGCAACTTCATGCAGAGGGTGGTGTGTATGTGGAATGACCTGCCAGAGAAGGTGATCAAGGCAAGTACAAGAACAACAATCAAAAGACATTTGGATGAGTACATGGATAGGAGGGATTTTGAGGGATATGGGCCAAATGTAGGCAAATGGGACCGGTTTGGTGGGCACCATGATCAGCATGGACAAGTTGGACTGAAGGGCCTGTTTCCATGCTGTATTACTCTGACTCGACACAAGGGAAATGTTGATGGCCTGGTTCATTCAGACGGTCTGGCTCGCCCATCTTCAAATCTTCACCCCCTACGTTGTCTCACTAGCCTTCAATATCCATTATCAGTCCAGTTGGTTTCTATTGAATGTTCTCAAGATGACCAGCCTTCCCTTATCTCCCTGATGGTAACTACATTTTTCTAATGTGTCAAGGAACGTGAGAGCATTTTTTAGCTTAGCCTCTCATGCCCAAAAATGTTGCATTTCTCATATGGGACTGCAAGATTCTACCTTTGTGGTTGTATGTCTCCTGGTTCTTAACAAACCAGGCAACGAAGACAGCTACTCGACATTCATCTCTAGCCCTTTCAGCATCATTATTCTTCTAAGCTCATAGGATCCTAGATATTCATGGTGCAGCAGAAAGCCATTTGGCCCAGTATTTCCATGTCTGCCAAAATTAGACCTTGGGCTGGGTAAATCCTGCTACCCAGATCTTGGTGCATAACCCTGCAGCCTCTTCAAGTGCTCATCCAGGTACCCTTCATTTAAAAGATATCCGCATCCACCCCCCCCACCTTTTCCAACCAGGCAGCAGACTCCAGATCCCCTCCATTTTTTTTTCTTCCTTTCCCTTTAATCCCTTCATCAATCAGCCCAGTTTCATCCCTATCACTGACTCGTCCACCAAGGGAAACTGATCTCCACCAACTGCCCTGCACAGGTCTCTTACAGTTCTACGTACTTCAGTCAAATTTCCCCTCGTTCTCCTCTGTGCCAAAGCAAACGACCAATCTAGACACCCTCCCCTTAACAACAATTCCCCATTCTCATAAACTTCTGTAGCCTCTATGCTCTAATGTCCTACGTACAATACAGCGACTGGAACTGTACACCTATAATGGTTGCGCAATGCTTCAGTGTGATCTCCCATGCCTTGGCCAGTATAAGGCAAGTACCCTGTATACACTCCCACACATCCTACCTGCCCTGCTACCTTGGTAGATCTTTGGACATGTGTTGCAAGATCCCTCTACTCCTTCACATCACCCATCATGTACCCCCTACCTGCCAACTTACCACCCTCCAGATGCACCACATTGCGCCCCTCTGGACTGAGCACTCTGCCACATCCTGCCCCCTAATCAACCCACCAACATTTGCCTGCTGCCCTGAACCCTGATGCTCCTGTCCCACCACCATAATGCCAATCCTGGCATTATCAGCAGTCCCCCTGTTTATGTTCCTGATATTTATCCAGTTCACTGCACTGCAAAAAGCAAGGAGCCCAGCACTCTCAGACCTCCAGTAACCAACATTTTGCTCGACCACCACCCTGGCTTTCTGCCCACTCCCCCAACTCCTGATCCAAATTGTTCCATTCCTTGGGATCCACTGCTCCTGAGCAATCTGTTGCATGGGATGTGTCAATGTCCTTGCCAAAATACAAATATGCGTCAATGTTCTACCCTCCCTGTTGCCACCTCCATAGAACTCACTTAAGGTTTATCCCTCAAGAAATCGACACCGAACTCTTCAGTCGACCGGTGGCTCGCCAAAGGGCAATGCTCACCTTTGATACTGGCACCCTGTATAGTTCATGGCTGAGATTTGTGTTCTAACTCGATGCCTGGAAGGTCTGCATGATGTGCAGGTGTAGCATGATTTTTCATGGTTTAAAAATCTGTTCTGCTTTTCCCTTCCTATCAAATTGAATTCCCTGTTTACTCCATTGCTCACTTTAACATTTTTCCTTTTGCAACTGTGTCCTCCAGCAACTCATTTTTCCTGTCAGTATCATCAGCAAAGCAAGTCACTTTGTGCTATGGTCTTTTCAAACGATTCCTCAGATTATAAATTGAGGAGGAGGAAATACCTTTTGACACTCCACTTGGATGAGCCTGTCACTCTGACAATGACCAGTTTATTCCTACCGCAAAAAAAACAAACAACTGGAGGAACTTGGTGGGTCAGGCAGCATCTGTGGAGGCAAAGGGATAGTTGACTTTTGGGGTTGAGACCGTGCGTCAGGATTTGCTGTAGATTCCAGCATCTGCAGTCTCATAAGTCTCTAGTTTATTCCTACTATCTTCCCTCTAAGTTATCTCTTAACCCTGTGAGCCATTATTTTGTGCAACAAAAATGAATATTTTTTTCCTTTTTGCAGAGAAGGGTAGTCTCAACAATGTGTAGCAACAGATAGTTTGCAGAGAATAGGATGCAGAAGTCAGGGAAGAAGGATTTAAAAATGATGCAGCAAAAGCTCATTTCAAAGCTTGTCTCGTCGATAAATATTCAAGGAGGATGGAACTGCTCGCTGCAACTACTGTGAATTAAATTCGTTGGAGGCATGATATTATTAGCAAGTGGAAAGAGTGCACCTGCTGGCACTGGCTGACTTGGGGGTGGTGAGTGCCGTACGGTGTGGGGTGAGCGGTGAGCTGCCTGCTGATTGGCTGGCCAGGCAAGGGGAGGGAACAGCCTTAACCTAAAGCAGGGAAGTGAAATACTGAGTAGGAGCTTTGCAACCAGGAACCAGCTGTCGACCAGCATTAGGCAGATTAATGACAAAAAATAAAGCTCCATTCAGTGTCGTCAGCTGAGCCATCAATGGCCTCTCTTGCAGCCCAGTATTTTAATAAGTGATCCAAGGTGTCCTGTGACAATGGCACAAGATAATTACTGATGAGGAAAGAAACTCGGCGCATCCAGAAACAGTGTTTTATGTCTTGCATCCTTTCTTCTCTTCCCCATCTCACTTTATCACCCCTCTCCCTGTAAGAGTATACTCTGTGGTGCATGCAGTATATATATATTTGTGTGTATGTGTAAAATATTCAAATAAGTCCATCAAAATGTTGCTGTAGCAGCAGAGAGGTGTCACTGCCTGTCTCATTATAAAGGGAAGGTGATGTAATGTTTGTTGAATATTGCAGTATATTTAAAGATCTGGAATGAACTAATATAATGATAGAATGCAAACCTCCCAGGCCAGATGTGGTTTGCCCATGTAATCTGTCATGAGTGGGCTAATCGAGTGTTGTGTAATGAGCCTTTTGAATTATCACCATTTTATTGAACGTGGCTCATAACCTCCTAGTTACTTCTTGTTCTTGCTTCGAGTTTCCTCTTTCAGTCCACACCTTGCACTGCAGTAAGATCATTTTATAATGCCATGCATCCTTTGTTTAGAAGCTGCCTGTCCTACTTTGAGAAGTGTGGAGTGGTGTGGTCATATTTTTTTTCTCCTGTCTTTGCTTTCCTTCACTGCAGCGTTAAATAGTAGGATGTTCACTTAATCAACCAATCATATTGCACACAGACCAGATAAAGTTCTAAACTATTTCTCGGCTTGCTGCATAATTATATGAAGAAAGATTGAATCATAGTTTTTAGATCTGAATTTTCTTTTTAGTTTCTCTTCCCCATACCAACTGTAGATTGAATTGTGGTTTCCTTTCCACATTGTGCCAAGTATCAACAATTTATAAGTTACAAATGTGACTGCTTGAAGAGTGTTATTACTGTAGGGTAATCCCCTACTGCATGGCATACTTCTGTGCAATCTAAATCAGAATACTGCAACTTTAATGCTCTTCAACTAGTCATTGACTTCAGCATTTGAAAGTCTAAAATTAGCATGGTTGTGGGAAAGAAAAATAATGGCTAAATGGAATTGGTCATTTAACATTATAAAATGTTATTTCTGCTCTGGGTTCTGAAGGTAACAACCCTTGAGAGAGGGTTTTCTGCCCTGCATCTGATTTACTGATGTCCTTCATTGAAGGATATCTACTCTCCTTGCCAAGACTGGCCTATATGTGACTCTAAACACACCAGTGTGCTTAACTCTTAATTGCCTGCAAAAAGAGTTTTAAAACAAAAATAAATGATTAGGGATTAAAGATCTTGGTGAAAGGATGACTTTGTGTTGCTAGGTTTTGTAATGTAACAACTACTGCAATCATATCTTTCAGTCAATTTAGGGTGGCCTTTTCCCAATGTGCCATGCTGTGATAATGCAGTGTTCAGGCTGCAATGTGCACCCAGCTCTCTCCCATGTCCAGGGCACTCTGACACTGCTGGGGAAGTATCACTGGGAATTTACAAAGCTTGGAAATCTCTGCAATCTGGCAGAAAAGCTATGAATGCTATCATCAAAATCACTCTCTAACTGTTGCCAGATGCATGTTGTGTTAAGCACCATTGATCTGGAGTGTAAACTTATGGCAAGTCTGATTTCAAATTATTTAACTCTTAAAGATTACCAGCAGGGTCGCAGACTAGGTTAATAAAAGAAAGCAAGTGCATCAAACGCATGAATTGGACCCCTGGCCAAAATGATGTTAGTAATAAGTGAGCTTTAGCCTATTCTCTTGTATTACCATACATGGAGTCTAAATTTTGGAATAAGATATTTTGCTAATTATATCTTATTTTACCAATTGTGCTCTAATATTTTATCTCCTGTAATGTGGTTGTACCAATGTAAACATCACAAAGTGTGTTTCTTCAGTATCTTTAAAGAAGATTGAACTGAGATTAAAGCAGATGCTCAGTGCTTCATGATAAAGTCCAGTATTGTACTATGTACATTGGGGAGATGGAGAATGTTATTACTGCCTGTGGTTCCTAAGTACTGGAGGTAAAAATGTTGGAATTGAGGCTATGGAAAGCAATTGAATTTGATATCTAGCCAGAATAGTAACTTGTATTATGTTATAGAAAAATAGATGGAAATCAAAATGCTGCAGCCGCTGATTATCTGAAATAAAAGCAGGATGCTGGTAATACTCAGCAGATGAGGCTACATCTATAGGGAACGAAACATTTCCAGTCAATGGCTTTTAAATAAAAGTAACCAAGATCATTGAATGTGCCTTGTCTCAGCAACTGTTTGGAGAATTGGAACTGGTAAGGAGAGGGTGCTCAGAGGAGGGTTCCTATCCTTATTACCTTTCCTTTCATAACTCAGGATAGTGTTGGAAAAATTAGTCTACCTTTCCCATTTGTTCATATTTGTTGCAGGAAGTTCTTATCAGGTAGTACAACTGTTAATTTTGAGCTTGCTCTGCCAATGAACCTGGCTATTTGTTTGCCTATTGAATGGAATAATTCAGAAGTCTTATTATATCAGGCTACTAATAAACAGAGTTCTTGCTAAAATGGTGAATATTGTGTGTTTTATCATTCAAAAGTTAATATGCAGGTACAGCAAGCAATTGAGAAGGTCAAAACTTTGTTGGCCTTTATTGCCAGTGAATTTGAATGCAAAGATAGAAATATCTTGTTGCAATAACATAGGGTCCCAGTAAGACTGCATCTGGAATATTGTGTACAGGTGTAGTCTCCCTACCAAAGGAAAGATGTACTTAAAATGGAGGAGTGCCACGAAGGTTCACCAGATTGATTTCTAGGATGATGCATTCGTCATATGTAGAGAGATTAGGTAGACTGTGTCTGTACTTTCTTGAGTTAGAAGAATTAGTGATTTCATTTAAACATGTAAAATTCTTTCAAGGCTGAAAAGCTAGATGTGGAGTTGATGTTTCCCCGTAGCCTGGGTAACTAGAAACGGGTCATTTGCAGAGAATGAGGTCAGCCATTTAGGACAGAAATGAGAAGAAATTTCTTCATGCAAAAGGGTAAGGGGACTTTTGGGATTTTCTATCCTTGAGGACTGCAGATGTTTAGTCATCGAGTTAAGGGAAATTAACAAAGTATTGTGTAAAGTTGTTTCACAATAGTTTAGGTCTATCAAAGTTCAAACCAAAACAGACCTGAAGCCATTGTGCTCTGCGACATTTTTAAATAAAAGGAACAACTTGTATCTACAAAGTGTGTCCTAGTGCAAGTGACACTATTGTGATGTGGAAAACAGGAAAAGTCTTTTTCATAATTATTCTTTGTGGCGGCATCTGGCATTGATTATCTATCCATAAATGCTCTCTAAACTTCGTAGCTCAGTGGGCTGTTTCAGAATCAACCATGTGGCTGTGGGCTGGGGTGAGTTATATGCCAGGCACGCTAAGGGTGGTAGATTTCCTTGAAGGATTTCACTAAACCAAATCTGTTTTTACAGTAATCTGGTAGTTCCTCGCTCACAGTTGCTACAAAATATTCCAGATTCTATTTAATTATTTCAACTAAAATAGCTCTGCAGCCCTGGTGGAATTCAAATTCATGCCTCCAGGAAAATAATTCAGACCTCTGGGTGCTTGCGTAGTAACATAACCCATTGGGTACATCAGGGTCCCAGTAAAAATGGTCAAATAAGTTTTTAATCATGTGAGAGGTAAATATGCAGCACCTCAAACAACTCCCTTGCTCTTTGGAAGAAGTGCTAAAAGATATCTTTATTTCTAATTGAGAGCACAACCAAGTCCCACATTTAATGTTTTACCTGGAAGGCTGCATATCTGCTAATGGAGCACTACCTCAGTACTGCAGTAAACTATCAGACTAAACTGTAAACTCAAGTGGGATTGAGATGAGTATTCTCAACTGAGGCACAGCTAACACTAACCAAACTCATCGTTCTACGTCATAGCTCCTTTGGATCAGTGTTCACTTTTTTTTCCAACTGTTTCTCTCCGAAGCAGATTGTGACATTTTCCTGCACTTTAAAAGTTCTGCCTAACTATTTCGTAAGCACCAGAAAAACTCAGAAATGACGCTGAGTAAGTATCTTTTTTTTAAAATTTATTGGAGTTCATGAAGGATTCACTTACTGTAAACTATGTAGTCTTCCTTTTCACCTATTTCTAAACTTGGCCACAAGTACAGTGTTTAAAGCTAAATGTCCCTACGTATCCAAGAAGTCAAGATAATTACAGAGCAGCAACAAGTTCCTGTTCTTATTTTCTTCATTCTTAAGTCAGGTTTACAGCCAAGGCTTATATTTGAATTAATAAATGAAGTGTGATATTGCCCAAAGCAAAATACATGTTCACAAATTGTTCAGTTTTGTTCTTAAATTCTACTTTTTATCTAATTTTTTTTCTCTAACTCTACTTAAATTTGAAAACTGCCACAAGCAAGTAGATATGTATGATGAAAGCTTTGTAGATTGCGGCCTCTCAACAGATCTGGCATAATTTAAAATTATTTTTCCTTAGTGTCCCATCATAGTAAATTTGGATCACATACTTTGTACTTTATCTATTCAACATTGTACAATGGGGTCAGATGAGCTTTTGTTGTTTTAATCACTTCTAATCTAGTTGTATTTGAAGAAGAAATCTAAACATGCTGTGGCTTGGGGGGTAGCGCTCTCAACCTGAGTTGGGAGATTGTAGGTTCAAGACCAACTCCAGAGAGTTGGGCATGAAAATCTAGACCAGTACTGCAATTGAAGTGCTGTGGGGATACAAAAGGATTGAAGGTACAGTCTTTGCCATCTTTCAGATGAAATGTTAAGCCAGGACCTAGTCTTCCTTCTCTAGTTGGTATAAAAAGTTATGATGAAGAGCTAGGGAGTTATTCTAGGTTAACTGGTTATTATTTATCCTTCAACCAACATTATTAAAACAAGTTATCTCATTGTGTTTGGGGGACCTGTTGTGCCCAAAATTGTTATCACATTTTGTTTTACAGTAAACATTTACATTTACACTTGAAATATAAATACTGGAAAATAGTCTGGCAATGTTTATGGAGGGAGAAAAGGAGTTAATGCTTCAGGTTGAAGACCCTTCCTCAGAAATGGGGAAGAGAAAAAGAGTTGGTTTTAATTTGACTTTGACGAAGGGTCTTCAACTTGAAACATTAGCTCTGTTTCCTCTTCCACAGATGCTGTCTGAGCTGCTGGGTGTTTCTAGCATTTACTGTATTGTTTGTCAGACTTCCAGCAAGTGTAGTTTTTGATTTATATTTACACCTGATTAGCTGTAAAACTCTTTTGAGGCTTCCTATATCGATACAGGTCTTAAATATTTTAAAATGGGTTGGAATTAGTAATTTGTCTGAATATCCAAATTTTGGCCTACGTTTTATATTTTCTTATATTCACTGTGATTTCAGTGATGTTATACATGTGATCATGAGGGGTATCAAAAAAGGACATTTGGGCCCAATCCAAAGGGAATAATCGGCTGAGTGTATTTGAAGAGTGTGCATAGTTGGTAGTCGATCCTAATGACATCTCAAGTTCATCTCTTGTAACTGGGCATTCCAAGTCATCTCACTGAATAATCTTGTTTTCTCAACATGTTACCAGATTGTGTTGTAAAGTTAATAAAGAAAACATTGTTTATTACTGGCAAATAATTGAAGAAAAAAATTAAATCCATGTAGAGGGATGGTGAAGGAGGTCTCTGAAGGGATAGTTTTCCCTTTTTATAAGGGACCACTGAAACACCTATCCTTTTATCTAACTTGAATTAAGTATCTTTGCACAGAGAGGTGGTGTGGAAAGTAAGATGAATTGACAACAAATGCTGGAAGGTTTGAATCCACTCAAAGGTTTGTGCAGTATTTTTCTCCTTTTCTCTGCATATTTAGTACACACACAGCATTTTACAACTGTAAGAACTACCCAATTTTGCAGCTAATTGTATTCGTAGACACCAGGTTAGTCACCCGCTGTAAATCTCTTGAAAGCTCCATGCACCAGTTGTAGGGTTCAGGTCCAAGCATGTTGTCTGCTTCATTTACATTGCTGCATTATCAGATACTGCAATGGAATTCCTGTTGATCTCTACAGGCCCAAATGAATTCTTGGTGCTATGGTCAGTTCTGGATATACCTGGCTAACTCTAAGTGTTCAAGATCGTTTGAAAACTTTATGGAAGAATGAAATGGTTCATTTTCCTTGCCCATAGAATTGAATATGCAGGTGTCGATATTCACTCCTAATTGGTTTATTATTATCACATGTACTGAGATGAGGTGAAAAGTTTTCATTTGCATGACATCCAGACAGATCATTCTGTACATATGTAAATCACGGTAGTATGAAAGGATATAGTGTTAGAGTGCAGTGCAAGTAGACAAATAAGGTGCAAGGGCCATGATGAGGTAGACAGAGAGAGCAAGAGTTCACCTTTATTGTACAGGAGGTCTGTTCAAGACTCTTAAAACAGCAGGATAGAAGCTGTCCCTGAGCCCGGTGGTATGTGTTCTCAAGCTCTTGTATCTTCGGCCTAAATGAAAGGGGCAGAAGAGAGGATGACCAGGGTGGGAGGGGTCCTTGATTAATTTGGCTGCTTTCTCAAGGCAGCGGGAAGTGTAGACAGTTGATGGAGGGGGAGGCTGGTTTCTGTGATGGACTGGGCTGTGTTCACAACTCTCCAATTTCTTGCAGTCTTGCAGCTGTGATGCATGAAGATAGGATGCCTTCTATTGTGCATCTGTTTTTTTAAAAAAAAACTTGTAAAAAAAAGTAATTGAGGGTCAACAGGGACATGTCAAATTTCTCTAGCCTTCTGAGGAAGTAGAGGTGCTGGTGTGCTTTCATGGCTATAGCATCTACGTGATTGGACCAGGACATATTATTGATGATAGTCACATCTAGAAACTTGAAACTCTCAACCATCTTCACCTTGCCATCAATGATGCACATGGGGGGGGGGGGGGGGGGGGGTACTCCACACCACTTCCTGAAGTCAATGACCAGCTCTTTTGTTTTTACTGACATTGAGGGAGAGGTTGTTATCTTGACACCATGATGTTAGGTTCTCTATGTCCTTTCTATCATCTGTGTCATCGATGTTTGAGATCCAGTCCACAACGGTGGTGTCATCTGCAAACTGGTGAATGGAGTTAATACCGAATCTGGCCCCACAGTGAGTGTATAGGGAGTAAAGTAGGGGACTGAGGACACAGCTTTGTGGCGTACTGGTGTTGAGGATCAGAATCAGGTTATTATCACTGACATGTTGTGAAATTTGTTTTGCAGCAGCAGTACAGTGCAAGACATAAAGACATAAAAATTACTAAGTTACAAAAATAAATAGTGCAAAGGAGAAATAACGAGTTAGTGTTAATGGAACGTTCAAAAATCTGGTGGCGGAGGGGAAGAAAGTGTTCCTGAATCGTTGAGTGTGGGTCTTCAGGCTCCTATACCACCTCCCTGATGGCAGTAAAGTGAAGAGGGCATGTTTGGGTGGTGAGGATAATCATGACTGAGGTATTGCTGCCTGTCCTTGCTGATTACGGGCTATTGGTCAGGAAGTCAAGGATCTAGTTGCAGAGGGGGTGCAGAATCCTAGGTCTGGGAGATGAGCTTGTTCTTGAGTTTTTTTTTGGAGGGGGTAAAAATTCAAGCTCTTGAAAGTAAAAAAAATACCAAAAATAATGTAAGTTTTAAAAAAAAAAATGGGATTAATGTAGGATTAGTGTAAGTGGCTGGTTCCTGGTCAGTGTGGACTTGGTGGGCCAGAGGGTCTTTTTCTGTGCTGTGTCTTTTATTCTGGGGGAGAACCCAATGTCATGTCTTGTCGTAGTTGTCATCATTATTTGGAGCAAACAATGAACCCTTATCAGTTTAACGGTGTCAACCCAAGGAATGTTACTTTAGCTTGAGGCTGCAATCTTCAGCAGGGTTTTGCCAAAGAGCCACATCCATGTTGCAGCAACGTGTACTGGGGCGCAAGTTTATCTTTAAAACAAATCCAGGTTCCAATGGAGAGCAATGCGGGATCCATTCTCTGCAGCATGAAAGGAGGTGAGGTAATCAATTTTATTGGTGACCTTTTACTTGGTTAATCTTTGTATTCTGCAAATCAACACATTTTGGAGTTGAGTGGAGTATGACTAAACCCAGGGGCAAGGCTTGCAAGGGCACATCTGAAAAAGATAGCTGCAAGCAAATTTTGTATTGGCAATGTTATTCAATCCCTTCTTGCATTCCTTTACAATGCTTGAGGATTGTAAATTAAGTGAACTAGTTCTTTAATTATAATTTGAAGGAAAAGAGTGGTTGGTAAATTGTATTTAAATTGGACAGATTTACCAATAGGAATAAGGGTTCTTATTTTGAGTCTGTGTTTGTATCAAAGCAGTGCAGAGCTTCCTACTGAATTCTCAAAACAAAGGATTCTCAGAGCTGAAGGCACTGATCAGGTGAACATTCACTCTTGTGCCCAATGTTGGTGCACTTGGTTCTGCACAGCTCAAATGTACAGCAATTTTATTTTTCATCGTGTTGACTTTGCATGGTACAATGATTTCATCCCATTGAAATGCTTGGTGTAGCAATTTCTTGTCAACATTGTTAACTTAAGATCCTCATCTTTGCCCTTGTAATCTATGGAACTGACTCTTCTAATTTTATTTTGCCTGACAGGTTTTGCATCCAACATTGCCATAAACTGATCCAAAACTCTGCTTTGAGTTATCCTGCATCAGGCACTGCTCATGTGATTTCCTGCCCTTGATTAAGTTATGGTGTTGCTCTCCCTATTTGCCACTGTCTGTCCCTTAAAACTACTCCTCCAACCTAAACTTCCCACTCCCAAGACTTTGGCCTTTTGTATTTTTCCTATTCCTTTCTCCCAACCATTGCTGGCTTCGTCTTCAGCTGCTGAGGTGGATGCTCCAACAACGTGGCCACTGTTATACAGACAAATCCAGCTGCCATGGTCATTGAAGTAAGATGCATGGCTTATTGAGTTTTGCTGTTGAGGGGAGAATGTTCCCAGAATTCCAAGAAAATTCCTACTTGCCTTTTGAATGGGAGGGGCAGGGAATTGCTTTGGAAATGTTTCTTTCCCTACCCACCTCCCTTCCCATCAAAGTTCTTCTTCAGGCCATATAAAGTGAAAGTTGGGCTTGGTCTTCTGCTTTCATTTCTGGATCCGTAATGAACTGTCTCTTCACTAATGAAAATTCATGACCAGAGAATCCCTCATGACTTTCATTTTTAAATAACTATTTCCAATTCCTTCATTGCCATAGAATCAATGCATAAAGTAAATGTGGCAGATTCACCTAGTAGTGAATATCCATTTTTGGAATCTGTGCACTGCTGGCAAAGCCAGCATTCATTGCCAATTCCTACTTGCCCTTGAAGGTGGCACTGAGCTGCCTTTTGGAACGGTTACAGTCCTTGTGGTGAATATACTCCTGCAGTGCTGTTGGGCAGGAGTTTCTGGGATTTAGGACTGGTGAAATATTTCCAAGTGTGCAACTTCAAGGGATCCCTGTGGGTGGTGGTGTCCTCATGCATTCACTGCCCTAGTCATCCTTGGGGTAGAGATAATGGGTTTGGGAGGTGGTGCCTGGCTGAGTAATTGCGGTGAATTTTGAGTATGGTACACAATGCCCTGATGGAGGGAATGAATGTATAGGATGAATTGAGGTACCAGTCAAGCAGGCTGCTCTGTCCTGGATGGTGTCGAGCTTCTTGAGAATTATTTGTTGGCCATCTAAATCTTTTAGTTTCCTTCCACATTCCTTTGCCCCCCTTTTTAAAAATATTTCCACAAGTTACACCATTTTTTTTTATTGCCTGCACATTACACAGGAGCTTTATTAAACATAATATGTTGATATTGACAGCAGCCACCATCCCACATCCTACTCCTTCACTCCAAATAAATTCCTGTTGTTAATCCCCAGCTTTTGTGTTTTTGCTAGATATAACCTCTGCCATGTGTCATATTTTTAAGGTTTAGCCTGCAATTAGTATTGCAATCCTGTCTTTAGTGTGTGTGTGTGTGTGTTCAAGTTCAGTTGTCAGTGAAGTCCAAAATTTCTCCTTTTTTCCTCTTCCTCTGTGAATGATCTACTGGCAGTTAACCTGCAGGGCTTCAGTTATCACTTCTGACTGTGAACAGTGAGCACAGCTGATGTAAACAAATCTAACTAGAACTTCATGTTGCTTCTTCCTCTTGCTCTGCTTTTACTCGCTGATTGTCAAGCTTCAGCCTGAATGGTTGGTTCTGTACAAGATGTTGAGTGTTAAATCTCAAAGGCTATGTGTTACTCTTGACTGCTTTTACACCATTCATTGGAAAGCCTTGTGTGGCACACTTGCTCCCACATACATCCCACTTTTAAGTTTTCTTCTGCATTGGCCTGCTCACCTTGGTGCTGCTCAGGGGCTTCATTGCTTTATAGTCTTGTCTATGGTACAGCAGCAAACTCCATCTCAGTCCATGAAGCTTGAGCTCCCCTATTAAGAAGTGATATTTCATTACACTGGACAAAAAAAATCAACATATCAAGTCTTGAATCAAATTAATGTTGTTTACCATGAGCAATGCATCATAAAACTTCAAAGTAATTGTGGAGATCTGTGTCAGCATGTTTGTTTCCACTGTGGTTAATGTTAGGATGGTCTTTTGTGATCCATTGCTATTGCCAATTTGCTGAATTTTCTTCCTGTTTGATTCAATATGGTTGTTTCTCTGCAAGCTGCTCTTTCTGTTTGGAATGACTATTTCCAGTTCCTTCATTGCTGCAGAATCAATCCCTGAAGTAAATGTGGCTTGTTCACCAAATATTCATTTTCAGGATCTCTGCACAGCCAGCATTCATTTTTATTCCATTCTTTTCTGCTTTCTTGCATCTTTCCCCCTCCACCTGTGAATACCTGAGTAAAATATGGGGGCCAGTCTTAAGGGAGGGATTTTGGCAACAGGTCATGCTGATGGATTAACATCCCACTGCCATGAGCTAGTGTCGGTTATAAATCTTTCATCCACTCAACCATCTCATTGACAACTTGCTCCTCCCACTCCACGAAGCTTTTACCTTAGATATTCTTTATTGCATCTCAGCACTTCCACCTGACTTGTCCCAACATGCTTGGCCTGGAGTGAAGTTTGCAGTTAAAGGCTTGACAGTGCCACTTCTTCCAGCCGATACAAAGAAGGACTCTGCTCTCTCACAGCAGGCTACTCCAGCTGCCTGTTCAGAATGAAGGCCAAAATAGGAACTGAGGGGGTGGGTTCTGGTGTGTTTTAACTGCTCTCTGCTGGGTGTCGTTCCTGCTTTTGGCTGTGTGCTGTAAAACTTGTGATAGATATTTGCAAGTTTAATGTTTAAAAGGCATTTGTACAGGTACTTGGGTAGGGGGATATTGGCCTTCTGTGGGCAAATGGGAAAAGCATACATGAGCATCATGGTAGGTATGGACAAGAGGCCAAAGGGGCTCATATCTGTGCTGTAGTTTCTTTTGATTCACTTGTTACGAGGAAGGAGAGCCTGACCACTTTTCACAAGCCTGACAGGACCCCACTGTGTGTTGGGCTTGGGTTGTACTGGGCCTTGCTCAGCACATTATCCAGATCCAGATGATTTGCTTAGTATCATCACGTCCCCTCCGTATTTAATCAGCATCAAAGGATGAGCAATATAGTTCTTTTTCAATTTTTTTCTGCAGACCTCTTGGGAGTGGGAGGAGGAAGAGGAGTTTAGAAGTGTTCAGGCTCAGATGGAGCTTGGATTGTCCACAATAGAGTCTGGTTTTAATTTTATACCCAAGTAGAGCTTGGCCGAGTATTGCCATTCCTTCATCACCCCAGGGCCTCAAAACTGGAACTCCCTACCTGACGCCACTGTGGCTGTACTTTCACCACATGAACTAAACTCACTCAAGGAGGCAGTTCACATTCACCTTCTGGAGGGAACTGAGATGTGCCATAGACCTGGCCTTTGCTGTGACCACTCGTTCTGTGTACGAGTTGCTTAAAAAGTATGACGCTCGAGTATCAGCCTAGAATATGTGCACATATCCCTGGAGTCTTGATTTCAGAAGCTGTTGACTTTGAGGAGGCATGTTACCTACAGCCAAGGCTGATGTGGGAAAAGACAGTTCTTTGCCAGCTTGTTGTCATGTTGACTGTTTTCTTTATGTAAAGCTTTTCTTTAGTAAAACTTGTCTGCTTGTAATCCATGTGACTTAATTGGTTTGTTGCCATTCATGAGGTCTGCGATAATGTTGATTTCAAATTTCCCTTTTCCTTTGAAACAAATTCTGCTGTGACAAAATGTCCCAGTTAGATTTCTGAATCACTTCCTGCCCAAGTGTGCTCCCCTTTCACCTAGTGCTGAGGATAGTGAGCTAGTGCTGAGGGTGTAGCAAGCATGCTGCTTATAAAAAGAGCAGCTCTGTCTCCACATGCTGCATTCCAGACCCTTGCAGCTGGCTGAAAACATTGGCTGGAAATCTGAGGAGTTGCTTAGTGTACGATACATCCATCCTGCTGGTAAGGGTAATGGTTTAACTTTTGATTTATTTTTCTTAAGGAGGCATTTACTCTAACATTTTAACTGTGAATTACTCCAGGACAAAGTAGGGTGCTGTTGAATAAACTTGAGCTACTTTTCTTCCTTTTGAAAAGAAGTGATTTTATTTTTTGGTCAAAGTAATGCAGTTGAACTTTATGCTAGATTTATGATCTTAAGTTTACATAAGCTGGTAAATGGAAATCAAAAAAAACAATAGATTTTGATGTTCTAAAATGCTTCAGTTCAGCAAGTCAGGCAATGTCTGTGGAAAGAGAAACGGTTAATGTTTCAGGTGGAAGATGTTTAACCAGAGGGTAGGTAAATGTTGATTGGAAATCACTACCAATCTAAAAATGTCATTGTCCGCGATCTTTCAGCGTTCTTCCTTTCACTGTGTCCGTGTGGATTCTGTTGGACATGAGCTCCTCAAAATGTGTTCCTTTAATCATATTCAGCTGTGGTGAAATATGAGAAGTTCCACAAGGGAGATGGCAAGAGTTGAGTTGGGCATGGAAGATTGGATGTCAGCAGCTTGTTTCCTGGCTTGGTCTTGATGCTGTGTGTCTGATGAACATAGCATCTTCCAACAGAGTTCTGGATACACTGGTCAGGGAAGGCACTGACAGTAAGTTATTACAAAATGGATGTGCTGAACTTGTCCTATATGCTCATCTGCCAGTTTGTCAATGACACAAGGGCAGTTTTGTAAGATGTGTGGATGGCAGCATTAAGTTGCACATTACTGTTAATTGAGAGAGTAAGCAGAATGTCAAATGGATTTCAACGTAAGCAAATACACCGACCCACTTAAAACCTAAAAAGGACAGAACAGAGTGTGTGCTTAAAAGCTTACATGAGGTCTAAACCGATTTGATGATCTTTGTGTATCATAAAAATGTTGTCCTTCGTACTTGGGACTGCAGTGCAAGAGGATAAAGCTGCAGCCCAGCTTCTACCAAGACCTGGTTAGTGGACCTGAAGCACCATTAGTAGTTCTGGGCACTATTGTCCTGGGAGGAAGAATGCTGTAAATTTATCAGTGATATCTGGGCAGCCAGTGTTAAAGTTCATGGAGCGATTAAACACATTGCATGGAACTTAGAAGGTGGTAGTGTGAATAAGACAGTTTTCAAGATGTTAAGGGGAGCTGATAGGGCAGAGAAGAAATATCTTTGCTAGTTAGAGACTCTGAGACATTATACAAAAGTTAAAACCAGGTCTTGGTGAAGAAACTATCCTGAGTATGTTCTAACCCCTGAGAATAAAGGCCAGTGCTCCTTTGTAAAATTTAACCATTTACTGGATCTAAATGTCTCTGCCTGAACTGAGTGGCTTCTTAGACCCATTCAGAAGGTCCATTTGGACTTGCGTACTATTCATTACGGTAACAGCAGCAGACTTGCTTGCCTGAAGGACTTTAATGAACCAGATGGGTTTTCACTGATAACCCATGTTTATTTAATTAAGTTTAAACTCCTTGCTTGCAATGATGGCAATTGTGTCTCTAGATTGTGTAAACTTCTGGATACTTGTCCTGTAATTTAACCACCTGTAATGGAGAAATCCAAGAGATTGGGAGACCTCTTTGTAGCTATCCACTCATTCAGTGAATCATGTGGACAGGTG
The DNA here is from genome assembly GCF_009764475.1 of Pristis pectinata. NCBI lineage: Eukaryota > Metazoa > Chordata > Chondrichthyes > Rhinopristiformes > Pristidae > Pristis > Pristis pectinata. Next base: position 85,867,431 of record NC_067412.1, read on the forward strand.
ATCCTGCATGAACTCCCATCTGTGACTTTGGCCTGCTGCCTTTGTTTACACATGTCAGTTTGCAATCTCCTGCTCCCATCCACCCAATGTTCACTCCTACGCTATGTACAGTCACGGCAAGCTGATTCCCTTGACCTCATCACTTATTTCCTTGTGTAGCTATCCAAATTGCAAGGACAAACGTGTCATGGTTAATGTTTATCTGATTGGCCTGATTCTCCCTGGCAATCAAAACTCTTTCTGCTGGTGCAATGGGATTGAATTGTCTTTTTTGTTTAAAGTGAGGCATTAATATTGTTTGAGGAGAGAGAGTACGTAATTAAATCCTTCTGTAGTTCATCTGGCATTCTTGCTTGAAACTCCAGACTGGATCCTGCCCCAGAGTAACCAAAGCCATCACACAGTTCAGAAGAACATACGTTTGATGGATTGAAAGTTGGATATTTGTTGGCCAGTGGAGCTTGAATTTTCTTTGAATAAACTGTGGGAATTTGATAATGTCACAAACAAATGGAGGGAAATACTTGGGGGGGAAAGTATTCTGATCTTTTGGCCAAAGCTAAGCTGATGGTGGGAATTTTAGCTGAGAGATATTAGTATGTGATTTGCTGTATGCAGTGCATGGAATTTAGTTATCTGACAGGAGGGAGAATAGTGCATGCAGAAGGTTGCATACTTGTGCTCAATATGCAGGGCCAGGCAATGAGTTTGCAGTTCTGAGAAATATCTTTTGTGTTTCAACCTTCATAAAACATTTGAGAATGCACTCTCCCTTCCACAAGTGGGTATCTGCTTGGCCCGTGAAGGCAGGTGATATTCCGTCCACACAAGCGACTGGGGAATGATGTCTTCAACACGGGAGTTCAGCCACCTCTCCTTAACGTTTACCAGCATTAACATTGTCTAGGCCTCCAACATCAGCGTCCTGGGTTAGGTTGTGGTGGGCGGGGAGTGTGGTGAAGAGCAGACAGCATCTGTTAGTCAAGTAGTGGGTTGTTCACCAATGAACAAAACCATTTGGAGCAGCCACATATCATCAGTCACTTAAACAGGCCAGATTCTGGGTATTCTTTACCAAAAGTGACTCATTGTCTGCCTTCCCAAAACATTTGCACTATCTGCAAGGCCTGAGTCAAGAGTGCAGTGGTACAGTTGCCACATGCTTGTATGAGTGCAGCTTGAGCAACTAACATCTGGAGGTGCAAGCTGCAATTTTTAAATTTGTGTATGTCGCAAGGCTTGGTGGTATTGTGAATGCTAAAGAGCATAATGAAGGTAGCACAGTGGTGAAGCACTGTCGGACTATCTTTCTCACATAGGCTGCAGTATCTCAAGACAGTGGTTCATTGGCACCTCCTCAACAACAACTGAAGAAGGGATTCTGATTTATTCTGGCTAACGTTCCTCCTTCATACAACGGCAGATGAAGCACTCATTTTTGTTTGCTTTTTGAGTTTTGTTGATATCAGTGACGTGGATTTATAAACTCGTTGCATGTTTGTTGATAAGGAAGGTAGGAGGAAGCAGCCGTGAAGGAACAGAATGAGATCAACAAAATGAGCGAGTCAAACAAGAATGGAAATGGACAATGTGCGGGCTTGAAAAATAAAGTTGAAGTTGAGGAGTAACTGGGGAATCTTGGTAGATTTGATATTCAGTAATGTAATCAAGATATGAATAAAACATTGATTCCAAAGCAAAATACTACAGATGCTGGATATCTGAAATGATAAAAAGTACTGGAAATGCCCAGTGAGGTCAGGCAACAACTGTGGAGATAGAAACAATTGGCGTCTAAGGTCAATGACCTTTTTATTAGAAGTGAATTGTAATATAGACTATATTTTCTCATCATATTCATGTGCCTGCTAACGGGACATTGTGAATGCCTTTGTGTAAATGGGTAGCTTGAGCATCAGGTGAATGAAGATGCGGCTCCAGCCAATTTCATTGAGGCAAGTGAAGTCATTTTCAATTCTAAATGGAAGTTGGCTTTACTGATTTTGTTCTTCAAAAATAGTGCTACTTTTGAGAAAACCAAACCAAATGTGATCCTATCAACTTAACTGGAAGTAAGTAGGAGGACTGCGTATTATTTGAGAGCTTCCCCTCTCTCCAGTGTTCATAGAGTTCTGTACAACCTTATTGGAAGTAACTTCCATGATGAACTTGTTTTAAATTTCTTCTCAGTATTTATGCTGTCACTAACCTGTGTCTTTATATCCATAAATATATCCCAATAGCTAATTTGGAAGCGATGATGGAACTTGCCATCTTTCAGATATGAACAAGCGAATGTGTCATGCATCTAATGCGATCTTTGTGATTAAATGGCAACCAGAATCAGATTTGTTATCACTGACATATGACGTGAAATTTGTTGTTTTGTGGCAGCAGTATAGTGCAAGACAAAATTATCATAAATTACAAATATAAATAGTCCAAAAAAAGGAACAACAAAGTAGTGTTCATGGACTCTTCATAAATCTGATGGTGGAGGGGAAGATGCTATTTGAATTGTTGAGTGTGGCTGTTCAGGAGTTCAGGCTCCTGTACTACTTCCCCAATGGTAGTAATGAGAAGGCATGTCCTGGATGGTGAGGGTCCTTACTGATGGATGCTGCTGCCTTGGGGCACTGCCTCTTGAAGATGTCCTCTGTGGTGGGGAGGGTTGTGCCTGTGATGGGGCTAGCTGAGACTACAACCCTCCACAGCCTCTTGTGATCCTGTGCATTAAAGGCTCCATACCAGGTGGTGATGCAACCAGTCAGGATGCTCTCCACCGTACATCTGTAGAAATTTGCCAGAGTCTTTGGTGACATACCAAATCTTCTCAAACTTCTAACAAAGTAGAGCCGCTGGCGTGCCTTCTTTGTGATTGCATCAATGTGTTGGGCCCAGGATAGGTTCTCCAAGATGTTGACGCTCAGGAACTTGAAGTTGCTCACCCTTTCCACTGCTGACCCCTCTGAGGACTGGTGTTCTCCCGACTTCCCCTTCCTAAAGTCCACAATCAGTTTCTTGGACTTGCTGACATTCAGTGCGAGGTTGTTGTTGCGACACCGCTCAATCAGCCGATCTACCTCACTCCTATACACCACCTCGTCGCCATCTGAGATTCTACCCACAACGGTGGTGTCATTGGTGAATTTATAGATGGCATTTGAGCTGTGCTTAGCCAGTCATGAGAGGAGTGAGCTAAGTACACATCATTGGGAGGTGCCTGTGTTGTTGCTGATCTGTACTGACTGTGGTCTCCCGAATGTCAGGCCTGTGGCATGCTAGCCTCCTGATGTACAGGTGAGCACAGATTTAAGTTTTCAGGAGACCCTGCCTGCTATAGCAACTATATTTTGGTGTAAACATGTTGATTTAACTTTTACACCAACACCACAACAGGAGTTTGTAGTTGGGGGAGAAATAGGATGAAGGATTGTGACCGCAGATCTGTTTTCTGATGCTCAGTGGCATGCTCCTTAACCCAATGCTGTGGTTCTACTTTAGTACAACTGGCTCGACTCCAGTAACCTTCTGCAATAAATAAAGTTGAAATATTAGGCTGAGAAGGAGCCCTTGAAGTGCAGCTTTCTTGTTTTAACCCATTAATAACCTCAGTCCATTCATGCCAACAATAAATGTTCTGCCATGTGATGGAAATGTTAATCAATTCCTTTTTCAGTCACAGACACCATAATGAAGTCTTGTTCTTTTGTTTTCTGCACATCTGCTTTTCCAACTCTGTCGTCTAATGTTTTAAGTTAGCAGAAACTACTTAAGCATGAGAGCATGTTGTTCCTAGTTTATTAATTCAGCTACCTCGGCTGTTTCTCATCTTCCCCACCCATTGGCATTCATTTCATCTGAACCCATTTCCAAACAGGTTCCGAAGTATTTGAATTTGTACTGCATTAATAGCTCTTCTAGAATGCAAACATAAACTTTGCAAAAGCAGGAAGTTGGCTTTTGATATAGATAGATAAATCCACTTGTGTTCAAAAGTGCTGCTTGGACCCTGCCAAAATATAGGTGCTTTTTTTTGTTAAAGTTGATGACTTCAGTGGTCGTAACATGTGAGAGAGTTACAACATGTGAGAGAATCGCAGAAGCTTACTGAACCAGGATGACCATTTGGCCCATTGTGATTTATGCTGGGCAGAAACTGTGTTTGGACTGTTCCCATATACTAACTCTCAGCCCATGGTCTTGCAGGCTGTTGCTCTGCAAGTCCTCATCCAGGTGCTTAAGTAATGTTGAGGGGTTCTTCCTTATCTTCACACCCCCTCAGATTCTCTCTCCACCCCCCCCACCCAAAAAACCTTTTGGGCAGCAATTTCAGACCCTCACCATACTACTTGGATGAATGTTTTTACTCGTTCTCTGGCAAATCCTTCCCTCCTGTATGCTGTAATCTACACAAATGTTTAGTCTGGATTGGGCACACACCATAACAGCTATATACAGTATTTGTGCCAGTAATTTCTTGCATGGCACCTGATTCCCTGGGCTGTTGGAAGATGAGGGAATTTGACGAAGGGCAATTGAGAGCATTAAAACCCTCCTTCGCAGTACACCAAAAAAAGTTTAGGAATGGGGTGACGTGAAGGGTCTATATAGACTGGTTATGTTTCCATGCCATAATGGGACCAAGAGGGTGACTACATGATAATGAGATCTGCTTGCTAGGGCACATACTGTAAGTGTTCCTACTGCCTGTTAAAACAACCTTCATTGTGAATGTTTACATATACATAGCTGATAAAGCAGCAGAGAATGAGGATGAGCTATCAGAAAAATAGTGTAAAATTGCCCTCACCAACTCATATGTGTAAAACATACAGATCTTAATCATACTGTGCCTGAACTTGTACAGCTTCTTCAGAGTCGGAGCACTAGATGGCATGACATAACAAAACCCAATGTATACTTCAGCTTCTGTGTCTCTTCTGGTTGATTAGTGCAAACTGAGTGTGTGCTTTCAAGGTGGGTTACTATTTACGCAAGGATCTGATCCTTGATGTTGCTTGTGGTAATGTTAAGGTTATAGGCTGGGTGTGTCCTGTTTCTGTAGCAAGTAAGTGGCTACTCCTGGAAATTGGTAGGCATAAAATTTAAATAAATGTTTAAATATTCTATATTAAGATAGTCATGCATAGAGTGCTGAAAGGGAAGATGACATTTATATAACGCCTTTCAGAATTCACTGTGTTTCAAGGTATCTTTCACAACTAACAAAATGCCTTTTTTTCTGAGGTGCAATTATGGCTGTAATGTTGAGATTTTGCAGCAAATTTGTGCATAGAAGGCACCGCAAAGCTGGAGAAGTATGGTGCTGTGTTACGTTTGTAAGGGATGAGTTAAAATGCAGTGACATCTCCAATGCTCTTTAAATTGTGTCACAGGATACTTGATGTCTTCATAACAGGGGAAATGAGGCTCTGGTTTCTAATGAGGCCAGCCTTTGACAGTGGGGTACTGTGAATGAGCTGGACTGAAAATCGGCTTTGATCAGCTGCCATTAAAAACAGGAAGTGCTGGAAGTACTCGAGGTCAGACAGTTTGCATTTCAGGCTGATGAGCTATTGTCAGAATTGTGTAAATGGTTGAAGTAAAGCCAACTTTCTAATGCCGAGGAGGAGGTTGGAGGGACTGGAGCATGGGGGTGTATGGCAGGAGAGAAAGATTCTTGATGGGACAAGTAAAGAAGCAAGTTTTAAATGGGGGAAGCAGAGTTATTATTTAAAATTTACCAGAAGAGAAATGTGAAGTTTTAGAAATTTGAAATGCAAAAGCCAGAACTGCTCATTTGTAACTGTTGAATCCAGATTTGAGTCTGGACGTTGCATTGTGCCCAGTCAGAGATGAAGACTGTTCATCTGAGCTTGCATTGAGCTTTGTTGGAAAGCCAGTCAGGGGTCAGAGTGGGAGTGTCATGGGGAACAAAACAGATGGGCTTATGATAACTCTGGGTCACCCTTGCAGGCACCTGATTTGCATTTAGTACCCCCAGTTTAGAGGAGGTCACATTGTGTGCGGCAAATGTAGTGCACTGAATTGGAAGGAGTTGCGTCTTCACTGGAAAAGCGTTTGGGAAGTGAGGAGTTAAAGGGGGAGTGGATATTGGTGAAGATGGAATTGTTAACCAACGTGTTATAAAGGGGACTATCCCTTTTGGATTGCAGAAATGGAAGAGAGGAGATGTCTGGTGATGACATCATGCTACAGTCCTTGGAAATTACAGAAGGATAATCAATTGAACAGGGAGGCTGCTAGGGTAGAAGGTGAGAATCAGGGTAACCCTGTACTAATTCTGTGCAGGAAGAGAAGGAATGAGAGCAGAAGTGCATGAAATCCGACTGAGATGGGGGAAGTAGAATAATTGTATAAAATTACCAGAAGAAAAATGTGGAGTTTTAGAAGTTTTGAAATGCAAAAGCCAGTACTGCTCATTATCCTGAGATGGTTGAGGGTGCTGTTGACAATAATGAATAGAATTCATGGTGTTTTATTTGCTCGAGTCTCTGGAATAGGACTTCGACCCACAACCTTTAAACTCTGAAATGAACAATAGCACTGAGTCAGTTTTTAGTTCAGAAGAAAGTGTAATTAACAAAGTGTAGATAATTTGTAGAGTTTCTGGCCCTGTTAATGTGAACTTCTTGTTTGACTTCTGGTTTTTTTTGGCAGGTTTAAACCGATCCAAAAGAACAGGAACTCCAGAAGGACCTGAAGACTTGCCAAAGTAGGATTCCTTGTAAGTACTTGAACATCACGTAGAGATGTGTTTCCAGTGATCTGTTCACCAGCGTAACTCCTTCACAGGGAGACAGTCACCTGATGTAGACTACATGTTTAACTCCTTTGAAAGAATTAAATTGAAATGATGTAATTTTGTTAAATGGTGATAAGATTTTTTAAATGTAGAACAGCTAGAAGAGGAAGTGATTTGCTGTTGCATCAGCTCTGTCATAACCACTAATTTAACTGCCTGTGAGACTTCTGTGTTGCTATACTTGAGCACAAACTTGCACTCTATGCCCCAAGTCCAGAATTTAGACCACGTTTTCTTTTTTTTTTCATGTGCATTGTTAGGCACCTCAAGGATATTTTTGATGCAACTGCTGTGTAAATTAGATGTGGTTAATTGTGCTGTGGTCTGGGTTTTAGCTCAGGTGATTTTTCTCTCTCAAACTATATTAAAGTTTCTTACATGAACATTCTTCAAATTACACTGATTTTTAAGGAACACTGTTTCAATTGTTTCTGACTTGATTATCAGTAGGCATAAAGAGAAGTTACACTTCACTGGTATACTTGGATATTTATTTTGGCCCATTCCTTGTTCCCCTTTCCTTTGGGCTAATAACCTGAAAGATCCCAAAATTCCCAATGCTTGGGTTGTATACTTATCACTAGTTGTGCTACTGTAACAGGGTCATAGTGAAAATGTTACACTTCCTTTCTTAACAAAGGAAAGCTCTGGACATATGACGTTTGTTGTTCTGGATCGTAAATAATTTTCCCCTGCTCTATTTTGCCAAAGTGGTACAGAGAACGTGAAGAGAAAACTGCTAAACTGTTTTTAAAAGGAAAAGCCACAGTCCTGCAAGTCTGATTTGTGTATTTAAAATGACTTTTGTAAGCACTTCTGCAAGTTAACATGGGATAAGAGCTTCATGTTTTGAGCTGCATTCTGTGGCTTATGTGGTTTAATGTTTAGCTGGACTCCATCAGCAAGTTTCTGAACTGATGGATTCACTGTGGAGACATGCACAGGAATTTCAATCTGACTGCTTCTGAATGGGTATGTTAAAGAGACATGCATGCAAAAGCATGTACCCTCAATTTATCTATCAACAATAAGGGCCTTTGCCCCTGCTGACTCTTCCTGCACATGCCTCCCAATTCACTGCATCACACTACTTGAATCTTTTCACTGCTAAATTTGTTGGTGTTTAGGATAGTTAGTATGTTGACCATGGTACTAACTTGTCCAATTTATTTTCTTTCTCCTGCATTCCATTTATTGTGAACTGACCAGTGTCTGCTGTTGGCTTATAAAACGGCGGTGTAGCTTTCGCTTTAGTCTTTTCTCTTTCCTGATCACGTCACACTCCAGCATTGCTTTAGTCATACTGCAGCTGCTTCTGGAAACTGAGCCAAGGTTGCCAAGACCCAAAAGCATAGTCAGTTGAGAGTGAGAGGCATCAAGTGGATTCTAGAAAGCTTCTGGCCTCTGGGATTCCTGATACTTAGAGGAAAAACAAATCCATCATGAAACTTAAACAAGAGGTGCCCTACATTTTCTTGCTTCCTATCTACTTATTGATGTGGCTATACACAACCCTCACCTTTGTCCCATGGTATTTCCTCTCTGATGCAAAGAATAAAAAGGCCATGGCAAAACGAATCAAGGCAAAGGCCACATCCGATAAACCCGGCAGTCCTTACCGCTCCGTCGACCACTTTGACTCCCTTGCCAGAGTGGACTTCCCTGGACTGGATACACTGGACAAACTCTTTGAAGCAGCTGTGAAGAAATTTCAGAGAAATGATTGTTTGGGCACACGGGAGATGTTGAGTGAAGAAAATGAAGTCCAGACCAATGGCAAAGTATTTAAGAAGGTAAGAAACTCTTGGCAGTGCTAACTTGCAAATTGTGTAAGCAATATCCAGAGCAGAAAGGGAGGAGTTTTAAGTTTTTTGGCTGTGATGACATTGTCTCCCTGTACAACCAGACTGAAAAGCCTTGTGCAGAAGAGCTGGAGTTTCAGAGCAACAACTTGCATAACCTGGAGACAGGACTGCAGGTGCTGGAATTTGGAGCAATGCACAAAACGCTGGAGGAACTCGGCAGGTCAAGCAGCATCTATGGAGGGAAATGGACAGTCGATCTAGATTCAACCTGACACGTTACCTGTCCATTTCATTTCATAGATGCTGCCTGAGTTCCTCCAGCATTTTGTGTTGCTCCACTTGCATAACATGTCTAGGTCTGCAGAATGACAGTGAACAATGTTATTGGATCAGATGGGTGAAGGTCACAAATGATGGTCTCTGTTCAAACATGTTGATTTGTTCATGTTGACTTAATCCCTACTTTCCTACAAGGGTGAAAGTAGAGCCAATATCCTTTGCCACCCTCCGTAAGGAAGCAGACAGTGAATGTCCTTATGAATGTCTTTTCACTCCCCTTGAGGAGTTTGAGTGTTTTGATTTTCTACAGCTCTATGCTCACTCCAGCTCCTTCACAGATCAAAATGAAAGTTACCTTTTGGCACCAAGAAACATTAAAATTGTAACATTTGCAGATAGTTGCCAAGTATTTTGTATTCCTCCTTGCATCTTTATCCATATTTCACCTTTCCCTACTCCCACAAACTCTTCGACCATAGAAACTGGGATTTTGCCCACCTTCCCTCAAATGTCATGCAGTCTAATTCAGCAAAATAACTCCAAAGCAGTTGATCCTGCAGATGTTTACTCAGGTCAGGGAGAGGTTGTGTAATGCACAAGATGCCTTTTGTTATTCTACCTTTCATTGTATGAAGACTTCAATAGCTAAAACCCGTAATTTTCAAGAGCTTTGATATTTACTTGATCAAGTTTACTGTATGTTACTGCTAGGGTTACAGATTCTGGGATGAGATTGCTTTTGCTAAATACCCCTGTGATAAGACTTGGAAGGTGTGTCTCTCTCAGTATCTTATGCCTTGTTAATAATAGCTCATATTATGACTTTCTTGCAGCTGATTCTCGGGGAATATAAATGGCTAAACTATGAGGAAGTCAACCAACATGTAGACCTCTTTGGCAGTGGCCTCTCTGCATTGGGACTGAAGGCAAAGGATATGGTTGGAATCTTCTGTGAAACCAGGGCTGAGTGGATGATTGCAGCTCAAGCTTGCTTCAAGTATAATTTTCCACGTAAGTATTTGATGGATTCACTGCAAGGTGAAAGAGGGGCAGCTCGCTGGAATTTACTCTAGTAACTGAACTAATCGGGATAACTTACATGGATGTATAGAGAATTTTATTAATGTCCAAGCAGACTGTGCATTTAAAGAGACCATTTGTGGTAATATCAGGTATAGAAGTACAAGGTGGCAATTGGCTCAAAAGAACTACAGAATATATGCAAGCTGTTCAGTACATTTTAAACCAAAAAAAACAAATCTTAAGCGATTTCTGCATGTGGGGGACCATTACTTGGATGTGGGTGTGTACTTCCAAATTTCCATAGTTCTCTGCCTCACTAGGCTGACGTGGAAGGTCACAGACACAGATTGAAACTGGTTTACAAGAGAAATAAGTAATGAGATAATTACCCCAGGTTCCTTTTGCACATCTGTTCTACGTTCAGGGCTGAGATTGGAGGTGACTTCAAACCTACTTTGAAAGGGGAAAGAGGGTAGAACTTTTACATGAATCTTTAACTCCCTAAAAGGTAAACCATCAATTCACTCTCAAACCCATGGAGGAAGAAGAGATTACAGTGAAGTTTTTGAAAGGCTTTAGTAAGCTTGTTGTGACTTTTAAGGAATTTGCATGTCTTTGGAGCATTCCGGATGTCTTGAAACTATTTCCAGCTAATGAACAGTTTAACACACTATCACTTGTAACATAAAAAAAACTTCAGCCCCAATCCATGCACAGCATTATCCCCCAGCAGCAATATGATGACCGTAAAATAATCTCGTTTTTCCAGTGAATGTCAGTTAAATATTTGTTAAACCATCTTTTATAAAGAAACAAAGCACAGAGGGGAATTGCTGAGTAAATTGGGAAGTTCATGTCCCAGTTTGTCTGTCTTTCCATGACGTTAGATTGCAATGTGCTCCAATTCAGTGTTAACTTCCCACACTTGAACTAGGTAACCTGTTCCAGTTGTTTAAATTTGGGGGGGAAAAGAATGTTAACCAAATATGCACAAAGTCCATTACTATTCTTGCTAAAAGAAGAACAGATTTAATACAGAGACTTTTTCTATAAACAATTTTTCCCTCAATTCATACTGTTAATAATTTCTAACTGGATTAGAAGCCAAAGAATTGCTTTGACAACACCAACGATTGCCAAACAAGTCATTGAGTAAAGCTTGTATTTCCTGACGAGATGGAAAGAAACACATTGTTTATCTTTGTCTCACGTAGCTGAGTAATCGATTGGGGAGAATCAAACCTGGCACATTTGCCAAGTAGGTCACATGCGAATGGGATTTCTGGTAATGACTTGCATCTGTGCTCTGTTTTAAAGAGCACAACTTTTAATAATTCCACACAATGTGGATGTCATATTCCAGTCACAATAAATTAGGGGATTTTGAATATTTTTCAGTTTAAGTTGCAAGAAGTGTGATCTATTAACTGGTCTTCAGTGTCTATTATGAAGACTCTTCAATTCCTTCTGCTGATGGAATATACTTGTTTGCATTGGTCAACCATTGTCAGCATTATTCAAATTCTTAACTTTAAAAGGTCTTCTGCACGGTCATGTGGGTCTTTCTTGTTGTTAAAATTAACTTTCGACGCAAATGCTGTCAGACTGGACTGTACTAGAATTTGGCATGCTCTACCTAGTTTTACTTCATTTAAACTTGTACCCAAGTGACCAGTTGATGCAGGGTTTTGACCTAAAATGTCGACAATTTCTTCACCGCCACCTCCCCCCCCCAAATTTCTCCTGCCCCTCGCTGCTCAACCTGTTGAGTTCCTCCAACAGATTGTTTGTTGCTCCAGATTCCAGCATCTGCTGTCTCTTGACCAGCTGATCTACTTTGATTAGTGTTAACCAAAAATAGAACCTGCCTTCTGCTTTTAAGATAGTGTGATTATGTCTATATTGGAAGAGCCCCTTGGTTTAATATCTTAACTGAAAGCCAGGACCTCCAACATTGTAACCTTGTTCCTGCACTGACAATTTAGTATAGTAGAGTTAGAACCTTGGAATTTTGGAAGCACTTGACTGAAATGGTCTAAAATTAACACAACCAAAAACCTAAGATAAGAGCAGGAAATGCCAGCCATACTTAGCAGATCAGGCAGCACCTGAGGGAGAAACTGTTAACATTTAAGGTCAAACTTGCCTTCTACTCTGAATACAGCATGATTAAATTTTTGTGTATTGGAAAGGGAAGAGGCTCTTGGCCTACTGTCTCATTTTGAAGGGTGGCACTTCTGATGATGCCACATGTTCTCCTGTACTGTAATACCAATCAACCAAAGCCATGTTGAGTTTAACTTTTAAGACTACCATCAGGAGACTTTTTGCCTTTCTCGTATGTGAAATATTAATGTTGAAATTGATTCCTATTCTTGCTGTGAGTTTGCATATATTTCACTTGGTGTTCTTTTGCTTCAACCTAGTTGTGACAATTTATGCCACCCTTGGAGAAGATGCTGTAGCTTACGGACTAAATGAGTCTGAAGTAACTCATCTCATCACAAGTGCGGAGCTCCTTGACACAAAGCTGAAGGTGAGTTTTAAGACTTCTACACAGCCCATTGCCTCTTACACAGATGAGTTGCAAATAACTTGGAATTAGGAATTCATTATGCAATAATGAAGCAATGTTTTGAGTTTATCTATGATCTATCCTTGGGCATATTTTCCACAAGGGGCTTCTTTTGACTATGCCCTTTGTCTTTTATAAATGTTTACAGGTTTAGGGTGGAATTTTCCCATATAGTAAAGAATACGCTGAAGCATGTGCAAAAGAATGTTGTATCAGGAAAGCATCAATTAGAAACCTTGTAAAGTGAATTAAAAACCTGCATTTTGATCCTTCAGTGCGTAATTCTGTTTTGTTTTTCAACAATGCATTTATGTCATAATTTTTGAATTTAGCTAAAAATTAATTAGTTAAAGTAATTCCCATTTTCTGTTGAGTCAACAGTGGCATGAAATTCTGATCAGTATACAATCTAATACCAGTTCTCGTATTTCCTTTAAATATTGGAGGCTGTTCAGACTAGTTCTCTTCATAATTCCATACCTCCACTTAGTTCCCTGTAATTCATTCTCTCATACATGCCAGTTAATAGCCCATCTCCAATTCTCTCACCAGTCACCAGTGACCTACATTGGGAATAATTTAGAGTAGCCAATTAAACTATCAACCAGCGTATCTTTGGGATGTGGGAGGAAACCAGAGTGTCCAGTGGAAACCACAAGGAGAGCATGCAAACACCAAGCAAACTGGGCCAGTGGTTAGAATCAATCCTGGGTCACTTAAACTACAAGACAATTGCACTACCTGCAATGCCACTATAAATATTTCTGGCAAGTCTTTCCATCTTGAAATGAAGATCAGAATAAGGTCAAGAAAGATTTATTAAATAATTGATACAAAATTATTACTAAACAATTGTCACTAAATATTACTAAATTATCAAGTGTTAATATTACTAAATTGTTACAAATACTTAAGATTGTTACTAAAGGATTAATACATAATAGATGTTTTAATACAAAAGGTCAAGAAAGATTGAGCATTTTTTATATATATATGTGTGTGTGTATGTATATATATATATATATATATATATATAGAGAGAGAGAGAGAGAGCTTTTCTGTACTTTGCCTGAATTTCATCATGCACAATGTCATAGGAAAAGGCGTCAAAATGAGCAGAATCAAGAAATGAGACAATATTGTAATCTAAAAGTCATGTGAAAAGTGAATTGGTGCAGATAAGCTTGTGTGCAGGAAGAGGGGAATTAAAATAGGAAGATGGAGGTACATTGAAGTTAGTAAAGAAACATTTTGTAAGAGTTTTTACAACTAGAGCTTGAAGAGGAAGTTAAAACCTTGTAGCTGAAAGATTTGGAGTGAAGGAAGAGGCATTGGTTCTATCCCTGATTGAGGGAAAGAAAGATTGCAGAAAAATGTTTTTCAATATTCCTGGTCTACAAACTGAGCAACAAAGAGTGGAATGTGAATAATGAACTGTGTGGTTCAAGTTAAAACTGAAGGACAATCTGGATAACCATAGATCAAAATACAATGGGTGCTGGAGACCTGAAACAAAAACTGCAAACATGGAGGATAAGTGTAAGAATGGTGCTTAAGAGGAAACGTGCACTGGGAGTACACATAATGGAAGGAGGGTGCAAGTTGTAGAAAACAAGAGGAATCTAGATGCTCAAATAATTCTAAAAGAAGTTTAAGGTTTTATAAATAACGGCATAAAACACAGAAGTAATAGCATTGGATGGAATCTATAATTAGGAGTAGGGACAAAGATGCTGGAACAGAAGGAGAATATACAATTTACCAGAGGGTTTTAATATTATAAACACTTTTGACTGATGGATAGAACTTTGGGAAGGATGATGCAAGGCTATCTGTTTCAATTCCCTAAAGAGGGGAGAGGTTAAGGAGAGTTTGCTTGGACAGAGTGGTATTTGTGTAAATACACTGCAATAGACAAGGCATCTATCATGGGAGGAAAAAGTTGGATCAGTGTTTGAGGTGAAGCAAGCTGCAAGAATGAATGGAGAGAATGGGGCAATGAAATTAGTTTTGGATTGCTCGAGAAAAGGACTGGCACAGACCCAAATGGTCAGATGACTTTTGAGGCTATAAACCTCCATTATCTTGAATGGTATGAAATTGACCTTCATAACTGTAACTTTAAAAACTGTGTAATGTCTGACATATCATCAATCTTTTTATTTGTGTATTTGTCTTTTGACAGAATGTGCTACCAAAAATTCAGAATCTGAAACACATCATTTATGTGGACAAGAAGACCATCAATACTTCAGGATACCCAGAGGTCCTTCAGATTCACAGTATGGCTTCTGTGGAAGAACTGGGAGCCAAGCCAGAGATTTGTACGTGCAAAAGGGCTTTCTTACCACTATTGCTCTAAGGAATGTTTGGAAGTGACTGCTGCTGCTGCTCATCCACTATAGACGCTACTTCAGGAAATAAGCAAAGTCATAGTACAGAAATAAGCACTGAATCAACACTGACCATCAAGCACATGTTTATTTTATTTTTGTCATATTCCCATAAACTCTCCCCTGATTCTCCCACTCACCTACACATTAGGGGGAAATTTACAGCAGCCAATTAATTTACTACACATCTTTGGGATGTGGGAGGAAATCGAGTAATCAGGGAAAAGCCATCCTGTTACTAGAACATGCAGACTCCACAGTGATGGTACCAAAGGTCATAATTGTACCCTATTCAATGGAACACAATAACAGGAGAAAATAGGAGCAGGCCAGCTAGTCCCTCTGGCTTGCCCCACCATTCAATATGATCATGGCACATTCACCTCAGCCTGAACTCCGTGTCAGATCCCTACAGCCTTCAATCCCCCAATCTCTTGAAAATTTATCTACACTTTAGATACATCTAATGAGCTAGCATCCACAACTCTGAAGTAGAGAATTTGAGATTCAACATCCTCAGAAGAAATTTCAACGTATCACTGTTTTAAAACCCCTTGAAACTATGTCCTGTCCTCTGGAGCGATGAGGCAGCAGCTCTACCAGCTGTGCAATCATGCTGCCTCATTGAACTATTCTAAGGATGTCTGCATTAGAGCAAATTAACCTTGTGCTATTTAATCCTTGTCCTGCTGAACAGGAATATTCAGTGTTGATCAAATTTTTAAGGGCTATGTGATATTAAAAGGCCTTTTATTAAGGATGAATAGTTTTATATTCAATCTGCTTTCATAATAAATCCTACATGAATCACATAGTTCAGCATTGTGTACATCCTGTAACATCTTTCACACCGTCTCAGCATATTTGAACTTTCAGATACTTAGCCCCTTCTAGAAGTTGGGAAAGATTTAGCTATTAAACAGAGACCAGTGGTCACTGTTGATTTTCAGACTGGGTGTTACCAGCGCCTATCTCTACTGGGCACTGCTTGTGTGGCCACATAGCTGTAACCTTTTTCCTGCCCTGCCAACCTTTTCTGGGGCAAAGCTCACATTCCTGATCATGATCAAGAACAATTCCAAATCAGTTGTGCCACAGTGTAAGTTCTGTTTAAATGAGAGAATCAGCAAAAGAAATCCATAGGGAATTCTGAAAAAATTGACCTGAGGAGTGTTTGGATTGTGGAACTAACTTCCACCATGGCTATTAATACATCTTAAATTTGGTTAATTGAATAATTTGAGATGAAAAGCTTGCATCTATAGTGGTGACTGAATTCTCCATTTAACAAAAAATTGATGTCGTTGGTGCCTTTTGAGGCTTGTGCTTGACTCCAAACAGCAATATGTTTGATTCTTTGCTGCCCTGAATTGGCATAGCAACCCACTCCATCCAAGGGTAATCGGGGATGGGCAATAAATGTTGTTCTTGCCACAATGCCCACACCATGTGAAGAAATATAATAAAATGGAGTGGTTGAAGTGAATTACATCAATGCATTTAAGGGGAAAGTGAGCAAGTCCCTGAGGAAAAAAAGATTTAGTGATAAGGTTAAATGAAAAAGCATGGAAGGAACACCGCCCTTGACATTGAGCTGAGCGACTAGCTTGTACTGCGAAAGGTTAGGGCCAAAGATGAAGTTTTTCTATCTTGTGCTATGGGAGTCCTTCCACCTTTTTAAACCTTTTGGGAAGAATGACAATGAATGAAGTTTGCAGTTTGCGCAATTAAATGTGGCTTCTGTAGGCTGGAACTGGAAACTCTGAACTCTTCGCAGTGCAGTCTTCTGACTCATTCCAAAGCACTTGATCTCATCACCATTATCCTAGTTCTGACACACCATAAAAACACTAGCTATGCTGTTCCCAGAACTCAAATCCTTTTCCAAAATGTATAAACAAGACATTTGGTTTGGCTCATGGATAGGAAAGATTTAGAGGGATATGAGCCAAATGAAGGCAAATGGGACTTGCTCAGCTATGGATGAGATGGACCAAAAGGCCTAATTTCCATGCTGTATAATTCTGACTCCTTGATTCTACAATGCCGTCCTACACAATAGATTCACATCCCATCTGCTTCTTGCACTATACCAAATCCCCATCCCTATATGTTCTCACTTTAACAGCCACAAAATAACTCGAGTCAGAGTTCTTCCCACCAGTACTCTTACTGCACACACACCTGTAGCACTTTCCTCTAAATCGTGGGCTTCAAACACAAAACATCACATCACAGTAGAGGTCTATAATAACCACTGTTTCTTGGATCCCTTAGACAATCTTCTCACTTTCTTTTCCCAAAAATGTCTCTCGTATTCTGACATGATTACAAAGTCTTTTCATTATTTGTTTAGGTGCAGTGTCCATAATCGCACCTTAAAAGCAATAGACCTCTGACTTATTGTACGCACAACTTAAAAGTGAGAACTGTAGCCATGTGGAAGATGTTCTCTATTGATAAGTTAGCTAACCCTGATTAACAATGTTTCCTGCGCAGTGGACACGACTCCTTCTCGGCCTGTCCCATCTGACTTGGCAGTGGTCATGTATACGAGTGGTTCTACGGGTCGGCCAAAGGGAGTGATGATGGTGCACAGTAACTTAATAGCGGGTATGACAGGCCAATGTCAGAGGATACCTGAGCTGGGGTGAGTAGCAGTAGTATTTCTTTATTTAGTTTTCACAGACCATACTACTAGTTGATCCAAGATCTAATAACCTTACTGGACAAATTATGCTGTTTGTCAAAATTGACCTTGTTAATAATGTGTGCCAGTTATTTTCATGTCAGGAATTTTGTTTGTAAATTACTTGGAACATTCAGGGGTTGTAAGTGTTACCATCTCAATACAAACAAAACACTGAGATGCTGGACTCCTGAAATGAAACAAAGTGCTGGAAAAGCTCAACGGGTCAGGCAGCATCTGTGGAGAGAAACAGTTAATGTTTATAGTCAATAGATTTTTAAAGGAACTATGAAAAGTTGAAGACAAAAGCAGTTTCAAACTAAGCTAAAAATGGAGGACAGGGATCCAGAGAGAACTCAAGGGAAGGTAAGTGATAGGTTCAGAGGCCGGAAAAGTTGAATGACAAGGGAGGTGAGGGAGCTGGGTGAAAAGGGCTAGGCCCAGGAATTCTCGAGTAGAAGGCAAGTCCTTTCCCTTTCCAGCCTATTTGGTTTGGTTCTGGACTTGTATTTTAAATCTGTACCATGAATGTTTTGAGGATGTGCTAGGTATGTACCCAGCCCTTGTATTTTCATTCAGAGTTGTTAGGAAATTTCCAATCTATATTTAAGTTTTAGAAATCTTTTTCAAAAAGGAGAAGCTCTGAAATTTTGGAATCAAAATTCCTGACATTTAATAAGTTTTGAGTCATTATCTGAATTTTGCATAATTTATTACCTAAATCCAGATTTGCATATGGCTAAAACTAACCTCTTGGACTGAATAATTTGAATGTTTCAGCATCAGTCCTCTGCAGCTTCTAGTAAACGTGACAAAATGAATCTCTTTCTAGACCCAAAGATACATACATTGGATATCTGCCATTGGCTCATGTGCTGGAACTCACTGCAGAAATCTCTTGCATTGCTTATGGCTGTCGAATTGGTTACTCATCCCCCCAAACACTGTCTGACCAGGTGAGCAATATTTTGGACATTACTGTATTACAAAGCCTTTTAGAGGAGGTTTTCTGCTAGTCCTTACAATTAGGTTCCCATCAGAGAGCAATTTTATAAAGCTGCTGATGACTTTGTGTATTTCTACTTGACGGAGTAGGCTACTTCCTTTCTGCAGAATGAAATTAAAACTTTTTAAGTGGTCATGCCAAGTGGAAATGGCTTGCTTTTATAGTGGGATGTTACATTCCACATTCCCAATTCACTTGCTCTGCACTCTTTCTGAGCTTGTGTGTCGCTGCACTTAATTTATAGACTACAACAAGTTGTGTATTAGCTGAATGTAATAAAAAGTGGCACCACTTCTGAATGTTCTCTATTGTTTCACAGTCAACCAAAATCAAAAAGGGCAGTAAAGGGGACTGTACTGTCCTGAAGCCAACACTGATGGCAGCAGTCCCGGTGAGTAAAGAGTCTGAATATTGACATGCCTTTGTGTGTTTTAGCCTGGAGTGTAATATTTAGTAAAACATTAACTCGCATTGTATTTATGCAGAAAAGAATCCCCAAAACTCAAAGGGAGAGGGTATGCAGATCCGTGGTGGATTATGTCAGTTCTTTCAAAACATTCGCTTTATAAGTAGGGTCCAAATTACCATTTTGGCAGATAAAATCGTAATCTGATGGAGGCTATTCTTCTAAATATCAGTATTCTCTAATGTGTAATTCCACATTGAAGGTTTGCTAACAAACATGGGAATATTGATCCACTATAATAATTATAGGCTGTGGGTGGTGGGAGAGGGGGAAGCACATTTCTTTGAATATTCCGTCATGGTAAGGTGGCTGTTTTTGTCTTTTCAGGAAATCATGGACCGAATTTATAAGAACCTCATGAGCAAGGTGCAGGAAATGAACTACTTGCAGAGAACCATGTTCAAACTTGGTTATGATTACAAGTTGGAACAGATCAAAAGGGGTTATGATGCACCTCTTTGCAACCTGTAAGAAAACTAGATAATTACATAAATGATTTCTCTGAATCTCGATCTTAATTGCACTGTATTGCCAAAAAAAGCATTTTATTTTAGAAAGCATTTTTAATGTAGATAATTGTCATAGTGAGATGCAAGTAGACCTCACTCATTTCTTGCTGCAGTTCCACTGTTGCTAAGTTTTTTTCATGTGAACACTGGATTCTTGCCAACAGACAAAGGATTTAGCCTCTGGATTTGTGCCAACCTGGGCAGGGACATGGATGTTCCTACCTGGTGCATGAGGAGACAGGAGCGAGAGATTCCATACCTACAGAAACCAAACATTTTGAGGACCCTCTTGGCAGATGAGAGAGGCTTGTAGTTATGCTCATGTGAGGATAGTTCAGCCATGTGCTGCTCCTTTCCTGCCCACGGGCAAGTTTCTGATTCTGCCAACTCTTGTTGGCAAATAAGTGATTTGTTTTCTGTTTTAGATAAATGCTATTCTGGGCAGACTAAAGGCAGTTTGGCAGTTGACCAGAACCTAAAATGCACAATCTCAATGCCCAACCTTAACAGAAACCAAATCATTTTCCTTCAGTAACTGAATGCACTTTACTATGGTTACAACTGCAAACTTGTCACAAATGGTAGATTTTGAATACCTACTTTTAAGGAATCTATCATTTTCTTCACCTTAGTTTGGAGATGTAAACATTTGAACTGTGTTCCACAGCATCTTTCGTCTCTCATGTCCACTTCTTGCAAGAAAACTACTCCTTGCCTCTTCCAGAGATACCCCAGGACTGTTTGTTTCATACCCAGGCCCCTCTGTTGTTAGTGTCAATCCACTTTGGAGCTCTGCAATGGTGTACATTTGAGGGTAAACCAAAATAGTCCAATTTCAGTAATAACTCTGAATGCAACTACATTTATATACTGCTGTTGAACACGATTGCACTTGTGAGGATTGGATTATACAAATATTACTTGGGTCTGTAGTAACTTACATCTTGTATATTTCAATAATGAAAATAAATACTGATTCAAATAGCTGATGTCTGCTGGAGGATGGAATCTCAATACTGCATTTTACAAAGAGGTGGGGAGTTTTGGAAGGGAATTTGGAGGTTTCAGGGTTAAGAAGCCACAACCACCAGTGGCAGAATGATGAAAAAACTGGGCTTGTGCAAGAGGCTAGAACTGGAAATAAGCTGAAGTCTCCAAGGGTAATAGGGCTGGAGGAGGTTTCAGAGCGAGTTAGAGGGACCATGAACATATTTGAAAACCAGGTTCACTTTTTTTAACTGAGCTGTTGCCAGCCAGACAACCGATGTAGGTTGCTGAGCGGAGGTTTTGATAAGGTAAAGTCCAAGAAGTTAGAAACTTGGGTGTCAGGCCAGGTGAACATATTAAAGTGTTGTCAGCCAAATGTGCATATCACCAACTTATCTTTCCAAACGTAGTTTGGGGAACTTCATAAAATATTATAGATGTACTGAAGGAAGAGTTTTCATGCCAATGTCCTTCCCAATACTTTGGGGTATTTGAGATTTCAAATCTTATGAGACCTATTTTAAGGAGTTTTTTTTTGTGTTTTATAATAGGTTATTATTTAAAAAAGTGAAAGCCCTGTTGGGAGGAAATGTTCGAATGATGCTGTCTGGAGGTGCACCCCTTTCTCCACAGACGCAGAGGTTTATGAATGTGTGTTTCTGCTGTCCAGTGGGTCAAGGTTATGGCTTGACAGAAACATGTGGGGCTGGTTCCATCACTGAAGGTGAGTGCTTGAGCTATTGAAGGATAAAGTGCTACTAGGAGTGGGGTAATGGCTTCTGGGAGGGCAAGAGAAGTGATTGAAGGAAATTAACTGGCGAGACTTGATATACCACAAGGTATAAAATGGTGTTGTAGGAAAATGGGTAATTGTAATTATTGATTGGTGATTGTTGTTGAGGAAAATGGGTAATTGTAATTATTGATTGGTGCTTTTTTTTTTAATTTAGTGAACTTGAATGAATTCTTATTTTTTGCTCTATTTTTATTCTTGTGTCTGTGTGTAAAATTATATTCTGTACACAGTCCTAGAGCCACTGAGAACAAGATTTGTTGTTTTGGCTTGTTTCATGTGGCTTAGTCTATGGGCTGACATGGAACAGGATGTTGTGTGTTTTGGAAACTAGTGGGAAGACTTGTGCCTTTAATGCCAGATGTGTGCATGGATGTCCAATTGTACTCTTCTCCAAACATTAGGTTCCATGGAATCATTTAGCACCAGTGCACAAAGACTAATTTCTCCCCACATCTCCATGTCTTGGCTTTCAATATCTAAACATGAAAACACTGGGTACAAATGCCTTGGAGTTCTGATCTATTCACTCAAACTGCCCATCCTGGTTCCACTATATATTTGATTAGAGATTTTAATCTCACTTTTGGTGTTTTGAACATCCATTTTAATCAAGACTTGGAAACAGCAATTATAATGAAATTAACATGGATTTGTGACTTGAATTTCCGCTGAATTTTGCAGGAACTGAGTGTATTTATCTGCTTTCCTTTCTCCATTTTTCCACCTAATGGAATGGCAGGACACAGATGGCCTCTGAACATTAGTCAGAACTTCGGCAGCTTTTCAGTAATTTTTTTAAAATTCTTTTGCACAAGTATAGTTTGAAATCAAAATTGTCATAATTGACAAGATTGCAGTAAGCAATCTGTATGCTGCTGTTGATTACTACTTAGGATTTTCACTCCTTCCGGTGAACTGGACCAACCTGTCTAAAGCTGTACCAAGTGTGTCAATGAAGATATTACTAAAGTTGTTCTTTAGCAATGTGGAATGCAGAATTGACGCTAAATACCATACAATTCAAGTGAACAGACTGATATGATGCATGTCTCAGCATGGAAACATTCAAGTACACAAGGGAACACAATTTATCTGCACCATTGGCTCTGTAAATGTACTTTCTGGCACCTTTATTGATTTCTGAAAGAATTCCAAAATCTAACCATGATATCTTTGCAATTTCAGTATCAGATTACAGCACAGGCAGAGTTGGAGCTCCACTTATCTGCTGTGAAATCAAGCTGAGAGACTGGGAAGAAGGTACATATAAGATCTACATCCACGTCATTTGAAAGGATTGATTGGATTACCTTTCAAAAGAGCTGGCACAGCTTCAAGGGGCTGAATGTGTTTTGACTAGAATAGGCATAAATGCCTAAGCAAAAAGTGAAGGCCCATACTTGTTACAACTCACTAACCAAAGTACTTTTCATGTCAGATGCAGAGCTTGTGAAAGGAACGATATAGAAATATTCTAACAGTGGCAGGCAGTCCAGGAGCTCTGCCACAATATGAATGATGACAGTAGCGCTCCAGTGACCTGGGTTCAATCCTGACCTCCAGTGCTGTGTGGAGTTCTTCTCCTTGTAACTGTGGGTTTCTCGCGGGTGCGCTTGTTTCTTCATGCAACCCAAAGACACGAGTTGGCAGGTTAATTGGCCCATCCCCAGTGTGCAACTGAGTGGTGGAATCCGGGGTGAGCAGTGCTTGATGGGAATATGAGAAGAATTGGTGTGAATGGGTGTTTGATGGTCAGCATGGACTTGACTGGCCAAATGGCCGGTTCGCATTACGTATGGCTCTATTTTGCAGTCAGTCACTTTTTTTAAAAACAAAGTTTATTATTCCTTACCCCCTTCAAGGTCTGTCTGGAGGTCCAAAACAATCGTAGTCCCTGTGATCCTCACCAGGGCTGTGAGGAAACGTAAGGGACTGTCACTAATTGGATAGCTTGTACAAAAACCTGTCATTGGCATAATTGCCTGAATGGTCTCCTCCTGGATGTGAGATTCTGTGACTGTTCAATCCAGTCAGAGTGCAGTGGTATCCAATTCCTCTCTCCACAAGATCTCTTGTTTTTACGGTGGGCGATTAAAACTTAATGAACACCCTCTTTCCCCTATGTCTGTGGACTCTGAGGCCTCTTATTCCCTTCCACCAACAGGCTGAACAGACTAGTGATGAAAGTGAGTCATTTTGGGCTGGGACAGTCAGTATTACGGTTGATTGTGACTTTCCAGGTGACTCACTGGTTTTTACCAAATACAAAATGGACTGTTTTAGTTTTTTAGTTAATTTATAGAAACCCTCAGCATGACAATTAAAGGAAATGTACATGTGTTGGATTTTGTTTTTAAATGAATGATCTTCCTGAAAAGTTCAGAATGAGCTCAGTTGCAGTGTGGTGTGTGCAGAGTTGCTGCCTCACAGCTCCGGTGACCTAGGTTCGATCCTGACCTCCAGTGCTGTCTCTGTGGCTTGTGCACATTCCCCCTGTGATTGTATGGATTTCTTCCAGCTACGCCAGTTTCCTCGCAATTCTCAAAGACTGGTGGCTTTGGCAGATTAATTGACCGCTGTTAGTTGCCTGTAGTGTGTAGGTAAGTGGTAGAGTCTGGGGGGAGTTGATGGGATTCTGGGAGAATAAAACGTGATCAGTGTAGAATTGGTTGCTGCAGTTTCAATGGGCCAAAGAGCTTATTTCCATTCTCTCACTCTTACTAATTGTTTATTGTTCAACTGTAGGGGGATATACCACCCGTGACCAGCCAAATCCAAGAGGAGAAGTTCTGATTGGTGGGCCAAATGTGGCAGTGGGGTACTTCAAAGGGAATTCATCCAATGATGACTTTTTTGAGGACAGCAGTGGTCAGCGTTGGTTTTGCACGGGAGATGTTGGTGAATTCCACCCAGATGGCTGCCTACAGATAATTGGTAAGAACCTAAGAAATAGGAGCAGGAGCAGGGCATTAGGACTCCTTGAGACTGCTTATTATTCAACATGGCTGATCTTCCTCAACACCATTTTCCCACATTCTGCCCTAGATTCATTCAACATCCAGAAATCTATCAATCTCAGTTTTGAATGGAGTCAATGGCTCAGTCCTGAGGTAGAGAATTCCAAAGATTCACTTTGAAATGAGGAGAAAATTTCAGTCCTAACTGACCTATCCATTGTTCTGAGATTGTGATCCCTCATTCATTATCTGCTTTCAAGGGCTCCTGGAAAAGAAAAGCTATTCCCCAAGCACTTGGCTCCTGGAAGGGATTTATCATTTTTCAAGCTCATAACTTTTACTTCCTCATTTACACTGGACACTGGTCCTTCAGTATTTCTGCAAAGTTTTTTTGGGTCTCCTGTGAAGGTAGACATTAAGTATTTGTTTAATTTTTCTGTCAGTTCCTTATTCCCCATTATAAAGTCTCCCATCTCTCTGTGAAGAACCCACATATACCCTCACTAGCCTTTTTCTTTTTTCCATACCTGCAGGAGTTCTTGGTATGTTTTAACTTCTCAATAGCTTTCTCTTTTACATCTATTTGCCCTTTCTTTCCATAGTGATCTTTTGATTTCTAAAATGCTCTCAATCTTTAGCTTCACACTTTTCCTGGCAACTTTAAGCCTTTTTCTTTGATTTAGTAATTTCTCCTGCAATTCATAGTTGGACCATTTTTCCTGTTATGCCTTTGTGTTTTAATGGACTGCATATTTATTGCAAATTGTGTATTATTTCTTAAATGTTAGCCATTGCCTTACCAGTGTTATTGCTTAATGGGGTTTTCCAATCTACTACAGCCAACCTGCCCCTCATGTCTTCATAATTTCCTTTGTTTAGGTTGAAAACACTGCTTTCAGATTGAGCTACATCACTTTCACACTTAATTTGTTTAAATTCTATCATAATATAGTTGTTCCTTCCTCTGGACCCCCTTACAACAGCATTATCATTGCACAGTACTAGATCTAAAATAGCTTGTTCCCTAGCTGATACTAATATAGAAATCTTATCTCGTATATTGCCAGGAATTCATCCTCTCTTAGTACTAATTTGATTTGCCCAGTCTATATTTCTAACTTACAATTCCAACTTTGTTTTCCTTCCTGACATCTCTTGGGTCCCCATGACCCTGCCAAACTTGTTTAAACCCTCTCCAAAAGCATTAACCATCCGACTGCAAGGACATTGGTTCCTGTCCTGTTGAGGTGGAAACCTGTTTGACTTGTACAGATCCTACCTACCTCAGAAATGGTCCCAGAATCTCAGTCTAAAGCCCTCTCTCCTGCCATGTATTCTTGCTAGCAGTAGTATTGGGAAAAGTCCAGAGATGTTTTTAGGTCCTGCTTCTTGAAGCTCTTTGCTAGCTCCCAAAAGAAGTCCTCATCTTCTACCTGTGTGTAGTTCAATGTGAACTACAGCTCCTGTTTCTTCACTCCCTCCCTACATTTATTTAGTGACGTCCTTAACTCTTGCTTTAGGGAGACACCATACCATTCTAGGGTCACATCTATAGACACAACTGCATCTTTGTGTCTCCCTAACTATTGAATCCTCTTATGACTATTTTTATTTCACTTTTCTTCCTGCTGTCCTGTGCAGTCAAGTCACCTATAGTGCCACTATCCTGGGTTTGGCTGTATCCCCCTGATGCACCATTGTCACCAGTGTTCAAATGTGAAAATCTGATGGGATGTGAGATGGACTCTGGAGAACTCCTGGACTACCAGCTTGTTCCTCCTTGGATGCTTGGTGGTCACCCATTTTCTCTCTCTCTACACACTTTTAAGCTGTGGTATGACCATGTCCCTGAAGTGCTATCAACAAGGTCCGCAGACGGGCACCACGGTGACTCCAGCCACTGCCCCATCTCCAAAGCCCTGAGCTTAAGCTGGAGACATTTAAATACACACACACACACACACACACACACACACACACACACACACACACACACACACACACACACACACACACACACACACACACACACACACACACACACACACACACCTGTCCAACTCACTGGAAGCGTCTACTGCTTCCCACAAATACAAGAAGCACATGCCCCTCTCATGCCTCGCCTTTATAGATAACTTGTAGCAACTTGTCAGAAAATATTCATCAGATGCTCACCAACCAGTTCCCTGCCATCTGCCAACATCACTTTTCACACTTTATATCCAATGCCAGTGTCAAGTTCTGCCGGCTCCACTTACCATTTCCCTGACCTCGCTGGTCCCCTTACTCACTGAAGTCCCCACCCTCAGCAGTGATCAAACCATGCTGTTCTTTTGGATGGTTGAGTTTTGCACACTAGTTGACTTAATTGATAGCAGATATTAAGTGAGGTTAGTAAGGGATTATCTGAAGGAGTGAACTGGGATGAAAAACAATGCTGGAGGAACTCAGCAGGCCAGGCAGCATCCGTGGAGAAAAGCAGGCGGTCAAGGTTTTGGGTCAGGACCCCTCAGGACTGAAGATAGGAAAAAGGGAAGCCCAATATATAGGAGGGAAAAGCAGAGCAGTGATAGGTGCGCACCTTGTGCCCACCCTGCCTCCCATCTTTGGTCCACCTATCACTGCTCCGCTTCTCCCTCCTATATATTGGGCTTCCCCTTTTCCTATCTTCAGTCCTGAAGGGTCCTGACCCGAAACGTTGACTGCCCGCTTTTCTCCATGGATGCTGCCTGGCCTGTTGAATTCCTCCGGCATCATCGTGTTTTTTTATCTAGATTCCAGCATCTGCAGTCCTTTGTTTCTCTGAGTGAACTGGGATTGTGTCTTAAGCAAGGTGCGATCAAGACTGGATGCAGGCAAACTTTTTTCACTGAATATCTGACTGTATCTGTTGCTTTGTGTTCCTTGATTAGTCCACAGTGTGCGAAACAAACACCCAGACCAGCAGGGTTTCAGATTCAATCCCTGCACTTTTCTAATTAATTGGCTTTCCCTGGGCTACAATAGGAGCTGCAGAAAGAGCAGCCGTGGGTATCTTTGGCTGATTGATAACCTGTGTCATATTTCTGTCCTCTGGGTGAACACACAATCTGCATGAGATCACAAAACCCTCTCCATTACATCCCTGGCCTGCTGCCATTATCTAAACTACCTAAAGAGGAGCTCTTGCTTTGAAACCCTAGTGGAGCCCTTCAGTCACCACCTTCAGGGAAAAGAAAATGATTTCAGCAGGAACATTGGTTGGATCTTCACACATAATGTGGAGTGTTTCACTTGTTCCTATATTATTAAAGAGATTTGTATTTGGAAAAAGCCTTTCACTGATTGTGGGATGTCCCTGTTGATTCTTGCCTTGATCATGTGGTCACTTACCTAAGTTAGTTGAATCTTAATTCAAAACTTGAACTTTATTGTATCAGTGTAAGTATCCACGTAAACTAGGTATTTTGTTATAATTGACCCTGGGTGAATGACTTGGCTTCCTGAATGCAATTGTTCCTTTTGTACCAGCACTTCCCCACACCCCTGCTCCAAAATAGGGGATCTTCTGTTGGCCAAACAATTGAGCTGCCTCCTCCCTGCCCAGGCATGGGGGTCTTCCTTGCGATAGTTGATCTCCAGAGTTCTCGCTGCTCTACACAGAAAATCCTTCATTATTCTCTTTTTAGTTCTGCACTGTTGTGCTTCATTTCTGTTGGTTCTGGCTAGCCTGTGTCCACTTTTCATTGGCTCTGGCCCAAGGCTACAAGTAGCATTACCTCATTGCTCTTCTCCCAAATAAGGACTTGCCTCTGATGTCATTCCCTTGCTCCTCCTTGAGTCAGGCCACTTTAAACCAGTTACAGCCAGCTCAAGTTGGACACTGGGCTTGGGTTACTTCATTTCAGAGACGGACTGCTCTTCCACAAATCTGCAGCAAGTGATAGGTAGGAGCTTTATGTTCACTTTCAATTGCTCTGATCTAGCCTTCCCTGAGCAAGAACCAGTTCAGGAAACAGTTCACAAAATGGTGGTCACCAAAACAGTCTCAAAATAGTGGCCTCTATTCCTTCCACTGCATGGCAAACAACAGACATTTGTTTCGTCTACTTCCACCCTCCTTGACTCATTCCAATTCGCTGTTTTGCAGAATTTTAATTCCTTCATGGCCAACATCTCAAAGTACTTTGTCGCCAGTAACAGTTGTGATTGTTGGAAATTCAACAGCCAGTCAGCGCACAGCAAACCACAATGTGATTGAGAACAGATGATTTACTCTTAGTAATTTCAGAGGATAAATGCTGGCCAGGGCACTGGGCATATCTCCACTGCCCTAACTTACAGTGGTGTGAATTGATCTTTTTCATCCACCTGAGAGAGTAGGCAGAGCCACAGCTTGATGTCTCACCTGAAAGATGGCACCTCTGACAGCATTCCTGCAGCACTGCAGTGGAGTCTCATCCTAGAGTTCTGTGCCTGGGTCTCTGGAATGGGACATGAACTCCCAGTCATTTAAAATGAAAGAACCACCAGTTAAGCCACAGCAGATTCTGTTAAGAGACAATCAATTTGACCTTTGAAAAAAATATTTTCAAATACTTCATTAAAAGGCTGTAAACATGTCCTGAGGTTCAGATAGTTTGTTTGGTGTTTGCT
The DNA here is from genome assembly GCF_009764475.1 of Pristis pectinata. Taxonomy (NCBI): domain Eukaryota; kingdom Metazoa; phylum Chordata; class Chondrichthyes; order Rhinopristiformes; family Pristidae; genus Pristis; species Pristis pectinata. The sequence continues at coordinate 85,896,380 of NC_067412.1, forward strand.
CTTGTGTTTTGATATCATCTGACAACCTGTGAGAGATAACTGCATGGATATCTCCTTGGTATTGGTTTATAATAGTCACTTGTACCGAGGTACAGTGAAAAACTTGTCTTGCATACTGATCGTGCAGGTCAATTCATTACACAGTGCAGTTACATTGAGTTAGTACAGAGTGCCACTTCTATTGTGTTAATCCATCATTATGTAACCCTTCATTAATTGAACTAATTTTAGGATAATGTAACTGTTTATTTTCTAGATCGAAAGAAAGACTTAGTAAAGCTACAAGCTGGAGAATATGTGTCTTTGGGCAAAGTTGAGTCTGCCCTGAAGAGCTGTTCCCTCATTGATAATATATGTGCATACGCGAACAGGTAGGGTCAGACTTCTGTCACATTCCAGTAACTGTATGAACTATCATCTACAATAACACTATTGGAAGTTTTGTTTTCATTCCTCAGTTGGCTACATTTTTTCTATTTTGGGAGATTTGGCTCACAGCAAATAGAATCAATGGGTTAATATAAAATGATTTTGATGCTAATAAGGAAAATGTTTAAAAAAAAATCATTTGTACAAGAACATAAAATATAGAACAGTACATCACAGGAACAAGCCCTTCAGCCCACCATGTCTGTGCCGACCATGTTGCCAATCTAACTAATCCCATGTGCCTGCAAATGGTCTGTTACCTGCCTATTCATTGGTCTAAATGCCTCTTAAACATTGCTATGTTATCTACTTCTACTGCCTCCTCTAGAAGTGCATTCCAGGCACCTACCAATCTGTTTTTTAAAAAAAACTTGTCTCACATCTCCTTTTGAACTTTCCCGTCACCTTAAACCTATGCCCTCTAGTGTTCGACATTTCCACCTTTGGAGAAAGACTCTGGTTACCTACCCTATCTATGCCTCTCATAATTTTATACCCTTCCATCAGGTTGCCCTTCAGCCTCCGATGCTCAGAGAAAGCAATGCAAGTTTCTCCAACCTCTCACAGCTAATACTCTCCTGGAGAACCTCTTCTGCACCTTCTCCAAAGCCTCCACATCCTCTCAGAGTAACCAGATTCTGGGAATTTGTTCCAGTAAAAGGGCTGGTATTACTGGGAGGTTGTGGTGTAATGAAGGAAAAATAATGACAGATTTTTAAATGGAAAGCAAGCAAGGATTTTTTTTATGGTTGTGGATATGGAGAGAAACGAGAAATTACCAAAATTACTTAAACTGTGGGAGTTAACATACACACGGATTCCAAAAGTGAACTGGCAGAAGTGTTCATACGAGGGAATAGATATTTGGAGTAAGAACAGGGTAGAAGCAAAAATGTTTCATATGTCATCAAACAATTCAACATTGAGACAGGAGGAAATTTCAGCAGAGGATTACTGCCTGGCTCAAAAGTCATAAGGAGGAACAGCACAGAAACCCACCAAGTCGATACTAACCATCAACTACCCATTTACACCAATCCTATGTTAATCCTATTTATTTTACTCTCTCTGCATTCTCATCAACTCACCCACCCCCCCCCAGATTCTACTACTCACACACACGGGGCAACTTACAATGGCCTATTAACCTACCAGCCTTCATGTGGGAGGAAACCAGAGTGCCTGGAGGAATCTCGCATAGTCACAGGGAAAATATTCAAACTCCACACAAGTGGCACTGGAGGTCACAATCTAACCCAAGCCTCTGGTGCTGTGAGGCACCATAGACCTGGATTCAATTAGCTGTGCCACTGCCACCCGTAAGTGTTAGATGGGGCTGAGACTTAAAGAAGGAATTCCAGGATTTGGGATCAAGGTAGTTGAAGTCACATCTGTTGAAAGTGAGTAAGTTGGGGATTTGTTACTGCTGGAGTTCATGAATCTGTGGCACACTTGCTGAGAAATGCTGACAGTTTTATGCAATCCTGGAGGCATTTCTCAACAACCAGTCTAATGATTTCCCATAAACAGTTGGAGTATAACCTAACTGCCTACAGTTTGCTTCACAATTGATGAAAATAAAAAAAACTGCAAGTGATGGAAACATGAAATAAAATTAGAAAATACTAGAAACACAGCAGGTCAGACAGTATCTGTGGAAAGAGAAGCAGAGTTAATGCTTTGGCTGAAAGACCTGAAAATGCTGTCTGGCCATCATTTTCTATGGATAGGCAACTAGTCAGCCTTTGACGTATGATTTCATTAACAAATTTTAAAGAAACGTTAACTCTTCCGCCGTAACTACCACTATGTAATGTGATTTTTACAACTTTTGTCAGGATCTTAAAAGATTTTGGTAAGTAACCACAAATTTTCTGTTGGAGCACCTTGCCTGATTGCTGGCTATGTATGAGCATTCTAAGTAGGGTGTAAAAGACTACCACATGGTCATTTGTGTCCTTGGTACCTCTGAAATGGTGCAGGTGCACCCAGAATAGGGTGCCTGGTAACACATGCAAAAATGTCATGTTTTGAGCTTCCACCACTTGCAGCATTACACAGGAGGTAGAGTTTTTACACCTGGTTGCCTATTTTTATAGTGTTAAAGGAAGCCTGCTTCCTGGTTATTCATTATCCTGAGGGATGATTCAAAGCAGATGAATTCCCATCACCAGTTAGTGGTAGAAACATTTTGAAGCCATAAAATTTTAACAATCACAGGACACAGGAGGTTGTGTTCTTGCTATTTGATAAAAATCTTGGCAAGCTTGTAAATCCCTCAATGACCACATTAGAATGTAGAATAGCACAGTGCTGGAACAGGACCTTTGGCCCACAAAGTCTATTTCGACCATGATGCCAATCAAAATTAATTTCATCTGCCTGCACGTGGTCTGTTCCCTGCCTGTGTGTGTCTAAGTGCTTGTTAACTGTTGCTATCATATTTGCTTCTATCACCTCCCCTTAGTGTGTTCCAGCCACCTACCACTCTTACAGAGAGCATAAAGGGAATGACTGTTAAATGTGCATAATAGGAAATCTATTTTCTAACACTATCATTGAACTCAAAACCGCACTTGTGCTTCCTTTACAGTGAACAATCTTATGTGATCAGTTTTGTGGTACCCAATCAGAAGAAACTGACTGCTCTCGCAGAGCAGAAACAAGTTCAGGGAACCTGGGAGGAAATTTGTAATGACAGCAAGATGGAGGCTGAGGTGCTGCGGGAGATCAAAGAAGCGTCAGCATCCAGTGAGTACAGAGGTTGCTGGGTTCACAGTCGATAGAGAAGGCTGCAGTGTTGCGTATTGTTGGCCAGTGCTTTCTGGTTTGCTTTTTAATTGGGATATCCAATCAATGTTTTATTTTAAGCAATTCCAAACAAGCGCAAATATTTGTTCCATGTGTTTGGTCATCAGTTGCTGCTCTTAAGATACAGGTGGCACAACCAATGTGACATTCACACTTTAATGGAATGCCATTGTGTGCAAAATACTTAGGATAACAGTTGTGTCAAAATTAAGATGCCCACTTTGTGGCCTTTTGGAGCATCGGGATTGCAGGTTAGAGCCCTGCCAAGAAGGTAGTAAATGGAGAATAGAGGAAGGATGCAAATACAACTGCTGATATTCCCAATTTTTCATGAGTTATTTCAAGGTGGGTAGAAGAGGTGATCAGTGGTGTGACTACCCTTGCCACAAGTGCAAGTTTATGATTGCCGGTTACAGTGTATAATTAGAAGGATAGAGACTTAAATACCCTTTGGGTAGATGTCCAGTTAAAGAACACGCACATTGACGTTGCTGATTTTTGTGCACTCTGGCAACAGGTAAACTGGAGAAGTTCGAAGTCCCCATCAAGGTGCGTTTGAGCCCAGAGCCGTGGACGCCAGAAACGGGATTGGTAACGGATGCCTTCAAGCTCAAGCGGAAGGAACTAAGGAACCACTACCTCAATGACATTGAGAGGATGTATGGAGGGAAATAACCCTTCAAACACCTGGATATTTTTCTGGTGCCTGCAGAGTAGTGTACCTATAAATTAAAAGCCAGTGAATGAGTGACTCACTTTAAACATAAATTAATGAACCAAAAGGACAATGTTCTACTTAATGGTTTTTCGCCAATGTACTCAGTCTTGCTTGAAGACAAGCAATTGGTATGTAAGGTTGTACTATGTACCTGCCTTCTGCTAGTGACGATTGTCCTTTTGCATGTAGGCTTTTGAATTTTTTTACCCCATTCTTGTGCTTGTCGTTATATAAGGACCACTGGTTATACAATATGTGCTGGGAGTGGAGGCAAGGATTGAGTTTATCATTGGTGTAAATAATCATTTTTTGTTAAAACAAAACCTCAATCATTTTCTTTTACACATTCTTAAAGAAAAAAGTTTTTTCCACTGCACCTTGATCTACTCAAGTCCCCTAGTCAGGTGATGTCACCAGGTTTTTTTTTGATGTGATGTTTGCACTATAACTATTTTGTGTTTGTATAGAACATTGCTGGAAATTTTTTTCTTTTAAAAATACAAATTGTTGCTGTCCATACCAGTCTACATTGTCTAATGCCTTGATCGGAGGCAGATATTTTTAAAATCAGGACCTTGATAAAAAATGTATTCAAAAATAGTGAACAGCTTTAGTCGTCTTTGTGAAAATTCTGGTTAAGTAGTTTACAAAACCGCAGTAACATACTCACTGACCTCCCCACTTCATCTGGCAGATTGTGCCCCAACTACTGTGGTATTTTTCTGTCCTCTTGCAGCACAACAATCCTTCTGGCCTTCAGAAAACATGGTGCTGGGTGTTTTGGGACATAGTTGTTTGAATATACATATTACATAGCTACAAACATGATGTTGAGGTGCAATGCAATCTCTGGGTTCAGTGCATTGCTTAAAGCCTAAACTTTGTTCAAAAATTTTACTTGAACCATACAATTGTTCATTTTATAAATATGCTTTGTACCAATGCATCACCAAATGATTCTTTTCGTATATATTTTTTAAAAAATGCCCTATTAGAAAATGAAAGGATTAGCAGAATTTGGCTAGCTGATGGGAGCCAGTAGGCATTGAGAAAACTGCATAGAAAAGTTTGTCTCCCTCCCCTTTTGCATATGTGCCCTGCTCCCCCCTTCTTGCACACCCCACTTTCCCATCTTCAGTTCCCACTTGAGGCCACAACAGGTATGCAGGTCAGCAACTGACACCCATGGAGCATTATCCAAGAACGAGTCAACCCTTTTAGAAGAGAGAAAATGCCCCTCTAAAGTAATTAACCATTTCATGACCAAGTGTGGTTATCCTTGCTATTGTCAATGTAGTAACACAAGAGAGACACTTGTGAAAATAAATCTTCACTCTTGTATCTTTAGCCCTGAAATGACTTCGGCAGCTGAGTACTTCCATTGTCCTACTGTACTGTGAATTTTACCCAACTTGTTCCCGTCCATGTGGGACCTACAAATGAGGATTCCTGCTCCCCTCTCCTTCCAAGCAAATGTACACTATTTGCAATTCATTAGCAGGAGCACTGTAGTAGCTCTATAGCCAGGAATGCTTGGTAATTCCAGGGAGTGCAAATCTGCACAACTACCATTTGGTTTTCCAGTGATAGATTTGCAAAGAAGGATATGGAAAAGGGGAAAGCCCTCTTGCAAAATGGTCTATTAGTTTTATCAGTTCAATAAGTTTTATGTTTTACAAATGTTTTCCTTTCTTACTTTGCACAGCATTTCTGAAATAATACTGCCAGTATCTGGTCTTGTGGCTGACATCCCTGTATATATTATTCTGTTTCAATGTTAAAGCCAATTCACCAGCCGCAGGTTTTCACTGAGGCTATGCCAGAGACAATTCATGCCAAAAGTGAAGCATTTGGCATCCGTCTAATGAGCCACATTTGTGAACAGCATTTGTAAGATTTTAGCCACTAATTCCAATTGAGTCCACTATAAACTCCGCCCAGGCTTTGTCCACTGAGTATCACAGTTTGCTTCATCAGTAAATGTAGCCCTCCTCTACCACACCAACCCCCACCCCCCCCCCCCCCCAACCACCTTAAGAATATTATAAGGAGTAGCTGATGTGAAATGTTTAATGAAAGTTTAAATGTTGGACATTTATAATCGCACATTGGAATGAAACAGGTCAGGGACTAGTATAAACAACATGATTTCAATGTTTTTATATATATCCAGGTATAAAATATTTGAGGATGTATCTTTCTGAAAGCTGGTTCTTTAGAGCAGCATTCTGAACATCCATATACACAGTCTACTTAAAGTGTTTGTGGTGAATCACTTGCTGTAAACTGCTGTACATTGTGAATAGTCCTTTATTTAATGTTTGTAAATGGGAGGACGAGTTAGACATTTTATTGTGATATTGTAGTGAATGTTTTGAGGTTTCTGGTTTTACACTGCTCATTGTGTTGCATTTCTGAACTGGTTGTTATGTTGCACAAGTATCTTTGGGTTGAGAAACACAACTCAGTTTTTTTTTGAATGTTGTCCAATGATCCCTACTGGAATTGATGTACCAGGCAAGGACAGCCTTGATATTTTTCCCAGCTATTATATTGACTATCGATATAGAGAGTGTGTTGACATTATAGTGACATCACACCTCCGCTTTCATCACTGCTTCTGGAAAACAATCAAGAGGCCAAAGATGATGTAAAGTTGAGCGATGTCCTCAAATGTGCCTCAGGCTGTGATCCATGAAGCCATCTGACATCTAAAAACCCATGTTTCCAAACAAGGACATCTTTTTTTCAGGTTGGTTTTTAGCACTATATTTTCCAGTGAACAATTTCCAAATATTTGAGGATGAAATGCCATTGTTTCATTATCTGTTTTTTAGAAAAAAGATTGTTGCTACAGATGGTGTAGGCCATGATTTCAAATACTGAATACTGCCATCTCCAATTATGGACTGTACTTTAACAATCTTTGCTCTGAATCAGCACCAATTCATCAGTGATTTTTTAGTGGAGTGATTTTCATCCATCAGTTTCTTTTGACAGCAATTTTTTTTTGGAAACCTATTTAAGAAAGATTTGTCCTTTTTATATAACACCCCTTTTGCTCTAAATATTACAGAACTCACTCAGTCTCATGCTTATTGCCCCCCCTCTTTCCCAAGTTATAGCCAGTCAGCCAGGATTGGGAGGGATTGTGAGGAGGGAGGGGTTTATGTTTCTTGGAGAATCCCCTGCAGGAAGCAACTGGTTGAATCGCAATAAGCAAATGGGGTTTGACTGTTTTGGACCACAACATCTAATTATCCACTTGGAAAATAAGTTGCAGAGGGGCATCTGGTGTTTGCAATGAGATGTAATCGACGAGAGGGGTAAGCACAATGATGCAGCAGTTAGTACTGCTTACTTGCAGCTTCAGCAAACCAGGTTCAAACCTGCCCTTGTATGCTGCCTGTGTGGAGTTGACATATTCTCCCTGTGACCCCCTGCATCCAAAAGATTACTGGTTTTTGGCTCCTGTAAATTACCCCAGTGTAAGTAGCTGGTAGAAGAAGTAGAGGCAAATTGACAGGTGTCTGAGAAAATGGGTTACAGGGAAATAAGTTGATGGGTTAAACATGTAGGTCGTGAGAAACATGAAAATAGGTTGCCAGAGATTTGGTGAATCAGAAGTAACCTTTATTTCATTTGTAATATACTCAAGGACAAAATCTTGCCATGTGTTGAAATATTTCATCACTGTTTAGGCAATTTTGCTAGTGAAGTACAGTCATTTTTTGGCATGCTTTAAAACTCTATATTGGTATTTTAATGTCTTTGTTGCATTTTTGTAAAATAGCAAATATATAAATCTGTATTTATTATCATCAAACATTTTGATTGCTGATGGCCACTTCTCTTAATTTGACAGTTATATGGCAGCCGGTTGTGTAAACTGTTCCTGTGGAGTTGAAGGGTGAACCTTCTCCACCCCATGGATCTGTGTAAATAAAACCAGTTTCTTAGCACAATTGCTGATAGTTGCTGTCTTCATTTTATACAGAGGTCCCTCTTGAAGCACTCATCATGGAATGAGTTGCTTTATTTGCTGCAGAATGGGCCTTGGATTGAAGGTATCTCCAAGATGCACAGGCTGGAGGATACCAGCTACATTGCTGGGGCTGCATTCTTAGCAACATTAAACAAATCAATTGGATTAAGCATCACTGAACTGGTGAGAGACTAAATAACCCACAGCTACTGCATCTGGGTTGTAAGAATGTGTGAATTTGAGATTGGAAAAGGATTGAGATTTTGGTTCCTGGGATGTTGACAATTTAGGTACAAATGTGTTTATTGCCCATTCTTAATTGTCCTTGACATATATTGTTAACTACTGGATGACTTGCAGTTTCAGAAAAATTCAACCACAGAATGTCAACAGTACAAGGTCACTGAAGGGGATGGATTAAAAAGAAGCCACAGTGCAGCCTCTATTTATCACACCTCATAATGGCCATGTATGTACTGCAAGTGTTATTGTTGACATGTTGGGTTTTCCAGCTTTAACTTTTGTAAAACTAATAAAATCAAATGGAAACTAATGGATAAGATCATACATGAAGATTGGCACAGTGCTAAAGGTTAGGGGTTGCCTTGCACCCATGTGTCCAGGTGTCTTCAGAAATGGAGAAAATTGATTTAAAAGGTACTAATTGCTTCATTTTACTGGGCTTGTATACTGCTAAAGCACCTGACACTGGTTGCAAGATGTTGATGCAGATTTTTAAAGTCAATTTAGTCTCCTATGTGATTTTGAGCTTTATTCTTGGATATTCCAATATAATTTGATCATTCTATCTTCCTGTTCAAAATTCTTGTCCTTTTATCTGTTTTCTCTACACAGGCACACATATAATCCTAACTCTGGTTCCAGTGCCTTTCCTAATTTGGGATCACTGCATTTGACCAATTTGTACTAGATTTATTAGTCCAAATCATTGATCTATAGTTGTAAGAAAAAGCCTGTTGCAATCATAACATTGTCTTTTTTTTAAGCACTTGTATTTACTTTTCCATGCATGCAGGCCTAGCTCTTTCAAAAGATAGCTGCAGTGTTTCTGTGGATTATTCATTGTAAGATTTTCCCCTTTTGAATCTCGATTAATTGCTGCTAAGTTATTATTGTAGACCATGCATTTATAACTATCTTCACGCACGTTTCAGTCACAAACCAGTTTTGGTCGTTGGTAATTCAGTTAATGATTCTTTGCTGAATGATTCTGATGTGCAATGTAACAAGGCTATGCATCTACAATAGTTGATGATTAGGTTGTCATGCAGTCAAAATGTCTAGAATGTTCTTATAACTAAGTGAATAAATGAAGACCTGCCTGATATTTCTCCCTACATCTTTATGTATATTTTTTTTTAATTACTCTTGTGAATAAAATAGCTGTATTTTTGCAAAAGTCAAATATATTTGTAAGGATGACATCTTGAGTTACAATAACTTTCTGCTTTGCTATTGTTCAATTCTATAAATGTAACTATTATTTTCATCTCACTGATCGTCCAAATAGTCAAGAATTAACATAACTGAATCTAAGGCAAGACAATTCTACTGACCTGATCCTTCTAGTCTTGGTGTGTTTGCTCCATGAACTGTTTAGATATCTGTGGAGTCCCATTTCCACTAACCCTGACCCTTCATTGTTTTCCTTCCAAAAGTTGTACTTGTATAATTGAGTAGAGCAGAATGAGTGAGAATCTTATTTGTTGAAGCAGCTAATGCCAATGCTGAGCTGACAGCCGAGGGATCCCGTTCCCAGCTGCTCTAGTTGTGTATTTAATAGGTTGGGGGTAATTGTGTTTGGTTATCTTGGAACCTACTCTAAAACAAAAAGTTTGGTTGCCAAAAACCAGTAGCAATACGCTGTTATCGCATGCACTACCGGGAAGGATCTTAAAACCAACTAAATTTGTGTTTTAATTACATTTTATTGAATATCCACATAGCAGTAAAGCAATATACCAGAGTCAATGTAATAATTTTCTTTATGCACTTCTTTTCTGATAAGACAATCTTAGTACATTGCTATAGTATTGGCTGCCTTCCAAAATTACCCAAAGCTGATCCATCAAAAATTCCCAAAGCATAAGCTTATTCAATTGTACTGGAGTGGAGAAAAGTTGTAGCAAACTGGCTGAATAGCCAATCATGTTGGAAAAATTCTCAAAACAAACCAGGAGGTAAAAATCACACGTTAATATTCTAATGTGAATATAGTTTGGGACATACAAACAATATAAAGGTAGAGACTAAAATGTCAAATGTAAAATGAATTAACTAAAATAATTTGGAATTACCATGCCCAATTTTTTTTTAAGGGCCAAAGCATTAGATAAGTTGAGCTGATTTGGCATGGAATTTGAAATCTCATTCAGCAAAGTGGAATTTTCATGAAATTTTACTGAGCATAGTTCACGAATACCTGGAGCTCTTGTCACAGAACTAATTTCTTAAATTCTCATAACTTCAAAGGTTGGCATTGCCACCTCCACCATCAACAACCTGTGTGTCACTACTGACTAGAAACCACAGTAAATTAATCATATGTATACTGTATCAAAGCCTTTCCTCCAGCATCAGTTCATGGCAAAGGTCTGATGGAGTACTCTTGGTGCCTGGAAGAGTTTAGCACTGGCACCTTCAAGAAGCTTAAAGTCATTCAGCACAGGGAGCCTGGTTCAAGGAGGCAACTTAGGACAATTCCTCAAAGGCAATCTAGATGAAGGATCTTGGAGCAAAACATCAACTGTCCGATTTCCCTCTGCAGATCCTGCCCAACTTGCTGAGTTCCTCCAGCACTTTTTTTTGCTCCAGATTCCAGCAGCTGCAGTCTTTTTTCTCCGTAAAAGTCCAAGTGGCCTGTTGAATCTCTGCCAGCTCTCAGAATAATCACCTCAACCAATTTATTTCCCTGTAACCTATTCTAATGTGCATGACTATTAACACCCCTCTTCCCCAATGATTCTCCCAACACTAGGGGTAATTTCTACTGTAGCCAATTAACCTAACCAGAATTTCTTTGGGATGTGGGAAGAAACTGGAGAACCTCATAGAGCAGAGAAACGGTCCCTTTGGCCCAGTGTGTCCATCCTGACCATCTCATCCCCATCCGTACTAATTCCATCAACTAGCATTTGGTCCATCAACTTCTATGATTCAAATGCTTGTCTGGATATTTTTTTTAAATGTTGTGAGTTTCTGCCTCCACCAACCCTTCACACGCTGAGTGTCAGATTCTAACCAACTGGGTGAAAAATTTCTTCCTTGGATCTCCTTTAAACCTCTTGCCCCTTATACCTAAACCTATGCCCTCCAATTTTAGACGTCTATGTTATGGGGAAAAGTTTCCTATCATTTATCCTATCAAGTGCAATACTGGATCTTCTCTTGGGGAGCAAGGCAGGGCAAGTAACGGAAGTGGCAGTCAGGGAGCACTTTGACTCTGGTGACCATAATTCTATTAGTTTTAAGATAGTGATGGAAAAGGATAGGATCTACAGGTTAGGGTCCTAAACTGGAGCAGGGCTAATTTTGGGGGAATTAAGCAGAATCTAGCAGAGGTCAACTGGGTGCGCCTGTTTGAAGGGAAAGGAACAAATAGCAAATAGGAGGCTTTTAAGAGTGTGATATGAAGAGTCCAGGAGCAGCATGTTCCTGTTAGGGTGCCGGGTAAACCTGGCAAGTTCAGGGAACCTTTCCTGACGAGAGACTGAGGCTCTGGTCAGGAAAAAAGAAGGAAACATTCATTGGGTTTAGGAGGTTGGGGCAAGTGAATCAATTGATGACTATATAAAAAAAAATACTCAAGAGGGAAATCGAGGGGGCAAAGAGTATGAGATGAACCTGGCAGGTACGGTTAAGCGAAATCCCAAGAGGTTCTATAGCTATATTAAGAGTAAAAGGGTGGCGAGGGAGAGAGTAGGTCTCCTTAGAGATCAGCAGGGCTACCTATGTCTTGAGCTGCAGGAGATGGGTGGGATTTTTAATGACTATTTTTCCTCCATGTTTACTGAGGAGGAAGTCATGGTTGCTCAAGAGTTAAGTGAAAGAAGTGGAGATGTTCTGGAGAACATTCATTTTACCAGAGAGGAGGTATTTGCAGCCTTACAGCACATTTAGGTGGATAAACCCCCAGGGCCTGTCCAAGTGCATCCTCGGACTTTGTGGGAGACTAGAGAAGAAATTGCGGAGGCCCTTGCAGAGATATTTGCTTTATCGTTTGTCACTGGTGAAGTTCCGGAAGACTGGAAGGTGACTAATGTTATTCCATTGTTTAAGAAGGGTAGCAAGGTCAAGCCAGGGAACTTCAGGCTGGTCAGCCTGACGTCAGTGGTGGGAAAGTTACTGGAAGGAATTGAGGAACAGGATCTACCAGCATTTGGATAGATCGTCTGATTAGGAGGAGTCAACACGGCTTTGTGTGTGGGAAGTTGTGCTTGATGAGCCTTTTGGAGTTTTTTGCAGAGGTAACCAAAAAAGTAGATGATGGTAGGGCAGTGAATGTTGACTATTTGGACTTTCACAAGGCCATCGACAAGGTTCCACATGGCAGGCTGGTCTGGACGGTTAGGTCCCATGGAATCCAGGGAGAGCTAGTTAGGAGGATTTGAAATCGGTTTGGAGGCAGGAAGCAGAGGGCGGTGGTTGAAAGTCTCTCGGAAATGGACACTGGTGACGTGGTGTGCCGCTGGGGTTGGGACCCTTGTTATTTGTTATTTATATAAATGATTTGGATGCAAATGCACAAGGCTTGATCAGTAAGTTTGCAGATTACACAAAATTAGGAGGTGCTGTTGATAGTGAAGAAGATTATCGTAGATACAGAGAGATCTTGATCAGTTAAGGAAGTGGGCCGAGGAGTGACAAATGGATTTCAATACAGATAAGTGTGAGGTGATGCATTTTGGAAAGTCAAACCAGTGTAGGACTTGTACTGTGAATGGTAGGGCACTAGGGAATGTAATGGAACAGAGGGACCTAGGAGTACAAATGCATAGTTTGTTGAAAGCAGCGTCATAAGTAAAAAAAAAGTGGTGAAAAAAAACATTTAGCACGCTGGCCTTCATCAGTCAGGACCTTGAGTATAGGAGTTGGGACATTATTTTGCAGTTGTATAAGTTGTTGGTGAGGCTGCACTTAGAGTACTGTGTACAGTTTTGGTCACCCTGTTATAGAAACGATGTGGTTAAACTGGAAAGAGTGTAGAAAAGATTCACGAGGATGTTGCCAGGACTAGAGGGCCCGAGTTATAATGAGAGATTGGCCAGGCTGAGTCTTTATTCCTTGGAACGTAGGAGAATGAGGGGCAACCTTATAGAAATGTTTAAAATTATGAGAGGTGGACAGTAACAGTCTTTTCCCGGGGTAGGGGAGTCCAAAACTAGGGGGCATAGATTTAGGGTGAGGGGGGAAAGACTTAAAAGGGACTTTAGGGGCAACTTTTTCAGACACAGGGTGGTGAGTATGTGGAACAAGCTGCCAGAGGAAGTGGTTGAGGCAGGTACAATAGTGTCATTTAAGAAGCACTTGGATAGGTACATGGAAGGGAGGATCTTAGAGGGATATGGGTTGAATGCAGGAAATTGGGACTAGCTGGGTGGGCACCATGGTTGGCATGGACTCCTTGGGCTGAAGAGCCTATATCTGTGCCGTATTGCTCTGACTAATGCCTCCCTATAATTTTGTATACCTTAATCAGGTTCCTCTTCAGCCTCCTCTTTATTAGTCACATGTACATTGAAACACACAGTGAAATACATCTTTTGCATAGCGTTCTGGGGGCAGCCCGCAAGTGTCATCACTCTTCCGGCGCCAACATAACATGCCCACAACTTCCTAACCTGTATGTCTTTGGAATGTGGGAGGAAACTGGAGCACCTGGAGGAAACCCACGTAACCACAGGGAGACTGTACAAACTCCTTACACACAGCAGCCAGAATTATCAGAAAATATAATGTAAATTCTCTAATTTCAAGGATAATCTCAGAACAGAAAATGCCAGAAATATTCATCAGTTCAGAAAATACTTGCGGAGAGAGAAACACAGTTGGCAGATGAAATGTAATGGACCTGAAATGCTAATCCTGTTTCTCTCTCCACAGACAGCACCTGGCCAGCTGAGTATTTTGAAGATCTACGGATTTTTCTAACATCAAAAGGCCCTGAACTCTATCTTGACAAAAATCTTTTCAAAGGATTGTCATTTAACCATATGTTAAGCTTAATTCAGGAGCAAAAATAGATTTTGGCTGATGAATAGCTCCTATCATTCCAGGTAGAAGTGCTATTTTAAATGTGTGACACAGCCAAGGAGACACAGCTAATTATACTTTTCCTTAAATATGCTTACAACAGTGATTCTCACCTAAAACGCAACTCATGCTTTCTCCTAGATTTGAATGGTCTCTCAAATCCAATTTGTGATGGAAGGACAGCACGGTGTCACCGCAGGTAGTGTGCTGTCTAATTGCTCCAGCAGTCAAGGTTCGGTTGTGATCTCTGGTGCTGTTTGCACATCCTCCCTCTGCTGTCTGTATGATTCTCCCCATGATTACGTGGGTTTCCTCCGGGTGGTCTGGTTTCCTCCCACATTCCAAAGACGTACGGGTTAGGAAGTTGTGAGCATGTTATGTTGCCGCCGGAAGCGTGGCGACACTTGCAGGCTGCCCCCAGAACACCATGCAAAAGATGCATTTCACTGTGTGTTTCGATGTACATGTGACTAATAAAGATATTAAAAGATGAGGCTGAAGAGGAACCTGATTAAGGTTTACAAAATTATAGGGAGGCATTAGACATAGAGCAATACAGCACAGATACAGGTCCTTCAGCCTAAGGAGTCCATGCCAACCACGGTGCCTACCCAGCTAGTCCCAATTTCCTGCATTCGACCCATATCCCTCTAAGACCCTCCCCTCCATGTACCTATCCCCCCTGGGTTTCTGCCAGAGTGTACAAGTCCAAGGGTCCCTGAAGGTGGCAATGCAGATGGATAGGGTGGTGAAGAAGTCGTATGAGATACCTGCCTTCATTAGCGAGGGCATAGAATATTCAAACAGGAAGTTTATGGTGCAACTTCCAGTGACACAGCTAGTAGAGGTTCTGCTTCACATCTCCAGCAAACCAGGTTCAATCCAAACCTCTGGTGCTGTCTGTGTGGAATTTGCACATTCTTGTATGAGTTGGTAGGTTAATTGACTACTGTAAATTGTCCCTAGTGGGTAGGTGAGTGGTAGGTGTGCTGTACAGTTCTTTGACTCTAATGCACCTAGCTTGAAATCCCTGGATCATGGCCACTCAAAATGTAGAAGGAGCATTCGGAGCGGCACTGAGAAGCTCAAGCAAATTCTTTGGGAGTACACAGAAGCCCACCGTAAATGGGTGAAGGAGTCCACCATATCCCAGCTCTGGCAGAGACTGAATATCTTGCACTGACCTCTTCAGTCACCTCAGAACCCACAGAAGCAGCTGGAAGAAAGTCATCCTTGAGCCTGGGATTGCTAAAGAAGAAGAGGTTTGTGAAGCTGTTAGATAATAGATGACTCATATTTAAAATTATCTTTGTTTAAATGTGCCATGACAGACCCATATATGATATACAACTGTACTTGTCAAAGAAATCCTGTTTGAAACAAAGAGCTCCCTTATCAGTTCATCCGTACAGAACAAAACAAACAATGACTGAACTGTAAGACTGTGAGAAAAAAATGAAATGCAGTAAAAACCAAATCTATCAGCATCTAAATTCAAGGCCTGGTTACAAACAAACCATTTGCCTCTACTTCTCATGCTGTTTGCATAGAATAAATGCTGAAAAATAAGTAGATCAGAGTCCTGACATACTCTGCACTCTTGTATTGAGAGCCTACTTTTTGATGCCTCTTGGATTTAGAGACCTTTGTTGGCTCTCAGCTTCAAATTAAGTCAGGAGCCAAGTACAACCCCTACCACCACCAGCCGCCCCTTCCCTCTCCACCATTCACTTTCAGCTCTGGTATTCCCAGGGCTCACCTCCATCTTGTCTTCGTCTGGAGCAATAACATCATTTAGTGCAAACAGAGAAAAGCAGTGAATGGAAGTCCCAGGCCCCAGCTAAATTCTCAGAACTTATTCATAAAACCTACTGAAACTTACCTCACTGGAGCAGTCCAGTCACACTTGCACCTACTCTTTGAATTAACTGCTCTGCCCTGCTCTTTCCCCATAGCTCTGCAATTCTTGTTTTCTTTTTCAAGAATATTTCCAGTTAACCCTTGAAAGATACTGTTGAATCTGCTTCTATCACCCTCTCAGGCAGCATAGTCCAGATCAAACGCAGGAAAAATTCCTACCCTCTCGTTGTCCTTTTGGGAGTTTTCTTAATTCTGTAAAATTTCCATTATGAAGACAAAAATTCTCAAAGCCCCTAAGTGGCCTTTGCTGAGGTTTTGATAGCAGCCTTCACAGTGGGATTCTGTTTCCCTTTCAGGCCAGTTATAGTGATAGTGTTAGCATTGTAAACTTCACTTGGACAGTTTCCACACTGAAATAACTAGAAGATGGCTGAACTACTGCTGCACACAACCAGGTTAGGGGTATTATGCAACCATGGTTCAATGAGGAGTGCAGAAGGGCAGGCCAGGAAAGGTCATTGTCCTGAAACATTAACTCTTTTACTCTCACAATCATCAAATAGAAACAGTAATATATTGGCAAATATAGGTAGGCCTTTACAGTGGGACATCATTAAAAAAGGTAACAAGATAAAATTAAAATTGAACTATTTTCAATGACGTGAAATTGTGATTTTTTTTTTACTGCTTTTTTAAAAAAAAATCCATAGTATACATTTCAATATTTCTTTCACAGAATAGAAGAACTCATATTAAAAGATCTAGTAGTACTGGGTTATTTATGGTCCACTGGCCTCTTAACATCATTGTAAATTTCAGGAGTTAATCGTGATGTTCATGCCAACCTCTCTGGGAAACATGTTCAGTGTTCATTGCTGTGTCTGGGTGTTACACTGGAATGGACTGTGGGATAAAATACAAATGAGATCAGGTTGCCTGAACTGATCGAAGGCAACCTGGATATTATCTGCAAACTATGGTTACAGAATAGAACGAGGTCTGGACTAATCACTCGGAACGTAAATATGGATCCTATCATGGAAATTTCGGAAGTTGAATTCAGTTCTTCAGTTTGGAAATCAAAGAATATACCATAGTAGAAGTAAACATGAAGTTGAAATATAACAAAACTGCTTCACTAATTTCCTTTATGTAAGGAAACCTGATGCTCTCACCTTGTTTGATCTATCAGTAATTCCAATATCAAAACAAGACGATTGGCTCTTGGAAAGCCCCAGTGAACAATCTATCCATCTGCTCAGTCTATTAATCTACTTAGTTTTTAGAAAGGCAACAAATGTTATCCTTGCTTGTAGCAACCTCACCTTAGGAATGATCAAAACCTCTCGAACTACACACATATTTAATTGCATGGAGTGTGTATGCTTTTCCTTTTACCTAGTTCTCCCTCATCAATGTGGATTGACTAGGTGTGAAGGATAGTTTCCGGTTATGTAGCACTGTGGGTTAAAACAATGCCCTTTCATCTTTGGAATGTATTTGCCAATCTACACCAGAATTATGAGAAGCTTATAAAGATCCTAAATAAAATCGGGTTTAAGGAGCATGAATGAAGCCATTTTGTCAGAATTGTGGACTAGCATTTTCTGTAATTTGACACTAAATCTCTTAAATTGATTAAAGGAGCCTCAAAGAAGATCACTGCTGAGAAACAAACATTTCACACCACTGCAATTCTAAAGCTGACATTAAGGCTTTTTGTTGGGTCAGAGCAGAGTTATGATAAGCATCTAACTGAGTTAAATGTTAATGTTAATCCACAATCTGATTAACAGAAAATATGTTCCTTTGATTAAAATTTTTAAAAAGCAATTATTGGAAGATAAGAATCTTAACATGATAAAGGTATAATCTACAAATTCTCATTAAATTTCTTATATGTATGATTTTGAGAATAATTCCTCTTTGCTAAATTCTCAGAACTATTTTACCCTACAATGGAATTGTACACTTCAGTATAGTCAATAGTTTTCTTGACATTTCATAAATTTTAGCAAAACCAACAATCTGTTGAGGCCATCACACTATAAAAACAATTATTTGTAATGTTTCAATTCTCAAGTTTTAAATTTGGCAGAGAATGTACTGTCAATAATTCATTGACTTTACACCTACAGCACCAGATAACATTAAATTTTTAATAGCCAAAGGAATTTCATTCCCAGCCGTAACTACAGTAATGTGTTAGTTAATAATTAATTGTTTGAGAACTGGAGAAAGATTGATGCAAAGACATTATCAGATTAGACGTAAAAATCTGCAAATTAGGTAACAAAAGGAAACTGAATCCTGTTGTGAGATTAATTTTCATTTCAAAGAGTACAAGAAACAGAAATCATTTGGGAGTTTGTGAGGAAACCTGCTGGAGCACCGCCCTTTTGAAATTAGGACATTTCTATTGTAACAAATATATCTCATTTATTATTTATAATACAAATGTATTTGCCTCCCTTATAATTTCAGATAATATAAATGATAAACCATGAAAGACATTTATGTCTTGGCAGATTTGCATTGTTTTACATATTTTATTCTGCTGCCTTTAGTTTTCTTTTAGAAGCATGTGTTTGTTCATATTGCTGTCTTTCTGTGTTTAAATTCTTTACTTGTTCAAGGACTTTGATATTTTAAAATTTTTTTTTAAATTTTATTTACAGCGTGGTAACAGGCCCTTCCGGCCCAATGAGTCTGAGCCGCCCATTTTAAACCCAATTAACCTACCTGTACATCTTTGCAATGTGAGAGGAAACTGGAGCACCCGGAGGAAACCCACGCAGACACGGGAGAATGTACAAACTTCTTACAGACAGCAACGGGAATTGAACCCCAATCGCTGGCTCTGTAATTCTGGGTACTTGCATGAAAACTAATGATTTTTTTTGGACAAATGTATAGTAAAATTAAATGCATCTTGTAAAAAAAACTGAAAGGTTAATCCTTGAATGCCAGGATTAACATTCTGACAAAACATTCATTAATCTGGCAAAACGGGTATTTCCAACTAATAGCAGGTGCTGGATTGGATCTGTCAAATTTGCAGATCAAAGGGCTATTGTAGTCTTTGTAAAAACAGACCTATTTAAACAGTACCTCCAGTAGCCCCAGTGTGAGAAACTACCAGTTTAACAGTAGTATCTAATAGAACCGTAGAACAATACAGGCCCTTCGGCCCACCATGTTGTGCCAAAAATGAAAATAGCAACAGTATCTGTGCTTCAGATTAATTCATGGCTGGCCACACTCACTTTGAACGCAGACCCATCCCACTGATTAACACTTGTGAAAATGATCTGTATGCTCACAATGATAACTTTTTAGCCACTGGGATTTCTATTGCAAAAATCTATGATGCTTAAAACATTCCAAATCAAAAGGTTTAATAAAAGATGTTCTTAAACAAGTGAGGTGATTAAAGGAACATCTTCAAGGCCAAGAAAGTACTAATATTACTAAATTAAGTGCATAATTGAACAGATATGAATCAGCCCACCATCTATTGCTTTGATGTGGTATAAATTTCATTTCCCACATAAACTATCCCAGCCACCACCATTCTATTGTATGAGCCCCTTTCTCTGGCATATGCAACCACTTTATATAATCTCATGTTTCCTAGGCTACACATATAAACAGTCATGCAAAAAGAGAAGATTGTCTTCTGCCACCATCCGTCACATTTACATTATGTTGTACTTCTTTCAACTCAGGGAAGTCAGGAGAATTCCCAAATATGTCCATTTTAAACAACACCTTATGGGTGGGACCTGACACTGGGAATTTGAAATGAAAAAAGCCTGCTGGAAATACTTAGCAGGTCAGGCAAGATCTGTGGAAAGAGAGGGAAACGTGAGCTAACATTTCAAATAAATGATCTCTCACCTTTACTTTTACTTAAGCATCTAAAGGCACAATCTTGTCCTTTTGCATGAACATTGATCTCTTTATTTCTTCATAATAAGTCTTACTAAGCTCAGGAAACTTATTTTTACAACAGAAAAGGGAAGAAAAAATTTGGCTTTGATCTTTTGAGCTAAACATGTGCAAGAGGAAGAAAATGCTAAAGGAAGATGTGATGGGTTGTTCAGTGGATGTACCAGAAGGGCAAGATACACTTAGAAGGATAAGCGACAACTGTGTTCAGTTCTGGGTGCCACTCTTTAGGAAAGACATGAAGGCTTTGGAAAAGATTGTGAAGGGATTTACAAAAATGATTCTAGATATAAACTTTAATTGTGGGGGTAGACTGGAGAGGTCAGCGTTGTTTTCCTTAGAACCGAGGAGGTGGTGAGGAAATCTTATAGAGGTGATTATAACTATGAAAGCTAAAGGCAGAGTAGATAGAAATTGCTTCCCTTGGCAGAGGTATTAAAAACTAAGGGAATTAGAATGAAGTTGATTCACAAAAAGAACCAGAAATGACATGAAGAACAGCTTCTTTTAGCAGCAAGTGGTTAGGGTCTGGAAGGCACTGTTGGGGGTAGGGAGAAAGGCAGATGGTGTTCAAAAGAAAACTGGATGAAACAAAATAATTTGCATTCCTATGGAAAGAGGCCAGGGGAGTGGCACTATTTAGAGCTGTCACTGTTTCGACTGGCTGAATGAAGTCCTTTCTGTGCGTCTGTGAAGGATGTTGACTTCTGGTTTGCAGAATCATAAATCATTTAAATTTATAGCACAGGAAGAGATGATTCAGCCCATCATATCCACACCAGTGAAAAAGAATTTAGACCAATCCCACTCTCCAACTCTCAGTCAGGAGGCCTGATGGAGTATGGTACATCAAGTGCTCATCAGGTATTTTAAATATGATGACAATTCCTGCTTTGGCAGAGTTCTGCGCATCTACCATTATCTGGATGAAAAAATATTACAACCACTCCCCTTTTAACTTATATCTAACTTGACCTCTCTGCCAACGGAAATAGGTCCTTCCCATTCCCCCTTACCTAGGATTCTCATAATTTTGAGAATGTCGATGAAATCTCCCCTCAAACTCCCTTTATTTTATAGAAAACAATCCTAGCCTAGCCAATCCTTCCTCATCACCCAATGCCTTCATCCCTGGCAACATCCTTGTAAATCTTTGAATCCTCACAGTCACATCTGCACAGCAGATTCCAGAGAAATAAATTCACACATACATTTTAAGTATCATTCAAGAAATCAAATTTATTGCCATATACACAAGTATATGTATGCACAGGTGAAATGAAATACTTACTTGCAGCAGCATTACAGGCACGTGTATAAACAGCACTCACAAGAAAAATATAAATGAAGCATAAATTATACACAACTTTTACAAGAAAGAACACAATTAGAACCCAAAAAGTCCATTTTAGTGCAAAGTGATCATATTGTTACTAAGCTGTAGTGATTAGGGTTTTGCCGGTTGGTTCAAGAACCGAATAGTTGAAGGGAAGTAGCTGTTCTTGAACCTGGTGGTGTGGGACTTCAGGCTCCTGTAAGAATTAAGAATGAGACCAATCTTAATATGTCCAATTATAGTTTAACTATAACTGTTTAAATACAATATTCTTAAGTAAGGTGCATGAAGTACAAAAAAAATGAAGTATCATGTTTATTTGTATCTACTCACGATAGCACATCGGAGACAACCACCCCTCCTGCTTTCCAAATGCTTGGGCCCTCTCTGTGCCTTGGGGGCCCTTTCTGTTTGTGAATCCAAACATTAATAGTGGAAGCTGAAACGTGCCCTAGACTCAAGAGTTCACCTGAAGCCGGTAATTTTTGTAGATTCCCAGGAAACAACAAGGCTGAGTGGGAGCTCAAGCAAACAGCTGGCCAGAGGCCAAAACAATGGTGCAGGAAACAAGCAAGTTTCAGAGTGAATTTAAAGTTAACTGTAGTCACTCGCACCAATGAGCTTAGCAGCAGCATTATTAGGACAAAGCAAGAAAATATAGTAATGCAGCAGTCATGATAAATCAATGATACAGGAATATAACTTAAGGATCAAGCAGCATGTACGAATTTTAATATATAATGAATACATGATAATAGCGATTGAAGGAAAAGAAACAAATTTGAAGCATTTCATTGATGTGTAAATCCATGTTTACACATCACTGGTACATCATCCATCATTTCTTGAGCAAAAAACAAACTGCTGGAGGAACTCAGCAGGTCAGGCAGCATCTGTGAAGGGGTTGTTTTGGGTCATCCTGATACAGTGTCTCAATCCAAAATGTTGACTTTTTAAAAAAATTTACAGCATGGTAACAGGCCCTTCCGCCCATTTTAAATCCCAAATTAACTTACCCGTATGTCTTTAGAATGTGGGAGGAAACCGGAGCACCCGGCAGAAATCCACGCAGTCACGGGAGAATGTACAAACCCCTTACAGACAGCGACGGGAATCGAACCCTGATTGCTGGCGCTGTAATAGCGTCGCGCTAACCGCTACACTACCATGCCTCCATCGATGCTGCCTGACCTACTAACTATCTCCAGCAGTTTTTTTTTTGCACCAGGTTACAGCATGTGCAGTGTCACGTGTGTCCATTAATGGTCAGTGGTTAATGGATGCTCAAGAGAACCTGAAGTGTATCTACACTCCAGTGAAGGTTGTTTTGGTTAGAAATAACAATATGCTTTCAAGTATTTCAATGAAATTTGGAATTATGCCAGACTGAACAGTTTGGCTGTCTTACCAATCCTGTTCTCAATGCCTTTGTACAAACAGTGCTTTCTGACAATGTCACCAATTGTCCTTGGCAGTATCATTTTACTGTCCTCTCTCTGGCAACCTTTAATTAAAATGATTTTTAAAGTTATCATTTTAAGTCACTACATATAACAGGACAATCATTTTCACACAAACAAGACCTATGCAACTGGTTGGGGGGGGGGGGGGGTGGTCTCTGCTCAGAACCCATCTGGATACAGAACTCGTCTATGAAGATATAGTTGAAGCATATCAGTGTAGCATTAAGTACCAGGCACAGTATCACTATGCTATAAAATGAGGTGACATTCAATTTTGCAGCCACAGGTTACAACCAACTATTCTGTGGTTTCAAGATTAGAGTGAGATCGACTAATGGAATAAAATGAAACCATCCAAACATAAATATCACGAAGTTAAATCTTCATGTTTATTTTGCACATTGTGTTCTTTAAGTGATTGAGTCATTTTCCGTATCTCCACTTACTTGATCATAAATCTTTCTTCCCAGCTTCAAAGCAATTCCCAAATTCTACGAGAGCAATGTTTAGCTCTTGCTGTTCCTCACCCATGCTACTATTTACGCTCAACTAAGATACTGGCCCTCATTGGGCCCTAATGTCATGCAAACCATATAGGCCCTAGATTTCATTTCCAGTTATTAGTCTTATCTGGAATGACAAGAGAACTACAGTTGTGATGAGAAGCCAAGGCTAAATAAGCCAGTGTTCTGTTCCTGTTTGCTGGCCAACAAAACCCTGAAGGAGAATACGGCATCAGACTGCAGCACAGCCAGAGTTGTTCTGAATTCAAGGTAAGAAATTGGGAGAAAATGCACCTCCACAAAATTGATATCCATATGGGTGAAGCGTGGAGGAATGGGACTAACTGGATTGCTCTTCAAAAGAACTGGCACAGACTTAATAGGCTGCATGGTCTTCTGTGCTCTATACCTCTATGCTTCTAATTCAAGGGGTATCAACACTCCCTTTCCAAGCACACACACAACGAATGTCCATTGGGACAAGGAAACAAGGATGATCACCACCAACATTATCATATGAGGAACAGACTCAAGTTGCTGAATGTTGTATTCCTGACCCGATGTCCCAGCAGAGATGGGGGGAAATGCTCTAAACCATTAGAGAATCTAATACAGAAGCAACACAAAAACATGGTTTAACTAAATTGTTTATTAAAGTCCATTTCAAAAGCACAATATGGAACTGAAAATATTAATAATACAAATGACAGATTTCAGATTAAAACCAGACCTTACAGACTTCAGAGTGTCTTTATTATAAACCAAACCCAAACACTGAATATCAGCATGGATGTGGTGGCAACATGCTTCCCTACAAAGGATATTTTTTCCTCTTCCCTCCTGCCAACCTTACTTCATACAATGTTTTAAACAATTCAAGCTTTGTTTACTCTTTCAACTCTTCCACTATTTCCAGAAGTAAATCCAAAATAGTGACATGTGTCATTCTCCTTCCATTAAAGTTAGTTGGCCCAGTCCTGAAAGCGGAAACAATCACTTGCAATTTTCCACACTGTATTTTGTGGAGTTACTTGTGCAGTAAGTAAGAAGTTTTGATTGAAGTATCGCTGTTTGTTTCCATCAAATTTCACTGTGCCACAGGTGACCACAAGTACAGTGGTCTGCCCCTGAGTAGCAAGCTCTAATTAGGGAAAAAACAAATCAATAGCTTCATGAGAAGATGGATGAGTCCCAAAGCAATTCCAGAAACACATCTAATAATCAATGGAATAACCACAAGCTAACAAGTTATACAGTGACCTGGCATATATTCCATCCATTTATGGAAAATTGTATCTTTAAAGTACTGGGTAGAATTCAAGATAACTCTGCATAATATAAATATTGACTACAAAGCTATTATACTTTCAATTAACTTCCCAGCATTAAATTTATGCATGGCAGGCACGGTAGTGTAGTGGTTAGTGTTACACTTTACAGCGCCAGCGACCCGGGTTCAATTCTGGCCACTGTCTGTAAGGAGTTTGTACGTTCTCCCCGTATCTGTGTGGGTTTCCAGGCGCTCCGGTTTCCTCCCACATTCCAAAGACGCACAGGTTAGGAAGTTGTGGGCATGTTATGTTGGCGCCAGAAGCGTGGCGACACTTGCGGGCTGCCCCCAGAACACTCTATGCAAAAGATGCACTTCACTGTGTGTTTCAAAGTACATGTCACTAATAAAGATATCTTAATCTTTGAGTTTTAATGTGGAGTAAACATAAGAAAATAAGAGCAGGAGTAGGTCATTTCCGCCTGCCCTGCCATTTAATATAATCTTGGCTGACCTGCCCCAGGGCTCATCTCCTATTCTGCGCCAGTTTCCCACAGTCCTTGATTCCCCGACCTTTCAAAAATTTAGCTACTTTCTTTTTAAATACCCCCAATTATCTAGCCTCCACAACTCTCTGGGGTACAGAATTCCTCAGAATCTCCCTTAGAAAACTAGTCAAAGTACTAAAGGTAAGACATCAATATAGAAATCTGAACTTGACAACACACAAATGGCTTCAATACCAGTGTGACAATTTCTGTAACATCGGACAAGCACATTGTGAAAAAGTGAACAAAATCCATCTGCCATTCCATGCCTTACACAAGAACATACAGGTCCAGAATCTGCAGTCAGCAGGGAGCTGCTGACCTATGAAATGGGTTTGGACATTCCGTGGGAAATTGCCAAGAAGCTGGCTGCATTCCTCCTGTTGAGGCCCAGAAAACAATTGGTAAAAAACCAAGTTAAGCCAAGTATCCTTGTTCATCCGACTTTTGAAAACTTAATGTTTCTTACATTTAGCAACATTCATATCATTTAAGAAATGAAAACATCTAAACCAACAGAAAAATCAAAAATATATTTAGTCCCTCACAGTTGTTCTCCTCCACTGACATCAATAGAGATGGTGTCTGTGCATTATCTGACCTGCAGCAGGATTTTGAGTAGATTTCCTATTATAAATTGGGGGCACATGTAGTAACTCTGTACTCTCTCACTAGATTCCATGGGGACTCCGACATCAAGGTGCATTTGATACCAAGACCAGCTTAACACAACTTGAGGATGTCAATGTTCATGCCTGAAGTTCCTGTCATTTATTTAGGTA
Organism: Pristis pectinata; assembly: GCF_009764475.1. NCBI lineage: Eukaryota > Metazoa > Chordata > Chondrichthyes > Rhinopristiformes > Pristidae > Pristis > Pristis pectinata. The sequence goes on from NC_067412.1 coordinate 85,922,309, forward strand.
AATGTGGCAGTTATGTAAGGATAGAGAAGAAAAATTCACATGAAGCACAGCAGGTGAAAGAAAGGGGAAAAATATCCTTCCATTCTTTGCCACCAATTTCAAATCCGACATAAAGAATAAAGATCTGTCATTTGTAAAATTTTAAAAAATGAAGGTGCCAGATATGACAACTATTGTTCCCTTGCAGAAAACATGATAAACTGCCTTGAACATTTTAAATTGATTGCATTATTTCTTTAACGTCCATATTTTGCCAATATCTTAGAAAATGGCTGCAGCCTGTAATAATCCTGCTATAGCAAGCAGATGCTTATAAAAGGTAAATAAACAAGCCTGAAAATAAATTGAGTAGTTACGAGATTATGGAGAAAGAAAAGTTATTCATGCTTTCCAAAGACTTATTTTCCAAAAGATACTGAATTTTTTTTCTTCTTCAGTTAAAGGGGAGGAATGCCTAATAACTGGAAGCCATCTCACACTGCATGGACAATTCATGCAACCACTATTCCATTGCTTTGATTTGCACAGATTTTTCTACATTATCAAGTTCAGATTCCTAACAAAAATGCAAAGTTAGAAAAGTACTCAGATGCACTGAAAGATAAGTAGTATACATGCAGTTATGAGAAGTATACTTGATACAATTTCTAACAAGTATGAATGAAGCCTACCATGAACTGGCTGACAGTCCAGCATGTTTACTTGGAAGTCACTGGAAGGCAACATTTCAAAAAATTCAGTAAGTGCTTGATGGCCTGAAATTGTGTTGCCATTCCACACTAAGGTTGCTGTATCCAGATACAATTTGGTTAACCCCTATGTGAAAGAATAAAATTCAGGTTTAAAATAAAATCACAAAATGGAAGAGCAGAAAGCATAATGCATGGCTATTTTGCTAAACATTAATCTTTTGAACACATTATTAGGGTGTTGCCCTTCAGACTTTCACCTTGCCAACTCCAGCTCCTCAAACACTATTAGCACCCGAGAGCTACTGCAACTGACTTAAAATTAAACCTAGCATTTCAATGATATGACGAGATGAATATGCAATGTACCAGACAATAAAAGTGTATTTTGGGACCCACTTTCAGCCAGTTAAGTATTTAATTTTAATGTGCAATACGAACGATGAAGACCCTGGCCTGGAAGTTCTTTTGCACAACTTAGAACCTGCAGTCAAAAGCAGGCTTAATCCATAACAAAACATTCTAGCACATACTGCAAAGTATTTTAACATCCAGAATGAAGTGGATGGAAATGTAATCTACAGCAGGAATTTTGTTTGTGCTAGAAACTTTATATTGGCATATACTCCCCCAAATAATGGAATGCTGAAAATTTGTCTGCAGCATGATTTTCAAACTCAGTGATGTGGTAAAATGAGTTAATAACAAAGCCAACAGGTTTTACTAACCATTTCCCTTTTAAATAGAAGAGACTACACTCAAATGTCCCGACATCTCTGCCCTCCTGCAATCTCAAATATAGCCTCACACATCTGCCTGGACTCCTTTTCCCAAAGTGGAGAAGGTGCAGTCACTTTCAGCTTCCTTGCCTTATGATAATTTCAAACTGTTGCCACAATTTGGTTTGCTGGTCACTGCTGCATTCAGAAGGTCATCCAAGTTCCATACTCAAAAGAGAAGAGGTTTAACTGCTTTTAAGGGAAGCAGGTGAATCGCAAGGATTTGCTAGTATATTTTATAATCTCAACCATATATTTTGCTTAAATATGTTGCTTCGACAATGTATATATTACAATGTATAGACTACAGTTTGATAGCACATAATAGAATATACTGTTAGTGACATAACTGGATAACTCAGTGGAAAAAGTTCAGAATATTAAAAAAGCTAATGGTAAGTAGAGCTTTGAAATGTTGACTATTATTATGGCTATTACCAGTTTAGATCAAATTTGTTATAGAAACTGGAAGCTGAAGTAACTGAAAATAGCTCATTATGCCAATGATAATAAATGAAAAAAATACCAAAGTGAAACAAAATTACTAAAAAAGAAAACTTTAAGCACAATATTAATGATAATATGTAGACATTGAACCCAGTGGTGCCCATAACGTCTATCTTTTCCAGAGATCTTTTTGGTCTCTCTTCCTTGATCTGGCAGAGTTGAATATTGCATAATTAAGAACAGGTAATAAAGAAAACTATGTGCAACTATGGAAGTTCACATCCTGAATGATACTTACTCTTCTTCTTTTGTCCATTGTTTCATAATAGATGTTGACAAATTTATCTGCTGCTCTGCATGCCTGGTCTGCATGAGTTTTGAAGTCCTTAAAATTAGAAGTTACTGTGTTATATGATTTATAAGGAAACAGTTGGACATTGGTACAAGACTTGCAAGAGTGCCAAATTCTCAACTTCAGCAGTAAACTCAGTTCTGACAAAGGTTTTCAACCTGAAACATTAACTGTTACTTTTCCCACAGATGTGGTCTGACCTGGTGAGTATTTCCAGCATTTTTTGTTTTTAATTTTAGATTGCCAGGATCTGGAGGATTTCCAGCATTTGATTTTCAATAAGTTCAGCTTGTTTTTTTGATAAGAAGGTTTTGACCTTGAATACCCTTCCAGAGACTTGGGCGCAAAATCTAGCTGGAAATATCAATGTAATGCCAAGGGAGAGCTGCACTGTCAGAGATGCTTTTAGAGCTGACACATTAAACCAATACGCAGGGACCCAAGAGAATGCAGATGCTGGAATCTGGAGCAACAAACAATCTGCTGGAAGAGCTGGTAGCATGCTGGCCTTGTAAAGTCAGGGCATTGAGTATAAAAGTTAGGAGGTCGTGGTGCAGTTGTACAGGACATTGCATTTGTGTTCAGTATTGAGTACTGTGTTCAGCTTTGGTCACCCTGACATAGGAAAGATGTTACTAAACTGGAAAGAATACAGAAAAGATTTACAAGGATATCGCCAGGACTTGAGGGACTGAGTTATAGGGAGGGGTTGGACAGGCTAGAACTTTATTCCTTAGAGCATAGGAGACTGAGAAGTGATCTTATAGAGGTGTATAAAATCATGAGGGGCACAGATAGGGTGAATGCACTCAGTCTTTTTCCTAGGGTTGGGGAATCAAGAACTAGAGGGCATAGGTTTAAGGTGAGAGGGGAAAGATTTAATAGGAACTTGAAGGGCAACTTCTTTTTTACATAAAGGGTGGTATTTATGAGAAATGAGCTGCCAGAGGAAGTGTTTGAGGCAGGTACAATAACAACTTTTAAAAGACAGTTGAACAGGTACAAGGATTGGAAAGGTTATGAGCCAAATGCTGGTAAATGGCACTAGCTTGGATGAGGCATCTTGATCAGCATGGACCAGTTGGACCAAAGGGCTTATTTCTGTGCTGTATAACTCTCTGAGGAACTCAGCAGGTTGAGGTGTGTGTGTGTGTGTGTGTGTGATTGAGACACAAGGGATTGCAGATGCTGGAATCTGACAATGAAGGACTTTTGAGTCACCCAAAACTTCAAAAATTCCTTCCCCCCCAACCCCCCATCAAAGATCCTACTTGACCCGCTGACTTCCTCCAGCGGGATGTTTGTTGAAACCAACACCCAGACTGTCCTCTCAAATTGATGTGGAATATTTTGAAGAGTTGAGAGAGATTACTCAGGTATTGGTCAGATTATTCTGGCTATTGCAGTTTGACCACTAGTTGACCACTACATTAAACTTCATAACAACATTGCCCACTCAACTTTCCCCACAGACCCATTCTCTCATCATTCACTTATCTACAGTGGTGCGACCGCGGAATGTGGAAGTAGGGACCCAGGGGAAGCCCACGTGGTCACAGGGAGGACAGCGCCCGAGGTGGGCGGGTCTCCGGCGCCCCGAAGCAGCGGCTAAACCCGCTGCGCCACCGGCTCCGCCCTGCCTGACAGGGACGCGCAATGGACCCTCCCCCGGCCCCGGCCTGAAGCAACGATGCTCAGTAGGGGCCCCGCATCCGCCGCCGCCCCCACACCGGGTTTGCTCCGGGGTTCCGTCCTCCCCCGGGCTGGACGCCCAGCCCGGTCCCGGACGCCTGCGCTCTCACCAGGGAACCGGCCATCAGCCGCTCGCCGCCTCCCCGCTCTGCTTCCAACGGCCACCGGCACTTCCGCTGTGCAGCGCCGGGAAACCTCCCCGAACAGCCCGACACTGAATTCCCGTTCCGCCTTGGCCAGGTGATGATGGGCAATTTTGATTGTTTAGCAAAAGATTTGTATGTACAGGAAAAAAAATGTTAAACGAATCACATTATTTGTTAGGTTGCTGTATTATTTAAAATAACTGCATTTGGTACAGATAATTTGGATGTTGTGATTTCTGTAAATAAGGACAGTGTTGAATTGTCTAAACCTGTCTTCTTTTCAGGTGCTGGCATGTACAGAGTTTGTGTTGTTATACGCTTCAGTCTCAGGGAGGGCCTTGGTTTGTCTATTAACAGCATGAGCTGATCATTTTGAGTGGCTGAGCAGCCCAGTTAGCCAGGCCACTAAGTGCAACTTCACTGATGCCACTGACCACTACCTCCATGAAATACTGCTCTTTGTCAAAAGAAATCAATCGAGCCTTTTAAATATATGCATATTTATGGCATTAGTTTGGTATTGTGCATTAAATCAAATAAACCAAGATTTTCTGTCAGTCTTGAGATCTTAAGAACCTTGAATACAGAAACGGGATAGGTTATTTGATTCCTTATGGTTGCTCTGGCATTCATTAAGAGCACAGCTGACTTTTTCCCTTAAGACCATCTTCCAACACTAATGCTGCTAATTCTCCACGGATGCTGCCTGGCTTGCTGAGTTCCTCCAACGTCTTGTTGTTTTTTCATCTAGATTCCAGCATCTGCAGTCCTTTATTTCTTTTCCAACACTAATCCTGTATCTTTCAATTCACTTAAAATCCATCAGGCTTGGTACTGAGAATGAACCTCCAGCAACCTCTTGAGCAGAGAGATTCACAGATTCCTCATCCCTTGGGTAAAGAAATGTCTTCTTGTTTCTGTACTTAAATCGGATGCATAACAGCTGTGGCAGGGTTTGCATGCCATTACTTCCTACAAGGCGAAACCTAACAACATAAATGGCAGTGATGCTTCATTCCCCGATGAGCTCAACGCCTTTTATGCACGCTTTGAAAGGGAGAATAACACTACACCTGTGTGAATCCCCACAGCATCTGGCAACCCTGTGATCTCTGTCTCAGAGGCCGACATCAGAACATCCTTCAAGAGGGTGAACCCTCGCAAGACATCAGGCCCTGATGGTGGACCTGGCAGGGTACTGAAAATCTTTGCCGACCAACTGGCTGGAGTGTTCAAGGACATCTTCAACCTCTCATTGCTGCAGTTGGAGGTTCCCACCTGCTTCAAAAGGGCATCAATCATACCAGTGCCCAAGAAGAGCAGGGTGAGCTGCCTCAACGACTTTCGCCCGGTAGCACTCAGATGTACAGTGATGAAGTACCTTGAGAGGTTGGTCATGGCTAGAACTAACTCCTGCCTGAGCAAGGACCTGGACTCACTGCAAATTGCCTACTTCTGCAACAGGTCTACAACAGATTCAATCTCATTGGCTCTCCATTCAGCTTTGAGGCACCTAGACAACAGCAAAACATACATCAGGCTGCTGTTTATTGATTACAGCTCGGCGTGCAACACCATTATCCCCTCAGTACTAATCAACAAGCTTCAAATCCCAGGCCTCTGTACCTCTCTCTGCAACTGGATCCTCAGCTTCCTTATCAGGAGACCACAGTCAGTGCGTATCTGTAATAACATCTCCTCCTCATTGACAATCAACACAGGCGCACCTCAATGATGCGTGCTCAGCCCGCTGCTCTACTCTCTCTATACTCATGACTGTGTGGCTAGGCACAGCTCAAATGCCATCTGTAAATTTGCTGAAGACACCACTGTTGTTGGCAGAATCTCAGATTATGATGAGGAGGCGTACAGGAGTGAGATAGATCGGTTGATCGAGTGGTGTCGCAACAGCAACTTCACACTCAATGTCAGCAAGATCAAGGTATTAATTGTGGACTTCAAGAAGGGGAAGTTGGGAGAACACACACCAGTCCTCATTGGGGGGACAGTGGTGGAAAGGCTGAGCAGCTTCAAGTTCCTGGGCATCAACATCTCAGAGGATCTATCTTGGGCCCAACACATTGATGCAATCACGAAGAAGACATGCCAGCAGCTGTACTTCATTAGGAGTTTGAGGAGATTTGGTATGTCACCAAAGACTCTTGCAAATTTCTACAGATGTACAGTGGAGAGCATTCTGACTGGTTGCATCACCACCTGGTATAGAGGCTCCAATGTGCAGGATCAAAAGGGGCTGCAGAGGATTGAAGATTCAGCCAGCTCCATCACGGGCACAACCCTCCCTGCCATCGAGGACCTCTTCAAGAGGCGGCGCCTCAAGAAGTCAGGATCCATCATTAAGGACCCTTACCACCCAGGATGTGCCGTCTTCACTTTACTACGATCGGGGAGGAGGTACAGAAGCCTGAAGACCCACACTCATCATTTCAGGAAGAACTTCTTCCCCTCCCCCATCAGATTTCTGAACGGTCCGTGAACCCGTGAACACTACCTCATTATTCCTCTTTTGCACTATTTATTTATTTTTGTAACTTATAGTAACTTTTGTGTCTTTATGTCTTGCACTGTACTGCTACTGCAAAACAACAAATTTCACGACATTTGTCAGTGATAATAAATCTGATTTTGATTCATCCCATTAATCACAGCCTCCCAATCCAAAAATGACCTGTTTATTCCAATTCTTTGTTTTCTGTTTGTTAGACAATCCTCAATCCATTTAATGATATTTTGAATGTCATCTTATCAAAAGCCTTCTGAAAATTCAAATATACATAAACCAGTTCATTGTTATCTATACATCAAGTTTCAACCTTAAAAGACTCATATTAGATTTGCCAAGTATATTTTCCTTTCATAAATCCATGTTAACACTGCCCAATCCTATTATTATTTGCTAAGTACCCTGTTACCACTTCCTTAATAATAGATTCCAGCAATTTCCCTATTACTGATGGCAGGCTAACTAGTGCATTCATGTTTTACCTCTCCCTTCTAGTTTAAATGGTGGATTATCTCTGTGAGAACAATTCTGGAATCTATGGAATATCGGAAGATGACAACCAGTGCTTTCACTGCTTCTGTTGCCGCCTCCTTCAACACCGTAGGATTCAAGTCAACAGGTCCTGGGGAACTTTTGCTTTTCAATCTGTTTAATTTCCCCAGGGCCAATTTTTTTTTAGTAATGCTATTTCTTTAAATTCTTCATTCCCTCTAGACCTGTAATTCTTTACTATTTCTGGAAGATTTTCCGTGTCTTCTGTGAAGACAGACACAAATATTCTCAGCACTTTCTTATTCCACAATGTCATCTTAGTCTGCAAGAGACCATAATAACTTTAATTAACTGTTTCCTTTTTACATGTCTATAGAAGCTTTTGCAGTCTGTATTGCTGTTTCTTGCTCGACTATTCTTACTCCATTGTCTTTTTCCTTATCAGTACCTGAGCCCTCCTTTGATGAATTTTGAACCATTCCTAATCCCCAGATTTACAACTTTTTTGGCATTTATAAGCCTTTTTCCTTTGATCAATTACTATCTTTAAATGGGTGGACCTCTTATCCTGTTGTTATTTTTTGCCTTAAAGGAATATAAATTGGTAATGGATTTATTATTGTCACATGTACTGAGGTACAGTGAAAAACTTTGTTTTGCATGCCATCCATACAGATCATTTCATCACATCAGTACATTGAGATAGTGCAAAGGAAAACAATAACAGAATGCAGAATATAGTGTTAGAGTTACAGAGAAAGTGCAGTGCAGGCAGACAATAAGGTTCAAGGCCATGGCAAGGTAGATTGTGAGGAGAAGAGTCCATCTTATCGTACAAGAGGTCCGTTTGATAGTCTTATGACAGTGGGATAGAAGCTGTTCTTGAGTCTGGTACTTTAAGGCTTTCGTATCTTCTGCCCAATGGGAGGGGGGAGAAGTGAGAATGTCCAGGGTGGGAGGGGTCTTTGATGCCGGCTGCTTAATGTATTAAATGTTTAAATGTTAGCCATTGCTCATTTCCTGTAATTATTGGTGGGTCATCATAGAAGTTCACAGCACAAAATAGCCTTTGTCCTTTTGCCCAACTTGATCATGCCAACCAAGGTGCCTACATAAATTAGTCTCATTTGCCTGCATTTGGCCCACATCCTTCTAAGCCATTCCTCGTCGTGTACCGGCCCAGATGTCTTTTAAATGTTGTAATTGTACCTGCCTCTACCACTTCCTCTGGCAGCTCGTTCCATATACCCACCACCCTCTGTGTGAAAAACCTGCCCCTCAGATCCCCTTTAAATCCTTCCCCTCTCACCTTAAACCTATGCCCTCTTGTCTTAGATTCCACTATCCTGGGAAAAAAGACCGTGACTCTGTACAGTTTCTTGGCATAAATGGAGATGTTCAAATTCTCTGAAGCATAATTTCAATTTGATGTGGTCTTTTGTATGATTTTTGAGTTTTAATAATTGCCATCTATTCATATACATTAATGTTTTCTTGTTAAAACTGATGAGCTGCAGTTTCCTCTAGCTGTGATCCTGGGTCACTTCTCACAAAAGGGTCTTCGACCTGTTTCTCTTTTCACGGATGCTTCCTGACTTGCTGAGTGTTTCCAGCATTTTGTACTTCTGCTTCTTCCAGCAAGATCAAAATCCAAACTCTGTCATGACTCATTCCTAATTATGTTGAACCATAATTATGTTGGTTCTCAGCTCCCCAATAACTAGAAAGTACATTTCCCCTCCTTATCTCTGTAGCCTCCAACCTGCTTATCAAAACTTCCCTCTGTTTCCACAATCTAATTCTGGCCTCTATTCCACCAATGATATCTGTGTTTTCAACAACCAAATGCCACATTCTGGAAGTCCATTGCTCTACTCCCTTTTCCTTGCTATGCCCTTCACCTTGTTTAGGAGCCTCATTGAAACCATGTGTGTTACCATTTTAGCCAAGCATTTGGTCACCCCTGAAATTTCTTTCTTTAGCTGAGTGCCCATTATTTGATAGTACTTGCATGGGCCATTCCTCAGACGTTTTTCTCCACTGTGTGCACTTTATGAGCTTAAGTTTTGTCTACCAAGTATGTTTCATAAGAGTACACAAATCGGTACACATTGAGTATGTTTCGTCACTGTATCGTTAAAATTATGCCTCTGCAAGAAACTTAAGCCCATGACTTATATTTCCGGGCACTGATAATTGCAATGGGTTTAAACTGTTGTGGATTAAGATGTAGAATCATGGGCGTCAGCTGATGCAGATCATTCTTTACCTTCACTTCCTAAGAAAAGAATCAAAAATCCTGCTCAATGCAACAAAAATAGGGATTCCTCATTAAGCTTTTTCCTATTGACAAATAAAAAATCTAGTTCATACTACCATGTATTGGGGATCTGAGAGCCAGCATGGGTCAGTGTGAACAGGAATGATATTGCAATCCTTTATATAGTACAACCAGACATAAATACGTTATGCAGTAGTTTAGTTTGCATTAAATCAACTTCAGAGGGATGAAATTCATATGAAATCTCTCATTTCCAGAGTCCATTTTTTGTCCTGATCTCCGGATTCCCATAAATACCATCTTTTTGGACTTACTTGCATTTTCAAGTGCAAGACACATTGTGGGAAGGATGGTTGTGGAAAGACTTAGAAATGCAGGTAGTAATTGACAACATTTTCTATTGCTTATGAAATATTCACTCTTTTAACAACTAGCAGACTATTCGGTATTCTATAGTGTGATGTCCTTTCAGTAACCATGTAAGTATATTGTTTAAATATAAAATATATAGGGTCTATAGGCTTCTTAGTGTTGCTGCCTGAAAAAACAAATAACAGGTAGAACATTCATTGACGGCATAAACTGTAAGTAACAGCAGTGTTACTTACAAAAGGTATATCGCATGGTGCTCGTACACTTACGCACATTGCATTGTTTTTCTTTATTAAGAAAAGGTAATAAGTCTGCAAACCTCATTAACTAAGTAGAAACATGTATCAAATTACAAACTAATTATTTACAGATATATGTATACAAGTATAAATTTGACTAACTGTAATAAACTCAGTCTTCATCTTTTTGTCTACAAAAGTCTTCACTATAACTTGTACTTAATCACTCTGAAGCATTCAATCCAGCACTGATGATTTCAGCGGATCATTTCTCCAGAGAGCCTTAATATACACCTGGTTCATATCCTGTTTTACAATCATTACTTCAACATAGTTGTCTTTAGAATTTTAAATACGTTACCTATTCTTAAACACCATCTTTCCAGTGTTATCTGTAATCACCAAACTGTTCACATAAACACTAACACAAGGTTAATAACGCTAAGAAACTACCGCGGTACCATAGTTACATACATTGTACCAGATACATTATTGGATATTTAATCACAGCAGTCTCTACATTGTACACACAAGATGGAAATAGATTTGGGAAACTTATTTGACAGACCCATCTAGTGGTCAGAAACTGCAACTATGATCTAGGGGTTGATACAGTACCATTAATTATCTGGCATAAATGCACAGACACATCATGCTTATTAATTACACTTATCCTGTTGTCTTGCTCTGAGACTTAGTATTGCTGTGCAATTGAAACTAATCTTAAGGTCATTGACCTACACAGCTTTGGTATATATTGGTTTAAAGTATTTGCTATTCCATGCCCAGAACATAAGCTGCAATCTGTAATATCTAACGAGGTTCTTTTTTCCTTTGCAAATGCATTTTATGGATAAATGTTTTACCGTGTATATCTAAGATAGGTATAATGAAGAGAAAAAGAGTGAGGAATCTGTTTCAGTACTGTTGAATTGCTCAAGGTGTTAAGAAATCTATTGTGATAGAATTTAATCAGATCAGCATCCAAAGTCTTAGACCTTGTTAAACTGAGAATGAAGGCCAGTAACAGACTCCTTTCATCACCTTAAAAATTGGTAAGTTTAACTTTCTATTCAATATTTTAAAAGTCATTCATAACAATGTTAATAAAATGCACAAAGGAATATGTTTTAGACTATGATATTGGTGGATTAATCCAGCTTTGTCATCATTATAAGAAGCTGTACAATGAATTGTAGATATGGGTTTTAGTTTAATAACAGTAGTTAGAATTACAATTGCAGTGAAATATTAGGATATAAATGAACAGAATTACAATGTTCCATTAGTCATTTACTTTCAACTTGGCATATTAAGTTTCAGCATTTTCCTTTTGCTTCTTCTGCCTCTCAACTCTGCAGATCATTTCTTTTGTGTATTCAGTTGTGCAGTGTGCAAAATCTTCAATGCACAATGTTTTAGAGATGTTGTCAATTGGACAGCATAATTGGTGTATCCAGCTGCAAAATATATGAAAGATCTGGCACATTGATTTTGTACAGATCTTCGCATAGGATTTATAATTAAACATTAACTTTGCTGTATCTTTGTACTGGAAGCCATCTTTATAATTTCATCCATTTTAGCCCGACTTAGATTTATCCATCCAATTTAATTCATAGAAATTATCAAAGATCACAACAGCAAATAATTTGCAGTACTGGAAGACAATGGAATGCTTTGCACTGAGCTTGAATAATAAACTGTGCTGGATTGTGGACAACAGGCCACAAGTCAAGAAGTGTAGGAAAGTGGATGAGATAAATTGAAGTAGCAGTGCTTGGGTGATGCTTGAATTTGAATTTTAAGTGCCTGTAAGATTAAAAGAGGAACGCAGACCGAAGGAAGTATGGATCATATTAGCTTTGAGATGTTAGAAAACAACAAATTGAAGAGGTGTTGCAATGAATACTGAGTGCCAGTTTCTATTTCCGTCAAAGACCTTTGCTCATATATAAGCCATAAAAGAAATCACGGGTGCCTAAACAAATATGTTCACCCCATTATAAGTGATGCATAGTCACCACCACAATGTACTTCCTCTGATGCTCCTCTTCATCAGGGATTTAGCTGCCTGGATCTAGCCATTGATTGAGCAGAGCAAAGATACAAGATTTAGTAAGGATATGTAGGAAAGTATATCCGGACAAAGAAGAGCAATGCTATCATAATATCAAAATATACATTCAAGGATAAATGAAAATATGTGAACGTTTGCAGGAAGAATAAACCTGTGTCTATTTTTCTTTTGCAGGACACTGCAAGTATTTCTGAAAGAATTTGGACTAAGCATTAAATGCGTTTTCCTACTTTTAATCTGGACTGCTGTAGGATAACCATGTTACAGTGTTCTTCCTACTTCTATAGCATTATCTTGAAGTTATCAAACCATCCAATCTGGATTGACAAGAAAAAGCTCCAACAGTTTGCATCTTATACTTTGACCCCATTCCATTTTTATTGGACCATTCTGGTTGCACTAACTTTTCCTTGTTCTATACATTGTATAACATACAAGGTGGGGGTCATTGGACCCTGGGCATGTGACCCTATTTTTGCCAAAGCTCTTCCAGATGTTGCTGCTAAATTGGCTATTGATCAAATCAATAAGGATTCTTCTTTAAATCTTGGCAACCACTTAGATTATGTGATATTAAATGAAGACTGTCAAACCTCCAAAGCACTAGTTGCTTTTCTTGGGTATTCAGACATAGTGTCTGGATTCATTGGCCCAGTAAATCCAGGCTACTGTGATGCTGCTTCCCTTCTGGGGAAAAATTGGAATAGAATTATATTTTCATGGGCTTGTGTTAATTATGAATTGGATGATGCCATAAATTACCCAACATTTGCGAGAACATTGCCATCTCCAACACAAGTTCTCTTCAAAGTGATGAAATACTTCCGGTGGGCACACGTGGCCATCATCTCATCAGCTGAAGACATTTGGGTGGATACAGCTGTGAACTTGGGTAGTGCTCTCAGGAAACGAGGCCTGCCTGTGCGAATTGTGTTGCCAATGGCCAAAGAACCTGCGAGTATCAGAAAAGTTCTAGAGAAAATAAAATCTCTTGACAAACTTCGCGGTATGTATAAATTTTTATCTGGAGTTGAACTAATCAGTGTAAATTTACAACGTGTGCTCTATTGATTAGCACAGTGCTGACCCCTGAACTAGCAGAAGACTCTAACAGTGAAGGATTGTGCAAATTTTCAGCACTGCTCAGTTTTTCAGTGTATCTTTACCTGGTTGTTGGATGAATAATGAAACCATTCTTATAACTTCTATTTTATTCTTCCAAACTCACAATGTAACATTCATCACCTTCTCAAGGGCAATTAGGGATAGACAATAAATGCTGATCAGCCCGTGTGTGATGTATACCATGTACGTTGTACGTGGAATGCACATGACTATGGACCAAGAGCTGGGAAGTTGAATTAGGCTGGATAGCTCGTCTTTGACCAGCAGTGTTAAACTAAGAAATGTAATATAGAATCAAAGAATCATAGAAATCAGCTCAACGTATCTGTGCTGACCAAAGAAGAGTTAACGAGTGTAATCCTACTCCCCAGCACTTCCTCCATAACTCCAAGTGCTACAGTCCCGTGGTTAATGATCATTTTGCTAAGGTGAATAGTTACTTCCTATCCCCTCTTTTCAACTACCCCTCCCACACTATCATTGATATGTCAGTCCTCGGCCTCCTCCACTGCCAGGACAATTCCAAGCGCAAACTGGAGGAACAGAACCTCATTTTCTGTCTTGGAACCTTGCAGCCTAATGACATGAACATTGATTTCTCCCACTTTAAGTAATCCCCCCCCCCCCACCATGCTTCATCTCTTCTTCCCTTTCCTAACCTACCTTTTTCTACCTTTTTTTCCTTTCTCTCCTTACCTTTGACCCATGCCTCGGTGGATCTGCTCTCCCCTCCTCCCCGGCACCTGCCCATTACTATCTCTTACCTGCATCTACTTATCACCACCTTCTGCCCACCCCGCCTCCCTTCTCTTGTCCACCTATCATTGCTCTGCTTTTCCCTCCTATATGTTGGGCTTCCCCTTTTTCTCCTTTCAGTCCTGAAAAAGGGTACTGACCTGAAACGTTGACCGCCTGCTTTTCTCCACGGATGCTGCCTGACCTGCTGAGTTCCTCCAGCATCATCATGTTTTTCTCCTCTCAGCCTCCAAAGAAAAAAGTATCCAGACTGACCAAACTTTCCCCATACCTAAAATTCTCTGGTCTTGGCATTATCTTCATAAATCTTCTCTATACTCCCTCTTGGACAATCACCTCCTTCCCATAATGCGGTGAACAGAACAGTTCCATGCTACTCCAGCTGAGGCTTATTTAACTTTTTTTATCAGAAACAGAGACTCCCTAATCTTATATTTGATATCTCAATCAATAAAGGAAAGTGCCCTCTTTGCGTTCTTAAATTCCAAATCTTGTCAATGTAAAATATTATATGGACAGTGAAGTAAAAGCAGAAATGAAAAAGATTTAGGAGAGAGAGTGAGAAAGATAAAAGAGACAGAAAAAGTAAAACAAAATTAAGCACTTTAAAATAAAATTCCAGCAATGATTAATTCCAAAGACGTGAAACTTCATACTTATAAAGCTAATTTTCAGTGCTGGCTAATTGTTTGGAGTAACAACTACTGTGGCACTGACTTACCACATGGCATCAACAATTCCTTTGTGTTCAAATGAACAAGTCTGAACTTTTTCTATTACATTTACTGGGTATTGCTCAGTTAAGTAGCAATGATTGTCCTAAAGCTTGTTCTCACTTCTTCCTCTGCTTCCAATAAACCCTCCTAGGAACACTGCTTCTTTTGTGAATTCTCACTCTATTAAATTTAAAACTTCATCCCACCTTCTGCTTCAATACATTCTATCTTAGCCCCTCAATACCCTTGATTTCGTAGCTGCAGAGACTATAATGCAACAATTCATGCATTGAGACATCCTTGTTTTATACTCATTCAAGGGATTTGGGCTTTGCAGGCTGAGCCAGCATTTGATGCCCATCTCCAGTTGCCCTTGAGAAGGTGGTGGTGAGCTGCCTTCTTGAACCGCTGCAGTCCTTGAAGTGTGGGTATGCCTTGAGGACATGAAAAGGTGCAGTGTAAATGTAAGTACCCTCCATGATTCTTCTTTCTCAGAAGAAAATAAAGCATTTCTATTGCAACCTTTCAACACATCACATCAACACAGTGAAGTGTTTACATACTGTGGGAAACGCAGTCACCAGTTTGTGGAAGCAAGCAACTGTAAGCAGTATGTGATAATCACATAATCTGTTTTAGAAATTTTGATTGAGGGATAAATATCATTGGGCTAAGAGATGAACCTTCCCTAGTCTTCCAGAAAGTAGTCCTATGGCATCTTTTATATCTACTTGAGAAAGCACATTTAACATCTCACCCAGATGACAGCACTCCATTAGTACTTTAACAGAGTGCTTGCCTAGATTTATGCACTCATGTCTCTGAGTGAGACTTAAACTGAAACTGACTTGGAGCAAAGAGTGCTCCAACTGAGCCACAGGTGACATCATATTCTTGATCATTTTAGAAGTGTTTCTACCCTGGACATTTGGCCTTTCAGCTGCATTTCTCAATACAAGGAAAATTAAATGTGATTGGCTGACTATATCAGTTTTGTATGGAGGGTGATTGAGTATTGCATGGAACTGTATAAGATTATAAAACTTGAGCAATAAGTATATTCAAGCCAGTGGTGTTTGGAAGATATAATAGCTTTTCTGACAATAAAATAGATTATGAATCTTTAATCTACAATAATACCTTCATAATACAATTTTTCTGTATGTTTTCAGTGATCATCATGTGTATGCATTCAGTTCTCATTGGAGGCAGGGTTCAGAAACAGGTTTTGGAAGTTGCCCATGACTTGCAGATGACTGATGGCAGCTACATCTTTATACCATATGATACTCTTCTATACAGCCTCCCATATGAAAACACTCCCTACCCAGTGCTGGTGAATAACTCCAAGCTACAGAAGGCTTATGACTCAGTGCTGACTATCACTATGGATTCTACAAGAAAGTCATTTCATCAGGCATTTCAGGAACATGTGCAAAAGCAGGAAATTGCAACACATTTGAAGCCTGAGCAGGTACCCTTGATTTTGAACATTTTTTTTTCAATTTTATAACCATCTCCCCACTTTTACTGACAGTGAAGTGAGGTGGGGGTATAATTAATTCAGGTTCCTTGCCCTAGTAACCTGTTCTCACGGATTAATTGAACCACACATTTCAGAAAACCATTTGATTGTTCCTACTAATCCCAAATCCTAACGGCCATTCTTGCTTTCTTACCGGCTGTGAAAAACAATTATTTGGAGGAACTTACTTCCTGAGTAGAAAGTTGAAGCATCCTTCTGTACAACATCTGAGATTAGCACACTTCTGGAATCTTTGGGTTTCTGGACTCAATATCCATGTTGTTTAGTGCATTTAACTGTTAAGTCACATATCCTTTGTACAGTTGTACCATTCTGCTTGATCTAAGTGTCAAGGCCAAGCAGAATGTGCACGGGAAAAGTTATCACATTCTACTGCAAAAAGACATAGCAATAGGCTGGTCAACCCAGCATTGATGGTGGCTAAATTAATAGAAAAAAAAACGACGCACTATATAAATCATTATTTTGAAAGACGCGGATTAATTAATGACAGCATGGATTTGTTACAGGGAAGTCATGTTTGAGGTTTTTGAGAATGAGAGCAGTACATACAAAAGTACAGTCAAATTAGTAGAAAATCTATACTGGTTTTGAAGAAGTGCCATACTGCAAACTGTCCCATCGGACCCATGTTGGATCTAAGATTGAGCCAGTAGTGGGAAGCAAAAAGTATTCATTGGCATGGGTTTTAATGACTGAAAGGCTGTTCGCAGGGGCGGTCCTACAGGGCTCAGTGCTAGGTGCCTTGTTTTTGATGTATTTATCAATGATTTAGAATCAATGCTGGACCATGAAATTTGCTGATGATACAAAAATTATTCATGCAGCAGATAGTGGGGAAGGAATCCAGAAAAATGGCAAATGAAATCCAATCTAGAGAAACGTGATGGAAGCAGACAAGTCAAAGAAATACTCAATATATTGTGTGCTTTTAAAGGAAAAAGAAACTTGGAGGGCAGGCACACAGATCGGCAAATAAGGTGGTTAAGAAGGTGTACAGGATACTTCCTTGTATTGGTCAAAACATAAGACATAAGATCAATGAGTACATGTTACAACTACACATATTACTATTTAGCCATTGCTAGCTTGTTTGTACAGTTCTGACCACTACATTCCAAAATGTGCTGGCATCAGGAGAAGGTTCTGAGGAATTTCAGAAGATGTTGCCCAGGCTGAAAATGATTAGCTCTGAAGAGTGATTTGCTACACTGGGTTATTTTCTTCATAACAGGAGATGCTAAGGGGAGATTTAATAAAGGTGTATAGAATTATCATTCATGATGAATCAGAAATCTCCCATAGCAGAAAGGTTAATTGATTTAAATCAAATTGCATTAATTCAAAGAGCAGGTTTAGGACACACTACCTGAAAATACAGAGGAAAGAGAAATCCTGGGCATATTTAAGAGAGCCTGGATGAGTGTTTTATGTGCAATAGCCTCCAGGCTATAGACTGAGAACTGAGAAGTAAGATTAGTCTGAATAGCTCTTTTTGGACCAGAATAGACATGATGACCCTAATGGCCTTTTTCTGTGTCATAAATTTCCATAATTCTATATCATATAGCTACATCCTGGCATGTACATATAATTCATGAACTATTTTGCAATGATATGTTCTATCCTCATTTTTAATATTTGCTTTATAAATCCCAATACCCACGTACTCAATGGAAACTGCTAATGTAAACTTGTCATGATTTAATTACATCCCACTGCCAATGGTGGATTTGAAAATAGAAAAGGCTTTCAAACAGTTTTTTTTTGCTCACCAGGTGTCACCTCTGTTTGGAACAATCTACAATGCAATCTACTTTCTTGCCAAAGCTATGCACAATAGTAAAAAACACAGAGCCTGGATCTCTGGCAGCAACATCGCAAAATTTTCCAAAAACATCAGGTTTGAAGGCTTTAACCAAAAGATCTGGACAGATAAAACTGGGGAAAGCTTCGCTGATTATGTAATCCTGGACACTGATGGCGAAGGAAATGAACTGCATCGCACTTACCTTGTTGATATGGAAGCGGATTTAATATGGTTAACAGGGCAAGTAATTCACTTTCCTAATGGAGTCCTGCCAAAAACCGACTCTGCATGTTGGTTCATCCGTGGGAAAATCTGCACAGGAGGTGAAGTGACCTGTCCTTCTGATTCTTTAGTATCATTTAAGAATTTGTTTTCCCTCACAAATGACAAATTAAACATTTCACAGATGTTCTTATACATTTTTAAAATTATAATTCTAATACTCTCAGAATTATCATCTGTTCTAAGGAACAGACTGGAATTGTTATAGTAGGTATTTATTTTTGACTGAATGAAAATAATTTTGCTTTTCCACTTATGGTTTCAAAATTCTGTTAGTGATTGAGGTCTCCAAACCTCACCCTGCACATCTTTGTAACAGCTTCCAAGTGAAGCAGACTAGTGTGATCACACCCCAACCGTCTGCCCCTTTAAATGAATGTAATATCCATTAATATGCATATTACAGTTTTGGGCAAGCACCAGTGAATTATAAAACATCAAAAACAATTTAGATCTTCCAAAAGCTGTCTAAGATTTGTTCCTTTGTGTTCTATAAGTCCATGAGAACAAGAGTATGCCATTTGGTCCCTCAAACCTGCTCTGTCATTCAATATCTCAGCTGATCCAACTTTCCTCAAGTTCACTCCCTGCCCCTCCCTACAATCCTTGATTACATCATTGATCAGATATTTATCTATTTCAGTGTTTATCTATCCAAAGATTCAGCTTCTGTGGCTTCTGTAGAAATCCAAAGACTTTCTTTGAGAGAAAAAATTCTTCCTTATCTCAATATTAAACAGTCCCTCCTTATTCTTACTCTATGCCATCACATCCTAGACGTTCTCAAGAGGGAAACATCCTCCCATTGTCTCCTAAGAATTTTATTTGTTTCAGAAGATTGCTTCTCTTTCTTCTGAACTCCAATAAGTACAGACCCACCCTGTTCAACCTTTGTCCATAAACCTCCACACCCAGGATTATCCTTGTGAACCTTCTCTGAACTGCCTCCAAATGTATTATACCTTCCTTAAGGTGCAAACAAAAACCAAAACTGTACATTAAATATGGTCACACTAGTGCCTTGTAAAGTAAGACTGTCCTATCTTTATACTTCATCCCCCTCCAAATAAAAGCCAGCATTCCATTAGCCTTCCTGATTACTTTCAACACCACTATGTTAGCTTTGTTTTTCATGTTCGGAGCCCCCATATCTCTTCGTGCTGCAATCCTCCATTTAAACAATAATCTGTTTCTCTCCAAGGTGAACAACATCACATTTTACTTTAATTTTATTTCATTTGCCAATTTTTGGTCCATTCACTTAACCAATCAATACATCTCTGTAAACTGTTCATATCCTCCGCACAGCTGGCCTCCCACATACTTCTACACACTCTGCACTTTTGGCTACAATTCATTCACTTCCTTCCTTCCTCTACATCATACAACTGGTTGTGGTTCCGGTACTGATCACTGTGGCACCCACTAGTTACAGATTACCATCTTGAAAATGACCCTCTTATCATCCCTCATCTCTTTCTTCTGGTTAGCCAGTCCTCTATTCATGCTAATGTATTACCTGCAGCACCATGAGCTCTTTCTTTTTCAATCATTTTATTAATTTCAAATTGATATACATAACAATAGTAATTATACACATGTTATAAAGAGACCGGGATTACAATCATTACAGTTAACATATACAAACATAAAGAGTAGAATATGTAATCTGAACCTCCCAATCTCTTAATAATTGAACATGAAAAAGACTTAAAAGAAATTTGATTATATAAGAAAAAAAAGTCCCAAACTAAAAAAAAGTAACAAAACAAAATGAATGGTAATAATAAACAAAAACTGACCAAGAACTAAACAAAAGCTGAGCTGTCATATTTCATCGATTAAAAAAATTATTATGTCATTAACTCCGCTCCTCTATATTCGAATAGAAAATTATTGAGAAGGATTCGGAAAGGTCAGCTTACATCACATGAAAATGCTGGATAAATGGGCTCCAAGTTTCTTCAAAATTAACCAAAGGATCAATAGTACCACTCCTAATTTTTCCTAAGTTTAAACATGTTATAGTTTGGGAAAACCATTGTAATGTAGTAGGAGGTTTAGGATAACACCATGAGCTCTTATCATGTGAAATAACCTTTCATGTAGCACGTTGTTGAACACCTTTTGAAAATCCAAATGTTATCTCTAGGGTTCTCCTCTATCGGCTCTGGCTGATACTTCCTCAGAGAACTTTTGTTGGGCATGATTGGGCTTCCATTGCCTCTGTTGCCTTATAAGGCCTAGTCTGTATCTATGCATTTCATCAATGCTCCTGTAGATGATTAAAGCAGGATCGATTGAAGGGTTGGGCACCAAGGTCATCTTCTGTCAGGGGCTTCTGGAAATCCCTGTTCCAGAGTACCTATTTGCTGAAAACAGGTGCAATGGGGAATTGACAATGATCACCTTTACTTTGGAACATTGTTTCACACAACATGTAGTGAGATGACAAAGCTATCTTATCCAATCCCAGGTTAGAAATAGTCTTTTTGTACATTTTTGGCCATCCACATGTGGGATAATGGAAAGGACCGTTAAAATAAACCTGCATATATTTCTAGTATTCATGAGTGGAAAACTTTTATTTCTCTTTAATTTTATTCTTATGTCATTTGACTTACCTTTCCATATTTTTGTCTTAGGCATTGATCCTTTCTATGCTGTCACGGTGCCACTGTTGATTATGTTTGCTATGCTCTTCGGTGCGGGTCTTGCTTGCTTTATAAGGTATAGTCCTTGGCAAATACTTAATAGTGAAAGTTTAATGAAATTTAAGGTCTAGCGGTTAAAAATGATTCTCTTTTTCGATCTCAAGTGTGTTGTTGCCATCACATGAATGTGAATCAACAAGATCAGGAGATTTTAACCCTACATGTCAAACAGAAACTTAGTAGTTAAAACTGAGCAGGTTGTAGCCTATGGAGATCCCAATTTTGATCTGCAGGCTTGAGGAACAGGCTGGAGTTTTGTAAGTTTATTCAAGTTCATGTCTTATTAAGTCACTAGGACTCAATTGCCATTCCAGTAAGGAGGCTGCTGCAGCCTTGTCTTTGGAATTAATTTTCCACTTGAAGGGATGACTGCCCATTTGGCTCAGATCTGGAGGCAGGATATTTTATACAAAGTATAAACTACAGAACACGGTATAAACATTCAAATTAAACTCCAACTCAATGCCAGCTTTAGCTGGATGATGTGTGCTATTTCAATGGCACTCTTTCCAGTCAGAAATGGAAAATCGACTTCATAACCTGACCAAAACATTTCACATCTTCCCTAATCCAATATCTTATGTTCTTACGTAGAACAGCCAACAATAAACCAGTGATGTTGAAAGTGAAACAGAATAAAACCAATAATGAGATACAATTTTAATGAAATGTAGCATAAAATGGTGCCACAATTTTGGAGTGGTGTGGAATTAATAGTGGAACAGAGTAGAAAGAAAAGGAAAAAATGTACAGTTATGACCAGTCATTTGTTTTAGTGATGGTGATTGAGAAATAAGCATTGGCCAAGTTGCCAGGACCCAACTCTTTGTTTATGGATCAGACAGGGCCCTGGAGAGTTACAAGGCAGCCAGGAGGGAGCTTAAGAATGGACTTAGGAGAGCTAGAAGGAGGCATGAGAAGGCCTTGGCGAGTAGGATTAAGGAAAACCCCAAGGTGTTGTATGCATATGTGAAGAATAGGATGATGATTAGAGTGAGGGTAGGACCAATCAGGGATAAAAGAGGAAACATGTGCCTGGAGTCAGAAGAGGTAGGGGAGGTCCTTAATGAATACTTTGTTTCGGTATTCACCAGAGAAAGAGACCTTGACATTTGTGAAGATGGCGTACAACAAGCTGATATGCTAGGGCATGTCGATGTGAGGAAAGAGGATGTGCTGGAACTTTTGAAAAACATTAGGATAGATAAGTCACTGGGGCCGGACGGGATATATCCAAGGTTATTATGGGAAGCGAGGGAAGAGATTGCTGTGCCTTTGGCGATGTTCTTTGCGTCCTCACTGGGCACAGGAGTAGTGCCAGATGATTGGAGGGTAGCAAATGTTGTTCCTTTGTTCAAGATAGGAACAACCCTGGGAATTTCAGGCCAGTGAGTCTTACTTCAGTAGTGGGCAAATTACTGGAGAAGATTCTTGGAGACAGGATCTATGGGCATTTGGAGAAGCATAGGCTGATTAGGGACAGTCAGCATGGCTTTGTGAGGGGCAGGTTGTGCCTCATGATCCTGATTGAATTCTTTGAGGATGTGACAAAGCACATTGATGAAGGTCGAGCAGTGGATGTGGTGTACATGGATTTCAGTAAAGCATTTGATAAGGTATTCCTAATGGAAGGCTCGTTCAGAAAGTTAGGAGGCATGGGATCCAGGGAAACTTGGCTGTGTGGATTCAGAATTGGCTCACCCATAGAAGACAGAGGGCGGTGGTAGATAGAGCTTATTCTGACTGGAGGTCAATGACCAATGGTGTTCCGCAGGGATCTGTTCTGGGACCCCTGCTCTTTGTGATTTTTATAAATAACTTGGATGAGGATGTGGAAGGGTGGATTAGTAAGTTTGCAGATGACACGAAGGTCAGTGGTGTTGTGGATAGTGTAGAAGGTTGCTGTAGGTTACAATGGGACATTGATAAGATGCAGAGCTGGGCTGAGAAGTGGCAGATGGAGTTCAACCCAGAAAAGTGTGAAGTGCTACACTTTGGAAGATCAAATTTGAAGGCAGAATACAAGGTTAATGGCAGGACTAGTGTGGAGAAACAGAGGGTCCACGTCCATAGATCCCTCAAGGTTGCCGCGCAGGTTGATGGGGTTGTTAAGAAGGTGTATGGTGTGTTGGCCTTTATTAGTCGGGGTATTGAGTTCAAGAGCTGCCAGGTAGTGTTGCACCTCTATAGAACTCTGGTTAGAGCACACTTGGAGTATTGTGTTCAGTTCTGGTCACCTCATTATAGAAAGGATGTGGAAGCTTTAGAGAGGGTGCAGAGGAGATTTGCCAGGATGCTGCCTGGATTGGAGAGCATATCTTATGAGGATAGGTTGAGCGAGCTAGGGCTTTTCTCTTTGGAGAGAAAGAGGATGAGAGGTGACTTAATAGAGGTGTACAAGATGATAAGAGGCATTGATCGAGTGGGCAGTCAGAGACTCTTTCCCAGTGCGACAATGGCTAAAATGAGGGGCATTGGAGGAAGGTATTGGGGGGATGTCAGAGGTAAGTTTTTTACACAGAGAGTGGTGGGTACCTGGAATGCACTGCCGGCAGAGGTGGTGGAGGCAGATACATTAGGGGCATTTAACAGACTCTTAGATAGCCACATGAATGATTGAAAAATGGAGGGCTATGTGGGAGGGAAGGGTTAGATAGATCATAGAGCAGGATAAAATGTCGGCACAACATCATGAGCTGAAGGGCCTGTACTGTGCTGTAATGTTCTATGTTCTAAAGGGACCATTGGAATATTCACATGCACTTGAGAGGCCTCGGTCCAACTTCTCATCCAAATGACAGCACCTCTGACTGCGTAGCACCCTACCTGCTCTGTGCTAAAATACCAGCCCAGATCGTGTGCTCAAGTCTCTGGATTGGAACTTGATGCACCAACATACTGACACAGAGACAAGAGTCCTAGCACTGAGCAAGATTGGCACCATGAGGGCAGGTTACAAGAAGAAACAGAACACTGGAAGAACTCAGTGCGTCAAGCAGCATCTATGGAGGCAAAAGATTTAAGTCAATATTTCAGGTCAGGACCCTGCATCAGGACTGAGAGGGAACAGGAAAGATAGCCAATTTATAGCAGTGCAAAGGGATAGGGTGGAGACTGGTATGTAAGTCCCACCTTTTGCCTCCACAGATGCTGTTTGACCCACTGAGTTCTTCCAGCATTCTGTTTTTGTTCCAGATTCCATAATCTGCAGTCTCTTTTGTCTTCAGGTTACAACAAGACTGTGTATGATTAAAAATTAAACAGAGTGGAGCCATCATAGCTAAGTGATGTGATTCTTTTGCTGCTTTTGTCTGATTTCTGTTTTTTACACTTTCAGGCGGCAAATAATTCAGATAAAATTAATGAAAGGCCCTGATAGGATTTTACTGACATTCAATGATGTGACATTTATAAATCCACAGATGAGTAAAAAGGTTTGTAGTTTGACTGCTATTCAATTAGATTACTGATTATATTGCATATATAGATTAGATTATTTGTATTATAGTATATGAATTTGTAAAATGAATCTTAAAGGAATGAATAAAATCAGTATCCTCCATGATCATCCCTTATATTATCCCGTCCTAAATTCTTACGTCTCATTTTAAGAAAATCAGCACTGAGGACAGTCAACTTAGCGAAGGAGCACAAAGTCTTTCCGAGACAAGGAGTAGGAAATCTCAAATACGATCATACTCACTTAGAAGCCTTACACCTGCCACCTATGAAAATTCAAATGTAGCAGTTTATGAGGTAATCTTTATATCATTTGTACATATGTGGCCTTCTAGTTATAATGTACATAATTCTTATGCTCTAATGTAGAAATCATTGATAAGTGCCAGGTTGATATTGAAGCCCCATCCCCACAAAATTTGTACAAGAAACCCTTAGTTGTGCATCTGCATTGATTATTGACTTTGGTTATTGAATTGATATTGGCTCAGCTTGTTTGTTTTTTTTTCCCTTTTTTTCATCTGGTAGGAGATGACATGCCAACCTGACCTGCCTGGCATGTCCTTCTGCTCTGTACTTTGCAACTCCTACATTCTTTTGTCTAGGCACTTTTGTTTGTGTTCTCCCTCTCTGTTACCATTCACTATTGACCAGATAGCCTTGTTTACAGCTTATCCCCATGGTCAACCTGGTTTTACCCTCTCAGGGACATTTCCCCTCCCACTCTATCCCTGTGGTGCAACAAGCTTCTTTTGACTTCTTCCCAGTTCTGACAGAGGGTCTTTAACCTGAAACACTGACTCTGTTTCTCTTCCCATAATGACCTGGTGAGTATTTCCAACATTTTCTGTCTTTATTATGATTATTGAGTATGTGGCCCCATCTTGGAGAGGCACATAGAGAATGCTTTATGGAGCACTGCTTGTGGTGTACACAGCTGTGCATTGCATCATTAGTCCAATGCAGCAGATGTACACGTACAACACTAATGTCCACTGCAGAGGGTTTTCTGAAGAAATAGTCTAGGTTGGTAAACTTCAACATTTAAACCATTATGTACACAATTTAAAAGGTATAAGCAATTTTAAAATCCCAAGTGAAACAACAGGTGAAAACTAGCAGGCAAATGAATGCAGAAACCTGCCAAGCCTGTTACTGTAGCATGTTGCAGAAAACAGCTTTTGGTGGATTACAACATTATAAGTGGTTGGCAAATGGACATAAAAGGTCTTCTCAATATTAACATCACCTTAGCACGTCTTTTTTACTAAATGCAATTGTTGTTCTAAATAAAAGCACCCCGAATGGGAAAGCATACATCCTAATCCAGGTAGTTTAATCTTTCCAGGGTGACTGGGTTTGGCTGAAAAAATTCCCTTATGAAGAATTTGGTGACATAAAACCAAGCACAAAAGCTGTATTTGAGATGGTAAGTTTAAAACTAAAATTTAAGTTGTGCAATCATTTGCAATTGAAGTGATTTCAAATAAACTGATTAATTTTTTGGCATTAATTGCAGATCAATGAAAAAAAAACACAATTTTGCAGTCAAATCCAGCCCAAAACATCTTCTTGGAGCCCTAGCTGCCATTTTGTCGTGGACTCTATTGGCCTCACCCCATTGGCTATTATGTTGTCACCAATACTGATTTTCCAGCTACCACATTGCCACAGACTCCAGTCGCCATTTTATTGAGGTTCCCTGCCATTCACCCTAAACCCTGTGCCATTTTTCTCAGCACCTACTCACCTAACCTCACCTCACCCCACTCTCCCACCCAGTGCACCTTAAGAAGGGAGTTTCCATGTACAAGTTTTATGATACTTCCCTCAGGCTAACCTGGCTGCCCTGTTTTCTCAGCTCCTTGGCCTGCTGCAAGTCTCAGGACCCCAAATACCTGATGCCTCATGATTTATTCATAGGACCATTGATAAAGGCAAATTAAAGGCACTTTCCTTGCTCAATGGTGCTATTGAAACAGGATTAATAAACAAATATTTTATATTGCAGGATTAATTACGATTAATATTTTAATGGTTGGTTATGACCAAGTTCATCCCTTTTAGGCTATTCTAGAAGGTTGAATAGAATACTTCTTTTGATTTTCCTCTGGATAAACACCATCAGTTAAAGATATATCACAGTAGTGTAGCGGTTAGCATAATGCTTTACAGTGCCATCGACCCAGGTTCAGTTCCGGCCGCCGTCTGTAAGGAGTTTGTACGTTCTCCCTGTGTCTGTGTGGGTTTCCTCCGGGTGCTCTGGTTTCCGTCCACATTCCAAAGATGTACGGGTTAGGAAGTTGTGGGCATGCAATGTTGGTGCCGGAAGCGTGGTGACACTTGCGGGCTGCCCCCAGAACACACTCCGCAAAACCTGCATTTCACTGTGTGTTTTGATGTACATGTGACTAATAAAGATATCTTATCTAGGATGAGCAAAGGGGAGGGAGGTTGCATGGGACTGTTAGCCAATGCCATTACTGAGCTTTAGGGTGAGGTTACTCTTAGTAATGTCATCTGAATGCTTAGCATGCTTATGCTAAATTACTATTTCTGCTATCTTCACACAGTTTTTTAAATGTTTGCATGATAAATAACATCCTTCCATATTCCTCAATATTCTGTAGCACATCTTATTGTACTCCTGATAAAACTATTTCCCTTAACCCCACGTAGGTGAAGGGAATATACAGAATAGAAAAATTTGTATATGACATTAAATGAATGCAGATTGAGGAGGTTATATGTCTGAACTAATACTGTTCAACGGCATCTCAAGGTACTGTATGGCATATTTTAAAATAAATACATGTCATTAGCGAGAAGCAATTTTATAAAACTCAGAATGTCATCATCCCACCCACTGGCTGTCAATCTGATAAGGGATCTGTGGTTTAATTGAAAAATATTTGGCTGACTTTATTTTTGTTTAAATAAAGCTGAAATCCCATTCATGGGATATGACTTACTTCGGTATAATTTAGGTTACTGGATCAAAAGGTTCTAAACAATAGGCTATCCAAATAGTTACAAAAAGGTAGTTGAGAACTCACTAAACTAATTGGCTAAAGACAATAGAACAGTTAAGCAGCACGACATCCTTTGCAATCAACAAAAGAGCAGTATGACATATATGACATATGCCTGTCCTGCAACTTCCAGAACTGATATTTCCCAGTCTTGCTTCAGCTGACCAAAGTGGAACTGAGATACTTCCATACGAGGAAGAAAGACAAAAATAAAAGCAAGTCAGCTTATGAGACCATTGTACAACTGAAAATTCTTAGGAAGTGCTGTCAATAGCTGCTTTACATCTTACTCCATTGGGACCTGATGGGCAGACCGGGCAAAACATTTAAATAAGCACAGCCAACAACAAAGGAGTAAAGAATATCTATACTTCTCCTTTGTGGTAGAGATGCAGGTTTGTTGAAGTACAATGATGAAGCATACATATCCAGCCAGCATTCTCATTTGGCAAGTTTACATTTAACAGCATACACTGGAAAGACTACTCATATTAATTTTATTGATTTTAATCCATCTTTTCTGTTGTTAACCTGATTGATAGATTTTTATTGATTTAGATGAAGGACCTACGACATGAAAACATAAACCTTTTCCTTGGCTTCTTCCATGACTGTGGGTTGCTTGCTATCGTGACAGAATTCTGCACTCGTGGGAGCCTGCTCGATCTACTGAGAAATGAAGATGTAAAATTGGACTGGATGTTCAAGTCATCACTTCTGTTGGATCTGATCAAGGTAGATGATATTCATGATAGATAAATAGTCCCTTTCTTCTTGGTATAGAGATGATAAAGTACCAGTAACAACATCAGGACTTTGAAAGAGATTTATAGTCAATTAAATACTTTTAAAGTGCTGTAATGCAAGAAATATAACCACCAATTTGTATACAGCAAGCTCCCCATGAATTAGTTTATACATTATAATGACAAGATAAACTATTTTTGTGATGTTGACTGATGGATTAATGTTGAGCAGGACATCAGCAATAACACTGCTGCTGTTCTTCAGAATGATCTCAGTTGGATTCTTTATGATCTCCAAAGAAAGCACTTTTAAAGTTTCCCTCCTGTTTTGAGGAGAGAAGACTGTTAACAATATCAGTTAACATGAAAGCCTTGGAAGAAGTTGAATGGTAGGGAAGAGGAGGAAGGACTAATAGTTGAGATGAGCTCAGAAAGGTCATGAGGGGGGATAGGAGACAAACAAAGGGGCAGTGCAAGTCCACCCTTGTGTCTTGTAAAACTGACTTTACATACACATGTACCAAAACAAAGTATTTCAGTAGTTGACCGTGAAGGACAATGCCAACACATTCAGATACAGCTCAACATGGCATCCAATTGTCAACCAAACTACCATGACATAGCACTCATTTTTATGATGTAATGTACACAACACAGCTTGTTGAGGAGTAAGAATGCTTTTATGGTTACTCACTGGAAATTGTTTACAGCTTTTAGTTAAACAGTGATATTATTTTTCTTTTGTTTATTACCACAGGGTATGCGGTACTTGCACCATCATAATTACATACATGGAAACCTGAAGTCACGCAACTGTGTGGTGGATGGCCGCTTTGTGCTTAAAGTGACGGACTATGGCTATGTTGAGGTGGCGAAAACCCAGAACATTCCATTGATGGAGCCTCCAGCAGAAGGTAAAGCAAGCAGAGGAGACTGCTCTCAGCATGGTTCCTAGTTGTTCACCTTGATATAGCTTTATGTAATGTTTTTTTCCATGAGCAACTTGTCCTATGAGCTATGCCTGGTTGGCATGCTGTAAGCTCTTGGAATTTGGATGTGTACAGCTACCTGTGTGAAAGTCAGTTTTTACAAAGTAGAATGTGATTGCTATAATTTCTGGATTGAATGGCACCAATCTGGACATTTGACTATGCTTACGAATCGTTTGTGCACCTAATGACATCATTCACTGTGCAGACTTCCTTTAGCATATTGCCAGGGAAATTAGTTCTGAACGGTGCCTTTCCTTAGGTATTTTCAAATCTAACCAGGTTTTGGGAACTGCAGAGTCAGTCGTAGCCTGATACAGCCTAATGCTAGGGACCCAACATTAATTTGATTACTTATCTATATTCCTTCAGGTTCCCCAACTCCCATCCCCCATTCCCATGTTCAGACCCCATCACCCACAGATCTCCCAATCCCTATCCCAAAGACCCCATCCCTGACTGCCAGACCTCTCTCACTCCATAACCTCCTGGACATATCTGTTATTTTCCTTTGCACACTCCACAATGGAGCAGTGATGCCTGACATTGTAGGCCTCAAGTGTCATTGAATTTTCTTTCTTTTTCAATCTTTTTATTAAATCTCAAATTAAATTTCAAATTAATATACATAACAATAGTGATTATACACATGGTGCGAAGAGATCGGGATAACAATAATAACAGTTGACATATACACTCACAGGGAGTAAAATATATAATCTGAACCTCCTAATCTCTTACTAAGTGAACATGATACAAAAGAATTTGAAAAGAAATTTAATTATATGAAAAGAGAACCCCAAAATTAAAAAAAAATAAACAAAAGCAAACCAAAAACTTCGAAACAAAAAGCTGGGCTGATATTTCTTCGGTTAAAAAAAAACATTATTATGTCATTAGCTCCGCTCCTCTATATTCAAAGGTTATTGAAAGGGATTTGAAAAAGGTCTGCTTACATCATATGGAAATACTGAATAAATGGACTCCAAACTTCCTCAAATTTAAGCGAAGGATCAACAGTACCACTCCTAATTTTTTCTAAGTTTAAACATGTTATAGTTTGAGAAAACCATTGAAATGTGGTAGGAGGTATAGGGTCCTTCCATTTAAATAGAATGGATCTCTTGGCCATTAATGTAACAAATGCAATCATACGACAAGCTGAAGCGGATAAGAATTTTCATGCAGAAGGACCATGACCAACACGACTGTTGCCACAGTAACTGGTTACCACACTTCTGCGAATGATGAACTTTGCAGCCTAACTTTACTTTGAGCCTTGAAATGACACTATGAAAAGATCTGCATAGAATTATTAACATACCAGCAGCTGGTAGGATAGATTGGCCATTGTAAATTGCCCCTTGTGTGTAAATAAGTGGTAGGATCTGGGGGAGGGGGTGAAGGTGGGTAAATGGGTTAGCGTAGAATTAGAGTTAAATATGGGAGCTTGATGATTGGTGTGGACTCAGTGAGCCAACCATGTTTCTGTGCTGTATTCCTCTGTGACTCTACATTCCATCTTTCACTGTTTTAGCAGCTTGTAAGTATATCCATTTTAAATGGGTTAATGCCTCTGTTGAAATAAATTTCATTGGACAAATGCACTGGACTGGATTGTGCTAACCAGTGGTTGGCAATTTTGAAGAGAACCACTGGCCATCTCATCCGCACAGGGAAGCTCATCTCTGGCTCTCAGAGACAAGGCGAGGTTTGATGTTGGTGAATCTGACCTCCTGCCCCACCAGTAGATTTGCTACTAACATACTAAGTTCTTTGTCCTTGGCCCATCAACTTTATACTGGCCATGAATGAGGTCACCAATGTTGAGTATAAAGGTAAGTGCAGGTTAGTGTTTTATTTATTTTTCTGATTTGGATCTGGCATGTATAATTACATTTTTAGCTGATTTCCTCCTATTTGATTTCAGAAATAAATATAAGGATGCTTCACAGATCCTGATGATGATGATCCAGTGGCTTACCCAAGGAGCTATTATTCATAAATGAGAAGCCCTAATTCAGGAGGTTAAAATGATCAGAAACTATCCATCACTATCCTTAACCAAACTCTATATGCTCCCACATTGCCCCAAGTTATGTTTAACACTTACCCCACCTGTTGTTCTCTTCAATGTATCTCTGACAACATAATTGTCTTAGTTTTTAACTTGTACTATTGGTAAAATCATTTTTTTCACTGGAATAGTTAGAATTATCCAATAAGTTGAATATGAGTAACACTGCAAAGTATGAACTCAGTGAATGAAATGAATGATCGCATAATCATAAATATTGATAGACTCTACCTAATTCTTCTTCACAATGTTACTTGGTTTCAATTAGTTCCCCCAACTGGCTTTGATTTTCAGTAATAACCTCAAAGTCTCCTTTCATCCAAGAAGAACAAGCCTTATAACTTAGATGATCAGAGCAGTAGCAACTAATATTTCAGCCTCTTCTGATTTTTTTATATCTATACAACGTCTTGATATTGTACTTCCAGAATAATAGACTTTTGTCTTATTTCAGAATTTTTGTGGACTGCTCCTGAGATACTACGAAAACCCAACCCTTTAATGAATGGCACCTTCAAAAGTGATATTTATAGTTTCTCCATAATAATGCAGGAGGTGGTTGTACGAGGCCCACCATATTGCATGTTTGAAATGTCTGCAGAAGGTAAGTATTTCATTTATGTGGTTTAAGAACATGCAGAGACCCCCACCTGCAAACCCAACCCCCAAGGCTTAAACATTAAGTGTATCGTCTGGAATAGAAATGTAATATGCATAGATTTGGCTCAATCCTTGGGTCCCTCTGAGTTACATCCTATTAGTCTGTTATCAGTTGCATGTTACAGTAGGCCTTGATCTCTCTGGGCAAGGGAGGGTTAAAACAGAAAATGCGGGAGATATACAAAAGGTCCGGCAGCATCTGTGGACAGTGAGGTAACATTTCAGATCAATGACCTGCAGGGTAACAGATAAAAGATCATTGACCAGAAATGTTGGGCCAAATGTATTCTCTATAGAATCATAAAATCAGTATTATTACAGCACAGAAGGAGACCTTTCAGCCCTTCAAGTGTCTGGTGGTTCTTAGTGGAGCAATCCTATCATTCCCATTGCCCGTTCTTTCCCCATAGCCCTGTAAATTTATCTCTCTCAATAGCCTATCCAGTTCCCATCTGAAGCCACTGATTGATTTTGCTTTCATCAACCCTATGGGGCATTGGATTCCAGATCATAAGAACTCCCTCAAAAAGATTTTCCTCATTTGTTCCCTGATCCATCAACAGATGAACAATTTTGCAGAGAATTGCAACCAGGCACTCCAATGATGGAATGTGGGAGCGAAGTACAAGGATTCTGCAATTTCCCCACCACATACAGTGGGAAAGTATTCAAACAATCACCCCCTCCCCCCTCGGCCCACCAGTCACCTCTGGCCCCTGTCTCATCACTCCCCCTCTCCTCTTTATACTGGCTCTTTCCCCTCTGCACTCATGCTGATGCAGGGTTTAGACCCAAAACGTCAGCAATTCCCCCCCCCCCCCCCCCCCCCCCCCCCCCCACAGATGCTGCTCGACCCACCGAGTTCTATCAGCAGGTTGTTTGTTGCTCCGGATTCCAACATCTGCAGTCTCTTGTGTCTTCAAACAACCTGTGCCTGATTGGACCTGAGTCAGGGAATTCAACTCTATTGATTTCAATAGGCCAGAAGGGCTGTGAGTGATTGCGTTGTTAGTGTCTTTATATTGTTTAATCAGAGTATTTTAAGATTTTATCATAGTGATCTCTGCTGTTTCCACCAATATTTGGAAAGGGCTTAATTAATCACGCTTTGGATATTTTGAAACCTGCAAGGTGTTATTTGAAAATGTGTGATCTGGAATTACTCAATTAAACCTTTCAGACCAAGAAGAATCTATACTTCCAATCCGCCAAGTTGCTTCATTATCTTGCAGTTCTGACCAAAATACACCTGAATTTTAACCCATCTTTTCACTTTATAGATATCAAAGGATCTGTTCAGGTTTTTCTGATTTTTTAAAACAAAATCATGATTCCAGCATTTGTTTTTTTTTCCCTTTTCTTTGTTTGTTGTGAAACAAGTCAGGCAGTCAATGACTTAAGAAGAAAACACTTTAAAAAAATTGCAAAGAAACTTACTGAAATTACATTAATTCCATTCTGCAGAAATTATCCAGACTATAAAAAAGCCTCCCCCTTTACTCAGGCCCATTATTACCTCGGATCAGGCTCCCATGGAATGTATTCAGTTAATGAGGCAGTGCTGGAATGAATTACCGGAAAAAAGACCATCCTTTGATGAGGTCTTTGATAACGTAAGATTTTAATAATTTACCTTGTTGTAGGTTCTGCTTTAAATTAGACTGATTTCAGTTATAGAAACCCTGTTCCATTTTACTATAACCCTTCCTCTTCCTTTAGATGCTAATCTCTTCAGATGACTTTGTGTGAATAATCTACCTACACACATCTATTTTTGCTTCTGCAGTTCGGAAACATTAACAAAGGCAGAAAGACCAATATCATTGACTCTATGCTGAGAATGCTTGAACAATATTCCAGTAATTTAGAAGATTTGATAAGAGAGCGAACTGAGGAATTAGAAATAGAGAAACAGAAGACAGAGAAACTCCTGACCCAGATGTTACCTCAGTGAGTATAACCTTTTGTTGAGCTTTTCAAATTGCTATGCATTAGTTGCAAATCTTGATGGAACTTTCTACACTTATTTCATCATTCCCATTTTTCCTTTAAAAGTTCAAGACATGGCTCAGGATTTGACTTCACAATATGATGTGTGATTTTCATCCCTGGCCTGTTCCTTGTTAACAAATCCCACATAGGACTGGGCACCATAATTTGATTTTAAGTGTACCTAGGTTAGTGGGGAGAAAAAAAATTAACCAAGGTTCTCACTTCATTGAATCTTGCTGAAAGGTAGATCCATAGGATGCTGGTTAAACCTTAGAATGGTAGTGGGCGCCTTGCCCCTCATGCTTGATTATCTGGTCAAAATTCACTGCAGTGACACCCATAAACTATATGGCAGTATATAGGAAATGAAAGGATACACTCTGGTGTAGCACAGGATCTTTATGTGAATGTGGACCTAATGCACACAGCTGGAAGAAAATATAGGAAACATCACTCTGCAGCTGGTCACTCTAACCTGGGAAAGGTTGTTACTAATATTTGGTGCCTAAATTTGGATCATATTGCATTGGTGAATATGGGAATGCGCCCAAGTAAAACATAAATCAGTATGTGCACTCCTGCTTGTGAATTTCCCTTTCCTGCATGTACTTTCACATGCCCATTGATATAATGCTACATCCGATGACATAAGGTTACTTATGGTATTGCAGGGAGCCAAGAAATGCTTTGTTTTATTTCCCCAATGGACCCTGTTGTTTGCTTATAATTACTTATGAAATCCTATCATGAATTTTACCAGAGGACGCTACCAATAATTTAAAAATGTACTATCTGAAATTATTAAAGTTCTTTTTCTTTAGCAAGCATTAGAACTCCGTAGCATGTTTGAACCTGGCAAATCCAGATTCCCTATGTTGTAAGTCAACAACATACTAACGATTTAGTGTGTTCAAAATTTGTCACAGTTTTGCATTCTTAGAAGCTTTGTAATAAGACAGTACTTCAATTTTAGATCAGTTTCAGAGTCCCTGAAGACTGGCTGTACTGTTGAGCCTGAGTACTTTGACCAGGTAACCCTGTATTTCAGCGACATTGTAGGTTTTACTACAATATCAGCAATGAGTGAGCCCATCGAAGTGGTCGACCTACTGAATGACCTCTATACGCTTTTTGATGCAGTGTTGGAAAATCATGACGTCTATAAGGTAAGTAAATGGGAGCAGCAGTTATCAATCAATATTATTTAGCTATAGGTTAACAAGCCCTCAGTGGTTCCAATAGTACTGTTAACTGTCTCTTGCTACCACCATTAATCAATTTGTGGTGTAGTTTTGCACCAGGTGACAGGAATAGAGGGGTTCTTAAGACTATGAACATATACATTGATGGGAAGATAAGGTTTTACATGAATCTCTAACAGGACCTTCAGGTCCTGATCAATGTTGTCTTACCAGAAGTGAAGACTCCAACCAATGTTGAATTGCTTTGAGCCACTAGCAGATTAAGGAAGCTATAAAGATTTACCTGATTTACAGTTTTCTCTGCTTTCCTATAAAACAATATTTTGGCTGATTCAAGGCTGCCACTTTCCTTAAGGTTGGTGATTGTGTGTAACAAATGTCCAGGACAAGGCTATATCATGTCTATCATTCCAAGCTGTGTACTAAATCTTAAAAAAATGATTGTGCTCAATCCTATTGCATAAATCTAGCCTTTGGTAAGGAGGTCACACAAGGGTACATGTGTTTTGCACCTATAAATGAGGGAAATGTAAGATAACAAGTTATTGAGAGTGTGTTGCCAGCCAGGTTATAGCTCACTTGTTGTTACATGACATCATAAGGCACAACAATGAAGTGAATTCATTGCCAGTAGGTATCAGTGTTCATCTGAAAGACGCGACTGCCTCTGATTTTATCTCTTTTACTGAAAGATATCTTGGTATTTTGCTGTGTGGATCAAGTCAGACTAAGAACTAAGCAGGCCAGGACACAATCCTTTGTCTGCCCAGTTTCCACAGCAATACCCACAGGAATGAACACATTGAGAACCTCTGAACCATGCAGGTTTCTTCCGTTCTTCCCTCCCTGTAAAATGTTATCTGATTGTTGCTCAAAATTTAGTATGCTTTGCTCCAAACAGACTGTTTACTAAGCTAATTGAAATCTTTGAGACTGATATTTTTGTTTAGTGCAAATATAAAAGGATATAGAGTCATAGAGTCATACAGCACAGAAACAGGCCCTTCAGACCAACTCATCTATGCTGACCAATATGCCCATCTAAGCTAGTCCCAATCAGAGTTATTGAGCACAGAAACAGGCCCTTCAGCCCATTGAGTCCACGCCAACCATCAAGCCCCCACGTACATTAATCCTATTTTATTCTTTCCACATTCCCATCAATTCCCCTCAGGTTCTACCACTCATCTACACACCAGGGGCAATTTACAGTGGCCAATTAACCTACCAATCCTCACATCTTTGGCATGTGGGAGGAAACTGCTACACCCAGAGGAAACCCACACAGTCACAGGGAGAATGTGCAAACTCCACACAGCTGGCACTGGAAGTCAGCATTGAACCTAGATCATTGAAGCAATGAAACAGCAGCTCTATTAGCTGTGCCACTGGGGAGCCTCAATATGGAGCAAAGCAAAACAGAGCTGGGGTAAAGATCATCCATAAATTGGGATTGAGGGATTTCCACTCCTATGTTTGTTATGGAACAGAAACATTACAATGATGGAATTCTGCGTAAGGATTATAGAACAGAATAGAAACAGTATGACTAAAAGTAATGATATTTTACGACAATAGAACCATCACGAATATTAGCCTTCTTTATACAGACATTAATGCAATCAGTAAATGTAAAAAATCCTTTATTTTCTTATATATTGAATAACCCATTGATTCATTTGTTTCTGAATTCAATTATTTTAATGATGTGTAAATCAGATAATTCTCTCTCCTCATTTTTTTGTCAGTAATCTTAAGTTTATGCCTTACATAAGAAATAGAAGTTGACAGGAGTTGTCCATCTGGCCCTTCACCTTTCCTCTGTCATTCAATATGGTCATAGCTGATGTTTTATTTCAGTGCCACTTTCCTGTACTGAACCATTTTCCCTGATTCCCTTAAGATCCATTTATCTCTGCCATGAATACACTGAGCAACTGAAACACTTCAGCCCTGTTTGGGAGAGAATTCCAGAGATTCACTTAACCTCAGGTGAAGAAATTTCTTCTCATCTCAGTCCTCAATGGCCATCCCCTTATTTTGAGGCTGCCATTCTGGATACATTAGCCAAGGAAAACCTTATCCCTGCATTTACCCTGTCAAGCTTAATTCATCCCTGGATTCAATCTGGTGATTACACTCTCTTTTTTCGCAAGCATTTTCTTCCTTGGATAGGGAGAGCAGATATGTAGACAATGTTCTAAATGCTTTCTCATTAGGGCCCTTTATAATTGCAGTTATTACAGCTTGAAATAGGTTTGTATATATGGTATGATTAATCCCCATGAATTTGAACTCGTCTGTTCCGATCTAGTCCTAACCATTTCAGTGCAAATGAAAAGACTCCTAATTTCTGTGGTGTCTCCTTACAACTGACACTCCAAATCTCTGGTTTAACTTAGAGAATCTACCTTAGTGAATCAATTTTACATCCTCCCTTTGGTCTTTACACTCATAGAGATCTCTTACCTTATTTAAATGCATCACCATTTTGTTTGGCAATCCTGCAACAAAGGGCCATCTGCATTTAACAATTAATTTATAGTCACTGGAGCACTACAGTAAACATTCCTCTGTCTGTTAAGCTGCATACATAAACACTTTTAAACCTATTTCCTTTGCCAGCAAAGGGTTTTCTTTAATATTTTCAAGTATGGCTCTCAATCTCAATAGTGAGAGCCTTCTCTATTTGAAGTCTGGCTATTTCAGATTAATATACAATAGAAATAAAATCCTATTTTCTCTGAACCCATCTTTTCCAATTGATGGAAGTTACATAAGATGGAAAATTATGAACAATTTTTAAAGAATGGTGCAATAACTTCAGATAACAATGGATACTTCACCGATGAATAGAGCGCTTTAACTTGTGCATAAGCTCATCTCTCTGCATTAATAAGTTTTATGTTTTTTTCCCATGGCTCAACTAATCAATAATAAAACCACTTCTCCAAGATGGGATAAGTATAATCCGATCCTCAGAAACAGATGAATTCAACTGATAAATTCTCTATCTGAGACATTTATTGTCCTCCTTGAAAGAACCAGCAGTGGTAGAGTGGAATGTGAACTATTGTTAATTATATAATCAGTAAGGATGTTGGTCAAAACATTCCAAAGATAAGGAAAATCACCTATGTTTCTAGTGGCACCCATTTTCAGAGCAGTTTCAGCAAAGTCAGGATCAGGAAACATGGCTTCTATCAACATGGGAAATTAAGAAAAGTTGGATTGAGGTATTAGTAGATTGATCAAGTATCTGTTCAATGTTGTTATTACTTCCAGACTGTAAAGGCCAGGATCGAATATTTCAGAGACAAATATGGAAAATGCTAAAATCTTTGTGTTTGCCACACAGGTGGAAACAATTGGGGATGCTTACATGGTTGCCTCTGGCCTTCCAAAGCGGAATGGTAACAGGCATGCAGCTGAGATTGCAAACATGTCTCTGGATATCCTGAGTTCAGTGGGCACCTTTAAAATGAGACACATGCCAGATGTGCCAGTCAGAATAAGGATAGGGCTGCACTCAGGTAAGCCACCCACTGTTGGGGCACATTGTGAGCGGGAAAGATCTGACGTAAACACTGCATGATATTAGTGTTTATGCCTCACATTCATTTTTGTTAAAGCAGGAATCAGTTTATGTAGTTTGGAAGATAACAATAGCAAAATATAAAAATATGGCAAGAGTGACTGGCAAAGAGGAAGGATTAGCATTTGGGGATCAAATGCTGGGGATAGCTTTGCAATGCTCCACATCCCGCCTGGAACTTTACTAACTCTAAACATATAGATGGATGTAGAACTATGATGTCGTTGCTCTGATAGTCCAATCTATGTCTACTGCTAGCGAGGCTCTAAGCCTTGATAAATTGTCCCTGGTATGCAGAATAATCAAAAGTGATAACACAAAATTGGAAATAAAGAAACAATTGTAATTTTATAGTGGGCCACATGTCCCCATAGGGCAAGGAGCTCCAGCGGCCAATTTGGGCACAGTTAACCACTAATGTGACTGTGACCAGATGTTGAATGACATTGGTTGGGACACCAGGGATAACTTCCCTGCATGGCAAGCAAGTGATAATATTTTACATGTGAACGTGTGAGAGAAAATAGGTTGCAGGGAAATAATGGGATTGATGGGATTTCTCTGCAAACTGGCATAAACCTAATGGACTGAATAGCCTCCCTTTATGTCATAAGAGAATGTGACAATGTGTACATGTAAAACTATGGTGAAGGCGGCATATGGGATTCTTGCCTTCATAGGTTGGGGCATAGAATATAAGAGTTGGGACATTATGTTGCAACTTCACAAAACACCAGTTAGGCCACACTTGGAGTATTGTCTGCAGTTCTGGAAGGATGTGATTAAGTTGGAGAGAGTGCAGAGGAGATTCACCAGGATGTTGCTGGGTTGGAGGACTTTAGTTATGGGGAGAGATTGGATAGGTTGGGCTTGTTTTCCCTGGAGTGAAGGAGGTTAAGAGGTGATGTGATAGAGGAATGCAAAATTATGAGGGGCATAGATAGGGTAGATAGAATGTTTTTTCCCGTGGCAGGGGTGTCAAAAACAAGAGGGCATAGATTTAAGGTGAGAAGGAATTTTAAAGGGGATCTGAGGGATAAGTTTTTACACAGAGAATGGTTGATATCTAGAACGTGTCGCCAGAGGACATGGTGAAATCAGACATAGTTACTACTTTTAAGAGGCATTTTAACAGACACTGAAAAAGGCAAGGCATAGAAGAATAAGCTCCTAATGCAGTCAAATGGAATCAGTGTAGATGAGCAAAAAGGTCAGCATGGACATGGTGGGCCGAAGGGCCTGTTTCTGTGCTGTACAACTCTACGGCTCTATGTCTCTGATGCTGTACACATCTGCATGTGAAGTAGGGTACCACATGGTAGCCACTCAGTGTGTTACAAGTGTGTCTATAACTACAGGAGAGTAAAGGAGGAAGAGAATTCAATTTAGGCTATATTTTATATCAGAGGCTTTTTACTGACAGCTCTTCAAATCCTTACTCTTCCATAGCAGTACAGAAACAGAGACATTATTTATAGTCCATGTCTTGCAGGGCAATAGTGGAAATAGAACTGGTGTAAAATACAGGGAATTATCCTTAATGTTTTCCTCATCGTGATGTGTACTATGACATTTTGATGTGGCAGTCTTGATATGATCCTGTAATAAATAGCTCCAGAGTGTATAATTTTAATAAAAGAGTGCAAAACCCTCGTCATAAAAATGTTTTTTTTAAACTGTGTTTGTTTGGATTTCATAAAGTTTATAAACTCAAAATTCTACAGAGCCTGTAAAGGCACATTAAGGTAAATCTATGGAGTAGATTGGACTAGTTTTTTTACAATACCCCCAGCATTGAAAGGCATGAAGCCTAAAGCATAATGCCGGACACAACAGGACTTGCACACTTTGTGTGAAGAAAAATCTTCCATCACCAAGCTGCACTGTGGCAGAGGAAATAATTTGGGTTGTGGCTCAGCAGATGGGGAAAGAGCCAAGAAGAGTTGGAGGATGGGTTAGTATGGAGGATAGGGGCTGCAATTGGGGACAGGATGAGATAAAATATCTTTATTAGTCATATGTACATCGAAACACACAGTGAAATACATCTTTTGCGTAGAGTGTTCTGGGGGCAGCCCACAAGTGTCGCCACACTTCCAGCGCCAACATAGCATGCCCACAACTTCCTAACCTGTACATCTTAGGAATGTGGGAGGAAACCAGAGCATCCGGAGGACACGGGGAGAACATACAAACTCCTTACAGACAGTGGCCGGAACTGAACCCAGGTCGCTGGCACTGTAATAATGTTATGCTAACCGCTACATCAGTGTTGGATTGATTGGCTGAGTACAGAGCTAATTGGATACAAGTCCAGGAGTGAGTGTGACAAATAGAGCAGGAGTCAGGGTTAGTGGTTGGGGCAAATGCTAAGTAATGTAATCAAAGGATATAACTGCTAGACAATACCTTGGACTCCACAGAGTCCGAACAGGTAAGATGGGCTCCCCTTAGCTAATGCTGGAGCTGCCTCAACCTATCAGTTAAGGCCTGCTTTGGTGTGGCTGTCATGCATCATTGTGGGTGTGTACTGTGCAAAAGGATATAGAGCATGAGTTGTACACTGTCTGTGGTCACTCCATTTGTCCAGTGGTCCCCACGAGTGTGATGCACATACCTGGACTGAATTTACATATGTGCACAAAAACTTTATGCCACGCAAGAAGATTTTGAGATCAGTAAGTTTTCCAGTGTAATGTTACATCACAGATTAGATGATTATATGGTTTAGTAACCATGCTGATGACATTATACAGCTCTTTAAATATTTGATAAAGCTGTACACTTGCAAACTATATCTTGTCAGGAGTCTTCAGTGAAGAAGTGATGTTGGTTCAGAATGCTCAGTAATCAGGATGAGTTGGGTGTTAGTAGATATTGGGTTCTGAGCCTATCCTGTTGGTTAGTAGATCCGAATGAACTGGGTGGAATGGGCCTGAAGATGAGGCCAAGTCATCTGGTGCTACCCATGATCTAGTAATATTGCTTACAGTATTGCAAATACTTTCTTTCAGATGTGATGTTAAAACAAAACCTCCCAGTTAGAAGCTTAAGTTCCAGCACTTTGAATAAAAGCAGTGGAGTTCTGGAGAGCATCCTGACCAAACTTTATCATTCAGAAAACATCCATAAAACAAATTACCTGGGCAATATGACATTGCTGTTTGTGGGATCTTGGTGTGCTTATTTCCTATAATACAACAGTGACTGCACTTCAATAATAATTGGATCTAAAACACTTTAGGACAATATGAGGGTATGAAAGACACTATATAAATGAAGCAACAAACAGTCTGCTGGAGGAACTCAGTGGGTTGAACAGCGTCTGTGGGAGGAAAGGAATTGTCGACTTTTTGGGTCAAAACCCTGCATCAGGACTTAATAAATGTAAATGAATATATAAGTGAATTTTTCTTTCTTTTATGAACACTTCCTAATAAAAATGTCAGACTCCTAATGGCATTTTTTCCTTTTAACCATGCATTGAGTTTAACCATCTGAAAATAAGCCAACCATTTGCATCTGTTAATTGTAGCTACAAACTTGCCATGAGCTTTTGGAGAAAAGGAAGATTGTAGAGCAGAAAAAGGACCTGTCTCAGTATCCTACACTATAGTTAGTACCTCCAGATGTAGAAATGAATCATTCAAATGAGGAAACAGGCAAGAATTATTGAACTAGAAGTGGGAAGACTGATTGAATAATAATCCATGATCTCTCCTGAGACAACTCATCTCAACCAAGTAGGCAGTAGCTAGAAATATTACCTCTGGCTATGATCTGCCTCAAATGGAGGAGAGGCAATGTGGAAGAGCAAGGCGGGCAAAGTTCCCACTCCCGATTGTCATCAGTAAACCCTGCTGAAAAATGTATGTGCATGCATATCAGATTAAGTTTCAGAACTACTGTGAAACTCTCTGTGATTAACTAGCTTCCGTTAAATATCTGAAGATCGCCCACTTGCACAGGGAAGCAGAGGGCTGCTGGCATCTTGGTACCATTCCAGAGCATGAGTCAGAGGGAGAACATTGGGTGAAGATGCAATATATCCTCAAGATCTTGCTTATTGCCTATTACCATTTATATAATGCAGCTCCAAAAAAAATTTCACCTCCTCTGTTTGTGACCGATATGACAATATATTGACTTTTGCAGGACCATCAGTTGCAGGAGTTGTGGGTCTGACCATGCCACGCTATTGTCTTTTCGGAGACACCGTCACTACAGCCTCACGCATGGAATCTACAGGGCAACGTGAGTGACCGACTTTGATGACTGATTAGCAATGCAAGAAGGGCACTTTATAGCACATCATTTGTTCAAGAATGAACAGTTATAGAACGATTGAGTATAAAATATAGAACCTGCTTTGACTTCCAGGTTTGCAATTTTCAAGTTTTAGAAAGGAAAGATGTAGATGAGGGGAAAATCGTGAGATTATCAGATTATCCCATTTGGCTTGCTGGGCTGCATAATTGTTGACTAATGTCAAATTGTTTGAATTACATGTCGTCATCTTTGACTCAGTGGGAGATAGTGCACGACTAAGCTGTGAGAATCTTCTAGGCTCACACTCCAGTCCACTTTGTTTCAGCTGTCAGCTTTGCAAGTCTGTCATTGGTTTTAATCAGTTTAGAATGGGAATAATCACCAAGCATTTCCATACCAATTGTTATCCAAGGCCTTCTGCTGGGTAGAGGGTACTAGGTGAGAATAGGATTGGTTGTGATGCCTTACCTGTTTGCACAGCCTCATAACGGTAACTAGTTCATAAATGAACAAAAGTTCCTTTGTGAGATAGTATAATGTAGCCTTCATGAGAGAGAAATAAAAAAAATTTAAAAAGACATGGTCTTGCTTTCTGTTTTGTGATTGGTATGTTGAATGTATTTCCGGCAGGGGGGGCTGGGGTGGTGATGGTGATGGAAGTTAGGTGAAAGGATACTACAGCTCATGCAATGCATCAAAAAATGTCGCATAACTTTGATGCTTTTCTTTATAGCCTATCGTATTCATGTCAATCATACAACTGTTAAAATTCTTATAAGTCTGAATGAGGGTTATAAGGTGGAGCTGAGGGAGAAGACTGAACTGAAGGTATGCACTAACTTCCTTCTACTGCTTCCTAGTAAGTTTCCCTCACTTTGTATTCATTGGCACTGAAAATATAACTGATACAGTGTCATTCTCTGTTCCTGAAAGGGCACAGGCTTTGATGAGACCTACTGGCTGGTGGGGAAAACTGGCTTTACCAAGCCTCTACCAAATCCTCCAGAACTGAAGCCTGGGTAAGTAAAGTAATGACAGATCTTCATGGTAGTACCTTAACAATTAAAATTGTGTTACCAATATTGTAGTTCTGATTAACATTTTACATCCTCTTTAACTACCATCATGTTGCCAAAGGAGAGGAGGGTTGCTGATGTGGTCTCGCTATTCAAA
Organism: Pristis pectinata; assembly: GCF_009764475.1. NCBI lineage: Eukaryota > Metazoa > Chordata > Chondrichthyes > Rhinopristiformes > Pristidae > Pristis > Pristis pectinata. The sequence continues at coordinate 85,966,545 of NC_067412.1, forward strand.
AAGGGAGAAAGGGATAGACTGATTAATTAAAGATCTAGTATTGGTAGTGGGCAAGTAATTAGAAAAAAATCTGAGTAGCCTTTATTGTCATTGTTTAAAGAGGCATGGCCAAGGACAATCAGCATGGACTTGTTGAGGAAGGTCATGTCGAACTAACTGGATTGAGACACTTTGAAGGAGGTAACAAGGGGAGTTGATGAGCATAGTCCAGTTCATGCACTTTACAGATATTTTAACAAGGTGCTTGACAAAGTGATTAGGAAAATAAAATCATATGGGATGCAAAGGAGAGTAGTGAGTTGAATCCAAAATTGGCTCGGTGATGGTGTTTCTGTTGGCTGGTGGGCTGTTTGAATGGGGGTTTCTCAGAACTCAGTGCTGACTCACTTGCTTTTTGTGGTGTATGTCCAAGATTGGAACTTAAATGTGTGAGCATTATTTAGATATTTGCAGATGCTATAAAAATTGACTGAGTGGTTGAAAGTGAAGAAGGAAAGACTATTCTGTTCTAAATGGACATGGTGGGCCAATTGGCATCCATCTTTGCTGTAAATGTCTGGACTACAAATTGCTTTGCTTCTACTGTTCTAAGACCAGCAACAACTCATCTCAACTAAACATGGTTTTATTTAGGCAAAGTACTCACGGTTTGCAGATGGAAGAAATGGCCAGATACAAAAAAATGAAAGCATTAAAACTGCAAAAGGAGAATGTCCAGGTAACTTTTTCTGCGAATGTATAAGCTTCCATATTTTGTGTATCTTCTGGTGTAAATTTTTTGACAAAAGAGCTATGCTATCCATTTTATCTTCTTACATTTGGTTGAAATTATTAGGGAGATTTTAGCTGGGAGATGGTTATTGGGGTGGGAGTTCTGATTCCTCCATCATCGATTTGTGTCCGAGACTTTATGTGCATTTTTGGGATGTCGGCATCAGTGCCAAGGATGGCACTTGTTGCCCATCCCTATTTGAGCTCGGTAAGGATCACCTTCAGAATCCTGAGCAGAGGAGCCCAGCTTTGGCTCTGAAATAACAAACTTCTGTACGACCGAGGACGAAGCAGGCATTGTGTGTAAGGGAAACTTTAAAAACTGTAGATGCTGGAAATTGGAAATAAAAACAGAAAATGTCAGGAACACACATCAGCATCTGTGGAAGGAGAAACAGAGTTAACTTACCAGGTTGAAGACCCTCATAAAACCTGTCAACCAAATGACTACAACTACAGCTTATCCCCACAGCAACCCTGGCTTCACCCTATCAAAGGTATTCCCTTCACCCTATCCATCCCTCCCTCACCCTCTCTGCAACTTAAAATTAACTTGTTTTCTTCTTGCCCTATTCTGCTGAAGGGTCTTCAACTATAAATGGTGACTCTGTTTCTCTTTCCTCAGATGCTGCCTGACCTGCCGAGTATTGCCAGAACTTTCTGGTTTTATTATGTGTGAGGAGTCCAGTGACAGTTTCAGGGAGGACACAGGGTCGCATGAACAATTATTTAACTTAAGTTTAGATCTGATGAGTTCATTGGGTATATGACATCTGTCCACTAAGCTAATCCCCAACATGTTTTGAATACATCCATAAAACAGGAGGCAGAAGGTCTATTTTCAGTCCCATAGCACACTTATTCTTTGGTTCCATTAAGTTTGGCTTGTTGGTGGCACTTTTGTCTTTGATTAAGAACGTTTCAAACCCCACTTGAAAACATAATCCCAGCTGATACTTTCGAGCAGTGACAGGAGAGCATTGCTCAGTCACAGTTGTCATCTTACATAGAACATAGAATGGTACAGTATAGTACAGGCCCTTTGGCCCACAATGTTGTGCTGACCTATTTAAACCTACTCCATGATCAATCTAACCCTTTCCTCCTAACAGCCCAAAACCCTCCATCTTTCTTACATCTATTTGCCTACCTAAGAGTCTTTTAAATGTCCCTATTGTATCAGCCTCTACCACCACCGCCGGCAGTGCGTTCCAGGCACCCACCACTCTCTGTGTAAAAAGCCTGCCTCTGACATCTCCTCTAAACATTCCTCCACTCACCTTAAACTGATGTCCTCTGGTATTGGCCATTGCCACCCTGGGATAAAGGTGCTGGCTGTCCACTCTATCTCTGCCTCTCATAACCTTATACACCTCTATCAAGTCACCTCTCATCCTCCTATGCTCCAAAGAGAAAAGCCCTAGCTTGCTCAATCTTTCCTCATAAGACATTTTCTCTAATCCAGGCAGCATCCTGGTAAATCTCCTCTGCACCCTCTCTAAAGCTTCCACATCCTTCCTATAATGAGATGACCAGAACTGAACACAATACTCTAAATGTGGTCTAACCAATGTTTTATAGAGCTGCAACATTACCTCGCAGCTCTTGAACTCAATCCCCCAACTAATGAAGGCCAGCACACCATAAGCCTTCTTAACCACCCTACCAACGTGCGGCAGCTTTGAGGGATCTATGGACTTGGATCCCAAGATCCCAATGTTGCTTCATAGGAAGAACTTGGACCCCAAAATCCCCCTGTTCCTCCATTTAATCTTCCAGATCAAATGTTGAATAGATTCCTTTCCTTCTCTCTCAGGTGGATGTATTGTAAGTGATCCTGTGGCATCAGCCAAAGAATAGTAAAGGTGTTCTCATTCTGTCTTGCCTAATATTTAACCTCCGCCCAAAAACCTTGAACAGATGTCCTGGTTAGTTATGTTACTCCTGTTTATGTAACCTTGCTGTGCTCAAAGCTATTCCTGTGTTCCCTATATGACGACAGTGAATGCTGTACAGCATTTTAGAGCCTCCCACATGTTCCATGTCTATTAGTTATGCAAATGATAGAAAATTGGAAGACTGTAATTAATTTGGAGGATAATCAAAGGCAAAACCATTAGAACACACAAGATGCTGGAGGAACTCAGTGGGTCAGGCAGCATCTATGGAGGGAAATGGACAATCAATGTTTTGGGTCGAGACCCTTCATCTGGATGTCCAGAAGGGTATCAACCCGAAATGCTGATGATCCACGTCCGTCCATAGATGCTGCCTGACCCGCTGAGTTCCTCCAGCACCTTGTGTGTTGCTCCAGATTCCAGGATCTGCGTTCTCTTGTGTTGCTAAGAATTAGAAGCATGGTTGAACTAACAGTAGTAGACTATAGGTTTAACTCTTTTGTCCTTTCTTGCAGTTGTGAGGACCTGAAGGACAAACGCAGCCCAGGTAGAGCAGCACAGCTCCCACAGGAGAACAGTGAAAGCTTCACAGATGGCAACCTTAATCCTCATCCTCTTATTGTGAGCCCATCAGCTGATTAAGAAGGACATTGCAAAAGGTTATTCTTAATGGCATTAGGGTCATTGCAGTGGATAAACCATCAAGGGCTAGATCATTAAAAGTAATCTTGGAGGAAAGTTTAAAACATCTTCCGTAGAAATGATAACTATAAAAACAAAGCTGCTACATATTGCTAGAATAAAAAGTTTGATCTCACCAATTAAGGAAAGGCATCCAATATGTGATAAAGACATCTTGAGCATGAATATCTAGTCTTCAGAAGACCCAAGGCTTCCAGCAATCCACAGGACCAATTTTTACCTGTTAGAAAGTTTTCTAAACATCAACCAGTATGACACAAATGGCATGTTGTTTTATTCAGGCCTTTGCATTGTATACTGAAGTGGCATTAACACTAGCAAATAAAATTATAATCCATGTTGGAGAACCAATCACTAAAAATACACTAAATTATACAAACACAATGGAAGGTTGTCAAATTTGCCTATAATCTTGTTTTATAATGGTCAACTTCCTCTGATTGCTATTGTTGTGTATTATTAATAGCATTTACTATTTTATCGCAGGTAATAAACAGAAGGAAGCTGCCTCTGTTATAGATAGCAACTCCTTTAGGTAGGAGTTATAGGCAGCAATGTAGGTTATGGTTATACCTAGTGTGACTGAAGTTATAAAGTATATTACTCAGGCATCTATAGCCAGATAATTGTACAGTAGTGGTGAAGATGCTCAATGTAGTATCAAGCTGCTCTACCCTGCTTTATCCATCTAGGAAAGGGATCAAAATCAAGCAGCAAAGGTTATTCATAAAACTTTCGTCTTTCAACACATTTGAATGCAAACTGCAGAGAATATTAAATAATTTAAAAGATCACTCCCTAATACTGAACTCAGCTCTTTTTCAGTCATTAAGAAGCTTGCAGACAAAGCCAGGTAGAGACTGCTTGACTTAAGCAAAAAGTAATAGAGCAGAGGCATCACTTAAGGGTGTAAAGTATAATATGGATGGAAAGTAGGGGTTTAAAAGTGTGTGTGTGGGGGGTGGAATTAAGAATGTCAGTGATGTTGCAGAGCAGGTGGGGGCAGGTTTGATTCAGGGGTTGTATGTCTAAATCCATTCCATGCAAAGGTTACATTTGATCATAGAGTCATCGAGTAATACAGCATGTACACTGGCCCTTCAGTCCATCATGTCCATGCCGACCAAGATGCTATTTGCCCGTGCTTTGCCCATATCCCTCTAAACCTTTCCAATCCATGTACCAATGAAATTAATCAGACCATTTTTTAAAGCTATAGTTTAGTATGAAATCAGCTTCAATCTCTTTTCTGAATGTTTCCCTTTGCTGTTCCTGTCGACTGTATGCTGGATAAAATATTGTAACATCCTGTGTGTCTGCACTGGAAAATATTGTAAAAAAATGTGAAAACTGATGTAAAATAATCCACAAACCTCTTACACATGATCTCAGCAGATTTTTTAAACAACAGTAGCCCAATGAAGTTTAAAGCCAAACTGAGTTTGTCTCTGACTGTTACCTTCTGCTTTTCATAGGATTTGTGTGAGAAATGTTTTTCAAAGAATTGCCTCTCAAGGGGAAAAATTAATTTAATACAAATAGGTCAATCATTACATTTAAGAAATTTCTGTCATTTTATTTCTCTGTCATTAATAAATAACAATGGTAATTCCTCTCCTGAATTTCTTTTAAAAATTTGCAGGTGGTTTTAGCTATGGTTGCTGTGGCATATGTGAATAATTGTGACAACACTGCATGGTGTATTTGATCACGTGTGTATAGTTGTGCACATGTGCACTGTCTGAGTAGGACCCTGAATAAACCAGACAGAACTTTTAGATTTCTCCGTGTTTTCCACATTATTCTGCATGTTACTTCACTATAGACCAAGAGCGCACAGGGGAAGATGGAATACAGCTCTAATTATCACTGTTACCTGCCTCAGCATGCTAATTCCAACTTCTGATATCCAAGTTCCTGGGTGTCAACATCTCAGAGGATCTGTCCTGGGCCCAACACATTGATGCAATCATGAAGAAGGCACGCCAGTGGCTCTACTTTGTTAGGAGCTTGAGGAGATTTGGTATGTCACCAAAGACTCTTGCAAATTTCTACAGATGTACGATGGAGAGCATTCTGACTGGTTACATCACTGCCCAGTATGGAGGCTTCAATGCACAGGATCGCAAGAGGCTGCAGTGGGTTATAAACTCAGTTAGCTCCATCATGGGCACAACCCATCTCAACGTCAAGGACATTTTCAAGAGGTGGTGCCTCAAGAAGATGGCATCCATCATTAAGAACCCTCACCATCTGGGTCATGCCCACTTTTCGTTACTACCATCAGGGAGGAGGTACAGGAGCCTGAAGATCCACACGCAATGATTTAGGAACACCTTCTTCCCCTCTGCCATCAGATTTCTGAACGGCCCATGAACCCAACCTCATTATTCCTTTTTATTGCACTATTTATTTACTTTTGTAATTTATAGATTTTTATGTCTTTACACTGTACTGCTGCAGCATAATCAAAGACCCCTCCCATCTGGGTCATTGTCTCTTATCCCCTCGCCCATCAGGCAGAAGATACAGGAGCCTGAGGGCACGTACCACTGGGCTCAAGAACAGCTTCTATCCCACGGTGATAAGATCAATTATGGACAATTCATCTGTTAATACTTTCTATCTGCACTCATTTACTTACTATTTACCTAATATTTACATTAGTAGGGAGCAGAATTCAGTTTGTTTTTGCATCCTTATTGTGGACTCGTGTCATATAGAACATTACAGCACAGTACAGGTCCTTCAGCCCATGATGTTGTGCCGACATTTTATCCTGCTCTAAGATCTATCTAACCCTTCTTTCCCACATAGCCCTCCATTTTTCTATCATTCATGTGACTATCTAAGATTCTCATATCTGAATACATCGTATCATATCTGAATACATTTTGCCTGCCATTTTTGACCCTACCTTTAGTGACAAGGAGCTCCCTCAATAAACCTCTCTGTTACCTTCCATACTTTTCAAGGCATTAAAAGATGGCTCTTGACCAGGCTTTTAGTCCTTTGTCATTATAACTTCATATCTGGCTTATGGCAAAGTTTTGCTTCATTATGTCAAATATCTTCGGATGTTATGTAACTGTAAGCTGCTGCGACAATCACTGGTGGTAGGTCTGTACTGTCAATGGGACAGGACGTATGCATGGTGATGTCGGTGACTGGGATGCTGGTTGAAAGATATGATCGCTATTGTTCATTTCACGACCTCGGTTAACAGTCTCCACCTAGTGGTGTGAACAAAGATGATGTGTCAGGCTGCATTAAGCCTCAGCATTTTAGGGCAAAGTCACTGATTCTGTGCTCCCATTAGTGAGTGCTGCTCAAAGGGTCAAACATCCTCCTTTCTACCCTCCTCCAAGTGTTGCTCTCCGCAGGAAATACCAGATCTAGAATCGAATTTCACTCCACAAGATACAAGTGGGTAAAGGAGCAGCACAGTTAGAAATAAGAAACAAACTTGTAAAAGGCAACTTTGTTCAATGTGAAGAGGAAGAAATGTTTAAAGAGAAGGTAGGGGTACTTTATGTTCAAGGTGCTCTTACTGCCATTTTAAATAGAAATACATAAGTTAACTCTCCCAAGGTTATACATTAATTCAGATTTGAATTAGTTTCTTGTCATACACACCTGGGTGCAATGAAATTCCTTGCTCGCGTGAAGCTCACAGAGTAAATACTATACATGGTAATAATACAACAATAAATAGTGACGAGCTCAAAACAACGGAATTGTGCACAGTATAGTAGTGCAAACTGAAGTAGTGCAAAAAAAAGTTTTTAAAAAAGTGACAATAACAGAAGAGGTAGAATTAAGGGTTTGAGAATGTGGCAGCACCACCGGGAAGGGGATGTGGAAGAGGTGATTGGTTCAAGAGTCTGATAGCAGTGGGGAAGAAGCTGTTCTTGAATCTGGCCATCTGGGCTTTCAAGCTCCTGTTGCTTCTCCTGTATCTTCTCACCCAGAAGGTAGAAGAGAGAAAAGGGAATGGCCAGGGTGGCAGGCATCCTTGACGATACTGTTAGCCTTCCTGATGCAATGCACCATGAAGACAGACTGGATGGAAGGAAGTGACGAGCCTGTGATGGACTGGGCAGTGTTTACCACTCTCTGTAGGTTCCATTGGTCCAGAGCAGAAAAGTTACCATACCAGGCTGAGATGCATTAATTAATTAATTTACACATTAATGAATGGCAAGAGATTTTATAACCCCAATTTCCTGGTTCACATAGTCAGCAGCATGAGTTTAGGAAAACAGCTGATAATACGTCCATCAACATTTTGATTCATGGGTTACACATCAGACCCAACAATTATTACAGAATGTTGAAGTTTCACAACTGTGGAGAAACTCTCAGACTAGTCTGGACAATGAAACTACTCCTATGTACAATGAACCTTCACCACCTCCCTCATACTGATCCTACCCACATATAGAGAAACAATTCATTATCATCAGGAGAGAAGTGGCCACCTCCTCCACCGCTAGAAAATCAAAACCACCCCCGCAAGAGAAAGTGGACAAGAAAACCAGACACGGAACCACACCGCAAACCACTGCTCACCACTGCAAACCATTTGCCAAAAGTTTCCTAAACATCTATCAGGCCACACATAAAGTAATAACTTGGCTTCAAAGTATGGACATACTACTTTAATTTTGAGGATCTAATTACCAAAGGGTAGAGAGAAATAGAAAAACAATGCCAACCAAGTTTTTGCGCAGAATTTTACATTTCTGCATAACAGCCATGAATAGGGTTACTTAATACTGGAAATCATCGGAGTCTAAGTGTAATTACTTGCTTGAATATCAATACATTTTTTAGCTATATGCTCAGTTTTTTTTCTTCTTTTATTTTAAAGGCCAAGATTCCCTTCTTTTCACAGTTGCTCCCTGGCCAAATGAACATTGCCATCATGTTCTGTTCTTATTTGAGATGACAGGGATGATGAAGGCGGCTGTGCAGAGGAGAGCAGGAATTGTGCGGCTGGTAACTCTTGAAAAGTGGTCCTAGGACAGCAGTGTGGGAGATAAAAGGAGGGGAGGGATGTTAGACTCTGGGAGGATATAGAAGGTTTAGAGACTGGGAATAATTGGAATGAGTCAAGTTTATTATGATATGCACAGGTAGAGTGAGGTACAGGTACAATGAAAAACTTGCATACAGCAGCAACATCACAGGTACGTAGGTTCAGACAACACACAGGACATAAATTATACATAAATTATGTCAGACAGTGAAGAAAAAACTGTGCAAAACCAGACATTAGTGCAAAGAAACAAATCCAGAGACAAGTCTGTGCTGCTGCAAGTCAGAATCAGAATCAGGTTTATTATCACTGACTTATATGTCATGAAATTTATTGTTTTAAGGCAGCAGTACAGTGCAAGACATAAAATTACTATAAATTACAAAATAAATAAATAGTGTTCATGGGTTCATGAACCATTCAGAAATCTGATGGCGGAGGGGAAGAAGCTGTTCCTCAATCATTGCTACTGTAGTCCATTTTGTGTAGTCATGTGGGTGTTCTGTTGCTGAGATAGTGAGTTGTGCCGGCCGGTTCAAAAACCTGAGCTGGTAGGTAAGTAGTTGTTCCTGAACCTGGTGGTGTTGGACTTCAGGCTTCTTTACTTTCTGCCTGATAGTAGCAGCAAGAAGAGGGCATTACCCAGTTAGTGGGAATCTTTGATGATAGATGCTCCCTTCTTGAGGCAGCGTCTCCTGTAGATACTGTAAATGGTGGGTTCTGGGAATATCTGGTGTGGATGTGAGGTCTGGGAATAGATATGGGCAGGGGATTTTGAGGGAGTGGAATATGACGAATATCTAGACCTCCGAACCCTTGAAGACCCAGTGCCATCGTCTCTGAAAATATTCAGCGGCACCACTAAAAATGAATGACAAGAAGCAGAGAAGGAGCTCAGTACCGGACTCCATCGGATGGAATGAGAGGATGCACGCTCCATCTTCTTCATACCCATCCTGGGGAGTTTTTAGTTATGTGACAGTGCATGTGACAGTCCCAAAGGAAAGGGAAAATTAGTGGAATGTCCCAGAAGTTGGTTTGGCAAGAAAATATATAGAAAGCTCAGGAAAGAAATGTGGCTGCAATAAAGCCTTCCCCTCCCAAGTAAAATGTAATATGTATGATAAATTTCCAGTACTATGACTCACACATAGTGTAAAAATTGCACAAGATTAATGTATTTTAATATTGTGGCTCACCAATAAGTGCAGGGAAAAGGAGAAACCTTCCCTAACCTACCCCATAAGGAACTGAAGGAAGAAGTAGGATATTCCTGTACCAGTAAGCTACTATTCATTTATGTTTTTGTTCCAGGGACACAATAAAAATCAGACATGTGAACCCATCCAGTGATAATGATTAATATGTATCTGTTTTAGATCTGGGATCTCCCCCTTCAGGTTTCAGTTCATACAATGAGCAAATATGAGGAAACTGGACACCCACATGTTTCTGTACAGTGCAATGTATTGACTTACATTCACTGTATACAATAAGAACACTAAAGAAAATCCTGGCCAAGATGCATACATTGTTGAAACTTAGACTGTTTTGTAGCAAAGTAATCCTTGGTCACCGTACATGATTCAAAAACAGGAGTACAGAGTTACAAACAACTGTTCTTTTGGATGGTTGCACCCATTGTATGGTCGACATCAGTTTTGACAGTCTCAGAATCAGGTTTATTATCACTGACTTATATGTCGTGACATTTGTTGTTTTGTGGCAGCAGTACCGTGCGAAGACATAAAATTACTATAAATTACAAAATAAATAAATAGTGCAAGAAAAGGAATAACAAAGTAGTGTTCATAGGTTCATGGACCATTCAGAAATCTGATGGCGGAGGGGAAGAAGCTGTTCCTAAATCGTTGAGTGTGGGGCTTCAGGCTCTTGTACTTCCTCACCGATGGTAGTAACAAGAAGAGGGCATGTCCCGGATGGCGAGGGCCCTTAGTGATGTCAAAGAAGTTTAGAGTCTGTCAGTAGACACATTAAGCTGTTTTTTTTTACAGATCACCTGATTGCTTTCAGATTTACAGATAACTAATACTGAGAAAAATCAACTTCAATAAAATGGCTGTGTATACCATTACTGATTGATGAAACTCATTAGGAGGAGAATAAAATGAGATTAGTGTAGGATGGGTGCTTAATGACTGGCATGGAATTGATGGGCCTCAGGATCTTTTTGCCTGCTGTATGGTTCTATATCTCTATATACAGGTCCTCCCCCAGCTTACCAACGCTCTATTTGTATACAGCATGTACATATGAATGAGTGTTTGGGAGACTGGCGATATGGTTTTGCCAGCTGCAGGCACCTTTTACTGCCTGGGAACTTGGGTTACGGATAGATCACAGGCACGGAACCCTGCTGTAACCTGAGGGTGACCAATAAACATCTTTTGGTCTTGAATGAATTAGAAGGATCAAATTACAAATCAAAGTGATCAAGGTGACTCTCTTGGACATAAGATCCTCAATGATGTGAGATGGTTTCTGTATTTAGTAATGTGTGTTTTTTTTCCATTTATTGATAGTTTCTACAACAAAAATGTGCATTTTTGTTCCCTTTCAAATGTGCATCAGCATTGACAAGGAGTTTCTATACAGTCTATTGTGATGCTTCTAGGAAATTCAACATCCTTAGAAAAATGTAACAAAACAGTGGACATACTGTAATATAAAGTAATATGACTTTATACATAACATTCACAATTAGTATACTTTAACCTACCCAGAACATCAAAAGCCCAATTGGCACCTTTCTTTCCCAATTCAGTAAGTTGTTGAAGCCTCACAATTACACTTGAGCACAAAGACTCAGCCTGACTCTCCCCTGCAAGACTGAGTGGGGGATCTGCAGTGTCAGGATGTGCTGTCTTTTGGAAAGGACGTGAATTCAAGAAATTCTCTCCTCTCTCCGATAGACACAAAAATCCCACATTATTATTCTGAGTAAGAGCAGAAGTATACAGACCAAAATGTATCTCTCAATCTACATCACTAAATGAAAATGAACTGACCTTTACCACATCTTAGCTTGCAGAATATCATTATGCATAAGCTAGCAGCTACATTTCCTTCAACAGCAACTGCAATTCAGAATGACCTCATTGGCTGTAAAGAGCTTTAAGATTGTAAAAGGGCACAATACAAGTGCAAGACGGTCTTCAATTCCACTTCTTTGAAATAAAGTCTTTCAACTCTTATTTGGGAAGAATGCCAATATTTCTACTGCAGACTGTCCCTGGGTAATGAACAGGTTCTGTTTTTACAGACGTCCATAAGTCGATTTTGTCCATAAGTTGGAAAATACACAAGAATCACTTGATATGGTAACCACACCTCCACAGTATTGTAATAAATGGCATCAAAAGTTCATAAGACTGATAAGAAAGAACAATTACTAAAAGTAGAGAGATAGAGGAAACTAGTTCTGCCATTCATAGGAACGAATATAGGTATGTATGTAGGGGATGTCCATAAGTCGGGTGTTGGGGATGGCCTGTAACTAGTTCATGTGTATAAATTTTTTTTAATTGGTTTGGATCTTACAATCTACAACACAATCCAAGTTGCGAACACTGGCTGAATGTCTTTCTGAAGGTTCCATTATATGACCTCCCATTTCCAACCATCCATCCAGTCAAATGCTCTTTTCTCCTCATGCCAATGTTTTTGGAACTGATAAAATGAAAAGCAGAAATATTCTGGAATTTTCCCAGATTTTTTGTTCAGATTGGCAGCAAAAAAAACCCAGGAGATTAATGCTTAATACTTGAAGGATTAGCAAATGCTGAAGTTCACATCAAGCACTTAGTTATGTTTATGTAGATATTTTGTGTTCTTCAATTGAGAGTAAATCCAATAATTTATTTGCTTATTAAATAGTAAGAAATTAAAAGTCAATTGGTAGAAATGGAAAAAAAACACCATCAAGCTGCTGCATGTGCTTGGGTGTGAGAATATTTCAACGACTTAGGAACAGCTTCTTCCGCTCTGCCATCAGATTTCTGAATGGTCCATGAACCCATGAACACAACATTGTTATTCCTTTTTTTGCTCTTGTGGCAACTCACCTTACCCGTATCGAACTGGCTCCCGAGATCGCGAACGTTGTCGGAGGCCCTGACCCAAGATGGCTCGGGGCCCTCCTTCTTCTCCATCGTTGGGCTAGGAAAGCCCGTGCGCAGGAAGGTCAGGTGACCCGCGCATGACGTCAGCGTGGGAACTGTAGCGCGGGAAGATTTCGGGTATTAAAGGCACACCGTGCCCCTGTCGTTCATTCGACTTCTGACTCCAAACAACCGACTCCGTGTCTTCATTTCATGGTAGTGTAGCTAGCCGCTACACACTATTTATTTATTTTGTAATTTTTATAGTAATTTTTATATCTTGCACGGTACTGTTACCACAAAACAACAAATTTCGCAACATATGTCAGTGATAATAAACCTGATTCTGATTCTGAAGTGATCTAAACCAAACTCAAGGAAGGTTGTGGTTGTCCTTCCCCACAGCTAAGGGAGAAAAAATGTGTTCTTTAATCCAACTTCAAATTGTTCCCTAATCAATTTTGGTGTAAAATAGGAAATTCCTTGCCTTTCAGATTCATTTCAGAAAGTCCTTTGGTTTCTGGTGTTCTCAAAAAATCTTCTTCGGTTCCATGTTCTCAGATTCAGATTAGTTTCTTGTCATATACACCAGGATGCAATGAAATTCCTTGCTTGCATGACGCTCACAAAGTAAACAGTATATTTGGTAATAATCAATGCAACAATACAGCGGCAAATGCAAGACAACAGAATGGTGCAAAGACAGTAGTAAAGTCTGAAATACTGCAAAAAGAAATGCTAATGTGACAATAATGGAATAACCAAGAGAGGAAGAATTAAGAGTCCGAGGACATGGCAGAAGGGGATGTGAAAGAGGTGATTTATTCAGAAGTCTGATAGCAGTGGGGAAGAGTCTGGTCATCCGGACTTTGAAGACACTGTATCTTGACGATATTGTATCTTGACGATATTGCCAGCCTTCCTGAAGCAATGCACCGTGAAGATGGACAGGATGGAAGGAAGTGGCGATCCTGTGATGGACTGGGTGGTATTTACCAGTCTCTGTAAATTCTGTCGGTCCAGAGCAGAGCAGTTGTCACACCAGGCTGAGATACAACGCATTAGGATATTTTCTTTAGGGCATCTGAAGTTCGAGAGAATCCTTGTGGACAAACCAAGTCTTCTCAGATGCCTAAGAAAGTGCATATGCTAATGCACTTTCTTGATCACTGCATCAGTATGGAGGGAGCAGGTGAGATCACTGGTGATGTGGATGACTTGGACATTGAAGATGTTGACCATCTCTACAGCAGCTCTGTTGACGAGCACAGGGTTGTGCCACCAACCCACCACACCCTCTCCCCCACTTAGGTCAACAACCAGCTGTTTTCTCTTGCTGACATCAAGGGCTAGGTTTTACTAATACCACGACATAAGGTTCATGATCTCATCATTGTTGTTGACCCGGTGGTATAAAGATTGAGGTTGTGCTGTATCTGGCCACACAGTCACAGTGCCCTACAGTCCCCACCAACCACCACCTCCACCCCCCCACCACCCGACCCCCTATATTATTCACTCCATTAGTTAGTCCCTTCTTTATGGTTTTGATCGTTTTATATTCCAATTTATTTGCCTATTTACAATCCAGCGATTAGAGTTCATTCAAATGTATGTATAATTTGACAAGTAATAAACTAACAGGGAAGTGGTGAATGCTTAAGGGAATGCTAAATTCTTTTGGAAATGTTCTTTGGGAGCAGCATGGTCAGTTTTGCAAGATAATTCCCATTTCCTCATCGCAACATGCCCTCCACCTATAAGAGAGCTGGACTACCTACACTCCTCCATTCACAGCACGGTAGCGTAGTGGTTACCATGATGCTATTACAGCGCCAGCGATCGGGGTTCGATTCCCGTCACTGTCTGTAAGGAGTCTGTACGTTCTCCCCGTGTGTCTGCGTGGGTTTCCTCTGGGTGCTCCGGTTTCCTCCCACATTCCAAAGACGTACGGGTAGGTTAATTTGGGTTTAAAATGGGCAGCACGGACTCGTTGGGCCGGAAGGGTCTGTTACCGTGCTGTAAATAAAATTTTAAGAAAAACCTCTTCTTTAAGTCACAGGTTTTCTGCTGGACCTCAGCCTTCAGGTGTTCTTCCATCTTCAGCAACCATGTCCTCCCTCATGGCACTTTGTCATGCAACAGCAGGAGCTACAACTCCAGCACCTTTGGCTCATCCCTTCTCACCATCCAGAAACCCAAATGTTCCTTCCAGGTGAAGCAGTGATTCACTTACACTTCTTACAAGCTGATGTATTCCATTCAGTGCTTGCTTGGAGAAATCAAATGCAGATAGGTTGATTGCTTTGCAGAATACATCAGTTCAGTCCACAAGGGTGAGCTGGAGCTTCCAGTTCCCTGTCACTTTAATTCTCTATCCCATGCCCATTCTGACCTCACTGTGCCCTCCTACACTGTTCTAATAAAGTCTAACGTAAGCTTGAGGAAAAGCACCTCATCTTCCATTGTTGTAGCTTTCTGGACTCAATATTGAGTTCAACAATCTCAGATAACCTGCTGTTTCTATTTGTATCATAAATGGTCAGTTCTGCTGTAAGGTTATCCATCTGTAATATTGACTCAGTTTTTCCTCTCTCCACGGACACTGCTTCTTCTGCCGGTTGAAAAACACGATGATGCTGGAGGGACTCAGCAGGCCAGGCAACATCCGTGGAGAAAAGCAGGCGGTCAACGTTTCAGGTCAGTACCCTTCTTCAGGACTGAAGATGGGAAAAGGGGAAGCCCAATATATAGGAGGGAAAAGCAGAGCAGTGATAGGTGGACAAAAGAGGGGAGGCGGGGTGGGCACCAGGTGGTGATAGGTAGATGCAGGTAAGAGGTGGTGATAGGCAGGTGTGGGGGAGGAGGGGAGAGCAGATCCACTGGGGGATGGGTCAAAGGTAAGGGGGAAAAAAGTGTATAAAAAAAGAGATAGGCTGGGAAAGGGAAGAAAAGAAGAGGCATGGTTGTGGGGGGGGGGGGGGGTGTGGTGTGGGGATTACTTAAAGTGGGAGAATTCAATGTTCATGCCATTAGGCTGCAAGGTTCCAAGATGGAAAATGAGGAGCTGTTCCTCCAGTTTGCACTTGGACTTCTCCTGGCAGTGGAGGAAGCCGAGGACTGACATATCAGTGATGGACTGGGAGGGGGAGTTGAAGTGACTGGCAATGGGGAGATGCAGATCGCAGTTACGGATGGAGCGCAGGTGTTCTGCGAAACGGTCACCTACTCTGTGTCTGGTCTCACCAATGTAGAGGAGGCCACACTTGGAGCACCAAATACAGTTGATGATATTAGGAGAGGTGCAAGTAAATCTCTTGCTTGGGTCCCTGGATAGATGATGGTGGGTTCCGTTGGAGATGTGGAAGTGGCGGAGAATGATGTGTTGGATACGTAGGCTGGTGGGATGAAATGTGAAGACAAGTGGGACCCTATCCCTGTTGGGTCTGGGAGGGGTGGGGGTGAGACGAAATGGCAGAGATGCGGGTGTGAGCTCTCCCAACCACAGTAGCAGGAAAGCTACGGTTAGTAAAGAAGGACATCTCGGATGTCCTGGAGTGGAAAGTCTCATCATGGGAGCAGATGCAGCAGAGGCCGAGAAATTGAGAAAAAGGGATAGTGTCCTTGCAAGAGACAAGGTGGGCGGAGCTGTAATCGAGGTAGCTGTGGGCGTCAGAGGGTTTGTAGAAGATGTCAGTGGATAAGCGATCTCCTGAGATGAAGATGGAAAGATTGAAGAAAGAGAGAGAGGTGTCAGAGATAGTCCAAGTGAATTGGAGAGCTGGGTGAAAAGTAGTGGCAAAATTTATGAAACTGTCAAGTTCCACACGGGTGCAAGAGGTGGCACCAATGCAGTCGTCGATATAGCAGAGAAAGAGTTGAGGAATAGGGCCGGAGTAGGCTTGGAACAAAGACTGTTCAACGTAGTCAACGAAGAGGCAGGCATAGCTGGGGCCCATGCGAGTGCCCATAGCTACGGCCTTGGTCTGTAGAAAGTGAGATGAATTGAAAGTGAAGTTGTTTAGAGTTGAGGACAAGTTCAGCCAGGCGGAGGAGAGTGTTAGTGGAAGGGGACTGGTTCTGTCTCTAGTCAAGAAAGAAGTGGAGGGCAGTGAGGCTGTCATGAAGGGGAATGGAGGTAAATAGGGACTGGATGTCCATGGTGAAGATGAGGTTGTGCGTGCCAGAGAACCTAAAGCTATGGAAGAGTTGGAGAGCGTGTGATGTGTCATGGACATAGGTGGGAAGGGATTGGACCAGAGGGGACAGGATAGTGTCCAGGTTCATCCTTCCTCCCTCTCTGAAACCGAAAACTAACTCATTTTCTCATTTTTCAGTTGTGATAAAGGGTTTTCAACCTGAAATATTAAATGTTTCTCTTTTCACAAATGCTACCGGATCTGCTGTATGGTTCCAGCAATTTTTGTGTTTATTAGTGCCTGATACTTGTCATGGTATAAGTGAAGTGGAAAACCCTGTAGTCTGTCTCTGAAACAGTGCCAGTACCTGATTAGGGTGTTGCCATGTGGTGTTGTGCTCCTCTCTCTGATGAAGCAGAATGTTGCTTATAGAAACAAAGAAACATAGAAAACCTACAGCACAATTCAGGCCCTTTGGCCCACAAAGTTGTGCCGAACATGTCCCTACCCCAGAAACTACTAGGCTTACCCATATGACAAGACAGGACTCAAAGCATTTTATTGGAGGACTCCTTGCCAATCACATATTGTTCGAGGTTTGCATCTTTTCTAATCCTGGCAGTGAAGTTACCTGGGAGGATTGGTTTATCTCTGCCTGGGTAGCAAGTCAAGGGTTTTTCGAGGTCAGAATAGAAGTCCACATTGACCACATCTGGACCTTTCAAGGTTAGGACATAGGTGCTGCTGATTCTGTATCCCATTGGGGAGTCACTGAGGTGCTCATTCTTGCTGGCAAAACACACCTTTGGAAAATTGTATTTGTCTTTCAATTAACCCTTCAGAAGAAGACATTCTCACTGCCTTGTTCTCTGAGTTTGCCATCTCCTGCTCATCGTGTCATGCAGATGTCCGTGTCAGAGGGCCATGTCTATCAGGTTGGGGGGTCCTGGCAGTAGATGGAAGTGGATTCATCCTGTAGGAGCGCCTCACCGCACTGCTACTTCATTTGTAAAGGCAATATAGTACCAGCACTGCTCTTTTCCAGCAAGCCTGCAGTTCCATGCAAGCCCAATAGATGGCTCTTACTTCATAAATTATATAGTCAGAAACTGGCTTTCAACTCTGTTGGTGCACTAGACGTGCTCCTATAGCGCCAATACCCACTTAAATCCCTTGAAAAATTCATGAAAATGGGCAAAAATCCATTACAAGCAGTATTATGGTGATATGGTCCACAAAATCATGACTAAAATGGGACCACTGCAGTTCAGGAGAAACAAAGGACTGCAGATGCTGGAATCCAGATGATGCTGGAAGAGCTCAGCAGGCCAGGCAGCATCATTATCCTGGAGAAGGGTCCTGACCCCAAACGTTGACCGCCTGCTTTTCTCCACGGATGCTGCCTGGCCTGCTGAGTTCCTCGAGCATCATGGTGTTTTTCATCCCAGTTGACATTGGGAGCTTCCTGAAAAGAGCTTGCAAGTGCTCTGTCATTATCACGCTGATCATTAGGAAACGTATGGCAACAACCACAGAACACCAGGAAGTGACTCACCGCTGAGGTGAAGGATAATGCCGGGGGAAATGGGGTGGGTTGGGGGGGGGGGGGGGGGGATATCGCTGACGTCTGGGCTCTGATTGTCTCTCTTACTCTGAGTGGCCCCAAGCCACCCGAAGGCGTGGGCTAATTCAGTGATCACAAAAAAACATACACAAGTAAATCCAATTCCAAGCCATACTTCCTGAAGAACAGTAAGATGTGATGGTGAAGTCAAGGAGACGAAGTAAATAAATGTGGAACAATTCGCTACTTCTCTGTGAGTGCAATTGTGCAAAATACTGTCACCGTGTCGCCAAGAAAGCGGTCAACTTGAATTATATTCATTTCCTTTTAAATTTTATTTTAAGGAAAAAATAGTCAAGAAAAGCTGCAATTTTCAATGGCACAAACTGAGCTGAACTGAAAATAAACTGGAATTTTGTGGAAAGTTAATGTGAACGGCCAGAAGGGACTTAATGAAATGATCTTGGCAAATACACATTCATACAGAAATGTATGCACACAAACACTCAAACACACACAGCACACGTGTATAAAGCACACACCACACACACACATACTGTACACATGAACTAGTGTAAACACACATACAAAACACAAGCACCCAAACATGAACACACACACACACACACCTACGCGCCCAGAGAGGCAAATATACATACAAATGCACACACACAAGCACACATACACGCAACACATACAGGTACACAAATATATACACAAACATGTACATAAAAGACATATTAAAACATAGAGACATGCACAAAAATACAAGTGCATACATACGCAAACCACAGCAAGGTATGCACAGAAATGCACAAGACATAGAGAAGTACAGATAAAAAAATGCATTGTGTACCATGACCAAAATATACAGCAGCAAATTGCCAAGGCTTCTCAGACAGCACCTTCCAAACCCGTGACCATCACCACCAAGAAGAGCAGGAGCAGATGGTATGTGGGAATACCGCCATCTTTGGGTTTCCTTCAAAATATCACACCATCCTCACATAGAAATAATATGCCGCTGCGTCAATGGCACTGGGTTTAAGTCCTTGAACTCCTTCTCCAACAGCAGTGCAGATAAAGTCCACGGTTCGAAACAACCGTCCCGCACCGTTCCTCAAGGCAAATTAAGGGTTAACGGATTTTGCCTGCAGTAGCCACTGTGCCACAAATGGTTTACAAACGTAAGCACATACACACAGCACGTATAAAAACACACAAACGCATATACAAATATATAAACACACACACACACACACACATAAGCATACATAAAAACTCCCAAACATGCAGAGAAAAGCATAGACCATCAGTAAGGTGCCATGCAGTTGGCGACAACTCCTGGTGAACACACACACACACACACTGGCGCGCACACACAAACACACACACACACACACATACAGAGGTACACACACACACTGGCGCACGCACGCACACACACACACACACACAGGCACACACACACAAATAGAAACTTAAAGACACAAGTATATGCACCAACATAAAATATCCACACGATCTTGTATACTCACGCCCAAACGTGTAAACATAAGTACAAAGGCATATATATCCAAAAAACGGGTTACACGTTAGAAATTCGAATACTCTAGGCTTTCCAACGATCACCCATAATTTCCTGCTGATATTTAATTGACTAATTTCTTCTGGGACTCCAAAGTCTTCCCTTTCATCTGCTTTGTACCTTACAGTCGCTTTAAATGTTTGCAAATAAACATCCAAATAAGGGAAACCCGCCAGTTCTGTGATCTGTGAATGTATGTTGGACAGATTCTATTCCGGGCCACTTTCGCTCACGTTTGGTCAGGAGTTACGTTATACGTCAATAACTTCCAACAAACGAGTTTCCCCAATTACGATACATTTGGATCTAGGGATATGTTGAACTCACTGTGCAGATATGTCATTCTATTGTTGTCCGGGGCGGAGACATGAACCTTTGGCTGTTTCTGTGGTTTATGGCAGCGTCCTGGCTTCCAGCAACTGGCATCAATGATACCAACGCTGTGCTCAATGTCTGTCGGATGGTATGGTTCGAAGTCACCTTCTCTCTATATATTTTGCTTTTGTATTTTAGCGGGCTAAAATAAGGGAAAAAATATTTTTTTTAATTCAGATGTTCAATTAGAATAGTTTTCCATCAGCTAAATTGGGCGTTTAAACGTTTTGTGAATATATTTATCTATCTCCTTTTTCTGTTAAATTATTCTCTGAAACAGTAATGAGGGGGATGCAAAGGTACACAGAAAGATGGAAGCTTGCGAATTATTGATGCAGTTTTCCAGAAATTTGGGGTATTTTATGGGAATGTCATGTAGTCAGCAGTGCAAAAAATGCCTTAGAAGAATGATTAATACTTTGGAGGCTTTAGGCGATCACACTAGTTTTGTGGTCCAGCAGAAATTTTGGTTTTAGCAGGTGTGAGGTCTGATCTGCCTTTTTCACCTCTGTGTAGATAAATGATGTTAGGAAGAGTTAAGCCATACAAGTATCTTAGCCGATGTAAATTGCAGATAGACAGCCAGTTTGGGTAAGCTAAATGGACTGCCATGTATTGAATATTATTATAACTATATTACTTGCATCTTGTGCAATTGTTTCCTGCCTATAACCTGTCAAAATATTTATAAAATGCAATTAAATTTGAAATTCCCACAGCTTGAAAACATGCTCCTTACTTTAACAAAGTGATCTGTCCAAAATTTAGGTCTTTTCTATATCATAGCTTTCTATTGCAGAATAATGTGAAATGGCAGATTTGTTTGTAGTTTGCTAGGCTGCAGCGCATGCATTTCTTCCATGGCCATAAGCACCTTTCTACCAACTGATAGAACATAGAACATCAAGCAGCGCAGCATAGGAACAGGCCCTTCAGCCCACTATGTCTGTGCCAACCATGATGCCAAATTAAACTAATCCCATCTGTCTGCATGTGGTCTATATCCCTCCATTCCCTGCCTGTTCATGTGTCTATCTAAATGTCTCTTAATATCACACAGGAGAGAACTTAATGGTCTCTCACAACCCATACAATAGACAGGGATCCCTATTCCCACCAGACACAAGAATCTAGAATCTGCAGTCCCTTGTGTCTAGAATCTATCAGGATTAAGACCCAGAGTTCTGGTCTCCTTTCCCTGCAATTGTCTGAATTGAAGTTTGAAGGCATGTGACTCAAAGAGAGTGATTCCCTGCCTAAAGCAAAGGTTCACTCCAAAAAAAGGGTTCATGGCATTGCTACAATGGTAGAAAAAGGAATTCTGTATGCATGATCTCTGTGATTAATTTTGAACTGATTTTCCTTTTCTATATTAGTGAACCCCTTAAGTAGTCATACAAACTTGTGTCCAAATCACTTAAGCATTTTGAAATTGTTTCTGCAGAATGATAGCACTTGAATTTATAACTTATAATTTTAAAAAATATCAAAGGCTTACATGGTCGTTCAATTCGTGTTGGGTGGAATTACCGCTTGGGGAAGAGGTGCTTGTAACCCATTTACTCCCTCCTCTAAAATTTATGAAGGAGCAGAACCTGTACTGAGTTCCAGCAATTAGCATATATTCTGGACATCAGCTATTTTGTTTATGTCACAGTGTTAAGTAAAGACTGTGGTCTTAAACTGCAGTGAAAAGGATGTAAGAAGTTATTTATTGCTTAAAATCTTATTCGGCAGAAAGACCATGATGTGTCCTGTCAATATCGAAACCTGACCAAGGTGCCTGAACTTTCACTGCTGCCAATTAAAAGGCTAGATTTATCCCACAATTCAATCAGAGCGCTGACCGAGGAATCACTGTTAAACCTCAGTTCATTGCAATATCTGGATGTCTGCTGTAACCAGCTGAAAACCATTGCACCAGGTGCTTTGGGACATTTGAGTAAACTGAGAGTGCTCATTTTGTCAAATAACCTCCTGAAAAGAAACTTTTCATCAGGGAATGGAGCATTCAGTTTGTTAAAGAGACTAAAAGTGTTACATCTATCGAAGAATTACTGGGACAGTGACACTGTTGCTCAGCATCTGAAAAACCTATCTTCATTGGAAGAATTAAGTTTGTCTGGTAACCTGCTGATGAAGCTGACAGCTGATATGTTTTGTGGGATGCAGTCTTTAAAATATATCTCTCTTGAAGGAAATTATATTACAGAAATATCAACAGGGACCTTTGAATGTTTAGCAGACTTGGTTGTTTTGAATTTAGCCATGAATTCCCTTGCCTGTATTTCTGATTTTCACCTTTCTAAACTTAAAGTATTGAACATAAGCAGAAATGGTATTGAATTCTTCATAACAAGTGAGAAGGATGAAGAATATCAGCTTCAAGTGCTTGATCTGAGTCACAACAGGTTGTTTCATTTTCCGCTTCTTCCAAAACTTCATCAGATTAAGCATATGAATTTGTCTGGCAATTTATTGAACAGTATTTCACCTGAACTACTGAATGACTCAGTTGAATGGGATATAAGAAACAGATATGAAGAAATTAACAGGATAAATAAAATATACGACAGTGCAAACTCAACTTTATCTGAAGTAATATTTTTGGATTTAAGTAATAATGCATTAGTAGATATATCACATGATTTTCTGAATAAATTCAGTTCTCTTCAACACCTGAATCTCAGTGGAAACTGTTTTCAGAATTTCAGTATTGAAGATGGAGATGAATTAAATTTGCTGTTATCTCTGGATCTGAGTGACAATGAACTTACCGATATATCTCTCAAAGTGGATAATCGAAATCTTCTCCAGTCCTTAAAGTACTTGTACCTTCAAAACAATTCCATTCAGTTATTACCCTCCAAACTTTTTAAAGTCTTACCCAGAATAGAAAAAATAAATCTTGCCAACAACAATGTAAGAATTTGTAATATGGAAAATAAAACCATGGGGATTCGCAAGACCAAAAACAGCTGCGTGTCTTTTTCTGAAATCCCTACCCTTAAGTACCTCAAGCTGGATGGAAATAACATTACACACCTGGCACCATACACATTCTATAAGACTCCTTTAGCATATTTGGATCTTTCAAGAAACGAATACCTTGAAGTGCCTGATCAGGCTTTGAAAGGCTTAGAACACTCTTTGAAATATCTTTCTTTAAGATGGAATTTGATCCAAACCTCCAAGGTAACTTTGACATGTTTGAATCACCTCAGAGATCTGGATCTGTCATATAATCAGTTAGACATTTTACCTAATGGTATTGGATGTGCCCCACTGAAGAGCCTTGATGTTCGAGGCAACATTTTTCACTTTCTTCAAGATGAGATAATTAAAAATGTGTCTCAAACTCTTGAAACTCTGTACTTGAGTGGAAATTATTTCAACTGTTGTGCATTGACCTGGCTGGAGTTACTGAATGGTACTAAGGTTGAAATACCAGATGTGGCTAATACTCATTGCTTTTACCCAAGTGGCAATGATTCTTCAACAATCACATTATTTCACAATCACAAGGGAGAATGCCCTAATGAAAGCATCAAGAAACCCAGTCCACTTCTAGTTATAATATCTGCATTGGCCTGTCTACTGCTGATTGGATCTGTGATAACATTAATAACTGGAGAGTGCTGCAG
Organism: Pristis pectinata; assembly: GCF_009764475.1. Lineage (NCBI taxonomy): Eukaryota > Metazoa > Chordata > Chondrichthyes > Rhinopristiformes > Pristidae > Pristis > Pristis pectinata. Next base: position 85,990,388 of record NC_067412.1, read on the forward strand.
GCTGTGTCTGCCTACTAGGGAGGAGAGTTCTGAGGCAGATACAGCTCCAGTTAAAATAAATAATGAACACCAGAAAGAAGGGCTAACTCTAAGTGTCATTAAAATAGAAACTTGAAGTTGACTGTTGAACCAAGCCAAGAATAATACATAAAATCCAATGTCATCTGTTATGATGACTTTGTCTTTGACTGAAAAGTAAACCAGCAGTCGGATACAATGTCACATGAAGATTAGTTCTGGGTCTTGCAACAGAACTGCATTCAGTGTCGAGAACCATGATGTTTTGACAATATAACGACTTTACTGCCTTGAAACTGGATAACATTTTTATGTGCCAAGCAATTCGGCTTCACTGAAAACTATTTACTGGGAGTTGCAACAAGCCTTTAATTTACTTCTGGGAACTCCATCCATCTGTCACGCCAACAACTGGAGAATTTTTGATGTGTACAATGACATCTCATCTGTAGCCTGTTCAGGCAGAAATAGTCTTTTAATGTTGGTGAGGCCTGTTTTGTGACTACTTTAAAGAGACCTGCCTGAGCAGTGTACACTGGAAACCAGCCTCAGGTAAGTTTCTTTCAAGTGCCATGACTACCTTCTCTTTCAAGTACTCCATTGTCCCATGTAGTGATCCCTCACACATACACCCTACCCAATCAGATCCTGCATCAAATTCTAATGAACAGACTCCTACCCTGGTTGCTGACCTGACCCCCATTCCCAGCAGACAACCCTGATTTCAAAACCCCTACCAATCTTCATACTGACCCCTTTACCTTCTGATTGGGATTGATCCTCTACCTACAGATCTGGCACTGTTTCGTTTAACTACTGATCCCAGTGTGGTGTTCTCATCTCCAGGTCTTTCTCTTCTGCTCAAACAAGTCCCAGTCTTACCTGATTTCCTTTGTGTGTTTTGAATGGAAAGACCTTTAGTTGGCAAGACCTGTTTATTAGCTACAATTCCTGGAGCCTTGTGCACAACCTAATCTCTCAGCAGAGGGCCACAGACAAAATGACCATTGGTCCACCATGAACTGACTGTCCCATGTGCTGTAGCAAGCATCTCTCAATTTCTAGGCACATACAGTATCTTATACAACACAGAGTCATACAACACAGAAACAGGCCATTTGGCCCACCATGTCTGTGCCAACTATCTGTAACTTTCTAAACAAATCCTATTTATTAGCACTTGGTCTGTCGCCCACCCTGCCTTGGTTATTCAAGTGGTCATCCAGATGCTTCTTAAATGTTCTGAGAGTACCTACCCCCACCTCTTCCTTAGGCAGTCCATGCCAGGCATCCCATGTCTTCTTTATCTCCACAAATATTTGTAAAATAGATATAAAACTGCCAATATTGCCACCAAAGTCTCATGGTGTGCCTTCAGATGTCGCCCTTAATCATGCACTCTGGCAATATTCCTGGGTTTGAGGCATGGTCAGTGCCGTTAACCAATCATCACTGGGCTAGAAAAGGGATACTACAAGTTGTCACCGCCTCTGTGAACTCGAGATGGGGAACTAAGTTGGCACTGTTAATGACTCATGTTCTGATGTTGAGGTTGGGCTTACTGACCCTTGTCTTTGTGAAACTCAATTTAATCACCTACCAGGCTCACTCTCTGGGCTCCCATTGGAATATAAGAATATAGGAGATGGACAGGATATTCAAGCTCTAAGCTGTTCCCACGTTCAGTTACATCATGTTTGCCTTTACCACTCTTGTCTTCTTGATACCCCTACCTAACAAAAATCTGTTCCTTGGTATTGGTTTTCAATCCACATATTTTGGGGCAGGGGCTTGCAAATTTCTATTGTCTTTGTGTTAATAAATGCTTCCTGATTCTACTTCTATATGGCTGAGTTCTAATACTAACATGATTGAGAGAAGTAGTTAAGTGCTTTCAAAGAGCAAAATCAAACACAACCTACTGAAGATGACGCACAAAGAAACACTTAGTGCAGGTTTGGATGAGATATTCAAATTGTTGATGTTAATATGTTTGAGTAACTATTGTTAATGTCTGGATTATTGTTAACTTGGGCTCATGAAGTTCACTGTTAAATTCTCTCTAATGATTTCTCAGGATTTCCTATTGCGTATCCTTTGCCACAGTGGAAACCTCAAAAAAGCTCAACTATATATTTTGTCTGAAAGGGAAACACTATCCACAGCACTACTAAAGAAATACTATGTGTTTATTCTATGCTGAATTTCTATTCATGAGAATAATTGTGCAAAAATATTAATATACAGGAATCTACATTTTAACAGATTAAAATACATAGATTATTGCAAAATATTTTTCCACTTAAAATATATTTTCTTAACACAATATGCAAAAACAAATAGGTTAAATGGGAGTGGGTTACAACCATTTCTTACCCAATGCTTAACAATTTATGTACATTTATAAAACTTAAGAACCTTAATGATTTTCAATATTTGAAAACTCTTTAAATATATTGTTTAGAAGATGAAGTTGAATATGTCATGTATCACTCAAATGCTATTTGATTTTAAAACTGGAAACTGGTTTTGTTTCATATTTCCAGAATTTGTCATTTTATGTTCTTATTTACACTATTTTGTTTCATAGAACATAGAACATTACAGCACAGTACAGGCCCTTCGGCCCACGATGTTGTGCCAACATTTTATCCTGCTCTAGTATTTATCTAACCCTTCCCTCCCCCATGGCCCTCCATTTCTCTATCATTCATGTGGCTATCTAAGAGTATCTTAAATGTCCCTAATGTATCTGCCCACACAACGTCTGCTGGCAGTGCGTTCCACGCACCCACCACTCCCTGTGTAAAAAACTTATCTCTGACATTCCCCTTATACCTTTCTCCAATCACCTTAAGATTATGCCCCCTCGTGTTAGCCATTTTCACTCTGGGAAAAAGTCTCCGGTTTCGGATTTCATCGATTAAAATATAATGAATTGTGATATTTTATTGTATTTAGACACTCTTTTCCTCTGATTTATGATTTGCCTCAACCTCTAAACATATTAGATATTAGTTATAGAGACTAGCTAAATTTAGGTGTTTAATTTGCAGATGCTTAACAATATACCAGTAGAAAGGCTGTTTGTTTTAGGTGCTGGAAAATGATTGGGTTTTAGCTTTTACTGTTGTATTAATACTTAGAAATTCCTTAAGGATGTGACCAACAATGTAAACATGAAACAGAGCAAATTCAAATATAGCAAAGTATTGGTTTGTTCAGAAAATCAGGGGCTGTTTGTGACTTTCTGATGGAATTGATTAGCATGCTTACCACTCATGGATAGAGAAAAGAAAACTTTCACCATTGAGATTTCCACAATGAAAGATTATTTAACACAGTGTCACAAAGGTAATTTTGGCCTTTTGTCATTAGAATTTGTCTCAGAATTGTAAAGGGGGCAAACTTAGCCAGTGTTTTTTTTTTCTGGTTGCCCACCAGTAAGTATTTCTTGAAAGTAGACAGTAATGGACCTTGGGTAAAATCAGGATCAGGCTTTCTCGCCAAGATTCAGATAAAAATTAATGATGTACCAAAGTCCCATGCCAGCCATGAACTAAAATCTGGTCCAGTACCATCTTCAGAGAAGAAGGAAATTAATATATTAAAAATGTTGGCTTGAAATTTAAGGCAGTGCCATCAGTTTTAAGAATCTTCCCAACAGATTATTTTAAGAGCCAATTTAAAAATAAATTCCATCCATATCCACCATTTTTATTTAACATATTGTATTTAAATTATTTGTACTCTTAACTTATTTAATAGGACAATAATGTATTACTGTGATAAATCCAAACAAAATATCTTAATGTTGACAGTAAATGTTGTATTTCAGGTTTTGTTTCTCTTACCACATGGTTTAAAACGCGTTAAAAATGATAATTTTATCTTGCATTGAGAGTTCTAGGTTTTAAGTGTATATATCAAAATATGTGTATATAAAAGTTATGTTAGGTATTTTAATAGAAAATGCAATTATATTTAACTGAACGACTTAGTTTGAGCTAAGCAGGAGTTAATAAACACATTTAACTTCTATTTGTTCTTTGTACAAAAAATAAAAACTAGTTATGGATCACTATTTATTGGCTTATCATTATTTTCACGTGTCTATGTTGTTCAAAGTTATTTCTTTATGAATTTGCATAGCTGTTGGAGGTTTTATCACCAATGAAAAATATCAAACAATGCAAATATAAATTAAAACACTTGTGCTGTAGACATCATTAGTGGTTACCTACGAGAGGAATCATTCTACCTAACAAAATAATGAAAAATATTAGGGTTTTTCAAAAGACAAGATACATAAGAAGAGAGAGACAGAACACTTTCCTCCTTGCTCCCTTTTCCAATTCTTATATCTTACTCATCCATAATGAATGTAATTTATGGCCATTGATATAATTGATAGTAACTTATGATCTCCAGAGGGCAAAACTTAAGTTGAATGTGGCATTAAGCTATACAAACCAGGTTTAACAGGTTAGTCACTGCGGAGACTTCATGGTCAGTTAGCCTGCTGACATTCACTGTCTATGAATGACAATGCCCATTTAGGTGCACTGACGGACATTGTACTAGAGTCATACAGTCATAGAGCACTACAGCACAGAAACAGGCCCTTTGGTCCATCTAGTCCATACCGACCTGATCTTCTGCCTAGTCCCATCTACCATAGCCCTCCATACCTCGCTCATCCACGCACCTATCCAAACTTCTCTTAAATGTTACAATTGGACCTGCATCCACCACTTCCGCTGCCAGGTCATTGCACACTCGCACCACACTCTGAATGAAGTAGTTCCCCTCAGATTCCCCTTAAATATTTCACCTTCCATCCTAGACCTATGTCCTCTAGTTCCACTCTCATCCAACCCAAGGGGAAAAAGTCTGCATGCATTCACCCTGTCTATACCCCTCAGAATCTTGTATACTTCTGTAAGATCACCCCTCATTTTCCTGTGCTCCTAACCTATTCAACCTATCCCAATAACTCAGGTCCTCAAGTCCCGACAACATCTGTGTAAGTTTTCTCTGCACTCCTACAAGCTTATTGATATCTTTCCTGTAGCTAGGTGACCAGAATTGCACAGAATAAGTTTGGCCTTACCAACATCTTAGACAACTTCAAAATAACATCTCAACTCCTATACTCAATGCCCTGATTTATGAAGGCCAATGTGCCAAAACCTCTCTTTATGACCCTATCTACCAGTGATGCCACTTTCAAGGAATTATGGATCTGTATTCCCAGGTCCCTTTGTTCTACCACACACCTCAGAGCCCTACCATTCACTGTGCAAGTCTTATCCTGGTTTGTCCTCCCAAAGTGCAACACCTCACACTTGTCTGCATTAAGTTCCATCTGCCATTTTTCAGCCCATTTTCCCAGTTGGTCCAGGTCACTTTGCAAGCTTTGATAGCCCTCCTCGCTGTCCACTATGCCCCCAATCCTGGTGTCATCTGCAGATTTGTGGATCCAGTTTACCACATTATCATCTAAATCATCAAGACAGATGATAAACAACAACAGGCCCAGCACCGATCCCTGCAGCACACCACTAGTCACAGGCCTCCAATCAGAGGGACAACCATCTACTACCACTCTCTGGCTTCTCCCACTAAGCCAACATTGAATCTAATTGACTACTTCATCCTGAATGCCAAGTGACTTAACCTTCTGGAGCAGCCTCCCATGTGGGACTTTGTCAAAGGCCTTGCTAAAGTCCATGTAGACAATATCCACCACCTTCCCTTGATCAACCTTCCTTGTAACCTATAAGATTGGTTAGACATGACCTGCCACGCACAAAGCCATGTTGACAATCCCTAATCAGGCCCTGTCTATCCAAATGCTTATATATCCTGTCCCTCAGAATACCTTCCAATAATTTACCCACAATTGATGTCAGGGTCATTCTTACCTGGCTTATTCTTAGAGCCTTTCTTAAACAATGGAACATCATTAGCTATCCCCCAGTCCTCTGGCACCTCACCTGTAGCTAAGGACATTTTAAATATCTCTGCCAGGGTGTTTGATGGTCAGCATGGATTTGGTGGGCCAAAAGGCCTGTTTCCATGCTGTATATCTCTATGACTCTATGACCACATGACATTCAGTTGTGGCATATTATCAGCATCATAGCTACCTCACCCTACACCCCTCCAACATCTAAGTAATGTGCTTCATAGTAGAAATGAGGAAATCTGATTAATTTTAGCTCAGGCAGTGGGAGGAAATGTCAAGTCCTACTCGCATGCTGAAAACCAAGCTTGCAGCTTTCCAGACTAAATGACTTTTTGGCTGAATTGACAACATCTTGGTTCACTACACTATCACTGAACTATAGCACTTGAAATTCTTAATACAGTTGTGCTTAATTTGAAATCATTTTTTTAAAATCCAGCATTAACAAAAAGTTATCTAAGTTCCTGCTGTTTTCTGAATTCCTCACCAGGCCTACCATGTTGAGATCCTTCTACAAGGCAAAATATGGCTGGGTGATGGACTTATGCCGCCATTATTTCATCAGATGAGCCAATACCCACTTCACTGTATTCTCAACTCTCATTACAGAGACAACTAAAGGTCAACTTATTGAAAAAAAATCCCTAGCTAAATCAAGGGATGAACTTCAAAAAAATTGTGACTGAACTCAGACAAGATAGATAAAATTGCAGAAAGGTATCATTCACTTTTGTCAATTGTGATTTGCAAAGGTCAGTTCCGAAGGCACAACCGCAGGAAAGAACAGCTTGAACTACATAAGCACTTCTTGTATTTTTAAAAATATTTTAATCATGGCACTAAATCATGCCTGTGGTCTGTTTTACCTCAGTAATTATTGTTTTATTTTTCAAACTATGGAACAATAATTACTGATGCAGATCATTGCTCCAGTACAGGATTGCGATTGGCTTGGTTTGCAGGGTCCACTGCAGAAAGAGTGGGTGCGAGGGAGGTCAGGCACCACTGGAGCAGAAATAGATCAGACAATCTGTTCTACTCTGTTGGAGGTCTGATATCATGGGACCTACCATGTCTGGAATAGCACAATTTAAGTAGGGCCTTGCTAATACTTGAATGCACTAGGTGTTTGGGTGCTTCTGGGAATGTGGGATCCAAGTAGGTTGGTACTAAGGATTTACACCCATCCCATCACATATTTCAGCAACAATTTTCCTTCATTTTTTCCCCTTTTGTCCCTTGCACACATCACTTCTGCCCCATTTCTTGATCCCCATGTTAATGCTCCACTGGTCACTTTATATGTGTGTGTAATGCTCCACTGGTCACTTTATATGTGTGTGTGTGTGTGTGTGTGTGTGTGTGTGTGTGTGTGTGTGTGTGTGTGTGTGTGTGTGTGTGTGTGTGTGTGTGTGTGTGTGTGTGTAGTAGCTCTGACACAGATTGGTAGCACTCTAATTCTTCACTCAGAGTGCATACAAACTGCAGTTTGAACTGGGCCCCTCAACTCAGTTCTGCTATTTAATAAGATTGCGTCTATTCTGAATGTAACCTGAACTCCATGTACCTGTGGTAACCTATCATCCACTTGCTTATCAAAAATCTATCTACTCTGCCTTAAAAATATTCATAGATCCTGCTTCAACCACCGCCCTTTGAGAAAAAAATTGCCTCATCTCTGCCTTGAAAGAGCAATCCCTTATTTTTAAACATTGACACCTGTTCTAGATTCTCTTAGGAGGAAACACCCTCTCCATATCCACTGGGCAAAGATCTATGTTTCACTCTAGTCTCCTCTCACTCTGCAAAACTCTAGCAAGTGCAAGCTTTGTCGGTCTAACCATTCTTCATAATACAACCTGCCCATCCCAAATATCAGTATACTAAACCTTCTCTGGACTGCTTCCAAAACATTAACAACCTTTATTAAATAAGGAGACCAATACCATACACAATACTCCAAATGTAGTCCCACCAAATACCTCAATAACTGTAACATAACCTTACTAGTTTTGTATTCATTTTGATGAACATCAACATTCTATTAACTTTCCTAATTACGTGCAGAGGTTGGCTTTCAGATGAGACATATCAACTTATGCATTCTGCCCTTTCCAAAGAATTTTAAAGATTGTAAGCTGAGCAGAACAGAGCTTATGGCTGTCTTTGCCAACATTCATCCTACAGTCCACTGCTGTTTTGGAAACTTGCTGTGCTAAAGTTGGCTGCTGTAATTCCCTACATTACAACAATGGCCACTTCAAAATTACTTCAATACTACTTTAAGATGTCTTGGGTTTGTGAAAGCTCGAATATATTCCATGTTTAGATCCAGTTTAAAAGTAATTCATCTAAAGAGAGCCCATTTCTGTTACCAGGAGAGTCAGGGGCCAAAGGACACAGATTTAAAATGATAAGCAAAAGAACCAGTGGTGACATGAGGAAAAAACTTTTTTAAGCAGCATGTTTTCCTGATCTGGAATTCACTGTCTGAAAGGGTGGGGTAGCAGATTCAGTCACTAATTTCAAAACAGAAACTTGAGGGAGAAAAATTGTTTGTCACTGGCGAAAGAGCCAAGAATTGAGACTGACTTAAGTTGCAGTTGCAGAGAACTAGCATAGACACATGTGTTAAGTGATCTCCCTCCATAGAGTCACAGAGAGAGATACAGCACGGAAACAGGCCCTTCGACCCACAAAGTTAGTGCAGTAGTGATTCTATTCTTCAACGTGTTTAATGGCTTGGTTTTTCAAATGGGTATATACTTGAAGCATCATCTGACTTATTGTTTTTTGACTGAAATTTTCAGTTGCTCTACAGCTTCACTGTAAGTAGAATAGAAGTGACCATCAGAGTTCAAACATTCTAAAAAAAGATTGTTCCACCTAAACTTAACTGATTTTACACAGCAATTTATTAGCAAAAGTAAAAACAAGGGGCAACAATGAAGAACTTAAGATTTCCTCTTGTTTTTTGACCAGCATTGTGAAGTGCATTGCGTTGGTGGGGTCATTTCTCCACAGTTTGTTATCACTTGTCCACATGTTACAATGAGTCAAAAAAAATTCCTGTTGGTAATTTTAAACAGCAAAACTAAGGAAATTGTGGTTATCTGTTTCCTCCAACTTACGTACTTCCAAACATTATATAACCATATCTTGCAAAGAATGATGCAGCAAATCCATTATCTTCAAGAGAAAATAGTGCTCCAATTCTAGAAAGTAAGGAGAAGTGCAAACCCAGGATGTTTCAGTACAACATAACTTCCAACTGTGGTTTTGGTGGTTGGCAGTAATAGGTTCCTCCTTTCAAATCACTTGTACCCACTTGCTCTTTAGCCAAAAGGGGATGAAATATGTCATAAGCTCCCCATGACTTATGATAGTGTATTTCATTGTGACTCAGGAACTGGGATGCAAACTATCAGCTTCAGGTTAGTTTATTGTTACATACACCAGGGTGTAATGAAATTTCTTGATCACATGAAGCTCACAGTGTAAACAGTTTACATGGTAAATAATAAATGCAGCAATAAATACGGTGATGAGTGCCAAACAATGAGTGTAAAGACAGTAGTGCAATCTGAAGTAGGGTAAAAAGAAATGCTAAAGTGGCCATAACAGAATAACCGAGAGAGGAAGAATTAAGAGTCTGAGGATGTGCCATCGCCATAGGGAAGGGGATGTGAAAGAGGTGGATGGTTCAGAAGTCTGATATCAGGGGGAAGAAGCCATTCTTGAATTTGGTCATCCGAGCTTTCAAATCCCTGTATCTTCTCCCAGAAGATGGAAGAGAGAAAAGGGAATGGCTGGGGAGGCAGGCATCCTTAACCATACTGTTAGCCTTCCTGAAGCAACACACTGTGAAGTTGGACATTATAGAAGGAAGTGGCGATCCTATGATGGACTGGGCAGTTTTTACCACTTCTGCAGGTTCCGTCGGTCCAGAGTGGAGCAATTGCCATACTAGGCTGAGATGCAATCCATCAGGATACTTTCTATAGCACTGTAGAAGTTCGAGAGAATCCTTGTGGACAAGCTGAATCTTCTCAAGACACCTAAGAAAGTACATATGCTGGTGCACTCTCTTGATCACCGCATCAGTATAGAGGGACCAGGTGAGGTGGCTGGTGATATGGATGCCTAGGAATTTGAAGCTGTCGACCATCTCTACAGCAGCTCCGTTGAGGAGAACCCTGTTTCCTTAGGTCAACAACCAGCTGTTTTATCTTCCTGACGTTTAGTGCTAATTTGTTGTTCTGACACTATGACACAAGGTTTGTGATCTCTTTCCTGTACTCCGTCTCACCATTGTTTTCAAACAAAAGTTGGAAAAGCATGCTTGTAATTTTTGACATCATACAACTTTATTGTATGATTCAATTGTATGATTCAATTGTATGATTCAACATCATACAATGGGAATCCATGATTATAGGGAAAACTAAAATTATGAGGAAGAGTCAGGAAAGTGGAATTTATGTCAAGGTCAGCTCAGCCATGATCTCATTGAATGGCGTAGTGTTTGATGGTCATTTGACCTGCCCTTGCTCCTATTTCTTATGGAAGCTCAACGCCATATTTTCCTCAGGAGAAATCATATTTATTTCAGTATCAATTGATCCAATTGCCAATGACCTTAGTTTTAGATATTCCTGCCTGGTAACTAGATTAATTTTTACAGGCCATTCTACAGGCATTGTACAGGTACCTATACATCCAAAGTGTCAGGTGATATGTGTACATTGTTTCTATGTTGGAAATGCAATACCTACCATCATGTGTCAAGGTGTGTCAAAGTATCCAAGGTGTACCCACAAAACATTTAAAAGGCTCATTGCAATACTTATGAAGGACCTGGGGTTGTAAGCGCATTTGTGGATTTGGTCCGTCTGAGCAGCTGGCCAGCCATGTGAAAAATGTGATTAACTCATTCAGCGAATTCTGATGCAAACAAGCAGTAGGAACCCTGCAAGGTTGTCATTCAGTAGGAGAACTGTTGTGGTGCTGGTTCAAGTCTGAGTTGTGTTTGTTTGTTTTCTGCACTCAGTGACTGAATTCTGATTTTTATCATCAATGTATTGCTGGAGCTTGAAAGCAGTTTCAATGCAGAAATGGCCAGTCTGGTAGGTCTTCCACTGGGGTCAGAAGCAAGGTGGGGAATTGGGGGAGTAGAGAGCAAGGTGTTGATGAGTTTGGTGCAGCAAAGAGCACAGAAGAGTGTGAGAGTAGATGGGAATAATAAGGAAGTCTACACTATACAGGAGAACATGACCTCGGCAGTTCTTTGTGGAGCTATTCTCCAACTGTAACTTCACCAAAGAACAAGGTGGTCAACCAGGCAAGCCTTACCCAAAGCAGTGCCACTGAAATGTGATGTACCATGTTTGGTCTAATTCCAAGGAAGCAGGTATTTACATCCCATCTTCCTTTGGTAATAGAAGTTTCTTCCTACAATAATTGTCTGCTAGTGCATAACCTGCTCCCTTCCATCTCCAGATGCTAGGATGTATGTACTATTGGGTTGAACACCTCCTTACAAACCCTCAAATCATGAGTGAAATGTCACTGGTGTCAATAATGAAGTGGGCTCCAAAAGATAAATCATTTGTGATAATTTACTCAAAAGCTAATGAAAACTTCAGTGCCAACGATTACAAAACAAGCAAAACTGTTTCAAAATCTAGATAAGATTTTGCCCAAATATTGCTCTGTTGAAGCAGAGAAACAGGACCTTTGGCCCCATCTAGTCTGTGCCAACCACCATGCACCAATTACACTAATCCCGTTTTATTCTCCTCACATTCCCATCAATTCCCCCCTGATTCCAACACATATCACAAGAATATAAGAAATAGGAGCAGGAATAGAAATAGGAGCTACCTGGCTGTTGAGCCTGCTCCGCCATTCGGTAAGTTCATGGCTGATCTGGCCGTGGACTCAGCTTCACCTGCCTGCTTTTTCCCCTTAACCCTTAATTCCCCTACTATGCAGAAGTCTATCTAACTGTGACTTAAGTATACTTAATGAGGTAGTCTCTACTACTTCCTTGGGCAGAGAATTCCATAGATTCACTACTCTCTGGGAAAACCAGTTCCTCCTCATCTCCATCCTAAGTCTACTCCCCCAAATCTTGAGGCTATGTCCCCTAGTTCTAGTCTCATCTATCGGTAGAAACAACTTTCCTGCCTCTATCTTATCTATCCCTTTCACAATTTCATATGTTCCTATAAGATCCCTTCTCATTCTTCTGAATTCCAGCAAGTATAGATCCAGGCAACTCAATCTCTCCTCATAGGCTAACCCCCTCATGTCTGGAATCAACCTGGTGAACCTCCTCTGCACTGCCTCCAAAACCAGTATATCCTTCCTCAAGTAAGGAGACCAGAAATGCACGCAGTACTCCAGGTGTGGCCTCACCAGTACCCTGTACAGTTGCAGCATAACCTCCCTCCTCATAAATTCAGTCACCCAATGTCTACACACAAGGGGCAATTTACAGTCGTCAATTAACCAATGAAGCTACACATCTCTGAGATGTGGGAAAAAACCAGAGCACCTGTAGGAAACCCACACAGAGAGAACATGCAAACTACATACAGTCAGCACCGGAGGGCAGGATTGAACCCGGATCCCTGGAGCTGTGAGGCATTAGCTCTGCTAGCTGCATCACTGTGTTCTTTTCATGTCCTTCCAGATACCTTTATCCAGCAATGCTAGATTCCCATTTAGGCCTGGGATCCTACATGACAGGGTGGCATGTTGTGGTTACAAGAGCAGATCAGAAGCTGGGGATCCTGCGGCAAGTCACTCACCTTTTGACATCCCAAAGCCTTTCGACCATTCACAAGGCACATGTTAGCGAGGTGACAGAATACTTTCCACTTGCCATGATCATACAGCAGAGCGTCAAATGGCATAACCACTGATGAAAAGGAATTTGTTCATGAAATGCCTGGCTGTTTGTGATGGGAAATTTCACCGCTATTGGTCACGCCACTCAGAAACTACACTGGGTCAATAGTAGAGTGTCACAGTACAGTAGAAAGTCATGGTAGATGATTGTGCTCACCCAATAGTCAAAAAATAGAAATAAGATTAAGTTGCCTTGCCCGTTGAATCCCCTCTGATATTTTGCCATCCATATCAGCTTTAATTTTCTAATTCCAGTTCTTCACTCTATCTCTTGTACCTACTTCCCTTCTATATATCACAAATAGTTCCCAAACATGGCCTCTGGAGCACACTCCCACACTTCCATGTGAAGATTTATTTGGAGGGGGTGTTTACTTTTAATTATCTTATTTCTATCTTAAGATCGATTTTCCTCATTTTGCTACAATAAAAAGGAATTGATCCCTATCTAGACATGTTAGCTCCCTTTGATATTGACAATTCTCAATCAGATTACCCCTTAACTGGGTTAACATTATTGGCATGTTGACAAATTACATGCAATTGAATATTTCAGCCAAGATATCTCCCAGCTTGATCTCCTCTAAGAATATGTTCAGCCAAGCCTCTTTGTTTACAAATTCTGTGGTAGTTCCTCCTTGCTTGGTGAAGGAGTACAGTTTGCATGACCTCAGCAAAGCAAGTCTTGGTCGGTCCAAACATCTGCTATATCATTCTGACAGTTTGTCTCGTTCTGATTACTATGGCTGCATGTGCCTGTTATATCAACATCCACTTCCTGTCCGTAGCTATGTCATGAGGGATGGAAACTGAGGTGACTTAGGGAAAATCCAATCAAGTTTCCTTCTCCTTCAAGGGTATTTTTCCAAGAACTCTTGATGCAGCAACAATTTTATTCTAATTTTATGTTGAAGTCTGGCTTCCCTTTTCTCTTTTTTATATATATTTGCCATTCTATTCTTGATTTTAATTACATGTACATCAGCCCCTAAATTTCTGTTACTATTCCTCCCACTGGTTTTCTGTGGGGATTACTGGATAGCCATTAGAAGAGGGATTGTGGTGCTTTTTTACTTTGCTTAAATGACCAATACCCCCACTCCCAACTGACGGTAAATAACTCAAGGAGTTGTAGATCCATTGTCGCACAGAGGAAGGCCATTTGGCCAGCTGAGCCCTGCTGGCTCTCTGTAAAGCAATCTGTGTGGCAAGTCTACAAAAAAAACTGGGATTGTTGCACAAACTTTGTAGATTTAATGGTTCCAAACAACACAGAGTGACAATCACTGGTTTGTTCAAAAGATGTTGAGCACACTTCGAAAGGTCATTGAGGTAAAAACAGATGAGAGAGGGAGATTTACTGGGTTCCTCTTTCCGAAGAATGCTCCCCGTTTGTGGTAAATAATGTTATACTGTGGTAGTCTGGCACAACAGTTAGCACTGCTGCCTCACACCTCCAGGGACCATGGATTGATCCTGGCTTTGTGTGCTGTGTGTTTGGAGATTGCATGTTCACCCAGTGACTGCATGGGTTTCTACCGGATGCTCCGGTTTCCTCCCACCTCCCAAACATGTGCTGCCAGGTTAATTGGCAACCCCTCAGTGTCGGTAAGTGGGAAAAGAAATCAAAAATAGACTTGTTGGGCATGAAAAATAATAAGTTGAAAGGCCACAGGGAAATAGAGGGGGAATGGAACTAAAGGGATTGTTCTGCTAAAAATTGTCATGAACCCAATGAGCTGAATGACTTCCCTCTGTGTTGATATAATTAATTAACTATAACATAACTGTAATTAACTACCTGCCCATGCTTCATTTATGTTGCATGAACTAGAAAGGATTTTCATCCAATAACTTGTACAAGGTGCAGGGTTTCAACCTGGAACGTTGACAATTCCTTTACCCCCTACAGATGCTGCTTGACCCGTTGAGTTCCTCCAGCAGATTGTGTGTTGACCTTTTAAATGTTGTTATTGTACCTGTGGCAACCACTTCCTCTGGTAGCTCACTCCATATATGTATGAAGAAGTTGCCCCTCAGGTCCCTTTTAAATCTTTTCTCTCTCACCTTAACCCTATGCCCTCTTTTGTTACCCCTTCCCTGAGAAAAAGACTGTGACCATTCACCTTATTTATGCCCCTTATGATTTTATACACCTCTATAAGGTCACAGCTCAGTCTCCTATGCTCCAAGGAATAAAGTCCTAGCCTGCCCAACCTCTCTCTACAACTCAGGCCCTTGAATCCTGGCAACATTCTCGTAAATCTTCTTTGCACTTTTTCCAGCTTAAAGATGTATTTCCTGTACCAGCATAAGCAAAACTGTACACAGTTCTCCAGGTCCAGCTTCACCAACGTCTTGTACAATTGCTGCATAGCGTCCCAGCTCCCATACTCAGTACCCTGACTGATGAACACCAGTATGTAAAATGCCTTCTTCACCACCTATTCCACCTGTGACATCACTTTCAGGGAACTATGTTCTTGAACTCATAGGTCCCTCTGTTCTACAACACTCCCCAGAGCCTTACTGTTCACTATGAAAGCCCTGCCCTGGTTTGACTTCTCAAAATACAACATCTCGCACTTATCTGAATTGAACGCCATTTGCCATTCCTTGGCCCACTTACCCAGCTGATCAAGATCCCCCTGTAATTTTTGATAACCTTCTTCACTGACTATGATGCCATCTATTTTAGTATCATCAGGAAACTTACTAACCGTGCCTTGTACATTTTTATCCAAATCATTTATATAAATGATGAACAACAAAGGGCCCAGCACCGACCCTTGTAGCACACCACTAGTAACAGGCCTCCAGTCGGAAAAACAAACTTCTACCATCACCCTCTACTTCCTACCATCAAGCCAATTGTGTCTCCACTTAGCTAGGTCTCCCTAGATCCCATGCGATCTAATTTGCCTCAGGATACTCAGCCTCTGAATTGCTTTTCTGTAGTTAATTATGTTGCTGGTCCAGTTGAAGTTTTGGTTAGTGGAGACCCCAAGATGTTGATGGTGGAGAGTCAGCAGTAGTAAAGCCATTCAGTGTCAAGGGCAGGTGTTAGACTCTCTCTTGTGGGAGTTGGGCACTGCCTGGCATTGGTTGCTTCTCATTCATAAGCAATGTCTGGATGTTGGCTAAGTCTTGCTGTATCCTGACATGGACTGCTTAATTTTCTGAGGAGTTACATATGGAATTGATCATTGAGCGATCAGCAGCAAAATGCCCACTTCTGCCATTCGCATCCTCTATTTCCTTATGAGGCCATTCAGCCAATTAAGTCACTGCCAGATCTCAGAACATGGCCATTAGTTCCATTGCCCCACTTGTTTCCCTGTAGCCTATTCTCTTTCACTTGGACCAACAACTACCTCCAATTCTTCTGCCACCCGACGACGTGAGGTCTAATTTACCATAGCCAGTTAACCCACAGCATATCTTTGGGATGTGGGAGGAAACAGGAGCACCAGGGGAAACCCATGTGGTCACTGTAAGAACATGCAATTTCCAAACAGGCAACGCCCGAGGTCAGGGTGGGACAGGAGGTACTGGATCTGTGCAGCATGATGGAAGGGAAGGCATGATGAAACAGTTAAGGATAGTGCACTGCGCTGAGGAACGGCTGCAACAATGTTCTGCATTTGGGATGATGTCACAACCACAACCATCTTCCTTCGTGCAGGTTATAACTCCACTCATTGGAATGCTGTGCTCTAATGACAAGGGCAGTGAAAGTTCTCACCTACCTCTTCCGTCTATGTTCAGACCAAGTTTGTTATGAGGTCTGGAGCTAAGAGTTCCTGGCAAAATCCACACCAAGCATTGCTGTGCATTTACTGCTTAATAGTATCATTGAAGTCTCCTGCATCATTTTACTGATGATTGAGAATAGACTGCCTGAACATTAATTAGCTGGATTGTATTTGTCCTGCTTTTTATGGACAAGGTATTCTTGGACAATTTTCCATACTGTTGGGTACATGCTGGTATTGCAAACGTATTGAAATAGCTTGGCTAGAGGCACAGCTGGTTCAGGAGTGTACGTGCTCAGTACCTTATCAGGAATGTTATCTGGTCCAACAGACTTTGCTGAATCCAGTGCTCTTAAACATTTCTTAAAATCATGCAGTGTGAATCAAATTAGCTGAAGACTGACATCCAAGCTGAGAAGCTGAGATAGATTATCCACTCAGCACGTCTGATTGAACATGATTGCATACGCTTCACCTTTCTCTTTTCAGTCACATACTGGGCCCCACCAACATTGAAGATACGGATTCTCCTGGAGCCTCATCCTCCTGTTTTGACTGATCATAACTGTTGTTCATGACTGGACGTGGGACAGCAGAGCTTTGATCGGATTCATTGGTTGACAGGTCCCTTAATTCTATCCATTACATGCTGTTCTGTTTTGCAGTTTGGTCCGGTTGAACCTCATTTCTTGGTACAACTGGTGCTGCTCCAGATATGTTCTTTTGATTTCCTCATTAACTCAGTCTTGGCCCATTGGCTTGACTGCAATGGAAACTGCTTCGGTACAACTAAATAGCTTGTTAGGCCATTTCAGAGACATGTTAAGAGTCAACCATATTGCAATGTGTCTGGAGTCATATATTGGTAGGCTATATAAGAGATGGCTGATTCTCTTTCCTGAAAGATATCTGTGACCAGGTGGGACTTTCACTGGTTGCCATTATTGAGATTGTTTAAACAAAAATCGAGGTTATTTAACTAATTTAATTAATTGAAGTCCATAGCTGGTGTATAACTCATGCCTCACAGATACTGATCTTGCAATTTAAACAATTTCACTGTTACTCCCTTCTATGAGAAAGGTTGGGGAGAATCACCAAAACACAGATAAATAATAAGAGTTTGGGGATTCTTTTGAAAATTAATTGCAATGCAGTAGGTTGGAGGGTGATAGAAATGGAATTCCAGACAGCCAGCGCAACAAATGAAAGCTCCACCAATGTGGAACACAAGAAGGAAGGATACATTACTCAGATTCAGCCAAACAGAGGTCACAAGCTGGAGGAAGCTGCAGAGATACAGTGGGTAAAGATCATAAAGGAACTGAGAACTCTAATTAGAAAAGAAGAAGATGAGATGTTCTTGGTTGGGTGAATAAAAATTGCTTCAGTTTTGCTAATATTGAGCTAGAGGTGCTTTAATTTAGCCATGATTAGCTGCCATTCAGAAGGTTACTACATTGATTGGGATAAGGAGAAGATTGGATTGGAAAGGTTTAGAAGGTTATGGGCCAAGTGCTGGCAACTGGGACTAGTTTGGATGGGGCATCTTAGTCAGCATGGACCAGTTGGGCCAAAGGGCCTGTTTCCATGATGTATGACTCTATGACTCTAAAAGGTGAGAACAGAATGGAATTTAATCTTAAACAGTGTTCAAATAATACAAGTTCTGAATGAATTGGTTTAAGAGGCAGGATGGAAGTCGTGAGGTCAAAACAAGCAGTTGCAAGGGCACGAAAGAGAGACGTAGGATATAGGATAGGGCTGGAGAAATACTCTGGAGGTGGGAATCTTGATGCTTTAGCAGATATAAGATTTGAACCTCAGTTAATGGTCAAACTGAGTATTGAACCTGCACACAACAAGGTGTAGCCTTACCAAACACCCAGGAGAGGTCCAAGCTCAGAGGTAAGGTGTGAAGTTTCTGGTGAGACCAAAAGCGATTTGCTTCAGTTATGTCCACAATGAGCTAGAGCAAGTTCAATGAACTATGATTTCACATCAGATTGTTGGATAAAAAAGAGCAAGTCAGTGAGCTAATGGTGGTTGTAAATGAAAAGCCTGGTATCATCAGCAGACGTATGGGAACAGAGCCTGTTGACATATACTGCTGTGACTGGAACAATAAAATGTGACTGCCATGGATGCACCTTAATCTTCTCCAGGGGATGCATTCAAACTCCTTGATTCATCAGTGTTCCATGTTAACCTTGGTGAGATGGGGTGGGGTGGTGCAGGGTGAGCAGAGGAACACAGGAGGTTAGAGGGAGAAATTGCTTGAAAATAAAAAGTAGAAGCAATGTAACCATGTGGACCCTTGGACCTTATCTGCTGATCAATGAGATGATGGCAGATATGCCACTTTCTATGCCAATCTCCATATTCCCTTAGATTCAAAAACCTATTGACTTCATCTTTGAAAATATTCGAGGATGATCAGCCACAGCATTCTGGGATGGAGAATTTCAAAGATTCACCACCTTCTAAGTAAAAGAAAACCTGACTGTTTCAGTCCTAGATGGTTGGCCCCTTATTCTGGGCCAACAGCTAACTTACAACATTTCTTTCTTACAATTTGCATTCCACATTTCTGAATACGAAGATTTCTGAATGGATCCAAATGTCTCCCCCACGTCTCAAACACTTTCATGCACGAGGAACCTACTAGATTTCACTTCACATCACGCTTATAGTGTACTCAATTCCACATTTGTGATTTCTAATGCATTGATAATCAGTTATAAGTTACCACAGGGAATGAAAAAAAACCCTCTTGTTGAAGAAAGTGCCATTGAACTCTTCCTGCAGAGGAAAAAATTATAAATTCCATGGGAAGTTCCATCTTTACAAAATATAAACATAAAATCCCCTGTTCCTTTTGTGAAAAAAACTCCATCCTATGATAACATACATGTTAACATTCAATATAGACAAGTTCATGAAATTTCTTCCTCACTTCCGTCAAAAGATTGACCCTGTTAAGGGCAATTGCAATGAAAACATTAAAATCTTATGAACTAGATAGGTATCTGAAAGGATTACGCTACAAAGAACCAGATTATTGTGTGTGTATATTGAGGTCAGATCCCAGATGAAGTGTTAATGATGCAGTGCACCACCAGGCTCAAGGACAGCTTCTATCTCGCTGTTATAGGACTATTGAACAGACCTCGTGTACAATAAGATGGACTCTTGACCTCACAATCTACCTTGTCATCTACCTTGTTATGGCCCCACACCTTATTGTCTACCTGCACTGCACCTTCTCTGTAGCTGTAACACTTTATTCTGCATTCTATTATTGTTTTTCCCTTGTACTACCTGGATATACTGAAGTGATAAAATGATCTGCATGGGTGGGATGCAAACGAAAGGTTTTCACTGTATGTCAGGACATGTAACAATAATAAACCAATTTACCAGTGATATGGAGATCATTCAAATGCAGTGGTGACCTACTCTCTTTTGTCTTTAGAATCATGTTATGCAGATGGAAATGTTTTTAAAGGGACAGCAATAGTTAGGTGTTGCTTTTTGGGTTCAGCAATACAACTGCCTTCATTGTCCAGGACAGTGAGTTGGAAAAAGCCATCTGCAGTTGATCATTACCAATGACTGATATGCAAAAAAGGCTAATGTGCCATCCCTGATTTAAAAAGTCATTCATACTTGATGATTAGGTTCACAAATGATCATTTGGGTGAGCTACTGGTACTCCTGGAGCCCTCTTGTCCTTAGATTCTTGAGGGGAAGAGAGAGTAAAGGGGAGAAGGTGAGTTAAAAAAAGATGTACGGATACAGTTGTACTGCTACTGGATATCAGACTAACTCATTTTTACATATATATCTTTGTGATGTTTCTTCTGTTTTGATGTGTATATATAGTGAAGTATATTCAGTAAAATTTACAATAAAAGTGTAATTTTTTTAGGAAAATAATATTGCATTTTTGAAAGTTGCTTGTCTTCAATTAAGATCTCAGTCATCAGGAAATTTGACAAACACAGGGTGGTTGCAAGATAGAATAAGTGTCATTTTGAACCATTAGTAGCAGTTTCTCCATTTCTCCTTACTCACCACTCACCCCCACCCTTCCATATATCCTCCATGTGGTCAGAATGCTCTTATGACATCCAGTTTTGAACAAGCTCCAATCTCACCCTTTGGGGAGATTGAGGCCATTGTCATGAAACCTTGTCTCAAATTCCATCCTCCTACTGATCACTGCTGCAGGCTGAAACAGACTGTTTGCAATGTTGCCATCCTGTTCAATCTCCAGCTGAGTTTCTGAACCTGTCTTCTCCAGAGCAAAGCCTGACTTTCCCTACTCTGTAATGTCCCACGCCACATCCCAGATGCTCTTCACCTTTGTCATTTCCAATCTCCACTAAGTCAAACTGCAATTCACAGTTGAGTATATAATCCAGCTGAGCAGATACTACATTTTGTGTGAAATTAGTGCAAGTGAGCAGTGTAAAGTCTAACCAACTGTTGAAGGTGCTACTGTCAACCTGGTCCCATTCTCATCCAATGTCCACACATACATTTTGCTACAACAGGATTTGATTGGGTCAGGAGCTGAAATTCTGGCTCAACTTTCCCTTCACTTGATAAGGGTCACCAAGACCAAATTAATGCAGCCACAGTTGAGAACAGCAAATCCAAGACAGACCAAAAATTGAATCTGACATCCTCAGCATGACACGAACTTCTGCATGCGATCTTCAGGGGAAAATACAAGTTCCTTTTGTTTTCTTTTTACTCCTCCTCTGAAGACATGGATTTGCATTGTACATTTGTAGAGTGTGAAGCACCAGAAAATCATAAAAATTTTACGCTATGTTTTTACACACCAAACAGGGAATTACATTGATGAAGAGGTTAAGGGAAAATCCAAGCTCCATTATAAAATCTACTTAATACAAGCAACATCTATGCAGTAGGGAGTTCCTAATCCTCATTTATATTGACCATTCCATCTGCAGACTAATGGTATGGCTTGTAATGAACTATTGTTTGTTGAAAGCAACCATAACATACATTTATACGGATTGGAAGGTTTCCCATTGTATTTTCATTGAGCTACCAAATAATATAGAAAATGATCCACTGGTAGGAACTAAATGTTGGAAGAGCTTTGTACATAAATGGAAGAAGGCTGGAGTTTCCCTTTAGCAGTTTCAAGGGATTCCTTCTATGGGCACAAAAGAAGTTATGAAACAGCTATGAATAAGCTACTAAAAAACTGCCCATGCTAGAAATGCAAAATAAACTCTGAAAATGCTGCAAATACTCAGCAGGTCAGGCAACATCGGTGGAGATGGAAATAGAATTTGTATTCGCAGCATTTTCAATTCTTATGATATATTTGGTATTTAAGGTGGTGTCTGAATAATTTCAGAGTGTTTTATTGGTATAAAAAGTCAAGAACAAGATTACACCTTTCTGGTTGCTAATAAAATCACTGATAACTTCATAAGAAAAAGAATTGTTGCCCAGAAATTCAATTGCATTACAACTGTTTTGAATGCTCCTTCCAGGTCAATTTGCATCACTCCAGAAATTCATCTAGGTACTTCATGCCTCATTCACACTTCTGACGCTGATGTGATTCTCAAGTCAGCAATGCATGGGATGATCTCCTTCCCTTTCCAATGCTTCTTTTGGAGTTTGGGCCAAAATGTCCTGGGAGCAGCCCTCAATGGGTACACCTGGGACAATGTGATCTTATAGGGTGCCTGCCAGGTAAATGAATTACTTCCTCCCATCCTTGGGTCCCAGTCCACTCTGCTCCGACCCACCTCACGCTACTCTGCCTCATGATCTCCAGCACATCCACTGATTCCACAATACACCCCACTGAAAACCCCAATCCTCAATCCTCCCAACACGAATGACCAAATGCTGGACTTGATCCCTCAACAAAACAAAATTCCTCCCAGCTCCACCACAGCATAGGTTCAATCAAGCCCATGGCCGACAACTCCCCATGGTCAATCTTGGGAATGAGTGCTTGTTGGAATGGGCGAACTCTGATGTTATTCAGCAAATTTGCAATGCTTAAGGCCTTGGGCCTTTGGTCTCAGGTGCTGGAGTTCAAGCATGGTGCTTCCTTGGTTGTGTGATAACATGGAGATATTATGTATTGTGCAGCAAGCCATGGCCAGCTCAAGGTATTATAGAGGTTGATACTTCCAATGTGTGCGTATTTGAGAGAGGAGACCTGATTATATCAAGCCGCACACAAACTCACTGTGAATGCTGCCCTGCAAGAAAGTGGCAGCTCCAGCACATCAGTGGTCACAAAAGGAAAAGTAGGAATATTTTATCACGTGAGATAGATAAAATAAGATATCTTTATTAGTCACATGTACATTGAAACACACAGTGAAATGCATCTCTTGCCTAGAGTGTTCTGGGGTCAGCCCGCAAGTGTTGCCACGCTTCTGGCGCCAACATAGCATGCCTACAACTTCCTAACCCGTACATCTTTGGAATGTGGGAGCACCCGGAGGAAACCCACGCAGGCACGGGGAGAATGTACAAACTCCTTACAGACAGTAGCCAGAGTTGAACCCAGATTGCTGGTGCTGTAATAGCGTTACGCTAACCGCTACACTACTGTGCCTGCCCTAGTGCGATTGTCGTGTTCATAGCGGCTTTTGAGTTGCAGTTTACTTAGACCAGAAACAAGGATGGAGCTCGCTTGATGCTGTTCTCCATAGTTTCAGCCACCCACCTCACGGGGGGCCTCTGCAGATACTGCACTATGCCCAAGTACTTCACTGACATTGTAAGGATGTATTTGCTTTATTTGGTACCCTTCAACAAAGGTGACAGTAAGTTGGTATGACAGTGTACTGATAAGAAAGTGGCTGGCAATATGACAGTACTAGTAAGAAATTTAAGTTGCTTTCACCTCTGTGCTGCTCAAAATAAGCATTGCACAGCTGCAAACTCATGGGTTTCGTACAACACTCTTAATGTTCTCTTGATATCTCAAAAGGTGCATTCTTCAATGACGTTACCATCTCACACTACAAGCCCACTTCCATTCATCACTACACAAATTCACCACAGCCTTTGTGATTCTCAATTCTTTTGCGTTTTCTTTGTGATGCATCTGATTCTGGTATAGTATCAAAAATCATATCACATTGAGCACACAGTGCTGAAAGGTACTCTCAAATTCATGCAAACTACAGTGGCTCAGCCTGTTTCTGTGTAAAGCACAGGAGCAGGAAATTGGCTGAATTTCTTCCTTAGCCTAGAAACAGAGAAAATATTGTTATGTCTGCACTGTAATTCTGACTGAGATCAGCTAACTGTGTAACCACCTTGAGCATAAATATGACCAAAAAATCCTAGCATAACTAATTCACATCACCGTTACAACTTGGGAAGGTCAGATCTCTTATGGATACCAGTGTAAGTATTTTCTGAACAGGTTCAAAGCTTGTTTGAAGAATAAAGTTTCTCCAGAACTGGCCTCTTTTGGTTATATACCATTTCCTGCTTAAGCACTCTGCAGCACAAAGAATATATATTTTCAGCTGAAGTGATATTTTTAGACTCCTCTTTCATCCTTGACTTTAAAAAGCAGAAGTCACTGCATCAGTCAGAGCATGCAATGTATTTTGGAATGGAATAAAGAGTGGTAAACCCTATCTGCAATAATAAATACAGGACACCAGGATCTTCAAACAAGGGTGGATACTTTATCAATGACAAAGAGGAAAGCACCCTAGCGGGTGGCATTTACATCACACGATGATGTCATTATGTTCTATTTCCACATGACCTACGTACATATCAGACATAATTATATCACACAGGAAGTGACACAGTTGTTCAAACCTTACATGGGTATGACAGGGCAAATGATAAGTTATGTTAAATTTGGCAATTTATGGTTTGTTTGGATGGAGCAGTGTTTGCCTCCCACTGTGCAAAACTGAACTGAAACGTTAAATGGACTCTAATTGGGTTTTACGTTTTTCTACATTTATGTCTTCACAAGGAGCACAATGCTGAGTCCACTGGCAAAGCACAGATAAAGCACAATGTATAGAGGAGTAGAGTTACTGCAGCAGTAACTTTCAGATTCTTACGTTTAGCTGTATGTGTGCGTGTTTGTGTGTGTGCGCGTGTGTGTGTGCGCATGTGTGTATGTGTGTTTGTGTGTGTGTGCATGTGTGTGTGTGTGTGTGTGTGTGTGTACTCCAGAAGTTGCTATCTCCTACACTCCATGTCAATGATGAGTCCTGGTACTCCCATTTTATCAGGGTGAAATCTGGACCAGAATATCTCAGGAAGAGTGACTGATGATGTGTGACTCTGAGACCAAATGCCAACCACATGCCTCAGGATACCATTTAATGCTGCCCAAACTCGTCTTTTTTGGTGTGTCCAATGTGGGCATTGTAGAGAAGAGTCACTAGGATGATCCCATCTTGGAGGCCTCAGCTGTGGGAAAAGACAGGAGACAAAAGAGCCATTTCCTTGCTTGTGGGACCATCAAACCATAAACCAAGCAAGAATCATCACTTTTGGAGAAGTGAAGTGGAGAAAGTGGTAGAAAAATACCCTCGAGAAGTTCAATCCGTACTGTCTGCTGAAAGCACTGATCTTACTTGGGGATCCAATAGGCTATTAGAGAGTCTTCCCAGTTTAGATAGGGAAATGCATCTCCAAGTGTGCATACGTGTCTGTTTTGTGTGTGTGTGTGTGTGTGTGTGTGTGTGTGTGTGTGTGTGTGTGTGTGTTCGTGCACATCCACAAGTGTGTGCATATGGATCTCCATCACAGATACCCCTTCAGATAACGAGGCAATTCTAGTAAGCCTGTTGATAAGCTTCACTACTTATTGAAAATTTTTCTCCAACTTCCCTTACGCAACCTTTCTTTGTCAACACATTAACATTTGGGACTGGGGATTTTAAAAAAAACTTCTTTGTTTTCTTACAAGAAAATCATGTTATGTAAGGTTTGATTCATTTTTGAATACAGATAAATCAATCAGTCCCAGGGAAATTTCTTTTCAATTAGTGATCATATAGGTGCATATGTTGCTTAAGTGGAGAGAGGCGGAACGCAAGAAATTTTTTAAAAATTCTTTTAAAATGATACCTTTGTATGACACAGTATAATGATTCCCTGAAATGGTTGTTTGTACCTTGTTTTTGATCCCCAATTTTAATTCCCTGATTTGATTGTCATACAGAAAACACATACTTTGCTAATCTTGTTAGGTGAACAACAAAACTCCCAAGTATAGAATAAGAAACACTTGTTTCCGCCATTTAGGTCATTTGACCTTTTGTAATTGAAAGATTATCTTTTACTCCTTTAAGGAATTTGCTGTACCAGTCAGTTTCTTTTTAGTATTTTAATTGGTATTAGTAATGGTGCAAACTTGTACATTCCAAGGTCCAGGACCATTTTCTGAGGCATGTGCTGAAACACAGTGCAGCCGCCACAATGATTCTACAATGAAAGGCTTTCCAGTATTTCACATTGAGGGACTGGAACCAGTACAAAACATTCTGGGCTTATCACTCATGGAAAATTTGACGTTATGCTGGCATAATGTAAATCTTGTAAGTAAATGAAATTGTCTGTCTTTCACTGAATTTTACCATTTAAATGGACACTTTCAAAAAGAATGAATAAAGTACATTTTGGGGAGAGAAAATTAATTTATATTGAGTGAAGTGGCAGTGAAATTGCCCATATTTAGTCTAATACATTGATTTTTTAAAAAAAGAGTTGTTGGAAGGCAAATGGTTTTGTCTTGTAATGTGTTTAAACAGAATTTTCTACTTCTTTTAAGGGAAAGTTGGTGAAATATTTGAAGCTGAGCAAGATACCAGGATACAGAAAGGGTGTGAGATAATGACATTAGTTAGGTTGCTCTACCAAGGAACTAGTACAGGCATAGCAGGCGGAATGGTCTCTCTCTGTACTTTCTACAGATTCTTGGCTAAAACCCTACAGCATCCAACAAATGTGAAAAAAGAAACTCTTTGGGAGAAATCTTACATTTTTCAACAGTTGTTACCATAAACATACACGACGTAGACCAATTCCCCCCACACTAGACCACCATTTGATGTTGCCCAAGCACTTCTTTTTTATCTGTCAGTTATGTCCAATTTACAGAAGCTAGTGAAGGAAGGGCTAAGTGAGTACAGTATCCAACTTTTCAATCTTGGAAATTAAGGTATCAGTACATCATGACAAATATGCCTGAATATATTTTACCCCATCCCTTCACTGACCCAAAAATATTTTTGTCTGGTCCAGTCACCCTGCCCCTGCCCTGTTTGAAATGATCTAACTGAACAGTTCATCTTCATTAATTACCAAAAGTAATGCCTAGTGATTTATCTTTATCAGCTACCTTCCACATGCACGGATAGCCATGTCTAATCATCATTTATAGTACATTCTCAATACTAAATTGCTACCAGTAAATTGGCAGTGCCCATGGTCAATACATCAATATAGGTTTTTACCTAAGAAAGCAATAGGGTCAGGGACAGGCTTCTGAAGTTCACTCCAAAATGTAACTCTCTGCTCATGTTGTGTGTGTGTGTGTGTGTGTGTGTGTGTGTGTGTGTGTGTGTGTGTGTGTGTGTGTGTGTGTGTGTGTGTGTGTGTGTCTGTGTGTGTGTGTCTGTGTGTGTATTTAATAAGACCCAGACCTCCCAGTACAAAATAGAGGTCTGTGGGCCTGTGAATACTGAACATAATGTGAATAGGACTACAATTCCACCAAATAGCCCACAGAGGAACATATGGCATAAACTTGCATACACAAGAGTCCTGTATGAACTTACACCGTGTCAGCAGCTTTCTTTCACAGGCAGAGGAGGATGTTGGTTAAATACAATGCTGACATCAGTTGGTATGTAAAGTCACAATATTTCCAGCAGGGATCACTGTGGTAGCACGAGTCAAGCTGATTTCTCCTCTGTGTCCAGGAACACTGAGCCATTTATAGCATCCCTTAACACTGACGTTCACCTGAGGTCAGAACAGAAACCCCATGTTGTGCAATTACCCACTGAGCTACCGAGGCAATCATTTGAGCTTCGTAAAACTTTTGGATTGAACCAATGTTCTGGAATATTTGATTTTTCAAAACTCACCTCTATTAAACATATTTAATCAAAACATTAAAACAAACATCATTGGTAGTAATGAATAACATCAGTCCTTGCTGGTTCAGTGAGTAAATGTGGTACATTTCATGATACTCAGACAAGATCAGATCCAAACCATGCTGTGCTTGTGACATTCTGCATACCCACATTAAGTGCAGATGTGCTGTTCAGTAAGATCATTTCAAACAAAGCAGTGCAGAGGGATTAGATTGGTCTTTGACACTTTTGGGTGAGTGCAGTGAACAATCATCAGACATAGCTATCAGAGTTTATCATGGAGCACTCATTCCTGCTGGGAGTTCTGCCAGTAGGAACAACGGGTGAGGTCTTTGTACCCTATAAGTGACAGCTTCTGACACTAGCTCTGATACCGGGCTGATTTGCAAGTGGTCCTCTCCAGCCGTGCTTTAAATACAGTAGCAGTAAGATTTATATTTGGCTCAGAAATTCACATCTCTCACTAGCAATTGCCGTATTATTCACAAAAAGCACAGCAGCAGGACAGAACGTCAGTAGAGTTTCTATGTTCTCAAGCAGAAAGCCTGGTGCAATTAACCCGCCAGAATCAATATTCAGTGACACCGCTTTAACAACAAACCATGTTTTCACAAAAGCTGTCTTAACTTCTTCACCTTTTCCAGTTCATTTAAAAAAAACTAGCAAGGGGTAAAACATGAACTTATTGAGATTTGTGTAACAATTTGAGGAATTGTGTCAGACCAAGACCTTGGAAAGATGGTTATTTGCCAAAATTTACCCTTTGAAAACTAACTGTAACATAGCTCCACAATTTATAAGATTTCGTGCATCTGTGGTAGCTTTTACAGTTATCCTTAATCTAAGGATGCTCACACATGACTGGAAATAGAACAGATCCAATAAAACGTGGGTGTAGGTAATAAAATTGTTTTTTTTCCCCATCTAAAATGATTTCCCCATCAACTTGCAGACTTCTGCTGTGGTTAGTTTCACAAGGTACCAATCACTTTTGGATGAGACAGTCCATTCAATCCCATGATATTATTGGAAGAAGCACGGCAGGGTTCCTGTGAGTTGTCTATTAACAAAAACCACTTGAACAAAAAAGATCTTGTCATTATTACACTGCTGTTTGTGGGACGTTGCTGACGGTAAGACAGATGGTACAGCTGTTCATTCTGATTCACCTATTTCAGACCAAGCCTCTGCCGCTACAGCAGTGATTTCCTGTAAGCAGGTCTCACTCTGTCACTGTCCAGCTTCTGGTCTTCATGCAACAGTGACAGAACACTCAGCACACATACAAATCAAATTCCCTTCTCTTTTATTGGATTGCTTCTGTTCCCTCCTTAGCAGTGCCTAACAAGGCATTGTCCAGGTGACATGTTTACTTTTGAATATTTTAAAACCATGCTAGAATACCAAATGAATCAGCCCAGGACGCATCTCCTACACAGGACATTGATAATTCTGAATATTATTAGACTTTCTGCCTAGATACTGCTTCACTATTGTCAATAGATTCTGCTAGTGAACAAAGCATTGAACTTCCACTCAAGCAGTTGTGACCCATCAGTTAGACTTCAAATCCAGGTACAATATATCTCATGGAAAGTTATGGATGAGACTCTCAGATAAAGGAAAGCACATTTACAAAGTTTGGGAGATTCCCACATTTTACTAAAAAAAGAGCTAGTTCTCCACTTCCCAAAATGGGTCTCCCAACTCAGAATCCACACTTTTGATTGAGTAATCTTACTATTAAATCAAAAATTACATCATTAACAAAGATCTGTGAGCTTATTCAGTGAAAATCTCAGTCAAACGCTTCAGGGATGGTGTGGAGTTAGAAGGACCACTGATAAAGATATGCAACTCACCTTAACACCAATTGAACTAGACAGGGAAAAAAGACAGGCTAGATTGTTGCTGTTGTTTCATACCACCCCTACCCCCACCTGGTGCTTCTGTGTACATGCTGAGGAAGATCAAAAGCTGACCTGAATGAAATTTCCCCAAAGTTGAACAACCTGCTGACAGTCAAACATAAGTAATGCTCGCTTCAGTAAAACATTGAACAGGACCATTGCCTGTAGTTCTACAATCCAGTGTGGAATCAAAGGTCTGCCAGGATATTTTACTGTGAGGGCATCACAGGCCAAGTCAAAATTGTTCCTTATCTTTGCATGTTGTTTTTTTGTTAATAGGGCTCACAAAACAGAGATGGAACACAGGATATTCCTGGTCCATAAAGCTGACATATTCATTTTCTGAATTGCTGGAGATATCTGGAGATTTTTAATAGAAATGCATTGACATCTTCACTGAGAATGTTGTCGATGCTGAGTCAAAGGTTCAATGGAGAAGAAATACAACAGTATGTTCATGGAAGTACTGCAAATTCAAAATATTTGCATTGAGTCATCAAAATCTTTGCATGCAATCCATTAAAATATAACATAATTCAAATTTCTACCCTAGAACCCATCAAGCAAGGTAGCTACGGGGATTGCAGTCTATCAGGAAAGGTGGAAAGGAGAAAGCTAAAACCACTCCTCCCCACCCTAATCATTATTCACCAAGGCTGCTGAAGCATACATATGGGTTGCTGTGGAGGCTGAAGTGGCACTGAGCTGTGCTGCCCTTCATGTGGACAAATAGCTTACCTATGCTCACTGTCCAGATGTAAATTTGTTTACCTGAGCAAAGAATGAGACCTAAGATGTCAAGGGAAACAGATCGGCTGCCTTCAAGCCCTTTCTGCCATCAACCCATTCATAACCTCATGATATAGAGTCATTGTCACAGAGTTATACAGTACATAAACAGGCCCTTCGGCCCACCATGTGCATGCTGACCCCAAGTACCCATCTATGCTAACCCCAGTTACTAATAGTTGGCTTTAGTCTTCTATGCCTTGACAATAGCATCATGTTATTACAGCGCCAGCGACCTGGGTTCAATTCCCGCTGCTGCCTGTAAGGTGTTTGTACGTTCTCCTCTTGTCTTCATGGGTTTCCTCCAGGTGCTCCGGTTTCCTCCCACATTCCAAAGACGTACAGGTTAGGAGCTGTGGGCATTCTATATTGGTGCCTGAAGAGTGGCGACACTTGCAGGCTGCCCCCAGCACATTCTTAGCAATGCAAAAAGACATATTTCATTGTGTATTTCGATGTAGATGTGACTGATAAATAAATATCTTATCTTATCTTATTTTAGAGTACCTGATGTCTCAGGCAATGCGTTCCAGATTCCAACCATTTCCTTAGATCTCCTCTAAGCCTTTTGCCCCTTAATCAAAACCTATGCCTCCTAGTTTTAGACACCACTGCTCTAGGGAAAAGTTTCCTACTACTTACCTTATCTGCCTCTTGTAATTTTGTACACCTGTGATAAAAATAAACAAAATACCTTAGCCGACAGAAAAGTAGCATCCCAAAAACTTAGAAATCCAGTGCTTTTGATAGAAAAATACACAAAATCTTATACCAAGGTTATTCGGTCCATTATGAGCTGGTTCTTTCGAACAGCAACCAGAATGGCCCTGTTCATTGCTCTCTCCCCACAGCCCTGCACATTATCTTTCACACACAAATCAAAATATATTTCGCTAAAGGATCACCTTTCCTTTTGAAAGTTGCTTTTGAATTTTGTCCACAGCTATTTCCAAACAGCTTCAGCCCAATGGTGCCTGAACACACATTTGTGTGGTGGGAGAATGAGGGAAAGGAGAAGAAAAGAAGGAAATGAGGGAGGAGGGAGAAATCATAATGTGTACCCTGTGTGCAATTTTACTTGTGGTTACGTGGATCTTAAAATATCACGGTGCTTTATTTCAATTTTTACTTCCAAAGGGTAATAGTTGAAGGCTGGAAATTACTTTTGAGAAAAGTAACCACCAAACACCTCACGTCTACACAATTAAGAAGAAACAGAAAAACAGAAAATACCCAAAACACTCAAAAGGTAGAAACAAACCCAGTACTGGATAAACAAATGAAGGATATAACACTAGGAGGACAGCCAGCACCCATCAACAAAACCCAGCCTAAGTATTTTGTTTCTTGATCACTTATTTAAACAAAATTTTAGAGGGTGCAAGTATGAAGTGACATTTCCCCAGACAAATTAGCTTTGAGATAAGTCATTATTTCATTAGAGGCTTTTCTAAACATTTTGGCTCCATGACCATACTAAAACTCCTGGGTCTAGAAAAATACAATTGGAGAGCAATGTAATTTTTCTTTGTCTGTTCTTTGAGAAGCCGGGAAGCTCAGACTTCCTGCCTCTTGCTGCTTGCTCTGAAAATGGACTGTTTTTTGTGTTCTTTCTTGTAAAAATTGTGTATAATTAATGTTTATGTTTTTCTTGTGAATGTTGCTTATCTGATGCTACGTGCCTGTGATGCTGCTGCAAGTAAGATTCTAATTAAACTAGATCTGTGGCATTTAGGGCTGGTGACCCAGAGTCATATAAGAAATCCAGGTATGACCTCCATAAGGCCATTGCGAGTGCAAAGAGGCAATTTCGGACTAAACTGGAATCACAGATGGACGTTCAACAGCTGTGGCAGGGCTTGTACAATATAACTTCCTACAAGGCGAGATCGGGTAGCATCAGGGGCAATGATCCATCACTCCTGGATGACCCCAATGTCTTTTATCCACACTTTGATGGGGAAAACTATGACACACCCACATGAGCCCCCACATCTTTGGATGACCCTGTAATTTCAGTCTCTGAGGCCGACGTCTGGGCATCCTTCAAGAGGGTGAACACAGGAAAGGCGTCTGGTCCAGACGGCATACCTGGCCAAGTACTAAAGATCTGTGGGGACCAACTGGCTGGAATATATACAGACATATTCAACCTCTCACTTCTGCGGTTTGAGGTTCCCACCTGCTTCATAAATGCATCTATTGTACCGGTGCCCAGGAAGAGCAAGGTGACCTACCTCAATGACTACCATCCAGTAGTGCTTACATCAACCATAATGAAGTGCGTTGAGAGGTTGGTTAAGGCACGAATCAACTCCTGCCTCAGAGATGACCTGGATCCGCTCCAGTTTATCTACTGCCACAACTGATCAACAGCAGATGCGATTTCTCTGGCTCTTCACTCTGCTCTGGACCATCTGGACAACAGGAACTCGAATGTCAGGCTACTGTTAATCGACTACAGTTCGTCATTCAACACAATCAACCCATCCAAACTTATCAGCAAGCTTCAAGACCTGGGCCTCTCTCTCTCACTCTGCAACTGGATACTTGACTTGCTCATCGACAGACCTCAGTCAGTGAGGATTGGTAACAACATCTCCTCCTCACTGATCATCAACACAGGTGCACCTCAAGGCTGCGTGCTTGGCCCCCTGCTCTACTCTCTATACACACATTACTGTGTGGCTAAGCACAGCTCCAATTCCATCTTCAAATTCGCTGATGACACCACTGTTGTTGGATGAATCACAGGTGGTGATGACTCAGCTTACTGGAGCGAGATAGGACACCTGGTTGAGTGGAGCCACAACAACCTCTTGCTCAACGTCAGCAAATCTAAAGAGCTGATTGTTGACTTCAGGAAGGGGAATGAGGGCAGACATGTGCCAGTCTGCATTGGGGGATCAATGGTGGAGAGAGCCAGCAGCTTTAAATTCCTGGGTGTTAACATGTTGTATGACCTCTTCTTCACGGCCCAGCACATAGATGCAATCAGAAGGAAAGAGCACCAGTGACTTTACTTTCTTAGAAGATAAGGAAGTTCAGCTTGTCACCGAACACCCTAACAAACTTCTACAGATACTGTTGAAAGTACTCTGACTGGTTGCATCATAGTCTGGTATGGCAATTCGAATGTGCAAGAACGTAAGAAGCTGCAGAGAGTAGTGGACTCTACCCAGTACATCACAGGCACATCCCTCCCCACCACTGGTAGTATCCACAGGAGACACTGCCTCAAGAAGGTAACATCCATCATCAAAGATCCCCACCATCCACGCCATGTCATCTTTTCGCAACTACCGTCAGAGGTACAGAGCCTGAAGAACAGCTACTTCCCTTCATCCATTCAGTTCTTGAACCAACTGGCAGAACCCTAATCACCACTACAGTATAGCAACACTACGACCACTCTAATCACTTTGCAATAATATGGACTTTGTTTTTGTTTTGTTCTAATTGTGTTTTCTTGTAAAAATTGTGTATAATTTATGTCTAATTTATGTTTTTCTTGTGAATGCTGCTTATCTGATGCTATGTGCCTGTGATGCTGCTGCAAGTAAGTTTTTCATTGCACCTGTGCAGCCATGTACTCGTGCATCTGATAATAAGCTCAGCTTTGACTTTGAAGATGTGAGGGCAGACCTTGAACTGCTCTTGCGACAATCGTGCTGTCACGTTGCTGCCCATTAAAGAAATTCCAGGATTCTGGCCCGGCAGCGCCATATGAATGTCAATATAATTCAAACTCAGGTTAAGTGGGTGACCTGGAGGAAAACTTGGAGGTGCTGACATTCCCAGGACATATGACTTTGTCCTTCCTGGAGGTGGAGGATGCAGAAATGAATTCAAGGAATACTTATAGATATAGCCAACTTAAGCTACTAATAAAATTTTAAAATAATTTTCCAAAATAAAAGCACTCCCCAAACTAACTAAGTTACAAATGAAGTACTTGGATGAGTTGCTCTTGTGCTGGAATCATTAGGGCTCCATGGGTCAAATAACCAGGGATTCTTGTCTTCATGCCTTAAATATATAATGGTTTATTGGGGATGAAGGACATTATAGTAATTGGTCCCATTGGTAACATGGCTGGGAAAAAATTTTAATAGTTGGCCTAAGTTCCAGATGGGGTAGGAGATATAGCAATAGACTATTACAGCACCCATGACAGTTCTCTTATTACAAAATTATACTTTGCTGTAGCTTCAGAGTCAACATGTGGTTTCAGTTAATCTCTTTTAGATTTCCTTCCAGATACTGAGCTGTGATTCTCTTTCAGTTGTGGCTTTTGTTGTCAGGAAACCCGAGACAATGGCCTTTCAGTGTACACTATTGCCTCAGCAGTTATTGTCATCAGCCTGTCACAGAATCAGTCAAACCCTGAAAGAGCAGCAAAACTGATGGGAGAGGGGAAAAGACTCAAAGAGAAACTATCTTAAAGCATCGAGTCAGTTTTTTAACACTATCAACGTAAGTCAGCTTCCTATTCATGGAAGCTGAATGTTATCTCCGCAGTTTTCAGATCAGTTGTGCTCATGCCTCTGCCTAGACTGAGTCTGACAAACTTGCTCCAGGGAGCGGTTAGCGTAACGCTTTACAGCGCCAGCGACCCGGGTTCAAATCTGGCCGCTGTCTGTAAGGAGTTTGTACGTTCTCCCCATGACCACGTGGGTTTCCTCCGGGTGCTCTGGTTTCCTCCCACATTCCAAAGACGTACAGGTTAGGAGCTGTGGGCATGCTATGTTGGCGCTGGAAGTGTGGCGACACTTGCGGGCTGCCCCCCAGAACAATATGCAAAAAGATGTATTTCACTGTGTGTTTCGATGTACATGTGACTAATAATGGTATCTGATCTTATCTTCTTATCTTACCTTACCGAGCCTAATGGTAATATCCAAGATCCAAATAAATGAGTGAGAATGCCTTTCAAGTGACTTCCAATCCATTCTACTTCTACCAATTTTACTCACTCATATTTCTGTACAAGGATGTGATTTCAGGCCATTTTATTGTCACAAGTAATCCTCCTATTCTTTCCTTAGTGCAGTTACAACATTAACACTGTTTGTCTCTCCACAGATACTGCCTGGCCTGCTGAATGTTTTCCAGCATTTCCTGTTTTTTTTCAGATTTACAACATTTCACTTTAGTCCGTTGCATTTTACTTTAGCTTGTTGACCTCCCTGGCACAGTGCAACACTGCATGGCACGCTTAGACACCTCCAAGGGAATTAATCTTTTGCAGTTCCAGTGTGGAATTGTGGCCTGAAAGGATTGAGACATTGAAATACAAAGACCATTAAACGGACCACTACTTGTGTTCAAGTAGGTGCTTTTTGTTTTATTAACGGATGCTGCAACCACTTCAATAGAATATGCAAATTCTATTGCACAGTTAATAGAAAGAAGCCAAGGGGAATGATTTATAGTATGGTTCAGAAGCAAGTGTCTCCTTTGTGTGAAGGTCGTATTTTTCCCCATAGTAAGTGGATGGGAAATGTGTTCCTCCAAGGAGCATGAGTCACATGGAGTTTCCCCTAAGATAAAGCCAAGGTTTACTAGGGTTAAGAGTTGTAAATTAAATTGGCTGTAAAGTGGACAA
The DNA here is from genome assembly GCF_009764475.1 of Pristis pectinata. Classification (NCBI taxonomy): domain Eukaryota; kingdom Metazoa; phylum Chordata; class Chondrichthyes; order Rhinopristiformes; family Pristidae; genus Pristis; species Pristis pectinata. The sequence goes on from NC_067412.1 coordinate 86,026,519, forward strand.
CATTATAATGAAAATGGGGATGCAGAGAGGATGGGAAAGTTTGGAAGCAGTGGTCAAAGTGGATTTGCGTTTGGATCTGACAAATTGAGGCCTGTATTTGCTGTGTATTTGATCTCTTTCTAGGTTTTTTTAACTTGAAAAATAATTTAAAGAGTTGTTTTATATTCAAACATACTAATTTTGCTTTTGAATCTAAAGTTATTTCTTTGCTCCACAACAAAGTCAAATTCCTCATGACTCCACACAAGCTTTTATTGTTTCCAGTGGAATTTACGCCACTTTGCAACGGAGATTCCTGGTTTGCTGATTTCCTTGTTATTTGCATGATTTCTTTTTATAAGGGAACCCCAATGGAATGAACAAATTCTATCTTAAATGGATTGCATTTACTTGTGACATACTGTAAATTTACGTGAAAACACGATACAATGAAGGAAGACGTGCATTTATAAAGTCAGGCATTTTATGACCTCAGAACACCCATGATGTTCTACACCCAATGACGTACTTCAAAGTGTGGTCACAGTGGCCTGGATAAAGCTGAAGCCTAAATGTAGGGGCAAAGACAGAGCAGGAAATTCGATGCCTCATTTACTTTATAGAAACATTTATAATATAGGTAATTTTGCAATGTACCATGGTTCCATATACAATACTGGTAAGTTATCCTGCCTACAGACTTTGGGTGGATTTCATGGCTCTGATATACAGACCTGCATGTGTTTGAAAGCTGCACATGATGGTCTCTATTAGCCATGGACCATTTGAAGCTGACTGGGAAATATCTGGGAAGTACCATGCCTGTAAGGTTGACCGCAGCCACCATGGGCAGATAAACACTCAAGAAGGCCAACAAAAAAAGCCACAAGTGGCTTCATGGGAGCACAATCAAACAACATTTGACACCAAGCACAGTAAATGTCAAGATGCATTCAGTATGTCTTGGAGGAAGAGGAGAGGTGAAGGGACAGAGAGGATAAGGAATTCCAGAGCCAAGGGCCTCAACATCTAAAAACATGGAGATCACTCATGGAGCAATCGAACGTGGGGATGATGAAGACACCAGAATTAGAGGAGATCACATGGGCATTTATCAAGAGGCATTGGAAAGTTCATTCAAAACAACACTGCCACTCACATCTACTGGCACTCACAGCTCCTCCTGTAGTTATCAGAAACATGTGAGAATCCGCAGTTTTCTCCAACGTTAGTGATCACGAATGAAATTGCTGGAATGTGCAATGTGTGGCTTGCATGAAAATAGCTCAGAAGTTGGCTGATATGTAGGGAAATGTATCTCAGAGGAAAGAGAGAACAAAGAGTTCAGATAGAACAAGTTTCCTCCCATTTCCCTCCTCTCCTGAAGACATTTGCTATCGTTCCATGGATAGCAAACTCTATCTCACACCTTGTTCATCTGTAAGTCTTGATAGTTGCATAGAAAATACAATAAACTGAATTTATATAACATCTCGGCACAGTAGCGTGGCAGTTAGCGCGACGCTATTACAGCACCAGCGATCGAGGTTCGATTCCCGTCACTGTCTGTAAGGAGTTTGTACGTTCTCCCATGTCTGCGTGGGTTTCCTCCGGGTGCTCCGGTTTCCTCCCACGTTGCAAAGACGTACAGGTAGGTTAACTTGGGTTTAAAGTGGGCGGCGCGGACTCATTGGGCCGCAAGGGCCTGTTACCACGCTGTAAATAAAAATGTTTTAAAAAATTTAAATTTTAAAATCTCACCACATTTCAGAAATAGTTTTAAATCAGTTTATTGATGTTCTTTTGAGGTAGTAACTGCTGCCGAGGGGATACATTACAGCAACATCTTGCTGCTTTTAGTGGAGCCCAAAGCCGAGCAGCTTTCTTATGGCCGTTCAGCCCATCTTCCAGCCTGTGTACTTATAGGTCACAGAGCATTCCCTTGGCCAGGGTTCTCAGGGCTCCCTCCCCCTCAGCTGCTCTGCTGTGATGATTTACATCTCCTCTGAGTCCACCTTTTGTTTCATTATCAAAAGGCTGAATCATGCTGAAAATCTGAAATAAAAACAGAAAATGTCAGAAATACTCAGCAGGTCAGGCAGCATCTGTGGAGAGTGAAACCAAGTTAATGTGTTAGGTTGATCACCTTTCATCAGAACTAATGCCACATCAGCCTGAAATCTTGACTCTGTTTTTCTCTCATTGGAAAAATTGCTATGTATTATAATTGCTTATAAAAATTAATCTGATCATATCAGAATCTTTTCCATTTCATTTAGTGTTGTGTGTTCTGACTTGGTCTCATTGTGAAAGAGATAGGACATAGACATAGAACAGTACAGCACAGAACAGGCGCTTCGGCCCACAATATTGTGCCGACATAGCTAATCCCTCCTACCTACAGAATGCCCATATCCCTCCATTTTCCTCTTATTCATGTGCCCATCCAAGCCCCTCCTAAAAGCCCCCAATGAATTTGCCTCCACTACCCTATCAGGCAACACATTTTAGGCATCCACCACTCTCTGAGTAAAAAATGTACCCCTCACATCTGTTCTGAACCTACCCCCCTCACCTTAAATGCTTTACATCAACACAGAATCTTTCACTTAATTCTGAAGTGCTTTAAAGGTAATGAAGAGCAGTGACTATTGTAATGTTAGAAATGTGGCAGCCAGTTGTACATAGCAAACTTCCACAAACAACAATGTTATAATGATTAAATAAACTGCTTTAACTAAAGATGAGTGAAGGTAAAATATTGCCCCGGATACCAGGGAAATCACCCTTGCTCAATTCTGATCATGATACTCCTATAGTTTATGTCCACCTGAGAGACGGTTTAGATCTTATGATACAGAAAGCATCCATAATAATGCTGCACTGGTAATCAGTGAAGATTTTTGGGTAATCCTGGGACTCCAGTCCACAAGTCTCTGACTCAGAGATGAGCCTGCTGTCTTCTGATTCCCAGTTGCCTTATCAACTGAGCCCCAACTATTTTCACACCATGTATCCAGCATATCCAATAACATTCTATTGTCAGCAACAAGATATAATTGATATTTGTTAATTGGAAATTTCACCTCCAGCTTTCAATGTGGGCATTTGAACAGAGAGGGTGGTTTCAGAGAGCTAACAGGATAATTTGGAAATCAAAGTTCTACTGGAAAATCCAGTTCTCCAGTGTGGGATTTGTTCAAGAAAAGACCATTTCTCACATGCACGTTTAGTTCTTTATTTTACGGCTATACCCAGGTCCATCTCTGAACTGTGAAACTGCGTTGCCAATATACATTGTCTGATTGCACCTCTGAAACCCTTATAGATTCTTTTGTTATCTCTGGACTTTAATGCAATCATCCAAAACTCAAATGAAAATCAAAGTAGAACTTCGAACATAGAACAGTACAGCACAGGAACAAGGCCCTTCGGCCCATGATGTCTGTGCCGAACATGATGTTAAATTAAACGAAATCTCTTCTGCCTGTACATGATCCATATCCCTCCATTCTCTGCATATTCATGCATCTATCCAACAGCCTCTTAAACACCACTACTGTGTCTGCTTCTACCACTACCCCTGGCTGCCCATTCCAGGCACCTCCCACTCTCTGTGTAAAAAACTTGTCTCACACATCTCCTTCAAACTTTCCCTATCTCATCTTAAATATATGTCCTTTTTTTTTGACATTTTTACCCTGGGAAAAAGATTCTGACTGTCTATCATATATATGCCTCACATAATATTTATAAACTTCTATCAGGTCTCCCATCAGCCTCTGACACTCCAGTTAAAACAACCCATGTTTGTCCAACCTCTCCTTATAGCTCATACCCTCTAATCCAGGCAGCATCCTGGTAAACCTCTTCAGCACCCTTTCCAAAGCCTCCACATCCTTCCTGTACCGGGGTGACCTGTCATCAGATCTAGCAAGTTCAACTGGAAGCACATGGTTTCATTTCAACCACAGGTTTTCAACTGGTTAGCTCTCCGTAAAACAGAAATAATTGGACCATATGCTCAGGCCACGCACTTATTACTCATATAGTTTACTGACTTTCTGCGTCATTAATATCATACACCGGCCTCTACTTATAACAGGAAAGACATTCATTCCAAGAAAGCTTTACTGCTTACTGCTGGTCGGCATGGACAAGCTGGGCCGAAGGGCCTGTTTTTGTGCTGTATGATTCTATGACTCTATGACCAGAATTACACACAATACTCCAAGTGTGGCCTAACCAAGGTTTATATAGCTGCAACACGCACCCAAGTTTTATGTATCTGCAACGTGAAAATATCTGCAGGTACCGGAAATCTGAAATATGAACAGAAAATGCTAGAAACTCTTAGCGAGACAGGCAGTATCTGTGGAAGGAGAAAGAGAGATAATATTTCAAGTCTGATACTTGTTCTGATAAAAGATCTTGGACCTGAAGCATTTACTCTTTTTCTCTTTCTGCCCTTTTTTAACCCCAACCCTAACCTGCTGAGTGTTTCCAACATTTTCTGCTTTTATCTTCCAAAACTTTGCTGCCCTCATTCTTACTTGCAGTAAGTTGTACTCACACATCACCTTATGTTTGCTAGCTTACATTGGCTCCATCTTAAGCAACAAATCGAATGTAATATTCTTGTAAATGTTTTCAAACCTTTCCAAGGCCTTGCCTCTGGCTACCTATGTAATCTCCTCTAATTCTGGCGTCTTCATCATCCCCATGTTTGATTGTTCCGTCAGTGAGCTCCATGTTTTTAGTTGTTGAGGCCCTTGGCTCTGGAATTCCTTATCCTCTCTGTCCCTTCACCTCTCCTCCTCCTTCAAAACATACTGAATGCCTCTTGACATTTACTGTGCTTGGTGTCAAATGTTGTTTGATTGTGCTCCCATGAAGCCATTTGTGGCTTTTTTTGCTCAGGTAAAGATGCTATTTAAATTAAAATTCTTGTTACTAGCATTGAAAATGCAGAATTAAGATTCCAGTTCACATGAAGAAGAGTGAAACCATAAATCTGCATATGAAATACAAAATTAAACACATGCATATAATTAGAATTGACCTGACATGTGACGAGATGCAGATCACTTTATGCACTGCAGCTCCTTTCGTCTCATGAATTAATGATTATCAACTGAATTCTTTTAAGATGTGGCAACATTATAATCACTTCTCCTAACACATTATATGGCCTGCTTTCTACTGCAAGTGATTAACGCCTGGTTTGCACCCAGTCTGTTTCCCCTGATAAATGCAGACATCGATTCTGCACAAAAAGTATAGTCTGTGTAGCTATGTAACTAATGCAATTTTGGGTTTGTATCACTTTAAGAATTGTACTATATGATCAACTACTCTTAATGTATAGCTGCTTCACTGTTGGTGTTAAATGGTTTAGAACTAGTTGCCTGTCTGGGAATAGCCATAGAAATGCCCTGTGTTTGGGAAAAATTGTGCAGGATGTGAATTAGAAAATCATGTATACAGACGGTGCGCAATGAAGAAGGTATCAAAGTTTCAAGAGATGGATAAGATGAACTGAATAGAGACAGAGACAGGGTCACGTTTAGAGCACCATTTGAACATAATATACCCAGTGGCCAAGGTGGTCAGTTCTACAGAAGAAATACCTGCTAGATGCACTTATGCTGAGGGCGGCATGGTAGTGTAGCGGTTAGCATAATGCTATTACAGCACTAGCAACCTGGGTTCAACTCCCGCTGCTGCCTGCAAGGAGTTTGTACGTTCTCCCCGTGTCTGTGTGGGTTTCCTCTGGGTGCTCCGGTTTCTTCCCACATTCCAAAGACGTACAGGTTAGGAAGTTGTGGGCATGCTATATTGGCGCTGGAAGAATGGTGGCGACATTTGCGGGCTGCCCCCAGAATATTCTTAGCAATGCAAAAAGACGTATTTCACTGTGTGTTTCAATGTACGTGTGACTAATAAGTAAATATCTTATCTTAAATATCATATCTTATATTGGTGCAAGAGTAACCAATGACATTTCAAATAGACTCAGTAGCAATGTGTAATGTACTCCCAACGTAAGCCATTAGTCTTGAGATGGGGCAGTTAAAAGCAACAATTCAAAAGTTATTGCAGTAAAACAAGCCTAAGCTGAGAGATGTTCTCTGAAGGCAGTGACTGGTATTGGTATTGGTACTGGTATTGGTTTATTATTGTCACTTGTACTGAGGTACAGTGGAAAATTTGTCTTGCATACTGTTTGTACAGATCAATTCATTACACAGTGCATTGATGTAGCACCGGGTAAAAATAATAACAGAATACAGAGTAAAGTCTCACAGCTAAAAGGAAGTGCATTGCAGGTAGACAATAAGGTGTAAGGCCAAACAAGGTAGATTGTGAGGTCAAGAGTTAGGACAGGTAACTGAAGTGGCAGTCAGGGAGCACTTTGGCTCTAGTGAACATAATTCCATTAGTTTTAAGATAGTGATGGAAAAGGAGCGAGTGATGGAGCAGGGCTAATTTGAGGGGAATTAGACAGGATCTAGCAGAGGTCAATTGGATGAGCCTGTTTGAAGGGAAGGGAATGAGTATCAAGTTGGAGGCTTTTAAGAGTGTGATATCAAGAGTCCAGGAGCAGCATGTTCCCGTTAGGGTGAAGGGTAAACCTGGTAAGTTTAGGGAACCTTGGCTGACGAGAGATATTGAGGCTCTAGTCAGGAAAAAGGAGGAAGCATACATTGAGTTTAGGAGGTCGGGGATGAATGAATCCCTTGATAACTATAAAAAGATTAAGAATATGCTTAAAAGGGAAATCAGAAGGGCAAAGAAAGGGTATGAGATGGATCTGGCAGGTAAGGTCAAGAGAAATCCCAAGAGGTTCTATAGCTATATTAAGAGTAAAAGGGTGGCTAGGGAGAGAGTAGGTCCCCTTAGGGATTGGCAGGGCTGCCTATGTATTGAGCTGCAGGCGATGGTGGGATTTTTAATGGATATTTCTTTTTAGTGTTTACTGAAGAGAAAAATCGTGGTTGCTTATGAGGTAAGGGAAACAAGTGGAGATGTTTTGGGGAACATTCATATCACCAGGGAGGAGGTGTTTGCAGCCTTACAGTTCATTAAGGTGGATCAAACCCCAGGGCCTGACCGACTGCATCCTCGGACTCTGTGGGAGGCTAGAGGAGAAATTGTGGAGGCCCTTGCAGAGATTTTGTTTCGTCATTAGCCACTGATGAAGTTCCCAAAGACTGGAAGGTCTAATGTTGTTCTGTTGTTTAAGAAGAGTAGCAAGGTCAAGCCAGGATCCTGGTGTGGTGGGGAAGTTACTGGAGGGAATTCTGAGAAACAGGATCTACCAGCATTTGGATAGACAGAGTCTGATTAGGAGGAGTCAACATGGCTTTGTGTGTGGAAAGTTGTGCTTGACGAACCTTTTAGAGTTTTTTGAAGAGGTCACCAAAAAGATAGCTGAAGGTAGGGCAGTGGATGTTGTCTATCTGAACTTGGGCAAGGCCTTCAACAAGGTCCTGCATGGTAGGCTGGTCTGGAAAGTTAGGTCCCATGGAATCCAGGGAGACCGAGTTAGGTGGATTCAAAATTGGCTCAGAGTTAGGAAGTGGAGGTGGTGGCTGTAGGTTGTTTCTCAGAGTGGAGGCCAGTGACTAGTGATGTGTTGCAGGGGTCAGTGTTGGGACCCTTGTTATTCGTTATCTATATGCGAATGGACAAGGCTTGATCAGTAAGTTTGAGGATGACATGAAATTAGAAGGTGTTGTTGATAGTGAAGAAGGTTATCGTAGATTATTGGGGGGGGGAGGGGGAAATCCTGATCAGTTAGGGACTGGGCCAAGGAGTGGCAAATGGATTTCTATACAGATAAGTGTGAGGTGATGCATTTTGGAAAGTCAGACCAGTGCAGGACTTGTACTATGAATGGGAGGGCACTGGGGAATATAATGGAACAGAAGGAGCTAGGAGTACATGTACATGGTTCATTGAAAGTGGAATGACAAGTAGACAGGTTGGTGACAAAGGTGTTTAGCATGCTGGCCTTCATCAGTCAGAACATTGAGTATAGGAGTTGGGACATTATGTTGCAGTTGTGTAAGTCGTTGGTGAGGTCACGCTTGGAGTACTCTGTACAGTTTTGGTCACCGAGTTATAGGAAAGACATGGTTAAACTGGAAAGAGTGCAGAAAAGATTTACGAGGATGTTGCCAGGACTAGAGGGCCTGAGTTATAGGGAGAGGTTAGCCAGGCTAGGTCTTTATTCCTTGGAGTGCAGGAGATTGAGGGGTGTCCTTATAGAGGTTTATAAAATCATGAGGGGCATAGATAAGGTGGATGGTAGCAGTCTTTTCCCCAGGGTAGGGGAGTCTAAAACTAGGGGGCATAGATTTAGGGTGAGAGGGGAAAGATTTAAAAGGGAATGGAGGGGCAACTTTTTCACACATATGGTGGTGAGTATATGGAACAAGCTGCCAGAGGAAGTGGTTGAGGCAGGTACAATAGTATCATTTAAGAAGCACTTGAATAGGTACATGGAGGGGCGGGGCTTAGAGGGATATAGGCCAAACGCAGGAAATTGGGACTGGCTGGGTGGGCACCATGGTCAGCATGGACTTTTTGGGCTGAAGGGGCTGTATCAGTGCTGTATTGCTCTATGACTCTAAGATTAGATTTCTGTTGCACAGGTCAGTCATAAAGTAGCCCTTTGGCCTACTGAGTCTGCACCAACCATCAAGCACCCAGTTACACTAATATCTTTTTTTATCTTTCCTACATTCCCATCAACTATGTTCAGATTCTACCACTTACCTACACACTAATGGCAATTTACAGCACCCAATTAACTTATCAACCCGCACATCTTTGGGATGTGGGAGGTAAGCAGAGCACCAGGGGGAAACCCATGTGGCCATATGCAAACTCCACACAGTCAGAACCGGTGATCAGGATTAAACCCAGGTCCCTGGAGTTGTGAGGCAGCAGCTCCACCAGCTGTTACCTCTGTGCCACCCCATTACCATCAGGGTCTTTAATAAAAAGCACTAATGTTCCTTTACTAACCAGAGTGATGATAAGGTCTGCAGGCTTGTTTAAATGTACAATTTTTACTGAATAGGCTGATTGGTGCTGTAAAATTAGCTCCAATGTTTCTGAATTAAGGAGGTTAAAAATTAGCCATGGTTTCTGTTCCTATTTGCTACCCTTGTGACAGGCATCTACATGAAATTAGTGAGGGTAACATGGGGATCAAACTTGGGTCAAGTAACCTGTCAAAGCTCGAGTGCCCACATGTCACAATGTTCGTCACATGGGATATTGGTGAATATTCTGTAGAACTGCATCCCAGTACATATCACTGGGTTTGAAATTCCACAGATCCTGGGAACTTCCTTGTTGCTTTGTATGGGTCAGAACATCCATCTTCCCCATACAAGCCCAACGATAGCCTGGGGGGAGAGCCAGGGCAATTTGCAGGAACATAATAGTTTACTTGCAGCACATTCTTGAAGCTCCAATGATTCCTGTAACGTTCAACAACTCAGCCAATAAGAAAAAGTGCAGTAATAGTGTTGAGTCAGCTGTTAACCATCTTAATAGGTACATAAGTGCTATAAATAATGGTCAGTGTCAATCCAGCTGTGGGATGCAAATTGAGGTGCTGATGGAGAGAGTAAGGCACAGAATAGCTCATTTCACAAGTGAATGATGGATGAGGTGATCCTTGCACACAAAAGGAACAAAGTACTCTGCTTTTCCATGTAGAGCTAACAAGGAATTTTATTTTTCATTCTGCCAATAATATTTATAGTCTCTGCTTCTCTGTAAAATTACATCTTGATTAATGCAGTCTTTGGAATAAATTGAAACCCTTTCCCTGGGGCATGAATAGCATGGATCCTTATGGTATACAGATTATGTGGGATATCGAGGATTGCACAGATGATACTTCTCCTGATTTGCGCATTGATATTTCCTTCTTAGTTACTCTGTCAATGAGTTTCATTTTATTCAGATTTAAAGCAGTGTTCATGTTGCTTTTTTCTCCACTGTAAATTGTGAGGTAATTAATTGCTTTTGCAAAGTTAATGTGAAGAAATTGAAAAAAAATAAGCACTCAGTTTTTCTCCTGGAAACAAAATCTGGTTAATTTTGGGTAAACGCATATTTTTATTTTCAAAAAAGAAACAGTAATGTATCAGGCCTGAAATTCCAAAGTTGCTGTGAATGTCCTTGCTGCAACTACACTTTAGAATATTTATCTTCCCCATCAATATAAGACCAATGAAGAAAACTGGTTTGTGAAATGCAGATACATCTCTCAGTGGTAATATTGTGTAGTACACTGCAATTATTTTGGTGACTTGCTCTGGTTTGTACCACCAATCAACACTGGAGCTGTCTAAACACTGGGAGATTGTTGTTTTAGAAGGCCAAAGACCTGCTCTATTAAACTTATGCCACATTTTATAGGCTTTACCCTGCACAGTTGAAGACTCCACAGAATTGTGCTCCCAGAGCGAAACCTGTGTTCTTCATTCTCTCTTAAACAGTTCCCCAGCTTGACTTGCGTGTCATGAGTACCTTCTAAAAATGAGTAATAACTTGCTGAAGAATTCTTCTGAGTGGACTGGTGATACACACAGTATAAGTTAATAGGGCAGCATTCAAAGGTTTGGACTGTTGATCGAGGGTCATGATGGTGCAAGCAAATAATGGAGATGGAACTGCACTTATTGCTATTTTCTGTCACAGTTTAAATAAAGTTAGTACCTTTACAGATAAAACAGAAATAATGAAAAAAACTGAGACCATTAAAATATCAAGCTTGGTGGTCTAATTATATGGAATGGAAAGAAGTAAATTAAGCAAGGCGACCTGGCAATCATTATCATAATCATGGATAATAACCAGCCAGTGAGACTTACCTGCAGGCCGTGGAGCAACAAATCTTCAATGCAGACTATTTCAACCATTTATTATATTGTTTATAGGCACATAATTAACAATAAAAAATGTAAAGGTGCAGTTCCTGATGTGGAAGAACAAAAGTCCTCATTAACTTTTAATGAAAGCTAAATGTTTCCTGAGCATTGGAGGCATATCAAATTGCCACATTTTGTGATCTCTTTCCACACTTAACGACTGTTTTGTTTTTCATCTTTCTCCTTCTCTGCTGTTTGTAAGATGCACACCTGTGACCCAAGACCTCTCAGACAGCGGTGGGCATCCAAGCCCTGTCAGAGCTTCCACTCCCAGGACTTAAGTCTCCTGCAGCTAAATAGATTTGTTTCCTCAAGACCTTGCTGGCTGATGAAAGCTAAAAGAGCAAACCTGATGACCTTGTGTCACAGTTATGTTATTACTAACAGGTGTGAAATCTCCAGACAGTTCGAAAGACTCAAGCTGATGCAAATAGCTCTGGAACCAACTTTGCCTCTGATCTACTTCATTCATTTTAAAACTTTATTTATACAGCACAGCAACAGGCCCTTCTGGCCTAACGAGCCCGCACTGCCCAATTACACCCACTCTAATCCTGCCGTTGAAAGTTAGCAGGAAAAATCAAATACTACCTAGTGGAAAAGAATCTGGTCGTGATCACCTTGGTATTTGTAGGAACCTGCTGAACTCAAGTTGACTGCCATGGTTCTTATACTACAAGAGTAACTGCTCTCCAGGTCATCCAAAACTTGGATCTCCCATCTCCTGATTAGCACCAAGACCCATTCCTTTATCACCTGTGTATCACTGACCTACACTGGCTCACAGTTAAGCAACATCTTGATCTGGAAATTCTCATTCTTGTTTCCGCATGATGTTGCTCTTCACTTACTCTGTAATCCTCCAGGTTCCTCTGATATAGCAGACTCCATGGCCTTAGACCTCAGGTCAGGCAAAACTACTTAAGGTTTTAATGAAGCAGGCCTTCATGTGAGCGGTGAAGTTGTGCTTCTGCATGAATGGGCCATGTCATTTTGTGGTCAGGCACATATAAGTAATCTTTGAATTAGTGGTATCCAATCATGCATAGTATTCTGATAGACTCAGGCATACTTGTCCAAGCTCCCTCACGTGTAAATACATTCTGTGCATGAAGACTCAAAAGCAACTTGATGGCCTTCACAAATCTCACAGGAAGTATCCGCTTGGGTGTTCGATAAACTGCTTTTGCATATTGCACAAAACATTCTATGCAGAGTATTTCTTGATCATTGATTCATAATGTACTTAATGTGCCTTTATACTACTCATAATATGGTTCCTGTCTAATAACGGATTTTTCAAGGGGAATCCATTTTATTCTGACAGGTATCAAATTCCATTGAGCACTGGAAACACCTGATTGTGACAGGAAATCTGCATTCCATATTTGCTTCCTGAGAACTGGCAGATTTAACTCAATTGCAGTTTTGCAATACCATCATTGGTCCCAAATAAATGGGGTTGTTTCTGCAAAGGCATGAGCTTCTGCAAAGTGGAAAAAGTCTCTACAGTGCACCAACCTTCCATCATGTTAAACTTTAAAGCAATTAAGCTAATTATAGAAATCCCCATTTTTGTCATTTTAATAAAGCTCCTTCAGTGAGATCATTGCTGATAAGTGTGGGCTTGAATCAAATGCTATGCATGAGCATAGGCTTAATCTTCAAAGAGATGCCTTCTCCTAAAGTCACCTACTCAATAAAACAGCTTTGTTTACCTGAAGGAATTTGAAGAGAATTCAAACTGACTCATTCATGAGTTTCCTAGTGGATGTCTTCCCACTGAATGCTCGTCAATCTGGATTTCGATGTGATCCTTAATAACAGTTATATTTTGTATAACATATGTTCAGATAATTCTAATTTACTCCCTTTCACTTTGAAGATCTTGCTTCAATGGACTTCCTATGTATCCACTATAAGTAGCAAGAAGTTGTTAGTCAATTCTAACCTGGCCAACACAGCCAGATCCAGATCTATTCCCAACTAAACTCCCATCTTTTCCAGCAGAAGAGAATGTGCTGAGTCAGACTGGGTCTGACCCATGTACTGGACCCCTGACCACTTGCACTTACCTGGTCTGGTCTAGATACAGAAACCAATCGAGCTGACCCAGGTGAGGTGCAGTGAGGCCTCAGCAGTGAGCAGACATCTGCTGGCAGACTGTTGAGGATCCAGTCCCACAGCTCCCTATCAATTTTGACAGGAGGCAAATCTGTGGATGCAACTTCTCCTTTTGTCAAAGCTAGCAAGGCTTTATAAAAGATTTCAAATATCACTGATATATTATAAAATTTTAATTTGCATTTATTCTTAATATTTTCAGTCTCAAATTTCACATCTAAAACCTTCCTACTGTCCAAAGCTTTGTTCCCATTAACCTACAGAATTATCACTTGGTCAAGGCTCAATAGTGAAGATTGTCTGTACAAACAGAGAGTCTGCTAGCTAGTGAGTGTAGGATTTTGCAGTGACATACGGACCCATAAAATGCATAAACCTGTGAAAGAGGTCATGATGGATCACTAACAACAGCCACAGCACAGCATAGGCAGAGGGAAGGCAAAAAGTCAGATAAAAATAAGCCGAGTAGCACAATTAGGTCTGGTGCCACATGTCTTCATGTTCACATGGATTTGCTTAATGCATGCATTCATTCAAATCAGGGCCAATGAGATCAGACTCTTGTCTCTTTCATGTTCAAGGAGGATCACCCATGGTATGACAATGATACCAACTGCATCTCAAATATAAAGCATATAATCTTGAAGGTGTCAAAGATCCTGCAAACCTTGGTGGTTGTTCATTTAATCTACAAACACGTAGAGCCAGATTCCAGTGCCTTGCAGCCATCAATCAATCACTAGTCTCTGGCATCTAACAGGCAACAGCCCTTAAATTGCAGCAGCTGCAGACAGAAGATGGTCATGGCTCTCTGTTTGATCGGCTCTCTCCTGGGTCCCTGCTTTAAGCTGGCATTTATTTAGTTCTGATTCTAGGAGACTGATATACATATATCCCATGTTTATACCACTAAATCTAGACTGGAATCTAGTGGAACAATTCCATCTATAAAAAGGGAGATTTACTTGGGAGTATAAATGCTGGGAGCTGGCTTATGGACACCCATCTGCTATGATCCAAACTAAACCAGCGCCAGTATAAACAGCTTTAGATAAAAAAAATCCTAGACTTTCCTTTGTTATACATGACGTCCTTTGAAGCTCCCGACACCTGAGGATAAACAGCTTGCGAGTAATCTGTCTATTTTTCATGGTTGCAGCAGAACTCCATGGAGAACAAAAGCTTGCGGCAGGAAATATGCAAAAGTCTGTTTGTATATGTAATTGTCTGGTAATGTCAACTTCAGCCTTTGGAGTTCATTGTCTCCAAATCTTCACAAAATGACAACATAGACAAGGAGGGGGGAGCCCAAATAGTCAACTTTTAACAGAAATCTCCAATTCTCTTTCTCAGTCATTAATTGATTCGTCCATGGAACCTGATAACGTGATTTCTTTCACTTGGAGTAAAAAACAATAGCCACCACTGCCTGGAGTGACTTGCCTTTGCAAGCATGATGTGCTTTCCATGTCAAGCATGGGATGATGTCATTTCCCATGTAGCCATCCTTTTTTTTAGCATTACAAGGGGCCATCGTTGGTGACTCCCTGAACAATCATATTTTACTACAACAGTGCTGGATTAGAACCCACATGGCAAGTCCCTTCTGCAACTCCCCACTCCCCATAACCCTATCCAACATTGCATAGCTCGGCATCCCAATCTCCCATCTGATCCCTAACCCTCCAAACAACCACTACCTTCTCTCCCAATCCACCTGGTGATGTTCCTGGGAGTGAACATCACCAGCAGCCTGTCCTGGTCAAATCATGTAGATGCCATGGCCAAGAAAGCTCACCAACACCTCTACTTCCTCAGGAGGCTAAAGAAATTTGGTTTGTCCCTTTTGACTCTCACCAACTTTTATCGATGCACCATAGAAAGAATCCTATCTGGATGCGTCACGGCTTGGTACAACAACTGCTCTGCCCAGGCCCACAAGAAACTGCAGAGAGTTGTGGACACAGCCCAGCACGTCACGGACACCAGCCTCCGCTCCTTGGACTCTGTCTTTACCTCTCGCTGCCTTGGCGAAGCAGCCAGCATAATCAAAGACCCCACCCACCTGGGTCATTATCTCTTCTCTCCTCTTCCATCAGCTAGAAGATACAGGACCCTGAGGGCACGTACCACCAGACTCAAGGACAGCTCCTACCCCACTGTGATAAGACTATTGAGCAGTTCCCTTATATGATGAGATGGACTCTGACCTCACGATCTACCTTGTTGTGACCTTGCACCTTATTGCACTGCACTTTCTCTGTAGCTGTGATACTTTACTCTGTACTGTTATTGTTTTTACCTGTACTACATCAATGCACTCTGTACTAACTCAATGTACCTGTACGATTGGTATGCAAGACAAGTTTTTCACTGTACCTCGGTACAAGTGACAATAATAAACCAATACCAATACCCTGATATCCAGTGCTGGGGGACTCAGTGATGATAATGCTGCTGAACGTCATGAATGGGTTGTTAGACCTCTTGTCGGAAATGATCACTGACTGGCATATGTTTGATGTGAATGTTAAATGCCACTTAACACCCCATGCCTAAATGTTGTCCAGGCACACAGGGGTGGATTGCTTCATTTTCTGAGGGGTTGTGAGTGGACTTGCACATTGCACCATCATCAGCAAACACACTCACTTCTGACCCGACAATGGAAGGAAGATCTTTATAGGCCCCACTTATGCTTCAGAGTCACGAAAACCTACAGTAGAGATATCTAGAGAACTATCAATAACTCTGGCTCCACAGGTCCTCCAAACCTATCGACAGAACAGGCAAGCCAATGCCGATGTCTTATCTCAGGCCAACATCCCAGCATCAAGCTCTGGTGGGCAACCTGCATCATCTGCAGGCCTGATACATGTCCCAGAAACAGTCACTCCACCCTGAGGTTCATCAAGGTGAGAGACTGCCACAACTACACAGGAAATGCCTCAAGGATATTCTCATAGTCTCTTTAAAAAAATGTAACATCCTCCCAAATCCATGGGAATCCCCTGTCCTTTGAATGCTCAAAATGGAGAACGAGCATGGAGGAGGGAAGGCACTGGCACCAAGTCTCTATGACAGGGGCACGCAGAAACCAATTGCAAACAGTGGAAGGAGTGCACAACATCCCCAGCCTCCCATTCCCCCATCTCATCAAGTACCACCTCCCACATCTGTGACGGAGTTTGTAGACAACACACAGGACTCTTCAGCCAGCCCAAAACTGGAGTAGAACAAGTCATCCTCAAACCCAAGGAAATGACCAAGTAGAAAAGGCTCTTTGAATTATGTTCAATGTCAAATCCACTAAACACAAGGCTTCTTTCTCAATTAGGTTCTTAGGTGTTTCGACACGATTCACAAAGAATATATGTGGCCCTTTTATCCTCAAATCTTCAGTATCTTAAATTTATCCACTAGAACTTCATTTTTCACTGATCCTGCTCCTTGTTGTCATTTGCCTAATGACGGCCAGATGGAGGCTGTGCTCTTTAATAGGAAATTAGGAAGCTTTGGAATTGTTTTTTTATTCCAAAATAAACTTTATTCATCATAAAAATCACGGTACGGTACAGCACGGTAGCATAGCGGTTAGCGTGATGCTATTACAGCGCCAGCGATCGAGGTTCGATTCCCGTTGCTGTCTGTAAGGAGTTTGTACGTTCTCCTGTGTCTGTGTGGGTTTCCTCTGGGTGCTCCGGTTTCCTCCCACATTCCAAAAGACGTACAGGTAGGTTAATTTGGGTTTAAAATGGGCGGCGCTGACTCACTGGGCCGGAAGGGCCTGTTACCACACTGTAAATAAAATTTAAAAAAACACATACAACAATAAAAACAATGCAAGCCTTTACATTCGTGTACGGATCAATCATTAGTGTTACCTTTTTATATAAAAAAACACAGCACCGATGCCACTCATGTGGCTCCCTGGGGTGCTACCCCAATCCCATATTTACAATATTTAAGGGGCTTCCTTGCCTGACCCCGCCCCTCCCTCTCCAGTGGCAGAAGAGCCTTAAACTGTAATCCTTCCCCACCGAGCCCTTGCGCTGGCTGCACCCAGTTTCAGTGCGAGCTCCAGTGGTCCCCCAACCAGAATAGGAGGACCGCCACCTCCCTCCCAACCACCCCATGAATTTAGTCCCCACTGTATTGTGAAACACTTTTATTTGCTTCTACACAAGGGGGTTTGTATTCATGTCCTGACTAGAGCAACCTGAGTATGCCATCCCTTCCCCCAGCACTGTCAACTCAGCCCCTCCTCCTCCAACTCCCCCAATTTCCCTGGTTGCTGCTAACATTAGCACCGGATTTACGACTAGCTTGATTTAATCAAATGCATGGGACTGATTTGACACTCTGAGACATTCACACCACATCTTTTTCACACAACAGAAGGATCACAGCCATTGTGCAGACAGACAGGCAAAGTACCCCCACTTTACTTTCTGTGCTGTGTGCCAACGTCATCTTTGCTGCCCCAAATAAAACGCTCAGCAGATCAGTGACACAAACCTAGAAGCTCATGCCTGTTCCAATAAATCAAAGCGAATGTCAGGTTGAACTAACTACCACAGTGATAATAAAATTGTAACATGGAAAGAGGAAGTAGATCTTCTGATGAGACAACTCAGTACACTCCCAGGGATTGTATAAATCTATAAACGATCTTCCAATGCCATTTTTTTAGGGAGAGCAAGGCATTAAAGGATCAGTAGCAATTGGATATTCCATGATCCAACTGTGGTTGCAGCTGGCATTTGAGGACAATTCATTATATTCGGGATATAATGAATCTCTAGACGGCAATGAAAGAAAGAACTTGTCTTTATATAGCGCCTTTCAGTGCCTCCAGACATCCCAAAACATTATTCAATCAATAAAGCAAATGTGCAGGAATTTGAATTTGGCTGCTTTTATAAGGGCATGTTAAATATACATACATCATACACATGGACACATATTTGTATCCTTAACATGATTTGTTGCAGTATTGAGGGAGTGCTGCACAGGTAGAGATACTGTCCTTCACACAGGATGTTAAATTGAGTCTCCATCTACCCTATCGAGTGGGCATGAAAAGTTCCATGTCACTTCTTTGAAGAAAAAAGTAGTTCTCCTTTAACTGAAAGCAAAATACTGTAGATGTTGGAAATCTGAAATAAAACCAGAAGATGCTGGAGATACTACTCAACAGGGCTGGCAGCATCTGTGGAGACAGAATCAGAGCTGCATTTAGAGCTAATGTACAGCTGGTCTGAAGCATCAACTCTGTTTCTCTCTCCTCTGGCTGACCTACAAGTCACTGCCTTGTGCTCTGGCAAACATTTCCCATAGTGACGTCTATGCATTCCTATTGTCTGTTTTTCATTGAGTGCAGGGGTGCATGGATGTGTGCATGGACATATGCATCACCTATATCATTAATCATGTTAACATAGAACATAGAACTTTCTCAATACTGCAACAAATGCCAGACCTGGTTATGAGCATAAACATCTGGTGAGACATCCACAAGACCTTCTGGATCAAAGATGAGAGGCTACTCAGGTTCAATGTTGAACTGTGGGAGAAGTTTTAAGGGGTCAATAGGAACAGGGGGTTTCCTCACATCTGCCCGAAAACTGGAGCCTGGGCTGGTCCTATCCAGCTCAATAAAGTCTAATTAATTTCCTATCTTGCCAGAACCGGTGAGCTTGAAAATGTGTTGGATCTCCCAATCCCAGCCTCAGCATTCCCTCTCCACCAGTGCTGTACATCTTTTGAGTGGAAGTCAACTGTGTCCCCTCCATCATTGATAAGACCATATGATATAGAAGTAGAACTAGGCCATTCGGTCCATTGAGCCTGCTCCACCAATCAGTCATGGTTGATTATTTTTTCAACCCCATTCTCCTGTCTTCTCCCTGTAACCCTTAACCCCCTCACCAATCAAGAACCTATCAACCTCTGCCTTCAATACACCCAATGACTTGACCTCCACAGACCTCTGTGGCAACGAATTCCCCAGATTCACCACCCTCTGGCTGAAGAAGTTCCTCCTCATCTCAGTTTTAAAGGGACTTCCCTTTATTTCGAGGCTGTGCCCTCAGATACTAGACTCTCCTACTATTGGAAACATCCTTTCTGTCCAGGCCTTTCAGTATCTGGTAGGTTTCAATGAGATCTCCCCTCATCCTTCTGAATTTCATTGAGTACAGGCCCAGAGACATCAAACACTCCTCATAAGTTGTCTCCATAATTCTCCCTTGCAGTTAGAATTTTACCTCAAATTCAAGTTTAAGATTATTGTCATGGGCATATATAGCCAGGGTATAAATATCATAAAATTAGCTTTTTGCAGCATCAACACAGTACATTACAAACATGACAAATTACATAAATTACATAAACATAAATTAACATAAATTACACATAAATTACATGACACAATAAACAAAAATAACATAACAGCATTAGTGCAAGTTGAGGGAAAGATAGTCCGAGGTGGAATTAGGGTTTTTCAGGTCAGTTCAAGAACCTGAGGGCAGTGGGAAGAAGCTGTTGTTGAACCTTGAGGTGTGGGTGTTCTATCTGATGGCAGCATTGAGAAGAAAGCATGGCCCAGATGGTGGGGGTCCTTAATGATGAATGTTGCCTTCCTGAGGCGTCATCTCTTGTAGATGTCCTCCACTTTTTCTTCCATTTTTCTTACTTCCAACCTTCCAGGAGCATGGGTTTAATTCTTGCCATGAAGAAATGGGCTATGTGGGAGGGAAGGGTTAGGTAGATCTTAGAGCAGGATAAAATGTTGGCACAACATTGTAGGCCAAAGGGCCTGTACTGTGCTGTAGAGTTCTATGCTCAAAGACTCTCCAACTGATTGTGTGACAGGACAATGTGCTGTGACAGCTCACCTATCAAACATGGAGGACTCTACATGCAATCTTGACCCTTCTCTCCCTCTCTCTCCCTCTCTCTCACACTCTCTCTCTCACACACACACACACACACAGAGTCACACACACACACACACACACACAGAGTCACACACACAGAGTCACACACACACAGTCGCGGATGCATGCACAGAGTCAGTCTGCTCATTGGCTGCTAACAGCGAACAGGAAACCTGGCTAATATCCCATTAGCCAAGAACATGATTTTTTTCTATCAGCTGTGAACAACTAACTCAGCACTGACTTGGGGGTCAAGAGCTGAAACTTTCCAGCCCTGCATGGCTCAGATCCAGAGTGTGCCAAGACTAACTTGAGAGCTCCCTCAAGTGTTGACCCCACACTGTGCTACTAGACCATCAGAAGAAACAAAAGAGGCCTCAGTGTTTGATTCCTAGCCTGTGATGGTTTAGCCCAGGGGAGCCAGCATTAAACACTTTTGCCCAGAAACTAGATTGCATGGCGCTGTTATTTTCCAGCACCATGGGATTGAAAATTGATTTAACCTGGAGCTAAATTGCACTTCAGACTATTTCCAGGTTGAATCATGCCAACTGGAAAATTTGACCAGGCACATTCAGCTTCAGTGATGCAGGTGATAATATAATTCCCCAATCAATACTCCTTTTGGACCACTGAGGGAGAACATGGTGCATGTTGTCCTGGGGGTGTTCATTTTTGGAAAATACCAAAGAGTCTTACCACTGCAATGCTGAAGTGGGAGACTTGCCTTAGATGCCTTCCTTCATCCTTGGATGTTCTTCCTGCCTGCCTGCCTCAGTACCCCCTGCTATTCCTCAATCTCCACTGTGGACACCTGATCTCCCAAATCTCCAGTATGTCAACCAGCCCTTTGGCTTCCATTGGACCAACTGGCAAAACCCTAATCACTGCAGTTTAGCAACACTATGACCACTTTAATCACTCTGCTCTAAAATGGACGTTTTTTTTTGTCCTAATCATGTTCTTTCTTGTAAAAGTCACATTAAATTTACGTTTTTTCTTGTGAATGTTGCATATATGATGCTATTCGCCTGTGATGTTGCTGCAAGTTAGTTTTTCATTGCACCTGTGCATACCTGTGCTTGTGCATATGACAACAAACTCGACTTTGACTTTGAAAATGCCACCACACCTTTCAAAATGTCACTCTCCTGACCTCCCCTACTCCTATGACAGTGCTCTGATTCCCACCCCACCATAGTCTGACCTGTAAGGCTGCAACACTCTCTAACCCCTATCCTACCAACTAAAAAACCCCACTGTGCCTGTGGCCACCTCTCTGCCTGCAATAACCACCATTTGAAGAAATAGAGTTCAGCTCCAAAACCATGCCGCATTGTGCAAGTGAATACGTGACTTATTCAGTGTAGGCCTAACTGCTTCACCATCTGTGTTGCACAAGAGTTCTCAGCAACAGAAGTGACACTTCTGAGTGACTGAATATTAATATCTTTTCTATTGGAATTTTACGGACACTTGCAGATCATTTCCTCTATTTACTATGTACTTCTACGAAAGCTTAAACCCACCATGACACACACAGAGAAATAAATACACAGAAGTACTGTGGGATATATGGTTGAAACTTCAGCTAAACCAATACCACAGGAAAAATAAAAGAAATATAATTTTAACAGTGATGATTTCAACATTTTTGAAGTTCTTCAATGCAAAGTGTTCTTTTGTTTTGTGGTTATGACAGCACTGTTAAATAGGGTACAGAAATAATTTTTTTACTGAAATAAGATTGAATTGACAGCATAAAACAGGAGCAAGGGGCACAGCTAGCTTTGTTCAAAGATGGGCAACAACCTCCATTTATTTAATGTCTTTTGCATGGTAAAAATGTCCCCAGACATTTCTGAGGAGCAAATCAACGAGAAATTGCACCTCACAGTTTTTTGGCTTTGAAACAGTATTGTGGTCATCTGAATACTCTTTCTGAGAGCCACATAAAGAGCAAGAACCACAACAGCAACCTTCATAGAACAGCACCATGGGGTTTAAGATAAGATAAGGTAAGATATCTTTATTAGTCACATGTACATCAAAACACACAATGAAATGCATCTTTTGCGTAGAGTGGTCTGGGGGCAGCCCGCAAGTGTTGCCACGCTTCCAGTGCCAACATAGCATGTCCACAACTTCCTAACCTGTACATCTTTGGAATGTGAGAGGAAACCAGAGCACCCGGAGGAAACCCACGCAGACACGGGGGAGAATGTAAAAATTCCTTACAAACAGTGGCCGGATTTGAACCTAGATCACTGGCACTGTAAAGCATTACACTAACCGCTACACTACTGTGCCTGCCCCATATTATGCCAATCTACAACTGACGTCATCAGTTCCCCCAACTCCAGGAAATGTTGTTGTGCTGATAAAAATGGGCTAATTCATGGAGTAATTTTACATAATTTCTGGTGCCTTAGTATCCATCAGGAAATTTGTCTCTTCATTTCTCAGCAGGATTTTCATTCTCCCTAGCACTTATTTCCCCCAACAGAAAACTCCCCCGGTGACATCAACAGTAGCATAGCATACAACGTTCATCTATAGACAGATTGTCAACCTTACTCATCTCAAAAACAACAGTTTCTATTTACTCACAAAACCACCAGGTTTGGCAAAACCTCTTTCCCCCTGAAGCTGTGCTATTTAAATGACAAGCTCTCTGCTGCATTCCCTGTCCTCACTGAGATCTCTGACTTCCCATGACCTCAAGTACTACTTCCCATGTGTGCGTGACTGCTTTTCCCATGGAGGCCAGAGTCATGGTCACTCTCAGCTTCCTCGCCTCAGGATTGGGCTGGAACTGTGTTGGTTACAGTGCAGTGTTCTTTACTGATGTGCTACCAGTTCTTGCAGTTGTCAACATTCAGCACAGCAACTGCAATCCTGGCAGGCAGCGCTTGAACAGGCATACAACAATGCAAACTGTACTAGGATGTATTGCTATTTAATGAATGGATGGTGGATTGATGAGAAGGGGAATGGATGAACACTCCTTGGGGTTCAGACGGACTTTGAAGGCCATTGACTACAAGAGGCGTGCTTTTTATGCAAGGGGCCACTGAAATCCACCAGGGCTATGTCAGGTAGTTCTGGCAGGAGGTCACCAACTTCTATGAATGCCTGCACTTCGGGGAAGTCTGCAATGTAGAGGAATACCCTTGCAAAATAGGGGCAGCAGATAAGGGTTCCTTGCCTTGACTGTGGAGACTGTGGGTGACTTCCCTCATGAAGCAGTCAGCAGGAACTGTCAGAGGTGACAAAGATCAGCAGCAGTAGCCTGGAATGATCCTGAAGTTAAGACAAGGGCCTTGATCCTGACCTCCAGAGGCAAAGCAGTCAAACACCCTTGAGTTTATATTTTTGAGGCTACAGGAGGTCTGAGTGAGGACGAAAAATACAATTTGAGCATTGGCCCTTTAATTTACATAGTTTCTGGGGAAACGGGGTTAGTAAAACCTGGCAGCTCTGTGAGTAAATGAGAACTGTTGTTTTTCAGATCGACACAGAAAATCTCACTGCAGATAAATTTACATGTTGCATTACTGTTGATTCAACTAGGGAAGGTTAGACAAATTTCAGCCCCACAGCACTTTTTTTTGTTTGAGTGAATTTCCAGCCCACAAAGAGAACTTGGAGGAAATGGCCATTGGTATGGACAATGAGGTTGTACAATGTATTTCTGAACTTGTTATTGATCCTATGACAAAGGCAACATTCTACAAATACTATAAATTGGAAATGAAAATTACAAGGCTGTTATTGGAGTCAATGCTATGGCCACCCAAGGTGGAAATATTTGGGCAATTCCTTTGGAGTCCACACTCCTTTAGCTGACTTGGAGGTCAATTTTATCCACATAATGTGTTACTATCATCTACTCAATGAATTTCTCTGCAGAAGTTATGCTGTCTTTCTTTTTGCTCTTTATATAAACTCTGTTTACTGAATAAATCGACGTTGTTTGCTTGACAAGAGTTTGTTGTGAGTCACATACCTCACCCCTACCTTCATATCATTGACAGATGCACAGAACCATAGAATGCTTACAGTACAGAGTAGGCCATTTGGCCCATTGAGTCTATGAACCAATTCCATATGGAGCCATCTATTCAGTTCCATTCCCCAGCTCTTTCCCTGTAACACTGTAAATTATTTTTCCTCAAGACTGCAACCAATTCCCCTTTGAAAGTCCTGACTAACTGATCCCATCACCTTTATAGGCAATGAGTTCCAGAGTCTGCTTTAAAAAAAGGTTTTCCCTCACATTACTTTGCCCAAAAAATCAATTCTGCATTTCCAGAAAATGGGAACATCTTCTCTATTTTTACTCTTTCTAAACCCATCTTGATTTTGTACACCTCTATCAAATCTCCCTTCAACTTCCTCTGCTCTACTATGCAGTGTTTGTCAGTAAATACTCTGAAATACAAAGTGCAAGAAATGTTCAGCAGGTCGGAATCAACTAAGCTAACATTTCAGATCAATGGTCTTTTATCAGAACGATCCCACCAGATGGTATGGAGTGGCTGTTAATAAATTCGAGTGCACATACTTGCCAATATTTTCAACCTTTGATTACGTGGAGGACCTCGGGGATGGACGAGATTAATGAAGCTTCATGCACCCACAATGGTGTATGAGGGAACATAAGGCCAGGAACAGGGAGTGTCTGAGGCCTGAGTGAGCAGTGCAAATGGAGACCAGACACTCACATTGTCTGTGCAAGTGTGGACAGCTGGCAGCAATGCTGAAAGGAAAATCAATTGAAAACTATCAAGCTGCAGTCCTTAAAGATTTAAATGTGGTTTGTGGTTAGGTCATGTCTGGTGAGTTGACACACACTGCAGATTAAATACAGAGGCTCTTATTTCAGACTTTGGAAGACAATGCCTCTCCTATATGTCAGACAAGACCTTAGTGATTTCATATCCACAGTGCAAGGAGTCCCACCATATTCCCACCAGGCTCTGGATCATCTAAAACACAACCAAGTTTTATTGCTGTGGAACAAGAGTATTCGTATCATAGCCGGGAGCTGCCTGCCAACCCACCTTCCGCTCTTGTGGATCTTGGCAGACCTGACACTCCGTGCCTCTGTCAGCCAAGATTTACAGTCCATCTGTACTGGTTTGATATTAGAATTGGGATTAAAGGGAAACGAGAAAGAGAGAAAAACAGAAATGATCCCATGAAGTTTTGTTATGGTAGGACCTTTGAGAAAGTTCTCCTGGGAAATTCATTGCTCATGTTTGAATATAATCACGGCTGTCAAATGTATGTCCATGAGCCTCAGTATCAGAATATAACTTTGCACTAATTTACCTTACAGTGCCATTGCTGTGACAGGCCGGGTTAGATGATAATGTTGTACATGAACCAAATTCAAGAAGTACAGGCTGTACCTCCTGCTTAAATATATAACCCTATCATCCCCTTTATTTGATTTAAATGAGGTGTAGACTTAAGGCTCAACTCACCTTCCCACCTAGAAGACCAATAATATTTCCTCCACAGCCCAGACCCATATAAGTTCCCAATGACAACCATAAAAGGTCCAAGAGCAAAAACAAAACAACCACAATCTGTATTTATGTATCCTATTTAATGGCGCTTTACAACAGCAATTACCAAACAAATGTAGACACTCTGATGAAGTGTGGAGCACCATTGGCCTGAGGAAGCTACTGAGGTAGGAAGTGGCAAGAACATAAGTTAATTACTGCCAAACACAATCAGATATTTCAGTGTTGTCAGGTCTGAATGGTCTTAGTAACAATTGTTATCCTTTGCGCCTTTGGCCTATGAAAGGAAAGAATGCATCTTTCCTGACCACTATTCAATATTGCTTGCTGGAAATGTTTACAATGTGTTCAGTAAATTACATAAGAACATGGCTTGACAGGGGAACTCTCCATAAAACACATCAGCTGCTGAAACTCCTACATGAGAAGTCCCTGCAGCACAAACTTGATGTGCTGAATGGCCTCCTTCTGGCCTTTTGCACTCTATGTTACTGTCCTACCCTGGATAAAAAGCAATGCCTTCAGAGGGGCAAAAATCTGCAAACAGAAATCCATTGACCTATAAATTCTATCATGTAATATTGTTTACTTCGGTGATATGTAACTAAAAATATACTTTGCACAAAGTATAACATAATAATAGCCAACTCCTTGTCATTTTGCATCACTTTGTAAATTCGACTGGGCACATCCTGTTGTGAAACGTACTTTTACGTCTAATACGATTTCCATGTCAGATTTTCATTAAATCATGTCATTCCCCTGTGCAACATCAGCTTCCAATGTAATATTTTCAAACCTAGTGAAAAGATCTCACAGCCTTCATTTGTGTTGAGTGCAATTTGTGCTTTAAATGGTGTGCTGACATCAGGGGAAATTGTGCTGATTAAATTAGCTCAATGGAATGGAAATCTCAGGACATGTGGCCAACATGTCAATCTAGGTTGTCATAAATGGCCTCTCCCTCCCCATACATGGATGCTCTAAAATTTTCCTTCCTGACCCCACCTCCTCCATCCTCCATAAAGCCCAAAAAAAGTTGTTCCCAAAGTCTATTGGAAAGAAATTCATCTTTGCTTGCCAGCCTTGTCTGCCACTGTACTCCCCTCTGTTCATTCACTCCTGTTGTGTAAGTATACATATAAAAACTGTTAACCATGTAGTATGATTTTATACACTGTTGTACCAGACACTGCCTATGCAGCAGCAACACAAAAAATACTGAGGTCAATGACCTGAAACATTAACTTTGCTTCTCTCTCCACAGATGCTGCTTGACTTGCTAAATATTCACATCATTTTCCCAAGACAGTGATTTAATGTGAAGGAAAAAAAGAATTCTAAAAAAGAATAGCGACAATTACAGGAAGAGGATGTGTTGGAGGGGTAAGAGCAGACTCTGCCATTCACATGCACGTGGAACAATCGGAAAAGGGCTTGACAGGGTGGATGCAGGGATGATGTTTCCTCTGGCTAAGGTATGTGCAACCAGAAGTCACTGTCTCAAGGTAAAGAGCTGATTATTCAGGACAGAGTTGTGAAGTAATGTCTTCGTCCAAAGGATAGTAAATCTTTGCAGATCTACATCAGAATTGATAAGATATCATTGACCTGAACCATTAACTGTTTCTGTCTTCACGGGTGCTGCCTGAAATGCTGAGTATTTCAGGATGTGAGACCAGATGTGTAGGAAGGCTGTCTCAGGAAGTGATTCACTGGAATTACCTGCCGAAAATGGATGTTTGGGAGAGGTCAAATGGAGCAAGCAGAAAGAATTCAGTGAACAAGAAAGCAAAAGGTCAAGTGCACGTTGATGTAAATAGATAACTGGCTGTATAATTCTATGTATGAAAATAATGGCCTGTGTAGATTGAGTTATTTACTTTATTTAAGCCCCTCATAATTTCACACATCACAAGTAAATCTTCCTTCAATCTCCTTTGTTCCAGAGGACATGACCTTAGTTTATCCAGTCTAATCATAGCTACACAGTTAGTGTTGGCGACCAAAGATGAAGTTTTCTCCCATCTCTTTGGCCACGTCTTTAGACTCCATCCTTCCACCTTCAGCAACTTCTTCATTCCTATTTATGAAATGTTTACGAAATACTCCTATTTTAAGATTCTAAATGAATGCAAGTTGCTGCTGATTATTTGAAGAAGCAATTAACTGTGAACATTGGGCAGAGTTTTGTTTTGGTTGTGTTATGATAAGCCAAGTCCCTGTGGGTGTCTGTGAACTGGCCTGGACCATTTGATGAGTCATGTAACAACCTCGCTCCAGGTGTTGGTGTAAACAGTTCAAATCTCCTCAGAGGGGATCCCAGACATAACTATGCATACCTTTGAAGTAAGTGATAGTTCAGCTTGTTCTCACCTTCAGTGTCTAGGTTAATGATACATTCTGACACGTTTTTAATGTGATTATTGCTCATTGTTAGAGGACAGTAAAGAAAGAGTGTGAGAAAGGAGCACTGTCTTTATGCTATGTAAGCCATTGCTAATGCATGTTCCACCTACATACTCCTTTTCTTTTAAGCAGACCATCGGGATCAAGGATGACTTGCTTTCACTCCAGTTCTGTGGGTTCTGAGTTGACTGATGAGAATATTGTGAACTGACAACAATACAACAGGTAGGGCAGGAGGTGCCTGATGTGGTAGTGGGAGGGGTGAGGTGGTGGGTAGTGTGAGAAGTGGTGTGCTCCTTCCACCATTTACGCATGGCTTCTGTGTGTGCCCAACTCTCACTATAATTCCTACTTCTCATTTTGAGCCAAGGGCACTTTTTTCAGGGGCCAGAGATTCCCAGAAAATCAGCTGTGAATGTATATTTTTGAGCATGTTTTATGAACATCCTTGAAACTTTTCCTCTGGTAACCTCTTCAGACCTTGAAGTAGAGTGTGTGTTTGGGGAAGGAAAAACAAACTGCTGGAGGAACTCAGCAGGTCAGGCAGCATCTGTGGAGGCAGAGGGATGGTCCGAGTTTTGGGTCGCCACCCTGCATCAGGACTGGTGTTGAGTATGCTAACTACGTGGCCTGCCCAAAGGAGACAACTGGGTGTAATTAAGGCCTCAGTGTTGGAGTTATTGGACTGCAAGAGGAAGCTGATGTTGAAATGCTTTTCCTGTCAGTAGATTGAGAGGATTTTGTCGCAACAATGTTGGTTGTATCTTTCTAGTGCCTTGAGGTGCCTACTTGGTAGTCGATGTCTCAGGAACAAAAAGGAGGGCAGGATTCACTGCGGCCCAGTAGAACGTAACCTTTGTGTTTGAGGCCTTAATCTTCTAGCACATTTTTCCTCAGTCACCCTAAGACTGTTCTGGCTTACTGAAGGTGATGACAAATTTCAGCTTTGGTGCCTGCCTTTGCTGAGAAGTGGCTCCCAAGATATGAGAAATGGTCCATGTTTTCCAGGGTCTTACTGTGAACCGTTCGTGTTGGAGGGAGATGTTGTATGGGGGTGCAGGCTGGTAGAGGACCTTTAGAACACAGGGAAGTACAGCACAGGAACAGGCCCTTTGGCCAACAATCTCTGTGTTGACCATGATGCCAATTTAAACTAATCTCATCTGCCTGCACAGTGTCTCTATCCCCCCATTCCCTGCCTGTTCATGTGCCTGTCTAAATGCTTCTGAACCACTGTTGCTGTATTTGCTTCCATCACTTTCCCTGGCAGTGTGTTCCAGGCACCTACCATTCTCTGTGTAAAAAACTTACCTTGCAAATCTCCTTTGCCTTTGTTTTGGCTGCCTACAGAAGTACTTCTCTAATTGCTTTATGATGCCATGCAAGCCATGATCTGAACCAACTGGTCCACCACAGAACAAAGTTCACCTCAGACTGGTATGAATGAAGCTGCATCATTGCCCCAATACCTCAAAGGGTCCTACTACAATGCTGTACCTTGTCTCAAACAAGCTTCCCGCTGCAGTGAAGCTAACCTACAGAATTAGTAGAAAACCATTCAACTCCCTTTGTCTCCATTCCTGAATCAATGTCATCCCAGTCTTAAACTGCAGGATGCCAATGACATTTATGTTTGCACTTGCAATGTTTGGAGGTTGAGTTCTAACTCGTTGCGACTCGTTCACTGAGGCATATGAAAGGATGGGCCTTGCACTCACTATTTGCAAAACAAATGACCTCTATCAACCTGCTAATACATACATCATTCTCAGAGTATAACATATTAGTCTGAAGGCAGTTATCCCTATTTTGTTAAGATAGCATGTGCATATCTACTCGCAAATATATTATCAGATGTGCTAAGTATAATGCAGTTGATATAAACCATCTAAACTTGCATGTATACTGGCTGCACAGTATGCAAAAGATTAGGTCTGAAATCCCAGTTGCCACCTCCCTCCTCACAACCAACAACAGATATTTACAGCCTTCTCCGCTCATGATGTTCATGTGCTTGTTTGTGTGAGTGAAAGTTTCCTTCAGGGACTCTCACAGCATGCAGCGAGGATTGAGTTGGGGGTCTTCCTGGTTTATGTGGCTCAGTTTCACATTGGTAAGCATTTCAAGTTTAGAAAAAGTCACCGGGGCATTGGTTTTCTTCAAACCTATTGTTCAACTTCAAATATTTATTCTAATGATTGATTCCAAGGTGACTCTTCAACCTGCTGTGTGAGCCCTGCACTTGCACAGAATGTCAGGAATGAGTCAAAGAATTTCAGTCAGGTTATTCATACAAAATATATTAATATTTCAACACAGGCAAGAAGAGGATGGGAGACTTAAATACATGTTGCCCTTAACAAGAGAACTTTTTTCTCAAAAATAATTTTATTTAGAAGAAGTAACAAAAACAAAATCTTAACTCAAAATGCTGTCCCAAGAGTCAATGATGCACTCACTGATGTACCCACCAGTGGTGAAAGACTTCAAGGATGCCAGTGGACATCGCTTGCTTCTTCTCCAGGGACCCACAAGCAGGAACGTGGTCACAGAAGAAGAGCAAGCAGCCAGCTGAACAAACTTCTTTATAGTTCTTTGCCTGGGCTTGCAGGAATGTGAGATATTAGCCAGCTGAAAACACAATATGCTGAAACCTGATGGGCTTTTGACTTAATTGAAATTGATTACTTTTGGTTTTGGTGTGTTGTGCTAGTGGTTCAGGCTGGAGGGAAATCAGCCAGGGGTTTTCTGCTCATTATCTGGTGATCTCTGCTGGAATGTGCAAGTCTGTGGATATTCAACAAGGACAGGACTCAGTTCCAACATGGTGCCTCCCACCCTAACAAACACACTTGAACAATGCCACCTCAAGTCACATGCTGTCATAATTGCCTGAACCTTTCTTGTCATTGAATGCACACAGTCTCTTCTACAGCCATACAAATGGCTGTTCGCTAATGTTTCAGTAAAGAGAACAAATTGCTCAGAATCAGAATCAGATTTGTTATCACTGACATATGACATGAAACTTGTGGTTTTGTGGTAGCAAAACAACAATTGTTCCCAAGAACCATCTGAAAAATACTTGTTTTGAATGCATCCCTAAAACATGAAAAAAGAACAAACTAAACAGTAAGGATCCTTGTATTTTTTATTTCCCTACTTAAAATGTGAAAACACGGTGACAGCAGTTTGGTTAGAGTAAACTTAATGTGTGACATTAAGCTGTGACTTCATATCACCTATCCCTTCTTAAAACAAACTGAGTACAATTCAGTATTTGTGAGGTAAAGACATGGAAATTCATTGTTTTATGCTTGATTTATGCTTATTTAGCCATTCTCACCAAGGAGTTAGGGGTAGATACCAGAGCTGATTTTGATGTTTGATCTGTAGATCTTTGGTAAGGACAGGACTCAGCTCCCTTTTGCTGCCCAAGGCATTTGCACAATCTGATAACTGTCGTTGTGTAAACTCACACAAACAATGGTCATGTAAGTAAAGTACTGCTGTCTTGATATCTTTACTCCTGATAGCATGATATTTAGGAACGGACACGAGAGGGAGAATAAATCAGATCAACCTCAATGATTTTATACTTGCCCCTTCTTTGCCTGAGTGACTGAAGTTAAAAATAATTGTTATACCTTACAGTAATCTTCTTAAATAGAAACTATTTCACCAACCTGTCCTCTCTTTTTGCTGCCTACACTGCCCTTCTGGAGCCAGACCTTCAGCAGTTATGCACAAAAACTGACATCAAGCCACAGGAGGTGAATAGAGGGGTAACTAAAAGGCTGGTCAAAGTGTCACAAAGAGTTGTACAGCACAGAAACAGGCCCCTTAGCCCACTGTGTCTATTCCAACCAAAATGCCTATCTATACTAATCGCACTTGCCTGCATTAATTCCCTATCCCTCAATGCCTTGTTAATTAAAGTACCTGTCCAGATGCCTCTTAAACGTTGTTACTGTGCCTGCC
Organism: Pristis pectinata; assembly: GCF_009764475.1. Taxonomy (NCBI): domain Eukaryota; kingdom Metazoa; phylum Chordata; class Chondrichthyes; order Rhinopristiformes; family Pristidae; genus Pristis; species Pristis pectinata. Next base: position 86,058,448 of record NC_067412.1, read on the forward strand.
TTCACTGCCTCCTCTGGCAGCTCATTCCAGATATCAACTACCCCTTGTGTGAAAAATTTACTCCTCAAATCCCCTTTGAACTTACCTCCTCTCACCTTAAACCTATGCCCTCTAGTTATAAACAACCCTATCATGGGAAACAGACACTGGCTATCTATGCCTTTCATAATTATATATACCTCTGTCATGTCACCTTTCACTGTTCTTCATTCCAGGGAAGACAGACCTAGCCCATCCAATCTCTTTTGGTAACTCAAGCTCTCCAGTCCAGGCATCATCCTTGTGAACCTTTCCTGCACCCTCTCTCTAGCTTAATCACCACAATTTCCTATAGTGTGGTGACTTTTATCTGGCAAACATTGCTGGGTGGTGGTAGTCTTTAAGGAGGGACTTAAAGGAGGAAGGAGAGGAGGTGAGGAAGAGAGGTATAGGAAATGAATTCCAGAGGTTGGACAGCTGAAACCAAGATGACAACAGCTGCCACTACTTTTGGGTATTTTTCCTTCTTAAAGGCTTAATAAGTTGCTGAAAAATATGGATCCTACTGCTTGAAGGTAAACATTCCAATCATTCCTTTCACTAACAATTGCAGAGCCTGGCATGTATTGCTATTTAGCTCTGATAAAAAACATCCTCTGAAAAATTTAAAAATAATAATTTACCTTCAGTTTGGTTGTCCTCACTCTATCAGAGATGTCAGATGCTGTGGAAATACCCAGGACATAGATTGACCTTCAACCTTAATGAGAGTACCACATTATCTTGGACAGGTTTTGGTTCAACAGTGGAAGTAAGTGGGCCTCCACATCATTAAAAAACAACCAAAGTGCATGAAACATGGAGTGAGCTTACAATTTATCATACTCTTATTGATTATTAATGTTTTCCTGTCAAAATGACAGGGTCCAGTTATAGCATCCAAAGGGAGGCTTTTCATTGCCTTGGTTGTCAGCTAAGAGAGATCCATTCGTAAAGGAAGCTGTGTGGGGAGTAGTCCCTTGCTAAACTGCAGAGGTGATGCCTCATAATTTCTGCATGTTATACTGTTGACTGGTTCCAGGTTTTTCTTTGACCCTGATGTAGAGGCTTTCCTTATTGCCATATCTAATGAATGAATAGGTGTTGTTGGAGAACATTGCCAAAGTAGGGAAGGGCAGAAGCAAGAAAAATCAGACCTATTTTGATTAGTTAACACCCTTTAACATATTGTTACCTACATTCATTAAATCAGATAAAACCAAGGTCAGCACAAATTTAAGGAACTAATCAGCTATGATCTAACAGAATGGCAATTTAGTCTTAAGGGTGTGCCTGGCCTCCTCTTGTTACCATTTGAAAACTTATAGGTTTCAAGAAGAATGTTAAATGGATTAAAGTAGGTAATTCCATGGTTCTAAGGAACAGTAACTGAAATTTGTCTTTATGCCAGTGTGGTAAGAAAGTAAGGAGGAGCAACAAAGAAGAAGACCACACATTTGGAATTTGTAAGGGGTGGAGGAGGAATGTTCACAGAAACAATCATCATAGAAAAATAAGGATAAAGATACAAGAGATTTTGCAGATGCTGGAATATAGAACATAGAACATAGAACACTACAGCACAGTACAGGCCCTTCCGCCCACACTGTTGTGCCGACATTTTATCCTGCTCCAAGATCTATCTAACCCTTCCCTCCCACATAGCCCCCTATTTTTCAATCATTCATGTGTCTATCTAAGAGTCTCTTAAATGTCCCTAATGTATCTGCCCCCGCAACCTCTGCTGGCAGTGCATTCCTCACACCCACCACTCCCTGTGTAAAACACTTACCCCTGACATCCCCCTTATACCTTCCTCCAATCACCTTAAAATTATATCCCCTCGTGTTAGCCATTGTCACCCTGGGAAAAAGTCTCTGACTGTCCACTCGATCTATGCCTCTTATCATCTTGTACACCTCTATCAAGTCACCTCTCATCCTCCTTCCCTGCAAAGAGAAAAGCCCGAGCTCGCTCAACCTATCCTCTTAAGACATGTTCTCCAATCCAGAGATCAAAGATGGTTTGTAAAGAAATTGGAAGGTAGAAGTGAAAGGATTTCCTATCAAGTGTCAATTTTTTAAGCTCTGAAAGATTGTGTGACCCAATATTCTGCCAAGTGAGAGAAAGGTACGTAATATAGTAGAATGAGGGAAATTTCTCCCAGTCACAATCTCTGGGAACTCAAAGTAAACAAGGGGTGACGAGAGGTGGATGGGGAAAGGTGGGTTGGGAAGGGTGACGGGGTAGGATTGAGGGATTTGCTCAGGATCCTGGTTCCTGATCTTTTTAAAATAATGTTATTTGTTCCGGCAAGAATGCTACTTGCCTGCCGCTTGCTTTTCCTCATCTAATTAACTATTCTGGAGGGTTCAAATTCTCATTCAGCTAGGGTCTCAAACCACGAACCAAGAGTGGGGATTTACAAGTGTAATGGAAATCAAATATACTGCAGATGCCGGAAACATGAAATAAAAACAGAAAATGCTAGTAAAACTCAGCAGGTCACACAGCATCTGTTGGAAGAGAGAAACAGTCAACTTTTGGGGTCTGAGTTCTCTTTCCACAGTGATAGGAAAGTAAGTTGGTAGGTTGAATTAGTTGATTAGAGATGAGGGCGTTAAGCATTGGTGCAGGATATGACAAATGGTATCACTGAATCCTTACCTCGGGAGCTAGTCTGACTTTAGGGTATTTTGAAAAAAAATGACCTGATTTTAATACTAGGTAGACTGCACTGCAATGTTAGAATGTAAGGAAATAATTCTCTCCCCCTAATGGTAAGGAGTTAAATACAAACTGCTGGAGGGAGAACATCTATGAAGGCAAAAGGATAGTCAGCTCTGCACCAGGGTCTCGAATCGAAATGTGGACTATCCCTTTGCCTCCACAGATGCTGCCTGACCAGCCGAGTTCATCAGCAGTTTGTTTGTTGCTCCAGACACCAGCATCTGCAGTCACCCTTGTGTTTTCATAGTGAGGAGTTATTGCGGGCGACAACCAGCGACCTGTGGAAATGTCGCGGTGTATTGAAACACCAGACCTTTGACAGTTCTGCCTTCGACATTGGGATTGACGATGTTGCAAGGGAACAAGAGCACAGAAAGTGGCCGCGCATGCTAACGACAGTGAATAAGAGGAAGCGAGAGCTCCAGCCGTCTCTTGCATATCCAGGCACAGAGCCTCGCAGTATGTATTCTCCTTCCAACCAAACATTGCACGTAAGAGCACAACCTTACCATGACTCTAATTGCAACAGTACACTTATGCTTTTCCGGTGGCTCGTTGGTCTAGGGGCATGATTCTCGGTTTGGGTCCGAGAGGTCCCGGGTTCAAATCCCGGACGAGCCCCTTTTTTTAACCATTTCAAAATAAGCTGATTTTAAATTAAAAAATCTGGGCTCGTCCGGGATTTGAACCCGGGACCTCTCGCACCCTAAGCGAGAATCATACCCCTAGACCAACGAGCCTACACATTAGGGGCCTCCACCGCAAACTTTGATATTTAATGCCGCTGTCGGGATTTCAGTTATTGTTGTGGAATGTTATTTCATTGCCGCTGTGGATCGTTCCGCAGGCTGGGGGTCGACCGCTCAAATCCAGCCACACGTCCCGCAACGTACCGGGAAACTCTGGAAAAAGTGAAAGTAACCGTCTGATGATAACCTGAGAGTGAAACTCCATGTTCCTAATGGGTAGATTCTGCTCATTTTAAAACAATCTGGCAGTCAATCTGACAGTAACAGGCAATGATTACAAATATAGGCAACAATGAGTTATAGTACAAGGAACTGCAAGTATAACAAAGTCACGGTAGACTGGTAAGATTTGAAAGCTACGCCGTTCTGCCACATTTTCTGCAACATGAGCGTCATGTTCTGGAATTTTTCACAACCTGTTGCTCCTCTATGAACTTTAACCCTTTTTAATGCATTTCCCTCCTATTTTAAGATACAATGGTATTATAAATGCAAGATTTTTTATTTATTCTTTTTTTCAGGTCAGCCCTCATTGCCCTTCTGGAACCACACTGATCCTTCTGAAGGTGCTTTCACAATGTAATTGAGTAGGGAATTGCAGGATTTACACCCAGCAAGGATGAAGGACAATAGCAGGCGATAGCATTCCCATGGAGAGCTTGTCCTTGGCGATTGAGATAACAGCTTTGGGAGGTGATGTCAGAGTCTCCTAGATGAGTCCAGATGAAGGGGCTCAACCTGAAACGTAGACTGTCCATTTCCCTCCACAGAGGCTGCTTGACCTGCTGAGTTCCTCCAGCAGCTTGTTTTTTTTTTGCTCCAGATTCCAGTATCTGTAGTCTCAGGTGTCTCCTAGCCTATATGTGTAACCCCAATGCATCTTGTCAGGAGTATGATAGAAGGAAGATCATTCGTAAAGCAGCAAAAGATGGTTGACCCTCGGACATTGCCTTAAGGAACTCCTGTAATGATATCCCGTGACTGCCAACAACCACACTGTCTTCCTTCGTTTATGGTCTGCCTCCAACCATTGGAGTTTGATTTCCCCTGGATGGTCATTGACTTCAGTTTTACCTAAGTTCCTTAATGCTGCACTTGGTCAAATGCTGCTTGGATGTCAAGGAAAATCACCTCAACCTCACAGCCAAAATTCAGCTCATTGGTCCATGTTTGGACCAAGGCTGTGATGTGATGAGGTCTGGAGCCAAGTGGTCCTGGCAAAACCCAAATTGGGAATCAGTGAGCAGGCTAAATGTGAATAAGTGCCACTTGATAACACTTATGTAACTGGACTAGAATAGCTTGGCCAGAGGGCCAGCTAGTTCTGGGGTGCAGCAAGTTCTGGTGTCCTACAGCCACATCACATTGCCTTTCCTGTATTCAGTGCTGTCAGTCGCTTTTGATATCACGTGGTGTGAATTGTATTGGCTGGGGACTGGCTTCTGTGACAGTGGAGAGCTCAAATGGAAGCAAGATGGATCAATTCAGCTCTTCACAGTTGCAGTTTGCCCTTAGCACTCACATGCTTGCCCCATCATTAATGAGGATTGGAATGTTTTTGGGACTTCCTCTTGTTTAATTGCCCATGACCATTCACAACTAGATATGGTAGGACTGCAGAGCTTTGATTAGATCTGTTGGTTGTGAGATCACCTAATTCTGTCTTTTGCATGTACTCTTTTACATTTAGTATGCATATAGTTCTGTTTTGTAGCTTCATGAGGCTGGCACCTCATCATTTTAAGGTACATCTGGCATATCTGGAAATACTCAGGAATCGATGCAGTATCTCTAGACAGAGGAGTTGGGTTGATTTCAGGCCAGTAGCCTTTGGGCAGAACCAGCATCTGCAGAATTCTACAACATGATTACTTCACCCTCAGGCTGTCTCTGGGTTACACACACCCAACTTATGGATACCCCTACATACGATTAGCTCCCATAATGTTATTAAATTCAAATGTTCGACACACGTACATACATTTGTTCCTACGTACGGCAGAGCTAGTTTCCTCTCTCTTTCCACTTTTAATAATCGTCCTTCCTTATCAGTCTAATGTGCTTTTGATGCCATTCATTACAATGGAATGGTTGCCATCGCAAGTGATTTTTGTGCATTTTCAGACTTATGGACAAAATCGAATCACTGATGTTTGAAGAAACAGAACCCATCTGTTTTTGTGTTCTTAGCATAGAAGATATCTAACTCCAAAACTATCCAACAATATTACATTTAATAAATCTTGCTGAAACAACTTTTCAACATGGTAGTATAGAAATAAAGCTTGATAGATTTCCTTCATAATACTTACAACCATGCTTAAAATATTTTTTTTTCATTAGTGATATACAATGGTCCATAGTTCTGATTTCACCTCATAAGTGAAAACATATAAACATATTTTTCAAATACTTTAATAATCTTAAATACCTTTATCAGTCACTACCTCAGCTAGTTCACTAATTGAGCAAACAGAAAATGTTGGAAACATTCAATAGATCAGGCAGCATCTCTGAAAAGAGAAACGATATTTCAGATTGAAGACCCTCTATCATCAACCCAAAATGTTAACTCTCCCTCTCTCTCCCTCTCTTTCTCTCCGTAGATGCTGCCTGACTTGCTGAGTATTTCTAGCATTTTCCATTTTTTACTTTAGATTTCCAGCATCTGAAGTTTTATGATTTCCAATATTGGAGCAATTCAGTTTAAATGTAAAAAGCATGAAGTTCCCAGCAATAGATATCTTGAGGTTTGAGTGTGGACAGGTTATATTACGTCTCAGATCAGGTTCAGATACAATGCCAACATATTTGTCTTACTATTACAGTCTAATTTAAAGTTTTGCAATGATATTATTTTATTCCTTTTTACCATTTTTAACTTCTCATTTTCTAAATAATTTTCTTCAGTCATGTCATCAGGCCATTAATCTTACAATTATCCATTTTTTTTCTTAGTTTGTATATTGCTCAGCACACAAGGAGCACTATAGAAATGGAAATTGTTGTATGTCAGTGAAGTCTCTAGTCAGTCAGGTAATTACACACAGAAAGGCCTAAGTTTTTCCAGTATCTCCTGGTTACTCAGATTTCTGACACTCTGAATCAGTTCCAAAATATACAAATCATGAAAATTTGCTGTAGTTTCATTGACTAGAACTCCACACAATATGTCAGACATGACCTGATCACAACACTATATAAATAAAGCCTAATTATGTCCCACATACCTCCTGTCCTGGGTACTCTATTGTTTTGGCTGTACCATTTGGCACTCTATTAATTTTTCACACAATTGAATATATTAACTGTAATATCCACTAATATTCAAAAATCATCGGGTGAGATAGTGGCATAGCTAGTAGAACTTCACTGACCTGGGTTCAATCCTGACCTCTGGTACTGTCTGTGTGGAGTTTGCATATTCTCTCTGTGACTATGTGGGTTTTTCCCAGGCACTTCACTTTCCTCCCACAGCCCAATGGCAAGTGGGGTGGAAGGATAGTTAGCGACCATAAATTGCCACCAGTGTGTAAGTGAGTGCTAGGATCTGGAGGAAGTTGAGGGGAATGCGGGAGAATAAGATGGGATTAGTGTAAACGGGTGCTTGATGTTCTGCATGGACTCAGTGAGCTGAAGGACCTAGTTTTTTTTACAGCGTGACTCTATCAACTTCATCCACAGCTATTTTGACATAATTCTTGGAAAAGGTTATCCACTTTTCTTTTATCTTAAAGAATCTTGGGGTTCTTGCTTCCAGGCCATTTCTGTCAGTTCTGAGGTAGATAATGAAGCCAATGTGGTGCATACAGACTCTGATCCAATGCTAAATGGAGCAGATGAGTGGGTAGTTTGGCAGGTGGTATGCTTGTTCTACTGTTTATTCTGGGCCATGTGTGTTCCTAAAGCATGGGTGAGGTTCTGAGTGCCATTCCAAATGCTCTTTCTTCATTTTGAGTGTTCATGGGCCAGGAATTCCCACAGGCCAAGGGGATGGCTTTGAGATTCCTTGAATCGTTTCCTGTGTCCATCTAGTAATATTTTGCCATCTAGACTTGTCATAATCTTTCTCAACACAATGCTGTACCTTAAAATCCAATAAGCTTCCTGCTGAAGTGAAGGTAACTTACAGGACAAATGGGAAACTATTTAACCTAAGTCACCCCCACTCTGGAACCAAGGTCACTCCAGTCATTGACCCACATGTTTGCAAACAACACTTTGGTACACATGTGTTTGGAGGCTAAGCTTTTAACTCAGTGTTGGCTTGTACACTGGACCATTCAAGGGAATGGGCCCTACAATTAACATCAATGGTCATCTACCAACCTTTCCCTCTCAACAAAGGCAGCCATGGATGTTGAAAATCTGCATTGCCTTCAGTAAACCAACGGAGCTTTTGGCCATTTAAGGGAAGTGTTTGTAGGTCAAGACCTCAAACCTGGCACACAGCTTATGTTCTACCAGGCAGCACTGATCCTTGCTCTCCTGTACGCTCCTGAGATATGGATCACCCATAGCAAGCACCTCAAAACACTGGAGGGACACCACTAATACTGCCTCTGCAAAAAAGTCCTCCAAATCCACTGGTAGGATAAGCAAACCAATGTCAGTGTCTTCTCCCAGGTCACATCCCCAGCACTGAGACCTTAATCACATTCAGTTAACTCTGTTGGGCAGACAATATGAGTCCAATAACACTCTCTATTCTGAGCTCTGTCAAGGCAAGAGGTTCTGCCATTCTAATGTCTCGATTAATATCTTCATGTTCAATTGCTGATTTGTACTAACTTTACTAACATTGGCATCAAACAGCTGTGGACAAGGAAGATCAGACAGAAGTTCACTGCTGATCTCTATCAAGTGATTCCTGCTGGGGAGCTGATGTGTGAAGACATTTCACACAAGATCACTGGCCTCAACCATAGCACCGAATGATCTGCTCTGTTGACATTAATTGATGAGTAAATCTTTGTGGTCTTACCCAGGGGAGATTTCATGCCTCCTAAATTCAATTTAAGTATTTTAAACTTCATAGACATGTTATAGCAATGCCTATTTTATTTATGCTGGCTGGTTGTTTAAAATATGTATGTGTAATCTTATTCTTCAGGCTACCCAAACTTCAACAGTACATGAAATAAGCAACTAACAGAGACATACGGAATCTCTGATTTTATATGCTGAGATTTTTATCTCTGTGAAGATAAACATGTGTCCCATTTACATCTGCAACATTTTAGGGCTGTGAAATCACAGTGTGTTGTCCATTCTTTCGACTCTGTGAATCCACTTCTATTTACCCATTGACCACACACTCTGGAATCCCCAGCGAGGTGTTCCAGCCCGCTACACGTCTCTTCAAAGCTCTCCCGTTACACAGTGCCATTGGATCTTCATCGGAAGCATGGGCTCCAAATTATACCACGAAACAACAAATTTCATGTCATATAAGTCAGTGATAATAAAATCTGATTCTGAATTCTGAATGTAGAGGGATTATACAAAACTAGGTTGTATTCAACAGAATTAAGAAGGTTTTGGTAGATGTTTTCAAGATAGGTTAGATTAGTTTATTGTCATATACACTAGAGTGTGATGAAATTCCTTGTTTGCATGAAGCTCACAGAGTAAAGGGTATACATGGTATTAATAAACAAACAATAAATACAGTGACGAGTGCAAAGCAGCAGAATAGTGCACAGATTATAGTGCAATCAGAAGTGGTGCAGAAAAATACTTAGATAGTAGTGAAAGCGGATGGGGTAAGTGGAGAGAATCTGTTTCCACTGGTGCCAGATTCCAGGATTAGAGGGTATTGTCTAAAAATTAGAACCAGGTCTTTAAGGAATGATGCTGTGAGGTTTGACTAACAGAGGGTGATAAAATCCCTTTCCCAAACTATACTTGATTTGGGTGCATTGTTAAGTTAGAATCTGCAATTGACAGATTTTGTTAATCAAGGGTATTAAGGGATAGGAGAAGGAGGCAGGTGAATGGCATTAGATCACATGATCAGCCATGATTCTATTGAAGGCAGAAGAGACTCAAAGGACGAAATAGCCTGTTCCTGTTCCTATGTTCAAACCTACTGGTGTGTGATCCCACGTTTGGATGCCTTGGAATGTTTTATTACGTTACAGGCACTAAGTATGTGTGAGTTTTTATCTTTATTTGGACTGCTGCTAGGAGAACAATACCAAAATAACCTCCCTGCATCGCCTTTTTAAAATAAAATTCAAATGCTTTTATCTCCAGTATATCTGCTTGAAGCCACTGGAGCACATTGTGTGGACAAGGTCATTTTTTCCAACATGAGATGGCAAGGCCATCAAACGTTTTCTGCGAATCTTCTGAACCCCGTGTGGTTGTTCACAGTGGCTTTCAAAAATTTCTGGGTCAACTCCTTTTCCTAAGAAGTTTGCTACCAAAAAGAAACCAATTTAAAGGTAGATAAAACAGCAAAAGAATAGAAACTGCATGCTAAATATTCAAGGAATACAAAAACAAAGCAAATACAGAACTATGAAAACCTCTGCATTCTCTGAAATTCCATTGAAGAGATAAGGAGATTAGAGGTGTCGCCTAAACACCTTTGAAGCATGGAGCACTGCTTGGACCCTATAAGTAACACTCTGTTAATCTTGGATCTGGCAGATTTTCCAGATTGTTGGATTTTTTTTCCAATTAGTACTCCACACAATTTTAATTCACTTGTTTTTCGATGTTACACAGTGGTATAATAAATTCTTCAACAAACTAGGCACATTTAAAGGGAGCATGGGAAAAAGGGTCCCAGTGAATTTAAAAGGAACATGGGAAACAGAACCTGATGGGTTTCAAGGGAGCATGGAAATCAGAATCAGGTGAGTTTCACAGAAATGCAGGGAATAGGACCCCAGTGAGTTTAAAGGGAGTGTAAGAATCTGGAGCCCTATAAATATAAAGGAGGCATGGGAACTGGGGTCCCGGTGTATTAAAGGGAGCACAAGAACTGGAGCCCAGTGCGTAATAGGGAGAGCAGGAAACAAAGCTCCAGCGCTAATGGGAGCATGGGAATCAGTGCCTGGGGAGCCAAATGCCGAACCATCAGGATTTCTGAACAGTCAAATAACAGATTATCAACATTTTACTGTAAAACATTTCTCAGACCCTCAAAAACACTCAGCAACATTCTGCACTTAATTTCACAGACCTTGCTTTACAAAGAGAATTAGAAATAATATTTTATAAATATCTGAGAAATCGCTGAAGGATCAGCTACAAAATTGCTGTAGACGCTTGGTGGAGGTGGCTAAATGGTTGATCTAAAAGATGGGATTTAAAATATTTGAATGTGTAATTGCAAAGAATAGGGTCAAGGCAGCTACAGGTACTGATTCTAATGGTGGGACAATATGCTGAAAGGATGCAACAAGGGTTAGAATGTAGGATCAGATAAAGATGCAGGAAGTTTGCAATGGTCATGGAAGAGCTTGAAAATAATTGGGGGCAGGGAACCAATGTAAATAAACAGGCATGAAAGTTGACCAAAATGTGGTGCAAGACAAGAGGTGGGTGGTGTGAACCAGGACAATGGGCAAAGAAAAATATATTGCATCAGGGATCAAAACAGACAAAATGAGGGAACATTCCACAGTCGCAGAGAATGTGACTTTAAACTTTAGTGAAAGTGGTCTAATGACAAACCCAAGGCTGACTTTAAGTAACTTAAGAATGGTGCTTTGAGAAAAATAGAGCTGGATCTGGGAGTATGTTCAAGGAAGAGGGTGTTGGATATTGGTCATTAGTAGGACAACAATGGCGCAGTCTTTAGGAAATTCAGTTTTAGTGGGAGCTGAGGGGCGAGAATGTCAAGGCAACAGGAGGTGTGTTTCATTGAAGAGGTCTGATTGGAGAGGAGTTGGGACAATGGAAGAGAAACTGTAGAGTGGTGGAAAATTAGAGGTAATATAAGTATTGGTCCTAGGGAGGTGAAGAGAGTGTGGCATGATCAGAACCTCAATCCTGGGGATGTTGACCCAGGGGAGGGCAGTGACATTGGTTGGTCGATCCTACTAATAGACTTAGAGGATCTTGCAGAGGCAGTGTTGGTAGTGCTGCTCCAGTGCTTTGAGGTGCCTGCTTTTCTGAACACACAGGAGAGTATCCTGGTGCTCATTAGACCATGAGTTGATGTAGAGTTTGAAAACTATTCACAGTTGGCTGATGACTGTGCTGGCTCACTGGGGGACAGGTGAATTTTGCCATTCATATCTGGCTTTACTGAGAGGGGGTTCCTGAGATGAGGAAAGTGACATGTTTTTCAGCAACTCACATGGATTTGACAGTCAGTGGCAGTGTTGTACAGTGGGGGCAGTTTGGTTGACGATCTAGTCTTCTAGATATTTATTATTGGACCATCTGCTCATAAACTTCAGTGAAGGAATCAACAATGACATGGAGGTCAGTTTCTGAATATGCACAAGTACAAGAATCATCTGCATACTGTAAGTCAATAACTAAGGTTGGGGTGATCTCAGTTCTGGAATGGAGGAGATGAAGGTTGAACAGATACTATTTGTTCTGTAACTTTACTTTATTCAGAGAGCTTGATGGATATGAGGTAGAGTACTGAAACAGGGAAGACCCAGAGCTCTACTTCAGTGGGGAATTTGTTGGCCAAGAGGTGGAGTATCGAAACGAGGAAGATTCGGAAGAGGGTTGACACCATTCTGCACTCAGATTAGGTCTGTGATGTACTGAATGCACGTCATTGTGTAGAATACACAGCCAAATACCAGTAGAATTTTCCATTATTCTTCTTGGTTGATGGAGTCAAAGACTTTACTGAAGTTAAAAAAGACCATGCACAATGTTTGGTTCCACTTCCTGTATTTTCCTTGGACTTGTTGAAGATTATATCAGATTTAGTTCTTAATGAGTGGAATCTGTGTTTAATTCTTTGGGAAGAGGAGGTTGAGGAAGATATTCCCTGTGGCGTAGAGGAGGGGGATCCTCTCTCTCCCGCACCCCCCAACCACCTCCCCCACCACTGTCCCCACATAGTTAACACAATCAAATGTCTCCCTTTCTTGAAAGTGGCCAGGATGTGACAAGTAGAGAATAAAAGGTTGGGTTTGCAGGTGTTGTAAATATCAACAGCAGCATCATTACAATAACCTGCTCTCCTAAAACATTGGGAGCAGTGGTTAAGATATTATATTTATTGAAATCAATGTTGTGTTTAGAAGGCTTTAAACTACTTAAAATATCATGGCAATACACAAAAAGCACTGGAGGAACTCAGCAGGTCAGGCAGCGTCCATGCAGGGAAATAAACAGTCGACATTTCAGGCTGAGACCCTTCATCAGGACTGGAAAGGAAGAGGGCAGAAGCCAGAATAAGGAGGTGGGGAGAGGGGGAGGAGCACACGCAGGTAAGTGATAGATGAGTTCAGGTGATAGGCAAGTCCAGGTGAGAGGGGGAAGGTAGGTGGGTGGGGAGGGGGGGGGGTAGATGTAATAAGCTGAGATGTGATAGGTAGAAGAGGCAAAGGGCTGAAGAAGAAGGAATCCAGTAGGAGAGGGCAGTGGACCATGGGATGGAGGAGGAGAGGAGATGGGCAGGTCATCAAGGTGGGGGAAGGGAGCCACAGGAATAAGGAAAGACAAAGGAGTGGGGGGGGGGGGGAGAAAGAAAAAGAAGGAGTAGGGTTACCAGAAGTTAGAGAAATCAATGTTGAGGCCATCAGGTTGCAGACTCTCAAGGCGGAATACATGTTGTTCCTCCAACCTGCGTCTGGCCTCAACGTGGCAGTAGAGGAGGCCATGTCAGTATGGAATAGTGTATTAACCTATGGATAGAGAGATAAGTACAAGAGTGGACAGGCAAATTGTAATAACATATAATTAAACGTCAAAGGTCATAGTTGCTGATAATTTTTTTGATTTCCCTGTTTAATCACAAATTGATGTAGTTTATTGTTGTTTGATGTTGTCGTAGTTTAGTTGTGCATAATTACTGGCAAGCACCATTAGCTTCCCCATTGTTTTAAAAGTAACACCTATAACTAGCCACTTCCTCCCACCCCCCAACCCCCGCCAACTGAAGTTGCACTAAGCTGTACCTTTGCTTTTTCTCCATATTTTGCCATGTTTTCCTTTAAAGAAATCTCCAAATCACTGTCACCCATTTTGGCATCACTATCCATTGCTTGAATTCAGTTTAACTTGTATTTTTGCTCTGATTATGATCTCTAAGGCATCTCTTAACACCTATTTACTTAGAAATAGCATAGAAGTAAACCTGGGTACAAAAATTAAAACCCAATTCAAATGCATCCTGAGCCAAGTCAGACCCAAGCCCAAAGAACGATTTTTTTTTGCTATTCAACCCAACTGATCTAACTCTTGTTAAGAATCCTGTCCTGGCCAACACATGCAGCCACTCAATACATAAGTGATGGCCTGGTCCCCTTGACTATGTGTCCTGCTTTTAAAATTTGGTCCCCAACCATTAATTTCAAGTGCATTTTATTATAAAGGTCCTGCAGCTGTCGCCTGGCCTGATCTGACCCAAAGCTGAGGATTTAAGGATTTTTGTCAAAACTGATCTGCTCTGATCCCAGTGCATACAGTTAGGTTCTGACGGATGATCATTCACCCAAAATGTTAACTCTGTTTCTCTCTTCATGGACGTTTTCTGATGTGTAAAGTCTTTCCAACCCTTTCTGTACTTATTACATAGAAAAGCTGTCAGGCTTGGCTCTTGTTGCCAGGTTCTAGATGCTGTAACTCTGTGGTTAGTCTAGAGGGCATTCTCCTTCCCAAATTAATCAAATGTAAGTGCAGACCTCTGGAGATAGGAGACAGGGTTTGTACTAAGACTGGAACAGATGTTCAGTACTCATTTTAAAAATATAAAACTAATTGAAGTAAATAAATCTGCGGGTGGCCACTCCAAGCTATGGAATAATGCATCCACAAAGTAATCCCAAATTATGGGCCTCAGAGCAGAAAGGTGGATCTTTGGTTTCTAAAACCTCAGATACTTGGATGTGGAATTGAAGAAGATCCCACTTTATACAGTAGCCTTTATGAAGAAATGGCACTTATCTAGAGAAGACAGCATTGTGTTAAAAGCTGCATAGCTGCCACAAACTCAAACATGGGCTTGAATATATTAGTAATGACAAATAAAAGCAAGGATGCGTCTGAAAAGGCACTCACATGCAATAATCATTATTTCACCTTCAGGTACACTCAACGTTCTGTCAATTTTATTGGACAGTGAGGATACTGAAGCGAAATAACTGAACGGAGACATGAATACTAAATGTAATGTGATCTATTTGTTCCAGTCAAACAGATTTATTTTTCTTAGTTTGCGCAGAGATTTACACTCATGTTGCATTGATTTCTCCAGGAAACTCAGATTTGTGCCACTTAATTTGGTGCATATTTTTGGATTAATGGAGTTTACTGGTCAAGCTAAATAAAATTAACCATGGAAGAGTTACAAGCATCTAAGTATGAAAATAAAGGTAGCTTTCAATGGGAATTTAACCTTGATAGGTAATGTTAAAAAAAGCTATTTGACCTAAGCTACTTCCTAAACGTGGCAAGAGTTATGATCACCACCATCTTTTCAGACCTCCCCCAGTTTCTGTTAAAAAAAACGTTCCATAAACTCTCTTTCAATCCTTCTAACCATTATTTAAATCAAAGCCCCCTTTATTCATGATCTGTCTGTTAGACTCTTCCTCATAATTTGATTATGCCATAGTAAAGCTTCCATGAAAATGATTAAAATAATCTTAACCACCATTAAACCTTATATTCTCACAGCCAATGCCATTCAACGTTTCGTCGACCATCTCCCTAGACAGACAGGCAGAGGAGGAGATTGTTATGAACATATGTTATTCTGACTTATCTATTTCAAATGTTTTTATTTTGTAATCGCTTCAAGTAGAAATAAAGGGAAGTTCATATTATCAAAATAAAACCTCAAAAACTAATTCTGATATCTGTTCATTGATGATGTATTGTGGTAGCACATTAAATGTAGTAAAATATCCCAGGAGTAACATATTCAAAAGTGCCACCCAGTCAAAAAGTGAGACATTAAAACATGTGCTCAATAAGGAGTCAAAGCGTAGGTTCTAAATAGCATTTTGGGGGCAAGGGAGAGAAGAAGTGGAGAAGTTTAGGGAGAGGAAGAGCTTACAGTTTAGACACCGGAAGATGTTGCCATCAAGATGGACCAACGGAAGCGGGGGGACACAGGAAAGGTCAGAATTGGAGGAATACAGTTTTTGATGAGGAAGATCAAAGTGGACACTGTTCAAGTGAGCAGCAGAACAGTCGTGAATGGAGACAACAAGCAGGGATGAGAGTTTCAGCAGTAGATGTTTAACTGGAGAACATTTCTGCTCATCCAAGAATGAATGTTGTACAAGTAATTTCCAGCAGAGGGGGAGGAAGGATTCAGGGAGGAGGAGCTGATTTATAGCTGAAGGTTGTTGGTATACATTTGGAACCTGTCAAACATTAACATCTCTTCCTCTTTTTGATGTTGATCAACCTCTTCATTTTAAGCATTTTCTATTTTTAATACATTAAAGCACATGAAGCTTGCTATTTATGTTGGCATGAATGCTTTACGTGTTTGTGTGGTATTCCTCAGTGCAATATTGTAACAGTGATGTTAACCTGCTAAAATAGCAGGGAACAGTCACCCAGACGCACAAAGGACTCAAGTACTATTATCAGTAACATTGATATCAAGTCCATCATGATCTGTAGTTATGTTGGTGGAAGCTGACTTCTTTTTATGCTGCATAATTTAAAGAATAATTTAATGGGATAAAATATGGTTTACAGCAACAGTCACCAGCTCTGAGATAAGTCTGAGGCTTACAAAACTCTTACTAATTCTTGCTGTTGCCCATTATGTTTTCTTGTGGATTTTCAGGATGAGTTTCATCTCCCTTCGGGCTGTACAGTAGTAAAGGCGCCATCTGCAACTTTCCTTAGTCACTGATTCCACCCCCCACCCCTCCCCCACCACCACCTGCACCATCCACTCCCCACCCCCGACTGAGCCAGACAGTTTCTGATCTTGGCATTCAATTTTGTGAATCTGGTATCAAATTTACTTTCTAAACTTTCACAAGATACATGGACATCTGGTTCAGTTATCAACTTTTCAATGACATTTACTTTATAGAATCATCAAATGTTGCAGCATGGAACCAAGCCATTGAATCTATCAAGTTGATGGTGATCTTTTACTCTTAATTTAATATTGTAGTTTGGTTGTCACCATCTCTTAGTCCCACAGTATACTAAACTGGGAAATATATCACCGTGCTTTCATCATTGTTGGCTCAACATCCTGGAATCTGCTTTCTAACAGCATTTATGGAGGCCGTCACCACAATGCAGCAGCTGTTCAGGAAAACATCTCATCAGCATATTTCAGGGCCAGTCAGGGATGGGCAATAAATGCTGGTCTTGCCAGTGACTTTCATATCCCTTGTGTAAGTAATTAAAGTTGGCCAAAACTGAATGTGGTAGCCCATTTGCAGTTTATCTAAGGAATTGTTTAGTTTTTTTTAATTTGTTGCAATTGCATATTCTTTTGATGTAAATAAAGTCAGGGTGAATGGACAAAGCCCCCTTGTGTGATGATTGACATTACTATGACAGCAATGACATGACGTTATTCTGATTCTCTTTTACATCCTTCTGAGGAATATAGGGATAACGTTCCTAATGGAAAAAATACTCCTTTTAGTCTCAAAAGTCATAGAATCAGACAACATGGAAACGGGCCCTTTCAACCCACTTCATCTATTCTGACTGTGATGACTATGAATGCTAATCCCATTTACCTGCATTAAGCCTATGTCCTTCTTTGCCTTTCCTATCCAAGTACCTGTAATGTCCTTTAAACATTGTAATTGTAACTGCCTCCACCAGCTCCTCTAGTTCTAGACTCCCCTGCCCTGGGAAAAAGATGCTGACTATCAATTCTATCCATGCCCCTCATAATTTTATAAACCTCTGCAAGGTCAGCACTCAGCCTCATAAGTTTTAGTGAGAATAAACTCATCCTCTTCCAATCTCTCTTTATAATTACAGCCCTTCATTCCAGGCAACATCCTGGTCAATCTCTTCTGCACTCTCGATGGCTACCACATCCTTCCTGTACTGTGGTGACCAAACTGTACTCAATACTCCAAGTGTGGTCTAACCAATGATTTCGCAACTCTTATAGTCAATGCCTCGGCTAATGAAGGCAAGTATACTCCACTACCCTATCCATCTGTATCATCATTTTCAGTGAGCTGTGAACTTCCATCCTAAGGTCACTCTGTACATCAATGCTCCTGAGGTCCCTGCCATTTAATCTATATATCCTACCAGTATAAAACATTGCCTGTACTTTGGCAAGGAAAGATGGCAGGGGCTATCAATGTTCAACATTATTATGGAGGAAATCACACAGATGTTTTGGGTCTGCATATATAGAGTAAAATGCAAAAGTTAAGGAATTGCTGTTTGATTTGCCATACTCCTCCACAAGGTGAACTACACTGCTGCTTCAAAACACATATTAGAGTGTAAATCTGTGGTACGTTCTGGTATGATACCCATTAATCAGACCAAGATGTAATAGGACTTTTCCATTTGGGTAATTTTTTAAAAAAAGTGGTAAATATTAATTACTGCCAACAATCTCTTTGGCATTGCAAATTTCCTTTATGGGTATAACATTTTATTTGCTTGGACTTAATTATTGTTGATTTTTTTTTTGCTTTTCTGTCTCATTTCTCTCTTGGTCCCATCTTTCATTCCCTCTCTTTGTTTTGTGTCCTTGGTTTTAATTGAATTAAATATGCCAACTTGCACTTTCTTCAGGATTCTTCAGTTCTGTTGTTGGTCTTCATCCCACATAATGAAATCCTTATCCCACGTAATGTTCCTTACACACTGCTCCCGGATTCCTCAAAGAGGGACTATTCTATTTTAGATACCTGATAGCTCAAAGTTGCTGTTCAAAAGCTTACAAGAAGTCCATGTACAATGAATGGTAAATGTCATTCCTTTGCTCCTGGCAGCAACGTTCCAGCCAAGGATGGGAAATTTAATTTTCAAACATGGAAGATCTGGGAGCCAATATAAACAAACAAGCTCTGTGGTGGTGAGTGAGTGGGACCTTGTGCAACTGAGGACACAGGTAACTTAGTTGAATGAGCTGTTTATTTAGAGCATTTTTGCCCCAAAAATGGACCTGACAAAGCTGTGGATTTGAGGGACTCTTGAGGTAACATAAAGAGGAGCCAATGCTCTAGTTATGATTAAATAGATATGGGCAGAACCAAGCAAGCCTGTCCCACTAAGCTGGATATTTCCTGAAGTGCAGGTGCAGAAGAATCGTTTGTCAACTGCATCAAAGGTTTCAGAGAATGTGAGGAAGGATGAGGAAAAATCATGCGGTCACTCAAAGTGGATGTCTGCGATAGGAACAATCCTGTGTTCCCTTTGCTCTCTCCACCCCTTCACTTCTCTGCAACTTGAAACATCCCTTTCTTTCTCTTCCAGTTCTGATGAAAGGTCATTGATCTAAAGTGTTAACTCTGTTTCTCTTTCCCCAGATAATGCTCTCCTGTTGGGTGTTTCCAACATTTTCTATCTTTATTTACTTTTGTTTCATTCACTGACGGAGTGTGGATGTTGTTGGCAAAACCAGTATATGATTCCCATCTCTTAGAGCTTACAAATTGATAAAAAGATGCTGGAAGGACTAGCTGCACTTAGATCACGTGATTTAGATGGGATGAATCCTCAGCTGCTGAGGGAAGTGAGGGCATAACCATCCCTACATCTACAGATTCAGGGGTGTCCTTGAGACTGCAAAATTATAACGTTACCCCTTTATTCTATGAAAGTTGCAGGAACAAGCACACATCCTTAGACCTGATGGTTTAATCTTGATGATGGGGAAGGTTCTAGAAACGATAGTCAGGGACCGAATTAGTACACACTTAAACAAGTATGGATTGATTAGAGAAAGTTGGCATGGACTTGTTAAAGTGAATCATATCTAGTTGACATGATGAGGTCTTTTGATGAAGTAACAGAGAGGGTTGATCAAATGTGGTTAATGTGATACATAAGGACTTCCAAAAGGTGTTTGATAAGGTCCACATGATAGGCCAGCTTTCCAAGACTGAAGACCATGGAGTAAAAGGGGCAGTAGTTACAAAGTAACTGGAAACAGAGAGTGGTGAAAGGTTGTTTGCCTGCGGCAGTGAGAGTTGCTGGAAAGCAGCCAGTTGTTTGTGCTTCGGAACTGGGGCATACACACTGAAGAGCCAGATGCAGTGTTTTATATACGTATCAGGACTACAAAAAGGAGGCAGCTGCCAGCCAATTCATTGACCAGTGATGATGTTGCCTTCCTATAGCAGAATACCCAGGCCAGCGGAATGGCAATTGTTGCATCACGACCAGATCGATTGCCTGTGGGACCACCATCATGACATTGCCAATGGTTGCTGAGCTGTGGTAAGCCGCACTTCTTCAAAAACAGCAGGTTGGTCTTGATCTTGGCAAGGTATCCAAAGGCTGAAACACAACAGATAATGTTTTTAACACTGTGCATGTTAATCAACGCAATCTTCAAACCTACTAAACCGTAAACATAAAGTGTAAAATCAAGTCGAAACAGTTAGCTATTCGGTCTGAACATACCCATGTCATGCAAGAGTGAACTAGGGAACTTTTCCAAGGATGGGGTTGGGTCCTGATCATCACTGAGATGAAGCACACAGTGTTGTGGAGAGAAGACCTGCTTTATTCTCATTTGAAGACTTGCTTTGTCCTGATTTTTATCTTCAGTATTGCTGCTCTAAGTTTCCCAGAACTCTTTGCATCATTGCTCCTGGAGGTCGACAATGGACCAAGTCCAAAGAGACACATGCACAAATATCTAGGGGAAGGTGGAAAACGTGTGCTCAAATTGGCTCTCATCCTGTTGGCTACCTCTGTGTAAGGATGCATCAAGCCGTGTGTAGGCTCTGGGAAAGCAAATACCGTGTCACAATGTGCTAAGGTTACTGGTATTGCAAAGAATGAGTCTGGCCATGTTGTTACAGAACATTCCTTTCAGCAGGATTGCATTGCACCAACGGTCCTTCAAATCAGAAGACCGTCTTATCTTGGATGATAAGACAATCAGGCAGTATTCGGAATGTACTCCAATGCTACTCCTTGACAGACTTTCAGCAGATGGTCAGAGTCATTTGGCAGAACTCATCACCAGAACTTTCAATCAAGTACCATAATCTTGTGGTGAGAAGGTGCTCCATTTCAGATCCTTCATGCACAGCCGGAGTCTCAACATCGCTGCACACTGACCTTGAGGTAGCTGCACTGGGAGAAGACTTCCATTCATCTCCACCTGATCTTTTCCTTCAGACATTTAAAGCCCGTGTTGGTGCATTGAATGCGATGATGAGTTTCAACATTGATGCCTGCCTTCACTGAGGTATTTCTCCTAAGATATGGGAAGTGTTCACATTTTATAGGGCCTCAATTGTACTTTATTTTTGGAGTTTGGTGCTGTACAGTAGGGGTATTGGTATTGGTATATTATTGTAGGTGAGTAGAAGACATTTGCTTTGCAGATGTTATGCAAACCACATCCTCTTCAATGACTGTGTCTAGAATGACTTGAAGCTCAACTTCTCAATGTGTGCATACACAAGTGTCATTTGCATTCAGTGACTGATGTACGGGTGACCTTGGTTCTTAAGTGGAGGAGATATAGATTCAACATTTTCCCCTTTGTCCTGTAGATTAGCTCTATTCCAGCAGGAAGTTTATTGGGGGTGAGATTGACATTGTGGTGAGAAAGATTGAGGAAAGTACAGGGGTGATGAAGCTGCTTTGTTTAACACCATTCTGCACTGAGATTAGCTCTGCTGTTGTGGGTCCATTGGTTAAGATCACAGCATGCATGCCATCAGAATGCAGTTGTAAGATGGAGGCAAATTTCTGTATCTGAATTTGAGGAGGCTTTTCTGTAATTCCATTCAGCTGATGGCATCAAAGGCTTTGTGAGGTCAAAGAAGAACAGACATCGTGGTCGATGCAACTCCCTGCATTGATCTTGGAGATGGTATGCAATAAAGGTAATGTCCACTGTGCCCTTAGGTAGATGGAACACACACTGCAATTCGGGAGCAGCTCTTCAGCCACTGGTGATGACTTTCCCTGTACCAGACAGCAAGAACCCTCTTTGTAGTTACCATGATTTGACTTTTATCTTTTCTTGCAGATGGCCACAATCAGAGCATCTCAGGAGTTCCCAGACTTGCCCACCACTTTGTAGGCATGGGAAGTGAGATTACGGATTTGTGCCAGAGCTTCCTCTCTGCAAAATTTTAGAACTACAGCAGGGATACCATCTGTTCCTAAGACCTTGTTATTTTTGGTTGGCATTTGGCCTTTTCAACTTCTTATTGGTTTAGGGATGGCAGTGAGGGTGGACTGGGTAGTTTGCTGTGAAATGAAGTCAAGAGTGCTCATACCAAGAACAGAACCACTGTCAAGCATTTCTTTGAAGTATCTCTTTCAGTGCACATTAACTGCCTTTCTATCCTTGGTAAGACCCTCCTCTCTTGGTTCTTAGCAAAGCTCGGCCTTGGCTATCACAAAATGACTTGACGGCACAAAGGAATCCACACTGTCGTCCCAGTACCGAAGAAAAGCAAGGTAACATGCCTCAATGACTATGGACCAGTGGCTCTCACATCCACCATCATGAAGTGCTTTGTGAGGTTGGTCATGGCACACATCAACTCCAGCCTCCCAGACAACCTGGACCCACTGCAATTCACCTATCGCCGAAACAGGTCTACAGAGACGCCATCTCCCTGGCCCTACACTCAGCTCTGGAGCATCTGGACAGTAAAGACACCTACGTTAGACTATTGTTTATTGACTACAGCTCTGCCTACAATACAATAATCCCAAGCAAGCTTGTCACCAAACTCCGAGACCTAGGACTCAACACCTCCCTCTGTAACTGGATCCTGGACTTTCTAACAAGCAGACCTCAGTCAGTGAGGATAGGCAGCAATACCTCTGGCACGATTATTCTCAACACTGGTGCCCCACAAGGCTGCATCCTCAGCCCTCTACTCTACTCCCTATACACTCATGACTGTGTGGCCAGATTCTGCTCTAAATCCATCTACAAGTTTACAGATGATACCACTGTTGTAGGTTGTATCTCAAACAGCAATGAGGTGGAGTACAGGAAGGAGATAGAGAGCTTAGTGGAATGGTGACATGACAACAACCTTTCCCTCAATGTCAACAAAACAAAAGAGCTGGTCATTGACTTCAGGAAAGGGGGTGGTGTATACATGCACCTGTCTAGATCAATGGTGCCGAGGTTGAGAGGGTTGAGAGCTTCAAGTTCCTGGGAGTGAACATCACCAACGGCCTGTCTTTCTCTGTAGCTCTGTAGCTGTGACACTTTACTCTATACTGTTATTGCTTTTACCTGTACTACATCAATGCACTCTGTACTGACTCAATGTAACTGCACTGTGTAATGAATTGACCTGTACAATCAGTATGCAAGACAAGTTTTTCACTGTACCTCGGTACAAGTGACAATAATAAACCAATACCAAAACATATCAGGGTAATCAGTGAGTTTCTGCACCTCCCTATGCTCGCCCCATCCATCAACTGCTCTTCTGCTGAACCATGGCCTTCAGTACCCATTGAGCAGGATGAAGCTTCCTAGTTAAGGACGACTTGTGTTTGTGGTTAATTAGCTCCTGGATCTCCTGATCATTCTCATCAACCCACTCCTAGTGTTTTCTGGTAGAAAAGCCAAGGGTCTCCTTGCAGGTGTTAATTATGTTGGACTTAATGAGGCAGTGCAGACATTGAGGACACTCTGCAATTCCTGTTGGTTGGGGGTTGTCAGGTTGTCTGAGAAGAGCTATCTTTGCAGGATCCCTGAGACTTTCAACTTTGATTTTCTTGCTAGGGTGTTTGCATTGTTGTTATTCTTTTAGGGTCAAGATAAAGGAGATAACAGAATGGATGAGTTGTGCTCAGCCCAACAGTCATCAATTGCTGTCATGTCACAGGTGATGTGGACATCCTTGGGGTCTCTCACTTGCAAGATGATTTAATCCAACAGGCGCCAGTGCTAGATCAGGATGTTGCCACAAGGTTTAGTGCTTGCCTTTCTGGTGAAACAGAGTGTTTATGATAAAACCATACTCCAAGCATTTAGTCAAGGGGAAGACTCTTTTGGAATTAGCTTTCCCTCCTTCATCCCTACCTATCGATCTCATGAGAGTATTGTGCCTTTTCAAATCCTGACATTAAGGTTGCCCAAAAGGATTGGCTTATCTTCCTCTGGATTGTGTCCCAGGATTTGTTCTAGGTTGGAGTAGAGGCCTTGTCCTCATCCATTGCTTCCAGGGTTGGAGTGTATGTGCTGATGAGCGCAGCATGTTGATTCCATGTTAGAGTGAGCCAGAGGGCCACAAAATATTCACTTATCCTGCAGGGTAGTCACTAAGATGGGCAGCTAGTTTGTCCTTTATGGCAAAGTTCAACCCATGAAAGTGAAGTGAGCTTTTTCTCAAAGAATTTTTTTTATTTCAAATATAAACTTTATTCATAATAAAAAAATATATACAAAGCAAGAACCAGTGTAAAAAACAAAGAGCCTTAACATTCAAGATAAGCTATCTTTATTAGTCACATGTACATCGAAACACACAGTGAAATACATCTTTTTGCATAGTGTTCAGGGGGCAGCCCGCAAATGTTGCCACGCTTCTGGCACCAACATAGCATGCCCACAACTTCCTAACCTGTACGTCTTTGGAATGTGACACCCGGAGGAAACTCACGCAGACACGGGGAGAACGTACAAACTCCTTATAGACAGCGGCCGGATTTGAACCCAGGTCGCTGGCATTGTGAAGCGTTACGCTAACCGCTACACTACCGTGCCTTGCCATGGATGTTACATCCAGTAGTGTAAAACCTTAAAGAGAAAAAACACACACAAACAAACATAGCACCATTGCCCCTCACGTGGCTCCCTGAGGTGATACTCCTTTCGTTGATTGAGGGGCTTCCCCATCCACCTCGGTCCCTCCATGTGCAGTAGCAGAAGGGGCCTGTGGGGAAGGACCACAGTCTTTGCATTGACTGCACCGAGCTTCAGTACGTCCCCCAGCACGTACTCCTGCAGCCTGGACTGTGCCGGTCTGCAGCATTCCCTTACGGACATCTCACTGTGCTGGAAGACCAACAAGTTTCAGGCAGACCGAAGGCATCCTTCACCGAGTTGATGACCTTCCAACAGCACTTGATGAAAAGCATGATGATGCTGGAGGAACTCAGCAGGCCAGGCAGCATCCATGAAGAAAAACTGGCGGTCAACGTTTTGGGTCAGGACCTTTCTTCAGTCCTGAAGAAGAGTCCTGACCTGAAATGTTGACCACCTGCATTTCTCCACGGATGCTGCCTGGCCTGCTGAGTTCCTCCAGCATCATCATGCTTTTCATCTAGATTCCAGCATCTGCAGTACTTTATTTCTCTCAACAGCACTTGATCTCTGCCTCGGTGTGTGTCCCTGGGAACAACCTGTAGATCAGAGAGTCCTCTGTCACGCAGCTGCTGGGGATGAACTGGGACACAGACCCTTGCATCCATCTCCACACCCTCTTAGCAAATCCACAGTCTGCAAAGGTGGGTGACATTTTCTTCCCTGCTGCAGCCATCCCGAGAGCAGCGTACATTGGGGGTGATATATCATCTGTAGAGGAAAGCTCTGACTAGGAGTGCACCTCTCACCACCAGCCAAGTGAGGCCTTGGTGCTTGTTGGTCAGATCTGGCGATGAGGCGCTCTGCCAGATGGTCTGGACCATTTGCACTGGGAACAAACCCACAGAATCCATAGTGTCAATGTGCAGCAGTGTCAGCAGTACGTTCCACGCTGACCACTGTCTGCTGGACGTTGTCAAAGGTGTTTACTTGGAAGAACTCCTCCACAAAGGACAGGTAGCGCGGCAATGTACAGCTGACTGGGATGTTGTGCAGTAGAGGGGCCAAGCCTATCATCTGCAACACGAGGGACAGGTAGAACCTCAGCACGTAGTGACACTTGGTGCCCACGTACTTTGGATCCGCACACCACCTGATACAGCCACACACGAAGTTAGTCATCAGGGTGAGGGCAACGTTGGGTACACTTTTGCCCCCATTCTCAGGGGTCTTGTGCAGCGTGACCTGTTGGTCTTACTCCATCTTGGACTCCCAGATAAACTGGAAGACGTCCCGGGTGATTGCTGAGGCAGAGGAGCGAGGAACAGGCCAGACCTGTGCCAGGTACAGCAGCCCTGAGAGCACATCACACCTGATAACCAAGTTCTTCCCAGTTATTGACGGAGAGCACCATTTCCACAAACCCAATTTTTGTTTTACCTTCCCAATCCAGTCCAGCCAATTCTTGTTACACACCTCAGCTCCTCCAAACCAGATCCCCAGCACCTTCTGGTCGTCAGACCTGACGGTGAAGGGGACATTGGATCGGTCGGGCCAGTTACCGAAGAGCATGGCCTGGCTCTTCCTGCGGTTGACTCTGGACCCCGATGCCAACTCGAACTGGTCGCAGATGCTGATCAATCTGTGAACTGACCCTGGATCTGAGCAGAAGACGGCGACATCGTCCATGTACAGGGAGGTTTTGACTTGTGTGCCTCCACTGCCAGGCAACGTCACCTCTCTTATGCTCTTGTCCTTCCTGATGGATTCAAGAAAGGGTTCTATGCAGCACACAAGCAAGACAGGGGAGAGTGAACAACCCTGCCTGACTCCAGACTTGATGGGGAAACTATCTGTCTCCCACCCATTGATTTGAACTGCACTACGGATATCTGTGTAGAGCAGTTGGATCCAATTTCCGATTCCCTCCCCAAAACCCATTTTGGAGAGCATGTCCAACATGTATGTGTGTGATATCCAGTCACATAATATAAAGAATGACCTCCTCTTGCTGTTTTCCCTATCAAAAGAAGACATAGCTGGCCATCTCATGCCTGTTGTGTCACACTCAGGGTGGCAACGCCAATGTAAAAACAAACAATTGAGCTTCCAGGCTATGAAAGCAGAGCTACATTCAGGCCTGTTACAGTTCTTTAACTTTAACTTTAAACATTAATTCTGTTTCTCCTACCAGAGACTGAAGAGCAGGCTCCGCTACAGAAAAATTAATACACACACACACACACACACACACACACACACACACACACACCACGTACACACACACACCACGTATACACACACACACACACACCATGTGCACACACACTTGGGTGGTCATGCCCATGTGCATGTGTTAGCACGCATACGCTCACAAACATACAGGCGGGCTCAGGCACAGATATCCGTGCCCACTGCCTGTGGGATACTCATTTCAACCCCTTTGCCTTTGACTCATCCTGTCCCTCAGTCATCAATATCATGGTCCCCCTCACTGCCTAACCTCCTGCTACCCTCCCTCCAACCCACTTCCCTCTTTCTACCCCCAGCTACTTGGCCCCTTCCTTTGCTTGATGTACCAGGTCCCCTCTCCTCTTTCTTCTGACCATCTGTTCTCTGCCTTCACCACCCACGTTCTCCCCTTTCTTTCCAGACTGGGGAACACACCCCATCTGAGTGCCATCGCTGATCAACGTTCTCGCAGCAACAGGCTGGGCTGAGGGATGGGGCAGGTGACAGTGACAGCCTTACTGTGGCAGGCACACCACAGTACTCCCGCCTGCACCTGGTCTCTCTTCTGCCCCTGGTCCTGCCAACAGCCACTGTCTTGTCCCTGCACTTGACAACACCTCCCCTTGCTAACAACTACACACTTGTCCCTGAACATCCTCCTGGCATCACTTCTGCCCTGCACCTGGCCATACCTGCCCATGTTTACAGCCACACACTTGCCCCTCCTTCCAGCCACACCCTTGCCCCTCCTTCCAGCCCCACGCTTGCCCCTGCTCTAGCCACACACTTGCCCCTCCTTCCAGCCACACACTTGCTCCTGCTCCTGGTCACACCGTTGTCCCTGCTCTGGCCACACTCCTGCTCGCTACCACTGCTCCTGGACACACTCCTCCTCCCTGCACCCTGGCCACATTCCAGCCCCTGGCTCTGCATCACTTCTTACCCTGCCTCTGCACTTGGCCACACCCTTGCCCCTGCTTTGGCCACACACTTGCCCCTGCACTTGGCTACACATCAGTCCTGCCTCTGGCCGCATCCCTGCTCCCTTCTGTGCTGCTGGCCCCACTGGTGGATCTCCTGGTGAAAGACCTCCTCTGGTCAGCCAGAAGATTGATAACCTTACAGTGCAGGGAGCTTTCCATGACCAGTTGTTGACTGGCACATTCCATGGTCCAGCACAATGTGCTCTGCGACAATGAATCTCGGTGCAGCTATTGCAAAGGTTCTATTGGGAGAGGCCAAAGTTTAAAGCCCTGTCATCATTGCAAAATGAAGGGCTGGAAACCACGTTAAGCACCTGTTTTCGATTTCGCTCTCCTGACGGAAAAAGGAATACACTTGCTGGAGAGCAAGTGCAGCAAAAATTCATCAGGTTGATTCCTTGGGTGGCTCTGTCACATGAGCAGAGACTGAGTAGGCAAGGGCTCTATCCTTACAGTTTAGAAGTACGAGAGGTGACCTCATTGTAATGTAAAAAAGTCTTAGAGGGTTTTGGGGTGTTTGTTTCTCTGGCTAAGGAGTCTCAATCTCGGTGATCACAGTCACAAAACAAAAAAGAAGTTAGGACTGAAATTAGGAGATATTTCTTCAAAGGGTGATGAATTTTTAGAATTCTCTACCCTGAACGGCTGTGTGGGTTCATTCGTGGCTATCATTCAAACCTGAGGTTGAATGATTTCTGGATATTGGTATTGGGGTATGGGTAAAGGGCAAGCAATGATGCAGAGGTGGAAGATCATTGTTGAATGGCAGAGTATGCTCAAGGGGTGGGTGGTCTACTGTTGCTTTTTTAAAGTTCTTGAGGAACGTATATATAGGTCAATTGAAGTCATGATGTAAAAGGAATGATTTGGTTTGCACTGACAATGGTGATATCTGAATGTACTATATTATAGTTTTGCAACTAAGACAGTTTTGGAGGGGATGAACTGTACCAGAGAAGTGGGAACCATTAACTACGAAGCCCGCATTAACGTGCAAAATGTGTGAAATACCGTTCAGCCAGCTGGACACCGATACATCCTAGCAGCTAACACATTGGCAATTGTGTCCATTATTAAGTGTTTTTTTTACAGACTCCTATTAGAATTTCATTTGCAGGCTAATTGACCTTGCACGATTGTCAAAGCGAACACAAGAAAGACGAGGGTAAAATAAAACAAAATTATTTCCCCTTTTTAAATTACTGTTAAGACAGCTAATTTGCATCTATGGAGTTCCTTGCAAATTTACTTTCTCGTGTTGTGTTTCTGCGCACAGTTAATCTCACAGAACAAACCTCGGGGATTGTAAACACATATTAGATGCAGGCATGCCCCCTCCCTCTTTCACTGAGATAGCTCCGCCACTGCTTGCTTCATCTCTGTCCCATTCTCATGCTAATTTTGTGTTTTGCCAATTTTCATTTCAAAGACATTTCAAAGGTAGTTCACATCTAGACAGTCGCTGCATTCTACCTTTAAGGCAAGACTTTGTAAACTTTTCGCTCAGCATTGAGCTGCGGGCCCCAATGTGAAGGTTAAATTAATCTCAATGCATTAATACAGGCAGTCCTTGGCATCTCGGTCAGGATTATTCATCAGTGAAACAAGAACAGAGCCACAAACTTGAAACAAGGAAAACCAACAAAAAAGTTTCTTGAGGATGCGATTGTCAAGTCCGGATATGTGTCGGGACAATCGTGTGTATTGGATCAGACCAAATGAATCTTTTTGTCTTGTCATTAATTACTCTATCGCAGAGCGTTCTCTTTAACGGGGAAACGTTAAGGAAAATATAAAGGACGGCGATGGTTAATATTAGAAGGTGATTTAAACCACGAATAATTCCATTGAACCCAGTTTGGTGCCGGGATAAAGGGAATAAGCAACAATGTAAATCATCTTTCGCCCGATTGTAAATGGAT
Source organism: Pristis pectinata (assembly GCF_009764475.1). Classification (NCBI taxonomy): domain Eukaryota; kingdom Metazoa; phylum Chordata; class Chondrichthyes; order Rhinopristiformes; family Pristidae; genus Pristis; species Pristis pectinata. Next base: position 86,088,170 of record NC_067412.1, read on the forward strand.
GCGTATAATCAAAGCGATGGATATTTGTATATTGCAGACCAGTCTTGATATTTGGACTGCCAAGACTTAGTCGTGTTCTAAAACAGTCCCATACCCCACAACAAATGAAGCCAAAGTTGGTTCTGTTTGCACTGAAGAGTAGCACCCCGCATTAACTCTGGGTTTTTACATTTCCTTTGAATAAACCCTGCTGTTTGGGAGTACATTTAGTTTTCACTGTGCGTCTGGCAAACCATTCGGGAATCATCGGTGCATTGAACATTGTGGCCTTAGAATTAATTCAACTTTTTTACTTTAGAGCGCCACATTTTTGGATAGTTGTTCAACAAAGCGCAGAAACATATTATTTAATTCCTTTACCTGATAGCTTGGGGAAGGGCGCTCTGTGTAATGAATGATATAGTGGGAGCCTTTGAGGTTGGGCTGGGAAGGGGGGGGGGAATATTTTATCGTTGATGGGGAATAAGTGAATTTCAAAGGCAGTCCCAATTCCCCCAAAACAATGAAAAAATATCTTGGCGAAGTATCCTGGAGCAAACCCGGGGGATGGGGGGGGGGGGGGGGGGCGTTGTGTATTTGCTCAGTCCGAGATTAAAATGAATAGGAATCCGACTCTCTCTTCCTCCTTTGATGTGGTGATATCGGGCGGCTGCCGGCAGCTCCATTCGTTACACCTGAAATCCACATCGTTGGCTGGGAATGGGCGACGGCCGCGTCACGCTCAGCTATAAAGCAGGCGATTGCGGGCTAGTTGCAAACTTCAAGAGAGATCTGCGTGATGCTGGATGGGTTCCCCGATCACACTTTTGCAAATCCGAGTCAATCCGAACGGAGTTGGGTGCAGGAGCTGGACTGGGTGAAAAGGCACACGGCAGCGGGAAATCCTCAAATCTGGGATTAAATCACATTGTCTTTTGCAGCAGGGACCCGGCTAGAATCAGTCAAGGAGGGCGATCTGCCTCCGTCGGAAGAATTTCTGCTCCCCCCCGCTTCGTCTTTTGATTTTGGACAATTTGATTGACTCGCTGCAAGGCAGGGGAGCACTGCGATGCCTTTCAAGCCGCCTCAAGATTAACGCAGCGTCTCACTTTATTGACAAACTTTTCTCTATGTTATTTCAGGTCTTGGCACAGGGCGGACGAGCTGTGTGCAGCGGGGTGTTGTCGCTGGTTATCTGGCTGGCTGTTCGGAGGGCTTGCAAATGGAGATGTGGATTGGCTGCGTTCTCCTGGCGATGCTCCAGTGGCGGCTGTGCGGTGCTATCCAGTGGCTGTAAGTAGTGTACAACGCTCTCCTATCTCGCCCGGGAAGCCCCCCTGGTTTTAAAGTCCATGCTATGGAGAGGTATATTAAAGTTTTTCTTTGAAAGAATCTGGTTCATTGCATTTTCAGGCGAGTCGTTTATTCTGTGCGAATAAGAATTCTTTAGAAATGCATGGACTTTAAGGGTCACTTTGAAATGCGCCCAGTTGGGGTTTAACAAGTTCTGTCGATAGTTTTTGCGGACTGTTAGTCTTTGCAGAAGACGAGATGTCAAACACAAACTTAACTTGACCATCTTTATTAACAGAGGCATCGCAGTGAGCGGTGCGGCTTTAGCCTGGAACCAGACCCAACATTGTAAACTGGCGGCCGGTTTAGTCCCGGATCAGCTGCAGCTCTGTCGGAGGAACCTGGAGCTCATGCACAGCATAGTCTTCGCGGCGAAACAGACGCGTCTGGTGTGCCAGAACACCATGGCAGACATGAGATGGAACTGCTCCTCTATACACTTAGCGCCCCACTTCAATCCGGATTTAAACCGAGGTAACGCGCATTTTTTAAAGTCAGATTCGACTTCACCAACTTGCTATATAGCATAGAGCCGACCGAAAATAAAGATTAAAGGGGTTACGCCACATGTTGACATGAAGGTGGGGTATTTGAAGGGTGCTGTGCATTATCTGGGCACTGATCCCCAATCGTTGTTGGAGAGGGAAACAAGAGCTGCAATTATGTCTTCGCTTTAGAGAGAGTCCTTCTAGACGGGTGGTCACTGCTGTAACAGAGGCTGCACTTGTCGGTCTTCACACGGTAAGCTCTGACCATCAGCGAAGAGGTCTAGCGATGTTGGTTGGTGGATAGAAATTGAACGGGACATCCACTTGTTACGCCCTTAATTTAACATCTCTTCCAAAAGACAACGTAGAATTGCCTCAGCTAAGAAGGCAATACCGGGAGCTGGTGATCAGGAGCTTGGTCACAGGGTGGGCTACAAGGTCAGAGGCAATTCCAGAACCTGGAGTTTGAGAGGTTAATGATCGGGTCTAATTACGCAGTGAGGGAGAGGGAGGTGTATATGAGGCCAAGATCAGAGAACTGGAGGTTTGAGAGGGTATCAGGAGGATCGATGAACTTGCATGAGATGAGAATATGATTGGAGAAACGAAGGAGGCAGCGTCAGCCAGTGAGGACATCCACCGGTGAGTGGGCTCAGTGTGGGATAAGGTACAGCCGAGTTTTGGATGGAGCACAGATGGCCAGTTGGCATTTCACGTTCAAACCTGGTGATTTGCTCAATCTAGAATGTAACGGGATGCATATAAATGCAAATCGGGGATTTCTGTCCAAAGTTAGATTAACTTTACAATAGTATGTTCTTTCCCAAACGTAGGTTATTAATACCCTATCTGTGCATCCAGTGTTGCTTCAGATAGAATCACACTGAGTGGCTTCATGATATTTCTCTGAGTAATGTCTTTCAGCGTATTGTCTGCCATTGAATGGATGTTTTTAAATAAAAACAAAAGGATGCCATCCTTTTACGCAGAGCCGAGCTGGATAAGGCAGGCCATTTAAAACAAAGGGTACATGAGAGAAGTGGGCTGTCATGCATGAGTGAAATGGGAAACGTGCTGAACTGTGCCTGTGCACAGCATTTGAAAAAAAGTGTGCATCAAAGATCAGACTTTTGTTCTTGCTGTCTGGTTTTATTAAAATCACAGCGCAGGCAAGGGCCCTGAGATTAAATTGATAAGTCCCAAAGAAGGCTTTGTAAACACTCTCATTCTCAAACGTTACTGAAATATGAAATTTCCTCACTTAGTCATAAGTACAATAGTTCTTGATGGTCACCATTCATGAAATATTACTTAAGGATATTTCACATGGTCCCAATTCCACTGAAATAATCTACTTTCAAATCAATGTCCTCATCTTAAAAGACTTCAGTGTGTCACTTATGGCTCACTGAACAGTCCTCTTACCATCTATGTTACAAAGTTGTGGGTTCAATCCCATTCGAAGTCTTGGCTGCCAATCCAGTTCAGTGCTCTAGAAGTGCTGCTTTCCAGATGAGAATTTAAAATGAGCTCTTGGCTTGCTTTCAGCAGCATGTAGTAAAAGATTCCATGGCATTATTTTGACAACAAAGGCAGCAGTCTCTGGAGACCTGTCCAATATTTATTTTGTCATAATACAAAAACATAATAAAGACATTACCACAAGTAAAAGTCACTAAAATAGATGATCTGTTCATTGGAAGTGTGCTTGTGGGAGCTTGCTGGGTGCAAATTAACTTTGCCAATTTTTACATTGCAGTGAATGCATTTCAAAACTACTCTCCTGGCTCTTAAGTGTTGACACAACCTGGGGCAGTCAAATGTGCAAACAAAATGCAGTTCTTTCTTTTCATGGCATGGTTACACTGCTATCTCCTTCAGCCCAAGACTTGAGTGCAGTCAGTAGCATTTCAATTGCCTTAGTTCTGACATCTGTGCCGTGTTCAGCCATCAGACTTGTGTAGTTTAGACAAAGGTTCCTTAAAACTTCACCAAACATTTTCACACATTTTCTAATTTTTCCAACTTTGTGCTCATTGCCCACATCTACCCTTGTTAAGCATTTGGTGATACTTTATTAAATAATTCACATAAATATTGTAGCTACGAAAACAGGCCAGAGGTATCCTGTGGTGAGTGACACAGCTTCTGATATCCCAAAGCCCTACCACCATCTACAAGGCACAAGTCAGGAGGATGACAGAATACTCCGTACTTGCCACATCCAACAACAGGCAAGAAGCTCAGCACCATCCAGGCAAAGCAGCACGCCTGAATTATACCCCATATATGACCTAAACATTCATTCCCTCCGCCATTGATGCACAGCATATGCAGTTACTCACCAAGGCTAATCTCCCAAAGCTGCAGCCTCTACCACTTAGGACAATAGTTTAAAGTGCATTGGAACAGAACTATCTGTAGATACCCATACCAGTGGCACACCATTGTATCTTGGAAATATATTGTCCTTCCTTCATTATTGCTGGGTCCAAATCCTGGAACTCCCAACCCAACAGCACTTTCACCAAAAGGACTGCAGCAGTTTAAGAAAACATCTCACCATCACCTTCTCAAGGATACTTAGCAATAAAAGCTGACTTTGCTGATGACACCCAGATCCTGAAAAGAGAATAAATAAAAATAAACCGTTTTAATTTTAATGGACATTATTTTTATCTAACTTATACTTCAACAAGCTAATATTCTGCAAATTAAGGTTAGAGGTCACCACTGTACTAACTAATGTGCAACATTACACTTTCGCAACATACAAAACAACCTCCAATTTTTTTTTATTTAGTATGTGATTTACAAATAGAAATGACTTAATTATACATACAAAGTTGAAGAGGCTGTTAGTAACATCAAGTGAATTACAACCTCTTATTACATACAGACACTGAGTTCCTATAAAATTACCAACCAAGTTCACTGCTGCCCTGTGAAGTCCCAATAATCTGAGTTTCTGCACCAAGGGCTCATGCATTTACATTAAAATTACAAAAAATGTTTTCAATGCAGTGGCAGAAAACCAGATGTCTGGGAGTCAATTACTGATAGCAGTTGAAGCTCAGTGTTTATCCTTTGTCTTTTCAATGTCCCATGCCTTTTCACTGCACAATTTTTTCTGCAATGCAGTTCAATCAGTGCATCCGAATGGCATTGTATACCACGGGTGTATTTTTGAGTGACTTATTTAATGTTAAATCCTTGATTACAAGAATTCTACAATAATTTACTTGAATCTCATTTTCCTTTTTGAAATTGTTTGTTGAATACCCTAAAGCTTTAAACCATTTGATTTTGGTTTGTAATTTCAGGCACCCCCCCACCCCCCTCAGTTGACACAATAACTGGAGCAATTTGGATAAGGTTCAAAGTGCCTGATAGGTCAACACACTTGCCTAACTGTTTTCTATAGAAACTCTTTATGAATATCAATGAACCTTCAGTGGCATTGTCCAGTGGTGATTGTTTAGGACTGGAGCATCACACCACAGGACACTAGAATTACATTCTCAGCCTGTAGCAGCTGGGATGTGTTTTGGCAGAACTTCTGAAAGACAATAAAAATAAACGCTATTTCAAATTAAAGTTCACAAGTATATCTAACCTTCTGAAACTATCCCTCTGACCACCTGTAGATAAGATTCAGCAGGTACTTCTTATGATCACAGTACCAATTGCCAAGCGTCTGGTCTATGTAGTTGCACTCCTAAAGCACTACCTCAAGTATCATGCATTGACCAAAAAACATTGAGACCAAACAGCCACAGTTTTTAAGTAAATATGTTTAAATTGGAAATCCTAATGAGGAATAAGCGGCACAAGCAAAACTGAAAAATCAAATCCTTTGATTTATGTGAAAAATATCCACATGAATTAGCAAATACCAATAATAGATGGCACCTATAATTTTTTTTTCCTTTATTAACTAGTTTGGAGCTAAAATATTTATAACCATATTAAGTATTACAAAATTCTGAAAAATTAATCATACCCATGATAATGGTTATTTGATGTTAGTTTGTGGTGGCTACATCTCTCCCTCTCAGGTGTGCCCTTCAGTTTCAGTTTGGGTTTGAGTTGAAAATGGTTACTAAGCGTTGTGTGCTATTGATTTTCAACATAGAATTGTGTATTAAAGGGATGCTTCATAGGAGATGTATTTTTTCACCCTAAATCCATGGATCTAAAACATCCAGGATATACTAGGATAATTGGGAAATTCATAAATAATAGCCATGCATTGCAAAGTGCAAAACAATCTAAAATTTCTTCAACTATCTGCATGTACATTAATAAGATTTTTTTCTGTATTAGTTCAAAATAAGATTCACTAATTTTTTTTCAGGCAAATATTTATAAGGCATGAAGTTGGCTATCTGAAATTCAGCTGATCATGGGTAGCAGTTTTAATTTTCTTGGTTTTCATGTCTCGTGTATTGTTTTGTATCTATTTGCAGGAACAAGGGAATCGTCCTTTGTGTATGCTCTCTCTTCTGCTGCACTCAGTCACTCCATCGCTCAGTTCTGTGCCTCTGGAGAGTTGCCCACCTGCTCCTGTGGCCCAGTCCCAGCAGAGGTGCCGGGGCCTGACTTCAGGTGGGGTGGCTGTGGAGACAACCTCCGCTATGGGCTGCAGCTGGGATCGGTTTTTGCAGATGCACCAATGAAAGGAAGTAGGACTGGAACTCAGGCAAACAGGTTGATGAACATGCACAACAATGAAGTTGGCAGACAGGTAAATGGCCAATAGGTGATATGTGTTCCTGCTGGTTACACTGTCCACTATGTATGTTATGTGTATCAGGGCCAATGTAAGCAAGCGTTACATTGCCACTCAGTTTCACTATACTATCAACCTGCATCTCATAATTTAGTTCACAAACACATTGCCGTAGTAAATTCTGTCATTCTATCTTCATTCCAGCCAAATGCTGTAGCTAACCTTTTCCATCTACTGTTTAAGCATAAAAGCTCTACTTAGTCTGAAAGGTAACTAAACCTGTTGTGAGTATGGACCTTGCACATGGTAACAGCTCCTTGTCCAGAGTGGCAGCTGTACCCTGAGACAATCACCATATACCTATAGTTGTTTTGTATACCGACTCCATGCCACGTGGTCTCAGTGTTTGTATAAGCAGAACAGCACCATATATCAGTATACGTTGTGCAGCATCTGATCAAGTGTGGGATCGAGAGCCCTGATAAAACTGAAATCAATGGGCATCAGGGGAAAACACTCCAGTGGTTGTTGTCATACCTCAAATGGGAAGATGGTTGTTCCTTGTTCGAGATAAATCATCCTGGCCCCAGGACATCACTGCAGGAGTCCCTCAGTAGTGTCCTGGGCCCAACCATCTACATCAACAGCCTTCGTTCCATCATAAATGTCAGAAATGAGGATGTTCACTAATAATTGCATAATATTCAATTCCATTCACAACTCTTCAGCAAAGGAAGTGGCTCATGTCTGCATGGAATAAGACTTACACTACATTCAGACACAGCATGATAAATGGCAAAAGTGCTGGATAATAAACACCTAAAATGAGAGTCTAACCACAATCACATTCAATGGCATTTGCGAGTTCCCCACTATTAACCATATCAGTTGCGTGAATGTCACGGCTACAAGAGCAAGTCAGAGGCTGGATGCCTTGGGGCCTGCCTCCTGTCATCCTGAATTTTTCCACAATTCTGGAGTGTGATGGGGTACCCTCCACTTCCGGGATGAGTGCAGCTCCAAAAGCACTCAACCAGCTCAACACCATTCAGAGCAAAGCAGCTTGCTTGATTGCATCCCACCCACCACCCTAAACACTCATTCCTTACATCACAAGGCATAGTGGTTGCAGTATGTACCACCTATAAAATGTTATGTGGTTACTCACCCAGGCTACTCCCATCAGCACCTTTCAAACCTCAACCACCAAGGACACGGGCAGCAGGGGCAGGGGAACACCACCACCTGCAGGTCCCTCTCTGAGTCACACACCATCCTGACTTGGAAAAATATTTCCAGTTCTTCCCTGTTGCTGCCTCAGCATCCTAGAACTCCCCTGCATAACAACTCTGGGACTTCCTTCACCAGAAGGGCAACAGCAGTTCAAGAAGGCAGCTCACCAGCACTTTCTCAGAGATAGTTAAGCATGGGCAATAAATGTTGCTTTTGCTGGTGACGCCCAGATCCTGAAAAATGAATAAATAATTGAAAAATCATAAATGCTTTATTTGCATACAGTATGACCTGGATAACAAAAATGACAACTTGCATTCATTACTGCATATTTAATGTAGTAGTGAATGTTTCAAACTGCTTAATAGACGAGAGCAAAATAGTTTGGGGGGGGAACATTGGTTACATATCTGGAGACAGGTTTTATGAAGGCATTTAAAGTAGATTGCTGATGTATGAAGGTTGTGGGGTTTGCACCACTGGCCTTGTGGAATGTGAAGGCTGATCGGTGAAGTCGCTGAAAGTTGAATGGCAGCTGGGAGAGACGCAATGGAGGCATAAGATGGAAAATTAAAGACTGAAAGAGGTCATAGTGGAAGGACACAGTAAATCTGGAAGGGATTTATAGGAAAGGGACAGGTTATTGATGCAATGTGTTAGGTTATCTATCTTCATCTAAATGGGCCTGATATTTATTATAGTGATGGTTTTGGAGTTAGCTGATTACTTGCATTGACAGAAAATAAGCTTCCCTGAACCAGGGATAATCAAATGTTGCACAGCCGACAAGGGTGCCTCTTCTGCAGGGGCCAAGGAATGATGGGAGATATCTAGGAAGTTTTGGAGCATAGTTTAACATTACTGCATTTATGGGGTAGATGGATATGTTTGATAACATATATACAGAGTTTTATGTAGAACTTTACCTAGTGAGATTAACGAGGGCTGCGTAGTGTTTGCACGGACTGGGTGACTGCATCTTTACTTATTCCACACGCAAGGGATTTGTTTTCTTTGCTGACATGTATTCTCTCCTAATAGGTGTTGATCGATTCATTGGAAACCAAGTGCAAGTGCCATGGTGTCTCTGGTTCATGTTCCGTAAAAACCTGTTGGAAGGGATTACAGGATCTGCACAACATTGCCATGGACCTGAAAGCCAAGTACTTGGCAGCCACCAGAGTGACCCACCGTCACGTTGGTACCAAGAAACAGCTGGTGCCTAAGGAGCTGGACATAAGGCCAGTAAGGGAGAGTGAGCTGATTTACCTGGTGGGCTCACCTGACTACTGTACAATAAATGAAAAGCAAGGCTCCTACGGCACTCAGGAGAGGTAGGGACCAGTTCAACTGTAGAGCTTGTGTTGCTTCCGTTTTCTGTGTGTATTCTTTTATTCTAGATGAGATGGTTTTATTCCTCTCCAGCTGAGATACCATTCCACATTTGCTACCTACCATCTTTGCCCGGTCACCATTTATCCTGTATGTGTTTATAAATGGTGAGAATCATCAGGCTGATTTTCAGCAGAAATTTCAGTGTATTATGTTGACAAACTCATGGATTGCAAAGAGAAACAGGAGAGGGAAACAGTGGGAGCAGGGGAAAGGAGGCGTAATGCACTAATGCTATTTGACTACCTCCTTATAATGGACACAGCTCATTGCTTTCAGGTACCTTTATGTTTTTGGCACTAGATTACGGTGTTTTAGGATTTGCCAAATATGGATTATTGGACCATTGAGGGGATCGGAGCACAAATCTCTGATGTCTATAGGTTAGTACTTTCTGACAAAGAACACTGGGAGTATGAAATCTAAGTATTTTCCATTCCCATACTAATAAAGATCCACTGAGGCTAACAGTAGTATCCATGTTAACTCAGATGAAAGTGCAGAACTGGATACTGTCCAGTGATGGATTTTGTGAGAAAGGGTCACACACGTGCCCCACAGTGTGTTCTAAAGCCCTAGGGGAGCAGCTCTGCCATTCTATTAAAAGCATGTATTCAGCAGTTTACACATCCAATTACATGGTAAATCTAGTATGGTCCTTTAACTGATCATCTTTAATTTGCTTCAAACGCAGACAATGCAACAAAACATCCGTGGGCAGCGACAGCTGTAACCTGATGTGCTGTGGTCGGGGATACAATGCATACACAGAGACGATTATTGAGAGATGCAGTTGCAAATATCACTGGTGCTGTTATGTGACCTGCAAAAAATGTGAAAGGACTGCAGAGAGGTACGTGTGTAAGTAACTCCCTTGGAACTTGCAGGAAAAAATGGCATCATAGCACTAGCCTATTCTGAGCAATATCTAAGGACATAAACAATAAGGTACGATTTAAAAAGCCTGGAGACTGGTTGCCAAAGAAAGACCAATGTTCCTTGGATACTACTGGGAAAACGAGAGGAGCTGAGATAAAAATATCGATATTGAAAGAAAACGACAGCAGAGAAGATTCAAAATCAAGGAGTCAAGAGGAAGGACTCTTGCTAATTATTTTCAAAAGGTTGGCAAATGGGCATATCTTCAATTGTTACAAAGATTCCTTTGTTCCTTTGCTGTGTTCAGTGACCTGAAGGATAGCTTAAAGGTTTGGGAGCATGAATATCAATGAACTGAGAAAGGAGAATGGCAGAGAGAAACAAGAGAGCTGTGATCGACCATGATCGATTGGTGAAGAAAAAGGAAGTGATGAATAAAAGCACAGTCAAAAGAAGTGCTGCTTACTCTGGGAAACATTAAACAGGGCACACTTTACAGCACTGAGGAAGCAAATGTCGCATTGAGGCACATGACCATATAAAATCCTAAACTGAAATGTAACACGTACAGCACAAGAGATCCCCAAAAAAATGTAGCACACTCTCAACTTTGTTGGGAGTACCATTTTAAGACCAATATAAGATGTTAAATTCCGATGTGTTGGAGCCAACTACAGCGTGCAATAAATGTGCCACCCTACCACTTGATAAAGGACTTTGTTGTAATGTTGTAAAGCTTCCAGTGTTGCCAAGAACTTGTCAGTTCTTATTTATAGATGTGATTTTTTTTGGCGGGGGTGAGGTGGGGGAGGGCAAGTTTTTCACATAGGCTCAAGAATCCAGTTTTGGTAAAGATTAGCATTGTAATACTATCAGTTTCAGGATTGTAGCAGCCAATAAGTCCCTCCACTTTGTGTTTTTGTAATGTCTGCTTATTTATTTTGCTAAATAAAACATTTTTACTTAAAAGTTCTTAAATATTATTTTAAAGATGAGAGTGAGATTGTTAATTTATACAGGGAATTTTGCCAATTTAACTGTACTTCCAAACAACATTATTTTCTTAATTAACTTCCTTTCCATTAACCAAATTCACTCTTGATTGCTAGCTCCTGCTGTTGTATGAGCAACCCAAATAATAGGTGGCAGCAGGTGTTAACTAAGACTCAGTCCCATTTCTGAGGCCTCTGAATGTTCAAATCTTTCTCCAAAGGATGCTGTAGCAGAGTTCAAACCTTTAACTGTTAAATATTGCTCAGCAGCTCATCCAAAAAAACACATTCTTAACCATGGGAGTTTGCAATGTGCAGATTAGGGACTGCGTTTCCTACATTAAAGCAGTGATTATACTACAGAAGTACTTTATTGGTTATAAGTTATTATTAGATGTCCCAGAGTTGGAAATAGTGCAGCACAGGTCTAGGTTCTTTGTTCAATAGTTCTGCCAATTGACATTCATAGAATTAGGAAGTGTTGGCAATTGCCCAGGTATTCCCTGCAATATTTCCTGAAACAATTTCTACCTGGCACGCCACCTAACATCAATTTTAAATTCTCTACCCCCTCTTTTCACCCTTTTTTCATTTAGAGTTTTCTTCCCTTATATTTGAAACTCTCACTCATTGTTAGTTAGAGCAAGGCCTGCTCCTGAGTTCCCAAGTTCCTGCCAACAACACATTGGGAGCAACATGGCTTACCTTCCAATGAACCCTCTGAGGCAGGAAGCCACCGTGGATGTAACTCAATGACCATAATACTTAGGCATGGTCATTGAGTCATGGTATATTTAATAGTTGCCATGTACACCATCCTCCTGAGACTCCTATATATATTGCATATGACTGGAGAATTCTGATGGGTGAGTAGAATTAGCCACAGCTCTACATGTCTATATATTTCAATGAACAGTACAAGTACAAGGAAATGAAGGAAAGTAACAATAGGGAATAACATTATGGAGTCAATTTTCAATAACCCTTTGAAACAACCAATGCCGTACCTAAGAACCAGCAAAAGAAGTACCAGGATTTGACCTCCAGTATAAGGCCTGGAAGGCCTTGAACTGTATCAGGACTGGGCAAACAAGATGCAGTACCTTCCGTACGAGTGGTGAATTAGGCAGCCCCTCATGTGTTTGTGACTTCCTAATTCAAATAACAACTTTATTAATTAGTGTCCTAGCTTCCAGGTGCATTACATCTGACACCATCAAATGCATCTCAGACCTTGATCTGTTCTAATAGTCCATTTGAATACATACATAGAATTCGTAAACATACAAGACCCTTCTAATCACGGTCTATGTTTAAAACCTTTTTATCTTTTTAATAATGACTTGCTCAGAGGGAAGTGCTAGCTTACTTTTTCACGGCTGAGGTGCCAATAAAATGCAATTAATCAAGAGATGTGTTAATCTTATAAACCTCTTGAAGAGTTTGAGCAACTTATAAATGTTCGTTGAACTCAGAGACTGACCTGGAAACTGATTTTAATCAGTCTAAATATATAACAATACACAATAGCCTGCAATGTGTCATAAAATTATAAGGCTTCCTCAATCATTCAAGTGATTAAACTGCATACAGTGGAAATCATATAGACCAGGAAAGCATTATGCATGTTTAGACTGCTGATTGAGCTGGCTACCCACAATCAGTGATAACGTACAGTTATAATACATTGAAGAAACATCCCAAGACAGCTCCATCGCAGGAGCATAATCAAAGTTTGACACTAGGCCACTAAGGAAGTATTAAGATAAAATCAACCCCAGACACAGTCTAGCCTCAAGCATGCCAGTGCCGAGGCCTGTGAAAATGAAAAGAAGGGAGAAAATTGAAGTAAAACAATTTGTTTCCACATGAATGACAAGCAGAATGGAGTAGAAATATTTTAACTCATTGCAGCACCACCAAGTGGTTAATTGAAGTTTTACATTATCTAATGCTCAGGCTCAGCTTTACCCATTCTTGTTGGTGCTTGGTATAAAGATCCCTCTAAGTAATTCATTTCTTTTCTTCCAATCTTCTACCACTTCTGAAGGTGTTTGCTCTTGCTGGCTGTGACCCCATGCAAGTTACAACCTTCCATTCCTCGTGCAAAGAACCATTTAGTGTGTAAACCTGGACAAAAGAGCCAACAGGCTCTTGTACAACCACTTGTACAGGATCCAACAGCAGAGCACTTTAAGAACCATACTGCCACCAATGTCGGAGTTTCTACCACTTACTGGGACCTCAAAATGAGTGGCCCTTGCAATTTCCAGATCCAGGCAGGGGCATTATCAGCCCATGCAAACTAAGATCTGGAAGTGTCAAAGGATTCCAATATAACAATGCAATGTGTGGTGCAGGCTCCATTAGTGGGTGGGGTGATTACAGCGCCTCCTCTACCCATCACTACTTGTTGCTGCATGGGATAACAGCTGGTCCTTAAGAGATCATCTCACATCCCTTAGAGAAAGTTTAAAGGTAGGTTTGTAAATGATTCCATGGGATCAAGAAGAGCATTGCAGTAGGATGCTGTGTTACGAAGAAAGTGAGGTTTATCCACTTGAAGAAGAATGTTTAGAGTGACTCTTTTGAAACAGAGTTTTTAAACTGATCTACAATGAAGCTTTGAAATACCAAAGGATACATTGAGGAAGTTACACCTCTGAATGGTCATCCAGACCAGTTTTTTTGAAAGGATAAAATATTGAAAACGCACGAGAAATAAATGAGTTCTGATCAGCTAACGATGACTGCAGAGAAACATTTGTATGAATGGAAAAGTGGTTTACGGAATGGTAAAAAAAGCAAAGTCTGGTAGGAGAGATAAAGATTTACAAAATGAGGGTGCGTTTTTTGTTTCTTAAAATGTGGACAATGTTCTGCCACTGGCTCACTCTCAACATTTTCAATAGATCTTTTATTCATATCCACCCCCATTACCTAAAGCATTATCTAAACTGGAACTTAGCTCAGTGAAATTAATCTGATCACCAAACACCTTTTCAAAGTCAATGCCATCTGCTTCGCAAGCATCTTTGCACACAGCATCTAAAAACTGAGGTGTAGCTGTCACGTGGGGTTGGGTTTAGCTCAGAAGCTTTCAAACTGATGAAAAATAATTCCAGGTAGGAATTACTCCCAGTGAGGTGGTAAATCATTTCATCCTCTGATTTGTCCAGAGTTGGTACATCTCAGATATAGAGGGACAGTACCCAGCTTTGTCCATGCAGGGAAGAATAACCAGGCAGTGTTCTCAACTCTGATCACAATCCATTGACCCCAAACAGAAAGAACGTGCTTGGATGAGACAGGTTTGTGATGTCTCCATGGTTCAACCTGTTGACAGCTACTGTCTGCTCACGCGAAGAGTGGCCACTTGGGTGATATTCTGGACCAGAAGCATCTGTAGAAATATACCCCGTCCGCTCCTCCTAAGCTGATAACGGTGGATCTGACTGGAATATGGTTCCTTGGGTGCTGGCAGCTTTCCACTACCTTGCCCAGGAGGCAATTCTTCATATTGAGTCCAGACAGTCTGCATTCCATCACACCACACTGGGCGGTGCACTTAGCTATTGAGACCATCAGGGAAACTCTTTAGCAATTTTGAAAAATGGCAGTCTCTGTGAGCTTCCTGCCAGAGAAAAAGTCAAAAGAAGCAAACGTTTTGTATTCCAATATGAATTTGAATTCCAATTTGAATGGAATTTGCTTTTATACATCAAAGAGTGAGAGATAGTCATCAAATATACACATAGCAAAAAACAGCTGGGAGAGAAAGATCCCAGAATGCACAAGGTCTACTCCCCTGAGATACAGGAGTCCAATGACTCATATTTCCCCCCATATTCCCACTAAGTTGTACAACTCTGAGCTGTGACTAGCCACCTCCTGTCCTCCCTTCCAACTCTTTTCTCTCATCTCTCAGGTTCAGAATCTACTGATGCTGTTTTGACATTTTCCTAGGCATAACAAGGAAAGTGTTTTAGGATTGAGCACTAACACACCAAATATTTTACACCTTCAAAGCTAAATATGTCTGAAGCTGCTTTGCTGGAACACTATCAAACAAAATCTAACAGGGAGGGAGCAATAGTGCAGATTCAATGGGGTAGGTTTTGTTGAATGTAGTAAAGAAGGAAAGACAGGTAGAGAGGAGGGGATGTTTAGGAAAGAAATTCCAGAGATCAGGATCTTGGCAATTGAAGATACATTGCTGAGATGGAGCGATTAAGCTCAGGGACATTCAAAGGAGCAAAATTGAAGGAGGCAGGTATCTCTGAGGGTTATAGGGAAGGAGCTGATTACAAGAAGGGACAAACCATGCAGGGATTGAAAACAAGGATGAGAGTTCTAAAGTTGAGGCATTGGTTAATCAACGCAGACGGTAGTGTAGCGGTTAGCATAACGCTATTACAGCGCCAGTGACCCGGGTTCAATTCCAGCCGCTGTCTGTAAGGAGTTTGTACGTTCTCCCTGAGTCTGCGTGGGTTTCCTCCAGGTCTCCAGTTTCCTCTCACATTCCAAAGATGTACAGGTTAAGAAGTTGTGGGCATGCTATGTTGGCGCCGGAAGCATGGCGACACTTGCAGGCTGCCCCCAACACATTGTCAGTAATGCAAGAAAGATGCATTTCACTGTTTCAATGTACATGTGACTAATAAGTAAATATCAATATCATTAGGTGAATGAGTTAGGATGTGGCCTGTGGAATTTTGCATTAGCTCTGGTTGATGTGGGGTAAGACATGGGTGTCAGGCCAGAAATGTGTTGGAAGTATTAAGTCCAGAGGTGACATAACTATGGATGAGCATTTCAACAGCAGTTGAGCTGAGGCAGGGACAGAGTTGGGTGATGTTATTGAAGTGGAAACAAGCTGCCATGGTGCAGCTAGGCTTTTGAAACTTATGCTGAAAAATAATCCAAGATTCTGATTGTGCCTCAGACATAGCCACAAAGAAGAAAGTACTCAATGGCTAGGGCACAGAGTTTAATGACAGGATCCAAAGACAATGGGCAAGTACAGTAGTGTAGCAGTTAGATAACGCCAGCGACCCAGGTTCAATTCCAGCCACTGTCTGTAGGGAGTTTGTACGTTCTCCCCGAGTCTGCGTGGGTTTCCTCCGGGTCTCCAGTTTCCTCTCACATTCCAAAGACCTACAGGTTACGAAGTTGTGGGCATGCTATGTTGGCGCTGGAAGTGTGGCGACACTTGCGGGCTGCCCCCAGAACACTCTACGCAAAAGATGCATTTCACTGTTGTCACGTACCAGCAACAAAAAAACACACTGAGTCATGTATAAGTGTTAAAAACTATTTCATTAATAACTACTTATGAAAATAAGAAAAATAAAAGTAAAAATGTTAGAATGTTAGAAGTAAAAATGTTAGATCTTAAACATTAACCCCAAAAACTAAACTCAAAGTGTGTGTGTGGCAAATTCCCAAACTCCAAGTCCAGGAATAGTTCTCAAAGTTCAGTTCAGCAAGCCATAAAGTGAAATGTGAGCAAAGGTTTCTGCAAAACCACTGTTGACTGAAGAGGAAATGTAGAGAGAAAATAGAGAGAAGTTACGAAATCCAAATGTTCCACAATGGAACCCATACGACACCTCAATCACTGATGATCTCCATTCCTTTGTTCCAAAGTATCTGCCACCCCGAAAACATTCGCGATGTGGCCATCCACACAAATACCTGTTTCCTTCTACAGGTTAACAACAAAGTGGACTCCACTGGATTATTCCAAAAATCCATCGTGGATTGTAGTGACAGACACAGCTATTGTTTTTCATCCATCGATACAGCGGCGGCGTCTCCCTCCCTCCATCTCTCTCGCTGACTGACCACTCCAAAAAACATCATCACGTCCTTATCTCCTGTTGTTGCTGCAATCACACCCCCCCCCCCACACACACACACACACACACACACACACACACACACACACACACACACACACACACACACACACTACTGTGCAATGTCTTAAAGGGACATTCGCCAATAGTAACCTAATCCGTAACACTGTGTTTCGATGTACCTGTGACTAATAAAGGGATCTTATCTTATCAGTCTCCTAAGAATTTAGTTGGCAGAAATTGCTGCTCACCCAATATGGGATGTTGGACCAGAGGGCTGACATTTTAGCAAGACTGGAGTAATTGGGGGAGTTAGGGTTGGGGTGAGATTATACTTGGGATCATCAATGCACATATGACAAATGATGCTGTGTTTTTAGAAAGGGGTAGAAAACAGATGAGAGAAAAGAGCACCAAAGATCTGTGTGGGTAATGGTACAAGAACAGGAAGAGAATACATTGCTGGTGGTTCACTGGCTTTGACTAGATAAGTAAGAATGGAACCTGGTCTCACTCAGCTGGAAGATGCTGAAAGGGTATCTGAGGAGACTTTGTAATCAGACAAGTCAAAGGCGATGTAAAGGTATAAGGAAATATGTTTCCTCCTTTGGTCAGGGCTGAAAGAGCCTGCCACATCTTCAGCCACACGTCCTCCTGCTTCTCTGTTAATTCTCCATTAATTCTGATTTTTTTTTCGTCTCTGTGATTAAAAGAGCTTCACAAGAGCCAATTTCAGGGAGCAATACTGCAGCTGCTCAGTGTCCATGGATATGCCACATTGCCAGATGCCCAATCACATGTTGTGCCAAGCAACTTGAACAAACCTTAAGCTCCTACAGATATAAATATGTGACCATTAGGTATTTAAAGACCCCTGAATAAAATTGTCATTTTGAGCAGATCAAGTTCCAGAATTATTGCATTGTTATCGTCAAATAAATGGTTTAAAAAAAATCAGTAGAGCAAGGGGTGGAAACAGCACATCACACTGAGGGCTAGTGCTAGCCTGTGTTCGCCACCAGATCCCACACTGTCCAACCCTCCAGTGCATTTCTGGGATCTCAGAGGGTGTGCACCAAGCCAGCAATTCACCCAAGTGTTAATATGAAACTTGAGGGCTAATCCTGGATGAGTTTTAAGGTCTCTCAATTGGAACAAATACAGTCTGCATGTCTAGCCAATTTTCATTGATATTTCCCAGATCATATGTCAACCGTCACAACATTAAAATTTGTATAAATTCTGCCTAAGCTATGGAAAAATTGTCCAAGCAGCTTACAAAAAGAAGAATGAAACAAAATAATTGGTTTGCAATAATTGATAAACAATTAGTGGGAGAGTTAATAGAGGTCACACACAATCAAAGAGAGTTGGTTCCATGAGCATCCCAAAAGCAGGGTTCAGCTGGTGTTAAAGACAAAGCTGAAGCATTTGTAATGAAAATGCTGGAAACACTCGGCAGGTCAGGCAGCATCTGAAAGAAAAACAGAGTTAACATTTCAGACTGAAGACCCTTTAACAGAACTGGGAAATTGAGAAAACGAACTAGTGTTCCAAAAACAATCCAACTCCCCTACCATCAAAATCATAAGGGATCCCAGTGACCAGAAACTTATCTAGGCCAGCCACATAATTACCATGGGTATAAGAGCAGATTAGAGACCTCCTGACATTCCAAAGTCTTTCACCATCTACAAGGCGCAAGTCAGGAGTGAGATGGAATATACTCCACTTGTCCAAATGAGTGCAGTTCCAGCAACACTCAAGGAGCTTGAGACCATTCAGGTCAAAGTATCCCACTTGACCAACACCCCAACACCCCAACCACCACCCAAAACATTTATACTGTCCACCATCAGTGCACAGTGGCTGCACTGTGTACCATCTACAAAATGCACAGCAGTTACTCATCTATTGGTATTGGTTTATTATTGTCACTTTTACTGAGGTGCAGTGAAAAACTTGTCTTGCATTCTGTTCGTACAGATCAATTCATTACACAGTGCTAGGTTACTCTGACAGCAGCTCTGTAAAGCATCCACTATCACCAAGGACAGCACATGAGATCACCATGACCTGCAGGTTCCCTTCCAAGTTACAAACCATCCTGACTTGGAAATATATTGCCATTCCTTCGTCACAGGGTACAGTGGCAAAGTGGATGGTGTTGCTGCCTCAAAGCTCCAGTGACCCAGGTTTGATCGCAACTTCCTGTGCTATCTTCTTTGTGAAATTTGTACATTCTCCTTGTGATGGTATAGGTTTCCCCTAGGTGCTCTGGTTTACTCCTGCATCCTGACTGGTATGTGAATTGGCTGAAATAAATTACCCCTTTTATAGGTAGGAGAGGAATTGATGGGCATGTGAGAAGGAATAGGTTACAGGGAAATAAACGGGGAAATAGAATTGATGGGAGGTGCCAGCATAGATTCAATGGGCTGAATGGCCTTTTTCTATGTCATAAGGAAATATATGACAATATATGTCACCGAGTCTAAATCTTGGATCTCCCTACCGAACAACATTGTTAGAGTAATTTCACCAGAAGAACTGCAGTGGTTCAAGGTGGCTCTCCATCTTCTTCTTAAGTGGAATTTGGGGTGGGCAATAAGTTCTTGGATGAAAACATAGATGGGTGGATTAGTAAGTTTGCAGATGAAACAAAGATTGGTGGCATTGTGGCTAGTGTAGAAGATTGCTAACGGATACAGCAGGATATGGATCAGTTGCAGATATGGGCAGGGAAATGGCAGATGGAATTTAATCTATGCAAGTCTGAAGTGTTGCACTTTGGGGGATCAAATGTAAAGGGAAAGTATGCAGTTAATGGCAGGAGCCTTAATAGCACTGATGTACAGACAGATCTTGGGGTCCAAGTCCATAGCTCCCTAAAAGTGGCTGCACAAGTGGATAGGGTAGTAAAGAAGGAATATGGCATGCTTGCCTTTATTAATTGAGACATTGAGTTCAAGAGTCAGGAAGTTATGTTGTAGCTTTATAAAACTCTGGTTAGGCCACATCTGGAGTATTGCATTCAATTCTGGTCACCCCATTACAGGAAGGATGTGGAGATTTTGGAGAGGGTGCAGAAGAGGTTTACCAGGATGTTGCCTGGATTAGAGGACATGTGCTACAGGAGGAAGTTGGACAAACTAGGTCTGTTTTCTCTGAAGTGGCGGAGGCTGAGGGGAGACCTGATAGACCTAGGCATCAACTTCTCAGAGGATCTACCCTGGGCCAAAGACATTGATGCAATCACAAAGAAGGCATGCCAGAAGCTCTGCTTCGTTAGGAGTTTGAGGAGATTTGCTATGTCACCAAAGACTCTTGCAAATTTCTACAGATGTACAGTGGAGAGCATTCTGACTGGTTGCATCACAGCCTGATATGGAGGCTCCAACGCGCAGGATTGAAAGAGGCTGCAGAGGGTTGTAGACTCAGCCAGCTCCATCACAGGCACAACCCTCCCCACCATCGAGGACATCTTCAAGAGGCAGTGCCTCAAGAAGGCGGCATCCATCACCAAGGACCCTCATCATCCGGGTCATGCCCTCTTCTCGTTACTACCACCGGGGAGGAGGTACAGGAGCCTGAAGACCCACACTCAATGATTCAGGAGCAGATTCTTCCCCTCCGCCATCAGATTTCTGAACAGTCCATGAACCCATGAACACTACCCCGTTATTCCTCTTTTGCACTTTTTTTTATTTTTGTTACTTATAGTAATTTTTATGTCTTTACGTCTTGCACTGTTCTGCCATAAAACAACAAATTTCACAATATATGTCAGTGATAATAAACCTGATTCTGATTCTGAAGTTTATAAAATTATGAGAGGCATAGATGGAGTAGATAGCTGGTATCTTTTTCCCCACGGTTGAAATGTCTAATACTAGAGGGCATTTAAGGTGAGGGGGGGAAAGTTCAAAGGAGTTGTGTGGAGCATGTTTTTACACAGAGTGTGGAATGCACTGGTAGGGGTGGTGATGGAGGCAGATACGATAGAGGCACTTAAGAAGCTCTTAGTTAGGCATGTGAATATGCAGAGAATGGAGGGATATGGACCATGTGCAGGCAGAAGGGATTAATTGAACAAGGCATCATTAGGTTAATTAATTCAGCACAACATCATGGGCCAAAGGGCCTGTTCCTGTGCTGTACTGCTCTATGTTATAAGTGCTGGTTTTGCTAGTGATGAACTATTTGTGAAAAATAATTAAATAATATCACTACCAGTTCAATGACCAATGATGGTTAAGAGGCACCATGCTCCTGAAATCACTCAATTATATTTTAAGAGCAACAACAGATGGTGGCATACTGTGATGTGGAAATGCATAGTAGAATTCTGTTTGTGCACCAAAGGCTCTCAACATCACCAATGATGGGCACCAGCTGTGACTCTGCAAGTGAGTCCAGGTCACACCTGAAGCTCTGTGACAAGAGAAAAATCTCAGCATTGGGATGCCAATTTGAGTGATCTGAAAATCTATTGACATTAGGTGGAAGGAAAGAGTTTGGATTGTAGCTGTCAGTCACTAAAGTGAAGGAACGCATCTGCATGCAGCAGAATGTCAGTCCACATTAGCATTAGAAGAAGAAAACTAGAAATAACATTAAATGCAGACAAAAAGTCTTTCCATACAACATAACCCACTGAAATTGTAATTAATTGTAGTAATTTGAGAAGCCTGGCATTGCAGTAGGTATTTGTTATAATAATACTTGCATAACATCTTTTAACACTGTTGACATAATAATCACACTAAATAAATGGTACTATTTAGGGTGTCACGAACCAGCAACAAAAGAAACACACTGAGCATGATTCAATGTTAAAAACTATTTTATTAATTACTACTTATGATAATACGTAAAATAAAAGTAAAAATGTTAGTATGTCAGAATTCAAAAATGTTAAACCTTGAACGTTAACCCCAAAACTAAACTCGTCGTGTGTGTGTGTGTGTGACAAAGTCCAAAACTCCCAGTTCCGGAATGGTTCTTAAAGTTCAGTTCCGCAAGCCATAAGGTGAAACATGAGCAAGGGTTTCTTCAACAACCACCGTTGTCAGAAGATAAGACGTAGATGTAGAGAAACATAGAGAGAGTAAATACGAAATCCAAATGTTCCATGATGGAACCCAAACGACACTTCAGTGTTTACTCGGTAGTGACTTCCTCACCCCGAAAAGCATCCGAATCGTGGTCGTCCACACACAAATACCTGTTTCCTTCTACAGGTCAGCAACAAAGTGAACTCCACCGGATTACTTCCAACTTCCATACATGGATTTCAGTGGCAGACACAGTTATTGTTTCTCATCCATTGATAGAGAACACTAGCAGGCTGGTGTCTCTCTCCCTTCTCTCTCTCTCTCCTTCTTCTTCTTCTTCTTCAACAACGTCATTACGTCCTTTATCTTCTATTGACGTAAGCACGCCCCACACACACACACATACACACACTCTCTATCTTAAAAGGGACTTTCACTGAGTCCGTAACACCTCCCACCTAAAAAAAAATTTTTCCCAAGAAAAATTTAACCGCGCATACAGTTAGTAATGTTAATGATTATCATGCTACACAACTACAGACTATCAGATTAGTACAGATACATGTTTCCCATTTAACATCGGGAAAGACAATCAGCAATCACATTATCTTTGCCTTTAATGTGAGTTATCATGAGATCAAACTCTTGCAAAATTAAACTCCAGTTTAACAGCCTTCTGTTCTTGTTTTTGACTCGGCTCAGAAACACCTATGGGTTATGATCTGTATATACAGTCAATGGTTTCTGAGCGGTGCAAACATATACACTGAAATGTTGCAAGGCTAAAACAAGCGACAGTAATTCTTTCTCTATGGTGGAATAATTCTTTTGGTGCTCATTAAATTTCTTTGAAAAGTAAGCTACAGGATGGTCAATATCATCAAGGTCACCCTTCTGCAACAACACAGCTCCTGCAGCTTCATCACTGGCATCTACTGCTAATGAAATGGCTTTTCAAGGTCAGGTGTTTTGAGCACAGGATGGTAGCATAAAATGGCTTTCAGCTTCTCAAATGCTTCTTGACAAGAATCTGTCCAAACAAACTTTACTCCCTTCTTCAGAAGATTAGTTAGGGGAAGAGCAATATCAGCAAAATTTTTACAAAATTTTCGATAATATCCAACCATTCCCAAAAATCTTCTAACAGTCCTCGTACCTGTGGGAATAGGGAACTCAGATATTGCTTGAACTTTTGCCTGAACAGGAGCTTGCTTGCCTTGACCTACAACACCAACATACGTCACAGTGGCTTGGCCAAATTCACTTTTAGCCAAGTTAACTGTAAGGTTAGCCTTGGAAAGTCTTTCAAACAACCTTTCTAACACAGAGATGTGATCTTCCCAAGTATCGTTCCCAGTCACTAAGTCGTCAATGTAGGCATCTGTATGTCTTAACCCATGAATCACTGAATTAATCATTCTTTGAAATGTTGCCGGAGCATTTTTCATTCCAAATGGTAAAACATTGTATTCACACAATCCAGAAGGGGTTACAAAGGCTGAAATTTCCCTTCCTCTATCTGTTAATGGAACACACCAGTACCCTTTTAATAGGTCAATCTTTGTAAGAAATTTTGCCTTTCCCACTCTGTCTATGCAATCATCCACCCTAGGAATAGGGTAAGCATCTGACTTTGTTACAGCATTCACTTTCCTGTAATCTGTGCAAAATCTAACAGTTCCATCAGGTTTAGGTACAATAACACAGGGCGAACTCCAATTTGAAGTTGAATGTCTAATAATATCATTTTCCAACATGTATTTTATTTCCTGATCAACAAGTTTACTTTTTTCCACATTCATTCGATATGGGTGTTGTTTGATTGGTTTTGCATCCCCAACATCAACATCATGGGTAATTATCGATGTTCTGTTTGGAACATCTGGGAACAGATTTTTAAATTTTAAAATTAATTCTCTCATCTGCTGTTTTTGTGAAACTTGTAAATGGTCCAACTTCGTTTCAAGGTTCTCCAGGATATTTTGGTTTTTTAGTTTCGATGGAACAATATTTGGTCTAAATTGGCCTTCCTCAACATCAACAACCTTTACATCATCCACCAAGGCCACAACTGAATCCCTCTCATAATAAGGCTTTAGCATATTTACATGACAGAGTTGTGTTTTCTTGCGTCTATCTGGTGTTTTGATTATATATGTTAAATCAGTCACTCGAGATTCAATAACATAGGGTCCAGAAAAACGAGATTGCAAGGGATTATTTTGGCTAGGGAAAAATACCAACACCTTTTGCCGCACTGCAAATGTCCTAGGCCGAGCACGTCTATCAAAATATGTCTTCATTCTTATCTGGCTGGTTTTCAAATTCTCTCTCGCTAGCTGGCAGACTCTCTCCAACCGAGTTTTAAATTTTTGGACATAGTCCAACAGACTCAAATGCACTTCTTCAATCTCCTCACATAAGAGTGCTTTTTCTTTCAATTCTGTCAACTCAGGGTCCTTTGTCTGTTCCACCATAAAATCCTTCCTCGACAAAGACAAATCTTTAAATTCAGGCTCACTATAAGGATGTTGATCCTCCAGTGAAGACAGAAAAGTCTCAGAAAAGGCATCATAATTTTCTTCCTGTTTAGGACTGTCACAAGGAACCACATCAGACTGCACCGGACTGTCTGTCTTGGCTAATTCTTTAGTTCTAGCTCGAGTCACCGCACATGATGGGTAAACATCTGGATCATTCTCAGACTCATCAATCCTTGGTTTGGTTGTTAACCGTACCACAGGAACAATTTCTCCATCTGCAAGGTCATTTCCCAATAACAAAGAAACTCCTTCCACTGGCAACCTAGGTCTTATCCCTATCTCGACTGGTCCTTCTACGAACTTTGACTTTAAAATCACCCTGTGTAAAGGGACAGACATGGTGTCATCTGTAACACCTCGCACTAGATTTACCTCACCAGTGTCACTTTCTTCACCAAAATTTAAAACACTGTCCAGCAAGAGAGATTGACTAGCCCCAGTATCTCTAAGAATTTTCACTGGCACCTGGGGTGACTCATCATTCAGTGAAACAAAACCCTCTGATACATAAGAACGGAATTCCTTTCTCACCTCCTCCAACTTTTCCGCTTTTCCCTCTTGCAAGGACTGATCTTTAACAGCATCTCCTAAACCTTTTTGATTTTTAATTGCCTGAAAGCAAGCATTGGGCACAGCTTCCTTCCTTTTCTTCAAAAGGGCGCAATTAGATATCTCATGGCCAGGTTTCTTACAGTAATAACAAGTACGCTCAACAGGTTTCTCCAGCCCTGGCTTCTTTTCATCTTTTCCTTTTTGATTACCTCCCAATTTAATCTCCGGTTTACCTGGATTGTCCTTGTAACTCTTTTGAAAGGTTTTAGGTTGTCCCCATTTGGATTTATGGGTTAAAGCATAATCATCTGCCAACCTAGCAGTTTCTTGTAAAGTTTCCACTGCCTTTTCATTTAAATATGTTGTTAATTCAGCTGGAACACATCTTCTAAAGTCCTCCACTAATATCAATTCTTTCAATTTATCAAAATCCCCATCTACATTTTTAGCCATGTACCATCGTTCAAAACATATTCTCTTTCCATTGGCAAATTCCATATAAGTCTGATCTGCAGATTTCCTCAAGTCTCTAAATTTTTGTCTATAAGCTTCAGGTACCAATTCATAGGCCTTCAATATAGCTTGTTTTACCTTGGTATAATCAGCTGCATCCTCAGCAGACAAAGCAGAATAAGCTTTTTGAGCTTTACCTTTAATCACACTCTGTACCATAAGAGCCCATCCTTTCCTTGGCCAGTTTGAACTCACAGCAACCTTTTCAAAATGTTGGAAATACTGATCAACCTGATCTTCCTCAAAAGGAGGGACTAATCGAACCTCCCTGCTGGCTGAAAAACCATCATCAGAATCAGATTCCAAACTCTTTCGCTTCATTTGTAACTCATGCTGCCTCTGTTTTTCCTTCTCCTCTGCCTCAAACTTTAACCGAATTAGTTCCCGTTCCTGTTCAGCCTCTAACTTCATCTAAGTTATCTTTTGTTTGGCCTCTAATCTCTTTTGCTCTCGTTCAGCTTCTAATTTCTTTTGCTCTCGTTCAGCCTCTATCTTTAACTGGGTTTGCTCTCGTTCAGCCTCTAATCTCTTTTGTTCTCGTTCAGCTTCTAATTTATTTTGCTCTCGTTCAGTCTCTATCTTTGCCAGCTGCACCTGTGCCTCAGAAATTGCTATTTCACTGCCAGGAAACTGTTTTAACACTTCCTTCTCAAACACCTTCTTTTCCACATAATGGCCAGCTATCAGTCTCTGAATATCTGCCTTTCTCATAGACTGCTTTACTTCTGTAAGGTTTAGCCTTGTAGCAATCTTTATCAGATCATCCTTTTTTGCCACCTCCAATCCCTTTTGGGTTGGTGACTCCAAAAATGCCTTAATATCCATTGCTGCTGGTTTCCACACACACAAGCCAATTAAAAAGAATTTATCAGACCTCCCTCAAAAATCTTTGGATTGAATCCCGAACAAATCTCGTCAATCTGGGGAACGATCCCAGACAACACTCGTTAACCTTTGGATTGGATCCCGGACGAATCTCATTAACCTTGGGAACTATCCCGGACGAGCCCCCAATTTTGTCACGAACCAGCAACAAAAGAAACACACTGAGCATGATTCAGTGTTAAAAACTATTTTATTAATTACTACTTATGATAATACATAAAATAAAAGTAAAAATGTTAGTATGTCAGAATTCAAAAATGTTAAACCTTGAACGTTAACCCCAAAACTAAACTCGTCGTGTGTGTGTGTGTGTGACAAAGTCCAAAACTCCCAGTTCCGGAATGGTTCTTAAAGTTCAGTTCCGCAAGCCATAAGGTGAAACATGAGCAAGGGTTTCTTCAACAACCACCGTTGTCAGAAGATAAGACGTAGATGTAGAGAAACATAGAGAGAGTAAATACGAAATCCAAATGTTCCATGATGGAACCCAAACGACACTTCAGTGTTTACTCGGTAGTGACTTCCTCACCCCGAAAAGCATCCGAATCGTGGTCGTCCACACACAAATACCTGTTTCCTTCTACAGGTCAGCAACAAAGTGAACTCCACTGGATTACTTCCAACTTCCATACATGGATTTCAGTGGCAGACACAGTTATTGTTTCTCATCCATTGATAGAGAACACTAGCAGGCTGGTGTCTCTCTCCCTTCTCTCTCTCTCTCCTTCTTCTTCTTCTTCTTCAACAACGTCATTACGTCCTCTATCTTCTATTGACGTAAGCACGCCCCACACACACACACATACACACACTCTCTAACTTAAAAGGGACTTTCACTGAGTCCATAACAAGGGACAGAGGAAAGGAAGGATATGTTAAAAATAACAATGCTCACAATGTAAATTTATATAGTGCCTTTAACGCAGAAGCAACATCCCAAATTGTATCATAGAAGCCTAATCAAAAAGAAAAGGCCCCAGTCAAAGAAAGAGGTATTAGAAAGGG
Source organism: Pristis pectinata (assembly GCF_009764475.1). Taxonomy (NCBI): domain Eukaryota; kingdom Metazoa; phylum Chordata; class Chondrichthyes; order Rhinopristiformes; family Pristidae; genus Pristis; species Pristis pectinata. The sequence continues at coordinate 86,115,634 of NC_067412.1, forward strand.
AGGGTATATAGTTGGGATTTTAAGGAGGGTCTTAAAGGGGGAGAGAGGCTTGGAAGTGTAGAAGAGATTAGGGAAAAAGTTTTGAAGCTGCAGTTTTGGCAACTGAGAGCACACAGTTAGGGTTAAGGGGGGAAACATTTCCCAGAGGTCAGAGTCAGGGGAATGGAGGGGGAACATAGGGCTGGGCAAAGTTGAGGTCACAAATACATTTAAAGACAAGAATGAGAGTTAAATTTAAGTCACTGGGGAAAAAGTGTGATGGGCAAGTGGGGCCTAATGGATAGCACGTGGACGGCAGAATTGCCCGCAGCCTTCTGTTATGATTCCAATTGTCCATATAGTCTTTTCTGTTTCAAACCAACCAACCACCTGCTAGTACTTCATCTCTTACTCCCCTACTACCCCCACAAACAGCCAGAATGGCTTGGCCTTACAACCTTCTGTCCACCACCCAATCCCAGTCACTTTCCAACATGAGGCCTTGATTATTTATGGAGTACTAAGGCTAGCTATTGGATAATAGATTTTGAGGAAATGACATCAAAGCAAACTCAGTCTTTTGGTTTGCACAGATTTATAATTATTTATACAAAAGCAAAATATTGTGAATCCTAGAATTGTGAAATAAAAACAGAAAATGTGGGCACAAATGGCAGCATCTGTGGACAGAAAAAACATTGTTTGACTCAGTTTCCACCACCATGATGGGCATTGAGTTTCAGACTTTTCAAACTTTCTCATGCATAAATATTTTTCTCCTCATAAGTCTCTTTACCTTTAGTTCATCATTTTAAATCTGTGTCCCCTTATCCTTATAGGATCAGCTTCTCTCTATAATTAGATCTGTTATTAGATAATGTAATCTAATAAAACTTTTCTCAACCCTCTGTGATCAAAGGAGAACAATCCAGCTTCACGAGTCTAACCATATTGCCAGAATTCTTACCATCTGAGATGGTAATGTTACAATATGCTCATACATAGACAAAGCAAAATGGTCCTCAATTATAGAGATTAATTACGTAGTTCACATCACAGGACAACAGTGTTAATTTGAGACATTAGCAAAATATCAAGCACAAGGGCCAACTCACTGAGACTGAGATATCCATTCAATATGCTTATTAGAAAGGATTTAACAAGAGATTTAAATTTGTTCAACTTTTGAAATGGACAAAGAGTTTGGCATGGTGACAAATAATTTTTTTTATTTTTTCAAGTCATGTGGATGCCATATGTCTTTGGCAGACTACACAATATGATAAATGATATTTTACATTTAAAAAAAATTAACAAGCTGTAACAATTCCAGAGAAGCACGCAGGCTTGTCTACTTTAGTTTCTGCTTTCGCTGAAAAGTCTTTCCAGGCCAGGCAATTGCCAGTCTTTCTCTCTTTGTTTCACATTCTCATTGATAACAGGAAGAAGATTTTTAACAGGAAGAAAAGGTAAACACATTTTCAAATAAGTTCACCAAGAGAAATTGGGGTATATTTTCTCTTGTGTAAAATTGAAAATGTACTTATGCATTATCAGTACCATTGAATGTGGTTTTAATTTTTTCATAATAGGTATATGTTTGTTTATGGCAGAAAAATAGTGCTGTATGAGGATATGTTCAGAAATGAGCTGTTTAAAGGAAGGCATTGAAGTACAACACAGAGTTGTGAGAAACAATTAGATAGGTTGGGTCAGCTTTCATTGCAACAGGATACCCTGAGGGAAGATTTAATTAAGATGTAGAAAATGATGAGGAATGTAGCTGGAGTAAATTTGAAACATCCTATTTCCCCTAGCAGATGGGTCAAAAGCCAGAAGGTAGAACACAGAACAGTACAGCAGAGGAACAGACCCTTCAGCCCACATTGTCTGTGCTGACCATGATGCCATTCGAAACCAATTCCATTTGCCAGGGGATATAGATTTAAAGTGAGAGGTAGAAAGCTTAGAGGGGAATGTACCCAGAAGGTGGTAGAGATCTGGAACCCACCGTCTGAAAGGGTCAGAGAGTCAAAATTTCTCCTCAGATTACTTGGATGTGCACACCATGGAAACCAGCCTCCCCTCCATGGACTCTGTCTACACCTCTTGCTGCCTCAGTAAAGAAGCCAACATAATCAAAGACCCTACCCACCTGGACATTCTCTCTTCTCCCATTTCCCACTGGGCAGAAGATACAAAAGCATGAAAGCATGTACCCCCAGGTTCAAGGACAGCTTCTATCCCACTGTTATAAGACTATTGAATGACTCCCTAGTGCATTAAAATGGACTCTTGACCTCACAATCGATCTCCTTATGACCTTACACCTTATCATCTACCTGCACTGCACTTTGTCCATCACTGTAACACTTTATTCTGCACTCTGTTATTGTTTTACCTTGTATTACCTCAATGCACTGCTTTAATAAATTGATCTGTATGAACAGTATGCGAGACAAGTTTTTCACTGCACCTTGGTACATGTGACAACAATAAATCAATTTACCAGTTTACCAATTTGAAAAGCCTAAACCTGCAGGGCTACGGACCAAGAGTTGGAAAGAACCCAAGGTTTTGAGAACAGAAAGTGAAGCTTTGGCTTTGATTCTTCTCATTGCCATTACCTTCCTGTTGAGACTCTAAGATAAAGACTGATCAGTTGAGTGAGGAAGGCTGTGAACAGTGAATGGGCACTCCAGCATATAGCAACACCCTCAGCTGAACTAAATGGGATTGCAAAAGATGGAAAATCAAATCATTTAGTTATTTACCCACTTAATAAGCCAGAAGGAAAATGAATATTGTTTTTCTGACTTAATTTCACAAATGATAAGAAAAATCAACCTTACAAAGTGTAAGTTAAATAAGACCTTAGACTACCACGAGGAATCATGGAAACAAAACATGGAGAACCTGTGAGTCCTGCAACAGTAGTGGGGTCTCCAAGGAGACCACATGACTAACTCCTTAACACTGGCAGGCTGCCAAAATGCTATTTTTCCTTAAATGGGGCTCCCAGTCAGCTAAGTCAGTACACAGCAGGTAGTTTGCAGTGCTAATGCTGGAATTGAAATCTAACAACTATAGAAGTGTTAGAAACATGGCCTGCCATAATTTAAACAGGCTATGAAAATCACACATACTTAGAAGTCAAGGTCAATCTGGTCAATTATTTGTGTATGTGAAAATTGCACTGCATTGCACTTAAATTAGTTAATAAAAAACAACACTAAAATAACCGTTATTGTATCCAGGCAAGAAAAGATTACCATGTCAGAACAGTCCATTACTTCAGGGGTTTGGATTGGATTGCATCTGCTGTGAGGGTATATAATGAATCACTGGTCTTCATCAATTTACCTTCTGTTTACTCAGTACAGTCAAGGGAAATACATTTCCATGAGAACAAGTCTGGAGTGAAGTGCAAGGTGCTTTACCATGAATTTACATTGCACAATGGAGCAAATTATTCATTTCCCTCAGTTGGCAGTAGCAGGTGCTGGAACTACTTTTTATCTTACTTTCTTTGACATTGGGTACTTGAGCAATTTCCCCCCAAGAGAATATAGCAGGGTGGATGAGTTTGACAAGAGTCAGATTTACATCTGTGAGTCTCCACAGTGTGTTCCACATCTGGCCAGCGCTTTCAGATACTTGCTTTGGTCTAACTTGGCTTGCTGCATCACAGCACCTAGTTCACAGTGGAAGAGGTTTAAGTCCAGGCAAGGATCTCTTAGCAAAAGGTGCAGGGAAATTATGAGAAAACACCTTAGCCAGAAAGACTAAGTAGAACCAAAAAAAGGAAAGGGCAGGAATATAACACTTTTTGAAAATAATGTAATATGTTTGACTTGGACAATTAGAGGAAGAGATACTTAAGTACAGTGTGGATTATAAAGTTTTGCTTATCCTGACTTGTGGCATTAATGTCTTTCACTGTAATGTTTTTTCATATTGAGTTTGGGCTGAAGAGACACATATTCTTTAGTTTTAGCCAGTGAACAATTGGCCCTCTGGTATTACTCTGGGACTTTCATCACTCTTAAAGCAAGCAAAGATAGTCTATTGTTTTCCAGTTTTAAGCCAAGATGATTTTAGAGAAAAATCATTCTGAAGGTCTATATAAAGTGAAAACCATGACTTTTCAAAAACAAAACTAAGCAGACACTGAGTTGTTCTAAAATAGGTCAACATTTTGTGAATTTGCTTGATTATTTTGGCAGGATATACTATCGGATAAATAGAAAACAAAGGCTTATCTTCCTGACTTACTCCTAAGAATTTAAATTTACAATGCATACAAAAACTAGCCGAAAAACTCCTTGGTGGGAGCAGCACACCAGATTGAAGATGCATGAATCAGGCTTTGATTAAAGCTCTGAGCTTGTGATACTTGGGTTGTGTGCAGGCTGGAGGTGCCATTAAAAATCTGGAATATAAAAGATTCCTGGAAACAGCTTATTTATCAATATAACTAAATGATACATAGTAAAATGTGTTTGTTTATTGAAATTGCCATTGGGAATGCCAAGGATCATGGGTGGTCCTCTCGGACAGATGGTTTTTCTAACAATGTGCAGGCAGCTAGTTCCAAATGAGCAGTCAGCATAGCCACTTTTACACTTATCATACACAGGTAGTAACAGTTCAGTATTTGTCCTAGTTTTTTTTATGCATGACTGATGGACATACTTTCAAGATGTTTTACACAGGTAAATGACAATAGTCCAGGGAATGCTAATCCGGTGGAAAAGTGGGAGAAGTTGCACTTATCCCCTTATCAGCTATTAGCATCCTGGTCCTGAAGGTGCTGATTCTAGTTCCACATGTCTCTCATAAGTCTAATTCATGTCTGCCAGTATTGGCAGACGACTCAACCATAAGGGCTGTCATAACGAGTTCAATTCCCTTCTCTAGTGATATCCAACAGCTTCACATAAACTATCAGTAGTAGGAACTGCAGTTTAGCCCAGAATATTAGTAAAACATGGGATCTTTCTAAAAGGCTTAGGTACTCAATGGATCAACTCCTAAAATCATGAGTGATGTTGGAAAATTTTAGTAAAAGGACAAAAAAATCTGTCTGGTTGTAATTTATATCTTTAAAAGATGGCACTGGCTCCAACTATTAGTAAGCATGGATTGATAAATTGGTATCATGGCAGATGGTTAAAAAGGGATAAAAGCGCTTATCCAGAGCTTTACTCCAGCTCACCATCCAGTGACCACACTTCCTGCCCCACCTCTTTCCCATTGCTCTGTCACTGACGTTATTTCTCGCTGTGGCCATTCACTTAGGATAAAAGCATATAAAACATAAGCATCATGTTCAGTTCTGAACTGTACTGAACACTGTACTCACAGTTCCTCCAGCACCACCGTTGCCCCACTTTTCCCCTGTCTTAGACCCTGCCATCACTTTGGACTGTTCAAGAAACAATAATTCAGTAAGTGGTCAGAAAGTAGGGGTCAGCTTTTCACCATTTATTAACAGCCTAGATGCAAGAATAGAGATCCAAATTTACACTTGGCCTCAATTTAGAAGGCATACTTAGAAGCCACAAAGGGACATAGACATTCCAAGTGAATGAGCAAAAGCTGAATTCATTATTGGGGGGGAGGGGGGGAAATCAGGTTGTCGACAAGAATTGAAAATGAAAATTTGACATTTTCTTCTTGTTATGAGACTAAAATCTGTGGCTTTCGAAAGACAGAATTGTTGATGGCAGACAAGACTCAAATTGTTCAGTGAGAAATGGCTGCATAAGTGTGCCCTGCATTCTCATGAGCTTAGAAGACTGGGAGATGATTTAATGGAGGCATAGACTTCAATGGCATGAAGTTTGGAGGAAGGTTACAACACATGGATGACAATAAATAGCAGGTTTAGCACTACAGCCTGGGCTGATACCCATAGCTACTAACTAATTACTGACATTTACAAACTGTCCAGTTTAATGTAGGTGCAGGATCAGCACATGGTTCATCACTGGGCATGGTTGGCCTGCAGCCAAGGCATGGGGAATGTTAAACAAAGTGTTGAATACTCCACAGTACATAGAGTACGAATAGAGATGAGGAATAACATAATCTGTGCAAAAATAATTACAGACGGACAGTGAAACAACACAATGGTATTCCACACAATTCCAAAGATAAATGATACTCTGAGCTGTGTAAGCTGAGGGTGCAAGATGCACACTTCTGCACAAATGCACAACAGTCTGAAAATGGTAAAGGTGGAAGTAAAATAGGATGCAGGGCAGATGGAGTTCAATCCAGAGAAGTGTGAGGTGGTACACTTTGAAAGGACAAACTCCAAGGCGGAGTACAAGGTAAATGGCAGGATTCTGGGCAGTGTGGAGGAGCAGAGGGATCTGGGGGTTCACATCCACAGATCATTGAAAGTCACCTCACAGGTAGATAGGGTAGTTAAGAAAGCTTATGGGATGTTAGTTTTCATAAGTTGGGGGATCGGGTTTAAGAGCCGAGAAGTGATGATGCAGCTTTACAAAACTCTGGTTAGGCCACACTTATAGTACTGTGTCCAGTTCTGGTCGCCTCATTATAGGAAGAATGTGGAGGCATTGGAAAGGGTGCAGAGGAGATTTACCAGGATGCTGCCTGGATTAGAGAGTATGGATTATGAGGAGAGACTAAAGGAGCTAGGGCTGTTCTCATTGGAGAGAAGGAGGATGAGGGGAGACATGATAGAGGTATACAAGATATTGAGAGGAATAGATAGAGTGGACAGCCAGCGCCTCTTTTCCAGGGCACCAATGCTCAAAACAAGAGGACATGGCTTTAAGGTAATGGGTGGGAAGTTCAAGGGAGACATCAGAGGGAGGTTTTTTGGTTGGTGCATGGAATGCGCTGCCTGGGGTGGTGGTGGAGGCTGATACATTGGACAAGTTCAAGAGATTGTTAGATAAGCATATGGAGGAATTTAAGATAGAGGGATATGTGGGAGGAAGGGGTTAGATAGTGTTGGGTGTGGCTTGAAGTTCGGCACAACATGTTGGGCTGAAGGGCCTGTATTGTGCTGTGTTGTTCTATGGTTTTATGGTTCTATGGTTAAAATGTTGGCCCGCCCTTTTGAAAAATTGAAAAAATCCAAGGGATTAACATAGAACAGAAAGATGGTTTTGAAAATCAAGAATAATTAATGATGTGTTTAAAACATACTATTCAGCTTTGTATTCATTGGAATGCTCTCCATTATAGACTGACTACTGAACATTCTTTGATGGAATAGGTTTACCCAGGGTAAGGCAGGATTACAGGGCCGACTTGACCAAAGCAAAAATTCAAAGGAGGTCACGCAGATGGAAGGCAAACAGAACACAAAGCCTCAGAGGCCAATATGAGGCTCAGCTGCCGAGAGGCCTGCTTCATGTTGAGAGTGGAATTCTCAGTTGGATCAGACTGATGGGCTACAACTGGAAATCAGATCAGCCTGCTACTTCCAAACCACAGGAAAGTAGTTGTGGGGTAGGGGGGTGATGGTGTGGAGGTGGGATGGGGGAGGGGGAGAGCTGAGGATGGGAAATTTGACAGGGAGTGGAGGCTTGAGGGGAAGGATCCTGGACCAGCAGTGGCCTAGATCTGGGTCTGAGAGAAGCACTCCTGCTCCTCCAAACCCTGCAAAAGTATGCAGCTCCTCAGTAGAGGGTTATCATTAGGCAAATGATGACAATGCTGGTCAGGGTGTATGTATGACCAGGAGCAATCAAATATGGCTTTACATACATATGAACATACAAGGTAGACTACTCAGTTCCTTGAGCCAGTTTAGCCATTCTGTAAGATCATGGCTGATCTGATTGTAACCAAATTCCTATCTACCCACAGTGATCTATCACTCCCTCGCTTATCAAGAATTTATCTGCCTCTGCCTTTAAAATATTCAAAGACTCTGCTTCCATTGCCTTTTGAGGAAAAGCGTTCCAGACACTGACAGAAAAAAAAGCCTCATCTCTGTCAAGTAGGGATTCTTCATTTTTAAACATTGGCCTCAGTCTTAAGTGGGGGACTCCGTACTTTTAAACAGTGACCCCTAATTCTCTCCACATCCTCTCCACATCCATCCTGTCAGGTCTCCTCCTATTGGCATCATAGGAGCATAATTTAAATATTATAATGTAATGGGCAGCATATTCTGGCAGTCTCTTGGACCTACTCGGCAAAATGGTGGCAGCCAAAGCAATTGCAATAATGAGGCAGTATGTTCTGAAGCCTAGAAACAGGAGTGCATCTGTTTTTTAGGTGCTAACCACGTAAAATTTCATTTCACCAGTAATCATACCGATGATCATTGATAATGTCAGTGAAAATTTCTGGGTGATATTGAGCTAGTTGCAAAAATGGACCAGGCACTCCTGAGCACAATCCACGTTAATGTATCTGATCTTTTCCTGGCATCAGTGCAATCATATCACTTGTTGCACAGTGCATGATTTCACCTCACCTGGTTGTGCAACAGTCCAATTTATGTGCTGTCTCAGGTTTTTCAAGGCTGTCATTACTGAGGTATGTGCCATGGGGAGATCTTCAAGCAGGCTCCTGTGCCTGGACTACACCATCTCTGGAGCACAAGGTCACATTGACCATCAACTTCCTCACCACAGAATCTTTTCAAGGTGCTGGACAAGATCTTTGCCATGTATCCAAATTTGCTGCTTACTGCTAATGAGAGAAATCAGCCAGGCACAGTATTTGTGGAGAAACAATTCCTTTGGGTTCAGAGAGAGGCAGATGGCATCTCAAGCATCATGATTTGTCAGTGTTCTTGGCTTTCCATAGGTACAGGCAGGTACTGAATGCACTCATGTGCCTTTAAGGACTCCTGTAAAGGACCTAGACCTCTTCATCAACTCAAATGTTTTCCATTCCCTCAATATACTAGTGTCATAGAGTCATAGGTTTATACAGCACAGAAAAAGGCCCTTTGGCCCAACTCATCCATGCTGACCAAGTTGACTACTTGAGCTTGACCCATTTGCCTCTAAACCTTTCCATTCCATGTACCTGTCCAAATATCTTTGAAACATCATAACTGTACCGGCTTCTACCACTCTATCACTTAGTGGATGAACATCAGGAGAAGAATTTCCTCGTGGTCATTGCCATGTTTCTGTGAGTTATGTATGAGATCTTCAGGGAGAGCACATTGCCAGACATTATCAGTGGCCACCACTGCCCAGAGAGATCAATCTTGGGGGAAAAGAACTATCCCCTATTTCCTTAGTTCCTCACACCAAATGCAGTCTTAATATAGCATTAGGTTAGTTGGCTGCTGCAAATTACCATGTAGGGTAGGTTAATAGCAAAAGAATGAGAGGGAAGTTTATGGGCATGTGTGAGAGAGAATATGTTGCAGAGGCACTGGGAAACAAGGAAAAGGTGAATGGGACTACTCCCTTGGGAGTTAGCCTGGACTCAACGGACCAAGTGGACTCCTTTTGTGTTCATTAAAAGTACAGCTACAAGGTGGACACAGCACAACGAAAGCCACATAAGTACACAATGTCCTTGTTATCCGCTGATTCACTATCTGCAGATCCACGTTCTTGCGAGGTCGGCTGTTCATTACAGGGAGTGTTGGCAATAAAGCATGTTCCTCCAGAGGCCTGTCCTGTAGTGTCTCTTGAATCATGTTTGCCATGAGATGGATTGCATATGATGTCTTGTGCTGGCAAGTGGTGAAATATCAATAGTTAATGTGCCCCTTGAACCAGGATCCAAAGTGTGGGTCGGGTGTGCGACCAGAGCCAGGGTCAGGGTTGGGATCAGGGTCGGGAACACCAGGAACACGGTGGTGTTTACATACAAGCTGAAACTAAAACTTATAAGCTGAAACTCACATGGATGGATTGACTGGTCTATGTCATTGCAGCCTTTGTATCATTACCAACAGCCTGGTGGTATTCCTGTTTTTTTTGTTATCCACAGGAAGTCTGTGCGCCTATTCCTCATGAATAACTAGGTCTTAGTGTACCAGAATTGTTACGGAAAATGTCATGGGTCTTCTAGAAATGCAGTTCTGCTGCCTGCATCATTCTGGGGTGCCCTCAGTGTTTGCTAAACCAGCACAGAGCCGTTATCAGAGTCTGCTACATGCTGTACAATCCAGACAACCAAAGACAGCAACCACTGCCAGGGGAAGAACAACAACAGGACCCAGGTCCTGAGGGACTTGAGACAGAGTTTAAAGGCCAGCAGGCACAAGAGGAACAGGAGAAAGAAGGTTGCTACCGGGGCATGATGCTGCTCAGCATCTACAGCCCCAATTCCCATGTGCGAGGAAGATGGAAACTTTGTCAGCACGGGCTATAAGGTACTCCTGACACAGAGTCACTTTTCCTATGGAGCCTGCAAAATATTATTCCCCATTTCAAGCCAAATTACCCTCTCCACATTCCAATCATTACCAACAATAAACATATATGGAGTTCTGATGACATAAATGTCTCTTACATCCTGTTTGGCTAGTGCACATGATTAAATAATCCATCTCCAAGTATTTTCTACATCATCTTTATATTTCCTGATGAGTGGCACTTTGCTTAAATAAAATAGACCTCTGCATAAAAACACTCCCCTGTGAGGATCTCCACCCTACTGGTATAAGTCACCTGAATACATCTCATTAGGATACAACAAAATTGGAAAGCACAGCAGATGTTTTTATGCACAAAATGTGCATAAACTGAGTTAACTTGGAGTAAAATTGTCCTAGGGATCATTTCCATGTAAAGTTGTGCCCATTGGGAAATTGGACAAGGCAATTCTGTGTGCTATTCACATTGGCCTGTCTGATGTTTTTTCAACATCAGGCCAACACCTAATGATGTCACTACACCTAATACCTACCAGTATAAACTGAAACTTCCAGATACAACGTACAACTGTTATTGCACAATCACAGTACAACTAGGAACACATCATGCTACTTTACTGCTTTTTCCTGTTACTTGGAGGATGCTCTGTTGACATTGGGAGGCTTAACTAAGTAGCTTCACAACTGACTGCAGACTCTTCAAACACCTTTCAAGGTCCACAATGAGTGATGAAAGTAACAGTAAGTGTTTTCAGATACCCATCTGAAAAAAGCCTTCTGCAACAGAATCTTCAGAGAGCCCACATCTTACTTGGACTTCTCTGAAGAACACTATATATGCGGGTCCTGGTTTTCCATGGCAGACATCACTGACTGGACTGTTCCCTCTGTGGAGCTCAATGTCATTTTGACTCTCAACTTCCTCACCACATGGTCTTTCCTAGTGATGGCTGTATATTTCCATCAGGTCTCCAAATTTGCTGCTCGCTGTCGCATCAGAGAGGTCACCCAGGCATTGCAAAAAGATGAATTCACGGAGGACCATGTGGTACCTCTGGTATTAGGATTTGCCAGCATTACTGGATGCCTATGAATGCCAGCAGCCATTGATTACTCTTATCTGCCTATAAGGACTCAAATCAAAGGCAACATAAGAGAACATTTCTTCTGCAGTGCGGTGTTGTACATTGGGATGCATGAAGCAGCTTCAATAGTAACATTCAAAATAGAACTGGATAAATATTTTAACAAGGTAAAAAAATCATTATGGGCAAAGAGTGGAGCTGTGAGATTAATTGGTAATTCTGTTAAAGAGAAAGCACAGACCTTCTGTGCTGCACCATCCAATGATTCCATAATCTGTACTGAACTATTTGATCTCAACCAGTACAGCAAACAAATCAGTAATTGTTCTCAGCTTGTGAGGGAAAAAAAGTCAGGCCAAGTTTCCATTCCTGGTTGCCTTATAGTGAATTCTATTGGAGATGTATGGATGGGAGCAGGGTTGGGCTTTGTTATGATGCATAGTAGAATCAAATGATCCACCAAGAGCTCATACTTGAAGAGCAAAGAAAGACTGCAAAGGTGTGAGGAACCACGTGCTCCCCAACAGCAGCACTAAAGGAGGGGAAAATGCTTAAGGGAAATGGAAGGTCACATGCAATCTACACAATATAAGCATTTCAGTCTATTTTGGTAGCTGTTGGAGGACTGAACTAGGATAAAGAGAAGCCAGAGCCAGCTGGTGTACTTCCTTGGAAATACAAGGAACAAGGATGCAACTGATAACATGACTGCTCATGTGGGAGATGCTGTCTGGACTCAGAATATGTGCACTCTTACTTATTAATCTCACTTTGGTTAAGAGAGTGCATTTTAGTCCTTGGTGTCCATTTGACTGCTGTTGTTATGTGAGTATATTTAGACTGACTTCCAATAAAAATCATTTACTGCGTACGTGTACACCATAGCATTTGAAATATTGCAATGAAAGTGGAAGTCTTTGTGTGCCAACTGCAAGCATATGTGACTGGTAGATTAGAAGCATTACTAATTGAAAAACAATAGTATTCCCTTGGACATTAGTGGCTAAAACATAGGACGATTGTTCATTTAGTTAGATGAAAAGAAAGAAAAAAATGTTCCAGTTTATCTAATTTATTGCTCAGGTTAATTTATAATACTTCAGATATAATTTTATATTAATGGAATCTGGAATTTTCCAAATATTTTTGGTCTCTTCTCTATACTGCATTTTCCCTTGTAAAATCTAAATGTCTGATGCAGTGCGTTGTTTTCAATAAGCTCATGAGATGAGTACAATTTCCTTTGTAAGCTTATGAAAAATGTTCTAAGTCTAATCACTGTGCACAATTTAATGTTAAGATTCAGTATTTCTACAGGGGAAAAAAATAAATCCAGGGGCAGCGTTTGGATGAGATGGCGGAATGCCTTCATAGAGCCAGGAGACAGGCCACTCTTCTCTTGAAAAGGGATATCAGTTAACACACTGAGCACATCAAATGTGCAGAGGACAAGGTAAGGGATGCTGAGAAAGATTTGAGATGTGAGGAAGATAACGAGGACCAAACTTAAGGGAGCAGTTAACTGAAGCAAATCTTGGAAGGTGAACAGGAATTTCAAGTGTTGATGTAAATAGGCTTTTGTCCTGGACTTTACTGCTATTTCTTTGCTTCAGGGGTTTGGCAGCAATGCACATATAGGGAATTTTAAAGGCTCCAACCAGTCAATCCCTCAGTACAATCATTCCTGAAAATGACATCAGCTGTCACTAGAGGTGATATGAATTATTGGCATTGTATAGGAGAATGTGTGATCATCCATGACTTTTAGTAATGTCTGAAATGTGATGTCAGAGGCCTGGAGACTTTGATCAGTGGAGTGTGCTGATAGCTGTAGCAGCTGCAGGAATTGAAATATGGCTCTAGGAAAATGTTGTGAATTGGAAAGGTTTGATAAAAGGGAGAATATTTCTATCTTATTAGGAAATGTTAGAACGGAGGGAAAGTCTGAGCCATGGGCAGGCCGGTATTTCTGTAACACTGCCAAAATAAATTACAGAAGATAGAATTTACTATTTCCTTAAGCATTAAATCAAAGAATTTAAAACTTCAACATCTTGCTAAAAACTAAAGCAGAAAAAAAATCAATTCTTGCTGCAAACATTTCAAATCTTTCACCTGGGGAATAAGAACAAAATCAGCCTGCAGAATATTTAACTATGATTCACTCAGATTCAATGGAAGGCCATTTGTTTAAACCTGATAATTACAGACAGGGGTCAAAATGATTTAGAAAACTCAGCAGTGCTTCAGGGATGTATAAATTGCCTTGATACTTTCTCAAGTTACAGTGAGGCCAAAGGATACAAAATAGCACCCATTATTCTTACAGGTAGAATCTTGAATGATGGACAGCACAGCACACTTACTTGCCCCATGGATTGTAAACCTTTGGTCCGTATATAGCAAACTGGTTATTTCCATCCAATACTGACCCAGGAGTTAAATTGGATTATTTTGTGCAGTCAGTCATTCTTCTAGATGCACGTCACAATCCCAATATGCCGATCAATATATCTTTGTTTCCTTTATAATGTTTTCAACTGTGTCTATGCAGGTAATTAGCATGCCTAAGCTTGTCTTTTATCCTTATACATTGGTCTTGTTTGAAAATATTTATTTACCTTCCACTTTCTAGTTGTGTTGTTGATCTATCTATTCTCTTTCCAGTGTTGAATTGTTGCACATTCCCCATATTTTCTGCTTTTAATTACAAGGTTTGGGATGGTAATTCAATCAAATAGATTTCTTCTGTGAGTCAATGGAAGATCAAAAGAACTAATGGGACTAGAAGTCCTGGAGAGGAAGATTAGTGGAAAAATGTTCAGCACATTCATGGAACATTCTTCTCTCTGCTATTATAATGGAGATATTAACCTGTTTATTTTAAATAGCCTTTGTTAAAATAGCAAGCTGGAATGTATAAAATGTCTATGTTCGAACATTGCAGAAGTAATTTCTAATGTCATTAGTTTCTGATTAATCAAAAGAGAATATGTGTGCTGCTTAATAACTTTTCGCTTTTGTTTTTGCTAACACACCATTAGAAGCTCTTATGGTGAAGTTAATGTTTATCATCAGTTATCTCCCATATTCTTCAGTGGTACTTAGAGAAATAATACATGATTTGCAAAAAAAAACAAGTAAATCCAACAGGAAAAGGGGTCTGTCCGTGGATGACTGGAGAAGTTAAGGACAGCATTAAATCAAAGGAAGACATATAATGTTGCCAGAAATAGCAGTAAACATGAGGATTGGTAGCACTGTAGACCATAGCAAAGGAGGGCCAAGGAATGGATAAGGAAAGGGCAAGTAGAATATGAGAGTAAACTGGAAAGAAATATAAAAACATACAGTTGGAGCCTCTATTGGTATGTAAGAAGGGAAAGACCACAGAGAATAAATAACGGTCCCCTACATACAGATTCAGAACTTATAATGGGGTATAAGGAAACAGCAGAAAAAAAATAATCAGATACTTTGTGTCTATTTTCACAGAAAAAGACAAAAAATTGACAGAAATACCAGAGAACCAAGGGTCTAGTGAGAATGAGGAACTGACTGAAATTAGTGAAAAAAGCACTAGAGAAGTTGCTGAGACTAAAAGCTGATACATCCAAAGGACCTGATGATTTACATCCCAAGTTTTGAAAGAGGTGGCTGTAGAAGTAATGGATGGATTGGATAAAATGTTCTGGAATGGGACCTGCAGATTGATCCACTGTTTAAGAAAGGATGGAACCAAATGTCATGTTCCCCAAGTATGCTGATGGGATTGTGAGTGGGGTGGAGAATGTAGAGAGATTTCAAGGAGATAAAGAAAAGCTGAGGAAGTGGGGAAGAAAATTAAAAATGGAAAACAATACAGAAAGTTGTGAGTTAGTTCACCAGGGAATAAATAAGAAATGTAGGATATTTTTTTAAGTGGTGCAAGATTAGGAAATGTTGATCTTCAAAAAGATAAGTCACTGAAAGCTAACATGCATCAGAATCAGAATCAGTTTTATTATCACTGACATATGTCGTGAAATTTGTTGTTTTGCAGCAGCAGTACAGTGCAAAGATATAAAGATATAAAAATTACCTTAAGTTACAAAAATAAATAAATAGTGCAAAAGAGGAATAATGAGGTTCATGGGTTCATGGACTGTTCAGAAATCTGATGGCGGAGGGGAAGAAGCTGTTCCTGAAACATTGAGTGTGGGTCTTCAGGCTCCTGTACATCCTCCCTGATGGTAGTAACATGAAGAGGGCATGTCCTGGATGGTGAGGGTCCTTGGTGATGGATGCTGCCTTCTTGAGGAATTGCCTCTTGAAGATGTCCTTGATGGTGGGGAGGGTTGTGCCCATGATGGAGCTGGATGAGTCTACAACCCTCTGCAGCCTCTTGAGATCCTGCACATTGGAGCCTCCATACAAGGCTGTGATGCAACCAGTCAGGATGCTGTCCACCATACATCTGTAGAAATTTGCGAGAGGCTTTGGTGACATACCGAATCTCCTCAGACTCCTAATGAAGTAGAGCCACTGGCGTGCCTTCTTCATGATTGCATCAATATGTTAGGCCGGAGATAGATCCTCTGAGATGTTGAACCCAGGAACTTTAAGCTGCTCACCCTTTCATGTGTATTGAGCAAGTATCAAGCAAGTAATACTTGCATGTGTAGCAAGTAATTAGGAAAGCAAATGATATATTGACCTTTATTATGGGAGGATTTGAGTACAAAGTAAAGAGGCCTTACTGCGATTATATGGGACTATGGTAAGATTACATCTGGAATATTTGGTGTCATGGAGGGAGTGCAAAGGGTAGCAAGTTTAACATACGAGGAGATAGGGGGCAGCAATAGTAGATGAGTGAGGAGCTGGTAAGCCTGTAGATGATCCCAGCTCAGTTGGGTTCACAGGGCTGGACTGAGTTCTCTTCTAGGAAGCCCCCTTTAAATAACACTGCTATAGAGGCAGCAGCGTTTGAGAGCAAAGCACTTGGGGCTGACCTGGAACAATGTGATTCAATTTCCTGGGCAACATTCCAAACAAGTCGTGCACAAGGAATGATGTCATCCTGCGCGCGATGATGCAAGGGTTATTTGTGAATGTAAGTGCCTGTTGAGTTCCTGGAGTGGCATAATTCAACCAGAACTGATTGTAATTGTGTTCCATCTGAGAAATAAACTATTTTCAAATGGCTGCAGCTGAAGAAAATCACAATATATAATCAAAATTCTCGTGTTTAAGCAAATTGCAACTGGTATTTTTGGCCAAGATGATAAAATATTTTTACATTGTCAGATGAAAAAATGAAGCAATTTGGGTAAAGGAAATCCCTCCCTGTCAGAAAATTGATGTTTTAACTTTCTCGAAGCTACAAGTTAAATTTCATTGCAGAAAGCATTGACAAACCACAACAGCACCCCAGATAAAAGAAACAACTTACATTTACATGTGACCCTTCCTGCGGTCAGCATGTCCTGAGGGGCTTTACAGCAATTAGTTACTATTAGAGATGTATTTACTGCCACATTATAGGGAATACAGTGGCCAATTTGTACAATGCAAGGGCCCAGAAACAGTACTGAGATAATGAAAGTTAATTTTTTGTTTGCTGAGGGTTAGCTAGTAGAGTGCAATGTTGGCCAGGACAACATCGCACTCTACTATCCTTCTTCAAAACAGTAGCATGGAATTACTTCCAGCTGAGAGGACAGACAGATGATGGTACTTCCAATTGTGCAACAGCTTAGAAATACGCAGAAGTGACAGCCTAGATTGTATGCTCAAGTCCCTGGAGGAGATGGAGACACAAGAGACTACAGATGCTGGAATCTGGAGTGAGGAACGAACTGCTGGAGGAACTCAGTGGGTCAGGCAGCATCTGGGGAGGCAAAGGAATGGTCGTGTTCCGGGTCATGACCCTGCAGGACTGAGAGTGTAAAGGGGAGACAGCCAGTATAAAGAGACGGGTGAGGTAGGGGCTGGACCTAAGTGGAGTGAGGGATGATGGGCAGATGGAGCCAGGCGGGGAGGGAGGAAGGGGAGAGGTGGAGTTGGGAGACAGAGGCTGAAGGTCGTAGGTGGAAGCTGACAAGAGAAGAAAAAGACGGGCAGAAGGAGCCAGGTTGGGGAAGGGATGATAAGTGCTCTGCTTTGGAGCACCTAGACAACAGCAAAACATACGTCAGGCTGCTGTTTATCGATTACAGCTCAGCGTTCAACACCATCATTCCCTTGGTACTAATAACCAAGCTTCTAAAGCTGGGCCTCTGTACCTCCCTCTGCAACTGGATCCTCCACTTCCTTATAGGGAGACCACAGTCAGCACAGATCAGTGATAACATCTCCTCCTCACTGACAATCAACACAGGCGCACCTCAAGGATGCATCCTTATCCTGCTGCTCTACTCTCTCTACACTCAAGACTGTGTGGCAAAGCACAGCTCAAATGCCATCTATAAATTCGCCGACGACACCATTGTTGTTGATAGAATCTCAGATGGCGACGAGGAGGCGTCAGATGTGAGATAGATCGGCTGGTTGAGTGGTGTCGCAACAACAACCGCACACTCAGTGTCAGCAAAACTAAGGAACTGATTGTGGACTTCAGGAAGGGGAAGTTGGGAGAACACACACCAGTCCTCATTGAGCGGTCAGCGGTGGAAAGGGTGAGCAGCTTCAAGTTCCTGGCCATCAGCATCTCAGGGGATCTTGCCTGAGCCCAACACATTGATGAAGAAGGCATGCCAGTGGCTCTACTTTGTTAGGAGTTTGAGGAGATTTGGTATGTCACCAAAGAATCTTACAAATTTCTAGAAATGTACAGTGGAGAGCATCCTGACTGGTTGCATCACAGCCTGGTACGGAGCCTCCAATGCACAAGATCGCAAGAGGCTGCGGAGGGTTATAGACCCAGCCAGCTTCACCATGGGCACAACACTCCCCACTATCAAGGACATCTTCAAGAGGCAGTGCCTCAAGAAGGTGCATCCATCATTAAGGACCCTCACCATCTGGGGCATACCCTTTTCTTGTTACCACCATCGGGGAGGAGGTACAGGAGCCTGAAGACCCACACTCAATGATTCAGGAACAGCTTCTTCCCCTCCACCAGCAGATTTCTGAACAATCCATGAATCCATGAACACTACCTCATTATTCCTCTTTTTTGCACTATTTATTTATTTTGTGTAATTTATAGATTTTTATGTCTTGCACTGTACTGCTGCCGCAAAACAACAAGTTTCATGTCACGTGTCAGTGATAATAAACCTGATTCTGATTCTAAGTGGAGGCACAAGAGGTGCAGACACTGGACTCTGATAAGTAAGGAAGGTGATAGGTGGAACCAGATAAGAGAGGGCAGACCAGCAGCTGGAACCAGATGGGGGAGGGGAGAGCAGATCCTGTGGGAAAAGTGCATGAGTGATAGTTGGATGGAACAGGTGGGGGGGGGGGGGGGGTGAGGGTCAAAACTCTAGGGGGCCAGAGAGGGGGAATGGAAAAAAAGAGGGTGGGAGGACCTAAGTGGATCAGAGGGAGAGAAAGATTGAGGGGGAACACACAGGGGGCAAGGGATACCTGAAGTTGGGAAATTCAGTGTTCATACCATGGGGTTGTAGACAACTGACGGGACAGTGCAAACTCCAATTGGCTTCCCAGCTCAAAGGAAATCAACCCACTGAGCCCACAGCAGGTTTAATCTGGCACACATACTGTTATCCCACTCAACTGAATGGGAGAAATCCGCTGTCAGAAGGGTAAGGTAATTTAAATATTTTTCATTTTTTAAGCATACATGATGTGTTTTTTACTTCAGTTTCATTTCAATAATTTAAATTCATCTAACTTTTCTTTTACTTTGTAAATGTTGTGATTGTGATGCACTGAAAACTGAGCTCCCAGCAGAGGGCCAGGCGCTGGCTAGAAGAAAATTCATGGGACAAGGCAGACTGCCAGTGATTCCAGGTAGCAGATATCTGCCCAATACATAAAAAGGTTTATCTCCATCTCATGCCTGGTGCTTCTACGAATCACACTAAAGTTGAGCTCTCTGGTTATTGACACTTCAACCATTAGATACAGTTCTCCTTTATTAATCTGCCTAAATGCTTTATGCTTTAAACATCTCAATTAATTCTCCTTTAAACCTCCTCACGTACTCTCAATCCAGTTTGCATCAGATCAACTGTGTTTTAAGCTTTTCATTAACTTTGCAACATGGTTAGGTGCAAGTGGGAGAGGAGCTGCTACTGTGATTGTTAGGAGGTAATAATTAAGAAAGAAAAGATTTAAGATAATTGCCAGATAAAAAGAAACAAGATACAGAGCATGACGAATAAATAGAAGTTGTACTTATCAGCTGTTTTAGTGTGATTATGGCTTCCAGGCTACTACCTTGTTAAGTGTTGAGTCACGTGATTGACTCCTTTCTTTTGAGTAAAGCAATTGTTTGTAGGGGCTTGCCAAATGAGTTTGGAGAGATCCTTAGAAATAACCTAGCTACCCTGCAGTTCCTGAGTTTGCTCAGCTGCTCACAAACAAGGTTACACACGAACACAGACACCAGCAATGAGAAAGGATGTCAGAAAGTGAAATGGATTGAGCTGGGAACCTCACAAGAACACAAGAAAAGATCATAGAGTCCAAAACAGGATTTCGATTCAAGCAATGGTAGAATTGCATTTGCAAAGAGAGCTTCTGGAAAAATGGCATGCCCAAATTCAAGCTGCATACATTGGGAGGCCCAGAGGGTACATGACAATGCCAGAAGCATTCCATACCCTCTTGGAATGCATGGAACTGTCCTTGCATGCTAACAATATTACAGAGGAAGTGCAAAGCAGTGGGAAGCCATCTGGGATCAAAAAAAGACCTTGCTTTCAGTGGAAATGGGCCGGGATACTCATGCTACATTAGTTAATCTGCTTGCACTTTGCAGTCTGATTAACGCCCAGATCAACAATTTTTTTACTCACGATATTATGGTGCTATTTTGAGCCAGTGTCCTCTGGAATTTTTCTGAGTTGCCAATTTGGAACCTGCAGCTAAATGCCCAATGAAACTATAACATTTGTAGTGCCACTGTGGCATATTTATAGACCATGGTCTGGTCAATATGCATATTTAAGCTAAATTCTTAGATACACTGCAGCTCCCTTTCAAAAAAGATCTACAAGATTGCTACAGTCATGGAAGTTGAACCAGAAAATGCAAGGACGGTCTATTCAGTGCAGGAAGCAAAAATAGAATGATAAAATCTCTGAGTAAAACAATGTGTGCAGTAATAATAAAACCTTTTCTTTCAGTCCTGGTCACATGTTCACAATGGGTGGGATTCCCTTCGCTCCAGGGAAAACAGACCCGGCCTATCCAAACTCAAGCCCTCCAATCCAAGTAACGTCCTTGTGAATCTTTTCTGCATCCTCTCTAGCTTAATCACATCCTTCCTTTAGCGTGGCGATCAGAACTGCACATCACACTCCAAGTGCGGCCTAACCAACGGTTTGTACAATTGTAACAGGATGTCCCAACTGTTATACTCGTTGCCTTGGCTGAAGAAGGCAAGCATGCCATACCCTTTCTCAATACCCTGTCTACCTGTGTTGCCACTTTCACAGAACTATTGTACCCCTCTCTGTTCAACAACACTCACAGGGCCCTGCAATTCACTGTGTATGTATTGCCCTGGTTTGACTTCCCAAAATACATTATTTCACACATCTGAATTAAATTCCATCTGCCATTCCCTTGCCAGTTGATGTATATCCTATTGTAACCTTAGACAACCTTCTTCACTGTCCACTATACCACTAATTTTGGTGTTATCTGCAAACTTACTATTAACGCCACCTACATTCTTATCCAAATCATTAATATGTATGTCAAACAATAAAGGACCCAGCAGTAACCCTAATGACACATAACTGGGCACAGGCCTTCAATCTCAAAACCTACCCTCCACCACCACCCTCTGCCTCCTACCATCAAGCCAATTTTGTGTCCAATTCGCCAGCTCACCCTGGATCCCATGTAATTTAACCCTTCTGGACCAGCGCACCATGCAGGACCTTGTGAAAGGCATTGCTGAAGTCCATGTAGATAACATCTAGCACCCTGTCTTTGTCAATCCTCTTGGTTTCCTCTTGAAAATCAAATTCATATGACATGATTTCCCACACTCAAATTGATGAGGACTATCCCTAATCAGTCCTTGCCTTTCAAAATGCAAATAAATCCTGTTCCTCAGAATCCCTTCCAATAATTTTCCCACCTGTTCTTCCCATGCTGCCACCTTCAGGGACCTTCGGACTTGTACACCGAGATTCCTCTGATCTTCAACACTCCCTGGGGCCCGACCATTCATTGTGAACATGTACCCTTATTCGTTCTTCCAAAGTGCATCACCTCAGACTTATCAGGATTAAATTCCATCTGCCATTGTTCTACCCATTTTACCAACTGATCAATATCATCTTGTAGCCTCTCCTGTGGCTGTCTACAATACCACCGATTTTCAATGTCATCCACAAATTTATTAATCATCTACATCTAAATCATTAATGTATATAAAACAAGCAACCAATCCCTGGCCTCCAATCACATAAACAACATGCCACCATCACTCTCTGCCTCCTATCACCAGGCCAAATCCAATTCACCAACTTGCTCTGGATCCCATAGATTCTAACCTTTTGGACCCAAAAGGGACCTTGCCAAATGTTCTGTCCTTCTTAAAAGGGGAGTAGGGTAATGTATTTAGTACTGGCTGTTAAGGGAAGACTGTGGCTTACAGTCTGCTACCTCATTACACACAGAGTGATTGACTGCTCTTCGAATGTCGAGGCTTGCCAAAATAGTCTGGAGAGTTCCTTGGAATAAACAGACATGCTGTTTTGCAGTTTCTGAATCTGTTCGGTTTCTCACCCAAGAAGCTATACAGAGAAGCCTGACACAAAAGAAACTGAACTGAGACTTCGCTACAGTTCTGTCCTCAGGTTTATGATGATTTCATTTTTCTTTTTAACTAATTTTACTGAAGAAATCTCCAGTGGGATAATATGGGATACTTTTAAAGCACATATCCATGGTCAAATTATTTCATATTCCACTGGATTGAAAAAACAAACTAATAATGAAATACCTATATTAGCTGATAAGACTAAAGAAATTGATAAAAAATATTCTGATACTCCTAATCTGGAGCTTTATAAAAAGAGAACAATTACAACATAGTTTATTATTAACATCTTCAATTGAAAATCTACTATTTAAAGCCAGAAGTCAATTTTATATAAATGGTGACAAATGTGGTAAATTATTGGCCAACCAATTGAAAGCTATTTTAACTAAACATCAGATTAATAAAATTCGTAAACCAGATGGTACCTGCACGATAGATCATGTTCAAATTAATAAATCCCTTCAAGAATGTTATTCTTCTTTATACTAATCAGAATCCCCTGAGGACTCTACATCAATGCATGAATTTCTAAGAGATTTGAAGATTCCCCAATTATCTTTAAATGAACGTTCTATATTAGACACACCCATTTTGGAAGAAGAAATAAAGAAAGTACTTTTTTCAATGAACTCGGGTAAAACACCCAGCCCTGACAGATATACAGTCAAATTTTTAAAATCCTTTTCTGATATTCTTGTTCCCCGGTTAGCAAAAATTCTTAAAGATGCCCTATCAGTGGGTAAATTACCACAGTCCTTCTACAAAGTAATTATTTCTTTAATTCTTAAAAAGGATAAAGATCCCACTGAATGTGCATCTTATAGACCTATTTCTTTATTAAATGTAGATTCGAAAATATTTTCCAAAATATTGGCCTTTAGATTGGAAAAGGTTCTTCCACAAATTATCTCTGAAGATGAGACAGGATTTACTCAGAATCGTTATTTACATTTTAATATTAGGAGATTAATGAATATTATATATACCCCTTCATCCCAAATTCCAGAATGTGTTGTCTCACTAGATGCTGAAAAGGCATTTGACAGAGTCGACTGGGAATATCTATTCATTACACTTCAAAAATTTAATTTTAGCCCTAAATTTATATCTGTGATCAAACTGATTTATTATACACCTATGGCTTCAATACTTACTAATAATCAAAGATCCCCTTTGTTTAGGCTTTTCCGAGGTACTAGACAAGGTTGCCCTTTAAGTCCTTTATTATTTGATATTGCTTTGGAACCCTTGGCTATTGCACTCCGGGATTCCTCAAACATGTGGTATAACTCGCGGACAGAAGATTCATAAGATATCTCTTTACGTAGATGACTTGTTACTTTATATTTCTAATCTGGAGGAATCTATCCCCGCAGTACTATCACTACTAGATCAGTTTAGTGTTTTTTCTGGCTATAGATTAAATCCTAATAAGAGTGAACTTTTTCCATTAAATATGCAAACCCCGATTGACAGGAAATTACCTTTTAGATTAGTAACTTACTATTTTATGTATTTAGGTGTTAAAATTACCAAGAAACATAAAGACTTATTTAAAGTTAATTTACTACTTACTATTTTATGTATTTAGGTGTTAAAATTACCAAGAAACATAAAGACTTATTTAAAGTTAATTTACTGCCTTTAATTGACCATGTTAAACAATTATTTACTAAATGGTCCCCACTGTCTTTATCATTGGTAGGCCAAATTAGTGTGGTTAAGATGAATATTTTACCAAAATTTTGATATTTATTTCAAGCGATTCCAACTTTCATCCTGAAATCTCTTTCTGACACTATTGATTCTAAAATTCTTTCATATATTTGGCAGAATAAAAACCCAAGGTTAAGTAAGAAATATTTACAAAAACTAAAAAAGGATGATGGTATGGCCCTGCCTAACTTTAGATTATACTATTGGG
Source organism: Pristis pectinata (assembly GCF_009764475.1). Classification (NCBI taxonomy): domain Eukaryota; kingdom Metazoa; phylum Chordata; class Chondrichthyes; order Rhinopristiformes; family Pristidae; genus Pristis; species Pristis pectinata. Next base: position 86,139,918 of record NC_067412.1, read on the forward strand.
CAATTAATATCAGATATTTAATTTTTTGCATACAAGATTTAGATGTAATTCAATGTCCGAAATGGGTACACCTTGAGCATCAATCAGTACACGGATTTTCATTAGTTTCTATTTTAGGAGCTTCACTCCCTTTTGCACTTACCAAATTAAATAAACATATGATTAACCCAATAGTTAAACATACAATACGAATATGGTTTCAATTTCGTAAATTTTTTGGATTGAATAAATTTAACTTGTCAAGTCCCATTCAATCTAATTTTTTCTTTCAACTATCCAGAGTTGACTCAGCTTTTTCTATACGGAAAAGGAAGGGAATAATATGTTTTCGTGATTTATTCATTGATAACTGTTTTTCATCTTTTGAATAATTGTCTAACAAATACAATTTGTCTAGATCCCACTTTTTTCGATATTTGCAGATTAGAAATTTTTTAAAAGCTACTATATCCTCTTTTCTGATACCATATAAAACTGAAATTACGGAAAAAATTTTAGGTCTTAATCCTTATCAGAAGGGTTTGATAGCAATAATCTATGATTTAATTATGAAAATACATCCAGAATCACCGGACAAAATTAAGAATGAATGGGAAAGTGAACTCCAGACACCTCTACCTACAGAGACATGGAAGAAAATTCTTCATTTAGTTAATACATCTTCAATGTGTGCCAGACACTCTTTGATACAGTTTAAGGTAGTTCACAGGACCCATATGTCAAAAGATAAGCTAGCCCGTTTTTATCACCATATAAATCCTATATGTGACAGATGTAAATTGAATGTGGCTTCTTTGACACATATGTTTTGGTCCTGTCCTCTTTTGGAAAAATATTGGAAAGACATTTTTAACATTATCTCAACTGTATTGAATATTGATTTACAACCTCACCCTATCACTGCAATTTTTGGATTACCAAGGATAGAGTCTGGTCATTTATCTGCTTCCGCTAGCCATATGATTGCCTTTGTCATATTAATGGCCAAACGATCCATTTTGCTTAAATGGAAGGATCCAATACCCCCTACTACTTTTCAATGGTTCTCTCAAACTATATCATGTTTAAACTTGGAAAAAATTAGGAGTGGTACTGTTGATCCTTCGCTTAAATTTGAAGATATTTCGAGTCCATTTATTCAATATTTTCATATGATATAGATCCCTTTTCAACAACTTTTCAATTTAGAGGAACGGAGTTGACAACATAATATTGCTCCGGTTCTAATGAGAAATTTCAGGTTTATGATGGACTTTGTGGTGATAATAAAAAGGTACAACAGATTAATAACAAATGTGAGCCTGTTGAAAGGTGTGGCCATGGCAATCTTAGCATTGTTTCTTGGCATTAAATGCTCTAGACAGTTCTATGAAACTTGAGTTTTCAGAATATTCAAAATCCTGGGCACGCGTTCAGTTTCTGCAAGAAAGGATGCAATCTGAGAAGTATTAGCACATTTCTCTGCGATTACCATACTAATTGCAGCAATTTCTTTTAGCCGAGGAAATATAAGCATTGCATGTAACTTTGTATATAATTGTTTAAGAAACTTACTTTTTTGAGGGAAGGAAAACATAGTTAACATATTTTATTTGCCATTCAAACTGCTACAACTGGATTTAATCAAGAAACTCAGAGGAATAACATCTAAAAATCTGAAATCGAGCAAGGTAAGATCTAACTTCTGGATAGTTACAATGCAGAGGAATTTAGGGAGACTTTGGCCTAGGTATCAGACACTGCTATCCTCATTGCTTGAGCACCAAACAGCAGCCTAAATTTTCAGTACAAATGGCTGGCATGGTAGTGTAGCAGTTAGTGTAATGCTATTTACAGCACCAGCGACCCAGGTTCAATGCTGGGTGCTGTCTTTAAGGAGTGTGTACATTCTTCCCGTGACTGCGTGGGTTTCCTCTGGGTGCTCCGGTTTCCTCCCACATTCCAAAGACGTACAGGTTAGGAAGTTGTGGGTATGCTATGTTGGCGCCAGAAGCGTAGCGACACTTGTGGGCTGCCCCAGAACACTCTACGTAAAAGATGCATTTCACTGTGTGTTTCGATGTACATGTGACTAATAAAGATCTCTTATCTTAATCTTAATGGGTAAGAAATGGACACACGTTATGCCTGAAAGGAATTCCCAAAACATATTGGAATAGGCAAAAATATGTACCCTGGGCCCATACCTAAAGTAGGAATTAGCCCTTTGCTTGTTCAGGCCACACGGGCTACTGCTGGCCACCACTCATCCAATAGCCTCTTCATTCCAATTGCGGCTATAACCCTCCAATTTTCCTTTATTTCTGACTGCTCCTTCTAACATTCGGCCTTTTGCTTAACCACACCTTTTGTTTTCCCTATCCTTTAATCGCCTTTCCCCACTCATTCTTGTCAACCCTGGGACCATTGCCCCTCCTTTGCTGACTTCCAGACCCTCACTTTCCCAATTTCCATTGGGGTGACCTGATAGAGGTATATAACATCACGAGGGGCATAGAAAGGGTGAAAGCACGTAGTCTTTCCCCCAGGGAGGGGATGCTAAAAACAATAGGGCATGGGCTTAAGATCAGAGGCGAGCGATTTAAAAGGGACATCCGGGGCAGCTTCTTCACGAGAAGGGCGGTGCGCATTTGGAATGAGCTGCCAGAAACAGTGGTTGAAACAGGCAGTATAGCAACATTAAAAAGCCATCCAGATAAGTACATGGATAGGAGGAGTTCAGAGGGCTATGGGCCAAACACGGGCAGATGGGATTAGCTCGCTGGGCAAAACAGTCAGCATAGACGAGTTGGGCCGAAGGGCCTGTTTCCATGCTGTATGAATCAGAATCAGATTTATTATTCCTGATACATGATGTGAAATTTGTTGTTTTGCAGCAGCAGTACAGTGCAAAGACATAAAAATCTATGTTACAAAAATAAATAAATGACTTTATGACTCCAATTTCCTCAGTCCTGCAGTCACCCTGTCCTCCTCTTTGTACCCTCAATAGATTACTTATCTATCCTGGTACCCTTGAAGGAATTAGTTGAGGGCCTTTGTTGCAGGTACACTTGGCTTTTAAACATGAAGGGTCATTGATCTGAAACACTGACTCTGTTTCTCTTTCCACAGATGCTGCCTGACCTACTGATTGTTTGTGGTATTTTACGGTTTTGTTTCTTTCAGCAGAAATTCGTAGCTCATTATTTTCATGATATCAATGCAGGCATAGTGCCCAATCATCACATCCTCTTTGCTCCCATTTTCAGGGGCAAATTAATCCCCCCCTTCCCCCTTTGAAATGTAATGCACAAATTATGCAGATTTTAAGCACTCTAAATTACAAATGTGGAACTTGGTTTACCATTGCAACTTGTAGGAGTGCTTACTAAAATGACAGCCATAAAGTTTGGCTGCAGCTCTAAAGTATGTGGGGTTTTATAGCTGTTTATTTGTGGGTTGTAAAGCAGGGCTTCCCAAATGGCTTACTTAAGTATAATTGCTGAAATGTTCACTCCAATCTTAGAAGGAGTTGTATGATTGGAACTTGCAGCTCTGCATGTCCGTTGGGATGCCGACTTTGTCAGAGTAAACCCTACTCTAATTATTATTAATGGTTCTACCAATAAAGTGAGAATAGAGTTTTTGCATTGAGTTAAAAATCTGGAGTTGACTTGAGCTATGAGACTTCTAAGTAATTTTGACGTCCTTCTAGGCAGATGGTAAAGTAACTATTGAAGTTATATTCAGGTGCATTTTCTATTTGATATTCAGTTGCAACAAAAAAAATGTTCAGAGTCAAATTTGTAATTTGATTCATAGAACAAAAATAATTTTACCAGATGTTGCTAGAATAGTTAACACAGGACAAAACCAACATTGTATTTTTGAACTGAAATGGGAGAAATGGGTAAACCAGGACAAACAGTGCGATTAAAGTTGCTTTAAATGCTCAGGTGGCCTATTATTTAATCCTGCCACATTTTTTGTAATTAATATTTGTTTGAATTTCCCTACTTTTCCCACAATAGGCATGTTGGCTGTTTGAGAAAATAGATCTGAGATGTATTCCCAAATGTTTCCAACGTCTCCTTCTTGCTATCAATGTGGAAGGAAAAGGCAACTTTCCTACTGTCCCCATCGCATGCCCCTCCCTCCCCCCACCTACTCCCACCCCCCTCACTAGCCCAAACTTTTAGTTTATCACTGTGGCCTGGAGAAAAGGTGTGATCTCTATTTGGTGCCACCCTTCACTGGGAAAACTTCCATGGCTCACAGAACAGTTTTAATCCACTTAATTGGTTCTAAGTTGCATGATTTCTAAAATGGAAGCAAGTATAAATTAAACAGCAGACTCTGCTGCTACATTAAAGATTCTATGCCACAGTATTACTGGGTTCATGTATTTCAGTATTCCATCTTTTTTCACCCAGCTCCCCTCTCTCTATCCTGCCTCACTTTATTTTCCTTTCTCAGCACTGGTTTTAGTGCTGCCTTAACACTTTAGCTTTGCCTCACACTGTACATCTTTCGGTGCAAGCATTAACTCCTTAAATGGCTCTCCAATTTCCAGCTCACAGCTATTTCTGTTATCTCAATTGGAAGTGTTAAATATTGGGGTTGCTTCAAAACATCACAAAGAAAGGAAAAAGGTAGAAATCAATGTCAAAAATAAAAATGATGATGCCAATGGAATTCACAAAGTAATTACACACTATCAGAAAGAAAGCTGATAAAAGAATTTAAAGAACAAAAATAAGAAAACATAAGTAGAACAGCACAGGAAAAACTGACATTTAGGTTTGTGTGGAAGAACTCAGATATATTTTCATCTTGCATATCTAAGGTGTCGTAAACAAAATTTGAAGCATATATCCAATATATCATGACAATCTGTGCAAAGTGATGAATTTTCATATTCGTGAGGTTGATCATAACTCACCTTCCACTTCATTGTTCATTAGTTATCTCATTAACATCATGCATAGAGATTTTTGTAAATATTTTATTTTTTTATTTTTATTTTTATTTACTTACAGCGTGGTAACAGGCCCTTCCGGCCCAACGAGTCCGCACCGCCCATTTTAAACCCAAATTAACCTACCCATACGTCTTTGCAATGTGGGAGGAAACCGGAGCACCCGGAGGAAACCCACGCAGACACGGGAGAACGTACAAACTCCTTACAGACAGCGATGGGAATTGAACCCCGATCGCTGGCGCTGTAATAGCGTCGTGCTAACCGCTACACTACCGTGCCGCCACAATATCTGGTTGTGATATCAAGAACAGAACTGAAGATTGCAAATGCTGAACACTTGACCTAAATTCAGATTGTACCATACATTAATGGATTATATTTTCTAGTGCACCAAAGTACTTTGCTGAAATACTTTAATCCACTTTAGTTTTGCCTTCACTTAAGTGGAAACCTAGTGCAATACAAAGTATGAGTTTAGAGAAGATTGTCTGAGTACTGCAAATATGGAGATTTGTACCAGAATCGTAGGCATTCAGTTGAGTAGGGAAAAGGGGCAGTGATAGTGAGGGAGAAGAGAGTGCTAACGATGACTGGAGAAGGGCATAGCAGAAAAAGAAATTGAAGGAGAAGGATGATGTCAGCATTAATGGAGAGCAGACAATATTAAATCAGTTAATTGAATGAGCATACAGCATTAAAATGAGGAGAAGAATGGTAATTGGGGAAATAATAAAGAGAATATCAGCTTCAAGAGGTGCAGAAGATTGGTAGTTTTAATTTGAGGTGGGATGAAATGTTTGAGGACAAAAAGAGAAAAGCATGCAGTTGATTGGATCAGGGAGGGAAAATGTCCAACTGAAGCTGGTAGCGAGTTGTAGGAGGTATAATCTCTGTGAATTGAGTCTAGAAGAAATAGAATACTTTAATAGTGTTTGGATAAATACTGGAGGGGATAGACTGCCTTAATGAAGAGCAAAGCTGGGTCTAGTTAGTCTTTTGAAAACCACCCAGATATTGATTCAAATAATGTGCATTATGAACCATGAAAGATTTTAAAATCAACCAAAAATTCCTTTCTAATGCAAAACTTTAGAATTTTCCAGGGTAGCAGATCTCAGATTCCAGGAAGTACGTCATCACTTGGCAGAGCAGAGTTTTTGCAGCATTTGGAAGATACGTTAACAATTCTAACTTTTCACACAAGAGCTCTAACTACAATATTTCCTTGATCATTCAAGGTCAGTTCAATTCCCCAATTTGCTGTGAGGTATATTGTAAAAAAAACTCATCTAAGCTTTGCTTTCCTTTCGGTGAAAGATTATCTGCTCCAATTGGGAGAATCATGTTTTTTAAAAAAAGCAAATCACAAAATGGCAAGAAGCTAGAAGCTTTCAGTAAAATTGAAGAAATGTTTCCTCCTTTAACCTGAAAAGGAACATTCACTGTAAATTCAAAAATACTAGATAAAGTCTCAAAAAACACATTTTCTAGGATTGCAAGCTCCTAGGATCCTCTGGAAGATAAATCTTGAACTCAAATGCTCATACTCTGAGATTTTCATGCACATATGTTTTGTGTAAACCTTCATGCTGATTTGCAACAGTTTCCTGTTGGTTTTCCGCAGTTGACTAATTAATATAGGATCATTGGCTTGAAGCTTGGGGAAGGGATTCTTTATTGATACAATTAGGAATACAGGCTACTATAGCATCTTTAGAAAAACCTATTCTTCAAGATGAACATCAAATTAGGAACAATCTTTAAGGCACACTTTCCATAGCAAAAATAACATTAAAAGACCCATAGAATTAATGTAGTTAATCACTTTTGAAAGATCATCAGAGGACTATAAGCATCCCATGTAGGAAGTAGAATGTACAATGCATGACCGAACTTGCTTGGCTTGGCACATGTACTGATGAAATGTTTTACATGGCAAAATTCAGCAAGAGTAGAAATAGTGGAATCAGCACAGGATAAAATTGTGCCAGGAGAAACTACATGTGTGGAAAACAAGTTTGATTTAGTCTGTAGTACAACAGGATTTTTTACTGAAGTGTAAACACAGAGCTTGTTGTGAATGCCTCTTTATAGATCGAATTACCAAGCTAGATGATAGATAGATGATTCGAATATAAAGTAAGGGTTGTGTGACATGGTTGTAAACATTAAAACCACACACTAAAAATAGTGGAACAAATAGTAAAACACAATGAATGGAAAGAATTGGCTAATGTTTTAGATGTCATTGTTTATCTAGGTCTCGAAGAACACTAAACAGGACTGACCAGGATGGCTAACATTATCCACAGGAAAGATTTAATAATGACTGGAATCTTTATCAAGAAATCGGAGTCAAATGCATAGCAAAGTGGGTGTTGTTTTTTTTTTGGTATGCTGACTCTTTCTTCACATGTCCCCTGGGTTCAAACTTAACCAGTCTGATTGGACAAAAATATTTTTTATCTACTGCCTGCAGGAGTTCTCTTTGAAATTCACTTGGACAATATCACTCTAGTTGCCAGTCATCTTGGTGCATAAATTTGACACTCGGTGTTAATTGAACGTGAATACTCAAAATGGTCCAGCAGGATATGCTTTCCTGAGATTGGGATTGAGTAGTGTTCAAGGAAACACAAATAAGAGAGCTTTAGTTTCTACTGTAAGCTTGGTGGTAGATTTTACATTGGGTACTGGAGATGGAAAAGGTTCCATTCTCCAGCGCTATAAAAATCAATAAATAAAAACTTGAGAAATTGGCACCTCCAGTCAGGTGAGTTGATTTCAGGAGGAATTTAGGTAAGAGTTTCAGGCACTCTACAGCACTATGGATTGATAAAGAGTATGCGCTCTTTGCCCTCTCAGGCTAGTCTCCCTGCAAGCTAAATTGAAAGAAAAATGCTCATTGGCTGGATCTTGTTGATATTATAGTGGTTCCAGCATTTACTCTTGAATGTAGAAGTCCCAAATTTGTTGATGAAGTTCTGCTGGCAATTACACGAACAAATGGTGGAGCAGGAGCTTGCTGGAATTCCCCAGCATTCAGAATGAGGAATCTGCTCCTGGATCCTGTGATGGTCCTGGATCCTGCTGTAAGTTCTGTGAGCTCATTCAGTTGAATAGGAATTGTTGGGCTGTGGATTGTAAAGGAAAAAACAAGGAAAATTCCATTAAAAAATATTTGTTCTTAATGTTTTTAATTATTTATGCATTTTTGGAAATGATTTTATTTTAGCTTTTCAATGTTTAATAATTTTAATATTGGAAATAGTTTATTTTTAATTGTTTTTAAATGTTTCTGAATGACTGTGAATTTTACAATTATTGACAAACCTTGACAACTTTGATAGGCTGCAAAGCTGGAGGAAGGGCTTTGCAATGCCTTGCCATTTTTCTCAATGTTCCTCTTCTCAATGTTACATGTCACTCACAAGAGGCTTTTTGCATGAATGGAGTTAACTTGCAGGACAAATGGGAGACTGTTCAACCTACTTCATCACGATTCCAGAACTAAGGTCACCCTACCTTGAGGCAACAACTATCTATGCACATGTTCAGATGTGAGCACTAAGTCATTGCTGACTTGTTTACTGAAGCCTGTGAGGGAAAGGGTCTTACACAAAATAATTGGAAAAAACAGGTTCTCTTCCAATGTTACCCCACTGTACAACACTACACTCCAATAATGGATGTCTGTGGAAAAGAGTGTTTGAAGATCAGAACCTCAAACCTGACACAAAAAAAATAGTGTACTAAGCCGTGACTACTGCTTAGTAAAATATCTGCCCCAATACTAATTTTATGTATGCGTGTGTTCCAATTTCCTCACATGAATATTTCAAAATATAAGGGATTTTAAAATTAAACAAACGTGTCTGAATATGTGTGATATCCCAGCTTTTACTTTTATTGTGTGTAAGTCCTAGTCTGTATTTCAGAGGCAATGGCAGGATAGATATTGTTTCTTCAGAGTAGAGTGTCTAGAACCAAGGACATAGCTTGAGGTAGAGTTGGCCATTAAAAACTGAGCTGAGGAGAAATTTCTTCAATCAGAGGATTGTGATGTTTCAAATCTTCAACCCCGGAGGATGCTCAATGTATTCAGGACTGAGATTGATTGATGTTGAACACAAAGGGAAACAGAAGATTTAGGATCAGCATGAAAATGGGTGAGGTAGAAGATGGCATGGTTTTATTGAATGGTGAACCATCTTAAGGAGCATCTTCTGCTTCTTTTTACTAAGTTAACAAACATTAAAATTATGCATTTTGCTTCTGGGTATGCTGCCTTGAAGAATCCTTTCATGTGATTGGCTGCTTAGCCAGCATGATGACATCATAGCTGCTGGGCACCAGTTATCTCTTTAATCCTAGAATCTGTTAACAACAGACATTCATAAACATGCCAGCTCTTGCACAGAGACTGCTAGATCTTTGTGGGCAATATTCTTTGCTTTGTTAGCCACTGGAACTTTTGGCTCATAGAGAGTTGTGCAGATGGAGCCTGCCATTGTAGTTCCACAACAAGATTGTGCTACTGGAGTCTATTAAACATAAAGGTGTTAGAGTTAACCTCTAGTATGTGCCATGTTGAATGGCCCACAAGGGTTATAATTAGCCTCTAGATACCTGGGTAAGGGAAAGGGACAAAATAATTTCTGTTACTGGTGGTGTGCTATGAACTCTGCTGATATTCAGCAAGGGTACATTCTGCATTCATTTCCCCTCCATTAATGGCAATGTTGTGAACCGATAATCAGTATACCTTCTCACAAATGAAGATTGTCTACTTGGGTGGGACACTTGATGGTGGATGTTCACAATGAACTGTAGTCTATCATGAAGCATTGCAAAAGAATAATAGAAACTGAGATCATTTAATTAACCTTATGGACTCAAGAATCCGTAATCAAAGCAAACCCAATAGCTGCACAAAAATCATGTCAAATAACTATACACAGTTCTAATTGTTTTCTATTGTCCTTTCACTGATGCAATGTGTCTATTTATAGCACTGTTGTTACTGAACTTGCTCTTTGCTATTTGTGGTGTGAAAGGTCAGCTCTGGCATAGAATACATGATAAAACCGTACCAACAAAGAATGCCTGTTATTAATGTGACCAGATTGAGAATGTTCTATTTTATAAATAGTCTCTGGTAAATCAGAGATAAACTGGACTCGTATCCATTTCAGTATAATCCTGGCTGTTTAATCTCTTTCCAGCTATTCACAGAACTGTCAGCTGGGAACAAGAACACATTCATTTTCTTGATCATTTTTTTTTCTGATAATTGACTGCAACAAAATTGATGCACAGATCTGGACACAATAAAATGTAGAACTATTGGTAGAAATTTCTTCACGATGACAGGGACCCAGAGTTGTGTATTTCTGGGGATCTCATTACCCTCTGGCATTGTACTTAGTGACTATTTTTCATCTGAATGGGTTCGGGCTATTCAAACATATGACATCCAAGTATCCTTTCTTCATAGCTGAGACTGCTATGAGTTGCCTGTGGGGGGTGGGGAGGGGGGGGGGGTGGAAATTGCATCACCCAAAGTACATCACACTTATACACTGATGAGGAAGACTAGAATAATTGGCCAGTCTATTAATTCCCATCTGAATTGCACTAAAATGAACATAGGTGAGGATGAGGCATACTAGCATCTGCAGTTTTATTTGATTTTCATAGGTGAGGATGAGATTGTGATGCCTCAGTTTTTGGATAGCCTGCCACTATAACAATTTACATAAGGGTTTTCATATAGCTGACACTTAACATCACTCAGTATCTAGGCTCACCAGTTCAGCCTGTGTCTTCAATAAACCCAATCCCAATTTTCTATTGTATTACAGTTCCTCTCATATTTTCCTGCTGTTTCTAATCACCAGAGTGTCCTCTTGAACACAAGTGAACAATCCAAACCATATTTTTACATCAAACCATGACAGAAAATATACAACAGCAAATGCACTGACAGAGTTGCAGTGGTGAAATCATGAATGGCATCATTCTGAGAGAAAAAGGCAGATTTTGCAACCCAGAGCCACTCCCAGACCCCCAAGGTAGTACCTCACTGGGACAGATTGCTGGAGTATCTACCACCCGGATGCCACCAGCCTAAGATTGGCTGTCAGACAATGGAGTTGCCATGGCAATAATCAGATGTTGGGTGGTTCCTGCTGGTACTGCAAAGGAAGATCAGTTATTGGCCATCTGACATTACATAATGGTTAGGTGAGCAAGAGACAAAATGGACCAGGTCACCATTTCCATGTTGGAAAAGACGAACACCAGGTACTGCACAAAGCCCCACACAAGAAAGAAGCAGGACTCCCCATGACTCTTGACTTTGACACCTACATTCTAGCCGGCCAGCAATACCCCAAGCATTTCATTGTAGCTACCCATCACCCACCATCTATAGACTGCCACTTCATCTAGTCCAGTGCCTCCACACTAAAATTCAACTGTAGAGAATGGCCCCTGAGCTATTCTTTTGCCCAGACTTGCTACAGCCTACTCATGCCCTGCTGCTCCATGGGTGTGGATCCTACCTCAAAGCTAAGTAGTGTCAGCATCAGAGCTGTTGGCTGCAAGTGTCAGGTCATATTATGGGGCATCTTCATCATTGCTGTTGAGCTGCCCCTGGCCAAGTTGGAGATCTTGGCTTTGTAAAAGAAGTAATGCACAGTGGGAACAATTGGTCTATACCAATATATTCTCAGTTTGTGAAGAGGAGAAATTGTGGAATGAAGGGGAAGTGGAATGTGACAGTGAGGATTAGGAATAGGTATACTGTCAACTTTAAAACTCTCAGCCTTGCTGCTGGTATAAAGTGTGTCGTAGCCACTCTAATTTTGGTCTTTCAGTGGGGCTGTGGGACTGTGCAGTCACACATTTCCCTCTTCAGTCTGTTGCTGCTGTTGCCAGTTACGCCCTTCTCTTGCAAGGGATAGTGAACTGACTTTGTGAGTGTTACACAAAGTGTTTGGGTTTTGTGCCATCATGGTTGAATAGCTGGTGGAAGGTACAAGCTGTGAGCTGTGAGTTTGAGGATTGGAGCAGGAGTGAATGTTTGGAGATGTGATTGGGCATATTGTTGTTGGACCTGAGTCGTGACTGATAGAATTTGTAAGTAGATGAGTGACGGAGCAGAGTGTGAGGCCACTGGTATAGTTGGTGGGAGAGAGCATCTAAAGATGTACTCACCGACTTTGATCACTTACATGAGATTGTTGCATTGCTTGCAACACTGCATCCATGTCTCTGGGGCTACATTCTTGTCATTGACCCTGACATCTGTCCTCTCCCACTAGTATTTTTGCATATGACTGGAGGGCTTCCTAAGCTCCTTTTTGGTACAGGACTCTTCCTCGTCCAATGAGGCATCAGAAAATCTGGGTGCCCCTGTTGTTGCTGTCAACAAGTCTTTAGCTCCAAATACAAGCACCTTGCCTTTAATAATGGCTTCAATCAGCACTATTCAGCTTGGCCTGGGGTTAGCCACTCACAAAGTTAGTCCCTGTGGTGATCCATAAAAGCAATGTATAGTGGCAATGTTAGATCTAGCTGAAAACTGGTTTTGTGGTAATAAGCAATCAGCATGAATTTTGTGTGTATCGCACAGGTGTAGCTTAGTGCACATGGCAATCTAATGCCATTTAAAGTGCTACCTAATCAACCACCCACTACGTTCTTGAGTGTCAGAAAGCCCCGCAGCTAGCCAAATGTTAAAAGAAAATGAATTAGGGAGTATTGCAGAATTCTGAAGCTTGCTAAGATTATCTGATATGATTGTTTCAGAAGCGGTGGTTTCAAAATGAAGGTCAGGAAAAAAAGCTTATTGGGAAAAAGTATAATAAAGCCAGCAATTGATACACTATGAAGAATGAATATAATTTAGATAGTTTTGATTGCACCAGATTGAGAAGATTAAAATAGTTGGTTAAGCAAATCTCCTTCATTGTGACACAAGGCTAAATACCAGTGCATTCCCTTGTTAGGCATCATCCTGTTTGCTCTCCCTGAAGACCAACTATTCAGTCATTTTTTTTTATACAAGTCACTATTGGTTTATGGGAATCCTGTTAAATGAATTGTCGCCCTCAGTTGAACCTGGCAGTGTCAATAATGAAGACCACAATTTAGTCAATGCAGAGCTTTGAAGAAGAGACCTTGGGATTTGTGTGTGTTTAGCAGCAGCTGTATGCAAACATTTTAAGCTGCATTTACATCATGTATGTACGGCCATGCCCAAGTCAAGGTCAAGCAAGGCTAAAATAAACAAACAGTGACTCATTGGATATCCACCCGGAGAATTTTCTCCAGTATTCTCCCACTTGGCTGTGGCAAGCTTGGTGAAAAGTTAGCAGGAACACAATAAGTCATGGTAGTTGATTGGGAAACCCCCACCCCCCCCAACAGAAATTCTTATCCCAGCACTCACCTGTCAATACATTCCTCATCTAGGAGAGCAGAGACTTTTTTTTGTGTTTGTAGCTCGAACCACAAAAAACTGCATATTGATCTGATTTAATGATTCGGTTAATTCCTTCCAAAGCTCCAGTACTTCCAAGTGAAACAGCAACTTCCTTTAATTTGGTATATTGTGTTCATTGCGTATGATGTAGTCTACTCTACACTGGAGAAATCAAACACAGTTATGGTGACTGCTTTGCAAACCACCTCTAGAAGTGTGAATTCTCCAATGATTTCCCTTCACTGCAGCATAGATCAATTCTGAGGTTCAGTTCCATGGACGTTCAACAGACCTCAGTGCTTGCCCTAAGTGGGAAATCTTGCTTGTGAGCCCAGACAGAGGGGGCTGGCAGGCCTCTCAATCATAGCAGAGGACCACAGCTTTGCTGAGCTAATTCTATTCCTGCACCTGCCTTTTTCAGTAGAAGAGTTGTCTGGGAAGCAACCATTAGTGTTTTTCCTCTTTAGTTCCACTAGGCTATCCTCTGTCAGACCCGAGCTAAAGTTCCACCTTCATCAGCATTTTCTCAATTACACTGTAATTCCTGTGTCTGCTCGTTATCCCCAAGCACATTTCTTTACGTTAAATGCATAAACCAATTCTCTATCCTATCTTCAAACAATCTCAATTTTCCTGTAGCTCTCCCCAGTCTCCAATAAATGCATTTAAAAATATTTTGGTTTAATCTGAATTTTTACCTCCTTCCAGACAATATATAAAAACATTGAAGAATACTGTTATCTACAGTTGGCTGTGCAGGATTTTACTCTGCACAGCTCTCAGAATTCTTGGCTCAGATTCCGCATCTCCTTTTACACCCCCCCCCAACTCCCACTCAATCCTACTCTCTGGTGCCACATAACTTAATCAGAAACCTTTCATGTGGAATGATTCAGAACTACAATCTTATATCCTATCATTTTGCTGCACAGTTCATTGGTCACAAGAGCACAGAACAAATCCCTTAGAGCAATGTTTTAAAAGTCTCGGTTTTAAGTGTTATTTTCCAGTGATAATCCAATACAGATTATATGTAAATTAGAAATAGTTTGCAGCTAGTTTTAAGATTTATCATCATCCATTAATAAATATGCACAAAGAACACACAGAAGGCAGAAAGTATCTCAAACTGTGCATAACTATTAAGGTATGAGTAATCAGTAGACTGTAGATAAATAAAGGGATAATTTGGTAAAATCTAAGTTTTAATTTAACCATAAATCACACACTGACCACTGTTCCAGAGTTCTGTGCACATATATTCAACAACTGACAAAAATATGCCTATGCCTTTGTTAAGCAGACAGTAGATATCTAAACTATGTTAGGTGGTCTTATTTAGATGTCTAATCCTTGAATGCTCATTTTATACCAATATCATCACCCGTCTCCTTCTTATAATACTTCCCTTGTGACCACATGAGGTGCAACACCTGCCCTTTTACCTCCTCACTTTCCACAGATCAAAGCTCCAAGCAGTCCTTGCAAGTGAAACAGCAACTTACTTGTACTTCTTTTAATTTAGTATGTTATGGTCTCAACATTGGAGAAATCAAACACAGTTGTGATGACTGCTTTGCAAAGTACCTCTGAAAGTGTGATTCTGGACTTCTGATTACCAGCCACTTTAATTCTCCATCCAATTCCCATTTTGACTTCTCTAGGCTTGGTATCTTACACTATTTAAAAAAAAACTCATCTGCTGACTAGGAATATTCATTGAAACAGTGTGGGACACCAAGGACAGATAAGTTAGAATGGGAATGGGTCAGAAAATTAAAGTCACAGGTGATCAGAAGCCTGGGGTCATAGCTGCAGATGGACATTATATTACTTTTGTTTATTTTGTTGTTTAAGTAATGTATAATTTATGTCTGTCATGTTTGTAATGTACTGTGCTGCTGCTGCAAAAAGCTAATTTTCATGGCACTGATACCCTGGGTATGTATGCCCATGACAATCAACCTGAACTTGAACCAGGTGTACTTACTAAAACTCCGCTTCATCCCAGACTGAAGTTAGGCCACATTTGGAGAAAAGGAATATTTGTTTTTACAAAACACCTCTCACAAACTGAAGACATCCCAAAATGCTTCATACCCAAGGAAGTGCTTTAGAAGTACCTTTATCATCATTGCAGTACAGGATAATTGAACAACAGACTCTTATGAACTATGATAATGATCAAACTATGGGTCAGAGTTTCTTGGACCTGGTCAGTCACCTGGAGACCAAGGATTGTACGCAGTGACTCCAGGTGACTGACCAGGTCCAGATGAGTAGCACTTACCTTGCTCTCCCTCTGCACTCTCGAGTTGGATAATGGTCTCAGCAGCATAATCTGCAGGCCTTGCCCCAGAACACTCTGATGAAAAGACTTCATCCTGAAATGCTAACTGTTTCCCTTTCAACAAACACTGCCTGAGCTGCTGAGTGTTTCCAGAATCCTGGAACACTCCTGACAGATTCTCACAGAAGACAAAGCTGGGGGCAAAGCTACAATGAGTAGACTTGAATACCTATGATATTGATATCTCTGGGATTTCAGCTCACTAGTTCCTGAATATGAGGCAAGAGAGCTATCAAATAAGCCCCAGAATAGCAAGAGATGGAATTGCATTCATCAATGTAAAAGTTACAGTAAACCTGCAACAAAGAGGCTTTCAACATAATTAAAGGAATAATAATTCCCCATTTATCTGGATAGAAAATTCCCAGATATATTTATGTTATTAGCACAAAGTTCTGAAAATTGTTCTGCTTCATATACTAACCATAAGTATATTAAACTCTTCAACTGTAATGGCTCACAAGTATTGATTCATAAGAACATTGTTTACCTGGAGGTGCTGGGCACCGACACTACAAAAGAAAAAAGTTAAGTTAAACAGGGAAATTCCTTCAATAATTTATTAATAATTAATGTATGACAAAATAAGTTTCAACTTGAATTAAGCAAAAGGTACATAGCATAAGAACGCTCTCCAAAAACTGTCTACCATGATTACCCTGTACTAAATATGTGAGATGGTGTAATTAAACATCTGTGAGTTATAATGATAGATATAAACATGTTTCCTACACATAATGCTTTAAAATAAAAGACATTTTGAATAGTTTTCCTGCAATAGTCGCAACAGGAAATTCTCCCCCACTAGATCTTGTAGGCAATGAGTCTCTTAATCCACTTAAACATATAAAAGATAGAAACAAGTGTTAAGTAATGTCAGTGACCAAGTGGTTATGGTAGTGGGTCAGAATCCAGAGGTCATACTTCACCATGGCTAAATATAAAATGGGATTCAATGGGCTCTGGTAATTTGTGGAATCATAGAAAAGTCGCAAGACTACCATAATAACCTTGTAAGTTGACTCAAAAGAGCCTCTTGTCTCTATCTGACTCACAACCAGGTCAACCCAAGGCAAGTAGAGATTGATAACTACTGCCCACGGTAAATAAATAAGAGCCTTTCTTTTAACATTTCAGGTTACCATATCCACCAGCCTTGAAATTATTGCAAATGGATAGCAAATACTTCTTCCCTTGAGATTTATATCTGCTAGTGCTGCATGAAGTAAGACTAATTCACCTTTCAGACACAACAATGGAAGCCTGTAGAAAATGGGAAGAGCAGGTTACCAGCTGGATAGGGGACTTGGCTGACATGCCCTCTGGAATGCATAAGTGTCATCTAATTGCTCCCTATGTATCTACATTGAGCACCACTCTGTGGTAAGATTGTCCTTTGCAGAGGAATTTAGCAATTGTAATGAAATGGTAAATGACCATTGGGGATTGGATCACAGCCATCAAATTCTTTCTGGACCCTATAGTTATCACAATGGATCATGCTCCTTGCTACCATGTTGATTTGTGAGGTCCAATAATAATACAAATCTGTAGTTAGGGAGGTTTATACTTGTGCCTTTTAGACCAACTTAAGTCTCTTAAATCTAATCCTTGGCTATTTGCCACTACACAAGAATCTGGGATGGTTTTGTCCAGACCTGTGAAAGGAATCTTTACTGGGACCATCTGGGCCAGATTTAGTATGCGTGGTTGAATTCTCAGCTCAGCACTCAAAATCTTCCAAGTAAAACTAAGGGAAATGCATCCACTATAACAGATCTGCTTCCAAAATGATGAGGATACTGCTAATATCTAGTTGTAATGAAACATTCTAAATTTGCTTAATGCTGTTTATGGTTAATGGTTATCAATAATTCAGACTGTCAGAAGAACTAAAGTAACTTTTAATAATTTACTGTTTGTGGACAAATAGCCTGAAATTATAAAATCACCAGAGATTTATAATGAAAAAATAATTTTTTTGCTCATCAAGCCACTCATTATACCAGTATCATCAAAATTACAAAGGGGTTGACCTATCTCATAGCTTTGTGCTAAATTCTGGGAAGCAATTAAATCTGGCTTAACATGTTGTATGTTCAGAGTGGTTACAGTTTGAAAGAAAATCTTGTAATTTCATAACCTTTATTACTAGACCTGAGAATGTTTATGGTTGACCTTCTTAAGGAATTTATTCCTGTAACATTGGTGACACTGCTAAGTGCACAGTTATTGCTCTTTTCCTGTTATCCTGAGAAGGTTAGCCTGCTTCTTGATGCACTGTAGTTCTTCAGACCTGGCAGTCCTTCAAACTCACGGTCTACTGGGCTGCAGTGATCCCTGCCTTCCGATATGCTTCTGTGACCTGGACTACCTACAGCAAGCATCTCAAAGTAATGAAAAGATACCACCAACACTATCCCTGAAAATTCCTCCAAATTCACTGGCAGGATAAGCTAACCAATGCCAGTGTCCTCTCCCAGGTCAACATCCCCAGCTAGAGTCCGTAGGCTATGCTGGGCAGGCCATGTCATTTGTATTCTCAACTCCAGATTCCTGAAGCAGACACAGTATCTTGAGCTCTGTCATGATAAGATGTTACCAGGTGTACAGTGAAAAATATTCAAGGATGTGCCCAAAACCTCTTTAAACAAAAGTAATATCTCTACTGACTTCTGGGAGTTCCTGGCCCGTGACCCCTTCAAAGTGGAAAAGGAGCATGCACAATTGTACTGAGAACCTTGAGTCCATGCACTTAGAAGCCCTTTTTTAACAGCAGAAGGAAGACACTACCTCACAAACTATCCACCTGCCTGCCCAGTCAGACACCTCTTGCCCTGTCTGTGGAAGAGTCTATGGTTCCCACATTGGCTTCATAAGCTACCTCAGAACCTATAATACCAGAGATGAAGCAAGTCATCCTCGATCCTGAAAGACTGCCTAAGAAAAAATTCTTGTGGTGGTGTACACGTTAATACAAGGTGGTAAGACCCAAAATTTTGAGCCAGTAATGGCAATGAAAAGAGGCAGTAAAATAGCCCATCCCATCCCTCAAATCATTTCCATAATTCAATGAGATCATGGCTGATATATATTTTAAAACTCCATCCAACTCCCTTGGCTTCTTATCCTTTAATAACCTTTTCTACAAAAAGTTGTTAATCTCAGATTTTAATGTATTGAATGAGTTTAACAGCTACTGTGCTTATACTCACTTTGCATGACGAAATGCTTGACTTCTCTACTGGATGACAAGGCACTGATTTTAAGGTTATGACACCCCCAGCAGTAAAAAGTTTTCATCTACCTTACCAATTCCTCCCAAAGTCTAATAAAGTAATTCTTGAACCTTCTACATTCCAGAGAATTTATACCCTGGTATAGGCGATCTAATTCTTGGTGTTGGGTCATTCAGAGCTGCATTCTTACCACAGTCAGTATATCCCTTCTGAGTTTGTGCTGTCCAGAATTGCACATGTTACTCCAGGATATGGTTTAATCAGTGCTTTGCATTGCTGTAGCAGAACTCCTTCACTTTATATTTGGTAAGGGCTAAGATTCCACACTCTCGTGGTATATATGGGCTCCCCAGATTACAATTGACCTGATTTACGAAAATCTGATTTTACGTTAATCCTCCCATACATTTTTAAAGCATTTCTCAAGCTAGTACTAATAATAATAATAATAATAAAATATTTCATGGTATTCATTAATGACTGGATACAGTATATATTCCATTAGTTTAATTATGGGCAGTGTTAGGGTGATTATTCAATGAAATGAAAGGATTATAGCAAGTGTATGTAGAGCGATACGATATGGGTTACTATAGAAAATGGATGTTTCTGACATGGGGAAATTGGCTTATGGACAGTTCCCAAGAACGGAAGCCTTATTTAACCAGGGACTGCTCGTATGCCCAAGTCAGGGCCATGATTAACTCAGAGGAAAATGAAAGCTATCGGTGTACCCTGGACATTGCTGCTCCCTTCTTTCTCAGTGACAGAGGCTGTGAAACTGAAAGGTATTACTGAAGTAAACTTGATGAGTTACAGTTAAATGAAAAAGATAAAACAAAAGCAAAGAAAACCCATTGATCCTGTCCAGTCTGGTAAAGACCATTAAAAACATGTTACTTGCCCAACGATTAAAACATAATCTTCGGAGAAAGCCAAAAATAAGTTTCAGCCTAATTTAGGAAAAACTCAAAGAATTCATTTCTAACCTCCATAGTCAATATCCGGGAGACCATAGTGATTGGTCCAAGCTATATATAACTATATATAACTTGAGATATCTTCCAACTGCAGGAACACATTCAAGTTCATTTCAGATTCTGGCAGTGAATCTATGTCCCAACACGTCAAGGCAGGTCTTACCAAAAGTCCAAGAAAAATCTGACAGGATGCTTCCTAAGTCCTATACTTTCATAATTTCTATTGTCCTTTGTCCTCCATTAGTTATTTAGGGCTAATGGAGTACCTTAAAGCACAGGCATGCTGTTATCTGTGCATCTATGTGTGTTCATATTGTGATACTGATCAGACAGGAGAGGAATATGCCTGCTTCTCATTAATGTAACAATGTCACAGACAGATGGAACATTCAATCTGCCATCTTAAAGCCTTAACAGAGAGATAAAATGAGCTGCTTTGCAAACAAACAACTCCTATTTTGGATATAATCTACCTCCTCAGAATCATATTTTTCCATTGTTTTAAACATCTCAAATGTAGTGCCTCACAACCTATGGGGGTAATTTTAACACTGGACATCTGATGAGAAACAAGCAGGTAGATAGTTAAAATGCCTTTAGGCACTATGCAATTCTCTTTCTTTTAATTGGGTTATTTATAGTCTTTACACTCATTTTTTTTCAGCGGTTATTGATAGACATGAGTGGTGATCAATTACATAAATAATAATTTTAACTTTTAAGTTACCCAGTATAACATACAGACTCTTGCTTGGGTTAAAACCAATGTGTGACAAGAAGGTTAGAACCCTCTCTTACAATGCGCCCCTTTGTGCTTTTAGTAAAGTGATAAATCATTGCAAACAAAAAAAGGGAAAAGGTGGATCCCAAAGGATCATTCATTGAACCATATCCTTGGTTACCTACCTCCCAAGATAAATAGTATTAAACAAAATAACATCTGTTATCCAGCTTCAGAGAAACTAGCCCTCACCTTTTCAGTACCCAGAAGAGGAAATTGAAGTGCACCCTTGAGCATGCCTCTGGCAACCTAAACTCCACATCCAGGAATACAGGATACAAGCTGACAGCAAAGCTAGAATCAGGCCTGTGTTAAACTCTTGAACCTGCTCCCAGGATTCTGGCCATCTATTTATCTATTGTAATAAGTGTATATTTATGCCAATGTATTGAATTTGTTTGATAATGCAAATACAAGAAATTGAGACAAATGTAAAACAGTAAATAAAATGATTGAACAAAGTATCTTTGACTTACCTTTGATTTTCCTCACGAGATAATGTCAAATACAGCAACAGGCCATTTCTTCTTCTTAAGAAATTGTCCATTTCACTCCACAGCAATTGTTTTGTTGACATTTGACATTTTGGCTTTATCTTTGGGAATGCCACCTAGCAAGGAGTGATTGAAAGACATTAATCAGTCTTTGAAACTAAACATCATGAATGGCAATCATCAATTCCATTACTCCTCATCCTCTTTCTGGGCATCATTTTATGTTTTTAAAACTATTATTGTCTAACTAGTATTTTGAATTTGTTTATATTTTAATGTGTTTTTTCTTTCTCTCTTGAAGATAAAAGATTCAAGAGACACTAAGGGACTTAAACTATTTTATTGGCTTGAGAACAAAATCAATCTTGTCCCTACCTGGTATCCATGCCTCTTAATTTCCAGCATGACAGTGGTCAAGGACAAGTACCCTGAATTTTTTGTTTCCCTAGTGTGAATGGATTTGTAACACATCAATGGAACTTCTTTCATACACCAACGAAAAACTGGTACTACGAACCTTGCGACAAATGAACTTGCTGTCATCATTGCATCAACCTTGGTGTAAGTTTGTTCGCATGGTTAAGTGCAGGAAATTTCCTGACTGTTTCTCTCTGACCTGGAAATGTTTGTATGACTAACAGCTGCATACTCTGCACTAAATATGAAAACTACATGCCACAAGTCTGAAGCTTTGCAGCCTTTTCTTGTTTTTATTAACAGTAAAAATTCAAGTGTAACACAATCATGCAATACATTTCACAAAGTAGCATGCAGTCACCTCCAGCACCATCAAGATCTGCACTACATTGTGATTTTTGCAACAAAAAGTGCACATTGGTCCAAGATAGTGGGAGCCTTATTTTGCATAAAATAACTTACCATTGGTGTAAGTGAGTCCCAAACTTACAAAGTATTTTTTAAAAGTTTACCTCCAAACTTTTACTCTTCCAGCCAGTTTAGACATTCTTTACAAGACATTCTTTAATAAGGCATTCTTTACAAAGTTAGAGAATCTTCCTGTATGCAAGCTATGTACCAGACAGTATGGTTGTATCACATTTTTCATCAGCAAGGTCAGAGAATTATTTTGCTGTTGTGAAGGCATCACGTAAAGAAGAACAGTTCTTAGGAAATTGCCAGAAGGTCACCAAGTTGCTGCAACTGAGGATTTCTAAAGGAACATAGTGGACACAGAGACAGTCATCCGAATCCAGTCTGACACCCAAACAAAGTCCACAGCCTGTCTGAACCCAGTTATATGGGCCAGATGTGGAGGACCAATTGATTTGACCCTCTCCACCTGAGATGTGTCCAGTGCAGCATAATGAGGCCTCAAGTGGTGAACGGGCCTCAGGCAGTTTATTGCTGAGGCCACACTTCCAGAATGCCCTGACAGCCTTTGACAGGGGACAAGGCTGAGGGCAGAGGTTTGTCTCCTGTCATAGCCACAAATGTAAATTAAGTATATTTTACAGCAAAGGTTCTAAATCTTTTGAAGCTGAGGAATACCATTAGCATATCATTATCAGGCAACCCTCCTGTGCCAATAAGGAAATCATACAACTTAGTGTCATTGCCATCAAACTGTGTTTCGATAAAGGATATCAAGTACAATTAAAACAATGGCCACATTAACGCTGTTCATGAAAGTTACATAAAAAATATGAACTTCAGTTACGGGGTCCACAGAACAACTGGCTAACACAAAGGGACATAATTTTAAGGTGATTGGAGAAAGGTATGAGGGGGATGTCAGAGGTAAGTTTTTTTACACAGAGAGTGGTGGGTGAGTGGAACGCACTGTCGGCAGAGGTGGTGGGGGCAGATACATTAGGGACATTTAAGAGACTCTTAGATAGCCACATGAATGATAGAAAAATGAAGGGCTATGTGGGAGATCACAAGATCATAAGACAAGGGAGCAGAAGCAGGCCATTCGGCCCATCGAGTCTGCTCCAAGGAAAGGGAAATAGAAATGAGAAATGGGGAATGGGGGAAGAAGAAGAAAAAAAAACTATTCTAATCCCAATTACCGGCCTTATCCCCATATCCCTTTATATCCTGACTATTTAGATATCTATCTATCTCCTCTTTGAACGCCCCCACTGATCTGGCTTCCACTGCTGTATGTGGCAAGGAGTTCCACAAATTCACCACCCTCTGGCTAAAGAAATTTAGATAGATATTAAAGCAGGATAAAATGTCGGCAAAACATCGTGGGCCGAAGGGCCTGTACTGTGATGTAATGTTCTATGTTCTATGCTAGCTTTCTGTGTAACACAACACTGAAACTGACATTGGCTTCAGCCATCCATTCCTGTAAGATGCAGTGCAAGTTGTTGCAGCTATCATCATTTAACTCATCAGGTGCAACCTCTTCAGTTAGCTCTTAAAGAGGCATAGCACTCTACAAGTAACACTTTTGCAACTGTGGCTACTGAATGAATGAGTGGATTACAAGGGAGAGGGGGTGCTGGGAGAATGCCCCCAGTGGTTCAGAAGGACTCTGACAGGCAGGTGAAGAACAACAGATGGGTGATTTCCCTAATGCAGCAGTGAGCAGTAAACTGTGAGATGTGGCAGAACCCTGGAATGATCCTGAGGTTAGTAAGCTGAGAGATACTGTGACCCTGACCTCCATGGAGAGAGCAGTCAAGTCATATGTGAGATTATAATTGTGGCCACAGAAAGTTCCAAATCACAGTGAGGACAAAGAATGAAACTTATGTATTGGCTCTTTAAATAACAAATTTCAGGGGAGACAAAGTTGGTAAAAGCTGGTTATTCTGTGAGTAAATAAGAACTCTCCCTTTGTCAGATCAATGAGGTTGAAAATCTCACTGCAGATGAATGCTGTGTGATCCATATCTATTGCTGTTTTTTGGGGGAGTTTTATAAAATGTGAGGGAGAGTGAAAATCTCACCAGAAAATGAGAAGACAAATTTCAAAATGAGAGCTGAGGCACCCAGAAATATAAACAAAAATGATCTCCTCCAGGTGAATACAATTTTCAGCAGAACAACATTGTTTATCTTTGAAACTGTGCAAACAAATTTCTAGCCCACTGAATCTAAATGGGGAAATAAATGGGAGCGTTGCAATGGGAAAGGTACCACCATTAGCAAAGGTCTTTGAACACCCCTTTGCTAAACAAATCATCAATTTCAGAGTTAGGCACATGTTTCTCAGGCAAGAGACATACACTGAACCAATCTGTCTAGAGTGCTCATGTCTTGCTAAATATGCATGGTTAACAAAGTAGGATTCAAGATTAATTGCACTTATAGTTACAGCTATTTAGTTTCAATGTTTACCATAATGTTTAAGACCCACATTCACTTAAAGCGCAAGGTAAATATTTTACTTATAATTACATCTGTAGACAAAGGAGGGAGCTTGACAAATGATGACTGAACTGTAGAAAATTTATTTTGATGTTTGTTTTTTGAAGGTCTATTTGAGTTCCACTATCATAAAAATCAAGCTTCAGATTTTTTTTGTGTCATGAAAATGTCTGAACAATCGATGGTTAATGATGCATGTAAGTATAGCTGGCAATGGTAAAGCTAACATCAATTGGTATGTAGAAGTAGTTCACTGAAAAGCTAACACAATCATACCTTTACACTTAATGGGAAACAGATGGCAACATCACACCAAGCCCCTTTTGCAATGCAGTTACAATATCACAGAACAATTTACTAGCTATGTTCAGGATCTTAGCATAGCAGATCACTGCACTTTGAATGCAGGTGTATGATTCAAAGCCACTAAAATACAAGGCAAATTTCATCAAATTCATTCAAAGCAGCACTATACAGTTTTGTACTTTGGAAATATCAGAAGATATCTCACTGGATGCTTCGGTACATCTGCTTTGTTGGGTGTCATCTTCGAGCCCACTTTAAAAAAGATCAGACTGGTTTATTCATTGCAGGCACTTTCCAAGTATTAGAGCTCAAGCTTCAAGCCGCATCTCAATACATTACTTCGGGGTTGTATCTTTTGATTATCAGAGTCTCATGTTCACAGGAAATCAGTAAATTATAGTTGGGATGGAAAGTGGGTAGGGTAGACAGTATCTCACTGAAAATACCCTTGTTTCTATGGTAGATAATTCTGGGTCTCATTCCAAACCACACTCCAACCTAGGCTATAACTCTGGTTCAGTACTGAGGGAATGTTACACTCTTGGAGGGGTCCCTTTTTGGATAAAATATACCAAAGCTTTCTCTCAGACTTCTATAAAAACTTCCATGGTAGTACTTAGTTATAGTTGTTCCCAGTATCCTCATCCATATTTTTTGTTCAATCAACATGAAAAAAAAATCAGATTATTTTGCCATAACTATTATGGGAACTTGCCATGACTATGTTGACTGCCATGTCCCCCATACTACAATATTGACTTTACTTCCAAAGGCATTTCATTGGTGTAAAATGTTTCTGAGTGTCCTGAGACAATGAGATAAATAAATCTGTTCTTCCAGAGAAGATTCATAGATAAGCTCAGAAACTCAGGCTAGAAAATGTTTTTCATTTCATCAATGGTCATCTTTCTGGGATAATGGAACAGATTGTCTGCTGACCACGAAATCATTGGCTATCTACCCTTGGATCACACTGATTAGAGATACCCAGTGAAGTGTAATGCAGAATGAAGGTTCTCTGATCATAAGTGGCCAGCTGAGTTCCCAAAATGGTTTTGACAGCTGGTAAGGCCTTGCCTCAGGGTTACCAGCTGTCAAAGTTGTCACTAAAATTGAATGTTCAGAAAGACTTGGGACCACTGTATTAATGCAGGGGTTAACCCAATTATTTAAAGTAGGTTAACGGGTTCATTGAGATAGGGAACACAATAATATTATGAACACTAAAAATTGTGAGTTAATGTCACCAACAATAATTTTGGGCTTTGGTCCCAGAAGCCCATTATCTATTGTATAATAGTTCAGTTTAAACATAACTCTTCCTTACAGTAACTGCTACATAATTTTCATCAAAAGATGGCTGCTAGAGTCATCTTAACCTTATGAATATGATCTTTGGATCTCACATATGAAGATATAAAGTGGTAAAATATCCAGGTTCACAACAAGGCTTTTGCTGTACAATTGTCAAATTTTCTTCTCTTCATTATATCATAATTATTCTACACAAACTTTAATATGTAATTCCCCCAAATATGGTCTTCAACAAAATCAGGAGAGCAATCCTAGTACAACAAGAACATTAGCACACTTCAAGCCAATCTGATTAATGCAAGCTTGTCATTGGGTTTTCTTTATATTGTAACACTGGCTTCAGGTCAGTTTTGCTAGTTAAAGGAGATTGAATCAATTTTAAAACAGCAAACACTGAATTTTTTTAACTGAGTGTAATCTGTCAGCAGTGAACAAAAGAACACAGGAAAATAGGAGCAGGAGTAGGCTATCAGGTCCCTCGAGCCTGCCCTGCCATTCAATATGATTATGGCTGATCTACGCTGGTCTCAACTCTTCTTCTGTGCCAGTTCTCTATAACCCTCAATTTGTCACGCCAGGAGTAGACTATAACACATTATTGCCAATTTAATGAGGTAACAATTAAAGATTCATCATTGCACATTGGTTCCTGAATTAAGGAGCTGTAATCACTGATAATATCGGCAAAAACTAAAGTCAGTCTTGCAAAAAGAAAATGTCTGGATAAATATTTTCCTTTTAATTGGATCTCCTGCAGAATGGGGTGATGGATGATACAGAATCAAAGACAGAAAAGGGTTCACTAACTGGAACAACAATTATACGTAGCAAAAATAAAACTATTGATAAATGATCTAATTATCCCACTAAATAAAGAGCATATTGTAGGGAAACCAGCTCCATATAGATTCTTAGGCCAGAATTTCCTGACAGTAGCTGCAATGTTCGAGGCAGGTGCTGAACAGTCCATCACACTGCTGACCTCTGCTTTACAGATGGTAGAATGGTTTTGTGGAGTTCACAGGTGTGCTACTTGTTGCAGGATACCCAATCTCAGACCTGCTCTTGTAGCCACAGTATTTATGTGGCTGGTCCACTTGTGTTTTTGGCCAATGGTGGGGGGCTTGTTGGTGATAATGCCACTAAGTATCAAGGATAGGTAGTTAACTTCAGTTTTGCTAGGGTTTTTGTTCAAGAGCATTCTCATATCACCTCTGGAATTCACCTTTTGGGGTCCATGTTTAGACCAAGGTTGTAATGAGGTCCAGAGCTGAGAGGCCCTGGTGGGGAGACTCTAAGTTGGAATGTCTCCGATAGGTAGTTAGACTCTAGCTGAAGACTGTCATTGTCTGGCACTTTTGTGGCACAAATGTAACTTGCCAACTGCCCGAATAATGTCTAGGTCTTGCTGCATTCAGACAAGATTGCCTCATTTACTGAGTAGTTGTGAATGGAATTAAATGTTATGCAATCATCAGTGAATATCCCTACTTCTGACCTTATGATAAAAAGGTAATTGATGAAAGCAGGTTGGGCCAAGGACATTGCCCTGCGGAACTACTGCAGTGGTGCCCTGAGATTGAGATGACTGACGTCCAACAATGACAGCCATCTGTCTTTGTGCGAGTTATGACTTGAAACATTGGTGTATTCCCTTGATGCCTATAGACTTCACTTTTACCAGGGCACTTTGATGCCACACTAGGTCAAATGCTGCCTTGATGTCTACTTGATGTTCACTTTCACCTCACCTATGAAATTCTGCATTTTGGATCTTTAAAGGTGCTACCTCCCTTTTCTTAAAACTTAACTTTGACAAAACTTTTGGTCATATGTCCTAATATCTCATTCTGTAGTTGAAAGCCAAATTTTGTTTTACAACACTCCTGTGATGCACTTCAGGGCATTTTGCTATGTTTTTTTTCTTGGTCCATCAGTGAAGGTTATGGATCTCTCCATTGGTGAGCAGAATAACATTGGTTTACTTGGTGAATGGCTGGAAGCAGGATTACCAATCAGAAAGACTCTCAAAGCCATGAAATGTATGCTTCACATCTGTTTCCTTTTGTTTTTTTAAAGATACAACATAAATTCAAATATTGTATGGGTTAAGAAGCCCCTGTCACTCCAAAATGCATTATAAAATAAACAAGTAATGGACAATTACATTGAAATTTTACTTAGCACTCTTAGTAAATCTAATACCTCACAGAACTTAGACAAGTTTTGCCAATATTTCTCCTTTAGTTGTGACAAATTAGTGAACAAAGGTAGAGTGTTACTGAATTAACAAAACATACTTGCCCCACCTTTTATATTTACTTTGTTGACATCCATTAGTACAACCCATTTTAGTATCAAATATTATCTGCCATTCTTATATACATTTATATGTTTTCAGTAATTAAGTCAAGTTTGGTGTCACATTATTGCATCATTTGCACTTACTATCATTATGATCACGATAACAATGAGAAGGGCTGCTTCATACAGGACAGGCACGGTAGTGTAGCAGTTAGCATAACACTATTAAAGTGCCAGCGACCCGGGTTCAATTCTGAACACTGCCTATAAGGAGTTTGTATGTTCTCCCTGTGTCTGCATGGGTTTCCTTTGGGTGCTCTGGTTTCCTCCCACATTCCAAAGACGTACAGGTTAGGAAGTTGTGGGCATGCTATGTTGGCACCCGAAGCGTGGCAACACTTGCGGGCTGCCCCCAGAACACTCTACATGGAAAATGCCTTTCACAGTGTGTTTTGATGTACATGTGACTAATAAAGATATCTTATCTGATTTGTCAGAAATCTTTTTGTAAATCTCATCTCATTTTCAGTATGAAAACTTGCACCCTGCATATTTGTAGCAAATAACTAAATGATTCACAAATATGAGAGTGTATAAGGGCATCTTCTCCAACCAAATAAAGTGTTACTACTTTCAGGATAAGATCTAACGAGTAAAGAAAAACATGTCATTAAATTAATTATCACTGGTGTATAGGATGCATGCTTCAGTCCATTGCTGCACTCAAACCTTACTTTGTTAATGGTATCACAAAAGTCCTCCACAACCCACATAACAGATGCTTTGCAAAGCATTCAATCAGTCATGGCGCAACTGTTCCTGCGATAATTCAAGTTCAAGGAGCAGAAACTTTTTCCAAGGATTACATTCCACTGCTCCTGGGACACCTGATCAATTTAATACCTGCCTCTCTCGCAGACTACAACAAATATAGGAAATTCTAATTACAAGGATCTCTACGTCCCTCCATAAGAGTTCACATAGAATAGACTTAGCTAACTACGGTCATTTTTTACCAAGTCAACACAATTAAGAGGAAGTTAAATAACATCTGGATGAAATCAGAGAATTCTGAAGCACATGATAGATCTAAGCTGTGGCTGCAGTGCATACCATCTACAAAATACACTGCAGGAATTCATCAAGCTTCTTTGACTGCACCTCCTTAATGCCCAGTCTTTACAATCTAGGTGGATAAAAGCAGTAGGAATGCCACCTCTTCCAAGTTTCCTTCTCAAGTCACATAATATCTTGACTTAAAAATATATTGCAGTTTCTTCATTGTCACTGGGTGTAAATACCCAACAGTACTGCAGGAGTTAATTCACCAGTTCAAGAAGATACCACTATATATACAAGGATATTTAATAAATAATGATTGACAAGGGTCAAAGTGAAATTATGAAAGGAAAGTCATGTTTGATTAATCTTTTGGAGATTTTGAGTATGTATCTATTAGGATGGATGAGGGGAAACCAGAGGATGTGGTATATTTGGATTTTCAGAAGGCTTTCGATAGAGTTCCACATAGGTGAACCAGGTTAGTGCATATGAAATTGGAGATGATATACTGGAATGGAGTATTGGTGAACAGAAAGAAAACAAAGATTCAGAAGAAACAAGTTCTTCTCAGTTTAGCAGGCTGTGAGTAGTGAAGTATCACAGGCATTGGTACTTGGGCCCAAATATTTCAATATCTACACCTACGATTTGCTTGAGGGAATGAAATATTTCTAAATTTGCTGATGACATGAAACTACGTGGAATAAGAGTTATGATGAAGATGCAAATATGCTTTAAGGGGATATAGACAAGCTCCATGAGTAGGTAACAACATGGCAGATGGACTGGAATGTGGAAAGATGTGAGGTCATTCACTTCAGGGTAAACAAAATTGCTAGATGTTGTTTAAATGATGAGAGATTGGAAAATAGCTACGTCCAAAGGGACCTGGTGTCCTTATACACAAAGTCAAAGTCGAGTTCATTGTCATATGCATGAGTACAATGAAAAACTTACTTGCACCAGCATCACAGGCACATAGTATCATATACACAGCATTCACAAGAAAAACATAAATTAAACATAAATTATACACAATTTTTACAAGAAAAAGCACAATTAGAACAAAAAGAAACAAAGTCCATTTTAGTGCAAAGTGATCAGAGTGGTCATAGTGTTGCTAAACTGTAACGATTAGGATTTTACTCGTTGCTTCAAGAACCGAATGGTTGAAGGGAAGTAGCTGTTCTTGAACCTGGTGGTGTGGAACTTCAGGCTTCTGTACCTCCTGCCCGATGGTAGCTGTGAAAAGGTGGCATGGTTTGGATGGTGGGGATCTTTGATGATGGTTGTTGCCTTGAGATAGCGCCTCCTGTAGATACTTCTGATGATGGAGAGGGATTTGCCTGTGATGTTTTGGGCAGAGTCCACTACTCTCTGCAGCTTCTTGCATTCAAATTGCCCTACCAGACCATGATACAACCAGTCAGAATACTTTCAACAGTATATCTGTAGAAGTTTGTTAGAGTGTTCAGTGGCAAGCTGAACCTCCTTAACCTCCTAAGAAAGTAAAGACACTGGCACGCTTTCCTTGTGATTGCATCTACAGTATGTGCTGGGCCCAGGACAGGTTTCAGTAACTGAAAGGTAACAATTTTCTGGAGGAACTCAGCAGGTCAAGAAGCGTCTGTGGGAGGAAAGGAATGTTTTGACGTTTCGGGACGCAGGGTTTAGACCCGAAATGTCAACAATTCCTTTCCTCCCACAGATGTTGCTCAACCTGCTGAGTTCCTCTAGCGGATTGTTTGTTATTTCAGATTTCAGTATCTGCAGTCTCTTGAAAGTTAACATGCAGGAGAAACATAATTAGCAAGGCAAATGATACGTTGGTTTTTGTTGTAAAAAGATTTGAGTACAAAGGTAAAGATGAGTTGCTACAATTATGTACAGCCTTGATAAGGCCACACCTGGAGTTTGGATTCCTTATCTAAAAATGGATATACTTGCTGTAGATAGAGTGCAGCAAAGAGTCACCAGACTGGTTCATGGGATGGTGGGTCTGTTGTACGAGGAGAGATTGACTAAGCCAGGCCTCTATTCTCTGGAGTTTAGAAGAATGAAAGGTGACTTAGTGTTGATGAGGCTCTATGGGGTACTGGTGAGACCTCATTTGGAATACTGCGTGCAGTTTTGGGCCCTTATCTTAGGAAGGATGTACTGATGTTGGAGAGGGTTCAGAAAAGATTTACAAGGATGATTCTTGGAATGAAAGGGCTTCTTATGATGAGCGTATGTCAGCTCTTGGACTGTACTCACTGGAGTACAGAAGAATGAGAGGGGACCTCATAGAAACATTTAGAATGTTGAAAGGACTGTACAGAGTAGATGTGGTTAAGCTGTTTCCCTTGGTGGGTGAGTCCAGGACTAGAGGGCACAATCTTAGAATTAGAGGGTACCGGTTTAAAACAGAAGTGAGGAGAAATTTCTTTAGCCAGAGGGTAGTGAAATTATGGAATTCTTTGCCACTTACAGCTGTGGAGGCCCAATCATTGGGGCTGTTTAAAGAGGAGATTGATAGGTATCTAATTAGCCAAGGTATCAAGGGATATGGGGATAAGGCCGGAAATTGGGGCTAGATAGGAATAGTTTTAGTTTAGCTCATGGAGCAGGCTCGATGGGCCGAATGGCCTACTTCTGCTCCTTTGTCTTGTGATCTTGTGAAACATACAAAATTCTTAGAGAGCTTGACAGGGTAGACGCAAAATGAATATTTTTGCTGGCAAAGGACTACAGGACAATGGATCACTGTTCTCATAATGATGGGTAGGCCATTTAAGACTGAAATGAGAAGTAACTTCTTCATTCAAAGGTTGGTGAATCTTTGGAATTCCCCATCCCAGATGGGGTAGAGGCTTAGCTGTTAACTATGTTCAAAGTCTGATAGATTACTGGATAGTAAAGAACCTAGGGACGCGGGAATATTGTAGGTAATCGGTATTTAGATAAGATATCTTTATTAGTCACATGTACATCGAAACACATAGTTAAATACATCTTTTGCATAGAGTGTTCTGGGGCAGCCCGCAAGTGTCACCACGCTTCCAGCTCCAACATAGTATGCCCACAACTTCCTAACCTGTACATCTTTGGGATGTAGGAGGAAACCGGAGCACCCGGAGGAACCCCATGCAGACACGGGGAGAACGTACAAACTCCATACATACAGTGGGCAGAATTGAACCTGGGTCACTGGCACTGTAATAGTGTTACACTAATTGCTACACTACTGTGAGGTAGATAAGCTATGATCTTGTTGAATGGTGAAGCAGGCTTGAGAGACTAAATGGCCTACTCCTGGTCCTAAGTTTTATGTTCTCATATAATTGCTGGCCTTGCCAGTCAACACTCAGATTCAATAAATAAAAAATATTAAAGTGCCATTCAGAAGAGATATTATCTCATTGTTTTGTTTTACTTTCCTTGACTGAAGAATCTGAATATTGGTGCAGTGTTATGGTGATACTGACCATACTCAATCCTGGCCTCAGCTGCCATCCACATGTGCAGCTTTCAGTTGAGTCACTCAACAGTGGTCAAAAGTAGGAACTGGTGGATGATAATGGTCAATTTATACCCTAAGGAGCAAATGAAATAACGGTTTCTACTAATGCTGAATATTCTGCAGGGATACTTATTGTAAATGATAAATGGACATGATGAAAACATTACAGGCATGCTTCTGAAATAAACTACCCTTGGGGATTTATAGACAGCAGATAATTTTTATTAATTGGTCTTGAGATATATTACTTTTAGAGACTTAAGCTTAGCAGATGCCATTAAGAATTGTGGTGGGGAATTTATGAGGAAATAGATTGTCACCAGATCCTTTCAGAATCCACAGAATCCAATTACAGCAAACTTGGACATCAGTCAATCAGCAAAAAAATGTTCTTATTTTACTGCATTTCATTGGAGAACATGTCACCACGTAGAGGCAAAGATACTGATTGAGCCTCTGGCTGCTTCTGAACTATGTTCTCAGTTACTTGAGAAAGTACAAAAATTGACAATACTCATTCATTATGATAATATTTTCTGTCGTGAACCAAAACTTAGAGAATAAGAAACGGGAAATAATTATACACTTGTATATTTTTATTCAATACTTGGGTGGTGATCTTGCTGTTGTGTTGTGACCCATGTTGCCCACATCAGGTTAGGATCAGTAGAGGGAGACTTCCTTGACATGGGAAAGACTTAAAAGCAGCACATTACTTGGTATGAGGCTCTATTTAATGAAAATCCATATTAAATGATAATGCTAAAAACATTACACTTTAATGCAATGATGATGGCAATTTTTTGTTGGAAATTCCATAAAGGGACTTGTGAAAGTCTGATATGTAGTGTCTTCTGTAATTCTTGAATTACCAGGTCCTCTTGGTCCTCCTTCTCTGCATCTCATTACCTGACCAAATCATATGCATCTTGGGAACCTCCAGGACAAGATGAAAACTACAGTCCCAAAATTCAGCTACCTTTTCACAATGCTCTTCAACCCTTTCTTTGTCTGGAAACACATCTAACTGTGTTGAGAACAAATGATGTGGGCACCATAGATTGCCTTCCCAGAGAACGTACTTCACAGGTCTCCATTAAGAGGCCCTGTGAGACTTTGCTTGGATCAATAATAGTAGCATTTCCTTCCAGAATGGAATCAGAGAAGCTGAGATTGATCTCCAATAAAAATGTAATATGAACTTTGGTGACTTGGCAGCCCACTTTACAGACTGGCTGGTTTTCTTTTCCACCTAAATCAAAGAAATACAAAATGATGCTTTGTGTAATGTAGACTTGCAGATCCCTACCTTTGTACCATAGAAGGAAGGAACTTGGCCCACTGTGCTTGTTCTTGTGCCACAGGTCCTATTTACTGACCCCTATAAAGGAATAGTATGAATCTCAATCAACAGCTAAGATTAGACCTTTTACCCATCAGCAAATCTTCATTGATTTCCAGCTTTTTAGTAAAAGGCAGATTTATAACATCACCTTGGATATTTGGTATCACATCAAAACTGGGCACCTGTTTCTGAAAACAGTCTTGATCTACACAAAATTAAAACATTTATGATCCAGAAGGGTAGTATATTCTGCAAAGGAGTATATAATTATTTGCTCAGTTGCTTGCAGCACATTTAGAATGCTTCTGATGATATAATCCTCATGTATGACTTGCCGTCAATCCTGGGTGATCTTGAGGAAATAGATTTAGTGACCTATTTGCCATCAAATGCAGCTGTTAGTTGGTCAAGTGTTTTTGGAAAAATATTGGCTCATGTGAAAGATGTCACCATGTGATCTGTAAAATCTAGTGCAACAAGATTATTTGCTGCAAAGCTACTGACGGGCATATGTTGCCTGTCCAATTCTTCATACCCCTTTTGACTCTTTGTTGAGACACTTGCCTCTCACAGATCTCAGGACAACATCACTCAGTGAATAGGAAATCCACTTTCAAGGCACTGATCACGCTGCTACTGACTTAATTGATTACACTGTGGTGATTTCCTTAACCATATGCATTTGTCTATATCGACACTGTTCACAATATCTTTCGTGAAACTTAATATCCTTGCTGCTTTCTTTCTTTTCCTACCTCTCCTCACTCTGGGACAGCTAATTGCCATAGGTGAAAGAAAGTAAGTAAAAATATCTGGAACATTACACCTTATAGTAAAGTAACTTGGGTGATAAATTCACCCCATATATTCCCCACCTTTCCCCTAGGGTCAAAACATTGACAACCATGACAATTAATATGTTCGAACGTTCTCAAGTTCCACATGGTTTTGGATAATTTACATCAAGCTGAGTCGCTGAATCATTTGTGTGTAGGTGAATTAGTTTAGGAAGTCAATGGTTTAAATAAAGCATATGGAAAAACTTTTCTGTAAAAGCTGCTCTTGTTCTGAGACACAATTTTTGGAGAAGACATAAATATCTGAAACAATGACATTCTGAAAATTAGATGCTTACACAAATCACCCATGTGCATAACCTGCTCAAGAGAATAAGCATGAGTTATTACAGAATCATATATTTTTAAATTAGAGCACTTTGCTAGCAAGAGAAAGGATTGCTGACACATCAAGGTTTGCATAGCTCATGCTTCTCATTGACATTTTAACTTTACAAAAACTTTCTTCGGGTCAAGGTTCTGTCAGAGGCATTGGATGCAATTTATTTGGGATTTAGTGCTGTCTTAAGATTTCAGAAATTGTAACTTCAAAAACTCATTAAACAAGTACATATGTAATAGAAATATGTTAATTGTGTAGAAACGAGAGTGAACTTTCAGTATCTGGAGGAATACTGTGGGAAAGCAGGCCATTGTCTGAATCGATTAAAAAAATCTCTTAAATTTGCTTTCTCATGAGCTAGGAAAAAGCCTCTCTAGAGACATTTTGAGGACTGGCAGAAATGGGACATTTGTAGGTTCCTATTGTAACAGAGATTAAAGTTAATATTTCTGTGACCTGAGGAAGTCTCTGGAAAATGTTGTAAAATACATAAATGCCTACCTACAAAATGGCAAAAGTTGATAATTCAACAAAATGCACACAATTAAGAACAGATCAACATAAACACTGCAAAAAGCTACTGATTCTCACCCATGAATAAATTAAAATATTTTTTTAAAAAATCACAGTTTTCCATAGTTTGCAGTGTTCTTTAATCCCACTTTATAACCTATATAATTTTCTCCAATGACATTCAAATACAATATATGAAAATAATTATTTTACTATGGAAGTTCTGCAGGACATACTTAATCATGGATGACTTAATCTGCAGTTATAAAGAATTCTCCATTTAGTGTCTTCTGGTGACAAGATTAAAGTAAACAGATGTGTAATATTTGCAGTGAAGGACTCTGAAAATATTAACATACACTGTTAACATTTCCTTTGCCTACTTTCCCTGTGTACTTTGTGTTTTAAATTAGTTATTTTGATATAATCATTAAAAATATGGACTAAATTCTGATCCTTTCAGTTTCTGCTTTTGCACCTCTTCATTTTTTTTCACTCTAAAATATCTTTACTTTCATCTTCTTGGTGTTGCATCACCCATTATATTTCCCTGGTGCAAACAATGGAGCCATCGTGTATTAAAGTAGTAAAATGCCAAGAGGACGTCCCTTGACTCTAGAGTATCCTTTTAGCTTGTTTCTGCCAAGTTGTACATTCATTCCAAAGACCCCTTTTTCTTTCATCCAGTGGAATTGGTAAAGATATTTTTCCTCTTCATTCATATACATAATTTTAAAAATTTATTTCAGACTTATACTTAACTGGGTATGAAAATAAAAAAAAATCTGCAGATGCTGGAAATCTGGAATCAAAACTGCTAAAGATGAAACACTGAGCAGGCAGCATCTGTGGAAAAAAAAACAGCATTAACATTTTAGGTCCAAGCCCCTTCATCAGATGAAGTGTTCTGATGAAGGGTTTTGGACCTGAACTATTAACTCTGTTTCTCCTTTAATCTTGGCAAACTGATCTTAGCATTGTATATGTCCAATGTGATCATGGATGTTCAAGGGGAGGGATGACATTGTGGCTGATGGTATGGGATAAACAGAAGCATTTCAGAACTTAATTGCCCCATTGCCTCCACCATGTTGTCAAGTCCCTATGCTGTAGCATATCCTTCCCTAAACCTCTCCTCCTCACTACCTCACTTTCCTGCTTTAAGACATTCCTTAAAATCCAGCTTTCTCACTGAGCTTTTGGTCACCTCTCCTAATAGGTCATTATGTGCCTTTACACCAGATTTTGCTCCTGCTAAATGCCTTGTAGCATTTTGCTACTTTAAATACACCATTTGTTTGGTTGAGTCTCCCAGCAAAGTGTAATGAGTGACCCAAAAGCAAGAAGGTGAACTTAAACATGTCTTTAGGGACTCAAGCTGAAATAATGAAGAAAATGAATGCCAGACTTATTTAAGGTTTCCCTTAATTTAACACATAATCCCCATATGAACAATGGTAAATTACCAAGTGCTGACCTCTCCCATACTTGATTTGTAGATAGAGTCATAGAGTTATACAGCACGGAAACAGGCCCTTCAGCCCAACACATTTGATGCTTTGAGGAAATAACTTAGGCAGCATTGATGGACACAAAGGTTCCTACAATATTAATTGAATACTGTAATTGGGTGCTTTCCTTTTTGGTAGGAGTTCTAGCACCCTAATTGGAAGCTTTCTTCTCCTATTGGAAGATCGATTCTTCTACTAAATTGAGTCAATTTTCTAAGGTCACCAGCAGTAGAAAGGAAAGGTGAAAACTTTCCCACTATAAAGCTATACCATAAACTATAAAGGCTAAACTATAAAGGCAAGTTAGCAGTTGGAATATACCTTGCCTAACACTCACTCAGCTGGGGTTGAACCTGTTGTTGTAGATTTTCCCAACCACAACAGAATTTCAGTAATATGTAGATAAGCCTATTTTCCAGCTATAGTATTCCTTATCTCAATGATTTTTCAAATATATTTGCTTCAGGCAGAATTACTCTAAATGCTGCCTAAAATTATTATCAGGCTGCTAGAAGCTGGGTGGCCAAAAATGGAAAAAGGTAAAACTTCTGTTTTATGATTGAAGCTTACATGTGATCAGCACAAGTAATCACTTAAAACGTGTTTGCTATCTGATAGATGAACTTCAGTTCATATCTTCATTCAGCAAGTTTGATGCAGCAAGAATGGAAGTCATGATTAGCAGGCCAATCTCTTCATTAGAGCACTGGGAACATTGGTGTGGCATAAAGCCATATTTGTAGTTTCTCTTACGAAGTGCTGTTTGCATCTTATACTGACATATTAAATAACTGTACCATTTATTTCAGATTGCCTTCTAACATAGGCACTACAAAGCCAGTGTTATGGTTTTTCATAGCACAATAAGCTATCAAATGGTGACAATATCCTGGGGTTGATTCCTGTTCCATGATGAGTTAGCTGTGCCAATAGTAGAGCTGTCGTGATTCACATCAGTAGGGATAAATCAGTCAGTATTTCTACTTCAATTATTCCTGCTTATGCTCTAACGAGCACATGATCTGTCTTGGCTCCATTGACCTCATCTTTCAATAGCCTGCCGCCCTTTACTGTCAGAGCTCATATGCAAGTATCGGCATTGATGAGATACCAGTGGACGCATCTTGAACTATACTTTGGAAAATTGTCAGTGTTCAAGAGCTGCAGTAGTTTAATTAATCAGTTCATTTTGCATTCTAAATGTTTCCTAGGCTACGAAGAGTAGTATTGTCGGAGACAGATGGAAATTATAACCCATAACCCATTCAGAAAATGGAATTGCTGGAAGTCCACAGTGTAATACATCTTTGTTTAATGAGGACAGATAGACATTAAGGTGTTCTTATACCTCTGAAGCAACTTGATTTTTTTTCCCCACAATAAAGATACTATGTAAATGATGGTTATTGTTGTGACTAGCTATATAAATATTTCTCTGTACAGGAAATATAATGCAGAACTGCAGAATGCAAGGTTGTCTGGTTTGATTTAGTTTGCTGGGACAGAGGGTGGCTGCACTTTGCTGGAGGAGATGCTGTGGGTGGACTTGGAAGGGGCAGAGAGACTAAAATATGTTGCTACAGTATTCAAAGTTTTACACAGGACCAAATTTAATACAGTATTCATAGGACTGAATGGCATGTTCTAGTCAATGCTTGGACAGTAATGCTGGCAGTCCCATGAAGTGGCAATTTGAGCAGATTTGCCTATACTTAAAGCAAGTTGTGCAAGCATCTGGGAACAACAAAATGAGTCCAACTTTACTCTGTTTCATTACAGGTAAAACCTTAAAAATGCAAATTCTTATAAGTCGATGACCAGGGTAACGTACAGAACTTTATTTTTTTGAGAAGGTAAATCTGCTTGATTAATATCTTAAGATATTTCCACTTTACCACTGAAAATAAGTTGTTTTAGTAAAATCCTCCAAATTTACTGTCAGGACAAACAAATCAACTTTGGCATCCTCTCGCAGACCAACATCCCCAGCATAGTGACCTCTGTTACACCTGTTGGCTCCAAGGAGCAGGCCACATTGTTCGTATGCTCAACATTAGGCTCCTGAGAAAGATATTCTATTCCAAACTCTGCAAAGGAAAGGGATTATCAGGTGGGCAGAGAAAAACATTTAAGGATGTTCTCACAACATCCTTGAAAAAATGCAATATCTACACTGCACTTGGGAATGTCTAGCCCATGATTACTCACAGTGGAGAAGGAACATTTGGGATGCATCTGATTACCCTGGGAGTACACGGAAGCCCACTGTGAACAGCAGAAGGAGCACATTTATGAGTTTTAGTAATTATTTTCACCAGGAGCAATTAAGGTAAGAAAAGACCAGCTGTGAACTTCATTGATTCTATCCACTAATATATAAATCAAAACTAAAACCATAAATGTATCTCCTTCCCTCCTCCCTACCCCCTTCCTCACTGAAACCATTTTACCTCTACTCTCCACAAGGGTAATTTGGTTACTGGTTTGAAGTACTGGTTTGAAAATAACTTGAAATAAATTTGGAACATCGATGCTTGACATTAGAACATAAAAGCCAAAGAGTTAAAAGCACCGAAGCTAATTGGCATATGGTGTTTGAACTACCTTGTTACATAATCAATCCAAAACTAATACTATTCTCCACTTTCTCCCTACAGGCATGCACATTTGTCCAGTTCCCACTCAGAAGATGCAATTGACTGCATCTCATGTGCAGTAGGACATAAACCAAAATTCTTCAAGTTACAGAATTACAGTTCAGGGTAGTAGGAAGTTGAAGAGATCAAAGGATGTACAAGGCACAAGAAAGGATCATCAGAAGTGAGTCAAGAAAGGTAACTTTTAAAACCAATGAACTCCTTTCACAGTTCATGTTAAATATACTCATTGAAAAGCAATGTAGTACCTCACCAAACACATCTTCCCCTCCCCGAGTATTTCATCATTCCGAAGGGATTCTTCCCTCAATGACTACCTGGCTCACTCTTCTATCACCACTAATGCCATTCTCATTTCTACGGCACCCTGTAATGCAGCAGATGTAATAGCTGCCCTTTTACTTCTTCCCCACCTCCCATTCAGGAACCCCAACATTTCTTCCACTTCTAATTTAGTGGTCTGCATTCAATGTCCATGATGTGGTCTCCTCTACCTTGGAGAAACCTGAAATGGAGATTGGGTGACTGCTTTGCAGAACACCACCATACAGTCTGAAAGGGAGACCCTGAGTTTCCAGCTGTCTGTCACTTTATTCCACATACTGCACCCACTCAAACCTTTTTGATGTTGGCCTCTTGTACTGCTCCAATAAATTCCAATGTAAGCTCCTACAACTAGGCATGCTATAGCCCTCAGGACTCAACATTGAATTCAATAATGTCAGAAAACCAGCTTTCCCAAGCTGAATCAGAACAGGCCAATTCTGATCCAAGGTCATCAACCTGTAATATTAACTCCTGTTTTACTTGTCCAAATGCTGGCAATACTGTATTACTAGCATTTTTTTTAAATTTCAGATTTCCAGCATTATATTTTTCTTCTTTCAATCCCTTCCCTGTACATCTCCAAACAGACTAGTTGTAATCAGAAATCCTGTAGCAGTCTTTCCAGCAGAACCAACACCACCATTTAGGTCATTCGGAATCTCTTGGTTTCCACACCACCAAAGACATACATTTTGTTCTCTCCACCTCTTCCCCTTCTCTGCAATGTAAATCATGTTTGATATCTAACTTTTACTGGTTTTGATGAAAGATCATTGACTTGAAACATTAGATCTGTTTCTCTCTCTACAGATGTTGCCTGATCTGCAGAATATTGCCAGCATTTTCTATTTTTGAAATGTACTCATTATCAATTCTAACCTGTCCATATTTCTCCAATTGTCTGAATACACCAAACCTTTTCATTAGAGAGCAGAGCGAAACAAGAAATAAGACCTAAAGTATGATTATTTTATATAATAACTATAAAATAGCTATTCTGAAAGGTTTCATCCCATTTAATTGTGACTGTTTGGAAAAAAATAAGTATATTTTCTTAGATTTCTTATATAAAAATCTTCAATCAGAAAGACACAATATAATTTTTTAATGAGCTAAGATATCAATTCATCCAACAGAATAATATAATGAAAGAACTCTAATAATCCTGGCCAGAGTTACCCTAATAATAGTTATACTCTCACAATCCAATTTAAGCCTTTGCTGAGTTAGTTGTTCTCAGTGCCAGCAGAGCCACAATGGCTGAGCTATATCTATCTGTAGATTGGGAACAAATCAGTCATTGTGCCAATCCTTATTGCTATCAACTGATACCCAGTAGATAATGTGCACAGTTAGATATTGAGAATGGAAAAGATTCTGCTCAGTAGTGATCCCTCTGAAGTTGAACAACACACTATCTAGAAATTCTCCAGAAAGGGTGGTCATTTGGATGTATACTGGAGAATTACCTTCAGCCATGAACTCAATGCAACCCAAACTTGGGGGATAAAAGGTACAAAGAAAAAAAAATCAGAAGGGAACTGCTATGTTTGAACCCACAAAGTTTGAAACCGAGAACAATTTTATATAAAAGATTCAGAGAGTTTCCAGAAATGGGGGTCTTTTTTAAAGCTTTAATGAAAATAAACACAACTCTTTCAGAATTTGTGCATGCCAGAATAAATCCTGATTTGGAAATTTCAGATTGTCACTAGTTTATTGCAAAAACTCATTTTAAAATGCACTTGTCAGAAAGTTGATATTCATTTGTAAAGTATCACAAATTTAAATACTTAAACAGAATTCTATATTACCTGACTTAACACACCAATTAAAACATGACAAAATTCCTAAAAGGAAACATTTATAACTGCAACATGTGTTTGATTGATGATCTGTGTACAGCTCAGGCTTTACAGTTCCTGTAATCTGAAACAAAAAGCTAATCAGTAATATTCACACTATGGTGTGCAGTTACAGACAAATTCCCAGTATTTGATATAGCATTTCATTTTCCAGTGCTTATCCAAGTTCCATTTTTTTAACCACTTATAAAATAAACCAGGGATATGTCAATACTCCAGTGTGTCTAGGCAAATTGAAGAATTACTGATA
This sequence comes from Pristis pectinata, assembly GCF_009764475.1. Classification (NCBI taxonomy): domain Eukaryota; kingdom Metazoa; phylum Chordata; class Chondrichthyes; order Rhinopristiformes; family Pristidae; genus Pristis; species Pristis pectinata. The sequence continues at coordinate 86,182,696 of NC_067412.1, forward strand.
CTCTCAATCATGTGACTTCTACTTAATCCTTTCCAACAGTAAGTTTATTTATATGTTGACATGAATATTACATGGCTATGGAGCTGGAGAAGACAGACAAGGGTTGTCCTCTTAAGTGCTATTCAGTGAATCCTGATAGAAAGTTGCATAGCAGTGGGATAGGGAATGATCTGGCTTGGTTTCATGGTATCTCAGGTTAACTAGCCTCCAACTATTCACTACAATGAAGAGTGACCATTTGGGTGACATGCTGAACAAGACCAATGCTTTTGGAAACATACCTGAGAAAACTTAGTACTTTCAGTTTAGGACTGAAAAAGAGAGGAAAATATTATTGAAACTAAGCCTACATAATAATGATAACATAAGCCTATTAACACCCATCTGTATATGATGGGTTCAGGGCAGGGCAGATATCAAAAATATTATTAGCGCTTGGGCTTGGCTTGGAACTGGCCAGGCTGGCTCTTTGGGAATAAAATGTACTCAGGATTGGTAGTGGGATGCGATAGGACTGACTACCCATAAAATGACAGAAGAGTGCAGGTAGCATAGAAAGTGGTTTCTATTTCTCAGTATATGGCTTCATTCTAGACCCTGGGACCCAACCCAAGTGCAAAAGAACACAACCACATGTATTGGGTTCAGGTCAGGTATCTAAAGAACCGCAAGTCCTCAGATTTGGCTCAGGTTCACATTGCCTGTGGTCAAGTTTGTTTGGGATAGGTTTTAATTTTATACCCAAGCCGATCTCCAGTACAAACTAGTTTTAAAAGATAGATTCTTAAAAGATTATATGCCTCTACAATAAGAAAACTAAGTTGGGTAAGATATACAACATACACCTGTTGCTGAAGCTAATGTTTTGATCTTTTTTTCCCCACTGACATTTAGCTAAGATCTGTGGCCTCGTATGGTAAAAAGATGATGTTTGTAATTTACTTGCAGCTGTAAGTCTGGTTTAAGTCATGCACTGGAAGTAATTCTAAGTCAATGTTTTTTCTATGGATAAGTCTGTTCTTTGTTATAAATGTGTGATGAATACATTGTCTCTGGGGACTATGGGAATGTGTAGGAGGACTTCTGGAAAATAAGCTATCAAGTCAGGGACTGATCTCACCAACTTGTCCTCAGAATGGCCTGGTACAGAATTACTGAACAGCATAATCATAACTTTTGTCAGTAGTTGAGGTATGAATATTGAAAATTAATACAGAGCTATTTTCTGACTTACATATGTGATGATAATTGTATTTTCTATTTCCCATCAGGAGTGAACCATCCTAGCAACATTAACCTATCCAGCCCACTAGAATCTCCACAGACCCTCAGCTCCAACCATTTTGTGTATAATTTCACCTGATAATGTAAAAAATACAGGCATGCAGAAAATACTAAGGGACACATTAGAATGTGAATGAAAAGCATATTGCTTGTGATGTATAAAATTTCTCACTAGCTTTTAAACAATAGTAGACCACTAAATATGAAATAAGTCAAAATAATTTTTAAAAATGAGAAAAAAAATTAGGTATTCCAAGATAGCTTAATGTGTTAATTGTCAGAGAATTCATATTAATTCATCTGGCGTCCTTGATGACACCCTTCTTAGCCAATACATATACACTAATTACTTATTTCATTGCTATCTGTGGAACAATGGCGGCACCAAGTTCCTGGATTTTCATCTTTATAAGTTGCCTTCACTCTGAAATAGTGATTCAGTAATATGTATATGCATTACTTGAATACAAATATCCATTTTTTGTCTTTACTTTGTTTAAAATGGAGAGAGTAAAGAGTGAATGTAATAATGTTGCATTAAACTGTTTATCTTCTTAAAATAACCAATGATATCAAATTTGTTTTTTTGGAGCAAGATCATTGAGATTTTTGACCAAATGGTAAAAACATTAATGGACTAAAATGTGTCAAATTGAATAACGTAATTCCATAAGCATCACAAGAATATCAAAAATAGATTAGAAACATTAAGGAAGTGTTGAAAAGGAAATGAATAAAATGAACAGAAGTCCAAAATATATTACTGAGTTCTCAATTGAGTACATGAAACACTTTGGTTGAAGTGCATGAATGGTAAAATCTAGAATCTGCTCCACAGGATAGAAGATATGTTTCAAAGGCTGAGCAATCAGTGAAAACATAAATAGGCTGATTATTTTATTCTAATTAATTTCTCAAGGCAGTGAAAATAGTTTGAACCCACTATTCATGAAATGTACCATAATCTGCCTGCTAATAATAGTTTGTCATGTAAATCACACATAGTCCTGCACACACATTCTTTTTCTGTGTAAACTATTCTACACTTCTCTGGCATTTGCAGTAATCCTTCAACACTTCTAGTGTATTTGAAGTCTAAAATATTGTGTTGCATAAGGTCATATGTCAACAAATGTTTTGCTTGTATGTTTTCTCCTTTGTTCCAAACACCATGTTTGATTTGATTAACTGTGTTACCAGAATAAACCCTTCATTGTTAACAATAAGTTTATTCTCTTTGATATAGTTGATGCTAAATAAAGAAAAGCAGATTTCCTCATAGCAAGCTCAGTTCTATCCATGGCTGACACTATAACCTTCTCAAAGGACAGCAGTAATAAGCCACTGAAGTATGCTGAGAATGTAAGGAAGTGGGCACCCACATCAGAAATGCCCCTCATTTCCAGAGGTGCTGGATGCCTTTCATCTGTCACTAGACTCTCTTACTGAAGTAAATTGAACATACTGTAGGGTCTACTTCAAATAATAAATTGACAATGGCCTAAATAACAGCAAAAAATGTTGTGTTGTGTATGCCTCTGTAGTATGAAAGGCCAGGGGTCGGATGACAGTGACAACACTACTGACCCCCATGGTCGGATGATAGCATTGCCTATCAGGTCAGAAGCTACACTACTGTCAATCAAGGGTCTGGCTCCACCCCATCCATTAAAGAGCATACCTGAGGATTGGCTCATAACCCACCTTTGTTCTTGACCCTGAATCATTGGCTTGTTTCACCTGAGTGGGCTCCAGCCTGCTACAGCCCTATAAAAGATGGTACACGTGGGCTCTTGCTCTCTTTTCTGATTGCTGCTGGGGTCGAGACCACAGGTGAGAGGGTGCACTTCCACAGGGGTCTAGGAGCGTCCTGAGTAGATTCCCAGTAGCGTAGAGCCATTGTTTGTCCTGATTCAGGGGGTCCAGACAAAATATTTGTTTGTTCCCTGATCGTTTGTACTAATTCATTGTGTGTGTGTGTGTGTGTGTGTGTGTGTGTGTGTGTGTGTGTGTGCGCGCGCGCGCGCACTTCACCCCTGTTGCAACTCCCCCCATGTTTTGCGATCACCCTAGTGTGAGCGTGCATTTGTTCCTTCACATTCTGTTCCCGCGTCAGTCTTTGTGAATAAAATCCTCCTTTTAAAGTACAAAGATTGTGTGTCCAGATACCTTTATCTTTAAGACATCAAAAGAACCTTTCTCATAACAGCCTCCAGATAGCAGTGTGTTCACAACTTGCTTTTATCCTTTTTTCAATTTATGTTTACCTCCAACCAAAATGCTGGAAATACTAGACATTATCATACAGCATCTGTGGAGAGAGAGAATGTTTCAGGCCATTGATCTTTCATCTGAACGAGGTACAGGTAAAAGGTCATTGACCTGAAAAGCAAACTCTGTTTTTCTCTCTGTGAGTGCTGCTTGACCTGCTGCATATTTCCAGTTTTTTCTGATTTTATTTCAAGTTTCCAGCATCCACAGTATTATGTCTTGGCATATATTTCCAAGTCCCTGGAAGAGTTGAAATTTATTGCATCCTGATTATGTCCAGTTCAGTTAGAGCTAAATACAATGAACACGATGATTTGTTGCAAATTGCCCAATTCCAGGATTTAGTTCCATGTAATGGATTTCATTAAATGAATCACTAACTATGCAGTGATGGGGAAGCAGAGAGGGTCTTCCAGAAGTAACCTGCTGACAAATTCCTTGATTTTGTCTTAAATGTAACTTTACTGTAAGCTTTGTAGAGCATCATGGGAGAACATACAATATTCTGGTAGTTGTTTAAGCATTTCCAGTAGGCATCTTATGTTGTACTACATTTCTGGTGCTGCCACATCAAAATACAGTAAAACTCCAATAATCTGGCACCCGTAGGACTTTGGACTGCTGGACCAGTAGATTTTTTTAACAGACTATTGGATGTTACTCCTACTAATACCTAAACTTCTATTTTAGTTTGTTTTCATGTTACATAGAGGTTTAATAAATTTTCCAGTGAGTGGGAAATGTACAGAAACTGTGAAACCCAACTCTGGCTGCAAACTTAGTCATATCCCTGATCCCTAGTGTTCTGCACTTCAACTCCCGTTATGGTTGCCCATCCAGTGCACACTCCGACCATGGCTCTGGCCGCACCCCTGACTCATGTTCCAAACTAATGAGTGAGCCAGATGCCAAACCATCAAGATTTCTAAATAATCAGATACCTGCATTTCAGAGTTTTACTGTAATTATCCAGTATCTCATTAACTGTGGTAAATGACAATGTCAACATCCGTGGAAAGCACATTCACAGACATAAACTAGGTAGCTGTTCAGCTTATCACATGTCACCTTTCTATCTTAATACAACCGACAAGAATAAATGGAAATTGAGTGGTTCACATTTAAAATTCCGCATGCAATAAGTATTGTAATATGTGTAATATTAGGTTAATGTAGCACGTGACCATCTACTCTCTGTACACATTGCAACAATGTTTAAGGGAGAAGTTTCCAGAAAGTTGCTGCTTGTCTTTGTGCATTAGGCACACAGCAAAGAAAGGAATAATGTTTTCCTCAAGTACTCATTGGGATCTCTTCTGGGGAAGGTATGACCTGTACAAAAGGGACAGGTTACACCTGTACTGGAGGGGGACCAATATTCTTGCGGGCAGTTTTGCTAGAACTGTTGGGGAGGGTTTAAATTAGTTTGGCAGGGGGATGGGAACCAGAGTGATAGGTCAGAGCTTGGTTCATTTACTGTACAAGTAGGTGCAGAGTGTAGAAAGACTGTGAGGAAGGATAGGCAGTTGAAAGGGCAAAATTGCAGTCAGTTGGATGGGCTTAAGTGTGTCTACCTTAATGCCAGAAGTATCAGGAACAAGGCTTATGAACTTAGAGCATGGGTAAGTACATGGAACTATGAGGTGGTGGCCATTACAGAGACTTGGCTGTCGCAAGGGCAGGAATGGCTGCTGGATATTCCGGGGTTTAGATGTTTCAAAAGGGACAGGGGTAGAGGTAAAAGAGGTGGGGGAGTGGCTTTGCTGATCAGGGACAGTGTCACAGCTGTAGAAAGGGAGGACGTCCAGGAGGGATCGTCTACTGAGTCAGTGTGGGTGGAAGTCAGAAACAGAAAGGGAGTGATCACTCTATTGGAAGTATTCTACAGACCCCCAAACAGCAGCAGAGACACTGAAGGGCAGATCGGGAGGCCGATTCTGCAGAGGTGCAAAAATAACAGGGTTGTTGTCATGGGTGATTTCAAACTCCCTAATATTGATTGGCACCTCCTTAGTGTAAAGGGGATAGATGGGACGGAGTTTGTTCGGTGTGTACAGGAAGGATTCCTGACACAGTATGTGAACAGGCTGACTAGAGGAGAGGCCATACTGAACCTGGTACTATGCAATGAGCCTGATCAGTTTTCAGATCTCTTGGTGGGAGAGCATTTTGGAGATAGTGACCATAACTCCTTGACCTTTACCATAGCCTTGGAGAGGGATAGGAGCAGACGATATGGGAAAGTCTTTAACTGGGGGAGGGGGAATTATGATGCTATTAGGCAGGAAGTTGGGAGCGTAAATTGGGAACAGATGTTCTTGGGGAAGTGCACAGCAGAAATGTGGAGGTTGTTTAAGGAATACCTGTATGGGGCTCTGGATAAGTTTGTCCTATTAAGGCAGGGTAAGGATGGTAGAGTGAAGGAACCGTGGTTGACACAAGATGTAGAATATCTTGTCAAGAGGAAGAAAGAAGCTTACCTAAGGTTTAGATAGCATGGATCAGAAAGGGCTCTGAAGAGTTACAAGGTAGCCAGGAGGGAGTTTAAGAATTGACTTAGGAGAGCTAGAAGGGGGCATGAAAAGGCCTTGGCGAGTAGGGATAACCCTGGGAATTACAGACCAATGTGTCTTACTTCAGTGGTGACAGGATTTATGGGCATTTAGAGAAGCATAGGCTGATTAGGGACAGTCAGCATGGCTTTGTGAGGGGCAGGTTGTGCCTCACGAGCCTGATTGAATTCTTTGAGGATGTGACACATTGATGAAGGTAGAGCAGTGGATGTGGTGTACATGGATTTTAGTAGGCGTTTCATAAGGTTCCTCATGGAAGGCTTACTCAGTAAGTCAGGAGGCATGGGATCCAGGGAAACTTGGCTGTGTGGATTCAGAATTGGCTCACCCATAGAAGACAGAGGGTGGTGGTAGATGGAGCGTATTCTGCTTGGAGGTCTGTGACCAGTGGTGTTCCGCAGGGATCTGTTCTGGGACCCCTGCTCTTTGTGATTTTTATAAATGACTTGGATGAGGATGTGGAAGGGTGGGTTGGTAAGTTTGCTGATGATACAAAGGTTGGTGGTGATGTGGATAGTGTAGAAGGTTGCTGTAGATTACAACAGGATATAGACAGGATGCAGAGTTGGGCTGAGAAGTGGCAGATGGAGTTCAACCCAGATAAGTGTGAAGTGATACACTTCGGGAGATCGAATTTGAAGGCAGAATACAAGGTTAATGGCAGGACTATTAGCAGTGTGAAGGAACAGAGGGATCTTGGGGTCCATGTCCATTGATCCCTTAAGGTTGCCATGCAGGTCGATAGACTTGTTAAGAAGGTGTATGGAGTGTTGGCCTTCATTAGTCAGGGTATTGAGTTCAAGAGCTGCGAGGTGATGTTGCAGCCCTATAGAACTCTGGTCAGACTACATTTGGAGTATTGTGTTCAGTTCTGGTCACCTCATTATAGAAAGGACGTGGAAGCTTTAGGGAGGGTGCAGAGGAGATTTACTAGGATGTTGCCTGGGTTGGAGAGCATGTCTTATGAGGACATTATGGCTCAAAAAGAAGTGTGTAAAATGTGGATTGAAAATCATTTCTACAAACTGTGCACAATGAAGAGGATATTGAAAGTCCCTGGAATGAACAAAATGAGCTGTGCAGAGATACAGACAGGGTCGGATTCAGAGTACAAGTTGAACACAGTGTTGATGCAAAGGCAGGCTGTGTTTTTTCAACTTTATTTTAGAGTAACATGTAAATTTCTTCTTAAGAAAATCATCAATCCCGTGATGGTGCTGTTAAAACCAACAAGATGAGACTGAAGCCGACTGGGAGGTGCTCTGAGAGGTTAGGAAACTCAAAGAATCAAGATACTTATAATGTGGATTTCATCATAGTAGACCAGAAATACATCACTCCTGTAGTTGGAAGTAGTATGTTGAGCATATGAGGTTGATCAAAATATATCGTGGCAGGATCCTGGAGGTGGCAAAAAGAAATCGGGTACACTACTACCACAGACCTGCCACTGTTGAAGATGAAGCCTGAATCATACCAACTAGAAGCGCTAGAAGAGAGTGGTGGCTCAAGCCACACTACTCCCTAGATTATACCAGGTCACAGTGGGGGAGGGCATCTATGATTGGAGGAATGGACATTGAACAGCATCTGGAAGGATAGTCCATCAACCCATGTATCCAGAGGAGTTTCTAACAAAAGAGAGTACATTGCAACTGGACAGTTATTGTGGATATTTGTCTCTTTTTGTTTTTCATCATTAAAGCAATGTAATATATGTGGCTTCTACAACCTTGGCTATATATTCCTTCAAGGACTGGAGCATGTAACAAACAGCTTTCTGTATTAATTACAACAATGCTTAGGGAAAAGCTTCCGGAAAATCTCTCCCACTGGAGAAGCTGTCTGCTAGTCTCTGTGTAGTAGTCACACAGCAGAAAAAGGATACAAGTTTCTTTGTAAGTTCTTATCTTCAATAAAGCACTTAGTAAGTTTATCTTACTAGCTCTCCTCCAGTATCCTGGAAAGAGATAGTAATGAACAGTGCACTATAGCAGCAGTTCTGAAAATTAGACTACAATCCCAAATAATCTGGGCAGTGGCCTTACATCACAGGACATGCACCACCAACAACAGGAGAATTAGAGTTGGGAAAATAACTTACATTATTATAAGTTTCTCCATCCCCAGCCACTCAGACCCTCAACACTCAAGGATCCAGGAAAGCAGAGGGATACCACCATACCACTACCTCTGGCCTCTTCATGTCAGAACTAAGGCAGATCTAGTCTAGGACCAAAAATCTCTGAAAAAGACCATTATTAAAAGGAGTTTTACAATTGCCCCTTACAGTTATTATGAGCTTGGCTCAAACTTCCTTCTGAGCAAGCAATTGTTTCTTTGGATTACTCTTTTAGCTCTGCCACCAATTCAAGCTGGCTACCTTTTCCAGAACCCATCGCAATGCTGAAGGCAAAGTTCTAGGAAATGCAGCATAAAGTAACCATCTGATTTAGCTTGGGCAGGAATTTCAGCAAGACACCCTTATAAGTTGTGGTATTTAAATATTGGGCTGTTCCACTAAACCGTGGATCCTCATTGTAACTCTCTTGTTTAATTTTTGATCAAAGGGTTAATGAACCAAGGTTCCAGAGGCATTAGTCCCATAAACTCATCCTTGGGGAATAAAGAATTGCTGTCATGGACAAATAACAAATCAGTTTACATGATGCAGCTGGACATTACTGGTTGCTAGATCTGACAGACATCGCTCACTGTTGCTGGAAAAATTCAACAACATTAGTTCATCAAGAACGTTTCACCTTGATGCTCAATGGCAGTCACTTTCCAATTGAATCAAACAACTGCAGCTCTTAGTGGGACTTTACACTAATGGAGATGGTTGAGAGGGATTAAGTGAAGGGAAATGAAATTTAGAGTTGAAGAGATAGTGCAAGATGATAACGCAGGGTAACAAATTGGATAATGTCAACAAAAGTGTGACAATAAGGGAAAGAATGTACAAACTTAAACAGTACATCTGCAAGTAGAATTAAGAGTAGGAAAAACTGGTAAAAAGACTAATTAAAAGCTATTTAACCGAATGTATGCAACATTTGTAACAAGACTGGTAAATTGATGGCACAAATATAAAAACAAATGGATCTAATAGACTTTACAGAGACATGGTTAAAAGGTGATCAAGACTGGCAATAGAATATTCCATGAATACTTGACATCTTGGAAGCATAAGCAGAATGGAAAATGAGGTGGGATAACTCTGAATAAAGAATGACATCCCTACAGCGAAAAGAAATGATGTTGACAGAAGACTAAGATGTAGCATTAGTTTAGGTTGAGATATGAAATAGCAAGGAAACAAGATCATTGGTCGGAGTGACCTGGAAGCTTCCTAACAGTAGCTGCACTGTCAGATAGAGTATAAATCAGAAATAATGTTGGCTTGAAAGAAAGATTTGCACTAATCATCAGTGACTTTAATCTTCACATTGATTAAAGAAAACAAAGTGGCAAAAGTAGCCTTGAAAATGACTTCATAAAGTATATTCAGGGCAGATTACCATTTGTGAAATCAACCTAGTAACAGGCTATCTTAGATCTGTTCATGTGTATTGAAACAGGATAAATTAATGATCTTGTGTTAAATGATCTCTGGGAAGAATAATCAACACATGATAGACCACATTGAGTTTGAGAGTGATAAAGTTAGGTTTGGATAAAGTCAACTACAAAGGTATTAAGTCAAAGATGGGCCAAGTGGACTGGGAAAATAGATTATAAGGTAAGATGTTAGACAAACAATGATGGATATTTAAGGAATATTTCATAACTCAAGGAAGATATATTCCACTGAGAAATAACTTAGCAAGAAGGATGACCCAGTTAATTATTGTCATGTGCACAAGTACACTGAGGTACAGGTATAATGAAAAACTTGCTTGCAGCAGCACCACAAGCATGTAGGTACAGACAACACACAGAAAATAAATTATACATGTTGTACAAGACAGTGAAAAAAGACTTGCAAAAACAAGACCTTAGTGCAAAAAAGACAAAATCAAAGATATCCATGGTAGTGCCAGAGGTTATCCATTGTGTTCCATTGCTTAGGTAGAGTTAGGGTTGTGCAGATCACTTCAAGAATCTGCTGATGGTTGTAGGAAAGTAGTTGTTCCTGAACTTGGTGGTGTGGGACTTCAGGCTTCTGTGCCTCCTGCCTGACAGTAGCAGCGAGAAGAGCACATGACCTAGATGGTGGGGATCCTTGATGATAGATGCCGCCTTCTTGAGGCAGTGCCTCTTGTAGGTGCTGTCAATAGTGGGGAGGGCTGTGGCCATGATGGACTGGGAAGTGTCCACTTCCAAGAAAGTAGAGGCGCTAATGCACCTTCTTCGTGATTGCATCTATGAGCTAGGCCCAGGACAGCTCATCTGAGATGTTGACACCCAGGAATTTGAAGCTGCTTACTCTCTCCATCTCTGACCCACTGATGAAAACTAGTATGTGGTCTCCCGACTTCCCCTTTCTGAAGTCAAAGATTAGCTCCTTGGTTTTGTTGACGTTAAGCGTGAGGTTGTTATTGTGGCACCACTCAACCAGACGTTCTATCGCACCCCCGTACGCTGACTCATCACCACCCGTGAACACACACCAGCCTTCACTGAGGGGTCAGTGGTGGAAAGAGTGAGCAGCTTCAAGTTCCTGGGTGTCAGCATCTCAGAGGATTTATCTTGGACCCAACTTGAGACCAATTATCTTGATGCAATCATGAAGAAGATACACCAGCAGCTCTATTTCATCAGGAGTTTGAGGAGATTTGGTATGTCACCAAAGATTCTTGCAGATTTCTAGATATATGGGTGGAACGCATTCTGACTGGTTGCATCACCATCTGGTATGTAGGCTCCAATGCGTGGATCGAAAGAGGCTGCAGAGGGTTGTAGACTCAGTCAGCCCCATCACGGGCACAACCCTCCCTGCCATCGAGGACATCTTCAAGAGGTGGTGCCTCAAGAGGGTGGCATCCATCATTATGGACCCTCTTCATGTTACTACCATCAGGGAGGAGGTACAGGAGGCTGAAGACCCTCAGTCAACATTTCAGGAACAGCTTCTTCCCCTCCACTATTAGATTTCTGAACAGTCCATAAACCCATGAACGCTACCTCATCATTCCTCTTTCGCACTATTTTTTTTATTTTTGTAACTTATAGTAATTTTTATGTCTTGCACTATATTGCTGCCGCAAAACAACAAACTTCATGACATATGTCAGTGATAATAAACCTGATTCTGATTATTTGATTCGACCAATAACAGTGGTATCATTGCTGGATTTATAGATGGTATTGGAGCTGTGCTTAGCCACACAGTCATGGGTATAAAGAGAGTAGAGCAGGAGACTAAGCACACAGCCTTGAGGTGCACCTGTGTTGATGATCAGTGAGGATGAGATGGTGGTACTGATCCTTACTGATTGAGGTCTGTTGGTGAGGAAGTCAAGGATGAAGTTGCAAAGGGAGGTATGGAGGCCCAGGTCTTGAAGCTTGGTTGGTGATAAGTTTGCAGGAGGTGATAGTATTGAACACTGAGCTGTAGTTGATGAACAGCAGCCTGACATATGCATTACTGTTGTTCAGATGATCCAGAACTGAGTGGAGAGCCAGTGAAATAGCATCTGCTGTTGACCCCTTGTGACATCACATTGAAAGAAAATGCATATAATGTGAAGATTAATGGTACACCAGAAGATTGGGAAAAGTAAGAAATCAACAAAGGATGACTGAAAAGAACAGGGAGAAAGTAGCTTATAAGAACAAACGAACAAAATATAAAAACAGTAAGAGCTTCTTCAACTATATAAAATGGAAGAGAACAGCAAAGGTAAACATTGGTCCCTTTGAGGATGTGACTAGGGAATTAATAACGGGAAATAAGGAAATGGCAGAGACTTCAAACAAACCATTTATATCTGTCTTCAAGGCAGAAGACACTAAATACATCCCAATAATAGCAGAACACTTGGGGAGTAAAGGGACAGAGGAACGTTCACTATTGCTACAGAACAGATACTAGGTAAACTAATGGAACTGAAAGCTGATCATCTGTATCCTGGTGTCTTAAAAAATAGTGGTTGCAGACAAAGTGGATGCATTGACTGAGATTTTCCAAAGTTTCCTAGATTTACGAAAGGTCTTACTGGAAGCCTCAAAATCTTAAAAAAGCTCAAATGTAATGCCCTTGTTCAAGAAAGAAACAGAAAACAGGAAAATATAGCCAGTTAACATCTCTCATTGGGAAAATAAGAAAAATAAATATTGATTAAAAGATTTTAAACTTTAAAATGCTGCTGTGCAGAGGGAGCCGGGCATTCTCGGACATGAAACATCGAAGTCAGCATGCAGGTACAGCAAGTAATTAGGATGACAAATGGCCCTTATTGCAAAGAAGATAGAGTATAAAAGTAGTAATATCTTTCCCAATCTGTACAGGGTGCTGGTGAGACTACACCAGGAGCACTGTGTACTGTTTGGTCTCCTTATTTAAGCAAGGATCATAGTTCAGAGAACTTCACTTGGTTGATTCCTGGGATAAAACACATGAGGTAAGGTTGAGCAGGTTGAGCCTATACTCACTGGAGTTTAACAAAAGGAGAGGTGATGTTATTGAAATATATAGGAATCAATAAACTCAGAAACTATGCACCCATGAGAACACCCCATGGATCCCACATGGTGTTTGATTTCAGACTGATGCACAAAGGCTAAATTTCATTGTTTCATTATTCCCACTTTTAACACCACACCATGTCCCAGTAAACTGATCATGTTCACGTACAAAGATATTTAAGGACAGACCGAATGAATATTAAGCCAACTTATAGAGAGAGATGCATCATTGCTTTTCTGTGTGCCTTCTACACCACAGGCAAACCAGTTTTGCTAGTTCAGAACACAGAACATAGAACAGTACAGCACAGTACGGGCTCTTCGGCCCACGATGTTGTGTCGAACTATATTATCACCTCCTCCATGATCAATCTAACCCTTCCCTCCTGCGCAACCCATAACACTCCATTTTTCTTACTTCCATGTGACTATCTAAGGGCCTTATCAATGTCCCTACTGATTCAGCCATGACAACCACCCCCAGCAGTCCATTCCAGGCACCCATCACTCTTTGTGTAAAGAACCTACCCCTGACATCTCTCCTGAACATTCCTTCTCTGACCTTAAATGGATGTCTTCTCGTATTTGTTATTACCCCCCCGGGGAAAAGGTGCTGGCTGTCCACTCTATCTATGCCCCTCATAATCTTATACGCCTCTATCAAGTCAACTCTCATCCTGCCTCACTCTGAAGAGAAAAGCCCTAATTCGCTCAACCTTCCTCATAAGACATGTTCTCTCATCCAGGCAGCATCTTGGTAAATCTCCTCTGCACTCTCTCTAGAGTTTCCACATCCTTCCTATAATGAGGTGACCAGAACTGAACACAATACCCTTAGTGTGGTCTAACCAGAGTTTTATAGAGCTGCAACATTACCTCACAGCTCTTGAACTCAATCCCCTGACAAATGAATGCCAGTACACCATATGCCTTCTTAAGCACCCTATCAACTTGCATGGCAACTTTGAGGGATCGATGGACTTGGACCCCAAGATCCCTCTGTTCCTGCACACTGCTCAAAATCTTGTCATTAACCTTGTACTCCATCTTCATGTTCGTTCTTTCACAGTGTACCACTTCACACTTTTCCAGATGGAAGTCTATCTGCCACTTCTCCGCCCAACTCTGCATCCTGTCTATATCTTGTTGTAATCTACTACAACCTTCTACACTATCCACAACCCCTCCAACTTCATGTCATCCGCAAACTTACTAATCCATCCCTCCACCTTCTCATCCAAGTCATTTATAAAAATCACAAAGAGTAGGGGTCCCAGAACAGGACTCTGTGGAACACCACTAGACACCAGCCTCCAGGCAGAATATTCTCCATCTACTACCACCCTCTGCCTTCTGTGGGCAAGCCAATTCTGAATCCACGCAGCCAAGTCTCCATGGATCCCATGTCTCATGACTTTCTGAATGAGCCTACCATGGAGAACCTTGTCAAACGGTGTACTAAAGTTTCTAGCTATTCTACACTGTAATATTTGTATTAATAACATAGAGCATAGTTGGTCATATGCTACAATTCTTAAAGAGGTACACTCCCAATATTACATAAAGCATATATGTTACATGCGATTTAATCTGTATTTTATGCAAGTACTTGCCTTTGCCTATTCACTAACTTGGTACAGAGATGTGGATGTACGATTAATACAAGTGAATCAGAATCATCAAACCAAGGAATTGGTGATACTTACCCCTTTCTGTCAATAGAACAATTAATAAAAAAATAGCTAGAGGACACAAAGATGATAATGAATATTGTAGACAATGTACAATGCAAGGCAAGAAAATGATAAAGATTACAAAATATGCCCCTGCAAATATCAAATATGAGATCATAGATGTTCAAACAATACAGCATGATTTCCATTCTAAATTGTGGTGTAAAAGAAAGCTTTCCTTTTAACAATAGTTACTTCAGAAAAATCTTTTGCCTATTACGCATATATGTCACTTCAGAATCTGAAAAATTATTATTGCCAGAATAGAAGAGTTAATTTAAAACTTGGCAAGAATTTATCTTTATGTGTACTGGCTTATTTTGAGAATGAAGGATCATTCTAGATAATTTTCTAATTCTGCAATGTCCATTTTTCAAATATTATAGCAAACCATTTCTGCAGATGTTATACGCAAAAGATGTATCTATCTGGAAGCTGACAAGGCCTTCCGGCTCTCTAAGATTTAAAGGCAACATACTTTACTGTGCAGTTACTGCAGTTAAGAACTGTTTACAGAAACTTCCTTAAGGTTACCCAAGGGCCATCATGAATACTAAGAGTACCGTCACATGTATCCATTTTACGTGTATCTGTGTATACACATACTTTCATTGCAAAATGCTTTCCCTCTTTTCAGCAGATGAAGCACAATCTCTTGGAAAGTGATTACTGAATGTCTGTTGCAGGTGACATAAAAATTTCAAATCTACAGTTAGTTCAGATTTATATTTCTGATACCTGATAACAGTCCTTAAAACCAAACTGCATTGAATTGCATAAGAAAATATCCCTCTTTTTCCCACTAAGAGGAGAGGCAGTGGTAGGCGAAAGAGATAAGTGGAACAGGATCAATTTCTGTTACATCTTAATAAAAGTTGTTAACGAGTTGATTGCCATTGAAGAAGCTTGACAGCATCCAAGACAAAGTAGTCTGCTTAAGTGGCATCACCCAAAAGCCGAAACATATCACACCATTAGTAGCAGGCAGTGCTTGCAGTGTATGGTATCTACACTTCCCAGGCCTGTGACCTCAACCACCCTAAAGAACAAATAGATGTGTGTGGGAATGCCATCAGTTTTCCATCCTTGCCAAGTGAAATTTTGTGCTCTGTACACATATCACTCTTCTTCTATATTGCTGGCTCAGAATTCTGGAACTTCTTACCTAACAGCTTGGTGGGGAGATACCTTCAGCAATACAGACAACAGAGATTCTAGTATAAGGCTCAGCACCACCATCTCAAGGGTAACTAGGAATGGGCAATAACTGCCAGGCATATCAGTGACATCCACATCACAAATTAATTCCTAATAGACCATATAAATAGATGATAAAAAAGACCAATTGCATAATTTTAAATAGGTGACTGAATTATGCCTGTAGCCTGGCACAAGATTTGCTTAAAGGCTTCCATTGAATCAAGTCTCTTTGTGCTATAAATGTCCTGGGGGTGGGGTTGACATATTTGATAAGCTTTTAAAACTTTTCGGCAAGAGAGAGTGCAGTATAATTTGGTTATGAAATATTGGGCGTGTAAATGTTCAAAATCAAAATCTCCTTTGGGGCAGATTTCTTCTGACCACCATGTATTAGTGACATCATAATGACAGTGGGAATTGTTTACCCTGGTTGTTCTTTCAGAATGAATTTGCAGTTTAGCTGGAAATAATGACACAGGAAACCTTGCTGTTTCCATTATGATTTTTTAACACAATGTGCTCAATGGAACTTTTTTTCCTTTGCATATAGTACAAAGCTCCCACTTCACTTTTGGTAAATATTTAGAATTATTTAATCCTCACCCAACCTCATAATTAAAAATGGGATTTAATTGTCCAATCTAAAGTTATTTTGAGAGTTTGTGATTATCACCTATAATTCACAATTCACCCACCATGAGTTAGTTTTTGTACTTCTACAGCCCGTTTCCTTTTTTTAGAGACAAAGTTGGAACTGTTTTTGATGTAACATAATGCCCCAGAATTGTATGAATTGCGATGAGGTTTCTCAGAGGCTTTAACCTTTTAAAATTGGAAACATCTGTAAATTTTCCACTGGGACGGCTGCCTTCACGGAGAATGAGTTGATCAGTCAAGAGCATCACGTACCTTTTCTAATACCAAACATATGCTCAAGCATTTGCAAAAAGCTTCACTTGAGCTGTGATAAAATAATTATTTGCTGAAAATTGCCAGTTGGTTTGCTTATATAACTTACAGGTATGAGGCAAATAAATCATGTGAAAAATGTGTGTGGTACATAATGTTAAAATTTCTCCCTGCAATTTATCATCACTTTCAGTTTACTTTCATGCATTCAAGTCAAATAATTATTCAGAACTTTGCTGGACTGGGCAATACATCAACGAATTGTGGCAATAATATCCAAACATTTTACAGACAATTAGTATGAGTGATATTGTTACTGTAAAGTTCAGTAAAAAAGACCTGAACAGCAAAGCTGCAAACAATATAAATAGCTGCTAAGCTTTACAGTCTGGAATTTCTCACTTATAGGTAAGAATTACATGCTCGAAAATAAATGGCACAATTAAACATGGAAACATAATTCATGAGACTAGTTTTTCTTGGAGGTTTGTCACAACAAAAGAGGAAACTGTGGAGTAAGTACTTAAGTCATTCCTTATGAATCTCCGTAACTTTCCTGGGACTTCTGTCGCTACCCTTTTTGAAAGCAGTCACAGGTAATTATCGCGGCTCTCTTGCAATTAAATTTATGACATCTGCAATTTTCCTGGCTTAACACTGGTTTTCACACCATAGCCACTTAGATTTAAGCATAGAGCCATGGCAGCAGGCTGATTTATTGACTTTAAATGCATTTTCTGATTACACTTAAATGAACTTCTACTGCGTTTGTTACTCAGTGCGTGTTGAAAGACAAGTTCTTAAACCACTACATTACTAAGGCAATAATAATGAATTATTTGAGATTCATTTCATTTAAGTACTATATTAACATAGTTTCTGTTTAAACAGTAATTGTTGCTTTGAAGACTATAATTATTTTGAAGCAGTGTTAAAAAGACTGGCACAAATTGTTGACCACCCAACTTCCTGTGTTATCTTGTATTGTTAACTTTTTTTTCTCATCTGCCAACATCACCCCTTAATGTGACCTCAAACCCAAACTTGTATCCATCGTTCTCAAAATGTTACAATCCCTATAATCCCATTTCTAGCTCTGCCATGACACCAAAAGTCACAAATGATATCCAATGTGTCACCTGTAGCAACTGTGTTTTCCTGGCTACCAACTCCATGCAATTGTCTGAGATTGAATCGGGCCGTTCACCCGGAGATAAACTTCAGGCTACATAGTTGTACAAAAGTTACCTACTCCTTCTTATTCTTGTCAACCTGCCTGCAGTATTTGATATAATTGACCAAACCCGCCAACCTTGCCAGCATTTTCCAGCTGGATGGGACCACACTCACCTACATTCATATTCTTGCATAGCCAATTGTAGTCAGAAGTTCAGTCTCTAAAACTTCGTATCCTGATTCTGCGTCAGCTACCTCCAGTGTTTCCTACAGGTCTCTTTTCAGCCCTTATTTCTTATCCACTCAGTGTTTTCTGAAATCAGAAGTGTTTTCCAAATGTACTGAGCTTTACCTTACTGGCACTCTCTAAACCCTCCACTGCCTTTCTAAACCACCAGAATACTTGTTTGGTATCTAGTACTGGATGTGCAGAGAGCTCCTACAACTACACATTAGTAAGATCAAAACAAGACCTTGGTCCCTGTCACAGATTCCATTGCCTAGCCATTGACCCCTGTCCCTCTTCCAAGCAACTGTTCTCAGCTTTGGTGTCATCTCCTGGCTGTTGTCTCATGTTCCATAAACTTAGTGGGGAGGGATTGGTTCTCCTATCTTATTATCTCATTTTGTAGTTATAGAAGAGAAATTTAGTGGTGTTCACAAAGCAATATTATTTCTTTATGACAGTCATTTGTCCTTTCTGTTAAGCCAGGTTTTATATATTTAAGCTTTCTTGTTTAATTAATGGAAGTTGTTTCATTTATACTACTGGTTCTGAAAGGCACCACACCAGATCACAACTCCATGCAAATGCACCTAACTAGCTTTTTCACCTTTGGTAGGAAATTTCAAAATGAGATGGGTGAATGAAGGGGAGATCTGAAACATTGGCCAGCATAGATGACAGAGTGAGATGATATTTTTTCCTCTCTTAGCTTTAGGTCACTGAAGCCTTGTTACAATGCCCTTCACCTCACCCAAACAGAACCAGTGATCAACGTGGAATTTTGCTGTATTATCTGTATCAGTTCCACATTGCCAATAGATTCCATTGCCACTGATGAGGCCATATTGGTTTCAAATCATTGGGCATCATGATTGTTTAAATGTGTATGAACTCAGGAAAGAGGAGATCCCTGTTGCAGATACAGTGAAATATGTTATTTAGCAGCGAGGGGTCAGTAGTGATGTTGGACGTCCCACATGGCAGAGTAATAAGAAAATTAAAATCTCATGGGATCCAAGAGAAAGTGGCAAGAGAAACTGGATCCAAAATTGGTTCTGTGGCAGGAAGCAATTACTAGTGGTTAATGCTTTAGTGATTAGAAGACTCCAAGTAGTAGGGTTCCCCAAACTCAGTACTAGGTCCCTTGCTTTCCATAGTCTATACCAATGATTTAGTCTATACCAATGATTTAGTCTATACCAATGATTTAGGGGCATGATTAAGTGATTTACAGACGATGCAAAAATTGTCATTGTAGTTGATAAAAGGAAGAAAGCTGCATACTGCAGAAAGGTATTGGCAATTAATAATAAAGATTATGCAGTTTTAGCATATATGGAAAGAGAAACATGGTTAACATTTCAGGCTGAAGGCCATTCATCAGAATTCTCTTCACAGATGCTGCTTCCTTGCTGAGTATTTGTTTGTGGAAGATAGGTGTCCAAAAGAGTGGCAAATGGTATTTGATCTGGAGAAATGTGAGGTAATGCATTTGTGAAGGGTAAACAGGGCACACGGATACACAATAAACAGAGGACACTGAACAATGTAGAAGGTTCGAAGAGTGCATCTGCATAGATCCATGTAGGCAGATAAAGGGATTAAGAGCAAACATGAGACATTCTCCTTCATTGGCTGATGAAAAGAACACAAGAGCAAGGAGATCCTGCTGGAACTATACACTACACTATTTAGACCACATTTAGAGTTCTGTATGCAATTTTCAACACACCATGCAGTGGACGCAATAGCACTAGAATTAGGACATCACTGGGTATGAACAAGTTCAGTGATCAAAAATAGCTGAGCTTGTCTTCTTTGGAACAGGGATGGTTGAGATGAGATTTCATTGTTTTATGTAAAATTATAAGAGTATTGGATAGGGGGAAGAATGAAGGAACTTTTACCCTTAGTAGAAAGGTCAGTAACCAGGGGCATACATTTATGGTAATCGGTAGAAGCACTTAAAGAGAACTGAATAAATAAATTTTCACCTGAAAAGTGGTGGTGGCCTGAAACCCTTTAAGTGAATTGGAGGTGAATCACATGAAGGTGCCTGAATAAGTATTTCATGAAAGTACCTGAATTTGATGAGTTGTAACAAAGCTATTGATCAAGATTTGGGAAGTGGGACGAATCTCAAAAGTTCATTTCCAGACAGCATACTGGAACAACTTACCAAGTAGCTTCATCCTTTGTTATAAGTTCTATAATTAATTATTCAGTGGCTGGCTAGGTTTAATTTTATTGCCTTTATTATAAATTTAATACCACCAGCTGTGTTTAGATGGTGTTGCCGAAGATGGACATGGAACTGGAAATCTAGGGATGAATGAAGGCAATGGAATGAATTTCAGAGGCTGAGAACAGCACACTGAGATTTATCACAACTAACCAGGGATGAATTTCTCAGCTTCAACTTTCAACATGAAGCTGGAACATTTCCACATGTTACAGCACCCTCATCTGGCCAACAGGTGGATTTACCTATTCATTTTTACAATGAGCACCAGCTGAAGGAACAGGGGGAATTACATGGCTGACACAGGTGCACATGGTTTGCCTTCCATGGTTTTATTGACAATTACTATTAATGACAAATATGCTGTCAATGCAATCTGTTTTTGGTTAACCTTATGTTCATTGTTTGGCAGAACATGCTTACATTTTTCTATGCTTAGTGAGAGAATGCTAGATAGTTACACTACTGGGTTGATGTAGATTAAAGCTCCTTCAGTACTAACCCAACAATGTGTATTAATCCCTAGTTCTGAAAAGCCCCACTGGTGCACTTGCATGGCATTTCCATTTCACACTGCAGCTGTCCTGTTGCCTCTTTCAGTGATGCCCTGTTTATAGTAACAAATGTGAGTTAAATTTACCAAAAAATCATCTGCTGTTTGCTGCTATAAATGACCTGAATTATCACCTTCCGAATTGCATTTGGATCAATGAAGACCGCTGGAAAAATGGCTTCAGTCCAGGGATGTGAGAGAGATCAGTCCTGTATAAACAGACAGGTGGAGTTTGTTCCTGAATTCTTGGCCTCGCAACAACATGGCCACTGCTAACCCTATTGCTACCACCATCCAACAACAAGGTTGCTTTCTCATTTTGTTTTTTTTTTTAGCACCTATGCAGGCAACTTCTGTTGACCCAATAAATTTAAATTTGAACTTAAAACAGCCTAAAAATTCTGTTGGGCAGGAAAACATTTGTGTGTGCTAAGCAATAAAACTTTATCAGAAAAATCTGGGGCTAGGCATGCAGTGGATATCACTCACACAACTGGTGCAGTCTCCTGCATGGTGCTGCTTTAAAGCACCTGAATTTGTAACAGAGTCTGTATGCCTGGATATTTCACTATCACTTCATTTTCAGTTTTCAGTTCAGTGGTAGTATTCCTATTTCTAAATCAGAAGGTTGTGGGTTCAGGCCCCACTCTGGAAACTAAAACATGTAGTCTAGGCTGACGTTCCTGTGTGGAAGTGAGAAAGTGCAACACTGCTGGAAATGCCATCTTTCATATTAGACTTTAGAATGAGGCCATGACTGCTCAAGGTGGATATGAAGGATCCCACTGCATGATTGAAAAGAATAGCCAGACCACCTTTCCTTCATAGTTCAATGGTTTTAACAGCTTCATTTATATTCAGCAACTGTTCTTAATTCCACAATTTAAATCTTGTCTTTACATAGAATAAGCTAGCATAGATCCACAGCACAAGTATTCCAGATCTACATAAATAACAAGGAGAATAGACTTGATTTACTCAAATTGCTGTTCCTATAACTTATTTCTTATTGGTTCCTCACAATAACGGAAGGGTTAAGACCAGAAAGTCATTGACGTCGCCTTTAATTAAAAACAGAACATGATGATCAAAGAGATCAGGCTGCATTTTATGAAGAAACAGAGTTAATATTTCAGTGATACCTTTCATCAAATGAAATGTATACTCATTCCTCTGGAGTGTAAAGAACTGTTCTTCAAAAACACTGCAATACTTCCTTGCCAACAAGAAATAAAGGCAAATCAAAATATTTATTTTTTGAATTACTTCAAGATTAAGGCAAAAGAGACATGGAATGAACATTTAAGCCTTGATTATAACACAGTCAAGTAGTGTAGTGGTCAGCATAACACTATTACAGCGCCGGTGACCCGGGTTCAATTTCTGCCACTGTCTGTAAGGAGTTTGTACGTTCTCCCCACATGTCTGCGTGGGTTTCCTCCGGGTGCTCTGGTTTCCTTCCACATTCCAAAGAAGTACGGGTTAGGAAGTTGTGGGCATGCTATGCTGGAGCCGAAAGTGTGGCGACACTTGCTGGCTGTCCCCAGAACACTCTACGCAAAAGATGCATTTCACTGTGTGTTTTGATGTATATGTGGCTAATAAAGACATCTTATCTTATCTTATCAGTACGAAGTGAGTGAAGTTTAAACTTTCAGGCTTCATTTCACCTTCACAACACTTACTCTTACTGTGAAAATGGTCCTCGGCAAGATAAGTAACAGCGAAGGAGTGGGGAACAGAAATCATCCTTGAGAAATCAGAAGCAGCACCAATGATTCATAGCTACTTCTCTGGCCCATACAGAACCATGAAGAAGTGAAAAAAGTAACCAACTTACCTGGGCCTCTTGTGACCAGGATACTGCCTTCTGCATTCATCACAGCCTAACTTCACCATGTAAATTAGGACCCTATTTAGCTGGGAAGATCCCCTATTTTCAGGCAAGTTGGAGAAGGGGATAAATGGGCTGGAGGGAGGAAAGCATTCAGGATCTAGTGCAATCCACACTCCTCCTCTGCCTTCTTAACCACTCACCCACACTATTCTACCAATTTGCAGTGGAGTGGAGGTGGGGTTGAGGTATATAAACCAGACCTCAAAATATACCTCTTAATTTATATTAAAGTCATTTAAGCTTAACTTGTTTCTACAATGCTTGTTTCTAATTTTAATTTCAAAATTATTCCAGGATATTGCCATTAAAGACACAGGACATGTCTCGTATCACAACTTCCTGAAGAGGAGCAGGAATCACCACAGTTTACAAAGATGCAGCAAACATTTCATTCTGAGAGACGTACATTAAGTGCAAAACCTAAGAATATAAATTTTAGAAAAATCCAGAGGTCTAACAAATGCCTTTTTGATAGATTACCTCTACCCGTCTGCCTAATCACCATAACCCTTAATCCAATTGCTTCTTGAATTTACTTACCCAGCCTGATTCAATGGTTTTCCTTTGTAATGCATTCTATAAGGTTATTGTAGTTTAACTGTCATGATTGTAACCTATCAGTTTTTTATAATCCTAACTACCTGATGTTATTCTCTTTCCCAATCCAAGTTAACTCGTGGCCATGGGATGCATCTCCACTTTGGAAAGTTTTAAATTTGGCAGGACAAAATAAAATCTTCGGTGTGCAGTTATTTTATTTCTGCAAAGAACTTCAAAGAAACAAACAACTTTAAGCTTACTATAAACAGTTTCTTCTAAATAAAATTAAAACACATGTAGATCTCAGTGAAACTTGACTTATGTAAAGTAAAACAAGTCAATTTAGTAATGTTGATTGAGCAATGTTTAGAAAACTCTATTTGCATTTCCACTAAATACATAATAATGTACAAACTTTTATCTGATTAAATGTGCTTCTAAACTGACTCCTGTCCCAGCTGAAATAAAAACAGAAAAATATTGGAAAGATCCAGCAGTTAGGCGTCATCTTCAGCAATAAAAGTGGGTCATCATTATGTAACGTTAACTCAGATCTTCTCTCTTCACAGATGCTGCCTAATTGACTGAGCATTTCCATCATTTTCATTTATTTCAGATTTCCAGCAAGTGGAGAGTTTAGCATTTCACAGTTCCAGCAATCTATTTCTCTTTTGTCCTTATTCATCCTCTATCTACAGCTCATCCTGATCTATCAACTGCAGTTTTCACTACGTTCTGCCTGCCAGCATCACCAGCTTTTAAGCTATTCAGTCTCCTCCATATTTTTTTCTCTCCACCCTACCCCCTTGTTTGCAGTTTAAAATTTGTTTCTTTCTAATTCTTTCTCACTTATAATGAAAGGCAATCAACCCAAAATGTTAACTCTGATTCTCTCTTCACAGATACTACTTGATGATTTGCTGAGAATTTCTGGCATGTTCTGTTTTCATTTCAGATTTCCAGCATCTGAATTGTTTTGCTTTTTTATTTCTACCCAGGTGAATCTTTAATTTTTTTTTGAATTTAAAGATCTACCTGGGTAGAAATCAAAAAGCAATCAAGATTACATTTATGGGGCAATGATAAATAAGACTCTATGGTTGAGTTTGTGGGCATCTTGCCATTTGTTTAATTTAGGACACTTTACTGGTAAACAGTATTATCATGAGTTTTACCACATGATGATCTCACACAGCCAAATCTCTTGTCTCCTGCACAGTTGTTTTTTTTTAAACAGCAGACTGGAATGTCTTAAATTATCATTGTAACAATAAATCATTTGAGCTATAACAGTTTATTTAAGTGAAATATTTTTCAAACTAAATGAAAAAGATTCCACATGCAAAATTTTTTAGTGGTGTAGATATCAACAAATTCCATGGTTACTATACTGATACAATATTGGTGATATTTCTGTTCATTTTTATAAATGGTTGAATTGAACAAAACAGTAACAAGGCCAAATCCATTAGATATAGCAAAATTTGAGTGAAATATCACCAAATACCATGACAAAATATGATCCATTGGATGGATAAAACTGTTTAAGCAAATTTTTATGCAGAACAAAGCATTTCTAATGTCTAACAGGTGCAGAGTTCCCAATGTCCTATAAAACTTATCATGAGGTTGTCATGTGCTGCAATGCACAAGTATTGCCTGCAGTTCATATTTAGGACATGTTAGAAATTTGTGCCATAAAAGCTATATTTGACAGGTCAAATTTATTAACTCTATCATCAGGCCCACAGCTATTCTGAAATGCACAATCTTGCTACAAAACATAGATATTGCATTTAATATAATCAAATACTGATTAAATATTGTAACCATGGAAAATTATTAACTAAAGCAATAGCTTGCAATACAAAGCTTTTCATTACCACAAAGCAGATTATAGTCAGTGACGCATTTGCACTGTTTATACTTTCAAAGTGTAGTCATTGTTGCAACTTAGGAAACTTGATTGAAAAATGTAAGTTATTTAACAATCTAGTATTTAAGAATATTGTACTAATAGTTAAAAGAGAAAATGGACCCAAGATGTCAACACTGAGCCCTATTAAAAATATTTTCAAAGTTTGATCCTCAAACTTAACTCAATTAGCAGATATGACATTGATATTATGTATATATTATTAATAGACAGAATCATACAGAGAATTGAAAGGACAACCTTTTGGACTTTATGACAAAAAAGGGTTATGAAACAAAACTGTGTTTACCAGTAACATTACCAGACATTCAGAAGTGCCATGTCTCTGATATCTTTAATGATCCTGCGCATGCAAATTTTTATTGTTATTCAAATAAATTGTGGGACAGAAGTGCAAATAATTTGCCTGGAGGGGTGGCCATTTGACCTATGTTGCTTTCACTGAATTTAAGCTCTTTGTGGGGTTTGGCTTTCTATTGACCTGTCTTTTTATGTTTTCTCCCCAACATTTTTTTCCTGATTTTTCCTTATGCTCTTTTACATTCAATTCCTACAGAATATATAGAAACTATCTTCCATGTTTAAGAGCATATTTTAAGAGCAATCCATGTTCAGATTGCTCTTAAAATAGGAAATTTTCTGCAGTTTTCTTTAATGTAATTAAACCAGGAAAGTTGGAAATACTCAGCAAGCCAGGCAACATCAGTGGAAAGACAAAGTTTGAGCATCGACTACTTGATTGGCATCCCATCAACCTTCCTAAGCATTCATTCCCGCCACCACAGGTACACAGTAGCTGCAGAGTGTACCAGCTACAAAATGCACTACTGTTACCAGCCTAGGTTACTCTGATAGCACCTCCCAAACCACGACCTTTATCGCCGAGAAGGGCAGCAGACGTATGGGAACACTATGCTGGCAATCTCTCAAGGATGCTGAGATGGATCATCACTCATCGAATCTGGATGAGCATGTTTGCGAAAGCTTCAGCCTTATCTTTAGTACTCATATGCTGGTCCCCGGCAGCATTGAAGATGTGGATGTTCTTGGAACCTCTTTGTTGCATTAACTGTTTCACTGTATACCACCACTCATAACTACGTGTGCCAAGACTACTGTGCTTTGATCTGATGCATTGATTGTGAGTTTACTTACCTGTATCACCTGCTTTTTTTTGTGTAGTCCTATGTTGCAGTTAATAGTAGATTTCTAAGTATGCCTGGTGTTGATCCGAACTGTTAGTGCTGATTAACTAATTAACCTAGTAATTAAATGCCTAACTAAACTAATCCCTTCTGCCTACACAATGCCCATATCCCTCCATTCTCTGAACATTCCCCACACAAAGCCATGCTGACTGTCCCTAATTAGGCCATGATTTTCCAAATGCTCATAAATCCTATCCCTAAGAATCCTCTCCAATAGCTTCCCTACCAGTGACTTGCAATTCACTGGTCTATAGTTTCCAGGATTATCTCTATTTTCTTTCTTGAATAACAGAACAATATTAGCTACTCACAAGTTCTCTAGGACCTCGCTTGTGGCTAGAGAAAACATGAAGATCTTGGTTAAGGCCCCAGCAATCTGATCTCTTACCTCTCTCAATAACCTGGGGTATATCCCATCAGGCCCTGGGGACTTATTCACCTTAATGTTCTTTCAGAGGCCGAACACTACCTCTTTTTTACCTCAAGATGCCCTAGCACATTAGCATGCTCCACACTAATCTCACTATCCTCCACATCCTTCTCCTTGGTAAATACTGACACAAAGTACTCATTTGGATCTCAGCCACATTCCCTGCCCTCAAGCACATGTTCCCTCCTTTATCCTTGGGTGGTCCTACCCTCTCCCTAGTTATCCTCCTGCTCTTGATGTATGTAAAATGTCTTGGGATTCTCTTTAATCCTACTTGCCAAGGACTTTACATGGTCCCTCCTGGCTCTCCTAGTTCCCTTCTTGAGTTCTTTTCTAGCTTCTTTATGATCCTTAAGTGCTCCACTTGATTTTAGCTTCCTAAACATTACCTATGCTTCCATTTTATTTCTTGACTAAATTCACCACCTTCATCTTATAGAGCAAGGGATGTGCCAGGCCATAACATTACCAACTATTGTGGTGTACATTGCTGCTGCTGCTGATCATCCACTGCACTTCATGGAGGTTCAGTTTTCAGTGCAAAATGTTCTGAATCTATCCCATTTAACACAATTGTAGTGCCACAAAAAACGATCTCCATAAACTTATTACTTCTACCAATGGACAGACACATCTACAACAGATAAATTGGTGAGGATGGAGCCAAATAGGTTTATTCTTTGTGTTGGTTCATTGACTACCTGCTGCAAACCAAGTCACTCAGAATTTAGCCAGTTTTATCAGTAATATTGCTTCCAAGTCAATCAGCAAGAGTGGCTTGAAGTTCCCCTTTCAGAGAAGCTTCTGGGTCCTTACTACTTTCAGTGCACCTTCAAGTGTTCTCCAACATGGGGGTACTGATTTACTGTTAAATAAATGTATTTTACTGCATTCATTCACAGAGATTCCCTTGCTTTTCCCCCTTATTGCAATATGGTTTACAAAATAAGTAATCAATTCAGAAAGAAATATTGCCTTTCGCAGGGGTGCTACAAACATTGCAAATGTTTTCTGTACTGAGGGCTAGATGGAGGGAACAAATCAGGTGTAACTGCCAAAACCATGACATTGAGGATATTGAGTAGTTTTGCAACAGAAAGCTCAAATACATAAAGAAGACAATCAGCTGACTCAGCATCACTGTGAAGGATGAACTTCAGTTGCATTCAAGGGCATACGTTGCATTGACAGTGGCCACATAGGTGATAACAGCATTCAAATGCTTCACATGTGGGACTTTTCTTTCTGGCACTTTCCTCTTTAAAAGTGGAGCTGATATGTTAAGTTTTTAGTCGAGTTAAAATACTAGCCAAAATCCATATTTACACTTTGTTACCACTAGGTTTGCCAATTCCATGCTCTCCTGGCCAGCCTGTCATCTTCTCCTCCATTAATTTGCACCCATGCAAAACTCTGCAACCCATATCCATCAGGTGTTGTTTACTTTTCACCCACGTTTGAGGCCTACATTGACATTGGGACTGGTAATGCAATGATTTTAAAATTCATATCCTCATTTTCAGATCCCATCATGACTTCAATCTTCTTTATTTTGGAAGCTTTCTTCAGTCTCAGAAACCTTTGATATTGCATTAATCTCCAATCCCAGCCATTTTTTATCTTCTTTCATTTCTGGAGGCAAACGTGGACTGAATTACCTTTTACCATAAATTTCTATGGTTCCATAAATGGAAATACGGTGGAACTAGGATGGACACACAAAATGAACTTCATAAGGCTGTTAAAAATTGCATTGCACCTTTTGTTTTATAAGTAAATAGGTAAAGAGTAAAACCATGTAGGTTATGGGAAACCTTTAGAGCTTATAAAGACATATCTATCTCCAGCCTCACACTGTAGGATACCCAGGTCTCAGAGAGTACAGAAGGAGAAACTGGAGAGATTTAGGTTGTTCTTCTTGGAGCAGAGAAGGTTAAGGGGAGATTTAGTAGAAGTTAAAAAGTCATGTAACTGCCCTTATTTCATCTATTAGCTAAACAGCACCAAAAGCATTGTACCACCTGCACAATCTTGGATTCCACTTGATCGAAGAGATTCCCTTTGTCCTCTCTGTAATTCAAAGTACCCTTGAGTTTGCACTTTTTTCCAGTTCTGAGGAAGGGTCAATGACCTGAAATGTTGACCCCACAGATGCTGCCTGAGCTGCTGAATGTTTCCAGCACTTTCTATTTCTGTTTGTTTAAAAAAAAGTAACAGATTTCAATACAATAGGCAGGGAGCAACTCTCTCCTCTGGCAGGAACTTCTGGTCACTTCTTGAACTCCTCCAATTTCCAGCATCTCATCACTGGCATCTGTGCACTCAAGTTACCGTAATGCTAAACTTTGGAATTTCTCTGCAAACCTCGATACCTCTTCTTGAAGTGCCTTACAACCTACCTCTTCGACCAGTAGCTGCATTTAGGGTTAATACCAACTTGCTCTGTTGTTGCTATAGCATCCCTCAACTCTTGAGAGCCACAGGAAGGAGCCAATCACAGACGTTCAGACGAGGTGACCAATCGCATTGCCCCCCCCCCCCCCCTCCTCTAACCGACGGAGCCAGTCACAACATGCCAGGGAAACAGCCCCATCGTGATTGCGTGCGTCTGACATCACGGCGCTGATTTGTCGCCCATAGCGTGGCCGGGTCGAGCAGGGCGGGAGGCGAGGATGGGAGGTGGTCGGCTCCTGGTGGTGCTCGTCGTGTTGTTTCTGTGCTGCGGGGTTCCGTCCGATGGACAAAAGAAGAAAGAGGTTTGGAAAGCGTGGGGGTTCATTCGTTACTTAAAACAAGTGGACAGGGAACGAGTGGGGCAACCGGAAGAGGCGGCACCGGTGAGATGGCAGCAGGCAGGAGGGGCCGAGTGAGCTGCCTGAGGGACACCAGGGTGTCTGGTGGTGGAAGCTTCACCTCACCTCTCCTGTCAGACACTGCTCCAGCACTTCTCCCTATTCTGGATATTTATAAATAAAAACTGTCGAGTAAGCGGGGCAGGAGCAGGAATGAGAGAATCCATCTTGCTTTTCCCTCCAGCAGACTTCTCACATTTTTTTAAAGATCACTGATTAAAAATTCCCTATCGAGATCTGTGTTTGCTGTTTGCAGATTCTGCGCTGAACAAATATTCAAAATGAAATACAAACAAAATCCTGGGAATACTTGAGGGGTGTTCTATGCAGAGAGAAACAGTATTGAGTCATAAAAGTTAGAAATAAACCGGCTATAAGATGTAGAAAAAAAGAGAAAGAAAAATATAGGTTAATGGAACTTGATAAAACTGTGAAATTATGTTCAAACTAATGTGCTGAGTGAAGTGACAGAGTAATGACAGAACTAGTTCAGACTCTCTCTAAATATTTGTATTTCAAGGAAAGTTTTGTTTCCTGCTACAGTATTAGTGAAACTAACAGGGAGTAGGGGCGATTAGCCTTCTACCATTGAACTTAAAGTAGTTATGTAGGGATTATCTTCTTAAGCAGTCCCTCAGGGCCAACAATGTCTTGCTTCTGCTCCAGTTTTGTTGTCCTGAGCTGGATGAAGAGTCCTTTGTGGGATATTCAGACTCTGGCATGGGTGGGGTGCAGGTGGTGTTTAATGGGAAATGTACATCCCTAGTTTGGGATGTGTGCCTTTTCCGTTATTGTGCATGGCCTCTGCATGTGGCTGCCAGAGAGACTTCCCGGATGATCTATTTTTGAGAATGTTCTTGGGGTCTTATCTTTCTCCTCCTCCTGGAAATCTCTTGCTATGTCAGAGCTCTGAGCAAAGTGCTGCATGTGTCAAGCATGCAGATGATGTGGTGTGTTTATCAGAACCACTTATGCTTGTTCAGAGCCTTGTACTGGGATGCTGGGCTAGAAGGAGAAACTAACATTTGTTTACCTATCTTGCCACATGGATTAGGAATTATTTTCAAACATAGATTGGTGATAGTTCAATGTCTTGAGGTGCTTACTGTAGATCACCTATGTCTCCAAAGTGCACGGAACTGTGGGGATCACTGTTCAGTGAACCATGAGCTGGTTGCTGGGTTTGAGGCCTTGGTCTTCAAACATTCTTTTCCTCTGATGGTCGAAGGTGAGCTGCATGCAGGAGACTATGATGAATTTTGTCATCAATGTCTTTGGGGCTCCAAGACATGAACAGTGATTCACATTTTCACTGGTTTTACTAGAGATCTTTATCATTGGGAAGCTGCTTAGTAAGGTTCCTACATCCTAGCAAAGGAGTCATTGGTGACTTGGAGAACTGCATCTCTGAATGTGTACATATGCAATCATTATTCATTTGCTTGTAACTTTATAGGGTCATAGAGCAATACAGCATGGATTCAAGCCCTTCAGCCCAACCAGTCTATGCTGACCACAGTGCCTACACAGTTAGTCCCAATTTCCTGTGTTTGGCCCATATCCCTCTAAGCCCCACCCCTCTATGTACCTATCCAAATGCTTCTTAAATTATCCTATTTTACCTGCCTCAACCAATTCCTTTGGCAGCTCATTCCATATATTCACCACCCTCTGCGTGAAAAAGTTGTCCCTCGGGTCCCTTTTAAATCTTTCTCCTCTCACCCTAAACCTATGCCCCCCGCCCCCAGTTTTGGACTCCCCTACTTTGGGGAAAAGACTGTTACCATCCAACTTATCTCTGCACCTTGTAACTTTAAACATTTCCATAAGGTCACCCCTCATTCTCTTATGTTCCAAGGAACAAAGACCTAACCTGGCTAACCTCTCCCTGTAACTCAGGCCCTCTAGTCCTGGCAACATCCTCATAAATCTCCTCTGCACTCTTTCCAGTTTAACCACATCTTTCCTGTAACAGGGTGACCAAAACTACACGTACTCCTAGTGCGGCCTCACCGACGACTTGTACAACTGCAACATGATGTCCCAATTCCTATCTTCAATGCCCTGACTGATGAAGGCCAGCGTGCTAAAAGCTCTTTTCACCACTCGTGATTCTGCTTTCAATGAACTCTGCACTTGTACTTCTAGGTCCCTCTGTTCCATTACACTCCCCAGTGCCCAACCATTCATAGTACAAGTCCTACACTCATTTGACTTTCCAAAATGCATCACCTCACACTTATCTGTATTGAAACCCATTTGTCACTCCTTGGCCCACTTCCCTAACTGATCAAGATCCCCCTGTAATCTATGATAACCTTCTTCACTATCAACAACACCTCCTAATTTAGTGTCATCTGCAAACTTGCTGATCAAACCTTGTGCATTCACATCCAAATCACTTATAAATAACGAATAACAATGGCCCCAACATTAACGTCCTGTGGCACACCACTAGTCACCAGACTCCATTCCAAAAAACAACTTTCAACCACCACCCTTTGCTTTTTACCTCTGAGCCAATTTTAAATCCACTTAACTAGCTCTCCCTGGATTCCATGGGACCTAACCTTCTAGACCAGTCTGTCATGCTAGACCTTGTCGATGGCCTTGCTAAAGTCCAAATAGTCAACGTCCACTGCCCTACCCTCATCTACCCTTCTAGTTACCTCTTCAAAAAAAAACTCCAAAGGATTCGTCAAACATAACTTCCCATGCACAAAGCCGTGCTGACTCCTCCTAGTCAGACTGTGTATCCAAATGCTGGTAGATCCTGTTCCTCAGACTTCCCTCCAGTAACTTCCAAACCACTGATGTCAGGCTGACTGATCTGTAGTTCCCTAGTTTGTTCTTACTACCCTTACACAATGGAACAACATTAGCCACCTTCCAGCCTTTGGGAACTTCACCAGTGGCTAATGATGAAGCAAATATCTCTGCAAGGGCCTCTGCAATTTCTTCTTTAGCCTCCCACAAAGTCCAAAGGTGCACTCGGCCAGGCCCTGGGGATTTATCCAGATTAATGCACTGTAAGGCTGCAAACACCTCCTCCCTGGTAATGTGAATATTCTCCAAAAATCTCCACGTCTTTCCCTTATCTCTTGAGCAACCATGATTTTCTCCTCAGTAACACAGAGGAGAAATATAACATTAAAAATCCCACTCATCTCCTGTGGCTTGATATTGGCAGCCCTGCTGATTATCTAAGACAACCTACTCTCTCCCTGGCCACCCTTTTACTCTTAATTTGGCTTATAGAACCTCTTGGGGTTTTACTTAACCATACTTGCCATCTCATATTCTCTTTGCCCTCCTGATTTCTCTCAAAAGAGTATTCTTAATCTTTTTATAGTCATCAAGGGATTCATTCGTCTCCGACTTCCTAAACCCAATGTGTGCTTCCTTTTTCTTGACCCGAGCCTCAATATCAGCCAAGGCCTCCTAAACTTGCCAGGTTTACTCTTCACCTTAACAGGAATGTGCTGACCTTGAACTCTTGATATCACACTCTTAAAAGCCTCCCACTTGCCATTCGTTCCTTTCCCTTCAAACAGGCTTACCCAGTCGACCTTAGCTAGATCCTGCCTAATTCCCCCCAAATTAGCCCAGCTCCAGTTTACTACCCTAACCTGTGGACCTGTCCTATCCCCTTCTATCACTATCTTTAAAACTAATAGAATTATGGTCACTAGAGCCAAAGTGTTCCTTGACTGCCACTTCAGTTACCTGCCCTGCCTCGTTCCCTATGAGGAGGTCCAGTACTGCACCTTCCTGAGGAGGGCCCTGTATTGACTCATGAAACTTTCCTAGACACATTTCCCAAATTCCACCCCATCCATGCCCTTAACACTCTGGGTGGCTCAGTCAATACTGGGGAAATTAAAATCTCACACTAATACAATCCTATTACAACTACAGGCAATTTCTCTACACTCCTGCTCCTCAAGTTCCCGCTAACTACTGGGGGGAGGGGGTGTCTATAATACAGCCCTACTAGAGTGACACTCCTGTTCATTTTTGAGTTTTACCCATATGGCCTCCCTGGATAATCCCCCAAGAATGTTGTCTCTAAGCACTGCTGTTATATCCTCCCATATTCCTTACCATGTAGCTTATGTTGGGTGATCTTGGTTCTGGGGTGAAGATAACAAAGGTTGAACAGGTTCCTGCTTGTCCTGTGGAGTTGCACCATTTTCATGTAAAACATGTTGGAGGTGAAGTGTAGTATTGTAGAGAGAGATTGAGAAGGGTTTTGGTGCAAAGTCACAGCCTTGCTTGATTGCCTTTAGCTGAGGAAGCCATGAAAAAATTGTCCCCTAATTAGAAAAAGTTGTCTCATAAGGCCACTCACATTTCATAGATGAAATATTGGAGTTAATAACTATCTGTATTTAATTAGCTACAAGAACTTTAAATCACAGGCTCTAGGTACAACAGTAACTTGCATTTGCATTGTACATTCAATGGCTCAGCAAATCCAGAGTGAGACATTTTCTTGTGGAGCTGATAATGCAATAAGGCAAAGTTTGTCCAGAAGGTTCCTTGGAATATTAAAGTGCATAATGCAGTTGGTGTATACATTGATTCAAGTTGATGACAGCTCAGAATTGCACCATTTTGCATCATTTACAATATCTGTCTGATAATGAATAACATCTTGCCACCAGTGCTTGCTGCAGATCTCAAATGCTGGAAATGTTTTTAATGTATTTGAAGCTCTGATTTCTTCCTCCCTATGCAGCACAGGTAAAAGACCAATTATGGCATCGCCTACCTGTATGCTTGATATATTTTAAGTGAGTTTACTTTGGTTTACCCAGACTTATATAGTTGTGCTATGTTCTGACAACTATGGAGAATATAATTTTGAAGATTTAAAGGTACATCGGTTAAGTAACGAAAGAATCTTTACTTTGAATTGCCATTCAGAAGGATTAAGTGTTTGCAAACCAGAAACCTTCCAGCAGAATGTGATACTTGTAATTGATGGTAACCAGATAGTTCAAGCTTGTGATGATGATTTTGGATATTTCATAAAACTAGGTTTAAAAACTTAAAGCCAAAATGAAGGAACAAATTTGACATGCCTTTCTTAAAGTTATTCATTAAAATAAATAATTTGCTCATTATTTGGTTTTCTGATTCAGCCTTTGAAAATGTTAGAATTATTAACTAACCAAATTAGAGAACACAATAGTATCAGTTTATAAATGTTTAAAATTTTTCACTTCAGTGTCAATGATCAAATTTTAAGTTTGTCTCTGGAGTTTGTTCCAAACCATATTCTGTGTCACCCATAAAGTTTAGAGCCACTGATGATGTGTCTGTGATACTTGTATCATGTAGAAGATAATTACCCAGTTATGGTATTTAGTCTTTATGGGAAGAGATACCAGTCCATAAGATTAAAATGGCCATTTCTTATGCCTATTCAGTTGTTTGAAGATTTGCATGTTATTAATTAAATAAAGATTATTGACACGATTGTACATTGTCATTTTTGGCTTGTTAGACACTTCTATCTGAAAAAGTTGGGCAGTTGATGGAATGGGCAAACAGACGAGCTGTAATCCGGATGAATGGAGATAAGTTCCGTCGATTTGTGAAGGCTCCACCGAGGAATTACTCTATTGTGGTGATGTTCACTGCTTTGCAGCCACAGCGCCAGTGCACTGTTTGCAAGTACGTGACTACCTTTTTTAAATCATATTGTAAATGTACTACAATGAGATATCTATTATGTTGAACTTAACTGAGGAAATTTATGTCTTATTTTAATTCTTGAAAGGCAAGTGGATGAAGAATATCAAATCCTGGCCAACTCCTGGCGTTACTCAAGTTCATTTGTAAATAAACTTTTCTTTGCTTTGGTGGATTTTGATGAAGGATCTGATGTATTTCACCAGGTCAGTTCCAGTTTTATTATTAAATTATTTTCAATATTTTGAACAATTGTTATGGTATTTGAAATAATTGTTGGTATTTCCCTTGGAGTCAATGTAGTAGCTTGTGGAGGGCAGCTTTATTCTGACATCAATTTAAAATTCATGTTGAGATATATTGACCTGATCATCACCTTTAACATTTTTTGTTTTATTTTTAAAAATCCATTTCTCTTTGACTGAAGAGCTTTGCATTCAAATGGAAAATGCCAGAAATTCACAGGTCAGGTAATATCTGTGGTTCGAGATATAAAGTCAACATTTCAGGTTCGTCCATGACCTTTCAAAACTGTAGGAAACTTGGAAATCAAATATGAGAAGGGGGAGTGGTGGAAGGAATGCAAGGAAATTGAGAAAGTGAACGGCTGGACCATGTGAAAATGAGAGCAATATAGAAGATGACAGAAACTGATGAAACTTTGAGTTTTGTATAAGCAGGGAAGCACCACTGATGTAGTAGTCTTTGTAATTCTGATTTGGAGTAAATGAGTGAGGCTGTCTAACGTGAGATTAAAAATAGAAAATACTAGAAACATTCAACATGTCAGGCAGCATCTATGGTTAACACCTCAAAAGAATTCAATGTGAGAATAAGTTCAGCCAGGCAAAGGGGAATAGTAGTGGAGGGGGAATCAAAGAACCCTTGGTTATCCTGCTGTGGGATGGAGAGATTAGATTAAATGTCCAAAGTGAAAATGAGCCAATTGTGACAAGGCAACTGGAAACTGATAAAATAGTCATGGGTGTGATGGGTGTTAGAGAGGTATGTGGGAGCAGGGGGAGACTGAACAAGGGGAAAGAATAGAGTCAAGGCAGGAAGAAGCAAGGGTTTTTTTTATTTGGGACAAGAATGGACTGAAATGATGTGTCTAGCTGGACAATCCTGCATGTGGATCGTGAGGAGGGGGTAGAAGTAGGCTGTGTGTGACTGGGAGACTGAGAATGAGGCTGTGGTAGGGGGGAGAGATCACTCAAAGAAATGAGCTCTGTGTCTGTGGGAGTCACTATGGGAGACTAATGGACTTCTTAGCAAGGTAGCGATCATGTCACCAAACAACGGCACTGCTCTTGTCATCAGGTTTGATGACAACATTGGGGTTGGTCCTTGGTGTGTGGAGTTTTGCAAGTTCAGGGGGAGTTGGATCGGAGTACATGGCGTGGAATAAATTAAGGTGGGCAATTGTCACTTTGGCAGTTTGTGATGAAAAGATCTAGAGTGAGTAACTGGCCAGAGTAAGGTCTCCAGGTGCAGCTGGGTTTCTGAGGATGGGAGAAAGGGTCCACAGTCTGGGAGGAAAACCTCAAAGCAAAAAAAATCGGCCACTTGTACTTCCAATGCCAGTATACTACATTTGGTGCACACAATGTGACTTTCTCTATGTTAGGAAGCCAAATGCAAATTGGGTCACTGCTTTCCAGAACATCTTCATTCAATCTGCAAAGATGACCTGGTGTATGTTGCTTGTCACTTCTCCGTTCCACTCTCACTTCAACCTCTGTCTTTGGCCTTACCTTATTCCAAGGAACTAAAAAGTAATTTGGAGGAATATTATCTCAATTTTTGACTTGGCATAATACAGTCCTTGGGACTGTAACCAGCCTTTCCAGTTGTGTCAGTAGAGGCCAGTTCTGATGAAAGGTCATCCACTTAATACAGCAACTTCTTCTCTCCCCGCAGATGCTGCCTGGTCTATTACATACACTATTTTGGATTTGCAGTATCTTCAGTAGTTTGCTTGTCCAGCATATTTTTCTTTGCAGTTCCAGGATTAATTTTTATCCTTTTCTCTCTTCCTGTTTTCAATCATTGCTATGTATTTACCAGTATTCACCAGTGAGAAAGACCTTGACGTTTGTGAGGATGGCGTACAACAGGCTGATACGCTAGGGCATGTTGACGTGAGGAAAGTCGGGGTATTGAGTTCAAGAGCTGCGACGTAATGTTGCAGCTCTACAGAACTCTGGTTAAACCACACTTGAAGTATTGTGTTCAGTTCTGGTCGCCTCATTATAGGAAAGATGTGGAAGCTTTAGAGAGGGTGCAGAGGAGATTTACTAGGATGTTACCTGGATTGGAGAGCATGTCTTATGAGGATAGGTTGAGTGAGTTAGGGCTTTTCCCTTTGGAGAGAAGGAGGATGAGAGGTGACAATGAGGTGTACAAGATGATAAGAGGCATAGATTGAGTGGACGGTCAGATTTTTTCCCCAGGGCAAAAATGGCTAACACGAGGGGGCAAAATTTTAAGGTGATTGGAGGAAGGTATAAGGGAGATAAGTGGTGGGTGCGTGGAATCCACTGCCGGCAGAGGTTGTGGGGGCAGATACATTAGGGACAATTAAGAGACTCTTAGATAGCCATGTGAATGATAGCGAAATGGGAGGGAAGGATTAGATAGATCTTGGATCAGGATAAAATGTTGGCACAACATTGTGGGCTGAAAGGCCTGTATTGTGCTGTTATGTTCTATGTATTTACATTTCATCCAGATAAATCGTCAACAGTTCCCAAACCTTCAGCACTCTCAGCCAGCATTAACACCATTTGTGGTATTCATTTTCTCTTAGTCAAGAGCCCGTAGCAGACGGTTCCAATGTTTTCTCTACCTCTCTCCCTGCAATTTAAAAGTTTTATCTGATCTGTTCTGATGAATGGCCATGAACTTGAAATGTTCACTTTCTTTCACTATCTATTGAGCATTTTCAACATCTTGTTCTATTTCAGATTTCCAGCATCTATAACTTTTTTGTATTTTGAGCCTTGTAATTTTTTATGATGTAGAACACTTTATCTGATGTAACATAACATTTTCTAAGTTTTTTTGCATATAAACAGTTCAGCATTGAGAAATAGATTGTGCTTTATTGATCTTGTTAATTGAGCATAACTTTTTTCCTTCTCTGTCAGTACAGTGCATATAGGGAGGGAGTTTGGAGTCCACTGTCTTTGTGATAGTGTAACTTCTGTAGATTTTTTTTTAGTCGCCATCAGTTTTTTTTGAGACAGGCCAGTGGAATAGTTTGGTAGATAGCTCTGCCTTCATTTAGCTGACATTCCTTTTTAACCCACTAAGTCTCACTAAAGTGCATGACAGAGATCACTATCATGAGCAAATTGGTGGGGGCAGAGTCCTGTACCTGCACGGTAGCGTAGTGGTTAGCGCGATGCTATTACAGCGCCAGCGATCGGGGTTCGATTCCCGTCGCTGTTTGTGAGGAGTTTGTACGTTCTCCTGTGTCTGCTTGGGTTTCCTCCGGGTGCTCCGGTTTCCTCCCACATTCCAAAGATGTACGGGTTGGTTAATATGGGTTTAAAATGGGCAGTGCGGACTCGTTGGGCCGGAAGGGTCTGTTACCACGCTGTAAATAAAATTAAAAAAAAACAGACTCTTGGGCTGAATGGGCTGTTTCTGTATTGTGAATTCTCTGTGAAGAGTTTGCTGCTGTAGCTGAGAATGGCTACTTAAGCAAAGTGCTGAAGGGCTGCAGGAACAGAGGAACTTCAGGTCGGGAAATGTTATTGCAGTTAGAGAAGGTGGAATATAGTCTTAAAATGAAGAAACTTAACTATTTTTAACTTTTATCTTTCATGTCCAGCTCAATATGAATTCTGCTCCAACATTCATGCACTTCCCAGCTAAAGGGAAACCAAAGCGAGCAGACACTTACGAGCTTCAAGTTCGAGGATTTGCAGCTGAGCAGATTGCACGCTGGATTGCTGATCGGACAGAGATAAATGTAAGTGTATGTGTGTCTCTGTATGTGTGAGTATGTCAATCTTTTCTCCCAATTATCTCTCATTCCAAAACAAAACCCTGAAATATTGGGAAAATTGCACCTTCAAAATCAGCAGCAGAACAATATAATTTCCTGTACTTCCTCTTTTAGCTGAATACCTGCTATGCATTTCCCAGAGTTTATTTATTCTGTGCTTTTTTTATTCCCCATTAAAGCACTAACTTATCTCTAGAAGCTGTTTCTGGTCTGCATTAAAAAGCTAAAGAGGCCTTCCCCAATTCAGTGAGTGGACGAGTCTTTCAGACCAAAAACAATCCAGGTTTGAGTTAAGGTGGAGGAGTGTTTGTGCATGTCAAATGAATACACAGATGTCCTCCTTACTGAAACCTCAATTGTCCTGCAGTACTTCAATCAAATTCATGCTTGAATGACAGACATTTGACTGAGGTACTGGAGAACAATTGATGTTTTGGGTAAGGAAATTGGTGAGGAAACAAAGAAGAAAATTTGAACCATTTTATGCATCTATGACTATATTTCTCCAATTCCCTGAGAGTAATGACTTGCATTAACATAAAATGCCACACCTCTACTGTGCTTGGGTAGTCATTCTTGGTAAGTGTCAGCAGGATGTTTTGCAGCAATACAATGTCTTTGATTGCACCTCCCAAATTTATGACATCCACCATATAGAAGGATGAGGAGGCAGTAGGTATACAGGAACACCGTTACTACTGGGGTCACACAACCTCTTGACTCAGATGTGTGTTTCTGTTTTTTTTATTATCACCAGATTAAAATTCCAGAACTTCTGTGTTACAGCATCGTGGGAGCATTTCCCCTTCACACTGCAGCAGTTCCAGGCAGTGCATCACTATCTTTATCATACTAAGTAGGAATGGGCAGTAATAGGCAAAAATGCAGGCCTGCATGTGGATATAAATCAGTTTTTGTGGTGCCCATGAGACTTGTGATGCTCTTTAGGAAACGTTTAGCGATAAACCTATGCCAAGGAGATTAGTATTCGTAAGTGTGTTTTTAGCAGATATTGGGTAGGTCAGCACAAACCATGTATGCATTGGAGACTTCTTTGAATGGATCAATAGCACACTGAACAAGCTCACAGACGTGCAAATGAAATACAAATTACAGTCTTTGAGGATTCTTGCTATTCAGTGTCAGTAAAGAGTTTGCATTTATATAGTGCTTAACACATTCTTGTGCATTTAATTTTTGAATTGTTTTTAAAATGTAATCACTGCTAAGTTGCACATGGTAAGGTTTCGCAAATATCTATGAAATAACCAGTGACTCTGTTTTGAAGTATATTAATCCACACATTTAGATAGCTCTATGCTATAGTAGGGAATCTATTATGTTCACTTGTGCAGGCAGACTTAATTTGGTATCTCATCTGAGAGAGAAATGAGATGTTTAATGTTATTAGTATAATACAACAAGTTGTTCATGGTGTATCTCAGGAGAGACTAAGTTAACAATCCAGGTTGATGATCTTTCAACAGAATTCTAAAAAGTTAGAAATGAAATAAACTTTAAGTTTAATTTCTACTCCACACATGCTGCTTGACTTGCTATGTAATTTAGTTTTTGCTTTTTATTTCAGGTTTCCTTTTGGGTGTAATTTGACACATTGATATCATGTATAATTAAATGGAGTACTTTAGTTTGTAATAGATAAAACTATTACCTCAATAGTTGTAATGTCATAGCAAAATGAAAATGAGTTTTTTATTTGAAACAGATTCGTGTGATAAGGCCACCTAACTATGCTGGTCCTTTGATGCTGGGATTTTTACTTGCCATAATTGGTGGACTCGTGTATCTAAGGCGGAATAACCTTGACTTTCTCTATAATAAAAATGGCTGGGCTTTCGTTGCTTTGGTAGGTGAAA
Organism: Pristis pectinata; assembly: GCF_009764475.1. Taxonomy (NCBI): domain Eukaryota; kingdom Metazoa; phylum Chordata; class Chondrichthyes; order Rhinopristiformes; family Pristidae; genus Pristis; species Pristis pectinata. Next base: position 86,223,948 of record NC_067412.1, read on the forward strand.
CAATTTACTTTTATGTTTTCCCTATGGTTGGCTGTGAACAGCTAGATAATACAGCTTCAATTCTGTTGAAATTACATGACTAAAAATAATTCATTAAAAACATTAGTGCTTTAAGAATAAAAATGAGAGATGCAGTACATTGGACACTGGCATTAAATCCATGAGATCTTGTTTTAATCTAGTTCAAATTGAGAGGATCAGTAGTTTCTTCATCCACAACAAATATTCAGTATCTAAAAATATGAGTTTCCTGTGAACGAGTGCCAATCAGTCCCTAGGGCTATAAAAATTAAAATGTGGCATTTCATCCTCTGGAAAATTTGGATGATAGAATATAAAAATATTCAGTTTAAAATTTTTTTTTTGTTTCTACAAACTTGCTGTCCAAAATTATTTTCTCTCATTCCTCTGTGCTCGAATTATTGTTTGAATTTGCTCTGTCTGTTTCTTAAATTACACTGGTTAAGGAGATACTGTGTTCAACTTGGGTCACAAATGCATTATTTCCCCTTGCTGCGCATTGTCAGCTTCAGCTTGTAGTAACTTTGTGGGCAAACATTTTTTGATCTGAATGTTGCTGTGGCAAGTTTTAATTAATGTATTGTATCAAAACTTGGCATATCCATTTTCTGTTATGTTTGTACTTGCAGTGTTTTGTACTTGCAATGACCTCTGGTCAGATGTGGAATCACATCCGAGGTCCCCCATATGCACATAAGAACCCTCATAATGGTCAAGTGGTAAGTAATTCAATCTACCTTAATTTTCATTGTATGCCTGTTGGTTGTGTTGGATTGTTACAGCTTTCAATATAAGTGTTAATTTTCAATATGTGTGTTTTTTAATTCTTCCTTTCCATGATTGGAATGGCATATTTTTAAAATTTTATTTTTAGTCAAGCCATTTAATTTTTGATACTGTTATCTACAAAGTATCATTGGTGATAGAATCTACATAATAAGATGCTCTACCATCATTATGTTTCAAAATGGGGGAAATCATGCCACATAAAAAATTCATCTTTATCTTCTTGGAAAAACGGAAATTTAAAAAATAGAAAAAAATTCTGTCTTCAGTAAAGTTTAACATTTGACATTGATGTAACTCACCACTAGGTGGTGCTCTAGAGATTATCGCACTTTTTTGGCAAGAAATAACAGCGGGACTGAAGTTCTCCGGGGGAGTTCAAATGCTGGCTATTATTGCATTATTTCTGGTATTTCTCAGTGGAAATTCTGGTAGGTTTTGGCACTGTCACATGAATATAGAAGCTCCATACCTACCGACTGAGCTCTGGAAGTAATTTCATTGTGGAAGGGGTGCTTGCTGAGACTCTTCAATGTTTATGCTGAGGGGGCTACTTTCTGATCCTGCCCCAGTTTAAACTTGGTGGAAGATCTGAGAGCCCATTCATTTGAATGAAGGTTGGGAGTTGCAGGAAAGAAAAGCATGAACAAAAGTTACATTTTTTAATTGAGGTTTAATTTTTTTTCAATAAACTTTTGAGTTTCTTGGTTGATTTTTTTTTAAAGTGGTTCTAGCATTTTAGTCATTTTTTTAAGATTTTATGTTTCTTAAACATTGGAACTATTTTGTAGAAGTGTGATGAAGGAAGAAACAATGTGATCTGATGTCAGTTTGTTCTGATATATTAACCACACCCAGACTTGTGTTATATGTTCCTCTAAACAGATTGGATGGGGGTGGGGGGGCGGGGAGCAGGAATGCTTTCAGGCTGAAGAGAAATTTTGGACCAGATGTACTCTACAGCTTGTAGTGAACATTGTAAAGTTGCAAAATGTTTGAAACTGAAATCTTATTGAACCTTTTGATCCTTATTGCCTTTATCATTTTCAGAGTTACATTCATGGAAGCAGTCAAGCACAATTTGTAGCTGAAACGCACATTGTTATTTTGCTGAGTATCCTTTGCCCTTGATTCTGGAACATCTTTATAAATATTGAAGAGCAATCTGCGTTCTTCTGGGAATAGGAAATGATTCTTAAAATCTAACCGTCATTTGCACTTCAGTTGAAATTATTACCTATGTTTGCGGCAAGATGTATTTTAAATCTAGATGTCATCATCGCTATAAAAATGCGCATTGCTAGCAAGCCTGACACTCTGGGGGGGATCTCTGGTTATACTATCAACCTGAGATTGTGTGCTTGATTTGCTGATTGATTGATATTGGGATGGTTCTGCTGGAGGACTCTGCCTATATTCCTGTTCCCATTGCTTTTTATTCACGTCTCTGATCTGTTTTCCTGATGTCTCTTAAAATTTTCCTCATTGTTTTATTACATTTTCAGGTTCTGGCATCTGCAAAGTTTGAAATTGTGCCTTTGGAATCTAAGTCCTGGTCATTGAAATCTATTGAAAAGAACAATGGTACTAACATCAAGTCCACTGTACTTCCTTCAAGTCTCAAAAACAGTTCTTCACAACCACCAACCCCCGCCCCCTTCCTGCTTTTTCTCTGGCTCTTGGCAAACTGCAGCTCCACTTGAGTACTGTTCCTTTAATCCCATGAAATTTATTTTTAAAGGTATATCTTTTGAAAGTCCACATATATATTTCTGCCCCTACTCTACTACTGTCATAACAATTAGTTTTTAAATAATTACTGCTGCCTTTAACTTTGCTCCCTAATCTCTCTCCTCCTATTCAGTGGTCTATAGAATACATCAGCAGAACAGCTCCTCTATTGTTAATTCTAGGCACATAGATAGTGTTTTATCCCTTCAACTGTTTCATCCCCCTCTGATGCTATGACAGGTTCTGTGAAGATCCATTTTAAAAAAAAGTTTGTTTTCCTTGTATCTCTTGAGGAAATTAGTAATATCAATGCATCAGCTTCATTTTGTCACAATTATGACTTTCTCATTTTGATAAATCTAATGCCATGTAGATCTCACTACATGCAGGTGTGTTTTGCAATCATCTCACCTTGTCTTTAGTAACTGGTAATTTAGCACTTGAGGTTTTGAATGACAGTTGTATTTCTGTAGCACAGAACTTGTCTTTATCAGTAAATGCATCCAAGGAATGTTAAGGATGTTATTACTTAACCAACAATGCAGATGCCGCTATAACATTAGGTATGGTATTACTTCATGAAGCAGCCACATCTGATATGGATATAGGCAAACGAAGAAGTAAGTACAGAATCCTGCTGTGTGATCAGTTGTTGCTTTATTGAGGATAATTGTTTGATTCATCTGTCTATTGATGAGAATTAATTTATTTTACTTTTACTGTAAATCTTTGAGTGTGAGCAAACTATCAAAATATATATTCTCATTAAAATCTAGCTTACCAATTATGACAGATTTGCAATCATCCAAATGTACAGTGCTATTTTAACCATTCTTGAGGACTTTGACTTCAATTGACGTTTGAGCGGTAGTGAGTTTTACATCCAAATGAGCATGTTTACTGCAAATACAGAGTACGCCATATCTTAAGTTGATGAATACACAGGCACAGTAGATTTAATGATAGTGTGCACCTGCAGAGAATTGCAATACTGAAAGTTCTTGTGATTTTTTTGTTTGCATCAAAATGTCATCTATTATCTTGTCAATCTTAGTATAAATGCAGAAAATCCACTCTCATGGGTAGACTCATTCTAAGCAGCAACATTTCTTCACAGTTAGCCTTTCGTTCACAGATAATAGTGGTAAAGATGAGCATTTGTTTGAACCTGTAGTGGCTGCAATATGTATATTGTAATGGATTTAAAATTTGATTAAATTTCCTTTGGCACTAAATGTTAATATGTTTTATGAATAGAAGGCAGACATTTTGGCTGGGAAGAGATGTTAAAACTCTCATCATTGGCATGCTGTTGGAAAAGGGAATACAACTATTTGGTTTGGTCACCACTGGCAGTTTCTCTTAAGAGCTGGCGGTATTGCAGAGTGCCAGTCATCTTAAATATGTTAGCCCCAAACTTGCATAATAATTATTGGCCCTGATTTTCCACTGAAAGAGCAGAACTATCTAGATCTGTTGGCTTTTACCCATTTGACTGAGCAAAACTCAGGACTCCTGAGCACAGACTGAAGTCTAGCCTTGCATTCCAGTTAACTGTCAGCACACACACTGTACCAGTGGGCTTAACGTGACTCCATCAGAACAAAGTGCGATCTTAGCAGCATTTAGGCAGGGAAATTGCCTATGTAAATCAATGGAAAGGAATTTTTGTTCGCAGAACAGAAGCGATTTTCCTTTTTATTTTTAATCCATTTAAATTTTTATTTTTTTAGTATCAGCTTTGATCATGAATCTCAGCACAAATAGTTAATTTAAATGATAACCTTGATAGTCAGTCAGCCTTGAGGGTGGAACTAGTTGTTTATGCTCTAAGGAATCTGCACTTGGCTTTGCTCAGCTGGTTGCAGCAGTCCTTGCTATTAGAAGACTGTGTCAGGGGCACATTGAAAGAAATGGCAAGCTCCAAAAGGCTCAGGTGGCTCATCGTGTTGATGAAGTTTCAGTCCAATTATTTTTGTTACAGGACAACTTTAACTTCACCCTGTTGTGCTGCTCAACATCTGAAACCCCATCTTCATTGTGTGTGTGATTCCAATAAGCTATATTACTAATGAAGCTGCAGTGATTTGTGTATGCATTGTGGCAGTGCAGTTGATTATGGGGAAAATGCGTGATATTTCTGCTGAAACAGTTCAATTGCTGGTCTTGTGAAAGGAACTGAATAGGAACATGTATCTAACCTGACATTCAAATTTGTTTCACTCTTTGCCCTGCAGTTTTATGTGTGGCGGGACTAGGACTGGTTGTGTTTTTCTTCAGTTTGATGTTGTCCATTTTCAGAGCTAAATATCATGGATATCCATACAGGTAAGATGTTGATGCATACAGTTAATGTTCTGAAGTTACTGACTGCTTAATATAAAATTAAAAACCTGTGTTTGTTTGACATGTATTCATAATGTGCCATATTCATTTTAAAGGGGAGTTCCAATTGTGATGTCATTTCCATAGCAGATTTCCTTCAACCAAAAGACACCAAAATTGGTGGCCTAGTGGACAGTGAAGAAAGGTGTCTAAGATTACAAGTATCTGGATCAAATGGGAAAGTGGGCCAAGGAATGGCAGATGGAATTTAACTCAGACAAGTATGAAATGTTGCATTTTGGGAAGTTAAACCAGGACAGGATTGACTCAGTAAATGACAGGGTGCTGGAGAGTGTTGTAGAACAGAGAAGTAGGGATACAAGTATATAGTTCCCTGAAAGTGGTGACACTGGTAGCCAGGCTGGTAAAGAAGGCATTTTGCATGCTTGCCTTCATTGGCTGAGGCATTGAGTACGGGAGTTCAGACATCATGTCATAACTGCACAAGACGTTGGTGAGACCACACTTGGAATATTGTGTGCTGTTCTGGTCGCCTAGCTATAGGAAGGATATCATTAAACTGGAAAGGGTGCAGAAAAGATTCACAAAGATGTCACTGGGACTGGAGAGCTTGAGTTGTAAGGAGAGACTGGATAGGCTGGGGCTTTTTTTCCCCGGATCAAAGGAGGCTGAGGGGTGATCTTATTAGCTTTATAAAATCATAAGGGGCATAGATGTGATGAATGGTTATAGTCTTTTTACTGGGATGGGGAGTTTCAAAACAGAAGGCATTGATTTAAAGGGGACTTGAGGAGCAACTTTTTCCATAGAGGGTGGGTATGTGGAACAAGCTGCCCAATGAAGTGGTAGAGTTGGGAATAATTACAATATTTAAAGACATTTGGACAGTTTCATGGATAGGAATGGTTTAGATGGATATGGGCCAAACACAGGAAGTGTGACTAGTTTCAGGAAGGCACCTTGCTCAGCATGGATAGAATTGGGCTGAAGGACCTGTTTCTATGCTGTATAACTCTGACTCTTATGACTCCTCCGCCCTCTCCCACTTTCTCCCCCCCTCACCACCAATCATTATGTTTGGTAACTGACCTGGGGCTAATAAAAATTGTGCTATTATGCTCCTGATATCTGATAAGAATGGAATTGACCATTGGTCCTTTTACCTATTTTTAATCTGAAACTTGAGCTAGGTAGTGCTTCATAGCACGGATGCTGATCGGACAGACAATTTAGTCTATAACGTGATTGGAGGGCTTGGGCAAATGGAAATTCATCGCATTCTGGTCTGAGTGGTTATTATCTGGATAAAAAAGGGGAAAATTTACCACTGCCTCTGTACTGGTTTTGGCTGATTAAACATCAGCACAGAAGTACATGAGGACAACCTGGACCCGAGCTCTGGGCTTTAGATAAGGGGATGTATTCCTACGTGATAGCAATTGAATGAAATGTCAAAATCTGCTTTTCAGTGATTGTTAAACATGATTGCCATATATATCACATATCCAGATAATTTTATAGTTTTTAACAAAAAGCATATTGATTCATGAAGGAGGCTTGTAAATGTTTGAGGTTGGAGGAAAAATAGGCACATCATGAGTTTGTAATTAAAAGGATAAAGATATCCTAGCAAAGTTTTTGAAGTTTTCTTTATTTTTGTAATTTTTTTTTTCCTGTGAGAATTGTGATCCATTCTTTAAAACAAAACATCAATTTACCACCAATTCTTTGGCTGGGACTTCGTTACTACTGGGCCAGATTGTTGCTGCTCTACAGGAAATGATAAGAGCCAGGGTTTAAGATGAGAAATGAGGGATTTTAGGAAACTCTGTTGCCAGCTGCGAAGTCCATAAAATTTTCGAGTCTTATCACACCTGCAAACTGAAGAAATACTGAGCAAATAAAAAGTACTCCCTGAAGTTTCATCTGCTTTTATAATTGCACTGTGGCATATGTTTAAAATATCTTTGAATATTTTTTGTCTTAAATTTGTTTTATTGTGCTGCTAAGCTACCTATTTGCATAATGTTCATGGAATTTGCTTTAAACTTTTCCACTTTATTATTTTTGCCTTTTTAGCTTTCTTATAAGTTAATCCTGGAGAAACGGGCAGAAGCTGAAAGAACAGCACAACACCGCACCGTAGTATGAGAAGTTGAAATTAAACATCAAATTGAGCAGTTTGTTATATTCCAGAATACCTCCTAATATAATTCCATTTGAGGTCTCTCAGAGGAAGACTTGAACCAAAGAGAGCCTGTGGTGCCTTAGGTTTTTGTTGGCCAACAAAAAAAAACTTTAAAAAAAAAGTAGGTATTTACTAATAAGATTTTGGGTGTTATTGGGGCAAAATAGAAAATTATCAAAAATTAATCTGCAGCTTTTTTTTAAAAAAAAAAGTAATTTCTGTTGAATGAAGTGCCTTAAATGGAATTGTTCCAAGATTCAGGTCTTAAAGGGCTGATTTGCATATGGTTGAACTTGTGAAGTGTGATTTTTGTTCTGAAATATTTTAAGTTGACTTAATATCACATTTCATGGTGTATATTATGTCAACTTCTTTAGCATACACTGTGAACTTGGCTATTATTAACATTTACAATAAAGTGATAACTTGATGCCCATAGTATTTTAATGACCAGGTCAGTGCTTCAATCTCTAAAATTTAATTTTTTCACAGTCCACTTTGTGATCATCTAGGTAAAATGTTAAGACATTGAATGTTGATTCTGTGAAAAATTTATGATGCAAAATGTTACTACAACTTGGATAAAAACAAGAAATGAAAACACAAAATGCTGGAAATACTCAACAAATTGTCAACCTGAAATGTTGACTCTTTCTCTCTCCATGGATGCTGCCTGGCCTGCTGAGTAATTCCAGCACTTTGTTTTTATTTTGGATTACCAGCATCTGCAGTTTTTTTATTTGTATTTTTCAGAATAAAAGTGTGCATGTGTGGTGCATCTTGATGTCTGGATTCCTAAACAAAGATGTTAGTTGCTAAAAGATCATGAAAAAGCAGAGTGAAATATAAACTTAATCCTCAACTTTTATATTAGATGTAATTCATATAACTAGCTACTTCTAAACATTTTAGTTAGATTTAATTTTTGTTCTTCATTTCTGAATGCATTTGTGTTTGCTATGTGAAGCATCACAGGAATGAAATTAATTGTTATACCCAGTGCAAATCATGCAATACCGTTTCAAATATAGCTGAAGTTTGCCACTTCACAACATAATACAGTCAACACTGCTAGAAGTATACATTTTGATGGAATCTAGCTGAGGCGTGAAGCTGCTCATGTTGAATTGTTTCCCAATACTTCAGGACTCCATCAAGGAGGTGGTGCATTCAGAAGAAAAGGGAAGAGGAGTAAAACTGGGCAAAAGTTATTTCTAATTAATCTTTATGTTTAAAATATAGCAGTAGTGTGCTTTTTGACTCTAAGTAAAAGCTGCTGGTCCTCTCAAGTTGCTACACTGGATTGTAGCAAATTTGTTTTCATATTTGTGAGCCAAGTTTTGTTGCTACACATGTAGTGTCAAAAATAATACGTAACCTTCAGTTCCCAATAAAAACTGTAAAACTTTGGAAATGCTGCCAACAGAACAAAAGAATTATTTCATCATACTTGTTTTAAAATGACCATGGGCTTTTCCTTGTTTGTTGATTTCAGTTGGGGTGGTACTGCGTGTATCATTTGCCTTGGACTTCCCAGGCTTGGGAAAAGCAATTCAGCAAGGACTCCTGTTTCTGATATTTTCCTGATGTTTTGCTGTAAAATACATGTAAATGCGGGTGAGCAAGATGAAGAATGGCAGTGGTCAGGTGGCACCAGAGTTAAATAGTCAAATCCTGAAATTATTGATGCATCTGATTTTTCTTCTATTACTTAAGAATATATTGAACAATAATCTAGATGGCCATACGAGATTCAAAATAGTATTTTAGGAGATGGCCTTGACATATGGCTTCTCCTGCGATTCTTTAGTTACAGTTTGGCTTCTCGTTGATAGTTTCCAAGCCATTTCCTTTACACTTATTTGATTCTGCATTTTTAATTATAATTTTCTGCTGTTTGATTAAGATGCAGCAAAGTAAATATTAGACTTACGGGCAACACTATAGAAAAGACCACCAGATGGCTTTTTAGTGAATTACTTTCTCTTTCACAAGACATGGGTGTAACAGGCAAGGCCAATATTTTACTGCCCATGCAGAGATTCCCTTGAACTAATTGCTAAGCTACCTCAGCCTCACATGAGTCTAGTTCAGTAATAACCACGATGTCATTTGGACCCTTGCATTGTGACCATTACACTTGTGAGTTGGAGGGTAGATTTTTGCTGGTGATGTGTTTATTTTAAAAAGTGCAATTAAGGAAGTGATTACAGGAAGGTCATGCTGCCTTCCCTTCCCTCCGTCTAACACGCCCTTTGACTATAGTCATGTCATCTGGTTTCTTTCTCTGGGCTGTCTCCTTATTGCTGACAAATGAGGGTTCCTGACTTTACCCTCTAACTTCCCCCCAACTCCTATACCTGGCCACTAGCTGACCCACAGGCAATCTCATTTTCCTAGTATTATCTTTTCCCATACTCTAACCATTCAATTCCTGCACCAGTGACGGAACCTAATAAATCATGCAACATATTCCACTACTATTTCCAAATTCCCATTCCCCAACATTGTTATGATCCAAAACCACAGCCCATTGCTATGAAGGATTAATTCTCCTGTTTACAATTGGTCTCAAACTACTTTTCCAGCCTTGCTACTGCTAAACCCCACATACCATCAATCTTTGTTATATGTAACTTTTCTGGGTCTTATGATTTTTTAAAAAAAAATTAGAATGAACATATAATTTTGGTTTTCATGCCAAATGGGCAGAGTAATGGAGCTCCAAAGTAATGCTAAAAGCCACGTAATACTGCGTACTAAAATTGCCTCAATAATTTACGGCATTATATTCTTAAGATGGTGAGTCAACATCCATAGGATGTAATAGTAGATAAATTACCTTTCTGATCAATATTTAAATGTCAGGCCAGTTCTGTAAAATGAACATTTTTGAATTGGACTGTTTGGTATCATGATAGATCACCTCATTCAGGTATATGCAGCACAAGTCTATTGAATTGCATTAAATGAAAACCCTACTCTCCATGTGCACTCCTCCTAGCACCACTTTCCTGTGTATTCAAATCCCTTGTTCACATGCATTGTGCATTTTCACTGCCTTGTATTGCCTGAATTTTGGATGAGTTAAATTGTAAGGACCTGGAAGTATCTATTAAATTGAAGCCATGTGAATACTGCCTTCTACTGGGTGGGGTTGGGGGTTTGGGGGGTGGGTGGGGGGAAGAGGGAGAGAAGATGCATCTTGCTGGGAATTATTTTAATTATGTATTTTGTATTTCCAAAAAGCCAATATTATGGTACTCTTTACCATGTGATTTTAACAATGCATTGTCGATTGCTTTTTTTTGGACATAAAACAATCTATTTGATTTATAGCAGCTTTGTAATTGTGCTACAGAAATGCTTTCAATAACTGATTGAATATCTCTTCTAAACTCTCAAATGAAATTTAAATTTGCTTCAAATGGTATTATATGCAATGCTACATACTAATTTTTAATTTATTTTCCCAAATGACAATTTTTTTCTATAGCTTAATTACTACTTTAACACTTGCCTTCATATGTAATTTAATATACTATGCATGTTCAGTTCATTATCATCTGAAGGCCAGTAAAAATAAGGAAGTGTAATGGACCTAAATTGCTCTGGTACCTTGTTCACCATTTCACTCCTGCCTGCTAAGCACCATTAGTAATTGGGTTTGCTTTATATTTTTCCACTTTAAGTTTTAGAATCAGCTGTATACACTTTGTCCTTTCTAATAAATCATGGCAGGATTATTGTCAGTTGTTTTAATAAACCATACGGGCTTGTACAAATTCTACTGAATTATTCTCTAAATTTGCTGTATTAAAGTTGCATGAAGTGCTCAAAAATCTCATAATGTTCAACACAAACTTTTCACTAATATTTGCAGAACCACTAGTCTCCAGACATCAATTTATTGAGAATAAAATTTGCAATGAGGCAAATTCCAAAACCAGAAACAAATTTCTGTTAATTCTGCTCCTGCTTTTGTTTTTTTCTGCCTATGTAGGACTGATAATCTGATAATAAAATTACTTGGTTTACATGTTTTGTTGCAGAGACATCTTGTAGAGAACAACTTCCATTTATACAGTATCTTTAATGAACAAAATATATCCTAAGGTTTCTTAACAGAAGTTGATACAGAGGTATTCTAGGAGATTTTAGCACAGATGACCAAATGTGGAAGGATTAAACTGGAATGAGCGATGAACCAAAATTACAATGGCTCAAACATGTCAGAAGGTTCAGAGCTGAAGGAGTTTAGAAAAGAGCAGAAAGGCATCATTATGCTTAAGAGCCTTCAAACTAAGCTATTGTGAAGTTGTGTATTTTCAGTTTGTCCAATATGGGTGATTCCCTTTTGTTTTGCACTATTTTTTAAATAATTTTATAGATTTTTGTGTCTTGCACTGTACTGCTTCTGCAAAACAACAAATTTCATTTCATATGCCAGTGAGCTGATTCTGATACACCTGAGAGTGTGCATGCTGCAGGTTTACAGAGACAAACCACATGAATCTCCAGACTCTAGGAATGTGACCTTCAATATCCCTAGAACTTGCTGCTTGGTGTATTTGTTTGTTAGTATATTCTGTTTGAGTTTTGTGGGCCTGGAGGTTCAGGAAGAATTGTTCCAAATATATTTCTGCTGTTATGTGATAAATCCTAAATTGGAAAATGAGATTCATTCATAATAGCAACTCAAAATATATATTCACACTAATGAGAATAAGCATTACATTTTGTGATCTAAAATTTACATGCTACCTATAATAAATGTTTGAGTCTAAAAGCCACAATGAATACACACCTCTGTCTTATAGGACTTTAACTAATTAAAATGATGCAGCTTATCAGCAGAAAGCTGGTACTCAGCCTGCTGTTGCTGTATTGGAATGACTATAACCATTAGAACACTGGCTGAGAAGATTTTATGATGCTGAGTGCTAACTCATTGTATCTTCAAATAGGATGACTTGGCCAAGCTAGCTAATTATTGAAAACCATTGCCATGTAATATTTTGGATTTGATTAGCACAGATTTTAACTCTAACATTTGGTCACTTCCTATTTTCTATGTTCGATAATGTCAATGAGAAAGCCCTGCTTAGCACTCTTGCATTTGAATGTGTGAATTAGGAGCAGACCATTCACAGCTGCTCTACCATTTAATAAGATCATGACTGATCTGATTGTAACTTACCTCTGCATTCCATCCACCTTGTTTATCAAGTATTTAGTTACCTCTGTCTTAAAAAGATTCAATGAGTCCGCTTCCATTGGTCCTTGAGGAAGAAAATTCCAAAAGCTCTCAACCTCTGGTGTCCCCTTATTTTTGAACACAAGATTCCACTAGGAAATATGTTCTCCACTGCTGAGAGGCCTCAGGTTCTTTCACGTTTCAATCACATCCCTTCTTGCTCAGCTGAACTTCAGTGGATTTAGGCCTAACCTGTCCAACCTTTTTTCATAAGGCAACTCACCCATTCTAGCTATTAGACCAATAAGCCATCTTCTAACTGTTTTCAATGCATTAACATCTGTAAATAAGGATACCAATACTGTACATAGTATTTCAGATTTTTTTTACCAATACCCTATATAATTGAAGTATAATTTCCTGACTTGTATTTAATTTTTCCACAATAAATGATAACATCCTGATAAATTTCCTTGCCTTTTGCAAATCATGCATTAGAACACCCAGATTCCTCCCCAGACCTCTGCAATCTCACACCATTTAGATAGTTTTTTTTACTTTTCCTACCAAGACAATTTCACATTTTCCCATATTGTACACAGTTTGCCAGATCTTTGCTCATTTATTTAACCTATCCATATCCCTTTGTAGCCATATATACTCTTAATAACTTGCTGTCCTACCTATATTTGTGTCATCAGCAAATTTAGCAACGATGTCTTCAGTATCTTCAATGAATACACATTAGACTGCAGTCACTCAAATTAGAAATACTTCTGATCAAAATAATTTTAGATTATTTGTTCCATATTGATTTAAGTTTTCATAAATGTCATCAAAAAAGTTGGGCAACTCTTGTTTGCATCAGGGTTGTTTTAAATTGCATCCCATCCTAATTTGGCAATGAGTCTAAATCCTGAACTCCCTACTCAACAGCACTTTGTGGGTATATTTGCCAGAAAGACTGCAGCAATTTGGCTCACCACCACCTCAAAGGACAGTTATAGATGAACAATAAATTGTTGTCTTGCCAACAATGCCTGCATCCATTTAAACAAAAAGTGGTGACACTTGAGAAATTGTGGTGTTAAAGATATTGTTAGCCTGCTTTCCTGAAATCATAGGAGTGCAGGGCATGAAGTGACATAACTGGAAGTGATAAATTGTGCAGTAAGTTCCAATTCACATAAGGAACAGCAGGAGTAGACCATTTGCCCCCCCCCCCCCCTTTGTCAGCTATGCCATTCAAAAAGACTATGGCTGATCTTTCACCTAAGCACCATGTTACCTCAATAAACTCCTTTAGAATCTAAAAATGTCATCCATATACTCGAATATATTCAGTGACCAAACCCCCAAGGCCTTTGGGTAGACAATTGCAAAGATTGCCTATTTCTGTCCTGACCCATTTATTCCTTCTCTGTTTCCTAACACTCTCTATTCCTCACCAGTACATACTCCCAACACCACCCACTCTAATTTTGTTTAATATTCTTGCGTAGGGGATGTTATTGAAGGCCTTCTGGAAGTTGAGATGCACTGCAGCTACTAGTTCCCCAAATCTGTTCTTCTAGTTCCCCTTCTCATTACAACCTCAGAATGCTCAAACAGTGGTCGAGAAAGGTTTCCCTTTCACACATCCACATTAACAATGTTAATCATTATTTCTAAATCCCCAATTACCATTTTCCTAATTACAACAGATTTCAGTACTTTCCTTACTACTGATACACTTACTGGTTTATAGTTCCCTGCTTTGTCTTGTCTCTTAAATAGCGTGGTTATATTTGCAACCCTCCAATCTCGGGAATCATCCTAGAATTTGGAATTTTGATGATAACCAGTGCATCCATTCATAATCTTAGGATGCTGCTTATCAGGTCCTGGGGATTGATCACTTTTCAATCCCATTGACTATAATATTAAATTATTACTAATCTTATTTTCCTTCAGATCTATATTCACTCTCAACCTCTGGCTTTTGTAGTTTGCTTTATTTAGATTTGAGATTGAAACAAATCACTTTCCATTTTTATATAAAATCCTATTATGTTGTGACCACTTAACTACCAGATCATAAATTAACTTTTATTCATTGTAATTACAAGATCTAAAATATCTTGTTCCCTTATTAATTCCTTAATGTAATAATCTGGAAAACCATCTCTTATACATGTAATAAGAGTCCTGCTAATTTGGTTTGCCATTCAATATGTAGACTGAAGATCTCCATAGTTATTGTGTTATTCTTATTGCCTGCACCTTTTTGTTTGATTTACACCATCTTCTGTATTACTGCTACTATTTTGGGGCCTATATACAACTCCAACCAATGTTTTCTGCTGTTTCTTTGCTCCAACAAAAACAATTATACCTTGATTTTCTGACCTAAGATCATTCCTCTCTACTGCCCTTATCCAATTCTTTAACATGAGCATTTGTATTCTCCTCACAGCTTGCCTTCCCACCTACATTTGTATCATCTGCAAATCTGGCTACAGTATATTCACTTCCTCGAAATCATTAATTCTGATCCCTGAGGCATCCCACTGGTTACTGAACATGACTCCCTTATCCCCATTTGATGCTTCTTGCTAGTTAGGTAACCCTCTATCAATGCAAATATTTTATCTCTAATGCCATGAGCTCATATCTTAACCATTTATGTGGCATCTGTTTTGCCCTCAGTTTATCTTGCTCTTTCATGACTCATCCTTAATCCTCCTTTGCTGGGTTCTGAATTTGCCCAAACCTTTGGGTCTCTCACAACTACTTATTTCATCTCTTATTAGCAGAGCTATACACTACCTTTTTCTGAATATTGAGTTCCCAGTTTTAATCTCCTTCTAACCATGTCCCTGTAATGGCAGTCATGTTGTACCCATGTATCTCTATTAGTGCCGATAGTTCATTGATTTTGTTTTGGATACTGTGTGGATTTAAATACAGAGTTCCTACATTTTTTTCCTACTTTTTATTGCATTAAACCATTGTGTCAATTGTGTCTCTACTTCCTTCTTTCTCTTGTCTTTTTTTCTTTCATTTCTATCCTTGTTTCCCTCTGCTCTAGCTTCCTGCTCAGGTAGCCATCCATCTGGTGTACTACTTTACACATGATATTTATTCTAGTCCTGCGTGGGTGTAACCTCTCAGCTAACTAAAGTCCCCATGCTAATTTTGCTTCACATCTCGCTATTGCACCATTTTAAGAAAATGCATGTATTGACCAATCCTTGTTAACTATGTTGAGAATATTAGTACGTTTAAGGAAAAAGAACAGATTGCTGAACAAACAACCTAATCCTTGTTCCTGAACCCAACAACTACTGTACCCCCTTTCATCCATTAGCCCCCCCAAAATGCTATCCGTATGACCAAGTTATTTTGAACCCCACCCCATATCTCCTAATGTCTCACTGTTGTAATCAACATTTTTATTTTGTCTAATTACGCTTCTAAACAAAAACTTGCTTCGTTTTTCTACTTGAAGTAAAGTGGGGGTGGACATTGTTTAAACCAACAAGAGTGGTGAGGCAATACATATATTATTCTGTTAAAATCAAGTAAATCAAAAGCCTAATGTAAGTACACACCATATTTGATATTTGCATGGTTTATTACATAAAGACAGTATCAGTTGAATGAGGTGAATTTGAACCTAACTGTACCTTTGTAGGATTACTAACTGTGGAAAAACAACATCTGCAAGACAAAATGTACAAATGACACTAATATCCAATTCATATTACAACCAGATATTACTGTTACCTTCTTAGTTTAGGCTACATAGCTCTGTATCGGGTACCATGAGGGCATTTGAAGGCCCCTAAGCAAAGATGCTCAGAGCACCTACAGAGTTGATCACCACTATTATACCACCTAAGATCACCCAAAGCGAGGGATCTAACAATCGATCAATAACTGATTATGAGGATGACTTGTCTGAGAGTAACCGAGAAATCATTGACAATTTCTCACATTTGGATGCAAAGGTCTCTCTTGATATATTTAATGGATACCTCTGCATATAATTCCAGCCATTTCAGAGCATTATCATCATCATTGTCTAAAGCACAAAGGGCATTAGATAGTTGTTGGGCATGGTTCAACATAATCCTCATCAACTTCTTTGTGGATTGACCACTGTGAATATATTATAGGTGACATAGATTCTGCCATCACACTTGGCAATAATTAATTAAACTTTTAGAAACGTTTTCCATTTGCAAGACATGAATAAAACAAAAACAGAATCAGGCTAAATGTCAATGGAGGTAGAAATAAAAAATAGAAATAAAGGAGTAATAATAAAAGAGTTCATATTAGGAAGATGAAACTGGCAGTATAGATATCAAAAGATATCTGGTCATCCATTGTGATCCAATCTATTAGAAACATCTAGAGTTAGTCAACACTTTATTCAATATCTTTTCTGTTGTGAAGGTTCAAAGTTCTTATGGGAGAGAACAGAGAACAAAGCTTCTTATAAATTTGAGACTTTAAGAAGTTTATCAAAACCTCAAGAGGAATATTGAGTATTGTAGGCACAAGGCTCATTTTTTGTTTACTAAAATAATGAATCTGGTTTGCTTCCCTGTTGATCTGTACCCAACCTTACCCAACAAATCCAGGGTTGAAGGTCGCATATTCAGTTAATCAATACCCCATTGATGATCCATTGGTGACAGGTCTGGACATGCTCCTCCTGTAAATATTTTATTTTTCCATTTAAGTATTCATAAATTTAAACTCTCCTTTGCCTCTGACATCACCAGTTTAATAAAGCCATCCTTTTTCCTAGTTTTTCTTAATTCATACTAACCATCTTCTTCTGTGCTGTCAATAAATTCCTCTGCTCATTTATACCTTCCCTACAGTTGACTACTTGTCACTACCATTTTGAGGCAATTGCTCTTGGATTACCATTTAAATTTCAACATGTTGCTTCTCTCTCATCAACTGGTGCCACACTCAAGTATTTAAAGATACGCATTAATCTTTCAAAAACTGGTGCACATAGTGGGTTTAGGTCTTAGACTGGCTTCCTGAGAGAGTACAAGAGAGATGCTGATTTGCATCTGCAAATAGGGATCTTCATAGTACCATAAAATGCTTATGAACCATGCCAATATTAATAGACATCATGTATGGTGCAGCAGGCAATTAGGAAAGAAAATGATATGTTGACCTTAATTGTAATAAGATTGGAATTCAAGAGTAAAGGTGTCTTACTATAATTATAAAGGGCCTTGGTGAGACCATACCTGGAATATTTTGTAGTAGTATTGGTAGAAGTATTGGTTTATTATTGTTGCATGTACCAAGATACAGTGAAAGGCTTTTGTTTGCATGCCATCCAGTCAGATCATGTCATACACGAGTACATCAAGGAAAGACCTCCTAATCTAAAGAAGGATATACTTGCTATTGAGGGGCTGCAATGAGGATCCACCAGACTGGTTCTTTGGATGGCGACTCTGTCAATATGAGGAGTAAGCTCAGCCTCTATTCCAAAGTTTAGAAGATAGGTGACTTCATTGAAGCATACGACGTTCTTAGAGGCCTTGACATGCCAGATATCAAAAGGATTTTTGCTTTGGTTGAGATGTCTAGGACTAGAAGTCATGACCAGGGTCAAAATAAGGGTTAGGCCATTGAGGACTGAAATGAGAAGACATTTCTTCATGCTGAATCTTTGGAATACCTACTCCAAAGGGCACAGTGTCACAGTCATTGATTGCATTCAAAGCTGAGATCAACAGATTTTTGGTTATCAGATGAACTAAGGGAAAAGGAGACAGGGCAGGAAAATGGTGTTGGGTTAGAAGTCATGTGTTGAGCGACAGAGCAGGATTGATGGGTTGAATGGCCTACTTCTCCAAATATGACCACAAACAACACAATAATGATTAATTTGACCAAAAATGCAAAAGAAATGTTGAATCCTCCTCACATTATTTATATCCCATGAATCTATATTTTCAAAAATTGTTCTAAAATTCCAAACTAGACTTTGCTCCATCACTGAACATCCCAGTTGCCATAGCAACACGGTTACCAGGTAACTTAACCACTAACCAATCAATACATTGAAGCGGCGAAACCAGCCACTAGCTTGACATATTACTGCCAAGAAACCATCTATCCGTGACGTCCTCGTTAGAATCCCCCTTCCGATTGGAGCAGACGGCTCGTCACATGACGTTTCTTCCTCGCTGACAGCCGTGGTCGCCATAGGAACAAAGCCTTCCTTTCTTCACGGTAATGGTGGGACCCTTGAGTCGGGAATGGACCGGACTAATTAGGGAAGGACTGCGGTTGGGGCGGCGACATGGTGAGTGGTGGGGGGAGGGACATTTCCCAAGCTGCCGAATGGACCGTTGTCCGGTGCGCGGTTGAGACGGAACGGAACGGGAGGCTAGGCCGCAGAGTGAGGCAGGCACATGCCCTTGGGAAAGGCCAATGGGCGAGGAGGATACTGGAGGCGGCGGGGCCAATTGGAAGGGCAGTCGGGGGTGTGGTGTTCGCGCCAGGATTGCGCGTCGGCGGCGGCGAGGGGGGCAGCGGGGGGGGGCGGGGGCCGAGCGATGGCGCCGCATTGTGTGTCCGGGGCTCTAGGCAGGCGGCCGGCCGGCCGGGGCAGCGGTGGGGGGGGGAGGGACGGGACGGGACGAGCCTCCCGCAACTTCGGGGGGGGGCGGGTGGGGATGGAGGGGGGGGTAACGCAGCAGGCGAGCGAGTGAGTGGAGTGAGTGAGCCAGCGCCGCCGATGAGAAGCAGAGCGCCGCACCTTCCGGGAGCCGCGGGGAGAGATGACAGCGGAGCCGCGGAGGTACTTTCTAGGTGAAAAGCCATACGTTTGTCGGGGGTTGTACGGCAGCGGCGGAGGAAGTGGTGGTGGGGAAGGAAGGAAGGGAGGTGGGGGAGGAGGAGGAAGGAAGTAAGAGCAGGTGCCGCCCCCCTCCCCCCCGCGGCAGGCCGGAGCGCCGCTTATCAGGAACGTCGCCATCCCCAGCAATGTCCCCACCCCACCTCCCCCCTCCTTCCCTTCCCCCGGCAGTTTGTTCCACTCCAAGGCCCCATCTTCAAATAAAATGGCGACGTTACCGCCTGGTGTACTCACCCCCCTTTCCACCCCCCTTCCCCTTCCCCCCCCCTTTCCACCCCCCTTCCACCCATCCTCAACCCACATTCACCGGTTACCACCCCTCTCGTTATAAAACACATCCGGGAGGGAGGGAAGGAAGGAAGGGGGGGGCGACCTGGAGTCTTGGAAGGAAATCCCCACTAGGCGCCCGTGTAGGGGAGACACACACACCTGTACGGAAGTCTTAAAATGCTGGAAATCTAAAAATAACAGCAGTAAATGTTGGGAACACTCAGTAGGCCAGGCGGCTGCTGTGGAAAGAGAAACTGTTTACGCACACATACATAACGGATCTTGTGTCTGGGCCTGCTGTTCAACAGCAATCGGCAGGTGAATCGGCCGATTCACCATTTTGGATCCTAAGTGGTTGCCGCCAGGTAGGGGCATGCAGGTTAGGTTTCTGTTGGTTGGCCCTGCTCTAAACCCATACAATATTTTTGTTTGAGTAATCAAAGTTAGACCTTCGTTGCACTTGTGTGTGTTCTTGATCACGGGAAGTAAGTAGCCTTGAGCAATTTGCAATATTAAAACTAAACTGTAAATAAATGTAAAATTCTTTCATTATCAGAAATGCGCTACAGTCTTTCTGTGAGATCGCACTAAAGCATACATGCTATTTATTATTGCCCTTGTCTATTGTTTGAAAGACCTCAGAAGATCTTCAATCTATCCCAGGGATAAGTTTGTTGTTCAAGCATTCAAAAATGTTGAATTTTGACTTGGCTCTCTTGTAAATGTCCTTGATTTTAGGACCTCCAGTAGCTGGAGGGTGCAAAGGTGTTGTTTACATATGAAGTGAACATTATAAAGTTGTAAACGTGCATTTTTATTAGGAAAATGTTGTTAGGGAGTTCACCTACAAGATTTTCAATGTAATACCAAGTGACCTTCTGTAGGATCACACACAAATCAAAAACAGCATCAGATAAGGTTGCATTTGAATAGGAGAAATAGGATGAGAAGAGAAATTACCTTTAATCTAAATCTCCATATAATTTTAAAATTTACAGTTCAATAGAACCATTCACACAACTTAATATTTGTGAATCTCTTTCTACTCAATCTACATCCCATCTTTTGCCTTGTATCTCTTACCTTGTGTATTTATCAAAAAAAGGGTGCTCTCTGTGGCAGTGAGTTCAGCATACTTGTGCTTCCAAATGATAAATGAAGCTTTAGTCTGCAGTCCAGTATATGCATGGGATCCAAAGAAGAGTCCAGGAGTTATCACCTTAGATCATGGCCAGAATTTCACAATCAGCATTAGTAATACATATGATTGTGCCCAGATAATATTTGTGGGAACTTGTGTAAATTGGCTGATTTATTTGCCTCCTCAGAATCGCAACTCCACTTCAGTAGGCATGTTGTCATTATTGGAGTGTTTTGTGACATAGACATGAGAAACACCATATGAATGCGATTATATTTTACACTCCAGCACCCACCGAATGGAATCACTTCCACTTCACATTGATTTACTTGATCTACTTAATGCATAAGTGTACTTCTCGCTCCCTGTGTTTTGGTGCAGTATTGCACATTCATTAGATGTGCCCTCAGTTCCATAGATGTAGTTTGAGTCCACATGTTTTACATGTATCGCAAACAGTGCTCCCAGCACAACTGCTGGCATTTCTTAACACTTCTTGAAAGTTCAGAAAGTTTCCATTAACTGCTGCTCGAGTTCATTGTGGTACACGTCCTTTGATTAATATCATGTATTTTTTATATCACATGAAGCACTTTTGGAAAATTCATGTGTACCACATCCATTATAATACCCTTGTTTACTCTTACCACTTCTAACAACTCAGTAAGCATGACTTCGAAGTGGTTGGTGGTTGGATGAATGTTTCCATACACTATCTAACAAATGGAATTACAATGGAAAGCTGCAGAAAGTTGTGTTGTAATCAGTTGCTGCAAGTTATTTCATTAATAATTTTGTTTTGTTTTGCTGTTCTTTTCGATCTCATGGGGGTTGTAAGTAGCTGTTAATGGTCTTTTTAAGATAAATTGTGTCAAATGTATAGGATTATTTTTCTTGGGAAAGCATTATTGCATCTGTCATCTATTCAGTAAGGAAATGGCTAAAATGTAATAAATTACTATTTAGTTATTTCTGAAGCGTGACTTCAAAAATGACTGATTTATGTTGACCAATAAAAAGAATATCTTGAAACTAGTGTGAATATCTAAGTCTGACTTGGGAATATATTTTGGCCAGGGGTTTAGCATTTGGGTTTTTTTTGTTTCATTAGGACATGCTGCCTTTGCTGGCAAATTTATCTCTCATTTTCTGATTATTCTTGAGAAGATGGTGGTGAGCTGCTTCCTTGAACCTGTAACCTATGTGATGAAGGTATTTCTGTGGCACTGTCAGTTGGTAGAAGCTATGAAGGAACAGTGATTTATTTCCTTGAGTATGGAGGGCAACTTGCCAGGAAGGTTTGCAGGTGGTGGTGCTTCCTTTGCCATACTGACCTTCTGAACAATAGAGGCTGTGCTGTTGGAAATGTCTTTGTGTGAGTTGTTAAAGTGTAGA
This sequence comes from Pristis pectinata, assembly GCF_009764475.1. Taxonomy (NCBI): domain Eukaryota; kingdom Metazoa; phylum Chordata; class Chondrichthyes; order Rhinopristiformes; family Pristidae; genus Pristis; species Pristis pectinata. Next base: position 86,245,912 of record NC_067412.1, read on the forward strand.
TGACACATCTAGCTGTGGTTTGCTGGTGTTGGAGAGAGTGATGTTTATGTTAATGATAATCTCAATCAAGTGGGCTGAATTATCCTGAATGTCATTGGAGCTGCAAACGTAGACAGTGGAGGGTCTGCTATCACATTGCTGACTTGTAAAGGCTTTGGTAAGTCTAGAGTTGTCGTTGTTGCAGAATACAAAGCTCTAACCTATCGAAGGACATGTCGCTGATTGAATTTCCAACTGTGATATCCTTAATGTTAATTACTGAGAGATTTGGAAGTTGTATTTAGTGGCACATAAACTTGTTTGAAATGTTCATTTCTTGTATATGCTGGGTGTGAATTTTTTTTGCTGCTTATCAGCCCAAGCCAGAATATTATCCACATACAACAGGACCTGAACATTTGGAGACATAAGACTGCAGATGCTGGAATCTGCAGCAAAATACGAACTCAGCAGGTTAGGCAGCATCTGCAGTGGGAACTGGACAGTCGATGTTTCAGGTTGTGACCCTTCATCTGGACTAAGTGAGTGGAGGGGAGATACCCAGTATAAAGAGGTAAGGGGTGGGGTAAGAGCTGGCAAGTGATAGGTGGATCCAGGCGAGGAGGGGTGATTGGCAGATGGAGGAGGGAAGTGTGGAAATGGTGACAGAGGCTTGGGGGATGATGGGTGGAGGCAAACAAAGGGCTGCAGATGGAATTTCACAGGAAAGGAAGGTGGAGCATGGAACTAAATAAGTTGGCAGATGGGAACAGTGAAGGGATGGGGCCCAGTAGGAGGAATGTGATGGGCAGATGGAGTTGGTGGAGGAGGGGAAAGAAACGGGGTGATGGGGGATGAGAGATGATGGATTTGTGCAGGAGGAACTGGGTGACTAGGAGGAGAGAGAAAAAGACAGAAGGCACAGGTTAACTGAAATTGGAGAATTCAATGTCCATGCCATCAGGTTGTAGACTACCCAGAAAGAACATGAGGTGCTGTTCCTCCAGTTTGCATTTGGCCTCACCCAGGTAGTGGAGGAGGCCGAGGCCAGACATCTGATGGGTTGAACTGCAATCACAAGCAAGCATCTCCACTTCTGGCCTTTTAATGGGGGGAGAATCACTGGGGCAACTAAAAATACTTCAGTATAGGGGATGGCCCTGAACATCATCTGCAGTGATGTCCTTGGGTGGAGGTTGACCTCCAGCAGTAACAACTGTTTTCTTTTGCACTGGCTCTGCCTCTCCAACTGGAATCTGTCCCTGATTTCCATATTACAAGGGCTCCTTGACATTGCGGGTGGTCTTGATTGCCACTTTTCTGAAATTCTACTGTATTGTCCATGTTTGGATAAAGACTGATGAGGCCTGGCAGAACATAAACTGAAAAGTAGTGAGCAAGTTACTGACCATTAAGTGCAGCTTGATGGCATTGCTGATGTCATCTTCTCCCATTCTGCTGATTGAGAATAGATTAAAGGACCAGTAACTGGCAGGAGGAATTATCAAGCATTTTGTGAACAGGACATGGGTGGTCAATTTTCCACTTCATTGGGTAGATGTCAATGTTGCAGGACCTGAATAACTCGATGCATGGCTGGTTCTGAAACTGAATGCAATGTCTTCAAGGCTTGCAGGCTTTGTGTCCAATGAGCTGTGATTCTGTAATTTCATATGAAGTGCAACAGGTGGGTTGAAGACGGCTTCTGTAGTGACAGAAGCTGAGATGGATTATCTACTCTGCAATTCTGGTGGAAGATGCTTGTTCTTTCTCTTGAGAAAAGTACTCAGAAAAAAATCTGACCAATTAAAGATTGATAATGTGCCTAGAAAAAAAATTGTTAGCTGTAGTTCTAGGTGACCATTTTCATGAGCTTAAAATGTAATTCTTGTCCCCTTAACAATGGGGTGTATTACAACTAAGATGGGTATTATGATCAGTTCTTTCAAAGAGCTAGTCCAGGCAGCAAAGCTTTCCTTACTGTTCTGTGGGCATACTTTGTAATGAAAGGTGGAAGTACCAATTGTAACTTCACTGGAAATCATTGTCTTCTGTTGTTTAAGAAGTACATGCTCTGCAAAATGCTTTCCACATGGGTTGTATTTTGTGAGGAAAAGAACCGCCCAATTCAGCAAAGCATCACCCAGTATGTGAAATCGATTTCAATTACACTTACTGGTTTGTATTTCAAAATAAACATTTCTAGACATGGGTTGCGGGACTGAAGCATGGAAGTTTGTTTTCCTCAATTCCTCTTTAAGCTCCTGATCTCTTGGGAGAGTAGAGTTCCATGTGTGCCTATTGTCTTCTGTTATCTTGTTCTAGGTGACCATTTTCATGAGCTTAAAATGTAATTCTTGTCCCCTTAACAATGGGGTGTATTACAACTAAGATGGCTGTTGTCCATATGTCCTCCCTGCAAGAATCCAGGCCTTTGTAGTCAATCTGCAGGGAGCAGGCAAAGATAATGTCCTTTTTGTTGCATTTGTTGCTGTCAGCTAATTTAGTGTAGAATGAAATCTGGAAGTTTTCTGATTATTTGTGACCTAAGCTAAATATCCATCAAAGGAGTTGTAACACTTCTGGCATTTGTTTCTGAACTGAATGCTTGGCTTGGTGGTAATAGTATTTTCAAGTTTGGTTCAAGCTTTATTCTTGGGCTTAACTATATAGACAACCAGACACTACCACTGCCTCTTGTTGGTACTGTTTTGGATGAGATGTTGAGCCTCCGTCCTGGTCAGCTTGCTTCAGTGGATGTAGAAGATTTTGCTGTGCTTTTCATTGAAGAATGGGGAATGTCCTTGTTGTAATGTTATCCTGCAAAATACCCATGGAACTTTTTTCTGTTAGTATATTTTATATTCTACCATTTCAACATTAGATAGTTGAAGTATTCTAATAATTTAGTAGTTTAAAATGGTTTGAAAGATTTTTAATCCTGCTTAATTCAGCATGTATTACTTGTTCAGAAGAAACACTTGATCTAAAACTGTAAAATGTTCAATATTAAGATAGAAATTTCTTCCTTTTTGTATTGTTTTATCCAACAGGACAGGCATCGTCTGTGGAAAGAGAAATAGAATTAATGTTTCAGGTTAAAGGGGCTTCAAATCTGAAATAATAACTGTTTTCCTTTTCACAGATGCTGCATGACCTCCTGGGTGTTTCCAGCAGTTTGTTATTGGTTTAGATTTCAAGCATCTGAAATTATTTTCCCCCCTTAATTTTTACCCATGAAGGACGAGCATTTGTCTGACACCCCCGCCCCCACCCTCCAAGTTTCTGCTGTCCTTTAGTTAGTGACTTGCATGTTCTTAATTTGTAAATGCAAAGGGACAATTGGGAAATCTGAAAACACAACTTAACCTGCACTTTGCCTTGCATGCTGCCAGGAAATTTTCGGTGTTGCTTGAGCAAGTGATTAGTAGTAGATTTATTTAGTACGTCGGTGTCAAAATTCCCATGGGGAAACCGGTATTGACACTAAAATTGTAGGAACTTTGCACACATTCCTGTTGCCACAGTTGCTATAATTTTGTTTCCTGCAATTAGATTTTGGTGTGTAATAGTTGTAGATCCTAATTGCAGGGAAGATGTAACCATCTTTCACATTTAAGTGAAACTCAAATCCTATTTCCACCTCAATCAAGTTGTCAGCCACCTCTGATCTGTTCCAGGGCATGTGGCCAGCATTTATGCAGACACACCAGATGCTGTGACTTGGCTCTAAAACCTGGATATCACTTTACAAGTTGCTACCATCACCGTGTGACAGATAAGAAAGAAATCAGGCCCACTTCCTGTTGGTAGTGCTATTGCACTGCTTACCAAACAAATCTCTTAAGATTCTTTTCCCTTTGTCATCCTGCTGTGCAATTAGATTCTTTAACCTGCAGCTAAGCTATGGGGTCTGCTGGCTGTTATTTGTCATTCATGGCTTGCCTTTCTTGTTTCTTCCTTATCGATCCAAAAACAAGTTACAGTTGTTTTGAAGGGGAAAACTAGTGGTAAATGAATGCGAAATTAGATATTTGGGGGTATGAGTTGAATGAAAGTTTAGGTTGGGTTACAAGTAAAACTGAAAAGGAAACTTGGAAGTTACAGGAGAGTTTGGTGAGAAAACAGTAAGTGAGGAGCTTGTAGTGGAATTGAACTGGATGAGCGAGAGGTAAAGGAGGAAAAAGGGAAGGCAAGGAGAATTGCATATTTGGGTGAAGCAAGTCCTAGGGGATTTGGGAATGAGAGACATGGATTACATAGCGAAGAAGCAGAAGTATCAGAGGGGTATGTATTCAAGAGGAAACTAGATCACGAGATTTGCCTGAGAGTTGAAGGCAGCATGAAGTGGATTGTAAATGTAGACATTGAGTTACAAGAAGTAGATGAAGAGGTGAATGAGGAGACAATGACATTGCGAGAAAAGAGCAGTGGTGTGAAGTGATGCAGAGCAAGATTAATAAATGTGTATTGAGGATAATGTTATTTTCAGAAGGGGTAAGCTAATAGAGGACTAGCCAAGGCTCTGCTGAAAAACCAGGTGATATAATCTTCATAGAATTCTATCCATTTCCTCAACTAACAATGAATTAGACAGTGAATGAGGACAAAAATCTGGAATTTGCCCTCTATCAAACCATCTATGGCTCAAATGTCCCAGGGCCCATGCTGCTCAGTGTCAAGAAAGGATAGATGTAGTCAGCACCTACTGGAAGGAGTGTTTCAAAGAAATCCTCAACTATGTCTGTCCTTTACGTACATGTCCTTGACTTCACCCCGAAGCAAACTATCTAGTCAAGCCTCACTGCCACTCCAGACCAACAAATTGATAAACCCAGATATCAATTGAAAATTAAGGCCTCAGGAGCAGGAAGTACCCCTGCTAAAGTTCAAAAACTTGGAAGGGGTGAACTTCTATAACAAATTCTCAGCCTTGTCTCCTGTATCTGAGCAGAGGGGATATGCCAGGGGACCTGGAAGGTAGTATAATGGATGCATCTGGTTGTAATATTTTCAGAAAGGCCTGTCTACCATCTGCCACAGGGAACATTCTCTCCAGGTTCCTTATCAACCATTGCCTCCCAGTGACCCAAGTGTTGCTCCCCGAGTTGCAATGTGAAATCTGTCCATCTAGAGGCAGAGTAAGCATGATTATCACCATGTATCAACTACAGGGGAATATAGGGAACAACATTAACCACTATACCTGCCCTTTTGTGGCCTCAAATTTTTGAGACTCCATCAAGATGGATCATGGCGCATCCTTCTCAAATTTCTGTCCTTTTAGAATTTGTATTCATCTGGTACATGATGGCATGCAAGTTGTGATTTTATCTAAATGGTCCATAACAGACTTTTTATTTCAGACTGATTTCAAGTCAGGCTGTGATCGGTCTTGCTGTAATTCCAAACCTTCCTTCCAACAAGATTTCTGCTGGAATGGAGCAAATCTACAGGATAGATGCGAGTCTTTCGTGCCATGTTGTTTCCACCACAGAACCAAGACCACTCCAACCTCTATCCAACTACAATATGCAAATGATTCCTGCTGATGTGCACATTTGGATGCAGAGTTTCAAGTTATTGTAAAGTCTGTATGCTCATAGAAACATGAGAATAGACAGGCTTTGCACTAAAGACCTGCAAAATAGAAGGCCCTTACCAACCTGTTCCTGCTGAGCAATGCAGCCTGTTCCCTCAGCCCAAGAATAAATATCCACATCAGGGCCTGAGAAAACATGGGCCACTTCCCATTTCTTAATAGGGGCAGATGTTGATAATGAAATTCACTATCCCTTCAGTGTGCCAGCACAGCCTTTGCCAACTGAAGAAAGCTGTTTCAAGATCAAGACCTCAACTCCGCACACACAACCACACACCCCCAGGTCTATTAGCAGCAATGATTCCCACCTCCTTCACATCTGAGACCGGAATACATACGGTAGGTTCCCCCAAATATTAAAGAGTTATTGCTAAATCTGTCTCTGCAAAGTCCTAAATCCACTGGCAGGATAAGTGACCCCATGTTGGCATCCTGTTTCTGGTCCACTTCCTCAGCATTGGGGCTGGAATTGTACTCAATTCGGTTTGACTTACTCCCAAGTTTGTCATTCTTACTCCCAAAACGGGCATCCCAAGCTCCATGGAAGAGATTACCAGATTGATGCAGGAAATGTTTCGAGGATATTCTGTCTCTTATGAACTAGTGTAATAACCCTGCTGACTTGTGGAAATCCACAGGCCCGTGATTGTTTTCAAAAGAGGAGCATTTGGAATGGGACTGAGAATCGAGGCCATTTGTCCGCAACACTTGGAAGTAGCGATTAGCGTAATGCTATTACAGCGCCAGCGACCCAGGTTCCATTCCCGCTGCTGTCTGTAAGGAGTTTGTACGTTTTCCCCGTATCTGCGTGGGTTTCCTCCAGGTGTTCCAGTTTCCTCCCACATTCCAAAGACGTACGGGTTAGGAAGTTGTGGGCATGCTATGTTGGCGCCAGAAGTGTGGCAACACTTGCAGGCTCTCCCCAGAACACTCTACGCAAAAGATGTATTTAACTGTGTTTCGATGTACATGTGACTAATAAAGATACCTTACCTTAATCAGAGGAAGGAACATGACCAACTTCCAAACAATCTGCCCTGTCGAGCACCACCTGCCCCACCTTTAACAGTGCAGCTCCCACATTGGTCTCGTCAGCCATCTAGAACTGGAGTAACCTCAAGGGACTGCCTAAGGAGAAAACATCGTTAACATATGTAATACTCCAAACCTTCCTAACAAAACCTCATTGTTTCTTTAACTATCTGCTGTCTTCACTTATTAACCCTGTCCTATCCTCTTAATCACCAGAGCAATACCATAGGTGTAATTATCTAACTGTAGTGAAGAAAATCTAAATACAAACAGCAATAGCCTAATTTTTGTGTTGGGAACCATTATAAGGCTATTGATGTTCATGGTAATGAAATAAATCATACAGCATTGATCCCGAGAAGTTCAAATCCTAGATCCTGAAAATAATACATCCCCATGTGCACAAATGAACATGGAACTCTGGAAGTTTTTAGTTTTTCTCCACGGGCTGTTGTCTAACAGTACATTTCATCAGACTGGCTTGAAATCTGCGTTGAATAAATAAATTTAGTGTCCTTAACCACTTAGTGTAGCACAAGTGCATTTATTTGTAAGTGAACATTTAATCCCATGTTTTCGTTTCTCTATATCTGTCCCAAATTTCTCTTCCCCATTTGCTTTTCATATGCAGTTTTTACAATGAATATTTCTACATCCTTTTGTTTGTACATACTTCTGATCTCCTATGGAAGATACCATGCTCAAAATGTCTCTCTGCATTTTGTTGTTCAAAGATCTCTAAATGTTTGTGGACAGCTGTTGATGTAATGAATTCTGAGTGCAATTCCTTTGCTATTGAAATAAAGTCCAAGTGAAGGTTTGTGATGAACTTGTTTTGAAGAAAGAATTGCGAGGAAAGGATATTATTCTTTACTGGGGATTGACTCTAATTCATTTAGCACATAGAGCAATACAACATGGATACAGGCCCTTAGGCCCAATGAGTCCATGCTGAGCACGGTGCCCACCCAACTAGTCCCAGTTTCCTGCATTTGGCCCATATCCCTCTTAAGTCCCTCCCTTCCCTCTACCTATCCAATTGCTTCTTAAGTGATATCATTCCTGCCTTAACCACATCCTCTGGCAGCTCATTTCTTATACTCACCACCCTCTGTGTGGAAAAGTTGCCCCTCTAGTCTCTCTTAAAACTTTCCCCTCTCACTCTAAACCTATGCCCTGTAGTTTTGGACTCCCCTACCCTGGGGAAAGACTGTTACCATCCATCTTATTCATGGCTCTCATAATTCTAAACATTCCTATAAGGTTGCCACTCATTCTCCTATGTTCCAAGGAATAAAGACCTAGCCTGGCCAACCTCTTCCTACAACTCAAGCCCTCTGGTTCTGGCAACATCCTTGTAAATCTTTTCTGCACTCTTTCCAGTCTAACCACATTTTTTTTTATAGCAGAGTGACCAAAACTATGCACAGTACTCCAAGTGTGACCACATCAATGACTTGTACAACTGCAACATAATGTCCCAACTCCTATACTCAGTGCCCTGACTTATGAAGGTCAGTGTGCTAAATGCCTTTTTCACCACCGTCTACCTGTGACACTGCTTTCAACAAACTATAAACTTGTACTCCAAGGTCCCTCTCTTCCATTACGTTCCCTAGTGCCCTACCATTCATAGTACAAGTCTTACGCTGGTTTGACTTTCCAAAATGCATCACCTCACACTTATCTGTATTGAAATCCATTTGCCACTCTTTAGCCCATTTCCCTAACTGATCCAGATCCCCCACCCCTCCGTAATCTGTGATAATCCTCACTGTCAACAACCCCTCCTGATTTCGTGTCATCCGCAAGCTTACTGATAAAGTCTTGTGCGCTCGCATCCAAATGATTTGTGTAAATAATGAATAATAAGGGTCCCAACACTGACCCCTGCAGCACACCACTAAGTCACTGGCCTCCAGTCTGAGAAACAGCCTTCAACCAGCACCATCTGCTTCCTACTTCTGAGCCAAATTTGAATCCACCTAACTTTCTGGACCGGCCTACCATGCAGGACCTTGTCAAAGGCCTTGCTAAAGTTCCAGTTCATAGAAGGCTGATGGTCTAATGTGTACTTTTTGGGATTCAGTGCCCAATAATTCTAAGAGAGTTTGCTCCATATGAACCAGATGCCAGTAAGTAAAGGTAACCATTTCGCAGAACACCTGTGCTCCATCCATAACCACGATCTGCATCTCCCTGTTGCCAGTCACTTCAACTCCCCCTCCCACTCCATCACAGATAATTTAGTCTTTGGCCTCCTCCACTGCCAGGAGAATTCCAAGCGGAAACTGGAGGAACAGCACCTCATTTTCCGTCTGGAACCTTGCAGCCTAATGACATGAACGTTGAATTCTCCCACTTCAAGTAATCCCCTTGACCAACCACCCCTGCCTCCCCCACCCAACCATGCCTCTTCTTTTCTTCCCTTTCCTAGCCTATCTCTTTTTACTACTCTCCCTTTTTTCCCGTACCTTTGACCCATCCCCCAGAGCATCTTCTCTCTCCTCCTCCCCCACACCTGCCTATCACTATCTCTTACCTGCATCTACCCATCACCTTGTGCCCACCCTGCCTCCCCTCTTTTGTCCACCTATCACTGCTCTACTTTTCCCTCCTATATATTGGGCTTCTCCTTTTCCTATCTTCAGTCCTGAAGAAGGATCCTGACCTGAAATGTTGACCACCTGCTTTTCTCCACTGATGCTGCCTAGCCTGCTGAGTTCCTCCAGCATAATGGTGTTTTTCATCTTTGACAAAATAAAGTGCTGATTAGATTTTTATCTATATTAATTTGAAAATTAATAAAAAGATTGAAAAAGAAAGATTTTTTGGCTTGTGCACAAAATTATGAGCATAACAAAATATCAGAGTTGTATTTCATGTTTGCATTAAGCACAGATCTAAGAAGGAATTTGGTTCCATCAATTTCCATGTGCAAATTTAAGATCGTCAATTAGTAAAATTTGGTTCTGCTGAATTTGAAGTTGGAGAAAGACATTTATCTTTGCAAAGCAAAATCTTTCCATATATTTATAATTTTTTTCTGGATTTTCTTTAAAAACAGAACTTGCCAGCCCTTGACTATAGCTTTGGGGGGGGGGGGGGGGAGGTGGTATTATATGAGTGTGAGTTTTTCATTTCATTCTGCTTATTGCTTCTGAATATCTGACTTGTCTTGCAGTTTTCTAAATTCCTGTTGGTACATTATTTTCAAATTGCTGTCTTGACACTAATTGCTGTTGTGCAATTCAGTTTATTAATGTGTGAAACCACTATTGCAGAAGAACATAAAAATGACAATTTCTAAAGAAAACATGAGAAATAAATAATGAATGAAATGTTTTAGGCTTTTAAGATTCTCTACTACAAGTTTGAAAATGTAGAGGCACACATGGGTGTATTACAGTTGAATGTGACTTTGTAAAGCTTGTTGACTAGAGTTGATCTTTAGATAGGACAACAGATAACTCAAAACAGCTGAAAGGAACTTCGCAGATAAAAGGCAAAACTTGTTGCCATGACCTAATAACACTATAACGGATCCTGTTCTTCCTTTTGAGTTCACCTGGTTCACTGGAAAATTTATTATACTACTGTGTAACATTTTGTTTTAAGTGAATTAGAAGAGTGTTGGGACATTAATTGACATAACATTCAATAATGTGAAAATCTGCCAGTCTGGCACCACCAAAATCCCTGGGTGTGCCGGATAAATGGAATTTTACTGTATCAGGAGTTATAAACTGAAGTGAAAAGCAGACCTGGATTTTGGTAATCTCTCTTGCTGTTGGATCCATTTGTGCATTTGAAGTTAAATAAAGCAGGAATGTTAATGCGTGCCTGAAAGTTTAACATGGGAGGAGGGGTTCTGTCTAAGGAGACTCGGGCATGGGAGCGAGGGGTTCTGTTTAAGGAGACTCTAGCATTTCTAATCGTTTGGGGGGGGGGGTGAGGGTAGAAGAGAAAAGGTATTCATTTCAAATAACTCGTTTCCTTACTGTCCATAACAGCCTCTAAGAGTCTTTTGACCCTTTCAGAACTCTGTATATATTTGAATATTTATTGTTAGCTTTGATAGCCTCTCGTTGCATTCAGGCAAGGGTATTTTATCAGCTTTGTGCTGTTTATTTATCAACCATGGTTCCTTCAAATCACAAGTAGAGACTTAGCTTTTTGGGGATATGTATCTGTTTATATTGTACTAAATGGCTTTTAAATACTTCCAGTGTTTCCTGTAGCCTTGGCCATCATCAGCTCAGTTGAATTAACAATGTCAAGTTTAAGTTTGCCTTGCCAAAATTTAATTTTAATACCTTGATTTGTGATTCAGCCTTTTCTCTCTGAAACCTCTCATGAATTTTGTTGGTATTGTGTTCGCCATTCATAAGATGTTTATTTTTTATCTGTAAAAGCAATTTCCTAGTACTCATAACAGAAGTGATTCCCTTTTCAGTTATGTTGTAAGCTGCCCTGTCTCTTGGGCTGTGCATGCTTGGCTTTTCTGATTCTACCCATAATACTTCTGTCTAATTCACGTGCTCCAGTAATGGTTTTCCTCTTGCATTTTGACTCGGTTTTTATTATTACTGATTTTCTGCACATTTCTATAGGACAATTTGATTTCACAATGATGGTTGGCATGGTAGTGTAGTGGTTAGCGTAATGCTATTACAATGCCAGCAACCCAGGTTCAATTCCTCCCGCTGTCCATAAGGAGTTTGTATGTTCTTCCTGTGACTGCATGGGTTTCCTCCGGGTGCTCCGGTTTCCTCCCACATTCCAAATACTTACTGGTTAGGAAGTTGTGGGCATGCTACGTTGGCACCAGAAGCGTGGCAACACTTGTGGGCTGCCCCCAGAAGATGCATTTCACTGTGTGTTTCGATGTACATGTGACTAATAAGGAAACCTTATCTTATTGGTGATCTCTATTATTGGGAATGTCAGATTACAGTTAATGGACTCTGCGGATGGTCTGATTTATCATGCTTCTAATGCATTTCACTTCACTGGTTCCTTGCAGATGGACCCAACACTGGAAACCCATGTGGGTCCATGAAATTGTTATCCTTACCTACCACTCACACAAAAAGGTTTAAAGCTTGTATGTGCAACTGTGGTGGGGGGCAGTCAATCTCTCTGGCACTGAAGAATTTTCTACGCTGGAGTTGCATTCTTTTATAATTTGATTCCTATAGGGATAGGAAAACAGCTCTTCAATCTGAAAACACAATCCACATAGTCATACACCATGGAGACGAGTCCTTCAGTCCACCATGTCTATTCTAGCCATAAGGTACTCAGTACTACTTCCAATTACCATCAGCCTATGCCATGGCCCTTCAAGTGCTCATCTCTATACTTGAGTATTGTGAGAATCTTTCTGCACCACCAGTGTGCTCCAGATTTCAGTCACCCTTTGGGTGAAAGATTTCTCTTATCCCCTCCATATATCATTCATTGGGTACATTCTAGCATTATTTGGCCTCCCAAAATACATCGCCACATTTATGTTTTCAGAATTAGATTCCATCTGTCATTGCTGTGTCTATCTTACCAACTCATCAGCATTTTCATGTAGCTGACGACTACCCTCCTCACTATCAATAACACCACCAATTTGTGTCATCTGCAAACTTACTAATCTTACCTCCTACATTCGCATCTCTTTCCCTCTAACTTTCTGCATGTGATTTTACAATTAACTATCCTAAATTACACTTCCCTGAATAGACTGTCAATAAGGTTACTTCAGTCCGTTTGCTTGCTTTTTTCGTTTTCATGCCTTTTAGAAGGCATCAGTGAGGAACCATCCTCTATGAATGCTCAAGTCCAAGAAGAGTCCAGGGGAGTTGTGATCTTAGTAAACAGTATCCATTCACTACTGACCTCAAAATTTGGGCCAGTATTTTATTTTTGATCACTCAATGGATTTTTTTTTAATTACAACTGTTAATTATTCAAATTATTCTGTTCTTGTAATGTTTCATATTTTAAATCTTTGTAGTTTGACCTTTCTACTCTTGGAGGCTATTTTCACATCTACCCACTCCTTTGCTGGCTTTGAGGTATATTCTGCACATCCATTTATTTTTCCATTGAGACCTTTGTTCCATTTCATATGTAATTCGTTACAGTTTCAGGTTCAGAGTATTGTGCCCAATTTAAGTCACTATATTTTAGGAAGATGTGAGCAAATGGAGAAAATAGTGATCCAGAACCTGCTTACTGTGACTCGATGCCTGCACAAACACTGAGATCTATATTTGTCGACAGTTAACTCATTTGTATTTCTCTGCCCACATCTGCTTAATTTGGGTGTCTGCAGTTGCACGTTTAAATACAAATAGATTGGATAACATAAGCACGTTTTAAAAAAAGAAAATCTTATCTTTACAGTGAAAGCAAGCTGAATACATTAGTGCAGAAGCTTCACGAATATCTGGCTCAATCAACAGAACAAGCTGAAGAAACCCTGTCTTCTCCAGACCTGTGTGTAAATCAATTTTCAGGTAAATCATTTAAATTGAATTTATCAACTTTAATGTATCAGACATAATAGGGAAGTTTGTGAATGATACAAAGTTGGCTTTGTGATTGATGGGGTGGGGCAGAGAAGCTTTTAACTTCGGAGAACGTAGATAGTCTGGTCAGTTGACATAATAGTGGCAAATGGAATTTAATCCAAGGAAGCAAGTTCATTTGAAGATGTGCAACAAGGCAAGGGAACGTGCAATAAATTTGGGAGTATTGAGAAGTCTGGAGGAACAGAGGGACCTTGGAGTTTATGTACTCAGATCTTGAAAGATGGCAGGACAGAGTGGTTAACAAGGCTTATGGATACTTTTTATTTGTTGAAGTGCAGACCTTAAAAGCAGGGAGCAGTGCTAATTTTGCCAGAGCTTGAATGTTGAGTACTGTTCTGGTCACTACTGGAATTATGTGATTGTACTGGAGATGATATGGAGGAATTTTGCTAGTGTATTGCCTGGACTGAAAAAATTTAGCCAAGAGGAAAGATTATTCCAAGAAAACAAGTCTATCCAGAGGAAGCTGAGGGGAGACTTAGTTGGTGTGTTCAAAATTATAAAGCATGGGTTGTTTTTTAAACTCTTATTTCTTCTAGCTGATGGCTTGAAAACCACAGCTCGTATATTTCAAGTTTGTAGTAGAGGAATATAGGGGAAATGAGGAAAAGACTTTTTCGCCCAGACGATAATCAAGTTCTGGACCTCTCTCCTGAATGATGATGGAAGTAAAAATCCTCACCACAGTTTTTTTTAAAAAAACCTCAGTGTGTAAAGGCTGTGATCTGCAGGATTACAGATCATGTGCTGAAAGGCGGGATTAGGTTGGGCTGCACTTCAATTGGTACGGATAAATGGGCACCTTTTGTTAATTTTCTATGAAATCATTAAGGTGCAGGCTGATCCTGTTAATTTATCACAAAAATATCTGGTACTCACTAGGTTGCAGGTAGGAAAAAGTTTAGCAAAAGTTATTTCTTATTTGGAAAGTTCCATTGAGATGTTGGTGTTTTTATTTAAACCTGATTTTTTTTCTTACTTGGGCAATATGGTTCATTGTTTCAAAACTGAATAGAAGATTAACTTGGAGTATCTGGCTGCACAGAACCAAAGGGACCAAAGTAAGAGATATTGGTGTTGGTTAGTTGGATAAGGAATAGCACGTGCATGCTAGAGTTCTGTACAGTCTGAAAGGAAAGCAAAACCTGTTCTGAATTTAGCATACATCCTGGAGATTCTAAATAGTTTAAAAAGGAGCTGCTCTTGCTTCCTTTGGAGGGTGGAATGAAGAATAGCCAGAGGTTGTAGTCCATGTTTGAAAGAGGAGTTGAGGTCCAGTCATCTGAATCTCAGGATATTTGGAGAAAATTTTAGATCAGGGTTTCCAAAGATAATCTCTGGATTATTACCAGCACTAAATGTAGTGTGTATTGGTGAGGTAGGATAAAACATCCAGTCCAGCTGGAGAAAATGGTGCTGGAGGGAGGACTGAGGGAAAATGGTAGTGTTATCGCAAAGTTGATAAAAGTGCAGAAAATATTGTAAAGGTGATTGTTGTTTTGAAGTTTGGAGAATATGTTAGGTTCCCCAGGTTAATGGGACCACTGTTTCTCTTGATGAATGGGGCATGCAATTTTCTTCTTTTTCACCCAATTTACTCTGCATTTAGGTGCATGTACCCTGACTTCATGTGCCCAAACCCTTGCTATAAACCAGTGAGATGTGCTCTCTTCAAAGGGTCTTTATATAGTCTCTAGAGTCGTACAGCATGGAAACAGGTCTTTCAGCCCAACTCGTCCACGCTGATTGTGTTGCCCAGCGAGCTAGTCCCATCTGCCCATGTTTGGCCCATAGCCCTGTAAACATCTCTTATCCATGTATTTATCTAGATGGCTTTTAAATGTGCCCCCTTAACCACTCATTCCAAATACTCACCACCCTTTGCATGGAGAAGCTGCCCCTGATGTCCCTTTTAAATCTCTCAGCTCTGATCTTAAACCTATAGCACCCCCTCCCTGGGGGGGAAAACCTGTGCTTTCACCCTGTCTGTGCCCCTCACGATCTTGTATTTCTCTATCAGGTTACCTCTCAATCTCCTACATTCCAGGGAATGAAGTCCTAGTCTGCACAACCTCTTTGTAAAGGCCCCCCTAAGTCCAGGCAACATCCTGGTAAATCTTTTCTGCACTCTTACTAGTTTAATAACATCTTTCCTATAACAGGGTAAACAAAACTGTATACAATATTCCAAGTGCGGCCTCACCAATGTCTTGTATAACTGCAACATAATTTCCCAACTCCTATATTCAGTGCCCTGATTGATGAAGGTCAGCATGCCAAACATCGTCTTCACCACCCCAGCTACCTGTGATGCCACTTTCAGTGAACTATGCACTCGCACTCTTAGGTCCCTCTGTTCCATAACACTCCACAGGGCCCTACCATTCACTTTATAAGCCCTACCGTGGTTTGATCTCCCAAAATGCAGTACCTCACATTTATCTAGATTGAAAGCCATTTTTATCATCCACAAACTTACTAACCGTGTCTTGTACATTCACATCCAAATCTTTTGTGTAAATTACAAACAACAAAGGTCCCAGCACCAATCCCTGTGGCACACCACTAGACACAGGCCTCCAGTCCAAGAAACAACCCTTGACAGTCACCCTCTGCTTCCTACCACTGAGCAAATTATGAATCCAATCAGCTTTCTCCCCCTGGATCTAAAATCATAGAGATTTCCAGAATCATGGATTGAATTTTCTGCCATTCTATCAAATTTGCATTGACTTTGAATGGCTACAGTAAGGAAGGGGCTATTTGACCTGTCAATTCCA
Organism: Pristis pectinata; assembly: GCF_009764475.1. Classification (NCBI taxonomy): domain Eukaryota; kingdom Metazoa; phylum Chordata; class Chondrichthyes; order Rhinopristiformes; family Pristidae; genus Pristis; species Pristis pectinata. Next base: position 86,261,895 of record NC_067412.1, read on the forward strand.
TATTTGTTTAAGAGCAATCCAGCTACTCCCACCCCCCTTCACCAATGGAAACAGACTCTCTGAATTTATTCTAAGTGCTGCTTATCAGATCTGGCAACCTTTTCTGTTCCAAGGAATAAAACCCCAGTTTCTCCAGCTTAAGCACATACCTGAAGTATCTTGTCACAAGAATAATTTTGATAGACCTGTTTTGCACCCAATTCAAAGCCTTCACATCTTTCTTAAAGTGTGGTCCCCAGGATTGGATTCAATACTCCATTTATGGCAAAACCAGTGTTTTTTTAAATATATAGTTTCATCATGATTTCCTTACTCTTGCACTGAGTGCTTTTATTTATAAATCCCAGGATCTTTTACTTTTTAACCATTTTCTCAACCTGCTGTGCCATTTTCAATGTTACTGTGCCTGTCACATATAGAAAGAGGTCATTCAATGCCATTATCCTACTCTCACATCTAATGTGTCTCATATACCCATTAACATCTGCTTGATTCTCCCACTACCTATTTGCAGTAGCCCGTTAACTTAGGAACCAGCATATTTTTGGGATGTGGGAGGAAATCCACATGGATACCAGGGAAAAATCTGCACAGTCCACACCCATAGCACTGGAAGTCAGAATTGTAGAGTGGTTACTGGAGCTGAAACAGCTGTATTACCTGCAATGCTATTCTGTCACCTACAGTTATATCCACAGGTTCTTCTCTTGAACACCTTTTAGAATTGTGCCCTCTAATTTTTTTTTGTGTACCCTTCCTACTAAAATGCAACACCTTGCATTTTTTTGGCATTAAATTTCATCTGCTATTTATCTCAATGCAGTCTATTACTAGCCTTCTCACAGTTCACTATTCTTCCAAATTTTGTTTTGTGTGTATTTGGAGATTGTGCTCTGTACATCTGTGTCCAAAGTATTAATAAAAAGGCAATGACTTTAATATTGATCCTCTATTTGCTTCCCTCTAGACCAACAAGTAACCATTCACTATGATTCTGTTTTCTGTTATTTATGCAATTTTCTATCCATGCTGCTGCAGTCTCTTCTATTTCGTGGTCTGCAAAATTGATACCTATAAATAGCAACTTATCAAATGCTTTTTGGAAGTCCAAAGTCACAAACAAGGGGAACATAACTGCAAAATGAGGTGTTAGTCATTTACAACGAGTGCATAAAATTTTCTTCTGTCAGAGGGTAGTGAATCTCTGGAATTCTTTGTCCCCATGGGTGTTGGAGGCAGGATCATTAGATATATTTAAGATGGAGATAAATATTTGAAAGGTCAAGGAAATAAAGGTTATGGGGAACTGACACTTATGAGGAACTGGAAAGAAGAGAAATTGAGGCCAGCGTAGATCAGCCATGATCATATTGAATGGCGGGACAGGCTTGAGGGACCAGGTGGTCTACTCCTGTTCCTATTTCCTGTGTTTTTATATAAAAATATACCTAGTCATCTACATTTCCCTCATCAACTTATGTTGCTTCATAAAAAAAACTCTATCATGCAAGTTAGACATAATTTGCCTTTAACAAAGCCATATGGTGGCTCTCTCCAATCAATCAATACCAATTCTGTCCCTCATTATTAGAACTTTACCCCTCATCGAGCTTAGTTTTTATATTCATCCACGGTTTGGGTATTCCTACAAGATTAGCATTTGGAAGCTGACAGTGCATTGCCATCTTGAACTGCTGCAGCCCTTTTGGGTAAGGTATTCATGTAGTGCTGTTGGGGAGGGAGTTTGGACTTGGACCCAGCAATGATCAAGGACCATGATTTATTTCCAAGTGATGTGAACGTTGTACAACTTGGGGAACTTGCAGTTAGTGGTGTTCCTGTGTAGCTGTTGTCCTTGCCTTTCTTAATGTTAGAAGTCGCATATTTGAGAGGTTCTGTCTGAGTAGTTTGGACAAATAACTGCATTGCATTTTGTATATGGTACACACTTCTGCCATTGTCTGCCAGAGATAGAGGGAATGTATGTTAAAGTGGTTGATGGATGCCTATCAAGTCAACTGCTTTGCCCTATGTGGTGTTTAACTTGAGAACTTTTGGACTTGTACTTGCCCAGCAAAGTACAAATGTTTCATTATGCTTCTGAATTGTGCCTTGTAGATGGTGAAAGGACTTCTTGCATGATACTTGGTCTCTGACCTCTTGTTGTAGCAACCACATTTGTATGGTCAGTCCAGTTGACCTTCTGGTTGAGGGGGAAATTGGTGATTCTAATACTGTTGAATTTCAAAGGTAAGTGGTTAGACTCTATAGTTGGAGGTGATCATTGCTTGGCACTTGTGGTGTAAATGTTACTTGCACTTATCAGCCTGTGCCTAAATGTTGTGTAATTCTCGCTACATGTAGGCATAGACTTGTTCCTCTGCTGAGGAGTTATGAATGGAATTGAGCATTGTGCAACATCCCCACTGTTGAACTTATGATGGAAGGAAGGTCATTGATGAAGCAGTTGAAGATGGTTGAGCTTGGGACACTGCCCTCTGGAACCTGTGCAGTGATGTCTTGGGGCAGGGTAGATTGATCTTGAACAAGCACACTTGTCTTCCTTTGTGTGAATTATAACTTTAGCCATTGAAGTGTTTTTTTTCCTTTAATGTCCATGGACTTCAGCGTTGTCAGGAAGCCACACTCGGTCAAATGGTGCCATGATGCTCAGGGCCATCACGTTTGCTTCACCTCTGCAATTCAGTTCTTTGGTTCATTTTTGGACCGAGGCTGTGATGAGGTCTAGAGCCAGGTGGCCTGGTGAAAGAAAATAAGTGTAAGTCAAGATATTGTTAGGAAAGTGTTGCTTAACTTAGTTCCATGTCCCACTTTTTCCTCATTCCTGCATTTTGTTTCTCTTTTTAATATTTAACAATTTTTTTGGACGTCCCTGTTGACTCTGTATTCATCATGCTATCAGGCTGTGCATTCCAAGCCCCATTCATTGGCCTTGAATCTTTTGTTTAACCAGTCACCTTAAATTGGTGCCCTCTTGACACAGCACATAGCAGTGGGGAGGTTGACTTCACACCTGGTTGCTGACACTGTAATGCCGTTATTAATGCATCTCTCTATATATAATGCTGTTATGCCCCCTTTTAGTGCTGATCCGTTAGCACTCTTGTGTATTGGAATGCATCCTGAGTGCTAAGCAAAGTACTAGTGTATTCTTTATTCCATTTAAACTATCTCAATATCTTCTTGCAACTGTTTTTCCCCTTACTGGTATCTCGGGAAACTGAGCAACATGCTCTTCAATACCTTTAAAAGCCATAATTATAATGTCCCTAGAGTTGAACAAATTACTCATTATAATCTAGTTGGTGTACCTTTTACAACTGATGCTTGAATTTTGATGACCAGATAGTGAAAATTAGTTTTGAATGCCTTCTGTAAATCACTGAATACTGCATATACAGCATTGCCCCTGAATTTGAATTAGTCACTTTTTTTTAAAGAAAAAAACACTTGCCTTGAGTAGTCCATGATTAAGAATTGTATTGATATTTACAATATAAGAGTTATGTTTTTATTTGTACCTCCTAGGTGCCTTTCTACAGCCAATGATTATGGTGTCTTCAGTTGTACTTACTTCTGATTCTGTGTTAAGTTGAAACTGGCACCTGTCTGCCAGTTCTATTATCTTTGTCTCTGAAATACTTTGGGTTTCTGTTTGCCCAACCTTGTCAGCTAATTTTGAAATTATTTACTGATTTACATAAGAGCAAATGGGTGGCACAGGGGCACAGCTAGTGAAGGTGTTCATTCACAGCTCCAGCAACTTGGGTTCATTCCTGATCTCCAATGCTGTCTTTGTGGAGTTTGCACATTCTTCCACTAATTGCTAAGGCCAATTAGTCATGGGTTTAATAATACATTTTCACTATATTCTGTACTGCCAACTTCCTATTACACAAGTTTATATGCTGTTTAAGATCTTGATATGTAATGATTAAAAATAAATATACAGTTTCTTGAATGTTGATTTCATATGTATAAAACAATTCCTTTAACAAGCAAGTATTTAAACTAATAATTGAAGGAATGGAAAACATTTAGATCCCTTTTTTTTAGAAAAGAAATCTATTAATGGGATGTGGGTGAGGCTGACTGCTACCTACTGCCTTCCTCAGCTGATGAATCAGTGCTCGTCCATGTTAAAATACACTGAAAGAAGCATAAAGTATAAAAAGCACAGAATATACTCTGAGGGCCTTCAGTATCCACCAGCAACAGACAAAGTTGGCTGAGTCCTGAAGGATATTGCTGCCAGGTAGGGTCTACAGCAGGAAGTGACTGAACCAAGGTGAGGGATAAACCTGCTCACCCTGATCTGTCTATGATAGATCTGTGATGGTGTTTGTAGAAGTGACCACCACACAATCCTGGCGGAGACAAAATCCCATGTTCACACTGCGGATAACCCTTTGTGTTGCGTGATACTGCAAACTTACTAAATGGGATCAGCTTGGAATACATCTGGTAGCTCAAAACTGGGCATCTATGAGGCAGATATGTACACTATTACAACCTGTAATCTCAATACCTAACATCAGCATTACTGTTAAACCAGGGGAGCAACTTTGGTTCAGTTTGGATTGCGTAGAGGCTTGCTGGGATTAGTATCAGGCATAGCTTAAAAAAGGTATAAAAAGGTAAAAATAGCTTAAACCAGGCCAACCTCAAGAGTGTGCTAGCAAAGTACTACCAGCACGTCTCCTGTCCCACCAGGGGCCCTAACACCCTTGACCATGGTTATATAACCATCAAAGATGCCTTCTGAGCCCCTCGCCCTCACTTTGATAAATCAGACCACCAAGCTGTGCTCCTTCTCCCTGCATACAAATAGAAACTGAAACAGGACGATCCAGTACAGAGAGTCATGCAGTGCTGGTCTGAGGAAATAGATGAGCTTCTACACAACTGCTTTGAGTCAGTGGACTGGTCCATGTTCAAAGACTCAGCTGCCAGCCTTGATGAGTATGTCACCACCATCACGGACTTTATCAGCAAGTGTGTTGAGGACTGTGTACCAAAGAGGACAATACGGGTGTTGCCAAACCGGAAACCATGAATGAACTGGGAAATCCACTCCTTACTGAAGTCGAAGACTGCTGCATTCCAATCAGGTGACCTCCGTAAAGCTATGAGGAATGCCAAGAGACAATACTGGTTCAAGATAGAGTCTCAGTCCAGCCGTCAGTTGTGGCAGGGCTTACATGCTATAACGGGCTACAAAACGAAGTCGGGCTGCATAGTTAACAACAGCGCATCCCTTCCTGATTGGAGGCACATTCTATGCATGTTTTGGACAGAACGGGAGTGGTTTGTCACCACCCACCCTGACAGCCTCCAATGCAACTGAACCTGTGGTCACCGTCGAGGATGTAAGATCAGTCTTCCGGAGCGTGAACCCAATGAAAGCATCTGGCCTGGATGGTGTCCCTGATCGTGTGCTCAGATCTTGTGCTGATCAGCTGGCGGGGGTACTTACAGACGTATTTAACCTCTCCCTGCTTCAATCTGAGGTTCCCACCTGTTTTAAGAAGACTACTATTATCCCGGTACCTGAGAAAAACAAGGTAACGTGCCTTAATGACTACTGACCTGTGGCTCAAGAGACTGGTCATGGCATGCACGAACTCCAGCCTCCCAGACTACCTCGACCCATTGCAATTTGCCTACCGCTGAAACAGGTCAACAGTGGACGCCATTTCCCTGGCTCTACACTCATCTCTGGAGCATCTGGACAGTAAAGAGACCTACGTTAGGTTATTGTTTATTGACTACAGCTCCACCTTCAATAATATGATTCCAAGCAAACTCATCACCAAACACTGAGACCTGGGGCTCAACACCGCCCTCTGCAACTGTATACTTGATGTTTTGACCAACAGACTGCAATCAGTGAGGATGGGCAACAACACCTCCAGCACTGTTATTCTCGAGACTGGTGCCCCACAAGGCCATGTCTTCAGCCCTCTACTCTACTCCTTATATACACTTGACTGTATGGCCAGATTCTGCTCTAACTCCATCTACAAGTTTGCAGATGGTACCACCGTAGTACCGTGTTTCAAATAACGATGTGTCTGAGTACAGGAAGGAGATAGAGAGCCAAGTGACATGGTGTCATGACAACAACCTTTCCCTCAATGTCAGCAAAACAAAAGAGCTGGTCATTGACTTCAGGAAAGAGGGCGGTGTACATGCACCTGTCTACATCAGTGGTGCTGTGGTTGAGAGCTTCATGTTCCTAGGAGTTAACATCACCAATAGATGCCACAGCCAAGAAAGCTTGCCAGTGTCTCTACTTTCTCAGGAAGCTAAAGAAATTTGGTATGTCCCCTTTGACACTCTCCAACTTTTATCGATGCACCATAGAAACCATCCTACCTGGATGCATCACGGCTTGGTATGGCAACTGCTTTGCCCGGGACCGCAAGAAATTGCAGAGAGTTGTGGACACAGCCCAGCACATCATGGAAACCAGCCTCCTCTCCATGAACTCTGTCTATACCTCTTGCTACCTTGGTGAAGCAGCCAGCATAATCAAAGACCCCACCCACTCAGTTCATTCTTTCTTCTCCCCTCTGGCAGAAGATACAGGAGCTTGAGGGCACATACCGCCAGGCTCAAGGACAGCTTCTACCCCACTGTGATAAGCCTGTTGAACGGTTCCCTTCAACGATGAGATGGAGACTCGACCTCACAATCTACTTTGTTATGGCCTTGCACCTTATTGTCTACCTGCAATGCACTTCTGTGTAGATGTGACACTTTACTCTGTATTCTGTTATTGTTTTTACCCTGTACTACCTCAAAGCAGTGTGTAATGAATTGAGATATACGAATGGTTTGCAAGACAAGTTTTTCACTGTACCTTGGTACAAGTAACAGTAATAAACCAATACCAAAAGATTAGTTGCCGATTGTGTGAATCTGTGATTCAAGGCTGCTAGCCTGCTAAACAATAAATCAGAATGTAGCTCTGTAATCCTGTCATAAAGAGTCAAGAATTGGGCTGCACAGTTAAATGCTTACCAGGAAGAGGAGGCTCTATGGACATCCATGTACTCAGTACTGGTGGGGCCCAGCATGCGAGTGCTAAAGAGAAGGCTAAAACATTCAGAACCACTTTCAGGCAGAAGTGCTGAAAATTTATGGGATGATTTATCTCTGCTTCCTTCTGCAATCTCCATTACAGAAGCCAGTCTCCATCCAAATGGATTCACTCCAGCTGATATCAATAAATGACTGGGAGCATTGGCTACAGCAAAAGCTATAGGATCAGACAACATTCCAACTGTATTACTGAAGACTTGCATTCCAGAACTAGCTATGCCACTAGCCAAGCTGTTACAGTATTGCTGCAACACTAGCAACTACCTGACCATGTGGAAAATTGCCCAAGTGTGTACTATTTGCAGAAAGCTAGATAAATCCAATCAGGCTAATTGTTGCCCTGTCAGTCTGTTCTCAATCATCACAAAGTGATGAAAGCTGTTGTCAAGTGCCACCAATAACATTCTCACTAATGTCCAGTTTAGGTTTTGCCAGGACCACAGTGCTCCAGATCTCATCAAGGCCTTAGTTCAAATGTGGTTCAAACAGCTGAAGTCTAGAGGAAAGGTGAGAACGATGGCCCTTGATTTCTGTTCTGACAAAGGACCATGGATCTGCATTGTTAATTCCTCTTTCCACAGAAGTTGCCTGAACTGAATATTTCCAGCATTTTTCTGCTTTTATTTCGGGTTTCCAGCATCTGGTGTAGTTCGGTTTGCATTTGACAAAGAATGGCATTAGGGTGTCCTGATGAAACTAATTTTTTGTGAATGAAATGGAAATCACTTCAGTAATTGGAGTGATAGCTGACACAAGAATATGGTTAAGGTTGAAGGTCAATCATCCCAGCCCCAAGACATCATTGCTGGAGTGCTCTTGACCTTCAAAGACCTTCCTTCCATCGTAACATCAGAATTTGAGATGTTCACTAATTATTTCATAATATTCAATTCCATTTGCAATGCTGTAGTAGATGAGGCAGCTCACCCCTGCATCCAGCAAGACTTTGACAATGTTAGGGTAGTGGCTGATAAGTAGCAAATAATGTTCTTGTCACGAAAGGGACTCTGACTTTGTAGAATTTAACCACTTACCCTTGATGTTCAATGACATTGCCATTTCCTGATTTCCCCACCCTCATAGCCTGGAGTCACCATTGACCAGAATCTCAACTTGACCAGCACATGTATACCATGGGTACAAGAATTGGTCATTGGCTGGGTATCTTCTGATAAGTGGCTTTGCCCCTTGGTCTTTCCATCATCTGCAAGGCGTAAATCTGGAGAGTGATGGAGTGTTCTCCAATCAACACCATCCATGACAGCACCCTGTTTGATTGGAACTTCATCAACCACCCTAAACCTTCATTCCCTCCACTATCATCATACAGTAGCAGTAGTATGTGCAACCGACAAAATGCACTGCAGTTGCTTGCCCAATCTACCCTGACAGCAACTTCTAAGCTCATGAGCTCTACCACCAAGTAGGACACAGGAATGTCACTACCTGAATGTTCCCCTTCAATTTGCACACTGATTTGGAAATTGTATTGTCTTTCATGATTGCTGTATCTAAATGCTGGAACTCCCTCGCCAGCACTGTGGGGAGCACCTTCATAAGAAAGAATCCAGTGGTTCAATGAGGCTGCTCACCACCACTTTGTCCAGGGCAGTTAAGAATGAGCAATAAATGCTGGCCTTGTCATTAACAGTGATATCCTGAAAAATGAATATAAAGAGAAAAAATTCCCTTTTGGTATTAAGGACAGCTTTTCTGTGGAATTCAGCTCTTTAACCCACAGAAGCATGGTGAGTGGATTATACTGATTACTGCTTGATAGCACTTTGGGTTGTAATTGGCTATTTTGTGTTTATCATTCTCTTTGAGGAGAAGGACGTGGATGATGACTAGATTAGGGAGAGGTTTGTTGATATTTTAGGGCATGTCAATATTAAGAAAGAGCTGGTGTTAACTCTTGAAAACACTTAAGGTGGATAAGTCCCCAGGGCCTGATGGAATCTATGCCAGGATACTGAAGGAGGCAAAGGAGGAGATTGCTGGAGACTTGATCAAGATCTTTCTATCCTCTAGCTGCAGGTGAGATCTTAAAAGACTGGAGAATAGCTAATGTTCTTTTGCTTAAGAAGGGCAACAGGGACAAACAGGGTAATTTTAGGCCTTTCATCAGTGGTAGGAAATTATTGGAGAAGATCTTTAAGGACAGGATTTACTTACATTTGGAAAAGCATGGACTTGTAAGGGAAAGTCTGAATGACTTTCTGCGGGGGAGGTCCTGTCTCTCAAATTTGATTAGGCTTTTTGAGGAGGTGACCAAGATGGTTGACAAGGGTAGGGCAGTAGTTGTTGTCTATGTGGACTTTACTAAAGCATTTCACAAGGTACCTCATGGTAGCCTGGTTGAGAAGATTAAGTCACATGGGATCCACAGTGAATTGGTAAACTGGGTACAGAATTGGCTTCATTATAGAGAACAGTAACAGTGGAGGGGTTTCACTCTGACTGGAGGTTTGTGGCCAGCAGTGTTCCACAAAGATCAGTATCGGGATCTCTGTTAATGATCTGGATGAAAATATAGGTGGGCTGATTAGTAAGTTTGCAGACATTACAAAAATTGGTGGAGTTATGGATAGTGAGAAAGGTTGTCAAGGGACACAGATCAGTTGGAAATTTGGGTGGAGAAATAGCAGGTGAAGCTTAATCCGGACAAATATGATGTGTTGCATTTTGGGAGGTCAAATGGAAAAAGAGAAGTACTGTAAGTGGCAGGGCACTTAAGAGCATTAACTTAGAGGGATCTTGGGATGCAAGTCCACAGCTTCCTGAAGGTGGCAGTACTAGCGGATAGGGTGGTAAAGAAGGCGTACAGCAGTCTTGCCTTCAGATGGGCAAGCAGTATAAAAGTTGGGAAGTAATATTGCAGCTGTATGAAACTGCTTCGGCCACATTTGCAGTATTGTGTGCAGTTCTGGTCGCTGCGTTATGGGAAGGATGTAGAGGCTTTGGAGAGGGTGCAGAAGAGTTTCACTGGGGTGTTGTCTGGATTGGAAAGTATTAGTTATAAGAAGAGGTTGGACAAACCTGGATTGTTTTTTTTCTGGAGTGTCGGAGGCTGAGGGGTGACCTGATAGAAGTATATGAAATTGAGGCATAAATAGGGTAGATGGTCTTTTACCCAGGGTAGAAATGTCAAATACCAGAAGGTATAGGTTTAAGGTGAGAGGGGAAGTTGAAAGGAGATTTGCAAGGCAAGTTTTTTTTACACGGTGATAGATGCTTGGAATGTGCTGCTCGGGAGGTGGTAGAAGCAAATTCAATAGCAACATTTAAGAGTCATTTAGACAGACACATGAACAAGCAGGGAATAGAGGGATACAGACCACATGCAGGCAGATGGGATTAATTAGATTGACATCATGGTTGGCACAGACACGGTGGGCCAAAGGGCCTGTTCTATGTAGGTTGCACGTTGTCAGTAAGTGTGGTTGTAATACTATACTGAAACAGCTGGCTAGAAGCATGTCTAGTTCTGAAAGCAGTTGCTTCAGTGTTATAGCTGGGATGTTGTCTGACCCCATAAGCTTTTCCTGTAACCAGTGCTGCCTGTCATTTCATGAACAAGTTCAAATCAAATTGATTTAGATCAAATTATCTGAAGACTATGGCATAGAATAGTACACCATGGAAACCTGCCATTCAGTCCACTGCACCTACGCTGACCAGTGGACACCCATCTCTATTTAGCCAATAATTCATAATAGCTATTTGTGCTATCCATCTTCCCACTTCTTGGGCTATATCCCTGTAGAATACAGCACTTCAAGTACTCAATCAAGCACATGTTACTGTGATCGGGTATTCTGCCTCTACTTTTCCATGTGGTGAGTTCAGATGCCACCATCCTTTGGGTGAAAAATATTTTCCTCAACTTCCACCAGTTACTTTAAATCAAACTTTTTTCATTTAATACAAGCAGTAATCTTAGAATTTTATTTTGCAATGACACAAAGTTCAACTTTCACTCAGGCTTAACTCCATATGATTGAATCTTCTCACTCTCCATGAACCTCTCAGCTTTTAAATTTCTTGCCCAGGATTCTGTGTGCCCAACAGATTTTTGCAGCATTCTAAATCGGCACACTACATTGCAGAAGTCAGAGTCATAGAGAGCACAAATTGGTCCTTTGGCTCACCAAGACTCTGTCGACCATTGAGCACCCATTTATACTAATCCCATTTTATCCTCCTATTCCCATCAACTTCCGCCTGGATTCTATTGACTCGTCTACACACTAGAGACAATTTACAGTGGTCAATTAACCTAACAATTTGCATGCTTTTATGATGGGGGGCAGGGAGGGGGAACCCATGTGGTCACGGGAAGAGCATGCAAACTCCACACAGACCACCTGAGGTCAGGATTGAAACCTGGGTTGCTGGAGCTGTCAGTCAGCAACTCTACCTGCACTACTGTGCCCCCTCATTTGTGGGGGCCTTAGGAGGAAAGTAAAAGTGATCATCCACTTCTCATTTTTGGCTGAAGATTTGTTGCAAATGTTTCGGCTGTGTCTGGTTCCTGCACTATTACGGATAGTGCTGTTCTTGGAGCTCCTGCCTCCCTTCCCTAACAGGTTTTTAATTGTGCACTGCCTCTGAATAGATGTAACAGGATTGCAGAATTTAGATCTGATGGATTTGCTTATGTATTTCTGTTTGGTACGGCTTTTGTTGTTTAGCAGACATATAATCATCTGCAGCAGTGACTGAAAAGCAAAAGCTGGAGTTCAGAAATGGACAGAAAAAGCTGAGAGTTCGCAGAAGGTCATGCAGCTTCTCTGGATAGAGATAAACTGTATTAATGCTTCAGGCCAATAACCTTTCATCAGAGCGAGGAAATGGTAGAAATCAGATTTTAAATAGCAGAGATGGAGAAGGGGTAGTGAGAACTGTTGGGTGTGTCTGTGATGGGTGAAGACCAAGAGAATGAATGACATAAAAGGTGTGGTTGAGATGAGGGAATGTGGTGAAGACTAGTTAAATCTGTCTGAAAGTGTTAAATGCAGCCAGAGGGGTAGAAACTGTTAAGGAAGAAGGAAGATATCTCAATCAGGTTTATTATTACTGAATGGTATGTCGTGAAATTTGTTGTTTTGCGGCAGCAGTATAGTGCAAAAATGTAAGATTACAAAATATCATGCAAAAGAAGAAGGAATAACAACACACAAAATACTAGAGAACTCAGCAGGTCAGGCAGCATCTATGGAGGGAAATAAACAGTTGATGTTTTGGGTCAAGACCCTTCATCAGGACCCTTCATAAGGAATAAGGAAGTAGTGTTCATGGGTTCATGCACCATTCATAAATCTGATGGTGGAGGGAAAGAAGCTGTTCATAAATCATTGAGTGTGGTTCTTCAGGCTCCTGTACCTCCTCCCCGAAGGTAGTAACAAGAAGAGGGCATGTCCCAGATGGTGAAGGTCCTTAGTGATGGATACTACCTTCTTGAGGCATCGCCTCCTGAAGATGTCCTTGATGGTGGGGGAGAGTTGTGCCTGTGATGGAGCTGGCTGAGTCTACAACCCTCTTGCAATCCTGTTCATTGGAGCCTCCATACCAGGCTGTGATGCAACCAGTCAGAATGCCCTCCACTGTATATCTATAGAAATTTGCAAGTGTCTTTGGTGACATACCAAATCTCCTCAAGCTCGTAACGAAGTAGAACCACTAGTGTGCCGCCTTCATGATTGCAACAATTTGTTGGACCCAGGATAGATCTTCCAAGATGTTGACGCCCAGGAACTTGGAAGCTGATCACCCTTTCCACTGCCTATCCCTCAATAGGGACTAGTGTGTGTTCTCCTGACTTTCCCTTCCTGACATCCACAATTAATCCCTTGGTCATGCTGACATTGAGTGCGAAGTTGTTGTTGCGACACCACTCAACCAGCCGATCTATTGTAAGCCTCGGAAGATTGGCATGGAAAGCTTTATTATCAGAATGGATACAATGAAGTGGGAGAATGAATCCTTGGAGGAAGTATTGGGATGTTGTGTAGTCAAGGTAGTTGTGGGAGTTTGAGCTCAATGGATTTTAGTCAGTAACTTACTCTCTGAACAGATATAGAGAAGTCAGGGAAGGCAAGGATAGAATGAGATATGGGCCATGTGAAAATGAGAGCTCGTTAGAAAATGGTAGCAAAGTTTAATTGTCTTTGCTGCCAATTAGCTTCATATTAAAATATCCCTAACACACCTAATTTTGGAAAAAATCAAACTTTTTTATGTTTTAAACATATTTAGCAAATATATTTCCTAGAAGATGGTTTGATTTCAACAAAACAGTTTTTAAAACTTTCTGGTTGAATGTGGGTGACTTTTTTGTTTTTCAGGTAAAGGGAACACGGCTCTTATTTCTATTTCAACACATATGGAGCACAAAGAGGTTTGTTCTACTTTTACTTCATAAAAGAAATGCATGGAAAATCTAGTGGCTTCTTGCATATTTGATTTAATTGCAAATTTTCTTTGCCTAACGACTGATTTTGCCACTAATTATGTAGTTTGTGTGATTTTGATTGCTTATTTTTAAATTCTAACCCTATAGTCCTGAGTTGAAAGGAATTGAATTAAATGCTTACTCACTCCTTGTGTTACATGCTGTTGCAGAGTTTTTTTCAAAACTTGCCTCTCGCATCATGCTGTTAATTCATTTGTGAGACTTGTGTGTCATACAGTTTGTTCTTTATGTTGTTATTATTCTGTATGCATATTTTTTCCAGGCTGATCCTGAGAGTTGATTACATTTTGTGTGTATTTCTGTGGATGATGTTTATTTTTTATTCTTTCTTACGTTCTGACGCATTCATTAAAAAATTTGTCCAGATAGACCAAAAAATCTAACACTTGCATTGTGATTGTTTTATTTAGCTCATCTACGTTCTTAACCTTTTCCTGCTTTTGGTTTTTGCATCTTGTTGACTGCAATGTTTTTTTAAATAAAAAATCTGTTGTTGGATTGGAGGGCAGAGGAACCTGTTTTAAATGGGAAAAGCAAGAATGTAAACCATGAACATAACTTATATAATAGATTGTATTTAGGGATTTGAAGATATAAAAGCAGAATGTAGGTGGCAGCAAACAAGTCCTACCAATATTTTAGTTTATAATTCATTTTGGATATTGGAGGATCAGGTCCATTTTTCTTTCATATGAGCCTTTGCAATAAATATAGAACTCAAATGGAAAGGCTCATCAACAGGTTGTAGTTGAAATAGTGGTGAATCTTTTGAAACTGATTTCTGCACACTTACTGACAGGAAAACATCCAGTAAGGAAAATGCTCATTTTAGAACATGCAAATGGAATAACTTTCTTCCTGTTTTTTCATTCAGTGAGGATTTGTAGTAGGAATAAAAATAAAACGTGAAATGTTACCAACCAGGGAATAATTTTTTTCTTTCCTTTCTCGTCACTTAAAAAATGGGTTCTTTTTGGAAGAATGAAATCAGGTCAAATGTTAAAAATGAATATAGACAATGTATGTGTTGTAATTTTGGGAACTGATTGTAAAACTGCCAGTAGTTTTATTGTTAGTAGTTGTAAACCAACTATGAACACTGATGGAGATTTCTCCAAGCAAACACAGAATTTATTTCTGTATTTTGTGTTAATACATTCAAATTTGAAGTTAGAACTTGCTGTCATTATTTCGGTGGATGAGGGTCTATTTATATCATGAGTGGAAGATTGGAAAAGATCCATTCATGACCTTTCCAAGCAGCAACGGCCATAGGAATCATAACTGATTTGGTATGTGCTTTACTTTTTGTTCCGGTAGATGTGGAGAGAGGGAATAAAAATGGGAATGCTTTTGAACTGGTCTAATGTACTCTGATGTAGCATTTCCAGATGTGTATCAAGTCATAGATAATTGAATGAGAAATTATTGACTGACCTTGTAGTCCTGCAGAGCAGTATTATTCAGGGTTGAGGTGATGAATTAATAAGTTTCTAGATAAGAAACCTTGGTTGGAAGAAAAAGTAGGGACATGCCTTTATTGCCAAAAAAAAGTGGGATGTCACAACAGGATGATTAGGAGGATTTTTTTTTAAATAGTTGAAGAAAATCCTTTGAGTATAGATTATTTTGTCCGTCAAGAAGTCTGCTAACATTTCTGTGGCAATTGAATACTGCAAGGATGTTTCCCTCTGTTCCGAGTCTTGAGAACTGAAGTTGTGTCCTTCAAATCCCATCCTCCCTCACTATAATGAACTTCCTCTCGCAACGTCATGGTCCCCATGTTCCATCATTGAGTAACCACTTGTGTATATGTGGGCAGAATTTTTAGATTTGTTTATCAGGCAGCATTTTGCATCTCTGCATTGAATATCTTTATTCTGCTCTTGATTTGACTACCTTTTGATGCATCTATCCTTTGTCCCCATTGGAAGATCCCTAAGATGACTAAACTAAATGGAATAATTTTGTGACTGTTTCCATCCTTGATATTTTGCCTAGAATTCAACATTTACTTTGTCTTAATCTTAATATTTTTATAAAAATGTTTTTTTACAATATTATTCTGAAAGTTAATTATCCATAGTTACTTTCTAAGTTTTAACTTATTAAAATTCACATCAGTTCATTTTAGTTACTTTGTGATGAAGCATTTATAAGCCTAAATTTAGTTGTCCCTTCTTGTTTAAAGGTCTTCAGTCAAAACTCAAAGTCTTCGGGATCATCCCGTTCAAGAAGGTTTGTATTTTAAAAGTACATAAGGAAATAACATGCAGAGGAACTGGATAAATATTTTCCATTCAATTGCACCATTGTGGATTGATGTTTCTATATAGTGATAGTTATTGACTGGGCTACTGCTATGTGTTCCCTAAGATTTTGGCTAAAAAACTTTGTCTATAGTGAGGCGTGGAACCATGTTTGTTGCAGGATGGACCCTACGTGAATTGAAGGGGAAATGAGACTTTTGGGGGGGAGAAAAGCTTTATTTTTCAGTTATGTAACTTCCATTAAATGTAAACATTTGCATGTCTTGAGCAAATGAAATTTACTTTCTGATGAAGCCTGTGGATGTGTCTAAGACCGTGCCAGAGGAAAATGAAGGCAATACAAGTGACACACCCCAAGCTTTCATCATGATATGAACCAAAGCTGCTGCTTGCACTGTTAATACAAACAGCTGCAAGGTATGCCATCTATACGAGGATAACATATTAACTCCCTTTGCAGATGAACAAATTTATGGCAACATCAGGTTCCTCCCATACCTATTATGGACTAACCTGGATGAGCCTAAAACTCTGAAAGTATTAGCCAGTGCACTCTTAAGCATTTGAAAACTAAGTTAATGATGCTGAGTAATACTGACCAGAAAGTTCATGATGTTATTTAATTGCAGCCATTGTAGTCTTAGAGTTCTTTCTAAAGCTTGCCTTAAAAAGTGAAAGTTTTAATTATTCCTTAAACATACTTAATCTGGATAGTTAGCAAAAAGATCTGGGTCAGCTGTGATGTCCTTGTTTTGACAGCTTGCCAGCAGATACTATTTGGGCTAATACATAATGCTACTTCACAGCCTGGCAGGGTCTGGATTCTGTGGAGATGTGTTGTGTCAATTAGTTACTTTATCAAAAGGTAGAACAGTGATGTAGGTAACAGAGCTGCTACCTCAAAGCTCCAGCGACCCAGATTCATTTCCTACCTGCAATGCTGTCTGTGTGGAGTTTGCGCTTTTTCACTGGGTTTCCTCTGGGTGCTCTGGTTTCCTCCCACATCCCAAAGATACGGGTTAGTAGGTTAATTGGCCACTGCAAATTTCCCCTAGTGTATAGGTGAGTGTTTGTGTTTGGGAGAATAAAATGGGTTTAATGTAAAGGGGTGCTTGATAGTTTGCACAAACTCTGGTTGAAGTGCCTGATTCTAGAACATAGCACAGCACAGTACAGGCCCTTCGGCCCATGATGTTGTGCTGGCCTATATAAACCTATGCTATGATCAATCTAACCCTTCCCTCCTACACAGCCCATAACCCTCCATTTTTCTTACATCCATTTGCCTGTCTAAGAGTCTTCTAAATTTCCCTGTTGTATATGTAAAAACAAATTACCTTTGACGTCTCAATAAACTTTCCTCCTCTGACCTTGAATTGATATCCTCTGGTATTGGCCATTGCCGCCCTGGGAAAAAGGTGCTGGCTGTCCACTCTGTGCCCCTCAATCTTATACATATCTATCAAGTCTCCTCTCATCCTGCGTCGCTCCAAAGAGAAGAGCCCCAGCTTGCTCAGCCTATCCTCATAAGACGTGTTCTGTATTCCAGGCAGCATCCTGTTAAATCTCCTTTGCATGCTCTCTAAAGCTTCCACTTCCTTCCTATTAATGAGGTGACCAGAACTGAACACAATACTTTAAGGGTGGTCTAGCCAGTGTTTTATAGAGCTGCAACTTTACCTCGTGGCTCTTAAACTCAACCCCTGATCAATGAAGGCCAGCACACTGTACGCCGCCTTAACCACCCTATCAACTTCTGCGACAGCTTAGAGGGATCTGTGGACTTGGACCCCAAGATCCCTCTGTTCTGCCACACTAAGAATCCTGCCATTAACCCTGTACTCTGCCCTCAAGTTCGTTCTTCCAAAGTGTGTCATTTTTCCGGATTGAACTCCATCTGCCACTTCTCTGTCCAACTCTGCATCCTGTCTATATCCCGTTGTAACCTACGACAACTTTACACTATCCACAACACCTCCAACTTTCGTGTCATCTGCAAACTTACCAACCCGTTCCTCCACTTCCTCATCCAAGTCACTTTCATTAAAAAAAATCACAAAGGACAGGAGTCCCAGAACAGATCCCTGCGGAACACCACTAGTCACCGACCTCCAGGCAGAATACTCTGCATCTACTATTACCCTCTTCCTGCTGTAGGCAAGCCAATTCTGAATCCATGCAGCCAAGTCTCCATGGATCCCATGACTTTCTGGATGAGCCTACCATGCGGAACCTTGTCAAACGCTTATAGTCTATATATGCTGCATCCACTGCTCTACCTTCATCAATTTATTTTGTCACCTCCTCAAAAAAAAAATCTCAATTAGGCTCGAGAGGCACGACCTGCCCCTCACAAAGCCATACTGACTATCCCTTATAAGACTGTTTCTCTAAATGCTCATAAATCCTGTCCCTAAGAATCCTCTCCAATAACTTGCCCACCACTGACGTAAGATTCACTGGCCTATAGTTCCCAGGATTATCCCTATTACCTTCCTTGAACAAGGGATTCTGTGTTGTATTATGCTATGACAAATTTTTATAAGAATTGTCACATGTGAGATAGTCTGAGGACTGCCAAACAAAGGTAGGTACCTTGGCAGATTCGGTGAAGAGAAGCATTTGAGGTTTCTGGTGGTTTTCAGCTAAGTAGAAATACTGGAACTGGCATCTCCTATACTAATCAAAGTGGCAGTGCCAAAATGGCATGCCATGCACATTCCAGTGATCCATGATGTTATCATGCTTCTGAAGGTGAAACATTTTACAAACCTTAAACATGGTACTTAATTTTCTTTTGATTGTAGGAAACCCTCGTTTGTAACAAAGCACGTTGTATCAGATGATGAAACTTCAAATGAGAATACATCTGACTGTGAAAAACTGACTTCAAATATCGAGGACACAGATGATTTAGATGTGAATTGTCTGCCTAAAGGTAGGTCACACAATGAGTTTTACTTCCACACATTTCTTTTAAATGTTTGGGAAATACTGTAAGCACAAATCTGCACTTTTGGTAACTCAGTGCAGATTATAAAATGTTAACTGTTTGATAAATCTAATTTGAATATCTGGCACTGAAAATTGTAGAATGCTGCCAAGTTTTTTAATCAGAGCACTGAGGGGAAATGTAATATTAATTACTTTGTCAGAATAGATATCAAAAATGTTTATAGATTTTATCCAAATAGTAATAAGTATGGCATCTCTTGCTTTAAAGTGTGTAGAATTTGAAGCATTAATCTGTGGTGTGGAGTAGTGCCATGCAATTTCCGTTTGTGCTAAGGTCCTGATTTTAATGGTGCCTCAATGGAGACTTTGGCCAGACTATTCTCCACAGGACGCGGGGAACATCAAAAGGATAGTCCAATGTGGGTTCCTCTTGTCCTGCTGTGTGTAGCTGGTTCAGTACAACACTGACATCTGGCTAGGAGTAAGTCACTAGCTCCTTCAGTCTCCTGTTAACTTGCAGCTTTTCTCTTTAAGAAAAATATGTAACAATAATTGTCTATTTTTATATATGTTTAATATTTTACATATAACATTTTAAAAATCACCCTTTTAGGCACAATAGTTGTACAGCCTGAACCAGTATGGAATGAAGACAAAGATAACTTTCGAGGACCTGAATTTAGAAGCAGAAATCCTAAGAACAAAATGGAACCATCTAAGAAACGTGGAGGTAGACAAAATATTTTGTTTAACTGATAAAATTCTAATGACATTGCAGTTTTCTCTGAATAGTTGACTAAACTATTGAAATTATTTTGTCTTGTCTGGCCTGGTCATGGGGAAATAATGGTTTGGTTTCAATTTTAAGTTTGAAAATAAGGTTTAAAAAATTAAGGAATAATATTAAAACCTGTGATTGTGGTTTTGGACAAGAATGTGTCCAACAGGATTTGGTCATTTAATCCCTCAACCCTGCTCTTTTTATTGAGATCATGATTGGTTAGGAATGAGTCACCAGCTAGGACTGAGGAGGCGCAAGTTCTATGTTCACTTTCCTCAGCTCCATATCTTTTTAAAACTTTGTCTAGCAAAAACCATGAACCTCTGATTTAAGATTTTTAAATTAGCTGACGTCTTCTGTGTAAGTAAGTTCTACCATGGAGGTGTTCCCAACTTCTCTCTCGATTGTCCTGGCTTTGATTTTATGTATTCTTGTCCTAGGCTTCTCATCAGCAGAAAAATGTCTCTCTGTCAACCCTTCAAATTCCTTTAAAAATTCACCTTTTTGCCCTGAACATTCCAACAAATGTAAACCTTGTAATCTATCCTCGTAATCAATACCTTGGACCGGCAGTAATAAAAATGTGATTTTGTGATGGGCTTCCTCCAAAACATAAGTATCCTGTTTAAGTTTTCAGTACCCAAAATTATGTGTACAACTTCGGATATAATCAGACCAGCAGCCAGTATAGCCATTGTAATACTTCACCCCTATTACATTCAAGCCCTTGTTTGTAAGGGCTAGCATACCACTAGTTGTTAATCTGATTACTATGTTTCGTCATCTGTGTACATGGACAGCTGCTGTTTGGTGTTTTAAATACTTGATTGTTCAGAATGACTGATCTCAGACTTGCCTGCATTTACATGGGTCTTCAGTTAATGTTTTTAAAAAATGGTGTATCCCATAATTGCCTTGCACTGTTTGGTTATTAGTCCAGCAGCTAAGTGTGATGCTCATCAAATGAGGACATGGCGATTGTTTTATTGCTTCCACCTGAATCTGAATTGCTTCATTGCCAGATGAGAATCTGCATGGAATAGTCAGCTGCACTGCTTGTGGGCAGCAAGTAAACCACTTTCACAAGGATTCAGTTCAGCGGCATCCTGCACTGAAAGTTCTCATTTGTAAGGTAGGTGTTCTTCAATTTGTTGAATTTACGCCCTGCTCTAATGAAACATGAGCAACTATTTCTGATGTGATGGTCCGATATTTAAAGTAATTAAGTTAGTAGTGAATCTAAACGTGATTGAGAATGCTTCTGAGGGTTAATCAGGTTAATTTTATTTGACTGAAATGGAAGGCCAAGTTATTATTATGCATTACATAAAGTGTTGAAATCCATAGATTTGGATCAGTTTTTAATTGCAAGGAGCTGTTGGTGGATAGGCACTTGCTTTATCTTGTTGAGAATCTGCTATATAGGCACCATCCTAGGCCCAAGGAGATTTTGATACTTCATAATGTTGATTATGCTATAAAGTTTGAAGGTCTGAGATATTTCTATAGGAATACTGCCAAAACCTGGAATGAGACTATTGGTAGCTACTTGCTTAACAGAGCAAAATCCTGTTGAAAAGATGCTAGATGCTTGATTGGACTTGATAACCAAATGCTGACATTATCACTTAGAAGTCAATAGAAGGTTTTCTACCTCTAAATATAGAGCATGCAATGAACCTATTGGAATAAGTTCTGTAATTTTATTTTTTATTAATGAGTTTCTCAAAGCGTTGTCTCTGATCGAAATATGCCTCTTTGGAGCAAATAAGGGCAAGGGCTACAGTTACTGGGTACATTGAATTCAATCTACTTGGCAATGCATTGGCATAACTGAGTTAAGGATTTTAATAATACAGCTGTTTAAACTTCTTCATAATACATGTAACCATATTGAGTTCTAATGTACATTTTACAGAACTGCCATAAGTACTACATGAGTGATGACATTAGCAGAGATGCTGATGATATGGATGAACAATGCAGGTGAGTAGTGTTTTATTTTCCTTTGCTCATTGTATTCGTATGCTTAAAACTTGAATTTGGGTTGGATTGATTGGGCGGTTTATTGGTTCCCTCCTTGCACTAATTTAAAAAAAATGAAAATTTGAAACTAGAACTCTTAACAAACCAACTGAGTTTTTACATTAACAGTGCCTAAAACATCCTTGCACAAATATGATTGGAAAAGCATAATTGTCTAACTTTAAGGATCAGATAGCTAAGACTCAGGATGGCTCATAGATAATTGTTGGAACTTGGCTGATTCAGTTCTTGGACTACTGCAATTCTGGCAATGTTATTGTTTTACTTTAAGGCAGTCCTAGGTTTGTCCCACCCCTTTGGGGTATGTAGTCAGGATGCCATCTAAAATGTCCACTCGTGCTGGGCTGCTAAGAATGTTGTCTCAAAGTCACAGGAGATTTAAGAGGATTAGGGTGGACAGATCCTACCCACCTTCGTTACCGCTAGATGAAAGACGACCTTAAGTTTTGAACCAGTAAAGCAAAGGTATAACAAATCAATTTAATGGGGAATTTCTATTTCAAACTTGAGGTAATTATTTGTTTTTTTAAAAATGGTTTAAGACTGAGCTATCTTAGATATGACATTTATCTTCACAGGGCTAGGTGCTTTTGTAGCTCAGCACTTGGAAACAGGTTAAGTAGGGAGAGGGAATCAGATTCTTATTTCTAATTCTTAATAGTTTCAAGAAGGAGACTAATGTAATGTTTTTGTACTGAAGCTGCATGTACTGACAAAGATCCTTGCCATGCTGCTCTTGTTGCAGCTGTTGGCATGGGTCATCTACTAAAGAAAACCATTTCAAGAATCTAGATTATTATTTCTCCGATGCAGTCTTGTTTTTATTGTACTCACATTTGTTCTTCTGTGCTGCAGATGGTGTGCTGAAGGTGGAAATCTGATTTGTTGTGATTTTTGTCACAATGCATTTTGCAAAAGCTGCATATTGCGCAACCTGGGTAGAAAGGAACTATCCAATATTATGGATGAAAACAAAAAGTGGTACTGCTATGTGTGTAATCCAGAGCCTTTACTGGATTTGGTCACAGCTTGTGACAGTGTATTTGAGTGTCTTGATCAGCTATGGCAACAAAACAAGAGGAAGAAAGACTTTGAAAAGTTTAAATTTGACAATGAAAAATGTAAGTCTCCAGGCCCTCATGATAGTGACAAGTCTGTAGATCATGATTATAAAAATACTCAAAGAATTTCCAGTAAAGACTGTAATGGACAGGAAAAAGATACAAGTTCATTAAAGACGCTTTCTTCAGGATCTGGGAGTATTACATATTCTTACAAGGCATTAAAAGTACCAAAAGACATTCTGAAGAAGGCTCGCAAACTAATTGATACAACTGCCAACTTGAATATCAGCTTTGTTAATTTTTTAAAACAAAAAGACTTGGGTGAGTCTGAACCTAATGTAAACATGAGACAATTGAAAGCTTTTAAATCTGTGCTTGGTGATCTAAAGAAAGTGCATCTTGCATTGGAAGAGGTTGTAGATAAAGAGATTCAAGACTTGGAAATGGAACAAAAAATATCTACTGAATCCTTACAAGAGTGTGTTATCAAAGTTGAAGCACAAAAGTCCACTAAAAATGAGAATTATGTAGTACCTGGTAAAATAATTGCAGAAAATTCTGTTTCGGCAGAAGACAAATCTGATCAAATGGAAGTGACTCTGGTTTCAAGTGAACTTGATAAGGCTACTGAAGATGAAAAGATATCAATAGAAAAAACTAAGTTAATGCTTAATTCAGTGATGGACAGTGTTGAAAATGACAGTTCGTTAAGTCATCCTTTGGTCAAAAGTGAGTCTGATGCTGCACATGGGAGCACTAGTGTGGGGCTAGAATCAGAAATGGGTGAAGCAACTTTGCTTAACAGTTTAGATGAAGCTTTGCAGATGGGATGTGTTTCTTCACTAACTGGAGGTTTGTTTGAGACTTCTGACTCATTGCTACCAGATTTGGATACAGTGAATAATTCTGCAAGTCACTGTACAATGCTCGATACAGTGTTACCTAACGCACCTGTTGAAAGTCACAATAATTCTGGAAGATCTTCAGAGCTTGACTCCGATTCTAGTATAAAATGTCCAGTGAAACGTGAACTTTTAATAAAATTGACCCCAGTTTCACTGAAGAGGTGTAAGAAAACAGCGCAGGGTGTACGTAGGAAAAAATTGCTGAAGAGGCGTAAACGAGGTGCTGCTGGGGATGATGATAATGAAGTCAAGGCTGCTGGGGACGGTGACAGTGAAGCTGAAGCTGCAGGGAATGGTGACAGTGAAGCAGGGGATGGTGACAGTGAAGCTGAGGCTTCAGGGGATGGTGCTAGTGAAGCTGGGGCTGCGGAGGATGGTGCTAGTGAAGCTGGGGCTGCGGGGGATGGTGCTAGTGAAGCTGGGGCTGCGGGGGATGGTACTAGTGAAGCTGGACCTGCGGAGGACAGTGATAGTGAAGCTGAGGCTGCAGGGGGCGGCGATAGTGAAGCTGAGGCTCCTGTGGGTGATGGCAGTGGCGTGGAGGCTGTTGGGAATGATGGCAGTGAAGTTGAAGCAATGAGGGGTAATAGGGATGCTGGTGGAGTGGATAATGGGAGTGGTGCTCATGTCGCATCAGAGTCCGATGCAGATGATGAAAACCATGACGCTGGAGAAGACAGCAGTGGTGATGTGGGAAATGGTAGCCATGTTCATGCAGGATTTAGAGATGGCATCAGTGCTGCAGGCAATTTGATTAAAAACAAGAAGATTGTAGAGAAACCTCAAAAGAGCAAAGCAAATTTTTCAAAAAAGAAGAAAAAATCTAATGAAGAAAATGTTGAAAACGATACTGCAAATGATGCATCGGTTCTGTCAGAGGACACTGATACAAAGCGGTCACCTCGTATAAAGACTACCCCCCTGAGACGTCCTGGAGGGGCAGGGATTGTCAACTCTAGATCGGAGGAAGACACTGATAGTGGTGGTGGAAAAAAACGTAGGAAATCAAAAAATAAAATTAAGGACAATGAGAAAGTAAATTCTTCAGGTAAAGTCAAGGCTGGCCGTTCAAAAACATCCAATAAAAGTGTCAAGTCTGAGATAGAAGAATCTGATCCTGATAAATCAGATACATTGCATAAAGCTGGTGAGCAAATTACCTCTGACTCTGATGAGATACCAGAAGTACTGAGAAAGGCAGCAGGGAAATGTGATAGTTCATCTGATGCAGATAACAAAGATAGTGATTCATCCAAAAAGATTATTAAGAAGGCAAGTTTGTTTGGTCTGAGAAAGCGAATGCCACGAGCAAATAACACAGATGGTGTTAAACGGAAGAGGAAATGTTCATCCTCCAGCTCAGATTTTGGTGGAAAGGAAAGAAAAAGAACTAGTAAAAGAACTTGTGTTGCTAATAAAAAAAGACGACATCATTCTGACTCCTCGAACTATGATTCTGACCTAGAAAAGGAAATAAAGAACTTGAGTAAAATCAGTGCTGCAAAAAAATCATCTTCAAAGAAAGCAAAAAAGCAGGCAACAGAGGAAGATGATGAGGATGATTCATCTAAAGGTGATGAGAAAGTTGCTGCAAAATCTGTTCAAGAAAAGACGAGATTAAAACGCAAGAAAAGAGCAATGGAAAGAAAGCAGACCTCTTCATCCTCGTCAGATGGTGATGAAGCAGCTGAACAAATGGACAAGCACGATCTTCCTGGAGAAGGAAGCAGCGATGAGCAAAAGATACAGCCCATCATGGAAAACATTGTTCTTGCTACTGGATCTGGATTTTGCCAGTCATCGGGTAGGTGAATTTTTATTAACTTTTCTCAAGTGTTGTTTGTGTGCCTTGTATTTATGTCCTCATAGCATGGTACATTTAGCTGCTTTGGCTTTCTCCAAACACTTAGCAAGAACCTTAAAAACTGAAAATCATTTCTCTTAGTACAGATAGAAAAAAAGATGAATTTCTACTGAGCTAAAGTTTTGATTGAACTGTATGTTGAATGTTATTTTTGGCAGGTGGAAGAAAGTCAATGCTGGATTAAATACTTATTTTTAAAACTTGTTTTCAGTATCTGAGCATTGCTGGCAAGGCCAGCACTTATTGCCCATCTCTGATTGTCCTTAATAGGGTAATGGTGAGGCACCATCTTGAAACACTGCAATTCTTTTGGTGAAGATACTCGTATGGTGTTTGGTAGGGATGATAAAAGATTGGTGATGTAGTTCCAGGTTAGGATGGTGTATGACTTGAAGGAGAACCTGCTGGTAGCAGGTTATCCAAGTCTCTCTCTTACGTACCTGGTGCTTTTGTCGTCCTCAGTAGTAGAGGTCACAGGTTTCGGAGGTGCTGTAGGAGTTGCTTGGGTGACCAACTGTAATGTATTTTGTAGATGATACACACCGTGGTCACTGTATGCCACAGGTGGAGGGAATGAATGTTTAGGGTGTTGATTGGGTGCCATTCAAGGGCAGTCACTCTCATCTCGTGTTTGGAATTCAGGTCTTTGGTTAGTGTTTGGACCAAGGTTGTGATGAGATCTGAAACCAAGTAATCATGGCAGAACCCATTTACAGATATAATGGTTTGCTCTTGTGTATACATTCCTCACTTGGTAATAAGTAGTACATCAATTCGGATGAAATCTTTTCAACTCCTCAGGCTATTTACAAGGTGGTCTTTGATAACCATGTGATCTCTGGATATGAAGTTACTACTAAATGCTGGCATTAAGTTTTTTTTTAAGGATCTTTCCTCTTCATTTTTAAGTAGCTCTTTGAAGACAATATTGTTGATTAATCTTGACGATATTGAGTGTCATTGTAGTGAAGGATTGATGCTAGTGTCAAGCCAAAAAAAAGCAATGTGTTCTGAATGTCGATGTGTTCCAACATTTGGGAATAGACCTTTACTTTTCAATTAAATTTATTGTAATGTTCTGATACTTGTACAAGTAACTATACAAGTGAAAATATTTGTGTACAACTGTTAGTCTTGTCATCAAGATCCTGAAGGCTCTCAATGGGGTAGATTTGGAAAGGACACGTCATCTTATGGGGGAATTCGGTGATCTGTTTTTTTTAAAAAAAGGAAGCCACCCATTTAAGATGTGTGTGATTAATTTTTTTTGATAGTCATGTATCTTTGGAGCTCTCTTCCTCGAAGAATGGTATGAGCAGAATTTTTGAATATTTTTAAGGATTGATTGCTGATGTGCAAAGGGATGAAAGGTTGTGGGAACGCACAGTTGTAGTTATGATTAGGTCAGAAATGACAGTAGGCTTGAGGCCAGATAGCCTAATCTTGTTCTTAATTTATGTATTTGTAACACAGGTGAATATGAACAGTGTTGAACTGGAGAAGACCCTGCTCTACCTAGCCACTTTTGCAATTATGATAGTGTACATATTAATATATAAACTCCCCACAATACAAAAGTCTTCTCCTGATCAGAGCTTTGAACTTGGTTAAAAACTCAGGCTATTCCTTTCTTAGGCTGTGCTGAACATGGTGTTATCCATGACTTACTCAGAGGCAGGTGTGGCAGAGGAATCAAAACTAGTGCAGAAGAATAATATGGATCTGATAATTCTGTGCTGTACTTGTATTTTGTAAAAAGTAATCTTTGCCCTAGCCAGAACAGAAGGTACAGCTTTCCCTTAACCTTAGTCGCTTAGGCCAGATATATGATGATGCTTGGGAAAAGGATCACCATATAACATCTAATCTAGAACTGGCCTTGAACAAATTGAAATTGTGACAAGCACTTGAGATCAACTGAAATGATAAGATCTGTTTCGTAGAGTATCAGGTGCCTTTACATTATAGAAGCAATTTTGTTTGATTTATTGTTGTACTTAACTAATCAGCCACCATATCTTTCTCTGACCATATTTCTTTTGATATTGGATGCCTATTTTCATTCTTATTCTACATATATACTTAGTGTGGCCCATTAATTGTTTGTGTCTTTTTCCATTAATCGTCGTTTGGATCTGCATGACTATAAGTATTTTGACAAAAGCATCTCCATCATATTAAACTTGGGTCTGGTGATGTGTGCATACTGGATGCACAATGGTTACAATCATCACTCACTTATTCCACATATTATTTCTTTTCAACAGTTTATATTACATGGATTGTTTTTTTTCAGTTTCTGGGTTTTTAAATCATTTAAGTGCTGAAGTCATGCAAGTTCTTTATAGCCACTTTCAAATTATGGATTAACATGAAAAAGGTATTTTTGCAATTTTGGACTTAAAATCCTATTACATTTCTGCCACTAAGATTACAAATGGAACACTTTAAAACATTGTTTTGAAACTGAATGTATTAGGCTAAGCACACTCCAGCCATGTGTTTCTTTATGGTCCCCGATTCCATTGCCAAGAATCCTCTGGCTGCAGCAAGTGAAGCAAGTATTTAGGTGTGCTGGTTTGACCTCCAGCTTACTTTTGACTTCCACATTGCAATGTACAATTATGGAAATTGGGAACGAGTTGCCTTGTGCTCTCCAACATGCTGGCAGTTCTCCACAAAGCTGCTGGCCAGTGAACAGGACAATCTGGCCTAATGAAAGCACTGTAATTTTGTATAATGAGTCATAACTTAGTCTTGTGTCTTTACAGGTGATGAAGCAGAAGGCAATTCAAAAAATGTCACCCAGTGTGCCAGTGATGACTATGATGATGATCCTGAGAATAGGTAATAATTTCTACATTGTGAACTTTACAAAAACTTGCTTATTAGAAATGCATGTTGTGTAGTCATGGCCATTTCTTTAAGCACCAAAATTTAATTATAGCATTTGTTCCTTTTGTTTTAAACCTAAGCCCTGTTTTATGTTTGTACGAACACCTGAAATAGGTTCAAGCCTTTTAATTTTCACAAACCTTTTTTATAATAAAAAATATTTGTCCCATATTTTTAATGAAACTACGTGGTTCAAAATGTTAAAAATGGAATTTACTGTTCAAAACTCAGGTTATTTGTCACTGTTTAGTGCTAGTTTGCATGCATGTTTTATTGAATATTATCCATAAGGTTACCACATTTTTTGGAAGTACCTGGGAAAATTTGTGTTTCAAAATATGTTCATGGTGTTTTCTACCTCTTAATTAGATGTGCTTGCATCATGCCAGTAAAATTGGCCAAACTTTAGCTAATTACTAGATGAGGACTTTTGTTTAGAGTTTCATTGTGGACTGGGATTTCTAATTTTTTTCTTTGATTTGGGAAGAGTAGAAGATGTTTCTCTACTTAAAATTGTGTTATAAACTTGTCTTTTTATCTTCTATACATATAGAAAAGCTCATTTAACATTCTAATTTTTATAAGGTGAGGAAGATTGAAAATGTAACTTGCTCATTGTGATGCTGTTTTCGAGGGAGATGACTAGGTCATAATGCAGGCTATTAAAACCATTTATCTAATATATTAACTTGGGAAGAGGGAAAGGCAATTTGGGCCAACAAAGCTAATCATTTTCTTTCAATCCCAAGAATAACGCACAAGCTCTTAAAAATATTTTAAAAATCATATTTGGTAGCTTCTTGTGTAATTGTCACAGAGACTGGAGGTGGGGGCTTTGCTGTTCATGAGACGAGAATGAGAGTTCTGTGTCCCCAGTTTCTGAATTTGGGTTCAGGATTCTTTGGTATTTTGAAGACCCTGCAGCCTCTAGTATACACCCCACAGTTGTTTTATCCAGATTTTTTGGATTGAACTTTATTTGGTGGAGAGGGAGTTATTGGCCAATGAGCAGGACAATCTGGCGTGATGAAAACACTGTAGTTTTGTAATGAGTCATAATTTAGTTTCATCTTTGCCGTGTGTGTTGGTTGGGGCAAGTAGAAAAATTGCTTCCTACTAGGTGGGGGTAGGTTGTTAGGAGATTGTTAAACAGAATCACCAAATTAATGGGGCAATCAAAACTGAGCAGAGATATACCTCTCAACAGGCATTTTTGTGGTTGTTATAACTTCTGTCTGCACAGTTGCATGTGCATTCACACTCTAGAAACGTTACTTCTGGCTTATCTAACCACTAATTTAAATTTTTCAACAAAGGTGCTGGTTAAATTCAGATATAAATAAAGAAATGAGGGTTATCATTTGATGCAGCTGTTAACAGTAAATAGTTTTAATGAATACTAATGATGTCTTCCTGATGAGAAATGGGATTTGAATGCATCATGACCCCATGTGACTTTTTGACAGTCCTGACTTATGTTCAGCTGGTTAGAATATTGGACAGAATGGTCTAAAATATAACTTAGCCATCTTAACATAATTTTAAAATTATTATGTAGATTTAAATCTCGTCATTATCAGTGTTTTGTGGTATGCTGCCAAATACTTTGTATTGTATTAGATATTAATATTTTGTATTGCAAATCAAAGTAATAAAACAGTGCTTGGAAGCACTCAATTAAAATTAGTCTTACAGTGAATGTGTGCAAACTCGGACTGTTTTCAGGGAGAGAGACGAAATTGGCCAGATTTGAAGCACCCAGAAGGCATTCCAGGAAAGATTTTGTAGAGCTGTGAGTTAAACCACATGAAGAGTGGTATTCAAATGGGACAGACCAACTTCCATAATTTAAAACAAAAAATAATTCAACAGCTGTTAATTACTAAGCCATGAGCAGTTGTGCCAAATAGTAAAATTGACAGAATAGCTCAGTTTTTTAAAAAAAAGAGATTCAGTTTTGTGACTTTACCATAGCCTTTCGAACGTTTTCACATGGAGCTGCTTCAGTATATGTTAACCTTTTTGCTACGTCATATTTTCCACAATGTAAAATGATGTTTTAATGTTATTTTATGTTAACTATGTATTTCTAGACATTTTGGTGCTTGTTTTTTTTAAATTGTGCATAAAACATTTGCATTGGAAAAATGTAGAAAAGGCTGTCGTTTAAAAAGGCAGCTTTTTTTTTGCCTGGGACTGCAGATCTTAAGAATGCTATTATTGTGTTTGATATAGGGTGCAAAGATGCTGCTGGAAGTTTTTTTCTTGTTTACAGAAGGAAATAATTGAGATGTAATCACTGCCATCCAAAGTGAAATCAACCTACATTTTAAATTTTTAGCAGAGATTTTGTAGTATCTAGCTGAATCATACCCATGTCATTTGCATATAATAATCAATGAGCATAAATATTCAACCTTGTACTGTACATCTAATGGATTTAAAAATCTTCCACAGCATAAATGATTTTAATGTTTTAACATCAAATATTTTATAGATTATTTTCTGACTTCAAGGGGGTAAATGAGATTTAAGTCATTTCTTTGCTGTAATTCCTTTATTTTGATTAGAACATTGTCAAGATGAAAGTGTTCCACTTTTGAGTTGTTTTTGTTATGAAGTTTAGATAGGCTTTTGAACAAGAGATTGACTGAAAATGTTAAAGCAACTTTTAAAGCACACTAGCAGTGCATAATTTAAGAATTGGACAAACATAATACTTTTCACTGTAATAAACTGGAGTTTAAAGTTTTTCTTGACGTTTGTGTTACAAGTACCCTGCGTTTTCAGATTTCTGGAACTGCTTCAATATATGACAAATTTATTCTAGCTTGTATATAAGCAAGCAACTTCCTACTTTTAATGGTATGCAGTGAACGAATATAGGTACAGGGTCAAGTATGTTTCTAGTTTTGCTGCATCGGAATGTGAAGATTTTCTAAGGTATCATCATATTTCCATGTATGCGGAGTTAAAATTGGGCCAAAGCTGTTGTCTTCAGTTGATGCTGCCTCTAGACTAGTAAAAGTAAATGTAGCAATGCATTCAGATTTGGTCTTAATGAATTTTTTTTTTGCCCTTTGCATTAAAGTGACTTTCAGCCTCCTGCAATTAAAACGTCTTATCTAGTGCTCAAGTTCTTTGCATTTCTGATGGTTGAAAAGCATACTTAAAATTGACAAAAATGTAGACTTTTCTGTTGGAGAATACTATTTCCCTTTCTGATTGGAAACATGCATGAACCTGAAATATAAACAGGTTGGCATGAACAGCAGAGTTAAATTTAATCTGATGGAGCTCAAAACAAATGATGATCGCCTCCTATTTCTTGTATTCTTTTGCTTCTGTTACGTTCTTGTCAGAAGCTGTGAATATTGGGCAGCAAATGGAATTAAAATGCATGATCATCTGTGATCTTATTGAATAGTGAAGCAGGCTTAAGGACCAAGTGGCCTACTTTTCTTTTTGTACTTGTGCAGCTTATGACCAGTGGCATGATATTTGTTTGCTATTGCAGCAGGTAGAGAACCATTCACTTTGTCTTTTACCTTGACAGTGTTGAGATAGACCAAATATTATAATCTTAAAACTGGCACTAATTAACTTACTGGAAGTAGTGCACAAGCAATGTCAATCCACATGAATTTATACCAGTATGTTGCAATTGACTGTTGAAGTTGCAAAAGAGGACCTTAAATAAGTTCTTCCATCTTGATGAGTTTTGTTCAGCAATTCAAAGTGGTGCTATGTCCCTACACAGAGTATCTGGTCCATGGACGTGAAAATGTCTCCACATTCACCACTTCCCCCTCGTATAATTCAGTGGGGTCAGATAGCACTCACTTGTCAATAATAAGCGCAAGCAATCTTGGGCATTACCATCAATTAATATTCTATTTTTAAATGTTGGCATACCTACTTTCCAGCAAAATTTATTGATTACCAGATTTTCTAATAGAATTAGTTGAGTTTTGGCATTTTCAAATTTTTTCCCCAAAGCCCAGGAGTACTAAGATGCCTTGCATCCCTCTTGTTAATAAAGCAATTGTGAAAAATAAAGATGGGGTCACTAAGACATGGAAGTAAGTTTGTAGCAGGGAGGGAAAGAATGGTGGAAATACCTTGCCTTCATTCTACAGAGGAATTGTTGAATATTTGACTTGCTAGAGGCATACAAAGGCTTGTCAAAGTTGTTATTCTTTTGATAACACTTATCTGAAACAGTTTGTGATGTTTAAAGTGTTATAGAAATACAGACTGCTATTAATGTTTTGGAAATGAGATTTAACCAGTGAATCACTGGGATTTTGAGATAGCAAGGAAATAAAGGTTTTGATTAATTAGCTTCCTTTGAGGAAAATTTGCCAATGGACTGATGTGTGGCAAACATGATAAACCTTTTTTAAAGTGGCACTCGATTGTAAGGCATATCACTCAACTGAAAAATAAGCTAGTATGAATGGAGACTAGACTGTGACAAGATCTATAGGCACTCAGGAAAATATTGACCTAATTGGGACCACAATCTATTTAAAATTTTGGCTCTGCCAGGAGTAAGGGATTCCAGTTGTAAAAGACATTAAACTCTTCAGCATAGGCTTCAATTTTATGCAGTTTGAGGGTTGAGCTAAGGCAAGTTGGGCTACATTGATTTCATTAGTTGGTAAGTTATCACAGAAATTCAAGGTAATCATACAAGCATTGTAACGGATTTTGCAAGTGGTTGGAATATATAGAATTCCAGAGTATTGGTGAAATTAAATTACTAAAGAGAATTAATTACTGAAAAATTGTAAATTTGTAAGTGGAGAAGAGGTTAGTCTTGAGGTGAATGGCTTCTTTCTCTGCTGTAACGTTAAGTGATGCATTGTCTGCACAGCTGATATCGGTAAAGGCTGGAGATACAAGCTATCGTGGTTCTATTTTCTATGGCTCAGCATGATGCATTTACTAACTGAATTATCATGAGTCTTGGGGGCCCTAAAGTACTTCCAAATTATTTCTCTCTGATTGTGTTAGGATAATTTAAGTGGAAAATATTAGCAAGTTTGTTTTAGGTATGTCTAAAACTTAAACTAAGTTTTTTTTCTGAATTCAAGTCTCTGAATAGAGCGGTAGAGTTCAAACGGTTGATTGATTGAAAAATTGCATACTTGGATTTGCGAAAATGCCGTACCAAAAAACTAATACGTGTTTAAGCTGTTTTACTATCTATGTTTTGCATACATGGTTCTAAGAAGTTCATCAATATTCATATCTACAACATCACAACGTAGTGACCAAGTCTTTTATAAGTCAAAATGTCAATTAGAAGCTCTAATTTGAGATCAGCTGCATTGTTGAAAATTTTTCATTTTTAATTAAATATTTTAATTTACAGTTTGAAACAGACAATTGTAAACTGCAAGTAACTTATGGCTTCATTTCATCATAATTTATAGGGTTGAGTGTTGAAAACTTTGGTGCTTTCATCAAGTGCACAGTCAAGGAATTTTCTGTTAAAGTGGTTACCTGAGGTGGTTGTGCTCTCTTAGTTCAGTTCCCTATTCTTATGGGGCAAAATAGCTTTATTCATAATGCCTTGCCTTGTGCAGACTACATTACTGTGCTCTGTGTACTGTGCTTCCTGACCTCTTGTGTTACTTGGTGAAACCTGAAGATTAGATATGTTAACTTGATTGAATTTGTATTTGATTCAATTATATCAAATATATCAAATCTTTTGTAAATTTGTATAATTACAAGATGAAAAAGCAATTCTCTTGTGAAATCATTCAATGGTGAAATGCAGTAAAGAGGGTTGAGTACTTCAAAGTTCTTAATTTCTCATCATTTCTGCATGTAATTAAAATTTAAGACTTATCATTTCACATTTTAGGCAATGCATTTTACACAAGCAATTGAAAATTTGAATTGTGCATATTGAATTATTGTCAAGTAATTCCAGTGAATTTCTTTGATACTTCAATATTTGTATACTGTGCTGTGTATCTGCTGCTTAAATTGATCCATTTTTTTTGTCTGCAAATTATTTAATTGAGGAAATATGAGTGGTACAACTTGATTGAACCTGATCTGAAGCAATTACTTTTATAGTCTGAGGTTGTACCCACAAAAATTGTTTCAGTTCAGCCTGTGTTGAAGATGAGGACTTTGGCACTGATCCCGGCTGCTGCATCATTCCCTGAAAATTTTTAGAAAAAAATCTTCTCTGTTTCATCTGTGGGTTAAACTTGCATTCCTGAAGTAATATAGTTGAAAGGGGAGGGAAGCATATTTCTATTATCTTGCACAGTTGGCCTTTGTACAATGGATTTGCAACAAGGAACTTGCACAGGATCACTGATTTTTGAAATGCACAGTATGCTACCTGAAGTGCTTAAATGAACCTGAAACCAAATGGACGATGATTGGGTCAATTGACTGAAGAGTGACAACTAACGTTTGTTGCCCAGTGTATTGCCATGGATTGGGTTCTAAGCAGCTGATTAGCTGACTTGAAGTGAAAGTACCAGCTTCAGTCTGGTGGCCAGCTCAGGAATCGGAATATGCAGAAGACCAGAAGATACTGCACATCATCACACTTTAATACAGTGTAAGTAAAGAAAGCATAAGACAAAGGAAACTCAGCTATTTTTATCTTCAGGTGTAGACTTAAGTAATCAGACCTGTCTCTTGATTTAAGATGCTGCATGTATTTGTGTTTCTTGGTTATCAAGATTATCAGTTATCACTGTTGATGCAGTGGTCAGTTCTGTATTATTATGCAGCAAGTCGTCTTCACACAATTCTAAATGTTTGGATGTGAAATCTTTAATTTCACTAATGTATAATGAATTCCTCTGATAGATTTATTGAATTACATTTAATCATTATCCACAAGAGGGGCACAGACTTCTCACAGATGACAAAAAAGGTGGATGCTACTAAGGTCCTCTCCTTTGTACCCAATGTATTCCCCAAATAAATATACATATGCCCTATAATGTTCTAAAAGTATTAATATTAATAAACATTAAGAACACATTGACATTAATAAACACATTAAAACTTCTAAGTACCTGAAAGGAAGCATTAGGTAACATAGTTCTTCCATTAAAAGTATTGAAACTTGCAAACAATGATTAGTTTTGAAATCACATGGTGCAGCTGCATAAACGCAGGCTGCTTTCTATTCCAATAGTGCACCATAGGAAGCAACTTGACCTTGTGGTCTCAAAACTGATCACAGTATTTATATAAACAATGCTTGGCTCTTCCATGTGTACGTGTATAGAGATATATTTGTTCTAAAGAAAAATAGAGATTGGGCTTGGGGCTGACTGTGTGCAAGTACATAAATCAGTGGATAGCAAATCAATGGATAACGAGGAATGAATACAGCGGTAGTAAGATTCTTTTAAAATGTTGAAATGTCACAGTCGATCACTAGAGGCTGATAATCTACTGTTTAAGTGTCGCTCCTTGGTTAAAAGTTCTGCTGGAATTTCACTGCCTATTTTCTCTGGAACAACAGTCTGGGTATTTTAACCACTTTTTTTGTTTCCCAAAATTGCAGTCTTGTGTTGCTGGACTTGTTCCTTCATGTTAAAAACATCTTTATGTAGCCTTAAATTTTTGAGCTAATTTATTTTTACATCTCCGATAAAAAAAAATAATTGGTAAGCTTAATGGCAAATTGCACAAAAGTGATTGAAATTGTGATAAAGCTAAAAATGAAACTTGTATTGCCACTATTGTTAGCAGAAGAAAATGCTCACATGATCTGTCTGCTCGAGCTCTCAGAACTACTGGTGTCTAGGAAAAACTTCTGTGGCTGCTGTTCTGTCTCAGACTGATTACTTTGAAGGGCTAACTCGATAGCGTCCAGATAGTACATTGGATTAAGTATTTCCTTCCCACACACCTTTCTATAAATATTAGTGCAAATTTACTTGACTGTAAAAGCTGAGTTCAAATATTTTAATAGATATAGCCATACAGATGTTGAAGATGTTTCAATAATTTGAGGGTTTTTTTTCTTGCCAAACTAAATGACAGCAAAAAAACAATCCTGCATAGAATTGAATTTTGTGTGTCTACATTATGTGTAATAACTATGCAACACATAGTGCTTTATGGTAACCACAGGATATATTGGCTAAATGTTCATGATTACTACAACTGAAAAATGCAATAGTATTATCAATTTATTGCAGAAGTAGCTTAAGCTGTAAGAATTTGTGAAGAAATATCACGCTGAACAAAAGTAAGTGCTCATCAGTGGCAATGGATTGTGTGGAATGTTGAGCTTGTAGTGGAAAGAGAAAGTATCCTCAGGCTGAAGAAGGTTGATGAAAATGGGTATGGGAGGAAAAAGCTACAGATAATTTATAGCTTGTCTTACAAGAAAAGTATAGTGAAGTGATTCTTTACTGTGGCTGGTAACTGCTCAAATTGGAATTCTTTCTCGTTGGGAAAGTAAAACAAGAGACAGCTGGTTTTTTTAGGTTATAATTGAGTAGTGGTTAAGTTGTTTTGAATGTGAAGAGTGTGACAGCAGCTTCACTAAGTATCATTTTTGGAAAAACTCAACAGTAAGGAACTTAAAGTCAGACTTGTGGCTACATCTACTAACCTGCATGGTTGAATAAGCAATATCTTTCCCAATGCCTCCCCAACGTCAAAATCAAAAAAAAAATCTGGCACGAAGGACAGATCTTAAAAAGTGGTCCCTTTTGATTTCAAAGGAAATAGATGAATAATGGTGCCAGATACATGAAAGAGAGCCAAGTTGTTGCTCCTATTTATACTTGAAAGAAACATGCAGAAACCAACTGAAGAATGGAGATAGGCAAGTGAAGGTAGCCAGATTTTAGATGTGTAATGTAGATGGCATCACCATTGCAACAATTAATGAATTAAAAATGAACATTGACACAAATAACAGTGAAGGTTTTACAATGGATGACACAATAGTGCAGCTAATGGGGCTTCACCCTCGAAGCTCCAGGAACCCGGGTTCAGTCTTGTCTGGTGCTATTTGTGTAGAGTGTCTTCTCTTTGTGACCTCATGGGTTTCCTTCCATATCCCGGTGCATTGGAAGGTTATCTTGCCACCGTAATTTGAGTTGATAGGAATGTATGGAGAATAAAATGGGATCAGGGTAGGTTTAGTGTAAATCGATGCTTGATGATCTGTGGAAATGCTGGGCCAGTGCAACTGCATCTGTAGGGTATGATTATATAATGCTAGCAATAGAACTGTGGTTAGAAAATGCAGCAGTAGTTGCCATATTCAAGTAGTTGATTAACTCACAGCAAAGCATGAATGATCAGCAATTTGAAGGGACGATATAATAAAACACATTATAGAGCA
Source organism: Pristis pectinata (assembly GCF_009764475.1). Classification (NCBI taxonomy): domain Eukaryota; kingdom Metazoa; phylum Chordata; class Chondrichthyes; order Rhinopristiformes; family Pristidae; genus Pristis; species Pristis pectinata. The sequence goes on from NC_067412.1 coordinate 86,299,636, forward strand.
TGCAAGTGCATCTTTGCTAGAGGTTTGACTCCCTCTTGAGGCTGTTCCAAGATACTGCATGAGGAAAGATGAACAGTTTTCTATAATCAATTTTAAATTGTATTGTTGTGACAATGCCCACGTTGTCTTAAGTTTATTTATAAATTTATAATTTTTAAAAAGTTATTCTTTTGCATAACTTTGTTCTTTGGACTGGAATGTATAAACTCACTAAGAGCAAGAGTAGGACATTTGGTCTCTTGACCATCATCAACTATTTAGTAAGATGATAGCAGATATGATTGTAACCTCTACATTCCCCTTGCTATCTTCCTTCCAGCCCCCCTCCCCACGCTTATCAAGTATCTATCTTTTTCTCCTAAAAAAAAATGAAGACTCTGCATCCCTTTTTTGTTTTAAGCAGTGACCTCTGTCTAGGAAGCACCCACAAGGAAGCATCTTGTCCACACCCTTCCTGTCAAGACCCATCAAGATTTTTGTTTCAGTCAAGTTCTCTCTCTAAACTCCAATGAATACAAGCTAGCATGTCCAACCTTTCCTCATAAACCAGCTAGCCCATTCCAGTGTTAGTCCAGTAGACATTTTCTGAACTGCTAATGTCATAACATTCTTCTTTAAATAAGAAGACCAACAGTGTGTATAGTACTATTGGTGTGGTCTCAATGTTCTACATAACTGGGGCAAATCCTCCCTACTTCTAAGTTCAATTCCGCAGCATGACATTATGTTAGCTTTCTTAATTACTTGTTGTACCTGCCTGATAACCTTTCATGACTCATGTGCTGGGACATCCAGAAATCTCTATCTCAGTTCTGCAATTTCTTAGCAGTAAGGTAAACTAGATAGAAGTAGGTTTTTATTTTTTTAATTAGTATTATTTGCAGTATCCTTTTGCAGTTTTAAAAAGAAAAATCAGTTGAAAGTACTCTGTCCTTCCAATTAAGCTGTTAAGATTAATTGCATAACTATTGCCTGTGCTTTAGTGCATTCCTGGGGGCTTGCATTCTTTGGATGAACTGTTTTATTAATGTTTGGTACATGTTAAAGATCCCATTACACTAAGTAGTGAAGGATTTCTTGACCACCTTTTTTCTGTTACTGGCCCCTTACAAAATATAAATTGGCCAGTGATCTTATTTATTCTGAGATCTTGCTATTCATAAGTAAATTTCTATGTTTACCTGCACATGAAAAAGTGTACATTATTGTGTAGCTTTTCAGGATAACTTGAGGATCTAACAAATTGCTAGATAAATTCACTTATATCTTTGGTTGCCTTCTCTTTTTCCTGCTTCTGGCATTGCCTCCCATTTGGCATCCACCTTTTTAGTGGTTGGTGTCTATATTTTTTGAAATTTATGAACAATTCATTTAAGCGCTTCATTGAACTAAAACAAAATTGAGCAGTACAGGAATAATGAATTGTTGAAATTTTACAATGTATAACTGTAGCCATTGGTAAAATATAGTCAGTCAAACTTGAATGAAAGTGGAGAAGGACATGAACAGGGACCAGAGTGGGATTGCACTGTTTTGGAACACACGTCAATTTACTTGCTGTAATTTTAAGCTTATTTTAAATAAGTTAATGTGAACATTTAATTTTGATTTTATCAGCATATTTCACAATCTCTAATATGTTTACTTGATGGGTAATTGTAATTTTGGTAACTTCATATAAAGCAAAAAACCCAAGTATGCTGAGGAATGTTCCTTCATTTTGATTTTGGATCTTTTTTTGATTAAGCAGCTTCATTTTGATTAAGGTGCTGCTGGGTAATACCTATGGGTATTACTTGAATTACCTAAGAATTATTAGTGATTAGTACAAAACTTTTTGAATTTGTGTAACATTTAAAAATCTATACTCTATTCAAATAATTGTTTGCATTCACCACAACCCCCATTCCTGATTATTAGAATTTATGTAAAATTTTAAATTTGTGAAAATTAACTGTGTGTGATTTAATGAAAATCTTTGCAATCTGGTTACAAGGAACTGCTTGAGTGGTGCTGTTCACGTAGGTTTCAATATGACATCTTCAACTTTTTTTTTCCCCTCTTTTGGCAGAATTGCCAAGAAGATGCTGTTAGCAGAAATAAATGCAAATTTATCATCTAATGATGATAAATCTTCAGAGGAGGAATCTGAAGAAGAAAAGAAGAAATCTGACCAAAGAAATGAACAAGATGAAGAAGAAAATGGTAAGCAAAAAAAATTATCTGGAAGTGTGAAGAATATTCAGTCAGTCCTACATGCATTATTTGTCCCACTTTCTAGGACAGAGTTCTTGCATTAATAATAAGCTACTTGAGGTAAAATATCATAATGCTTCATTTGTATAGTGAGTCCGAAAAATAGCTGAAAATTGACAATAAGTTAGTAGTAGTACATAAAAGAAGAATTTATAAGAATACCTTTTCAGGAATTCCTAAAATGCCTTGCAGCTTTTGAATTGTAAAAATTATAAGTTAGTAGACCAGGGATCTAACTTTTTCACAACAAATTCCACAATTGTTCAAGATAAATGGCAGGTTGATTTATTATTACGATTAATTAATGGAAGTTATTTGTGATACAGGACAAATTCTCATTTGAACAATTCTTTAAGGTGATCTATAATCATCAGTGGGTGGGTGGACCCTCCAGTTTGAAAGACATTATCTTCTAGCCGTTGAACACTTCCTCAGCACTACATTAAAACATCTGTCTAGATTGGGTTCTTGCTTCTGTAATGTTTCAAGAGCCTGCAACTTGCTGAGTTGGAGCCCAGAGTGCATGTCTTTTTTTTTAAACATGTATTGAAAAATAATAGGGCATTTTGACTGGGAAATATTGTTCATATTTCAATGGACTAAAATGATATTTGACTTAGTGCTCATCATTTAATTTCAAATTTAAAAAAATGAAGATTAACATCAGATTCAGAATGGGGCTTGTATTTTTAGAATTAAAATACGACATGTTAAAATTTGCTTATGACTTACAGAAAGAGTTGGAAATTGAAATGAATGAGCAACATCTTTCTTGGTTAAATTGTCATGTAAAGCTAACAGTTCACCACCTACTTTGTATATGCAACAGAAATTAACATTTAACCCATCTTCCCCTTCCTTTAGGGGAGGAAACCAACATCTTTGCCCCCACTGGAGACGCATAATTCTGATTCCACAACTCTCATCTTTTGATCCCACATGCCTGATTTTTGTTTCTTTTCATATTTTGTTTTCCTTTCCAGTTAAATGTTAATTATTCCAGCATTTCTTTGGTTGAGAATTTCCTTTTCTTTTGGATGTTAAATGGTTGAATGGACCAAAATGTAGAAAACAAAATTTTACACTTGATTCCCTGGATCACAATCAAAGCATAAATAAAATAGTCTTCCATACGACTTAATTCTAAACAAAATAACTTAAACTACCTGTGTAATTGAGACTAAAACTGAAATTAATAGCTTAAATCCAAAATGATGCTTTTGAGTAACACCGAATATTCAATTGGTCCTTAATTGAACTAGATGAAGAGGAGGAAGCTGAAGCTGACTCTGATTCGGACTCTGACTTCGAAATGACAAAGAAGCCACGCTACAGGCATCGACTCTTAAGGCATAAACTCACAATGAGCGATGGTGAATCTGGAAATGAAAGGAAAGGAGCTAAAGTCAAAAATGGAGCAAAGGAAGGCACACGCAAGAACCGAAGGAAAGGTACATGGATAACATTTTATACAGACCATAAATGTTAGAGATCATAGTGTTGCTTTAGCAGGAGTCCTTAAAAGCACTGGACTAGTACTTTGATTTATTGCCTCTGAATTGATTTTGGTATTCCACATGATTCCAATAGGGAATCTCCGTATCTCTTTTTTTGCTAAATGGTAAATTTTACGATCTCATTTAATTTTACTTTCAGTAAGTAGTAACGAAGATACTACTGAACAAGAGAGTGACTCTGATTTTCAGGAATCTCAATCTAGTGAAGAGGAAAGTGATTCTGATGATAAACGGAAACGTCCAAGGACAAGGTAGATGATCCTTTTTACAATCAAACTTAATTGTGCAAGAAAAAAGTAAAATTTATTGGTCTTTCAATGAATCGTACAGACCCATCCTTTGTATTCCTTTCGGTGATTTGTGTTGTAGTGTTTCACTGACCATACAAGCCATATAATCTCAGGTTAGAAACTGGTCTTTGCTGCTTTCAGTCAGACTCCCAGTAAAGTGCAACTGTTCCTGCACTAGAAAAGGGAAAATTTCCATTTATCCCTAACCCTTGTAAGAATGTCTCCATTTTCTGACTCCTATTTAATGGAACACAAGCCATGATCCCAATGAATGGGTTTGCCACAGTGCAATCCATAGTGCAGAAGGAGTCAAGCAAAGATATGTCATTTCTCCAAACCTTTATTGCTGCAATATTGCACCTCACTTCCAATAAACATCCCATTGGTGTGGGGTTAACAGGACCAGCTGAAAGCTGCTCAACCTACGTAATTTTCACTCCAGAACCAAGGTCACTTCAGCTTCAGTTCATCAAGGTGCAATATGCAGACATTTCTCATCCTTGCCCTTATTTAGCTCCAAGTCGTCGTCAGCTTGTTCCCTGAAATATCTGAGAGAATTTTCAAGCATTGGCAAAACTTAAGTGCCTCTGTTACCTTGGCTGAGCTACATAACACCATCTCCTGACAAGCAAGATCCTGGAAAATGAGGGCCACTTTCCATGTCTCAAGAACAGCATTTCAGTGAAGGCAGAAATCACTTAAGCACACCAGCACATACCCGACTATCTGAGACAGAGTGCTAAAGATCAAGACCTCGAATCAGTACAAACTTAAGAGTATATCGGGTAGCTGTTATTTTGCCCCCTCCCACTATCGTGTGCTCCATTAGTGGGCCTCACTTGTATGAACCACATTAGACTCCAAAGACAGGAACTTGACTCAAACCTCTATCACATTAGAAGATTGCCGTGAGGCTTGGAGGATGTTCTCAAAGGTTCCTTTGGGCAGGGGTTGGGGGGGGTGGGGTGATGGTGGGAAGAAATGTAAGATCTTAAACTTGTGGGAAAATCTAGCCTGAGGCAGCTCAAAGGATGACATTGAGAACCTTTAAGTTTATTGAACCTGCCCTTTATATTTAGCCTTTCAGGCCTTGGCCTTCCTGTTGAATTGAATGCAAAATAATACTTTGAGGTATGACACTCTCATTATCGAAGTGCCTGTCCATCACCCCTTTCTCAATTTTCTTTACCTCATGCAGGTCCGAATTCTTTGTAGGTTTGCCACAGCAGAAATCTGTAGTTCATTGCTTAGCAGAAAAACTGTACCACCAATGTAGCTAAAGTTGAAGGTTCGAACAAAATTAAATGCATTGTTTTTGCATTCCTTTTCAGGGCATCTAAGAAAGAGGCAGAGGAAAACCAGCGCAGCTACTTGCAGAAAAAGAAAAGAAGGCGAATTAAAGTTCAGGAAAACTCATCAAGTGAAAAGGTAATTTTTATGCGTGCTAATTGTGAAATAAAACTACTGAGTTGTGCTGGACTGGTTGCTTGTATAATATGAACACTTTCTGAAACTCTGCATTTTAACCCCCACAGCACTGTAGTCAATATGTTGCAAGAATTATTGTTTCATTGGCATCTTTTTGTGAGAAACGACACACAAGCTCAACAAATTATTAATTTAGCTACGGCAGTCACTTATTTTTGAATATTCTAGGCTGTTCAAAAAATATTTGCTTATAAAATTAACTCATGCATTTAAATACTATGTAAGTGGCATTATTAACTTTCTATAATGTATCTATTGAGAGTTTTCCTAATATTCAGCTGTGAAACATATTGTATAATACAGCCACTTAATCCTTCAAACTGGTTATTCATAGCTGGAGAGAAACCATTTGTAAATATAAGAATTCTAGTAGCTTGAAGTTACCATACATTCCTGTACTCTTTTTAAAGAATCTAACAATCTGCTGTCCAGAAAAAAAAGGGTGTAAAAAGAATAGGAATAGACCATTCAGTCTTTCGAGCCTACGCTGCAATTAAATATCATGGCTAATCCTATATTCCATATTTCCTTGCAACAAAAGAGGTGCCCATTTCTGCCTAGGTTCTACCATTGGGGCAATTTGCAATTGCCAATTAACCTACTCACCCACACGTTTTTGGGATGTGGGAGGAAACCAGAGTAACTAGGAAAAACCCATGCAGTCACTGGGAGAATATGCCAACTCCACAAGACAGCAGCAGTGGTCAGGATTGAACATAGGTCACTGGAGCTGTGAGGCAGTAGCTCCACCAGCTGTGCCATGGTGTCGCCAACTCGTAATTTCAAATTTGCAATACCAGAGCCATTGATGGCTTTTGTCTATAAATCTCAAAAATATTCAGACTTACTCCATTGCTTTCTGTTGGTAGCAAATTCCACAGGTTTACCATCTGCTGAATTTCTCATTTCAGTCCTAAATATTTTGCTCTGTATCCTGAGATTGACTCCTCACTGTAGAACCCCCAGTCGGCAAAACATAGTTCCTAAAAACAGCCTGTCAAGCCATGTCAGAATTTTGTACACTTCAATGAAATCTCCTCCTTGTTTTTAAACTCTAGTGAATGCGGGCCTACTTGACTCAATCTCTCCATTTCAGGAATCAATCCGGTGAAATTTCGTTGCACTCCCTCTGACAAGTATATCCTTTCCTGTTTAAGGAGACCAAAACTGAACACTGCATTTCAGGTGTGGTCTCAACAAGGCCCTAAATATGCTGTGCAAAAATTGTTCCTTGGGCCTATTATGTCCCCACTCCAAGGGAAACAAACCCAAACTATCCAGTCTCTCATAGCTGAAATGCACCATTTTGGGCAATGTTATAGTGAAATGAAAACAGTGCTGGAAATACTCAACAGGTCAGACCACAGATGTGGGAAAAGAACAATGGCTAACGTTTCGCATTCTTGATGTACATCCATGACCTGATAAAGGTATTAAAAATTATTTGCCCTGATGGAGGTGTATAAAAGCTACAAGGGCCATGGATAGGGTGGATCATCTTAGTTTCATATATACAGCCCCTTGCACCCAACTAATCTTTGCCACCCAAGATGCCTACCTAAGCTAATCCCTGCATTTGACACACATCCCTCTAAACCATTCCTGTCCATGTGACTGTCTAACTGTCCTTCAAATATTGTAATTGTACCTGTCTCTACCACCACCTCTGGCAGACTATTCCATATACCTACCACCCTCTATGCGGGGGAGAAACCTTGCTCCTCAGGTCCCCTTTAAATCTTTCTCCTCTCACCTTAAATCTATGCCTCTCATAATTTTATAAACCTGTAAGGTCACCCTTCAGCTTCCTTCTTTCCAGGAAATACAGTACCATCCTATCCATTATCTCATTATAGCTCAAGTCCTCCAGTCCAGCCAACATTCCTATGTATCTTTGCTGCACACTCTAGTCTAATCACATCCTTTCTGTAGTGTGGCAACCAGACCACACAATATTCCCAAGTGTGCTCTGACCACTGTAACATGACATCCCAGATCCTGTACTCAGTGCCTTGTCAGATGAAGGCAAGCATACCATCTGCTGCCTTTACCATCCTGTCTACCTGTGTTGCCACTTTCAGGGAACTATGCACTTGCACCCCTAGGTTGTCCTGTTCAATGGTACTCCCCAGGTCCCTGCCATCTACTGTATGTGTCCTGCCCTGATTTAACTTCCCAAAATGTGTCACTTTGCCCTTCTGAGTTAAATTCCATCTGCTATTCCTTTGCCACTTTCCAAGTTGATTTAGATCCTGTTGTAACCTTAGACAATCTTCCTTCACCATCAATTTTGGTGTCATCTGCAAACTTGCTAATCATGCTACCCACGTTCTCAAATATAAATTCAAATAACAGGGAACACAGCACTGATCCCTGCAGCTCACCACTAATCTGGCCTCCAATCTGGGAAAAACAACCCTCTACCACCAGCCAATTTTGTATCCATTTGGCTAGCTCAGCCTGGATCACATGTATTCTAACCTAACAGATCAGTCTGCCATGTGGGACCTTGACAAAGGCCTTGCTAAAGTCCATGTAGACTACATCTACCACCCTGCCCTTGTCAATCCTCTTGGTCATTTCAGAAATAAACTCTATTAAATTTGTCAGGTGTAGTTTCCCATGCACAAAGCCATGCTGACTATACCTAATCAATCCTTGCCTTTCCAAGTGCAAATAAACCCTGTCTCTCGGAATCCCTTCCAGTAGCTTTCCTACCACTGATATGGGGCTCACCGGCCTGTTGTTCCCTGGTTTGTCCTTGCAGCCCTTAAATAATGGCACAATATTAGCCAACCCCTGGTCTTACTGGACCTCGCCTGTGGCTAATGAAAATTAAAAAAAAACCTCTACTAGGGCCTTGGCAATTTTTTTCCCCCCTTGCTTCCCACAATGTCTTGGGATACACCTGGTCTGGCCCTGAGTATTTATCCACCTTTATGTGCTTCAAAATCGTCAACACCTCCTCTTTCATCAGTCAGAATCTTTTTTTCCCCACTTTTGAAACAGAAAGGAACATACACCTGTTGTAGTTCCTCCATTTGTTACTTAAATATTAGCTGTTGCCTTTTCATTGAAAGACATGAAGCACCCTGATCTATCACAGACAATTCAGTAGTTTCCTTTTAGGACTTCTGTTTCGGATTAAACTGCTTCACTTGCCAATTTAATGACACATTCTATTGTGTGCAGGATCTTTAGGGAAGACTATACATAACACAATAGAATGTGTTATGTATACTCTTCCCTAAAGATCCTGCAGAACAAGATTATCCACTAATCCCTTTTTTCCACAGTACCCAATCTAGGATAACCTGTTCCCTAGTTGGTTTGTTAACATGCTGGTCAAAAAAAATCCTTCTATTCACTTTAGGAATTTATCCTCCACATTATTATTGCTAAATTGATTTGGCCAGTCCATATGTAGATTAAAATCACCCATAATTACTAGGTCCTATATCACCTTATTTATATGCATCTATTTGATGACGTCCTATATCACCTTATTTATATGCATCTATTTGATGACGTCCCCTACGTTACCTCTACTATTAAGCCTCCTTAAGACAACTCGCACCAATGTTTTCAGCCTGTTGGTGCTTCCTTGCTCCACCTAGACATCTAGATTTTTTTTGTCCTTTCTCGCCAAAAGCCCATGCTTAGTACTCTACAGAAATATAACTTTAACTTTGTAGAACTGGTCTCTGTTAGTGCAAACCTTCTCTAACTCTGGGCATTTGCTCACTTTTAATTTGACTGCTCCACTATTGCCAGCTGTGGCTTCAGCTATGAAGGCAACTTCTAAGGATTTCCCTTCCTGCTCGCCCCTCCCCCCCCCCCAACCCCCCTTCCCCCCTCCATTCTCCCTTTTTCAAAATGTTCTTTAGATTCTATATCTTTAAATAGAGTTTTTGGTCATGTGCTCCTTATCTGGTTGGGGTCTTTTTTTTGCATGATAACATTCCTTTGAACCATTTTTGGCTGTTTTTGTTCTGTTTATGAAAATTTTTAATGTTGTAATAAGGCTTGTCTCCTCAAGGAGAATAATATGAATATTTAGAAAAAGAGCAAATGGGAAAACTCCCAACACCTAATAACACTGTTTTTCTTGTAATTGTGTGCCTTTTTTTTTGTTTGCAGAATTGGAATGTATTTTAAACCAGATAACATTCATTTTATTATACAGAGCAACTCGGAAGCTGGTGGTAAAAGTAATAGTGATAATGAAGAGAATGAAGATGACCTAAAATCTCCTGGAAAAGGTCGGAAGAAGATAAGGAAGATTTTGAAAGATGGTAATTTGCGAACAGAAACTCAAAATGCCTTAAAAGAAGAGGAAGATAGAAGAAAACGCATTGCTGATAGAGAAAAAGAGAGGGAAAAGTTGAGAGAGGTATTACATTATCGATTACTTGTTTATACACATTGTTAGTTGTTTAGATGTAGTGTATTGAATCCTCCTACAATTGAGGTGAAGCCAACAAAGTTTGTCATTTAAGCTGTTTGTACTGTTTGTATTTTCATACTGTTTGTAATGTATTTCAAAATTTAATTCTGAGCAAAACAAAAAGGTTCTCTTGTTCTACTTAAGTATTTTCTATTTGAGGATAGCAAGTAAGTTAAGACTGGATGCAAGTTCAGATCTTTTGTATCTCAGATACTACCCTCAAGTACGTGAAGGGTAGGAGGATGGCTAGGGTAAAGGTAGGTCCGATTAAGGACAAAGGTGGGAGAATTTGCCTGGAGGCGGCAGAAGTGGGAGAAGTTCTCAATGAGAACTTCTCTTCGGTATTCACCAGGGAGAGGGGTCTTGATGACGTGGAAGGGAGTGCTGCTAGGGGTAATGTTCTCGAGGTTGTAGATATCAAGAGAGAGGATGTGTTGAAGTTGTTAAATAATATTAAGACAGATAAATCTCCGGGGCCTGACGGGATTTTCCCCAGGCTGCTTCGAGAGGCTAGGGAGGAGATTGTTGAACCGCTGCTGAGGATATTTGAGTCCTCGTTGTCCACGGGGATGGTGCCGGAGGATTGGAGGGTTGCGAATGTTGTCCCCTTGTTCAAAAAAGGTAATAGGGCTAGGCCAGGGAATTATAGACCGGTGAGTCTCATGGCTGTGGTGGCTAAGCTGTTAGAAAGGATTCTAAGGGATAGGATTTATGAACACCTAGAGAATCATGGACTGATTAGGGACAGCCAGCATGGCTTTGTGAAGGGAAGATCTTGCCTCACAAGCCTGATAGAGTTCTTTGAGGAGGTGACCAGGAAGATTGATGAGAGCAGTGCGGTGGATGTGGTTTACATGGATTTTAGTAAGGTGTTTGATAAGGTTTCTCATGGTAGGCTTCTTCAGAAGGTCAGTGGCCAAGGAATCCAAGGAAGCTTGGCTGTGTGGATTAGGAATTGGCTTGCATGTAGAAAGCAGAGGGTTGTGGTGGAAGGAGTGCCCTCGGATTGGAAGGCAGTGACTAGTGGTGTCCCGCAGGGATCGGTTCTGGGACCTCTACTTTTTGTGATATTTATAGATGACTTAGATGAGGGGGTGGAGGGCTGGGTTAGTAAGTTTGCGGACGACACTAAGATCGGCGGTGTTGTGGATAGTGTGGAGGGCTGTCGGAGCTTACAGAGGGATATTGATAGGATGCAGAGCTGGGCTGACAAGTGGCAGATGGAGTTCAATCCGGAGAAGTGTGAGGTGGTACACTTTGGAAGGACAAACTCCAGGGCAGAGTACTGGGTAAATGGCAAGCTACTTGGCAGTGTGGAGGAGCAGAGAGATCTGGGGGTTCATATTCACAGTTCATTGCAAGTTGCCTCACAGGTGGAAAGAGCAGTTAAGAAGGCCAATGGGATGTTGGCTTTCATAAGTCGCGGGATTGAGTTTAAGAGCCGCGAGGTGATGATGCAGCTTTACAAAACTCTAGTTAGGCCACACTTAGAGTACTGTGTTCAGTTCTGGTCGCCTCATTATAGGAAGGATGTGGAGGCGTTGGAGAGGGTGCAGAGGAGATTTACCAGGATGCTGCCTGGATTAGAGAGTATTGAATATGAGGAGAGGCTTAAGGTGCTAGGGCTTTATTCACTGGAAAGGAGGAGGATGAGAGGAGACATGATAGAGGTATATAAAATATTGAGAGGAATAGATAGACAGTCAGCGCCTCCTTCCCAGGGCACCAGTGCTCAAGACGAGAGGGCATGGCTTTAAGGTTATGGGTGGGAGGTTCAGGGGAGATGTCAGGGGGAGGTTTTTCACCCAGAGAGTGGTTGGTGCATGGAATCCACTGCCTGGAGTGGTGGTGGAGGCAATTGGACAGGTTCAAGAGCTTGTTGGATAGGCATATGGAGGAGTGTGGGATGGGGGAATATGCAGGAGGAAGGGGTTAGGTAGTGTGAGGGTGGTTTGATGGATGGCACAACATGGTGGGCCGAAGGGCCTGTTTTGTGCTGTATGGTTCTATGGATACATCATACACTTCAATTTTTTACTGATCTAACCTGACAATTAGTACCTTCTCAAATTTTTCTGGTGTTGATCAGTGATAAAAGTACAGGATTATGTATTTGATTTCCTACCCTGCCATCTGGCTTCTTCCAAGCATCAAAGGATTTGCCATGAAGGGTAGAAAATAAATTGTGGACATTTCCAAAAGGTTGTAAAGTGCAAGATGTATTTTATTTTTAAAAGCTTTGGATATTTATGGTTCTCTATAAATGTCTACATAAGAACATAAGAAATAGGAGCAGGTGTAGGCCACTTGGCTTGTTGAGCCTGCTCTGCCTTCAATAAGAACATGGCTGATGTGGCCATGGACTCAGATCCACCTACCTGCCTTCTCTCCATAACCTTTCCCCTACTATGCGAAAGACTATCTAACTGTGTCTTAAATATATTTAATGAGGTAGCCTCTATTGCTTCCCTGGGCAGAGAATTCCACAGATACACTACTCTCTGAGGAAAGCAGTTTCTCCTCATCTCCGTCCTAAATCTATTCCCCCGAATCTTGAGGCTATGTCCCCTGGTTCTAGTCTCATCTACCAGTGGAAACAACCTTCCTGCCCCAGTATTATCTATCCCTTTCATAATTTTATGTTTCTATAAGATCCCCTCTCATTCTCTGAATTCCAGCGAGTATAGTCCCAGGCAATTCAGTCTGTCCTCATAGGCTAATCTTCTCATCTCTGGAATCAACCTGGTGAACCTCCTGCACCACCTCCAAAGCCAGTATATCTTTCCTCAAGTAAGGAGACCAGAAATGCATGCAATACTCCAGGTGTGGCCTCACCAGTACCCTGTATAGTTGCAGCATGACCTCCCTGCTCTTAAATTCAATCCCTCTAGCAATGAAGGCCAATATTTCATTTGTCATCTTGATAATCTGTTGCAGCTGCAAACCAACCTTTTGTGATTCATAATTTTAACTATGTTAGAGATATTAAGGTAATTGTAGTATACTGTAAATAGCGTAGTTAATCCAGGAAATCCCCTGTCAAGTGCTGTCACTTTTGGGACAGTTGCTGAAGAGGTAATAGAATTCTGATTTGTTTCTGGTTATTTTGTAGTTCATGTCAAAACATTGTTAAAGGAGCAGATGACACTTGAAATTAACATTTTAAGAGTAAGGTTAATATTGACTGAATAATTTGGATATTATTGCAAGGAATTGCATCTTCATAACATTTGGAGATTGTTCATGAGATGTGGGCATTGCTGCTAAAATCATTTATTCTCTATCCGTAATTGTCATTGAGAAGAAACCAATGCCCATTCGCCTAGAAACACTGCTATCCATAGTGTGAGGATACTTCCACAAGTGAGAAATTCCAGGCTTTTGGAAGAAAGGGTCATTATTTGTATAATATAGGATGTTGTTTGACTTGGGCAACATGGAGGTGATAATCTCATGCGTTTACAGCCTTTTGACTTAGATTTGTGAGATGCAGTAAATCTATTAGGGATTCTTCTTCAGCACTGCATCTTGTAAATGGGAAATATAGCAGTTGTATTGCTCTGGTAATGGAGAGAATGAATGTGTTGGTTAATAGACAGGGTACCAATTAAATCAGGTGTTTTCTTCTGAACGGTGTCAAGCTGCACACGTCCAGACAAGTGGAGATCACCTATATGGTCTTGGAGAATGTTCCCTTGCACTGCCTACTCCTGACTTGTAGAAAGTAGAATGGCTTTGAAATGACAGGAATAAACCAGTTGCCAAAGAATACCTGGCTTCTGAAATTCTCTTGTTGCTACAATTTTCAAATAGCTTGCTAAGTTACATTTGAATTGTGACTCCCTTAACCCTGGTCAGAGCATTGGTGATAGGGAACTTGCTAATGAGAATGCCATTGATTGTCAAGGGGAGGTGGTTAGGCCGTTTTATTATTAAGTAGTAGTCATTGGCCTTTGTGTGGCCTGAATGTAACTTGCCTCATGTCGGCCTAGTCCTGAATTTTGTTCAGTATTACATGTGGGCTCAGACTTTATCATTGCAGAGAAAGTTGCAAATGGAACTGAGTGCTCCAGAATTGTCAGTGAACCTTCTGGTCTTCTAATGGACAGATGATCACTGAAGAGCATAAAACAATGCTGGAAAAACTCAGCGGGTCAAACAGCATCGGTGGAGCAAAAAGATGCATGTTTTGCATCAGGACTGAGAAGGAAGGTAGCCAGTATATAGCAGTACAAGGGAAGGGTGGGACAGAGGCCAATAGGTGATAGAACCAAATGGGGAAGGAATGATGGGAAAATGGAACCAGTTGGGGGGAAAGGTCATTGATGATGCAGCTGAGAACACTACCATGAGAAAGTCCTGCAACAATGTTCTGGGATTAAGATTGCCTCCCAACAGCCAAACCAGGAGACAGTGGAGAATTTCCCTTGATTCTCATTGACTTCAGTTTTACTAGGATTCCTTGATGCCAGACTCTGTCACATGCACTTTAAGCGCACTTTGGCTCTGGAGTTCAGTTCTTTGGTCCAGGTTATGAAATCTGAAGCCAAGGATTTGGATTTGTCCTGTTTTGTATGGACAGGATATAACTTTTTACAGGGTGAATGACAGTGTTGTGGTTGAACTGGAACAGCTTGGACAGTTAACCATAAAGTAGTAGTATTAATTCTGAATATTTATGGGTTTTATGCAATGGTAGCTTCATTGGTGCAAGCTTGCTATTAAATATAGCTACTATAAATTGCTTGTTTAAAGGCTTTTACCCTGACACTTTGTGAAACATTCAATTGATGAAAATTAATAAATTCATTTTCAGTGCACATTGTATAAAATCAAATATATTCACCAAATTTTAAAATTCACAGCAGGTGGAAGTATTGGAAGGTATGTCACCTATACAGTGTCCAATAACCACTAAACTGGTCCTTGATGAAGATAAGGAGACAAAGGAATGCCTTGTCCAAGTCCATCGAAATTTGGTGCGAAAACTGAAACCCCATCAAGTAGACGGTGAGTAAATTTATTAGTAAATAATAGTTAGTTGAGAATATGTTCCTTATATTGAAGATCTAAGATCAGATGTTGTCATGCTGATGTTTCTATTGACAAAGACTATTCTTCTGGTTTCTAAGGGCACCATACCTTTCCCAGTTATCACAGGGCATTTTCTGAGAAATATATAAATGGGTGCAAATCTTTGGCGTTCTCTACCTCCGTGCTATAGGTGCTCGTTCATTGACTATATTCAAGGCTGATTCAATAGACTTTGAGAAATAAGGGAAATGGAGGAAAATGGACATGAGGATCAGTCATAATATTGAATGGCAGACTAAGCTGGATAGCTCATTTGGCCTAATCCCCTCTCTGATGTACCTTGAAGTAACATCAGTCCAAAATTCATTACTGTGTACAAAAATCTAGTGTCATATTTTTCAGGAAGTGTTGAGGGGTCAACCATTATCTTCTTGCCAGAAGAGGATACTAAGAAATAAAGAAGGCAGAAAATTTAACCATGCACCATGAGTGGATAAGATCCATCCACAATATACCTGTGCATACGTGAACAGGAAGGGACACTATCCATTGCTTTGCAGGTGGTTTCAGACCAAATAATGTCAATTGCCTAGAAAACATGAGCAATGATTTTATTCTTTAACAGTTCACATCTCCATAATTTCGTGTTCAGAGTACATAGTGAAGGTGAATCTTTGCAACCACCATTCATCACTCTGTTTAATAAAATGCAACAAATAAATGCAGCCATAGAAAGCTCCTGAGATGCAGTGGAGTGCACCACTGGGTACAGAAGTAGTACTGTAAAACTCCAATAATCCTTGGGACTTCGGTGCTGAACTGGCTGATTTTCAGGACTATTGGATATTAATACACCAACATTGCTTTTTCTAAGGCATTACCCAGAGTAGTAAAATTTTCCAGTAAATCAGGTGAACTTAAAAGAAATGGAAAGTTTAAAACAAAAGGGTTAAAAGAGTGCAGAAAAGATGTAAGAGGATGTTGCCAGGACTAGAGGGCCTGAATTAAAGGGAGAGGTTGGCCAGGCTAGGTCTTTATTCCTTGGAACGTAGGAGAATGAGAGGCGACCTTATAGAAATGTTTACAATTATGAGAGCCATGGATAAGGTGGATGGTAACGGTCTTTTCCCCAATGTAGGAGAGTCCAAAACTAGGGGGGAATAGGTTTAGAGCGAGAGGGGAAAGATTTAAAAGGGACCTGGGGGGCAGCTATTTCATGCAGAGGGTGGTGAATATATGGAATGAGCTGCCAGAGGAAGTGGTTGAGGCAGGTTCAATGGTATCATTTAAGAAGCAATGGATAGGTACATGGAGGGGTGGAGCTTAGAGGGATGTGGGCCAAACGCAGGAAATTGGAACTAGCTGGGTTGGGCACTGAGGTCAGCATGGACTGGTTGGGTCGAAGATCCTGTATCTGTGCTGTATTGCTCTGCTCTGACTCAATGACTAAATGTGAGAATGGGACCCTGGTAAATTAAAGGGGAGCATGGGAACAGGCCCTGGCAAGCCTGGTACTGAACTGTCATGACTTCTGGATGGAAGATTTTCAGAGTTTTACTGTAGTTCATTTTATCAGATCTCTGCTTGTTAATAAACTGTATATGTAAGGAAAATTTATTCTGTTCTGCACAGCGCAGTTAAGCATTCAAATTAAGATGCAGAGGACAAGGGACAGCAGAACAATAAAGCAAGGAAGCAAAATTCATTTGGGGAATAGTTCTGATCAGGATAGTTGACTAGTTTGAACTCAATTCAAGTGAGCAACACCCTCATCTTCTTTCCATGATAGAATGCTTAAAACTACCCCTGACCTGTCAGCTATTCTAAATTTAGGATCCTTCTACTTTCCGTAAAGTAGCATTGCAATACCATTTGAAGTGGTAAATATATTTAATTATTTGTAAAAGTGAAGTGATCTGATTCTGATATCTATGCTTTTGGTTAACTGTATGTTCAATAATTCACTTGATCTTGAGACTGTCGGGGCATCTGGGTGGGAAGAGCAGCTGTCATGTATTTTTCTTTTAATAGTTGTGCTTGTGGAGGGGGCTCTCGGATCCAGATGCTGGAATAAAAATTTGAGCTATGCATGACATGCAGTAGTTGGTTCCTGCTTAATAATGACAAACTTGCTCAGTCTAAGGATTGTTTGAAAATGTGTAGCCATCTTGAGAGAAGGCCACCTGTTCAGACCATGTTGCAGGTACGCCAGTAATGCTGGACACCACAGCTAGAGGTTTGGTATGCTTGATGAGAGACATTGAGAATGTGTTGAATGAGTTGAAACTTAATGCTCATTGTAAAAGCAGTTATGATTTGACATTGACCCTTGCAACTGAGTGTCCGAGGTTCTCCGGTATTGCTCTTAATATCTCTGAGAGACATTATAATTCTGAGTGTGGTTCCTTCCTGTTTTAAGGCTGTTGTGGAGATGTGATTTACTGCATGGTATTTTCTGAAATACTATGATTGACGTGACACTAAAAACATGGGTGGTTCTTCAGAAGTATAGAGTGTAAGGTGGTGCTTAAAAAAAGAAATTAGGAGGGCAAAGAAAGGTCACAAAATATCCCTGGCAGATAAGATAAAAGAAAATTCCATGTTATTTTGTATACATTTTAAAAGTAAAAGGGAAAACCAGAGGAAAAAGTGGGGCTCATTACAGACCATAGAGGCAATCTGCACATTGAGCCAGAGGAGAGGGCGAGATTTTGAAGACTTTTCATCCATCTTCACTAAGGAGAAGGACATTGGTGATTTCAGTTGGGCTGGTGAATTTCTACAGCACAGAGATTTAATAAAGTATTGGATAACTTAGTGGACATAAAAGTGGACAATTGACAGAGAAATTAAGTACCTGAAATTGTAGACTCCAGATCGTCCATCTGTGATATTGATTCAGCTTGTTTTTATCCCCCTCTAGGACTGGGGGACATGCTCAGCCTGACCTCCTCGGCATATGTCTTCCTGCTCTGTATTTTGCATCCACTACATTCTTTTGTCTATGCTTTCACTAACTGCCCCCATTCACTTCATAGATAAGAGCTTATTCCCATGGTCATCCAGTTTTGCCCTATCAGAGATGTCCTTTTCTCCACCCTCCCTGCAGCATAACAAGCTTCTTTTTCTTTTTCAATCTTTTTATTAGTTTTCAAATTAATACAGATTGATATATAGCATCAATATTTATACATGTAATACAAAGAGATCAGGATAACAATCATGGCATAGATAATCATAAAGAACAATAAAATATAAAAAAATCTGTAGATCCAACAATCTCTTAGTAAATGAATATAATATAAAAGAAAGGAAAGAAAAAGATTTATTATATAAATTTTAAAAAAAGAAAAAACCCAAATCAATAAGAAAAATTATAAACAATATAAACTAAACTAAACAGAAAAATTTCAAAAAAAACGAACAACAAAAAAAGGGGGAAAAATGGGCTAAAATTTCTCAGTAGAAACAGAGCAATATTATGTTGTCAACTCCATTACTCTAAGTTGGAAAGTTATTGAAAGGGGATCTACATCATGTGAAAATAGTGAATAAATGGACTCCAAATATCTTCAAATTTAAGCGAAGGATCAACAGTACCGCTCCTAATTTTTTCCAAGTTTAAACATGATATAGTTTGAGAAAACCATTGAAAAGTAGTAGGGGGTATTGGATCCTTCCATTTAAGCAAAATGGATCGTTTGGCCATTAATGTAACAAAAGCAATCATACAGTTAGCAGAAGCAGATAAATGGCCAGACAAGCTTCTATTTCCTTTCCAGTTTTCCCCACAGATGTTCCCTGACCTGCTGAGTATTTTCTGTTTTTATCACATAGCCCTGCTACTGCATTAATATGTGCAAGAAAGTTGTGAAAGTGGAAGCTTGTTCTCTCTGTCTTCAGCTGAGCAGATCAACAAATGATGTGTGTGTGAAGAAAGAAGCAGCAAGTGTGCAGAATCCATTTGTTTTTGTTATTTGCTACATTTTTAGAACAGGAAATTTTAGAATGTTGGGCATGGCCACACCTACTAGCCCACAGAACACATGAAGTTTGCAACTCTAAGGCAGACATGACTTCTATGCATTTTTATTGCAAACGTTTCACCTTAAGAAAAGGAAAACACTAAATATGTACTGGCCACATAGCTAAATAATGCTGAGGCTGCATCCTGTTTACAGGTCTTGGAACTCTGATTATATTGGTCTTCAAAACTAACCTGAAAGTTATCCAGCAATCCTTGTAACCACCCATAAAATTCCTCATGAGTACAAACAATTACTTGGAGTTCTGATTATATGTTTACCCTACCCTTGAGATGGGAAGAGTGAAGTGTTTTGACACTTGGTCTCCTTACAGAATCTTTAACTTATTCCAGAAGCTGAATAGTGCCTTTGTAAGGTCAGATATAACCTTCCCTAGGAGTGCCAAATTGAGATTTTATAGTTGTAAATATGGTTGAAAAGTATAAGGTACTGCATCCCCTGCTCACCGTCAAGTCGTGGGCAGGACTTTTCCTTTAAGGAAAGCAGTAATAGACTCCAGTTCTGCAGACATATTTCTGACATTTCTGACTAATAACAGTGCACAGAGGCGTTATTAGGCTTGTCTTCAAGTTTCAGCTATGCAGTGAATTTTTTTGAATGGTTAATTAGTATTTGGATGGATGGAATTTACACTTTCTAAGTCTGTTCCTTCAACACTTTTATATTTCAACTATCCAGTTGCAAGGTCTTCACAAAAGGTGATACAATGAACAGAGAAATTCTGGAAATTTGAGATCACATTTCAATAGTCCACTATGGCGCATATTCTTCTTCTAGGTGCTCCATCTGTTGCAGCAATGAAGAGTTAATGCAGCAGTACGTCGCCATTTTCCACTGCTTTGCAAAGTGTATTCTCATGTGTAATAAGCATGCCTGTGACATGGGCCCTATATTCTTTGGGGAGATGGAGTGCACCCCATGTGTACGCACTGCAGTGGTTAAATGTAGCCTAACTGCAAAGGTCTGATGTCATAGTCCTGCTCTACAGTGCATGCTATATGGATAATATGCCAAGATTAGCGGGCAATGTGTATTGAATATCACTGTCCCTTCACCCTGAGGTCATGTAGCTGAATAAATAGTAGCTCCCAAACTTGCAAAAGCTTTTTGGTTCTCTTGCATTGCTATGAATCTCGAGAGCTGCAGTTGAACTGCAAATAAACCACATGCAGTTTGCGATGCACAGTCTGGCTATCTCTGAAATATATAGTCAAAGGAGAAACTTAATTTAAAAATATCAGATTGTTGTATTGCAACAAAGATGGAAGCCATTTTTATACATGGCTCATACACAAGCTTGTACAAAAATAAATTAAGAAAAATGTATATGTACATTAAAATGCATTTTATCTAAAGTATAACCTTTCTTTAATATAGGTTATGTTGTAGAAATATAGATGTTGTATCAGATTGTATAGTTTTTTGTAATTAAAACTGCATGTTCATTTATGCAGGTGTGCAGTTCATGTGGGACTGTTGCTGTGAGTCAGTGAGCAAGGCCTTAAAAGAACCAGGCTCGGGGTGCATATTGGCACACTGCATGGGACTTGGAAAGACACTGCAGGTAAGTGTAGAGTCTGAAATAACAAAACTTTTAACTAAGGAGCCCATATGGTTGTTTGCCAGATTTCAGCTTTTTTTTTATAGTCCTTTGCTTTCATCAGGATTTGAGAAACAAAACTTATAACAATGACATTACAAATACAATCCAGATTTACAATTAGGCTACAGTTCCAAGGTATCTTGAAGTTCTTAAAATCTGGCTTTTACAGAAAAGCTTTTAAACCTCGACAAATGAAGACCATCTTGCAGCTAAATTAAGCTGCTTAATGCATAGCATTTTTGAATGTAAATATGCACTGAAACAGGTGTACATTGTCATTCTAGTATTGCATAATGCTTGATTGATGATAGATTTGAAACTGTAAACAGAAAAGGCTGGAAAAATTCAGCAGGTCATGTGTGAAGAGAGAAACAGAGTTGATGTTTCAGTGATCTTTCTGATTGAATTAATGCATTAATTCTGTTCATCACTCTGCAGATACTGTCAGGACTGATGAGCATTTCCAGCATTTTCTATTTTACTGTGGTTTTATTGTATTTTGCTTTTGGCTTTTGTTCTTGCATTGAAGTATACAAGTGTGGAACAATACCCACGTACCTCAGATGCAGAAAGGAGCTCAAATTTCATTTTGTAAATCCCAGTTTTGTAAATCAGAGCTGCTTTGGCTAATTCTCCTGGTGTAGTTCTCAAGGGGGAGCAGTTAAGATAACAAAAAAAAATCCAATGTTTTCTCCTAATTGCAAAATTATAGCAATTGATTTCATATCTGTCATGAATGTAAATATCCAGCAGGTATTGCATGCAGATTTCAATACTAGGTTGGCTAAATGCAGCAGAGATGAGGCAGAAAGACCCCATTAATGATTTGGCCCCCTAAAAATATAAACACAGCATTTTTTAAAAAAAAGTTGGATCAGCCAAGTTTATTCAGAACAAACATCAGCTTACTACTGAGAAATGTTGCATTGAAGCAACAGATGAAAGGGAAGAGAACATTGGTTATATAAAACCAATTATTTTTTGTGAATAGGATAGCTTTTTAACATGAAAACTTGGGTGGTGAGCAGTGATGTAAAATGTTCAGAAAAAGATTAAGTTCATATATGGGATTAAAATTGAACAATTCAATCAATTGCAGTTTACAGGAAAGCTTTTTTTTTCCACTGGTCTTAACTATCCTACATGTAGCCCGATCAATATTTAAATTAGGATGTCAGTGTCAGCACCCACTTCTCAAGCAATTATCCAAAAACACATTGCACTGCATCTTGTCAAATGTTGTTACCCTGACTTTTTAACAGCATCGGTAGGCATCTAAATTGTGAAATACAGTATTTTTGTTTTGTCGGTATGAGATTTGGGTCATAGCGTCAATCTGTTTCTGACCAAAATATATGCACTCTTAAGCAGCACGTACATAAACCTGAGTGCATGACATTGAGTTCATAATGGAGCACTTTAGATCTTGCATAAAATTCAAATGTTCAGTGCACTTAATTGGACTTGTATAACTGCTACCATTGAAATTAATTTAAGTTTTAGTTTTATTTTTGTATTTGTGAATGGTTGAGTTCATCTTGGTGCTACAGCAAGTTATTCAGTGACTCTCAATCAAACTTATATTGAGGCGATTTGTTGCTTGATATGTCTTCCCCTCCAGAGGAGAGCAAGTTTAGCTCCAAATAAGATGTCCTCAGCATTGAAGTCATGTCAGCACTTTCAACTATTTCGATTATAACGAGTTCTACTTTAGTATATCTTAATTCATCCTTCCTTCCTTAGCAATTTTAGCTGTATTTTTTGTATCATTTTGAGTAACATTAAATATGATCCTGTGATTTTTTATATCCTGACTTTGCACATTTAGAGTAAAGACTTGAAATGGAAAATAGATAAAGTTGTTATGAATTAAGTTGGTCTTCTAAAATAGTTTTGTTTTGTTGTGGGTTACTTACAGGTTGTGACCTTTTTGCATACCATGCTGTTGGCTGAGAAACTTGAATTCAGTACTGCTTTAATTGTTTGTCCACTTAACACTGTTTTGAACTGGATCAATGAATTTGCAAAATGGCAGGAAGGACTGGATGATGATGAATGTTTAGAGGTATTTTAAATTTTTTTAAGCTTTATCTTCTTTTGGTTTTATTACATTGGATTAAAAATGTAAAATTTCTTTTCAAATAATTTGATTCTCTCATTTCTAATGATCAACAAAACAGAAACAAATGCAAATGAGATTACACTTTGAAACTATTAGTATGATAAAACTTTGGTTTATAAATCTAAATGCATTTTAAATTATTGCAATTGTAAAGAGCCTCTATGTGATATACTAATATAAATCAGTTGAATTGCTAGGGAAATTCTCAACCAACTTTTGTATGTGTTAGTTTCTGGTTTTCGCTTCTCTTTCCAACACCCCCAGATTAATCTTCCACCACTTTGCTTAATCTGCTCAGTTTCTCATTACGCTGGTTTAGCATCAGCTTCACACTCTTCCTGCCCTGCTGCAGATATTCCATGTCATTCTCTCCTCCCAGTTGGTTTCCATAGTTTTCAGCTTTCATTCGGTTTGGTCAATTTGGCAGTTGGAAGATAAGCATCAAGTAACTATTTCAACCTATTAAATAGTATCTTGGTTGCTTATTACAAATGTAATTCAAATTTTGACTGGTTTATTTGTGAGATATGATATTTTTAAACTTAATTAATAGACACCTACTGCATAGAATATACGGGATAGAAACAGGTCTTTTAGCCCAAATGGTGTGTATAGTGTTTGAGCTTTATGCTAGTTCATTCTCATTCCATCCACCTTATAATCAGGTATTCCCCATCCTTATTTGTTTCCTCTAATTCACTTCCTTTTAATGTAATTTATTTCCTCCTTTGATAGCACATTCTACATTTTAGCTACTGAGGGAAAAAATTGTTTTGGATTTCCCTATTAGTTTTATAACAATTGTGTATTTACGGATTCTTGTTTGGTGCTATGATCACAAATTTGAGTTTTAAAAGATTTAGTGGACTTTGTTGTATATATTTGAGGCTCCCTGAAGGCAACAGCACGGGTATATAAGATGGTTAAGAAAGAATATGAGAGCGAGGAACTATACAAATTATTAGTAAGGCCACAGCTGGAGTATTGTGTGCAACTCCATCTGCCACATCATATGAAGGATGTGATTGCACTGGAAGGGGTGCAGAGGAGATTCACCAGGATATGCCTAGAATGATGCATTTCAGCCATGAGGGTGGACTGAATAGGCTGGATTTGTTTTCTTTGGAGCAGAGAAGGCTGAGAGGTAAACTGATTGAGGTGTTCAAAAGTATTAGAGGCATGGATAGTGAGCAACTTTACCTCGTAGCAGGGGTGCCTGAGCAGAAGGGTTTATATTAGGTGCAGAGATTTAGAGGGGATTTGAATTTTTTTCACCTCAATCCTGAACCCGTTGTCTGGGGCGCACGGCAGAGTCGAACATTCTCTCAGCATTTAGGAAGTGTTCAGATGATCACTTGAAATGCTGAAACATAGGTCATGGGTCAAGTGCTGGGAAATAGGATTAGTGTAGATGGATACTTGATGGCTTGCATGGACACGGAGGGCTTGTTTCTGTGCTATGTGACACTCCATTAAACCTGTGTTTCCTATACATTCTAGTAATAAATAGGCATGTATTTAAAACTTTTAATGGGTAAAGTTGCTTCATTGGGAACATCTGATCTGACTAAAAATGTGCAAACACGAATATCGCCACAAGGAAATTACATAGAAAATGCTCTGAATTATTGGTTTATTGTGGTGAATTATTGGGTCTGCTGTTCAACACAAAACAGATGTAGCTCTTGCAGTCTTGTATGATAGCAAAAGTATATTTGAAAACCTGTGAAATTCCAGTTTCATTCAACACTAATAATTACCCAGGTAACTTGCCATTGTGTAATGTTGCTGCGCAATTAAAAACGTGTTTTTGTATTATATCCATTATCTTTTGTTTATTAAGTTGTCCTTTTAGAATATGTACTTCATTATTACAAAATGTTTTGATAATTTGTCTATGTATCCTTCATTATATTAAATCCTTGAAACTTTGGGATTTTGACAGATGTTCAACAATACAGTTTTATTTTCTGTCTTAAAGGTAAATGAATTAGCAACAGTTAAACGCCCTCAAGAAAGAGCCTACCTTCTTGAAAGATGGCTGGAGGAAGGAGGTGTCATGATTCTAGGTTACGAAATGTATCGTAATCTTGCACAAGGCAGAAATGTGAAAAGCAGGAAGATGAAAGAAATATTCCAGAAGACTTTAGTAAACCCTGGTGAGATTTAGTTTGATTTATTCCTCCTCAAACAAGTTTTGATAGCCTTGTAATTTTTCAACTACATGATGTAAGTAGTGTACAGATCCATATAGTACATCAACGTAGGATGCAGATTAGTCTATTCAGTGCTGGAGCCTGATCCACCATTCACTTAGATTGTGCTTGGCTTAACTGAATATACTTTTTCTCAATATTCCTTAATATCTTTGGTTAACAATATCTCAGTCTCAGATCTGTAATAAATAATTAACCTTTTATCAGCTGCTGTTTGTTGAAGTGTCATATATTTTCCATCCTTTGTGTCTACCTAGTTGTAATTTTTAGCTTATCATTTTGATTAAATCATGTATATCCTTAAGATGTAGTACCCAAAAATGTGCTCAAGTACTGTAGGTGTGGCATAACATGGGGTTTGTGTAGCTGCAGCATAAATCATAAATGGTTTTCCATTTACGTAGACATATGGCCTTTTATTAACTTTTATTTTCTGTACCTGTCCTTGAAATTTTAATAATCCCTGTACATAGCTACCACCTCTACCCCACCACAAAGACTTTTCAACTGTATTTGCTTGTTTTTGCTAATTAGAAAGTACTCTTCTATGCAAATTCAGAGGAGTGTTGAAGCTTGGTCACTGACTAGAAAGATGTTTTGACACAAAAGATGTTTGGGAGGGAATTTGGACTTGAAACAGTTTCAATCAACTGAATTTATTGAATGGTGAGGTAGTATTTAAAAGATTATGTCATGTCATACTGCCATTGTGTTCTGGGAGATTGTTAATGAAAGTTAGCACAAATTAAAATGCTTTATTTTATCAACTTAAAAAGATTTACTCAGTATATTTTAAATTGCCAATGCAATTGTAGCAATCCAATATAAAAAGAAAAATATGGTTTTTGAGACCAATGCTAGAACAGTTTTGGATTGGTGTTTATTATGTCGAGTTCTTTTACATACCGTTGCACTATGTAATGCTTGTATGAGCTGAGAGAAGAAAGCCTATTGGTGCAGTCAGTAACTTGGTCTGCACTGATTTAGTGCTGTTATAAATAACCATTTAGGCTTGAGTTTAAGTGCACATGTAATATTGAAATTAGTCTTAGCAAGCATTCTGCTAACACATTTTTTCAATTTGGGGATAATCCTTTTTAGACAGCTGCAAATTGTGGGAATATTTAAATGTCATACCCAGTCACGTCATTGATTTTGTTGTAACTAGAACTGACTTGCCACATTCTTTTGGTCTGTTTAAAAATATGATGTACCTTGTCACTGCATCTGCAAATGTAATTTTGTGTTCCGCATTATTTAAAATTTAATTTTTTCAAAATTCCATCTAAATCAGATATACTTTATATATCCGGAGTTTTGGTACTTGAATTCAAGAGAAGCTTTCTGATGGTCTCCATTCTAGTGCAGCTTAACTGCAGTTTAATGGTTATGCATTTGTTATGCATTCATAGCACTCCCAAGTCCAGATGCAGAGACTAAAGCTAAGCATTTCCCATATTTCTTACAACATAGAAGGAAGCCATTGAGTCTATGCTAGCTTATCCAGCCTATCAGTCTAGAGCACTGTGGGAATGTTGCATTCTTGGTGTTCTTTCAGACAAGGTTTTAAACTGAGGTCTGGCTTAGTCTGAATGCAAGATCTCATAGCATCTCTTTGAAGAACAGAGGAATTATCCATAGTGTACCAATATTTATCCATCAGTCAGCTTACTACAGCAGGTTATCATTATTTATTAGAATATCTTGTTTGCAAGATGGCTGATGTTGCTCCTCCTACATTCCAGTAGTGATTTTGCTTCAAAAAGTAGAGTGCTTCATTGACTATAAAATGCTTTGGAATGTTCTCTCAAAGGAAAATGAAAGATACCATGTAAATGCCAATAGGCCTTTCACAAGTATTGATTAATAAAGTTCAAGAAAGTTACTCCTTGCATTTTGAAGTGATCAAATTTTCAATATATCACCATGAAAATTACAGTTACTACAATTTCAGTTTAGTCACTATTTGATGAAATATTTTTACAGTGATGTGATCATAGCTCCCAAGCACATAAATCATAGTTTCATTTCAGTTGTACAAGTTCTATAAATCTGCTCTTCATATTTCTTGAACTACAGATTTTCCATTGGGTAATAAAAACATGTTGTCATCTAGTTTATCGTAATTTTGGTTTTGTACCATGCTAGAACCATGTATTTAATTCGTATTTCTAATTTTTCATTCTGTAGTTATGCTTATGATATTTCTGAATATTTTCAGTTTTAAAATTTGAATTTTTTGTGTATTATGCAGTTAGTTTTTGATACTCTTCAATGCTAGAGAGCAGGTTAAGAGGTTGCAATATGTATCACCTTACTTTCCAAGTTTGTGAAGCAACATTCCTTAGCTGCACATCAGCCATCCAATTGTCCTGATCTCATTACAGTTCTTGGAAAATAAAAAGGTTTGACAAAACAAACTATTTTCAATAGCCTAGAAAATATCATGATATAAACTTTAAAATATTGAACAAGTAATCCAACTTTGTTTGCCAGTGGCTGTAGCAGGGAAGGATATTAACATCATTTATAATTGCAAATGGTTGCCAGATTGCAGTAACTTTTGCAATGACCTTCATCTCCATAAAGTTGAAAAGTCAGCTGGTTCTTATCTTGAAGTTTTGACTTTTTCAAAAAAAAAGTTGCTTTTTTTTTGTCCAAAAAACGTTTTGAACTCTTAAAAGTAATTGGTCTTTTAAAACTTGATTGCTGTGATTGCTTTTCTCTGTGCACTAGCGGTGTTTTAGATAAAGGACTTTTTTTGATTGAACAATAGATTTTAATTTTATTTTCCTTTCCCTCTCCATCCTTGTTATTCATCAAAATAGGTTTATACATATTTTTCTCTCATTTTTCACAATAGGACTAGTTATTTTTGGAATATTGGAGTTGCTCTGTGGATTGTTATACATGAAATTTATCAGGAGAATGCAAAATGTAGCACTCTCTCCCAGTGTCTTATGCACACCCCAGACCATGGTAGCTTGACCAGCAAAACTTTATTGGAGTTCAGCTAATGTTGTTTCATTATTTAAGAAAGGCAGCAGGGATAACTGCAGGTTGGTGAGCCTTGCATCAGAGATAGGGAAATTATTGGAGAAAGTATTAGGATTTTAGTGGCTGATTAGGGATAGTCAGCATGGCTTTGTGCAGGTGGGATTCTTGCCTCATTAATTTGATTTTTTGAGGAGGTAACTAACATTGAAGACAGGGCAGTAGATATTGTCTATACAGACTAAGGCATTTGACAAGGTTCCACGTGGTAGACTGGTCCAGAAGGTTAAGGCACATGGGAACCAAGGTGAGCTGGCTAATTGGATCCAAAATCAGCTTGGTGATAGGAAGAGGATTGTAGTGGAAGGATGTTTTCCTGATCGAAAGACTGTGACCAGTGGTGTTCCATGGGCTTTGCTGCTGGACCTCTGTAGCTTGTGATTAACAAGATTTGGATATGAATGTTGGAAATGTGATGAGTAAGTTTGCAGATGACACAAAAGTTGGTGTGTTGTAGGTAGGGTAGGAAGGATATCCAAAGCTACAGCAGGATGTAGATCAGGAAAATTGGGCAGAGTGTTGGCAGATGGAATTTAATCCCGGCAAGTGTGAGGTGACTCATTTTGGGGTAGGACATGAACAGTCAATGGTGCACTAAAGAATGTTGATGAAGAGGGGGACACTGGAGGGTTCAAGTTCACAGCTTCTTGAAAAGGCAGCTCAAGCAGAGAAGGTGAAGGCATATGGCATGCTTGCAACTTTACAAAACAATGGTTAGGTAGCACTTGGAGTAGCATTTCTGGTCACCACACTATAGGAAGGATGTGGTTGTGCTGAAGAGAGTGCAGAGGAGATTCATGGGGATGTTGCCTGGATTGTTATGGGGAGAATTTGGATCGGCTGGGTTTGTTTTCCCTGGATCAAAGCATGCTGAGGAATAACCTGACAGGTTCTAAGAGGTGTAGATGGATAATCAGAATCTTTTTCCCATAGTAGGGGTTTTGAAAGCCAGAGTGCATAGGTCTAAGGAAGAAGAGAAGATTTTAAGGGGAATTGAGGGTAAGTTTTTTTTTACACAGAATTATTGATATCTGGGAAGTGCTGCCAGATGAGGTGGTGGTAGAGTCGGCTACAGTCATTACATTTCAAAGACATTTAAACAAGCACTTAATGTCCCTCAATGTCAACAAAACAAAAGAGCTGGTCATTGACTTCAGGAAAGGGGGTGGTGTACATGCACCTATCTACCTCATGGTGCTGAGGTTGAGAGCTTCAAGTTCCTGGGAGTGAACATCACCAACAGCCTGTCCTGGTCAAATCACGTAGGTGCCATGGCCAAGAAAACTCACCAGCACCTTTACTTCCTCAGGAGGCTAAAGAAATTTGGTTTGTCCCCTTTTGACTCTCACCAGCTTTTACCGATGCACCATAGAAAGCATCCTATCCGGATGTATCACGGCTTGGTACGGCAACTGCTCCGCCCAGGACCACAAGAAGCTGCAGAGAGTTGTGGACACAGCCCAGTGCATCACGGACACCAGCCTCCGCTTCTTGGACTCTGTCTTTACCTTTCGTTGTCTTGGTGTAGCAGCCAGCATAATCAAAGACCCCACCCACCTGGGACATTCTCTCTTCTCTCCTCTTCCATCGGGTAGAAGATACAGGAGCCTGAGGGCACGTACCACTAGACTTAAGCACAGCTTCTACCCCACTGTGATAAGACTATTGAACGGTTCCCTTATACAATGAGATGGACTATGACCTCACGATCTATCTTATTGTGACCGTGCACCTTATTGCACTGCACTTTCTCTGTAGCTGTGACACTTTACTCTGTACTGTTATTGTTTTTACCTGTACTACATCAATGCACTCTGTACTGACTCAATGTCACTGCACTGTGTAATGAATTGACCTGTACGATCGGTTTGTAAGACAAGATTTTCACTGTATCTCGGTACAAGTGACAATAATAAACCAATACCAAATAGGTACAACAAAGAAGGATACAAACCTAATGCGGGCACATAGAATTAGTGCAGATAGGCAAAAGGGTCAGCATGGACATGGTGGGCCAAAGGGCCTATTTCTTCGCTGTACAACTCTGATTCTACTACTGTGAAAACAATGAGATTTTTTTTAAAAATTGGAGTGTTAAATGAAACTTGCTAATATCAAAATCAACATGTTTTAGTTCAAGGGAAAATGAATAGTCAGGGGTAATGTGCGCTCTCTGAAAACTGATAAATTGAAATTAAGGACATAGGCAAGTTAAATTACCTTGAATCAGAAGTGGCCATCATGCTGGACTTCTCAGGAGAACTATAATGTTGGGCAGAGACTTAGCAGAATTAATGCAAGCAAAATAAGTGATGAATAATGACGTTAAAGAGTGACAAATTCCCAGGATGCAATGGTTTTTATCTCTGGATTTCTTTCAAATGGAGAACTTTTTAGGTTGGAAAATATTGCATGGCATTCGGCTACTTTAAGAAACATATGGTTTCCTGGTAATTATAGATCAGTTGACCTAATTTCCACTGTTGAGAAATTTCTGGAGTATATTATTATAAATACTTACTGACATTGGTTTTCAAGAAAAAAAGCAAACTGCTGATGCTGAAAATCTGAACTAAAAACAGAAAATGCTGGAAATACTCAGCAGATCAGGCAACATCTGTATAGCGAGAAAGAGTTAACGTTACAGGTTGATGACCTTTGATCAGAATTAGGAAAAGCTAGAAATCAAATGTTTCTTTTTCCATAGATGCTGCCTGACCTGTTAAATACACCTTTTTCTGTTTTCTTGATTTGAAATTTTTAGTCAGACAAAATTGTCTTTATATATTTATAAATTTTAAATGAGATGATTTTGGGTAGTGGACAGAAAAATGTAGTCTGAATTTTCAGAATGCATTTGACATGAGTCCCTTATAAGTAATGCTACCCAAAGGTGAAATTCAAGGAATTGAAAACAACTTATTGACCTGGTTATAGCTCTTGCTGAGTGCAGGATAGTGTTGAGGAAGCAGGGAGACTGCAGAAGGAGTTGGACAGGTTGGGAGAATGGGCAAAGAATTGGAATACTGTGTAGGGAAGTTTGTGGTCATCCATTTTGGTAGAAGGAATAAAGGCATAAACTATTTTCTAAATGGGAAGCGAATTTAGATATCGGAGGTGCAAAGGGACTTGGGAGTCCTAGTGCAGGTTAACTTGCAGGTTGAGTCAGTAGTAATGAAGGCAAATGCAATGTTAGCATTCATTTCAAGAGGACAAGAATATATAAACAAGGATGTAATGCTGAGGCTTTATAAGGCATTGGTCAGACCACATTTGGAGTATTGCGAGCAGTTTTGGGCCCCATATCCAAGGAAGGATGTGCTGGCATTGGAGAGGATCCAGCAGAGGTTTATGAGAATGATCCCAGGGATGAAAGGGTTAATGCATGAGTATTTGATGGCTCTGGGCTTTTGTACTCACTGGAGTTTAGAAGGGGGGGGCGGAGAGAATCTCATAGAAAACTATTGAATATTGAAAGGCCTGGATAGAGTGGACATGGATAGAATGTTTCCAGTAGTGGGAGAGTCTAGGACCAGAGGGCACAGCCTCTGAGTAGAAGGACATCCCTTTAGAACAGAGATGAGGAGGGATTTCTTTAGCCTGAGGTGGTGAATCTGTGGAACTCATTGCCACAGATGGCTGTGGAGGCCAAGTAATTAGGTATATTTGAAGCAGAGGTTCATAGGTTCTTGATTAGTAAGGGAGTCAAAGGTTATGGGGAGAAGGCAGGAGAAGGGTTAAGAGGGAAAAATAAATCAGCCATGATTGAATGGTGGAGCAGACTCGATGGGCCAAATGGCCTAATTTTGCTCCTATGTCTTATGGTCTAGGATACATTAAGGATGATGGCATGTGATGGATGATGACATCTGCCATATTTACCCCTGGTCCCAATCCACCTTCCACTCCTCATTTTACATGCTAACCACTTTACAATGTCATCTACAGAGATAGAATCAGCTTCTACGTTTATGCTGCTAACACCCAGCTCTAATTCTCCAGCTGCCTTTGTTAACTCTAGCAGGTAATTGAGACACATTCAGTTTTGGGAAAGATCTGATTTCCTTCAGCTAAAATATTGGCAAAACCATAATTGAATAATTTGAAGCATTAACATCATGCTCTGTTAAAGAATGTTTAGTGAAATATTATTAAAATCATTTTCAAAATATTCTAGTGTTTAAAAACATGTTGCAACTAAATTTTGTTTTCTGGGTTATAACGCAATTGAAATGGAACATTGGTTTCTATTACCTAGAGAGGACCAGGAGAGAATGTGGTGGGGGGGAGACAGGTACAGACATTGTGCCACACAAAGCACATGTTGATAAGATGCTGATGCCAAGTCACTGTGAAACATCAAATGACATTGATTGCAGATAAGCAGTATTTAGTGTAATTATCTTTATGAATCATATCTGTGGGGGGCAGGGAGGACAAGGTTGGGGCTTTGCTCATCAGAGAATTCAGATGAGTTTTGTGGACAGGTCTTTTTCTGGAATATTTATGAAAAGGTTTAATTTGAAATTATGTACTTAATCTGGCTCACTAAACAGCATGAAAATGGCTGCTTGCTGACAGATGGGATGCACTACATTGCCCCTCAGTGGCCAAAGCCTGTAAGTTCGTGAAATAAACTCTTAGTTGTATGCTGTATGAAGCTGCAGCTGACTTAGAACCTAATACTACCTCTTTAAATTGGAGGGGGGGGGGGTGGCGAAGTGGTGAAATAACTACAGTACCATCTGAAGTTTAATATGTTGATACTTGCTAAAAGTTTTACCATTTAGCCTTTTCATTGCTTATTGTAATAGAAATATATGGATGTTAATGGTTCATAAAACTTTCTTTTAAATATATGCAATTAATGTGTATTCAATTGTAATAATGTTTATTGTAGATTAAATATTAATGTATTGCTGGAATATATTTGTAGCTTATTATTTACCACATAATAAATTAAACCTTTATATTTAAATTATTTGTTTGCTAGAAGGCCTGTCAATCAGGTTTTCACTGCTAGCTCCAGTCCTATAAACTAAATGGAGGGAATAATTTAATGGGCATTTTACATAAATGAAACTGAAATTAAAATATTTTGATCTTTCTAATGCACTTATGGAGCTCCTCATCCTATTAACATACTACGTGCTAAGAATTTGTATTGGGTAAATTGATGCAGCAAGGTTGTATCACTAATGGTTCTTAATCAATGTCCTCCCCTAATGCTTAAAACAGAAAAAAACAAATGATGAAACATATGAAAATTCAAGACTAAGTTTGTTTCACATTACAGCAGTGATTTAATTCTTGGTTCTAGGATTTACAAATGTCTTGTGCATTATTTCAAATTACTTTCTCTTGCAGGTCCAGACTTCGTGGTCTGTGATGAAGGGCATATACTTAAAAACGAAGCTTCAGCAATATCAAAAGCAATGAATTCTATCAGAACAAAAAGGAGGATAATTCTTACAGGGACACCATTGCAAAATAATCTTGTTGAATGTAAGTGCATTTGTTTTAACATTTTCTTAATAAATTAATATCTCTGAATTACAGAATCATTTTAAACATGGAAGTTAATGCTTTTAGTTTTATGTAACAGATACAGCACAGAAATGAGCTAATCAGCCTAAATGGTTTTTGCCTGTGTTTGTGTTCCAAGTAAACCTTCCCAAAACCTAACTCTTTCAGCTTAACCATCTATTCCTTTCTCCTTGTTTATCCACTTATCCTTATAATCTGATACTGTACTTACTGCACCATTGGTAATAACATTGTGGCTAGGCTGAAGGCAAAAAATTGCTTTAAAAAAGCCTCTCATCATATAAATCCCAAGTTGCTGCTGGTATAGCTGAACTCATTATTTAAATTAATCCACTTTTCATATGTCGGGAATTACCACAATTAGATGCTAGGTCCAACTGATTTTAAAATGGTAAATTGGTTTATTATTGTTATGTGTACCGAGGTACAGTGGAAAAACTGTTTTATATGCCATCCGTACAGATCATTTCATCAAATCAGTACATTGAGGTAGTACAAGGGAAGACGAGAAGGCAGAATAAAGTGCTTCAGTTACAGAGAAAGTGCAGTGCAGGTAGACAGCATGCAAGGCCATAACAAGGTAGATTGTGAGGTCAAGAGGCCATCTTATTGTACTGGGGGACCATTCAGTAGTCTTATAACAGTGGGGTAGAAGCTGTTCTTCAGCCTAGTGCTATGTGTTTTCAGGCTTTTGTATCTTCTGCCCAGTGGGAGGGGGGAGAAGAGAGAATGTCTGAAGTGGATGGGGTCTTTGATTATTTTGAGAGCAGTATAGACAGAGTCATAGAACATAGAATAGTACAGCACAGGAACAGGCCCTTCGGCCCACAATGTCGTGCCGAACCAATTACATTAATAGTAAAGTGCCCAAACAAACTAATCCCTTCTGGCTACACAATGTCCATATCCTACCATTTCCCTCACATTCGTGTGCCTATCTGAGAGCTTCTTGAATGCCCCTAGTGTATTTGCCTCTACCACCACCCCAGGCAGCGCATTCCAGGCACCCACCACTCTGTTTAAAAATAAAACTTGCCCCTCACATCTCCTTTGAACTTCCCCCTCTCACCTTAAGTGTATGCTCTCTAGTATTAGACATTTCAATCCGTATTAGACATTTCAATCCTGGGGAAAAGATACTGGCTGGCTATCTATGCCTCAGATCTCCCTTCAGCCTCCACCACTCTAGAGAAAACAACCCAAGTTTGTCCAACCTATCCTCATAGCTCATCCCCTCTAATCCAGGCAGCATCTTGGTAAATGTCTCCTATACTCTCTTCATAGCCTTGACATCCTTCCTATAATGGGGCAACAGAACTGAATGCAATGCTCCAGATGCAGCCTAACTAAAGTTTAGCTGCAGCATAACTTCCTGACTCTTGTACTCAATTCCTCGACTAATGAAGACAAGCATGCCATATGCCTTCTTTACCACCCTATCAACCTGTGTAGCCACTTTCAGAGAGCTATGAAATTGGACCCTAAGATCCTTCTGCTCATCAACACTTAAGGGTCTTGCCATTAACAGTGTACTCTCTTTATGCATTTGATCTCCCGAAGTGCAAACCTTCACATTTGGCTGGATTGAACTCCATCTGCCATTTCTCTGCCCATATCTGCAACTGATCCATATCCCGCTGTATCCTTTGCTAGTCCTCTACGCTATGCACAACGCCACCAATCTTCATATCAACTGCAAATTTACTAATCCACCCATGTACATTTTCATCCAGTTCATTTACATAGATCATAACCAGTAGAGGTCCCAGTACAGATCCAGGAGGAACACCACTAGTCACAGACCTCCACCTAGAATAAGTCCCATCGACCACTACCCTCTTGTCTTCTATGGACAAGCCAGTTCTGAATTCAAATGGCCAATTCACCTTGTATTTCATGCATCTTAATCTTCTGGATGAGTGTCCCATGAGGGACCTTGTCAAGCGCCTTTCTAAAATCCATGTAGGCAACATCCACAGCTCTACTGTCATCAATCACGCTCGTCAAAAACCTTAATCAAGGCACGACTTGCCCTGCACAAAGACATGCAGACTGTCCCTAATTAGGCTATGGTTTTCCAAATGCTCGTAAATCCTATCCCTAAGTATCCTCTCCAGTAACTTCCCTACCACTGACATGAGACTCGCCAGTCTAAAGTTACCAGGATTATCCCTGGATGAAGGGCATGGTGTTTTCCGTAATGTGTTGAGCTGTGTCCACGGTCTTGCGGTCTTGGGCAGAGCAGTTGCCATACCAAGCCGTGATGCATCTGGATAGGATGCTTTCTATGGTGAATCTATAAAAAATTGGTGAGGGTCAAAGGGGACATGCCAAATTTCTTAAGCCTCCTGAAGAAGTAGAGGCACTAGTGCACTTCAATACAATGTAGAGTATGTGTAACACAAGTAGAATATCAAATAAAAGATTCTCTAAGAATTTATTGGAATATTTATAGTGCACACTAAAAATTGAAGCATTGAAGAGTATTAAGTGCTTCCAGTAGATCATTGAAAGTGGATAACGATAAAACAATTCTCCTTCCAACTTTTATGTGCAAAAGCATAAAACCCACTTCAACTGTGGATTTTACACACTTTTAGTACAAAGTAAATTCCCAGCTTGTCTGCAAAATTTTATATAGAAGTCATATTTTCTGGCATCTCACTTTAAAAAAAAAATTTATGGAAAACTAGATTGCATCACATTCCCAGTATCTAGAACCAGCTGCACTCTGACACAAAGTTCCATGGATTGCTGTTGCCTTTTCAGCATCTCATTTTGAATTCAAGTTGATTATTTTTTTACATGTTCAATATTAGAGTCATAGAGTTACACAACACAGAAACAGACCCTTTGGGCCCAACACTTCCTCACCAACCAAGCTGCCTTCCTGAGTTGGTCCCATTTGCCTGCATTTGGCCCATATCCCTGTAAATCTTCCCTATCCATGTACCTGTACAAATTTCTTGGACCTAGATTGAGGTAACATTCGCATTTGATTGCAGGTTGTTTGGCTGAGAACGGGGGCAGGGGAGGATTGGGGGGTGGGGTGGGGGCGGAAGCAAGTTGTATTTTTTTTTGTTTAGTAGTTTTAATTATTGAGAATGTATTGGAGTGGTTTTCATTTGAACTCTTTCATACTTTGAAAACTGGAATAAATATTTAAAAGTTTTGAAATGGTTCTGAGTGTCAAGGCTAGGGCTTTGTTGGATATCAAAGACTTCAGATGAGTTTCGTGGACAGTCCTTTTTCTGGTTCCTCAGCTTAACTCAGGTTACATCATTGAAGCCCTGTGCCACCAAAGGCCTGAACTACTAGCCCTACAGGACCACCTGAGATGGGAAGATTGGCCCTCCAAGTCAAGAGTAGCTGAGTTTGGGGATTGGGCAACTTGCAGTGTGGGAAGTCTGGGTCTAAATGTTTGGAATGTTTCTCCTGCAGATCATTGTATGGTGAATTTCATTAAAGAGAATCTTCTTGGCTCAATAAAGGAATTCAGAAATAGATTTATGAATCCCATTCAGAATGGACAATGTGCAGACTCGACTTTAGTGGATGTAAGAGTAATGAAGAAACGTGCCCATATCTTGTACGAAATGTTGGCAGGTTGTGTGCAGGTAAGTGCTAAAGTGAATTGTTTTTATCTTACCTACCCTTATTCCAGTTTGGGTACACATTGGCGAAGAACATAAGTAAATTAGAAGCAGTAGTAGGCTCTTCAGCCCCTTGCGAGTGCTCCGCCATTCAATAAGATTATGGCAATCCTTCTACTTCAATGCCACTTTCCAGCAGCAAACCCAAATTTCTTGTTTCCCTTGTATTTTCTATTCACCAACTAATTTTAAGTTCACGACAGTATGTTACACTCATTACCACTGTCATTTTTTAACCTCTTTTATGATAATTTGTTGAAGGCCTTCTGAAAATCCAAATACTCCACATTAACTGGTTCGCCCTTAAATAAAAATCAAAATATTGTAGGTGCTGATAATCTGCAATAAGAACAGGAAACACTGGAAATATTTAGTAGTTCAGGCAGCATCTGTGGAAAGTGGAAACTAATGTTTCAAATTGAAGACATTTTGTCAAAACTGGGAAGAGGAAATGATTTAACATCAAGCTGCAGAGAGGGTGGGGGGTGGGTGGCAGGGGATGGATAGAACCCATCCTCCGATAAGGTGAGGTCAGGATTACCATGGGGACAAGTTGTAGAGGGCATCTGGACGATGGGTTAATGGAGACAGTTAGACAAGAAAAAATTAATAGAATCTACAAAATGAGGGCAGTTACAGAGTGAAAATACAAACAAAAGAATGTTGAAAGTTGGGAAATGCATGACAGTAAGATGTCCTAGCAGATTAGATTGTTCTAATGGTAAGTGGAAAAATTGAGCCAATATCACAGACCGATGACTTCAACAGAAATGACCAATTCTGATACAGACAAAGAAAGCGAGTAGTTGAAGTTGGAGAATTTGATAACATCTAGAAGTTTGCAATACCCTGGATGGCAGTGAGTGTATTGCTGCTTCACTTGGAAGGACTGTTTAGATTCCTAGATGTTTGGAAGGGAAGGAGTAACAGGACAGGTGTTGCATCTGCTGCAGTTGCATGGGAAATTGCTATATGGGGAGTGGTTGGTGAGATCAGTAGAACAGATCAAGGAGTCACAAAGGGAATGTTTTTTTTCAAAATGCTGATAGGAGCAGTTCATCCTTTTCTCCTGTTCATCACCTCAAAAGGATTTCCAACAGATTTGTCAGATATGATTCCTGTGTCATAAATACAAGTGCTTTGTTATTTCTTCCTTAACAATGGAGTCCAACATTTTCCCTTTCAGTCATGTTGATCTGATTGGCCTATAGTTCCCTACTTCCCCACTCCCTCTGTTCTTCAATAGTGTGACTACTCTCTTTCTGTTTATTGTTTAACTTTGAAATCAGCTTTGTATGCTGCTATTTTCTGTGCTGTCTGCCAAATGTCTCATCTAAACATCCTGATGATTTTTTTTTAATGTGTTTGTCCCCTACATTCAAGAACCTCACATAAATGTTTTATACAACATATTGAGATTTTGTCCAGTACATTAAAGATTCTTGCTCTTCTTGATCTCCTTTTTGTTCATTTTTTTTCATTTGGATAATCATCTTCAGCCATGTATATCTGAACTCTCTGATGCTGTGCTTGATAAGGGTACTTTCTCCAGTGAAGGGGAAATGCAAATCACATATGGGCTGTTCACTTATAACCCTTGCACCTTTTCCTTTCTCAAATCAGAAAAATCAAGAAAGATTTCTTTATTAGTCACATGTACATTGAAACACACAGTGAAATGCATCTTTTGCGTAGATCTTGTTCTGGGGGCAGTCCGCAAGTGTCACCATAAAGTCTGTTTTGTTAATTTTGTGAAACCTGTTTTTCTTTTCACAGCGCAAAGATTACACTGCACTTACAAAATTCTTGCCTCCAAAATATGAATATGTTCTTGCTGTGAGAATGATGCCCATTCAGTGCAAACTTTATCAGTACTACCTTGACCATTTTACAGGTATGTGACACAACTTTTTAAACATTTGCAATTTTGATTCTTATAGCAACTACCTCTAATGGTTTCATTCAGTGAACATAAAACAGTACAGCACAGGAACAAGCACATCACCCCACAATGTCTGTGCTGAACATGATGTCGAATAAACTAATTCTCTTCTGCCTGCACAAGATCCATATCTTTGCATCCCTGCATATTCATGTGTCTAACTAACAGCCTCTTAAACACCACCATCATATCTGCTTCCACCACTCCCTCTGACAGCCCGTTCCAGGCACCTACCACTCGGGTGGGTGTGGGGGGGAACAAGTGGTTAACTTTGAAAGAATAGGAGCTATGCAGTATCTGATCACTTTTGCATGTTACACAAGATTTGTTTAATAACAGGAATCGTGCCTATTTGTAAAATGAGTGAGCTGCCTTTCCCAGGAAGAACAATGCTATTCAATAACTTGTGTATTTTCAGAATCACAGAGGAATTGTACTGTAATGTGTGGTGAGCTGGAGTTGGGTCTTCCTGCTGTCTAGACATTGTGGAGAGAGTAGTGGAATGTGGCTGTAGATCCAAGAGTAATTCTGTAGATCCAAATGTTTCATTGAAATGTTGGCATTTTTAAAAAAACAAAAATTATAGGTGATTTTGCATGTATTCTGGGCAGACTGGGTGTGAGTGTGGTGGCTGCCCAGCAGAGTCGGTGTGAGACCCAATAAATTTTCATTGGCCCGCATCACAATTGTGATTGGTGAACTGCCAGTGAAATATGTTTCCCAACCCCATGAGTAACAGGCTGATTTTTGAGGCAGGATGGTGCAACTGCTTTTTAGTAGCCCACAGCAGAGCTTAAACGCAGGAGTACTTAGCATCTGATATAGAAAGAATGACAGATTCTACTGCAACATCTGCAAGGATTTCAGATTTGTTAAGGTGATAAACCCATAAACAACTGCCAGAAACTTCTTCTTAAAAACTTACTTCAGATTTAACATGGAGAGGAGGATTTTAAATCTCTATAAATGGGCTGCTTTATGATATTTTGAGCCTTTGGGTTAGTGATAGAAGCAGGAACAAGTAATAGACGAGAGCAAAAACAAAGGTAGTTTCATTGTCCATTTGACTTCATTTGTTGTTTTGCATGAGGCTCGTACCTGGTTTAGTCAAGAATACTGGTCACTGGAATTGTCCACAGTGTGAATGAAGGAGCGAATGAAGGAGTTGGGGGACGTTGGAAACACATGTACAAACAATGAAACAAGTCTGCAATAGGTTGGAAGAGATGGTGTTCAGAGAGCTGCAATACTAAGGAGTGGATAACTATTGATATTGGTTTATTATTGTCACTTGTACCGAGGTACAGTGAATAGCTTGTCTTACAAACAGATCATACAAGTCAATTCATTACACAGTGCAGTTACATTGAGTTAGTATTGCACTGCAAGTAGGGCATGTATACGTTTAGCTGGAAAATTGGGCAAGTTAAACAGTGGCATTAAATGAATTTTTAATTTCAGAATAATGCTGCAGTATTCAAGATGCAAGAAAATGAAGGTGTTTAGTATTACAGAGTACTTTTGGAGAATTTGTTTACTATGCAGTGTCAGTATGAATGGGATAAGTTACACTATTTTGAAGTTAAATTTGAGGCTCCTGCAGTGTGGTGCTGACTCTGTTATCAAAATTTTGCCAAGTTGGTAGATATCTATCAATAATTTTGTTACGGTCTGTTTGTGATAAATGGATTTTAAAACTCAATTGATTAGCCAAAAGCTTATTGTGCAATCAGTGAACACTTTGAATCTGAGGCCACAATTACCTAATCAGCATAACTTGTGCAACATTTCACAAAGCTCTTTGAGGACAGTAACTTCTGAGCAAGATCTACTTAGTAATCTTTAAGAACTACAATGGAGCATTCATCTTGTGGCTTTTACTTAAATGATGTTTCATAACTAAAGTTGAACTTCATTTTCATTCAAGTTTGCTATGATATCATTGTGCATTTTAATGGCATACAGAGGCTTAACTATGGTGAATTTGAACCAGATGTCTGGTTTATACTGTGAAACAAGGTCATTTTGCCCAACTAGCTTGCTTAAGAGTATGGTGTGATTTATTGAAAACTGACTCAGCTTTTGGATTTTATTCTTTTTTATAGTCATTCCAACTATTTTTGTTCTGCTATTAAATAGTTACCTTAATAAAATATATTGTTTATACCAAACCAGCAACATAATGCATGGGAATTTCGGGCACACTCAGGGTTTCAATAAAAATTGTGGTCTGGTGTGTTGGGTGAGACTGTATTGTACCAGTGCCCTCCAATGCTTGTACTGCTGATTTTTGTGATCATTAAGGACATCTGTTATACAATGATTGCACTTGGGTCTTGCCTCACAGCTGCTGTAGATTTAGTGCTTGCCATACATCTGTGAGTGGTGCTTAGGGGTTCCTTCACTGACTATCTACATTTAAATAAAGCCATATTTATTTGTATTTTCCTGGGCTCAACATTTCCTAATGTTCTTCCAATCCTCCAAGGATGTAACTGCATTTTTTTAAGCTTGGGTTTTTATTCATGAGGTTGGGACAGAGTGTGAAAGACTTGTAAGGGCCAAATGAAGGCTTCAATTCTTAAAGGCTGTGTGAGATTTTCCAACTAAAAGGGTCTTGGTTTCGTACCCTGTGCTTTGTTTTTAAAGAGTAGACACGAGTCTTATTCAAAAAAAGACAAGTTGACCAGTGGACTTTGTCTGCTGTTAAACCTGTACTTGCACAAAGTGCTGGCAGCCTATGTATTTCAGAATGGGAGTTCACTATTCAACCTTTCGTGGACTACCAGTGGTAGCTGTTGGATTTGGTTCCTATTTAATCTTGTTTCTGTGTTCTTTGACTCCTACCTTGTATTCATTTTTATATATACTCAGCAAATTTGCTTTCAACTTATTTTAGGATTTGTCTCAAAAACCACTTGTGGTAAAGTATGCCATGTTCAAGTACTCCTGTGTGAACTGACTTCATGTTTCTCTATCTCTTTTGTTGCTAATCTTAAATAAGTGCTCATTTAGTATTCACTCATTAGGTACTGGAAGGTACCTTCATTACTTATTCAAAATCTCAACATGAAACCCATCAATGTACTTCCGTCATCCTCTCTAGCATTACTTTCTCTGCAGCATGTTTTTGAGCATTTAATGGTTAGATCTCTAATTCTGGAATCATTTCTAATCAAATAACCTAAAGCAACAAACAATTTGCTGAAGAAGTTCAGCAGGTCAGGCAGCATCTGTGGGGAGGGGTGAGGAATTGTCAACATTTCGGGTTAGAGAGGGAAGACAGCCGGCATAAAGAAAGGGAATGGTGAGACAGGCCAGTAGATTGATGGGTGAAGGATGACCATCCTCTCCACACAGTCCTGATGCAGGGTTTCGACCCAAAATGTCTCCACCACCCCACCCACCCACAGATGATGCTCGACCCATTGAGTTCCTCCAGCAGATCTTGTGGCTGCAGATTCCAGCGTCTGCAGTCTCTTGTGTCTCCAAATATCATTAACGTTCTTTGCTAGCTCTATCTTTACTATATTAGGCTACCCAGAAATGGATGACTACAATTTGTACAGTTTAACTACAGTAAAACACCGATAGTTCGGCACCCTTGCGACTTTGGTAGTGCTGGACTAGCAGATTTTTTGGGACTATTGAATGTTACATCTACTAATACTCACTTTTATTTCACTTGCATATTTCTCAGTAGTATAATTTTCTTATGAACCCAACGAGTTTAAAGGGAGTGGGAAAAATACAAGCCCTCAGCACTCCAGCTCCAAAGGCAAACCTACCCATTTCCTGGCCCCTGGGGTTCCAGAATCCAACCCTGACTCTGGCCACACACCTGTCCACAGTCCAGACTCTAGCCCTGGCTGCACTCAAATAATGGTACTTAAATAACTGAACGATCCTGGGTAGTTGGAATGCCTAGTATGGTTTAAGCAG
Source organism: Pristis pectinata (assembly GCF_009764475.1). Classification (NCBI taxonomy): domain Eukaryota; kingdom Metazoa; phylum Chordata; class Chondrichthyes; order Rhinopristiformes; family Pristidae; genus Pristis; species Pristis pectinata. The sequence continues at coordinate 86,342,793 of NC_067412.1, forward strand.
TACCTCTGTAATTGTTGTGACAAATGTTAATGCCATTCATTCATTGTGGGTGGCTGTTGGGCTTAAAGGGAGCTATGTAACTGTTTCTGATGGTGCCTCATCAGTGGCCTAACTAGTGTTTTAAAATACAATGTTATAGCTTTGATTCTGTATTCAGGGGATCTAGATATAAAAATCAGAATCCTGTTTATCTTTAAGGCTTTGCCTTGAATAGATCCAGTTTCAAAGACTTTTATTTCTGCATCTCCCAGATTTCTGTCCCTTTGTGTTTAGTAAATCTTGCTGTTTAGTAAATACTTAATCGCACTTAATATTTTCTCTGGTTTATTCTAAATACATTCCTGCTCATTTTCTGGAATTTCCGACATTCTTCCTCAGTTTTACATTTTCATTGCTTGCTTTGATAGCATCAGAATACTTGAGTGTCCCATCTTGGGTACCCATGTTCAGATAACTTGTACAAAAGAAAATGAGAAGTCATACCTGGGGCACACTTCTATCTTACATTCTGCCATTATGAAAAACTTAAGCTATTTTTTGCCTTTATAATAACTCCCATATATGTGGCACTTTAATGCTTTCTGAAATTCTTTGCATTGCATAGAATCATTGCTTGCATTGCAGTAGGGACTTAATTAGTCCATTGTGTCTGTGACAGCTCTTCGAATGAGTTTTGGAGTTCCGTAAAACACCCCAGCTTTATAACCTAATCGTAACACTATAAATTTTTTTCTACCACTCCACACTAATTTCTATTGAATTATTATGAACAGTAGAACAAAGCCATTAGGAGCAGGAATATGCAACTCCACCCCTTGAGTTTGTTGGCCATTTAATGAGATCAAGGCTACTATGATTGTAACATCAACTCTGCATTCCTCTCCCCTCACTTATTAGGTAGCTATCTACCTTTGCCCTAAACAAAAATTCAAAGATTCTGCTTCAACTGTCTTTTGGCTGTTGTAAGCCTTTAGAAGAGAATAAATTTCACCTTGTTTGTCTTAAATGGGTGCCCCCTTATTTTTAAACATTGACTGCTAGTTCTAGACTCTGACACAAGAGGAAAGGTGCTTTCCACAGCCTTTATTTCAAAAACCCCTCAGGATCTTTAATGCTTCAGTCATATTCCCCCTTTACCTTCTAATCTCCGGTGAATAGTAGCCTGTTCCTTGTAACACAGACTGCCCATTCCAGCTATTGGCTTCCAGCACATTAACATTATTTCCTAAATAAGGGGACAAATTTTGTGTACACAACTTCATACGTTGCCTCACCAACTCCCAATATAATTGGAGTATAGCCTACCCCTCATTTTCTAATTCGTTCCTTGGCAATAAATGATAACATTACTAACCTTTCATGAATCATTCACAAGGACACCTAGACCTCTCTGCCTCCAAACTCTGCAAGCTTTGTAATATTCTTTTCCATTTTAGCAGGACAAATAATTAATCTTCTCACATTACACTCCATTTCCCAAATTTTGCCTGTCCAGTCTATCCTTAGTCATTCTTTCCAAGCAAGCAAAAATGACCATCTGCGCTTATGATTTTTTTTTTAAGAAAAGTAACTTCAAAGAATCCCAATGAAAATTAAAAGTAATGTCAAGCCAAAAGATTGAGGGATCACTAGAATCTTGTACAGAGGGGCAGTTTTGGAGGGGAGTGGTGGAAATAGAGAAGAAACTCACCTGTATATCTAGATGAAGATGATATTGCTCTTGGTACATAACAATGAAAGAACAAACTTGATATGCCTTTCACTACCTTGGAATGTCCCAAAGTGCCTTGTGTTCAACTTTTTTGTAAGGTTTAGTCACTGTTGTAGAAAATACGACAGTTAATTTGTCCATGGTAGTGTACAGTCAATGTGATGAACATATAATCTATTTTATTGAGGTTGGTATAACAATATGTGTATTAAGTCAGACAGTAGGGAGAGAGAAGGGAAATTTGAATGCAATTGATGGTAAAAAATTAGAGAGTTTGTAGTGGGAATGTTCACCTTTTCTCATTGTTTGATGGAGGAAATTGCAATTTGTTCATGGATGAACATTGAACAAGAATTCTGATAACATAAGAGAAATGGAGGGACTGATGCATGTTAGGAAGGTACTTTTGGATGTCATTTACATGCATTTGGGAGCTGACTTCATATTTGCGTGATACTACCAAGGGCAGCATGTAAGTGGGTGGCTGCAATTAGATGTCTGAAGAAATGGCGTGAGGGCAGTTGTTTATTGATAATTTTGGACTAAATAGTATATCAATTTCAAATAAATACTGATGTTATCTTCGAAGTTTTCTTGGGAATGTAAATTGAGTTGGCACTTTTTCTAAAACAAAAGCCTGTTACATAACTGAATATTTAAACATGATTACATAATGATTTTAAAAAAACTCATCATCATTTGGCAGGTTAATATATGCACAGAAAGATTTCTTTAGTTGGTGCAGTGGAAATTAGATATAACTACTTTTTAGTCTTTTTGTTTAGAAGTGTGGAAAAATGTTAATCTTTTAAAATTACAAATTTTGCTTTCAGGTGTAGGAACTAGTAATGAGGGTGGAAGGGGTAAAACTGGAACCAGACTCTTTCAAGATTTTCAGATGTTGAGTAGGATATGGACCCATCCTTGGTGTCTGCAGTTGGACTACATCAGTAAAGAGAACAAGGTAGAGTAAATGAATACAGTGAATTCTGTTGATTTTCATTTGTAACGTTTTCCAATGAAGTTAAAAAATTATTGCAGTATACGGTAATAAGTTGATTATTGCATATTTTAAATAGCCAAGTACAATCTCCTCTGACGCCCGTTTGATAAGATTAAATCTTGTTGCAACATGTAACATAGCTTCAAATTTGTCATATTTAGAGCTGTTTGAAAAAGAAATATATGTAAAATTAATGTGTTTGCTGTCATTCAAGGTTGAGTTTGGAAGCTTGCAGTAATGCCAGTGAGTTATGTGGCAGAATGATTTCATCATCCTGCCCTGAGTTTTTAACCAGAATACACCAATTTCCATTATGGTTTGCAATGGTGATAAGAGCAGTAATTTAACCACTGCATAATCCAGAGGCCTGGACTAACAATCCAGAGACAGAATTCAAGTCCCACCATGACTGCTATGAAATTCAAGTTCAGTTAATTTGAAATTTTAAACAAAAATGTCATTACCATTTTTTTAAGTAGTGAAAGATTTGGAAAAGTTGATTTTCAAAAGGACCTACGTATCCTTGTGCAAAATTTGCTGAAAGCTGTTGTGCATGTGCAAATGGTATGTTGATCTTTATTGCTAAGAGGATTTGAAGACCATTCTTACTATCGTTATAAAGGGCTTTGGTGAAACCAACCCTGGAGTATTCTGTAGTGTTTTATTCTCCTGATGTAAAGGAGGGTGTGCTAGTGTAGTGGGAGTGCACTGAATATACACCAGTCTTGTTTCTGTGATGGCAAGTCTGTCACATCAGAAAGAATTCATTTGACCAGACCTATGTTCTCTTGACTTTAGAGGAATGAGGGGTATCCTTAAGGAGAAGTACACATTTACTTAGAGGACTTAAGAGGGTAGATGCAGGGAGGATGTTTCTTGCTAAGGAGTCTTAATACCTACATCACAGAGTGCTGGACAATGGCCTTCTGCAACAAGAGTCTAATAACTTACCCTTGACACTCAGTGGCATTGCCAAATTGCCCACCATAAACATGGGGATGGCATTATTGAACAAATTCAACTGGCCCAGCTACATAAATGCTGCGACTACAAGAGAAGGCCAGTAGTTGGGCATGCTGTGGCAAATGACTCCCACTGATCTCCCAAAGCCTTTCCACCATCTGTAAAGCATCTGTGAGGACCACGACAGAATTCTTTCCATTTGCCTGGATGAGTGCAATCCAGACAACATTCAAGAATCTTGGTGTCATTGAAAGTAGCCAAAGTAACCAGTTTGATTGGCACCTCGTTCGCCACCTGAAACGTTCATTCCCATTGCACAGAGGCTGCAGTTTGTAGCATTTGCATAATGCACAGCAGATATTCACCTGGGTTATCTGACAGCACTTCCCAAACCTGCAAACTCTAGTGCCAACTAAGGACCAGTGTTTTAAGCACATGAGAGCACCACTGTCTGCATCCTTCGTCCAAGTTGCACACCATTGCTGTACCTTTATTGATGTTGGCTCTAAATTCTGGAACTCCTTCCTTTGCACCATATTGGGATGATATCAGTACCACCTTTAGCAATTAGCATCAGCAATAAATCCAAGCCTTGCCAGTGACATCAACATCCTGAAAAATTAATACATTTGTTTAAGTTTTTTGAGATTGGTGTAGTCAATATGTAAAAGGAGTTTCAATTTTGTAGAATTAAACTAAAACCTTTCCAAGACATTTTAAATATTAAAAGTTTTAAAGCTGCCTACACTTATCAAGTGAATACTTCTATATTATTTGCATCATTTTCATTTTTTAAAAAAAATCAGGTTATTCAAAGTTGATAGACTAGTCATCCAGTAGAACATCCTTGCTTTTTCTGTAACTGTTTTAAATTGCACTTTAAATATATTTGTAAATATTTTTATCAAAAAAATAAATTCCTTTCTAAGTAGCTACAGTAGTATTTGGAAGATATTTATTGATGGAGAAAACTGAGTGCAAAATATCTTCTGAAAACTTGCACAACTTTGGTACTTTGCTGCATTTGCCAATCTGTGAGCAACTGTGGCAAGAAATGTGATTTGATGATTGAGAAGTTTAACATGTTTAAAAATGGAAAAAAGACAAATAGAGTAATGATCATGTAAGCAGAAATCTGAATGTGGAGTGTGGGGTCAAAAGAGTGCCCTCTCCAAATCAAAAATAACATGTAATCTAACTTGATGGGAAGGAAAACACCTTTTCCCATGTCCATTCAGAATTGGGGTTGCTGTGATACTTGGTAATAGTTGGGTTAGTCACAGTTAAACCTGATCTTGTCCCACCTGATGGCTATGCCAGTGTTCTTCGAGCTGCAGTCACTATTACTGTTCAGAAAGCGGAATCTGAACTGAATATTTTTTTTAGAAGAATTAATTTTGTATATGAAAGCAGAACTCCTGAATAAGAATATTTGCATTAACTTTTTAAAAAAGTCTTTAAATTTGGAGAGGAATTCTATGTTAAAACTATTAGTTATGTTTTCATGGCCTTTGATGACTTTTTAGCTGATCGATGCATTAGCACAAAGTGGAGGTGGCAGTCAATCTCTAATTTGGATCTGAGTGTCAAGTTGGAATTTTGTTGAATTTCGGCTTGAATGTTAAACAGACCATATCTAAATGTTTAATGCAGCAAGATTATATGAAGTTTTTATTTGGAATTACAGGCTTCAGATATAGCATTTTTAATTTGCCATATTTGCCACCAGGTGTATTTACATTGCATGGGAAATGGGGTTCTTCAGATTCATGCATTGCACTGTATCTTTGTCATTTATAATCTACATGTGTTCACAGTAGTATTATTTTAATTATAATGGTTCCTATGCTAAAAAAGTGAAATACATTTTCTAGAGCTTTTCAAACAACTTTTGATTGCTTTGTCAACTTACCGTTAAGAACTGAATGTATTCAGCTTTTTTCATTTATTTTCTACCATTTGAATATCACTGACAGGTCCAGCATTTATTGCCCATTCCTAATTGCCTGTGGGGATGGTGATAAGCTGCTACCTTGAACTGCTGTAATCTTTTTGGTTGAAGGTACACCCACTGTGTTGTTGGGTAGGGTGTTCTAGGGTATAGAACAGTAACAAAGGAGTTCTGAAGAAAAAGTTGTGTGATGGAGTATAAACTATTGCTCATTGTTTTCAGTAACATTAAATATAATTTTCTTAAAAGTTAAAGGTGAATAATCAATCTCCTATTTATTCAGGGATATTTTGATGAGGACAGTATGGATGAATTCATTGCATCGGATTCAGATGAGACTTCAATGAGTCTTTCCTCAGAAGATGAGAAAAGGTTGTTTTTGCTTACCTATTTGCTTACAAAGGACATCTTGAATTATGTATGCAAATTCTTTTGATTGCACTGAATACACAATCGTATTGCACTTTCATAACATTTCAGTTCAATGTGACTGCAACTTTGCCAGTTCTTGACAAATTAAACCTGGTTATTTTGTTCATAATGCAGAATGGTGAAAATTTTAATAGTTCATATGTATTATGAGCATGCTTATCAGATGGTCTGTAATCTTTAAAGTGTGATTGAATGCCGAAAGCACTGATTTTAAACTATTTCTGGATTGGAGGTAGAGAAGAGCAAAACTACTTGGATAGTAGTGAACAATATTCTTATGGCAACAAGAACAGTACAAGTTAAATAGTAATTTTAGTACAGGAAAGGCCTGTTTGGGCCACCGACTGTGCTGTTGTTTGCTTCACATAAGTTTCTTGCCACTGCTATATCTAACTTTAACTGCATACCTTTCAATTCCTTTCTTAATTGTGTACTTGCCTAGATTTCCTTTAAAGGATTTGTGCTATTAACTTAATTTGCAGTAGCAAGTTCCACATTCTGAACACTCTGAATAAACACATTGTTTCTGAATTTTCTTGGATTGGTATTTTTAGTGATCAACTTTTGTGTCCTAATTTTGGTGTTGCACAAATGGAAATAGTTTCCTTATTAGTTCCCAATCTGACCCACTCATGTCTTTTGGAGAAGTAAATCTTAGTCTTAAGTCTTTTCTGATATTATAATGCTTCAGTCCCCTTAAATCATCTTTTTGATCATCAATATCAATTTTCATCAGTCACTTAAGTCTTTGATTGATGGAAATGAATGTGGTCAAGACATTGTGTCAAAGGTGAGGTTCTGAAGCTGATAGGTTGGAGAGAAACAATCAGAGAAATAATGGCTTGATTATTGTTTATAACACCTTCAAATTAACTTTGGGATTATTCAGATATTGTATTTTTTTTTTGTCCATTTTAAGCAGAGGCGAGAAATTGGGCAGCTAGTGATAATGTGACACTAGTCTCTGTCAAAATCTGATAATGCAGCTAGTAAAAGCACAGGTAGCCAATAGAAAGAGTGAGAAGTGCAAGATGCAGTATCTTCCATTGTTTGATGACTTAAAAGCTGGGTAACTTAAGTTTGCTTACTTAAATATAAACTTCTTCAAGGAAATCTGCATCCAAGAAATTTCAAACCTTAAGTAAGACAGTGCACATATGTGTAAAGTACGTGGATCTGGTGGCATATAAAGATTTAAACCCCTACATAAATAGCTATCTTGTCAATGCCACAGTAAATAAAAACCTCCCTTTGCATCTTCTGGTTTTTACAGCTGTTATTCTAAGTTGATATGGATAAAGTTGTGAATTTGTGGATCTTTAAACACTTGTAGTAATAGAACATAGAACACTGCAGCACAGTACAGGCCCTTCGGCCCACACTGTTGTGCCGACATTTTATCCTGCTCTAAGATCTATCTAACCCTTCCCTCCCACATAGCTCCTATTTTTCTATCACTCATGTGTCTATCTAAGAGTCTCATAAATGTCTCTAATGTATCTGGCCCCACAACTTCTGTCAGCATTGCGTTCCACGCACTCACCACTCTCTGTGTAAAAAAAAAACTTACCCCTGACATCCCCCTGATACCTTCCTCCAATCACCTTAAAATTATGTCTCCTCATGTTAGCCATTGTCACCCTGGGAAAAAGTCTCTGACTGTCCACTCGATCTATGCCTCTTATCATCTTGTATACCTCTATCAAGTCACCTCTCATCCTCCTCCTCTCCAAAGAGAAAAGCCCTAGCTCACTCAACCTATCCTCATAAGACATGCTCTCCAATCCAGGCAGCATCCTAGTAAATCTCCTCTGCACCCTCTCTAAAGCTTTCACATCCTTTCTATAATCTTGAGTCAAAAAAATGTACAATGAAACTTAACAGATCTATTTTATTTTGCTACTACTTGTAGTCTTTTTGAGAAATGTGTAATGATAATTGTATCAATTTGAGAAAGCCATGGTGGAGTTTTTAGATCCCTTTCATTTTGTGCAGTAGTAACTGAGTTTGTTGTGGAAAGAGTTTCCATTCAGTTAAATAAACTTCAGTCCAAAATGCAGTCACTATCTTTGAATTGTGAATAAATTGAAAGAAAATAAAGCAATCAGCATAATATTGCTGTCTCTGAGTGCACATTTCAATGATGGCTTTTACAGCTTGTGAGGGGAGGGAGCAAGCCATTTTTGTAGTGGCTAACAATATACTACAACATGCAAAAAAAATGCCTTCTGTGTAAAATGCTGAGTATTGAAAAATGAAAGCCATACTTGAAGTGATGAATTTCCTAAGGGAAGGCCTGTGTTTCAGATAAATGTTTTAGTTAATGTTTAAAACTAATCAAGTTTAGGATTAAAGCTTGCCAATGCTACACAAGTTTTTGAAAATAGTTGGGCAATTAACCACTTTGGAAACTTGTACCAGTTCTTGCAATAATACAGTGAGTTAGAGGACTTAACTGTTTTATGCAGTTTGAGATATTGTCAACAGTATTATTGGGAATATATTGCAGGATCTAACTAATACCATGAGAAATGCGTACTCATTACTTTTTCCACATAAAATTTAGTAAAAAGAAGAAAAAGCGTGGAAAGAAAAATGAAAGCAGCTCTAAGGAGAGTGGCAGTGACAATGACGTGGAGGTGATCAAGGTCTGGAATTCAAGATCACGTGGTGGAGGAGAAGGAAGTATGGAAGATAAATCTGTGGAATCTGTTGCTGGAAAAGCAGATGATGGTGAGAACATTATTTCGTAGTGTTAGTTTTATACTTAATGTTTGCATATTTCACATTATTAATATGGTGCTATACTTGTACTACAATGCATAAAATACTAATTTAGTGCATTTAGTTAAATTAAATTGATTTAATGTGGTATGCCTTTACAATTGCCATGGAGCTAACAATGGTATGGTCATTTTTGATGCAAATTTGGAACTAACAGGAGTTAGAACATTCTACTTGGTTGTAAAAATAATAATCCTGCTTCATTGTAGGTGGCATTGGGTGTTATATAATCCACTTTGTGTTCTATATATTGTCTACCATACTGTAAATATATTCCAAGTGATGTAAATTTTGGTGCTTGCAGCAAAGCCTTCCACTGGTTCCAATCCAGGTAGTCCTGCCGCTGACTGGTACAAAGAATTCATTACAGATGCTGACGCAGAAATAGTTCACCATTCTGGGAAAATGGCCATCTTGTTTGAAATTCTGTATATGTCAGAAGCAATTGGAGAAAAAGTGTAAGTTGACAGCACTTCGTTATAAACCCACAGTGTTTTATTGGTTTTGAGTGTGTTCGTCCTGAAGGTGGGATGACTTAATCTTTGTTTTAATTTCACTGCACTTCCCCAGCTCACATTGTCAGCTTCACACACCTTCCAAAACTTAGGGCCAAGATGAAATGATAAGATGTGGTGTACATGATAGTGAAAGATAAAATGCTAATTAACTGGAATAATCACAGTGCACTCTGGTTAGCAATTGGGAGTACTGTGGAATTTTGAAATGCATCTACTGAATTTAGTATTATCTAGTATGTGTGTTTGGAGGGGGGGTGTGGAGCTCAGTCGTGTTTATAATAGTTTGGTGTTTCTACTTGCAGTTGTGACTTTACTATTCATAGGAATTTGACCAGGAGTTTCCACTGTGCAGCAGAAACACATTCTTTTACCTGTCATGTATGGCTAGGCAATCCGAGGATTTGCCTGTAAATGTCAAAAAGATTAAAAGACAAGGAATTACACCTGTGTTGCACTATCTATAAGGACCAATGGTAATTTTGGGATGTGACTATTAGGATTTTTAACGTTTTCTTTTAATGTCCAGTTGTAATATTGAAAGAAAGGGTAAGATTCTGCACCTGAAGCTGAATCCACAAGAGTTGTAATGGCACAGAGACTCGATGGGTCAGATGGCCTCAATGTCATAAGAAAGTACGAGAAATAATGGAACGTTGCTGACTCCTGTTTTTTGCAGTGGCCATTTTGTTTGAACTATTGGACAGAGGATTTAGTTGACTGTTTTACCCCCTTATCTCCAATGATTATTTTGGGGTGATCTTGCATTCCATCTAGTGAGTCAATCAAATTGTTTCTTGCGTATGTTCCTAGGCAGTAGCAGAAGAAGTGAAGTATCAGATGGTCATGGGGCTGAAATCTGCAACTATTTGATTCAAAGGCATGCAATTCGCCAGTATTGCGAATGAAGTCAAGAATTATTTGGTCAGGTGTTTGCTTGAATGTTCTACCTCACTCCTTGTGGATTTATTGACATATGTTGGTTGATTTCTTTGTAAGACTACAGATATTTTACATACTGCCCTTCCTTGCGTTTTGAGATTTTAAATTAGTCAGGTAGCCTCCATCTTAAAAGCAAGTATGGGAATTTAGTTGCCGATGGTAATACAATATTTCTGTTATTAATTAGGCATGCTTTTCTCCTGAGTTTTCATTTGCAGTATTGGGGATTATTTAGTTGGGTAGTTTCTTTACAGTAAACTATACAGTAATGTAGAACAGGCTTTTATCTTTAATATTACTCAAAAATAATACCAATTATTCTGTGACTTCTCACCTCCGATCAATTCACTATCCTTGAAATTGAATATGTTAACCACTGCAAAAGAGAATGGAAAAATAATTGGTGTAAGTAACTAAAGTCAACATTTTTCATTTCAGACTTGTCTTCAGTCAGTCACTGATTTCATTGGATTTAATAGAAGATTTTCTGGAGATGGCAAATAGAGAAAAGTCAGAAGGCAAATCTGATATTTATAAAGGTAATTTTAAATGAACTTAAATTATTGTACAAATGCTATACATGTAATCCTCTAAGCTAACTTGTGTTTTGATCGCTGAATTATAGAAGATATCAGCCAGTTCTGAATGTTAGCAAAGATTATTTTAAATTAGTTGCAGATCATTGAAACTAATGTATGGATGAAGTACCTTTTGGTACTCCTTTAGGATTCATTGCGTTGAAATTAACCTCGTTGGTCGTCTAATATTCTATTTAGTGTGCATTTTGATTTATTTATCTCTTCTTGCTGTTTAGTTTACACACGTTTAAATACTTCGTAAGTGTTGACTTGAGAGTCTTTACCAACTTGGAGGAGGATGAAATGTTAAATCTACAACCAGCTTATCTTTAAATGAAGAGTGGTATTCTAAATGGGGATTGTTTATTTTCTAAGAGATGGGGATGGTGGCTGGAGAGAGATGAATTTTTACTGAGGTGAATAAAACTGAGAGGTCTAAATGGAATGAATAGGACAGATCCACCTCCCATACCAAAGTGGTCTATGATTAAGGGTCTTAGATTTAAGTTGAGGAAACTTGTTTTTACCCAAAGAGGACTGGGGAGCTTGGAACCTGCTGTTGCAATGATAGTTAAAGTGAAAAACCCTAGTCATCATGCTTATTAACAAAAGTACCTGGTTTAGCTTTTATTGCTGAATTTACAAGACTACAAGTAGAATTGAGAAGTAGGATTAGAGTGAATGGCTTTCTTTGCTTATCTAGTATTTGGCCTTTAAAGAAACAGGATTTCAGTAAAGGAGCAAGTATGTCTTGCTACAGTTACACAAGCCTTTGTTGAAACCACACCTGGAGTATTGTGTGAGTTGTGGTCTCTTTACCCAAGTATTTTCTTGCCATAGAGGAAGTGCAGCAAAGGTTCACCAGACTGATTCCTGGGATGTCAGGACTGCAGTATGAGCAGAGATTAAGTCGACTAGGTTTGTATTCACTAGAGCTTAGAAGAATGAGAGGGGATTTAATTGAATCTTACAAAATTTTGACAGGGCCAGACAGAGTGGATGTGGGAAGGATGTTTCCCCTGGCTGGGATGTCTAGAATGAGGGGTCAAGTCTCAGGTTACAGAGCAAAAGATGTAGGACTGAAATGAGGAAAAGATTCCTTCACTCATAATGGTGAACCTGTAGAATATGCTACCACAGAGCTGTTGATGTTATGTGCTAAATATTTTTAAGAAGTAGTTAGATAAATTTATAGATGAAAGGTGCATCGAGGTGTATGGGAAGAGAGTGGAAATGCAGTATTGGGACGGATGAGCAGCTGTGATCACATTGAAGAGCAGGGCAGACTCAAAGAGCCAAGTGGCCTACTCCTGTTTACTGTTTCCATATAATGTGGATGTGATGGGCTGAGTGGCTTTGTGCTGTAAATACCTGATTTGAAATGTTTACAATTAGGGTTAAGGTTAATTTATTCAATGTATTGGTTAGTTAACCAGTGCTTTATAGCCATAGGCTATATTATGCTAAACGTCTGGCATTAGGTTATTTTGCTTCACAACATAATTAATCTACAGCTGTTCTGCATTTCAGGCATTAGAACCTTGATTCCTGGAAGTATTACTTTGGGGATGTAATTTGTCTGGGATAGATTGTTCCTTATTAATACCATGCACATATGGGGAAATAATAGGGTTAATATTATAACATAAGGAGGTTAGATGTATTTTTCTTTTAAATTTGATTTTTATGCATAGGTAAAGATAAGAGGATAATTTGCTAAATTTGAAAAACTAGGCTGTATTTTCTGATTTAAATTATCAATGAAGAGTGGAACATTTAAAGCTACACTAATTAAAGACTACAATTTACAATACTATATTAGAAACAGTTTTAAGGTTTCAATGGAAGTCTGATTGTGAGGTGTAAAACAATAATAAGCCTAGAGCGTTATTTTCACTGGCTGCACCCAATATCATTAAGGGACTGTCACAAAGACAAATGGCTTATGTTTTGACTATCTTGGCCGAACATTACAATTTATGTGGATTATTTTGTGCTATATCAGTAACAGCAGAGAAGTAAAACAAACGTGGTCATTTTAGTGTTTTACTGGTGCTTTGCTGTAATGATTTGTTAGAAATGTTAGTAATGAAAGTTAATCTTTTTGAATATGATAATGCCTAAGCACATTTCCAGAGTTCTAAAAACTCTGGTAGCTAAATTAATGGGGAAACATGTCTGCGTAATGATATAGAAATGATGTAGCGCTGCCTGTGTAAAGTCACAGACCCGATTCTAATTGGTAGAGCTTCTCTGAGACGCATGGGAAACCTCTTAATTGACGTGTTGGGTGCAGCAAGATTTTGTGTAGCTAATTTCTTTTGTTTTTAAGTTTAAATACAAAGGCAGTGTCAACTGTTATTTGAACTTTCTACTTTGAATAAAACGTTAACACTAAGCATTTTTCCATTGAATGATATTGGGAGGTTGCCTTTAATATTGGCCATAATTGTAGCTTTTGGTCAACCTGTTGATTTTTTTTATATAACAAATATCATTGGAACCTTTCTCCCCAATGGTAACTTTTATTTGTTAAGATCATTGCCTATGAAGTGGAAACCCTGATTTTGTATATGGACTTGTATTTTAAAAAAAACTTGCATAATTCTGAAGGCAAGACATATGGAGAAAACTTTGATTACAGCAAAATTGTTGCTGCATCTAAATGCTTTTCAAGGGTTATTTTAAAGTGGTAGGTTCTATTAATGTTTGTTCAATTTTACAGAAAACAAATCGTGGGTCATGCAGTTTTCATTAACAGAAAATCTTTCTGTGAGAGGCTGAAAGTAAATAGAGGATTTCATCAACTAAGTCACAGCTAATAGTTTATTCTGTTACAGATTTTCTATTACAAGTTCTTCAAACATCTCTCTGTAAAGCAATGAGTTATTGTGCATGTTTAAAAACAATGTAACAAGATCTGTTTTAGAAATTGTACAGGGTATTGGACTAGTTAAGCATGAATAGACTAGATTTTTGGGGGGGGTGGGGGGAGGAATGGGGATAAGCTGGGAAATCAGTTGGTCTTGCCTTGTTTGGGAGGTGTGCTTCTAGAATACATAATACAGGATGAATTTAGTGAACACTTAAATGCCTTTACAGTCAATATTGATTTTCAAAGAACTGAAGAATTTACTTGGTTTGCTTGAGAGGAACTGTACAAAGGGTATTCACAAAATATTTAGTAAAGTTATAAAAATTAAGGCCCCTGTATTAAAATGAATGCAGCTACATGAATGAAAGCATTTACATTGGCTAAATAGAGTGGAGGTAAATGCACAATGATTCAGAGAAATAGGCAGAAAGATAATGTACTGTCTAAGATTGTATAATAGTACATTTTGAAAGGGAATAGTTAAAAAGATTCATGCTCTAAACACAAAAAATTAGGGATGTTTCCTTTTCATTGCTGGGTGGAGGGAAATTGTGTTAAGGTGGGATTGAAGTAGTTACTTCCAACTTAAAAGAAAAATGTTCTCCTTCAGCGCTCTGTACTTTGATCAGTAATCATTTGTTTAATTTCTTGCTTTTTTTTGCCCTTTTGATTTTTCTGCAGGTTAAAATATAAATTAAAATAAGCCTTTGTTTTAAAATCAAAACACCGTTTTACAGTGCACTAAATTGACTTCTTGATGGCTGCTTCTAAATGAATGTCTGTCTCGGGGTTGCAAGCCCAGGTTTCAGTTGCCATTTGCTTTGATGCGGGTACACCAACTGTGGGAGAATGGGCCCATGAATTTTTTAACATTCATTTTTCAGATCAAAATGTTAGTCAGGCCTGTATTTATTGCCCCTCACTCATTGCTCCTGAAAAGGTGGTGGTGAGTCTCCAACTTGATTTGTTGTGGTCGTTCTGGGAAAGGTCCTTCATAGTGCTTTTGGGGAGAAAATTCCAGGATTTAGATGTGCTGCTGAAGAAGGAATGGTAATATTTCCAAGTCAAGATGGTGCTTTACTTGGAAGGGTTATATGTAGTTGGTGCCTAAAGCCTTTTTTTCTTGATGGCAGAGGTCATGGGTTTGGGAGGTGTTGCCGGAGTAGCCTGGGCTACTTCATAGCTGATACATACTGCAGCAACTGTGTGTTGATGGTGGAGGGAATGAATGTTTTGGGTGTCTGATGAGATGCTGAAGAAGTGGTTTACTTTGTCCTCTTTGGCATTGGGCTTGAGTACAGTTGGAGCTGCACTCAGTCAAGCAAGTGAAGACTATTCTGTCACAGTCCTGACTTGTCCCTTGGAGATAGTGGAAAGGCTTTGGTGTATCAGGAGGTGCATTGCTTGACATGGGAATCCCTGGCTCCTGACATTCTCTTGAAGCCATTGTACAGTATTTATGTGATTGGTCCAGCTGAGTTTCTTGTCAGTGGTGACCATCCTCAAAATGCTGAGGTAAGTGATTTGGCAGTAGAAAGGCCATAGAATATTGAGGGTAGGTGGTTAGACTCTCTATTGTTGTATTTGATTGTTGCACAATACTTATGTGGCACAGTGTCAGCCCATTCCTGAATGTTGTCTTGGTCTTGCTGCACGCATGCATGAACTGCTTCAATTGCTTAGAAATTGCAAATTGAGCATTGTGCAATCATCAATGAATTTTCCCACATCTGACTGATGATAGAAGGATGGTTATGATGCTGCTTATGGTTGGCATAGGACACGACCTTGAGGAATTCTTGCAATGATGTTCTGGAGCTGGTGTGATTGACTTACAAAACTACAAGCATCTATATGAGTTATTCCAACCAGAGTGTTTTCCCAATGATGTCTGTTGACTTCAGTTTTGTTGGAACTTTTTTGATGTTACAGTCGGTCACAAGCTGCCTTTCACCTCAACTCTGGTCTGTATTTGGACCGAGGCTGCAATGAGGTCTGGAGATGGGTGGTTCTGACAAAACCCAAGCTGGACCAATTATTGAGTCCCAATTGATAACATTGTTGACGACACTTTGCATTGCTTTGCTGATGATTGAGAGTAGATGGGTTGGGAGGTAATAGTTGGGTTAGATTTGTTCTGTTCTTTTGTGAGCAGAACCTATCTGGGCAATTTTCCAAACTGTGTGGATGATAGTGCTGTAATTGTACTAGAACAATTGTGTTGCCAGAGATGCAGCTAGTTATGAAGCACAGGGTTTCAGTACGGGAAGTCCCTGGATTATGAACGAGTTCCATTTTTGAGTCTGTTCGTAAGGTGAATTTGTATGCAAGTCAGAACAGTTACGTACAGTTCACATCTAGCGTCAATTAGTCCTAAATCACTACAAACTTCAGTTATTTATTGCCAAATATTAAGATCCAAATGGAATTTTGATTCCAGTTTCATTACAATTCCACACATGATGTGAAGCAATCTAAAATACAGCATAACTTGTTATCGCCGGGACATGTGAAGTCATTCATTACAGTACAGTACTGTGGAGGTACAGTTACCACATCAAGTGAATTTTGTGTATTTTCTGACTGATGGACAAAATCAACTTAAGGACATCTGTAGAAATGGACCTCGGTCATTACCTGGGGACGACCTGTCGGGGGAGAGCGAGTGCTGGATAGATAGATAGCGAGGGAGATAGAGAGATAGATATGGTGGGTGGGGGCAGCGAGAGAGGGGGCTGGTGACCATTCATGGCGTCCCTCATCATTCGGAACTCCTCGAACATCCCTGCCCTGAAAAAGCGGTACAGACTGTAACACATGAAGTCCACGATCCAGCCGTTCGCTACCTCCATCACCTGGAAAAAGTCAACTCTGACAGGCAAACTGTTTTGTGCCCAATTCCGCGCCTTCTTCCTGCCGTCCGTAAGTCAGGCGTTCGTAACCAGGGGACTTCCTGTGCTACTAAAATCCAACTGGATAATCTGTTTCAATTCGAACTGTTGTAACCCTCAACTGCACACCTGAAAACTGATGCTTGAGATCCCAAAAAGCTGAGTAACACTGCTTCAAAAATTGTGCTATTATTCTGTTCCTTTGTTAAGAATTTTGCTAGAATTACAAAACAAGTTTGATTCCTGAAGAATCAGTTAATCTTAATTGTGAATATAAAAATAGTATTTCATTTACAACTAAGTATTTCAAATTGCAGGTGATGGGAAATGGTACAGAAACATAGATTACTATCGGATGGATGGATCCACAAGTGCACAAACAAGAAAAAAATGGGCTGAAGAGTTCAATGATGAAACAAATGTCAGGTATTAAAACTGGAAAGGTTTTTATTATAAAAAAAATTCTTCAAATAGCTGATTCATTTTCACCAATGTACAAGTTAAAATGCAGGAAAGTGTTAAAATGAGCTTCAGTAGTTTTTCAGAAACTTTAAATTGTTGAGAGATGAAAACTGATTACGGAGTACATCACTCAAGCTAATTCTACAGTTTAGGAATGCATATTTAAATTATTAAGCTATCCAAATTTATTAAATGCGCTTCTTTGGAGCGTCAGAGACTGAGGGGGTGATCTGATAATTATGAGAGCCATAGGTGGGTAGATAGTCTGTCTTTTTCCCCAGAGTGGAAATGTCAAATAGTGGAGGGCAGAGGTTTAAGGTGAGAGGGGAAATGTTTAAAGGAGATTTGTGAGGCAAGTTGTTTTTTGCACAGAGTGATAGGTGATAAGAACGAGGTGCTGGGGAGGAGGTAGAAACAGTTACAATAGCAATGCTTAAGAGGCATTTAGACAATCACATGAACAGGCAGGAAATGGAAGAGTATGGACCACATGCATGGACTCTGACCTCACGATCTACCTTGTTGTGACCTTGCACCTTATTGCACTGCACTTTCTCTGTAGCTGTGACACTTTACTCTACTGTTATTGTTTTTACCTGTCCTACCTCAGTGCACTCTGTACTAACTCAATGTAACTGCACTGTGTAATGAATTGACCTGTACGATCGGTATGCAAGACAAGTTTTTCACTGTACCTCGGTACAAGTGACAATAATAAACCAATACCAGATGGGATTCGTTTAACTTGGCATCATCGTCATGTGGACATGGTGGGCTGAGGGGTCTGTTTTTGTGCTGTACTTTATGAAAGCTTGAGCACTATTAAGACAAGATGTTGAACCTGTTCAGACTGTAGTTGGCTGAACAGTTTGAATACCTAGTGATTATTTTAGTCAGAGTTATACAGCATGCAAACAGGCCTTTCGGCCCAACTCACCCATGCCGACAAATATGCCTTCCTGAACGACTCCCATTTGTCCCATATCCCCCCTAAATCTTTCCTATTCATGTCCTTTAAATCTTTTAAATGTTGTAATTGTACCCACCTCTACCCCATCCTCTGACAGCTCATTCCATTTACTGACCACAGAGCTTTGTTTTTATTATATATTGAATTTGTTTACCTGCTAGTTATGCTTTGTAAATGAGAATGCATAGGATTTAACTCCTAATTTCCATGTACTTGAAAATTTGAATTAAGGTTGTATTTTTTTCTTATTCTCTCCTTTTTTTTCCATGTTTTTTGATTTTTTGAAAAAATCTATTTATAATGTGTAGGGAGCAAAATGAAGCCAGTGTAACATCAGCTTCTTGAAAGCACCATTAAAACTTTTGATACTCTTTTGAATTTAATGTGATGCTTAAATTTTAATATCTCTGTGCAATCATTTCCTACAGGGGCCGTCTATTCATCATTTCCACGAAAGCTGGATCTCTGGGGATTAATCTTGTGGCTGCCAACCGTGTCATAATTTTTGATGCCTCCTGGAATCCATCTTATGATATCCAGAGCATCTTTCGTGTTTATCGTTTTGGACAGACAAAGCCTGTCTTTGTGTACAGATTCTTGGCTCAGGTAAAAAGGATATGTCCATGCACATCTTACATATTTTTTAAATATTGTTTGAATTGAAATTATTCCACACAGATTCTTGACGAGTGGGAAATAATTTGAGGACAGTGAGAGGCTTTGATCCTTCTCCTAATTTTTCACAAAAATGAGTGCAAGTTCTTTCCTCTTTTTTAATGTTTCAAAATTGTAAAAATTTGTATCATCATAAACTTAATTTTTTTTGTGCAGGCATTTGTACATGTACTGCTATGAGAAGTTAGAATATTGTTCTTTCCTCAGTGCATTTAAAACAAAATGAATTGAAATCTGTGTATAGGGACATTAATTATTTTTGATATTATATGGTTTTCTCAAATTATGCAATTTTTTTTCCCCATGCTTCATGTTTTTAGAGTCACTTTTCATTCATTTTTCCTTTTATTGGTCTCCCTACTTTCCTCAGGGTATTCTTGGTTTTTCTGTAAGTTATGAAATATTCCCCTCAACCTAAATTTTTAAAAAGGCATAGAAAAGTAGTTTCAACCTTGAAGTAGAAAATATAGGTGAAGCAAGAGTAAAATAATCCTTGATTTCACTATTGGATTCAGCTGGTAATTGTTTAACTTTGGCAGAGTTGTATTAGCTTTAGCTTATTTCCCTTATGAAATTGGCATAGGGGATCTATGCTAAATTTGAAGTAATTTATGTTGAAGATTGAGTACTACAACAATTGATGTATTTTTAGATTTTAAGAACTTCCAGTCAGTTAGAAGGAATTTATTTTCTGGAGCTTATTTGTTTCTTTTTAAATTGTATCCAAATGATAGCTGAAAGCAGTGTGAAGGAGTTGAACATGAACACAGTTCCCTTGTACTCTTAGATTCCATATTTTGAATGTTTCCCCTTCTATAATGCCTTCAAGGTTCTCAAGTAGACAAACAAGGACACAAAACTTTTAAGTGATTAAATTTTTTGATTTGTCAAACTTGTGTTTTGATGTGAATTGTTAAATTTCTGTGCAGTTGCAGTGCATTGAGGCAGAATTTTTATCCTGAAATTACTAGCATTTTTGTGAAAAATAAATTTAGTGAAATATTTGTGGCAATACATTTTAATGGTTTATTTCTCAGCATCATCCTATTCTGTTGTATTTAATTAACTTGTGAGTAACATGAGTGAATGAATTTATTATGAAGTGTGCTGCTGATCTCTCTAGTAAAATATTTCATTGTATTTTACAACTATAGTTTAGCCACATCTAATCCATCAATTAGCTGTGATTTGAACTAGCTGTAACTAATGGAGGCAGGACGTGACTCCATGAGTAAGATATTTTGTAAATGGTGTCAATCAGGCAACAGCTACCGTTCCAAGAAGCATTTAAATGATCTAAAGGGAAACACATTTGAGCTCCAGCATCTGGCTTTTTCTGTTTAACCCTTGCAGGAACTCAAGAGTGACTTTGGAGTAATTATCACAGATCACCATTGAGGCTGATTAAATCTGTTTGATAATTTGATCTGCTAAACATGGCAGAAGTACATTTGTAATGTGTTGTAGTTGAAATCCTACATGTAAATTAGCAGGGAATAAACTTGGTCTATTATTCTCCAAGGCTGCTCGATCAAATAGGTGAAGCAAACTCTTTTCTAGTATGTGAATAGGATGCACAGATTGCCCTTTACAATTCGGTGGACTGTGGAGGGCATGGGGATAGAGTGTATCTGGAGAAGCATCAACTTCTATAATGTTTTTAAATACAGGGAACCATGGAGGAAAAGATTTATGATCGACAAGTAACAAAACAGTCACTTTCATTCCGTGTAGTCGACCAGCAACAGATTGAGCGTCACTTCACAATGAATGAATTAACTGAACTCTACACTTTTGAGCCAGATCAGCTTGATGATCCAAACTCTGAAAAGAAGAAGAAAAGAGATACTCCTGTGCTGCCAAAGGTTTGCTCCTTTCCTAATATCAATGTTTATCAATAGATATTTCTCATATTTATATTTTGCTTTCAAATAGGAGCACTTGATCAGGAATTTCACTTGCATCTTTCTTTGACAGTAAGATGGTGCTAAAGTGAAGAAGGGACATTAGAAGATAGAGCAATGGAAGATGATGAGTGAAGGTCAATGTTGTCTTCACAATAGAAGTGGAAAGAATGGTAGGCAAGGAAGAGGGACGATTAGGGGATACAGGGGGGAAACTAGACAAACTAAAATGATGAGAAATATAAAAATGCCTTGGTGTTGGGAAGGTTCTAAAATGAGCAAAAGATGCACAAAGAAATAGATAAAAATGAAAAGAGCAGGAGATTGAAGATGAAAAGCAAGAGAAATTGCCAGTGAAATAAGTACAATTTAGAACAGAGTTGATGAGATTGAGTGAAGTAGATGAGAAACAACAACAAACTGGTTGGAAATGGAGCTGGAATGGAAGAAAAGAAACACAGGTTTGGATAGAAATGGAGAAGAATGATGTAAGGTTTGCAGAATCTTTCTTGTGAGAGATGTGCCGCTAGGAGTATTTAATAGCTGACAGCTTGAGATTATTCTTTGGCACCAGGGCTGAAAAACCAATCCACTGTTTGGTTGGATAATAGTTACCATCATGTTATGTTGGTTATGTCACCCTTAAATGCTACAGTTAATGTCTGTGGATTATGCCAGATGTTTTACTATGGTGCACTTCAGATGCATTATAAATGTAGTAAATTCAAATTGATTTTAAGTACTGTTTCATTGTGCTTCTATTAAGTCTAGTTATCATATGGCAGGTTAGATCAAGAACTAATTTTAATATTTGACATTTTAGAAATTATAGGAAAGGCTTTGTGTACTTCTCTTGCTGTGATGTACAACTGTAGGTGCTGGAGTCCTGTTTTTGCATTTCATCTGAAGATGTAAATTTATAAAAAGTCTGGCACTTCAGCCTTAAACATTGTAAATTATTATTACTGTCATATTTTGCAGTTAGCCGCGGTGACTATGACTTGCAATAGCAAAAGTTTTAAATTGAGTAGTGTTCGTAATCACCCCTAGGTTTATACCATGAAAGATCTTAAAATTGTAAAAAGGTTTTCCTGAAAGATGCCCTTTGAGGGCTTCCAGTGAACATTTCAGAGAAAAAATGAAGTTCTGTCTTAAATTGTGGTAAGGAAATTTCAGAGTGAAAGCCATCCTGTTGCTGCTTTTTACATAGTTATATTTCAGTTTGTTTTAAAGCTTCAGGTTTTTTTTTTGAGTTTTGGTATTTTTAAGGACAGTATGAACTGTTTTCAAGAAGCTGCTTTCAGTAGAAAGACTGGAGTTGCAGTGGAATTTCCTTTGTTCCAGGTACCTGGTGTCTTTTGTATGGAAAAGGCTTACACTTGTTAGCATAGTTTGACAGCAATATTCTCCTTTCCCGCTTAAGTCAAAAGATATTAAGTCTTTATATTAATTTTTGACTACAGTAATTATAGTAACGCTGCATTCAATGTACAACACCAAACTTGGGGAAAGCACCACACCAAACTTAGAACATGGAAATTAGAACAGTACAGCACAGCAATGGCCCCTTTGGCCCACGTTGTTTCTGTTGACCATGATGCTAATTTAAACTGCACGTCTGCCTGAATGTGGTCTATATCTCTCCATTCCCTGTCTGTTCATGCTCTGTCTAAATGCCTCTTAAACATTGCTATCGTACCTGCTTCCACTGCTTCTCCTGGCAGCATGTTCTGTGGTTTTAAAACAAAACACTTCTCTCAGTAATCTCCTTTTAGTATTTGACATTTACACCCTGGGAGACTCTATCTGCCCAATCTATTCCCCTCATAGTTTTCTATACTTCTATGAGGTTGCCCCTCAGCCTCTGACACTCCAGAGAAAACAATCCAGGTTTGTCCAACCTCTCCTTTATAGCTCATACTCTCTAATCCAGGCAGCATCCTAGTGAACCTCTTCTGCATCGTCTCCAAAGCCTCCACGCCCTTCCTGTAAACCAATGACCAGAACTGCACACAGTATTCAAAATATGCCTAAGCAAAATTTTATACAGCTGCAACATGATTTCCCAACTTCTGTACTCTCCTAATTGATAAAGACAAGTATGCCTTCTCTCCAACCTTATCTACTTGCATTGCCAATTTGAGGGATCTACATGGACTGGCACCCCAAGATCTCTCTACATCAATATGCCTTAGGGTCCTGCTATTTGTTTTTCTTTACTCTCTTATATTTGACCTTACATTTGTCCAGATTAAATCCCATCTGCAATTTCTTCGACCATATTTCCAACTGACCTACATCTTACTGAATCCTTTGACAGTTTTCCCCACTGTCCACAACTCTGCCAATTTTTGTTGTCTGCAAACTTGCTAATAAGCCCAGCTACATTTTTGTTCAATCATAGTGGTGTTCCACAAGGACCTGCGCTGAGACCTCTGATTACAGACTGCCACTCTTCCACCACTACCCTCAGTAAAGGCCCTAGCAATCTCCTCTCTTGCCTCTCTCATTTACTTGTGATATTGCCCATCAGGCCCTGGGGAGTTAATGTTCTTCAAGAGCCCAACAGCACACACTCCTGATATGGCTTAGGATATCTGCATACCACTCCCTGATCTCGCTATCTTTGTCCTTCTCCTTGATGAATTCTGATGCAAAATACTTGTTTGATACCTCACTTCCTCTGGCTTCCAGCATAAATTCCCTCTCTGTCCTTGAGTGGTCCTACCCGCTCCCCAGTGACCCTCTTGGGGAATTTAAATTATCTGCCACTATGTTATCCACAGAGTGGCTTCCATGATCTAATTCATTGAAAAATAATGTGGAAATCATTTCATTTACCTTTAGATCAAGCTATAAGATTTGATTCCATTGACTCTTTTATTCCAGAATGAATAAGTTATAAATTATAGTCAAATTGGGAATTAAACACTTTTATTAAAGTTTGGTCCAAAGTAGAAATTTATTCTTTTCCAGTATGGAAGAACTGATGTGGCTCAAATGAATTTTTACCGTGGTGATTACAATTGACCTCATTGATTAGTCTAAAAATAGTTTCCTGCATTTACTCTGGTACTTAAAACAATTTTTCCTTTTGAGGCAGAGTTTAGAGTTTCCCAACTATACAGGTGAGCTTTATTTGCAACGTTACAAAAATCATTCATTTCATTTATTGTAATAGTGTGGCTCATTTCTAATGTCATTTATTAATCATATTGACAGTGTTGTAAGTTTGGAATTGCTGAGAGAACCAATTAAGTGGTCTCTCGCTGTCTCGCGCTCTCTCTCATTTGAAGATGGTCCAATGAATTGGGAGTTTCTTTTGAGATTTACTGGAAAGATTTGCATGGAGTGACTGGCAAATTTACATTTTGAAAATGCCATGTCAACATGAGTGAAAACTTAGGCAGTATTCACAATCTTAAGTGACATTTTCTTGGATAGTTAAATAGCTGCTGATGTCTAGAATGCACATGAGAATCCTCAGAAAAATAGTACCTGTTGGTACACCATTGAACAGTGAATAAGGATGTGATTATGCTGCCGGATTTGATACAAAACAGTTTCAGGTGTGGATCATAGTAAGTGTTGGTGTAATTCGGAAATTGATTCCAATCTGACTCCCAATCTTAGTAATACTTGGAGGTATGAAAAGCACCTCTGGTCACCCCACACTGTTCGAATTTTTTCCAGTGAATTTATTGGTGACTTCATAAATTCATTTTGAAATTGGTTTTGTGTTGTAAAAAAGTTTGTACCTTTTGAGTTCTCCAAGCAAGATAAATGAGCTGTGCAGAAAGCAAAATTCCAAGCTTGCATCCTAACTCCAATATGGATTGACTTTGTTGCTAAAGTTGGTGCAACTCCAAAGACGCGGGAGTATAGTTCCAGGTAAATAATGCTACCAGTAGTTAGAAAAATTGTGTTTCCTTCTGCTTCAGTTTTTTATCAACTAAAAGAATTGGAAAGATGAAAGTATTTCTCTCCTTGCATATTGCCAAGATTTGAGGACAGCTCACTAAACCTAAACACGACAAAAGAATAAAAGCAATGACTGATTTTTGGCATCATCTTCAGAGTGGTATAATTAATCGTTTGGTGAAATAAAGTAGTTGATACACTTTTAAAAGAAGTGTCTTGCTTCTCCAAGGTAGATGAAATATGATTTAACGTGCAACCTAGTCAATTATTTGATCAGTTAACTTAAGCTACTATATTCTGTTTGCCATTGTATGCAACTTTGAGGAACTACTGCTCACATAATAGCTAACGTAGAGCTTTCAAAACTTTATGATCAAACATTAAGCACTTGTATCATTTTATTTGATTATGGGATGTGGACCTTGCTGACATTACCAGAATTTGTGCATCAGCCACGTCTGTGGGTTTGGAGTCGCATCTGGGTCAGACTGGGTAAGGATGGTATATTTCCTTCCTGAAAAGGAATTAATGTACCAGAGGTATTAATGACAATGACATTTCATTGTCATTGTAACTGAGACTTTTTTAATTCCAAATTTGATTTAATTTGAGTTATTTAACTTGAATGAATCTGATACCAGCACCGGATTCACTGATCATCTACCATAGTGTAGCGGTCAGTGTAAGGCTGTTACAGCGCCAGTGACCCTGGATCAATTCCAGCCGCTGTCTGTAAGGAGTTTGTACGTTCTCCCTGTGTCTACGTGGGTTTCCTCCAGGTGATCCTGTTTCCTCCCACATTCCAAAGACGTATGGGTTAGGAAGTTGTGGGCATGCTATGTTGGTGCTGGAAGCATGACGACACTTGCGGGCTGCCCCCAGAACACGCTTTGCAAAAGATGCATTTCACTGTGTGTTTCGATATACATGTGACTAAGGAAAAGATATCTTAATGTAAGCTCCGAGCTGTATGGCATATTGTGATTACAACAGTCAGTCCATTTCAGTCTGAGAGGTGGAAAATACCAGAAGTGGTAAACAGAAGTGGATGGTTTTAGTCTGACAGCATCTGAAGGCAGTCAAGAAAGTGGTTGAAAGAGCTGGGTGATTTTTGGCTTGTATGTGAAGGCAGATCCTGTCCCTGTGGTCAATGTCACTGAAAGTTTGCACTGGGGGTGATGAAGGAGAGACTCTGAAGATGACAATGCAGTGGAAGTAAGAGGCTATTGTGAAACTTGTTTAAGGAAGGATGATTTGGCACTTGAATCTGGACGTTCGTGGACTATGAGAGGTCGAAGCTACAGCTTCCAGCCAACCAATTGGTTTTGCATTGTAAAAGAACCATGACACAGATCCCATCATGTTGAGCTTAATGTATTAACTCAGAAACATTAAGTGCTCTAGTTTTTTTAAAAAAAACCTTAAACCTCATGCATGCGCTGTTTGTTGTAGTATTGATAACTCATTGTGAACTTACTGCCCTTGGATCCAGCTCAAAGATTAGATGTTTGCTTGACTCTGAACTTATAACTATATCTGGAAATCTGCTGTGTCAGGAAGGGAAAAAACAACTCTAGTGTTTGCATGGATAATTGCTGCACCACATCATTGATCATAATAGCACCAATCAGATTGATCTAACCTGGATGTATCCTGGTAATTGGAGAACAAAATGGCCATGTAACATGTACCTCAGTTTTACAACAGTGATCTCATTATGTTTTAATATCACTGGCAATTTATAATCACTAATAGCAAATAGAACAGTATAGCTGAGGTAATTCTTTGTTGTTTAGATCATAATAGTTGATAAATTTAATTTGCAGCAAAGTAATAGTGATTATAGTTGGAGAACTTTGAATAATATCGGTATGATTCATCTTAATGAGCAATATATCTTGAGTTCACAATGCTGCAATATGCATTAGTATCGTAGAAAATTGTCACTGCATTAAAACTGATGGAAGCTCATTGACCTGTGAAATTTCATTATTTGTTTACTGGAGCTGAGGTTTATGAGGCTTTTGTGAATTATCACGAAGTCCTGCCTGATGGGAGGTCCAGAGAAATGGGCAGTTAAAGTAGGCTAGATTTCCCAGGTTAATTGATTATACTGGGTCAGGGCTCTAAAACTGGTCAGCCTGAGAAGGAAATAATGAGACTTCTATGACAGAGAAGATACATCCAAGGTCCAAATGTCTTTGAAATTTTAAGCTAAAATCAAGTTTAAATTCAAGGGAAGAATGTACACAGATATAGCCGTGATGGGGAAAAAAACACTGCTGGAGGAACTGAGCAGGTTAAGCAGCATTTGTGTGTGTTTGGAAGGGGTTGGTTGAGGGAGTGGGGAGAGGATTGTCAACGTTTTGGGTCAAGGACCTGCATCAGGACCTCTTCCCTCCTCTCCCAACCCCCTTGCCCCCAAACAGATGTCGCTCGGCCCATTGTGTTCTTCCAACAATTTTTTTTGCTCATATTCCAGCATCTGCGGTCACTATTGTCTGCAGTACTGATCAGTGGAATAAGCAATTGATGCGCACTGGAAGCAATCCTGATGTCAGTTTTAGAGATTAGCAAAAAATCAAGGATCATTCCTATGTTCTATTGCAGCCTGTGCTAAGATTTCTTTAAATCTTTTGCCTGTCCAGCAGACCCCAGTGGAGTTCTTTCATATGGTATGGCATTACTTAGATATCAGATGAATGCAAGAACTAAAAATAGAAGCAGGAATAGCCCATTTTTGACAGTTGCATCTGCACCACCATTTGTTAAGATCATGACTCATTCACCACTTTCTTGCTTTGACTCCATATCTCTTCTGTAATATCCAAAGAAAATCTGAAATCTGTGTCCACTCTGTCAGTCTACTTAATGGCTTCCTGAGATGCCAGGTAAAGAAATGAGGTACTTCTTGCAACAATGGACAGGTTGGTGTAATGTGTTCCATTGTTTGGGATATGGTCACAGGTGCATGTGGAGTCAACTAACATCTTCTATAAATGGAGCAGGTGGCCACATTGTCCAAAGTCTCTATGGATTGTATTGACAGCTTCTAGCTATCCTTAAGATCTAATCCCGGGATCTTTGTTCCCTTTATTGGATGCAAGGCCGTTCTTTCCATCTAGGTTGTGGATTTGTGACCACTGTACAGATGTTGGCTACTTTTCCTCATCTTGACTTTAAACCCTTTTGTGCAGTATGTTTGGGTGCAGTTGCATTGGTGCCAACTACAAGCATCCACTAGGTAAACTATGCATTGTAAGCTATGATAATTTGTTATCAGAGTAGTTGATCCTTGCATGAGTTGATATTTGAAACAATCTGTCATTTCAATTTAGTATCTCAAACACTCCAGTCCCCTAACAGGTGTGTGTGATATAACCACTGTTTGGTGTCCAAGAATTATAACTGAATGGACTTTCTTTTCAAGCAAAAAAAAAGTTGAGCTAAGGAAGAACTAGAGCCAGCCAAAAGAGCAGAATCCTGTATACTTCACATTTCCTCTGACAAAAAAAAAATCAAAGTATAGAACCAAACTAAAATGCCACCTGAAGACTAGCCATTAAAGATAAATCACCGGATTTGTTTCAGGTTAAAGTTCTTTCAATTGAAAGATCAGCTGAAGGTAACTAAATGTTAATGGCTGACTTTGTGCTGTATATTCAACAAGAATTTGACAACTGGAGTCGCCTATGAAACTACATTTTATTTCATCAACCAGTCCGTCCAGATTTTACTTGACTACTTGGTAAACATACTTGACAGGTTAATGAACTAGACCTTTCTTTACAAAAGATCTGTAACATTTCCAAAATCTTGCTATGAAAGAAGGCATTTTCGTTGGACATTTCAGTTAAGGCAGAGATTGCTGAGAGTCCAAAAGAGGATTTGAGTGGTGCTGGCAGTTATTTTTGAGGGATGGTTTTAAAGTCAAGCCTCCTGATCAGTTATGGTTTTCGAATGTTTACTGAATTGTTGCTGAAGATGGATGGAGAGTCCGAATATAATGTATCCAAGTTTACTTGTACTACAGTGCTGGGTGGGAAAGTAAGCCATGAGAGGGGAGAAAAGGCAGTGGTTGCAAGGGAATATAGAAAGGTAAAATGTGTGGACAAGGTAGTGACAGATGGAGGATAGCAGATGGGAGTTTATTCACTTAGATAGGAATTTTTTTTAAATTCAAGCTCAACAATTAAATGTAGGCTTTTAGAAAAATTTGGTGCTCGTGAATAAATTATGATATTATTATGCAGGTATAAAAACCAATTAGTAAAGCAAATAACATGTTGGCCTTTGTTGTGTGAGGTTTGGAATAGCTGATGAAGGAAGACTTGGTGCAATTGTATAGGGTTTTGGTAAGACCACTTCTGGAGTATAATGTGGAGTTTTCAAATCTTTATCTCAGGAAGAATAAACTGGACAGTGCAACAGTTGTTCTCGGCAGATAAAACTATTAGAAGTGAGTAGATTGGGCATATTCTGTGGAGTTCAGAAGAATGAGACAATTCATCTAAACATAAAGGATTCCACAGATGCTTGACTGCGTGGATGCTAAGAAGTTATTTCCCATTACGAGGAAGTCTAGAACTTAGGGGTATTGTCTCAAATCAAACTATCAAATATTTGGGGCTGAGGTCGGGAGTAATTTCCTCAGAGGGTTCTGAACTTTGGAGTTAAGTACCTCATACAATTGTGTAAATGTTTCATCCTTGAGTGTGTTCAAAACTGAGGTTTCTTGAAATCCAGAGGGGAGATAAGGGGAACACAATGGCACAGCTAGTTGAGTTACTGCCCACAGCTCCAGCAACCGAGTTAAGTCCTGATCTTCAGTGCTATTTTTGTGGAGTTTGCATGTTCTCGCATGGATTTCCTTCAAGTACTCCAGTTTCCTGCCCAGATTTTTAAATGGAGATCAACAATTAAATGTAGGGTTTTAGGAAGATTGTGCCCATGTGAATAAATCACAATGATTAATTTGTCAATGTAAATTGCCCATAGTGTAGGTGAGTGATAAAATCTGGGTGAGATGGGGGGGGGGGGGGGGGGGGGGGGGTGGTAGTGCAGGGGGTGTTGATTTAATGCAGGGAGAATAGGCTACAGGGAAAAGTAGAGGGAGTGGGATTGCTCTGGGCTGAATAACCTCCTTTGCTGTGAGGAAATACGGGAAGGACGATTGAGCTTGAAAAGTTGAGTTGAGGTAATTATTGGGCTGTGATCTTACTGATCAGCTAAACAGGCTCAAGGGCTGCATGGCCTACTTGCAAGCACCTTTTGAAATTTGTCTACTTTGCCTCAGCATATCTACATATGATTTTTCTTTCATTTAGATTAAAAATAAGGATGTTAGCTTTAGGATGGTGATTAATTTGTCTTTAAAAATGTACAAACACAAATTGAGAGTCTACTAAGCTGAGAAGCTAAAATCATCAATTTCTTCATATTCAAGGTTGTTCAGTTACAATTGAGATTTTTTTCACATTTATGAATTGTGGATGTTGCCTGCCTTTAATACCCATAAATACTAATTTTGCCAGAAATAGTTTATTTGGAATTGGTTTATTATTGTCACATGTATAAAGGTACAGTGGAAAAATTTGTCTTACATACTGTTCATACATATCAATTCATTACACAGTGCATTGAGGTAGTACATGGTAAAACAATACAGAATGCAGAATAAAGTGTAACAGTTACAGAGAAAGTGCAGTGCAGGTAGACTATAAGGTGCAAGGTCATAATGAGGTAGATTGAGAGGTCAAGAGTCCATCTTACTGTACTAGGGAACTGTTCAATAGTCTTATAACAGTGGGATATTAAGCAAAGCTGTGTTAACTAAAGACACATCCTCTGCATTTCAAAAATGCAAGTGAAGGTAAAGGAGTAAATGGGAGTTGGTCTTCAGCAATAATACTGTAGTCCTGCCTGCTAATTCACTCCACACAACATTGGCAGTTTCAATTATTGTCTCTCAAAAACCTGGGCCCAATGAACACCAGCCTTCAACGGCAATCTCAGCAAAGAAAAGCTGGATACTCTGTCCTTGGCTATTGTAATGAATTCAAGTAAAATGGTTATTAAGTTTGTGTCTTGTCTTAAATGATTTCTTATTTGTCATGAAAAGGTGTTTTTAGTTAGTTCTGAAAGTAGTCTCCTTAATTATTTGACCAGTACTGCTAAGAATTTGAATCTTGAAACTCCTAATGAGTCTCCAACAAAATTATGTGTTTTGATTTAACATGTAATGGAATATTGGAATTTAGATGGGAAGGAATTTATTAGTTTTGTTGCCTTCTGAATATTTTCAGAATTTGATGTTTGAAAGTGTGATTTGAACACTGACAATTTAAAATTTCAACCAGTGTAAATTGTAAATTCTAATTGCTATATTGTTACCATGAATGATCCAAGTTATTTTGGTTCTGTGATCAATGTGTAGTGGTCTAATCCTCAGACCCATTTCATGCTGTATAAACAATTTACATTTCTTGAAAAAAGTGTCATTCAGCTCTTAAGTGATGTAAGAATTGAATATGTATTTAAAGGTGCTTTCACTTTTCATCACCACCTGTCCAGAAAATGAGAGAGTTTGGACAAAAAAAAACAAGCCATCACAGTTGGATGTAATCTGAACCATATTTCATGACAATATTAGCAGAGTAGGCAAGTATTATGTTCCACAATGTTTTTCTTTTCAGAGGTGTTACCATAGATATAAAGAAATTTTTGCAATGTGTTTAATTTTATAATTGCATACATTTACCTGTACATGCACTGACCATTACAAACAAATTACTTTATTTCCTGCCAAGATATTGTTTCACAAATAGGTAAAAAGTTAATGCTTTCCCTGCTTGTCAGAATATCTGAAACTTAATTCACTTTAAAAAACATTACATACTTAAGTATGTTTTGAAATTATTATTTGTATGGCCATTTCAATAATATGCAGTGACTTTTTGTTTCACAATCATTACTGAAACCTATTTGACAGCCATTCTTGGGGCACAGTTTATTGACTTGAACCGTTTTGGTAGATCAGGCCTATTGCATGTGTGCTGCCAAACATGGAAACCCTGAACTGGAGAAGGATTTGTGATCACTTGCCTGCATGCAATGGGGGACGAAAGGAGGCAAAGTTATTTTTCTTAATTTCAATTTAGCTGAATAATTTTAATTATGTTTTGGTTTTTTAGATTTTTTTTCTCATTTTTAATAGTTTTTATATGTCACGGAGTGTCAGAGATATTTAAATATGTTGCAGAGCTTTGCCAGCTGTCAACTCTTTCACAGGTTCATTATGCACTTGAAGCCCTGTTGAAAATCAAGATGTAACCAGAATCCAGGAGGCCTTGGGCCAGTAAAATAGCCACTCCACATCTGGAGATTGTGGGCAGCAGCCCAAGTCGATAAGACTTTGACCCATGTCTAGTGAAGTCTTCAGAGCAATCTGAATTTGGAATTAGATATATAGTCTCTATATAGTAGACTTCTTTAGAATTGCTTCTCAAGATACTTGGATTTATGGAAAATATCCTAGTGGTTGACCAAAGATGGTCACTGCAAGCTAATACAGGTTGAAACTCTCTAGTCTGGTACCTTTGGTGCCTGTCATAGAAAATCCAGACCACGGAAATTGCCCCTATCATCTTTCTCCGAGCAAAAGTTATTTTTATAGATGTTCACTAGGTGTGTAAGGGTTCTGAGAACTGTCTGTAACCCAAAGTTTCTGTAAATTGGAAATACTGTCAGCTGAGATTGCCAAAGTTGCACTGGTATGTTAATTAGCTACCAATTAGTACTGACTTTGGTTAATTTTAGATCTTAATTAGAATTGGTTAATTAGTATAGATCCAAACTACAGATTCAAAACATGCCAGATCACAGGAGTTGCCAGACCAAACAGTTTCAACCTGTAGTTGGTGAATAAAGCATGAGAAGTAGAAAAGTAGTCACCATCACAGAGAAGTGACGCGAAACATGTTTGATTCTCTTTTCTGAAGCACAGCATCCTCTCTAGTGCATGCGCAACATTGATTAAATTTCTTGTGCAGCTTGTTCAAAGACTGATGTTGTATGGTTTTGAAAAAATTCTGTATCTTCTGCGCAATACATTTGCCATCCCACCTATTTCCACCCATGAGTCCTTCATTGAGATATAAAAAAAATTAAAGCAGTAGGCATTCAGTCCTTTGGGCATGCTTTTGAATATTTAATAAGCTTGTGACTGATCTCTATCCCAATGCCATTTTCCTGCAGTAACTCCATAGTTCTTGATTCCCTTAATAGCCAAAAGTTTGTTGGTTTCTGTCTTGAATATATTGAGCAACGGAACTTCCATAGCCCTCTTAGGTTCCGAATTGCAAACATTCAGTACCCTTTACATGAAGAAATTGGCTGATCTGTAGCCAAATGTAAATACCTGGCTTTTCTCCATCTCTTTTAATACCTTCAGTTAACAATATATCAAACTCAAAGTTAACAATTGACCTAGCCATTTGTGGAAGCAGTTTTCTAATTTCTACCATGTTCTGTCCCTGGTCCTAAACTCCTAACCAGGGTAGGTATATCTTTGCCTTATTTCATGACAATATTTTGAAAATTTCAATTGAATCATCTAACCTTTTTAAAAATTCCAGGAAATATAACCTGAAAATTCTGTAACCTCTGTAATTTAACATTGGAGTACAGATACCATTCTTTTAAGTATACATTGCACACTGTTCAAAGCATTTAGATCCTCTGATGCCCAGGATTGCTGATTAGTTAACCAGAACTTTGTAGAGCTTTTACATGACATCTATCCTCTTGTACTAAATGCATCTTGTTTTGAAGATGAGTATTTTAGTGACTTTTTTTTATTATTTTCATTAACTATTTGTTGATGTGATGTGAGTACATGGCCTTGGATTACTGCATTGTTTACGATCTCCATGGCTGACTTTTCACCATTAAGTATTCTATTTTCAGGTGCAATGAATGACTTGATTGAAATCCTTTTGCCACAGCTTTGCTCATTTTGCTTAATGGATCAATATCTCTGTCATTTAATCCTTTCAACTAAATGTCTAGAAATTGGTCAGAACTGCCAGCTTTCAGCTGTTTTCTTGCAAGTAAGACCCAGCCTTAAATGCATCTGTCACTACTATGTCACTGGGTTCCAGCTGGAATGCAATAGCTGATCCCAGTGTTGCTGGGATTCCCCTAGTACTTCAATGAGCAATCTGCCTCTGATACAATGCCTGTCAGCCTGCACAAAATCAGAAACTGCATTTGTTTCCCTGTGTATTCTTGGCCCAGAAGGTATGTTATTTATTTTACTTTTAATGTTTATATTGAGCCACTTTAGTTAACATTTTTAATATTTTTTAAATTATTTACATTGCATTCAATAGTTTTTAAATGTCTGAATATCAAAGCCTTTAAAAATTGTGGGGGAGAAAAAGCCTTCCAACTTTGAGACAAAATTGCACCTGCAGTTTTGCCGTCAATCAAAGGCTGTCGGAGCATTTCAGGGCAGGGCCTCAGTATGCTTCCTAAGGTCTCATGCATCACAGATCCTGGCAGGAACCAGCTAGCTACATTAGTCCTGTTTTCTCTTCTCAGCCAATTTCTTTGTGGACTATTTGGAACGTAGAACAGTGGAGCGCAGGAACAGGCACTTTGGCCCGCAATGTTGTGCTGAACTAATTAAACTGGCAATTAAATGCCTAACTAAACTAATCCCTTCTGCCTACACAATGTCCATATCCCTCCATTGTCTGCACATACATTGTCTGCAAAGGGCCTCTTAAATACCTCTATCATATTTGCCTCCACTACTACCCCTGGCAGTGCATTCCAGGCACCCACCACTCTGTGCTGGAACCATGCTGGCTATCTGTTTGACAGGAAATTTTCAAGATATCCAGTTACTCTATCCATGTATAGGTTCTAGTGATTTTACAATTCTCTAGTCCCTGAATCAAAATTAGTTTCTCCTATATGCTTTCCTATTTCTCTACTTTAAAATAAAACTATTGTTAACTTCAAATATGCTAGTGCTAATTCCTTAGGTTTCAGAGTGTTTCTTCTATGATTTGTTGCAGACTCATTTAGATTTTCATGAAGGAAGCAAAGAGCTGCTCAATATACAGTTGTGGTATCTACATTAATGCGTTTGTTTTCATCAATGGTGGTTTTGATTTTCCTGATAATTTAGGAAACTCTTAAATTTGGACATGGTTATTTTCAACTCCTGAAAATATAAGACTAGTTAACAAAATTTCAGGAAATGTTTAAATGTGATCTTACCAACTGCCATGTTCCTAGAAACTTTTGGGTAGGATTAGAGTTATGGAAGTGAGCTGCCCCTAGTGTTTCATAGCAGTTCGGGGGAAAAACTGAATCATGACTGAATATTTGGCAGTGGGGTGACTGCTTTGCAAAACAATTCCATTCAATCTGCAAGTTTGACTCCAAATTTCCAGTTACCTTTTGCTTTAATTCTTCAACCCATTCCTAATCTTGCCACTTGCATCTCGGCATCAAAGCCTAGCACAAGCACAAGGAGCAGGACCTCGCCTTCCATTGGGTCTTTAGTCTTCAGAATTTGACATTGAGTTAAATTATTTCAGAAATCAGCATTTCCAGCCTTCAAATATCTCCAGTATTGTTTTTTTTCCTTTTTTTTCCTGGCTGATTCACACACTTACTTGTTTTCTACTTGCACACCCTCCATGTATTCCTTTTGTCTGCTAATGCCATCACCCCTTTTGTCACTAAATGTTAACTTTGTTTCTCTCTCCACAGATTCTGCCTGACCAGAGCATATTCAGCCTTATCTATGTTCAGATTTCCAGCATCTGCAGTATTTTTGCATTTGGCACTTACAATGTCATTGCAAAGTTTTGTTGTTAAAAATGGTTTTGCAAATGCCCAGAAAATAGTCCAGTAGGTAAAACTATTGATTGTTTTTATTTTTTTAAAGGATCATATTTTAGCAGAAATACTTCAAAACCAGAAAGATTACCTTGTGGGTTACCATGAACACGATTCACTTTTGGATCACAAGGAGGAGGAAGAGCTAAGCGAGGAGGACCGGAAAGCAGCATGGGCTGAGTATGAAGCAGAAAAGAAGGTAAGCAACTTGTAGATTATCTAAGCAGTAACGTCCATAAGACACAGGAGCAGAATTAGGCCATTGGGCCCATTGTGTCTACTCTGCCATTCGATCATGGCTGATTTATTTTTCCCTCTCAACCCCATTCTCTTGCCTTCTCCCTGTATCCTTTGACACCCTTGCTAATCAAGAACCTGTCAACCTCCGTTTTAAATATAACCAATGACTTGGCCTCCACAGCCGTCTGTGGCAATGAATTCTACAGATTCACCACCCTCTGGCTAAAGAAATTCCTGCTCATCTCTGTTCTAAAGAAACATTTCTTTTATTCTGAGGCTGTGCCTTCTGGTCCTAGATTCTCCCACTACAGGAAACATCCTCTCTACGTCCATTCTATCCAGGCCTTTCAATAGATACAGGAGCCTGAGAGCACGTACCACCAGACTTAAAGACAGCTTCTACCCCACTGTGATAAGACTATTGAACGGTTTCCTTATACAATGAGATGGACTATGACCTCACGATCTGCCTTGTTGTGACCTTGCACCTTATTGCACTGCACTTTCTCTGTAGCTGTGACACTTTTCTCTGTTCTGTTATTGTTTTTACCTGTACTACCTCAGTGGACTCTACTAAGTCAGTGTAACTGCACTGTGTAATGAATTGACCTGTACGATCAGTATGCAAGACAAGTTTTTCACTGTACCTCAGTACAAGTGACAATAATAAACCAATACCAATATATTTGTCAATGAAATTCCCCCTCATCCTTACAAACTCTGGTGAGTACAGGCCCACAGCCATTAAACGCTCCTCATGTGTTAACCCTATCATTTCCAGGATCATTCCTGTAAACCTCTGCTGGACCCTTTCCATCATGTGCTTTCAAGTACCCTGAAACCTCATCCTTAATGATGGACTCTAACATCTTACCAACCACTGAAGTCAGGCTAATTGGCCTATAATTTCCTGTCTTTTTGCCTCCCTCCTTTCTTAAAGAGTGGAGAGACATTTGTGATTTTTCCAGTCCTCCGGAACCATTCCTGAACCTAGTGAATCTTGAAAGATCACTACCAAGTGTCTCCACAATCTCTTCAGCTACCTCTTTCAGAACTTTAGGGTATAGTCCATCTGGTCCAGGTGACTTATCTACCTTCAGACATTTCAGCTTCCCAAGCACCTTTTCCTTAGTAATAGCAAGTACACACACTTCTGCCGCTGTCCCCTGCCCCCCCACCCCGCCCCAAATTTCTGGCATGTTGCTGGTGTCTTCCACAGTGAAGACTGACACAAAATACTTATTCATTTCATCTATTTCTTTGTTCCAGATTACTACCTCTCCAGCTTCATTTCCCAGCGATCTGATGTCCACTCTTGTCTCTCTTTTACTCTTTATAAAGCTGAAAAATCTTTTGGTATCTGCTTTCATATTATTGGCTAGCTTACCCTCATATTTCATCTTTTCTCCCCTTATTGCCTTTTTTGTTGCCTTCTGTTAGTTTTCAGAATCTTCCCAATCCTCCAGCTTCCCACTAATTTTTGCAATATGGTATTCTTTTTTGCTTTTATGTTGTCTTTGACCTCACTTGTCAGCCACAGTTGCCTCATCCTCCCTTTTAGAATGCTGCTGCTTCTTTGGGATGAACTGATCCTGCGTCTTCCGAATTACTCCCTGAAACTCCTGCCATTGCTGCCCTACCGTCATCCTTGCTAGGGTCCCCTTCCAATCAGCTTTGGCCAGCTCCTCTCCCATGCCTCTGTAGTTACCTTTACTCAACTGTAATACCAATACATCTGATTTTAGCTTATCGCTTTCAAACTGTAGGGTAAATGCTATCATATGTATGATCACTGCCTCCAAAGGGTTCCTCCAAATCTGGTTCATTGCATAACATCAAATCCAGAGTTGCCTTTTCCCTAGTGGGCTCGACCACAAGCTGCTCCAAAAAGCCATCTCATGGGCATTCTACAAATCCCTTCTCTTGGGATCCAGTGTTAACCTGATTTTCCCAATCTACCTGCATATTGAAATCCCCCATGATAACTGTAACATTGCCCTTTTTACATGCCTTTTCTATCTCCTGTTATAACTTGTACCCCTGACTTCTGTTTAGACGCCTGTATATAATTCCCATCAGGGTCTTTTTACCCTTGCAGTTTCTTAACTCTACCCACAAGGATTCTACATCTTCTGATCCTATTTCACTTTCTAAAGATTTGATTTCAATTTTTACCAACAGAGCCACCCCACCCTCTCTGCCCACCTGCATGCCTTTTTGATAGGATGTGCATCCTTGGATGTTTAGCTCCCAGTTGTGATCTTCCTTCAACCACTACTCTGTGATGCCCACATCGTCCTACTTGCCAATTTCTAACTGCACTATATAAGCTCACCTACCTTATTTCGTAAACTGCGTGCATTCAAATATAACACCTTCAGTCCTGTATTCACCACCCTTCATCTCATATTTGTCTCCATGTTGCTTGAATGGTTCTTATCCATTTCTAAACTTTGTCTTATTCTTTATTCTGGCAGCTTAAGTAGCCTCTCCTACACTCTTCTTCCCTTTTACTTTATCCATACTTTTCCAATCTATTGAACCCACCCTACTACTATTTAGTTTAAAGACCTATTCTACAGCCCTGGTTATGCGATTCGCCAGGACCCTGGTCCCAGGATGGTTCAGGTGGAGCCTGTCCCATTGGAACAGCTCCATCCTTCCCCAACACTGGGGAATTCGTGCCAATATCCCACAAATTCAAACAGACATCTCCCATGCAAATCTTTGAGCCACGCATTTAACTCTCTGATTTTATTGACACTCTGCCAATTTGTACGTGGCTCAGGTAGCAATCCAGAGACTATTACCTTTTTGGTTCTGCTTTTTAATTTAGTCCCTAGCTGCTCAAATTCCCTCAGCAGAACCCCTTTCCTTGTTCTACCTTTGTCGTTGGTACCCACATGGACTATGGCAACTGGATCTTTTCCCCTCCCACTCCAAATTCCTCTGCAGGTCAGATGGAGATGTCCTGAACCTGGGCACCAGATAGGCAACACAGCCTTTGGGACTCTAGATCAAAGAAGCATAAATTTCTAGAGATTTACTGATTTGGCCTAAAATAAAAATTCTATAGCAAACTTAAAAGCAGATATCAATCTCTAAAATAGATCAAATTTCTCATGAATTATTACCTATCTTGAAGATTTAGCTTCTTGCAGGTTATCAGACCATGGAAAAGATTAGGCATATAGACAAGTACAGCAATACTATTGTAGGTTAAATAAATCAAGTTACTCAGATTATGAATTGCAGTATTTAATTTCCAATGTCAAATGTAAATGTTCTGAAATGAAGAATTTGGATTTTGTTGGTGTAGGCATTGTTGAAAAATCTGTTGGAAACTTTTTTTCAATATAAGATGGAGTTTTGTTTCTGGTGCTTAACAATCACCTGAATAATATGAAGTTGTGGCGACTCACCGTCTAGTCGGGCGAACCGGCTCGGCAGTCGGGTCACGCGGCGTCGGAGCGACGAGGCCCAAGATGGCGGCGGGCCTCGTCTTTCCGAGCGACGGGGAGAACCCGCGCGCGGGAAAGTCCTGATGACGTAGGACTTACGTCATTGCCGGTTTTTTGGGCGGGAGTTTCTCTCCCTTAAAGGGCCCGCACAAGGCGGGAAAATAAACCAGTTCTGTCTGGCAATCCTCTGAGTAGAGTCTTGTTTTATTCCGCGGTAGCAACCGCTACAAAGTCTTTTTTTTAAAAAAAGACTCGTAGATAGGCCCACTCAGAATGTGCAGTGGCCCAGAAAAGGAGAAATTGTTGTAGGACCAATCTGTTAGGAAAGAAAACAAAGCTAAGAGAGCATCAGATGTTTGTAAATCCTGCCTCTCGCAACTGGCAAACGTGAAGGTTGTCCATAAATTCTGTCGAATGGAGTGTTCAGAATGAGTACTGGTTGAGCTCATAATATCTATGATTTTTGTCATTGGTTACATTCTGCTGCAATTGTAGCAATTGTAACAATTGCACAGGAAATTTGGATTTAAATTTCCTTTGGCAAAATGGTCAACATTACTCATAAATTTCAGCATTGTTTGCAAATTACTTCCTCACAGGGACATAGATAAGACTACATTCAATCTTGCCAAATCAGATGTTTTCTGATAATACGTTTACAGAAATTGTGCTCCATAAAGATGGTCTAGTATTTAGGAGGAAATCACCAAAAGCTGTTTATTGAGCTAACCATTTTTTTTTACATTGCTACTCTTAGGATGCATAGTATTCTATGATATAAATAATTGGGAAGGA
Source organism: Pristis pectinata (assembly GCF_009764475.1). NCBI lineage: Eukaryota > Metazoa > Chordata > Chondrichthyes > Rhinopristiformes > Pristidae > Pristis > Pristis pectinata. The sequence goes on from NC_067412.1 coordinate 86,382,783, forward strand.
AATATGTATGGATAACTCTAATTTTCCTTCCTTTGCTGTCTGCATATGGAAATGCTGGGCTTTGTACAGTTATCAAATGACAAGGTGGATTTGGAGCTTTTGGAGTTTCATGTTACCAGTTTCAGAATGATAAATTTGCCTTTTTCTCTTTCCTTACTTCCAGGGTCTCTCCTTGCGAACTAATGTCGCAACTGGGATTAATTTCCCTGGTGCCAATTTCAGCTTACAGGCTACACATTTTCCTTTCAACATAGCAACTTTGTCCGCAATGAGTAATCAACAGCTGGAGGTGGGTAATCTGATCCACATGTAACTAGTGTTCCCAATACCTTGATTGGGTGATTATGTGAGGTTCAAAGAACTATGTATAAGATTAACTTAATCCAGTGTAATATAAAAAGTGCATTATAAAAGGATGTTCTATTTTAATAAATTCTAAGTAGAAAGGTGCTGTTTCCAGACTTTTCGTGGTAAAATACTTCATCCATTGACAAAATTGTTATTTTCTATGTGATGGCAAGTATTTGGCTGGAGGGCTGACCATAGGACTCATTTTGGAGTCAAATGTTTTTAAATTTAGTGCAGCATTCAATTATTAAATCACATTTTACTTTCACCCAAATGTTGTGAAGTTTGGATAGTGGTGCAGGGTTGATAAGATGTGGACATTACACCCGTGCATTGGATGACTTGAATAAAAGCGGGATTCCTGATTTTATTTATCCCTTTCTGTTCCAAAATCTGAATGTTGAAGTCAACTGTATTGCTGTAGTTCCGCACTCTGAGATATGATTTACTTGCACAATATAGCATTTGTAGGATCAGATTAAAGTGCTTTAGCAATGCTTGTCAAGCTGATGTAAGTGGTGCAGAGTATGTGGGAATCTGGTCTGGAATCGTGAATAAATGTAAATATTCTGATTAATCTTATAATTCAGTTCAATAAATGAATGTCACATAATTATACAGATTGGTCCTAATATTTTTTACATGTGGTTGAATTTTTTATCAAGTGAAAATTTGAAGTATGAAATATTTCCACTTAAACATATAATGTAATTGTGAATTTGAATGTTCCTTTTCACTCTTATTTTTTCCCTCTTTAAGGATCTTATCAACCAAGGCAGAGAGAAAGTAGTTGAAGCCAGTACTAGTATAGCAGGTGTGAGAGCAGAGGCTCTTGAAGACCTAATTGCACAAGTGGTAAGAGATTTGAGTACTTATCCCGAAGTCTTAATATGCCATTGTTAATGTAAATGACCTTGTTATAACATTAGATATCTTCTTGCTATCAAAGCCCTTGGTAATGCAGTGGTGTATAGCTGTGCATTGGTCAAAGTCTCAAAAGTGATGCACCTGGAGTTTTCTCATAATAAGTGCTTCAGAGAATATAACTTGAAAGATTTGGAAAAATACTTAATGACAATGTGATAATGCCCAATTTTTAATATTATTAATCTTTAGCTTTTATGCCTTTTCTGGCACAAGCTGATTACACACACATGGTTTGTGTGAAATCATGATACTTTCTGGTGAATGAGGAGGATATTGTATTATTCAGTGAATAATGACAACTGTAATCAATGCACTATTATGATCTGAGGTGAAATGTTGTAAAATTCTGTGTGTTCATTATACAATACAATGAGGAATGTGAAAGGATATCTATAAGTGCTCCTTTACTTAAAAACTCAAATTACATTGTCCCAGATACCTTAATTTCAATGATTTTCTGCTGCTGCTTATGTACTAAATATTTGTTATGCTTACAAAACCTATTAAGTCTTTTTCAAACAATCTTTGCAAGAATTTGGTTACTTTGCCAACACCTGGCTTCAAGTTCTGTGCCTGCTTCAGGAAATGTCAGTGTCACGCCTGGTTCCTCCACTACCTCTTACTACACTATTATTTCGTAAGCTTAAATGTCATGCTTTCAGTGGAATTTGAAGAGACTGCAGGGACCAGGTCAAGAAGGCTGATCTCGTATTTTAAATGATAAGATGAGTAAGTTGCCTAATTTGGTGCCTTCTCACTGGTGGAAAAAACAAAGCTTAAGCAGGTTGATATTTAAAAATTCATGCTGAAAACCATTCTTTAAAATGGAAATTTTTGGAAAACAATGAAAGCTCTCAATCATAGTATCTTGAGGAAAGCAGCAGGATCCTCAGGCATTTTAAACTGTTGAATAAAAAGGGGGATAAGAGATGTCCAGGCTATTGTAGGTATGCTGGCATCAACTCCTGCTTCCTTTGCCTTTTACAGTCTTGTATCATCAATAACTAGGTGAGTTCCAATGCTTGCTTTTATCTAACATTCATTCAGCTGCGGGGCCAAAAATGCAATTGCTGGTCCTTGTATATAGCACTGACTTTCTACCCAGTGTACACTGACTCGTTACATTTTGTCACTTGGAAAATGAACATGGAGCAATGAACACTGATTATCAATACATGAGAGTTAAGCACAGATAGTCATATAATTCCAAAATACAGTGTATTTTCACTCCATATCAATCTAACTCCCCCTTCCCACACCTGACTCCCATCTGCCCATCATCCTTCACCTCTCCTGGTTCCACCAGCCCCTGCCTTGCCCTGCCCTCTTTCTTCTTTATGCTGGCTATCTTCCCTCTACACTCTCAGTTCTGATGCAGACTCTTGACCTGAAACACTAACTACCCCTTTGCCTGCTCTTATCTTAACTTGTGTAACCCCTGCCAACAAAGGTTCTTTTAATCTACCTACAACTCTATCTTTGCAATTAGGTCGGTCCACAAATTCGGAAGAATATTCACCTTGTTTATGCAATGTCCTTTCATAATCTAAATCTTTAAACCCTGTTATTTGAAGTTTCTTAAATATACTTACAAATAGAAGTCATTCTGGATATGTCTTTGAAACTATCTGTACAGAGCATGAAGAGTGATTTTTCCCTCAATTTACCCAAGTGCTTTCTTTGCAAACCTAGGTTTATTGGGGAGCAGTGAATAGTGTGTTACCTGGTGCTATTTGCCTCACTGAAATATGGAGAGCTGTTGCAAATATTGATGATAATCATACTTGTGCTTTTAAATGGTTGTGATTCTTCTAGAACATAAGATAGAGGAACCAAGGGTATTCTCTCCCCTTGAGCCAGCTCTGCCATTCAACGATATAATGGCTGATCTGATTTTGGCCTCAGCTATGTTTTCCTGCCTGGTCCCCATAACCCTCAACTCCCCTATAGATGAAAACCTTGACTATCACAGCTTTGAATAGTTCCTCCTCATCTTTGTCTTCAGTCGGTGATCCCATAACCTGGGGCCGTGTTCCCTAGTTCTATGTTTCCTCTGCAGTGGAAATATCCTCAACATGTATTTTGTCATTCCTCCTCAGAATCCTATATATCTCATGAGATCATCTCTGATTCTTTGAAACTCTAATGAGTTTAAAACATGTCTGCTCGACCTTTGCTCATGTCAGCTTTATGAACCTTCTCTAGTGTTACGTAACAGCAACAAAAGAAACACACCGAGTCGTGTATTAGTGTTAGAAACTATTTTATTAATAACTACTTATGATAATAAGAAAAATAAAAATGTTAGATATTAAACATTAACCCCAAAATGAAACCCGAAGTGTGTGTGTGTGGCAAATTCCCAAACTCCAAGTCCAGGAATAGTTCTCAAAGTTCAGTTCAGCAAGCCATAAGGTGAAACGTGAGCAAAGGCTTTTGGAAAAAGCACAGTTGACTGAAGAAAAAATGTAGAGAGAGAATAGAGAGAAATTACGAAATCCAAATGTTCCACGATGGAACCCATACGACACCTCAGTCACTGATGACCTCCACCGATTTGTTCCGAAGTATTTGCCACCCCGAAAGGCATTTGAGACGTGGCCGTCCACAGAAATACCTGTTTCCTTCTACAGTTTAACGACAAAGTGGACTCCACTGGATTATTCCAAAAATCCATACATGGATTGTAGTGACAGACACAGTTACTGTTTTTCATCCATTGATACAGAGACCAGCAGGCAGTGTCTCTCTCTTCCTCTCTCTCTCCTGACTGCCAAAATGTCAGCACGTCGTTATCTCCTGCTGTTGTCGTAATGACACCACTCTCTCGCTCTCTCTCTCGCTCTCGCTCTCTCTCTCGCTCTCTCTCTCGCTCTCTCTCTCTCTCTCACACAAAACTGTACTATCCCTTAAAGGGACATTCACCAAATTGCAAACTAATCCATAACACTAGCCTGTTTCTAATACAAGTATATCCTCCCTTAAAGGGGGGTTAGGTACAGGAAGAACAAAAATGTTCACAGTACTGCTTGTATGGTCTCAGTAACAATCTTTTTAGTAGTAGCAAAAAATCCCCACCCCCATACTCAATCACTCAATCTGCTTTGCAACGAAGGCCAACATTAGATTATTTTGTACATGCATGCTAACTTTGTATTTCATGAATGAACACACGTGGATCCCTTGATCCAGCAGCATTCTGTTGTCTTCATTTAAACAACATTCTGTTTTTCTGGACTTTCCACCAAATAACTTTGCATTTCATCATCATTGTCCATCTGCCATACTTTTGCTCACTTATTGTCTCTTTACAGGCTCCTTGCATCCTCCTTTCACTATACTTTACCATGGCTCTTTGTATCATCAACAAACATGACTTCAACACCCTTAAGCATCTCATCCAAGTCATTAATATAGTTGTAAATTCTTGAGGCCCAACACCAAGCCCTCTGCTACCTCACAGATCGTCAACCTGAAAAAGTTTCATTTATCTGGACTCTGTTTTCTGTTAATTAGCAAATCCTTTATCCATGCTAATATATTAACCCCAATGTCATTAGTTATTTGTATTTTAACTGTTTATATGGCATCCTATCAAATGCCTCTGGAAATGCAAATATACTTTATCTAATGGTTCTACATTATCTGCTCTGATTTTTACATACTCAAGAATGCTAATAAATTTGTCAAACTCTATTACCCTTTCGTTTGGTCTAGCAATTGCAGCATGGTGTTATTACAGTTTTCTAAATATCCTGCTACTACATTGATAGTAAATTCAGCAATTTCCCAGTGAAATGTCTTGGGTTAACAAACCAGGTAGTTTCCTGCTTTGTGTCTCCTTCTTGAATAGGAGCATTACATGTCTGTTTTACAAGTTCAGTGGGAATTTTCCAAAATATAGGCAATTTAAGAAAATTACAACCAATGCATCTGCTGTTTCTGCTGTCACTTTTAGCACACAAGTGTGGGTACCAGGTCCAGGGAACATCAACCCTTTGACCCACCAGTTTGCCTAATGTCTTTTCTCTAATGATTTATTTTAAATTCCTCACAATCTTTTTGATGCTGAATTTTTCACTGTTACTAGGATGCTTTGTTTCTTCAGTGAAGACTGATGCAAAACAAACTCCTTTTTCCAATTATTAAGTCCCCCTTCATATCCTGTAATGGTATAATTTTTTACATCAGCAGCTCTTTTTGTATATTTGTAAAATCTTCCTGCTATTGTATTTATTACTAGCTTAATCTTGTGATGTATTTCTGCCATGGTTCATTATGGTAGAAGCTGTTCCATGACGGTTACAACACTGGCAACCCCAACAATGTTGAAAATTGTCCAGTTGTGCCCTGTTCACAAAAGGCAGGACAGGTCCACCCTGGCTTATTACTGCCCATTTTACTCCAGTCCTTCAGTAAAGTGATCGAAGTTGTTGTTAACAGTGCTACATTTGGCACTTACTCACCAATAACCTGCTCACCAATGCTCAGTTTGAGCTTTGGCAGGGCCACTCAGCTCCAGAATTCATCACTGCATTTGGTCCAAACATGATGAACCAAATGGGTGAATTCCAGAGGTGAGGTGAGGGTGACTTCCCTCGTTGAGGCAGCATTTGATTGTGTATATTAAGATGCCCTAGTAAAACCAAAGTCAATTGGCACAAAGGGGAAAACACTCCAATGGTTGGAGTTGAATGTCACACAAAGGAAAATGGTGTAGTTGGGGGTCAATCATAAGAGTTTCAGAACATCTCTGCAGAGTTTCTCAAAAGAAATGTCCTGGGTCGACCATTCTCATCTGTTTCATTCGTAAGGTCAGCAGTGGGGATGTTTATCGGTGATTGCAGTGTTTGATTCCATTTACAACTGAACAAATGAAAGAGTCCACATTTCTGTGCAGCAAAACAAATAGTCAAGCATGGACTGAACAGTGGCAAGTAACATTCATGCCACAGGATTGTCAGATAATCACCCTCTCTAACAAGTGAACCCTGCCTTTTTGGCATTGCATCAATGCCATCACTGAATTCCTCCATCCTGATGGTCACCATTGACTAACAACTCAACCTGACCAGCCACAAGTACTGTGGGGTTCAAGAGCAGGTCAGCGACTGGTTATCCTACCACCAGCTGCATGTTGCTGTCTAGGTCACACACCATTCTGACTTGGAAATGTATTACTGTTACTTCCTTGTACCTTAAAAACGAGATGAGTGGGATTACAGCATGGTTGTCCTACAGTGTGGGGCTTTTAATTGCTTCTTCCTAGTGACTCATTCCCACCCAAAATTATTCTATATCTCGATCTTCTGTGTCAAGATTAGTTCTCACTACTCCACTGATGTCCTTTATTAACAGAGCTACCCCATGTTTTTTTTAAATGTATTCTTGCAAAGCATCGTATAACCAAATTTTACAACAAACTTAGCAAATCAAGAAAATGAAAGATTTGACTGTATTGGGCTGCTTTTTCTTAAAACCTTTGTGGGGGGGTGGTGGGGGGTGAGCTGTAGAATGTTTTAAATGGGAGTAGTAATTCTATATTTTCGTTGATTTTCACTGACAGATTGGTTTCAGTTAAGTGTATTCTTTTGCTGAGCATTATGCTCATTGGATATGGAAATTATTTAAAAATTCACTTGCAGGCTGAATTTTCATGAACCATTTAAGGGAACCGCTGCTAGTTTTTTTGTTTGCTCTTCTATTTCAGGTTTGTAGTCTTTTTAACAGCTGTTCCTTTTCTTTAGTGGAAAGAGAATCCCAACCTGACTGAAGAACAGGTTCAAGCAGTGTCACTCACCAAGCAAGCAACCCAAGAGTTAGAAATAAAACGTAGAGAAGCTATGTACAATGATATCCTTTCAAAGCAGCAGCTGGTAAGACCTTTTGGTCATTGAAACCTGTTTTTGATGAATAAGCATTCTGGTTCATATGACAAAAACTTTTTCAATCTTTATTATACCAGCCACATATGGTATGGGTAAATATGTTTTGCTATATCTACCCTTGTCAATTTCTTATTTAAAAAGATCTTAATTGTTCATTGAAATTGGTGTTCCAAGTGGTTAGTTTTAAACATTTTTAAAATCAGTATGGATGAGGAAATATTGTTAAAGGAAGATGACATTTTATAGCTTTATCTTGTTGAATATATTCATATCATTTATCACAGGTTTTACGTTTACAATAAATTGTAGTTCTGTAACTTGATTACTGCATGAACAAAGCTTCAAATAGTTAAAAGTGTAGGAAAAATTGAGTCATAATTACAAAATTTAAGTACCACGTTAAAGTAATCACAATTTTTCGGTAGACCTCACTGCACAAGTTACAAAGAACAGATGCAAATGCAATACTTCATTTCAAATAATTTTTTTTCTAGAAATATGTAAAGACATTAAATTTTACAATCATACTTGATATTTTTATTTAATCTTATCAGAAAAATATATTTTAATCTGAAGTAGATAAACCTTTCACATGCAACTAAATTAAGTCCTTCAACTTTTGCTCATTATTTATTAAGAATCAGGTATTTGACTCTCACAACTGAACTATTTCTGTTTTAGCAGTAGTCTTCAAGGTTACATGTAAAATCACTTGAATCGATTCTTGTTGCCTTAGAAGGGCTGGAATTATTGAGCAGCCAACGAGAGCTAAATTTTTTTCAGGATCTCATTTGCAGTGAATGTAAGAGCTGCTATTGCACAAAACGTCCATTTTATTTTCATTTGTCTGAGAACAGACCTAAAAAGTAATTGTTCAAAGCATAATTTTTAATATGCCTCTGCAGGAGACGGGATTCAAATGTTATTTTTTCCAAAGCCACAGACTGCCATTTTTGTAGCTGATTTAGAATCAAGGTTGCTACAAGAAAGATTTCCCCTTATAACACTTCCTAAGGGGGATATAAACAAGCCAGGTAAAGTGGGGATGAGATAACCAAAGTACCTTAATTTCTAAACTGCCTTTTACTAGAGTGATCAATACTTTCATTTGTAACTAACAATTCTCTGGGTCTCGTATTCAGCACTGAAATGAATCTAACAAGGTAATTACCCCTACAGTATGCGGACAAGTCGCATTGAAAATTGGGATTTTCAGAAACTTGCATTTGGATTTGTGGGTTACCCTTTAGAAGCATATTTAGCATCCCATCTGTAGTTTGAATATTGCATGCAATTTGCATTCTTTTATCTCTTTTCCATTCACAGCTGATACGTTCAGTACAACAGATATTAATGAGCCGAAGACAGCAGCAGATGAACCAGATGGCACAACAGCAGCAGCAACAGTATCCAATGTCTCCGCTTTTAAACCAATTTATGTCTTCAAGAAATCCTGGCCCGATACTTGGTTATCCACACCTCGGTTTAAGAGGACTGTCTATGTATCCACAAACTGCGCCTGGCATACGGCCACCTCCTTTGCAGAGAGCACCACCTGCACCCATGCAGCTGAAGGGACAATCTCCTGGTCCCCCACAGCTGAAACAAGGAATAAAAAATTCAAAGAAATAGCCAATATTATAAGAGATTTTACCAGAAAATACAAACGTAATATTGTGCCTTTGCTATGGTAGCAAGCACATTTCTGAACTGAAGAAAAACAAGTGACCAATTTATAACTGGGACACTACTTGAGTGCATAGAATCGTGCTGAGATATTCAGTGGTAATACTGTCATAGGAGATTCCAAGGAATCTTTAAACATTGTATATAGCCTTAATAAATATGTGACTGGTGAGGAAGAGAACCAGTTTTCTTCCAAGTTTTTATTTTCCTTTTTGCCAGTTTTGTTTAATTCTGATGTATCTGAGCAATTTGAAATATTTTGGGGAGGTGGGAAGTTGAGAGTCCAGAACTCACTGACCAACGAAAATGTATTTAAAAATGTCATCTTTTACACATGCTTCCTATATAGCAGGAATAAGCCCAAGTTGACAAAAGGACAATTCATTATTGTTGCCCCTTCCAAAAATATTTTTGGGTGATGATTTTGTCATGATGATGAAGATTTTTACCCCATCACAATTGAGTTCTTCCACCTCTTGTTCCAAAACAGGAAAATTTCTGAACTGCTGAAACTTCTAGAACAGGTTTATCTTAGATGAATCAAGATGCTATTATTTGCAAGTGTCATTTGGTAATTGTTATGAATGCCAGCTCAAATTTCTGAATAAAGCCTCCATTCTCATAGAAATTGAGGTTAATTCTTTTGCAGTCCCACTGTGCAGTGAATTGATTTAATGATTTTTTTTTCAGCCTTTGTAGTGCAGAACAAGTGGTTTTACTCTACAGGCTAATTTGTGGCCATTGAACCCAATTTGAAATTAAATTCATCTTGCCTTGTGCTAGATGATGGACAGTAAGACAGAATTTTTACTTAGGGTGCAAAGTTGTTTCCTGGATGTCTTTAACTGTGGTTGAACTGGAGAGTGCCCAGTCATGCCCTGTGAGTTACTATTCATCTGGTCTTCACCAAATGTTGATTCAATTAATGCAACTTGATGCATTTGTTACTTTGCTGGAATTAGTCTCTACTCTAAGAATGCCATCCTTTTCAGTCAGGACTCCGTTACAATTATGATTTGAGCAATTCCTGATTCTGCAGGATCTGCTTCAAATGGCTACATTTGATTTTTCCTGGTGCTAGTTATGGCATTGTCAGGGAATGTTGTTTGACATCTACAGATATCTGTAGTCAATGCATAGCCTTGGTATGAGCACCATTTGCTAACCCTTGCATTCCTGATGTGAAGAAACTAACTGTCCTTGGAACAAAAAATATTTCTGTTTGTCTTCAGCAACATTATAGTTCTAGAAATGATCATTTCATTTAATCATTCTCACCACAATTGATTGACTTCATTTCCTCAATTAGAATAAGGATCTGTTCTTTGATGTTCTACTATATACCCAAGTGTTCCATCAGGACTGAGATTATGGCTTTATTGATAACTGAAATTGGTCCTTGACAACCTGGAAAGCTAACATCCAGCTCTCGTAACTTGCATTTATTACATGGCAACTGAACCGTTTTTTTGTTTTATGTAGAGATTATTGTTTTTGTGAGCTTCTAGATCAGCTATAGATGACAACTGTAATGATTGAGACTGTTGGTTCCCTAAATTCTCTCCCTGTTGAATGTGATTTCTGCATCTATGCCCATGTAAAATTAGGCCATGACCACCTTTTGGCTGTCTCCAAGAAAGTATTTTGATTTCAGTGCACAGATGACTAACAGTTCACATAGATGAAGTCTATCCTAAATCTGTAATGCTAAACAATGCACATTCTGCTTTAGGAACCAGAGAACAGTTATTAATATATTCTGCATTATTGCCACTATGCAAATAGAAAATTGATTAGATGAAATTCACCAGAAACCACCTTCAATATCATGGACTAGCCTTGAGGTCATTTCGTACAGTATCTGAATAGCTGGCTTGAGGGGAGACTGACCATCTTACATTAGTTTTCCATCAAGAAAATCTTAATTCATTCCGCCTATTAGATGCTGCTAGGTCAAGCTCCTGTTGTATGTTGTTGACTTTTGTTTAATGAGGGAATCTAGATTATCTCGTAAAGTGCTCTTCTCTTGAATAAAAGCATCTCCATGATTACCAATCCACTCAACCAATTCTGTTATCTTTTGAGTGTATTAAATGGAGTCAATTTGTGTTGCTTGTTTTCAATTCCTGGTTCCAAAACAGGACATTGTCAGCTGAAATCAAATCTTGTTAGGTTTTGGTGGAGAAACAAAAGTCCTGATGTCATTACATTTTTTTTTAAAGAAGTCTTAATGGGATTTTATTCCTATTGAGAACCTTGACTATCTCCTGTGTATGTGGAGGATGCTTCTCTTCAAAGACTGAAGAGCACATTAAGGACAGGTAATGTAAATTTCAGAAGCCTGTTGGGATGTCTGTTTTCATATTATGTAATCACATGACTTTTTGTTTCGTACATACGATTAAAACAGTATAAACTTGTATTAATATGGTAATGCACATTTATTTTGCACCTATACTGTCAGCCAAATGTAAACCAAAAATAAAATTACTCTGCACTCTGGCTGCAACTTTGTTAAAATCTTTACAATTCAAAGCTATTTAGCTAGTGAAATGATTTATGAAAGATGAATGTTTTCTAATTACATCAATGATTCGTGCAAATATGTTCAAATGATTTTATTAGGAACTTGCAGCAGCAAAATGTAACAGTTTAAAGTTTTTATTTGCTGTTGTGTAATATAAAAGACATTATTTTCTTTAAGTTCATTGTATTCACTATGCAATTGATGCAAGATAATAAGCCTCTTGGTCTTATTGAAAGATGAGACTTATTTGGCTGATAATTTAAAAAATAAAATCCATTTGCACAGCAGCTATTTGCTTTCAATGGCTAATTTTTCTTTTAAATAGACCAGCCATCCACTTATCCCCTTATCAATTGATCACCTCAGGGTGCCCTTCTTGGGGATTGCTAAACTTGTAATAAGTTCACATCCATACAAATTCTTCCATAAACTGCCGACAAGATCTTTGGGGTGCGGGAGTGGAAATGCTGTGTATGTTAATGCTGTTGTGATAGACATCATATTTGTTCATTTGGTGGGATGACATCTTCAACTGCCTGCATGACAACCAATTCCTCTCTCCCCCCTCCCCCCCCCCCCCCCCCCCCCCAGCCAAGTCAGTATTGAGCTAGCCAGTCATCTGAGTCTTAACCACTTTCGCCCATCATTTGCAAAGTTGATGTAATACGTAATGTGTGGTTCATTTATAGGGGCTTTGTCTTCTGAATCTCTAAACAATTAAAAGTAAGTGTCCATGCAGTCAGGAAAATCTTAAAATGTACTTGGGCAGTGGGGATAATTTTCATTTCCTTGGTTTTGGTACTCAATGAGCTTTATTTTCTTAGTGCTCTCTTCTACTGTAATTGATTTTCTCTTTTGGAATTTTCTTTTTGTAACAAGAGCAACAATTGCCAGCAGACTTTTTACCAGATATTCTGACAGTACTATTCAAAGATGTTGCTTTTATTTTTCTTAAATAAAAAGAAAAAATAAAGCCATGGATACCACATTGATGGTATTGAGTTAATACGTGAATTTTTCAGATGAAATACACAGTATAAAGTTTTGACTGCTTGGTATGTTTCACTTTAAACTTGCGTTGTACGTTTAAATCTATCTGTGCTCTGTTTGGCACACAATTTGACCAGGAAATAGTTGTGAAATTTATTATGTTTGTGGTTGGACAACAAACTATATCACCCACACTGTTCATTTTTATAAAGTTAGATGTGATTTACATAGTTGCTGTTGCTTAACTGATAAATATGTTGCAGCTTGTATTAAGACTAAAAATGGCGAAAAACCATATTTTCTAACTCGTACTGTCCTTAATTTTGGATGTAAAGCATTCTTTGCTTAGTTATATGTTTTGTATCAGACGTGCCCTAGTTGAATAGCAAAAGGCAAGCCCTAAACTATCATTTGCTGTTGAATTTCAACAGCTGTGAAGATGTAACAATCCTGCTTGCTTTCTACATATTTTAAATTGTTTCAACTGTATTTATTCACTACCGTAAATACTGTAGAACTGATGCAACTTCATCCCATAGGGATTATTGTGTGTAAAATAAGCTCTGGCAGTGTGTTTTAATAGAAATTGTAGTGGATGAATAAGTACGCACACTGTGTTGTCACCTTTGCAAGTGGTATCAAAACATTGAAATTTTAATATTTAATATTCAATAAAAATGACAAAATGAATATGCCTAGGCTATTTATTAAATTGTTTCCTAGAAATCAGTTTGTCTAGTTATATTTTCCTTGGTAAGGTCTGCATTTTTGCAATATGATGCTTGTGATTGAGCATTATTGCAATTAGTGGATTTTGGTCCATTCCTGGGAGCAAATGAAATCTTTTGGATTGTCCTCGTCAGCCTTTAGAATCCATTGCAAGTTATTATAACTTGTTCATTATGTATCTTAAGAAAAAAGTGATTTCTAGTTAGAAGGGATTGTTTGATCTCTTTTGGTCAGGTTTTTTAAAAAATTGCACCTCTTCTATTGTGAAGGAAACATCACAAAATGCTCAACATTTTCCTCAAAGCTCAGAGACATTTTGGGATGCTGAAAATGAACTTTGAGTGAAGAATAGCGTTCAAATCTTTGGTATTTGTTTTACCTTCAGTCGATGAGACCCTAAAGCAAACGAGTATAAAATGATCGTCATTGCTAGATCTCGTATTGTGCCACCTCTGAGGAATCTTGACTAAGGTGTGTTTTGTCATTTACCAGGTGGCTAAACAGATGCTGCATAGATGGAACCATTTCCATCTCTAAAAATAATGTTGGATGCTAGTATACATCTGCTCAGTCCTCAGGTTGTGGATCTTGCTGTTGATATTTTCATAAAAGTATATCAGTATATAATGAGAAGTATGTCCTCAACCTTTTACTGCCTCATCTTTAATTATCAAATAAAATGGTTACAGATACCAAACACATTAAAGCAAGCCTGGAAAATTATCTCCTGAGTCTAATCCATTGTACCCCCGCCTGGTGCATCAGTAGTCCTCAAAAGTAAGTGACCTCACTTCATTGACAAAGGTTTTGGATCCTTTGGCCAGGGTTAGGATGGTGGGTATGTCTATCAGTCACCAATTTTAGTTAAAAATCTCATGTTCTAATACGTGAATTATTAACAGAGGAGAAAATAAATGGGAGCAGGAATTAGACCCTGCAAGCTTGTTCTACTATTCAGCACGATCATGGCTAAATGGTATATACTATTCTTAACAGTCCAAGAAATAGAAGGTGTGGCTAAAGGCAATGAAGGTGCCAGGTTAGCGAGTTGAGGTTCAGCTTGCTGAATAGGTAAATGAGTAGATCTGCGGAGAGCAGCTTGTAACAAGTTGCTACACACCGGTGCCATCTTTTTATTCTATAGTTTTAAAGCATTAAATAACATCTGCACAGAGAGCTTGCAAGTGATTATCCATCTATGCACCAATACAGCATCACTCTTTTATTGATCTCTTTTTGAGTGCAGCCTGCAACTCTTGATAGACACATCATTTAAGAATTTCAGACCACTCACCGACTCTCACAAAATTTTGAAAGATCATCTTTTAATTGAAAATTTGGGACTTTCAAAAGGGATTTCTGGTTAATATTGATCAGATTCGGGTAAAAGTGTTAATTCTTAAATACACAATCCATGTAGGTTGATTTGGATATTGGAGGAAATGATGGAAATTTCTTATCAAATTGTGCAGTGCTGCATGAAGCAGAACCATGAATGGAAATCCAGATGCAGGTAGCCCCTGCATTCATTGGGGGGGGGGGGTGCGGGGCGGGATATGCATTCCTAGGAAATGGTCCATATGATTTTCTGTAACGAAGCTGTGTCATCGCACATGCATCAAGGAATGAGTTGTAAAGAGAAATCCTGTTTTTTTTAATGCACAAGTTCTGTGAGTGAATTTTATTCCGTATCTCAAATCTTGGGTACTGTTTTGTGAATTCTGTAAGAGTGAATTTCCATAACCCAAAATGTCTGTAACGTGGGAGGTCACCTGCATTCATGTACTGCAGTTAGTGGACTTGCATTCAATATAGAAGAGAAGTGTCCATTCATTGTGCAGTTGGGGTGTGATGGAGCTATGTTTAACTAATTTGGAGGTATGGTCCAATGCCAAGAAATGATTTTGCATCTTAACAAAGGGTGGGAATGGAGCACTGGCTCACATGTGCCTTCTTTCCCTTAAAGAAGTTGTGAGGCAGGTGAAGATACCAGTCTTGCTCTTGAGCAGGCAGGGTGATGCAAAGGATTATGCCATTGTTTCATATGTGTGAAATTTGAATGTACTACCTCTAGCAGTTTATGGTGGCTTTGCATACCATTGGGCACTCCAGGTTGATAAACATCCAGTTTGGTACTTGGGCCAAAAAGATAACAAAATTCCAATTGCACACATCTTCTACCAATAAGAGCATGAATGGGCTTGGATTTTTCATCCTTTTTTTTCCATTCAGTTTGGAAGGTGGGGAGATTCAGGGTTTTTTTTAAAAAAAAGTGTTAAGCAAAAGCAGATATTTTCAGTTGGATTTTAAAAAACAGCTGCATGCGTGAGATGCATTAATGTTCAGTCTATAGATTACAGTCAAAACTAAATTGATAATAAATTGTAGGGCTGTTCAGGTTATACTACAATTATATTTTTAACAATATCTTCATGTTTATTAGGATTGCAAATATTTTTGATCTTATTTCCACATTTTTACCACAATCACACACCACTAACCAACTTATTACACAAATGGGGATTGGTCAGTAATATCTCTGAGTGTTTAAATAGCTACATTCTTAAAGCAAGATGAATGAAAATGTCAATTCAGCATAGTTGACATTACTGCCATGGATTTTTAAAACGGGGATTGGGGCAACTGTGCTCTAGCTTATGCCTTCAGGATGGATCTGATTTTTTTTTTAACCAGTGGAAAAACTGAAACATTAAATTCCTAAACGTACATAGAAGCTGCACAGCCCCTGGAGAGTTCTTACTACTTTTACATCATCCAACTACAGTTAATCAGTACATACCTAACTTTTTTTTGTCTCCAAACTTGGATGTTTTTTCAGCAGTTGTCAGTGGATGAAGCTCACTCTCAATTATCTCTCGCATTTATTATTCAATAAATTCCACTCCCAATTGGCACATTCTAATTTGGGGGTACAAACAGACATAAGCCAATGGAGTGTCTTCCACCTCTCATTGAGATCAAAGCTGACATGCAAGTTAACTCCATCTACTTACTTGGCTAGAAAAAAAATAAAGTCACTAATCAAGGCTGCTTTTATTTTCTCAAAGATTGTGCTCTTTGTGAAGAAGTGTTCCCTCACTTTCGTCTTGAATATCCTGCCTTTGATTTTAAGGGTTGTCACTTTTCATTATTTCCTTCCATTTTAAGAATCAAAAAACATACAGTAGTTCCTCAATTTACCAAAGATCAATTTACAAATTTTTTGCTACAACACGATAGCACTTATGTGATGTCTTCCATTTACAAAGCTATTTTTTACTATGATAAATAGTGGGGTTCTGTCGGAATATACTCTACTGAAATACCCAGAATGCGTTTCACTCAGTCTTTTCAATTTGTGCTTTCAAGGAATGTATCCCTTTGTAAGTCAAGTAATTGCTGTATTGTGATAACCTGTTTAATCCTAACTACTTACTGATACTGGCAACTTGATTTCTGATCTGTCACGGAATTCAAAGTAGTCCAAAATTGCTCTCGCTTCAGTGATACAACTCTGAGGGATCTACACTGCTCCATTTCTAATTCCTTTAATTACTCCACTTGTTCCGTGCCTTCTACTGTCAAGGTTCTAAACTCCGAAATCCTTCAGTAAACCCTTTTTTTTAAACCTTCTCCTTAATGAACTTTAACATCCGTGCCCTTAAAGAATTACCACTCTCTACCTCCATCAATTATTCCTTCTATTATTGTTGGTACGTGAAACCACACCAAGGAGGAGGTCAGAAAACAAACTAATATTGAGAAGAGAATGGAATTGATGTAATATGCCAGATGAAATTCCAATCATTAAATGTGAGATGAGGTAACATTTTATTATTTTAAATATAGTAATAAGGCAAAATGCGTGATTAGTCTAGGGGCTCTGGTTCACTGCACCTGATGGTCATTAAAGAAATTAATCTTGGGCGTGTAATGCAAGAGGTGGAGAACATTGAAGCTGATGAAAATTCTGCAAGTGTGCCATTACGCCACAATTCAGTTTTTCTTGGATTTTCCCTACAAGGAAATCATTGAAGGCTTGGTTTGATTTCAATTGAACACCAGTAATTACAGATAATATAAAGTGATTTTTTTTAACTTATAAAAGGGCAAAATATTTTCAGTGATTGGGGGTTGGAACAAAACAACAAAGATGTAAGACTACATGGAAAAGATTTAGGGTTTCAAAGGAAATGAAGAGGAATGAGAGATGCTGGAATGCGCCATCAGATTTCGTGACTGAGCTCAGTTCAGCCCTAACGAATGCGGTAGGTTGTTGAAGGGTGAATGAAGAGGAAAATGAGAAAACCATAGCCAAGTGTTCAATAAAAACCTAGTTAAGAACGAGTGTCTGCTTCTGTGCACCATGGGTTGGAAAAGATGCCAAGGCTTAGGAGAGGATACAAATGAGATTTAATTAAATGGTACAAGAGATGATAAAATTTCAACTGTGTGAAGAGAGCAAAGAAACAACTGGTTCCCAAAGCCAAAAATGTTAAATTAAGATTTAACAAATCTTAAAAATCATGTGTGGATTAGAGGAAGTAAATAAGTTGCTTAATGTGCCGAAAGGTCAGAGAACGCAGGTGTAAGGTAAAAGGAGTCTGCATGAAGAAAATTGTGTGTCAAGTTGTGATCTGGAATGCACAACCTGAACTTGAGTAACTTTCAAAAATGAATTGGATTAATTTTTAAGGATAGAAAATCTGAAGATGTATATGGCAAAAGCTGGGGTTGAGAATGGGAGATGTTTTCTTCAAAGAGCAGACATAGGCTTGATGGGTGGCTTCCTGGTGAAGATAATTTTGATTCCAGAGGGTTTAAGACCACTGCTCATGAAAAGTGCAAACACAGGCCAAATTGTCTAGTTCTGCATTGTAAATTTTCTGCCAGAACATTTCTTGTGCAATCCTTGCTCTCTTTAGATTTATCAAGAACTCATTAAGAGTTTTCCTTTGTCACTGTAATTTACCACCCCCTCTTAGCAAAGAACCCAGGAGAATATTCAATGCTTTACCAGATTGATATTTTGAGGGGAACAGATTTCCATTCCTTCTGTTGGGCTTGCCTGAGACCTGAACTTGTCTCCAGAGGCTCATGTCTAATGTTCTGACCCTGCGGTTTTGTGTGATCTCAAATTCCTCAATTCTAAATCTTGCATTTCTTCCTGCTAAGAGTAAGTGAACTTGATTCCTCTGTCAGCAGCTAGAAGCACAAAAGACGTTTGTATTTTAGGTAGCATCTTTCTTCACAAATGACCTAAATATTCCCAGAATTATTTGTTTCCATTTCAGATTCCCAGCATTTAATTTATTTTTCATTCATTCCTTTGTGGTTGGCCTACCTTATTTTCCTTGGCTCTCAGATGGTGGCAGCCCTGAATTGCATCTTTCAGATTGTGTGATGTTAAGTATTACCCACCACACTTTCTTCTTCTCTCGCTCTCACTTGCAATGCTGCACACTTCTTTTTAAGCTTTTCCCTCTTCTCTACTTTTGCTTCAACCCCTTTCAATAATGGCAGTGCCAAAAAGAAAAAAATCAGAAGACACAACTGAAAGGGAGATATTAAATGTATAATGGGGGTGGGTGGGCAAAAGAGGTCCCAAGAAGTTCCCTTTTGCTTTCTGCACTATCTGAGCATCCAGTCATCCTAACTATGTGCTTTCAATACTTATTCACCTCTCGTTATGGACTTGCATTCTCTTCAATTCTCTGCCCTGAGAGTCTTAGCACTTTTTCCAATCCCCTTCTAAAATTATTTTTTATCAAATATTTCCCCAATAACACTATGATTAATTCAATTTGGATTAAGCCAGTTAAGCATGACGTAACCTTTATAAATCTTTGACTATCCACAATGAGTCCACTAGTTCCCACTGTAAATTTCAGCTGTCCACTCCCTAGGACCTTCAGTCCAATGGAAAATGTGCTACTAGAGTCCAGGGCTTTGGGAAAGAGCAAGAGTCATAGATTGTGGATAGGAGCCTAGATTCCAATCACTGAGGAACAACGTGTCCCGGTGAAATAAGGACAGAGAATTTAGGAAGGATTGGACCAGTGATGGGGTCAGAGTTGATGGTGAGAGGAGAGGGAAGAGTCTGTAAAGAGGACCAGGGATGGCAGAGCAGATGAGGGATCCTTTAGTAAGGCCTGTAGGTGAGGGTGACAAACGAGGTTGGAGTGGAGGCACAGGAAACTGGAGGCATAAGCCTCATGGGGAGTTGGGGGGCAGTAGGGGAATTACACGACTATCAGAGGATCGTGGGGCTAAGTGCATTGACCTCAATGGACGTGAGGGTTTGGGACTATCATGGGCTTGGAATATTGAGATCATGGAGATGCGGGGTCTTGGTGGGGGATGGGAAGATGAAGGAGTGAGATAGGCAGGCAGTATCTGGTCAGTGACATTTGGGTGATCAGCAAAGGAGAAAAAGATATGTGTGGAGTTTACAGTGATCCCACTCCTGAGCTAAACATGGGCTGACCAGCAATGATTGCAAGCTGGACAACCTGATCTCATTTCCCCCACAATGCTCTAAAGGGAGCTTTGCATAGGGAAAGTTGTGAAAATTGCTGCTCCAAGAAGGTGACTGGTTGGATTTCTACAATGGTGCCAATAGCCCACTGATTGTTGAGCCTTTGATTGGAAGGGGACACTAGCAGGGATGACGGTAGAGCAGCAATGGCAGGAGTTTCTGGGAGTGATTCGGAAGGCGCAGGATCAGTTCATCCCAAAGAAGCAGCAGCATTCTAAAGGGAGGATGAGGCAACCATGGCTGACGAGGGAGGTCAAAGACAGCATAAAAGCAAGAGAGGTCATAAAATATTACAAAAACTAGTGGGAATCTAGAGAATTGGGAAGATTTTAAAAACCAACAGAAGGCAACTAAAAAAGCAATAAGGGGAGAAAAGATGAAATATGAAAGTAAGTTAGCCAATAATATAAAAGAAGATACCAAAAGTTTTTTCAGATACTGTCTATAAAGAGTAAAAGAGAAGCAAGAGTGGACATCGGACCACTGGAAAATGAAGCTGGAGAGGTAGTAATGGGAACAAAAGATGGCAGACGAACTGAATAAGTATTGTGCATCGCTCTTCACTGAGGAAGACGCGAGCAACATGCCAGAAATTTGAGAGAGTCGGGGCAGAAGTGAGTGTAGTCGCTATTACTAAGGAGAAGGTGGTTGGGAAGCTGAAAGGTCTTAAGGTAGATAAGTCACCTGGACCAGATGGACTACACCCCAGGATTCTGAAAGATGTAGCTGAAGAGATTGTGGAGGCATCAGTAGTGATATTTCAAGAAACACTAGATTCAGGAATGGTTCTGGAGGACTGGAAAATCGCAAATGTCACTTCACTCTTTAAGGGAGGGAGGCAAAAGACAGAAAATTATAGGCCAATTAGCCTGACTTCAGTTGTTGTTAAGATGTTAGAGTCCAATATTAAGGATGAGGTTTCGGGGTACTTGGAATCACATGATAAAATAGGACAAAATCAGCATGGTTTCCTAGAGAAATCTTGCCTGACAAATCTGTTGGAATTCTTTGAGGAAGTAACAGGTAGGATAGACAGAGAATCAGTGGATGTTGTTAACTTGGATTTTCAGAAGGCCTCTGACAAGGTGGTGCACATGAGACTTCTGAACAAGATAGGAACCCGTGGTATTACAGGAAAGGTACTAGCATGGATAGAAGATTGGCTGACTGGAAGGCAGAGTGGGAATAAAGGGAGCCTTTTCTGGTTGGCTGCTGGTGACTAGTGGTGTTCCACAGGGGTCAGTGTTGGGTCCTCTACTTTTCACGTTATATGTTAATGATCTGGATAACAGAATTGATGGCTTTCTGGCTAGTTTTGTGGATGATGCAAAGATAGGTGGAGGGGCAGGTAGTGTTGAGGAATCAGAGTCTGCAAAAGGACTTGGACAGGTTGGGAGAATGGGCAAAAAAGTGGCAGATGGAATGCAGCATAGAAAAGTGTACGGTCATGCACTTTGGTAGAAGGAATAAAGGTGCAGACTATTTTCTAAATGGGGAGCAAATTCAGAAATCAGAGTTGCAAAGGGACTTGGGAGTCCTAGTGCAGGATTCCCTAAAGGTTAACTTGCAGGTTGAGTCGGTAGCAAGGAAGGCAAATGCAATGTTGGCATTAATTTTGAAAGGACTGGAGTATAGAAGCAAGGATATAATGCTGAGGCTTGGTCAGACCACATTTGGAGTATTGTGAGCAGTTTTGGGTCCCATATCTGAGGAAGAATGTACTGGCATTGGAAAAAGTCCAGCGGAAGTTTACAGGAATGATCCTGGAAATGAAAGGGTTAACATATGAGGGGTGTTTGATGGCTCTGGGCCTGTACTCACCAGAGTTTGGAAGGATGAGGGGAGAATCTCATTGAAGCCTACCAAATATTGAAAGGCCTGGATAGAGTGCATGTGGTGAGGATGTTTCCAGTAGTGGGAGAGTCTAGGACCAGAGGGCACAGCCTCAGAATAAAAGAATGTTCCTTTAGAACAGAGATGAGGAGGAATTTCTTTAGCCAGAGGGTGGGGAATTCATTGCCACAGATGGCTGTGGAGACCAAGTCATTGGGTGTATTTAAAGCGGAGGTTGATAGGTTCTTGATTAGTAAGGGTGTCAAAGGTTACGGGGAGAAGGCAGGAGAATGGGGTTGAGAGGGAAAAATAAATCAGCCATGATCAAATGGCAGAGCAGACTTGATAGGCCGAATGGCCTAATTCTGCTCCTATGTCTTGTGGTCTTAGAATGGTTACAGAATGGAAGGAGGCTATTCAGTTGTACTGGCTCCATTGTAGGAGAAAACCACCTACTCCCACTCTCCTGGACCCTCCCAAGATACCTACCCAGCTTGCTTTTCAATGCTACTATTCACTCTACTTCATGACTTCCTTTGGCAATGTGTTCCAGACCTTAACCACTTGTCGTCTATATAAAGAAAAGTATCACCTTGTATCAGTTTTGGCCAATCACCGTCATTCTTGATCCCTCCACTAATAGGAATGTTTTCTCTCAGTCTACTGGATGTACACTTCACGATTAAATTTAAGCACTTGATCAGAACTCGTTGTTCTCTCCTTCATTCCAAGGAGAATGAACCCAGCTTCTGCAGACTATCCACGTGGCTAAAGTCCCTCATTTCTGGAATCATTTTAATTCTGCCTCTTTTACAAAGCCCTCCCAACCTTCCTAGTGCAGCACCCAGAACTGGAAGCAATATTCTTTCTGTGGCTGACCCAGTGTTTTAGAAATGTTCAGCAAGACTTCCTTGTTTCTATATTCTAACTTTTGCAACCCAACCTCCAACATTTCAATCTAACCTTCCTACTTTGTATGTTTACTTTAAGACTCCTCTGTTCTTGTACCATTTAAAAATTGTGTCCCCAGTTTATATTGCCTTCAACTGGCAGATGGAGTTCAGCCCAGAAAAGTGTGAAGTGGTGCGCTTTGGAAGATCGAATTTGAAGGATGTGGATGTTTTAGAGAGGGTGCAGAGGAGATTTACCAGGATGTTGCCTGGATTGGTGAGCATGTCTTATGAGGATACGTTAAGTGAGCTAGGGTTTTTCTCTTTGGATTGGAGGAGGATGAGAGATGATTTGATAGAGGTGTACAAGATTGTAAGGGGCATAGAACAAGTGCACAGTCAGAGACTTTTTCCCAGGGTGAAAATGGCTAACGTGAGGTGCATAATTTTAAGGTGATTGGAGAAGGTATAAGGGGGATGTCAGAGGCAAGTCTTTTTTTTACGCAGAGAGTGGTGGGTACATGGAAAACATTGCCAGCAGAGGTTGTGGGGGCAGATACATTAGGGACATTTAAGAGACTCTTAGATAGCCTTCCATTTCTCTATCATTCATGTGGTTATGTGGAAGGAAAGGGTTAGATAGATATTAGAGCAGGATAAAATGTTGGCACAACATCGTGGGCAGAAGGGCCTGTACATTTCTGTAATGTTCTATGTTCTATAACTTGTTCTTTCTACCAAAATGTAACACCTCACAGTTCTCAGCTTTCTTCTATCTGTCATCAACTGCCCATTCCACCGTTCCCCTTGAAGACTATTACTTCTGTACTCGTGGTTCGCTGTGCTTCCATGGTTTGAACCATCAGTAAATTTGGAATATTGTGGTCCTGGAGACTGGGGCCCAGGGTCTTAGTGGGGGATGGGGAGATGCAGGAGTGAGATAGGAGGGCAATGTTTGGTCAGTGACATTCCGGTTTAGCAAAGGATGTGTGTGGTGTTTACAGTGGTCCCATTCCAGAGCTGTGTGAGTAAACATGGTTGCTCCTGGGGCTGACCAGCAATGACCATAGGTTGGATATCCTCATCCAATTTCCCCCTCAATGCTCCAAAAGGAGTTTTATATGGAGGAGGTTGTGAAAAGTCACTGATATCACAGTGATCTTAGTACTGACTCCTGGGAAACTCCATTCTGTGCTTCATTCCTCTCTGGAAAAACTACCTTTCACCACTGCAGGTCCTCCTCAGCTTAGGAACACCTGATTTACGTACAGCTCTTACATACGAACGAGCATTTGGGAGAACGGCAGGATGGATTTGCCGGTTGCTGTGGGGTTGCGGACATCTTTTGCCGTCTGGGAACTTTGTCCGTGGCCACATTTCCGACTTGCGAACTCTCCGGGTTACGAAAGGTTCACAGGAACAGAACCCTGCCATAGTCTGGAGACAGCCTGTACTTTAATTCCAGGTGCAGTAGATCTTCAGTCACATAACAATGGAAAAGAGCATTTGCCTAGGAATTCAATTACATAATGTTTCATGCCTTCCTCTGAGATTTTCTGTGTTTTGGATATTTAATTTAATTTAATAATCATTCCATGAAATGCTCTCCCTTTCTTTCTCTGCATAAGTGAAATGTAATGGGAGCATCCACGAACAGCTTTTACTTACAAGAGGTAGAATTTTCACCACTTTTAAGACACTGTCCTCATTTCCAGTTGTAGTAATGCTTAAAAAGCTCAGGCATCAACTAGAACAAGGCAGCCCACTTGATTGGTATCACATTTACCACCAGTGCCCAGAATCAAATTATTAAAACTTCTTCAATAATCCCTCCCAAATCTTCAGCATCTCCCCCCCCCCCCACCCCCAGATGGACAAGGGCAGCACAGGCTTGGGAACTGCAGCACCCCCAAGTCGCACTCCACCCTGACTCAGAAGTTGTTCTTTCCTCAGTGATGGATCAAAATCCTGCAACTCCCAACATAACTCTGTGGGAGCACTATCATTATATGGACTGCTGAGGTTCAAGATTGCTCAACACTACCCTCTTGTGGGCAATTAGAGATGAGCAATTAACAAATTCCAGTGACGCCCACCTTTTGTTACAATTATTAAACTTGAGGTGAAATCAATTCCATCAAATAATTTGGTAATTGTTAAACAACATGATTTTCTTTTTATGGAAATTTAAAATAATTCAGAATTTTGCACCGCAGTAACACACCTGGGTTCCATGACTTTGACTCAGCCTGAATGTCTGCTGCTTTGCTTCCAGTTTAAACTGAAGACCTTGCTCAACATTTAACTTTTGAAATGTCAAAAGTAAGGCTGATCTATCATTGATGTGAAAGTTGATGTCCGGTTTGAGTTTTGAATGTGCTACATTGTTCTGTCTGAAAAGGCCCCTGCAAGCATTTCAATTTTGCAGCCTCTGTACACAAAATGGAGCATTATGTGAATCTCTGAATGCATTTTTCTGTGTAGGAAATGCTTAGTAAGCAAGTACAGTGAAGAATAGTTGTATTGGCAGCTTTTATCTTTCCAGGAATCCCTATGTCTAAGCTTGCCCTCTATTTATGTTTCATTCTTTCCCTGTTCCATATATGTTTCCCGGCTGGGAACGTGGACAAATAATGATAACCAAGATTTTTATAAATGGTGAAATTTAGTTATTTGTTGCACATGATGTTTCAGTGTTGGCTTAAGCTGGCTAGATAGTCTGCTGAATTTTCAGTCATTTCACATTTATTAATAAAATGAGATCATGGGAACTGTAGTAGAAAAAAAATGGTTCTTCCAATGTTTTGTTTGAATAGAAAACATAAGGCTTATTGTGTGATATTTGATGACATTCTCGCATGACTAACAATTTGAAAACTTGAAAGGACGTTCTCACTGTTTTGAGGAGTAGGGTTACAATCGCCATTTCTAAGTCTAAAGCTGGACAACTGTTCAGGGAAAGGGTGGTGAATGATGGGCTGGATTGAGAGATTGGATTTGCTGCCTGGAAGTCTCCATGGAGTGTCCAAATTAGTGTTTTATATTACCCAGAATAGTTTTGTGGTGATGTGTTTTGCTCAATATATAGTGGGGAAATACTTGCCTGGAAATATTCTCTGTAAAATCTCCTTTGCATTTTAAGTCCATTGATGTTCTCCAGATGCAGCTCACCACTTTTGTTGTAGTTAATTTTCAGCCTCTGATTCTGTCTGTCTCTCTCTCTCTTCCTTTTTCTCTCTCCCTTTTCTTCCCCTCTCCCCCTCTCTCTTGCACACATTCACTCTCTCTCTCACATACGCGCCCTTTCTCTCTCTCTCTCTCTCTCTCTCTCTCTCTCTCTCTCTCTCCCTCTCCCTCTCCCTCTCCCTCTCCCTCTCCCTCTCCCTCTCCCTCTCCCTCTCCCTCTCCCTCTCCCTCCCTCTCTCTCTCTGACAATGTATAAATGTACATGTTATGTGGTGTGCCTTTATCTGCCAAAGTTCAGTTGCATTTTAGCTTTTGCATCCTGCACCTGTTTAGCTGGGATTTCGAGTTTATCGGACAACATGTGATCTGACAGGGAAATTATCAGTCAGAAGTGGGCAAAATTAATATGAAAGCTTCCAATAAAAATCTACTGAGGATATAGTTTAAAAACCAATCACAATAAGCAGCTGCTTAAAGCTACTAAAATAGCCAGCTGATGAAACTGTCCTCAACATTTACTTAAAAACCAAATGGCCACCATTCTCACAAGCCAAAAAACCTGGTGCTACAAATAAAACCAGTGGTATAGAAATAAGTTACAAGAAAATAATTAAGCTTATCTCCATAACAATATTAGGTGCAACTCTACAATATCTTATGAAAGGTTCATAGAAAGTTTATGACATTTTTAGCTAAAGGCATTGAACAAAGTCACTAACTTTAACTTCCAAAATACCTCTACTTTGTACTTGCAACTTGAAATTAAATTTTAAGATTAATGGAATTTTGGTGGAACAATTTTAACATGAAGCCCATGGGGTTAAAGGAACAGTGTTCATATGTAATTGACAATGGGTATGTAGAGTAAAATGGTTCATTTTCATGAGAAGGATGAGAACAGTGTAAACCAAATGGCTGAATTGTGAGGGGGATCAGGAGCAGAAGCATGCTTTGCTTTGTCCCAAGGACAATTATAACCCTCTTCCAGCTCGCAACAGCACCAACTGGTCCATCCTATCTCCATCCATTCTTCTTGATTCCTCAGTACCTCCCCAGTTTCTCTGCAACTTAAAATGTATTTTACCTTTACTTTTTCCTGGTTCTCATGAAAGATCATTGAGGTGGAGAAAAAAGAACAGAATGAGACATAAATTTGGATAACCTTCTGAAATTGTTGAATTCACTGTTGAGCTTGGAAGGCTGTAATGTACCCAGTCGGAGGATGAGAGCTGTTGCTCCAGCTGGTGTGGAGCTTTGCTGGAGCAGTACAGGAGGACAATAACAGAAGATTAGAATGTCAAGTGGGATTGAAAATCAAAGTGACAGGCAATTAGTCTCAAGGTTACCCTTGTGGAGTGGGTGAAGGTATCCCGCAAAATGTTCATTTGATTTCTCCAGTACAGAGGAGAACAGATTGTGAGCAGTGAAAGGGGGAATTGCAATTGCTGCATCAGTTGAAAGGATGGTGGGAAGGGAAGAGGTGGGAGGGCGGGTCTTGCATCTCCTAATGCTGCATGAGTTGTAGGAAGGCCTGGGTACTGTTGATGGAGGCAGGAATCACAGAACCCCCAAGAGTGGACCTGTATTTTATCCTTCGGTATGGGTGCCTATGTAAAGCACTGCATTATTCAGGAGCTAATAAACTGAAGACACTTCATCGTCTCACAAACTACTTTGCAAATACTTTCAGTGGAATTACATACTCTCCCTCTACTCAACATTTGCCCTCCTCCTCACAGCTTCTGACACAAGACAATGAAGAGCTCAGAAGATCTGCTCAAGTTTTATTAAATCTCATTTTATCTGACATCATTTATGAAATATTTCTGGTGCAAAATACATTAAAGGAATATATATTAATTCATTAAAGCTATCTGAGTGGTCAAATCTTTCTATGCTAAAACCAATCACACTATTCATCGATGCAAAAGGTAATCAACATATCTGCATCATTTTACAACAGATACCAAACTCTACAAGCAAGCTTCTAATACCAATATAGTACAAAATTCCTTCCGCACCTTGCATGCTTACACAGGACTCTTACCTTGCCTGAAATATTGACTGCAGACTGAACTTGCTTTGTTACAATGTCTATAGCTTAATAATAACAGTAAATGTGGGGTACATATATCAGACCTGTAAAAGGACAGGATAATGTTTCAAGAGCAGTCCCTTCAATATATCAACCAACTGCTTTTTTCTTTTAAGAGAACATTGTCAGAGATGTAAGCTTGTTGTCTTCAATAGCTGCCAAAAGATTGATTGGAATTCAGAGACAGTATTATTACTACATAATTCTGAAGTGTTTCCTCTATTTCACATTTTCTTGAGCATTGATTGGATAAATAAACTGCTATTAATTTTATATGCTGTCACTAACTGGTGTTAGCTGCTGAAATATTTTATTGGTTTCCTCAGACTCCTCATTTATGGGGTCATACAAACTCTCAAGGAAAGTTTAATACATTTTACAGCCTGCTAAGAAGTAGTTTTTTTTTAAATCTTTTTTTAGAGTATGGTCACTGCGGGATATGTAGATTGTTAAATGATGAACATCAGGGCAAGTACCGTGAGGTTCACCCTGAGGTGTACTGGTATATTACGATATTTCAACTGAATTAGTCACATTACTCCTTGGCAATTGCAGCTGATGCATTTGCTTATTATTCTTGACTGCTGTGCACAAACCAACCATGGGTTCAGATTCACTGGCTCACCTATTGAAATTGCAAACAAAATTTTGATTTTCTTATTACTCTGGTTACCCTGTCAAGTACTTCTTCATTCTCCCTTCATCTTCAATCTACTTCCTGAATAACATAAATTGCATTTTATTTTTCTTTTATTCCATTTTTTCTTTTGTTGCTTTAATGATATATTTTCCCCAATTGCTCTGTCTTAGTTTATCCCATAAAGAAATAAAACGTGGAATGGGTTACTTACTCTCCGCTCCACAAATATTTAAGTATCTCTGCAGCCACTGCATTGTTGGATTAATTCATGTTTATCTGGGCATTGGAGCAATAGGCCCACAGACATTAGAGGTTGCTGGCTTCTGAATTTGGCCAAAGTATTACAAGGCATGCTGAACATTCACCACTGGGACCTGAGCTGGTGGTCTTCCCTCACTGCTGATGTGAAGCTAAAATGAATTTGTGGTGCCGTAGTTTCAATCCCGTTCCGGTGAGTGCGAGTTCATTACATAAAACTGCACACAACAGTTTGGATCAGATTGAGAATCCCATTTATTAAAACATGAAGGACATATGAAAACTTTGCACTGTGGTTAAAGGACCATAGCTACATTCTTACGATAGGGGTGATATATTCTGCATCTGAAATGAACCCTAGATTGCTTGATGCTGCCACGAGGTAGCATCATTCTCAATACTACCCTTCCTCCTACCAATGAGCACAAACGTGCACTGAATCTGGGTTTGGAATGGAGGCAAGTTCCCTGGAAGTGCACCACATCCACCTTACTAACAGAGCTCACTGCATTGTTGAAACTTTACCTAAATTTTGCTAATTAGTGCACAGTTGGAGATACTGGCTGACATTTTGTCTAAAGAGCGCAGTCTATTTTGTTTTTAAGAGCATTTTTAAGTAACATGTTGATGGATCTGCTCTGGCAGGGCATGCAGTTGGTTGCTCTAAACATCCTGGGCAGATTGAAGTACAAGGCTACAGGATCAAATGGATTGAAAGGGTGGCTTATGGTACAAGGTTCCTGTGCATCAGCACGGAATATCATCAACAGATGATCAAACCATTTCCAAAACCACAGTCCATCCAAAGCAAGATCTGAAAAGGAAGCCTTCAAAAATAATGATGCTGAAAGCATTCCTTTGTCAACGAAGGTGGGGGAAAGGTTGTAAAAGTCTGAATGAAGCTAAAGACACAGTATGAAAATCCGGGGAATTTTTCATCAGAAATAGGCAATTTTTCTACTAATTTCATATAGTTCTGATATTTTGAAATCTACCTCAATATTGTACTTTTTTATATATGTACAGATAAAGGGAGATTTGATCATTTTTAAACAAATATATTCTTAGGTTTTTGTCTCAGTTTTAACCGGTACAAACAAGTAACCTACTGGGGGTTTAAAACAAATAAGATTTGGCTTATCCCAAACAGCTTTGGGGAAGGGGGGGGGGGGGCGGGGGCACCCTGCATGGGCTTGGGACTCCCTGAAAGCAAAACGCATTGAGGAAATGCTTGTATGCATCTGTATATTCAACCTGCCTTTCCGAAAGTGGTTACAGTTGAATTCTCCCACACACCTCTGCAAGTTAGGGTGCTACCATCTAAAGGTGGAAGGTTGTGACCTACTGAACTTGCGTTACTTGCAATGGGGAGGAACTTTAATATTTGATTCCATTTCAAAAGAGGTTGAATATTGTAAATTGTTACGCTGAAATGAATCAATAGTCTAATTAATGGTTGGAAAACTCTACAAAGTTGATCACCATCTGAAAAAAGGTAAGCTGATATTTTACTTTGCAACTTTTACCAGACTATGAATGTATAGGAATGAAAGCATCTGCATAGAACTTATCCAAAGAGGAGGTAGGTGAGCAATTGATGGTCAAATATGCTAAATACCAATATAAAGGGGAGTTGCAAACTGCATACTGAAAATAATAGCTTAACAATTGCTACATTAAGAAATATTAGGGAAAATTTGTAATACATTTACTTCTAGCAGAAATTTCCATCATAATTTCTATTTATTAAGAGTGAACAAGCAATGTTAATTGTACAATATACGTTTTTGCTTTAAACAAAGTATTTTTATTGTCAAACTCAACATTCATAGATCTTCATAACTTAAAAAGTGGTCATTTACATTTCAATAGGATCTAATCCTTCCAGATAGCAATCTGATCTATACATTGTCATTAAAAATATAGTCTATGTAATAAATAAATATATAAAATAAATATAATATTGACATTTCTATAAATAGTTTATTGTTGATTTGTACAGTGTCCATGGTAAATTTAGCCCATTCCAAAGACTGGGAACCTTATATCCTGGTGGCTCTTTTCTTCCATGTCGCATAGTAAATAACAGCTTTCAGCAGGTTCTCATCCACAGATCCGAAATATATCAACTTTTGATAAATATATAATTTTCAGCTCAAAGCTCCTTTATTTGCAGCAGCGTTTATCACCACTTAGTGGCCTTTCATTTCTCTCCAGCAATAAAAGTGTCCATTGTCTACGAGGCTTTGTTCCTCTCCTCCTCAACCATTATCTAGAAGCAAAATTCAGTGGAGAATATAGGTGTGTGAGTATAAAACAAAATCCTGGAACTGTGCACTCGATAACGGCTTGATAGTATTAGTAGTGGTATTGAATTCAACCAAAGTGGTCGTCTCAAAATGGCCACGAGGTTGTCGTTGGCACTGCTCCCCCGAATAGCTGAAGCCCCCGCTTATGTACAACACATGCAAGGCAGTGGAATTTATCAACTATAGTTTAAGAGGTCTCTGTATAATGTAGGTACTTTCTCAGGGTCCACGGGTCTAGGTAAAAAGTGAGTAAATTTTTGATGCCGTTTAGTCCTATATCCTTCCCGTGGAGATCCATCTTTATTCAAAGCCACGTAATAATGTCTCCCAGTATCCACGTGTTTATACAAAGTTGATGCGTAGGTATTATACCAGTTCTCTTCAAATTGTTCCCGGAAAACACACTCGGGCGTTAATTTTTTCTGTAAGAAAAAGATGTTAATCAGAGGGTATAGTTCATGTACTTTCATGACTACTTATTTCATTCAGTGTTTCCCATAAGCTGAAGTTTAATAAATGGAGGAGGTAACATTGAAGGCTTCACATCTTGCGAAGAATATTGTCAACAAGTTGGAGCTTACACCGTGCAATTGGAAATTAGTTCACCCTAACTATAGAAAATCCAAGATGCCAGCTATTTTGTAACAATATTCATTTTAAGTATTTACCTTGTAGGAGTGGGAAGATAATTAATTAATAGAATGCCTTCAGTATAAACTAATCTTCTAATGCTATTCAATTGAACACCATTAATGCTAAACAACAAATAGCTTTACATATACCATGGAACAGTACAGCACAATACAGGCCCTTTGGCCCACAATGTTGTGCCGACCTTTAAACCTCACCTAAGACTATCTAACCCCTTCCTCCCACATATCCCTCTATTTTAAATTCCTCCATATGCTTATCTAGCAATCTCTTGAATTTGACCAATGTACCTGCCTCCACCACCACTCTAGGCAGTGCATTCCATGCCCCAACCACTCTCTGGGTAAAAAACTGATATCTCTGATATCTCCTAATATTTTAAAACATTATTAATGTTTCCCAGAAAAAGTGTCAAACCTAGTAACAAGTTTCTATCCCCCTTATGTTAGAAGTCAAGGCTACTTTAAAATATGAGTTCTTTCCATCAGACCGAATTGGTTGAATAAACATGTAGTTTATAAAGTTATAGCCAACGATGATGAAATGAAGGCTATCAATATTGTCTTATTTATTATTTCAAATGAAACTGATTTGAATGGAAACATTATTTATTTGCTATTGCCATGTCTTGATCAACAAATTTTCAAGACTTTTCTCCAGAAAATGCAACTATCAATTCATTGGTAACTTGACACAGTGAGTCAGTCAGGGCCTCATTGAAAATGTATCACCAGGTTTATAACCTACTTGTCCTGGTTGGTGGTGAGGATGCTTGAGTTGATCTCATCATTTGAGTTGAGAAAGGGAAAAAATCACCAGCAGTATCTAGAGGAAAGGTATCTACGTGTGGGTGGCAGGTGAGCAAAAGGAATGGTTCCTGCAAACAACATTTGCTTTCAAGGTTCATTTGTGCAGAACAACCATTTAAACATGGTGCAACACACAAATTGCTGGAGGAGCTCAGCAGGTCAGGCAGCATCCATGGAGGGAAATGAACAGTCGACGTTTCAGGCCGAGACCCTTCATCAGGACTGGAAAGGAAGAGGGCAGAAGCCAGAATAAGAAAGTCAGGGGAGGGGGTGGAGCACGAGCTGGCAAGTGATAGGTGAATCCAGGTGAGGGGGGGGTTGGGTAGATGGAGGGGGCAAGAAGTGGGAAACTTGCATGGGTGACTGAGTGAGACGAGCATTTGTCGCTATCTTAAGTAAAGGAGTAGAGAAAGTAATGGGAAAGAGTTAATAGGGAAATTTGAAACAAATACCTGTTACTTTAATTACTATTATCTATATTTTTCATGGAGAAATATACTATTAAATCTTTTGGATTTTGGATACTTTATTTTAGCAGTTGGTATTGTATAGGTAATGTCTGAACTCCATGTGTTAACTTTGTGTACCCAATAAAAGATATTTAGTTATTCTTACTAAGGATGTCTATGGGCTTTTTAGCATCCAAAGGAAAAGAACAACACATCTCCAGTGGGAGGAACTTGCATTCTTTCCCCAACATAGAATAACATTTAAACCTCCGCTGCAATCTGGGTATGCTTATTCAGTTTCAAATAGTTCACTAGAGGGAGCACTGAGGAACAGCACAAACACCATACTGAGAGCGGCAGAAAGCAGGGAGCAGAGGGAATGAAGAACTGGTAGGACCAGTCCTACTCCTTGGAAACAAGTCTTCTTTTGAACAATCAGACTTGTAGTAATGGTAGAACCATCCTGTTCTGATGGAAGTGGCAATGTGGGGCCTAGAGGGAAGAAGAAAACTAGTGGGGGAGGGTAAAGAGCAAGACAGACTGACACAAAGCTTTGAATTATGTGTTTCACATAGTCAGAAACAGCTTTCTTTTATATAAGAAAGTCCCTGATGTAAGCCTACACTTATGTCCATTTTTAACCGACATTCTTGCAATTTAAATGAGGCGAAGTAGCTGGCAGATATCTTGATGTGCTAAACCATTACTTTGCTGAAGCTGTGGTAAGTCACCTGCTTCAATCAGTGAATTGCATGAAGTGAGATAAATATTTTATTCTGAATAACAGATTGAAGCAAAGAGCCTTATAAGTTTGTTAAAATAACATTACACCTTTTTTTATTGGTTCTGTGTGATTTCTAATCTGCATTTCTAAGCACACTGGGCATTAATTGAAGGAAAAATTGAAAGCAGCTAAGTGCATTTTTTGGGAAATGACTTTATAATTCTGCAGGAATGCCATTATTAAAAGCCTGTTGTTAAAACCTGCCTTATAGAACAACTTGCCACTACCTAAAATCCACTCTAGTAAACAGATTTCAAATGTTGATTAAACTAGCCCTTTGCAAATCCCATTAAATGTATAATAATGTGTATTAGAGAGAACATGTGGGAAACCCACTTAACAGAGTTATTTTTTCTACTCAGCTGTGATCATAACATCTGATCTGAAGATGTAGGCAATTAATTTCATATCATTGACACACTTGCCACTGAATGATGACTGGTGCCAGATCCTTCACCTGGCGACGCTAACATAGAAAGAAGTATAGCCAGTTACCTAATTTACAGGCCCTGATCACCCTTATAACTACTTACAGCATTACCCAGCCCAAAACAAGATTCATAGATTTGTATAGCAGAAACAGGCTCTTCAGCCACCATCTGAATTACTTTATTTGAAAGTGCAAATGTCTGATTAGATCTCTATTGTTAGTCCTTCTTTTACTCAAGATTACAGTTCTCTTGGAGATGTGAAGAAGTATCTACCAATACCAGGCACAGAGTGTGTTAGGAAAACAGTCATTGTATTGATTTGTAATCCCTTTATTCCTTTACAATATACATTTAAGATGACCAGTATCTTGGAAGTTTAAGACCTTTTAGAAGAGGTTTCCTGAGACAAAGTCATGTTCACTTAGAATTTATAATTTCGTCCTACCCTTTTGCTTTTCAAAAATGTTCCCAATATAGAATTGTATGACAGTGAATGATTATGGATAATATAAACGACGATTCCTGATACTAAAATTGAATAAACACGTACATCTTTATTTCTGCTTTAATTTTTCCCTTGCTTCACACAATCTTCTTGCCTTTATTTCATTCCTAATTTCTACTTTTACATTTGTTCTCCTGTTCTCAGACACTGGGGTCTTGGAGAAAAATTGCTTAAGGTTAAATATGATCTAGGATGTAATTTGTCCTATCATATTATTAATTAGCAACAAGTATTCAAAACAACTACATGCAAACTGTGAGTTAATCTGTCCCTGCTTTGATATTCAATGAGGGGCAAAAAGCTGATGACCATTAAAGTTACACAGATGTTAAGATTGAACTAGAAAGGGATCATATGTGGAATTCACTTATTCTTTTCATTTAAGGATAACCTTGCTTCCTTCCTTTTACCCTGGTTTTTATATGAAA
Organism: Pristis pectinata; assembly: GCF_009764475.1. Classification (NCBI taxonomy): domain Eukaryota; kingdom Metazoa; phylum Chordata; class Chondrichthyes; order Rhinopristiformes; family Pristidae; genus Pristis; species Pristis pectinata. The sequence goes on from NC_067412.1 coordinate 86,417,684, forward strand.
AGACCATCATTCAGGGCAGGAAACTGAACAGGTGAATGAGCTGCTCCCAATGCAGACTGTTCAGAATCCAAAAGCTTAAAGGAATTGCCTTCGTGGGAAGCATCCACCCTCCAGTATCATGACAGAAGGTGGCTGTGTGGAGAGTCACAATCTCACAGCCTCATTCAGTTGGTGTTAAATGTTGGAAAGTGTAACAATTATAATAGCCTATTGGTTTTTAAACTGGACACAGCATAGCTCAATGGTATCATACCCTTGGCTGAATTAAGCCCCCAGAGATCTGAACATGTAGGTTAGGCAGGCCAATTGTACTGTTCTAAATTTCATCCTTAATGCAAAATAATAATTGAAGAAATTCCGAAGTATAGAAATGCTGTTGGTTTTCAGGTACCCTCGATGAACATCACTAATATAAATGTCCCATTCATTTATTAACTGCAGTTATGGAACCTTACTGTGTGCAGATTGACTGCCATGGTTCCCTCTGTTAAAAAAGTGACTGCCCTTCAAAAGTACTTCTTTGGCTGAAAGGTAAGGGGTGCCTGAGTACTTCAAAGCTGTGACATATAATGTGAGATGAAAGAAGTTACCTTTCACGCAATGCAAACCTGTTCCACAGTGAATGTCTTCCTGGACAATGTTAAGCCATATTCAATACAGAGGTTAATTCATAAAATGGAGAGAGACTGTATTGTTCTCGTTGTTGTAAAGCTGTCTATCATATCAATCACCAAAGACTGCAGTAAATTCCACGTCACCTAACAAAAGTGAATATTTTAGGAAAATCCTTCAGCTATTATTATCATTCTGTCTAACAAGGGCCAGGGATACAAAATAGTTGTGTGCTGCTTGACATGATGAAAAACGCTAGGTCTGATACATCTTCATTCTCCTGAAGTACCATTACAATTGTTGCTTGATAACAATGCTCAACTTCTAAAGGAAGGAACAAGTCTATACCACAGTTTCTGATGAATGTTTTGAGTCAAAGGGCGTTATTCCTTTTAATAGTGGGTTTACTATCAGCACAGGTCTGGACCAGCCAGGAAATATGCTTCAGAACTCTGCTGCTATGGCAAGATCACATTGCATCAGATGCTGTGTCTGCTTAGAGCAAGCTTTTTAACTCAGTACTTTTTAGAGGAAATTATATTCTGCACTGCCCTCCTTCCTTACCCACCCCTCTCTTTACAGTGCAGAAGTACTTCAAGTAACAATGGTTGTGTAATATGCTGGAGCAGCCAGGGTAGGAGCTTTCAAACCAGGGCACAGCATGGGTTCCATAACACTGGTACCAACTCAGAAATAAATGTACAAATTCATGTTTGTGTGTGTATAGTTTGTAAGTCACAATCACAACTGGCTACAGCCCTCCTGACTACTGTCAATAGGACCCAAGGGTGCTAAAAGAATCCCCACTCAAAACCTTTGAAATAATTTGTCACTGCCCCACTGGAGACCTGTTGCCTCCAAAGGGGCTATTGAACACCACCATTTCAAGTTGTCCTCAGCCCCTCCAACCAGCAATGCAGCCCCCTCAATTATCTTGTAGTCAAGGTCATGTTTGGGCTAACCTTAATTGCTGCACACTCCAGCAACTGGGTTCGATTCTGACCTCCGGTGTTGTCGGTGTGGAGTTTGCATGTTCTCCCCTCTTGTGTTCCTTTATCCCAAAGGTGTGCTGGTATTGGTTAAATTGCCTCTAGTGTGTTTGTGTGTGTGGGGGGGGGGGGAGGGGAGGGGAGGGGAGGGTGAGAGGAGAATCTGGGGGAACTGATGGGCAGAAGGAGGGAGAGGAAACAGTTTACAGGGAAATAAGCTGGTGAATGGGAATGCTCTGAGAGTCAGCAGAGATTCAATGGGCCAAATAGCCTCCTCCTATGTCATTACAGACATAAAATAAAAATTGCAAAGGAGCATTATCTTAAAGACAGAAATATGACAAATTTCGGGGTACAGTGGAATGAGACTGATGGATTATCAAGGGGAAAAAATCTGCTTCACTGATGGATGGGATACGGGCCAAATGGGACTAGCTTAGTGCATCTTGGTCAGCATGAATGAGTTGGGCCGAAGGGCCTGTTTCCGTGCTGTATGGCTATGAACTCTAAAGGTCTTCAGGGAAGAAAAACTGATGCTTCTGTTAAGGGCAGTCTGTGTTGACTCTTTAATTATTCCTTAAAATGGCCAAGCCAGCCTGTCCGTTGTAATTCACTGTGAGCAGCTCAGGAAGGTGGGACGTCACCACCTACATGGGCAATAAAGGCTGGTCTTCCCAATGACACTCACCTGCTATTAGTGAGATATCTAAACCAGTGGCAAAGGAGGTGACTGAAAGGGAACCTCAGAGAAGTGACAACGGTATTGTAAAAATGGGAAAGTTGGAAAATGGTTGCTCTAACTGGCAAGGGGATAATTTTCAAACTGATGGCAAAAAGTGTTGCTGGAAGAGGGCGACAGCGGAAATTCCAGATTGAGAAACCGAGATAAACAGCGCTAGAATCATTTAAGAAGGTGATGTGTGTGGGGGGAGGGTCCTGGATGCAGTGGGGGGGGGGGGGGGGGGAGAGATGAACCTTCTTATCTACAGCAATACCAAGGTGGTGATGTGCCCCCAGTGATCTCACCCTTATCCTTCTCCAGTTCAAGTCCACAAAGTACCTCCCCCACCCCACACCACATCGTTGAAAGTCTGGCAATAATTATTCGTTCCCAAGTTCCCAGTGTAAAGTTTGGTCCAATTGCACTAAGCATTACATCTTTGCTTGGCACGTGTGCTTAAGTGTGTGGACTTACCGACCCGTAGAGCTCGCCTCTGTAGTTCATCCCCAGATAGAGTCCCGAGTCCACACCGCGGATACTGACCAGTCCTACCGCCAGGCTTATGAACTCCAGGATCCCTGAACAACACATCAGAAATGGGAAGCGGTCAACGATTACAGCCACGGAACCAAGAATGAGTGCAGCAAGTATGCTCCGCCCGAGGGGACTGTTCAAATAAAAATCACTATAAGATCTGGGGTCGCACTATTCCCCGGGGTCCGAGTGTTCAGAAGTGACCACATCCACCGCCCCACCTGTGTAGCACCCACTGACCACGCCAGTCACCCTACAGCCCACAGAACTCCCCACCAACAGTGGACACACGCATGCATCGGTACAGAAAGCTTTTACCATCCGCTGCACAGAGTTTAGAAAGTAGCCCCTTGTTTGCCTTTCAAACCATCGCTAAGCAGTTAACAAGGAAATATCAGCGATTACTCATAAAAACACGTTTAAAACTAACTGCAGTATATACGGTGTCAGTTCCTAGGATCTGGTTCTAATCATGAAACCTTCTACGCGTTCAGCTTTCACTTGTTGGATTTGTTTGACTGGCCTTAAAAATGGTGTAATGAGCGCTGAGAAAGGCTTCATAATCAGCCTCCATGGAAACTCTGAGAAAAGAGCATTTTTTTAAAAAAAAAGTTCTCTGCTCGTGTTTAATAGGAACGGCGAGGGATTTGTCTGCGATGATTTATGAGCCAGTTAGGGTGTTGGGTCCGAACGGCTCTGCGCCTTGAACCAGACTCGCATTTCCATGGGGATGAAAGACACCTGTTCCAACCTTTGGAAGGAGTGGGAGAGACTGGCTGGGGGTGGGGGGGCCAGAGCAGAGGATGCTAACTACTGCGAGTTAAGGACAGGAGGCACATTCTTCTCCGCCCTGGGTGTGACGCGGACATTCGCTCTGTGGCTCGGCATTTGACTCCCCGCTTCCCGTCGGGTCCAACCCGCCCGATCTTCCCCTCCAGTTTAACTCCGCTCAGTTATACATCTGCCCATGAATCGCGTCTCTGTGTCCGCCTCCCTCTGCCCCCTACACTGGCGGGCTTAGCTGTTATCTGCCCCCCGGCTGTGTTCGACCCTCACCCCTCGCTGCCTCCCCCCACACTCTACACCGCGTTTGAGTTATCTACTCAGTTTATCTCCGTCTCTCTCTCTCTCTCTCTGCCTCCCTCCCTCACCAACTCTACATCACTAGAACAAGGCTATAAGAATTCTCTCTTCTCCGCACAGTCCGTTCACCGATGGCCAGGACTCTGCGCCACACTAAATGCAATCCAAATCATCACCGCCCCGTGAGCAACAAACGTACTCTGCAATTGCAGCGTTAAACCCGTAAGACAGACATAGTGCAAGTGTTTCATGAATATCCCGTGCACTGGCGGAGGACTGTGCCTCAAGCAGCGCGGCGGCCGTTTCATTGAGCCCAACGAGAATGGGTTCAATCCAAGAACGACTGGCCCCGGTGCAATGAAGCCCGGCTGCTCGCCTACCCCCAGGTGAACAAGCTGAATCCACCTTGGTGACATGTGTGGAGCGAGGGCTCGGCGGTGAAGGCACCGTGACCGAGTTCTCCCTCCCTGATCTCTGCTCAAGTGCAAACACGTCTGCGTGTGAAGGTGTTTCTAGACACCAGTTGCTGGAGAGAGAGAGAGGGAGGGAGGGAGGGAAGAAAGAGGGTCGCCCCCGTTGCCGCTGCACCTTACCGAACCGGCTGTGGTCTTGCCGGGTGCCGTGCACGGTTCCGTTCGGGAAGATTTCCAGGTGGAAGCCCGTTCTGCAATAGAGCTGTCTCCGCCTGAGGATTCCCTTCAGGTGCGCGAAGTCGGTGGGTGATCCTCTCTGGAGCCTGCCTTCGATCTGCCCGAGCCTTTCGTTCAGGAACCCGGGGGAATCGGCCTGGGCTAGCAGCGGCATATTCCCAAGAGAAACGGCGTGTATGTCTGCGTCCACGGCTCCCAGATAGCTGCCGACCTCGGCCATCAGAGTCATGGGGCGGCCGGGCCAAGGGGCGATCAATTAGAGCCGCGATCACTTTTTATTAACCAGCTCGCTGATACGGAAAGTCTCCCAATGCAGCCCCCTCGTGTATAATAACAGGCGAGACGACTTTGTTTTGACTGCACTGTTTATAGGGATCCCGGCGCATTAATCTCCGCTTAAATTTCATAACTGAAGTCCAGGGGAATCAGATGAAAGCAGCTGTTTATATACATCCTCGCACATTGACAGATTCGATATTTAAATAAGCCCCGCCTGGGATCCCCACGGCTAATGGTCTCTGAGATTCATTGGGTTCGAACTGCGAGACCTTCAACCCATTGTTAACTGTGTAATACACACACATCCCCCCACCACACAAACCCAACACATGCACAAAACACCCCCACACACAGTCCCAGCGTATATACACAACACTACCCCACACACAGTAGATATGCATAACATGCCCCAAACACACATTTACATATGTAATACATTTTCATACACAGATACAATATGTGTACATATCACCTCCACAAACATGGACATCACTCACACACGCAGCTACAATACATGTAAACAACACCACCACACAAATGCCTCACCCACACACACAGTATCCTAAGTAAACAGCTCGCACACAAAGCAACCTCCTACACAGCCCAGAATACAGGCAGACTATCTCAACACCCTCAAATATACAGTGACATATCAACACACCACACACACACACACCAACAAACACCTGCAGACATACACACCAATATCCCCAAACACAAAGACAGATAAACAACACCCCTAGACACACCAACACCCCACAGACACACCAACACCCCAGACAGAAAGACCAACATCCCAAAATACAGACAGACACACTAGCACCCCCAAACGCGAAGACAGACTCACACACTAACACCCCCAAACGCGAAGACACATACCAGTACACCCAGACACACGGGCCAATACCGCTAAACACTCAGACACACATGCGCACACACACACACACAACACACACACACCCCAATCACAAACACTTAGAATTACACAGACCCCAATCTCTCTCACACACCCACACATACATAATTACAGACAGACCCCAATCTCTCTCTTTCACACCCACATAATTACACAGACCCCAATCTCTCTCACACACACAAATACACACAATTACAGACAGATCCCAATCACACAAAAACACACACACACAATTACAGACCCCAATCTCACACACACACAATTACAGACCCCAGTCACACATACACACACAAATACACACAATTACAGACCCCAATCTCTCACACAATCACAGATCCCAATCACACACACACTAATACACACAATTACAGATAGATCCCAGTCACACAAAAAACACACACAATTACAGACCCCAGTCTCTCTCTCACACACACACACAATTACAGACCCCAATCTCTCTCTCACACACAGTCACAGATGCCAATCTCTCTCTCACACAAACACACACACACGATTACAGACCCCAATCTCACACACACATACATACACAATTACAGACCCCAATCTCTCTCACACACACAATCACAGATCCCAATCTCTCACACACACACACAATTACAGACCCCAATCTCACACACACACTCACACACACACAATTACAGACCCCAATCTCTCTCACACAGTCACAGATCCCAATCTCACACACACATACACACACACACACAATTACAGACCCCAATCTCTCTCACACACACAATCACAGATCCCAATCTCTCTCTCACACACACACAATTACAGACCCCAATCACACACACACACACACACACACACACACACACACAAGAAAATCTACAAAATCCACTGGTGCATAGCAGCATTTGGCAGCGCGGGCTCCTATACACGTCTGATGAACTCATCCAACTCTAGACTGCTACTTACAAAAACACTCCAGGTTGTAATAAGTTGTAGCAAATCAAGCTGCCAACGTGGCTCGTTAGAATTTTTTTTACCATTTCAATCCGCTTCATCGCTAAGAAAGTTTGAGAAGGAAAGATATTGTTTTATTTTCCACAGGGGTTAATGGTTTATCAAAAGCTTTGGGTCACTTGGATTCGTAAACCCTTCAAGAACTGGAGGCTGGAACAAGGGGCTTTGAGGGAAGCATCTCGCACCTTGTTGGTCAGGTGTTTTCCCGGCTACATTGCCCCTCGGCCGCCCCCTCCCCCCTTCGCTATTTGGTCTGTGATGAACTGTGCCGGAGCCGAGCTGAGTTAATCAGAACTCAGCACCTGGGGCTGTTAGGGCAGTTCGCCTTCAGCCTCTGATACGGCGCAGTGTCGGGGAACACAGGTACTGACTGCAGTAAAGGTCCCTCCACCGACTAGCTCGATAGAAGTCGCTGTTGATCACATTCGCCTCAGCGCTAAGTTACAGACTGCACGCTGAATTTCTCCAGTTAAAACTAAGCAGAACATGAGAGGCACTTGCTCATAACAAGAACCCCTCCCCCAATACACACACACACACACACACACACACCTTTTTGTACTTAACACACATTAAGCAATAATACTGGTTTCAAATTTGAAGGCCCTTACACGGAGGCGCTTTTGATAATGAGTAAAAGTCAGGAAAACTATCACGGGGAAAAAGACAATAATTTCCAAAAGCCGGAAGTTGCCACAAGTTTTCGACAGGTTTTGTTGAGGTTTGGTCATGGAATGGTGTGTTTGCAAATATAATGTCACTGGTAAAGTCTTTAAAACGAGTGTTCTGCCTCTGAAAATTATGCGACAGATTTTGCCTCAGTTCGGCAGTAATTCAGATGCAGTGATATTAGCTTTTGTACAGAGGGGATCTGGCCAATTGTTGATAGTCCATTGTTCTACCGACTGGATAAGCCACCTGTCCTGTCGGGAGCTGAGGTTAAGGTAGACCCACAGAAATCTGAAACTATAATTCTTCGGTGGATAGGGTCTCACTCAATTCGCTTAAAGTATTTACGTTTTACCTGAGTTACGTTTTACTGAAGATTAAAACAGGTGACAAAAAAGCTCCTGCCCAGATCCAGAAAGAAAATGATCATCACTTGAATGGTTTCCCAGGTACAGCAGGGAAGAGCAACGCCCTAGACTTGCTCAGAGTTGGATGGTGTGAGACAGGCTGTTGGTTTTGGACAAAGGAACCACAGTCTCCACTCTGGCACAGTCTTAAGGGGAATATGGCAGTGTAATAGTTACTTCCTGGATCAAAGTTCTACACCATTGATCCAGAGACACGTTAGGGTCCCCGTGAAAGCTGGGGAATTTGAATTCAAGGAACTAAATAAAATCCAGAATTAAACAAAAATCTAGTCTCAGTAATGGTAGCCACAAAACTGCCAGCTTGTTGTAAAATCCTATCTAGTTTACAACATTCTTCAGGGAATATGTGACTCCAGACCCAACCATTGATCTTTAATGGCTTCCTCAGTAAAGAGACTTATTTTTATTGCAAAAATAGATTTTATTTATAAAAAAATATATACAAGAAATACAAAACAAAAACAGCACGTGGCTTTCTTTACATTCATAGTGTTATCCGGTCTATATTTTCATTGTGTTATCAGGTCAATACATTTGTAGTGTTAATGCATTCTACATACAAAGCACCATTACCACTCATGTGACCTCTTTGGATGATACACAGTTCAAGTGTTTGAGGGGCTGTTATACAGGACCCAGCCTCTCAATGTCTCGGGGCGGCGAGACCTTAAACTACAATCCTCCCCCACAAATCCTTTGCATTGGCTGCACCGAACTTCAGTATGTCCCTTCGCATGTAATCCTGCAACCTGGAATGTGCCAGGAGGCAGCATTCCCTTATGGACATCTCACTGTACTGGAAGACCAACAAGCTCAGTGTCTTTCACTGAGTTGACGATCCTTCATCAGAACTTGATGTTTGTCTTGGTACATGTCTCTGGGAACAGCCCATAGATCAGACAGTCCTCTGTTATGCAGCTGTTTGGAACCTCAACAAGGACCTTGCATCCTTCTCCAGACCTTCTTTGCAAATCCACAGTCCACAACCATGATCATCTCATCCACATCGCAGCCATCTTGAAAGCAGCATGTGTTATGGGTGAGACTCTGACTGTGCAGGAAGGAACTGACAGGCAGGGCCCCTCTCACTGAGTGAGGTGTTGGTGTTTGTTGGTGAGTTCTGGCAATGAGGCATTCTGCCAAATGGTCTGTTCGGGAAACCATCCAACATGATCCATTGTGTTCTTCTCCCACAAGGCCTGCGCGATGTTCTATGCTGACCGCTGCCTGATAGACAGGGAAGGACAATTGAAAATGAACAACAAATACTGGCATTTGTAGCCACATCCAGATCCTTGTGAACAAATAAACCAAAGACACTTCTCCTTTGTGAATGTGAATATACCTTTATGTACCATGAAGTATGACTTTTGTTGTATCAGCCACTGTTGTTATTGAAGTAGTTTGCCTTCTGTGGAGGATCTGGTTAATGTTTACATAGTTTACCAAACAACAATGTAAAGAAAAACTGACAGACACAACTGTTATGGAGAAACAACCATAGTCAGAAAATAAAAAAGTGTAAGATATTAATACAAACCAGTCTTCTATTTCAAACGTAACCTTACACAGTAATCTGTTTTGAAACTAAAAGAACAGCAGTAATCAAACAGACATCATTGCCTGCACAGAGAGCTGGCTACCACCCACAGTGGGATGCCACCTAAGAGATTTGTTCTTTTAAAGAGTATAAAACACTGATGTACTTTGAGATTGAAAAGATTCTTCTGAGAGAGTCTTCTTGGAGATTCTCCCAGGAGATATTTCCACCATGTCTCCTCTGTATGTCTGCTTGTTGTACTGAATAAAGACCTTTCACATCTACAACTCCAGTCTCTGTGTGGCTCATTCAAAATCACAATAGTAAGATTGCCACAAATTTAGTATGCAGCTGCTGAAGAGACAGAGTGGCAGAAATCAAATGTGAGGGAAGGATGAGTGGAGTTCTGGAGATAGAATGGTAAGGTGGAAGAGCAGGTGTTGGATGTGGTGGATTTGTTGGTGAGCACAAAATGTAAGATAAGTTCAGACATTGGCTGTGCGCATGGAATGGGTGCAGATGTTCTTGAGAGCAAATTGGGGTCCCTGGAGGAAGCAAGAGAATACAGTCATGTGGCCACACATGAAAAGGAGAAAGCAATGCTACTACTAGTACTAGGACTGAAGATGTAAAAATTATTAGTAAGTTCAGTGGCACCAGGGATATTGTGAGGATTGTGATGAGAGAATTTTTCCAGAGCCTTCAGAGGTTTTCACGAGTTACATATTCAGTATGGGTAACCAGGTACCAGGAGGAATGATGGTGAATATATTGTCAGATTAAAGGCACAGGTTGAAAGGCCCAACTTTCAGACCTTTTTGGATCAGGTAACGCAGAAGGTTTGGTGTGTGGACAGTCAGACAAGAGGATTCAAGCAACACTGTTTGGCCAGCTGGATCTGATGTTTGCAGAACATACAGTTGAGCCACTAATATGGAAAGGCCTTTGAAGAATGTGAAATAGTCTTGATCAAGACACAATCCTGAGCTGCAGGCCAGGACACAGAGGTGGTAATGATAGCCTGGAGTTCTTTGTGGCTGAGTCATGTGGATGCTACAATTGCCTTTGGTATTGGTATTGGATTATTATCTTCATATACAGTGGAGAGCTTTGGCAGGAAGGCAACGGGTTATGTGATGGCCAAGGTGAGAAGGTAGTGAGTCATGTGAGTACAAAAGGAAGGAGTCTTCCTTTGCCTATCACAGAAGCCACCTGACCTCAAAAAGGCACTGTTGGCAGTAGTTCCCATTAGCCTCAGATGCAAAGGGGCAAAGGTGTCGAATTGTTGAGGTAAATGTCCATGCCTTGGAACTGGAGGGTGAAGAAATAGCATAGACCATGTCAAATGGAATTTTCCTCTCCTTCTCCAAAAGGAGTTTTGGCCAATATGTTAGGAAACCACTTATCAACTGAAAACATGATCAGCATATGTATTGATACTGCTGCAAACTGATCTGCTATAAAACAGAGTGTGTTCTCACAATATCTCAGATACTTTTCATTGTGGCAGAACAAGCTGCTGTCAAACATCTATGCAGGAGGCACTCTCCACTTTATGAAGGTGATAGACTGTTGGAATGCTAGTGGAAACAGTTGTGTCCAGTTACCTCTTGTTGTTATGGGCCAGAGCTAGGTACCTACATTCAAGGATGTGGATTAGATTGGATTAGTTTACCTGATTTGAGGGACTGTTTCCTTTACAATTTACAGCATTGGATGGTGACAAGATCCTGGAGCCACTCAGGCTGCAGGATGCATTGGCCCCACTCAAGAAGATCGCTTGTCAGGTGACTCCAGAGGAGCCATGAAGCTCGGAGCTCACAGATATAAACACACCAGACCAGTAAATGCGGTTCCGACAACATGACCATGTAGAATGAGGATTGTTCTAAAGCTGGGAAGATGACTGAAAGTGTGTATGACAAAGAGAACATGATAAAATCAAGAGACTCTCTGCTTGGAAGTAAGTGTGATAATGGCAGATCAGAGAGCAATGCACCAACACTAGCACAGATGAGGTCCGAGAGTCCATCTGTGGAGGGGATAGTGGCTTGAGAGAGAAATGAATGTTCATGAAGTTTTTGAGATGGGAAAATCTGGAAGTTTGGTCAATGCATACAAAAGATGCTTGCTGAAGATAATCTCAGAAGATCCATGGTCAGAGCCAAAAGCTGCAGTGGAATTGTGCAAAAGAATGTGGAAAAATGATGCTCCCAGATATGAAGCTATGGAATGCATTGGAAGCATCAATGAAAGAACATTCACACATAGAGTGTAGGTGGGATCTGGAACGCACTGCCAGAGAAATACATTACTCTAGCAAATACTCTCACAACATTTAAGAAGCATCTAGACAAGCACTTGAATCACCAAGCCATAGAAGGCAATGGATCTAATATGGGGAAATAGGATTGGTAAAGATTGGTACAGTAGCCTGTGTGGATGTGGTGGGCCAAAAGGCCCAATTCTCTGCTGTAGCACTCCATGACTCTATGAATATACCTTCTGCAGAATTAAAAGTGTTGTATGACTTTTTCTTAACACCTGTAGTGTTGACTGCATGCCACCAGCAAGAGCTGTGCATTTGTTTACATAGCCATACGGCAGCAAATAAAGGAGATACCAAAATCTCCATGGTGGAAGTGTCTGCAAAGGCCGGAGCAGGGTGGAAAGGAGAAGTTATGGAGTGTAACACGAAGACAACTAGGAATGCAGATCAGGGTGAGAAGTCCAGGAGTGATGAACAGTCTTTAATGAGCAGTCTGAGTCTAAGGTATGGTGATGACAGTGATCTTGCATTTTCTGGGTGATGGGAGCACTCACAGTCATCAGTTGGGACTAGTTTGGAAGTGGGCACTCATATGATTAGATGCGATTGGACATCCAGTTCACCAGAGTGTTGGGACAGTGACAGAACATTGCTGGAATCCACTGGAAAAGTACAAGGTGAGAGTCTCAACACAAGGTGTTGTAACAAGGCTATTCCAATCAAGTTGGATGGTGCTGCTGTGGTGGAAGAAATTGTGGCAGTTTTGGAAAAGACCCTCACAAGGCACTGCTAAATGGCCTGAAACAGGCTCATCTTGAGGAGAATTGTGTGGTCACGCAGAGGTGATTGAATCAGTTTGAGGTCTCAAGCTTGATGTTGCCTCTGGTTTGGATGAACTGTTGTCGACTCAGTGCATTGTTGCCAAACTGCATGACTGATGATCATGGATTGAGTGTTCTGGAAAGGTCAGAGGTGATGACCTCCTACATCAAAAGTGCCAGAAGAGGAAAAGTCCAGTGCCCATGAGGAACTCATGGACATTATGTCCATGAGAGTAGTGATGTGAAACAAAGTCTGTGTGAATGTAAGAAGACAGAAAACATTAAATCATAAATCGGGGAGGCTTTTAAGAAGGTCTTGGATGGGCACGCGAATGAGAGGAAAATGGAGGGTTATAGGATTCTGTAGGTAGGAGGGAATAGCTATGTTAACACAACATTGTGGGCCGAAGGGCCTGTTCTGTGCTATATTGTTCTATGTTAGAAATTGTTATTATTGGTTTGGTGATGCTTGGGAATTTTTAGTAACAAAGTATCATTGTAATTATTGTAGTACTTAATGGGGTATTGGGCTTTAGGGATTACAATTGACATCTCAATTGTATTCCCATCTCAATTTAATTATTCATAAACATCACATGCATTTCATAAAGTAGTGTTGCCATGCAAGGTGTGGGACTTGTCAGCAGGAAGTCTACTGGAGGAGTCGTTTAATGGGTTTATCATTATTAGGGGCACATATATTATATTGTAGTGTCATCGTTGAGAAGAATAGGAATTTTAGCTAGATTTATAGTTGCTGGCTTTATGCATGTTTTGTAAATAATTATTTGTGTAATTTTATATTAAGTTTTTCACTGTTACCTTGGTACATGTGACAATAACAAACCCATTTGTATGTAAGTAGTTAATTGATAGAATAATTTAATAGATGGTTATTGTCGTTAGGATTTGATGCTTTGTTTTAGGGTAGTTGGCGTGTGTGAATGCATCTTTCAGAATTGTCTTCTGTATGTTTGACGTGGTACATTGTTGCAACGGCCAGGTTTGTTGAGTCCTGTCTGCCTTCAGTAAATAATGAAAAACACGATGATGCTGGAGGAATTCAGCAGGCCAGGCAGCATCCGTGGAGAAAAGCAGGCTGTCAACGTTTCGGGTCAGGACCCTTCCTCAGCGGCTTTATCCTGCTTTCTAAACAGCAATATAAAGAAAAACCTAAGGTGGTGAATTGAATTGGGAATAATTGACAGCGCTCTCCAAAATGGAAGGAAAAAGCGAAGCACGCGTTTGGGCTTCCAGGGACTGAATTGGTGTAGTGGATTCTCTCTGCAGGAGAGAGCTTTGCTTCGTCTTACTCCAGAAGTAAACAGAGCCAACATTCCCTATTTGCACTAGGCTGTGGAAATGCCTTAGGTTGACTTTAGCTTCATAATTACACTCTAAGGGACTTATAAACTACCGTCGACTTGGTCTTGGCTGGTACTCCTACCCTGCCTCAACTTCAATGGCAAGGAGTGCAAGGTAATCTCCAGACATTTTGTATTTATAGGAGACCTATTGCTCTCTTTTTAAAAAGTTTGTATAAAAACAGCGAGGACATTCAGATGCCGGTGCGCCGAGCGTCCGTTGGAGAATAATCGAGTGCCGCTTGATCCTTTCGTCAAGTTCTGAGCCATTTGATCGTCAGAACATCAGTTTTCAGTGGACATTATCTTCAGTCGATTCATCTTCAAGAGGGTGGACACGACAACCAGAGCAGTGAGGGCCCGAAGGCATAAAAGGAGAGAGTAATATAATTCAACATTGTCTGTTCTGCCGGCTCTGTGTGCAGTGAGTGACAAGGTGGAAATCCGAAACCCTTGGGTTAAAAAGAACAAAAAAAGTCCCTTCTGGAATACATCCACAAAATGTCAATTAGACCCTCTTCCCCAAGCCTGCCAAAAAATGACCTTTTCTATTTCTTGGTCTGAGTGGGATAACTGGCCATTTTTCTGGGAGTGGTAGACGCGCCAAATGGTTTATTAAGTGTGAGCATCAGACCACCGCTTTGTCTTCACTGACAAGGCCATGCATGTCGAATGTGAAAGTGGATACTGCAAGTGCTACTGTTTGAAAAGACAGCTCTCTCATTCGGGTTGGGTGAATTCTCTCTGCTCATTCTCCCGCGCTGCTTCAAAACAACAGCCTTCTCTTTACTCAGCTTTTATAACGGATTTTATAAATATGTGTGTGAGACGGAGGAAACAATTACAGGCCAGGCATTCATCCCAGTTTTATTGCAGTTCCCAAGCGTGTAATTTGACTGAGGAACTACCTGTTTAGGGGCACCTGTTACCATGAATTCTTTGTCCACAATCAATAAGTTTGATATTAAGTCCAGATTTGCTGTTGCGTTGTTTTATGAACCTAGATCAAGGCATTAATGAAAACAAAGGAAGACTGCAAGGCGGATAAAAAGGACCCCTGTCGATTTGTGAAGAACGCGGAGTTAGTTCCAACAACTTCCAGTTGCCTTTAAGGGAGGTATTTAGCAGATTCACTCCACAATAACCTGGCTTGCTTTTAATCTTAAATGCACAATACTTGTTTGCGCCTTTTTCTGCTTGTTTCGACTGTTGTGCGGTATCCTGTCTCCATCCTCATGCTTTCACCAGGGTGACATTGGATATGTTTCTGTTTTCTATTTCAAAAATTAAACTTTATTCGTAATAAAAATACGTACAGAAGAATAAACACAGTGCAAAGCTCCTTACACTCTTAGTGTCATTTGGTCAATCCATTCGGTAGTGTGAGCACATTTTTTTTGTAGATAGCACTGTTGCCACTCATTTCTGTTAAAAAATGGTCTTTAGGGAGCAGAAAAGTCAATGGGTGGAGGGATGGCGATTTTGTCAATCAAACCTCCTCAGTTCCGACATCCACCTCAGTCCCCCATCACCCTGTTTCTCGCCTCCACCCTACCACTCCATCTGCCCGTCACCCACACACTCCTCTGTGTGCCCCTCCCCTCCTGTTCCCAAATGCCCACTCCACTTCCCTTATTTGATGCCATGCTCCACCTTCCTTTCCTATCAGATTCCATCATCTGCAGCCCTTCGTTGCCTCCACCTGTCACCTCCCAGTCTCGGTCCTGATCTCCACTCTTCCCTCCTCCATCTGCCTCTCACCCCTCCTCACCTGGATCCACCTATCGCTTGCCAGCTCTTGGTCCACCCCTTCCCCTTCGCCTCTTTAAACCGCCCACCTCCCCTCTATCTTTCAGTCCAGATGAAGGGTTTCGACTCGACTGTCCATTTCCCTCCACAGATGCTGCCTGACCCTCTGAGTTCCTCTAGCGTCTTGTTTGTTACTCCAGATTCCTGCACTTGCAGTCTCTTGTGTCTCTTCAAATATCCCCCCTGGTCTGAAATGCTGTAATTGCGTGAGCATTGTGATGAGATTTGCTAGCTATTGAAGGGAAATGTGACGCCAGTATCAGTCCTTCTCCCTATGACTCTGGACTGTTACACAAATTCATCCCCACTACGGCATCTCTTCAGCTCCAGATTGCTTGGAGCACTAAACATCAGATGTTTCAAACACTGGAGAATTGTTATCGCCCACCCTGTTAAAGTGAGTCCTCATTTACCTTGTATTATATTCTTTCCGTGCTGCCCTGATGTGGAACCAAGTCAGCCCGAGGGACTGCCTAAGATGGAAGAGAACTATTCCATTCATTCGGTAAACCGTCCCACTTCCATTTGACGGACGATCTATAAGTGTGTCCCCATTGGCTTTGGCCGGGTGTATGCCAGGAATAGTTGAAGTTTGTTTTATCACGTGCTTTGTTGACATTTTATGGTGGTGTTGTTGTGTCTCTGCGGGACCATTGAGACATCCACATTGATCTGGGCATCAAAGTAATACAAGGGTGTTTGTGGTAGTGGGGAGGTGGAGGGGGAAAGTGGAGACCGTCGTTTGACACTGAGCGCTAAATTAAATGGGTGGGACTCAGCTCCCAACACCCAACTAAAGCACAAACTCCTCAATGCAGACGATTTCATGAGATGGTTCCCCTAATACTGAGGCCCGTGACGGCACAATACTTTTATTCACCGCACAAGAATGCTGCTAGCATGTATTATTTTTTTCAACTCGCCTGCGTCGGGGGTGAAGCCAACTATCTGTCTCCAGGAATGATGGATGGCGAGAGTGAAAAGCAGAAAGCACATCGCGAAGAGCTGTTTGGGGAGCCGGTCTGTCGGTCGCATCGGACTGGGGGACGGGCTCCTCAACAAAGGGACAACCGGCGCGGCTCCTCGACCCGAGGATCCCGTGGCCACACCTCAGTCAACACCAGGGTAACGGTGGAGACACAAGAGACTGCAGATGCTGGGATCTGGAGCAACACGCAAGATGCTGGAGGAACTCAGCTGGTCAGCAGCATCTGTGGAGGGAAATGGGCAGTCGACGTTTCTGGGCATATTCAGGGTCTCAATCCGAAAAACGTCGACTGTCCACTTCTCTCCACAGATGCTGCCTGACCCGCTGAGCTCCTCCAGCATCTTGCTTGTTACGTGGAGAATCATCCCGACATAACTTCCCAAAAATAGATAGCATCCGATTTTCCTATAGGGATATAACTCCGTTACCAGGCAAGAGATGTTCCCTTTCTTGCACTGGATTTGGATCATTTGCTGGGGTGTTTGATTCTGACTATTTGATTGAACATGCCACTGCAAACCCTTTAAGTAGATGGCCAGAAAGAGATGATTGAGGGGGTCACGATGAGACTCTTAACCCTGCAGCGCACACGCACCGTAACCAGAATGAAGCTTTTCTCACTCCACCCATCTCTGCTTGCGTTGTAAATAGAGTGCCTGACCTGACTCTTCGCTGAGATTCCCCAGAGGTGGCATTCTCACAATGTTTCAATTTAACAGGGCATGCTAAATCCATTGTGTGTCAGAATTCACGGTTTTTTTTCTCTTGGCTGTCATGGACCGTTTTGAAAATCTGCTTTATCTCAAATGTTCAGCGGGCAGGGATTCTCCCCAGTCATGCTGTATAAACATTTCTATTTCTGACTGCTGAGGGAATGCTATGTGCTTGCTTGTGTGTGTTGATGCATCCTTCTACTGGGCAGGATAGCTAAAAGTTCCAGCCAGGCTGGAGCCAAGCAATGTAAAAATTGTTCTGCCTGGTTGCAACCTGTACTCGTCCAAGACCGGCGGATAGAAATATAAATTCACCATTAGACCGTTGCCAGATTTAGGAAATCATTGTATCCTGAGAAGCACATACATTGGTGCTTAGTGTTGGTGGGACAAGCAGTGATAACGATGGTGTTGCTCCTGTATTAACGCCACTGGTCCAACACAGCATGATTCTAATTAAAAATGCAGAACTATTGTGGAAATCAGGACAAGGGCAAGAAGAACACCACTATCTGGAAGTTGCCCTCCAAGCTACACACCATCCTGACTTGGACATATATCGCTGTTCCTTCACCGTCGCTGGGTCAAACTCCAAGGGCAATAAGAACACCACTATCTGAGGGTTGCCCTCCAAGCTACACACCATCCTGACTTGGACATCTATCGCTGTTCCTTCACTGTCACTGGGTCAAACTCCTGGAACTCCCTCCCTAACAACATTGTGGGTATACCAACACCTCAAGGACTGCAGCAGCTCAAGAAGGCAGCTCACCACCACCTTCTCAAGAGCAACTGGAGATGGGCAATTAAATGTCAGAGCCTGTGAAGCCCACATCCCTTGTATGAATATAAAAGAAAGTCAGGTGTTTGTATATTGATATCTCGGACTTACTTTCCAATCTAGCCCGAATTATGGGATCATTTAAATTTACAGCAGAAGCGGACACTTGGCCCACTATGTCCTTGCCAGCCAAAACTGAACTTTTGGTTATTTGCAGTACCTTGATCACAGTTCTTTGTCCCGCAGGTTATGGCTCTTTAAAGGATGAAGGATGAAAGTCTTCTCATTCCAACCTGAATAAAGCTGTGATTTTCATTCCATTTCCCAAAGGGCTTGACTTCAGTACAAAGCTAGCTGATTTGACACTGATTGGCAGTTCCATTTGGGGAAAATGTTGGGGTACTGGTGTAATCACTGATAGAGTGGTGAGGTAGTTGTTGGGTTTGGAGATGGATGGTAAATATCATTGTGGTGGAAAAAGGGATGCTCTTCAAAAGCTGAGGTTATAGTTTGGCAGGGTATTGGGAGGTGTAGTTATTCTGTACCTGAATTGAGAGCAGTTCTGTTCTCCACTGTCAAGAATATCTTTTCTAATGCTCATGAGAATAAAATAAATCATAGAAAATATTGAACATAATAATTCTGTTCTCCCTGTCATCCCGATTTCCCCTCATGTTCTGTGGATGGAAGAAGTTTAACGGGTTGGAGACTTCAATTCAATCCATATATGTTCTTCAATCCAATATCACTTCAATCCATATATGTTCTTTAGAAGCATGACTATGTGAAAACAATATTTCAAGGGTGTATATAATCTATAACACTAAGTCCTATAAACCAGGTTTGTATGTAAATCATAGAGCTTACTCTGTTGAAATGAATTGGTATTCAAACCATACCTTTTCTACTGGAGCTCAAGAAGCTGGACCTAATTTGTGTTTTTGAGTATTATACCTACAACTGTTGGACTAATGGATTTCAAGATTTTGCTGTTTAGAATAGGAGCAACATTTCCCAGTCACTGAATACAACACTTTCCTCCTTAGAAAAGGCCCCTAAATTATCTCCTCAGAAGAAAAAACTATCAGCATATTAGAGTTTATTTACTATTTCATATTACTTACCCAAGGAAAGGGAAACAAAAAACTAGAGGGGACAGGTTGAAGGTGAGAGGGGAGAGATTTAAAAAGGGACCCAAGGGGCAACTTTTTCATGCAGAGGGTGGTGTGTATATGGAATGAACTGCCAGGTGAAGTGGTAGAAGCAGGTACAATAACATTTAAAATACATTTGGACAGGTACTTGGATAGGAAAGGTTTAGAGGGATATGGGCCAAATGAGGGCAAATGGGACTAGCTTAGATGGGCATCTTGGTCAGCATGGAAGAGTTGGGCCGAAGGGCCTGTTTCCTTGCTGTATTAACCTATGACTCTATGACTCTACTATTTCTTCATCATTACACCACAAGTCTTAAAGCTCCAGCAATTCATAATCCATATGAAAGAAATAAAATTGTAAAGAAAACACTGCTATTTTTTTTAAACACAGCATTTTCTTGCTGGCATTAAAATGTACTGATAAAACTAAGTTCAGTAAAGACACTACACGAATGTCTCAGGGACCACGTCAGTCAAAAGTTTATTTAATTGCTAGCCAAGACTCAAGCCAAAAGTACTTAATGCTTTTATATATCTAACAAGTCAGACCTTAGAATATTAATAAATTATATGATAACACTCCTTTTTAAACGATATTCTAGTATATGAATAAATGATTCAATCAATTCAATTGTGCTTTAATCATTTTTTTGGTGTTAAAATAGTCTCAATTTCATGATCAGTGAAAAGTGAGGGCAACTCGTGCACGCTCCACATTGAATCAGAATGGGTTGGAATTTGACTAGGAGAAAAAGTAGTATTGTAAAGGTAAAAAAAATCACTAAGATAAATAGAAAGATAAGACTGAATGCAGGACAAATAACTATGTGGTATGCTCCTGAGGTGAACTGATTGACTAGTCAGATGTGAGTGGAAAACATGGACCAATGGTGAACTCAAATTGATTTCTGGAGGACATAATTGGCAAAGTATTTTTTAGTATAATGCTCAGATATTGCAGGCATATAATGTTACATGTCACAATAAATTGTGGAGATGCATTTTTGATCATTTTGATAAGGAAAATGCCAAATAATTGAAAAAAATTAGATGCCAGACAAATTAGTAAATATGGAGGAATCAAAATGTATTCTGAATAAAAACTGCTGCAAGAAAGTCTATTTCTAACCCAAAATTAGTCTGGCTCTTGGTAGGCAAATGTCCACTTTATGCATGTGATCTGAAACTGTACCAGCATGTCTTGTGGTTTAGTCTTTGTTTCTTTGGTTTAAGAAACATCTTCATAAAGGTAGGATAAACAATTGTCTGATTACTGATGTTATTTCATTAAAGAAAGCCATTTTAGAAAAAAAACCTTAGTAGTTTGTTTTGCATAAAAATGTAGTTACCTGTTAATTTATCAGATACATGGTAAGCAGGTAAGAGAACTTCAGCATGAAAGCTCAAATTGACCTTTCTGCCTTTAGACTAAAGAAATTGACCATGCAAACAGCAGATCTATATCTAGTGGCACCTGCTGGGAAATTCAAGGGTTAATTTTGACTTTGTACAATAGTGCAAAAAGGGGTAATAATTCTCACTAACTCAGGAGGGATGTAAAATAGACTGCTGATTTATTATCACACATTTCACACTGTGACACGACAGAATTATCCCCAAAGTGGAATGTTAGAGCATAGGATTGGCTATAAATTTTACAAGGAATTAGCAACTTAAGAAAAGTTTTTAAAAAAATTACAGAGCTATGGAAAAAGATATAGAGAAGTCAGAATAAATGGTTTGCTTTTTTTGAACAAGCTCTCCCAAATATGATGAGACAGACTTCTTCCATACTTTAGGTTAACTTTAGATATGGGAATGACCATTAAAATAGGATGCATGGATTTATGATTGTCTGGGCTCATACTTGAAGAATAGCTATTTGCGCAAGGTTTTAATGTTGGCTCCTGCAATGGGATAGCAACTTGGCTTTCTGAACTACTTCAGGAGAGAAGAGAGAGCGAAATATATAAAATCATTGATTAGGAGATCAAAGATTGATTAGGATATCAAAGATTAATTTAGGAAGAGTCAGCATGATTTTGTGCAGGGGAGAACATGCCCCATAAATCTGACTGAACTTTGTGAGGAGGTAACTTAGAAAATTGATGAAGGCAACATGGTAAACATGATTCATACAGACATCACTAAGGCTTTTAACAAAATCCTGTATGGTAGGCTGGTCCAGAAGATGAAAGCACAGGGATCCAAGGTGTGTTGGCAAACTAGATCCAAAATTGGTTTTGGGTTAAGAGGCAGAGGGTGGTGATGGATGGGTGTTTTCCTGACTGGGAAGTGGTTTGATGCTGGGACCTTTGATGTTTCTAATAGATATAAATGACTTAAATGAGAATGTAGGTGGGGTCGGATTAGTAAGTTTGAAGGTGACACAAAAATTGGTGGAGTTGTAGATAGCAAAGAAGGTTGTCTAAGGATACAGCAGGACATAGGTCAGCTGGAAAGTTAGGTGGAGAAAATGGCAGATGGAATTTAATTCAGACAAATATGAGATAATGCACTTTGGGAAGTCAAATTCTGGTAGGACATATTCTATATGGCAGGGACCTTAGGACCATTGATATGTAAAAGGACCTTGGGGTGCAAGTCCAAAGCTTGCTGAAAGTGGATTGGGTAGTCAAGAAAGCATTTGATTTCCTTACTTTCACTGAGACTGAGTTATTGAGTCCAAGAGTTAGGATGTCATGTTGCAGCTGTACAAAGCAATGGTTAGAGTGCATTTGCAGAATTCTGTACATTCTGATTACCAGACTACAGGAAGGATATGCTAGCAATAGAGAGAGAGTACAGAAGAGATGTTGCTTGGAATGTAGGGCTGTAGTTATAAGGAGAGATTGGATAGGCTGGGTTTATTCTCACTGGAATGTAGGAGGCTGAGGGGTGACCTTATAGAGGTTTATAAAATTATGGAGAATAGAGACATATAGGACTGGTTGTCAGCGTCTTTATTCCCAGGGCAGGGGATTCTAGAACTAGAGGGCACAGATTTTAGTTAAGAGTGGAGAAATTTAAAGCAGATCTGAGGAGTAAGTTTTTCACACAGAAGGTGGTGGTTATCTGGAACGAGCTGCCAGAGGTGGTGTTAGAGGCAGATACAATTACAACAGTTAAGGGACATTTGGACAGGTACTTGGATAGGAAAGGCTTAGAGGAAACAGGCCTAATGCAGGAAAATGGGATTAGCCTAGATAGACATCACAGTCGGTATGGCTGTAGTGGGCTGTAAAGGCCCATTTCTGTGCTGTATATTTTTATGATTCTATGATTCAAATATCTTTTACAGTAAAATGAATGGAATGGTGACCAGAGAGAGCAAATATAAGTTAGTGGTCCTATACTGTAGAGGATGATTAATTGTCATTTTTGTCAACAACTTTACCAAGGTGATAGAATGCCACATGGTTTGTGCGTATTAAAGACACATGGTTATTTTACAGGTTCTCCTGGGATAATGCAGGACAATGCTTTAGGTGTAATAATGATAACATCAAAGAGTTGATCAAATGTTGCAATGCAATAATGCTTAATTCCAATAATATACTGTCATAAAAGGGAATATTTAAAACCATCACTGCAATTGCCTTTGCAATAATTTTACTGACATCGCACCATTTCAAGCATGCAACTGCTGCATAGAACCAGAAAATCTGGAATAAATGAAGTAAAACGCACCACACTGTAAACAAAAATAAAGAGCTGCCAGTAAGTTTAAGGTAGTAATATAATCCTGGTGCTGTGCTAATGTTTATAACTTCCTTGAGCTTTATTTTTGCACTTTATGACATCATCAGAAACACGATTGAATTCCTTTGCTTCTACTTCACTGCAGGCACTTCATTGGTTTACATATATTCCATTGCCTTGCTGTATTAACAACAGAATTGTCAACACAGTGCTTTATACAGATGGTGCAATCATTAACTCAACATCTTGTACAGATTTACAAAGGTCAAAGGAGAATTAGAAACTTACATATACCACCCTTGCTACGGAGGGGGTTGAGCTGAACATTTTGTAAATTATGGCAAAGTTTGAAAGTAAATTCTTAGTTGTATATAAACGTGACCTTGAAATACTGATTTGTTATGAAGAGTGCTGAAAATTATGTTTGTGTTCCTGAAAATGACATCACTTATTGAACCAACAAGGTCAAATCCGACCGAAACTGAATTTCTTCTGTAAGAGCTATGAAGATATTCCAAACATTGAAATCTCAGCTGTTTTAGTGAATGTTTATGATCATCTTCTAGAAAGAAGTTAATACTTGAAAATCTGGGGAGTTGAGGAGCTGGGATGTTGGTGAGGAAATGTAGGAACCTGGAAAGTAACCTTTTTTTTACGTAGATTACATAGAACAGTACAGCACCAAACAGGACCTTCAGCCCACGATGTTGTGCCGACATAGCTAATCTCTCCGACCTACAGAATGCCCATATCCCTCCATTTTCCTCTCATTCATGTGCCCATCCAAGCCCCTCTTAAAAGCCCCCAATTTTACATTTTGTAACTTGGAAACAAGCAATTGTAAGATATATAAACAGAGAGGAAATTGTTAAATGGCATTTCAACTAATTAATTTAACTCACTCAACAGTCCTATTTTATTTGTTTCATGTTTGGCAAGATGCAATACAGCACAGCATAACCCAGTAAAATGCCATATAAACAGGGTTTGTTGTATCAGTTTAAGAATTTCACTGTGAATCTGCGAGCCTTTTTGCCACTGAATGCACTGTTAGTTAAAAGTATCCCAAAGATTCAGCAAAAGCGTCTGCTGAGGCAGATTTCACACTTAGTGATTGTTGTATTGGTGACCCAGATTGCTTACTCCCTGGCACCTGGTTGAAAAAGAGCCCAAAGCATCATTAATTCTTTGCTGGACAATGTTCCACATGCAGACAAAATCAATTGTAAAATGAACTTAATGCTTTGATTACCCTAAAGGCTTCTCTCTTTTTTTAGAAAAGCATTCATTGGGCAATAGTATGCTAAAATGAATAAATTCAGGCTGTTGCGATTCATTTAAATATTTTATCCACTTATCATTCATTTAATACTAGGAAAATTCCACCTGAAAAGAAAGCAAAATGATTTGAGCATGGAAATTTTAGTTTCCTAAATATTTCATTCTTTAGTTAGTTATTTGATATCAATTGATTTGGGCTTGGTTGGCTCTAACAGAATGTTTCATTAATAATGTAAATTATAAATAATTGAGAAACCCTCCTGCTAGAAGTGTTGATAGAAGTTTTGGCATTATTTGGCAGAATTGTTACAATTTTATAGTTGTCTGCTTCTCCCATCAGAATGTTCTGTAAGACAGTGTTTGCGACTGATGAAGGAGCATTAGGGAAAAAAGAATCACATTGAGAAGTAGAGATGATCACCCATGTTCATTGTAGATTTCAACAGTGGATCAATTGAATTGTTAAAAATTAACATTTTCAGCAATAGGAGACTCCTTTTAGAAAACAAACCTCATGTCTTTAACATGGTTATTCCATTTTAGGATTTCATATGCTGAAAGTAAAGGAATATTGTGCCTGCCCACAGTTTAAGTTATAATCTCACACCCGATTGCAGTTTGTTTCATTACTTACTTTCAAATATCTTTGGTCTTTTTCTTTACCATGGCTTTTTTTTTGAAGCTGTTAATTACCTTTTGCAAGTTTTCATCATTGGCATGTATGGGTGCACCTCTATGCATGGGTTTCCACACATAATATGCCCACCAGCTCCCCTTCCCTCATCCCTCTCCTCAGCCCCAATGAAGGCCTTCTTAAAATAAAAACTTTTTTTAACATTGATTTACACTGATGTTTCATAATATCAGCCTTGAATTCTGTATTACAAGTGCACCTTTTAAAATGGATATACTGTGTATAGACCACTCATCATTGACTATTTTAAGCACATAGTAGAAAATAGCAGTCAGTGATGTAACTGAGTAACTCGGGAGAAAAATCGGAATAGTGAAAATGTGGTTGACAATCAAGGCTTTTGACCATGCTGGTATTATCCATTGTCATTACCAATTTAGTTGTCATTTATTATAGAAATGGAAATATGAAGCATCTGACTGAATTGGTTTTAATAGCCAAAAATGATAATAATTGAGAAAACATCTCTGAATAAATGAAAAATAAAAGCTGAAGATATTAAGCCCTTAGTATGTCACAGTCCATTGGAATTGACTAACTAGGTGTGGATGGATGTGAACTCCGTTCCTTTGTTGTGACCTTAGTCAAATGAGTCCAAAAGGAGGAAATGAAAACTGAAGGGTGATTTTACATGAATTAAGAGGTGCACAAAGAGGAATGAAATGTATTAACAGAATTCTGTTGGGCAATGTTTCACCTGAAAAATCATTATATTCTGCCTTTAAGTGGATACTTGTTTTACATAGAATAATTTGGAATGTCAAATATTACACAAATACAGATCTATAGAGGCTGTAAATTAGGCTTCAGAGACCTGGACAAAATCCTCTTTGCCATTGGCTGTTAAGGTGACTGTGGCAATGAACTTTAATGTACCTTGCTCCTTCCAAACTGAAAGTGATGATCTTTGCAACATCTCTCCAGTTTACCATTCAGTCTTGTACAGGGGAGGTTACTGACTCTCTCTATTCAAAAAGAGTACACTGCATTTCACTTTTGATCACCAGAAACCAGCTGGAAGGGAGAGTACAGTTAGTCCCCACCTTAAGAATGAGTTACGTTCCTGAAACCAGTCTGTGAGTCTATCTGTATACAAGTCAGAACATGTTCTTAATGTCGATCTTATGTTTGCTAACTAGAGTGGTATTGAAGTGTTAAGAAGAAATGTTCTAGTGTTAATACCTGTAAAAGTAGCCCAATAACTGATGGCATCTGAACTGGTCAAGACATTTCAATGGCATAATGTTTCTGAGAGAGCCACTGTCATTTGTTACTCTTTTGCTGGAGTACACTGGCCCTCCCCCCAACCCACTGCTGCACTCAGCCAATGAACAGCTGGGTTGACAATAGCTGGACACTGCAATCATGGATGTAAGTAAGCAGTGTGTGGTTGATACATCAAATTCAATGAGTGCAAGTTGATTGAGCATTCCTAGGCCCTTTTTCATAAATGACCACATGTAGCCTCCTTGGTTTTAAAATGTTTCACTCCATTAATTTGGAACAAAAAATCTAAATAACATAGAAAGTGGAAGACGTATGAGTTCTCAAACAGTTGTATAATCAAACCATTTGGATATTAATAACATGTATTGTTACTTGAATGGACTAATTATGTTACTGTACTGTACATTTTATTATCTCTCAGCATTCAATCATTCTGAATGATTTTATATCTCTATGCAGGTCTCCCTGGTGCATGTCCGAAAGCTGATACAATATCCAGCACTGGCCTCAGTCTCACATAACTTGTGATCACTCCCACTTTGTGATTTTCCTCTTGGTCTTTTTCTCTGAACCTGACCAAGCAGTAACTTTCCTCTGTCAATCGGTAAGTCATTTGGCTGGGCTTGCTATATTTCTTGGTTTGATCTTGTCATGTTGGTTTAGGGTTGAAGATTATAGACTTCAGGAAGGGGAAGTCGGGAGAACACACACCATTGGGGGGGTCAGCGGCGGAAAGGGTGAGCAGCTTCAAATTCCTGGGTGTCAACATCTCAGAGGATCTATCTTGGGCACAACACATTGATGCAATTACGAAGAAGGCACACCAGTGGCTCTACTTCATAAGGAGTTTGAGGAGATTTGGGATGTCACCAAAGACTCTTACAAATTTCTACAGATGTACAGTGGAGATCATTCTGACTGGTTGCATCACCACCTGCTATTGGAGGCTCCAATGCGCAGGATTGAAAGAGGCTGCAGAGGGTTGTAGACTCAGCCAGCTCCATCACAGGCATAACCCTCCCCGCCATCAAGGACATCTACAAGAGGCGGTGCCTCAAGAAGGCAGCATTCAACATTTAAGGGCACTCGCCACCCGGGACATGCCCTCTTCACATTACTACCATCGGGGAGGAGGTACAGGAGCCTGAAGACCCACATTCAGTGTTTCAGGAACAGCTTCTTCTCCTCTGCCATCAGATTTCTGAATGGTCCACGAACCCGTGAACACTACCTCGTTATTCCTCTTTTGCACTACTTATTCATTTTTGTAACTTATAGTAATTTTTATGTCTTGCACTGTACTGCTGCCGCAAAACAAGATATTTCGTGACATATGTCAGTGGTAATAAACCTGATTCTGACTCTAGGATCTGATGACTCAATCTCATTCTATGTAACTCTGTTTTTAGTATCCATGTTTTGGCATTAGTGTGGAAACGTGAAAAGACACGTTTAAAGTAGTCTAGTCTAGGTCTCAATAATGTTATTACTTTGGTTTCAGATCATCAGCAATTCATTGCATAGATTCCGTTCAGGCTGCTTATAGAGACATTGTTATTGCAAGAGAGAAAGTGTGACTGGGAAATTCCATGATCAATTAAGCCTCTTTATGCAATTGACTGATATTAAATTGACAATGCATAATCCTTCACTTGCTGCATTTCTATTGAAAATACCCTGCTCAGGTTGGAAGATGTTGCTGTAGTTTTCTATTTAGTTCAGTTTCCTCCTTTCACTAAATGGGCTGTCTCCTGAGTAAACTAATGTTTCTTCACTGCACATTCAATTATTTAATGCAACCCCAGATATAGACTTTGCCTTGCATCCAACTCATTGGCACAGAGTTGTTAGTAGTGATGCTATTATTTTTATTTTATCTGATTTTGTAATCACCAGCACTATGAATGGGGGGATTTTCATTTATGGAGCATCAAAGCTGGCCCCGAGGCCATGTGTACTTACCACCATTCATGTCCCAAGCACGTACTAAAGAAATTTGCAGCCAATTACTTCTGTTTTTTTTCAGTGTAATCTTTGTTGGAACAAAGGAAATATGATGGCCAATTGTGCACAGCAAGCTCCAACAGCAAAGTGACAAAGTCAAAGTTGAGTTTATTGTCATATGTGCAATGAAAAACTTACTTGCAGCAGCATCACAGGCGCATAGCATCATATAAGCAGCATTCACAAGAAAAACATAAATTAAGCATAAATTATACACTATTTTATAAGAAAGAACACAACTTGAACAAAAAAAGTCCATTTTAGTGCGAAGTGATCAAAGTGGTCATAGTATTGCTAAACTGTAGTGATCCTGGTACCGAAGAAAAGCAAGGTAACATGTCTCAATTACTACCGACCAGTGGCTCTGACGTCCACCACCATGAAGTGCTTTGAGAGGTTGGTCATGGCACGCATTAACTCTAGCCTATCAGACAACCTGGACCCATTGCAATTCGCCTATCGCTGAAACAAGTCTACAGCGGATACCATCTCCCTGGCCCTACACTTAGCTCTGGAGCATCTGGACAGTAAAGACACCTACGTTAGACTATTGTTTATTGACTACAGCTCTTCCTTCAATATAATAATCCCAAGTAAGCTTGTCACCAAACTCCGAGACCTAGGACTCAACACCTCCCTCTGCAAAATGGATCCTTGACTTTCTAACATACAGACTGCAATCAGTGAGGTTAGGCAGCAATACCTCCGGCACGATTATTCTCAACACTGGTGCCCCACAAGGCTGCATCCTCAGCCCTCTACTCTACTCCTTATACACTCATGACTGTGTGGCCAGATTCTGCTCTAACTCCATTTGCAGATGATACCACCGTTATAGGCCGTATCTCAAACAGCGATGAGTCGGAGTACAGGAAGGAGACAGAGAGCTTAGTGGAATGGCGTCATGACAACAACCTTTCCCTCAACATCAACAAAACAAAAGAGCTGGTCATTGACTTCAGGAAAGGGGGCGGTGTACATGCACCTGTCTACATCAATGGTGCTGAGGTCGAGAGGTTTGAGAGCTTCAAGTTCCAGGGAGTGAACATCACCAACAGCCTGTCCTGGTCAAATCACGTAGATGCCATGGCCAAGAAAGCTCACCAGCGCCTCTACTTCCTCAGGAGGCTAAAGAAATTTGGTTTGTCCCCTTTGACTCTCACCAACTTTTACAGATGCACCATAGAAAGAATCCTATCAGGATGTATCATGGCTTGGTACGGCAACTGCTTTGCCCTGGACCACAAGAAACTGCAGAGAATTGTGGACACAGCCCAGCGCATTACGGACACCAGCCTCCCCTCCTTGGACTCTGTCTTTACCTCTCGTTGTCTTGGTGAAGCAGCCAGCATAATCCCACCCACCCAGGACATTCTCTCTTCTCTCCTCTTCCATTGGGTAGAAGATACAGGAGCCTGAAGGCACATACCACCAGACTTAAGGACAGCTTCTACCCCACTGTGATAAGACTATTGAACAGTTCCCTTACACAATGAGATGGACAATGACCTCACGATCTACCTTGTGACCTCGCACCTTATTGCACTGCACTTTCTCTGAGCTGTGACAATTTACTCTGTACTGTTATTGTTTTTACCTGCACTACATCAATGCACTCTGTACTGACTCAATGTAACTGCACTGTGTAATGAATTGACCTGTACGATCGGTTTGCAAGACAAGCTTTTCACTGTACCTTGGTACAAGTGACAATAATAAACCAATACCAATACCAATACCAATTAGGGTTGTGCAGGTTGGTTCAAGGACCGAATGGTTGAAGGGAAGTAGCTGTTCTTGAACCTGGTGGTGTGGGACTTCAGGCTTCTGTACCTCCTGTCCAATGGTAGCTGTGAGAAGATGTCATGGCCCAGATGGTGGGGATCTTTGATGATGGATGTTGCCTTCTTGAAGCAGCGTCTCCTGTAGATACTACTAATGGTGGGGAGGGATGTGCCTGTGATGTATTGGGCTGAGTCCACCACTCTCTGCAGCCTCTTACGTTCCTACGCATTCAAATTGCCGTACCAGATCATAAACTATTGGTAGTCTATGGCCTTGTAAGGACAAGATGATATGACTTTAGGTGTACGTTGAAGAATAAATAACGGGCTAGGATATGAGAAGCATCCCCCAGCTCTTCCAAAATAGCCAGCAGGCAGGGACTTGGCATAAGCTTTCATCTGAAAGATGGCAAATCTGACGAAAAAGCACCTCTGCACTGAAAGTGAATCTTAAAGTAAAGCTTTCTTTACTGCACCTTATCTCTAATCTGACTTTTATATTTCCTATATCAGTCATTTTGTGACTTCTCTGGGTGAAACATCAACTTAATGCAATTTTCTTATGTGGACAAATGCCCAGTTGAAACTCAATGGGACAAACAGCCTTACAGTCATGAGTGTATCAGGACTTTCCCTTTAGTCTGGACTGGATTGAAACCCACTGAAGCATCTGAATGCTCAGCAGTTGTCCAGTTTGAAACCACAGTGGATATTTCACACTTTAAAAAAATATTTCTTCCTATATGTCAGATTGACATTCCTGCTCTCGCAATCAATTCTATTACATTGCACAATAATCTATTTCTCGAGCACATTGCCAGCTAACGTTGTGGTGCTTCTCAGAATAGTATTATCTGGCACATGTTCGTTTGGTAGTTTGTATTGGATTTCTCAACTCTTTCCTCTCACAAGCTCTTCTCTCTGCTCTCCAAAAGACTGAAGTGAACAAGTCCAAGATCGTTAATCAATGGTTTGATCATGTGCTGCACCAGATAACTCTTTGTTATTGCAACATTCATGTCACCATCAAGTTTTTCCTGGCAACCACCCAGCCTGCCAAAGCAATCTAAAACATTTGACTACCAAGAATCTCAATGAGCATTATCAAGCCTGTGGAAGCCATTGCGTATGAAAAATGTATTCTGCATCCATATCTACATTAAGTTCCTCTCAATTTTCCATAGGGAATTCCATTCTCCTTGGAACAGTATCATATCCTTCAGTGTAATATTGCTTGCTGTACATGCATTATCTGTTAACTTAGAAGTGCCTGTCAGTCAGAGGTGCATAAGGCTACTCCATGCTTTTGGACAGAAGCTGTGTAGACTATAATCAATGTGACATAAATTAATTTTTACACAGATATTAAATGGTGCTGTGAAGTTACCTGTTACAATGGAATATTAAAGTTCCCAGATACATGTTATACTAATATACTAGCTCTAGCGTTAGTGCCAAACAAACATTGGGATGGAGTTTTTAGGGATAATCCCCATGTCTGTGCTGTATTTGGGGACATTCCAAAAAGCCTTACACCCAGAAAGAATGATTTAGCAAAGCTATGATTGATTCCTTCACTGGTCACCTGAAAGTTGAGAATCTACAGGTGGGTGAACGATTTCAGTTTGGTCAGTGAAGATGCGAATGTGCATAAAAATCCTAAAGAAATGAAAGGTACTGATAAAACAGCCATAGTGTCTTTTATTTTGGTGTATTAATTGTGCAAGACAGTTTTGTCCTAATTCTTTTAATGCAAAATAGCTAGGAAGGAAAATAGTATTGGCAAGTGCCTCATCACTTTGTACATGTGTGAGCTGCAAAACAAAAGAAAAACTTGTACACTCTTGTATACATTAGAACATTTTAATGGTTTTCATATATAAATACCCAGTGATAATTTATGCAGCATGTAACTAGTTTTAAGAATCCAGTGCCAAATGTATAAAAAGTCCTTTATTTAAATTTTAATACCAGATCCATAGGCAACAGACCTTCTTGGTCATTAAATCAATAAGTCTTCTGCCTGCATTAAACAGTTTGCCACTGTGACTTAAAAGTGTCTAAGTTGTAAAAGTAGAAGACTTCGGAGAAAGGCAAATATCTTGTGGCACCAGTAACAAAGCATTGAGGTATCAGGATGAATAAGAACATTAATCTTAGACTTCACAGCAGAAAGATTGCTCATTTGGGAACTTCTGGCTGTCATTTGAGAAAGAGGCTCCAATATCATTTTGGCACAGACAATTGTAAGCAGATTAAAGATTTGACTACATACGGCAAAAAATATTGTCTCTGCAGAAAACTTACTTAGTGTTTGTTAACTGAGCATAACCTTCAGCTTTGTCTTAATTAACACAAATAAAAATCCACAAAGATGTTTATAAAGTGGAAGAAATAGAGGATTTTAGCTCATGCTAAAAGTCACAATTGTTTGGTATCCCTGGACTGTAAACTATGAGTTCAGCTATGAAATTTGAAACATCACCATCATGATCTACTACTGATTTTATCTATGTGGAGATTTACAGTGAGAGCTTAGACATTTAAACCAATCTCCACTCATAAAAGAGACCCCCAAACTTATGATGTTTTTACCCTTATTATGCTGTGGTTATTGGGATGCCCACATGTTATTGAGATGGGGAAGACCATCAGAATTGTTATGAGGACCACCAAAGAGTAGGCCTGGCTGCTGATGTGATACCTTTTGCCTGTACTGGTCAGCATATGCATTAAGCCTCAACTAAATTAAGCTTAAACTATTTGCATGCAATTTGACTCCCATTTTGGATCCATACTTTTTATGGTTTATGTGATTTAGTCTTTATCCATTCAGTACAGTATTCTTCATAAAGAAAAATTGTGGAGAGGTACAAGAAAGATTCACTCAATATTTAATTATTACTGTAAGCTGTTAACATTATGTTTTTTTGTTTCTGAAGATGTAATTGCAAAGCTACTTTACAGGTATTTAGAATGGGAAAAGAATGCTGATGTGGTGACATAATGGTGATTGTGTCTTCAAAGAAATGTAGGGAACTGCAGTTCTGACTTTAATACAATATAAAGTTTGCATCACTTGAATGCTGATATGTAACATTACAGCCCCAGGACATTTATGTAATTTTCTGTGTTGTTAAGGTAAAAGCCACAGTTGTAGGTATTTCCTCTTTGCTTCAAGCTTTCCATTGTGTCCTGAGACTGGGAATCATTCATTCTCTCTTTTGATGAGAGGAAGACTTGGATTAAAGGTATTTCTAAGGTTGTGTGAACAGATAAAGGTCTATGCAGTGCTTGAGAGTATCTTTTTAACTTTTCATCTCCCTTCAATGACATTATCCTCTTTCCCCTAGCAACCCAGCTGAGATATGGCCAAACATACCAACTGATGAATGACAGTCTAGACCAGGATTTAAAACAAGGTGTTTGAAATGAGATGTCAACATTTTCATGACAAAACTCATGGGCTAAACCTATGAATTTTAGTGTGGTGAAGCTATTTCGCAGATCTGATGACAAGAATCTTTAACTAACACAAATCAATACTGCTACTGAATTATAGATGGTGTTGTGATGCTGCCTCAGCTTTTTATGATTTACTAATTTGGTCAGCAGACTGCTTCTCAGGAGCAACTCTGAAGATCAAATCTGTTGCACTTTTGATATGCTGTACTTAGGTTACCAGGGAGTTACTGAAATGCAATATAAGTGGTCCCTCAGTAATTTCTGGATTTCAGCTGTTTTATTTATTTTAAAGACGCAGCTAGAATCAATTAATCATATTTAATTTTGACATTTGGAAAGTTCAGTGTGAATGGCAGGATAATCTTTCAGTAATTGTGTTTACTTTCAATCTAATAAACTGTGCAGTTCAGCACAGATGGATTTTAAAAAGGCTACCTTTGCCCGTATGATGATTCATTAATCAAAGATCATAAAATTGTGACAGATAAAGTTAGAAAGATCCTAAAGTCTTCTCATTCTCTCATCCAAATGTTTCTTAAAATTGTCTATTGCTCCTTTGCCGCTCTACTATATTTCTTGAAAACCTATTCTAAAAATAAATGATTATTTGGGCAATGATTTTCTTGATGGTGAATGTGCCTTATATTAGTTTGAAATTATGTTCCCTTGTTGTTGAGGTTAAAGTAATATTCCAGGTTACCTATTACTCCCAGGGAGGGTGTTATGGGTGTGTTAATGGTCTGTGACTTTCTCACAGAAAGCAAGAAGGAATGGAATAAATAACTTGTCCCACAAAAAAAGGAAGATATTTTCATTTATTTTAGTCATTTCAAAATAAACCCTTCTTATCTTATATTCTGATTGGGTAACTTACAACCCAATGATATGAACACTGAATTTTCCAGTTTCAGGTAACCCGCAAAACTAAATGGATGGGTGTTCTCCTCCCACAAACACTCACCCATCCATTTAGTTTTCTTTGTTCACCTATTCCAGTCCCCTCTCCCTACCTGTTTTCATCTGCCCAAGATCCCCTCCCCATCTTGTTCCACCTATCACGTACCAGCCTCTATCCCAACCCTCCCCTCGTACTGATATTTATTAGCAATCTTTTTCTCTTTCTTCTCAGTCCTGATGCAATATCTTGACCCAAAATGTCATCTTACACCTTTTTGCCTCCAGATATGCTGCTGGACCCACTGAGTTCTTCCAGTGTTCTCTCTTTTGTTCTAGATTCCAGCCTCTGCAGTCTCTTTTGTCTTTGTAAAATAAACTCTGAACTGAAGGTCCTGCCTAAGTCTGAGGTTGAAGCTTCTTCAGTTATGACACAAGGGATCTGTTGTTGTGATTCTTCTTTATACTGCACCTATGATATTTTTAGTATTGGTGACCAAAACATGACACAGCACTCAAGTTGTGATCTGACCAGTGCCTCGATAATTTAATCATGCATGCAATAAAAGTCACTAGATTATAGATTCTATCCAAAAATAATTTGTAATGCAAAATAATTTGGAAGGAAAACTTAAGGTTTTGACATATAATGGTTGCTGCATGGGGGAATTTTCTGCCTGTTCTCCAATGTTCCGGCAGTTCTGTCCTTACAGCCAGAAAAGTCTTCTCATTGAGATCAACCATACTGCCTGATTTTAGAGAATTTTCTATTGTCATCTAACTTTTTTCACTTTCTTGACAACAGGACTTGAAAAATTGTGTGCCCCACTAAATTTTACACATAGATAATGTTTACCAATAACTCATAACTAAATGAAAATAGAAACAAAATCTGCAGATGCTGGAAACCTAAGACAAAAACAGAAAATGTTGGAAATACTCAGCAGTTCAGGCAGCATCTGTGGGAAGAGAAACAGAGTTAATGTTTCAGATTACAGACCATTCGTCAGAACTGGAAAGGAAACAAAAGTAAGGCTGTAGGGAGGGTTGGGGAGGGGGTGTCTCTGATAGGGAAAACCAGGGTGACCATGGGGATAAACTGTAAACAAGGTTATCTGGTCAATGAGTAAATAGAGCAGTTAGGGAGTGAGAATGTGTCATTCTCTCTTCTATCCTCTTCCATCGGGTAGATGAGGGCTCCACCAGACTTAAGGACAGCTTCTATCCCACTGTGATAAGACTATTGAACGGTTCCCTTATACGATGAGATGGACTATGACCTCACAATCTACCTTGTTGTGACCTTGCACCTTATTGCACTGCACTTTCTCTGTAGCTGTGACACTTTACTCTGTACTGAAATTGTTTTTACGTGCACTACCTCAATGCACTCTGTACTAACTCAATGTAACTGCACTGTGTAATGAATTGACCTGTATGATCGGTATGCAAGACAAGTTTTTCACTGTACCTCGGTACAAGTGACAATAATAAACTGATACCAATACCAATACCAATACCAATACAAAAGAATGTGGGAATTACAGACCGAGAAATCAAGTTACCTGAAGTTGTAGATTTCAATATTGAGTCTAGAAGACTGCAATGTGCCCAGATGGAAGATGAGCTGTTCTCCTTCAAGCTTGCATTGGGTCTCACTGTGACAGTACAGGAGGCCACAGACCAATAGGTCAGAGTTGGTGAGGGATGGGCAATTAAAGTGGCAGACACCCCTGTGGAATGAACACAGATATTCTGTAAAGCAATCACGCGACCTGTGATTGGTTTGTCCGATGTAGATCACATTGTGAGCACCAAATGCAGTGCACTAGGTTGGAAGAACTGCAAGAGAATCGCTGCTTCACCTGAAAAGACTGTCTGGGGCCCTGGATGGTGGGGAGGGAAGAGGTGAAAGGACAAGTGTTGCATTGCTTGCAGCTGCAAGGGAAAGTGCTGTAAGAAGTGCAGTGGTTCCTAGGAATGGAAGAGTGGACCAGGGAGTCATGAAGGGAAAGGTCTCTGCAAAGGGCTGAAAGGGAGGGAGAGGGGAAGATTCTGGCAGGAGAATTTTTAGAAGGTGGTGGAAATTGCAGAGAATGATCCCTTGAATGCAGAGGCCGGTGGGGTGGAAGGTGAAGGCCAGGATAACTGTATTTTTGTTTTGTCCTGGAGTGGAGGGTATGAGAGCAGAGGCACGGGAAATGGATGAGACGAGGTCAAGGGCTTTGTTAACAATAGCAGAGGGGAAGCCATGGTTCAGAAGGAAAGAAGACATTTCAGAGGTACCTGTATGGAAAGTCTCAACATTGGAGTAAGTACGATGCAGACAGAAGGACTGGGAGAGCAGAACAGAGTCCTTAGAGGAGGCAGGATGGGATGAAAAGTAGTCGAGGTAGCTGTGGGAGTTAGTAGGCATGTAATGGATGTTAGCAACTAGCCTGTCTCCTGAGATGGAGACAGAGAAAAGGAAGGGAAGAGTCAGACACTGACCATGTGAAGATGAGGGCAGGGTAGAAATTGGCAGGAAGAGCAATGAAATTGTTGAGTTCTGCATGAGTGCAGGACTTATAAGTAATAATCTTCATAAAGAATTGTAATATATTTTAAATATACAGCATTTTTTGCAGCTTCCCAACAGATTGGCTAAGGACATGATCTAGACTAGACAACATATTAATTAGCCTATCCATCCATAATGCACCAGTCAAGATCTTTAGATTCTGAAGGTCAGCCTCAATAGACAAGGAGCCCCTTTAGAAATGCTCTGAGATTCTTCACAATCTTGAAAAAAATCAGCAAAAATCAAGTGTGTTTTGGATTCATCAAGTGACAAGTACTTTGCCAAAAGACTGCATGCTTTTCACACATTGTTTTTGAATGCAGGTTCCTTCTTGTAGTTTTTGCTTTTGATATCTAACTTCCTGAGAGCAACATAGATCTGCAGGCAGTGTTATTTCAATTTTCCCTCAGTCTCTGGATATTGATATCAATATCCTACTTATGCTACGGAACCTGATGTGCTGACAGATACATGTTATTGAGAACAATTTTCAGTTCAGTATCAGCAACGATGTTAAGATAATAAATATCAAAAAGTCTGTTGATCAAAAGTCAGACTCATTCTTTTCCCAGTGCTTCCTCCATGGACTTCATCCAATGTATTTAATCTCCCTGTGAAAGATTCCACATTACAAACCACAGACTCCTGCGGCTATCTTTACTACATCTCCTTCCTGTTTCCTGTATTGACTGCATTCCGTTCTCCCAATTTCTCCATCTTCATCATATCTGTTCTTGATGACAACACCTTCCACACCTGTGTTTCCAAGATGTCATTATTTTTCCTCAACCATAGTTTTCCCTCCACCATGTTTGACAGAACTCTCAATTTCATTTGCTTCATTACCTACACTTCTGGTCTTACCCCATTTATTCCCAAGACAAGGAAGGGGTTCCTTTTTACCTCATCTTCCACCATATTTAACAGATAGTCCTTTGTAATTCATTCTATCTTTGATGACATGTTAGCACGAGAACATGTTTCCCTCACCTCTTACTGTTCCCTCCTTGACCTTCTGGTTCATTCTTACATCCCCACCACCATCCACTCCCCTTTTCACAGCAACTACAACAGATACCGCATGTGCCCTTTTACCACTTCTCTTCACACCTTTCAGAGATCTGAGCGTATCATCCAGGTGAAGCAGCAATTCGCCTGCACTTCTTCCAATTTAGTATACTGCGTTTGGTGCTCCTACATTGGGTAGTTGCTTTGCAGAACACTTCTGCTCAATCTGAGCTGCCAGTTACTGGGCATTTTAATTTTCCATCCCATTTTCACTCTGACTTTGTTGTCTTTGCCCTCTTACAGTATAAGCTCGTAGAACAGCACCTCGTCTTCTGACTTGGAACATAATAGTCCTCACTGCTTAACATTGAGTTCAACAATTTCAAATTAGCAGTCTTTAACTGGCTGGTTCTGATGAAAGGTCATCAACCTGAAATGATAACTCAGTTTTTCTCTCTCCATAGTTGCTGCCTGACCTGCTGAGAATTTTCGTTTCATGTTTTCAGCATTTGTAGTGTGTATCCTACAGATTCAGCATTTATTTTTCTTTCTACCCCCTCTGTTTTCTTTCATTCTAGTTACAGCTTTTCCAGAGAGATCATCTATTTAACAAACCGTTACCACCCTCTCCCAGCCCACACCACCACCATTAGTATTATTAGATTCTCTTCGTCTCTGTACTATCTCATTTTGTCTCCACTCTCCCCCTTCTCAGTAACATAAGGCTTATTTGATTTCCAAGCTTTTAAAGTTCGAATAAAATGTTGTTGACCTGAAAGGTTGAATGCATTTCTCTCTCCATATATGGTCACTGACCTGTTGATTACTTTCAGGATTTTCTGTTTTACTGAAGGTTCCACAACTGATGTCAATGCACTGCAAACCTGCTTGAGGAATGAGGAGATGATATCTTTGGCCAATGGTTATATAAGCCCAATAGGATAACATAGTCCACTATGTATTTGCAAATGAAAATTAAGAAACTGCAGACATTGGAAATCTATAATAAAAGCAAGACATGCTGGAAATCCTCAGCAGGCTGGGTAGCATCT
Source organism: Pristis pectinata (assembly GCF_009764475.1). Lineage (NCBI taxonomy): Eukaryota > Metazoa > Chordata > Chondrichthyes > Rhinopristiformes > Pristidae > Pristis > Pristis pectinata. Next base: position 86,456,665 of record NC_067412.1, read on the forward strand.
GGGGAGAGAAAAAGCCCCGAGTTTCCAGTTACCCACCACTTTATCCGCAACTGTATGATTTATAATACTTGCCCTTTTACCTCATCCCTTCCACCATCCAGGGACCCAAGCAGTCCTTCCAAGTGACACAGCAATTCTTTTGCACTTTTTCATTTTAGGTTGTTGGATTTGGTGCTCATGATGTGGATTCAACTACGTTGGAGAAATCGTGTACAGACTGGGTGATGCTTTGCAAGGGTGGTCCTGACCTTCCAGTCGTCTGTCACTTTCCCTCTCTGTCTTACTCCCACTCTGACCTCTCTGTCTTTGGGCTCCTACACTGGTCCATTCAAGCCTATTTGTAAGCTTGAGAAACAGAAGCTCATTTGCCATCGAGGAAAACTGCAACCTTTGGGACGCAATGTTGAATTCAACAATTCTACATAACCAGGCTTTCGTATTTGTGTCAGAATTGGACAGTTCTGACGTAAGGTCATCTACTTATAATGTTGACTCGGTTTTTTTCTCTCCACTGATGCTGTTTGAAGGTATTCCCAGAATTTTCTTTTTTTTTTCAGATTTCCAGGAGCTACTGTGTTCTGCATCTTCCAGTTCCAACACGTTTGTTTTTTCTACTTCTCTCAAACTGTCCTCACTTAGATATTAACCAGACAAAGAATTTTGTTTCCTGGCATACTTTGGTTCTCCTCTCACCACAGACATTCTCTTTGTTCTTTCCACCACTCCCCCTCTCTGCAACTTAAAACACACTTGTTTTTCAATTTTTGCACATTTGATGAACGGTCATTGATCTGAAAGGTTAATTCTGATTTTTTCTCAACCGATGCTATCTGACCCATTAGGTATTTCAAAACAATGTTATAAATGTAATTACAAAAATAATATTTCAGTTATTGGAAAGTACAACTTTTTCCAGTATATTTGAATATTGTTCTCTACAATGTGTGGTGTCATGGTTGGATAAATACCTCATTACTTTTGGTTCGTTGGAAAGGTATTTTACTTGAGGTAGGATCGCTGTTGTGTATTAACTTCTCAGATGTTACTCGTTGTGAAAGAATATACCATAACAATTAAATAGAATGGCAGTATTTTTGTTGAAAGCAAGTAGGAAGGAGATATCCTTTCTCATTCCCCAATCCAGAGAGTCTTACCTTAAACTGGAGGTCCAACATCCTCTGGTATCTTTTGGAGTGTCATTTATTTTTGCGTGACTACACATTGAATGTCAATAGGTTGCTCAAATGTCACAGTTTTATCAGTGAACTGAATTCTACTGGCATTGAACATCCAGACATGAGAAACTTCTGGAAGGAATCCCCAGATTTTGAACCTCATTCCTTCTCCTCTCCCCTCTGCCTTGGGCCATTGGGTTCAGTTACATGAACTCTGTTGCCATTGGATTTAGTTACATTAACTCTTGTTTCTTTTTCACGGATGCTGCCTTACTTGCTGTGCGTTTCCAGTGGTTTCAGCTTTTATTTCTGATTTCCAAGAATTTTTGATTTTAAATGAGTACTTTAATTTAGCTTTGGGAATTTCAATTTCAATAAAGCTGAATCCAGACTTGTGTGCGGTTGGAATTTATTTTCGTTCCCCAGCGTTAAGTGGATGCTATTGCACTGGCTGTCTTCCTGTTGTCCCTGTTCCTGATATCCAATTCCAAAGTAACAAGCAAGAGGTTTACTTGCTTATTATTGTCACATGTACCGAGGTACAATGATAAACTTGTCTTGCATAACATCCATACAGATAATTTAATTACAACAGTGCATCGAGGTGGTACAAGGTAAAACAATAACAGAATGCAGAATAAAGTGTTACATATATATGATGATGGTATATCTTTATTAGTCACATGTACATCAAAACACACAGTGAAATGCACCTTTTGCATAGGGTGTTCTGGGGTCAGCCCGTAAGTGTCGCTACGCTTCCGGCGCCAAGATAGCATGCCCACAGCTTCCGAACCTGTACGTCTTTGGAATGTGGAAGGAAACCGGAGCCCCCGGAGGAAACCCACGCAGACACAGGGAGAACGTACAAATTCCTTACAGACAACGGTGGGAATTGAACCTGGTTTGCTGGCACTGTAATAGCGTTACGCTAACTGCTACACAAGCGTACTGTTTACAGTTACAGAGAAAGTGCAGTACAGGTAGACAATAAGGTGCAAGGCATAACAAGGTGGTACGTGGGCCCCAAGTGTCACTACGTGCCGAGGTTCTAACTGTCCCTGGTGTTGCGAAGGATGGGCCTGGCTCCGATGCCGCGCAACATCCCAGTCAGCTGGACGTTGCCGCACTACCTGTCCTTCGTGAAAATGTTCTTCCAGACCAACAACTTTGACCCCAAGTCCATCAGGCAGTGGTCAGCACGGGACATCCTGCAGACACTGGATATTGTGGGGTGGTTCATGGAGCAGACTGTCCAGACCATCTGGCAGAATGCCTCATCACCAGAACTCACCAACAAGCACCAAGATCTCGCTTGGCTGGCGGTGAGAAGGGCCCTCCCAGTCAGATCCTTCCTGCATGGTTGAAACATCAGTCCCAGTCTGCGCTGCCCCCGGGAGGACTGCGCTGGGGACGAGATGGTTGCCCACCTCTTTGCGGGCTGTGGGTTTGTGAGGAGGGTGTGGCAAAAGATGCAAGGGTCCTTGTCACATTTCATCCCCAGCAGCTGTGTAACAGAGGATTCTCTAATCTATGGGCTGTTCCCGGGGGGACACACACAAACGGACACCAACTGCTGTTGGAAGGTCATCAACGCGGTGAAAGACGTCCTTTGGTCTGCCCGAAACTTGTTGGTTTCCCAGCACTGCGAGATGTCCGTAGAGGAATGCTGCTGACTGGCACATTCCAGGCTGCAGGAGTACGTGCTGAGGGACGCACTGAAGCCGGGTGCAGCCAACGCAAGGGCTCGGTGGGGAAGGACTACAGTTTAGGGTTCTTCTGCCACTGGAGAGGGAGGGGCGGGGTCAGGTCAGAAAGCCCCTTAAGTATTGTAAGTACGGGATTGGGGTAGCACCCCAGGAAGCCACACGAGTGGCATCAGTGCTGTGTTTTTTTTATATAAAACGGTAACACTAATGATTGATCCGTACATGAATGTAAAGATTTGCACTGTTTTATTGTCGTATATAGTTTGTTTTTTATGATAAATAAAGTTTATTTTGGAATATAAAAAAATAACGAGGTAGATTGTGAGGTCAGTTGTCTTATAACAATATAGAGGCTGTTTAATACTAGCTGCCAGAATGAAGTCCTATCTCAACCAGACAAAGTTGCCAAAGTCAAAGACAGACTTATAACCCCTCCCTCCAGTTCTGAGGAAGGATCTCTGACTCAAAACATTAACTGTTTACTTCCATAGATGCTGCTTGACTGGTTGAGTTCTTCCAGCATTTCTCTTTTTGTTTCAGATTCCAGCACGTGCAGATTTATTTATTTTCTTCAGACATGAGATTATGCGCAACTGAAATTAAAATAAATGTATTAATTGGTAGAGTTAAACAACAAAAAAAGAGAACTTAAGTGCTTACATTTCCTTCTTTAGGAAGGACTTCTGAGATGAGTAGTGAGATGTTTGAATCAATTTTCCAGAAAGATGTTTGTTGCTGGATTGTATGTAATTGTAAATACCTTGGAGTAACATGGGCAGGAATCAGTTCAAAATGATGTTATGGACAATGCGAGCAGCATTTGAGTAACTTCCAGCTGTTGTCTGAAATGTGGGTATAGATTACACCCTTGAAATCATTTCCCTCCTTCTGAAGTTTATAATGTATTCCACAGTTTTAGATGCGGTTGTTGTGCTGACTTTAATTTGCTTTGGTGCCAACAGCAGCTGTCAGTATGACTGAGAGCTGTCAACACACTCTGGGTCCTTGAAGTAAAAGGAATCTCTCCAAACCTGGCGAAAATGTTGGAAATCTGAGCTAAAGGCAGAAAGGACATTTTAGATGAGAACTTTTATCTGGGCCCTTGATGAATCTGAGATATTTTCTATTTTGTTTTATTGAAAAATCTACAGTGGTTACCAGGCTGTTTTAATACTTAAGCGGAGAACAATATATCTGTGAATATATTGCAATGCTGAAGTTATATCTTACATGAATTGGTCTCTAAAAAACTACACTCTTTGTTTATCAGTTTGATGTTGAATTTTTTTGTGCTATCAGCCGTGTGCTCCTGAGCATATCGAAGCATCAGCATGATTATAGTTCACGACATTCTTGGAATATTCCAATGTCTGCAATGATCTCCAAGCTACTGAATTTTTACATTTTATGAATGGTTATGTTCTGAACTTCTTACAGACTGTGCAATATTCCATCTTTAAGGAAATAACATTGCAACTAACTTTATAAAGTAAAACATTGTTCAGGTATTGAAATGACTCAGCAATGAGATTGTTAAATGCTACAGAATCTCATTTGGGCTTTCTCTCTCTCATACTCACTGTGTCCTAACCCCTTCGTCCTCTCCCCACCTACAAATAAAAGGACAAGAGCTTTCATCTATCATTCTCCAATAGAACATTAAAACAATTGATCTGCAGTGAACACTTGATAATTGTTCTGAAGTTCATGTCAGCACCACACACATTCACTAACAGATCATTGGATCTACAGATTTTTTTTATATTCTATTGTTCTTTATGATTATCCATGTCACGATTGTTCTCCTGATCTCTTTGTATTACATGTATAAATATTGATATATTAATCTGTATTAATTTGAAAACTAATAAAAAGATTGAAAAAGAAAGAAAGCACCACACACCACCCCAACCACTCCCTCCTGCCCGCACGTCCTGGACATCTAGTGAAAGCAGTAAGGAGAGTAACAAAAAGCATCCACAAGCAAATATAATGTCTTCTGATAGACCAAGAATTCCATCTTATAATAGTTAAATAAACAAAAGTATTTTGTATCCATTGCAATCTAATGTGCAGGATGAGCAATGTAGGATCATTGCTACTATTACATGTGCAACTGACTATTCTTTCTCCAGAACTGTAGCCGGGATGGATATTTCAGAAAAAAATGCTAACTGTATTCTTCAGTGCATTGGATTTGAACTTCTGCCTATTTTTGGTGGAAGTTGTGGAATCCTTTTCCAGAAATAATTTCCAGGAGTAACTATGACCTTTAACTACACCAGTGTGGAGAGCACTGTTTCTGCAAGGAATTCCAGTGCTTTTAACCAAGCTGTCCTTCCAATGAATTCCTGGTAAAGGATTTAAAATGTACTCATTCAAGTCCTTTGGGAGCTTATATTGCTGTCTTCTTTTTTTCTTCGTTGGGTGGTCTGAGATTGAATAACTGCTGCTGTGCTGACATTTGCGTGTGATTTCCCAACAAGAATTCTGTTCTTTTTCCTTTTGACCCCACTGTTGCTAGCCAGCTCCTGCCATTGTCACACTTACCTTTGGACGAATGATCTGCTGTTCCTTTTCCTCAGACCACCACTGTTGCTTGCCAGCAAAGCTCATTAAATGGATGATTATTGGAGACTGGGAACTCTTGAATGTTGCCCTCTTATACAGGAATGTATGGCTGTCAACATGATAAAAATGCTCAATCTTTTTAGGAACCTTGTGCAATAAATGGACCAGTTCAAATAATATGACAACGGGGATGATTAGTGGGCTTACCAAGATGTGTGGAACAAAGGACACTAGGAGTCTGACATATGGATATGATCAGGGGATGCTGGGTAGCAACTAAGCACATGGGACCTCCCAGTAATCATTGCACAATAAGACCCATCCATGTATCTAATATATATGAATATGTTAATAACTCCATCCAAAAGTGGTTAAATATAAATACCTACAAATGATATTTTTAGCATCTTTAGATTTATATCATTACATTATTAGAGGTTTTTTTATTTATTCATTTTTTGGGATCTGGGTACAGCTGACAAGGCCAGCAATGATTACTCACTCCTAATTGCCCTTGAGAAATTAGTGGTGAGCCACCTTCTTGGACCCCTGCAGTCCTTCTGATGAAGGTACTCCCACAGAGCCTTTGGGGAGGGTGACACAAGATTGAAACCCACTGAAGGAATGACAACATTTTTCCAATCCAGAATGCTGCGTAAGTTGAAGGGGAACCTGCAGGTGGTGGTATTTCTATGTGTCTGAAGTCCTTATCCTTCTTGGTGACAGCATTCATGGGTTTGGCCAGTGCTGTTACAGTGCCCTAAGCGAGTAATTGCTGCATATTTTGTTGGTGGCACCCACTGCAGTCATGGCGCAATGGTTAGAACATGAGAGCAGAAGAATTGTGAGCAAGAGTAGGCCATCTGCCCCCTTGAGCCTGCTCCATCATTCATCAAGATCATGGTCGATCTTTCACCTCAGCTCCATCTTACTGCAGCAATTCCAAATCCTTCATTACCCTTAGTATTCAGAAATATATTGATCTGTAATCACAAGGAAGGTGAGTCAGCATCTTTACTTTCCTAGAAGGCTAAAGAGGTTTGGCATGTCACTGAACACTCCAACATATTCCTACAGATGTCCTGTTCAAAGTATCCTGACTAGTTGCATCATGGTCTGGTACGGCAATTCGAATGTGCAGGAATGTAAGAAGCTGCAGAGAGTAGAGGACCCAGCCCAATACATCACAGGTACATGCCTCCCACCACTGGTAGTATCTATATGAGGCATTGCCTCAAGAAGGCAACATCTATCGTCAAAGATCCCCACCATCCAGGACATGCCATCTTCTCACAGCTGCCATTGGCAGGAGGTACAGAAGCCTGAAGTCTCACACCACCATGTTCAAGAACACTTACTTCCTTTCAACCATTCGGTTCTTGAACCAACATGCACACCCTAACCACTACCTCAGTATAGCAACACTATGACCACTTTGACCACTTTGCACTACAATGGACTATTTTTTTGTTCTAATTGTGCTTTTTCTTGTATAATTTTGTGTAATTTATGTTTTGTCTCTGATGCTTTATGCCTGTCATACTGCAGCAAGTAGGTTTTTCATTGCACCTGTGCATACATGTACTTGTGCATGTGATAATAAACTTGACTTTGACTTTTGACTAAGTTTTGAAAGAACTCAATGATTGAGTCTCTATACTGCCTGGTGCAGAGAAATCCAAAAATTCACCACCCTCTTGAGTGAAAAGAACCTCTTCATGTCAGTCCTAAATGGCCAACCCCTTATTCTGAAGCTCTGATCCCTTGCTTCCCTTCTCAGCTAAAGGAAACATCAATCCTGTATTCACTCCTTTGAGCCCTGTAGGTATTTTGTAAGTTTTAATGACATCATCTCTCATTCTTCTAAACTCTAGAGAATACAGGCCTAGCCTGCTCAAACTCTTCTCACACTGCAAGCTGCCATTCCAGGAACCAATCTGATGAACCTTTATTGCACTTCTTTAATGGAAAGTATATCTGTTTTTAAGCTAACCAAAAATGGGCAAGTATTTTAGAAAGGTAAGAAGGAAAACATGTAAAAGACAAATAAAAGGATAATTTTATGCCAATGTTTATTTTTAAAATGATACCTAGTTTCTACTATTTATAATCATTGCTTCACTATGTGGAACTTTCATGTCATGAACTGCTGCAGGAAAACACGAAAGATAGCAACATAACGACTTAGAAAAGTGGATCAGGAGTTGACCATTCAATTCATTGAGCCTTCAATATGATCATGGCTGATCATCTGCTTCAGGACTGTTCCCACCTTCTCCCCATGTTCCTTTATTCATTTACTTCCTTCATGAATAAATTTAAAGATTTGCCTTCCACAAGATCACCACACTCTGGATAAAGAACTTTCTCCTGATCTTGTTTCTAAAAGGCACTTTCCTTATCCTGAGGCAGTGAACTCTAGATCTGGACAATTGAGCCATTGGGAATATCTTCTGTTCATCCAGTCTATGTAGTGCAGTTAGAATTTTATAGGTTTCTATGAGATCCCCTCTCATTCTTCGATTCAACAGTGAGTACTATTTGATGCAACCTCTCCTCATGTATCAATCCTGCCATCCCGGAATTCCTTCTAGCAAACCTTCACTGCACTCTCTCCATGACGAGAGCATCCATCTTCGGATTGGGAGACCAAAACTGCACACAGAAACTCTGGATGTGCTCTAACTGAGACCCTATTCAGACGCAGCAAGGCACTGTTGCTCCTGTACTCACATATACCTGCAGTTAAGACAAATATGCCTCTTGCCTTCCTGAGCACTTGCTTTCAGTGGCTGGTGTCCAGTAACAAGGACACCACCCAGGTCCTGTTACATCTCCCCCTTTCACCTTTCAGATAATAATTTGTTTTTCTATTTGTAGGTAAGATATCTTTATTGGTCACATGTACATTGAAACACACAGTGAAATACATCTTTTTGGGTAGACTGTTCTGGGGGCAGCCCACAAGTGTTGCCACTCTACCGGCGCCAAAGTAGCATGTCCACAACTTCCTAACCTGTACGTCTTTGGAATGTGGGAGGAAACCGGAGAACCCGGAGGAAACCCACGCAGGCACTGGGACCAAAGTGACCAAAATAGAACCAAGATGGATGACCTCATGTCGATCGTGTTAAGCTGCATCTACCATACATTTGTCCACTCACCCAACTGCTCCCTCTCTCTCCTTCTGATCTGCCCAGTTCTTCCTAAACTCACCCCAGCCCCCATCACCCTGTTTCTTTCCCCTCCTCCACTCTCTCCATCTGCCCAGCATGGAAGGAATTTCTACAGGAAATAAGGAAATTGCAGGATAGATATATTCCAAGAAAAAAGGTTTTTAATGGAAAAAAGGCACAAATGTGGATAATGAGAGAGGTGAAGGCTAAAATAAAAGCAAAAGGGGCGGCGTACAAAGAAGCAAAAATTAGTGGGAAAACAGAAGACTGGGAAGCTTTTAAAAACCTGCAGAGAGAAACTAAGAAGGTCATTAGGAAAGAAAAGATGAATTATGAAAGGAAGTTGGCGGATAAGATTCGAAAGAATACTAAGAGTTTTTTTAAATACATAAGGTGTAAAAGAGAGACACGGGTTGATATAGGACCAATTGATAATGGTGCAGGAGCTATTAATGGACGATAGAGAGATGGCAGAGGAATTGAATGAATATTTTGCATCGGTCTTCACCGTGGAGGACATCAGCAATGTGCCGGTTAGTCAGGAGTCTCACGAAATGGAATTGAGTTCACTTAAGATTACTAAGGAGAAGGTGCTAGGAAAACTAAATGGACTAAAGACTGATAAGTCTCCCAGACCGGATGAGGTGCATCCCCGGGTTCTGAAGGAGGTGGCTTTAGAGATAGCGGAGGCATTGGCGATAATTTTCCAGAAATCGATAGATTCCGGCGTGGTTCCGGAGGACTGGAGAGTCGCAAATGTAGTTCCGTTGTATAAGAAAGGTGGGAGGCAGCATAAAGGAAATTACAGACCTATTAGTCTGACGTCAGTGGTGGGAAAGTTATTGGAATCTATCCTCAAAGACGGGGTTACGGAATACCTAGAGGCGCAGGGCAGGATAGGTCCTAGCCAACATGGTTTTGTGAAGGGAAGATCCTGCCTGATCAACCTATCGGAGTTTTTTGAAGAAATCACAGGTAAGGTGGATAAGGGAGAGGCGGTAGATGTTGTGTATTTAGACTTTCAAAAGGCCTTTGATAAGGAGCCTCACAAGAGACTGATTAATAAGATGAGAGGTCATGGAATTACGGGTAGGATAACAGAATGGGTGGAGCATTGGCTGGTTGACAGGAATCAAAGAGTGGAAATAAAAGGATCTGGTTCTGGTTGGTTACCGGTTACTAGTGGTGTGCCGCAGGGGTCGGTGTTGGGACCGCTCCTTTTTACCTTGTACATTAACGATTTGGATGATGGAATAAATGGTTTCGTGGCTAAGTTTGCGGATGACACCAAGATAGGGGGAGGAGTAGGGAGTATTGAAGAGATAGGAAGGTTGCAGAGGGACCTAGACAGTTTAGGAGAATGGGCAAGGAAATGGCAGATGAGATTCAATGTAGGGAAATGTGCAGTTGTACCCTTTGGAAGCAGAAATAAGCGGGCAGATTATTATCTAGGAGGAGAGAAAATCCAAAGCACGGAAGTACAAAGGGACTTGGGGGTACTCGTGCAGGATACCTTAAAGGTTAACCACCAGGTCGGATTGGTGGTAAAGAAAGTGAATGCTATGTTGGCATTCATTTCGAGAGGTATAGTGTATAAAAGTAAGGAAGTGTTGATGAGGCTCTACGGGGCACTAGTGAGGCCTCATTTGGAATATTGTGCGCCGTTTTGGGCCCCACATCTTAGGAAGGATGTGTTGACGTTGGAGAGGGTTCAGAGGAGATTTACGAGGATGATTCCAGGAATGAAAGGGCTTACGTATGAGGAGCGTTTGTCGGCTCTTGGACTGTACTCGCTGGAGTACAGAAGAATGAGAGGGGACCTCATAGCGACATTTAAAATATTGATAGGAAAGGACAGAGTAGATGTGGCTAGGCTGTTTCCCTTGGTGGGTGAGTCCAGGACCAGAGGGCACAATCTTAGAATTAGAGGGTACAGTTTCAAAACAGAGATGAGGAAAAATTTCTTTAGCCGGAGGGTGGTGAATTTGTGGAACTCCTTGCCACGTACAGCAGTGGAGGCCAGATCAGTGGGGGCGTTCAAGGAGGAGATAGATAGATATCTAAATAGTCAGGATATCAAGGGATATGGGGATAAGGCCGGTAATTGGGATTAGAATAGTTTTTTTTTCTTCCCCCATTCCCCATTTCTCATTTCTATTTCCCTTTCCTTGGAGCAGACTCGATGGGCCGAATGGCCTGCTTCTGCTCCCTTGTCTTGTGATCCACACACTCCTCCTACTGGTTTCCCTTCCACCACCCCACGCCCTCATTCCCACTTACCCTCCCCACCTCCCTCACTTGATTCCATGCTCCACTTTGCTCTCCTATCACCTTCAGTACTTAGTTACCTCCATCTATCACCTCCCAGCTTCTGGCACTATTTCAACTCTCCACTCCCCCCATCCACATATCACCCTCACTGCCCCCCTTTCACCTGAATCCACTTATTGCTTGCTAGCTCTTGCTCCACCCCTTCCTTCCATCTTTTTATACGGGCTATCTCCCCTCTATCTTTCAGTCCAGATGAAGGGTCTCAAACCGAAATGTTGACCATCCATTTCCTTCCCCCGATGCTACCTGACCCACTGAGTTCCTTCAGCTTCTTGTTTGTTGCTCCTGATTCCAGCATCTGCATTCTCTGGTGTCTTCATAATGGCTGCTTGTCCAAGCAGGTTGCCTAAACATGTCTCACTTCATAAGTACATTAAATGATTTGACGCACAACTGAGATATATGCACCTGAACCGAATAAAAATGTTTTCTGCGTAATATCAACAGCTGCAGGAATTCGCCAAAATAACTGAACATTTTCCTCTGGCAGATTCGCAAGGAGCTGGCCACGTGGTATTGTGTCAATTTATACGCAGGCAGTAGGGGTGAGGTAGGGGGGTATTGAGATCCTCTGAAGTGAATGACAAGGTTAAATGTTGGGTTTTCCCAGCTTTTCAGGCAGGGCCAAGTGTTGTTTCCATATGTGAGATCTAACACTTACGTCAGAGGAGGCATGAATATGAATATTCCAATTTATTGTTAAAATACATATTGATTGCAGTCATAGAGGCATAAAGAGATACAGCATGGAAACAGGCCCTTTGTCCCACCAAGCAGTTAGTGTAATGTTATTACAGTGCCAGTGACCCGGGTTCAATCCCCTCCACTGTCTGTAAGGAGTTTGTACATTCTCCCCGTGTCTGCATGGGTTTCCTCCCACATTCCAAAGGCATATAGGTTAAGAGTTGTGGGCATGCTATGTTGGTGCTGGAAGCGTGGTGACACTTGCAGGCTGCCCCCAGAATGCTCTACGCAAAAAGATGTGTTTCACTGTGTGTTTCGATGTACATGTGATCAATAAAGAAATCTTATCTTATGAAGATCACACTGATCATCAAACACTAATTTTTAACTAATCCTTTCGCAAACCATTTTATTCTCCCCACATTGCCATGAATTTCCTCAGATTTTACCCCTCAAACACACAGTAAGGACAACTTACAGTGGCTAATTAACCTACCAATTCACACATTTTTGGGATGTAGGATGAAAGCAGAACACCTGGAGGAAACTCAGGTGGTCACACGGGAAACATGCAAACTCCACATAGACAACACCAGAGGTCAGGGCTGAACCTAGTTCACTGGAACATGCAGCAGCAGTTCTACCAGCTGTGCCACTGCGCCACCCTGAACAAGTTCTTCTGTTTTGTGAAGGGAAAGTGGTGGCATCCCAAAATTAGTGATGCAGTGTTTATTGGGACCTTACACCCGGGTGCCTGGAGCAGCCATGGGTTAGAGCATGGGTGTGATGTCAGTAAAATCCTGCTTGCTATTTCTGGACTGTGTCAGCTGATAGCTTGGCCCAAAGGGACCAGAAGGATGGATCCTGCAAATCAGACAGTACATTTCACTGGTTAGACACACTATTGGCTCCTTGACTGGGAACATTCAATTCAGAGCCTTATTAGAGCCATGCTTCAGAAGAAAAAGATCATAGAAGTGAAGACTGACAACACTGAGTAACAAACTGCATAAAATTGTTTCTTTATATCATGTCTGGTTCTTTTACCATTCACCTGAAATCTCTGGTTGCTGACCATGGGAAGCAATTTCTCTTCATTTACTCAAACAAAAGCAATTAATATTTTGAGTTCCCTTATCAAATCTACTCCATATTCCTCCCCAATTGATAATATGGTAATATATCTATAATAATATATAAGTAACCAACAGCACTAATGGAATCAGTGATAATGAAAGCAGAAAATGCTGGAAATATTCAGCATGCCAAGTGGTTTCTGTAGAGAGAGGAACAGAGTTAATGTTTCAGGCTGATGACTTTTCTTCAGAAGTGTAATGGCAAGAACCTTAATACATTATACCCAGGTGTAAATGCTTCATTAGTTACTGGTGTAAAACAGGCAATATCCAATCAGTTGCCAAATTTATATCTCTTGCCAGTTTCATTTCTATTGAAGTTGTCAATCCAATGAAGATCTGCAGGTGTCATATTTGTCAGATTTTTAAATAAAAGTAACTTAATTTGATTTGAAATCATCATGCATTGATTTATTTATTTAGATCCTGGTTAGATTTTTTCAACTCTTTCTCCAAGAGGTGAAGCAGAATTGTAACAGTAACGGAAAAAAATAGTTTTGACAGGAAGTCACCAGTAATATCACAGCACAACAACCCAAAGCTCAGATCAGCAGAGTAATATCAGTTTGAAGCTGGTAGCTGTAAAGTGCAAAGTGCATTCAGCATGAGCCGTACACATAACTGGCTGCGAATTATTGTCTGTCAGCCAGCAGAGCAAACACATCTGTGGAGCTCCATTTCCCCAGAGATTAAAATTTAGTGGCAGGGAAAGAAAAGCTAGAACATCTGTTTGCACAAAAAGGCTTGCATTAGGTTTATGAAGTGACTAAGGTGTTCAATAGACCACCTGAGCATTTTAAAATCTGGCTTCACAACATACATGGGATGTGGGCATCTCATGAATACTGTCAGTTCCCTTGTTGCTCCTGAACCAGGTGGCTAGCTGGAGCTTTTCAGTGGGAAATTAATGACAACCATTTTGTTGTGGGGCCACACATAGCCTAGACTATCTGGCAGTAGGTTTCCTTCCATAAAAGACGAAGCAGGTGGTTTTCCTGATACTTCGATAGTTTTATTGATGGTAGCTTTTTAATTCCAGATTTTACTTAATCTTCAGTTCCTCTGCTGCCATGATTTGCACTTGTATCATTGTACAGTCAGAGTCTGGATTACCAATCCAGAATCACAACTGTTTGAAAGTCAGCAGACCCACTTGGATCCATCGGTTTATTAACACTTATCTCAGGATTCCTAGATTAGGTGGAAGTAGAGCCTCCCACAGTTAAATTCTGTGGCCTGGACACTTGCCTTGCACTGGTGGAGTCTCACTGGATGGCGCATTTTTAAAGCATCAGTGGAAACAAATGCCTACTGGGTGAACATTAAGTAAGTCTTGATATTTGATTTGTTTGCAAGTTTAAATGTATGTATTGGTTTGAACTGTATGTGTATTCTTGATGTATTGATTTTTAAAAAATTCTGACAAATAATTTTAATATTTAAATTTTTTAAGATTTTAATAACTTTGAATATTTTTGAATGTTTGTGTACATTCATTTTCAATTATAATTTTCACAGCTGGTGAACTTGAGAGTGGGACTTCATCAGGCATTATAGGCTTTGTGGGAAGGCAATTGGTCAGTTGAACTTAGAAGGGCTTTACACTGTACGGGCCCTCCCAAGTTACAGCACGGTACTGTTCCTGTGAACTGTTCGTAACCCAGACAGTTTGCAAGTTGGAAATGCGGCCTGCCATGTCCCTAAATGCGGGATACTTGACTGCAAAATTTGTGGTAGTGGGGGACTGCGTTTGCACTCTTCCCTGACATTCAGTCTAAAGACGGATTTAAGTATACAGTGGCATAAATGTGCTGCTCAAAAAAAAAGTTGGAAATGTGGCCATTGGTTTACACTACTGAATGTAATGACCATGAATGTAGAAGTATTTTTTGCACTGTTTCTTCCTTTGTATATATTTTTTATTATGAATGAAGTTTATTTTTGGAGTTAAAAAAAGATCTTCCAGGACAAGGCTAGCCCATTGCACTTCGGGTATGCTGATGCCTGCGATGTCCCCAAATGCAGGATACTTGACTGCAAAATTTGTGGTAGTGGGGGACTTCGTCAGTGCTCCCCCCTGATTTATGTTGAAAGATAGAACTGACTGTGCTCCCGGCCTGTGGGCTTCACACGTATGGTCACTGCAGAAGCGACGTTGTCATTGCAATATTCTCTCTGAAATTTCATACACCATGTCAATGTTTTCAATGTTGAGACTTTGTGTTTTCCTTCCACTGAATTTGTTCTTCTGCTGCATTAAACTTAAAGCCACAAAATGAAAAGATGGAAATGCGGCTGCGAACCAAGTTCTCAGCAGGCAGAATATGCCTGACGTTCCCCAGCAGCCAGCAAATCCATACCACCAGTCTTCCAAATGCTTGCCTGTGTGCACGGGCTGTACATAAGTCAGGTGCTCGTAACTTGAGGAGGACCTGTACTGTGCTGTATTTGGCCTTCCAATGGGAAACGGCACCTGAGCCCACACCAGGCTGCAGGAGTGCACTGATGCTCAGGGCAGCTAAGGCAAAGGCTTTGTGGGGAAGGGCTGCAGTCCAAGGTCCTGGACACCGAGGGTCTGGGTCCTGTGTGACATCCTTTCAAACACTTGATGGGTACATTGTTCACAGAGGCCACATGAGTGGCACTTCACTTCAGCTTCCTCCAGCACTTTTTGCATATTGCTTCAGATTCCAGCGACTGTTTATTTCCCTCCATAGATGCTGGCTGACCTGCTGAGTTCCTCCAGTACTTTTTGTGTATTGCTTCAGTTTCCAGCAACTGTTTATTTCCCTCCATAGATGCTGCCTGACCTGCTGAGTTCCTCCGGCACTTCTTGTGTATTGCTCCAGATTCCAGCATCTGCAGAATTTCTTGTGTCTATGTGACATTGGTGCTTTGTAAATAGGATGTATTAGTTTGATGGCACAATGAATGTAAGAAAGACATGTACTGATTATATGATATTTCCTGTATATATATTTTTATGAATAATGTTTAGAAGATCTACACTTTGGAAGATTGAATTTGAAGGCAGAATACAAGGTTAATGGCAGGACTCTTAGCAGCATGGAGGAACAGAGGGATCTTGGGATCCATGTCCATAGATCCCTCAAGGTTGCCGCGCAGGTTGATAGCATTGTTACGAAGGCGTATGGTGTGCTGGCCTTCACTAGTCGGGGTATTGAGTTCAAGAGCCGCAAGGTAATGTTGCAGCTGTATAGAACTCTGGCCAGACCACACTTGGAGTATTGTGTTCAGTTCTGGCCGCCTCATTATAGGAAGGATGTGGAAGCTTTAGAGAGGGTGCATAGGTGATTTAACAGCATGCTGCCTGGATTGGAGAGCAGGTCTTATGAGCATACGTTGAGCGAGCTAGGGCTTTTCTCTTTGGAGCGATGGAAGATGAGAGGTGACTTGATAAAGGTGTACAAGATGATAAGAGGCATAGATCGAGTGGACAGTCAGAGACTTTTTCCTAGGGCAAAAATGGCTAACATGAGGGCACATAATTTTAACGTGATTGGAAGAAGATACAGGGGGGATGTCAGAGGCAAGTCTTTTTTTCACAGAGAGTGGTGGGTGCGTGGAGTGCACTGCTGGCAGAGGTGGTGGAGGCAGATACATTAGGGACATTTAAGAGACTCTTAGATAGCCACGTGAATGATAGAAAAATGGAGGGCTATGTGGGAGGGAAGGGTTAGATAGATCTTAGAGCAGGATAAAATGTTGGCACAGCATTGTGGGCAGAAGGGCCTGTGCTATGCTGTAATGTTCTATGTTCTACGTTTATTATTGAAATAAATAAAATACTGATGCTCAGTACAAACACTTGATTATATTTACTGTATTTATAATAAATGCAGTCCATTTCTGAAAACAAAACAAAATGTGATCCCAGTGTAGGCTACTGGTTACCTTGCCATGCAATATCATTGATTATACTTCTGCAGTTACCTTACAGGCTGCAATGCACATTAGGATGTTCTGAGGTCATGTCTGGTGATGTAGAATTACACGTCCTTTAAAAAAAATGTGTTGGACGCTCTTTGCTTTGGCATGAGATGAAAGAGTCTAAAGTTTTTAACTCATTGGAAGGAAAGATCTAACATGTTCAGAATGACCCAAGTCAAACTGTAAACAAAGGTGCGAACTTTCATGCCTCTGTTTGTGATACCAATCAGAATACAACAATCTTCCCTTCCAGAGTTCAAAAAAGCACTTCTTGAATAAACATACCCTTTCTCCTTCAGCAGGTCAGGCATTAATGGATCTGTACAAGGCTGGAAAAACTCAGCAAATACACTGCTTCCACTTCTCTATAAATTAACTTCGCTCACCATCATCCCCCCACCCAATCACAGCTCTCCCCCCATCCCACCACACTTACAGACACACACCTACACTCACTCACTCAGAAGCAAAAATTACTATTGTTAAATGCACTCCCATCATACAGACATAAATCCACTTATTGTAATTGGATTAACACAGCTCTTAAGTACTGTCAGATCTATTTCACCCAAATGCATTAAACATTTGTCTCCTCATTACGGCAACAGAGGTCTCTATATTTGATTTTCCCCGAAAATATACTTTATTTCTTAATATATATGGTGAATACAATCAGGGCACTTCTTTTTCAATGTTCATTGTATCATCAGTTCAACACCTTCTCTTACAATGTGTGAATGCCACTCATGGGAGAGCTGAGACTATGGTGACAATTGAAAACAAAGGTGAGAAGTTTAGAATTGAGGCTTCTGCTCAACAGGGAACCAAATTATTTAAACATGCGACACAGGGGTGTTATGTGGATTAGACTTGGTGAGGCAGGTTGCAGACTTGAGTTTAAACTTAAAGAGTGTATTAGAATTGTTGAATATAGAAATTGCCAAAGGATGGGTGAGATTGTCAGTAACAATGAGCAGGGTCAGGGGTGATGACATGGAGGTGGAAATAGCCACAAAACCCATGCTCTACCAGCTAGCAACTTTACTCCAGTCAGACAAACGTCATTAAACAATGTCTGTCTTCACTGAGAGGTGGCCCCTGGGATCTGGGAAGTGGACCATGTTTTCTGGAGTCTTGCATGAATGTTTATTGTCAGAAGATTGACAATTAATGTTGTACAGTGAGGGATGGTTGATAGAGGGCTTTCATTTTCATCTTTTTTTGTTTCAAAAATAGACTTTATTCATAATAAAAAATACATACAAAGGAAGAAACTGCAAAAAACATTTACGTTCATGGTCGCTACATTCAGTAGGGTAAACTTTAAAAAAAAACACACAAACAAAAATAGCACAATTGCCCCTCATATGGCTCTCTGAGGTGATACCCTTTTCATTGCTTGAGGGGCTTTCCCACCCAACTCTGCCCCTCCATGTGTGGTAGCGGAAGGGGCCTAGACTGTGGTCCCTCCCCATAGAGCCTTAGCATTGGCTGCACTGAGCCTCAGTGCATCCTTCAGCACGTACTCCTGCAGCCTGGACTGTGCCAGTCAGCAGCATTCCCTTACGGACATCTCACTGTGCTGGAAGACCAACAAGTGTCGGGCAGACCAAAGGGTGTTCTTCACCGAATTGATGACCTTCCAGCAGCACTTGATGTCTGTCTAGGTGTGTGTCCCCGGGAACTGCCCATAGATCAGAGAGTCCTCTATCACGCAGCTGCTGGGGATGAACCTGGACATGGACCCTTGCATCCATCTCCACACCCTCCTAGCAAATCCACAGTCTGCAAAGGTGGATGACTCTCTCTTCCCCACCACAGCTGTCCCAAGGGCAGCGCACATTGGGGGGTGATATGTTGTCTGTAGAGGAAAGCTCTGACTAGGAGGGCACCTCTCGCTGCCAGCCAAGCGAGGTCTTGGTGCTTGTTGGTCAGATCTGGCGATGAGGCGTTCTACCATATGGTTTGGACCATTTGCTCTGGGAACAAATCCACAGAATCCATAGTGTCAACGTCCCACAGTGTCTGCAGTACATTCCAAAGGTGCTGACCAAAGGTGGTCAAAGGTGCTTACTTGGAAGAACTCTTCCACAAAGGACAGGTAGTGCGGCAACGTCCAGCTGACTGAGACGTTGCGCGGTAACGGGGCCAGGCCTATCTTCTACAGCACCAGGGACAGGTAGAACCTCAGCACGTAGTGACACTTGGAGCCCATGTGCTTGGGGTCCACACACCAATTGATGCAGCCACACACGTAGGTGGTCCTCAGGATGAGGGCAACGTTGGGTACACTTTTGCCCCCATTCTCAGGGGTCTTGTGCAGCGTGACCTGTTGGTCTTACTCCATCTTGGACCCCCAGATAAACTGGAAGACGTCCAGGGTGATTACCGAGGCAGAGGAGCGAGGAACAGGCCACACCTGTGCCAGGTACAGCAGCCCTGAGAGTACATCGCATCTGATGACCAGGTTCTTCCCAGTTATTGACAGAAAACGCCACTTCCACAAACACAATTTTTGTTTTACCTTCCCAATCCGCTCCAGCCAATTCTTGTTACACGCCTCAGCCTCTCCGAACCAGATCCCCAGCACCTTCAGGTATTCAGACCCGACTGTGAAGGGGACATTAGATTGGTCGGGCCAGTTACCGAAGAGCATGGCCTCGCTCTTCCTGAGGTTGACTCTGGCCCCCGATGCCAACTCGAACTGGTCGTAGATGCTGATTAATCTGTGAACTGACCATGGATCTGAGCAGAAGGTGGCGACATCGTCCATGTACTGGGAGGTTTTGACTTGTGTGCCTCCACTGCCGGGCAATGTCACCCCTCTTAAGCTCTCGTCCTTCCAGATGGATTCAGTAAAGGGTTCTATGCAGCACACAAACCCTGCCTGACTCCAGACTTGATGGGGAAACTATCTGTCTCCCACTCATTGATTTGGACTGCGCTACGGATATCAGTGTTGAGCAGTTGGATCCAATTTCTGATTCCCTTCCCAAAACCCATTTTGAAGAGCACGTCCAACACATATGTGTGTGATATCCTGTCGAATACCTTCTCCTCATCCAAGCTGACCAGGCAGGCATCCACCCCTCTGTCCTGCATGTAGGCAATGGTATCTCTGAGCAGCGCAAGGCTGGTGATGGCCTTGGACAGGATCTTACAGTCCATATTCAACAGTGAAAAGTGTCTCCAATTCCTGATGTCCTCCCTCTCCCCCTTCTGCTTGTTGATGAGGGTAATGATGCCTTTCCTCATGGAGTCTGACATGCTGCCAGCCAGAAGCATAGTGTTGTACACATCCAGCAGGTCTGGGCCCATCCAGGCTCACAGAGCTGAGTACAACTCTGCCGCTTCTGGGGGTTTTATTTGTGCCAAGGGAATGGATGGAGCCAGTCAGGGCCTTCAGGGTCCGTGGCTGATCTAGACTCTCTCGCTTTGCTATCGTCTAACACTTCCGTGATAGAGGACAGAAAGTTCTGGGAGGCTGTGTTGCCTATAGCCTTTCTGTCATACAGACTGACATAGAAGGATCTGCAGATGTTACTGAGCCATTTTCTTCCTTAAGGCTATGGATCACAGATCCTTTATGCCTTGGTGAGTTGCTGATGGCTTGGAACATATACAAACACAAGTGTAATCTGTGTACTGCAGTAGTTTGCTTCTGCAATAGAGATGATGTGGACTGAATACTTTCCCACTAGTCCTGTGAATTATTTTCATTGCCGCAGCAGGTTTTTTGGAGGTGCAGTGCAGCATTGTGGTGAGAAAGATTCAAAAATTGTTGTGGCAATAATGCAGCCTTGCTTAGCACAGGTCTGTACTGAGATTAGCTTTGATGTGAACCCATTGGTTCGGATCATGTTTTGCATATCACCTTGAACCAAACATAAGATAGAGATAGATTTCTGTGGTTTGCTGAATTTGAGGAGGGTTCTCCACAGTCCATTCTGATTGACAGAATCAGAAGCTTTAGTGAGGTCAAAAAAAGGCCACGTATAATTATTGTGCTGTACCCTGCATTTTTTGGAGATGTTGTGCACTGCTCTTGGAGTTACCATATAGTGAAGATCATGTCTGCTTTTCCTCTAGATGGACAAAATTCAATGATTCACGCCTTTTGGGAGGAGGAAGATAAGGAGGAGCTTGGTGATGATTTATTTTTATGAGCACAGATTTCATAGTATTTTAGAATTTATTTAATTTTTCTGCATGAAGGAGATGTAGAAGATCGTCACCATTGCTTCAGAGTAATGCCATTTTAATGGAAAGAATGTCACTAGAATGACGTGAGCTGCAGCAGGAAATAATGCAAACTTGTTAACAGAATGCTGAATAATAAACACTTTGATTGCCCTGGGGTGCAGCCTAACTAAATATTTTGCTTGGTTTAATACACAATCAGTTTCAAAAGGACCCGGGGCAGATTTTTATCTCGTTACCACCTTGTTTACGGCTGTAAATGGGGTGAAAATTAGAAATGGGCCACTTACTGTTGAAGGCCCACCCATTCAGATTTTCAGACAGAACTTGTTTATCCAGCCCTGCTCTCTCCAGAACAAGCAGAAGCCTCATTAAAATATTGAGACAGATGTCAGACCATCCACTTTTGACCCAAGTGCATTATTTTCCTGTCACTGCTACTTCCTCAACCTGTCCATTAATCACGGGCAGTACAGCATCTGCATTATGCTCACTGGCTCATTTCAAAAGCAGCGGAGGTTTGAGATTATTGGTAGTTTGGTTTTGTCATTTATGGCAAGGTTCTCAATTTTAAAAGGCATGCAGTGGCTACACAATCTTAAGGGGGAACTGGATTCAATGGACGCTTTTCAATGGATGCATCCCTCTAGTAATTCCATTCTCCAACAGTGAGTGGATAAAGCAAGTGGGAGACCATCTCCAATGAGGCACGCTCTCTGAAGAATGTATTGGTATTGGTTTATTATTGTCATTTGTACCAAGGTACAGTGAAAAACTTGTCTTACATACCGCTCGTGCAGATCAATTCATTACACAGTGCATTGGGGTAGTACAGAGTAAAAACAATAGCAGAATTCAGAGTAAAGTGTCACGGCTACCAGGAAGTGCATTGCAGGTAGACAATAAGGTGCAAAGTCAAACAAGTCCATCTCATCATATAGGGGAACCATTCAATAGTCCTATCACATCCATCTAGCTGCCCACCTGCACCTGGGACAACCTGCATCAGTTAATTAAGCTGGCAACCCAACATCTTAGAGCAACAAACAATCTGCTGGGGGAACTCAGCGGGTCGAGCAGCATCTTTGGCAGGAAAGGAATTGTTGACGTTTTGGGTTGAAATCCTGCATCAGGACTGAATTGTCGACCCTGGAGCTGTGTTGCAGCAGCACTAACCAGTGCCCCAAGTTATTGGTCCATAATTTAGATACCTGAACCATTGACCTGGAGGCAACTGTTCCAATCCCCCCATGGCACTGGGGGAATTTAAACTGAAGTAATTTATGTGACTCTAGATCCACAATACGGTGGACTCTTAACTGACCTCTGAAACAGCTTAGCAAGCCAATCAGTTCAGGGACAATTAAAGGTGAACATAAAATTTTTAAAGATATCTTTATTAGTCACATGTACATCAAAACACACAGTGAAATACATCTATTGCGTAGAGTGTTCTGGGGGCAGCCCGTAAGTGTCGCCACACTTCCGGTGCCAACATAGCATGCCCACAACTTCCTCACCCATATGTTTTATGAATGTGGGATGAAACCGGAGCACCCGGCGGAAACCCACGCAGACACAGGGAGAACGTACAAACTCCTTACAGACAGTGGCTGGAATTGAACCCAGGTCGCTTGTGCTATAATAACGTTACGCTAACTGCTGCACTACTCTACCTGCCCACATAAATGCCAGTGGCAACTTTACTCCACAAATGAATAAAAATATGAGATAGGAGGGGTAGATCATAAAGCCTGGCAAGCCTGCTCCTCCAAGAAATAAGACGATACCTTCTCCTGCAATGCTTCCTGTGTGATTTCTAATTCCCTCAGTAAGCAAGAGTCTATCGATCTCAGTCTTGAATGTACTGAAGCTCCCCAGCTGTGGTCCATGGAGCACACAGGGCTTTTACAGCAGTTCTGCAGGAAAGAAAAATACTAGCAGCCCCTTGCTGGTAAATATTAAGTAATGGCACAGGGTGGTTCACAACATTTTGAAGGTTTAGAAGGGCTCTACACATCTAAAAGGTTGGGTACTAAATACCAAAGCATACACAGTTCACAAGTGTAGAGAATGCCAATGATTCTCAACCCTTTGAATTGGCATTCTTGTTCTTCCAGGGATATAATTCTGTTTACAGTTCCTGCTTACATTGATGCCATGTTCCTGCAGGTCACATTTCCATTGCTCTCCTCTCTGGGAGCAGCAGGGCAGGGAGCTTAAATGATCCTACAAAATTATTGACTGAATGTTATTCCAACTTGTGACTGCCGTTTCCATGGTGACGTTCTGCTGCTGTAATTGATTCAAGAATTGAGGCTAATCAACTGGATTTTTGATAAGACTCCCACATTTAATGGGCTCTTGTCAGTATTTGTGGTCATCAACAATGCTTTGAGTTTATTTTTATTCCATTTGTAGAAGACAATGATGAGGAACGTTTGCCAGGTAGTGGTTTAGTTCTCTGTACTTTACCTCTGGGACTGGGATTTTGAAACAGCCCAGACTAATGGGATGACCAGCACTTCTCACTCTGACTGTAAGTGTTTTACATGAAATTAGTCTGATCACTCTAAAGCCAGTGTCTGGAAAGCACAACCTGTCCACAATTCAGAGTGAGCGATCAATCTCACACAGAGGAAATAACAATAGCTGCTGTGGGAGCTGGAGAATTCACACTGATGCAATGCGTACTTGAAAGTAGTCTTCTGAGACCAGCGTTAAAGGCGTATCATGGAGCAGTGCAAAGGAAGCTTTACGCTACATTAGGCCAAGTAACATGATACATTTGATCTGGGAGTGCTTGAAATTGACAGTCCAGGATGTACTAAGTGGAAATATGCAGCATTCCCCAGCACTCAACCCCCACCTTTGCAATCATTAAAATTCACCAAAAAGTTGGAGCTTAAATCAAACTGGAGCCTTAAAATATTTGTGTTTTTAGCAATATTTCTTTTTAGGTTGTTGAACATGAAAGGGGAATAAATACTTGTACCTTAAGATGATGGGGGTGTATTTCATCCTGGTTGCTCATGCTAAAGGCATTTTTAAAGTATCGTCTCCTGGTTTTACATTGCTCCCATTCATTTAATTACATTCATTTCACCAGAGGTGAATACACCAGCAGTCAAAGGTGAATTTCTCCCCAAGTTTTTTCAGAAGCGTTGG
The DNA here is from genome assembly GCF_009764475.1 of Pristis pectinata. Lineage (NCBI taxonomy): Eukaryota > Metazoa > Chordata > Chondrichthyes > Rhinopristiformes > Pristidae > Pristis > Pristis pectinata. The sequence continues at coordinate 86,480,766 of NC_067412.1, forward strand.
TCTCACTTCATCCATATTGTATTGTGTGCCAACCTTCAGTGATTGCAAGTATCATTGAATATTGCCCTCTGTATGGTTGGAAGAAATTTGGTCATATTTTGAGAGTATGAAAAGATCATGGTGAACACCTGCAGTATGAAGTCATCGCCCACCCACAAAGTAGTAGGCTTATTTCAAGGAAAACTATCTGGTTACACATATTCCAATTTACGGCAAACAGTTTGGATGCTGAGGCTCAATGGCACAAAAACTGCTCTGCATCAGTGTCCAAAAATAATTTGGAAGAGGACCTGACCATTGAGCGTCTGCCTGCAATGTAAATATTGGACCATGTTGAACCAAGATTATACATGATGTGGAAGGTGTCCCTATGTACAGAATAAGTGGGGCATCACAGGCACACCAATCATTGTTTGCAGTGTGGTGCAGACAATGATCCTAAGACAGACTCCTGCCTGAAGTTACAGCTCATGGAGACAATCAACTTAACCACGCCAGATGTCATCAACCAGTGATCAAAGTTTAACACGGATGTCTTCAGCCATGCCTTACTCCAGCCACATGGCAGAAGAAGATCTGAGCACCCAAAGGACACTTACTTATTATGAAAGCCTGGCCTGTTCAACCTTTCTTCATGGAACAACCCCTCCCATTCCAGGTATCAGTTCAGTAAACCTCTGAACTGTTTTGAAAAGATTAACATTCTTTCTTAAATAAGGAAATCAATTTTGTACGTTGTACTCCAGATGTTTTTAACCAATGCTCTTTAGAACTAAAGAATAATCTGCTAAATCCTGTATGCCATTCCCCTAGCAATAAACAATAACATTCTGTTAGCTTTCCCAATTACTTACTGTAACTGCAAGCTACCTTATTGTGAATCATGCACTAGGACTCCCAGATCCCTCTGCATCTCAGAGCTCTGCAATCTCTCACAATTTAGATATAATGCTTCTTTTTTTAATATTCCTGACAAAATGGACAATTGGTAATGGGCTTATTATTGTCACACGTACCGAGGTACAGTGAAAAACTTTGTTTTGCATGCCATCCATACAGATCATTTCACAACAACAGTACATTGAGGTAGTACAAGGGAAAAGTAACAACAGAATGCAGTATATAGTGTTACAGTTCCAGAGAATGTGCAGTGCAGGCAGACCATAAGGTTCCAGTCCATGATGAGGTAGATTGTGAGGTCAAGAGCAACACACACAAAGTGCTGGAGGAACTCAGCAGGTTGGGCAGCATCCATGGAGGGAAATAAACAGTCGATGTTTCGGGTTGAGATCCTTCATCAGGACTGGAAAAGAAGAGGGCAGAAGCCAGAATAAGAAGGTCAGGTGAGGGGGAGGAGCACAGGCTGGCAGGTGATAGGTGAGTCCAGGTGAGAAGGGGAAGGTGAGTGGGTGGGTGGGGGAGGGGGGAGATGTAAGAAGCTCAGAGGTGATAGGTAGAAGAGGCAAGGGGCTGAAGAGGAAGGAATCTGGTAGGAGAGGGCAGTGGACCATGGAATAAAGGGAAAGAGGTGGGGAATAGATGGGCAGGTCATGAGGGTGGGGGGAAGGGGAAAGAGAAGGGGTGAGGAGGCCACAGGAATGATGGAAGACAAGGAGGGGCTGGAGGGAAAAAAAGGGGGGGAGAAGAGGGCAAGGGTTACTGGAAGTTAGAGAAATCGATGTTGAGGCCATCAGGTTGGAGACTACCAAGGCGGAATATGAGGTTGGTATTGTTCCTCCAACCTGCATCTGGCCTCACTGTGGCAGTAGAGGAAGTAATGGATAGACATGTTAATATGGGAGTGGGATGTAGAATTGAAGTGGCTGGCCAGCGGGAGATCCTTGCTTTTGCGGCAGACGGAGTGAAGGTGCTCAATGAAGCGGACACCCAATCTGCGTCGGGTCTTACCGATGTAGAGGAGGCTGCACTGGGAGTACTGGATGCAATAAATGACACCCTCAGATTCACAGGTGAAGCCCTGCCTCACCTGAAAGGATTGTCTAGGGCAAGTCTAGTGACTGTCTAGGTCAAGAGTCCATCTTATCGTACAAGAGGTTCATTCAATAGTCTTATAACAGCACGATAGAAGCTGTCCTTGAGCCTAGTGTTATGTGCTTTCATTTTACATTTTACCACATTACACTCCATTTGCCCACTCACTTAGCCTACCTCCATCCTCGTGTAGCCTCCTTACAGCCTCAGCACAACTTCCTCTCCTACCTATCTCATCTATGTTTAAAAATCATATTTTTGGTACCTTTGTCCATGTCATTTACATAAGCTGTAAAAAGTTGAGGTCTGGGAACTAATATGAGTGGTACGCTACTGGTATGTCTAACCAACAAGAAAAGACCCATTTATGTCCATTCTCTGTTTCTTATTAACCAACCAATCAGCCCATGCCAGTACGTTACCTCCTACACTGTGAGCTTTAATTTTTCACAGTAACCTTTATGGCACCTTATCAATTGCCTTCTGGAAATCTTAGTGCATCCATTCATTTTCCTTTATCCGTAGCATATGTTACTTCTTCAAAGAACTTCAATAAATTGGTCAAACATGATTTGCCTTGAACAAAACATATTGACTTTGCCTAAATACCTTAATGTTTTCTAAGTTCTCTGCCATAAAGCCTTTAATAATAGCTTCTAACATTGTCCCATTCATGAGAAAGCTCTCTGGAAGAAAGTTAACTAACAAAAGTCACATGTATGTTCATAAGGCCAGCAGTTTTTCTATTGTCTATCATATCCAGTTGAAATATTTCACTCCCAAATTTTTCGTAACACATTTCAATTATTTCTCATTACCTCATTAATGAAGGAAACAAAAGCTCATTGAATGATTCAATTTGCATTTGCCCAAAAATTGTAAGTGCAAAGAGCTGCTTTTCTATACTTCTCCCAACTCGCCCCCAACTATGAACAAAAAGAAGAGTTTCACTTCGGTCCTGCTCTTCAAATTTTCACCTCCTTTTTGCTACCAGGCAAAGTGAATCAATCATTGTCTACCTCTTCCTTCCACCATGGATCTGTTAGGTAATAAGTATGTCCTTCTTGAGAGAGACATTGTTTGCCACAGTCCAATTCCTTGGACTATTAGGCCCACTATGCTAATATTTTTCTTAAACCAAGCTTTTCTTCTAAGTTTTCTCTGTGTAATGTATTTTAGAATTTATCCCAATGCTTGGCAACATTTGAAAAATCTTGCACAGGAAACTCCAAGTTTGATTGTTTCAAGTCATCCTTTTAATGGTGTTGTGCCAGGATTTAAAAAAAAGGTTAGGAATTAAGTTCAGGAAACAGGTGGATATATTGGGGGTTTTTCTGTAAAATGGGAACGATGGCAGGTATCAATTGTCTCTTTATCTTTTCTCCTTAGAAACCACATTGTTCAAACTTCAGCAAGTGATGTGTGAAATGTGAGGTTACTAAACAAAATACTTCATATTTCTGTATTCGTCGTGATCCATATGAAAGCAATTTAGTTTAAAATTGTGGATTTTAGAAATTACCTCTTAATTTTTACAAAGCAGATGGAAGTATTCAACATAGTTTCACATGAAGAAAATAAATAAATTAAATATGACTTTGAAATTGATATCCAACTTAAACATGTATGTTCATAAGGCATTATTACCTAATTGAACATATGTTGAATTGTATCACTTAGTTACATTTGTTTTCTTGCCTGCTGTATGCAGACTTAACTTTAGGAAAGGCGTAACCTATAGAACTGGGGTAAAACTAGCAACCTCGTGAGTGTAACAAATAGTTGGAGCAATCAAGTAATGTAATAAATGTGGCCTGCAAATTCTTCTTACTGGGGGAGCTGGATTATATGAAAAGTAAAGCAACTTAAGGCCAAATAATTTTAAACTGGGTTTTCCATGGTTTAGTGAAATTGAAAGTGTTGTGTTGTAAATGGTGAAAAGAAGCAGTGTTCAGGGCTCAGGTGCTTTATGTACTCTCTCCTAGGGTGATAGGTTGTAATTGATGAGCTATGCCATGATTCATATGATCTATGGTCAGCAGAATCAATACCTTCACCAGTTTTGTTATTGAATTACTTGTATCTATATTTTCAAGGTTTGCAACCACAGCAGTAGGTTATTTTACATAAATAAATATAGAAGTGATAGGATATGTTAAAATAATTAATCCTATCGGAAGTTTATAGAACAATCAGACTTCACACATATACATTTCCTGATTCTTATGTCATTAATCTACATGTATTTATTTTTATTTTCTTTTACTTTTTGCTATCAGTCTTTTTTTAAGGTTTGATTTGTTTCATTCCCTGCCATTTCTTTGTCTCCTGAACCTTGAAATCTTTCCAATAAAAAAGGTGATAAGGAAAGTAGAAGCAAGTGCCTCTGTTTATCAATATGAAGCATCTTCATTAGTCATTCTCCAATTATTTTCACCTGTCCCAGGCCTTAGTCAATGACTCTTATTACGTGTACTCTGGGTTGTATAAGAAGAAAGGGGACGTATTTGTTCTTCGATTTTCATCTCTTTTCTTTGAACCTCCCAGACAGGTTCAACAAACTCAGAAAGTCATCGGTAAAGTGTGCAATTCCAGTCGTAAGTTACTGCACTTGTAAGAAAAGATAGATTAACAGAGAACTTGCCAAGTTTTTGGAAGGTTCTCCCAGCTCATTTCCCACTGTTTGCTTGAGGTTTGGGATTGCAGGAGCTGGAGAAAAATGTTTCCAGATGGAGTCGGCAAGGCAGAGGTGACAGTAAGAAAATAGTGTGGACAGAGCAGCAGTATAAAAGGATGTTGGGCGGGTGGGGTACTTTGGCAAGAGAGAGAGTCTGTGGCCAAACTATTTATCCAGAAGAATACCACCAAGGGGACACATGGCAAAAAAGCCAGAATATGAAAGTAAAACATCAAAAGACCAAGAGAAGTATTCCTTTAACAAAACTGAACTTAGGCAAGTTGAATCTTTAGTTAATAACTGAAGGGAGTTGCTGTCTGCAGTCTGAGTAAAGAAAATAAAGAGAGGAATTGACCTTGGAATGCCAAAGTTGTAAATAGGATTTAAACTAGTCAGCAGAGAAGATAGCAGCAAATGTAAAGTGAACACAACTGTGCAAAGGGGCTAGTGGCAACTGGTCAAGCAATTTATAGTTCAATCTGCCTGCTGAACTTATTGCAAACTAGACACTTCATCCCTGCTGACCACGTGTGCAGGATGTGTGTCCAGCTGCAGCTCCTGACTGACTACTGGAACTGTGAGTGGATTCACTATGGAGCACCAGCTATGCTAAGGATATTATGGGTTACACATCTAGCGAGGTGATCACACTATGCCAATGGTTGAGGGTAGTGTAATGGTTAGCATAACGCTATTACCGTGCCAGCGACCCGGGTTCAATTCCGGCCGCTGTCTGTAAGGAGTTTGTACGTTCTCCCTGTGTCTGCGTGAGTTTCCTCCGGATGCTCCGGTTTCTTTCCACATTCCAAAGATGTACAGGTTAGGAAGTTGTGGGCATGCTATGTTGGCGCCAGAAGTGTGGCGACACTTGCGGGCTGCCCTCAGATCATTCTACACAAAAGATGCATTTCACTGTGTGTTTTGATGTACATATGACTAATAAGGAGATCTTATCCTATCTTACCACCAGGCAGAGTAGTAGATGTAGGCAGGTAGTGCAGGAGTCCCCTGTGGCCATTCCACTCTCAAAGAGATATTCTGTGTAGAATACTGTTGGGGTGTGGTGTGGGGATGGTGGGTAGAAGGGGGAGGATGATGGCCTCTCAAAGTAGCAGCTGGGTTTGTGGCACAACAGGTGGCTCTGCTGCACAGGAGGGTGCAAAAAGACTGGGGGTCTTATAGTGATAGGGGATCCAATTGTAAGGGGAGTATCCTTGACTCTGGCATCAAGGGGGGCAGATAGATGAGAATCTATGGTGATAGCTGCCTCCCTGGTGCCAAGGTCAAGGATGCCTCAGAATGTCTGCAGGACGTTCTAGAGCAGGATGATGAACAGCCAATGGTTGTGTTACATTTTGGTACCAGTGACATAGGTAGAAAGGGGATGAGGTCCTGCGACATGAATTTAAAGAGTTAGAAACTAAATTAAAAAGTGGGACCTCAAAGGTCATAATCTCACTTTAAACGTCACATGCTAGTGAGCATGGAACAGGAGTATTGATCAGAAGAATGTGTGGCTGAAAAGGTGGTTCATGATGGAGGGATTTAGATTCCTGGGATATTGGGAGTGATTCTGGGAAAGGTGGGAACTATGGACAGAGCTGAAACTGATGTCCTCACATCTGCTAACGCCCTTGGGTTGCATTTAAACCAGAATGGCAGAGGGTTGGGAACATCCCTGAGTGATCCCTTAAAATAGCAGCGATGAGGGTTCATTTGTGCTGTTGACTGCATATTCTGATTGAAGCATTGCCCTCCCAAACGGCTATCATGAAGCTAGATCAGCGCTCTCTGCACACTCCCAGTGGACATTCACTTTGTGTAATTAACACTATCAACAACAAGGCATCCAGAGTGATTTGCTCTGCAACTCTGCACAAGCAATGCTGATTTCACTTTGAGGACAAGCACCCAATAACTGGAGGCTAATAAGCTAGCGAGCTCCATTTTGTTGCTGTGATACTCATCCATTTCCATGTTAGTAATGTTACTCCTCACTAATACACATTAGCCCTTTGCACCCAGTTTTGCTTTTGCACAAATGGAAAATTTACACATCGTCAGATGGCACATTTCTGATCTCTGCACACTGTTACAACACACCCATTCATATGTGGGTGAATACTTTATGCTTCCTGAAATCCAGACCAAAGCATTTAAGTCAGAAGCTGATCTATCGGAATGTTTGGCTTACATCATGGTTACTGGTAGTGTGGACTACCAATATCCAACATGGAGATGCTGAATTATAATTTGTTGGTGGCCTACATTCTTTTCCTGTTATTATAAATACCTTATACCATTTCACCTCATTGTGCCAAATATTAAAAAATAAATATCAGGATAGAAACTAATTGGACCCAATCTGCTTGAATAGCAAAATTTGGAAAAATTGCTGGAAAATAGAATGAACACATGGCCATGTTAAACCAAACTAATAATAGGTTTTGATCACTGACCAAGAGGGTATGATTTTCAAAGAAAATCATAAGAAAGACAATTGTTTAGTCTGAAAATTGATGTGGTTTATATTGGCCATGATATTCAGAAAATGAGCGATCCCACATTTCTCTCAGTCTTCTATAGTTCCCTAATTCATAAGCCTTCTTTCTTCAAAAACACTTTCTGCACAAACATTTGACATAAAGCTACTGAAGAAATAATGTGAAATACAGAAATGCTTAGTTACACTGATAAATACGATATTGCATTGAATCTCTACTGCTTTTGTACTAAAAGATATTTGCTATAATGTTTGAATCACCACCAGCAAATAATAATACACTTTGTGTAGCAATAATAAAGTTAAAATAGTTCATAATCAATGGGAGCTCTTGCACAGACATCATATGCCTACTCCCTCCCTCTACCCACTGCTTCATCTATTCAGGGTCCATATAAACTGTAACTTCTACAGTTGGAAGTATCCTGACTGGTAGCATCAAGGTCTGGTACAGCAATTCAAATGCACAGGAATACATCACGGGCACATCCCTCCCCACCATAGGAGAGGCTGCCTCAGGAAGGCAACATCTATCATCAAAGCTCCCCACCATCCGAGCCATGCCATCTTCTCGCAGCTACCATCGGGCAGGAGGTACAGAAGCCTGAAGTCCCACACCACCAGCTACTTCCCTTCAACCATTCGGTTCTTGAACCAACCAGCAAAACCCTAATCACTACAGTTTAGCAACACTATTCACCACATTAACCACTTTGCACTAAAATGGACTGCTTTTTATGTTCTAATCATGTTCTCTTGTAAAAACTGTGTATAATTTATGTTTAATTTGTTTTTCTTATGAATGTTGCTTTTATGATGCTATGTGCCTGTGATGCTGCTGCAAGTAAGTCTTTCATTGCACTTGTGCATACATGTACTTGTGCATATGACAATAAACTCGACTTTGACTTTGGATCTTAAAAGAGGCCAGAAATAAAAACCAATACTGAATACAGTGGTAAAGGAATATTTGCTGAATCATTCATAAGTCGTGTAATCAAGTTTAAGAGCCGCAAGGTAATGATGGAACGCTACAAAACTCTGGTTAGACCACAGAGTACTGTGTCCATTTCTGGTCGCCTCATTATGGGAAGGATGTGGAGGCGTTGGAGAGGGTGCAGAGGAGATTTACCAGGATGCTGCCTGGATTAGAGAGTATTGATTATGAGGAGAGACTAAAGGAGCTAGGGCTTTACTCATTGGAGAGAAGGAGGATGAGAGGAGACATGATAGAGGTATACAAAATATTAAGAGGAATAGATAGAGTGGACAGCCAGCACCTCTTTCCCAGGGCACCAATGCTCAATACAAGAGGGCATAGCTTTAAAGTAATGGGTGGGAAGTTCAAGGGAGATATCAGAGGAAGGTTTTTTACCCAGAGGGTGGTTGGGGCATGGAATGCACTGCCTGGGGCGGTGGTGGAGGCAGGTACATTGGTCAAATTCAAGAGATTGTTAGAAAAGCATATGGAGGAATTTAAAATAGAGGGATATGTGGGAGGAAGGGGTTAGATAGTCTTAGGTGAGGTTTAAAGGTCAGCACAATATTGTAGGCTGAAGGGCCTGTATTGTGCTGTACTGTTCTATCATTCTATGGTTCTATGATTAAGATTGACATAATGACAACAGGTAGGACATATTAATGGGTGGCACAGTAGTGTAATGGTTAGCATAATGTTATTACAGTGCCAGTGACCCGGGTTCAATTCTTGTTGCTGTCTGTAAGGAGTTTGTACGTTCTCCCTGTTTCTGCATGGGTTTCCTCCATTAACGGGTGGCACAGTAGTGTAACGGTTAGCATAACTCTATTACAGCGCCAGTGACCCAGGTTCAATTCCTGCCGCTGTCCGTAAGGAGTTTATACCTTCTCCCCGTGTCTGCGTGGGTTTCCTCCAGATGCTCCGGTTTTCTCCCACATTCCAAAGACGTACAGGTTAGGAGTTGTGGGCATGCTATGTTGGTGCCAGAGGAGTGGTGACACTTGCAGGCTGCACCCAGCACATTCTCAGTAACGCAAAAAGATGCATTTCACTATGTGTTTCGATGTACATGTGACTAATAAATAAATATATCTAATATATCTAATCTCATGGAGAATGAGTGACTGAAGTGCAGATACCTCCATGAGAAAGGTGTCTGATGATGTATGGCACTGGTGAAGTTTTAAAAATACTCACACTCCATCAATAGCATGTTGAAGTTTGAATGGCACAATAATTGGGTGCTAACCATCACAATCATGGCTTCCATCCGCCACTGGAATTCAAGCATGCATTGGAGATCCTACACTTAGCTCCACTTTGGGACAAGTGAAGGGCTCACCTCTGACAAACTTTAATAAGACTTGTTGACGTTATGGGGATGTTAGCCACTGTGACACTTGAGACATTCTCAACTGTCTCTGGAAGTTGCCTATGATTCCTTCCTACCTAAAGTAACATAAAAACATAGAGAATAGGAGTAGCCTATTCAACTCTGTCAGTCTGCTCTGCCATTCAAGATGATCATCCAAATTCAGTACCACTTTCTCCCCATGACCCTTTTAGCCCTAAGAAAAATTTCCAACTCCCTGAATAAATTTAAGCATTTGGCCTCAACTGCTTTTTGTGGAAAAGTATTCCACAGGTTCACCACTCTCTGGGAGATTCAATATCTACTCATCTCAATCTTAAGTGGTTTACCACTTATCCTTAGACTGTGGTCTCTAGTCTTGGACTCCCTGGTCATTGGGAACATCCTTCCTGCATATAATTTGTCCAGTCCTGTTAAAATTTAGTAGGTTTCTATGAGATCCCTCTCAATCTTCTAAACTATAGTGAATATAAGCCTAATTTACCCAATATTTCTTCATATGTTATTCCCTCCATTCCACTAGTTAGTCTGGTGAATCTTTGCTGTCCTTCCTCCATAACGAGAACATCCTTCCTCAGACAGAGACCAAAACTTCACACAATACTCAAGATGTAGTCTCACAAAGTACAATTGCAGCAAGACTCCCTAAGACCCGACCATTCACGGTGTATGTCCTGGCCTCGTTAGTACATTTGAAATGTGTCATTTCATATTTGTCTGGATTAAACTCCATCTCCCATTTTCCAGCCCATTTCACCAAAATATTGATATCTCTCTGCAGCCTAAGACTACCTTCCACACTATCGATAACTCCACCAGTCTTAATGTTATCCGTGAAAGTACTGATCTTGCCTCCCACATCTGCATCCAAGTCTTTCACATATATTACAAACAACTAAGGTCAAACCAAATACACTACATCCACTGGTTCCATTTTGCTTGCTACATCCTCAAGAAATTCCAGTAGATTTGGCAAGCATGATTTCCCTTTAACAAATCCATGTTGACTTCGTCTGATCCTGTCACTCTTGTCCAAATGCTCTGTTCTTACATCTTTTATAATGGAGGTTGGCATTTTCTCCAGCACTTAGGTCCAGCTAACCAGTTTAAAATTCCCTATTTTCTCTCTAAATATTGGGGCTACATTAGCTTCCCTCTAATTGCTTGGAACTGTTCCAGAGTCTAAACAATGCTGAAAAGTGACCACCAATGCATCTAATAGTTCCAGAGCCACTTTCTGGGATGCACGGGTGGACATCAAGAGCCAAATGGGCTTGCTCAGCATCTAGCTGGTGTGTGTTCATGGGCAATGAATCATGCATATCAATGCCTAATATCCTGGCAACAGCATGAGGCCTTCATTCCGTGGTACCTGACTTTGAATTATCACGCCAAACCATAAGGTGGCTACTGGGTGACAAAGGTTATCTGTTCACCAACCCTCTTCCTTCTTTCCCCTCCCGCCTGGTGGTCCGGCTTCTTACCATATCCCAAAGACGCATAGCACGTCGATAGGTAGAATAATTTGACCCTGGTGTAGGTAGATGGCAGGAGAACCAGGAGGAATCCCAATCAGGTTTATCATCACTGTCTTATATAAGATGAGATATCTTTATTAATCACATGTACATTGAAACACAGTGAAATGCATCTTTTGGGTAGAGTGTGCTGGGGGCAGCCCGCAAGTGTCACCACGCTTCCGGTGCCAACATAGCATGCCCACAACTTCCTAACCCATATGTCTTTGGAAATTGGGAGGAAACCAGAGCACCCAGAGGACACCCACGCAGACACGGGGAGAATGTTCAACCTCCTAATAGACAGCGGCTGGAATTGAACCCGGGTCACTGGCACTGTAATAATGCTATGCTAACCTGCCTTCTACGTCCACTATGGATAACATGAAATTTGTTGCTTTGCAGCAGCAGTACAATGCAAAGACATAAAAAACTATAAATTACAAAATAAATAAACAGTGCAAAAAATAGGACCAATGAGGTAGTGTTCATGGGTTCATGGACCATTCAGAAATCTGATGGCAGAGGGGAAGAATCTGCTCCTGAATTATTGAGTGTGGGTCTTCAGGCTCCTGTACCTACGAGAAGAGGGCGTGTCCGGATGGTGAGGGCCCTTAGTGATGGATGCCGCATTCTTGAGGCATCGCCTGTTGAAGATGTCCTCAGTGGTGGGGAGAGTTGTGCCCGTGATGGAGCTGACTGAGTCTACAACCCTCTGCAGCCTCTTGTGATCCTGTGCATTGCATCCTCCATACCAGGCGGTGACGCAGCCAGTGAGAATGATGAGGAGATAGTTGATGGGGTGGGTGAGAGCGAATATGGGGAAATAAGTAGGGAATGAGACTGATGGGAATGCTCTGAGAACCGGAATAAATGATGGGACAACTGAGGAAAACTATGAAAGACCATAGCTGATGACTCCAGTTCAAGTTTCATATGTGTATGAGTAGCAACCTACAATGGAATCTGTGCTGCCATACACTGTAGGTTGGAGCACACCGTCAGTGCACTGAACTACTGGTTTTGCTGCTTAAATTTCTCTTCAGGAGCCTTGCAGTATCGACAGAGTGGGCATGGTGCTCTGCTGCACACTGTAGAGCTTTCCTTTTGTGGGGGGACAGATCTTGCTTGCAGCTATACAATAACCAGCCAAGGAACGAGAGGAAGAAAAGGAACTGGAGAAAGGGAAGGAAGGGGGCAACTTAAGTGTTCCATTTTGCTCAGGCATCAGTGAAGAACTTATCTGAGTGAAGTACTAGTAAATACATTGATGACCTCATCCTATACCTTCCTTCTGTTAATGATCAGGTGTTTGCTTTGCCACAATGCAAAAAGGACAGTGATCACAAAATAAACATCCCAAATCAAAGTTGTAAATACGATTATCCCATATGGCAAGCAAATGGAATGGCCCTTCTGCATTCTTTTAGTGCTTGATATGTTCCTCTTCCTGTCTAGATCTCCTAGACAGAGCTACAGCAGATGCTGCAGCATGACAGGTTGATTTTCAACAGAGGTGACTGCAAATGGCCTTGAAGGATGGACTCATGGACCTTTGGTCCTGGGAGACCTGGGAGTGGACTGCACCCTCAATGTGGGTGATATCCGTCTGGGCTGGATGATACCATGGACAGAGCATGTGCATGGCACAATGATAAGGATGGGATGTTGAATGGCATCAAGAGGACAGCAGGTTCATCATCTTCATTGACATCTCTTCAGGTCTGGTATTCTGTTACTATGTAGATTGCTGGGCTTCTGTAACATTCTGCAAGTCCCTTTTCACACTGCAATCCACAGCAGTTTGCTGTTCTAATCAGAAGCTTCATAGTGGCTGCTTGTGCTTCAGTTGCAATATTGGCCACCAGATACTACATTGTGTGAGATAATTGAATGTATGCAGCTCTGCATCCAGGTCCTTGTGGTTTCACTAGCCCCAGGGCTGGCAGCTCCCACTGCTTGTTCTGATGGTTTCTTCAAGGTTATACTGGCCCCTGATGATGCAGGATGTTTCTCTTACATCACATCTCTTCCATGACCTCTTGTGCTTTGTTGAAAAAACTTAGTCCAGAAATATCGACTGTTCATTTCCCTCTACAGATGTTGCCTGACCCATTGAGTTCTTCCAGCAGGTTGTTTTTTTGCTCCATACTCCAGCATCTACGACCTCTTCTGCCTTCAAGCTTACAGCACACTGTCTCCCATTTCTTAATTTCAAAAATATAATATATACACAGTAAGTACAATCAATATATGTTTTTCACTATGTTGATTGTACCATCCAAGACATTCTCCTACAATGCAAAGACGCCATTCTAGTTTCCTCCTTAAACAATGAAGATAAGATATCTTTATTATTCACATGTACATTGAAACACACAGTGAAATGCGTCTTTGCATGGAGTGTTCTAGGGGCAGCCCGCAAGTGTCAGCATGCTTCCGGTGCCAACATATCATGCTCACAACTTTCTAACCCGTACGTCTTTGGAATGTGGGAGGAAACTGGAGCACCCAGAGGAAACTCACGCAGACACGGGGAGAACGTACAAACTCCTTACAGAATTAAACCCGGGTCGCTGTGTATTGTCATTGTCATTGGTGTTACACAGGCCCAGCCCCTCAGTATCCAGTGGTGGCAAGACCCTAGACCTTGATCTTTTCCCACAAGATCCTTTGCAGTGGCCGTATCAAGCTTCAGTGTAACCCTTAGTGCGCATTCCTGCATCCTGGAATGAGTCAGCTGGCAGAATTTGCTTTTGGACAGCTCTTTACACTGAAAGTCCAACAGGTTTTGGGCAGACCAAACTGCATCTTTTACTGAGTTGATGATCTTCCAGCAGCAGTTGATGTTTGTCTCAGCGTGCATTCTTTGGGAACAGCCTCTAGGTCACAGAGTCCTGTGTTAAGTAGCTGTTCAGGGCAATCTCAACAAGAACCACTGCATCCTTTCTCAGACCTCCTTTGCAACTGCACAATCTATAAGGAGGTAGATGGTCATCTCATCATTTTACTTAATTTCAAAAATAAGCTTTATTCTTAAAAATATCCAGACCTTCTTGGCAAACACACAATACACAAAGTATGGTGTCTTCGATTTTGGTCATTCTGTAGTGTTTCCATGGTTACGTTCATTTTGTCACATTCATTTTGTCATAGTTACTGGCACTTGCTTCAGCCACATGCCCTTCACTTTTAAGTGATGGAGAGTAATTTTAAGCTCTCCATACCAACTTTAAGCAGTGCAGGTGAAGTCCAACTGGAGTGAGATGCTCCTAATATTGACGTATTCAGCCAGTCAACACTGGGGGTAGTGCAGGCTGGGTGCTGAAAGTCGTGAAATTGGCAGGCAGTGCAAAGTTGCTGTACGACTGCATTGCCATCAATAGATGTGTGATAATTGAGCACAGTGATCCCTACATACATTTTCAGCAATATTGAATTTACGCTTACCTCTTAAAGGGCCTAGAAGCCTATTCAATTGATGTGGGGCTTTGATCTAAAGTTTTCTGCATAGCAAAATGCCATTTATTAGTGAATTTCTTGTAGAGGTCAAAGAACCCACCTCAATGTGCAGAATTCTCTGACTCTGGTTATGGGCACATTGTCATGACAGCTGGAATTACAGCTCTATTGAAGCTGTGCCAGGATTTTGCAAAATGGAAACACCCTGGACTCCACATAGATCAAAAATAAATCTGGGAGGGTGTTAATTCAGAGCAACCTTGTGAATGAATGCCAGTAGCTCGGTTCCTGCAGCAGCTAACTCCTAACGGCTGTCTGGAAAAGACTTGTTACCCATTCATCAAATTTACTGCATTTCCCCTTTTCTGATAACTAGGAACGAGCATAAAATGCCGGCCTTGCCTATTGAATTTTTCAAAAAGTACTGTTGGAAATTGGTCCCTGTTTAAGTGATCCAGAGCTGCATAATGCTGACTATACTGGTCTCCAGGCAGGGGAACACCAATCCTCTGCACGTCCGAATCTGACATGAGGTAATGACTATTTGCCACCATTCTGGTCTCACTCTCTTTCCCTATGAAGAGGTCAATGAACTTTGACATCTCTGCACAATAAGTTCTGCTTTTATAATTTCACCTCATTATATAAATATTAAGTGCCTGAATCTGCAGGTTGAGGATATCTTCAGCGTGCCAAACCATAGATCTTGGAAAGTATTTGGAAACAGGGCTCAAGTGTTCTACATGATGATGCTAGAGGAAATCAGCAGGCCTGAAGAAGGGTCCTGACCCAAAGTGTTGACCACCTACTTTTCTCCACGGATGCTGCCTGGCCTGCTGAGTTTCTCCAGCATCATCGTGTTTTTCGTCTAGATTCCAGCATCTGCTGTCCTTTGTTTCTCAAGTGTTCCACCATAGAAGAGGCAGATTAATTTGGAACCTTAGGAGAAACAAAGGGATAATAATTATAATCATCGTAAAGCAAGTATTTGAAGATGAAATCTAAATTTAAAAACAGAAAAAGTATCTGGAAATATTCAGCAGATATGGTAGCATCTGTGCAGAAAGAGACAGTTAATGTTTCAGACTGATGACCTGTCATCATAAATAAAGTTAGGAAACAATCATTTTGAGTTGCAGAAAAGGGGCAGAGTTGCAGAGAACAAAGAAAATGTCTGATAGGACAGAGATGAAGAGAGATTGTGAAAGGATAGTGCTTCTGGCTCTGAGAAGGTGCCATACCCAACAAAGCCCAATGTTATCCCAAGGAATAGTGTCCAGGAGTGAGATAGATCATCTGGTTGAGTGGTGTCATGACAACAACCTTGTACTCAATGTCAGCAAGACCAAGGAATTGATTGTGGACTTCAGGAAGGGGATGTCAGGAGAACACACACCAGTCTTTATTGAGGGTCAGCGGTGGAAAGCGTGAGCAGCTTCAAGTTCCTGGGCGTCAACATCTCGGAGGATCTATCCTGAGCCCAATGCATTGACGCAATTGAAGCAAGAAGGCATGTCAGTAGCTGTACTTCATTAGGAATTTGAGGAGATTCGGTATGTCACCAAAGACTCTTACAGATTGCTATAGATGAGTGGTGGAGAGCACTCTGACCGATTGCATCACAGTCTGGTTTGGAGGCTCCAATGTACAAGATCGCAAGAGACTACAGAGGGTTGTAGATTCAGCCAGTTCCATAACAGGCACAACCCTCCCCACCATTGAGGACATCTTCAAGAGGCAGTGCCATCCATAATTAAGGACCCTCACCATATGGGACATGACCTCTTCTCCAAGGGGAAGAAACTGTTTCTGGATCATTGAATGTGATCCTGAACAGTCCGTGAACCCAGGAACACTACCTTGTTATTCCCTTAATTTTGCACTATTTATTTATTTTTGTAATTTATAGTAATTTTATGTCTTTGCACTGTACTGCTGCTGCAAAACAACAAATTTCACAATATAAGTCAGTCAGAGATAATAAATCTGATTGATTCTGATTCTGGGTCATCTTCTGAAAATCAAATAATCTGCAGATGACGGGAATTTGAAATAAAAAAACTGAAAATGCTGGAAACACCCAGCAGGTCAGGCAGCATCTGTGGGAAGAGATACAGAGTTTTGACAAAGGGTCTCAGACCTGAAACTTTAACTTTGTTTCTGTTCCCATAGATGCTGCTTGACCTGTTGAGAGTTTCCAACATTTTCAGCTTTTATTTCTCATCTTCTGACGACCTATGTTACAGCCCTCAGATAGCCATCCCTTCCAGTTTGTATCAGAACTATTTAGTTCTGAGAAATGTCACCAACCTGAAACATTAACTCTGATTTTCACTTTCCAGATGCTGCCTGCTCTGTTGCACATTTCTAACGTTCTCTTTTATTTCATATTTTCAGCAGCTACTGTGTTTCACATCTCACAGGTCCAACATTTTACATCCTCTCCATGATTATTATCATCTGTGGTGATCTAAAAAGTTAAAGAGATTATCATACTTAAAAAGTATATAATTGTGCAAAGGTTGATGATGGATTGGAAGATTGGACAGAATATTAAAACGGCAAAGACTGACTAAAAGATTAATTTAAAAAAATGGATAAGACTAACCAGAAATATGAAAGCAACTAGTAAGAATTTCTATAGACATTTGAAGAAAAGTTATCAAATATATCTTTCTTATATAGAAAGTGGGTTTGGGGAATTGTTAGTGCAAGGACATGGCAGATGAATTAAACAGTTATTTTGGATCTGCCTTCACAACAGATAGCACAAGTGACATTCTAGGAATAGCTGTAAGTAGGAATTGGAACAGAGGGAGGAACTCAGGAAAAGTATAATTACCAGGGAAATGGCACTGAGCAAATACATGGAGCTGTGGGCTGATGAGTTATTGTGGCCTGATGCATTTGCTACTAGTGTTTAAAAGAAATGTCTCGTGAAATGGTTGTTGATGAGTTGGTTTAAATTGTCCAAAATTCCCTAGATTCGGGAAAGGTCCCATTAAATTGTAAAATAGCAATGTAACTCCTTCATTCATACGGAGAGGGAGATAGAAAGCAGAAACTGCAGGCCAGTTACCTTAATACTTGTCATTGGGAAAATTATTAAAGATTATTATTAAAGACATTACAGCAGGGCACTTAGAAAATTTTAAGGTAATCAGGCATAGTCAACATGGTTTTATAACTATGGTTTTGTCATATTGACCATTTTTTGAAGTTCTTTGAAGAAGTAACATATGGTATGGATAAAGGGGAAAGGTTGGCGTACTAAAACTTCCAGAAGGCATTTGATAAGGTGCTGCATTAAAGGTTATTGTAGAAAATAAAAGCTAACATTGTGAGAGTTAATATATTGGCATGGATAGAAGTTTGGCTGGCTAAATGAAAAGAGAGAGCAAATATAAATGGGTTTTCGGAAAAAAAACTCTGATGCTGGATATCTGGGGGAAACGCCAATATTGATGAGAGCACTCAGCAGCTCAGGCAGCATCAATGGGGAGAGAAACAGAGTCAACATCAACATTTCAAGTCAAGAACCTTTCACCAGAACTTGAAAAATGAGCAAACAAACATATTTTAAACTGCAGAAAGGAGGAGGGTGGAGAGAGCGGTCAGAATGTCTGTGATTTGGTGTAGACCAAGGTTGTCAAGGTAAGAATTACTTCAAAAACAGCTGTTAAGACACAGAAAAAAAGAACAAATTGAAATAGAATGGTACAATCACATCTGTTTTTCAGAGAGAAAAAAGAATGGTTTGATGACATTGTTAAATATAGTACTAAGTTTGGAAGGCGACAATGTCCCCAGATAGAATAGAGAATGATGCACATGAGCTTACATTGGGCACTGCTGGAGCAATGTAGGAAGGCAGAATCAGAGACAGCAGAGTTGGAGTGGGATGGGGAATTAAAATGACAAACGACTGCAAGCTGAGGGCCACCTCTGCGATTGAACAGAAGTGTTCTGCAAAGTGACCCTCTTATCTCCTTTCCGTTTCTTACTAGTCCTGCTCTAGAACATAGAACATTACAGCACAGTATAGGCCCTTCGGCCCACGATGTTGTGTCAACATTTTATCCTGCTCTAATATCTATCTACCCCTTCCCTCCCACATAATTTGTATGTTCCTATGTTCTTTGTCCTCATTCATCTTCTTTTATATATATATATATATATATATATGCCTTCCAGATAGATCATCTGCAATTAGTAATCACCCTCCCTCTGCCAGGAACACCATCATTTCCATTACAATTTTCCCTGGTAGAGGATAGACCTTCACTTTGTTTTCTCTAACACTCCCCATCTCTTCAATTTAAACCATACCTGTTTTCTAGTTCTGATGAAGGATCATTGACCTGAAATATTTTTTTGATTCTACTCTCCACAAATGCTGAGCATTTCCAATATTTCCAGTTTTTATTTTTAATAATTATAATAACATAGATAAAAGGGACAAAGATGAGAGAAATGGCTATGAGAGAGAAAATTTGAAGGTTATAGAGAGAGATGAGAGGCAGAACTAAATCAATCAGATGCTTTCATATATCCAGTCAGGATCTCTTGGATGCTTCAATTCCTCTCCTCCATGTCCAAGATATATAGAAATATGTTGCCTATGTATTTCTGTACAGTAAATGCACCCTAATATGAAATATCCCTCCCTGTTGTTTTCAGGCTGGGACTGATTGACAGACTGGTGCAGGGCAGGGGTGATAACAACATGGCACAGTCATCCATAATTATTAAGCACACCAAAGACATATACATATGTGTACAATATGTGTGTGTTTAATACATCCCTACAAAAACAGATTGAAATCCCTGCTCATGCCCCTTGACTGATTGTTAGGCAGCCCAATGTAAACTGATGGATTGGTTTTCTGCTGAACTGATGATGCTATTCAGTTTCTGATGTCAGGATGTTTGAGTTCCAAGTAATAGGATGGTTGGTGGAAGTCTTTTGCTCTAATCAGTCCTCACACACAGCGCAGGAATTCATCAGGGCATTGAAGGCTGGAAGTGATCACTAGGATTGTCCTGCTCCCAGCATACAAGCAACATTTGTACTTTTGTACATGCAAACAAAATATTACAGTTGAAAGTTGTAGGTTGATCTCTTGGATCCTATTAAACTTAACTCCACCTGTTTATAAAATATTTAATTTTGTAAATTACATACTTTCAATTCTAATGAATTGATGTCAGTAGAATAAGAACAGCCCAGAGCAATATTCTGGCCATAGGTTGTTCACCATGTTTACATAAGGAATTGGCTGTTCAGTTGTCTCATAACAATAAATTACAGGGGGCAGTGAGCCAAGTTCTCATACATATGGAACTCTATTTCTCTAAGCAGAAAGTGATGTGGAGCCAGCAATGAAATTGCAGTAAGGATTAATCTTTGAAAGTGACTGTTACTGATGATCTAATGCAGGTGAAATTAAATAAAAGATCCAGAGGATTACCTAGAGGGTAATAATGTAGGGACATGGGCAGGCTTAAGGTTAGGGGTGCAGTACACTTAAACAAAGTTAGAATGTGAAAAAAAATCTACATTTGTAAGGAAGAAGTTCAGTGTAAAAGGCCTGGGCTACTGTTGTTATATTGGACAGACTTTGATGGGGAGAAAGGATACTAAATACCCAAGAATGATTACAAGGTGCTGATATAATTGAAGAGCTCAGTGGATAAACTCAAAAGCTTTTATTTCCCCCTTTATCATTGTTTGCCTTGAAACCAATTTCAGGAAGCTTCTTTCAGGAAGGAGAGGATGTGATGGATATTCACTTTCCAGGCTCAGGATGTTTATTGCTAATCTCAGCTTTTTAGCACAGCAGAAGAAACTGTCCAAAATTTAAGATGCTTATCATTAAATAGTTTAAATTCATAACTGGTACTCTTTGTTCTTGACCCATCCAAATTAACCTAATCAAGTTGCTCTACCCAATTGACCTGATCAATGCAGTTAAGAAATATTACTTGCAGATGAGGTTGTTACCAGATGATTGGTTAAAAAAACAATATAAATATTAGAAGGCAGTAAGGGTTGTTAGGAATTACAGAGATAAAGGTGTAGAATCCACTCTTTGGCCTTGGTCAAAGAAGGATCTCTTCCCAGAGCCTTCTTTCTGTGACAGACAACTTGTTCGTCTGCAACTCGTTGGTATGTTTTTCTAGTTTGTAGGAATTGTACTTATATTTTGGAAATCCTTTGTAGAATTATAACCTCTGTTAGAATTTACTCCTCAAAATAAAATGTGTTCCATAATAAAATAACTGTGTTCAATCTGCTTTGTTAGGTGGAAGTATCTCCTCCTTGATTGGGAGGGGGGACCCACCATTCAAAATAATAATTATTGACAGCTAAACCCCTTCAGAAAAGAAACTGAAGTAGTTATGCAAATTACTTTGAAATATAATCGATACAGTATAATTTCCCTAAAGTGAAGGTACTAGTAATCACTTATATCTGATAAGGTTTAAGGTCTTGACTTAAGTTTAGTACTCTAGAACGGGTACACCCAATATCAGCACAAGGAGAAAAGGGAGAAAAAAATGATTGAGCCATAATTTCAATTATCTTTTTTCCTGAACTTCAGGTGTTTAAATTTGGAGTCATAGAGATATATAATATGGAAACGGGCCCCTTGGCCCACTGAATCTGGGTAGACCATCAAGAACTCAATTACACTAATTCCATTTTATTCTCCCCATGTTCCCATCAATTCCCCAAGATTCTATTACCCACTTACACCCTTGGGTCAATTTACAGTGGTCAATTAACCTACTGATCTGCAAGTCTTTGGGATGTGGGAGGAAACCAGAGCTCCCAGGGAGAACATGCAAACTCTACACAAACAACACCAGAAGTCAGGATTGAACTTGGGCCACTGGAGCTGTGGGGCAGCAGCTGTGCACCACTGTACAGTCCATTGACAAGTTGGGTAAATTGGTTTATTATTGTCACATGTACCGAGGTGCAGTGAAAAATTTTGTTTTGCATGCCATCCATACAGATCATTTCATCACATCTGTACATCAAGGTAGTACAGGGAAAACTAATAACAGAATGCAGAATAAAGTGTTACAGTTACAGAGAAAGTGCAATGCCAGCAGACAATAAGGTGCAAGACCATAATGAGGTAGATTGTAGGGTCAAGAATTCATCTTATCGTACTAGGGGACTGTTCAATAGTTTTATAACAGTGGGATAGAAGCTCTCCTTAAGTCTTGTGGTACATGCTTTCAGGCTTTTGTATCTTCTGTCCAATGGGAGGGGGGAGAAGAGAGAAAGTCTGGGGTGGGTGGGGTCTGTGATTATGCTGCCTGCTTTACTGAGGCAACGAGAAGTGTAGACAGATTCCATGGAGGGGAGGCTGGTTTCCGTGATGTGCTGAGCTGTGGTCACAACTCTCTGCAGTTTCTTGCAGTCTTGGGCAGAGCATTTGCCATACCGATGCAACCGGATAGGATGCTTTCTATGTTGCATTAATAAAAATTGGTGAAGGTCAAAGGGGACATGCCTAATTTCTTTAGCTTCCCGAGGAAGTAGAGGCGCTGGTGAGCTTTCTTGGCTGTGGCATCTACGTGGATGGATCAGGACAGACTATTGGTGATGTTCACTCCTAGGAACTTGAAGCTCTCAACCTTCTCAACCTCAGTACCATTGATGTAAACAGGAGCATGTGCACCATCCCACTTCCTGTGGTCAATGGCCAGCTCTTTTGTTTGGCTGACATTGAGGGAAAGATTAATCATGCCACTAGGCTCTCTATCTCCTTCCTGTACTCCGACTCATTGTTATTTGAGATTTGGTCCACTATGGTGGTATCATCTGCAAACTTGTAGATGGAGTTAGAGCAGAATCTGGCCATGGAGTCGTGAGTGATAGGGAGTAGAATAGGGGGCTGAGGACACAGCCTTGTGGGGCACCAGTGTTGAGGATAATCATGCTGGAGGTGTTGCTGCCTATCCTCACTGTTGGTCAGGAAGTCAAGGATCCAGTTGCAAAGGGAGGTGTTGAGTCCCAGGTCGAGGAATTTGGAGTTGAGTTTGCTTGTAATTGTAATATTGAAAGTGGAGCTGTAGTCAATAAACAATAGTCTAAGATAGGTGTCTTTACTGTCCAGATATTCCAGAGATGACCATAGGGTCAAGGAGGTGGCATCTGCTGTGGACCTGTTTTGGAGGTAGGCAAATTGCAGTGGGTTGATGTTGTCTGGACGGCTGGAGTTGATGTGTGCCATGACCAGCCTCTCAAAGCACTTCATGATGGTGGATGTCAGAGCCACCTGGCGGTAGACATTAAGGCACGTTACCTTATTTTTCTTAGGGATGATAGTGGTCTTCTTAAAGCAGGTGGGGACCTCAGACTGCAGTAGGGAGAGGTTAAAAATGTCTGCAAATACTTGTGCCAGCTGACCTGCACAGGATCTAAGGACACGGCTGGGGACTCCATCCGGGCCAGATGCTTTCCGCGGGTTCACTCACTGGAAGACTGATCTGATGTCTGCAAAGGTGACTGTGGGTACAGGGTGGAGGCTGTTGGGAACGGTGACATTTCATTCCCCTTCTGTTCGCCACATTGTCAATTTTGTTTTAAAGACCTGGCCTTTAATGTGTGCCAGGCCCTGTTCAGGCCTGTCACCAACTTTGCATCAGCTTTCCAGGAAAATTAATCACCAAACTTCAAACATAAAACACTGGGAAATACTGTAGTTGCACACCTTGCATTTGGGACCAGCATGTATAGTGGTTTGTAATCACTTCTGTTCCACCTCTACTGGTGGTGGACAGTATTGTAACACAATCAGAAAAGAAATGAAAGGAGAACATTACATAGAACATAGAACATAGAACAGTACAGCACAGAACAGGCCCTTTGGCCCACAATGTTGTGCCGACATAGCTATTCCCTCCTACCCACAGAATGCCCATATCCCTCTATTTTCCTCTCATTCAATTGAAGTGGTATATAACAACACAAAAAAAATCAAAGATGTGGTGATACTGGTGGAAAACTACATATTTCAACATATTACTTTGTCTTTTTTTACAATGTGCACATCTTTTCCATTAACGTTGCCTCTGTATATTTGTGGATGACGTGAAAGTTGGTGGTGTTGTGGATAGTGAGGAAGGTTGTTCAAGGCCATAGAAAAATATAGATCAGATGGAAAGGTGAGTGGAGCGTTGGCAGATGGAATTTATTCCTGGTTAGTGCAAGGTGATGCACTTTGGGATGTCAGATAGGGGCAGGACATATAGAGTATATGGTAGGGTGCTAAGGGGTTGACCCTACTTCACCTTCACCTAAAACAACATATAAATTACAGTAACTCATAATCGTAGTTCAACTTGTGACCTTGCAGGAGTTTGTGACCCAGCAGCAACTCTTGACCTTGCAGAAACTTATGACCTATGGCATTTTTGACCTTACTTAAATTGCTGACCTTAAAGCAACTGATCACTTAACTTCAGCTCAAGAACTGGAATTTACTGGAACTCATGACCGTACTTGAACTTGTGACCTCATTTGAACTCGTGACCTGATGACAAAACATAATCTTACTTGGAGTAATGACCCTAAAGCAACGTGTGACCATGATACAGCAAGCGACCATGCAGTGACTCATGATCTTATGGCAAGTTGTGATCCTGCAGCAACTTGTCACCTTACTTGAACTTGTGATCTGATGGCAGCACATAATATTATTTTAAAGTGTGTCCTTGCAACAACTCATGGCCCTGCAGCAGATGATTATCTTGATCTTGTGACCTTACAGGGACTTGTGGTCCTTACAGGTGCTTGTGACCTTGCAGGAGCACCTGGCTTTACTTGAACTCATGACTTTACTTCAACATGACTTTTTAACAGCACATCACCTATCTTAACTTGTGACCTTACTTAGTATTGGTGTTGGTTTATTATTGTCACATTTACCAAGGTACAGTGAAAAACTTGTCTTCATACCAATAGTACAGGTCAATTCATTACACAGTACAGTTACACTGAGTCAGTACAGAGTGCATTGATGTAGTACAGGTAAAAACAATAACAGTACAGAGTAAAATGTCACAGCTACAGAGAAAGTGCAGTGCAGGTAGTCAATAAGGTGTAAGGTCACGACAAGGTAGATCGTGAGGTCAGAGTCCATCTCATCGTCTAAGGTAACCGTTCAATAGTCTTATCACAGTGGGATAGAAGCTGTCCTTAAGCCTGGTGGTACGTGCCCGCAGGCTCCTGCACTTGTAACTTCACTTCTCTTGTTACTCTATAGCAAATCATAAACTGTGACCTTGAACTTGCGACCCTTAAAGCAGCTTATGGCCTTAGAGCAACATGTGTGACTTTACAGGAAATTGTGTCTTTACAACTGCTCATGACCTTACAGGACATGCTGATCCCACCGCAACTTGTGATCTTACAGCAACTTGTCACCTTCAGGTCAAGGGGATGTCAGCTGAAGGGCGGCACTGTAGCATAGCAGTTAGCGTAATGCTATTACAGCACCAGCGATCGGGGTTTGATTCCCATCATTGTTGTAAGGAGTTTGTACGTTTTCCCCGTGAATGCGTGGGTTTCCTCTGGGTGCTCTGGTTTCCTCCCACATTCCAAAAACGTATGGGTAGGTAGGTTAACATGGGTATAATTGGGCAGCGTGGTCTCGTTGGGCCAGAAGGACCTGTTACCGTGCAGTATAAATAAAGTTTTAAAGTTTTAAAAAACTTGTAACATCACAGCAACTCATAACCTCACAACAGATTGTGAACCTGGCACTGTGAGCTAGAGGCTCTACTAGCTGGTAAATTAGTTTATTATTGTCACATGTACCGAGATACAGAGAAAAACCTGTCTTGCATACCATCCATACAGATCAATTCATTACAACAGTACATTGAGATAGTATAAAGTAAAGCAATATAGAGTGGAGAATAGAGTGTTACAGTACAGAGAAAGAGCAGTGCAGGTAGACTGTAAAGTGCTTGGTCACAACGAGGTAGATTGTGACGTCAAGAGTCTGTCTTATTGTACTAGGAGTCCATCTTATTGGCTGTGCTGCCCATAAATCGTGTGATGTGATCCTACTTCAAACTCTTGATCTTATGTTAACTCATGACCTTACAGCAGCTTGTGACCGATAGCAATTCATGACCCTACTTGTGACTTTATCGGGACCTGGGACCTTACCTTAATTCATGACCTTATGGCATCTCATGACCTTGCTACAACTAGCTCACTTCATCCCAATTTGACAAAGGTTGCGGGATTCTGGGGTGGTCACCAGTTTCCAGGAGAATATCCTAATTCCTAGCTGTTTATTTCCATGTGACAAACTAATGGAAAATACTTCATGAACAGCTTTGGGATGGAAGTTCCATTTCTAGTGAGTTTTTGAGTCAGAGTCGCAGTGTATCTCCATATTCTCCGTAAAACTCATATCTCGTATTCTCTGTCCATCCTCCTGCGTGGGAGTGTTTGGCTCATTCACTAAATAAATGCAGAATGAAAAAAAATAGAAAAAATATATTTTCCATCAAGCACAGGGGGAAAGGGACAGGTTAAACTCCTTTGAATAGGAGCTACTTGAAGTTGGCCTTCCTGTTCTCACAGTATGTGACTTCTGGTATAAATCAAGGTCTTTTCCTCTGGTAAATATCTTTTCATAGATTAAATAATATGAGGAGTTTCACTGGTAGAACTAACTGTGTATACATCATTGACCTATCCATTAGACTGACAACCAGATTAACTCAATAGGATTGGAATTACTTTTTCATTAAAATTGATTTTCTTGTTATTTCTATCTAAACATAGCAACGACTGGAAAATTCCAGGTGGTCACGCTCAATATTGCCTTGTAACTTGCCTAATCAGCCTAAGTGGGTTACTATAGTAATGATCTGTAAGAGTATGAACCAATTTGTAATGAAAAAATAACATTTTTGTGCACATAAGTTCAACAGAGGGTTTTACAACATCTTGATGAGGAAATAGTGACTGGAGTCCACCCTTGAACAGATGTCAGGAGCACTGCTTTAGTACTCTTGGAGCTATGCCCAGATCTCCTTCTTTACCTATCTTTTCAACTATTTAAATGAGTTGAGTTGTCCAGCTGTGGTTTCAAATTCCATTCGTTCACAGACTTGTTGGTGTAGGGTACTTTAACAAAGTCGGGCTGGCATTACATCTTGTTATAGTTTCTTAATGGCAGACGTTTCTCTTTAACTCACAGCTCCTGGGGCCATTGGGACAGCACAAAACAACAGAGAAAGGGGAAAAGGAGCATGCTGAGACACGGTTATATCACCTACATAAAAATAGGGTTTGGCAAATTAGTCTTGTTTAGAGGTAGCTAACTGAGAAACTAAGTTTATTCTAGGATGAGCCATTGTAAAACCTATGAACCTGGGAGCATATTTTATGAAAATATGCTTTGGTTTAGATTTTTATTGGGACATCTGTGGAAGTCACTGGAATGTAAATATATTTTTATGGAGAAGGTCGGAGTTTGTTTATAATTCAAGCTTTCTTTAGCACAAGAAGGTGTATTTTATGGAATAGAACACTTTTATCATTCAAGAACCTCTCAGTTTAGTGATACTGTCTTAACTCTAAGCAATAATGTGGGTTTTTACCGATGGTAATCAGTGTTAGGAAGACTACTGTTAATTTATGATCTAAAAAATAAATCATCTCCCACAGAGCTTAGAAGTGTTGGATTTTAGACTGATTAGTTAAACGAAAGACACCTGTTTAATGTTTTTACGGTCACTATCACATTATAATGTTCCATTTCTGGAAATTCCCAATATTTCCCAACTATATTCAAATTAATCTGTTATAATGATACAGCTTGGGCACATCATCCATTCCTGTGATTGTTAACATTGCTCAGAGAGTTTACCAGAAGATCCCTTGATTGCTCATTGAGTATGTGCATTATCTGGATCTATAGGATCAAATCAAACACTGGTGGTGAGGCGTAGAGGTGCATCTCAGCATTCCTGAGTGACAAAGAATAGGATCAACTTCAAGAGTGGATGGTTAGTGGTGAGAAATAGCACGGACAAGAAAGACAAGAGGAGTTTACCCTTGTACCATGTAAACAAGAGGAGCTACCCTTGTACCTGGAATATCATCCTGGTATTCCAGGTACAAGGGTAGGTTTAGTACAAAATTCTGCTGTGCATTGAACCTCTGGTTGGATGGTATCAATTGAGGCAAATATCGACTGAAGCTCACATGTATAATTGTAGAAAGTCATGGTGGCTATCACATTCAAAGATTGCTGGTGTGTGCACCGAACATCTGCTGGAAAAGGAGAGGAATGGAGCTCAACAATCCAGTTAGGAGCATACAATAACTTTGCACAGTTGAACGTGTTATCTGCAACCTGTCATAATTATTTTAAAAAATCAACGACCACTTAGGACATAGAACATAGAACACTACAGGCCCTTTGGCCCACAATGTTGTGCTGACATTTTATCCTGCTCTAAGATATATTTAACCCTTCCATCCAACATAGCCCCCTATTTTTCTATCATTCATGTGTCTGTCTAAGAGTCTCTTAAATGTCCCTAGTGTATCTGCCCCCACAACCTCTGCAGGCAGTGCATTCCACGCACCCACCATTCTCTGTGTAAAATACCTACTCCTGACATCCCCCTTATACCTTCCTCCAATCACCTTAAAATTATGTCCCCTCGTGTTAGCCATTGTCGCCCTGGGAAAAAGTCTCTGACATGACTGATTTTTCATGGTAGTTACTTTGACTCAATGGGTCTGAATTACTTTCAGGTTGCTAAAATCTATTAGAAATGTCCTAGGAGCTCAAGGACTTTGCTTTTACTTCAGGGCTTCTCAAAATAATCAGTTACTCCCAGATACGGGGACATTAGTAAGCATTCCATTTTGAGTGCAGTTGACTGTGGGGAGAGAATGCAGAGAAGGGTAGGCTGCTGAAAGAGTGAAGAGGAGTTGAGGTGTACTTTTGACCAGAAGTTATTTCCACCCAGGGCCTTCAAGAAGCAGCTCTCTAAGCTGAAGCTCAGTGAAAAACAATGTGTGAGATGACTGTGCCTCTGTAAGGACATCATTACTGGAGTAAGCCACATACTACAGTTATGGCTCCAACTTCACACAATGAGGACTGCTTTGTCAATGGCTGGTAAGATTACCATTATTATAAACTTTCACACATCTTGCTCCTTCCTGCTGGAATTGCAGATATCCACAATGCTTTATTGTTCTTTATCCACTGATGTTTAAAGGAGATCAAAAATGCTCTCTTTCCAAGACAGCTGAAGGGATTTCCTCCTCTCTTTCCAGTAAACAACTGAATGAGTGAGATGTGGCTTTGTGAGGATTGCAAACCTTTGTGAGGTTTTCCTGAGGTACAGGTGCCATTATGTGCACTTGAAGCTTACTGGTATAAAGTCTACACCACAAACAGAAGGGTCCAATGTATCTCGGAACGCAGCATATAATGCAGGTTATTGACTATCCCCTGACGTTAGTCAACATGCCTTCATTGTCTGTTAATTTGCAGTGCCAGATATATTTAGAGTCATAGAGTCATACAGCATGGAAGCAGGCCCTTCAGTCCTACTCATCCATGCTGACCAAGATGCCCATCTTAGCTTGTCCCATTTGCCACTTTTGACCCATATCCCTCTGAACCTTTCCTGTCCATGTACCTGTCCAAATGTTTTTTTAAATGTTGTTAATGTACCTGCCTCAACTACTTCCTCTGGCATCTCATTCCATATGCATACTACCCTTGGTGTGAAAAAGTTGCTCCTCAGGTTCCTATTAAATCTTTCCCCTCTCACCTTTAACCTATGCCCTCTAGTTCTTGATTGCCCAACCCTGGGAAAAAGACTGTGTGCCTTCACCTTATCTATGCCCCTCATTATTTTACACACCTCTGTAAGATCATCCCTCATTCTCCTACACTCCAAGGAATAAATTTCTGCCCTGTCCAATCTCTCCTTATAACCCAGTCCCTCAAGTCTTGGTAACATCCTTGTAATTCTTTTGTGCACTCTTTCCAGTTTAATAGCATCTTTCCTATAGCAGGGTGACCAAAACTGAACATAATACTCCAAGTGCGGCCTCACCAACGTCTTGTACAATTGCAACATAACATCTCAACTTCTGTACTCTCTGACAACTTCTATGTCCCGACTGATGAAGGCCAGTGTGCCAAAAGAGCTTCTTCACTACCTTGTCTACCTGTGATGCCACTTTCAGGGAACTATGTGCTTTGAGTCACCATACCAACTAAAAGATGGCTGCTGAGTGATAAGTGCTATCTACGAACCACAAAGCCCTGACACTGTGGAGTGGCATGGACGTACATGGGCACAGTTGTCATGTTGCATCAAGTAACCTGACAGAGTAGACTATTGGCAAACTCAGACATTGACCCTGCTGCCCGGAGCACTCTAGAGCAGCCTTGCAGTATTCAACAGAGTGAGCAGCACATTTCTTGACACTCTGTTAAATTTTGTACAACCTTTCTGTCATAAAGGTCCAGTCCTTGATCCCATTTGTACAGTGAGGAGCTATGGAGGAGGGACACAGGTGTGTGTAGCAGGAACACCTCCCTTCATTAGTATTCACAGTATTTAAAACAATTATGTATGTAAAATGTGAATTTATTTCAAGTGTTGTTCAAGTCAAATAAATACTACACATGGCCCTGAAGAGGAGGAGGAGAAGAAAAAGGGAAAGGGC
The DNA here is from genome assembly GCF_009764475.1 of Pristis pectinata. Lineage (NCBI taxonomy): Eukaryota > Metazoa > Chordata > Chondrichthyes > Rhinopristiformes > Pristidae > Pristis > Pristis pectinata. Next base: position 86,511,019 of record NC_067412.1, read on the forward strand.
AGAGAGAACTTATATGGCCCCTTTCCAACTCATTCAACTGTGCTACCAGGAATCACAGCTCCAATTCCCCATTTGTTAATTCCCATCTTGCTTTAGCTTGCCCTGTCATCTCCCCGTGGAATAAATGGGTTCTTTTCAGACTGGGAGGAGGTAACTGGTGGAGTGCTGCAGGGATCAGTTCTTGGCCCGTAATTGCTCACCATTTACATTAATGCACTGGGATAAGGAAAAGTGTGTAACATTTCCAAATTTGCTGATGATACGGAAATAGATGGAAGGAAAAGGGCATGTTGAGATGAGGATACAGTGATTCTGCAACAGGATTGAGTGAGTGGGCAAAAGACTGGTAAATGGAGGTTAATGTGGGGAAGTGTGAGGACATGCACTTCATTAAGATAAATCAAAAGGCAGATTATTTTCTAAATGGAAAGAGACTGCAAATCAGTGAAGGTCAGAGGGACCTAGGTGATCTAGAACATGAATCACAAAAGCTAGCAGGCAGGTCCAACAAGAAGTAAAGAAGGCAAACAGCATTACGGCTTTGGATTTGGAGTTAAAAATAGGGAGGTTTTGTTGCAATTGTACAGGGTATTGGTGAGACCTCACCTGGAATACTATGTACAGTTTTGGTACCCTTACCTAAAAAAAAATTTAAAAATGTCCAAAGGAGATTCACCACACTAATTCCTGGGATGAAATAGTTGCCCTTCCAAGAGAGACTAAATATTTTGGGCCTGTACTCCTTGGAGTTTAGAGGAATGAGGGCAACTACTCAGCACATCATGGAAACCAGCCGTCCTTCCATGGACTCTGTCTATACTTTTCGCTGCCTCAGTAAAGCAGTTAGCATAATCAAAGACCCCACTCACCCAGGTATTTTCTCTTCTCCCTTCTCCTATTGGGCAGAAGATACAAAAGACTGAAAGCACGTATCATCAGGCTCAAGGACAGATTCTATCCCACTGTTATAAGGCTATTGAACGGTTCCCTAGTACAATAATATGGACTCTTGACCTCACAATCTACCTCATTATGACCTTGTACCTTATTGTCCACCTCCACTGCACTTTATTACCTCAATGCACCATGTAATGAACTGATCTGTATGAACGATATGCAAGACAAGTTTTTCACCGTAGCTCAGTACAGGTGACAATAATAAACCAATTCCAACTCCAATTCTAATTCCAATCTTGTTCAATGGTCAAATTCTTATTTATCTAATGGGGCTTGACAGAATAGATATTGGGATGTTTTCACTAGTTGGAGAGTCTTGAACTAGGGGACATAACTAGATAAGGGGCCAGTCATTTAAAACTGAGGTATGTAGAAATTTCCTCTCGCAGAGGGTGGTAAATCTTTGGAATTTCTGCCCCGGGCGTGGTGGAAGCTGGATCATTTAAAGTGGAGGTGGATAAATATTTTAAAGATTGAGGAATAGAGGGTTATGGAGAAATGGCACAAAAGAGGAGTGGAGGCCAGCATACATCAGTCATGATCATACTCAATGGTGAGGCAGGCTTGAAGGGCCTGATAACCTACTCCTACTCCTATTTTCTTGTGCTCTTGTGAAGCTTTCATCACTGACATCACAGCATTAACAACATTGCAAAATAAAAGCTAATTGAAATTTAACACAGCAAATTAAATTTAACTTGCCAAATACTATATGAAGATCAACCAGTCACCCTGCACCAGTTCTCCACCTGCAGCAGTGAATGAAATGATGTATGAGCAATTGTTGTTGGAACAGAGTCTTTGTTTGGAGATGTACAGCTGCAGGAAGTTACTGGCTCAAGATCTGAAAGATGAATGAGGACTTCCTTTATTTCCCTTTGGACAGAGGGGGCCAATGGCTTGCAGGTGAAAGAAAGTAATCCAGTTTAAAATGTGCCATTGTTATCAATGCCATTAACCGATATTAAACAAAAGTGCATAAATGAATACGTAAGGAATTAAGGGAAGGCTGATGAAAAAGGAAGTATAGAGTTTAAGTGCTACCTGAATGGGCCAAATGACATGTTCACTTCTGCATGCTCCATGTACTTCTCTGTGATTTTGATAAAAAAGGCAGAGGAGTTCTGTACAAAGTATATTCATTATTAATAATACAGTCCAAATTTAATACTTAAAGCTTTGCATTTTCTCAGTATAATAAAGCAAATAAATATTTGCCTTTATTTTCACTTTGATGTATCAGGAATTTAAGATTATAGTTTTGAAGAAAGGTGCAAAGATTATGCTTTTATAACTGGTGTGGAACTAACTCAGAGGACCAAATAGAGGTTTTTAAGTTAAGAAAATGCTTAGAGGTTAATTACTGAAATGTTGTTCTCACTGGCTGGTATGTTGATTTCAAGGTGTGTGGTTGACTGCCACCATAGGAATTAAGTTATAAAATTACAAATATTTACGATGTAGTTATGAAGTCAAAACCTGTATAACATTGTATAATGTACAATTGGGCATATATTTGAAAAAGAAGCATATAAAAGTGTATGTGGAAAAACTAGGAAGTGAGATTTGAGTAATTGGTGGTGGAGCCAGGTACAATCACTGGATTTAAGGAACATTTAGACAGGTACTTATTAGGCAAGGCATAGAAGGATACAGACCTAATACAGGCAAATGCGATTAGTGTAGTTGGACAAAAAGAACAGCATGCACGTGGTGGGCTGAAGGGCCTGTTTCTGAGCTGGACATCTCTATGACTCTATGAGAATAGATAAGAAATAAAGAAAGACTTGCATTTATATTGCATTTTCTCAACTTCTTTCTTGACCTCTACATTGTTCTGTGCAATCCTGGAGGAGTGATCATTTCTTCCAGTCAGATATTAGGAAGTCTTCAACCCAATCTCCTTCGATACAACCCCAACCTATATCACCACCACAGATTCCATTCCTATTTTGGGTTATTATATCAAGCTGCGTTGGTTTATTTAACTTTTTGAAGTCGTATCCTTTCCATCATAAACTCCACACCTTATCATGACCACAACACCCACTTAATCATCTCGGTGCTCCTTGGTCAGCATTTTATGTTGGACCATCCGTAAGCCAGCTTATCTAAAGCTCTGCAGGCTACACCACAGCCAGGCTCTACTGTCATACTCAACTATGTTCAGGCTTTGGGAACCAGGAGTCAAAAGTAAAATTTTCATGCCGAGAATGCAGGTTGGTTAGTGCTATATTTTTGAGCAATACACAAATCTATTCCACTGAAAGAAAATGTAAAAGAAAATCAAGGACTTACTGTGAATTGCATGGTCTACAATATTCCTTCAGGAGCCTTCATATGCCTGACATACCAATGCATGGAGGGATATCCAAGGTCATGTAGGAGCATGGCTTCCCAATACTTGAGGTCTGTTGAAACAGGACTTCAAGGAAATCTTTCTGACCAGGTGCACAAAAAGTTAAGTGCCTAGAAATCTGATGAGAGAAAATTCGTTTGTACGCATTTTTAAGCATTAAGAGATGATTTTGGGCATGCTTTGTCGTATGTGCACATTTCTTCGGGAAATACTGTTCGTTGGGAAAGTGGACTGGCATTCCTGGCACAAATCACTCCAATGCTGATGTCATTATTCCTTTTTATTTGCACTATTTCTTTATTTTTGTAATTTATAGATTCTTATGTCTTGCACTGTACCGTTGCTGCAAAACAAATTTCACATCATAGGTCAGTGATGATAAATCTGATTCTGATCTCTCCATTGCATCTTGTACATGAGATGATGACAGCATTATCGTGCAGAGTATGTTTTATTTGATTAGTAGCAGAAATTTGATGAAAAAGTAGACATTTATAACCTTGGATTAAAAGCATATAGCTCAGCAAGGAGTTCTTCTCTCCGAAAGTAGTGAAATCTGTATGATTTAATGACTCAGCACTGCAATATTGTCTTTTTACTTAATAAAGCTGTCACTGTATGAATAAAAATGTCTGTGAACTGCAGTGTGGGTGGGATCACAGTTCTGGGCTCATCCTATATCCCACCTGGCCCGACTGTGGCTCTCAGTCACCTTCTGCCCGGTTGTTGTTCACAGTTGGATTCGGTTATTTTCGAATCCTCAGGTTCTTTCAGGAGCCCAAGAATGAGTTGAAAACAACTTGGTGCTTCACAAAGTTTTACTGGAAAAGTTTAAAAACAAAGAAACAGTCACAGAGCACTAGCTTTACTATTAAGAAATGAGCTGAGACAAAGGAACTGAAAATGAGCTGGGGGGGAAGGGGGGCGGGGGAGAGAGCAAGAGAGAGATTAACAAAAAAATGACACCTTTTATACCTGAGATAAGAGGTACTCCTTAGCTAACAATAGTCCAATCAGGACTGATTAATAAGATGAGAGGTCATGGAATTACGGGTAGGATAACAGAATGGGTGGAGCATTGGCTGGTTGACAGGAAGCAAAGAGTGGAAATAAAAGGATCTGGTTCTGGTTGGTTACCGGTTACTAGTGGTGTGCCGCAGGGGTCAGTGTTGGGACCGCTCCTTTTTACCTTGTACATTAACGATTTGAATGATGGAATAAATGGTTTCGTGGCTAAGTTTGCAGATGACACCAAGATAGGGGGAGGAGTAGGGAGTATTGAAGAGATAGGAAGGTTGCAGAGGGACCTAGACAGTTTAGGAGAATGGGCAAGGAAATGGCAGATGAGATTCAATGTAGGGAAATGTGCAGTTGTACCCTTTGGAAGCAGAAATAAGCGGGCAGATTATTATCTAGGAGGAGAGAAAATCCAAAGCACGGAAGTACAAAGGGACTTGGGGGTACTCGTGCAGGATACCTTAAAGGTTAACCACCAGGTCGGATTGGTGGTAAAGAAAGTGAATGCTATGTTGGCATTCATTTCGAGAGGTATAGTGTATAAAAGTAAGGAAGTGTTGATGAGGCTCTACGGGGCACTAGTGAGGCCTCATTTGGAATATTGTGCGCCGTTTTGGGCCCCACATCTTAGGAAGGATGTGTTGACGTTGGAGAGGGTTCAGAGGAGATTTACGAGGATGATTCTAGGAATGAAAGGGCTTACGTATGAGGAGCGTTTGTCGGCTCTTGGACTGTACTCACTGGAGTACAGAAGAATGAGAGGGGACCTCATAGCGACATTTAAAATATTGATAGGAAAGGACAGAGTAAATGTGGCTAGGCTGTTTCCCTTGGTGGGTGAGTCCAGGACCAGAGGGCACAATCTTAGAATTAGAGGGTACAGTTTCAAAACAGAGATGAGGAAAAATTTCTTTAGCCAGAGGGTGGTGAATTTGTGGAACTCCTTGCCACGTACAGCAGTGGAGGCCAGATCAGTGGGGGCGTTCAAGGAGGAGATAGATAGATATCTAAATAGTCAGGATATCAAGGGATATGGGGATAAGGCTGGAAATTGGGATTAGAATAGTTTTTTTTCCCCCCATTCCCCATTCCTCATTTCTATTTCCCTTTCCTTGGAGCAGACTCGATGGGCCGAATGGCCTGCTTCTGCTCCCTTGTCTTGTGATCTTGTGAACCTATTAGATACCTGTGGCAAAACCAACCAATGAGAAAACACATATTCATTCACCTGATGGATGAACCAATAGGCAAGGAAGTGGCCATTCCTTGTACAGCCACTTGAGTGTATTAAACACTATACTTGTTAAAAACTTACTTAAAACAGTCAAATCTAACAGTACCTTCTCTCCAGTCAAGTCTCTGAGCTCCCTCTGCTTGATCATGGCTCTCAGCAACATCTGAACAATCAGTTATCTGTGCCCAGTCATGGCTTTCAGTCCCCTCTGCTCAACTGTGGCTGCTCCATAGCTCAGGCAACCATGACTGCTGCTTTCTGATTTAACCTCACCCCATCTGAGACTCCTGCCCTCCACTCTGTTTCCCCTCCACACCTTTGCATAGCCTCTGCACTGCCATGGAGAGAGCTCTTTAACAATGTTAACCTTATTTGCTTTTGGCCAGATTGCTGCCACAAGTCTAACAGATAGGAGACTATGTAACGCATACAGATCAGGTTTAAATGTCTTTATAGAACGTTGCTATTGCAACAAAGATGTTCCAAATTTGCCATTGTTTGGTGACATCAGCTTTTGCTAACTTTAGCACACATTTAACGCATTAAAAATGTGCACAATCCAATTTCTAGGGCAAGTGCTTCATAAGGTATGAATAGATGTGGTGGAAGACCCAATACTCAAGTATTGCCATTTTTCAGTCCATATCAGTTACAGGTCTGAAATATTCCTTTTCTAGTGCACATTAGGACATAAATTTAGGAAAATAAGAAGAAAGATTTCCATTTATAAAGTGCCTGAGTTGGTAGCTCAGCTGTATTTCCATTCTTCTTTCTTGGACTTCTAGTCTTTTCACCTGATGTTAACGTACATGGACACACAGATCTTTTTCCCCCTTTCGGCTAGCCTTTGCATGTTTCCATGCTGTCCAATGGAAAGTAAACTAGTGAAATCTGCTGATTAGTAAAAGAAGAAAATATTTGAACAAGAGGGAGGTACCTGGGTGGATGGAAAATAAACACTAATTTAGTAATTGTAAACCCATCAATTACAATATATACTGAGCTTGGCAAGCCAAGGAATTTTTCTTTGTAAAGCTTGTTAAATCCAAACATTCTTAATATCATTAAAGGGCTACTGTACACAGAAATGAATTGTCTTCAAAACCTCTTATTTAGAGTCATAGAGACAAAGAGCATGGAAACAGGCCCTTCAGACCAACTGGTCCATACCAACTTAGATTCCCATCCAAGCTAGTCCCATTTGCCCGTGTTTGGCCCACATCCCTCTAAACCTTTCCCATCCATGTATCTTTCCAAATGTCTTTTAAATGTTGGTAATGTACCTGCCTCAACCACTTCCTCTGGCAGCTCACTCCATAAATGGACCACCCCCTGGGTGAAAAAGTTGCCCCTCCGATTCCTACTAAATCTTTTCCCTCTTGCCTTAAACCTATGTCCTCTAGTTCTTGATTCCACAACCCTGAGGAAAAAGACTGTGTGCATTAATCCTATCTATGCCCCTCATAAATTTATACATGTCTGCAATATCACCCCTCATTTTCCTATGCTCCAACAAATTATATTCCAACCTGCTCAACCTCTCTCCATAACTCAGTCTCTCAAGTACTGGCAACGTCCTCATAAATGCACTCTTTCCAGCTTAATTGCATCTTTTGTATAGCAGAGTGACCAAAACTGAACACAATGTTTCAAACATGGCCTCACCAATGTCTTGTACAACTGCATCATAACATCTTAACTTCTATACTCGATATCCTGACTGATGAAGGCCAGCATGCTAAAAGCCTTCTTCACCACCCTGTCTTCTGTGACACCACTTTCAGGACCACCATGTACTTATACTCCTAGGTCCCTCTGTTCAACAACATACTCCGGGCCCTACTGTTCACTCTGAAAGTCCTACCCTGATTTGTCTTCCCCAAACACAACACCTCACACTTATCCAAATTAAACGCCACTTGCCATTCCTTGGCCCACTTACCAAGCTGATGAAGATCCCTCTATAATTCCTGATAACATCTTCATTGTCAACAACACCACCTATTTTAGTGTCATCTGCAAACTTACTAACCATGCCTTGTACATTTTCATCCATGTCATTGATATAGATGGCAAATAGCAGTATGCACAGGCAATGGAAGTCTTCCAATTATAATGGAGTGGGGTTCAGACTATGATGCAAGTCAACATGCAAAGGTGATTTGACATGAGTCCAGGTAACAATCTCTCTTAACCTTGAGAAACTCAACATCAGTTCAACAAAGGATGCTACTCCCACCAGTGCTGTTTAAAGGGATCATCCGCACTTGGAAGTTAGTCGCTAGTTGCTTCCTTTAATTGTTGCTATGATTCCATAAGTATCTGGGCTTTGTATAGTCGATGTGTGGTTGCAAAGATCTACAGGTGACAAGTACTGAAGGATGTTTTACTGACCTCAAGTCTCGAGGGAATAATAGTAGGCATTCCCTTGCAATATCTCACATCTGGGAGAATGAACAAAAGGTATGAAGGAGGAGGGGACTGGGGTAGGGGTAGGGGGAAAGGCTCTCAGTAGGAGCCATATCTGCAGAGAGTGTTAAAGGAGCAATTCTACTACATGAACCTTAATAAGGAACAACATGTGAGATGACTGCACTTAAGTAAGACTTCACTAAAATTAACCCCAGCGACACAGCAACATCAGAGTAGGGCCAGTGACTGTCCAGTGAACTATTGTGCATCTGACTGCTTCAGTGCAGGAGCCAGAGATATTTGCAACAGCTTGCAGTTTGCCATTCCGCTCTTGAGTAATGGAGATTGGAAAGGCTCTCCATTCAATGAGAGTTAGCTATGTTTAATTTTCTCTTGCCAGAGCCCAGAGGTAGAGAGGATACAGGGCTTTGCTAGGATTGCAGACCTCACTGTGATGCAGAACGTTATTGACCTCACATGTGCCATGTATCAACTGCGCCCTATAATGGAAACAAAAAGGATTTCACTCACGCAATGCCCAGCTGGTGTGTAGCCAAAGGCAGTGAATCATGTGGGTCATTGCTCAGCATCCTGGCGGCAGTTATGATGCCTTTGTTTTGTGGTAGTCTGCTGTGGCAGGTACATTCAAGTTAACATTGCTAAGGGTGGCTGGAGGCTATCAATGGCTATACACTGATTGCATGGCTGACGGCTCCAGTATGCAATTCACATGTACTTGTGTGAAAGGGTATAATGAAAGCTATGATGAACTGTGATAGAGTGGGCCATTGGCATGTTTTGCTGCCAGTAACCAAGCCATATATCTTTATTTACCAACCCTCCTGCTGTTATCTTTCCTTTGGATTAGCTTTGAGAAAACCATCTTTCTAGAAGGTTTCAGACCTGCCACAGGCAACGGCCTCAACAATGGCTGTCCCAGTCATGACCAGTGTCTCCTCTATGTGATTACGAGGTGCACACTTGCCTGTTACCTCCCAATTATCTCCCACTGTCTTCAGATAGGCACCACTTTGTCCAAGAAGAAAGAGTGAAGTGTGACAATGACTGAGGTACAATCTACTTGGATGATGCAGTTTGTCATTGGTAGCTATGAGGTGTGGGAGTGAAGTTCGCAAGCAAGCTATGTGTGACAATATGGTAAAGCACATGAATGTTAGGCAAGGGTCCTGGCTGACAGAGGTTGTTGGTCAGTGAGTGAGCTGGAAGTGGCAAATTGACCAGATGACAGAATATGGTTTTGAAATGCTTACAAACCCTACTCATTTGTGGGAGGTTGGGGAATGTCTTGAGGTAATGCATCCAGGGTCTTGGAGTTTTTCATGCTTTGCCTTGACTTCTCAGACTATCTGCTCCCACTACTTTCAGAACGAGTGTCCAGAGCACCTCCCGTCCCCTTGCATCTCTTCTATACTCCATCTCCTTCACTAATGCATCCAAAAATCTTAGGGGCAACTCTCTTGTGTTGTGCAGCTGATCTGTGCTTTCCAGGTCAGATTCACTTGCAGAATGACTATCAGCATCTGTGCCAGTCACAGTTCAAATCCAGTTTCATGTCTTTGAGAGGTGCAGTCTAGCTTAAACTGGAACAAGCCACACACTACATTGGTTCCCATACTGATGTGTCTGGCCAATGTAAAGCAAGTTTAATGCTGGCTGGACAGCTGTTAGCATTGCAGACAACAGGACTAAGCCTGCCTCATGGTCCTAGCATATATTTTTGAGACAGTCAGATTTAGCTTCTGGTGTTCCCTTGTCAATAATCAGATCACCTTTAGGTCATTCGATAGTTTAGGATGCATTTCACAATAACCATAACTAACAGACACATCTATTCCAGGAAGAATATTTTTATGAAAGAGTGGGGTGAACCTGCTTCGACAGGCTTTAACACCTGACTATGTTAAGCAATAGAATGCACTTCTTGATCAAGGAATTTCTTCTACAAACCCACTGACGCCCACAGCTACCTCAATTACAGCTCCACCCACCCTGTCTCTTGCAAGGATGCGATCCCTTTTTCTCAATTTCTCCACCTCCGCCGCATCTGCTCCCATGATGAGGCTTTCCACTTCAGGACATCTGAGATGTCCAATCAGGAGATCGAATTTGAAGGCAGAATACAAGGTTAATGGCAGGACTCTTAGCAGTGTGGTGGAACAGAAGGATCTTGGGGTCCACATCCATAGGTTGCCACGCAGGTCGATAGGGTTGTTAAGAAGGCATATGGAGTGTTGGCCTTCATTAGTCAGGGTATTGAGTTCAAGAGCCACGAGGTGATGTTGTAGCTCTGTAGAACTCTGGTCAGACCACACTTGGAGTATTGTGTTCTGGTATCCTCATTATAGGAAGGATGTGGAAGCTTTAGAGACGGTGCAGAGGAGACTTACCAGGATGTTGCCTGGATTGGAGAGTATGTCTTAAGAGGATAGGTTGAGCGAGCTAAGGCTTTTCTCTTTGGAGAGGAGGATGAGAGGTGATTTGATAGAGGTGTACAAGATGATAAGAGGCATAGATTGAGTGGACAGTCAGAGACTTTCTCCCAGGGCGACAATGGCTAACACGAGGGGACATAATTTTAAGGTGATTGGAGGAAGGTATAAGGGGGATGTCAGGGGTAAGTTTTTTACACAGAGTGGTGGGTGCGTAGAATGCACTGCCGGCAGAGGTTGTGGGGGCAGATACATTAGGGACATTTAAGACACTCTTATATAGACACATGAATGATAGAAAAATAGGGGGCTATGTGGGAGGGAAGGGTTAGGTAGATCTTAGAGCAGGATAAAACGTTGGCACAACATTGTGGGCCAAAGGGCCTGTACTGTGCTGTGGTGTTCTATGTTTTATGTTCTAGTTTAACTTCTTTTCTAACTGGCGCTCCCCCCCCCAACTGTGGTTGAGAGAGCTCGCACCCATATCTCTGCCATTTACCACACCTCCGCTCTCACCCCCACCCCTCCCAGACCCAACAGGTATAGGGGTCCCCTTGTCCTCACATTTCATCCCACCAGCCTATGTATCCAACACATCATTCTCCACCACTTCTGTCATCTCCAAAGCGACCCCACTACCAAGCATATCTTCCCCTCCCCACCTCTTTCTGCCTTTTGCAGGGACCGCGCTCTCCGCGACTCCGTAGTTCACTCCTCCGCCCCACCCATTCCGGTCCCACCCTGGGAACTTTCCACTGCCCCCGCCATAGGTGTGACACCTGCCCCTACACCACCTCCATCACCTCCATCCAGAGTCCCAAACAGTCCTTTCAGGTGAGACAGAGATTCACCTGCACCTCCCTTAATATCATCTACTGCACTTGGTGCTCAAAGTGTGGCCTCCTCTACATTGGTGAGACCAAACGCAGACTAGGGGACAGTTTCACAGAACGCCTGCGCTCTGTCTGTAACTGTGATCTGCATCTCCCTGTTGCCAGTCACTTCAACTCCCCCTCCCACACTATCACTGATGTCAGTCCTCGGCCTCCTCCACTGCCAGAATTCCAAGCACAACTGGAGGAACAGCACCTCATTTTCCATCTTGGAACCTTGCAGCCTAATGGCATGAACATTGAATTCTCCCACTTTAAGTAATCCCCAACCCCTTCCGCATAACACTCACCCCTCAACATGCTTCTTCTTTTCTTCCCTTTCCGAGCCTAACTCTCTTTTTTCTACCATTTTTCCTTTCTCTTCTTACCTTTGACCCATCCCCCAGTGGATCTGCTCTCCCCTCCTCCCCCACACCTGCCTATCACTACCTCTTACCTGCAACTACCTATCACCACCTTGTGTCCACCCCACCTCTCCTCTTTTGTTCACCTATCATTGCTCTGCTTTCCCCTCCTATATATTGGGCTTCCCATTTTCCTATCTTCAGTCCTGAAGAAGGGTCCTGACCCAAAACATTGACCGCCTGCTTTTCTCCACAGATGCTGCCTGGCTTGCTGAGTTCCTTCAGCATCATACTACTTTTCATCTAGATTCCAGCATCTGCAGTCCTTTGTTTCTCTTGATCAAGGAATTGATTGTGGATTTCAGGAAGTGGAAGTCGGGAGAACACAAACCAGTCTTCATTGAGGGGTCAGTGGTGGAAAGGGTGAGCAGATTCAAGTTCCTGGAAGTCAACGTCTCTGAGGATCTATTTTGGGCCCAACGCATTGATGCAATCACGAAGATTGTACTCTGGTTAGACCACACTTGGAGTACTGTGTCCATTTCTGGTCGCCTCATTATAGGAAGGATATGGAAGTGTTGGAAATGGTGCAGAGGAGATTTACCAGGATGCTGCCTGGTTTGGAGAGTATGGATTATGTGGAGAGACTAAGGGAACTAGGGCTTTACTCTTTGGAGAGAAGGAGGGTGAGGGGAGACATGATAGAGGTATACAAAATATTAAGAGGAATAGATAGAGTGGACAGCCAGCGCCTCTTTCCCAGGGCACCAATGCTCAATTCAAGAGGGCATGGCTTTAAGGTAATGGGTGGGAAGTTCAAGGGAGATATCAGAGGGAGGTTTTTCACCCAGAGAGTGGTTGGTGCATGGAATGCGCTGCCCGGCGTAGTGGTGGAGGCAGGTACGTTGGTCGAGTTCAAGAGGTTGTTAGATAAGCATATGGAGGAATTTAAAATAGGGGGATATGTGGGAGGAAGGGGTTAGATAGTCTTAGGCGTGGTTTAAAGGTCGGCACAACATGGTGGGCCGAAGGGCCTGTATTGTGCTGTATTGTTCTATGGTGAAGGAGATTTGGTATGTCACCAAAGACCCTCGCAAATTTCTACAGATGTACGGTGGAGAGCATTCTGACCGGTTGGATCACCACCTGGTATGGAGGCTCCAATATGCAGGATCGACTCAGCCAGCTCCATAACAGGAACAACACTCCCCACCATCGAGGATATCTTCAAGAGGTGGTGCCTCAAGAAGGCGGCATCTATTATTAAGGACCCTCACCATCCGGGATCTGCCCTCTTTGCATTACTACCATGGGGGAGGAGGTGCAGGAGCTGAAGACCCACACTCAATGTTTTAGGAACAGCTTCTTCCTCTCTGCCATCAGATTCTGAACAGTCCATGAACCCATGAACCCTCGTTATTTCTCTTTATGGTATTGATGTTGGTTTATTATTGTCACTTGTACCTAGGTACAGTGAAAAACTTGTCTTGCAAACCGATCGTACAGGTCAATTCATTACACAGAGGAGTTACATTGAGTTAGTACAGAGTGCATTGATGTAGTACAGGTAAAAACAATAACAGTACAAAACAATAACAGTCTTTTGCACTACTTATTTATTTTTATAACTTATAGCAATTTTTACGTCTTACACTGTACTGCTGCCGCAAAACAACAAATTTCACGACATATGTCAGTGATAATAAACCTGATTCTGACTCTGATTCTTTGACCACAGTGAATCAGCTTTTGTGGATCAGACTCATTGCTAATGAAACAATGGCAACCATATAATTATCCTCTTTTTATTCCTGTTTGGGGCCGAATGGGATTGGAGCTTTGATATGAACTTCTCACTTCTAAACCCTGGACTAAAGCCAAAACCATCTGTTGAGGTTGGAAGGCTCATCTCCACATGCTGCCTGCTCATGATAACCCTGGGTACTCCACATTGATTGAATGGAGGTGTTACCATCATTATTTCATGCAGGGATTTGTATATACTGACCTTTCTTTCCTGTCTGTCCTGGGAGCATAGTTACATCAGTGAAGAGTGCCCTATCAAGAGTGCAACAGTCCTTAAAGGGCTGAATCCCTGCTTAAATGAGCCAAAATGACTGGAGATGCCAAGAGTATTGTGTCTTTCTGTAAACAGAACTGTAGATTTTAATAGGGAAAGTGGTTCCAAGAAGAACATCAACATCTGTACGCTGGTGTTTATTTATTTAGTAGAGCATGGTAGGAGACTCCTTGCGTGGGAATTAGAAAAGGAAGAGCTTGGATGTGAGAGAGAACACGTAGGTTGGGAATAACAGTCATGGTCACAAACAGCAGGAGCAGTACTGTAATGCTCATTCAGTTCATAGAATGCTGCCGAGTCAGAACTGTAGGTACGATTTGACATCGAAAATGCCACTGAGTGTGTGAAGCTGCACATACAGATAGGTGATAGTCAAAGGGTTGACTTCCTGCCACTTCTCTGGCATCCTCTCACTATGCGGTCTTCTACATCAAGTACCTTTCCTATCAAGTTCAACGTAGAACACTCAAACCCCAACTCTGCACTCCCTCCTTCTCTGTCCCCATTACCTCTTATTGTTCAAAATGTTCCTTTCTCTTTTTCAGCTCAGCAGCAGCATTCAAGCCTTTGTGGTAAACTTCCTGCTGTACTTAGACTGGAAATCATCCTTTTAGGGTACAGTCATGGTTTAAGTTTTGTGTCAATATAAATCCTGCTGTTCATTGTTTGAAAAGCAGCAGACTGCAACTTTAGGATGAGGTTCAAATCTGATGAGTTATGGTCCTGTTCAGTCCCCAAGTCTTAACCTGCCTCACACCTGAGATTCTTGAGTTGCTTGCTGGAATATGTTCACTGTATTCCTCACATTTGGAGCATCTTTTTGGTGGGTTGCAACCAAGACCAACCTGCAGCCAGTGTATACAAGTAGACTCACCGTACATTAACCCAGGATTGTGGTTTGTTCTCCCCTTGCCTGGGCAGCTTGAGGTGAGCCAAACACTGCTCTTCTGGCCCAGAGGGGGAATTTGAGAACCATCAATTCATCTGGTCATGGGGTCACAGCTGGAAGAACGCAGATACCTCAGAAGGTTATAGGCCTGGAACAGATTGCAGCAATAGGAACAGGTGTGATGAGGAACAGACAGAAAACAGAGTAGAGAATTTTAAAATGAAGGAAGTACTTAAGCAGCAAGTCAGCAAGCACAGGAGTGATAGTGAATAGGACCTGCAGAGTTCTGGATGACCTCAAAGTTGCAGATAGTGGAACAAGGGAGGCTGGTCAAAGGTGCTTTGGAACTGCCAAGACCAGAGACAACAAAAGCTTGAATGAGGGTTTCAACCACAATTAAGCTGAGGTAAGAAAGATGTTGTGGAGATAACACAGGGCACAAACCATTCATTTTCTGGCTCAGAATGGTCTGATGATGCCAAAAAATGCTCTTTAGCAATACCACACAATGAGACATCCTGCAAGAAGGGACCTGACACGGTGCTGAGTGAATCCAACGCAATTCAAAGCTACATTTAATACTTGTTTCGGCACCCACTTTCCTCTCAAGCAATTTTGTGCATAATCTTTTAATAAGGACATTTAAGTAACGCGGTCCATCCAGATCCCAGAAAATAAAAGTAGGTAAATTTTCCCCCTTTTCAAGTTGCAGTTGAGGGAAGACCCTTGGCTGTGTTGCAGTAATACGGTCTTGGGGAAATAAAGTCCCTTGGAGACCAGTCCACAAAACCAGAAGCACACCTGCCACCTCACACCATCAAGTCTCACAGCCACCTCTCTGTCTCACCCACTCCACCACCACTGTATCACCCAACACTCTCAGAAACAATGATTTCCTTGTGCTCAGATGTTGTGATTTCACCACTGAAGTTGTTAGCAATCTCTAGATCAGGCTTGCATAAAGTGGAATATATTGCCAGCTTAAAATGTGCACTTTCAGAGTATTGAACTGCTAGCAGCTATAGACTAGATTCTTATCTATAGCTTTTTTTTGTTGATTATGATAAATCAAGACTATAGTGCCACAGTACATGTAACAAAAGCAATAACTAGGATTAGGTGTTGGATTTGGACATGAAAGATCTTGTTGTGAATATCTGAGCCTTATACAAACTGCATAAATACAGAGGTATATCAGGAACGTGAAATCTTAGCACAGTGGTGTTACATAATTTGACCCTTACTAGTAGAGATGGCACAAGTGCAGACACTTTTACTTCCTTCTGCAAATTAATTTTTGACAGATTGTGATCCATTCCTTTACGTTGTATAATACAACTCCATAAAAGAGCTCTGATTTGTTTCAGATGCTGTAAGGAATAGGTCTGTCAAGGAAAAAAATTCCAGAAAACTTGTCATCACAACAGTAGGATTCACACAAGATCACTTTAACCAAAGGAATTCTGGAGCAGTTCTCTAGATTTTATGAAATGCACTTGTGTTTTCTCCACTGCTGTGTATGCTTTTCCTTTCTGTAATGAAAGCAACACTTAATATTTTGCTTCATAGCAAAATCATATTCTTTCACCAAATCAAAAACACCGTGGAATTTCTAACCTGCCTTGGACTTACCTCCCTATAACCTGTTAAACACTAAGTTCAGCATCATGGACACTTGATTTACCTCTCTCTCTCTCTCTCTCTCTCTCTCTCTCTCTCTCTCTCATCTCTCTCATCTCTCTCATCTCTCTCTGTCTCTCTCTCGTCTCTCTCATCTTTCTCTCTCTCTGTCTCTCATCTCTCTCATCACTTTCACCCTTGGAGGTGTTGAACTTTATGGGCCTTGGCCTTTCGTCAATTGAAAAAGAACCGTACGCATAAAATTATAGGGGGAAATTTTTGGCATTGATTATTTTAAAGAGGATTTAAGTCAAACTGCAAATAGCATTTACTTACTTTATCATGGAGGGTGAAAACAAAATACTATATTTAGCATACTGTGTCTCCCAACAAAGTAGTCTAATCTTAAGAAGGAATGCAGCTTTTTAATCCAATGTGAAGCCTGTAGCACAGTTTCTAATTTACAACTAGATTCTGTAACAGGAAAAACTTGACCTTACATAAACTCCAGTGCAGTTGCTGTTATATGGATTAGAACAGATGGAACCCAGAGACCTTGCATTTTTTCCACTGGTTATTTTTTTTAACTAGTCAGTTAAATGAAGTATGCAGTTTGTGACACATTGAATCCAGTGATTAACCTGACAAACAGAAATGAGGAAGAGTCACAGCAGAAAAGGTGGGATGTCCTTATATTTTACAGAAGCTATTTAGTTAATACCAGCAGATGGTGCTAAAATGTACATTTTAAGGAAGTATCTCAAATATCTTTAAAATGATAATCTATCATAGAGAGATACATTGCGACATTTTAACTAATTGTTGAGTGAGACATAAATGTAAGTAAGTTCAAACCAGGATGTCTTTATGTGCTGAATTACTATAGTCTTGGGGGATAGCAGAAGTGGCCACATTGCTACCCAGGGTGTCTTTATGACCACAACATTGCACTTGTTAGTGGAAGGATCTATGACTTTGGCAGATTAGTGTGGTGAGAATCTATGTATCAGAGTGATTCTCAGATTTACTTTGAAAAAACTTACTTTTCTGTCCACATAGAAAGAAATTGCACTTATATTTGGCACCTTTCATGATTTCAGGATACCCCAAAGCACTTTACAACCAATGAAGTCCTTCTGAAATGCAGTCACTGTTGTAATATTGGAATAATTTAAGGCAGAAGCTAGCCAATTGACTTGGCAAAGATACACATAATCACTTTCTTTATCCAGAGCTTCTGACTAAAGCAATAAAATTGTTATTTCAGTTAAGTAAAATTTGTCTGAAATACTTTGTTAACAATCTGCATTATCTTGTGGGTTCAAATAAAAAAGTAAATTGTTGTTCCTCCACTTTTATAAGGTCGGTACTTTCCAATTTTTGGATTCCCTATGTAATAGCTGCATTGTTCACAAAGCAGATAAAAAAAATTGCTCCCAGGTTTCGCTGTAACTGGGTGTTGGGAAAATGATCCTTCTGTTGTTTCTTGTTCCCTCCATGAGGAGAAGCATTAAATTGATGTCATCAGAAAGTTCTTCAGAGAACATACACCTTCCTATTCCATTTGACGGAGTATCAAGCCACCAAAGTTCTGCACCAGCTGATCAAAGATGATGGCATTGTGGAAGCACAGTATAGTTTTGCCCTGCATTTTTAACTGTCTGAGGCAGTGTGGTTGAACAGAGCTCTAGGAGTTTCTACCACATCATCCAAGAAATCCAATTGCTTTTGGCCTGCAGTGTTCCAATGGAGCCCTTGGACTGACATCTAGACAACATTGATGGAACCCCTAGGCTGACACTGGAATGGCGCTCAGCTCCCTAGATGGAAATTGGGGCAGCCCCTAGCTTCCTAATTCAAAATCAGGGCAGTGCCCAGCTCCCAGGATGATATTGGGTTAATTACCATATTTGAACATCTGTGGAGGGGTCAGCTGCAAATCCATGAAGTTGCAGAAGTTACATTTGTGAATGTTAAGGGTTTACTGTAGTTTAAAAACATAGGCCAAATATCAAATATGCTGCCAGACTTGAATAGTGCATTTTGTATTGTTCCATAGTTTTCTTTAGATAAAGATCTTTCTCCCAAATTCTTATTGGATTTATCAGTCTTATAGCTATGAATCCCTAGTTTTGGACTCTCCACAAGTTTTCAGTTCAGTTTATTCAGCTCCTGATAGTTTTCTTGATAGTTATCATTATTTATTTACCCATTCATTGGATGTGGGTGTCATTAGTAAGGCCAGCATTTAATTGTCCTTCCCTGAAGTTTCAACTTTTCATTTTTTTATTTATTTTTGATTTAGTTCAGCCGTTTCTCGGTTTACTTGGCAAGATCAGATATTTTTTGGTTATTTAAAAAAATCACTTGAGATACATCAACTTCTAGTCTGTATAAAGTGTGACTGAATTGAAGCTGGTAATAAGAAGGAAGTGCACATATCCAAAGGCTTTGTAATATATTATGTAACATGTACACTGATATTTATCAGTTCACACTCACACCACTGACCTGGACATCCCACATACATATATTGAAAGCTGCATGCAGTGCTTTTAAAACAAAAATTTTACTAATTGTTAAGTGAAAACTGAAAAATGTAAGATGCTTTTGTGGAATTGTGAACCTGCTCCCCTGGATCCCTTTTGTCTCGGTTCTATTCAGGCTCCTATCTTCCAAGGAAAACATCACCTTGTTGGTGTGTTTACTTTTTTATTTTCCTCCCTTTCCATTTGCTTGAAGGCACTGACTTATAGTGGTTTTCAGTGTGTGAGCATGGACTTTACATTTCATTTTACTAGTGGTGCATTTAACTATGTGTTGGGTGGGAGGGACTAAGAAGTCCTGTGCATATCAAAAGTCCACATGTTTACATTACACAGCAGGGCTCACCAAACACCAAAAAGGAGTGAGCAATCTGGCTAATTTCTTTCTTTCCCCTCCTTGGATCAGTATCACAGGCCAGTTTTGGCACTCCAAAAGTATTCTAGGCTGTACTCTTAACAACATTGGGTCTTGGCAACCATCAGAGGTACCACATTGTTGTGCCAAAGTGAAAACAACACAGATGTGTTTTAGGAATATTTTGTTTTGTGCGTCCTCGATTATAGACCAAATGTAATCCCATTGATTGCTGGGTTGCATGACATCACTGAACTCTGCAGTGATGGTGGTTTCAATATTGGCTTCATCAGCCAACAGAGATGTGAAGAAAACAATTATACAGGGTTCTTTTCCCATCGCACCCCACCCCCAGAGTCAATTAATCAAGGTCTAAATTTAAGCAAAGAACGCTCACCACCAAACGTTCATAGGGCATGGAGCAGGCAGTCTGCCATTTGTGCCTATGCCACCTCAATGAAAGTGCTGTCATCTCCCTGAGTTGCTGTTTCCTCATTGATCACCATACGTTCTTTCTCAAGTATCGCAAGGGATATAGAGGAGCAGATAGAAAAACAGATCCTGGAAAGGTGTGATAATAAGAGTTGTCGTGATGGGAGATTTTAATTTTCCAAATATCGATTAGCACCTCCCTAGAGCAAGGGGTTTAGATGGGGAGGAGTTTGTTAGGTGTGTTCAGGAAGGTTTCTTGACACAATATGTAGATAAGCCTACAAGAGGAGAGACTGTATTTGATTTGGTATTGGGAAATAAACCTGGTCAGGTGTCAGATTGCTCAGTGGGAGAGCATTTTAGAGATAGTGTTCATAATTCTCTCTCCTTTACAATAGCATTGGAGAGAGAGAGGAACAGACAAGTTAAAAAGGTGTTTAATTGGAGTAAGGGGAATTATGAGGCTCTCAGGCAGGAAACTGGAAGCTTAAATTGGGAACAGATGTTCTCAGGGAAAAGAAAGGATGAAATGTGGCAAATGTTCAGGGGATATTTGTATGGAGTTCCAATGAGACAGGGAAGTTATGATAGGGTACAGGAACTGTGGTGTACAAAGGCTGTAATAAATCTAGTCAAGAAGAAAAGAAAAGCTTAAAAAAGGTTCAGAGAGCTAGGTAATGTTAGAGATCTGGAAGATTATAAGGCTAACAGGAAGGAGCTTAAGAAGGAAATTAGGAGAGCCAGAAGGGGCCATGAGAAGGCTTTGGTGGGCAGGATTAAGGAAAACCCCAAGGCATTCTACAAGTATGTGAAGAGTAAGAGGATAAGAGGTGAAAGAATAGGACCTATCAAGTGCAGCAGTGGGAAAGTGTGTATGGATCCGGAGGAAATAGCAGAGGTACTTAATGAATACTTTACTTCAGTATTCACTATGGAAAAGGATCTTGGTGATTGTAGTGATGACTTGCAGCAGACTGAAAAGCTTGAGCATGTAGATATTAAGAAAGTGGATGTGCTGGAGTTTTGGAAAGCATCAAGTTGGATAAGTCACCGGGACTGGATGAGATGTACCCCAGGCTACTGTGGGAGGCAAGGGAGGAGATTTCTGAGCCTCTGGCAATGATCTTTACATCATCAATGAGGATTACTGATGTTGTTCCTTTATTCAAGAAAGGGAGTAGAGATAGCCCAGGAAATTATAGACCAGTGAGTCTTACTTCAGTGGTTGGTAAGTTGATGGAGAAAATCCTGAGCAGCAGGATTTATGAACATTTGGAGAGGTATAATATGATTAGGAATAGTCAGCATGGCTTTGTCAAGGGCAGGTCCTACCTTATGAGACTGATTGAATTTTTAGAGGATGTGACTAAACACATTAATGAAGGAAGAGTAGTAGATGTAGTGTATTTAGATTTCAGCAAGGCATTTGATAAGGTACCCTATGCAAGGCTTATTGAGAAAGTAAGGAGGCATGGGATCCAAGGGGACATTGCTTTGTGGATCCAGAACTGGCTTGCCCAGAGAGGACAAAGAGTGGTTGTTGACGGGTCATATTCTGCATGGAGGTTGGTGACCAGTGGTGCGTCTCAGGGATCTGTTCTGGGACCCTTACTCTTCATGACTTTTATAAATGACCTGGATGAGGAAGTGGAGGGATGGGTTAGTAAGTTTGCTGATGACACAAAGGTTGAAGGTGTTGTGGATAGTGTGGAAGACAGTCAGAGGTTACAACGGGACATAGATAGGATGCAAAACTGGGCTGAGAAGTGGCAGATGGAGTTCAAACTGGATAAGTGTGAAGTGGTTCAGTTTGGTAGGTCAAATATGATGACAGAATGTAGTAGTAATGGTAAGACTCTTGACAGTGTGGAGGATCAGAGGGATCTTGGGGTCCAAGTCCATAGGACGCTCAAAGCAGCTGCACAGGTTGACTCAGTGGTTAAGAAGGCATATGGTGTATTGTCCTTCATCAATCGTGGACTCGAATTTAGGAGCCAAGAGGTAATGTTGCAGTTATATAGGACCCCACTTGGAGTACTGTGCTCAGTTCTGGTCACCTCACTACAGGAAGGATGTGGAAGCCATAGAAAGGGTTCAGAGGAGATTTACAAGGATGTTGCCTGGATTGGGGAGCATGCCTTATGAAAACAGGTTGAGCGAAATCAGTCTTTTCTCCTTGGAATGACAGGGGATGAGAGGTGACCTGATAGAGGTGTATAAGATGATAAGAGGCATTGATCATGTGGATAGTCAGAGGCTTTTTCCCAGGGCTGAAATGGTTGTCACGAGAGGACACAGGTTTAAGGTGCTGGGGAGTAGGTACAGAGGAGATGTCAGGGGTAAGTTTTTTACTCAGAGAGTGGTGAGTGCGTGGAATGGTCTACCAGCAACGGTGGTGGAGTCGGATACGATAGGGTCATTTAAGAGACTTGTGACAGGTACATGGAGCTTAGAACAATAGAGGGCTATGGGTAAGCCGAGTAATTTCTAAGGTAGGGACATTTTCGGCACAACTTTGTGGGCTGAAGAGCCTGTATTGTGCTGTAGGTTTTCTATGTTTCTATGTTTACCTATCTAAACTGAGAGTTGTTACTGAATCTGCTTCCTGCCCCATGACAGGCAATGCATTCCACACGAAAACAATTCATCCTCTCCCCTGGAGACACTAGAGACTGGAGATACTGGAATCTGGAGCAACACAAATGAGGCGCTGGAGGAACTCAGCGGGTCAGGCAGCATCTATAGAGGGAACTGGACTGTCCATGTCCCTCCGTAGATGCTGCCTGACTCACTGAGTTCCTCCAGTGCCTCTTTTGTGTTACATCCTCTTCCTTCTTTCTTTACTAGTTACCTTCAGTTGATAATCCAGTGGGCACTGGCTCTCCCACATGGAAAGATTTTCTCTCTGTATTCCTCAAGCCCATGCATTTCTCTCAAGTTGCCCTGTACCCCTTTTTACTTGAAAGACACCAATCCCAGCTCTGCCAATCTCATCAGATGTTAATGAGCAAGCAATACTTGGTGAAGAAAAAGTTAAAAACAAACAGTGAATTCAATGAGTGATTTGCTTGAAAGAAAATATCTGCTGAAAATGAAATGATCAGCTAAATTGTTGTAAGTGAGCAGTAGTTCAGAGTTAGTCTAAGGCCAAATCAATGACAGCTTTTGA
Organism: Pristis pectinata; assembly: GCF_009764475.1. NCBI lineage: Eukaryota > Metazoa > Chordata > Chondrichthyes > Rhinopristiformes > Pristidae > Pristis > Pristis pectinata. The sequence continues at coordinate 86,533,776 of NC_067412.1, forward strand.
ATGCACAGAACACAAATGATTCCTGCTCAAGGAGCAGGTGATTGAGTTAATTCATAGTTACTTTTCAGAGAGGCAAAAATAGATCTTCTCCATGTTGGAATTAAACTGAAAAGGAAATGATTTAATCAATTCATGACAAATGCACCAGTGTTCTCCAGTTGGGAGATTAACCAGGCATCTCAATTGTACATCGAGTAATGGATCTAAAATGTTGGAAAGGTACAATGGAAATTGTAATCACTTAATTGGACTTATTGAAAGCACAATGAACATGATTATTTTAGCTGTGAAAGTTCTCTAAAATCTGGCTTTATCTACCTTTCTTATAGCCTTAAAGTAGTCACTATGCATTGATTTTTCATTAACGTTGTTCTGAAAATAAAAGATATCTTTCATGATTTACAGAAATCATTTATATTTTGATGTCATTTTTAAATAATTTCCACTCCCTTGGGCCTCTCTTATCATTTCCAGATGGAAAGGCTTGGGTTATGATCTGTTCCTCACTACCTGCCAAAACTGACCTTGGAAGTTGCCAACCTCAATCTTCATTTGATCACTACGTGTGGAATAGTTGCTTCTGTGTGATTCCCACTGACTTTTCTTCCTTCAACATAGATCATCCAGTGTGACTGTGGTGCATTACTTTTCCCAATTCTGCTTGACCACATCCTTCTCCTCCACCATCTCTCCTTCATGGCCTACTTCCAGAGCAGGGATCCCTACTGGTTCAATTTCTACTGACCCAAACACAGTTGTGTCAGCAACATCAGTTCCTCCTTTTGTACATTCAGGTGCGCTGTAAGGTTCATAACTTGGCATCACCCTTTTTCTTCCTTTGCGCTGCTGATACCATCCAAGCTTTTCTGCTCCCTGCCATCCATGATTCTCTAACCAACTCCACATCGTCTAATCATGATTCCAACATCTGCAGTCCTTTGTTTACCCACATCATCTAATTATCTGGCGCCAGATGTAGCTGAGCCAGAAAGTTCACCAACTCAAACATCAAGACTTATGTCTGAATGGTCATCTTGCACAATACTTTTTGTCTCTTGGGAACAAATGTTACCCCCTCCCCCCTCCCATGCTGATTTCACAGGTATCAAGCCCTTATCTCTCCATTAGACCCTGTCTGAGCTTTAACCCCACATTCTCCAGTCGAGAAATTCCAGACCTGTTTTATCAGGCCACATTCATAAGATATATTTCCTTCCAGAGATTGTAGGCTACCAGTAAAAACGTATATTTTGACTGCTAAATTTTCTGAAAAGTCTATGGATCCACAAATGCCTTAGTGTTCTCTGCTGAGTTAATTGATCTCAATCTCACTGTAGAAGTAAAACCAAAAGACAGTAGTATCTTGGGTTGGAGAGGGCACAAGGTCAGCGAGGCTTTCCATTCCTTTCAGTAATTGAACATGTGCAAATAGGGGGGAACCACAGGATCTAGTCAGTGCTATCATATTCATCAGTTCTGCTGAGGCCCTGTGGATACTCGCTGGGCTAACACATGGACAACGGCCAATTGGATAATGCACTGGAAGCAAACTGATACTCAGAACAACATCATATTTCAGGAGAAGAGGAGTAAACATTGTGAGGGTGAGCGAAGAAACTAAAGTAAAAATCAGAATAAAAAGACCCAGTGTAGTTACTAGTGCATAAATTCTGGGTTTGTTCTTGGCTTAAAGATAATGGCAAATTATTTACGTATGTGGTTTAATAATGTCATGCCAGAACATGCATAAAAAACACATGGGATAAGAAGAGCCATTTTAATCTACCAGTCATGCAGTTCACTGTATCATGAACCCTGCATAATGCACAAATAGATCTTTAGAAAAAAGCTTTGCAAAGTTTCTATCCTCTTGCTATTTCCAAAAATGTACATTGAGCAAACTCCACTGTCCTTTTGTAGTGTTTTATATGCTCTGTAATGTGCATCTATATGCCTTGAAATGTCCAATTGTTTTGTTTATTCATCTAAAGTCACCTTTAGCGTTGCTGCTATGCATCAATTTTTGTTGTACTTTTGGAATTGGAAGAAAATCTTTTGCTTCATCCTTTGCTGATTCATTAGTGAGTAAAAAAAGCTTACTTCAATGTAGAAGGTTGTCATGGGCAGGGAGAAATGTCTTGTAAGAAGAAACACAGGACTGGTGAATATGGCTTCATTGGCAAAACGAAAATAAAGCAGTAATAACTGAAATTACTTCACACTACTGTGTTTTTTTATGTGCTTAAAAGAGCTATGTTGTCTTAAAAAAGATTGAAACCTAATGTGAAAGATCATTAGGTCAAATGGATGGAATCCAAGGTAGTGCTGGTTACTGAATCTGTCGTACTTATCAGCTGCTACTTTGTAACAATGCCATCTATCTTTGAACCTCTTTAAAACTTGACTAAAAAATAATGGTGAGTCCAGTGTCTGTTGTGTCCACCATGTTTAGTGCTACTAATTTGGGGGGCAGAGATTATTCATCTTACAAAATGGTAAGGCTATTATGAGAAAGATCCAACAAGTAAAATGTAAACCACAGAACACTGGGTTTTACTGCAATTTCATTAGCATTCCAACTTTCATTCCAGGACAATGTTATCATGCTCTATGGGTGTCTGGCATATCTAAGCAAAAAGTCCTGGTGTACCATATGGTTCCCTGCATATTAACCAGCATTCCTGTTACAGTAAGCAGAATTCAAAACTTTGTAATCTGTGGTGGTATGCACTCAGAAAGTTAATATCTGTATTTTAGAGGGATTATTGCATCAGTAACAGTAGTGATTCCTTGTCCTGTTGTACTTGTTATTAGGAAAAGATATGATAGCAAAGGGATATATGTGCACAAGCGCTTTTGTTTTGAAATATAACATTAAAAATCTTGCAAATAGCACCTGTAAGTTCCACACTTGTTCAATATAACCTTTGGCCTGTTATACTTTGTTGATAACACACTAATTGCGATAAAGAAATCTATCTGTCAGCTTGTCTCATTCAGTCATCTTATATTCTTCACGGATGTGAGAACCGCTGGTTCAAGGGCTGCACACACTGCCCATCCCTAAATGTTCTTGAGAAGCAAATGGTTCGCTGTCATCTTCAGCAATGGTAGGGCCAATTTTGAAGGACCGCTGTTGTGTTGTCATAGAGGGAGTTGTAGTATTTTAACCAAATGACAATGAAGCATAGGTGAGGATGGTGTGTGGCTTGGAGGGGATCCTGGAGGTGGCGGTGTTCCCATGAACCTGGGCTTTGGAGGTCAAAGAAATCTTGGTGAGTTGCTGCAGAGAATCTAGATGGCATATCCTGCAACAGTAATGTTCCCGTGGTGAAGGAAGTGAATGCTTACTAAATCGGAAGGTAGGATCATTGCTAATTGTTTATTAATTTACATTGCACCTTTCATGATCTCAGGATGTCCAAAATGCTTCACAATTAATGACAAACTTTTGATGTTCAGTCACATTTGCAATGTTGGAAACTGGCATCTAGTTTGTGAATAGTAGTGTGAGAATGTTGAGATAATTGCCTAGAAATTCCATTGCATAACTTTTTTATTGAGTGTTCTGCAAGCAAAAAATGACTTCTTTGCACTGTGAAAATATTTCCAGATCATTTCATACTACTCAGAAATGTCCTGGCATCAGTTAACCTTTTGACTGTAACTTTTGCATCTGGACAGCACATAATTTAAAAAAAATTATTCATTTTGTTGGGATGTAGGCAATGTTGGCAAGGCCAATGTTACATCAATCCCCATCCAAAGTTCCTTTCAGAGTAATAAGGAGAACTTAGGACCATGTTGCAAGAGAAACCATGATTGGGCACCTTAGGGACTTCCTGCTTGGTGCAGTGGTGGACTCTGACATGTTCTTGTTAAGTAAATGTCATCTTTACACTGAAATAGCTGCCCAACACCATCTCAACTCATCAATCAAGGGATATGTGTCACCCCCTACTTCGGCTCCTACTCCACAATTCCCCATTGAAAATCCAAGTCCATGGCTCCCTCACCACTGATGTACTGCCCAATCTTTATTTTATTCCCCTCCTTCTTGTACTGCTAGTTCCAATCCCAATCCCATCTCCCCAATTGCCACTGGTCCCAATTCAAGTTACCTCTTCTCCGACTGACATCATCAAATTCCAGGCTCCAAATCCCAATTTACCCTCCCCACCCCTCACTTCTCCAACTATAGTACAAGCCTTGTCAGGTCTGCAGATGCCAATGACCCAAGCGCCACCTCCAAAAGGAGCACCAGTCTCTGCTCCCAAATTGTACAACACTTGGTCACTCAACGTAAGTGCGAGATTGGACTGAATGATTCCTCTGGGCATATTATTGGTGGAGGTGTATCTGTGGGGATTCTCATTAAGTTTGGGAGTAACTGGATTCTTGTCGGAGAAGCCTTATCAAGGTAAATAAACTGGCATTAACTTTCTGTCACTTGATTATCACTGCCTAGGAACATGAGAAGTGCTCTGTCCTTCAGTACAAGCTGGTTAGCCGTCCTGGTTAGCTTTGTGTTGGCAAGTTTCAGTTTTTGCTGCAAATGATTAAGGCCTTTAGAGGCTTACTGCAGTTGAAGTGTTGAGTCAGAGTACAAATCAAGCAGGTAAATTTGTCCTCAATGCTGTTAAGCTTCTTGAGTGCTATTGGAGATGCAATCATTCAGGCGAGTGGAGAATATCCATTACAATCCTGACTTGCGCTATGTAGATGATGGAAAGGCTTTGGGGTATCAGAAGGAGTTACTCATTGTAGATTCCCAGCCCTTAGCCTGATCTTGTTGTTTGGTATTTATTGTGGCTAATTCAGTTGAGTTTCTGCTCAGTTGTGACCCCATTGTTGTTGGTAAGGAATATGGTGATGATAATTCCATTGAATATAAGGGGAAGATGAATGACTCTTGATTGTTAGAGATATGGAAATTTGGTGGCATGAATCCTACTTATTAGCCCATAACTGAATGTTGTTTACATCTTGCTCTGTGCAAGCATAAACTGCTTCATTGGCTGATGAGTCATGAACTGCTTTGAACATTGTGCAATCATCAGCAAGTATCTCCACTCCTGACCATACGATGGACAACTATGACTGCACCTCAAAAGTACTTCAACGGCCATACAGTGCTTTATCCATGAACGGTGTTATGTAAATACAAGACTTTAACTAATCAGAAAGCAGAAGACTGAGGAGAAATTGCTGTTAAGGAAAATTATAATTTGAAGACATCTTATGCTGCAGAGAACAGGAAAGGGTGGAGAGAACAAAGGGAATGTCTGTGATAAGATGAAGACTAATAGAGACTCTATGACACAGAAGCATGTGTCATTCAGTCCCTACTAATGCCAGCTGAGGATGGTGAAGGCATGTTACTTGCAGCTGATCTGTCTTGAGGAGGTTTAAGGAGGAGAGGAATGTAGGCAGGGAAGAAGTAAAGTTTGCTGGAACCATGAGAAATAAAACACTGCAGCTGTTGGAAATTAGAAGTGAAAGAGAATGCTGAAAGCACACAACAGATCCAACAGCATTTATCGGGAGATAATAACCAAGCTAACATTACAGTTTGATGATCTTTCATTAGTGCTGGCTGGTTCTGATATAAACTGGAGAGGCTGGTTATCCGAAGTTGCTGAATTCAATATGGAGGCCTGCGGGCTGTAACGTACTTGGACAGTAACACTTTCTGTTTTTTTAAAGCATTTCTCCTCTTTCAAAAAGAGAGTATAATGAAACTGAAATCTGAACATCAACACTAGTGTTGTTATGTTTATTTTGTTGTTTATTTTGAAGGTTATGTGTAATTTATGTTAATTTTATGTTAATTTATGGTTAGCAGGTTTATAATGTACTGTGCTGCTGCTGCAAAAATCTCATTTTCATGGCATTTATACTCTGCATATGTATGCCCATGACAACAATGAACTTGAACTTGAAATATTCATGGATGCATGCAATGCAGACTTTGAAAAGGCAAGTTAGAAAATTTTACTAATTTGTATCTATAATTGAAATCTAAGCATCTGACAATGTGTCAGAACTAGAGGATTTCTCCCAACATGCACTTTGCTCCATCCCTGATAAAAAATTTATTAAAAGCCCTGGCTTCAGTCATTCAAATCTTTTATACAAAGATCTACTTTTTTAATGAATGTTAGATTAAGTGCACGTGGCTAAAACTCACTGCAACAGATAATTTAATTGTGAGAACGGAGGGGGAGTTGACTGGACCTAATAAGCAAGAACATGTGTCTGAAAACTTAGGAGCGTTATATTCAAATACTGTGACTGATTTGGAGACAACTTTTTTTGCTTACTTTATCAGTTGGATCCCTTATAATTCCAACTCCAGTGTATGACAGCATGAAATAAGAAGACATTTTGAAAGCAATAAATATCCATGGTAGAATTAAGATCACATGTATGTTCTCGGTGAAGACATCCACTTTGTTCCAATAAATACATTGTTTGTTCAGCCTTAACAAAGACATGACGATATCATTGGCCTTGATCTTTGTTGGTTATACTTTGTAAGAAGAATGGAGATCAAATTTTGTTCAAGTGACTTGATACCTTGGAAGAAGAAAAGCTGCCTTTGCCATTAGTCATTAAAGATTGAGAAATATTACAACAATACTATTGTGTTTGCCTAAATAGGTAGGAACTTCATCATAAAATAGTTTGGAATATTAAACTTAAAGATCTGGATTTTCATCATTCTGAACTGCAATGTGTTATTGCTGACAGAAAAGTAAACTAGTTATTACAGTCTTTGGTACTTAATTAAAATATTAAAATGACCACTTGAAGCTGCACTGCCAGTGATCCAAGTCAAAAACAAGACCACCTCCAGCAGCAAGGGGAGGCCAGAAAGTCTGTCCTATCAAGAAATCTAGGCTGGGAACCAGTGAGCTAATTCTTTTGTTGCATTCACAGGCCTCACTGTCTTTTGAACACATAATTCAAAGAATTGGACTCCTGCTGAGTTTGAGAATAGACATCCTCATTTAAATAAAACAAAACAAAGCCAAGCAGTTTACACAGTAGTATGGAAACAATGCCAAATCCTTATGGAAAATTCAAAGACAGGATCCCCAACTATCACCTATTCTAGTGAGGGATTATCAAGAATGTAAAATTACTTTTTATTTAGAATAAACTGAATCTGTTACTGAAACCACCCCTGAAATGTAGCTATAAAAACAAAAGTAAAATTCCATGTCGTGAAAATTCTATTGCAAATAGAAATACACACTAAAATATCACTGTAAACCAGTTCCTTCCAGCCAATAACAGAAAAATTATTTTGCATGTGCAGTTTTAGTGTGGTCACAATAGTGACATTAAACACTTTCAAAAGCCTTACAAGCTTCATCTTCTATAATGTGAGAGCTCTTAAGCCACAGTTCTCAATGGGAACTATTGCTTCAAGTAATGAGGTTGTAAAGAACATGGAAGTAGGCAGCCCCACTTCTGCAACAGATATTCAGATATATGATCTGGACATGGACACTTAGAAAGAGAACAGGCAGGAGAAACCCTCCCTCCAATCTCAAAGAAAGCAGAAGGCTTTATCTGCAACAACAGAGATAACTAGGCCATTGATGAAAATTGCAAGGTCACGACCATCTGGCCCTTCAACACATATTTCAGCAGGTCTACTTCTTGCTTTTAAGGCATGGTGTTCCATTCAAGGCCAACACGATTTCCTCAGTGGATATGCAAGCTTCCATATCGTAGCAGTCATGTCAAAATCAATGTGTGCTGTGGAGAACAGTGGGTGTGGTGTGCAGCAGTAACAGAATATGCAGCACACCACTGAATGCTGTGCTTTAACAGGTGATATATTTTAAACTGCATCCACACTTTAAAGCTGGTGGAGCTTACCTATGGTTTTCTTCCATGTTTAATATTTTTAATAATAAAATGAGAATTAATGGACTTGAACACTGAATTTAAGCAGAATAGGTATAATGTTTGAAGAACCAAGTGGGGACAGACGTTGCCTCGACTTATGCTAATGATATTTTTATTCTCAAAGACCTATTTGAGAGTTATCTCTCAGGTTTGAAGAGCCAAAGTTTTAATGGAGAAAGATTTCCAAGTCTTCATTTTTAAAGTTCAAATGACTCTAAATGGGAAGCATGTGGAACAGAATGAGTGGAAAGGCAATGAACACATCAATTACTTTATTCTATTTTGTTCACCAAGTTCCTGCAGTGGAGGAAATCTGCTGTCCTTATGGTCTGGCCTGTATGTGACTTTAGACCCAGCAATGTGGCAAGTCTTCAATCCCCTCTGAAGTGACCCAAGAAGCCATTCAGTTGAACAATAATCACCATGTGGAAACAGAGAAAGAATAAATGCAGATGGACCATTGCATCGACCAAGGCACTGAAATTAGGCACAGCAAGATTGCTCCCAGGCCCATCAACTTTGCAAAGTCCTCATAAACATCTGGGAATAGGTGTCTAAATTGGGTGAGTTAAGCAACACTCTGACACAGTTATCCTCATAGTGTCATATCTTGCATATGATGTTGGACACCTTCGAAATCTCAGACTCATGGCATCAGGCAAAACATGGGCAAGGAAGCCTACTCCTGATTATCACCAATTGTCCTCCCTCAGCAGGTGAATCAGTGTTCCTCCATGCACGGAGAAAACACCACAAGTAACAAGGGGACTGAATGTATTCTTGGTGGAGGACTTCCAATGTCATCTCCAAGAGTAGCTTGATAGTACCACCACTGACCAGGCTGGTCAAGTCCTGAAGGACAGAACTGTTGGATGGAGCAAATGAACACAAGGAATAAACCATTCTCACCAATCTACTTGTGGCAGGTGCAAGGTAGAAGTGATCATCACACAGTGATTGTGGAGATAAAGCCCATCTTCACATTGAGTCGTATGGCACATTTATGCTATTTGATATCAACTCACAAACTGATTAGGTGGTTCAAAATTGGCCATCCATGAATCGCTGAGAACCATCATCGTCAGCACCACAATGTTCATGCCACAGCATATCCTTCACTCAGACATTACTGTCAAGTCAGGGAATCAGCCCTACCAAGCATGCTGGGAGAAGCACCAGGCAGACCTAACAACGAAGTGCCAGCCTGGTGAAGATGCAACACTGGCTCACATACCTGCCAAACAGCAAAAAGAGCAAGGAATGGAGAACTAAGCAATCTCACAACCATGGTAGTGTAGCGGTTAGCGTAATGCTATTACAGCGTCAGCGATCTGGGTTCAATTCCCACCCCTGTCCGTAAGGAGTTTGTACATTCTCTCCTTGTGTTTGCGTGGGTTTCCTCCAGGTGCTCCAGTTTCCTCCACATTCCAAAGATGTATGGGTTAGGAGCTGTGGGCATGCTATGTTGGCGCCAGAAGAGTGGCAACACTTGCAGGCTGCCCCAGAACATTCTCAGTAATGCAAAAAGACGCATTTCACTGTGTGTTTCGATGTACATGTGACTTGTGACATGTGATTTTTATATACATGTGACATGAATATAAAAATCAAATTCTGCACTTCTGCCACATCTAGTTGCAAATGATGGTGAATAATTAAACATCTAACCAGAGGAAGAGGCTTCAAGAACATCTTTCTGCTCAGTGACAACATGGCCCAGCACATGACTGCGAGCATAACCACATTCAGACAGAAGTGCAGGGTGAGTGATCCATTGTGGCTTCCTCCTGAGATCTTCACACTCACAGAAGCTAGCTTCAGCCTGAGTTGGCTCGCGTTATATGGTATCAAGAATGGTTGAGAGCACTGGCTACAATAGAGGCAGTGGGTCCAGACAACATCCCAACTGTAGTACCGAAGGCTTGCACTCCAGAACTAACTGTGTCTTTTGCCATGCTGTTCTAGTACAGTTATAATACTGGTAGCTACCTGATAATGTGGAAAATTGCTTAGATTCACAGAAACCAGATCAAAGCCAATATGGATAACTGCCACCCAATCAGGCCACACTCAATCATCAGCAAAGTAATGGAAAATGCCACCAAGTGATACTTGCTCACCAGTAGCCTGCTCAACAATGCCCATTTTGGGTTTTACCACAACCACTGGCTTCCAAACCTCATCAAAACCTTGGTCCAAGTACAGACCAAAGAGCTGAAATCCAGAGATGAGATGAAAGTGACTGCCCTTGATGTCAAGGCAGCATTTAACCAAGTGTGACATCAAGAACCTCTGGTATAACTGAATTTAATGGGAATGAAGGTGTAAACATTTCAATGGTTAGAATGATATTCACACAAAAGAAAATGGTTCTGGTTGTTGGAAGTCAGTCATCCCAACCCCAGGACATCACTGCAGAAGTTCTTCAGAGCACTGTCCCCTTCCCAGCCATCTCCAGTTGCTTCAACAATGACTCCTTTCCACCATAAGGTCAGAAATGGGGATAAAATGGAGACACAAGAGACTGCAGATGGGGATGTTCGCTGATAAGTGGACAACGTTCAATTCTATTTGCTGCTCCTCAGCAAATGAAGCAGTTTCAACACTATCAACATTCTGAGGCCACTGTTGTCCAGAAACCTATCTGGGCCAGCCACATAAATACTGTGGCTTCAATTACTGGGTATCCTGTGGCGAGTAACTCACTTCAAATCCTCTCTACCACCTACAAGGCACATGTCAGGAATGAGAGGTTGGTACCCCATCCACTATCTGAAATAATCATTCTCTTCACCAGTGAAGCACAGTGACTGCAGTGTGTAGTTTTTATAAAATGCACTGCAGTTAGATGCCAAGTCTAATCCAACAGCACCTTCCAAACCTGTGACCGCTATCACCAAGAAAGACAACGGCTCTAGATGCATGGGAACAACACTACCTTCAGGTTCCTCTTCAACTTGCATACCATCCTGACATTAAGATACATTGCCACTGCTTCATTGTCTAATTCTCCGAACTTCCAACTAAACAGTACTGGGGAGTGCCTTCACTAGAAGGACTGAAGTGATTGAGGGCAGCTTACCAGAACCTTTCAAGGGCTGATGGAGATTGGCAATAAATCTGGCCTTATCACTGATGTCCAAATCCTGAAAAATGAATAAAAAAGTTTCAGAGGTCAGATTTTACTTGCAAGCAGAGTATTGATGTGGCAGTGCCTGGGTCATTGTGAGCTGAGTGTTGTCTTGGTGTAGCAGCCAGCATAATCAAAGACCCCACCCACCTGAGACATCCTCTCTTCTCTCCTCTTCCATCGGGTAGAAGATACAGGTGCCTGAGGGCATGTACCACCAGACTTAAGGACAGCTTCTACCCCACTGTGATAAGACTATTTAACGGTTCCCTTATACAATGAGATGGACTATGACCTATGACCTCACGATCTATCTTGTTGTGACCTTGCACCTTATTGTACTGCACTTTCTCTGTAGCTGTGACTCTTTACTCTGTACTGTTACTGCTTTTACCTGTACTACATCAATGCACTTTGTACTGACTCAATGTAACTGCACTGTGTAATGAATTGACCTGTACGATCGGTTTGTAAGACAAGCTTTTCACTGTACCTCGGTACAAGTGACAATAATAAACCAATACCAATACCAATCACTTTTCCTAATGCACATTTAAAACTGTGAGCTCTCATACCGTCTTGGCAAGGGGACAAGTTAGTATATTTGATCCATGGAAGATGCGCATTGGCTTTGAATTTAAATCCATCATGGAAATGTGTTAAAAAGGCACTACTTGATGGACCTGTTGGAAGACGTTACGACAAAAGTACAGGTAAATCCATTAGTTTAAGGAGTGCTTGAGCAGCCCAAGCTTCTTTCCTTTAAGATTTCCTCATCAAGTCCACGTTGTTTAATAGCTGTGTATTCATCCTCCAATGGCTGTAGCAAAGTCAAATGTGCATTGGACGACAATCGTGTCACTGTTGTGTGACCAGCATCCTTCACGTCTGGGGATAATGTGAGTACAGGATTCAGTGTTGCTGGAGGGAGAGTGGGAGTTAATGATTCAGAACTTTTCATTAGAACTAAAAGGTCACTGATCTGAAACATTTGCTCTTGTTCTCTCTCCACAGATGTTACCCGATTTGCTGATTATATAAACCTACCCTTCTCAATCCCTTTCTTCCTCTGAGCCCTTTCCCATCACTGTCTCCCATCACTTCATTCAGCTTTCCTTTCTATTCTCCTTTCAGCTTGCTCTTCTTCCTCTTCCTCCTTCCTCTCTCATTCCCAACTGCTCTACTCCCTCATCCCTCAGTCTTCCCTCAATCATGTGCCCTCCCCACTGATACACTGATCTCATATATTTACAGCAACTGTACGTAAGGTTACTCCCCTCAATGCTCCCTATTCTCCTTTAGTCCTGGACTAAATATTGCAAATTTTATAACCATAATTGACCATAACACTGCCTTCAGTGTTGACTGTTATGTTGCATTGCCACAGTCAACCGGCATAATTTAAGAATCCGTCATTTGTAGGCAACGAGATCGTACATTTTATTTGATTGTCAGTTGGCACATGTGAGTTGGCAACATATACAATTCGCTGTATAGTCAATTGAATCTTCAAATATTTTTATTGGTGTGTGAGGGGAAAGTTGTGGTCAAACTCTTCACAGTTTTATTAGGTTTGATGAATTGGATTTAAGGATTGATTGGACTTCATAAAGCAGTAAGTTGATTTTTAATGATCTGAATCTTAAATGAGGGTGAAAAGCTATGGAGACTAAAGAACAAATTTACATTCTCTCTGGCTGTCTGTCTTGGTCTGTCCGTCTGTCTCTCTCATTCCAAAAGAAAGTTGTTTTTCTTTTCCAAAAGTAAATCTTGAGGGCACCATGGCTGCCAGCCATCAACTTTCTCCATACGATCTGTGACACTGCAACGTCCAGTTTAGCTCTGAACAGCACACATTAAAGATCTCATGGGCCTTTGAGAAGAGAAGCTTCCTCTGCTTGATTGTTTTCTTTTACGGTCCTTCCAGTGCTTGAATACTGCGACTACTTTGCATCAGATGATCTCATCCAGCTGCCTGGTTATTAATGTACGTGCACACTTCAAAACCACGTTTTTGGAAACTGTCTCCCATCTCCCAAATTGACTGATGCTAACAATTTTAGAACTTAATGACTCTTTGCATCATGTCTGAGTGTGAGCCTGATAAATACAGCGCTGTGCAGCTGCTAGTCATGCCTCTCTCCCTCTCCTGCGCACCTATGATTAATATCTTTACTTTTCATATATTCATAGGATCTGCAAAAGCTTTTCTTGCATAAGGATCACTTTTTGGTCATGAAGAACCAGCAAAAATGAACACTTTAGGTGTAAGTAGGGAATGTAAAATAGGATTAAAAATATTTGTAATTCAAAATTGGACATGATGAACTTCCGTATAATCTTGAGCCTGAGATAGTCTGCTTACAGCTGCAGATCTGAGTAGCAGGAGACACAGGGTCTTTCTTTACTTTCTCTTCTCTAAATGCTTTCTATTCCTATCTGTTAAATAAATTACTGCATTATAGGCTCAAAGCAAGTATTTGGCTTTTTGGAATCTGGATATATAATTGATTGAATATTGAATTCAATAAACAACAAAAAGAGATAAGGAATAAATATTATTTGGATGGGGAAGTTGTCTGCCAAAAGGAGCAGTGGTGAGTCTGTTGTTATTTTCAATTGCCAGCAATGTTTGGATTGAGAAACAAGTAACTCAACATCAGCATTTGCAGATAATACCATACTGGGGATTATCAAATAATGTGTCTTGTGCTGGTTATGAAGTCTTGATCTTCAATCACTCATTTTCTCAGATGACCAGAGGGTGTGCTTGTGCACAAAAGGATGTGGTGAAGTTATCATCAATGACTGCATTCATTGACAGGTAGTTTTTCCAAGGACTCATTTCCAAGGTCTCGTGTTTTCCAAGGTCTCATTATGGACTTTATTATTGAAGGCTGGTGTTGTTTTGTGGGGCAGTTTGGTGGAAGACTTTTGTTTTTCAGGTGTTAAGTCCAAGACTTATATGGTCCAGTGACAGCTTGCTCCTGTCAAAGGCCTTTGAACTACTTTTAAATGTCTCTCATAATCAGAGGAATTGAAAAACTATACAAATAGATCAAGACTACTTAAGTTAAAAGAATTTTAAAAATAATAGAAAACTCAAAATACTAACAAATAAGTTAAAATATTAAATTAAAATAAAGTGAAATAATTAAAAAACTTAGCTGTTTACTTCTTCCTCATTCCCAAATGAATTGGGATGCAATTCATATTGTAACTCTCTGAGTGAAAAGCTGAGGGGCCAGATGTGAAGTGAATCCAATTACATCATATCATGATATAAGTGGGGGTACAATTTTATACCAAAATGTTGCGAAAAAGATAATTAAACTTAATATATCATTAGATTTCATACCTCATTTCTGTTAGATGTCTTGGAATTTTTAAAATACTGCCTCTGCATATCAATCTTGTCAGCTCATTCTCTCAGCTCAAGTCTATGACCTCAAGTGTGTCTCATTTTATCACCTTTATATTGCTGCTAAGTTTCAAATCTTCAACATCCTTGTGCCCTCACCCAGTTGCAATCAGGACTTATCAGCCGATGTCTTATTTCAACTTTCACTTATCCATCATCCAGAAACTTATGGCTTCCCTCCCACTTTAAAACCCCTGGCTCCACATCACGTAACAACCAGCTCATGTCTTACTTCCCTTTGGTAGTCTGGTACACAACAGGAAGAAAAGAAAAGAAAAGATATACTTCTTAGACAATAGCAAGTTTCATATCTTTATTAAAAAATTCTCATTTAATGGTATTTTATACCATTATAATTATACATTTATATTTGAGTTTCACCATAATAAGGAGTGTTTACATCAAATTTCTAAGGATGCAAAACATTACAGATATATCATAGGTGAAATATCGTGCAAAATTTGATACTAAACCATTCCAGAGATACCAGAATGAACAACCAGACAACTCTTTGTCTGGATATTCATTCTGATCAGAAATATGTGTTTTCAGGAACTTCTTAATGGGAGGGAAGCTGAAAGCACAGCTATCAACGGGAGAGCAATTAAAATCTGTGGTGCACAGGAGGCCAGACTTGAAGCACTCACTCAGCAGCCAATGTAGGTCACCATACATAAAAGTGATGGTACTCAGTGTGAGTTCGGAGATGAATTTGAGTTTTGATCAACTTTAGGGAAATAGGAGGTCAGCCAGGAGCCTAAAGATAACAAATGACAGGGTTTGGTTTACGGCAGTGGAAAAGTTAAGTCAGGGTCAAAGATGAGTACTAATCACTGAGGTGGAAGCAGGACGGTTTGCTAATGGCATGAATATGTGGTCAAGATGCTAAGGTTGTGAACAGTCTGGGTCTACCTCAGGGAAAGGTACTGGAATAGTGTTTAGGGAACAGAGTTCATGGTGGTGTCAAAAGGCAATGGCTTTGGTCTTCCTATACTTAATTGGAGGAGATTTCTGCTCATGCACTACTGGAGTTTGGAAAAGCAAAGTGGTCAAGAAGGCTGGATGTTATCAGTGTATAAATGGAGCAGTGCAACGTATTAATAGGAGTGATTGCTTCAAGAAAACAATTGTGCAGGCAGAGATTAATTCCTGATACATCCTAATGGGAAACCTGCTGGTTTTATGGAAGCAGTTTGGACTGAGATTACTGTTTTATGAGCATGATTCTGTGTCACTGCTAGAACAGGTCCATTAGTAGATCCGCAGATCGAAATTAGGCAAATGAAGTAAAGCTATGAAGAATGGATATATTTTGCACAGTTTCCTGAATTTTTCTGTTCAGTACATCTAGTGCTATGGAACTTGATGGACTAGTTCTGCATCCTCTTATCACCTAATAAAAAAACAACCAATAAAGTTGGATTAATAACTTTTAATACTTCAATTTTTACAGGATACCCCATTGTCAATTAAGACAAGAACTTCCAATATTCAAAGTGCTTACTCTACAGGAGAATTCAGACAAATGGATTGTTTGTTCTCATGTGGTGGTCTCACTATGAGGCACTTACTCCAATGAGATAAAAACTGCAGATATGATACAAATATTTGGATGAAGCATTAGGGTGATCTCTAGGATCTCATGAGTTTTTGAACTAATGCTGTGGTTTTTTTAACCATAACTTGTCACTAAGAAAAGGCAACTTCTGACCAAGGTTTCAGCAGATAACTGAACAATTCCCAAGAAAGCTCTTGACATTTGCTCTTCAAGGCAACAACTTTTTCATGATTAAAATCTCTTAAAAGTTAAGTAACAACCACGTCATTCTCCTTTGCACTCCCTCCAAAATTTAATATTAATCATTATATAAGCATAGTATTCCCAGAATGAACACACCAGTACCTTGTATAACCCACGCATCTTAACTTCATTTCAATTAATCTAGCAATAATATAAATCTCTATTTGCTCTCTCTTCGGTGACCTTATACTGCTTGTTTTCAGGCAGATCCTGCTGGTAATGGATCATGTCTCTAGGTCCATTATTGTTAATACATGGTTTAGTTACACTTGTCACCTTATAACAGTGACAGTTCTACCCCTCAATCATCTACTCTTTCTTAGAGAAATGTATCCATTTTCCTTGCTGTCCAAACTAGCTTGAGACCTTTTCACTTGGCCTAAGTTATTACCCTGTACTATGTTTGAATATCATCAACAGACAACAGTGAGTTCATTAATGGCTTCACCCAACTCATTGCTGAAAATGATGACAGTTGTTTCAATATGAAGCCTTATGACTCCATTCAGTCCAGCTCCCATCAATAACAGCCACACATGGCACAACTCTCTTGATCAGATGCTGGTCCTAAAATGTCAATTTTCCCACAAGACTCTTGCCTGTTTTGAATTTTCCCTCATTAATACCTTTGTCTGTCTCCATACTGCGTGTATGCTTACTGTAGCCCTCTACCTCCCTCCTCAACAATTGACTTCCTGTTCATTCAGCTAACAATGTATCCTTGACACTACTGATTCTATTGTACTGGGCACTTAAAAGAAAAGAGTAGAAGAGGCATAGGCAGCAAAGAGATAAGAGAAACAAATAGAAAAAGTAGAATTAATGTATATTTTAAAAAGTCTAACAATGTTTAAGGAATGACATACCATATTATTTTCAATACCAAGTGAGGTTTTAACTAATTTAGACATCACATCCTTTAAAATTCTTTTTGGACATGCCCAATCTTTTGCTGGCCTAGTAGTTATTTAGTATGTTTCTGGCCCATTTAGTTAATATATATCTTGTAAATATTACAAATTTATACCTTTGCATGTTATTTGAGTGCTGAGTTTCTCATTGAGAAACCAGGATAAAAAAAGGTTTCAGGAGGAGCAGGGAAACTCACACACAATCTTCCTGATTTCAATACTTATCTGGCATTAGCGGACGGTGGAAATTGCTGTCCAATTTACTCTTTAATTAAACTGACATTAATTGTCTCATTGTTATTTTTTCTGCAAAATTAGGACCATTATTTTACTCAGAGAGGAATAATTTTACAATTGAGTTTGTCACAATATAAAGAGCATTGCAACTTGCCATGTTTAACATGCCAATCAGGAAAACTCAGTTATGAAAATTTATCCTCTGAACAGAATTAGCTCACTTGGAAAAACAAAGCAAAGTCATTTCAAATAAAAACAGAAAACGCTGGAGCTAGTGAACAGGTCAGACAGCAACTGTGGAGAGAGAAATGCAGTTAACATTTCAGGATGATGACCTTTCACCAGAACTGAAGCCAGAACTATTTTCTGCGCTACATAAAATAGACCCATTTTGACTTTATAGAAGTTGAGAAGGACAGTACCTGAGTTACTATTCATATATTGTTCAATTTTTTTGCAGATATTAATATTTCAAATCCAAATCTGGACCAAAACAACATTTTGAGTCCCTAGTTTTGCCAATTTTGGAAAATGAAAGAAAGCTACAAAATTTTACAGGATATACTTTGCTGCTTTAACTCAACACCACAAGAACTGTGTCCATTTACTTAGCATCTTTAGTGTCAAAAAAAATCTCAACTTGCTTTACAGAAGTGTTATCAAACAAAATATTAACGCAGCATATGCAAGTATTTTTCAGGGAAGATGACCAAAATCTTTGCCAAAATGAAAATGACAGAGAAGTAGAAAGGCAGATGGACTTAATGATGACATTCAGAGCCGGCCAGTTGAACCCATGTCCATCAAGGTAAAGGTGAGCAAGTGGCCTGAATGCAAGAGCAGATATACTGGAAGTTATAGACCCAGTGAAAGTCATTAATATTTGCCCTGAATTTCTATAAACTACACATGCTCGGGCCCCACAAGTTCAAGTTCAGGTTTATTGTTGTCTTAGGCATACATATACAATGTATAAATGCTGTGAAACTGAGCTTTTTGCAGCAGCAGCACGGTACATTACAAGACAAAATAAGTTAACATAAACTTAAATTAATGTGAATTATACATAACTTACATGTGTACAAAAGAAGCCAACAAAATAAACAATGACACTAGTGCAAGATTGAGAATAGAGAAAAAAAATAGTCCGAGGTAGTGTTATGGGTTCTTCAGGTCAATTCAAGAACATGAGAGCAGTGGGGAAGAAGCTGTTGTTGAACCTTGAGGTGTGGGTCTTCAGCCTCCTGTCCCTCCTGCCTGATGGCAGCATCGAGAGGAGGACGTGGCCCAGATGATGGTATCTGTTACATATTACATGGTACATGTTAGTATCCGTCTTACAAAGCCAAAGTTACTGAAAGAGGTAGAGCTATTAATTTGTGAAGGTATTAAACAGTACAAACATTTGATAGGTAAATTTGACAAGAGCCACGCAATGGATAGTTTGTGCAAAGTAGGTCTTAAAGTGTAGAGGATGAAATGAGAAGAATGTTCTAAACTGTCATATGTGTCTCAGCATCTCTGAACAATCTGACAGACATTACCCGCAACACAGCAATTAACTTTGTCGATACATTTTGTGTGATTTATTTGATTGATTCCATTTATTTACACCATTAAGAAGTTACCTGATATGTTTACTATTTTTGACTAAAATTAAGAACGATCCTTAACATGATCCTTAATGTGATCCTTTACAACTATTTGCAAATAAGAAAAATCATCTGTTGCATAAACCCATTCCTCAAAGTTGCAGTGCCTGAAGTGGCATGTTTAGATATGTACTGCCCTGATGGCCAGTAGCCTTGTGATTTCCTGAAAGAAGGAAGAAAAGTCTAATTATTTTAATGAAGGGAAACTCAAGGGCAGATATATGTATATATGAAACTTGCATGCTAATAATTAATAGTTGTTGAAAGCAGGAAAAAGGAAAATATTAAAAATAAACATTTTTGATACATTGATATTAATCTAAGATTGAGCAAGTTATCTCATCTGGCATGAACAGCTCATTTATAATGTGAATCAATGATGTCAGAACTGTAGTGTAAGTGTGAATGAAGTTTTGTTTTATTCATATGAAGGAAGTAAATGAAGGTCCAAAACCATGGATTGGAACAGGAAGAAAGTGGAAAAAACCTTGCTAGGTAATTGTACAAAGATAAGAATGTAATAAATGGAAGCAGCTGCCTGCCATATGGCTCCTTGACCCTGCTCTGTCATTTGATTAGATCGAGGCTGACTCCTTTCTTCACACTTATTTTTCTGTCCTACTTCCACACACACTGATACCTAAGCATCCAAAAATCTATCAATCTCAGCCTTGAATACTCTGACAAAATGGTAGTAGATTCTGAAGATTTACAAGCTTCTGCAAGAAGAAATTTCTTCTGTTCTATATGTCCAACCCTATATCCTGAGACTATGCTTCCAAGTACAGATTGGGTGATCACTTTGCAGAACAATTGTGTTCAGTCCACAGGGGCAACCCTGAGCTTCCTGGTGCCTGCCACTTTAATACCCCATCCCACTTCCACTCTGACCTATCGATCTGTGGCCTCCTGTATTGTCACAGTGAGGCCCAATGCAAGCTTGAGGAACAGCACCTCATTTTCCGTCTTGGCATATTGCAGCCTTCTGGACTCAATACAACTTCAGTTATCTTGATTTCTTGGTCTGTATCTGTCATTCATCTGTGATATTAGCTCAGCTTTCTTTTCCCCCTGGGAGATGAGGACATGCCCAGCCTGTCTCTGCATTTTGCAACTCCCACATTCCTTTGCCTGTGTTCTTTTGTCCCTGTTCTCACTCTCTAACTGCTCCCATTCACTCATTGACAAGATAACCTTTTTTACAGTTTATCCCATGATCACCCTGATTTTAATCCCATGAGAGACATTCATCCTCCCTGACCCTCCCATCTTCTTTTCCATTCTGACAAAGGGTCTTCGATCTAAAACTTTGAATCTGCTTCTCTTCCCTCAGACGTGGCCTGACTTGCTGAATATTTCCAGAATTTTCTATTTTTGTTTTAGTATGCCTCCAAGTGTTGGAGTCTCCAGCCAGAGGAATAATATCTACTCTGCCAGTCGAATCTTGCACATCTCAATAAGGTTGCCTCATATACTTCTAGCTCCCGTGTATATACTCACAATCTCTCTTCGTAAGACAATCTGCTTGTCCCAGGAATCAATTTAATGACCTAATGATCTATTCAGCTGACTCCTTTTTCTTGGCACAGAAACCAAGACTGCAGTAGTGCTCCAAATGTCTCAGCAAAGCCCTGTATATAAGACTCTTTCTTACCTTTGCATTCCATTTCTGTTAAAATAAAGGTTGACATATATTTACTTTTCTAATTTCTTGTAGTTCCTGCAAGTTTACTTTCTTCATGTCATGAACCAGCCTGCTGAGACCAAAACAAAGACATGAGAATTCATGGATTTAGATTTTTATGGACTCCCAGAGGAAGGATCAATTGATAAGAAATGTCATAGGTTTCAGCTCCAGTATCAACCTTGGCTCAATAAGTAGCTCTTCTCATCTTTGAGCTAGAAAGTTTAGGGTTCAAGTACTACTCCAATAGAACTCAACCAAAAATCCAGAGTCTAACTCTAAAGTGCAGCATTCAGAGAATGCTGCAGAGTTGCAGATGCAGCCTGCTGGATGAGGCATTGAAACCAAGGCCCATCTGCCCTCCCCAGTGAGGACAAAAGATACTTTGGTACTAAGATAAAAATAGAAATTGATGGAAACACTCCACAGCTTCTGTGGAAAGAGAAATAGTTAATATTTCAGGTCTAGGATCTTTCTGTCCTTCATTCTGGCACTGCTTTTAAAAGATCAGGGAAATTATCAATGGTTTCAACTTTTAACTCTTAAAATCACTGAAGTATAGATTATCTGGATATATAAAACTGCTGTTTGTGGGAGCTTGCTGTGTACTAATTGGTTGCTGTGCTTCCTACATCACATAGGAAGCTCAAAGTTCTTCATAGATTCAAAGAATCAGGCAGAGAAGGATGGATTTGAGAACATTGAGGTTATGGAGAGGAAGATAGTTACCTTTTACACATATTTTGCACTGTTTTCATTTTCATTATTACAGAAAATACAATTGAACAATGTTCATGCTCACAAGTTATCCCAAATAATTTTGTTCATCAAATCCAAGGGTCATTATGGATTTCCACATGCTAATTTGTAGATCCATGGTAACCCTTTCAATTCATTAAGCATAGAAAAGGGATGGATTTAGTCTAAGGAACCAGTCACCTTAACACAGCCAAGTGATGTAATTAAAACTAATGACTTCTTTTAAAGGTCAGCAAAAAAATGAGAATGTTGTAACGTCTGCTGAACTTTCATTTCCTGAATCTGATTAACGAGCTCAGTAGCACTCAGCCCTTAAAATAAATACACAAGTTGAAACTTTCAAAACATCTCATGTTGCTGTAAGTAGAAAGTCAGAGGGTGCAAGGTCTTAGCCTAATAATTTCTGATTCTTCTTTTTACTTTCATTTTGTGCATCTAGGTCTTTTTTTGGCTATATTCAAATATCTTCTTCATTTTTCTTCACTTATTTGGTCTAAATGAGCTCACTCTTGTCATCCTGGCTTTTGACTGGCTTCAATTGTATGTACCTTTGGTCCTGTGAGATAACCCTAGCAAGGTTTACTCCTTGGATATACATCAGAGTGATTAGCAGAGGGTTTTACACTGATGGATGGTTGATGGATAGTCATGGTTGACTATACTGAAATATGTAAAACCATGGGGAGGTAGAAAATAAAAAAAAGGGAGAAATGAGACAAACCTGTTTACTGTATTAGAGGTGTTGGTATGTTTTACTATTAAATGATGTGACATATGTCAAATTGTTCTAATATAATGCATAGCTTAGTTGAGAGTAAAAGGGTAGTCCGTATTTCTTTAACAATGTATTAGACAAAAGCATATTACACTACAGAACCATTGACCTCCCAAGTGGGCAAAGTCGGCACAAATTTCTAGTTTCTGATTTAGTTGAGCAATGCTTTTGCCAGGTGCACATAATATATTGCTCCCATTTTATAGGGTAAACAGAAGTCTCATATCCATTAAAATTGTTCTTGTGTAATACTCTTAAATCCTCATTTAATATTACTCTCCTTGCTCCCAAAATGAGCAACAGATCAACCAGTACCCCAGTGTTTTGTGGCTGAATTCAGAGACGGCTAATTGTGCTCAACTGACTCATTTTCACAATGTAAATGGCTGTGGTTCAAATGTTTCCACATGATTGCCATTACATTTTACTGAGACATTACTAACTTTTTTGGAAGTGGCTTTCCAAAGTGGCAGGGAAAACAGCAAATTAGGCCGTTATTTAACGGGTAAATCCAAACTGAGCCACATTGGAAATTTCATACATGTAAATAGACAATTCAGAGTTGTATTTAACAAGGCAGATGTTTTGCCCAAAGAAAAGAGCATTGGCAATTTAGTTAAATCCAGCTGCCAACATCCTTTTAAAAAGGAAAAGAATGCTAGAAAGACGTCAAGGAGCACCTTCATTTTAAGGAACTCTTCCAGTTCATTATGACTGATAACAGGTTGGACTCATTATACCAAAGCGCCATCCAAATGAGTCTTCACACGTAAGCTTTTATGGTTACATCAGTGACAATATGGACTAATTTTATAATTCATTTGAATAAGAATAGGAATTCTGGGAAGAAGATGCTGGAAATCTAACATAAAGAGAACAGCAGGTCAGGCAGCATCTGTGGAGGACATAACAGCGTTAACATTTCAGGTTGACGACTTTTCATTAAAACTGAGAAAAGTTATAAAGAAAACATTTTAAATTAGAGAAAAGTGGAGGTTCATATGGTGGAGAAGACAGGGAATGTCTATGATGGGATCAGTTCAAGAGAGCTGAATGCAACAAGTGGTGGTTGTATTGGCTGAGAGAGGCATATTAATCGTGACTGATCTGTCTGGAGGAGATATAAATAGAAGGAGAAGAATGACAACAGAAAAGAGAGAGAAAAAGGGGCTGGAACAATGATTTTGACTTGAATTGACTTCATCAGTTTTAATTCAATTGTTTGTTTACTGACTGGAGCATGTAGGTGCCATCCATAAGCCATGCCTGAAATATTGTTTTTTTTAAATTCTGTGCTCATGGAGCAGGTGAATAGGCACCTGAGTGACAGGTTGATGTCTTGGGGAGGGACTCTTCCTTAGAAGTGACAAGAAAAATCCTCAAAACATTAAGTTTCCTGCCTCATTCCAATTCCATCTGCTCCTACAGAGAAGAGGAATTGAGAATTGAATTAAAAGAAAAAATATAAAACATGGAAAATCTGAAATTTAGAAAACTACAGAAAATGTTGAAGATGTTGTAAGTACACACAGAGTGCTCTTGTGTGATGGCAGCATGAAATCATTCTGAGATATTATTTAAGCTAAGATCTCATCTGATATAATATTACAACATATTATGATATATTATGCAAATAGATGATATATCATGATAATATTATATTTTCCTCATACACATAAAAATCTACAAGAATAGTTTCATTCCACTTTTCAGCCTTCTGGATTCACCTTCTATTCAGCAGCTTAGAACATACCAGCAGAAACAGAAATATACTTCACACTTAAGGCCACTGACCTCTCATTCTTTCCTATCTCTT
The DNA here is from genome assembly GCF_009764475.1 of Pristis pectinata. Lineage (NCBI taxonomy): Eukaryota > Metazoa > Chordata > Chondrichthyes > Rhinopristiformes > Pristidae > Pristis > Pristis pectinata. The sequence goes on from NC_067412.1 coordinate 86,557,885, forward strand.
GACCTGCTGAATATTTCCTGTATTCTCTGCTTATTTCCAGTATTAGTCTTTTTTCCCTTGCACCTTAATCACTCCATCATTCACCTTCCACACTATTGCAAACTTTTCCTTCTGTTCTTTGCTTTTCCCTACCACTATACTTGTCTAAAACTTGTTCTGCCTTTAATTGTCTCCATTTAATTGTTGATTAGGTGGGTGGTAGGACAATCAGAATGGTAGAAGAGAGAATGGTTTGGAGGGAATTAGGTGGGGGAATGGGATTAATGAGACTGTTCTAAAGCCAACATGGATTGACAAAATGAGAATCTCTATGGACCTCCAGTTCTAGTCTCTTTCGTCTTGCTGACTGTAATCACTCCACCATTGGCAGCAGTGACTTCAGAGCTGAAAGTACCATAAATCTCTTTGTCTCTTCTCTTCCTTTTAAGATGTTCCATAAAATTTACCTTTTTGGATTATTTGACCTTGTGCTTTAGTGGGTTATGTTAATATCACTCTTGATAAGCACTTTGGGACACTTTGTTACATGGATTATATCATATAAGTTCTAAGTTGTCCTTTGAGGCAACAGGAACAATGATGACCAATTGAGAGAGTATGTGTGGACTCAGGGGTGGGTTGTACATCTATATGAGGTCAAACAGTGGAACAACACTGGGCCAATGAAGTGCTGAGGGGACATCTTCAGAGTTGAACTGGGACTGAAAAATGGAGAACAGATTGTGTTTGGAGCACAGCCAGAAGTTGGAAATGAGAGTGGATAGCTTTGGGATCCAGGCTAGGATTAAGGATAAATGAGCATATTGAGGTCAGAAGGAAGGCAAAGAGTGGGAGCCAAACAAACATTGTAATTTAACCAAGATCATACAGCAAACAGGAGACCAATGCAATGGGGGAATCACCATACTCAGTTAACATTTAATAATTCACAAGAATGTATTTTTGGGGATTCAAATGAAATTTTTGAGTTGTGCTTAATTTATCAATGTACTATGTGATATGTGTTATTCTATGTGTGTGTATATCTATATTATGACTGGTGCACTTCAGCAGCCAAATTCTGTTGCTGATGAATTTGAAAGTTCCAGTTTCATGTATCGCTGCCAACAGATTCTCATTAAAAGATGTTAAATATACTCATTGTGAGACCTTGTGGGGTTTCACATTACTGTATTTATTCTTTCAGTGATCAAAGATTGAAGAACTATTTTGCCATGCTTTGCAGCCTGTTGATGGATATGCATATTTTATCAGTTAGCAGTAATGTGCTGACTTGGGTCCCATATTGCAATAAGTGATTGTTTTCTTTAGACCAGTGCAGCTCTTAGGCTGTCTTTAACTACTGTCAAAATGTCACTCTTTGATCAAGAATTAGTTTTCGTATTATTTGATTTGACATTCATAATAGACATTGACATTTTTGTATGTCAGAATGCACACGAGCATATGAGATGATTGTGAGCTCTACTGTTGGTGATTTCCAGGTAATATCACTTTAATATGACTGATCTTGACTTCTGTTGCCACACAAAGCTTTTAGTTTTAGTAAAGGAAATCTATGCTGCAATAATGCTGATATTTCAATATTCCTTTTTCTCATTTTTAAAATTGTACATTAGTGACCATCAACCTTAATGCATTCCTTTTGCAATTTCCACAATAATCTTTGAATCTGTCACTCAGAGATCCTGCCCACAGTCTTATGTCTGGTACATGATGGCATTCAAGTCATCATCTTAACAAATGGGTCCACAATAGGGCCAATCACTTCGCAGACTAGTGTCAAGCAAACCTCAACACTTTGTTCAATCTTTATCGCTGCAATGCTACACCTCATCTCCAACAAGCTTGTGGTTGCAGTGGAGTTAACTTACAGAACAACTGGGAAACAGTTCAACCTATGACACCTGCTGTCCAGAACTAAAGTCACCCCAATTTTTGTCATCAAGCTGCAGTGTGCAGATGATGCTTGTATATGTTTTATAAATATAGCGACTTGTTCAGTGGGCCTCACACTGAACATCTGCAAAACAACTTGCCACTGCTATACAACACTGCCCTCTGACAACATAAGTCCAGAATGAGAAAGACAAACGGCACAGAAATGGGGCTTTAGTCCACTCTGCCTGTGCCAACCAGTAAGCACCCATCTAATTCCATTTCCCCAGCATTTTCATCAATTCCCCTCTGTCCCCACCCCTCCTGATTCTACCCACCCACCTACACAAGGGGCAATTTCCAGTAACCAATTAACCTACCAACCAACCTATCTTGGGCACATGATAGGTAACCAGAACATCCAGTCACAGGGAGAGTGGGCAAACTCCACATCCTAACGTCAAGTTTGAACTCAGATCACTGGGACTGTGAGGTAGTAATGGTAACTGCTGTGGCACTGTTCCACCCACATGGACAGTTTCCCTCATCTTCACAGCGACCTCTCGATGAAGGCAGACACTGGCCATGAAATCCACCATCATATTCAAGGCACCAGCACAGTCTTTGCTGTCTACAGAAAGAATGTTTGAAAATCATGACTTTAATCCTGGCAAAACAAACAGTGATCTTTGCCACCACCCCCCCCCCCCCCCCCCCCCCCCAAATCACTCTGTAGGATATCACTTCATTGTTTTAATATTTTGCCTGTGTTGTAGATTTTTTTCTGTGGTCCATTTCTGTCCATGTAACCCATTTCGCAATATGATTTGGATACATGTTCCAACACAAAGGGACTGACAGGTTTGATTCATCAAGTATTTGGTGTCAGTGAAAATCTAATGCTAACATTTATGTTTTTTAAAGTGGAGTAAGTTGGTTAAATACAAGGGCTGGGTGTCAAAGCATTGTGACATGTGGTACATGCCATTTAGGCCAACAGTAATCCATAGTTTGTCCTCTTGAGTCATGGATTATCTATAGGAGGTATTTCAAAGCACTGGAGAGGTACACCAATGCTGCCTCCACAAAGTCCTTTAAATGCATTGGCAGGGAAAGCAAACCAACATCAGCATCCTCTCCCAAGTCCACATCCCCAGCACCAAAGCCTTAATTTCATTTTGCTCTGCTGAGAGATAAGATATCTTTATTAGTCACATGTATATCGAAGCACACAGTGAAATGCATCTTTTGCTTAGTGTTCTGGGGGCAGCCTGCAAGTGTTGCCATGCTTCCGGTGTCACATAGGATGCCCACAACTTCCTAACCCATATGTCTTTGGAATGTGGGAGGAAACCAGAGCACCCAGAGGAAACCCACGCAGACACGGGGAGAATGTACAAACTCCTTACAGACAGCGGCAGGAATTGAACCCGGGTCACAGGCGCTGTAAAGTGTTACGCTAACCGGTCATTTGCGTGCCTGACACCAGACTCCTGAAACAGACACTCTATTCTGGGTTCCACCATGACAAGAGAATGCTAGATAGTCAGAGCAAACAGTTAAAGGGCATTCTTATTCACATATAATATCCCACCCATATCTCTGGCCCATGACAAGTCAAAATGGAGAAGGAGCATTCAGCATGACACTGAAAACCTCTAGTCCAGAGGTCTTCAACCTGTGGTCGGGGTCTGCGGCGCGTTGCCAAGGGGTCCATGAGCAAGCCAAGAAAAAAATGGAAAAGTGACCTGTTACAAAGACATAGCTTACTTGCTTGCTCCAGTTTTCCACTATTCAGAAAATCGGCTATATCTATTTTATCTGTTATAGGCAACAATCTTAGAGACTTAGACGGTGTTCCCTTCTGGTAAGCTGCCGCTTAATATTCAATTTGTGTAGTCAGAGTAGTCAGTAGTGTTCACTACTCAATACTATTCTGTTGTGCACTGTAGTGTTAGCGAGACTGAGTGACATTGTTGGTGTGCCTTAATAATATTGCTTACTTACCGTGTATTTACGCCACAGTGACATCACTGTTAAATGAAAAGTGCGCAAGTGTGTAAATCTTAGATTAGTTTTGATAATTTTATCAGTAATAGTAATTAAGCTGTCCAGCGTGTATTGCTGAGTAGGAAGAAATTTCTGAAGAGAAAAGCTGACCAGAAACCTGAAGATTCTGATGACGAAGGGGATAAGGGTGACTGAAAGAGAAAACGACGCAGGTACGATCCAGAATACACTTCACATGGCTTCATCGCAGTGGGGACAAATGCAGACCAACCTCTCTGTGTTGTGTGTTTGCAAACACTGTCCAACGATGCAATGAAACCAGCAAAATTGAAGCACCATTTAACAACAGTGCATCCAGATATTGCCAGAAAGCCGAAGGAATATTTTGAGCAGCAAAAGGAGCTGTACCTCAAGCAGAAAGGCAAAATGATAGCCTGCGCCACTGTAAATGAGAAGGCTCTTGGAACATCATATTTGGTAGCATTACGAATAGCACGTTCCAGAAAGCCTCACACAATTGGAGAAGAGCTTATGATATGAAGTTGTACTGGGAAAATAATCCAGTCAAAAACTGAAAGCCATTCCACTGTCTGATAACACGGTAAGCAGAAGAATTGACGACATGGCAGAAGGTATACAGAGCCAGCTGATAGCACGTCTTCAGCAAGTCAGATTTGCGATTCAGCTCGAGGAAAGTACTGATGTTGCCATTGCTGCGCAGTTGTTGATTTATGTTCGATATTGCTGGGAAGGAGAGGCTTTGGAAGACTTTTTGTTTCGCAAGGCGCTCTCAGGACGTACAACTGGTGAAGAACTTTTCCGTGTGCTTGACACTTTTTTCGTACAATTGGCATTGGTGGGGACACAGTGTATTGGAGTATGCGCGGATGGTGCTGCTGCAGTGACGGGATGGAAGTCGGGTCTAGTTGCATGAGTGAAAGAGGTAGCTCCACATGTAGCAGTAACCCACTGCATGATTCACTGTGAGGCTTTGGCCGCAAAGGATATGGATGAAAATCTTTCGGATGTGTTTTCCATGTGCATTAAAATCATTAACTTTATCAAAGCCAGGCCACTCAATCATCGTTTGTTTGAAAACATATGCTGTGAAATAGAAGCCAAGCATAAGCATTTGTTGCTACATACAGAAGTCAGATGGCTGTCACGAGGCCGCGTTGTGCAGCGTGTATATGAATTGCAAGATGAACTGCCCATTTTTCTAAATGAGCATAACGGATCATTGGCACAGTTCTTGACAGATGAGACGTGGGTTGCCGGATTAGCTTATCTTGCAGATATTTTCAACATTTTCAACAGCTTAGATCTATCATTGCAAGGACCTGGCTCAAATGTTCTGAAAACGCATGACAAAATCAATGCCTTCCAGAAAAAACTCTGTATCTGGAAGGGAAGATGCGAGCAAGGCGTCTATGATATATTTCCGTTGCTGGCTGACTTTCTGACAGTGAACAAGACTAAGACAGAGGCGATTCCGAGCGCCATTTTGAACCATATTCGACAGCTGTCACATTATTTCCATGAATATTTTGGTGACAACGACATGAGCATGTTTGATTGGATTCAAAATCTGTTTGAATGCATGCTTACCGATTTAACTGGACGTGAACAAGAAGAATTGGCTGAACTGTCATCTGACAGGACTTTGCGCTTGCAGTTCAACCAAATGTCACCGTTGTCGTTCTGGATAGCATGTTCCCAGGAGTATCTACTGCTGTCCGGCAAAGCCATCAATGTTCTGTTACCATTTGCAACCACTTACTTGTGCGAAATAGCATTTTCTGCAGTCACTGCCATGAAAACCAAATACAGATCAAGACTGAATATTGAGGATGACATGCGCGTATGTTTGTGGCACATACCACCATGTTTGAACAAACTCTGCAGTGCAAAACAGGCACAACCTTCACATTGAACTGAACACTGAAAGACACCACTGGTAATTATCAGTGATTGAAATAGTCACTATTTCAATAGGGCCTATGTGCAGTAATTTAAGTGTTGAATGCATGAATTATCGATTGTTTGATTTTGTGGGCTTTGGGGGTCCGCCATCTAACAAGGACATGTTCTGGGGGTCCGCAGCATGAAGAAGGTTGAAAACCACTGCTCTAGTCTGTTTGTCAGGTGCACAAAGAATCGCATTATAAATGCCAGAGGGAATGCAACACCTCCCAAACTACCTACCACCTGCCCCATAAAGCATTTTCTGCTCCATCTGTGACAAAGTCTTGCAGGGACCACATTAGCCACATCAGACCTACAGAACTGGAGTGGAAACACATCATCCTTGAATTCTCAATGCTGAACGAGACACTGCCTAAGAAAAGAAGGATTTATTCATTCAGTGAGCAAAGATTAAAGTACTATCTTGCCATGCTTTGTAGCCTGCTGATAGATATGCATATTTTATCAGTCAGCAGTAATGTGCTGACTTGGGTTCCATTTTGCAATAAGTGATTGTTTTCTTTAGCCCACTGCAGTTCTTAGGCTGTCTTTAGCTACTGTCAAAATGTCATTCTTTGATCAAGAATTTAGTATTCTTTTCATTTGTCTTGACATTTACATTTGACATTGACATTTTTATATTTCTGAATTCACACGGATATTTTACACAATTCTGAACTCTTCTGTTGATGATTTCTCGGTAATGTCATGTTAACATGACTGATCTTGTCTTTTGGTTGCCACACACAGCTTGTAGCTTCATCAGTAGGAATCTTTCTTGAATTACTAATAACATATCTGTACTCTATTGTCTCCTCTTTAAAATTGTGCTAAAATGCACAACCCTCTCCTTTTTATCTGACTGGTAGAAGTGTGATAGTATTGATATAGTTATGGTTAACTAACTCCTTGCCTTCTACCTTGAGACTGGTCATTTTTCTGTCCTGTTTGTAAACTAGCTGTAGAGAAATAGTGAGATTAGTGTTAATTCACTCTATTGGATATCACTCCATTGTTTTGATATTTTGCCTGTACTGTATGTTTTCTGTGGTCCACTTCTTTCCACGTAACTCGTTTTGCAGGATGACGTGGATACATGTTTTAACTTAAGGGGACAAAACAGGTTTGATTCATCAAGTTTTTAGCATTAGTGAGAGTCTAATGCTGACATTTGCATTTTTAAAAAGTTGAATAATGGTTAAGTACAAGGGCTGGGGTCAAAGCATTGTGAAGTGTGGTGCATGCCATTTGGGCCAACAAGAATCTATAGTTTGTCCTTGGACAACACAGTTGTAGTGTCCAGTGGTGGAGTGTCCAGGCGATATCTGTGCATGAGGAGCAATGTGCTTTGAGACTCCTAACAATATTCATATTCAGCTTCAAGCAGAATTTGAGCAGTGTTCTGATCCAGGCAGAGTATAAGTTTCAAGCAGAGTTAAAAGACAGCAATAACTTTGTCAATATCACAATACTATTACAACACTCACAAGTAGAAAAAAAAGTAGGGTGTTTGTCTTCATGACATCATTTTACAAATGAGATATTTGTGTGTATTATATACATATATCCACCAGCAATGGAGAGGTGAAATTTGCCATTGTGTCAGCAAAGGGAGATATCATAAATAAAGTGACCACCAATAGTTCAATATAAATTGTGGGCAAAAACTTGGAATCCGTAGTCTTAAATTAATGAGTATTTGTAAAATTTATCGGATTGTGAAGGGCTTTGGGTATAGTCTTATTTCAAGCAAATCCTGTTGGACTAATTAATTTTAATATTTTGAAGACATGGTCTGGGCAGATAAAAGGAATGTAGCATAAAATAATTTTTATAAGATGTTCGATAATATTGTCTCAGTGGATGCTGGTTACAAAATTCAGCATGCATCCTTGGAAGAGTCAGCTGTTCCCACATTGGCCTTATCAGCACTTCAGAATCTACGGAACTGGAGTGAAAACAACTTTGATCACAAGAGACTGCCTTAGAAAAGAAGAAATGCATTATGGAGGCAGCATTATAGTGTGAGTGGAAAGTTAATTGATGGATGGGAAACAAAGAGTTGAAGTAAATGGGTATGGCTTGGATTGAAGAAGATGTAGACATAATTTTCTTCTGAATGTTGTATTTCCCTTTTTTCTGTGTATGCTGTTGTTTTACTTGAGTGTAGGGAGCACAATATCAAAATTTGTTGATTAAATAGAAAAGAGGGGTATCGCGAGCAGTATTGAGGTCTCTAATTGACTGAAGATAGGGAACTTACCATTTTGGGTCGATACAAACAACTTAATGTAGTTAAATGCAAAATGTGTACATTGTAGAAAAATAGAATAGGGAATATGAGTGAATACTAGATGACTGCAATGTACAGAGATAGAAGTGAGAGTAGGCAAAGCTAGAGGAAAGGCCAATAGAAACTTGATTTTAAACAACAGACCAAAGTTACCTGTTACATATATCACCTATCAATATAAATTTATACCTTAACTATTTTTTGCTCTCGTGATTGTGCTCATGAGTTGACATATCATTCTTGGGAAGTCATTTGCATTTTCAATAACTAACAAGGCACACGTTCCATTTCTGCAGTCATGGTAATGATCTAAAGGTTTCAAATATTCAGTATTGAACATTAACATTTGTATGTCCTTGATTTCCATGATACAATGCATTAAAGTAGAATGTTAGAAATATTTCAGTATTCACTTTTTATCAAAATGAGTGCTATCATTATAGATCATTTTAGACAATGAAATAATTCAATAGTTCAATATTTTCAAGAGTTTGTTCACTTTAATCCCTGATATGGTTCAATATGTCACTCAGATTTTCCTTTGCACATCTTTTAATCACGTTATTCACTTTTATCCCTCCAAAAGATTATTAAGCATTTTCAGTTTGCATCATCAGAGACAAATTCTTACCTATTGTACTTACACAATTATTTGAACTTTGTCTCAGGAAATGTGAGCAAGCCTGTCATATTGATAAATGTAAGATTGTCAATCATTCACTTCATCTTCATTGCCATCCACAATCTCCACTATAATATTCTCTCAAGTACAGGATGAAGTAACAAAATATAAAACCGGGTGTTATGTGAAGCTAGCTGCAGCTTCTAACCAGCCTATCACTACACTCTATGCCACCATTGTAGACTGTGCCAAATCACAAAGGTGTTTATCAAGGTCATCATTTTCCCCAGTGTTTCATATGATCTCACCATTATTAAGTCATCATCTTCGGAGTAAATTGAAAGCTTTCCTGTAACCTATAAAATTACTCCAGACTTCATGACCAATTTCCAGATGTTTTTTTCTGTTGTAATTTTCAGGCTTAATATATGCTTTGTGATACATTTCCAACATGACACTCAACCTTTCCAGGAAAACATAGTTCTTGAGCATTCTTGGAAGGTGGGGTCAGATATTCTTGAATTCATTATGAATGAAGAGGACCTGTCCAAATGTTGATCTCTCCTCTCTTTGGTATGATTGTTATTTTTTGATTTTATTTTCATCTTTAGTATTTTTGCAGCTTTTCTGTATTTTAAATTTTTTGTATTTTAAAGGTTTAAATACCCAGTAGCCTGTCTTTTCCCAGTTTTTGAACTTTATTATAAGTATTTTAAAGCATTTAGTGTACCTGATGGAGGTAATTTCAACCCATCCTTTGCTCCTTGGTTAAATTGCACACTTATATTATAAATTCTTTAATGTTCTAACACAGCTGGTTTACATTTTCCTTGTCTGTAAGTGGCTCTTGCCTCTTTTTTTCTTTAATTAAGTTTTATTGAGGTTTTTGATTCACAGATAAGTACAACAAAGCAAACTTTTGAGTTGTTAAAACAAGATTGTTCTCCCAGTAAAAATACAGTATTGCACATCTGGACCTTTTTCCAAAGCCAGATGGACCATAACTAAGACTGGTTGTCCACTGTGACAACAACAACCAATTTTGCCATTGAAAAAGTTGAAGGTTCACATGACTAATTAATGAGTTTTAGTTATTCCCACATACTACACAGGACTAATTCTATTATGTGGCTGCATTTTTTAAAAAACATTATCTTTTACAGTTTGCATTTGTTTATTTTTTGAGTGTTGAATTTCATTTTGTGTGGTAGTTCACTTGTAATTTCAGTTTGTGAGATTTCCAAGGAGTCAACGGAGGTCAATGAATATCTGCCATAGTATGACATTGTAACCCATGGGATTTTTCTTTTCTTTTGGGAGTATATTTTCATGGAAACTTTATTTAATATCCTGACCTGCTAATCAGAATTGATGGTGGCCATGCCTCAGTTGCCAAGAAACTCCATTTCCAGGATTCCCTCCCTAAACCTCTCTACCTCTTTACTGCTCAATCTGTTTTTAAGACCTAATTCTTTTTCCAAGCTTTTAGTCATTTGCCTTTGTTGTCAACCACTCTCATATGACTTTATATGGTTTGGTGTCAATTCGTGTTTGATTATGCTGCTCTGAAGAGCCTTGAGACTTTGTGCTATGCTAAAGGTGCACAATAAATACAAGTTGTTGATATTGCTGGATTATGGCTTCAGGTTGAGCTAGCATTTCAATGACAAGTGTTTTACCTTTCATCTTAATATGCTGATGATGAATGTATTTTATATTCACCGTTTTTATAATTCTTTTAATATTATGAAGTTCAGTTTGGCAGTTAGTAAGGAGAGATGAGATGAGATGACATGTACATAGTAAACTTGCAGATTTGTTTTAAACATAAAAGCAAGCTTATCAAATGTGTTGTTTTTTAAAGCCAACCAAAGATGTTGCCAGATTTTCTGATGTTGGATGAGATCTCTTGGCTTGTCATCCCATAACTGGAAAAAAAATGCTTCGAAGGCAGGTGAAGTATTAAACCAGATTTAAGTTGTTGATGTTAGAAGAGAGAGAATTTACGTTTGTGTAGTGTAGTGGAATTAGAGCCAATTCTTTTAAGTATTGGTTTGGAATTACAAGAAGCATGGCGTCAACTTTACTGACATTGAGTTGAAGAAAACTGGGGTGGCAGAGTGATATAGATGGTAGAGCTGCTGTCTCTCAGCTCCAGTGACCTGGGTTCAATCCTGACTTCCTGCGCTGTCTGCGCAAAGTTTACACCTTCTCCCTGTGACAGTTTGTATTTTCTCTGGGTGCTCCGGTTTCCTCCCATTTCCTCAAAAATGTGTGGGGGTTGGTAGGTTAATTGGCTACGGTAAATTGTCCCTAATGTGCAGTGAATAGTATAGTCTGGTGGGGAGGGGTGACTTGATGGGGATGTGGGGAAAATAAAATGGGTTAGGATAGGATTAACGTAAAAATGGGTGTTTAATTGTCGGCACAGACTTAGTGGGCTGAAGGGTCTGTTTCTGTGCTGTATCTATGACTCTAAAAATGTGCTTATTTCTAACAATGTCAGTTTGGCCAGTGGTGTAGTCACAGTTATGGCGGTTGTGGGAAAGTAAGGGTTGATTGGAGTGTCACCATCATTGGTCTGAACTTCATAAAAGTTGTGTGCCATTTCTGAAGTTCTCAGTAATTTTATATGGATTTGATGCTTGGGTAGGAATAAACATCTGTATGGCACATTTTACTCTGCCTCGCTGTTGAATTAGTGGCATGCTCCAGCACTGACATTAATTATATTTATGATCTTCAGTAGAAACATATTTTTTAACTTTGAAAAGCAAATTAGTGCAGATGCTGGAAATCTTAAGGTAAAACAGAAGATGCTGGTAACACTCAGCAGGTCAGGCAGCATCACTGAAAAGAGAAGCAGGGTTAGTTTGTCAGGTCAATGACCCTTCATCATCTTTTAACGCTATGTTGCATGGTGATTTAAGACACTCTTTTCCTGGATTGCGTGCCTAGAAATGGACCTTTTCCATACTTGCATAATATTTGTTGAAGATGCTAAAAGTTGCCTTTGTTTTAATTGTAATTAAGATTTTTGTGTGGGGATTGTGCTTGCACTTATACCTCAGCTCTCTGAGAAGATCCAACAAACTCTGACACTACCAAGTTTGTGAGTATTTCTCTTTCCAAACATTTGAATACCGTGTGTGAAGGGAATGTCTGAACATACACTCAAGTCAATGTGGTAATAACCAGCTGCTTTTTATTTTCAGACTCTAAAATATTTTAGCAAAGACTAATGAAGTCATGCAATAGAAGACATTGGAGAATTTAACAATACACAAGTACCATGTTCTGCTGTGTCCTGACCAACATTCCTCCCTCAACTAAATACAACCAAAATAACCACAAAACAGACATTTGTCTAATTGTTTTCAAGCACCTTGAAGCACCTTGCTGTCAGAGTGTGACAATTGCTTTCTCCTACATAATAACAGTCACTAAACTTCCAAAGTACTTCACTGTGTGAAGTATATTGAGACATTTCAGCATGATTTAAGAGCTCCATGTAGCTTATTAAACTATTGGCTCTAAGTTGCCTTTTGGGGGGAGAAATAATGGGAAATACTTCTCATCTTGTCTTAGCAAAAGTAAGTAGGATTTATTCTAACAGATGGTCATGACATCATATGAAAACTTGGGACTGTTTCCTGATTCTTCTCTACCTTACTTTAGCCCATTCAATTAAACTTATGAGAACTCTGCAGAACTCTTTTTGTGGCTGATGTGTTTTGCCTCACATTGGTTACTCTGAACTTTCATGATTAGGACAAATGGCGATTGGAGACATGGAAATTATGATGGTTAGTAAAGTTAAATCTAATCTAGAGTAGCCTGGACTGGTCAAAAGAAAATGAAGTGAAGCCCAGCGCTTAACCATGGTGATCCAATTACTTCAGGTGTGATGTAATGTCAACCAGCTGGCAAGTTCATACTATCCATTTTTTTTTCGTTTCTGGAAGAAAAATTAGGCAACATGTGAAAAGCTGGCTGCCAGATGTTCTTGGGTAATAAAGTGAGGGGTGAAGTAAGTGTTTGACAAGAATACACAGGGAGAAGTTTAATCATGAGTTAAATGTTCCGTGACACAATTATTGTGTCTTTGTTAGTGTGCCTATGTGTTTAAACAGATAAACATGTATTGTTATTGAACTCCCTTAAAACACAAGATTGGTTCTGGCAGCTGTTGTTGATTTGGTTAATGATGGGGGGGGGGGGGGGGCGATCTTTAAAAAAAATGCGCAATTTTCAAAGCTCTTTCTGGACAGTAGTTGTGGGTAGTCTGGTTTATTTCCAATCACTGAATTTTCAGAGCTTTGAAATTCCCTCTTAGTGTGATTGTATTATGTTTGCAACTTCTTGTTTGTGGACCCTTTATATTACCCTATCAGTTGAAAATGAGAGAAATCAGCCAAATGGAGAAAGGTCCTGTTAATATTCCCATCTAAGGTTTGGGAAAATATTTACCTTTCAGTGATCCTGGAGCTTTACAATTAAAAGATGGGTAATCTTTAGAGAAAGTCTCAGATTGGATTCTTAATGACATTGAATTGAAATTAGTTCAGTTAAGTTTTTAGTTTGCAATTGCTTTAAAATCATTCTTCTTGCTCCACCCCTCAAAGAATGAATTACTCCATTAGACCCTGCAGTTACTCACTCATGGGGTGCAGGGACTGAAGCTCAGCCCTCCTCAGGCTCCCCATTCCCATGTGCCATCTTTAGTGTCTGCAGCTGGTGCCTGTTCATCGACCTCATGGCTCTGATGGAGATTATTTTTTTGTTCATCGCTTTTCAATACTAATGGATTTTTTTTCTCCCCCAATTTTTAGTTGGAATGTAAATTTGTAAGAAAATCTGTGGGACCAGTTGTTTTGTTAATTCCTTGTGAGGATTGCATTTTTAATCTTTGAAACGGATCCTCTCGAGCCTCCTCTGGGTCTCCACTGCAACAATCCCACTCAGTCTGAGGGACTTCCAGATCAGTACTCTTCTGCTCACTCTTGTGTCAGAATCCCCAAGATAAACAACAGAAGAAAATATTTTGTCATAATGCTGCCAACATTTTAAAGGGGATTGAAGCCAACATGAAATAAGAGACTGTTTGAAATTGTGTAAATGATCCCTTTTACACTCAGACACCTAGGAACACAAAGGCTGCAGCTGTTGTAAGTTCTTGACAAGACTTTTCAGGACCACAGGGTTTATAGAACAAGGGGGTCTGCACTGGATGATCAACTACTCAAATGAAGCAAAGGTGAGCAAGCGTTTAAATATGCAGGAGGCTGCACTGATACTTAGGGAGCTTGCTCGTTAAACCTGGATCTGTTTATATGACTCTGGATCATGCTCGGGGATATATTCTATGCTTAGAGACATGCTCACATTATCCAGATTTCAGAGCTGTTAGGAACAAAAAAGGTAACCAAGGAAGCAGTCAAAGTGGGCTTAAACACCATGCCCCCAAAAATGGCAGATCAGTCAACCATTGAGAGAAGAATATGGTTTCATGCTTTGAGCTGGACACTTCATGTAACCTTCATTACATCTTCATTTCAGTTTTCCAGAACTTATGTTTCTTCTTAAGCCAAATTAATTTGGTTAGTAACAGAGATTTTAGAGATTTAGAATGTTGCATTAATTTTTATTATTAGGATGGATAAATAGATTTGGGGATACACCACTAAATTTGTGATTTTTTAAATTGAAGGTGTGCTTGCCTGAGCTTTATTTCACCACTTAGTGATAGAAATGGGGGTCCTTTTTGTGACTTCCTCACCATTCACTCCACATGTCAGAGCTGAAGGCATTCTATACGTTTACTTATTTTGTGGCTGACCCATTTGTGAGAATATGCCTTTCCACTTAAACCTTCAATTTGGGGTAAGGAAAGGCGCTGTAATTAGAGTAACAATCGGCAGTCCGCTGGGTATTCTCTCCTCATCACTACATAGGTCTCCAACACAGATGAGTGCACACACATTTGGTGATGGTCTTGAACACTCTAATCAGTCATTTAGGTCCTCATGGATCGGTACCCTGGAGAAAACATAATCTTTGGGAAAAATGAATAAGGAAGTCACTGTTATGAAAGAGATTGATGTTATAAAACTTAGCTGGAGATTGGGAAGTCTCTTTGTAGATATTCCACCTGGATAAAAGAAACAAAATATATTTAGTCCGAAAAGCTAGTTTATGATGGGAACACTTTGCCCAACTTCAGCCTCACTTCTGTTTCTTTTTAAATTAAAACATCATACAATATAAAAAGAGACTGTGTATTTTTGGCCAAGGTGGTTGTGGTGGTGGTGGTGGGGGTGGGAGGGGTGTGGTGAGGAAGGGGGGAAATTAATTATCCCAAAAGCAATACTTTTTTAAGTTCTAGGTCTTGCTGAACATTGCAGGGTAAACAGAGAGGTGATGGAATTTATGAGAGTTAGGATATGGGCAACAGTTTAAGCTATCCTTAAGGTGGAAAATGATAGACTAGCCAAGAAGGATTTTTATAGTCAGATTTGATGGTGGATTAGGATTTCATTAGCAGATAGGTTAAAGCAAGGGTGGAGATGGGTGAAATTATGCAGGTAAAGTTATACGAGTTATCCTTTAATCTTGGAGAAGATTGGATGATTGAAAATTAAGTTCTGAATAACTGACGCACTGAAATTGTAGGCAAACCGGTTGAGGCTTAGAGTGGCAAAGGAGGTTCAGGAAGGGAGCGTGGCAGGGGCCAAAGACAGCAGCTCCATTCTTCCAATATTTAATTGGAGATAACACCTGGTTATTCACTGTTGAATGTCAACAAATAGAGTAATACATCAGAGGAAGTGGAGAGGCTGTTAAAGATGAAGGTACGATTTGAACCTGACATTATACACTTAGATGATTTTACTGAAGGGCAGTATGTAAATGTAAAATGGAAAAAGCTAATGCAAGATTCTTGGGGGACTCCATAGGTTGTGGTGTGGGAATGGGAAGAGAAACATTGCAGGTGATTCTTTGGTTACAAGTTTTAAGTCGGAATGAAAGCAGATGAGAACAATTCATGGCTAGACATGGAAGGCAAACATTGGAGAAAGATGTGTTAAGTAGTTATATTGTGATTTTCCCGGATGATATGGGGAGGGGAGGGAAAGAGCCACCATCAAGCTGTTCTAGCATGCTTTCTTGTTATTTTAAAGCATTTCTGGCTGCAACTCAGTGGTATGTTGTGTACATTTAACTGCCTCCCATGACTGAATAATGCACACACTCTCCGTATGAAAAGTATGCATTCATTATATTAATTTTTTTGTAAATATTTGTAGTACGGAATAAAGCTAAACAGCAAATGAAAGTTCTGGAGAAGCTTTTCGGGTTCCTTAATCCCTTTTCAATTCCAATTCAGGCTTGAATAGCCTGTTGAAGTTGCTAAGCTCTCAAGCAAAATAGATCCTGCTTTTCTGAGGCATACTTGGCCTGTTATTTCCAAAATAATTATAATCATGTGAATATTTCTTTTGAATTATATTTGTATATAATTGCTTTTACAGATTGACTGTGTTTTGTGAAGCAGTAGCAGACAAACTAACATGTAATCTGTTTTGTGTTACATCCCATCACCTTTTAATCACCACCATTCATTCTTTGCCTTCAGTCATTGCAAAATTTGAAATGGGTGAAACAAAATCCATGAAACCTCATTGTTACAATATATTTTGGATGGATATTAAGTGCCCATAGGGTGTTACTGCTGTGAATAAAGGGAGAGTGTAGGGAGGGGGGTGGTGGGGGTGGTGGGGGTGGTGGGGGGGTCCCAGTAAAATAACAAACTTCAGCACAATTTGCAACATGACATCATCGGCAGAACTGCCAACTGCTCGCCTTTGAAATTCTGCAACAAAAGGTTGCTTATTCCCTTCAATTATTTGTAACAGATTCTAATCATTGGTCAGCTCTACAAAGGTAGAATGCTTCAAGTTGAAAAGATAAGCAATACAGTGGTCATTGTTCAAGTTAAATGCTTGTGACTTTTCCAATGTTCCTTTTTCTCCCCCTTAACTTTTTTACATCATCCTCATGTAATGTTCAGAGCAAAAGTAGACAAAATAATGTACTTTAAATTACTGCCCATTGAAAGCTGCCAGATCACAAGTGGGTGCAATTAAAGGTTAATGCACCGTTGCCAGTCTCATTCAGCTTCAAAGCTGTAAAATTCACCATATGGACCTTGAAATTATTTTCTTTTACTAAAAATACAGCAGGTCCTGACAAATATCATAGTGAAGTCATTGTACAAAAATTATAGTGAGAATGATTTCACTGCAGTAACGAGTTAAATTAGATATATATCCGATTTGATGAAATACAGAATCCACCACCTGACCAATAAATCAATTACTTGAGAATTGTTTATATTAAATGAAAACGTATTTTACAACCCTGGCCCAGCTCTAAAATAGAGATACCTGGTCATATTGTCTAATGTGTTTGCATAGAATGGATCAGAGCTCCAGCCATTGTCAACAAAGATTTTTTTATTTATATTGCACCTTTAACTTGGAAAAACATCTCAGGAATCTCATGGGAGTTGTGTCAAAGGAAACCTGACTCTAAGGCGATATTAGTGCGAAGGACCAA
Source organism: Pristis pectinata (assembly GCF_009764475.1). NCBI lineage: Eukaryota > Metazoa > Chordata > Chondrichthyes > Rhinopristiformes > Pristidae > Pristis > Pristis pectinata. The sequence goes on from NC_067412.1 coordinate 86,575,272, forward strand.
AGCTCAGAGGAAGGTTTTGCAAAATGTGCTAGAGTAGGAGGAAGGTTCGGGGAGAGAATCCCTTGACAGCTAAAGGCATGTCTGCTGATGGAGTGGTTAAAATTGCTAATGGGTAAAAGGAAAGAATTGGATGAGTGCAGCCAAATTGGAAAACTGCAAGACTAGGGGGATGACAGACATAGGGAAGAATAAGGCTATGGAGGGATTTGAAACCAAGGATGAGAATTTTAAAATCGTTGCATTGCTTAACCTGGAGCCACTGTAGGTCAGCAAGCTCTACACATAAACTCAATATAAATGGTTTTATTTGGTTGCCAACAAAACTTGAAAGGGAGGCCAAACTACCTTCAAACAAACATGAATAGTATGCTTCACTCAGTTAAACGCAGATCCAGAAACCCTGGTAACCTTTTTGGCAATATTTAAGGGGCTATAGTTCTTTGAATCTTGAAGTCAGTTTTGAACTCTCAAAAGAATTGCTTCAGCCAACAACAGCACCTACAGTGGTTTAAAAAATATAGAAGGACACTACATATATTAAAGTATTCCACAAAAGAACATAGCATTGGGTTTTATTTTCTTTTTGATAGGGAGGGGCCAAAGTCCAATCATAACTTCTTGCTTCAAGATGCTTGAATTGTCCTGCCGGATATCTTGGCAATGATTAATTATATTCTAAATGTTGGAAAACCCTATAGAGGATTTAACCAATCCAGGTCCATGTTCCAAAATTAGGGGCAGCCCAAGAGAAAAGGCAATAGCTTGTCCTTTGGACGCAGACTTATTCTAGCTCTGAATCCTCGTTTGGATTCCAGCTGAGATCAAACGTATGAATGTCTCCTCTCTTGTCTTATTGTAAGAAGTCCTGTGTGAAATGAGCTCTGTAATTATAAACTTGTTCCAAAGAAATAAGAGAATGTATTTATATTGAGCCTTTAACATCATTGGGATTTTGCCAAGAGTAGTTTAAAAACTTGGTCCTAACTCCTGTGACAGAATTATGTGCTTTAGGAAGGGTTCCTAGAAAATAAACAGCAAGAAGAAAAAAATGTCTGCTTCTTAATACATGTATAAAAGTCTAGGGTGCTTCTCCATTGAAGTAATGGATTTTGTGGGGGGAGACTTAGAGGATTGAAGCACTATCAACGGCACTGATCTGAGCTGCACATTACATCTGCTAAACTCCAGTGGATACAACAAATCTGATGGTATTTTTCAAAGGAGAGCAGAGGATGGCCATTACTTATTACTTAACGTTTCTAAATTAGGTTATCTTGTCATTATCACACATGCTGTTTGCAAGAGCTTGCTGTATACAAATTGACAGCAGGATCTCCTACATTGCCAGGGCCACCCCTCAAAAGTACTTGATCAGTTATAGAAAACTTTGGGATCCCTGAAAGGGGACATATAAAGTCTTTCTGTTCTATTGCCACCAATGTCAGATTTTTTTTCAAGGCAGTAGGTGTCATTATTTGTGAACATGGCTCATCATAAAAACTCTCTGATGTGGACAGTTGGAAATCTAGGGCAGGCACAGTAGGGCAGGCATGGTAGTGTAGCGGTTAGCGTAACGCTTTATAATGCCAGCAACCTGGGTTCAATCCTGGCTGCTGTCTGTAAGGAGTTTGTACGTTCTCCCCATGTCTGTGTGAGTTTCCTCTGGGTGCTCCGGTTTCCTCCCACATTCCAAAGATGTACGGGTTAGGAAGTTGTGGGCATGCTATGTTGGCGCCAGAAGCATGGCGATACTTGCGGGCTGCCTCCAGAATACTCTACGCAAAAAAAGATGCATTTCACTCTGTGTTTCGATGTACATGTGACTAATAAAGATATCTTGTCTTATCTTATCTAATATCTTAACCTGGCCAAGGATATGTATGTCTCACTGTTATCTGCAGCCAGATTGGCCCACAAAACCAAGTCAATTAGAGATGGTAATAAATGAGATATCCAAATTCCAAAAAAGAACAAGAAATAAAAGATCACCAAATGATGTGTTCTGATATTAGAACTACACCTCGATTTAATGCTGTAGCAGAAATCAGAAACCAAAATTATTGGTATTGGTATTGGTTTATTATTGTCACTTGTACTGAGGTACGGTGAAAAGCTTGTCTTACAAACTGATCGTATAGGTCAATTCATTACACAGTGCAGTTACATTGAATTAGTACAGAGTACATTGATGTAGTACAGGTAAAAACAATAACAGTACAAAGTAAAGTGTCACAGCTACAGAAAAAGTGCAGTGCAATAAGGTGCAAGGTCACAACAAGGTAGATCGTGAGGTCATAGTCCATCTCATTGTATAAGGGAACTGTTCAATAGTCTTATCACTATGGGATAGAAGCTGTCCTTGAGCCTGGTGGTATGTGTCCTCAGGCTCCTGTATCTTCTACCCGATGGAAGAGGAGAGAAGAGAGAATGTCCCGGGTGGGTGGGGTCTTTTGATTATGCGGGCTGCTACACCAACCAAGACAATGAGAGATTGATTAATTAGATAATCAATCCTGGCATCAATTATTTTCAAAGTTATATCTTAAAGATGATTTTAGCTTCTTATTTTCAAATTTATTTTAATTATTTGAATTTAAATTTACCAGCTGCTGTGTTAATATTAGCATCTAATTCTCCAGATCAATGATCTGGACTTTTGGGTGCTACTTCAGTAATTCAGCAAATATTTTCTTATATCAAAAGATGGCACAGTGGATGGCACAATGACACAGCTAGTAGAACTGTTGCCTCATAGCTCCAGCAACCTGGGTTCAATCCTGACCTCCAATGCTGTCTGTGTGGAGTTTGCATGTTCTCCTTGTGACCATATGGTTTCTTCTCACATTGATAAAATAGGCGGGTTGGTAGGTTAATTGGCCACTGTAAATTGCTCCTGGTATATAGGTGAGAGGTCAGATCTGAGGAGGAGTTGATAAGAACGTGGGGAGAATAAAATGGATTAGAGTAGGGTTTGTCCGAAAGAAATGGGTCAGCACAGATTTGGTGGACTGAAGGGCCTGTTTCCATGCCACATCTCTCTGTGACTCCTCGATGACAAATAAATGAATTGTGCAGAAAATGTTTTTTCAATCAATATAAATCAATTGATGGTAAAGATGCTTGTCATGATAAATGTTCAATAGCTGGATTTGGCAAGCACGACTTGAAAGTGGCATTGGCATTGATTAACACAAACGTCACATTTGTAAAAAGGTTTACAGATTGAAAACCTACAAGAGATCAATGAGAATCATTAATTAAAAAAAAATGGAAAATGCAAGGAAAAATAGTCGTTCTTCATTTCTGAACTTGACCATTCCCCTTCCAAAAAGGAAAATCCAAGAACTTGGGAAGAACTGCAAATCTGGAGGCAAAATACTCCGATCAACAGCGATTTACCTTTCACTCAGGATGTATCTAATTATGGTATCTATGCACAGCATTAAAGAAACACTAAAAAGAAACAATCTGCTGGAGGAACTCAGTGGGTCGAGCTGCGTCTGTGGGGGGAAAGGAATTGTTGACATTTTGGGTCCAGCATTTGCAGTCTCTTGTGTGTCCATTAAAGAAACGTTGCATTAAATGCTGATATAAATTAACAGCTGCCCACTTCCTTTAAGACAATCATTAGTAGGAAACAGCTAGTAAAATATAAATGCAGCATAATAATATACTGCATGTTACATAGTTTGATGATCCTGTCATTATAAATCAGCATATCTTCTGACTGGTGATTAATAGCAGGAGGGAGGCACAATAATGAATTGTCATGCACATTCGTGATCAAGGTATGATAGAAAGAGATCAAAAGCCAGAGTTGGTAGCTTTAGAATGAGGATAAAGAATGAGTTACTCCACTCCCATAAAGAGACCAGTTAGGAGCAGTTAAAGATGAATGTACAATATTAAGACCATACTGAAGAAAAACGTTTTCTGCACAAGATGGCACTGGTTCTGTATATTCTTGAAATAATAGGCCACATCCTTTTGCAACTGAATAATTGTCTACCATTCCCTCCACATTTTAGCTCTATCAGACTTTCAATGGTTCCGCCAGCTTGTTGAAGCAAACTGTAAGCATTTGGAGAATTTCTTCTACAATGATTCTCTAATTAAAGTTATTAATAATCCTAGAGCAGACATTTTAAAAAGTGCCTTGCCTATTTTACAAAAAAACATTCTGAGAAAGAGGCATTTTATACCTTTTAAAAAGGTTGCCCATTTTATATAACATTGATTTCTTAATCTCCATCCCATTTGTAGCTGTCCCTGTAGCTGTGACACCTTACTCTGTGTCTTGTTACTGTTTTTACTCTGTACTACCTCAATGCATTGTGTAATGAATTGATCTGTACGAATGGTATGCAAGACAAGTTTTTCACTGTACCTCGGTACAAGTGACAATTATAAACCAATACCAATACCAATAATAAACCAGTACCAATACCAATTTGTCAACTCAAGTGCAATTTTGGGTAGTAATCAAAATATTGCTCTTAATGTCAATTTATTCCAGAGTTGGCAGATTTTGAGAGTGCAGATTAGACCTCTCTATTTAAGAGGAGGACGTCAAGATAAAACAGCTGGACACCTGCAGTCCAGCTGGAGGGTCTTGACCCAAAACATTGACTATCCACTTCCATCCATAGATACTGCTTAACGCATTGAGTTCCTCTACCAGTTTGTTTTAAACCAACTGGACAAATGTGAGTAATTTTTGGAGCCTTTTCTCAGCATAAATCCGGCAGAAACATCCAGCAATACTCAGGTGTGACATGGAATTATTTTCCCCAATGCTCTCCTGCTGCATAACTACACAGCCCACTTTATTAATATGAGATTTATATATAAAGAGATCAATGACTATTATTAATTTAAAAATATGGAAAATGAACTTGATGAAGAAAATGAACTTCTTCCAGAAAGGAAAGTTCAAGAACTTGGGAACAACTGCATGATTTACATAATTGTTATTTACAGGTTCTCTTGAAGTGACCTGATCTTGTAGCAGATTGGGTTTTGTTTTCTGTTGGCACCTTCCTGGTTGGACCTTCAGAATGTCTTTTTTTTCTGGCTGCATCAAGGAGCTGCATGTGCACTTTGCTCGGTGACTCTCCAAAACTATGTGACAGGTCAACCTACCTCACATCAGCTTGAGGAGATGGAAGTAACTTCCTTCCAATGTACATCCAGGTTAGCTGTTGCCCTGTTTCACTCCATACAGCAATGGCTTGGCTGAGGAGGGGACAACAGTGGCAAAGGTTTCTAATGCAGAATGATATTTTGACTGGTTAATTCCTATCTATTGTATAAAGCATTTGAGTGACTAAAACCCCACACCAAGGAATTTTGTACAAGGCTACCCAGTTTTGATTGAAAAGGCCCTTTCTATGTAATAGCGCACAAATACCTGCCTGAAACAAATGAAAAGCTGCAAGCTGAAACCTTATTCTAAATATGACCCCATTCGTTACAATTGAAACTTGAATCTGCATGTGAAAATAAACAAAAAAACAGACACAGACATCATGAAAAAAAATTATAGAAAATAACTTTTCTGATAGAAATAGGCAGATCTATTATTCACATACCTACAGAGTTAAAACAGCAACCAATATAAAAATGAATACAGATTGCTCTTTGCTTTTTGCACAGTGCAATTCACATGACATGGCTCATGAAATGTACATACTGTAAGGATAGTCATAATGCTTTTTTATTAACCTAAAAATGTTCTCATACCAAAACCTGCTATTTCCACCATTGTTCAGAAATCCATATAATAAATAAAGACGCCTGCTTGGTAACAGATATGCCTGTGGTGCACAATGGTCCAAAGAGAAGCATGAACAGAAATATTGATACCAGGAAGGGACTGTGTGTTTGTTATCTCTAGCTGTACTGGAAAGCTTTTATTAATGAATTTACAGATATGTAATTTGAGATTTGTTTGGCATAGATTTTGAAGGTGTGTCCGTTTAAACATGAAGGTAGGTTGCCTTGTGAAATGGTGAGGTTCTCACAGAAATATTTCCACAGATGGATTGTCTAATTGCACATTCACAGCTGCAGGATTATTTGTAATTTGAGCATTAAGCACTGTAGCCCTTATCATGAACAGCAAGTTTTTGGTTTCATGTCTGAATCAGATTTAGCAACACAGATTAGCTCTTCTAGGTCATCTTTAATAATCATTGCCTGCTTGAACCCTGTAAAAACAAATATCTAATGGGCAGAAAAAGTGTTATTGGAATATATATTCATCCAACTGTTGGTCCTATTCGTGGAAAATTCTTAAAATGCTAACTATCGGAAGATGTTAGGCCATCATGGTAAATCCTATGGAAAGAATTAGTCCATCCTCCCCATCACACCCCCACCTCCCACAACTTGAACTTGAACTTCTATAGTGTCTCTAACACAGTAAAATGCTCCAAGTGCTTTACATGAGTGCTATCAGGCAAAATTTGACATTAAGTACAGTTGAACTTTAGCAAAGAAATCCCAAAGCTTGGTCCAAGCCACAGATTTTAAAAGCATCTTAAAGGAGAAGTGGCTGACAGTTTTAGGCAGGAAATTCTAGGGTTTGGGGCCATAACAAATAAATGAATAGCTGCTAATGACAGGAAAACGAAACTGGGTTTCAACTGAATCCAGCTTTGAAGAAATGGATTTCCCAGAGATACAGTATGATCATGAGGATGATCATTTTAGAATTAAGACATTTCTGGACCAGGAGCTAAGGTAGCTCAGTTTACCCATGGCTGATAGGAGAATGGCCAGGAGTTATACTTGGTGACCCTTCTTTCCATACTTATACCAATATGTAATTCCAGAGGAATTGGTGGCAGTCTACTAGCTTTTGGAGACTGGCAAGATGGAGTTGCCGGCTGCTGGAGGGCTACACATGACTGTTCTTTACATTAGTGAGAATTTTGTCATATTGAACCCAAGAAGAATACATTCTAATTAACACATTGTCCATTTTGTGAATCCTATCTCGAGCCATCCATTCGGGGCCAGCAGCAGTGCTCTTTTTAAAACTGTCAAAAACATTTAAAATCTTGTTTGCAGTAAAATCTTTTAAAAGAATATCATTGTTAGCCCGAGGTAGACTCAGGCTAAATTTGTTAATATCAGCTTTATTAATAAGAATGACAAAATAAGATTTAACATGCTTGTCCGGACTATCTCCGGACAAAACACCTCTGCAGGTACCTTTTGCTGTGTGGGAACTTGGTTCGTGGCCACATTTCCTGCTTGTGAACTGTATGGGTTATGAGCAGTTCTCAGGAACAGAACCTTGCCATAGCCTGGGAGGACCTGTGATCCCACCTGAGACCTGGCTCTGTGTGGTCAATCTAATTCCATATTGCCTGCATACCAACCAAGAGCTGTTTTAGTCCTTCTTCTGCTCTCGACTTCTCCCCATCTTGTGGAATCACTCTCGATTTGGATTTAGTGTGAACCAGTCTGGATCTGGTGTGAATGATACAGATCTGGATTTGGTGGCAGCAATCTCAATCTGGATCTGGCATAAATTCACTGGGTCACTAAATATCCAGTTTAAGAATGCTGACCGAGAGATGGAGAGACATAGAGGGAAGTTATTAAATGGAGAGGTTGATTACTCTTGACCTCTCACCACACAAGCACTTGCAAGTTCAAATGTTTGCTATCAATATATATAATAAATGAAATAATGTTGCTTGCTCAGTTGTATTTCCAGTAATATCTCCAGGTGGCTGAGTGAGCTAATCTGTACACAGCGGAATCCTATTGGCCAGGTAAACTTTGTGCTTGACCCACCCCCTCCCTTCTCCCCAGTAACAAGCTATTTGGCCTCATTTAATGTGGTGATAGATCCTTTACAGCCAGGAATTGAGCTGGAGAACAGTAGTCAGTAAGACAGGACTGCAATAACACAGTGGTTAAACCACCAGGCTAGAATCTGGAATCATGGACTATTGATCCAGACACACAGAAATTTAAATTTGAATAAAATTTGAAATGAAATATTGGTATCAGTAATGGTGACTATAAAACTACTGGGTTGTGGTTTATACTCGGTCTATTATTCTCCTTCAGGGAAGGAAATCTGCCATCCTCGGATCTGGGGCATATGTGCTGCATGTGACTCCAGACCCACCAATGTAGCCTTCATTTTAATTGCACCCAGAAATTGCCCTTAAGGAGCAATCAGGGAGGGACATTAAATGGCATGTGAAGAAACATTCCAACTGCAGCTTAAAGGAACACAAGAAACAGGAGTAGGAGTAAGCTGATCAGCTCCTCCAGCCTGCTCCTCCATGCAATAACATCATGGTTGATCCAATTTTGAACTCAACACTTCTTTCACACTCTCTCCTCATGTTCTTTCATTCCCTTGTAGTTTAATTGTCAATCAATCAAGTTATATTTGATGACTCTGCCTTCATAGCTCTCTGGAGTAGACAATCTAAAGATTCATGACCCTCTGAGATGTGAAATTCCTCTTCATCTCCATCCGAAATGAGCGACTCCTTATATTGAAACTATTCATCCCAAATTCTAATACCCCCATTGGGGGAAAATGCCCTGTGCTTCTCCCTCAGCATCTTACACATTCCAATAAGATCATCTCTCGTTCTTCTGAACTCTAATGAGTAATGCTGCAACCTGCTCAACATCTCTTCATATTTCAGCATTTGACATTTCCACCCTGGGAGAAAGATTCTGATTATCTACCCTATCTATACCTCTCATAATTTTATATACTTCAATCAGGTAGCCTCTCAGCTTCTGACGCGCCACAGAAAGCAATCCAAGTTTTTCTAATCTCTATTTACAGCTAATACTCTCCAATCCAGGCAACATCCTGGTGAACTTCTTCTGCACCTTCTCCAAAGCTTCCTATAATGTGTCAACTTGAATTGCACACAATACTCCAAATGTGGTCTAACAACTGAAACGTGACTTCCCAACTTTTATACTCAGTGCCCTAACGGGTATGCCATACGTCTTCTTCACCACCTTATCTACTTGTGTTGCCATTCTGAGGCAGCTATGGACTTGCATCCCAAGATCCCTCTGTATATCAATGTTCCTAAGGTCCTGCCATACCCTATATATTTACCTCTTGCATTTGACCTCCAAAAATGCAACACCTCACACTTGTCTGCATTAAATTCCATCTATCATTTCTTCACCCAAATTTCCAACTGATCTATATCCCTCTGTATCCTTTGATAATCTTCCTCATTATCTACAACTCCACCAACTCTCATGTCAAATGCAAACTTACTAATCAGAGCACCTACATTTTCATCCAAATCATTTATATATATGTTACAAACAACAGAGGCCCCAGCACTGATTCTTGTCCCCACCACTGGTCACAGACCTCCAATCAGAAAAACACCCCTCCGCCACTACCCTCTGTCATCTATGATCAAGCCAATTTTGCATCCAAATTACCATCTCACAATGGATCCCATGAGATTTAATATTATGGACCAACCTACTATGAGGGATCTTGCCAAATGCTTTACCAAAGTCCATGTAAACAACATCCACTACCCCGCACTCTAATAATCTTCATCAGTACCTCAAAAAACTCCATCGAATTTGTGAGACGGAACCTACCCCACACAAAGCCACGATGACTTGATCCATGATTAATATAGATTAAAAATATCTGAGGCATCATCACTGCTCCCAATGGCACACCACTGATTGCCAATCCAAAAATAATCCCTATCCATGCCCACAAACCTATGTGCTCTTATCTTTTATGTGATGCTTTATTGAATGTCTTCTGGAAATCCAAATACATTACATCCACTTGTTCTTTATCCACCCGGTTTGTTACATTCTCAAAAGACCCTTGCAAATTTGTTAACCACTATTTCCCTTTCATAAAACCATGTTGATGCTTCTGATTGTCTAACGATCTTCTAAATGTCTTGCTGTTATCTCCTTAATAATGGATTCCAATGGTTTCACAATGACAGACGATAAGCTAACTGGCACATGGCTTCCTGATCTCTATTTTCCTCTTTTTTTGAATAGTCATAGCTGGTAGAAAATGAGGACAGGATCAAGCTTCCGATTCATTGCTTTGCATCTCAGAACAAAATAGTCTCCAGGTACAGATACAGATTAATTTATTGTCATATACACCAGGGTGCAATGAAGTTCCTTGCTTGCATGAAGCTCACAGAATAAACAGTATACATGGTAATACTACATGCAACAATAGACACAACAATGAGCACAAAATAACAGAATGGTGCAAACTGAAGTAGTGAAAAAAGAGATGCTAAAGTGACAATAACGGAGTAAACGAGATTGTAATTTAACCTAAATCATTTTCCTCATGTAAGTATTAATTGCTCCATTTCAGTTAATGGAATATATGTAGTCAAGATGAATTCTGTTGAATTTTATTTCTGTGCCTAATTCAAACCAGATAAAGTGGCATTTGTGGTATAAAGGAGCACCAAGATTATAAAGAAGCTGTTTTGACCTAACTTCATTTCTTGGTGACTCATTCATGTTCATCTTATTGTCCTCCCACACAGGATGTGGAAAGTAACTGCCCTGTTGATCAGATTCATACGGAATACATAATCATATGATGAACCTGTCAAAGGAGATGCACTGTGCAGAGAAGGCAGCTGGCAAATACAGTCCTTGTTCAATGCTGATTTAATACTCGTCTTACCAAACTAGTCTGTGCCAATCTACACACAGGAAAACAAGGCTCAGCACTAGGAAGAACCTCTTGTTCCTTATGCTCTTTAACAAGATACTCAGTAATCTGCAAATTTGTCGCTGATTGTGCTTATCATGAAAAAATAAGATAAGATATCTTTATTAGTCACATGTACGTCAAAACACACAGTGAAATGCATCTTTTGCGTAGGGTGTTCTGGGGGCAGCCCACAAGTGTCGCCATGCTTCTGGCGCCAACATAGCATGCCCACAACTTCCTAACCCGTACATCTTTGGGATGTGGGAGGAAACCGGAGCACCCAGAGGAAACCCACGCAGACACGGGGAGAATGTACAAACTCCTTACAGACAGCGGCCGGAATTGAACTCGGGTCACTGGCACTGTAATAGTGTTTATGCTAACCGCTACACTACCATGCCGCCCACAAAATGTTGTTTGAGATTTGGAGAAGGCATCATGAACACTGTTTAAGCTAAAGTGGGGGAGAGTGAGAAGGGCTCTGGCCAGAGATGGACTCCTGCCAGAGCAGTCAGAAGACAATTCTCCTGCCATAAAGGAGCAATGCTTGAGGGACCTTTGCTTCTCCAGGGAGTGGTGACTGAGTTTTGCCACGTGTTTCACATACTGTATACTTGCAGCTGTTCTGTCAAAGAAAAGCTGGCCCCGCTGAGGCAACCAGTCCCAAAATATTCAACCAGCTTCTAATTCATTCCAGCCTGGTACTGGAATCAGTAGTCACGATTTCCAATCTTCAGCATATTGCTGCATCAGGAATGTTATGGAAGCTCATCTCATAGAGCAAAGGCAAGTTCATCTGCACCTCCTCAAGGAAAAAGCAGGAGGTAGAGCAGGCAGAGGGATTTTCCAGGATAATGATTCTCTGCAGTGCAAGTAGTGACTGTGCCTACACTGAGTGCTCTATAATAGAACCTGGAACAGAAAGGGATATTCCTTACTCAATGTGTAGCTTGTCTGTAATTGTAGCTGTGAAATAATGAGACAGACTCCCCAGTACCTGGGCAACTGGCATGACATCTTTCTCATGTAATGATCGCTGGTCTTGCTTTTCTTCAGTCAATTTATCTGACCAAAATCTGGCTGCTTAGGGACAGAGGCTATCCACTTGGTCTTTGATTTGTCACATTCGGTCTGAAGCCCGTGGTCAAAGGTGAAACATAGATACAATGATCCTCAGTTGCAATGTGATTAAGCAGACTTTATTTTCCAAAATATACTTTATTCACAATTAGGAAATGTCATTATCTACATTCATTTTACCAAGCAATTCAATACAATTGCTTACAATATGTCAACACCACTAACATTTCATTCTTAAACGTTGCTTTGGTGAGGCATTAACACGCCCCAGCACCTCAGCACCCAGTGGCGATAGGACCCTAGACTGTGGTCCTTCCCCAACAGAGCCTTGATAGTTGGTCGTTCAGCACATACTCCTGCACCTTGGACACTTCCTTGTGGATATTGCCTTGCACTAGAAGATCAATAAGCTTTGGGCAGACCAATGTGATTGAGCAGATGCTCTGTGTACAGAAACAGAAATTGGACTGATCGGGTTTGTGTTGTAGTACATTGCAGAGTGAGGGCCCCACTTCTTGGTGGTTGGGTGGATCCCACACAACCTACTGATGACATCGGCTCAGTCCTTGCCACTGGGGGAGCAGAAGGCATAGAAAAAAGATGAAGAAGAAGCCGGAGGAAGGAAGAGGCTTTCCCGCCATGTTGCTGGCAACAGAATAATAGCATTTTGTTCTCACTGAGTAACAATCCAAATGGAGGCACTATCCCTTGGAGAATGAGCCTAAGCTTAGAGAATTCTTGGGACTGGGCTGATAATTGGCAAGTCACGGCAGTGTAGCGGTTAGCGTAACGCTATTCCAATGCCAGCGACCAGGGTTCAATTCTAGCTGCCCTCTGTAAGGAATTTGTACATCCTTCCCATGACTGCGTGGGTTTTCTCTGGGTGCTCTGGTTTCCTCCCACATTCCAAAGACGTAAGGGTTAGGAAGTTCTGGGCATGCTATGTTGGCACCGGAAGAGTGGCGACATTTGCGGGCTGCCCCCAGAACATTCTACACAAAAGATGCATTTCACTATGTGTTTCAATATACATGTGACTAATAAAGAAATCTTATCTTATCATTTATGCCCAACACAAGGCAACGATCATCACCAAGGAGGGAATTCAAAGGAATTAACTTCATTATATTTCCTCACAATCAAAGTCTTGGAGATCACCTGACCAGAAACTTCACTGGGCCAGCCACATAATTAATGTAGCTGCAAAAATTCAGAGGCTGTATATTAACAACAGGATACTTGCCTCCTGACTCTTCAAAGCCTTTCCATCATTTACAAGGCACAAGTCCAGAGTGTGATGGAATACTCTCCACTTATCTGGATGAGTGCAGCTCCAATACTCAAAGCTCAACACCATCCAGGGAAAAAACAGCCTGGTGAAGAGAACCTCATCCACCACCCCTAAACATTTCTTCCCTCCACCACAGGCACAATGTAGCTGCAGTGTGTACCATCGAAAAGGTGTGTTGCAGTAACTTTCCAAAGTTCCTTCTGTCATAGCTTCCAAAAACTTCTAGAAGGGCAAGGTCAGCAAGACATGGGAACACAATGAAATCCAAGTTCCTGTCTGAGTAACGTACCATTCTAACTTGGAAATATATCAGTTTTCTTTTGTCATTGCTGGACAAAATCCTGGAGCTCTCTGCTTAGTAATGTTGTGAGAATATCTTCATTGGGTCATGAAGCTGGTGCACCATAAACTTCTCAAGAGCAATAACTGCTGGCATTGTTGATAAAGCTAACATCCTGTTGTGTTAGAACCCTGTGAACTGTTTGTTTTAAAGTTATACATGAATGGTAACTATGGCATTATAATATTAGGTAACACAAAGTTGTTTAGAAAATGTTGACGGGCACTCTGCATTACATAATTCTGAATTTTCTGAATAAAGTAGACTTTGAAAAAAAATTAGAAATGTTTTAACTGAGCCCTCTTTTCTTTAAATTTGGAAATTCAAATGCAGCATTGAGCATCCTTTGTTAAACTAGGAGGGAAGATCAGACGGAAGCCCAGGCCTGATATAATTTTTCATAAATGGAATTGAAGGATTAAAATATAAAGTATCTATAAAATTCCAGAGGAAAAGAAACACAGATAGTACCCTCTCACACCATCCAAGAATTACCTAAATTATGAGAACTAATTGCTGAGTTAGTTAAAGTTACAGGAACATGCATTGTTCATCGGGTAAAGGGCAAGTTGTTCAGGAATATCTCAATAACATTTTCACAAATCTGAGTTTCTGGAACATTGTTTCAGGGGCAGTCAGCCAAATCATGATGCCTTGTTAATTTGCTGGCTGTGTTTTGTTATCCCACCTAATAACAACTTTGTAATTGTACACTACAGCTATTTCACATTCACACATGCCATGCACCCAGCCTTTTACATCAGGGTAAGTAAGGTCACACCCTACCCCAAAGAACTCTCTGTTCCATATCCTAGTCATTTTGCACAAGAAACTGGAAAGATTTGTGCTTATAAGTGTCTTTCATGTCACCCCAAAGTGCCTTAGAACAAATTAAGGACTTTTGAAGTGTAATTACTATTGTAAAATAGGAAATCTCACAGCCAATATATCTACAGTAAGCCCCCCAACATAATGTTAGCCAAATAATGAGGCTGATCTTCTGCTTAAACTTTTAAGAACTTAACTGAGTAAAAGCTCAGGACTCCAGAGTGCATTTCTCTCCAGTTAACTACCAGTCCTGGGACCCCCACTCTGTGTTGGTCGACCTCTTATGGAATGGGAAGAAATGGATGCTGAGAGAAAGGTACTCGAGCTCAGAGAGTCCCATTGCTATGTTGGGCCTCACTGATCAGCTGGGACTGGTCTTTCTGAGGTAAACCAGACCATGCAGAGAGAAAAAGAGAGGTCCAAGGGCAGATAACTGCTGACCTCGGGCAGCTCGTGGTCAGCAGAAGAAGCACGCATTGTTTTTAGTCTTGTTGATTAAGGGACAAATATTGGGCAAGACATTGGGTTAATTCATCTTCAATTTAAGTGAAGTTTGATAGGTACATGGATGGCAGGGGTTTGGAGGGATATGGTCCAGGTGCAGGTAGATGGGACTAGGCAGAATATCAGGTTGGCATGGACTAGATGGGGCGAAGGGCCTGTTTCTGTGCTATAGTACTCTATAACTCTATGACTCTAATTCTCCTTCACCAGATAGACTGGGCTGCAGAGTCTGACTGCCCAACCTGAGCTCAGTGGGACCGAACTATTTGTGTCAGGTGAGCATTAGGTCTACAGTACATTCTGATTAAAACGTTTGAGGTGGGTCAGGCCGTGTTGTGTCAGCCCAGATCAGTACCTTATGTTAGGAAGATTTACTTAGAATTACTGTTTTTGATCAGTAATAATGTACATAGCAGGTCTTTTTCTGCAAATGCTTTCAGATTAGTTTGGGTGTGACACAAGGAACAGACATGGGTATTAAATAAATTATTCAATGATTTAATCCCACCCTGTCTTTGAAGATGCTTTATATAATAAAGTCTACCTGGTAGGCCTGGTGTCACTTAGAGCTCCTTGATTAAGGTCAGTATGGAACAGAAATCACCTGCTTCTCATTTAATAGGCTGCTATACAACAGAACTTATTAGTACAGTATTTAAACATTTCCATATAGCAGATTCAGATTTAAAACACTAACCATATGCCAACTCTGTTCTGTAGACCGAATGTAAAGGGGAGAATTCTCTCCATGCGGGCTCTCCTGAAAGGGAAAGCACCTGATGTTCTGAATGTCTGTATGATTTCGCTGCATATATTGCACAGGTAGAATCTTCCCCAGAAGAATGATTTTTACAGTTTAAATCAAAATGATGTGCTTCCTCAAGGAGCCAAGAGGCAAACTACATGTCAAGTTATAGTGAGTGTTTGCTGCAACATGCTTTATTGGAGTGGATCCACACTGACTGAGTAATATTAAAACCGAGGAAGCTAATGCTGTGAGAATGACTTTTTATATGTTAAATAGCCTGCAATTTAGCAACAAAGAATTGGGTAATTATTTATTTTAATATGCACATTTTAAAGAACTTTTAAAATATTTTTTTCAGGTATTAAAGTCATGCTGGCCCAGCACACTTGGAAAACCCTGCTCATAATGTTTTTCCGATTTTTGTTTTCAATTTGTCATTGGTCAAAATTGGGAGCAACCGGTTTACCAACTGAGGTAAGATGGAAATGATGAACTGCAAGGTCTGAATTCTAAAGTATTGTGGCATTCTTTGAGCAGTTGATTTGACTTGTGTCCTGGAGTCAAAGGGTAATGGAGAGAAAGAGCATGGAAAGAGACCCTATGGATAACCAGATCCATGGTGAACACTATGCACATGTTCAAGTCAAGTCGAGTTTATTGTCATACGCCCAAGTACAGTGAGGTACAGGTACAAAGAAAAACTTGCTTGCAGCAGCATCACAGGCACGTAAATTCAGAAAACACACAGAACATAAATTATACATAAATTGTACAAGACAATGAAGAACAAAAGACTGCAAAACAAGACATTAGTGCAAAAAAAACCCCCACAATCAGAGATAAGTCTAAGAGGTGGTCTATAGTTCTATTGCTGAGGTAGGATTAAGGTTGTGCATGTCGGTTCAAGGTGGTTATAGGAACCTGTTGATGTGGAACTTCAGGCTTCTGTACCTCCTGCCCGATGGTAGCAGAGAGAAGAGCGCATGACACAAATGGTGGGGATCCTTGATGTTAGATGCCACCTTCCTGAGGCAGCACCTTGTCTAGATGCTTTCAATGGTGGGGAGAGCTGTGCCCGTGATAGACCAGGCTATGCCCATGACTCTCTTGCATTCCTGGGCGTTGCATTTGCCTTACCAGGCCATGATGTAACTAGTCAGGATACTTTCAACAGTGCATCTGTACACTAATCCTACTCTCATCCCTCTTATTTTATTTCTCCGCACATTCCCATCAACTCCTCACGGATTTTACCATCTATCTATTTACAGTGACCAATTAACCAACCAACTGGCATGTCTTTGGGATGAGGGAGGAAATCAAAGCACCTGGACAAAACCCTGGACAAAACATGGTCACAGGGAGAATGTGCAAACTCCACACAAATAGCACCTGACAGCACCCAGGGTCAGGACTGAACCAGGTTGCTGGAGCCGTAAGGCAAGAGCTGTACTAGCCGCACCACTGTCCCTGACCTCAACCTATGAGACAGCCTCCAGATTTTTCAGAACTCTCGACTTGTTAACAGAACTAGTAGCGCAAAATAAGTATTAACCCAAGGAAAACCCTTTTAATCATAATGAAGGTCAGAGCTCTGTCCGTCAGTTTGGTTGGGTTTGAAAGAGCCTATGATGCTAATCAAAGAACAATGGCATTTCCTAGTATTCTGATAGACACCTCTGCTTCAACAGAATCCAACGAAGTTGGCTAACCAGACATTCATTCCTTTTATGATTTGAGGATCCTTGCTGTGCACAAATGAACTGTGACATTTATCTACTTAAGAATGACTGCACTTTATAATCAACTGTTTGCAAATATCTTGGAATATCCTGAGTTGTGTGCTTAAGTGCTTCATATAAATGTAAGCACATTTTCCCAAGTCATCAATGAGCGATGGATAATGCAAAGTCTATACTGCAGTGCCCACATGATATAAATTTCTCCAAATTGCAGGGAGAATTGCATTCTAAGTCCAGCAAAGTTTAGACCATATATGTCAAAATCTATTTGTATGGCTTACACCCTTTTCATGGGGTAAGAATGTATCATTGACCAGAGTTGAAGTCCAGAGGTGAGGTGACAATTACTGCTTTGACAGCAAGCCAGTATCTGACCAAGCATGGCATTAAGGAACCCTGGTAAAACTGGTAAAATGAGCAAAAATAGGAAAACATCTAATGGCTAGAGTCATAAAGGAAAATGGTTAGAAGTCAATCACCCTAATCCAAGGACATAACTGCAGGACTTTCTCAGGGCAGTGTCTAGACACAGACATCTAAAGCCATTTTATACATGACCTTCCTTCCATCATAAGGCCAGAAGTAAGGATGTTTGCTGATGATTGCACAATGTTCAAAGCCATTCACAAATTTTTGGTCTGATAAGGAGCAAATAAAATCTTCTCCAACAAAACCATCTACCCTTCACATTCAACATTACCTTTGACAGATCTGCCACTACCAATATTTTCGGGGTCACCATTGACCAGAAACTAGGCAAGGTACATAAATGCTATGCAAAACACACAAAAGGCTGGAAGAACTCAGCAGGTCAGGCAGCATCTATGGAGGGAAATAAACAACCGATGTTTTGGGTCGAGACCCTTCCTCGGGACTGATTGTTTTGGGTCGAGTCCCTTCCTCACAACTGATTGAGTCCTGATGAAGGGTCTCGGCCCAAAATATCGACTGTTTATTTCCCTCCATAGACGCAGCCTGACTTGCTGGGTTCCTCCAGCATTTTGTGTGTGTTGCTCCAGATTCCAGCATCTGCAGAATCTCTTGTGTCTACATAAATGCTATGGCTTAATGAGATGATCAGAAGCAGTGTATCCTGCAGCAGGTGATTCAATTCCTGGTATTTCAAAGCTTTTCCACCATCTATGACACACGTCAGAATTTTGATGGAATACTCCACATGTGCCTGGATAAGGGCAGCTCCAGCAACACTCACAAAGCCTGGCACCACTCAGAACAAAGCAGCCTACTTGACTGGCACCCCATCCATCAGCCAAAATATTCATTCACTCTATTGCTTGGACACAGTAACTGCAGTGTGTACCATCCAGAAAATGCATCGCTACTTATGCAGCAGTATCTCCCAAATGTGTGACCTCTACTACTGAGAGGATGGGTAGCAAGCGTCAAAGAACACCATTACCTGCAGATTCCTTCCAAGTCACAATGACTTGGAATATATTGCAGTTCCTTGGGAATCCCCACCAATAGCGCTATGGGAGCACTTTCAATAATTGTCCCAGAAGGTAGCACAATACCACCGCCTCAAGATCGACATACAATGGGCAGTAAATAATGGTCCTGCTAGTAAAACCCACATTAGAAAAAGTGAATTAATAAAACAATAAATGTTGGTACTGCAGTTGGCTTGGTTTTGACTTCTTTGTGCCTATAAGCCAAACAAACCAACTCTTCACATGCAGTATAGAACAATGCAGGACTGAAATATATATTTACAGTCCTCCAACTTATTACAGTGAATAGGAAATATCATATTGCACACTATCTTTCACTCCCTATCCCATTTCATGAGGTATGTAGCTAATATCTTCTTAGAATTGTTGATACAATCAGGTGTCATCATTGATTCATTATCTTACTGTGACTTTAACAAATGTTGAATCTGTAACAAAGTTAACACTGTTTCCCATACTTTAATATCAGTGTATTTTTTTAGTGTATTTCTGGCATTATGGAATTCCCAGAAACTTTGTCCATTCAACTAGAACCTCAGAGAGTTTTACAGTGATCTGCTTCCTTCTTTGCTCTGCATCAATAACATACCTCAATAATTGCCAAATTAAAAAGAGCTATTAACAGTGAATTTGGGCATCTGTTTTGAGTGAACCCAATGACTGTGCCTCCACAGCTGGCTTGGTTAGAGAATTCCAAAGATTCATCAGCCTGAGTGAAGAAGTTTCTCTTCTAGTTCTAAATGACCTACCCCGTATTTGGAAACTGTGACTCCTGCTACTACCCTTGTCAGCAAGTGGAAATGTGGTTTCCTTATCCTCCCTCTCAATCCCTATAAGAGTTTTGTAAGTTTCAATCAGATCACTTCTCATTCAAATAAATTGCAGAGAATACAGGCTCAGTTTACTCAATCTGTCCTCATACAGCAAACTCATCATCCCAGGAACCAGTCTACAGATTCTGCACTGCAGTTCCTCAATGGTAAGTTTATTCCTTTTTTAGGTAGAGTCCAAAACTGCGCAGAAAATTCCAGATGCATTCTCATCAAGGCCCTATGAAGCAGTACTCCTGTACTCCAATCATCTCATAATAGAGGTCAATCAAACCATTTTTCTTCCTAATTGCTTGCAGCACCTCTGAATTGACACTGAGTGATGTGTGTACAATGATAACTGGGTCCCTTTGAACATCAACATTACTCAATCCCTCACAATTTACAAAATACTCTGATTTTCTGTTTTATGTATTAAAGTGGATAACCACACTTTTCCACATTATATCCTGTCCGCTATATACCTGACCACTGACTTTGCTTGTCTCTGCCCATTTGAAATCTCTTTACATTATCCTCCCTGCTCACAATCTCACCTGTTCATATCACATAGATTATGAAATTCTGGATCTGTCCAAGTGGTGGATTAGTAATGAAACAACCTTGTCATTTAATATTGTCAACATCTTGGTGTTTAATATTGATATTTGTTGCAATAGGTTTTAGATCTTCACCACCCAAAGATGGCATGATCCAGAAGGTGCGGCCAGAAGCCTACATAGAACATAGAACATTACAGCATAGTACAGTCCCTTCAGCCCACGATGTTGTGCTGACATTTTATCCTGCTCTAAGATCTATCTAACCCTTCCCTCCCACATTGCCCTCCATTTTTCTATCATTCATGTGCCTATCTAAGAGTATCTTTAATGCCCCACCACCTCTGCCGGCAGTGTGTTCCACACACCGCCACTCTCTGTGTAAAAGACTTACCTTTGACATCCCCCCATACCTTCCTCCAATCACCTTAAAATTCCCATAATCTTCCCATCACCTGGATTCCTAAATTCCTAAATTCCCATCACCTAGATTCCCATAATGCCCTGGCAAGTGTGTGCCCGGCCTTGAATGGATCAGAAAGATCAACCCCTCCCCTCCACTACTTTACAAGTCCAGTGCGCATTGAGTGTCCAGTACCTCACAGTTTGTGCTTAATGTGACTATGCCTCAAGTGCAGCCCCCGCACCCCACCACCACACACCCCTTGCTATTCATGTGGCCATGCCAACATTTGGGAGTCAAGTGGCTCTTATCGGCCTTGCTGTTGCTGCCATTGGTGATTCAGCCATGTGGCAGATCCAGAGGCTGTGACCCAGACAGGCCAAGCGCCCCTTTCACAGTGTGGTCAAAGTGTTTCACCTCCAATAATGAAAGACATGTAAAAACAGTTGAAGTATATTTAAATAATATAGAAAATTCAAGAGAACCTGAGAGAGAAAATTTATTAGAAACACTGTTATCTTATGTAAATTATTTAAAATAAAGAGAAAAAATTACCATGGAGACACAAGAATCTGCAGATGCTGGAATCTGTTGGGGGAGAGAAATTATCGTCGTTTCAGCTCGTGATGCAGGGTTTCAACCTAAAATGTCAACAATTCCTTTCCTCCTACGGATGCTGCTCGACCCGCTGAGTTCCTCCAGCAGATTGCTTGTTGCTCCACCTGCCTTATCTTTAGCATCCAGGTTGGATGATGAATCCAGGATAGAGTCAAAGGTCAGATGCATCCCCATGTGACTTCCAGTGCATTCCTTACTTCCATGCTGTAGTGCACAGGTAAGGAAGTCGTGAAAGCCCTGACCTATGATCATCAACTCTCTTCCTCATTGTTGTAAAAAGGAGACTACATTTCACGCCAGTCTCTCTGGCTTGTTCAGATTTCTCCCCTACCTTCAAATGGTTCAAACCATTTTAAACATTATTGAGCAAGAAAGTAGAAAATATATATATTTTGTTGGATATGAGCAGAGGAATGTATTAATAGATTAATGGATCTCATTTTGTAAGCTATTTAAATCAGTTTACATTTTCATTCAAATTACGCAGTTCCATCATGGGCAAAACCATAGAACAGTACAGCACAATACAGGCCCTTCGGCCCACCATGTTGTGCCAACCTTTTAACCACGCCTAAGACTATCTAACCCCTTCCTCCCACATATCCCCCTATTTTAAATTCCTCCAAATCCTTATCTAACAATCTCTTGAATTTGACCAATGTACCTGCCTTGACCACTACCCCAGGCAGCACATTCCATGCACCAACCACTCTCTGGGCAAAAAAGCCTTCCTCTGATATAGTGTATAAAAGTAAGGAAGTGTTGATGAGGCTCTATGGGGCACTAGTGAGGCCTCATTTGGAATACTGTGCGCAGTTTTGGGCCCCACATCTTAGGAAGGATGTGTTGACGTTGGAGAGGGTTCAGAGGAGATTTACGAGGATGATTCCAGGAATGAAAGGGCTTACGTATGAGGAGCGTTTGTCGGCTCATGGACTGTACTCGCTGGAGTACAGAAGAATGAGAGGGGACCTCATAGCGACATTTAAAATGTTGATAGGAAAGGACAGAGTAGGTGTGGCTAGGCTGTTTCCCTTGGTGGGTGAGTCCAGGACCAGAGGGCACAATCTTAGAATTAGAGGGTACAGTTTCAAAACAGAGATGAGGAGAAATTTCTTTAGCCAGAGGGTGGTGAATTTGTGGAACTCCTTGCCACATACAGCAGCAGAGGCCAGATCAGTGGGCGTGTTCAAGGAGGAGATAGATAGATATCTAAATAGTCAGGGTATCAAGGGATATGGGGATAAGGCCGGAAATTGGGATGTTTTTTTTCTTCCCCCCCCCCCCCATTCCCCATTTCTCATTTCTTTTGTTCCCTTTTCCTTGATGCAGACTCGATGGGCCGAATGGCCTGTTTCTGCTCCCTTGTCTTGTGATCTTGTGATATCGCCCTTGAACTTCCCACCCATTACTTTAAAGCCATGTCCTCTTGTATTGAGCATTGGTGCCCTGGGAAAGAGGCGCTGGCTGTCTACTCTATCTATTCCTCTTAATATTTTGGATACCTCTATCATGTCTCCCCTCATCTTCCTTCTCTCCAAAGAGTAAAGCCCTAGCTCCCTTAGTCTCTCCTCATAATCCATACTCTCCAAACCAGGCAGCATCCTGGTAAATCTCCTCTGCACCCTTTCCAACGCTTCCACATCCTTCCTATAATGAGGCGACCAGAACTGGACACAGTACTCCAAGTGTGGCCTAACCAGAGTTTTGTAGAGCTGCATCATTACCTCACGGCTCTAAAACTTGATCCCACGAATTATGAAAGGTAACATCCCATAAGCTTTCTTAACTACCCTATCCACCTGTGAGACAACTTTCAGTGATCTGTGAATATGAACCCCCAGATCCCTCTGCTCCTCCACACTACCCAGAATCCTGCCATTAACCTTGTACTCCACCTTGGAGTTAGTCCTTCCAAAGTGTACCACCTCACACTTCTCCAGATTGAACTTCATCTGCCACTTCTCAGCCCAGCT
Organism: Pristis pectinata; assembly: GCF_009764475.1. Taxonomy (NCBI): domain Eukaryota; kingdom Metazoa; phylum Chordata; class Chondrichthyes; order Rhinopristiformes; family Pristidae; genus Pristis; species Pristis pectinata. The sequence continues at coordinate 86,598,378 of NC_067412.1, forward strand.
CTGCATCCTATCGATATCCCTCTGCAAGCTTCGACAGTCCTCCACACTATCCACAACACCACCGACCTTTGTGTCGTCTGCAAACTTGCTAACCCACCCTTCTACCCCCTCATCCACGTCATTAATAAATATCACGAAAAGTAGATGTCCCTGAACCGATCCTTGTGGGACACCGCTAGTCACAGCCCTCCAATCTGAATACACTCCCTCCACCACAACCCTCTGCCTTCTACAGGCAAGCCAATTTTGAATCCACACAGCCAAGCAAAACCTGGATCCCATGCCCTCTGACCTTCTGAAGAAGCCTACCATGTGGAACCTTGTCAAACGCCTTACTAAAATCCATGTAGACCACATCCACTGCATTACCCTCATCAATCTTCCTGGTCACCTCCTCAAAGAACCCAATCAGGCTTGTGAGGCAAGATCTTCCTTCACAAAGCCATGCTGGCTGTCCCCAATCAGTCCATGATTCTCTAAATGCTCATAGATCCTATCTCTAAGAATCTTTTCCAACAGCTTGCCCACCACAGACGTAAGGCTCACTGGTCTGTAATTCCCTGGACTATCCCTACCACCTTTTTTGAATAAGGGGACAACATTTGCCACCCTCCAATCCTCAGGTACCATTCCTTTGGACAACGAGGACGCAAAGATCCTAGCCAAAGGTTCAGCAATCTCCTCCCTCACCTCGCAGAGCAGCCTGGGGAATATTCTATCAGGCCCTGGGGACTTATCTGTCCTAATATTTTCTAACAACTCCAACACATCCTCTCTCTTGATATCAACATGTTCTAGAAGATTAACCTTATCAACTCTGTCCTCAACGTCATCAAGGCCCCTCACCTTGGTGAATACTGAAGAGAAGTATTCATTGAGAACCTTACCCACTTCCACAGCTTCCAGGCACATCTTACCACCATTGCCTCTAATCGGTCCTACCTTTACTCTCGTCACCCTTCTGCTCTTCACATAAGTGAAAAAAACCTTGAGATTTTCCTTAACCTTACTCGCCAAGGCCTTTTCATGTCTCCTTCTTGCTCTCCTCAGCCCCTTCTTAAGTTTCTTCCTTGCTACCCTATATTCCTCATGAGCCCTATCTGATCCTTGCTGCCTACACCTTATGTATGCTGCCTTCTTCCTCCTAACTAGTTGTTCCACCTCTCTTGTCACCCATGGTTCCTTCACCCTACCATTCTTTCTCTACCTCACCTGGACAAATATATCCCTAACATCCTGCAAGAGATCCCTGAACAACAACTACATCCCCATTGTACATTTCCTTTCAAAAATGTCATCCCAATTTACTCTCGCAAGTTCTAGCCTTATAGCTTCATAATTTGCCCTTCCCCAATTAAATATCTTCCTGTCCTCTCTGCTCCTATCCTTGTCCATGACAATGCTAAAGGTTAGGGAGCAGTGGTCACTGTCCCCCAAATGCTCACCCACCGAGAGATCTGTCACCTGACCTGGTTCATCACCTAATACGAGATCTAATATGGCAGTCCCTCTAGTCAGCCTGTCAACATACTATGACAGGAATCCGTCCTGAACACACTTTACAAACTCTGCCCCGTCTAAGCCTTTGGTACTAAGCAGGTGCTATTCAATATTTGGGAAGCTGAAGTCTCCCATGATAACAACCCTGATATTCTTACACCTTTCCAAAATCTGCCTCCCAATCTGCTCTTCAGTATTCCTGCTGCTACCTGAGGACCTATAGGATACTCCCAGTAGAGTAACTGTTCCTTTCTTGTTCCTAACTTCCACCCATACTGACTCTAGAGAGGATCCTTCTACATTATCCACCCTTTCTGCAGCTGTAATAGTATCCCTGACCAGTAATGCCACCCCTCCTCCTCTTCTCCCCTGCTCCCTATCCCTTTTAAAACACTGAAGTCCAGGAATATTCAATATCCATTCCTGCCCCGGTAACCCTCCCCACTACTGAGGACATCTTCAAGAGGCCGTGCCTCAAGAAGGTGGCATCCATCACTTAGGACCCTCACCATCTGGGACATGCCCTCTTCACATTACTCTCATCTGGGAAGAGGTACAGGAGCCTGAAGACCCACACTCAATGATTCAGGAACAGCTTTTTCCCCTCTGCCATCAAATTTCTGAACGGTCCATTAACCTCACCATTCCTCTTTTGCACTATTTTTTTACTTTTGTAACTTATAGTAATTTTTATGCCTTTATGTCTTGTACTGCACTGCTGCCACAAAACAGTAAATTTCATGACATATGTCAGTGATAATAAACCTGACTCTGATTCTGAAATGAGTAATGTGCAAAATATGTTGAGATTCTCCACTTATACTACTATCAATAGTTTTGAGGCTTATCATTGTTACACTATAGTACAAGACCATATACTTGCTTTCCTAATGATATAATGTACTGGAATTTATGCATTTGCAAGATGCAAGAAAGCTATTCAGCTCACGTTCCAAGTGGGCAAAGTCTTGTAACCTCCATTTCCTCCTCAACACAGTTTTAAATCTATGCCTCCCTCGCAGCATTGGTAATTTCTCCAATCCCCAATTTTCCCAGATAAATTCTCTCAGCTTCAGTTTCTGGAAGGTGCAGTGGTTTTTACCCCTGTGCTGTAAATTCTACATCCTCACTTTATCACTTTCAATTTGCATTGACAAAGGAATAAGTAATTCTAACCTGTGGCTGGGACTGTAGTTGCCAAGAAGTGTGTGAATGGCAACAATAACAATATCTCATGATCGATATTGTAATGATTCTAAAAATCTATCAGAAGTTGAAGGAAAATAGCAAGCAGTTGTACTTACTGCTTTAAACTACAATGTAGGTTTTTTTGTGAACTACAGTTTTACTCAGAGTCTCTCTTTCTGATATATCTTTCTGCTGGCTTCAAATAAACCATTAATTTTGCAAGGCCAAGCTAGCAAGTACTTCAGGGGGAGGGGTTGTGTTAAACAATGATCATAATAAAGCAAATGCCTCTTAAACTCAAAAGGGTTGTCAATCAAAGACATATGCATGCAAATCAGTGACAGTGTGGGCTATGGAAAGGATGCAGGGAGGATTCAGGGAGATACAAACAGGTGAAGTAAATGGACGAACACATAGAAGATGGAAATGAATGTGGAAAAATGTGAGGTCATCCACATTGGTAGAATAAATAGAAAAGCAGAGTATCTTTTACACAGCAAATGTTTGAAAGCTGTTGGTTCAAAGAGTGTCTTTGGACAGGAATCACTTAAAGTTAACATGTAGTTCCAACAAGCAATAAGGATGGCAAATGGTATGTTGGTCTGCCTTGCGAGAGGATTTGAGTAATTGTGTTCCAATTCTATAACGCCTGGTGAGACTGAATCTGGAAAACTATGAACAGGTTTGGTCTCCCTATATAAGGAAGAAATATACTTTGAATGAGCAAGTACAGCTTGATTCCTATATTTGTTCTTTGAGGAGAATGAGTTTAGAAGAATGAGAGATGATTCTTACAGGGCTTGATAGGATATGTGCAGGGATGATTGTTCTCTTGGTTGGGGTGTCTAGAACCAAGAGTCATAAAAAAATGGGGTCAGCCGTAGAGGACAGAGATGCGAAGATGTTACTTCACCCAGAGAGTGCTGAATTTTTGAAATTCTCTAACCAATCGAGTTGTGGATGCTCAGTCACTGAGCATATTCAAGACAAAGATCAACAGAGTTTTAGAGATTAAATAAGTGTTTGCTATGGTGAGTAGTAGAGCATGGGAGTGGGAAGTCTCATTTGCTGTGTAAGTACTGTGAGAACTAGAGTGAGAACAAGAGCAGGAAGCAGTTTAAAAAGGTAGGCTCCTTTTTGTAGTTCTTGTTGCTATGGTGAGTAGATAGGCCTGTTGATTAGCTAATTGGATAATTAGGCAGCAGCTGCCAACAAAAAGAAGTTAGGGTCAAGTGGAGTGGCCATTGTGTGAGTGGACAGAGTGGGGAGTTGAGGCTTTGGCTCAAGAGGCTTCAGTGTAAAGAGGTGAAGTAGGTGAGTGGAGGCTTCTTCTGGTAGGTTCTCTTTCTTTGTTATTTTCTTTGCATGGAACAGTGGAAATGGCAGTCAGGGGAGAAATATGTTCCTCCTGTAGGATGTGGGAAGTCAGGGAGACCTCCAGTGTCCCTGAGGACCACACCTGCAGGAAGTGCATCCAGCTGCAGTTCCTTACAGACCATGCTAGGGAGCTGGAGCTGCAGCTGGATGAACTCTGGATCATTTGAGAAGCTGAAGAGATGATAGATAGGAGTTACCAGGAGGCAGTTATGTCTAGGGTGCAGGATGTAGGTAGCTGGGTGACTGTTAGGAGGGGGAAAGGAATAGGCATTTGGTACAGGATACCCTGGTGACTGTTTCCCTTGATAACAGGAATATCGTTTTGGATACTGTTGGTGGGGGGGATGAATCACCAGTGGAGAGCCACAGCAGCTGGGATGAGGTCCTGAAGAGTGAGTTTTGGAGGTAGGAAGGAAGATAAAAAGCAGGACTTCAGGGGTAGTAGTCTCTGGATTGCTGTCTATGCCACACACCAGGGAGGGAAAGAATAGGAGGATAAATGAGTGGCTGAAGAGTTGGTGCAGGGGTCAGGGGTTCAGATTTGTGGATCTTTGAGATCGCTTCTGGAGTAGATATGACCTATACAAAAGGGACAGATTACACCTGAACTCGAGGGACAAATATCCCTGTGGGTAGGTTTGCTAGAGCTGTTGGGGACGGTTTAAACTAGGTTGGCAGAGGGATGGGAACCAGAGAGTTAGATTAGTTGATGGATCAGTTAATGTAGAATTAGATGTGATGTGTACAGAGAATGTGAGGATGGACAGGCAGGGGATAGGGCATAAATGCAGTCAGTTAGATGGGTTGAAATTATTTACTTTAATGGGAGAAGTGTTAAGAATAAGGGTGATGAACTTAAAGAGCGTAGATCAGTACATGGAATTACAATGTTGTGGCCATTACTGAGACATGGCAGTCACAAGGGCAGGAGTGGCTGCCTGAGGTTCTGGGGTTTAGATCTTTCAAAAGAGATAAGGAGGGAGTTAGGAGTGGGGGGTGGCATTGCTAATTAGGGACAGTGTCACAGCTGTAGCAAGGGAGGACATCACAGAGGGATTGTCTATTGAGTCAGTGTGGGTGGAAGTCAGAAACAGGAAGGGAGCAATCACTCTATTGGGAGTATTCTATAGGCCCCCAAATAGCCACTGGGACACCAAGGAGCAGATAAGTAGGCAGATTTTGGAAAGGTGCAAAAAATAACAGGGTTGTTGTCATGGGTGACTTCAACTTCCCTAATATTGATTGGCACCTCCTTAAAGCAAAAGGTTTAGGTGGGGAAGAATTTGTCAGGTGTGTACAGGAAGGATTCCTGATACGGTATGTGGACAGGCCGACCAGAGGAGAGGCCATGCAGGATCTGGTCAGTGACAGCCCTCTTGGTGGACGAGCATTTCGGAGATAGTGACCACAATTCCCTGACCTTTAGCATAGCCATGGACAAGGCTAGGAGCAGATATTATGGGAAAGTATTTAATTGGGGGGAGCAAATTATGATGGCATTAAGCAGGAACTTGGGAGCGTAAAATGGGAACAGATGTTCTCTGGTAAATGCACTACAGAAATGTGGAAATTGTTTAGGGACCACTTGCATGGGGTTCTAGATAAGTTTGTCCCGCTGAGACAAGGAAAGAAAGGTAGGGTGAAGGAACCATGGTTAACAAGAGAGGTGGAAGGTTTCTTCAAGAGGAAGAAGGAAACTTACCTAAGGTTTAGGAAGCAAAAATCAGAAAGGGCTCTTGAGAGTTGTAAGGTAACCAGGAAGGAGCTTAAGAAGGGACTTAGGAGAGCTGGAAGGCGGCATGAGAAGGCCTTGGAAAGTAGGGTTAAGGAAAACACTAAGGCATTCTACACGTGAGGAACAAGAGGATGACTAGGGTGAGGGTAGGACCATGTCAAGGGTAAGAAAGAAGCGGTGTTGGAGCTACTGAAAAGCATTAGGATAGATAAGTTGCTGGGGTCAGATAGGAAATAACCCAGGATACTATGGGAAGTGAGGGAAGAGATTGCTGGGGCATTAACAATGATCTTTGAGTCCTCTCTGGCCACAGGATTAGTACTGGAGGATGGCAAATGTTGTTCCACTGTTCAAGAAAGGTAAAAAGGATAATCCTGGGAATTATAGACCAGTAAGTCTTACGTCAGTGGTGTGTAAGTTATTGGAGAGGATTCTTAGGGACAGGATTTATGAACATTTGGAGACTCATAGTCTTAAGGGATAGTCAAGATGGCATTGTGAAGGGCAGGTCATGCCACACAAGACTCGTAGAGTTTTTCAAGGAAGTGATGACAAATTGATGAAGTTAGTGGTGGATGTGGTGTATATATGGATTTTAGCAAGGCAGTTGACAAGGTTCACCATGGTAGGCTCATCCAGAAGGTCCTGCCGTATGGGATCCATGGAAAATTGGCTGTGTGGCTTCAAAATTGGCTTCCCCACAGAAGGCAGAGGGTGGTTGTAGAAAAGGAGTATCCGACCTGGAGTTTGGTGACTAGTGGTGTTCCGCAGGGATCTGTTCTGGGAACCCTGCTCTTTGTGATTTTTTTAATATATAAGTGACTTGGATGAAGAAGTGGAAGTGTGGGTTGGTAAGTTTGCAGATGACACAAAGGTTGGTGGTGTAGTGGATAGTGCAGAGGTTTTTCATAGGTTGCAACGGGATATTGACAGGATGCAGAGCTGGGCAGAGAAGTGGCAGGTGGTGTTCAATCTGGAGAAGTGTGAAGTGATACACTTTGGAAGATCTAACTTTAAGGCAGAGTACATGGTTAATGACAGGATTCTTAGCAGTGTGGAGGAACAGAGATCTTGGGATTCTAGTACATAGGTCCCTCAAAGTTGCCACACAAGTTGAAAGGGTGGTTAAAAAGGCGTATGGTGTGCTGGCCTTCAGTAGCCAAGGGACTGAGTTCAGGAGCAGGGAGGTAATGTTGCAGCTCTATAAGATCCTGGTTAGACAACATCTGGAATATTGTTCAGTTCTGGTAGCCACATTATAGGAAGGATGTGGAAACTTTGGAGAGGGTGCAGAGGAGATTCACAAGAATGTTGCCTAGATTGGAGAGGCTGTCTTATGAGGAGAGGCTGAGCAAGTTAGGACTTCTCTCCTTGGAGAGATAGAGGATGAGAGGAGACTTGATAGAGGTGTATAAGATTGAGGCATAGAGTGGACAGCAGAATCTTTTCCCCAGGGTGGTAATGGCCAATACTAGAAGTCACCCATTTAGGATGCATTGAGGAAAGTTCAGGGGGATGTCAGAGGTAGATTTTTCAGAGTGGTGGGTGCCTGGAATACACTGCTGGGGGGTGGGTGGTAGGGGCTGATACAATACGGTCATTTAAGACACTCTTAGATAGGCACATGGATGAAAGAGGGTTATGGGAGGTGAAGTAGAGAGGGGGATAGAGAATATGGATAAGGTTTATATAGGTCAGCACAACATCGTGGGCCAAAGGGTCTGTACTGTGCTGTACTGTTCTATATTTTTCACCCATTCTTCCTTGCAAAAGGCTTCTAGTTCTGTGAGATTCTTGGGCTGTCATGCATGCACTGCTCTTTTGAGGTCTATCCACAGATTTTTGATGATTTTTAGGTCACGGGACTATGAGGTCCATGGCAAAACCTTCAGCTTGTGCCTCTTGTGGCAGTCCATTGTGGATTTTGAGGTGTGTTTAGGATTGTAATCCTGTTGTAGAAGCCATCCTCTTTTCATCTGCAGCATTTTTACAGACTGTGTGTTTGCTTCCAGAATTTGCTGGTATTTAATTGAATTCATTCTTCCCTCTACCAGTGAAATGTTCCCCACGCCACTGGCTGCAACACAAGCCCAAAGCATGATCGATCCACCCCCGTGCTTAACAGTTGGAGAGGTGTTCTTTTCATGAAATTCTGCACACTTTTTTCTCCAAACATACCTTTGCTCGTTGCAGCCAGAAAAGTTCTATTTTAACTTCATCAGTCCACAGGACTTGGTTCCAAAATGTTTCAGGCTTGTTTAGATGTTCTTTTGCAAACTTCTGATGCTGAATTTTGTGGTGAGAATGCAGGAAATCTTCTGACTCTTCCATGAAGGTCATATTTGTGCAGGTGTCGCTGCACAGTAGAACAGTGCACCACCACTCCAGAGTCTGCTAAATCTTCCTGAAGGTCTTTTGCAGTCAAGCAGGGGTTTTGATTTGCCTTTCTAGCAATCCTACGAGCAGTTATCTCAAAGTTGTGTTGGTCTTCCAGACCTCAACTTGACCTCCACTGTTCCTGTTAACTGCCATTTCTTAATTACATTACGAACCGAGGAAACGGCTACCTGAAAATGCTTTGCTATCTTCTAACCTTCTCCTGCTTTGTGGGCATCATTTATTTTAATTTTCAGAGTGCTAGGCAGCTGCTTAGAGGAGCCTATGGCTGCTGATTGTTGGGACAAGGTTTGAGGAGTCAGGGTATTTATAAAGCTTTGAAATTTGCATCACCTGGCCTTTCCAAACGATGACTGTGAACAAGCCATAGCCCTAACAAGCTAATGAAGGTCTGAGACCTTGGTAAAAGTTATGAGAGCTCGAATCTCTTGGGGTGCCCAAACTTTTGCATGGTGCTCCTTTCCTTTTTTTACTCTAAAATTGTACAAAACAAAAATAATACACCAATCTTGCTTAAAATGTTGAAAAGAATGTTTCATCTTTAACACTATGACTTTTGGAGATCAGTTCATCTTCTACTCACTTAACTATTCACAGTAACAGAAATTTTGACCAGGGGTGCCCAAACTTTTGTGTGTGTGATCTGACCATAATCAAATTACAGACTTGCCTAAAATACAAGGACTCTAGCAGCTAACAGAAGAATTCTTTGATCTTGTGTCTGGAGAAGGACAGTTGTTTTACATGTTAAGTAAAATATCCAGGTGTCAACAGTTGTGTTTGTTGAATGGTGGTGGGGACATTTTTACTATTCCCTCTTCACAGCCCTGGAGGTGAAGGTGTTAAAGGATTAACATGTGTTAAAACTGGCTAGTTGTTAATGTAGGAATTTTTCAGAGCTAAGATGTCATCACACCAGTATTGCCTTTGTTTGGGTAGCAACTGCAAATGCAGCCTGGCATAAAATGCATGCATTTCAATGTGTGTAGAAGTCAAATAGTGCTCCAGTGTTTGAGACCAGTTGCTTAATTCCCCATGCAACTGCTTGAATAAGTGAAGACCTCTAGTTAATGGTTTCCTGGACTTAATCATGAATGTTAATATTGTCAAAGCTTGCAACATGAAGGGAATATGAGATAGCTAGTGCATGTTTTGACAGGAAGAACTCCCCACCACTAACTTCACTCCACTGAGCTCTAGAAAAAGGAATATTCTGAAGACCCTGAGACAATTTTGTAGGAAGTGGATGTTTCAATGGAAAATGTGATTTATCTCCAATTAGATTCTTTCCAAAGTTTGGCAGGAATTGAACCTTGGGAAGAATATCTCAACCTACAAAATGGTTAACAAGGACGTTTATTCTTACCAAACAGTTTTAGAATTATGATCATTAGAATTTTTGAAGAATGAAGGGTCCTAAGAGCTTAAGTACAGTAATTTTTAAATGAATTAATATTTAGCAAATTAAAGTGATTTGACATTGATATGTGATTGAAAATGTGCCATGAATGCTTACAAAAGATCTAATGAGTAATTTGTCTGCACCAAGAACATTTGGTTTAGTGCCCCCATCCAGACTGTTTTATCAATTGCTTTAAGTGGTAAGCTGGGCTTACTGAAGACTATGCAACATGGTTGAAAGTAAGAACAGTGCTTTTATCAGAATGTAACTACAAGTTTACTACTGTTGTGAAAAGGCTGTTGCTTTGTAATAACAACAATAACATTCTTGTTATAATTAATGTTATACAATTTATTGTTATAATAATAGTTATATTGTTACAGCACCAGCAACCCAGGTTCAACTCCAGCCACTGTCTAAGGAGTTTGTTACGTTCTCCTTGTGTCTGCATGGGTTTCCTCCAGGTGCTCTGGTTTCCTCCCACATTCCAAAGATGTATGGGTTAGGAAGTTATGGGCATGTTATGTTGGTGCCAGAAGTGTGGCGACACTTGTGGGCTGCCCCCAGAACACTCTACGCAAAAGATGCATTCCACTGTGTTTTGATGTACATGTGTCTAATTAGTATATCTAATCATGACAAACCCTAAATCACAGAATCAAAAGCTTGAAGTTTCAATTTTACATGCGCATGCTTGAGGGACCTGTTTTATAACCTGTAGAATTTTAAACCTCTTGCTTCTCTTCTTGGGCAATCCCTAGGGATCAAGAATGACTTGATTTCACTCAGGTTCTGAGGTGGGCTGATGAGGTCAACATGGGAGCAGCACGTATTGCTGCTTGTAGAGCAGGCGATGCACCATGGGGCAGGGAGTGGATGGATGCTTTGGGAAATGGCACACTTCTGCCATTTGCAAATTGATTTCTGAGATCTCCCAATGAATGGACTCAAGGAGTTTATCATTCTTAAGAGTTAGCTGACCTTTCAATTTTTCAACCATCACCATTATTCCACCCATAATGTGAAAACCCAACTCTTTGTCAACAAGGTTCACTGTTTCACCTAAATTCCAACTATTTCCCAACGTTTAATCCTATTTAAAATTATCTCACTGTATGTACCCTGTAGACTCAACTATCACTGGAGAACTTGTTGACTTCCCTGGTGGCTTCCTGCTGTTGGACAGTTACCTCCATGTGCATGACATGGCCAACAATAAGCTGCAGTTCAAGGTTTCCATCTTCATCCTCGCTGCACAATTCCTTCAATGGTTTTAGTCCTTTCTAGCCCAATTGTTTTGTCGGGAGTCTGTTTGCCACCCAAGCCAATCACATGTGACAGCTATCATAACCAACAGAACTTTGGAAACATTTCAGTGCTCTATCCTTTCAATCTTGCTCATCTCCGGAACATTCTTCCAGTTCCTGGTCTGGGGTCAATCCATCCCTTTGAGATGTTTTGCTGCATTGAAAGTTGATATATTAAAAAATAGCAAATTAACAACAGAAGTTTTACATTGAAACTAATATACCCAAGTTCAAGTCAAGCTCGTCGAAGTTATTATCACGTGTACAAGTATGGTGAGGTACAATGGAAAAACTTGCTTGCAGCATCACAGGCACAGGTTCAGACAATCCACAAAACATAAATTATCTTTAAATTATACATAAAGTACACAAGACAGTGAAGAGAAAAAAGAACTGCAAAACAAGACAGTAGTGCACAGAAAAACCACAGAGACAAGTCCTTAGTAGGGCAAGAGGTGGTCCATAGTATTCCATTGTTGAGGTAGGATTAGGGTTACCTGTGATTTGCCATACCTGTGATTAGTCACTAAAAATAAAATGTTTCACTTTATTCAACTGGAATATTAAAAAATTGATTTATACAGCACCTTTCATGACTCTTACAGGAGGACCCATGGTACTTTATAGTTTAAGTGCAAGTACTTTGAATTATTTCAGTGCAGGAAACACAACAATCAAATTGCACACAGCAAGCTCCTACAAACAGCAAAGTGCTGATAACCAAATAATTTACGTTTATAGTCATGGTGATTGAAGGATAAATATTCACCAGGATGCTGGTGAAAGTGTTCCAGTTCTTTTTCAAAATAGTGCCAAGGGATTGTTTGTTCAGCTGAGACAGTAGGTTTGACATTTCATCCAAACAGCACCCCTCACAGTGTAGCAATGTGTGGGAGTATCAGCTTAAGTTATTTTTCTTGCTTTGAAGTGGGAATTGAATCCACAACAATCTAACTCAAGAGATGAATGTGCTACCACTGAGCTAACAAAGGTGTTTGTTAAAATACTGTTGATCATGAGGTTAGCACCCCAACAATTGGTAATAACAGTCAATGATGGTTTGTCAAGTGAGGAACTGAAACGACAAATTCTCTACTTTTCCAATAGGCCAAAATTAAGCAGTTTTCTGCAGGAATTTTTAATGACCTTTAGAAACTTACATTTTCCACATAGGAAGAACTGTATAAATAATGTTGTCATAGTTGTATACAAATATACTGGCTTGGAGAATCACATTTGTATATAATTAGTGGTGTCAAGACATTAACCTTTCCCTCAATGTCAGCAAAACAAAAGAGCTGTTCATTGACTTCAGGAAGCAGGGTGGAGTACACACCCCTGTCTTTTTCAATGGTGCTGAGGTGCAGATGGTTGAGAGCTTCAAGTTTCTAGGTGTAAATATCACCAATAACTTGTCCTGGTCCAGCCACATAGACGCTATGGCCAAGACGGCATGTCCCCAATGACCCTCACCAATTTTTACTGATGCATCCTATCCTGGATGCATCACAGCTTGGTATGGCAACTGCTCTGCCCAAGACTGCAAGAAATTGCAGAAACTTGTGAACACAACCCAGTCTATCACGAAAACCAGCCTCCCCTCCATTGACACTGTCTACAATTACCACTGCCTTGGGAAAGCAGTTAACATAATCAAAGAACTCTCCCACTCTGGTTATTCTCTCTTTTCCCCCCTTCCATTGGGCAGAAGATACAAAAGCTTGAGAACACTCACGACTAGGCTCAAGGGCAGCTTCTATCCCACTGCTATAAGACACTTGAACTGGCCTCTTGTACGATAAAGAACTCCTGATCTCTCAATCTACCTCATTATGGCCCGCTTACCTTAATTGACTGCCTGCACTGCACAATTCTCTGTAAATGTAACACTATACCCTGCATTCTGTTATTGGTTTTCCTTTTGTACTACCTTGATGTACTTGTGTATGGAATCATCTTTCTGGCATGCAAACAAAGCTTTGATAATAAACCAATTACCAATTAACAATGATATTGTGGGTCAAAAATGTAATTAGTGTTTTCAGATAAGATCATGTCTTTACCATTATTCAGTGCTGTGAAGAATGAGAAGGGATTATGTTTCCTCACTATTTAGAATACCTCTAGCTGAAGTTGATATGGTAATAATCTACTTTATTCTAATTGGTCATCATAATTGCTTTTCATTGTACATGACATAAGGAGTGTTTCTACTTAAAGCAAAAATAATGTTTTGCAGTGTTACAACTGCTATGCTCATGTAAATTTCTTAATATATATGTATTGGGAAGTGTATGGTCATGCACTTTGGTAGAAGGAATAAAGGCGTGGACTATTTTCTAAATGGGGAGCGGATTCAGAAATCAGAGGTGCAAAGGGTCTCGGGAGTCCTAGTGCAGGATTCCCTAAAGCTTAACTTGCAGGTTGAGTCACTGGTAAGGAAGACAAATGTAATGTTAGCATTCATTTCAAGAGGACTAGGATAGAAAAGCAAAGATGTAATGCTGAGGCTTTATAAGGTATTGGTCAGATGACATTTGGAGTATTGTGAGCAGTTTTGGGTCACATATCTAAGGAAGGATGTGCTGACATTGGAATGGGTCCAGAGAAGGCTTACAAGAATGATCCTGGGAGTGAAAGGATTAACATATGAAGAGCGTTTGATGGCTCTGGACCTGTACTCACTGGAGTTTAGAAGGATGAGGGGAGATCTCATTGAAACCTACTGAATATTAAAAGGCCTGGATAGAGTGGACGTGGAGAGGATGTTTCCAGTAGTGGAAGAGTCTAGGACCAGAGGGCACAGCCTCAGAATAGAAGGATGTCCCTTTAGAACAGAGATTAGGAGGAATTTCTTTAGCTAGACGGTGGTAAATCTGTGGAATTCATTGCCACAGATGCTGTGGAGGCCACATCATTGGGTATATTTAAAGTGGAGGTTGACAGGTTCTTGATTAGTAAGGCGTCAAAGATTACGGGGAGAAGGTAGGAGAATGGGGTTGGGGGTGGGGGAAAAGTAGATCAGCCATGTTCAAATGGTGGAGCAGACTCGAAGGGCCAAATGGCTCAATTCTGCTCCTCTGCCTTATGGTCTTATAGCCAGCAAACCATTGACCACTTTCTTCCTGCTACACGATATTGGCCCACATCAGATTATTTTCACCTCTACCTAACAGCTATCCAGAACATACTAAAATGATCTTTGAAGTGCATGATAAAAGAATGTTAAAGGATCTTTGACTCCTGATGGGTTGCTGCTCATACTGCAGTAGAGAATTTTTAGTATGCAGAAATTTATGCAAAACTAGCTGTGGTATAAAGTTGAATTTTGCAAGGATAACTACTGCTGTATTTACAGGAGTATGCAGTATCCCATCACAACAGTAAAAAAAAACTCAGTGATTTTCATAGTATCACTGGCCCAGATTATGTTATGCCGGCAGTTATATACTGAATAGCTGACATTCACCCACATATGTGCCAGCATGTTCAAGATTCCCACATGAATGCAAATGTCCTAAAATTACTGGACAAGCTCTGCTGACAATTGCTCAGCTACACTCAGCTGCTGAACTCTGTGATTAATATTCCTCTCCTTTTGTTTACCATCTTATTTTCCCCTCATTTGAAAGTATTGTTTTGTGCTTCATTGTGTTTCCATGTGTAATGGACACCTTTCATCTGAATAGCTATTTTCAGTTGTGGGTTCAAATTATGGTCTTCAGTTTCTGTTTGGCTGAAGAAACTTCCCAACCCAGTTTCTATATACAAATCCTCGCCATTAAAAAAAATTATTGGAGAATGATTGGGAATGGTGAATTAGGCCTATCTGAGCCAAATAATTCTGAAGATGATTATGATGCCTGTTTTCTGGGATGACTAAGATTAGTGAACTCGGTGGATTCTGCAACCTTCAGAGTGTATGCCTGCTGTATTTCAGTTTACCATCAGAATCATTTGGAAAATATACTGTTCCTATTACTATAACATGATGGAAATGAAAGTTAATGAATTTTGCAGGATAAGCCAATAATATTATACTTTGTTACTGAAACTATAATTATGATCCAATTCAAATTGGGTGGTTCAAAGAAAAGCATAATATGCACTTAACACCTTTTGGAAAACTCTTCCACACGTAGTACCATGCTCGATAATAGTAAACACAGGCCACAGATATCACCACCATCAAACCAATAATCAGACCCCTACTTAATTAAATAAGAGAAGCTCAATGATGATCTATGATGATGTGGCAAAATTATATGAAGTCTTCTTGTACTTCAGTTATCTAAATCCCTTTGTGCTTCAGACTTCTGGCAAGCTTCATTTTGCTTGTTATTCTATGAGTGCAAAGAGAAAGTAGTTCTAGGGAATATTTTTGGCATGTTTAGTTTTGAGAGCAAGGTATGAAAATTAGTCACCTTTCCAATCATGTATTTGATTTATTTTTGGGGGTGGTGTGACCTAAGAATGCAGCATTAATTTCTTTTGAGCGGAGGAGAAAGTTTTTGCAGGATGACTTGGTAATGTAAAATATAATTGACCTTCTGATTGTGGAAACAGTCAAAGCTGCAGTGTATTTATTTTGAATAAGATGGGAAATTAAATTGGTAGCGTTAAAGCAACATTTATTTCATAACACTTCACAATAATTAATATCAGCCATTAGCTCAGAATTGCATTATCCCTTTGAATTGCCTCAATTTTTAACTCCTGTAGAAATAATGACTGGACTGACTTCAGGTAACAATTAATGAATGGATGGGGTTGAGGGGGGAGCTTTATCAGCACTTGGTTGTGTGGCAATATGCCAATGACTAGATGTGAATTACTGCCAAGTTTCAATGGCAGCATGCATTCTGACAGAAGAATCATCTGTAATTAAGGCAGTGCATACCAACTGCTGATTTATGGTTGTATGATGCTTTCAGCCTTGCACATGGAGGGGAATTTATTTTCAATTATTCCAGTGGTTCAGTAGATTGAATTACTCTTCCTTTTTGCTACCTGTTTCTACAGCCATCCACAGCAATTATGAAACACTAGCTTAGGAACTGGATCAATTAGTGTCCTTTTCTTATGCACAAAGTAGCACAAAAATCAACACAATAGATTGTATACATCAGAAAATTGGACCAGGCATTTGTGTGTTATTTATGTTAGTATGTCTAATATTTTTGCAGTGTCAGATCAACTAAATGATGTCACCACACCTGCAGTGCCCATTTTTTACCTTACCAATGTAAATTGGAGCTCGAAGGTGCAACCTATGACAAGCACAGTATAGTCTCAGTACAGCTAGGAGCACAATGCACTACTTTGTTGCTTTTCTCCCTATTTAAAGGGACACTTTGTTAACATCAGGATATCTGACTGGGCGGCTTCACAACTCACTGTAGGCTGTTTCACAACTTTCAAAGTCCACAGATTTTGCTAAAATTAATAGGTAGTGCTTTTTCCAGCACTTAGCTACTGATATATGCATTCCATTGGTGCCTCAGTGGTAACCCCACTAGTCATATTCCATGAGCAATCTGTCTGTGAGCAAGCCAGCAGCTGCCTCACCTGTGTCACTTATCTGTGCACAATGAGTCATCATGGAAGCATCCCTGTGTCCACTGAGAACAGCAATCTGCTTATGAGTGATATCTCACTGCCGAATGAGGATACAAAGCTACTTGCTGTTTCTCTATCAGTGTTCCTTCAGAGATTCAAGCCACTCCAGTACAGCAGAAAATAGCTGGATTAAGGTGAGACTGCATAGAAACAGGATGATTTTTTTTTTGTTCCCAATCTGTCTGTGCCTCTGAGGCAGCTGCCACCTGATCCAGAAGATGCCTTATGACACAATTGTTGATGATCCCAGTAAAGAACGTCCAGAATAACGGTGGTGATCTCCTGGCTCCAGACAAATTCTTGCAAGAGCATCACATGAGATGCTGAAGGAAATCAGTGGGTCAGGCAGTGTCTATGGAAGGAAATGGACAGCTGACATTTCAGGTGGAGATCCTTCATCTGGACCAGTCCAGGTGAAGGGTCCCAACCTGAAACTTCGACTATCTGTTTCCTTCCCTAGACACTGCCTGACCTGCTGAGTTCCTCCAGCATCTCATGTATTGCTCTAGATCCCAACATCTGCAGTTTCTTGTGTCTCCAACCTCTTGCAAGAGATTGGAGACAGATTTTTTTTTATACAAAATAAACTTTATTCATAATAAAAGAAACTATATACAATAATAAAACTGTTCAAACCTTTACATTCATGTACAGTTCAATTTAGTGTTACCTTTTTATATATAAAAAACACAGCACCGATGCCACACGTGTGGCTCTCTGGGGTGATACCCCAATCCCATATTTACAACATTTGAGCGGCTTCCTCACCTGACCCCACCCCTCCTTCTCCTGTGGCAGAAGAACCCTAAACAGTCGTCCTTCCCCACCGAGCCCTCGTGCTGACTGCACCCAGCTTCAGTGCGTCCCTCAGCACGTACTCCTGCAGCCTGGAATGTGCCAGTCAGCAGCATTCCCCTACGGCCATCTCGCAGTGCTGGGAGACCAACAATTTTCAGGCAGACCAAAGGGCGTCTTTCACCAAGTTGATGACCTTCCAGCAGCAGTTGATGTCCGTCTCTGTGTGTGTCCCTGGGAACAGCCCGTAGATCAGAGAATCCTCTGTTACGCTGCTGCTGGGGATGAAACATGACAAGGACCCCTGCATCTTTCGCCACACCCTCCTCGCAAACCCACAGCCCGCAAAGAGGTGGGCGACTGTCTCATCCCCGGTGCAGCCCTCCCGGGGGCAGCACGCGCTGGGGGTGATGCCCCAACCATGCAGGACAGATCTTACTGGGAGGGCCCCTCTCACCGCCAGCCAAGCGAGGCCTTGGTGCTTGTTGGTGAGTTCTGGCGATGAGGCATTCTGCCAGATGGTCTGGACAGTCTGCTCAGGGAACAACCCCACGGTGTCCATCGAGTCCTTCTCCTGCAGTGTCTGCAGGATGTTCCATGCTGACCACTTCCTGATGGACTTATGGTCCAAGGGATTGGTCCAGAAGAACTTTTCCACGAAGGACAGGTAGTGCGGCAATGTCCAGCTGACTGGGACGCCGTGTGGTCACAGGGCTGGGGCCAGGCCCATCCTTCGCAACAGCCGGGACAGGTAGAACCTCTGTACGTAGTGACACTTGGTGCCCACATACTTGGGTTCCACGCAGAGCCTGATGCAGCCACAGACGAAGGTGGTCATCAGCATGAGGGCGACATTGGGGACACCTTTACCCCCATTGTCCAGGGACTTGTGCTTGGTGACCCGTTGGACCCACTCCATCTTGGATCCCCAGACAAACCGGAAAACGGCCCGGGTGATTTCCAAGCCGGAGGAGCGAGGAACAGGCCACACCTGCACCAAGTACAGCAGCCCTGAGCACCTCACACCTGATGACCAGGTTCTTCCCAGTTATCGATAGGGAGCGCCGTTCCTACAGTCCCAGTCTCTGCTCCACCTTCCCAATCTGCTCCCGCCAATTTTTGTTGCACGCCCCAGCCCCTCCGAACCAGATCCCCAGCACCTTCAGATAGTCAGGCCTGATGGTGAAGGGGACGTTGGATCGGTCGGGCCACTTGCCGAAGAGCATGGCCTCGCTCTTCGTGCGGTTGACTCTGGCCCCTGATGCCAACTCAAACTGGTCGCAGATGCTGATCAATCTGCCGACTGACCTCGGGTCTGAGCAGAAGACAGCGACATCGTCCATGTACAGGAAGGTTTTTACCTGGGTGCCCCCGCTGCCGGGCAACGTCACCCCTCTGATGCTCTCGTCCTTCCTGATGAATTCGGCAAAGGGTTCTATACAGCACACAAATGAGACAGGGGAGAGAGGGCAGCCCTGCCTGACTCCAGACTTGATGGGGAAGCTGTCTGTTTCCCACCCATTGATTTGGACTGTGCTACGAATATCTGTGTAGAGCAGTTGGATCCAATTCCTGATTCCCTCCCCAAAGCCCATTTTGGAGAGCACGTCCAACATGTACGTGTGTGATATCCTGTGGAAGGCCTTCTCCTGGTCCAAGCTGACCAGGCAGGTGTCCACCCCTCTGTCCTGCACATAGGCGATCGTATCTCTGAGCAGCATGAGGCTGATACCGCAATGGTCCTGGTCATCTCCTGCACTCAGGGAAGAAAGCCTGACAATGTGCAAACCATGTTGCCCTGAATCCACATCACCCTTGTTATGACACCATCACAGCCATGGCCCTCTCTGACATTTCTGGATAGTGGAGAGGATAGAATGACAATGTTGGGTTGAAGGTCAGGGGTGTCTAGGTGAGGGTGGAGGGGATGTAACAGTTTATGTCATTAATAATTTATCTGCATGGGTGTCAATATGAAGAGCAGTATTTATCTGGTCTAGAGCTCACTTTGACATAACCAGTGTGATCATGATAGTTTTTCCAGCATTGGTCCATACTTTTAGGATTCTCACTCTGTTCTAACAGTATCCCAGCCAACTCCCACCAAATTCTCTTAATGGCATTCCAAGCAGGTCCCCTGTCAAAATTTTCACACCCCCTCCCCCTCACTCTTACCACTGAGAGATCCTGGCCTCTATCTTCTGAACCAGGACTAAGTATCACATTATGTGAACCTGGGAGCTGTCTTCCTCTCCCCAGCAGTCTCTCTCTCTCTCTCTCCTCATTGGCAATATGTGTGTTGCTGATGTCTGGCTGCTGTGGGGTTGTGTGTTTAAGTGCTGACAGCTTTCTGTAGTTTTGCAGCAAGATGTGGTCCCATTGGGAACTGTGCAGGTTCTGTTATGGTGCTTCTTTTTGGGTATAAGATACTGACGCTATTTTAATGTCCTTTTGACTAATTATACTTTTCGTTTGAGGAGGACCTTTCTCTGCATTAGCACAAATTGCAGCAATGGTTAAAGGCACCACAAAAAGGCGAGATTCAATTACTAGGCTACTGTGTCCACTCCAAACTCTTCTTGCAACCTGTCACTCCACCATCCACTGACATTGAAAACACATTCTTAGGTCCATATCATACACAGAACAATAAGACAAAGCCCTCAGTTTGTTCCTGAGGGGCTACATGTCAGGAAATAATTATTTCTGTCTGTTATATAAAATAGTTGGTGACCTTTCTTTGATGTAGCTTTCTGAAAATTATTAAACCATTGTGCCTTGGGCCTAAGCAACAGTTTGTAGAAAACAGTGATAATAACTATAATTTGTTGGCTTCAAAACCATTTTGTTTTCACCTATCCTTTAATAAGTGTCTACAACACCCAAGTGTCATTCAGTTGCCCTTGAACATGTGTTAATATAGTTTAAAAGCAGTCTTAATAATCTTATACCTGCTAAAGAATCCTTGCACCTGTTTGGCCCTTGGCAGTGGGAAAATGAGTAATAAAAACATGTTGGAAGTGATCCATGCATTAGGTTCAATTGTTCTCCCCTGAGGCAGTTTTTAAAATCCATGAGCCATGCCTTCCTCTTTGTGTTCAGCCTGACTGTGAATAAATAGCAGACCAAGATGGAGAAAGTGGCAATAGGAGACATTACTGCAGATCTTGTTCTTCCTGTGATGTTAAAATATATTAAAATTTGGGGAAAGATCTACTAAAAGGTTTGCTGGAAAAAGATTGTTAAAGACCAAATATAAGCAATCTCTGCAGAATTAAGTTTATGTATTAGAGTGAGGGAGAGAGAATGCCTGTGTGAGAAAGACAGATTACTATCAACATATTAACGATACATGGAAAAGGCAAAATTCTTAGTGGTAAAACTGTTCGGGTTAATAAATGTGAAAATTAATTAAATATCTTTTTTTACATTCAGAGAAATGGTTTCTCCATGCCATTTTGTCACTTAACAGATTTACTTCTCATGCCAGAATGATTCTCAGAGATGAGTTGCTTTTGTGTTACTGCTGTGGGAAGCAGTATTTTGTAAAACAAAATAAATAACGGCATAATGGTGAAGTAAGTAGAGCTGTTGCAATACAGTTCTGACGTCTGATGCTGTCTGTGCAGAGTTTGCACAATCTCACTGTGATCACACAGGTTTCCTCCAGGTACTTCAGCTTCCTCCCTACGTTCCAAAAACGTGCAGGTTGGTATGTTAATTAGCCACTGTAAATTGTCCTGCTAAGTGGTAGAATCTTGTGGGGCAGGAGGCAAGGGGTTGGTGGGGAAAATAACATGGCTTAGGGTAGGATTAGTGTAAAAAGTGGGTGCTTGATAGTCAGTGCAGAATTGGTGGGCCTGTTTCTGCGCTGTCTCTCTCTATGACCCTATGACTTTGCCACAACTGAATGTAGCATGTAGTCAATTCATTTTCTCAAACTTTTGAGAGAAAATTTTGCCCTTCTCACCTGACCAAGTGGAAATGGGGAGGAGGAGCTAATATTAAAGTGTAGCAGGTCAACTTTCTGCCTGTTGGTGATTTGCAAAACACTTGAACTACTTGGGAACCTTGTGCATTTTACGTAACTCAGGGACTTGTGCTGTATGCTCTTTTTATGAGGGGCTCACCTTGTTGCAAGACTGTATGAAGTTGCATATTCATCAGTGCCCCTGCACTGTGAATGCCTCCAGCTCACAGGTCAGTTATAATTCATAACAACATAACAAATAAGATCAGGTAAAGTCAAGCAGCCCCTCCGGCTGCTCTGCCAGTCACTAAGATCACAGCTGATCCAAAATATGGAAAAGGCAAAACTTTTAGAGTGGTAAAATTGTTCAAATTAATAAATTTGAAAACTAATTAAATATTTTAGCTTAACATCCAGAGAAGAGGTTTCTACATGCTATTTTGTCACTTTACGGATTTACTTCTAACCTCCAAATGCTTTTTCTTCTATCCTTTTAAACCCTAATTTCTCTAAGTTCATCTATCTATCTCAGTTTGAATTTACCAAATGACTCGGCATTCTTTGTTCCTTGGGGTAGAGCATTCCCAATTCTCCAAGGAAAAAAAAAATCCACCTCATCTCAGTCTTAAGTGGCTAAACCCTTACCCGAGGCTTTACCCACCAGTTTTAGACTCTCCCACCAGGATATACATGCTCTCAACATTTATCACGTCATTTAGAATCTTATGTCTCAGTGAGATTGCCTCCCATTCTCCAAAATTCCAGAGAGTCCAGGTCTATTTCCCTCATAGGACAACTACTCATCCCAAAAATCAACCTAGTGAATCGCACTGGGCTTCCTCTAAGGCAAGTACCTCCTTCCTTACAAAAGGAGCCAAGACTGTTTACAGTACTCAAGGAGTGGTCTCACCAGAGCCCTGAAACATTGTAGAACAATGTCCTTGTCTTGGGCAATAATCTTTTGTGGCACCTTCCTGAATACTTTGACAATCCTAATACACCACATCCACTGGCAACCCTTTATCTCCCTTGCTAGTTAACATCCACAAAGAACTCTAATAAATTTGTTAAACACAATTCTATTTTCATTAAACCATATTACTCTGCCTAATTCATTATGCTTTACAAGTGCTGTATTCATATTTCCAGAGTAATGGATTCCAGCATTTTCCTGACAACTGAAATCATGCCAACTGGCCTGTCATTTCCTGTTTTCTCTCTCCCTCTTTTCTTGGACAACTGTTTGCTGTTTTCCATTCCTCCGGGATCTTTCCAGAATCTGGGGAATTTGTTATAGACAGTCAGTCCATCAACCATCTCTAGAGCAACTCCTCACACAGCCCTAGGATTCTGGTCAACAAGTCCAGAAGATTGTCAGTTCTTGTTCCCAATATTTTGCCTAAAATTTTTTTCTCCAATAGTATTAATTAGTTTAGGTTCTATAATCTCTTTTACTCCTTGGTTACTTCCTCTTTTTGGTTTGCTTTTGAGGTCCTCTGTTGTGTAGACAAAATTATATATTTTTTTGAAATGTCTCTGCTATTTTCTTATTCACCATTATTAATTCCTCTGTCCAATCATCTTAGGGAGATTTATTTTCATTAGTCTTTTCCTCTTTACATATCTGTAGAAGTTCTTATTATCTGTTTTAATATTTCTTGCTTGTTTCTTTTCTCCCTCTTTATCATTTTTTTACTGGTTTATAAAATTCTCTCAATCATCAGGCCTGCTGCTATTACTTGCAAATTAATAATCTTTTCTTTATTTAGCCATGGATTAGTCATTTTTTCTAAGGAACTTATATTTATAGTCATATAGCACAGAAACAGGCCCTTTGGCCCACCCCGTCCATGCCAATCATCACGTACTTTTCTATACTCATCCCATTTACAAGTACACTGAGTCTCTCATTTCTATGCCTTAGCAGTTCAAGTGCTTGTCCAGATACTACTAAAATGATGCAAGAGTCTGTCTCCTCCACCATCTCAGGCAGTGCATTCCAAACTAACAACCACCCTCTGCATGGAAAACATTTTCTTCACCAACATACCTACCTGTGCTGCCACCTTCAGAGATCTTTGGACTTGTAAACAAATGTCTCTCTGTTCCTCCTAGGGCCCTACCATTCACTGTGTATATCCTGCCCTTATATGACCTCCCATAATGCATCACTCTGCAAAGTGCATCATTTCTTAGTGGAACTTTATATTCATTTAGAATTATTAAATATTTATTTCTATGTCTACCACTGTTTATCCATAGTCCTACTCTTCATTTAATTTTCTGACCTACTTTGGTCAACTTCTCACTCTGTAACTGTCTTTAAGTGCAAGTCTCTAGTTTTGTACTTTCTAGTTTGTCATTCTCTAACTGAATGTGACATCTATTATATTATGATGACTCTTCTCAAAGGATGTTTTAAAATAAATTTACAAATTAAACCTGCTTTATTATACATGACCAGATCTAAAGTAACCTGTGCCCTTTTTGGGTTCTTAACTTGTTGTCCTCAGAAATTCTCAAATGCCGTCTATGAAATAGTCCTCTCGACAGTCATTGCCAATTTGATTTGCCCAGTCTATACAAGGAAGAAAATTCCTCATACTTATACAATTAACTTTGTTACAATTCCTAATTATTACTTAATTGATAGTCTGTCCAATTACATAGCTATCAAAAAAGAACTGTAAACTACTCACACCAATGTTTTCTGTCTCTTATTCCTCATCACCATCCAAATGGACTCTACCTCCTGATCTTCTAAGCCAAGGTGTTTTCTGACTACTATCCTACGACCATCCTTTATTATTAGAACTACACCATTCCCTCCATTTTTCCATTTTGGCTAACATTTCCAAAGGTCAAGCAGCCTGAACATGTGAACAGGTACCAGCGTAGGTACTGGCCACTCAGTACCTACACTGGTACACCATTTAATATGATCACAGCTGATCTGATTTGTAACCTCAGCTCCACACTTCCATCCACCCACAGTAACCTTTCAACCTCTATTAAGAATATTCAGTCTCCAGGCTCGGTCACCTTGCGGTGATATCTTTTTAATGGCTATTGAATCAAACCCATTTATCTCATTAGTGCTACTAGATCAGCTATCTGATTATGAAAGCTTTGTACCTTCAGCTAAAGACCATTTGGATTTGACATATTAACATTCTTTCTCTACTTTCAGTCCATTTGCAGTTGAATTGTTGTCATTATATGCTCTATCACAACTTATTATTACCCATATTGCTGCCGTGCATTATTACCTCTTCCTTTTTCTTTAATTTTCCCCTCAGCTGAATGTGCCACCCCATTCCCACTCCCACCCACAAAATTTAAAGCCCCATCTGCAATCCTAGTTATTCAATTTACCTGGACACTGATCTTTAGTGCAATTCAGGTGAGGTTTGTCCCAAAGGAACAGCCCCCGTTTCCCCAGTATTAATTCCAAAGCCCTGTGTAATGAAACTCCTTTCTTCCACATTAGTGCTTAAGTTGTATATTCAGATGTCTGACCTGTTTGACCCAATACTGGTTTGCACATGGCTAGGATCTAGAGGTTGTAACCTCTGTGGCTTTACTTCTTTATTTGGATCCCAGGCTTCTCATCTTCCTACTGCAGAATCTCTTTCTTAGTGCTATGGATGTCGTTGGTGTTGACATGGATCACAGCAAGCAAATGCTTTCTTTCCTACTCCACTCCAGGCTCAAGAAGCCATCCTTAACTCTATCAACATCATCTTTGGATTTCATGTTTGTGGCTGCAGAGAATGATATTTATCTCCTAATTATAATGTTTCCCACCACAACGCACACTCCTTTTCACTCTCCCCACTTGAACTGTTTCTTGTACCATGACACTGTGGTCAGAATCTACATCGTCCCAAGAGTCATTGCTCATGTCTGTACAGGCAGATAGTGCCTTGTACCTGTTGGATAAGGTCAAAGGCTGAGGTCCCCTGCATCTTGGGCTCAAATATCTATCTGACTAACAATCGTATCCTTCTGACTCGACCAGGAAAGATCTATTGGGTGTGACTGCTTCCTGGTAACCTTAATACCAGTAACCTTCCTGGTTACCAGCAGTTACCTCCTGGTAACTGGTCTCCAGGTAATTCACCCCTTCATGAACCATCATGATGACCGGAAGTCAGACAAAAAGTGAAGTTCATCAAAAAGCAGATAATTCACGTGCTGTGGTTGTCGAGGATCTCTCTGATCTTCACTAAAATACCACATGGAGCAGCTACAACACATTACTTGCCCTGCCATCCCTCTCTAATCTTGATAGTCGATTATCATAGGTTTCTTTTAATATTGAGTTTACTTTTAAACTAAGAAGCTAAATGTCTATATTATCATATACCTTTCACTCCTTAATAAACTTTAAGCACCCTAGCTTAAACTAAGCACTTGACAGAGCTTAAACACTTCTTGCTTGAAGTTAATGCAAGAAGTATTGAAGAGCCTCTCTCTCCATGACTATTACATTTCTGAATTTTGCACAGGGTTAACGTGCGTTTTGTTTAAGCTGTACTCTACTTGTTGGCAAGATTTATTCTCCTATACATGACCATTCATTTTTGTTTATTCCTCATTTAATATCAGTGTTTCTCACTTATAAATGGAGTAAAGCTCTAAGAATAGGCCAGCACCAATAAAATATTACACATCGAAGAACACTTAAAATTACATTTGCGTCTCTTATTTTATAAGCTACTTTATAAGTTCAGTTCAATCAGATTTGAATTTGAAAAAATGATTTCTGATTGCCTTAAAGCCTTTAATTTTCCTGTTGTAATCTATTGCCCAGCAACCTCACCTCCTTATCAGCTCAAGGATCCCAGTACCAATTACTGCTTAATAGCTAACTCTTTTACTGTGATAGATCTCAAGTTATCAAGTAACCATGTGCGTCACTGGGTCTTTGAATTTTCTGATTATTGGCAAATGGAGGATATTCTTTTGTTTAAGGAGCAGCATCCCTTCCAGCTGAAAGAACCAGTCTTTTTTTTAAAGAGCTGGACCTCCATTTTATTAGCTCTTAGGTCCCATAGACAAATGATTATATGCAGGTATTGCACACTTTGTTGTGTGAAATATTTGTCAGTTATTCCATGTACAATAAACAATAAATAGGCCATTCATTCCAGTTAGACCATGTTGGCATTTATTTTCAGTTCAAGTCCCCACTTTATCAAATTCTTACAGCATAACTCTACTCTAGTTTTTTCTTAAGTGCATCCATACCATCAACTCAACCATGTCCATATTCTCAACAGTCCTGGATCTAGACTTGTTCCTCTATATTCTCTATTTGATGTTTTGATGACTTTTCATATTGAAGGCCTTTAGTTTTGCACTTCAGGAGAAAGAAATAACCATCTCTATTAAATCTTTCAGAAGCTGTAAAATCTCTATTGGGTCACTCCCCAACCTCCTCTTTTCAAATAAGGGGAGGTTCAATCCATACAGTCCTTCCCAACAACCTTGCTTTTCTAGCACCATCTCGACAAATGATTTTTGCACCCTTTCCAGTGACACATCTTTTTTTCTAATAAGGCAACAAGAATTGGACACAGTGTTCCAACTGTGATCTAAACATGGTTTGAAGCAAGCTTAGCATAGCTACTCTGCTTTTCAATTCTAGTTCTTCATAGTGCCTGGCTTGCATATTTTCTGTCTGTCACTACCTTTGATTTATGCATTTGTTCTGACATTCCCTTGTTCATCCTTATTTTGTTCTTTTATTTTGATTTTTTTCCTAACATATTTATAATATTGCTGATATTCATTTTCCTATTAAATTCCCATTCTGTATTTGTCCTCTGCCATTGATCCAGTCATACAGCTGTCATTTTTCAGGACTCTGCAGCTGTCAGAAGGGATGTGACCCAATCATTCTTGCTGATAGGCATTGAAACCTACCTCTGCTGGGTCTTCATTTCTGGTTGTACAGAGTTATCCAGGATTGTGATGGAAGAAGGGAACACCACTACCTGCAGGTTTCTCTTCAAGTCACACACCACCCCGATTTGAAAATATATTCCCATGCTTCATTGCAACCAGAGTCTAAATCCTGGAACTCCCTACCCAAAAGCATTTGTGGAAGTACTTTCAACAAAGGGATTCTAAAGGACAATTAAGAATGGCCAATTAATGCTGATTTTGTCAGCAACACCCAGATCCCAAAAGATGAACAAGTAAAACAGAAGTCAGGGACACAGGTTGAAAGGCAAGTTTGGGGGTACAACTCTGTTGCATAACTATTCTGTGAGACAATTCTCCCAATTTCAACTTTACATTGACTTGGCAGAGCAAAATTTTCATGTCCAAATTGAGTGCTTGGGTCGATGCCTTGAAGTCTGTCCAGTTTTATTGCTATTGTGATTTCACAACTCAATTCAGACCCAATTGAATGGCTTATTATGCCATTTCAGCAGATAGCTAATAGTCAATCTGAATACTTAGGCCAGATTGAATAAGGATCAGGCAGATAAACTGAGCCAGATGGATTTTTACAACAATCAAGTTGTCACCTACACCATCATTACCAAGACTAGGATTTTTTTTTAATGTCTGGATTATTTAATCAACTGAATTTAAATTCCCTAGCTACTTTCACTCCAGCCTTTGGCTGACTAGTTCAGTAACCTTGCCCTTGGTTTGGTATTGGTTTATTATTGTCACTTGTACCGAGGTACAGTGAAAAGCTTGTCTTACAAACCAATCGTACAGGTCAATTCATTACACAGTGCAGTTACATTGAGTCAGTACAGAGTGCATTGATGTAGTACAGGTAGACTATCCTATGCTCTCCATTCCTGTTTCATTTGTATATAAATTTATTTTGATTTTCCCCCAGATGACTAGTTTAAAGCTTTTTCCATCTTCCTTTGATCTTACTGCAGTGACACAGGTCATTTTCTGGTCATCTTTATTCAGCTCGTGCTTGGAGTCTGATTACCACTCTTGGTCAATACCAACTTCATCTGCGGTTGGAAATTGTGAAGCAAGCACTAGTGCAGTTGTGTTCTTGTGAAAGAGCTCACAGAACAATGTTAACCAATCTAGAGCATGTGTTAGTGGGCCACCCCTTCCTTTTCCATTGTCACCCTCCCCTCCCCCCTCCCCCCCCACCCCCCCCACCCCCTTTCATTGTGGACTCACAAAGCGCTGTCCTCTTGTTCTTCCTCTACCATTAATGTAATGGAGCAACATATGTCCAGCAAGCTATTTCATGAAGAATCAGTTGATGACCTCCAAATGCAAGGTTCTAGATCCTAGGTAAAATTAGCTATACCTTCTCATTCTGTCATGAAATCAATTAATTGAGGGACTTTTTAGTTCCTAGAAAAGTAATTTCTTAACTATTGTGATGTCTGCGGGCTGTTCTTTCCTGATTGCCAACAACCTTCCTATCTTAGTTCTGAAGACCCACACTCAATGATTTAGGAACAGCTTCTTCCCTTCCACCATCAGATTTCTGAATGGACCATGAACCTATGAACACGACTTCATTATTCCTTTTTTTTGCACTATTTATTTTGTAATTTATAGTAATTTTATGTCTTTGCACTGTACTGCTGCTGCCAAACAACATACTTCACGACATAAGTCAGCGATAATAAACTTGATTCTGAATATGGCCTTCACTTTTCCCTTTCAGTTCCAGTTGACCATTCTGTCTCCAGCTCTTCACCCCAGTGATAGCGATGACCCTTCTCTTGATTGTCCTCTTTGTTCCTTTCCCAATACCAGTCACCAGTCCCTTCCTTCCAAATATACTCTCCCAGTTGACTCTTAGCTAAACAGGCCACAGCAACCTAGCCTTTAACTATCTTTTGGCCTTTATTTCAAGGGGTTGGAATTCAGAAGAGGAAGAAAGACTTCTATGTACAGAGCCTTGATCCATGCCCATATGGAGTTTTGCCTTTAGATTTGGACACAGCATCTTGGGAAAGATTTATTGACCTTGGCAATTGAGCAATGCAGACTTAGTAAAATTATACCAGGTCTTAAAGTATTAAGTTGTGAGGACGGGTTATATAAGTGACATTTTTATTCCCCTAAGTTAAAAGTTTGAGGAGTAATCTAGTCAAGGTGTTTAAAATGCTAAAGGAATCTTGCCAGGGGGTGCTCAGAGGAATTTATTGCTCTGGTGGAGGAATCCAGAACAAAGAGGATCATCTTTAAACTTAAGTTATAATGAGATCAGGAAGATTTATTCACACATAGAATATTGGAACTCTCTTTGGCAAGGCAGTAGATGCCGAGGCAATTGCAATTTTCAAGATCATAACAACATGGTGGAGGAATAGACTGTTCAGCCCTTGGAACTTATTCTACAGCCCTCTAAGGATTTTGTGCATTTCAATGACTTCACAAAGGATATTCTTCTACATTCTAAACAGCAGGAGTTGGCCTATTGAATCTCTCTTCATATCACAGACAAGCAATCCCAGGAACCTGGCTGGTGAAGACACAGAAGACAGCAGATGCTGGACTCTGGAGCAAAATATTAACTGCTGGAGGAACTCAGTGGGCCAGGCAGCATCTAGGATGCTGCTTGACCTGCTGAGTTACTCCAGCAGATTGTTTGTTGCATCAGTCTGGTGAAACTCCTTTGCACACCTTCTAGACCAAGTATATCCTTTTGGTAAGAGAACCAAAATTGTATACAATATCCCAATTGTTGTCTCACCAAGGCCCTAAATAATTGCAAAAGCCATCTTTCCTTTTGTACTCAAATTCCCTAACAATAAAGGGCTACATATCATTTACTTTCCTAATTGCTTGCTGCACAAATGTGCTAATTTTAAATAACTTGTAAAAGAGAATTAGGATGTCTTTGAACATCAATACCCAGCAATCAGAAAAAAATCTTTTTTTTCCCACCAGAAAAGATAACCTCACATTTTTCCACATTGTTCTTCATCCACCATGTTGTTGCCCACTCATTCAGCTCACTCATTTGCTGAAGCCTCTTTGCATCCTCATCATGTCATTAGCAATCTTGGGAATGGTATGTTTGACCTCCTCAGTCAAATTGTTGATATAGATTGTGAATAGGCAGTGATCACATCATACCCCACTGGTCACAGCCTGCCAACCTGAAGAGGACCCATTTATTCCTTCTGTTTTCTATATTTTAACCAATTCTCAATCCATATTCACATTTACCCCACTTGCAGGTACTCTAACTTCATCAGAAACTTCTTGCGTGGAGCTTTGTCAAAAATCTTTTGAATATCTTAATACATCACATCCACTGGTTCCCCCCTCATCTACTCCACAAGATGCATCCTCAAAATTCCAATTAATTAGCCAAATGTGTCACTTTCTTGACTGTTCAGTCATATTATTATTTTCTCAGTTTCTTGCTATCACATCCTTTATTATGGATTCTAGTATTTTCCCAACTACTGATGTCAGCTTCATAGGCCAGTAGTTTCATGTATTACATTCTCCCTTTTCCTTAAATAGTGGGTACAATAGATATTTAGTTGGTAGGTATCAGAGAATTGAGAAGAAAGACAGATTGAAGGTGTTGAGATACAGTGTAACCGTGGTGATTAAATGGTAGAAAACCCTCAATAAGTTGAATGGCCTACATTTGCTCATCTGGAGTGAATAGAAATGAAGCAAACTAGAAATTGCTTCAGTGCTGGTAGGAACAACATGTTATAAGATGTGGAGTTCGACAAATGAAGAGTTACAAGGTCTTTGTTTTTTTTCCACATATAGCTAGAGACTGTTCCAACCATGGCTGCTTAGAATTAGAGCAAGCTGCTTTGGCTAACATAAATCTGCCAAACTCCAGATCACACTTGGAACAAAATGTTACTCTTTGTGGCAGGTTTATAGAAGACATCAGAAGAATGGAAAAAGAAACACAGAACAAAATAAAACATTTGGCCCATCGTGTTTTCTCCTTCTATAATCCATGCACTGGTTTCCTCATCCAAGTTCATCAGCTTCACTCACAGTTCATTGTCCTTGACTTCAGTGAGGCAGGCTTTCTTCAGGAAGTACATTAGAACAAAGAAGAAGATGAAACAGTTAACTCATTTTCACATTTAATTTGTACATTCGGATTCTGAAACTAAACCTATATTCCATGCTTTTTCTTTTTATTCATTCATGGGATATGGATATCATGGGAAAGTTCTGCATTTATTGTCCATTCCTAATTTCCTTTGAGAAGATGGTGGTGAACCACTTTCTTGAACCACTGTAGGATTATACGTGGTGAAGGTACTCCAATTGTAAAGTTAGGTAGGGAGATCTAGGATTTTGAGACAGCAACTTAGATAAGGTTGTGTTCCCTCACATCGTTTGCCCTTCTATATAATAGATTATTGATCTTAGGAAGGACTGTCAAAGGAACAGTACGTCACAGTGCACCATTGTTGGAGATGGTCAAGGTTTAAATTAGTGGATTAGATGCTGTTAAGCAGTCTTGTTTCTTTGATATATTTTCCTTGTAACATAGAAAAAAAACACTTCAGCCCATCAGGTCTCTGCTGGCTCACAGAGCAATCCCATTCTCCTAATTTTCCCTGAAAATTACTTTCCCCACATTCCCATCAACTCGCCCAAGATTCTGCCACTCACCTACACACTCAGGACATTTTACGGTGGCCAGCAAGCCCACCAACCTGCACATCTCTGCAGGTTGGTAGGTTTGCTGGGAGGAAACTGGAGCACCAGGGGAAATCCATACAGTCACAAGGAGAACATGCAAACTCCACACAGGCAGCATCCAAGGTCAGGATTGAACTGGGGTTGCTAAAACTGTGACGCATCAGCTCTACTAACTGCACCACTGTACAACCCACTGATTCTGAGGGTTGTTGGAAATGTGGTTATCCAGGCAGAGTACTCATGACTTGTCTTGCAGATTTTGGTAAATCTTTTTGGGTCATGAAATGTCATTTACCATATAGGCCTAGGCTCTGATCTCCTGTAGCCATGTTGTTAATGTGCCTGGTCAAATTGACTCTCTGGTTAATGGTGACACATTCGGTGACTTTGGTGTGATGGCAACAGCATTGAAAGAGGTGGTTAGACACTCTTTGTTATTGCTGATGGCCATTGCCACAAACGAGTGGGAGAAATGCTGCTTTCAGCTAATGAGCCTAAACCTGAATGTTGCTCAGGTTACACAGGATGCAGCCACAGACAGCTTTATCATCTAATCAGTTGCAAATGACTGAATACTCTCCCGTGATCAATTAACATCTCCACT
The DNA here is from genome assembly GCF_009764475.1 of Pristis pectinata. Lineage (NCBI taxonomy): Eukaryota > Metazoa > Chordata > Chondrichthyes > Rhinopristiformes > Pristidae > Pristis > Pristis pectinata. Next base: position 86,630,922 of record NC_067412.1, read on the forward strand.
TCTGACATGGTTGAGGAGAAGTCATTGAAAAAGCAATTTAATGTGTTAGGATTATCTTTTAATTTATTGATGGGATATGGACCACTGGTAATGCTGGCATTTATTGTCCATCGTTAATTGCCCCTGAATTGAGAAGTACTTAAAACTCAACCACATTGGACAGAACAGGTAATAATGTTAGATTTAAAGGACATTAGTGAATCAGATAGGTTTATTTAACAATAGCCCAGTAGATTCATGGTTATTGTTACCAAGGCTAGTTTTTTTAAATTCTAGGTTTACTTAATTCCTTCAATTTAAATTTCCTAGCTCCCTTAGTGGGATTTGAACACGTGTCTCTGAATTAATAGCATAGGCATTTAGCTGCTATCCCATGATAAACCCTACACTACTGTCTCATGAGCAAGGATACTGCTTTTAGTGACATCCTCGATGATTGGCCTCCAGTAACCACTGCCATCTTCCTTTGTGCTGTGCTCCAATTGATGCAATTTTCCCCCTAATTCTTATTGAATTCGGTTTTACCAGTCTCCTTGGTTAGATGCTGCCTCAATGTAAAGGGTCACAACACTAATCGCACCTCTGGAATTCAGCCCTTATCTCCTTGTATGGACCAAGCCTGGAGCCATCCTTGTGGAGCCCAAATGGTGAGCAGATAAATGGTCATCAGTCAGGGCACTGAGTATAGAATTTGGGAAGAAACCTTCCAGAATGTCCTTCAAACGATGTTACAATTGAGCGAAATGTCTTTGGTTTAGGAGAAGCAAATATTGGCAAGATTCCTTGTCCTCTTTGGCTTTCCAAGACTCCCATTGGAAACATTCTGAAGTCTAAGGAAAAAGGATTGGATTTTAATACAATGTCTCCCACATCAAATCGTAATTTTCCATTCAATGGTTAGCTTCACACAGAAAGGCAGGCTACTTGGATGAGGCACATGTCAACACCTTAAGAGAAGTAGGAAGGATCATATATGAAGAAAATTATTCTGATGTGGAAATTCAACTCCCATAATTGACGTCTAGTGTTCTTATTCTGTTTTTGATTGACAAAATTGCTGTAAAGCCTTGCCATGAAGATGCAAGCAGCTTGGTAGCTATACATCCAATGTAGTTGTTTGTACTACAGGACCCAACATCTACAATCTCAGAACTGCAGTGATGTCAGCAGAGGAAGAGATGTGAATCACTGTCTTGCTTGAGGTATAAGCAGTGAAGAAGACTGAGCGGCAAACAAAGTAACAGTATCATTTTCATTTAACAACTGTACAAGTAGCTGTGGCTCCCTTTATGAATTAGGAAATCCGGTGTGAGATGTCAAGAGTTTAATTCTCAAGTAGATTATATTTCCATCCCATAACAACCCTCTGACATTGTTCAACATTTGACTCCATCTACAAAGAATTTTTTTTTGAATTGTATGTATTTTTTTCTGAAATAGTTGGACAGGATTAAAATTTATTTTTGCCTATGCTCTCTCGCTCTCTCTCACTCTGAGTCTGAGGTCCCCTTCTGGTAGCTCAGCCAGATTATGCAAACTTTGACAGCTGACTGCTGGGCTATTCAGCTAAACAGGCAACGCAGCAACTTTTGATCCTATCCCATATTCACACAGTAACTCCCCTCCTGACTCATTGGATAGCAATCAGGCTGACTAATCATGTTGTTTGTTCTTCTAACCCTGTACCCACTTCCCAGTGAAGCACAGCTTAATTATCTAACTATAGTCTGCCAGATGAGAGTAGCTAAATCAACATGTCAAAGAGCAAATTAGAGATGATCCTGGTTGGTATGACAGAGTCCTGATGGTTTAAATAACCTCTTTACATAATAAACAAACCAAACTAGGTAATGTATTTACCCACTGAGGTTTACAGATACAACCATGGAAGATGCATACTGTGAAACAAAAGCCAATCTCTTACGCTCAATTAATGTTACTGCAGATGCCTCTCTCTGCCCTTTTTACCAATGTTATTAAAAGTGTTCAAATGCGATAAAATGACCAATATATCAGTTGTTTATTCCATTTATTCCAAGAAAACATTTAGGTAAAAAGTTTAGCACAAAAGTAATTTCTTCCCATATGGCTTCTGACTTTAGTAAATTTGAGCATGAAGTGAGTTTATTTCACCTGGAAAGAATGGTACACAACTATAAAAAGCACAGTATCTATTTTAATGACAGGCAACTGTGAAAGTTATAGGTTCGTTAAGTGGTAAATTTCAGATGAGAGAGTCCAGTTTTAATCAACAAACAATCTGCTGGAGGAACTCAGCGGGTCGAGCAGCATGTGCGGGAGGAAAGGAACTGTTGACATTTCAGGTCAAAGCCCTGCATCAGGACTAAGCTCTATCTGCTCGACGTGCTCCATTTCTCCAGCAGGTTGTTTGTTGCTTCAGATTCCAGCATCTGAAACCTCTTGTGTATCCAGTTTTAATCAAACAGTTGGAAAATTTCTAAAATGTTACTAACACTTCTGCACCATCAGTGGGTATTGGAGAACACCAATCTGCTTTGCAAAGGCCACTTGAAATGCTTATGCAGAATAAAATTTCTCCTTCCTGCTGCTTCATTGAAAATAGGTAATGGAATGTATTGAGTTATGAGATGACCCCTGCCACTTTAGACCTTCATGTCATAGGGACACGTATCAAAACATCAGGCACAGAGGTCAGCCTGATTTCTTGATATGTTATTGCATTGTGTAATTTCTGCTCTGGCAGCACCAACTTATGAAATCTATTTCAATGGCTGAGATTGAACATTCAAAGCTTCATGATGTCCAGTTTTAAGGAGGGACATACTTGCATTGTAGACAGTTCAGAGAAGGCTCACTCGGTTGACTTCTGGATTGAAGATGTTTTCTTATGAAGGACAATTGAGCAGGTTTGGCATATACTTATTGGAAGAATTAGGGGAGATCTTATTGTTTCTGAGCAGGTTATGGGTAGATGCCAAGTGGATATTTCTCCTTGTGAGTGAATCCAGGAATGAAGATGCAGGGTCTCATAATATCGAGTGGCTCATGTAAGATGGGATGAGGAGGAATTTCTTCTCTCAAAAGGTTGAGATCTTTTGGAATTCTGTTACCCCAGAAAGCTGAGTTATTGAGTATTTGCAAGGCTGGATTGGACAGGGTTTTTGTACAGTAGGGAAAACTAGGGTACTGGGAAGCAGGCAGGGAAGTACTGAGGCCAATTTCAGACCACTTAATTATTTAATAATTGAACCACTTTATCATTTAAGAAGCCATTGGAGGGGCAGTGCTTAGAGGGGTATGGACCGACCCCAGGAAATTGGGACTAGTTGGGTGGGCACCGTGGTCGGCATGGACTCGTTGGGCCGAAGGTCTTGTATCCATGCTGTATTTCTCTACGACTCTGTGATCAGCCATAATCGTTTTTCTATAGTAGAACAATCTCGAGAGACTACAAGGCTTTCTGCTGCTCCTATTTCTTATACTTTGAATGGGTAGGCAAACGAAGGTCAATGGTGGCACACCAGGAGAGTTTAACAAGTAGACAAAATTTGCCCAATTTTGAGCCACCACCATTGATTCACCAGTTAGAAACTTGCAAGTGAACAGCAATGTGGACCATTAAAATTTCTCTACCCACGGACTGAAGGAAGAAAACTAAATATTCCATAAACAGAAGAATGGCTTCATGTATGAGGAGCATTTGATGGGCTTAATGTATGAGGAGCATTTGATGGTTCGGGGCCTGCACTCGATGGAGTTCAGAAAGATGAAGGGGATCTCGTTGAAACCTACAGAATACCGAAAGGCCTGGATAGAGTGGACATGGAGAGGATGTTTCCATTAGTAGGAGAGTCTACGATCTGACGGCACTGCCTCAGAATAAAGGGATGTCCCTTTAGAACTGAGATGAGGAAGAATTTCTTCAGCCAGAGGGTGGCGAATCTCTGGAAGCCAAGTCATTGGGTGTATTTAAGGCAGGAATTAATAGGTTCTTGATTAGTAAGAGGATGAAGGGTTTTGAAGAGAAGGGGGGAGAGTGGGGTTGAGAAAAAAAAATCAGCCATGAACAAATGGCCTAATTCTGCTCCTAAATCTTATGGTCTTATAGTTTCCAATTTTGTGCCTACTTTTATCGTGGCCAAAGCCATCATTCCCATAATAAATTTATAATTCATTCTTGAAACCAGATGTCATGGCAACTGTAACGTCAGTGAATTTTCAAAAGAATACGAAATGGATGGAGAGTTTGAAGAGTAATTGAAGGCAGGGATTAAGTTAGGTCATGAAAGGAATGGTGCTAGCAATGAATTGTACATCCTCTTTTCAGTAACCTGAGAGCTGCACATCATGTTAATAAGATACTCATTTAATGCCTTTAGCTTCATGACATGATCAGAATTTTTTTTTTGCATTGCATCTTAAAGACCCAACCAAAGGGAATAAAACTTAGGAGTCAAAAGACCTACACACTTTGTTCCTTGTTCCCAGATTTCAGTTCATGTCATCATCATTATATTTTTACTGCATCTTTTGATGGATTAATCATGAAAAATATTTGGTAAAACCACAGTGATTAAGCCACAGGATTTTTGCTGAATAAAATAATTGAACTTGCATGTGAACCCTTCCTCTGTTATGTGTATGACACAAGCATCCAAACCATCTGCAGTATATGTTCAACAGGAGGGCTTTTTAAGTGCCCTTTAAATTGACTATTTTTCCTCAGAGTGGAGTCATGTTTCTTCAAAGTCACAAAGATTTTTTTCCCTCTTCCTTTTTCTATTGTTCAATGCTGCCAAAGGTTTTATTTTCCTGTGTGTTTATCATCGTCATTGTTGTGTTACCGTGGAGAATCTTTGGGATGAGGAGGGGGCAGGAGAAAGGGAACTTGTGTCTGCCTTAAATTTGATATCTTTGTAAAGTAAGCATGACCTCAACATTTGGCAGGATCCATTAATGGCCTACCTGAACACTCGACAAAAATACTATTGTGAAATTTGTTGTAGATTCAATTTCACCAAAGCCTCAGGAAACCTAAAATTAATTAGCAAGATTACTTGTTTTTTCACTTTTCTCATGAAGGATATGAAAATGCTTTACAGTAATAAGCTTTAGGGTATGACAGTGCAATTTCAGTGCTCTAGTTGTGAAACTTAACAAACTGAAAAATACAACAATGATGCAGTTTATATTAATTTTCTCATTAGTGGTTTAACAATGAATCACTTTCTATGGTGAACTGATTATTTATAGTTTTAACTGAAGGAACATAATTTTAATGGACAGCAGAGCACATTATGCCTGCCTATTAGCTTGTAGTGACTAATTATCCCTCTACAGAAGTATTTTCTTCTAATCTGAAGTGTTATGATAAGCCAAAAGTCATATTACTTGGAAAGAAAATAATAGAAAATTCAATCATTGTTTCTTTGATAACTTAGTTATTTTTCTGATAATTTGTGTTTGTTTAATCAAAATTACAAGGACAAAAATTCCTGAAAATAGTCTTATTTTAGCAATTGAATTAGATCCCCTGAAAAGCTTAGGAAAGAAAGAAAATTGCACATTTTATTTAATGCCACTAAACTATTTGAAGTCTTTTATTTAATAAAAAAATCTGGTTGATTGTTATTTGAATAACAATTTAAACTTTATAACCTGACAGCTGTATCAATCGTCCCTAGCAGTTCTGCCCAGAATAACATCTAGAAATTGATTTGGAATTAATTAAATTGCAATTTTTTTCCTTTTTTTTGATATGACCTTGGCTTTTATGCACTTCTCTAATTTTGTTAAACAGTACTGCGAACAAAATAGTTTAGCATGTCACCTTGGAATGTTCTAACTAAAAATAAGTACAAGCTGTTACTTGACTTGTAAACAAGATTCTAAGGTCTATCACATGAAGGATTTTTGTTGACAATTTCAAGCTCCCTCTCCTTTTGAGTGTGGCCAAGTACATCAGTTGGCAATGTCTGTGCTCCCAAAGTGAAGCTTTGCTGAATGTAAGCATGGGTTGGAGAATCAGTGCCAGTTAGCTCCATCAGAAACTTACATTCTCAATTGGAGCAGCTCTACTTCATGAGTGTAACCTTACTCTATTAGCACTGATGGAATACAGTGCAGAAAGATCCCAAGGTCTGTCTTTGCTCCAGACCTGACCTGGTGGATTATAATCCTGTGCAGTGCTGGAAATTCAACAATTGTCATCAAAGTCTGCACCCTAAAGGGGAAACCAGGTATTAATAAATTAGGATTCCCACTTCTCTTCACTACTTTGACATTGTGACAGGATGTCATTAGGCGGGAAAAGGTGCAGAAAACATTTATGAGGATGTTACCAGGACTTTTTTCTTTTTTCTCTGGACCATAGGAGGCTGGTGGGGGTGGGGGGTGGGGGGTGACCTGATAGAGGTACATAAAATCGTGAGGGGTATAGATTAGGTGAATGGTCGCAGTCTTTCTCCCCGGGTAGGGGAGTCTAAAGCGAGAGGGCATAGATTTGAGAGAGTGGAAAGATTTAAAAGGGACCTGAGGGGCAACTTTTTCACACAGAGGGTAGTGGGTACATGGAATGAGCTGCCAGAGGAAGCTGTAGAGGTGGGTACAATTATGTTTAAAAAAACATTTAGATGGGTACATGGAGAGGAAAGGTTTAGAGGGATATGGGCCAAATGCAGGCAAATGGGACTAGCTCAGGCAGACAACTTAGTCAGCCTGGACGAGTTGGGCCAAAGGGCCAGTTTACGTGCTGTATAACTCTATGACTCTATGACTCTATGTTAGAAACTGTAGGTAAAACCATTAGATGAGGCTAGATTTAATTCTGTCTGTGAAAACTTCCACAGGTAAATAACCCTGTGATTATGGATTGCATATAAGTACTGACTACTTGACTGGGCTGAGCTTGAAACATACCATGACCAGAATCTTTTATTTCCCATAAAATTGCTTTCCGAACATTCATTGTACTATCGATTCAATACATTCTCTGACAATGCATAAATGCCAGTCACATTCCTTTCCTTAAACAATGCACCTGCTTAGTGTATGAGAGGCTGTTACACAGGGCCCAGCAGCTCAATGTTGTGTGGTAGCAGGACCCGAGACTGTGGTCCTTCCCCGCAGAGCCTTTGCAGTAACTGCACTGACATTCAGTGTGTCCTCAGCATGTACTCCTGTGCCCTGAAATGTGCCAGTAAGGAACATTCACTTGCGGACATCTCCTTATACTAGAAGTCCAATAAGTTTCAGGCAGACAAAAGTGTGTCTTTCACTGAGTTGATGATCTTCCAGCAGCAGTTAATGGTTGTCTCAATTTGCATCCCTGGGATCACACAGTCTGTGGATCACACAGTCCTCTAATACACAGCTGCTCGTGCTGAACTTAGATAAGGATGTTGTATCATTTTCTAGACTTCAATGGGAAATGCGCAGTCTGTGAGGAGGTGGACGAACATCCCATCGGTACTGCAGACATCTCTGGGCAAAACTTTACTTTTAAAAAAAATCTTGCTTTTTTATTGGTTCGTGGAATGTAATAAAGTTGTATCTTTGGATATTTGCAGTAAATAAAACATGTTTTTGTGTAAATTTCCCAACCTAATACTGAAAATCCTGTTTTACGATATCTCGATTTGTGTGCTGGGGTATGAAAATAGAGAAGGAATATTGCAAATTGAGATGGTGAAACCTCAAGGGTTTCATTACTATTTGGCCAGGAAACTCAGACTGACATCTTTAGCTACAACTAAGAAAAAAGGAAATAAGAACTTGGATTTACAACACCAGCACATTTATATAGCACCTTCTGCAATACTGGGATGTGACTCCAGTACTGAACTTTTCTTTTCAACTGCACTTACTACTCCCATTAACCAAATGGGTCAAGCATATATCTCTAGTTTCTCTCCCATTTCTTCTCATGCCCTCTGTGAGCTCATCGTAAAACAGGGTACGTTATTTCCAGCCAATTACTGCCCCATTAATCAACTTTCAATTATTGGCAAACTGATGAAAGATCATGCCTACGTTGTGGCATGTATTCTCCAATCTGGGTTTCACCAGGAGCACTCAACTCCAGAGTTCATTATAAGTTCAAGCATGGCCAAAGATCTGAATTTCAGAGTTGACTGGTTACAATCATTCGTCATATAAAGGATGATGAATCTAAACTGCAGGACATATTGTATGCAGTTCGAGAGGGACAAAGTTCAGGTCATAGATATAAGGGGCAAATTGATTAAAATAGATTGGGAAATTAGATTGAGAACATAAGAAATAGGAGCAGGAGTAGGCCATCTGGCCTGTCGAGCCTGCTCCGCCATTCAGCAAGTTCATGGCTGATCTGTCCATGGACTCAGATCCACCTACCTGCCTTTTCCCTCTAACCCTTAATTCCCCTACTATGCAAAAGTCTATCTAACTGTATCTTAAATATATTTAATGAGGTAGCGTCCACTGCTTCCCTGGGCAGAGCATTCCATAGATTCACTACTCTTTGGGAGAAGCACTTTCTCCTAATCTCCATCCTAAATCTATTCCCCCGAATCTTGAGGCTATGTCCCCTAGTTCTAGTCTCACCTACCAGTGGAAACAACCTTCCTGCCTCTATCTTATCTATCCCTTTCATAATTTTATATGTGTCTATAAGATCCTCTCTCATTCTTCTGAATTCCAGCAAGTATAGTCCCAGGCGACTCAATCTCTCCTCATAGGCTGATCCCCACATCTCCAGAATCAACCTGGTGAACATCCTCTGTACCGCCTCCAAAGCCAATATATCTTTCCTCAAGTAAGGAGACCAGAACTGCACTCAGTACTCCAGGTGCAGCCTCACCAGTACCCTGTACAGTTGCAGCATAACCTCCCTGATCTTAAATTCAACCCCTCTAGCAATGAAGGCCAACATTCCATTTGCCTTCTTGATAACCTGTTGCACCTGCAAACCAACCTTTTGCGATTCATGCACAAGCACTCCCAAGTCCCTCTGCACACAGCATGCTGCAATCTTTCACCATTTAAATAATAATCTGATCTTCTATTTTTCCTTCCAAAGTTTATGACCTCACGTTTACCAACATTGTTCTCCATCTGCCAGACCCTTGCCCACTCACTCAACCTAACTATATCTCTCTGCAGACTCTCCACATCCTCTGCACAATTTACTTTTCCACTCAATTTTCTGTCATCACCAAACTTAGATATGCTACACTCGGTCCCCTCTTCCAAATCATTAATGTATATCGTGAACGGTTGTGGGCCCAGCACCGACCCCTGTGGCACCCCACTCACCACTGATTGACAACCAGAGTAATACCCATTTATCTCAACTCTCTGCTTTCTATTGGTTAACCAATCCTCTATCCATGCTAATACATTACGCCCAACCCTATGCATTCTTAGCTTATGGGTAAGTCTTTTATTTGGCACCTTATCGAATGTCTTCTGGAAATCCAAGTATACAACATCCACCTGTTCCCCTCTATCCACTGCGCTCATTATATCCTCAAAGAACTCCAATAAGTTTGTCAAATAGGATCCTCCCTTCCTGAATCCATGCTGCGTCTGCCTGATGGAACCACTTATATATCCAGATGTCTCACTATTTCTTCCTTAATGATAGCTTCATGATAGATTAAAAGACACAAGTACAATTCTGAAGGATGGCTTTGCATCTGTCTTCATGGAAGAATGGCATGATATGGGCATAGACAATCAGAAGGAAGAATGTGAACAATGAGAGTATAGTGTCCGTTTCTGGGCATCATGCTTCAGGAAAGTTATAAAGGCTTTAGAGATGGTAGAGATGTACTAAAATTATTCCAGGAATGGTGGATTTTATTTATGTATATAACTATGCAGGCCATGCCATATTTTTGCAGCTACCATCGGGCAGGAGGTACAGAAGCCTGAAGTCCCACACCGCCAAGTTCAAGAACAGTTACTTCCCTTCAACCATTCGATTATTGAACCAACCGACAAAACCCTAATCACTACAGTTTACCAACACTATTGACCACTTTGACCACCTAGGCACTAAAATGGACTTTTTTTTGTTCTAATAGTGTTTTCTTGTAAAAATTGTGTATAATTTATGTTTTTCTTGTGAATGTTGCTTGTATGAAGCTATGTGTCTGTGATGATGCTTTGAGTTTTTCATTGTACTATGCATACATGTACTTGTGTGTATGACAATGAACTCAACTTTGACTGCAGAAACTGTGGTTGTTTCCCTTGGAAGATAAGAGGTTGTAAGACAGTAATTGATAGAAGTATTTAAAATCTTGTATGGACAGAATGGATAGAAATTTTCCATTTGTGGAGGGAGTCAAAATCTAGAATAAAGGTAATTGGCAAAACTACAAGTGATATGAAGAATTTTTTTTACTCAAAAAATGGTTTGGATCTGGAATGCACTAGACCCAAAGGCACATTCAATTGTAGTGTTCCCGTTGAGGTCAGGCAGACATAATTAGATCATTATTCTCATAATACAAATGGGTAACATCGCATGTCTTTAGGTGTCACTGGTACAGAAGTGTCTTCAAGCATATCAGTTAACACATCAGTTGTAGAAATTCATGAATGTGAAACTCCAATCAGCTGTGCTGATCGCAAGAGCAAGAAGCAACAAGATGGTTGACTCCCAAAGGATCCAAAGGTGGAAAGTTAACAGCTACGGAAAGGCACACATTGCCACTTGCTCATCCCATAATATCCAAAAGATATTCACCAGACTAATTCCCGGGATGAGTCTGTTTCTCAGACTTGGCAGATGCACACACATATGTACACACATACACACTCTGACTCTACATCAATGATGCAGATACAAAATCCTGCTCACGTTGTTTTCCTCAGCCACTCCCCCATCCTTGAACTCCCCACACTCCGATCCCCTCCTTCAGTCCCCTCTTTCTAGAAGTGATTAAAATTATGAGAGGCCTAGAAAGGGGAAACAGAAAGGATCTGTTCCCCTTGGCAGACAAGTCAATAACCAGGGAACATGTAAAAGGATTAGAGATTATTTGAGAAAAATAATTTCCCTCAACAAGTAGTGAGGGCCTGGGACTCACTACCTGAAAGGGTGGTGGGAGGCAGAAACCATCATCACATCTCAATAAGTACCCGGATGATCGCTTGAAAAGCTGTGACCAGGCAAGGCTATGGACCAAGAGCTGGGAAGTAGCATTAAAGTCCATCTTGGTCCAGAATGGACAAATGGCTGAATGGACCCTCAGCATCATAATTTTCTATAATTCAATCCATTTTGCCAACAGACAAGCATTTGGATGAATGCATCAACATTCTCAAAGAATGTACAGTGCAGCCAGGAATATTTATTTAAGAAAGGATGCACTAGCATTGGACACAGTCCAGAAGAGATTCACCAACTAACTCCTTGGATGAGAGAGTTATCCTATCACAAATATTAAACAAGTTAGATCTGTATTCTTTGGAGCTTAGAAGAATGAGAGGTGATCTTATTGAAACATATAAGATCTTAAAGAGCCCTGACAGTGCAGGTGTTGACATGTTTTCAGGAGTGGGAGAGTGTCAAAAAAGGGGACATAGTTCAAGATAAGTGCAGTCATGTAAACTGAATTTCTTCTCAATGAGTGTAGTGAATCTCCGGAATCCTCTACCCCAGGGGATTGTACAGGTTAGATCACTGGAGATATTTAATAAGGAGGTAGATAGGTTTTTGGAAGGTCAGGGAATCGAGGGCTATGTGGAACTAGCACAGACGGGGATTCAGGCCTGGGGCAGAGCAGCTATGATCAGATTGAATAGCAGGGCAGGCTTGAGGGATCTTCTCCAATTTTCTTGTGTGGTTGCATTCCAAACTCCACATCCAACATTCAGTGAAGTTTGAAGCTTTTACAGTTGGTAAGACAGGGGTATGTTTTAAACATTTGTCAAAGCACCTCTGGGGCAGGAAGGTTCTGACCTCCACAGAGCCTCACCAATCACTTAGGGGATACTGCCGATGCAGGTAAGTATGGATAGGGGAGTGCTGAATCCACCAGTCTGCCACTCACTGACACAGGCTAGATATGAGTCATAGGGTCTCCATGTTGTACACCAACATTCCTGGAGCTTCCTGGCATGCATAGATCTCTGAAGGGATATGTCCTAAATGGAATAAAAAGAGGTGGAGAGATTCAGGGAGAGAATTCCAGAGCTTGGGATCTTGGCAGCTAATGGCAGGCTGCCAGCGGGTGGAGTGATTGAATTTGGGATGATCAAGCGACCAGAATTAGAGGAGAAAGGTTTTGTGAAATGTTCTTGGGCAAAAGAGGTTATAGGGAAGGAAATGCTGGTTCGAAATATTATGGGCTGCTCCTGAATTTTCAGAATTTTGTGTTCTGTTAGTATTTGTAGTTTGCTGTATGAGCTATTCACGTGATTGAGAATCCAGAGTGCTGCTAATCTGGAATGAAGAAAGAATCCTGCAAACACTCAGCAGGTGAATGGGATCCAGTCCCAGTGAAGTTGCCTGACCTGCTAGGTTTTGTAGGTAGTGGATTCATCCTTTCTGCAGCACAGTCTATGAAGTACTGTTGGATTGTGACCAGAATCTTTCATCCAACATCACAGTTTTTGTGTTTCAGAGCCTCCAGTCTGAGAAAGTTCTGTTCTATGACTAATTAAAGGTGAGACGTTCTGCAGAGAGGTGGTCCTTTGTACAGAAAATAAAGATAAATTTGGGTTAGTATGGCACGATGAATCTGGACCAATTAATTCAATCTGGTTTATGGGATAACTGCTGCAATTCTGAACTGACTCATCTCATCCCTTCATGGAGCTGCATATGATGGGATCAGTATTCACTTCTTGAAGTACCTACAGTCAATCAAAACAGTACTGCTGTCTCTCGGGATGGGTGTAATAAACTACCACAAACCCATACATCCAGTACAGTTGCTTTCTCTAACTGATTCTGATACAGATACTGATATGGACACTGATACTGACACTGATACAGACATTGACACTTACAGTGACACTGACACTGTTACTGATGCTGACACTTACACTGATACTGACATTGATACTGACACTGAAACTGATACTGATTCTGCACTGGAGAATTACCCATCCACTTCAGGCTAAATGATGCTCCCTAAAGCAGACACTTGCAGATAACGAAGAAAGACCAAGTACAGAAATTAGATTGTGCTTTCCCAGAGCAGTGATGTACAGGTAAGGCTAATATTTCACAAGGATGTTTGCATGGAGTTATAAATTTACTCTGAGCATTCCAGGAGCCCAACAGCTGGATCTCAGGAAGAGACTTACTTTGATAGAAGCATGAATGGACTTCCAGTTTGATCCAAAATCTGCTCCTGAACACGATCTTCATTAATGCTGCTCTGCTTTACATTTGTAAAACCACAATGACTATGCCAACAACTTATGAATACATTACAAGGGTTGTAATTGAGAACAATTGAAATAAAGATCTCTTTCAAATGAATGGTCTAAAACCATGGAAACCTGTTTATAGGGAGCAGAAGCATTGTTATTGTATCAACATGAGGAAGGAATTAACAGTTAGAAACCCCAGGAATTTAATTCACCTAGTAGTTTAGGTTTGAGAATCCTTATCCTAAGGAATTCTTGGCTCACAAGACAAATTCTTGCAGGTAATCAGCAGGCAGTTCTGGGTGTGAAAGATCACTAGACCTGAAAGTCTGTCTCAGTTCTTTATATTAATTATGTTTTGGAGAATTTCACAGGTGTGGTTTTTACTTCTCTTGAAGCCGCCTGAAAAATTAATTACTGTTTGTTTTAAAAACCCTCCAGCCTACCTGACTGCTTGCACCATCTTTAATAACTTTATGCTGCATTTATATTACAGAATGGCTTCCCAGGCCAATCCTGTATTGCCATCGGCAGCATTTATTGCTTGGTTTAAGTTGCAGTTTCTACAAAAGTCTGAGCCACAGTATATTCAAATCCATATGGTGGGTCTGTAGGGGTTGCACAGGAACATTTAGTTGCTCTGTTTGCTGCCACCCATCTTCAGAAAACTGACCACCACTAAGGGAGACCCGTGAGTCAAATTCAATCCCATGAAAAATCAGGACAAGTAAAGTTAATGTGGTCCCCTGACCCACAATCTTGCTGCGAATTAAGCCCTTAATTTGCAGGTTTTGGCAGACGAGAGGGACATCTGCTGGAAGGCATCAGGGTCCAACTTTAAAATGCAAGGATCCAAAAGCAAAGCACTGAAGATGCTGTAAACCCGCAATTAAGCACAAAATGCTCCAAATACACAGCAAGTCAGGCAACATCTGTAGAGAGAGAAACAGAGTTCACATTTAAGGCCATTATTCAGGAAAGGTCTGAAGACAGGTCATCAAGCTGAAACATTAACTCTGTTTTTTTCTTTTAACAGATGCCGATCCAGCTCTTTGATTTTACTTTAAATATGCAGGGTCTAGACTGCAATTTGGAACTGAAGTCTGTGTGAGAGAATCATCTTGGAATCCTTGGTAAGCCAATGTAGTGGGCAAGAGACGACTGCCCCCTCCCCAGGTCCAGGAAGGTAGTGATTTTAATTTTGCTTTTTGTGGTGAGAAGAATTTCTATGGGCCCAGTAGAAAACTAAGGGCTTCCTCAGCTCAGGATCCCTTGCAACTCCACTTCACCGCCATCCCAAATACATTTGTGAGTGCCAGCGTCCATTCTTTAGGTTTTCTATCAAGGCCCAGTGTGCAGCTGGTGGAAGAGCTGCCTCACAGCTTTTGATTCAACCCTGTCCTCTGTGTGAAGTTTGCATGTCTTCCCAGTGGCCATGTGGGTTTCCTCTGGGTGCTCCGGTTTCCTCCCACATCCAGAAAACATACGGTTTTGTAGGTTAATTGGCCACTGTGAATTGCCCCTAGTGTGCAGGTGAGTAGTAGAATCTTGAGGGAGTTGATGGGAATGTGGGGAGAGTGAAGTGGAATTAGCGTAGGGCTGGTGTGACTGGCTGATTAGTGGCCAGCACTGATTTGGTGGGCTGAAGAGCCTCTTTCCATACTGTGTGACTCTGTGACCTGAAAGGATGCTCCAGCCTTAAAGTCAGCAAAGCCTTCCTGATGGGACAGGGTGTGGAATAGGTGGGCTTGTGGGGATGAGTTAAAATCCCCAGGTCCTTGCACTCCAAAGAACTGGAGGATTTGCCATCCAACTTGGTCCACACAGTTCCTGCTGTGAGCTAAATCTGGTAATACAGGGGATCCCTGGGTGACGGGTGACAGGTGACCTGACTTACAGAAATCTGACTTTATGCAAATTCTCCCATACATTTTTAAAGTATTTTTCAAGGTAGTAATAACAATAACAAAATATTTCATGGTATTCATTAATGACTGGACAATAGTGTAGCGGTGAGCGTAATGCTATTACAGCACCAGCGACCCTGGTTCAATTCCGGCCACTGTCTGTAAGGAGTTTGTGCGTTCTTCCCGTGACTGTGTGGGTTTCCTCCAAGTGATCTGGTTTCCTCCCACATTCCAGACATGTATGGGTTAGGAGCTGTGGGCATGTTATGTTGGTGCCGGAAATGTGGTGACACTTGTGGGCTGCCCACAGAACATTCTACGCAGAAGATGTATTTCACTGTGTGTTTCGATGTACATGTGACTAATAAAGAAATCTTATCTTATCCATCAGTTTAATTATGGATGGTGTTAGGGTGATTATTCAATGAAATAAAAGAATTATAGCAAGTTTATGTAGAGCAATACGATATGGATTACTATAGAAAATGAACGTTTCTGACTTAGGGACAGATCGGCTTACGTATGGTTCTGAGGAACGGAACCCTTACGTAACCTGTGGACTGCCTGTACAGGCTTGGGCAAATTCTTTTGTACTGTCCGCACTCTCAGTCCTAAAATGAAGTGCTAGTTTATTGCTAATCTAGGAGCTGACATCAGCAACACTCTGATGTCATAAATACAGTCATAAGCAAATTCCAGTGTGTGACAGAAATGAACATTAAGCCGGCAATGTCGGCAGAGAAATGTTCGTGTCACTAGAGATGATAATAAAGTGTTTGAGTACACACCTCTGTGGATGATGGTGTCTTTAGTGATGATGCCAAACACAAAGTGACTTGCTATCAAAAGTGATGTTGGAACCATGACTTCATCCCCACTCCTTAGTAAGCTTCAAAAGAAAACAGGAACAAAATATTTAACAAGCTGAGGCATTATCAAAATTTATAGGTCTATTTCTACAATATACCCCATATACACATGCATATGCGTACACTTCTATTCCATGTATACATGATATATGTATTAGTATGTCTGTATGTGTGTGTGTGTGTGTGTGTGTGTGTGTGTGTGTGTGTGTGTGTGTGTGTGTGTGTGTGTGTGTGTGTGTGTGTGCATGTACAATATACATTTGAAGTATATGTACTGTATAATACTTCACTGGCTCCTAATTTGTTCTTATTTTTTTTCTGTCCATGCACAATCTTTGAGAAAAGTATTCACTTCTTTTTTATTATCTGCCACTTTTTAAAATTATTCCGGGTCAAGTGTAAGCTATAATTTTTTCCCACCATTTTATTACAGATCCTTTAGAGGACGAGAGTCTGTAGCAAATGGACAAAACAACAACTAAAACTATGGATAAATGAAAGGGGTAATGGATTTGAGCTAAGGGGTAATATTTTATGACCCCTGCCATCTGCTGCCATCTACATTACCCCTACAGCTGCCATCTGTTACCAGTCAATTAAGCAAGGAATCATTCTACACATCTGCAGTTCCCGTCACAGATTCTCTTAAAAAGCTCTTGTGAAAGTGCAAATGAAACTTTCATTCACGGTGTGTTTACATGGTTTCCATGAGCCAAAGAGAGGGGGATTAGTCTGCCTTTTACTTCAACACAATAATATCACTTTACTAAAATTTTCGGAAGTGGCATTGATGTCAGAAAAACATCCCCTTCTATCACAAATGTGTTTTTTAAATATATATTTCAACTTTCCAAACACCCAGCTAGTGTGAACAGTGTTAAACCACAATCACCTCACTCTGAAAGGACATCAAACATGACCATATTCCACAGCTGCATTCTGTGGATTTTATTATAGTCAGGCAGTTTATAAAAACATGAACATTTCATTTGTATTTAATAGTTCTCACCAACACTTAAAAAAACTTCATTGCAAAAGAAAAATACTTTCATTTCTATTTATAACATAGTTCCTTCTTCAATTTTATATGTATAAATGTAAACTTTCATTCATATTATGATTGGTTTATTACATGTAACAGACATTCTTATTGTGAATTTGATTTATTGGCCATTCCATAAAGGCAGCGCTGTTGTAATTCTGTATACTAAGGAGTCACTTGAGGCAAAAGAAATTGATTCTCTAGGAGGTAGTAATCAGCAAAATAACATCTGTAATGTAATAATGAAAAATCCGGAACTGGTTGAGTTTCAGGTCAACAGAGGAAAGAGGACAACTTGCTCCATGTAAAGTAGAAAGAAAATGAGAGTAAAAGGAAATTATTTTAATTCAAACTTCAATCAACTTAATATGCACTGGGAAAATGCATGCACCTTTACTGTTGCCTCTTCTTAAGCTGATGGAATATGGAAGCTGTGAGAATGGATGCTCATCTTGACCTGGAAAGTACAGACAAAAAATACTTCTCACCCCTCCACAACACCCCAGTTTTCAAGACAGCAGAACAAATAAATTTAGTGTGATCTAGGAACTCAAAACACCTAATTGCAGGAGTGAGTATTTAACTTTAAACTGACTAAATTTAGTGCAAACAAGCAAGAGATTGGGAGAGACTGTTCAACGCCTAATCATGTGTGATGTTGATGGAAACTGTATCAGAGTCATTACATCATACAATCAGACAGCACAGGAGCACCATGTCTAGCCTGCCATATCCATGTGGGCCATCTATACTAATCTCATTTACCAGCTCTTGGTCCATAGCCTTCTATGGTTTGACAATCCACATGCTCAACTAGATACTTCTTAAGTGTTGTGAGGGATTTGCCTCCACCATCACTCAGCCAGAGCTTTCCAGATGTCATCCTCTGAGTGAAAGTATTCTTCCTCAGATTTCCTCTACGCCTCATACCCCTTACTCTAAACCTATGCATCCTGTTTTAGACACCTCTGCTGTGGGGAAAAGTGCCCTACTATCTACTCTATCTATGTCCATCTATCAGGCCCCTCCACAACCTCCTCTGCTCTAAGGAAAAGAAACCCAGCCTATTCTTATGGCTATGCTAATTGGCATTGCAAGGACAAACAGCAAGCGAGATCATGAGTACAGAAATGGTGGCATCCTCTTTACCAGGCATGGAACATGTGGACACAGTCTCAGCTGGAAAACACCAGGTCATGTGGACCCGAAGGGCTGGAAACAAATAGAACATAGAACATAGAACAGTACAGCACAGAACAGGCCATTCGGCTCACAATGTTGTGCTGACCTGGCTATTCCCTCCTATTTACAGAATGCCCATATCCCTCTGTTTTCCTCTCATTCATGTGCCTATCCAAGCCCCACTTAAAATCCCGCAATGAGTTTGCCTCCACCACCCTATCAAGCAACGCATTCCAGGCATCCACCACTCTCTCAGTGAAAAACGTACCCCTCACGTCTGTTCTGAACCTACCCCCTCTCACCTTAAATGCATGCCCTCTGGTATTGGAAGTTGCATCTATAAAGTTGCATCTAGACCTCTCTACTTTTATATGCCAGACCTCTTGCAATAAAGGCCAACATTCCATTAGCCTTCCTAAATACCTGCTGACCTGAATGCTGACTTTTTGTTTTTACCAGGACCCCCCAGATTCCTTTGCCTCACACATTGTGTCTGAGATAGTGTCTGGTGGGGAGAAAGTGGGTCAACAAAGACGGATGCTCATATCAGAGAGAGTGAGAGTTTCAAATAAGTGTTGGAGCACAGTTAGGATGCCCTGTCCAAACACAGCGTTCCAGATGGAACCAGGGCAAGAGTACTGAGGTACATCGAACTAGGAATTACTTGGTGAAAATGGATGGCAAATTCAGGAAAGTGCACATAGAGTGTCAATGAGACGTGACAAGTTGAGCCACGGCCTACCAGATCTGTCTGAAGGCATCATCATGGGTCCTGGGGAAGCTGCAGGAGGTAGGAGAGCTCAAGCAGGACTGCACAAGCAGACCAAGGGAAAATGGTCATCTCTCTAAGTCCAGAGACTCTCACTGAACACAGAACCTCTCAAATGTCATCAGTGAAAAATCCAGCAGTGTGTTTGAACACATCAACCCATACTTTTGCAGGGCATACCGTTTTTACCATTTCTTTTCTTTAAGAAGGGGAAACAATGTAAAGTAGTATGGTAGAATGGTAAACTAACATTGTACCTATAACAATACAGAAGTGGGCCATTTGGCCCATTGGGTCCATTGCAGCTCCCAGGGAACAATCCCAATATCCTCATTTCCCCTCTAATTTCCATGTTATTCCTTCTTGCAATCAATTTCCCTTTGACTTTTTTTGCCATTAAATGGTAACTTACAAAAGCTAATTAACCTACCAGGATGTTATTGGGGATTTTAGAGGAAACTCGAGCACCCAGAAGAAGCCAATGCGGTCATAGACAGAGCATGCAGACTCTGTACAGACTGCACCTGAGATCAGGATCCAACCTGGATCTCAGGAGCTGTGACACAGCAACAGTAACTGCGGCTACCCACCATCAGTCATGTTACAGCCAGGCAGGAATATTGTGTGGGGTACCTACTACAGGCAGCTGAATAAACAGACACATTCTGTGTAAGCACCTGGGACCTCTATGACTTTGTTGAACTGCTTACCACAGCTGCAAACACCACAGATACAATCCCAAAATAAACACAATTTTCAAAGCAAATTAGCAAATAAAGATGAGAAACAAAAACTGTAAATTCTACAAGGCTCAATGGAATGAATAGCAGAAGATGTAGAATCATGTGAAAAGACGGATCAGAGGAGCAGTTTGCATACCTCCATGTGCCAATAAAGAATATGTAGATTTGTAAAGTATTAAGACTAGTTAAGAGAGAGGCATTAGTCTTTGGAAAAGTGCAACTGATTAGTAATGGGCTCTCAATCATTGAATGATCTGTTGGACAGATCTTTGTTCAAGTGCAATCACGAGGTATTTCCTGTATTTGGAAAATCAAATCATTCACAAAATTCAAGCAATAATACAAAAGTAAAATACTGCAGATGCTGGAAATCAGAAATAAAAACAGAAAATGCTGGAAATACTACAGGTTAGACGACATTGGTGGAGAGAGAAACAGCCTCTTTGAGGAAGGGTTGTCGACCTGAAACTTCAGCTCTGTTTCTCACTCAGTTTCCAATGAATTCAAACATTGCCATGTAATTGACATGTTCTTCCATTAATGTAGTTGAGAGAAATATAATTTTTATCTACTTTCTGTTAGTATACAAGAAAGCTGAATAATTATACCATAGTGTGACTTTATCTCAATCAGCAAACAGTCTAAAGCCAAAAAGGCTTCCCCTGAGTCTTAAGGAAGGTATTTAGGGAAGATGACATTTGATGGATGGATTTTGGACCTCATGAAGTTCGGAAGGGTTGGTGGAAGAAGGCTGATTTTGGAATGGTAATGTGCTGAAAGGGCCTGGGGTGCTGGCTAGGCTAGTTCTTTGGTCTGAAGCCAATGTCAAAAACGAATGATGAAGAATATTGAAGTAGGCCCCCTTAAGAAAAGGGTACAACTGGATGGATGAAAAAAGAAATGTAGAAACCAGGGAATTGAGAGCAGGAATTAAATTTAAAAATATTTTGCGTGCCTAAGTGCATTATAGAACTGGGCATCAATGCTGACATCGAAGTCCAATGAAATAATGTGCTGAACTTTTTGTTCCTGTTATTTTAAATATTTATCGTGGTGAGATGGGGGAGTGGAGGGGAGGAATTAACATGGTGCTTCCAACATGTACCACTCATCACAGTGGCATGCAGCAGTGTGAACTTGGCTCTGGTCATTTTCCACTCAATCTTCTGCCATCACAACATGAATAACCTGCCAACGTGAGGCACTTTCACTGCTGTAACTTTGTTTTGTACCACTGATGTTAGGCTCACTGGACGGTAATTCCCTGGCTTATCCCTATTGCCCTTCTTAACTATAGGCACAACATTAGTTATACTCCAATCTTCCAAAACCTCAGCTGTAGCAAATAAAGGTACAAAACTCTCTTCCAAACCCCAGCAATCTCCTCTTACTTCCCATGACATCCTACAATATACCTGGTCAGTCCCTGGGGATTTATCCACCTTTATGTGTTTCATAACCTCTAACACTTCCTCCTTTGTAATGCTGATATGGTATTGGTATTGGTATTAGTTTATTATTGTCACTTGTACCGAGGTACAGTGAAAAACTTGTCTTGCATACCGATCGCACAGGTCAATTCATTACACCATGCAGTTACATTGAGTTAGTACAGAGTGCATTGAGGTAGTACAGGTAAAGACAATAACAGTACAGAGTAAAGTGTCACAGCTACAGAGGAAGTGCAGTGCAGGTAGACAATAAGGTGCAAGGTCACAACAAGGTAGATTGTGAGGTCAGAGTCCATCTCATCGTATAAGGGAACCGTTCAATAGTCTTATCACCGTGGGATAGAAGTTGTCCTTGAGCCTGGTGTTATGTGCCCTCAGGCTCCTGTATCTTCTACCTGATGGAAGAGGAGAGAGAGAGAATGACCCGGGTGGGTGGGGTCTTTGATTATGCTTAAACCTTCTGCCTATCTCCCCAAATTCACTTTGCCTGACCTCATCTTCCTTCCTGCTTTTGTCATTATTACTTATATGGACTACCACCTCTGGCTGCTCACTCAGAATCTCCTGCACCCGTTCTGAGAGGTTCTTGACCCTGGCACCAGGGAGGCAACACACCATCCTGGAGTCTTGCTCGCTGCCACAGAAATACTTATCTGTGCCCCTAACAGTAGAGTCCCTTATCATTACCACTTGCCTAGACTTTGACCTTCCCTGCTGTACAACAGAGCCAGTCGTGGTGTCACTGATCTGACTGCTGCTGTTGCTTTCTTCTGAGAAGTCATCCCCCCAACAGTATCCAAATGGTATACTTGTCAGAGCCACAGGGGACTCCTGCACTACCCGTCTTCCTCTCCTGGTGGCCATCCATCTGTCTGGCTGAGCCTGCGGTGAGGGTACCTCCTTGAACCTCATAGCTGTAACATTTTTTGTGGCCCAGTGAGTCCAATTGCCACTCCTACTGATCTATGTGGTCTTAGAGGAGCTGCAGTTGGTTACACTTCCTGCAAAGTTCACTGTCAGGGACAGTTTAGGAAGTATCAGGCAGTGGATGTTGTTTACTTGGATTTTCAGAAGGCCTTTGACAAGGTGCCTCACATGAGGCTGCTAAACAAGATAGGAGCCCATGGTATTCCAGGAAAGATACTAGCATGGATAGAAGATTGGCTGACTGGCAGAAGGCAAAGCATGGCAATAAAGGGACCCTTTTCTGGTTGGCTGCCAGTGACTAGTGGTGTTCCGCAAGGGTTGGTGTTGGGTCTGCTACTTTTCACATTATATGTTAATGATCTGGATGACGGAATTGATGGCTTTGTGGCCAAGTTTGCCGATGATACAATGATAGGTGGAGGACCAGCTAGTGTTCAGGAAGCAGGGAGTCTGCAAAAGGACTTGGACAGGTTGGGAGAATGGGCAAAGAAGTGGAAGATGGAATCCAGCATAGGGAAGTGTACGATCATGCACTTTGGTCGAAGGAATAAAGGTGTAGACTATTTTCTAAACAAGGAGAGAATTCAAAATTCGGAGGTGCAAAGGGACTTGGGAGTCCTAGTACAGGATTCTTTAAAGGGTAATTTGCAGGTTGAGGAAGTCAGATGCAATGTTAGCATTCATTTCGAGAAGACTAGAATATAAAAGCAAGGATGTAATGCTGAGTCTTTATAAGGTGTTGGTCAGACCACATTTGGAGTATTGTGAGCAAGTTTGGGTCCCATATCTAAGGAAGGATGTATTGGCGTTGGAGGGGGTCCAGAGGAGGGTTACAAGAATGATCCTGCGAATAAAAGGATTAACATATGAGGAGCGTTTGATGGTTCTGGACCTGTACTCACTGGAGTTTAGAAGGGTGAAGGGGGGGATCTCATTGAAACCTACTGAATATTAAAAGGCCTGGATAGAATGGACATGGTGAGAATGTTTCTAGTAGTGGGAGAATCTAGGCATAGAGGGCACAGAATAGAAGGATGTCCCTTTAGAACAGAGATGAGGAGGAATTTCTTTGGCCAGGGGCTGGTGGAATTTATGGAATTTATTGCCACAGACGGCTGTGGAGGCCAAATCATTGGGTATATTTAAAGTGGAGGTTGATAGGTTCTTGACTAGTAAGGGTGTCAAAGGTTACGCGGAGAAGGCAGGAGAATGGGGTTGAGAGGGAAAAATCAATCAGTCATGTTCGAATGGTGGAGCAGACTTGATGTGCCAAATGGCCTAATTCTGTTCCAATGTCTTATCGTCTTATGGACTACTTGACTTCTTCCTGATCTCCCACATTTTACAAGAGGGGCACACCACTACGCTGACTGCCATTTCTACCTCTGAAGTTAGTACTGGGTTAAAGGAAAGACCTTACCTTGACTTACTGTACCTTGTCATCTTGCTAAAGCCTCACTCATCAAAGCCCCTGCACTTAGACCTCAAGCACAGCACACGGAACTCAAAACAGCTTTTTAAACTTGGCTCCCTACGTTGATAATAAGTCTGCTTGTAGGAAAAAAATACAATTTTGGAAATTACAATATTAACAAAATTAGCCAGTCATCATCGGATTATATTTAGTTTTAGGTGTTGTCAGCAAAATGTAAAAACGTGGCATGACAATCCAAACTGACAAAAGGCTGTTAAACATTATGAGCCATCTACTTTAAGCCATGCAGTAATCTGTAGCTTAAATCACACAGCCAGCTATTGAAAACCTACATGTGAAATTTAATGCAAAAATATAAAGCAGAAGTTCGAGAGATGTTGTGCTTTTTGGAACTGGAGACAAGGGACCAAAGTTCAGCCTAATCAGGTCTATGTTGCCCTTCTCTGGATTAAAGTTTGCCAGATCTGGTGTTAAACTAAAGTGTATCTAATTGTTTCTGATTGCAGACTTATAAAGTCTTTCCCATATTTGTTAAAGTCACTGACCCAGGAATAAACCATCCACTCAGACCCCAGCTTTGCTGATTGTCCTCAACCTGCCCCCCTTTATTAGGGGAATGTAGCGCTAAGTTTCACATAGTTTTCTGACAGCAACTTTGTCTGACCTCGCTAATGTTATATCTGAGGGCTGAAACCCTTGGTTAGGCATCCAGGTATAACACGATTCTTTTGACTAATGACCATATTTTAACATACTCCAGGTTCTGAACTTGCAGAGTATAGCACAGTGAAAGTGTTCAGATTTGCACACACCCCAAAACGCCTGACCCACCACAACATCAGTTTACATTCCACCATGTCTTTGATATTGTGCTAATTAACATGCCAGTGTGTGAATTTTCTCTCCTGGCATATTATTGTTTCTTCATTGACGCTATTTGTTTTACCCACTCCTGCCAGCTTAATCATCTGTTTCTGACAAGTTGTCACCCTGAGATCGATTATTCCCTGTGCTGTTAAATGCTTCTGTTTTCTTCAAAGCTGGTGTGAACTTCATCCACTTCTCCAAATTTCTGGAGACTGATGTTTTCTGTTTCTTTGGAAAGTGTCCCAGTATATGTCAATCACCTGATGATCAGGTGGATTGTTTTTGTCTGTTGTGTGTGGATTAACTTAGACCCATATATACAGATGTTGAAAATGCTGCCTGCCCTTCCCTCCACTTGGAGCACACATGCAGTATGTGATTCTTTGAGGGAGAAATTTATCTTTAGTCACTAATGTTAAACATGCCTGTGAGCACCAGCTGTTGACTTTACTTCCACTCATTTGATTCTCTAGAAATCTATTGAGTAGATTGAACATGCACCAGAATTTACACTTGGAGCAGCATCCACAAGCATCCTTAATGTTATCGGTGAATGTCTGTGTCCTTAAGATCAGCATGGTAGTGTAGCGGCTAGCGTAATGGTATTACAGCGCCAGCGACCCGGGTTCAATTCTGGCCGTTGTCTTTAAGGAGTTTGTATGTTCTCCCCATGTCTGTGTGGGTTTCCTCCGGGTGGTCCGGTTTCCTCCCACATTCCAAAGACGTACAGGTTAGGAAGTTGTGGGCATGCAATGTTGGCGCCTGAAGTGTGGCGACACTTGTGGGCTGCCTCAGAACACTCTACGCAAAAGATGTATTTCACTGTGTGTTTCGATGTACATGTGACTAATAAAGATATCTCATCTCATCCTATATAACTGGGGGGAGGAAACTGTGACCCTGCTTGTCCACATCTCCCCCTTCCCTGCGCATGCCCCTGAATACTCACACACACTTATACTCAATACTTACACACATTTACACTCAATACTCACACCGATCTAGCATTAGTGACCTGAGATGTATTTCTCCCTTTTTTTTAATGCTTTGATTTTAATCAATTTATGTTGAATTTTTGTGGCTCCAGCAAAAAAATGCCTTGGATCAAAAGCAAAAAGCTGCAGATGCTTGCAACAGAGAACGCTGGAAATGGGTCAGGCAGCATCAGTGGAGAGAGAAACAGAATTGCCGTTGACTTTGATGACTTTGATGAAAAATCATTGACCTGAAATATTAACTCTGTTTCTCTCCCCACAGGAACCTTGGGTGTCCACTACTTCAGACCTGCATCTTCCAGCACCCTCATCTTCAGCCTGGAGACAGTTCCCTATGACCCCCGATGGCTACCTTCAACCACCATGAGTTTAGCTGCCGGGCACCTGCTTCCCCACCCCCATGCACCCCCCAACCAATTTTCTGTTGCCGCGAAACAACACATTTCACGTCATTTGTCAGTGATAATAAATCTGATTCTGATTTCCAGTCCTTCTAGCATGAAAATGAGCCCTGGGCATTAGAATTGACTGAACTTGGCATTCTGCCCCCTAGTGGGCTGCCACAGCTCTTTGTCCCTCTCTTCCTCTCTTTCTCTCTCTCTCTTTCAACACACACAAATATATAAATACTTTGATAATTGCCTAACTGCTGTATGACACACCCAAAACCTTAATCCATCAGACACTGATCAATCCTGATGTTACTTGTTTTACCACATGGGCTTTCTTGGTTGCTGCATTTCAAGACTGGCAGCTTGGTCGTTTGGCTAAGCTTGAGAAAATTCACTGAAAAAATATTTAAGATTTGGGAGCATTTTAGAATAAACCACAAACCACAGTCACTATACCCTAAACATAACTCTCTGTTAGTGTTGACTCTCTTACAGTGCATGGTGATTGGTGTCTGCATTCAGTTGTGGAACTATAACACATTCATCAACCTTGGACTCCATTTCTGGTGGGAATAGGGTCAGTAATCAGGAAGCTGTGGATTCCAGTATTGGAACTAGTGGGAATTTCTTGGATGCAATAAGAATAAGACTTGGTCATCAGTGGACATGGGTATGAATATGAATCTAGAACTAAATCCCTTTGAAATTGGCACTACACTTGTGAAAGTCAAAGCTGGGTGAAATCTGCAATGAAGATGACCAAGCTTTGGGTTCAGTCCCAGTTTGGGTCATTTAGTGAAGCCCACATTAGTTGCTGACCACCTCAGTCTGGACTGGGTGTGATTTGTGGAACAAAACAAAACATTTCACTTCTTACCATAGAACACAGAACATAGAACAGTACAGCACAGAACAGGTCCTTCAGCCCACAACATTGTGTCGACATAGCTATTCCCTCCTACCTACAGAATGCCCATATCCCTCTATTTTCCTCTCATTCATGTGCCAATCCAATGCCCCCAATGAATTTGCCTCCACCACCCTATCAGGCAATACATTCCAGGCATCCACCACTCTGAGTAAAAAACGTACCCCTCATGTCTGTTCTGAACCTACCCCTTCTCACCTTAAATGCATGCCCTCTGGTATTGGATCGCTCAATAATGGGAAAAAGGTATTGCTTGTCCACCCTATCTATGTCCCTCATAATTTTATACACCTCCAACAGATCACCCCTCAGCCTCCGCCGCTCCAGAGAAATGAGCCCAAGTTTGTTCAATCTCTCCTGATAGCACATGCCCTCTAATCCAGGCAGCATCCGAGTAAAACTCCTCGGCACCTTCTCTAGAGCCTCAACATCCTTCCTATAGTGAGGTGACCAGAATTGCACTCAATACTCTAAATGCGGCCTAACCAGAGTTCTATAGAGATGCATCATAACTTCTTGACTCCTATACTCAATACCTTGATTAATAAATGCAAACATTCCATAAGCCTTCTTAACCACCCTATCTACCTGTGTAGCCACTTTCAATGAGTCATGGACTTGCACCCCAAGGTCTCTCTGCTCTTCAACACTTTTAAGGGTCTTGCCCTTAAGAGTGTACTGCCTCTTGACATTAGCCCTACCAAGGTGCAACACCTCACATTTATCCGAGTTAAACTCCATCTGCCATTTCTCTGCCCACATCTGCAACTGATCTATATCATTCTGTATCTGTTGCCAGTCTTCTACACTATTCACAAGTCCACCAATCTTGGTATTGTCTGCAAACTTACTAACCCATCCATCAACATGCTCGTCCAGGTCATTTATGTACATTACAAACAGCAGAGGTCCCAGTACTGATCCCTGCGGAACACTACTACTCACAGGCCTCCAGCCCAAATAATTCCCTTCATCCACCACCCTCTATCTTCTACGGTTTTCTGTTTTTTAGAAAAATTAAAAGAATTGTCCCACCACCATGCCCCACCTTAACAGGAGAAGAATACTCTGGAACATTTAAAAACACTTCAGGTATAAACTTGTCTTTGTTTTGTTATGCGTGTGGAATTTTAATAGAGGAATTTGTGAATTTAATGGTTTTAAAAAGCAGTTCATGTCAGTCAATGGAACAAATGACTTCTGCATTTTGTCCAACCTTATGCAATTACTGTAAGGACAGATGCTACTTTTCAAGTTGGAAGTACTAGTCATTTGTCAGGTGTTTGCTGTAACGTATTTAATCAGTTTACATTGACAACAAATGGTGATTTGAAGCTCATTTCAAACATATCCTCTTGACTGTAA
Source organism: Pristis pectinata (assembly GCF_009764475.1). Classification (NCBI taxonomy): domain Eukaryota; kingdom Metazoa; phylum Chordata; class Chondrichthyes; order Rhinopristiformes; family Pristidae; genus Pristis; species Pristis pectinata. The sequence continues at coordinate 86,659,147 of NC_067412.1, forward strand.
TTAAATAGCACTTAGTATCAGAGTAATCGCTTTATTCCTTTTCACTATTTTTGCACATTTTGAACACCTTAATAGCTCAATGTTTTTTCCACTATAAAAATATGATAATGTTTTTATCCACACTTAACAGTTCACTCAATAACTTTTATCACATCATTGTCTGTTAATAGCCCTCAAGCAAATAGCACCACATGCTACACAGATGTGCATGAATCACTCTGGATCTTAGAACTTGCTCTGTGAGCAAGCACAGAGAGGTTATAGTGCTAAATGGGCCAGATTGTCCTGGATCCAGTCCACTGCCTGACCCTGCTACCCATGGTGCCCACCTTCCCACGTGAACCTGTCCCAGATATGTCTTGGAACTTTGCAGCTTGTGGAGGTGGAGAGGGGGATGGTGGAGGTGGACGGTGAGCCGGAAGTTATGTCATACATGGTTACCAATGACATAGATAGAAAAAGGCAAGAGGTCCTGGAGGCAGATTTTAAGGAGTGAGGAAAGAGTTTAAAAACCAGGATCAGATGTTTAGTATTCTCCAAAATACTTCCAGTGCCACACACCAGTGAGTATATAAATAGGAGGACAGTGCAGATGACATATGGCTGGAGAGAGAACTTTAGATTCCAGAGGCATCAATACCAGTTCTGTGGGATGTGGAGCCTGTACAGGCTTGATGGGGTTGCACATCCGTAGACAATGTCCTCTTGGGGAAAGTCCATTAATGACATGAAGGAGTGGCAAGAGAGTTGTGATTTCCTCTATCGCCCACAATCCTGATGCCACGTCCTCTTCTTACAGCTAGAGCAAGGATAGGGTTCTCCTTGCCCTCACCTTCCACATCAACAACCTCCATATTAAACAGGTCACCCTCCATAATTTCTGCAATGTCCAACAGGATTTCACCACCAGACACACCTTTCTCTCCCCTCCCCTCTCAATATTCCAAAGGGATTGATACCTCCATGACTCCCCTGTCTACCCTTCCATCTCCACCAATCAATCCCTTTCTCAATCCATTTCTCCTTGTAAACATGGGAAATGTAATGCCTGCCTATACGTCTTCCTTCCCAGTGACCCAAGCAGTCCTCCGAGATGAAGCAGTAATTTGTTTGAACTTCTTCCAACGTAGAGTACTGCATATTGTGCTCACAATGTGGTCTCCTCTACACTGGAGAAACCAAACACAGATTGGATGAGTTCTTTGTGCAATACATCTGTTAAGTTTGCAAGGACAACCCTAAGCTTCCAGTCTGCTAGCATTTTAATTCTCAGTCTGTCTTCCATTCTGACCTCTCTGTCTTTGGTCTCCTACGTTTCTCCAAAAACGCCCAACCTAAGCTCAAGGTACAATACATCACCTTCTGTCTGGGCACGTTGTAGCCCTTGGGACTTAATATTGAACTTAACAATTCCAGGTAACCAGTCTCTTTTTTTTAAATATCTTAACACAGACATGGCTGTACCTTTATGTTTCAATTTGTTTCCGTTTTCTTTTCTATCTTAAACAGCCAATTTTTAAAGTAATTCTTATCTTGACTACTTTGATCTGCACCATTTTGTAGATATTCCGTATTGGCTCCAACACCCCCCTTCTCTGTAACATAAAACACACTTGTTTTCTCATTTATCCAGTCCTGATGAAGGACTATTAACCCAAGACATGTCCCTAGGGTAGGGATATGTTCGGCACAGCTTTGTGGGCCGAAGGCCCTGAATTGTGCTGTAATTGTTCTATGTTCTAAAACACCACTTCTGTTTCCTTCTCAACTGACGACCTGTAGAGGATCCCCACTATTTTTTGTTTGTGTTTCCACTCCCAGTAAATTGAAGTCAAAGATTGGCAAGCAGAACTGAACAATGGTTCTTAAGGAAGAGATGGCTGAGATATAGTTTGGATAAATTCACTTGAGGGATAAAAGTCGGATAATTAAAGACACAGCTTTTGCTAAGACCAAATTGGGTTTAAAATAAAGGAGCAAAAAAATGTGTATAACATAAAGCACAAGTGAGACAAGGCTGCTTATATTATGTTCAGAGGACAAGTAAAAAAATGAAATGAGGGGCAAAGAGTAAGTGTGAGAAAAGACTGATGAAAACATGAAAGGGAATCCAATCTTTGGGATGTTAATGAACAGCCTACAGTAAATGCTGAAGCTGCCCAGTCATGTCAGGCAATGTCAACAGGGATTATAATGATGGCTTGAAGTAACGATAAAAACAACAAAATAATTTCATGTTGTGCTTACACTGTTTCATACAGTTGTAGGCTGTACCTTGAGCTCCAATTTATGTCGGTAAGGACATAATGGGCCTTTCGAGAATAGAAATGTGATTATGTGCCCAAGGCTGGAAAAATGTCAAACTCACCAATATGAATAGTGAGCAGAAGTGTCTGGCCCAATTTTGCAACGGATGCAATTTTCTGATATCTACAGGTTCATCTGGAAGTGATCATGTGTCCAATCTACTGCAGGTGCTGGAATCTGGAGCAAAAAAATGAGTTGCGGGAGGAGCTCAACAGGTCAGGCAGCATCCTTGGAGGGAAATGCGCAGTTGATGTTTCAGGTTGAGATCCTTCACCTAACCCAGTCCAGGTCTCCACCTGAAACGTCAACTATCCATTTCCCTCCACAGAATATGCCTGACCCGCTGGGTTCCTCCAGCAGTTTTGTTTTTGCACTAGTCTCACTTTCCTTGGGTTAAATTGATTTTTGTGTGACTTGCTGTTAAACTGGTGTTAATTGATCCAGTTTGCAGGTTTTAGTTTCCCTTTACTCTCAGCTGAGGTTGTCATGTTGCACAACACCACGAAAGCAGTTTATTATTCCAGTATTGTTTGGTGCCAGAAATAATCTTAATGTTACTTGATTCTGGGCCGAGAGTATGTCCTTTTATTTTATTTCTTTGGAGTAAACGTAGTTCTAATTTAATTTAGTCTTTTGTTCTGTGGTTACAGTCATATTTAACTTTAGTATTCAAAAAGAATTTACTCATAAATTTATTTTTTGCTTTCAACACTTTTGATGTATCCCTTAAAGGAATTTTTTCCCAAAATTTGTATTTCAAAAATTATTATTTTGCTTCTCACTGAGCTCACAAGGTCATAATAAATTTAGAGAAATAATAAACTTGAGCTTGAATGACAATGGCGTTGATTCATCCGTTTCAATTTCCAACATCTTTTCCAAAATTTGCAGACTATTCCATTGCTGCCTTCCAATAAATAATGCAATTGCTAGTATTAATCACAGCTTCTCATCTTGAATTGGCCTTTTATTCTAATGTGAGAAATTAATCATTTAAGATTATTTAATTGAGATTCATTGAATTGAACTAAGGGTGTTTGTTGTTCACTTAAATTGAGAAGACCCAGCTTTGAAGATTAATATTCAGCTTTTTAAAGTATTATCATGTTTTAAATTGACAGCCTGCATTCCATCTGATGGTCCAATGGAAACAGAGAAAACATATTCTAATGCAATACACAAAAAAAGATACAAGAAATTCTGCAGATGCTGGAATCTGGAGCAATACACAAAAAAACTGCTGGAGGAACTCAGCAGGTCAGGCAGCATCCATGGAGGGAAATAAACAGTCAACGTTTCAGGCTGAGACCCTTCATCAGGACTCGAAAGGAGGAGGGCAGAAACCAGAATAAGAAGGTGGGGGGAGGGGGAGGAGTACACACAGGCAGGGGATAGGTGAGTTCAGGTGATAGGCAAGTCCACATGAGAGGGGGAAGGTGGTGAGTGGGGGAGGGGGAGAAGATGTAATAAGCGGAGAGGTGACAGGTAGAAGAGGCCAAGGGCTGAAGAAGAAGGAATCCGGTAGGAGAGGGCAGTGGACCATGGAATAAAGGATGGAGGAGGGGAGGAGAGGGGAGGAGAGGAGAGGAGCAGGTCATCAAGGTGGGGGAAAGGAGCCACAGGTATAAGAGAAGACAAAGGAGTGGTGGGGGGGGGGGGAGAAAAAGAAGGGGTGGAGTTATCAGAAGTTACAGAAATCGATGTTGAGGCCATCAGGTTGGAGACTCCCAAGGTGGAATATGAGGTGTTGTTCCTCCAACCTGCACCCAGGACATTCTCTCTTCTCTCCTCTTCCATCGGGTAGAAGATACAGGAGCCTGAGGGCACGTGCCACCAGACTTAAGGACAGCTTCTACCCCACTGTGGTAAAACTATTGAACGGTTCCCTTATTAATGAGATGGACTATGACTTCACGATCTACCTTGTTGTGACCTTGCACCTTATTGCACTGCTCTTTTTCTATAGCCGTGACTCTTTACTCTGTACTGTTATTGTTTTTACCTGTACTACATCAATGCACTCTGTACTAACTCAATGTAACTGCACTGTGTAATGAATTGACCTGTACGATCAGTATGCAAGACAAGTTTTTCACTGTACCTTGGTACAAGTGATAATAATAAACCAATACGAATACCTGGCCAATACCTGGCCTCAACGTGGCAGTAGAGGAGGCCATGGATAGACATGTCAGTATGAGAATGGGATGTGGAATTGAAGTGGGTGGCCACCGGGAGGTCCTGGCTTTTGAGGCAGATGGAGTGAAGGTGCTCGACGAAGCAGTCACCCAAACTGCGTTGGGTCTCACCGATGTATATATATTAATGTAATGGAAACATATTCTAATAGTTTGGCAATACTTTATTACAAAATTACCTCTATAACATCCAGCTTGCATATCATTCTGATTTTCCGATTACTGATTCAAATAACCTTTAGTCTTAACAAACATTATTTTTAACTGGTCTTAACAAGCATTTTTTATTCATTTGCAGCCTAAGGTCATTGCTGGGTATACCAGCACTTACTACCCATGCCTGGTTGCTATTGAAATGGTGGTGGTCCTTCTGATGAACATGCTCCCTCAGTGCTGCTGGGTAGGGCAGTCCAGGATTTCTGATAATGATGAAAGAAGGATGAAATATTTCCATGATGAGATGATGTATGACTTGGATGGAAGTCTGGAGATGGAAACCTTGGGTTTGCGAGGTGCTTTTAGAGTAGCCTCGGGGAATAACTGTAGTGTATTTTGTACATGGCCCCCTTCCCCATCCCCCCTTCCATCGGGCAGAAGATACAAAAGTTTGAGAAAGCGTAACACCAGGCTCAAGGACAGCTTCTAGCCTGTTGTTATGAGACTCTTGAACAATAAAGTTGAACTTTTGATCCCTCAATCTACTTCCTAAAACTTCAGTGATGGTAATGCCACTAAACATGAAGGATAGTTGGTTAAGCCTCTCTTGTTGAACATGGTCATTGTTTGGCATTATTATGGAATGAATCTTACTTGCCACTTCTCAGCCCAAACCTGAATGTTGTCTAGGTTTGCTGCATAGAGGCATGTCTCATTTGCTGAGGAGCTTGAGTGAAATTAAACATTGTGCAATCAACAGCAAGCTTCCTCAATTCTGAGCTTTTGATGATAGGCAGATCACTGATGATGTCGTTGAAGATAATACACCCTAGGACTCTGCTCCAAAGAACCCCTGCCTCAGCTGAAGACATGAGACTTCAGGGGATCTGGAGTCATCATTGAGGACTCTCAGTGCTGTGCTTTCCTGACAATATACCACCTCTGATGAGTAAGTTCTCCTGATGAACAAAATATACTGAAGAGTTATGGTTGAGGAGTCTAGGAATTTGGCAATTAAGGATGATTATATGAGTCTAAATATCACAAGCTGCTACTCCATTAGTCAGTAGGACAGGTCTCCCAATATTGATACCAGTCTAGTATAGTAGTTAAATTATTGGACATACCCAGTGGCTTAAATTATTGAAACATGAGTTTCAATTCCCTCTGTTAGTTGGTAAATTTAAATAAAGTTGGAATAAATTTATGGTGACCTTGAAACGACCAGATTGTTAAAGAGAAACATTTGGTTCACCAATGTCTTTCCGGAAGGAAATCTACTTTCATTGGTTGGTCTGACCCTCATGTGACTCCAGGTCATGGCCTCTGAAATGGCCTAGAAAATTATTCAGTTCAATGGACAGTTAGAGATGGGCAATCAGTGCTAGACTTGCCATTGGTATTCACATCCCCCTGAAGAAATGCAAGAAAAATCTCAGCTTGGAACACCAGCAATTGTCCACTGTGGAAGGTACGTAGAGTTAGGTTGAGAAATGGAAGTTCTCACGCACTACCTTGGACTTTCCAGTTTTAGTTGAGCATCTGCTTCTTCTGCTTCTAATAATATTTATTCTGTGAAGGAGCGCATGTTGTTCTTGTACATGTGACTTATCCCTACACCAACACCCCTCCCACCATCACCACCTGAACCCCTTATCAATTTTACTTTTCTTTCTGTGATTGAATGTGTTGATAAAGCCAACAGACAAGCAACTTCTTCTTAAATTTGTTATCGAGAGTTCCATGTTGTGACCATTAATCTATTCTTGTACTTTCTCTTTTCTCCTCCCCACCATTTCAAAATTTTAAATCCTGTTTGATGAATGTCAGTGGAAATAAAGGTATTTTAAGGACATTAAAGAAAACTTGCCAGAACTTTATATCTAATGAATAGAAAAATCTTAGGGAACATTTTCAGCCCTACATGATTAATCAGCGTTTAACTGATTCAGTTGGCAAAGACTCCGGCTCATTTGATCTCAAGCTTTCAAAATTCTTACCAATTTGTCAATTACATTGTCTGCCTGTTTCCCAAAGAGATCCATTGTTGTTGTATTAATCAACCATTATTGCAAGCCATGCCACCTGTTGGTCACCTTATGTGCAAGTAAGTACTTTTGACATGTTTTAAATTTGTCCCTCATATCTTTGAACCTGTACCTTGCCATCAAGCTACTTCGATGAAGCTAAAAACATTGTCTTGAGTGTCATACAATTCTGTAATCTCCTCTCGATAATATGACTTTGTCAGGGAGAAGTTCCCTAGCTTACCAAGTCACTATTCATCCTTCTAGGTTTGTAGATTGGCCTGGTCATTTGCCTCAGCAACATTACCAAGGGGTCAAGACTTCTGCATGTCACAGATGCTGGAAATCCATATGGAACTCCAGATGCAGACAAGGATACTGTATGCTTTCACAAATTCTAGGGATTTATATGTAACTGATGTGCTCATAAAAAACAGCATTCTGTTCACTTTGGTTAATGTAGGCTTACACTCTTTTGACAAGCTGAATGATCAGCCAACCAATTCCAGAGGCATCTTCCAGTTTCACCTGGCAAGTTTTATCCCACCAACTGAGTACATGTGCCTTTTATTTTGAATATGTAAGATTTTGGGTACCTCACCTTAACCCTATTAACCCCAGTACTCAGCACAATAGTATCATCAAAACTGAATAGTTTGCTCTGAGCCAAGTCCTGTATGACTAAGAACAGTAGAGGTCTCAGGATAGATTCTTCAGACACCATAGTCAATTTGCTTGTATGTCAAATTAACTCCGTTCCTCAAGTGGTGTATTTATTTTCTGCCATAGCCAGGTTTAATCCACTCATGCTTACAACAGCAAAAATATACTTTTCTATAGCGCCTTTCACATAGTAACACATTCCAAAGTGCATCATAGGAGAAATTATCAATAAGATTTGACACATAAGAAGATATTAGGGCTAGATACCAAAGATAGGAAGATACCTAGCAAGATACCAAGACTTGTCTCAAAGAGTCATAGAGTCATGCAACACAGAGACAAGCCCTTCAACCCGCTGAGTCCACACTGACCATCAAGCATCCATTTACACCAATTCTATGCATCCCATTTTATTCTCCTCTCATTCCCATCCAATTCCCCCCTCCCCTCCAATTCTACTCTTCACTTACAGAACAAGAACAATTTACATAATATCTCATACCTCACAAGTCTCTCTGTTAAAATATTCTTCTGGATTTAACGCTGCATCTCTGTAATTGCATTAATAGAGCAATTACATAGCTGCTATATCTGCTGTGATCTTATAGAAGGAGCCATGGCAAATTATACTATCAACCCACACATCTTTGGGCTGTGGGTGGAATCTAGATCACCCAGAAGAAACTCCTGCGGTCACAGAGAGAACCTGCAAACTCCACACAGACAGCAACTAACCCTGGGTCATGATTGAACCAGGGTTGCAGGAGCTGTGAGGAAGCAACTCTACTAGTTACTGGAGGAGTATGTTGAGGGGGACAGAATGCAATGGTGGCAGAGAAAATCAGGAGAAAATTCCAGAGTTGGGTTCTTGGGAGATCTTTTCCATTGGGACAACATTTCCATCAGGTACTCTTGCCAAGGAAATGGACAGAAGCTCTAAAAGTTGCATTTTATTATAATATTGGCCTCTTGTCCTTTTTCCACAGAAGCCTGAGGGAGATATATGGGGTCCTATCACTTATTTCAAGAGTTAGCCAGCCATTGAGCTTCCAGGGTGAATGAGACAGGAACCTCATTCAAATAAAGCGCCCTACTATTGACCCTGGGTGGCTGAGTACATGAGGGTGTAACCATTGGGATCGCAGACGCGTACATTCAAGGCCTAAATTTCTTTGGACTTCTTGCATTGGTTGAAGGCTTCTTAGATGAATTATAACCACAGCACCTCATCCATTCTAGTTTTTGACATTTGGTTCAATGCCATTTCTGAGAAACTCCCAACCTTTGTTTTTTTCATGTGAAAGATACTATAGATTCAGAAAAGCACATTCATCTCTGCCAATAATTTCACATTGCATTTAAACAAAGACTTCTTTTATAAAAACAATATTTGCAGTTCCGTTGGGATTGATAAAATGGATTACTACCAGCAATGTAGAAAGGAGAGGCAGTTCAGTATGGCCATACTATTTTGGCTCCATGAAGGTGAAACATTACAGGCTGCAAGGTAATCTTTCCACCTGGCTGAAGGCAGATGTCCCAATATAACTGATGAAGAAATTTTAACACTTCCTTTTGATAGCAGCTGCATGATATTTCCTGGAAACCTCATTTATATTTGCAGAGCCTAGCACCTGCCATGATTGCATTGTCAACTGAAACAGTTGTTGCAGAAAGGCATCCATTCTCATTTGTTGGAGCATATAGTGGATGTCAGTGATGCAAACAGATTAATGGTAGCAATGGACTCTCAATTCACCCCAATATCTGCTGCTCAAATGTACAATTTGATACTATATCCACCTCATGCAGAGTTATCATCTGTGCAAAGAGTACCAGGTTATTATGCTGTTAGGAAGAGTGAGCAAGATAAAAAACAGAATGACAGCTGAAATGGAGTAGCTGTTTATAAACGCGTGGGAATCCAAGGATGGCATGGCTAACAGTCAAGCTAAGTCAATACTCTGCAACAATCTCTGTAATAAGAGTGCAATCCAAAAGATAAGTACTGCAAATACTGGATATCTGAAATACAAACAGAAAGTTCTAGAAATAACAATGCTGCCTGACCTGCTGAGGATTTGGAGCATTTTTTGTTTTCATCTCAGTAATAAGGTAACATGAGCCAGATAAATTCTCCCAGGCATTTTTGATGATTAGCCAAACCAATTTGCTTCTTATAGGATCAGGAAGGTAGGCATGTTACTAGGACTTTTCCCTGTCAGGATCAGAATTGAAAACCCAGCAATGGTCTGTGCTTGTATTTGGCACCATTTTACCTGAGGAACTGAAGAAATATGTCTGGATGCATCTGGAGGTGCCTAAATTATGAATCTTCCTAGCCTGCTTAGAAACTTTCTATAATTTGGGAATTGGAGTATATCACTACTGTGGACAAATTACTTGAAAGAATACTTGAAAGGATTCATTAACTTGCTAATGCTTAATATGGTTGAATGCCCAGTTTATAGTTTCAAATTAACATAATATAACTTTGATCATATTAAATTTTGAAAACCATTGAGTCCAATCCGGTTAGTCAATGAGTAATAAATTCAGCATTTGTTGCAAAGTGGCCTCTATACTGGATTATCATATAATCTGTTCAAAATATGACCACCTATTTACTGAAACTATAAGTTTGTGAAGGAAGTTTATCAGAGTTCACAGTTACCCTTGTTGTTAGAGCCAGTTCAATCCTTTTGTTTTGAGTCCCTGTTCCTGAAATTAATTTTTGCCCTCTTATACCTTTGAAGAGTTTTTTTTGTGCCCAGGACCGTTATTCTGGTTTATGATCTTGGGCTTTGCATCTAACCGGTGTAAGTGTGTGCATTGGTTCAGCATTATCAGGTTCTTTGAAATCCTAAAATTTCACTAGAGAGTATATTCTATTTAAAAGAACATTCCATTATAAGTAGGTCCCAGACACTAATATTGCTATTGTAGCAATTTGGAACCAAGTCTGGAACACAGCTCAGCAAAGTCAATCTTAGTATCAAATGAGCATTTCTTCAGAAGTTTAATTTAAAGAAGTCCTTGCACTTCTCAATAGTTCATTTAGCAACTTCACAATCCAATGTGGAAGCTGGTCATAAAAACATTGAACATCTCTGTTTCAATGCAAGCTCTCTTCCATGTTAGTTGATCTCAGCAAGTAAATGCAAAGTTCCTGTATCTGTACACGATACAGTGATTCTCCCGCTAGATATGTGACTATTGGGCTATGACATTTGTTTTATAGGTAATAACATATACTTGAGGGCATTGCTTGAGGGCAATCAGTTGGCGTGTGTGGAGCAGTGCCACATGTGCCAATGCTATTAGTAGATGAAGGGACTGGAATTCCATAGTTCATGTCAAAATAGAGTAGTGTATGGAGGTAGGTTGGGTAACATCTTGATGGTCTGATGCTAACTAGCACTGCACAATTTGTTCCACTTTATCATTATTGGATTATGCAACTGGTGGAAAAAGGCTTGCCCAAGTAAAATGATGCTTCAGGGAAAAAAATGCTGAATATTTTTGATTGAATTTCGTAGGAGCTAATGAATGGTAAATGTGAATACACAAAATAAACAAGCCATTTAGCTCCGTCACCATTTAGCATGCTCCAGTTGAGCCTCTTCCTATCTTCCATTATATGTTTCTATCATTCCTTTATTCCTTTCTCCCTTGTGAACTTACACAGCTTGTCCTTAAATGCATTATATTATTCCTCTCAAATGTTCCACATTCTCACCCATCTCTAGGTAAATAAAATCTTCTGATTGTTTACTTGAATATGATCTCATCTCGATAGCCACTTGTTTTGTTCCTCCCACTCCCCCACTTCACACCCCATTCTCTCAGTGTCTTCTCCCCCAAAATCTTTCATACTTTTAAAGGCCTCTATTAAGTCACCCATCGGCAGGAGAGAAGAGATTTGCTATGAATCCTTTCCCAATAGTATAATCTAATACTTGCGGCCTCATAAATCTTTTTTGCAACTCTCCAAGGCCTGATATTCTTTTTATAATGTGATGTCCAGAGTTGTAACAGTACCTTAAATGTGATCTTATCGATAAAGATATAACGTAGTTTCTTAACTTTTTATTTCAACTCTTCTACAAATTAACTCTAGTTTTGTTAATTCTACTTTATTTTTAGTTAAACTCAGTGAGTCCCAGTCCCATTTAAATCTGGTGCTCCAGCATACTTATAAATATGTTTGTATGTGATGTTGGCTTTGAAATGGGCCAATAATTTCCGTCTGTTCAAACAAGAAAGGAAAAACTGACACCATCCTACTTGACCTTTCGTGCAGAGGCAGCTAAGTGGAATCCACCCCACTTGGACAGATGTTCCAGCTAAGTGAATGATTGTCTTTTAATGAAACCTGAAAATTCACTGCACTGCTGTCCATCTCCCTGTGTACTACAGTGCCTGGAATAGTTTCAAATAGCTTTCATAATAAATAAAAAAAACTTGGCCTAAAAGCCTACCTCAGTGTAAATGATAGAGAATCAAAGTCTGGTGTTTATTTTGGAGGACTTTGGTCATTCCTAAGTTTCTTTTGAGATAGTTTTTTTAACTTCCAATGAAGGACATGCACTGCTTTGTTTCCATTTGATCAAGCCACTTCTCTGTGGCTGGGAAGGTGTGGTGGGTGCTTGCTCTCAGACCACCATAAGTGCTGCTTTTAGTCAGCCACCAGAGAATAAACAATTGTGACCTGGTGGAGACAGCCAGCTGATCTTTCTTGGCTTCCTGAAGAGAGCTGTCGAACTTCCACCCAGCCTGGCCTTGCCCAGCTGAGATCAGTAAATCACCAAGAGTAGGGCTCAAGCTCTGTTCCACAGTGCTACGCGTTAGTGCTCCCTTGAGCATTACCTCAATGCTGCTCCATTGCCAAAGAGTTAAAGAATTTTGTGTGTAAGATGTTAGTGTAGTGGCAAATGGTGCCACTGCAATGTTATTGATTCTGTTAACATGTATGCAGAATGGTGATCCAAAAGCACATTAATTTAGTATTTTGACTTCTGCCAGAACAATTATTGGAGAGAGTAAAGACAGTGCACAAAGCTCCATCCAAAAATATGTTGTCAGTGCTCTTTACTGCACTGTCATTCTCAGGCTTCCTGTTGATATGATATATCTTGTTTTAAAGCTGATACAAAATATGCATAACTGTAAGCAAGAGGAAGGAACATTGCTGCTGGATATGTAAAATATGAAATCACAAATTTGTTGTGTAATATGATTAGAGTGAGAAATAGATTGTGGGGTGTGGGGCCCTACAAGCTAAGACTTACAAATGCCAGAATTCCTTCTTCCTGATCTCTATGTTCTTGGGAATTGCCAACAGCATTAGCTTCAATGCCTGGACTACACTTTACAAAGCAGTAATATCAGGAGTGTTAAACAGACCATAGTTGGATCCATTTCCACATGTTACTTATATCTGAATCACAAACAGTGGTTTCTTCATTGAGATATGGATTAAGTGAGTAAGACTTAATATTGCTGGTAAAATTAGCATTAATTGATAAAGCAGCAGTGTTAATGTTATTCTGTATTAACCACTTTGTTGAATAAAACTGATATTTCCTCAGTTCTAACGAAGGATTCAAACCTGAAACGATCATTGTTTTTCCTTCCACAGATGCTGCCTGACCTGCTGAGCATATTCTGCATTTTCTGCAGATTTCCAACAACTGCATATTTTTGATTTGCACCACATGTACACATTGACATGTAATGACCCAGGTTCCTGTTCATTTACTGCACACCCGAATTGAAATTTAAGTCCTTTTGGACATTTGACCCTTCTTTCTGCAGAGTGCCTAAGACAAGTGTTTTCCTGTCATAGTGATGGTGACAGTGAGTTGTTGGATGCTGGGTGTGGGTAAGCAGAAAAAAAGACATATCAAAAAGCTGCCTCCAGTAATTATCTTCAAGAACCATTGTGATTACCCTCGTTGAAGTGTACCTGTGTACCCAAAAGCAACATGTATTGTTTAACTGTGCTTAAAAAAAACACAATTTGTGGTGAGGAAGAGCTATGGCATAAATTGTGATTCCCCAAATTGAATGGACACTTTCTGCACCCTATTGTTAGGTTCACAAAGATAGCAGATTGCCATTAACTCACCCCCTCCCTGATTTTGCTTGATTTATACTGTCAGTACAGTTAACTCACTGCAAACATTAAGGTTAGTATCTCGCAGTGCAAGGACCATGTTAATGTCAAGATTTACTGTTCTGATGAAAGGTCACCAACCTAAGGTGCTAACATTTCTCTCTCTGGGAATTCTGCTTGACCTGCTGCATATTTCAGATTTCCAGTATCCACAGCTTTTTGATTTCTAGTCCAGACAGTCAGTCAACCTTTGAAGTCCAAAAGGAACACTGGAAGATTGCTGCACGCAGTTAATTGTTCCAAAAAGTCTTATCATTTTTTTTCTTCTTGTTCTTCCTTTCTGTCTCTTTTTTGTCTCTTAATTCAATCTTTTTCTGTTTCTATTCCTCCTTCTCAATCTCATTTGATTCTAATTTACCCTGATTTTTTTTTCTGTTTTTCCTTTTGTTTCGTTCTCAGTCTCAGGCCTGGTGACATTGCTATCAACTCAAGTTCCCAGCAATCTACAGTGGAACACAATTCAAAGCTGAAGAGTGAAATCCAACTCACTGTGCAAACAACAACCTGCCCCATTCCCACAAAATGTGGGTCAGATCTGTTTAACGTCATCCATTAAGCTGGAAAGAGTGCAAGGAAGATTCAGGAGGATGTTACCAGGACTGGAGGGCTTGAGTTATAAAGGACAACCTGGATAGGCTGGGATGTTTTTACCTGGAGCTGAGGGGTAACCTTATAGAGGTATATAAAATCATGAGGGGTGGAGATAAGGTGGATGGTCACAGTCATTTTCCTGGGGTAGGAATCAGAATCAGAATCAGATTTATTAACACTGACATGTGACATGATTTTTTTGTTTTGCAGCAGCTGTACAGTGCAAAGACATAAAATCTATAAATTACAAAAATAAATAAATAGGGCAAAAAAATAAGGAATAATGAGGTAGTGTTCATGGGTTCATGGATCATTCAGAAATCTGGTGGCGGAGAGAAAGAAGCTGTTCCTGAATTGCTGAGTTTGGGTCTTCAGGCTCCTGTACCTCCTCCCCGATGGTAGTAACGAGAAGAGGGCGTATCCCGGATGCTGAGGGTCCTTAATGATAGATGCCGCCTTCTTGAGGCACCACCACTTGAAGATGTCCTTGATGGTGTGGAGGGTTGTGTCCATGATGGAGCTGGCTGAGTCTGTAACCCTGTGCAGCCTCTTGCTATCCTGTGCATTGGAAGCTCATTACCAGGCTGTGATGCAACCAGTCAGAATGTTCTCCACTGTACATCTATAGAAATTTGCAAGTGCCTTTGGTGACATCCCAAATCTCCTCAAACTCCTAACAAAGTGTAGCCGCTGGCATGCCTTCTTCATGATTGCATCAATGTGTTGGGCCCAGGATAGATCCTCTGAGATGTTGACACCCAGGAACTTGAAGCTGCTCACCCTTTCCACTGCTGACCCCTCAATGAGGACTGGTGTGTGTTCTCCTGACTTCCCCTTCCTGAAGTCCACAATCATTTCCTTGGTCTTGCTGACGTTGAGTGCGAGGTTGTTGTTGTGACATCACTCAACCAGCCGATCTATCTCACTCCTGTATGCCTCCTCATCACCATCTGAGATTCTACCAACAACAGTGGTGTCATCGGTGAATCTATAGATGGTGTTTGAGCTGTGCTTGGCCACACAGTCATGAGTGTAGAGAGAGTAGAGCAGTGGGCTAAGCACGCATCCTTGAGGTGCACCTGTGTTGATAGTCAGCGTGGAGGAGATGTTATTACTGATCTGTGCTGACTGTGGTCTCCCAATATGGAAGTCAAGGATCCAATTGCAGAGGGAGGTGCAGAGGCCCAGGTTTTGAAGCTTGGTTATTAGTACTGAGGGGATAATGTTGTTGAACGTCGAGCTGTAATTGATAAACAGTAGCCTGATATATGTCTTGTTGTTGTCTAGGTGCTCCAAAGCAGAGTGAAGAGCAAGTGAGATTGTGTCTTCTGTAGACCTGTTGCGGCAGTTGGCGAATTGCAGCAGGTCCAGGTCCTTCCTCAGGCAGGAGTTAATTCTAGCCATAACCAACCTCTCTAAATGAAAGATTTAAGGTGAGAGGGGAAAGATTTAAAGGGGACCTGCAGGGCATGTATTTCACACAGAGGATAGTGGGTATATAGAACGAGCTACCAGCAGCCAGTCCTGATGAAAGGCTTCGGCCTGAAATGTCCACTGTTCATTTCCCTCCATAGATGCAGCCAGACCTTCTGAGTTCCTCCAATATTTTGTGTTCGTTGGTCCAGATTTCCAGCATCTGCAGTCTCTCTTGTGTATCCAAACTGCCAGTAGAAACCGTAGAGGTGGGTACAATTAGAATGTTTAAAAGACATTTGGACAGGTATATGGATCAAAAAGGTTAGAGGGATATGGGCCAAATGTAAGCAAACGAGACTAGCTTTGTCAGACATCTTGGTCAGCATGGACAAGTTGGGCCGAAGGGCCTGCTTCCATGCTGTATGTCTCGATGGCTCTATGACTCATCCCTCAAAGACATATCTCCCACTGTGACCACTGAAAGCCAGCAGCCTTCCAGCAACCAGGTTGCAGTCACAAAGCTTTGCATTGGGGAAATGGGGAACTGACATTGAAGAGGAGTTGAGACCTGCAGAGATCAGCCATGATCATATTGCATGGCAGGGCTAGGCTTGAGGGGCTGAGTGGCCTACTGTTGCTGCTATTTTCTTGTTTTCTTGTGTAAGAGAGCAGTAGGACAGGGGCAATAGACACTAAACAGATACACAAGGGCGCAAAATTACTATTTATATACAATGAGCCAAACATTTGGTTTGGAATGCTTATTTGTGTTGACTTTTACTATTAATTGTTGCTGTGATGATTAACAATGGTAGGAAGATGAGATGTGTGGGGCTGTCGGTGAATGAAGAATTGAGGTTACTTATTACAATAGAAGTCAAGTGAGTTGGTCACAAGTCCTCGAACCTGAAAGAGGTGCTCATGTTCCTTTGCACTTCGCCCTCCCCTTCCTCCTGCCCAGTGAAACCTGCCACCTGCTGCAGATCTGATAAAGAGGAGAATCAACAGGTGACACCCGCAGAGCAGAGTGTGAGTAGCCAATGATAACCTGCACCACATGAAGGCTGCAATACTTCCAAGCTTTGAGGTTGCTCTGACTGCTGCTCTGTCAAGCCTGAAATGTAATCAGTTCTCTTAGAGTGGTTAGCAAACCGCGGGATGTTACAAATATCTCAGCTGCAACTTGTAATAGAACCCCACACATACAAGTGCATTCCATGGTCCCTTTGACAGCCACTGTTAATACATTCTTTGCCTTGCTCCAAGGTTAGAGTTAAGGCTGCAGAAGAAGGCAGATTTTATTGAGCACGCCCTGATCAATGTCCAAATGCTGCGCACTATCCCTTGCTGATGTTCAGGCAGAAGGACATCTCCCTGAACACCCTTGGCAGATATGGTCTTTTGCTGAAAGGCCTGTCCCCCACTTGATCTTTCAGTGGCTTGTCCCGCTCTACATTTTCCCAGTCATGTTGTGTTGCATGAGCAATGCACCTGTGTCAGACAGCAAATACGTTTTGCAGATTCCTTGAGAGTTCTCACACTTGCCACATCACATTTTGCAGAGTGTAGAATTAAAATCCAGAAACCACCAAAACACATATACGTTGGAAGCAGGAGCCAGTAGAAATCTGTCAACAAATAACCTACTGGTAGTCGATGATCCCTTTATTTACCACCGAAGGAGTTCCTCCCTGTTGCCAAACACCTATCCAACAGCGTGAAGTTACAGAGACTGCAACCTCTAGAGCAGCACACAAGGTGCTGGAGGAACTCAAGTGAGTCAGGCAGCATCTATAGAGAGAAATGGGCAGTCGATAATTCAGGTCAAGACCCTGCATCAGGACTGAAAGATAGCAGGGAGACAGCCAGTATAAACAGGTTGAGGGAAGAGGTGGAGCAGGAGCTAGCGAGCGATAGGTGGATCCAGGTGAGGATGGGTAATAGGCAAATGGGGGAGGGGAGACTGGAAATAAAGACAGAAGCTGGGAGGTGGTAGGTGGCAGCGACAAGGGGCTGAAGGTATTGGAATCTGATAGGAGAGGAAGCTGGAGCATGGAATCAAGGGAGGGAGGTGGGGAGGGCAGACGGGGAGGGGAACCAGTGGGAGGAGTGTGTGGGGTGTGGGTGATGCGCAGTTGGAGTGGGTGGAGGAGGGAGAAGAGGGTGATGGGGGCTGAGGTGAGCATAGGAAGAACTGGGTAGATCAGGAGGAGAGACAAAAGGGACAGAGGGGGAGCAGTTTACCAACAGCTGGAGAATTCAATGTCTATGCCATCAGGTTGTAGATTACCCAGATGGAATAGAAGGTGCGGTTCCTCTAGTTTACGTTTAGCCTCATCCTGGCAGTAGAGGAGGCTGAGGACAAACATGCCGGTGAGGGAATGGGACAGAGAATTAAAATGAAGTTACAAGTGAGTGTCAAGCTCCAAAGTGACACCATTGTCATCAACTTAGTGCCGCACATCATGGTTGCCTGCTCTGCATACTTCTGGTGGATGTAGCTGTGTCCTCACCAAGATGTCTTCATCATGTACCCCAACACAACACAAATATGCACATACTGAATGGATCTTACTTTGCAATGTTGAAAGAGCTGGTGCTGCAGATCCGAATTTACCACCCACCATCCTTCAAACAAGATGTTAAGGCATGGGTGCAATAGCATCGTGGTTACATTACCAGACCAGCATCCCCACACCTGGGCTTTGAGACAATGAGTTTGAACTTAAATTCAAATAATTAAACTAAAAAATCTGCTCTAAATCTAATATTAAGGATAGTGATCATTTGACAGTTCCAGATTTTGTAAATTTGCTTATTTTCTTGAGGGAAGAAAATCTGCTGCCTGTACCTATCTGGCCTGTATGTAACTACAACCCCACCATCATGCTGATCATTAACTGCAGTCTGGAATGGCCACACAGGCAGCTTAGTTCAGGGGCCATTTATGGATGGACAGTTAACGCCATCTTCCCAGTAACACTCAGATCCCATAAACATAATGGAAAAAAAGGAAGAGAGCTCAAGGCACCCTTCCAAAAGATGACAAGAGAATTCTCCCTGGCAACCTGCTCAATATTTATCCCATAAAACAGATTACTTGGTCATGCTCTCTTGCTTTTTGTGTGAGTTTTCTTTGCAGAAATTGGCTGCTGCAAAAACACTACTCGGTTCTATCTACCTATCCATCTAAATTAGATTTCTTTTGTTAACTTCATTAGCGGATTTCTTAAAATTGCATATCTTTTTCATATATACTTCTGGATCCTGTATTCTCAACTCAGCATCTGAGGGGGAAGGGTACCAGTCCCATGCTTGTCCATGCTTCCTTTCCTCACAGTTCCCACCTGTCTTTCCTCTCTGTGAAACTCTCTATTCTTCAGGAATATTACTCAGTTGACAGCTGCCTATGGCTCCCTTGTGCTATTTCAGCTGTTTAAATAGTGCCTAATTGCAGTTCACAGTTAATTGTCAGGATTATTAATTCTGCTGTTTCATTGGATTGCCTGCTGTGCAGCCATTAACGTGCAAATTTTAGCACAACTTGAGGAAACAGTAAAATTGAGGGGTGGCGGTGCAGAGGTTAACCAGTCTGCCTAATAACTCTTGAGAGTATGTAGTGTTGGAAGAGTAGTTTCAATCCTTAGATTAGCAGATGTGTTCCCAGCAGAGAGATGCAGACTGGTACAAAGGCAGAAAGAAGACATTAAGAAAATGATTTGAGAATGACTTTAGACAAGGTCTGAAATTACAGAGGACCAAGAATTGAGGGTAAGGGAGGAACAGTTCTACATGGAGACAATTGATGAAGCAGGGACACCCCATTAGACCAGCATGTCCTTCAAGTCTCTGAGTATCATGAACTACTTTCTGACCAATGTTATGGAACACATGGTTGAAGCTTCCTAGTTACCCAGTTGCAACACACGGCCAGCTACCATTTTCAGAAAGACAGACTGGTTGCCCCTGCTACTGTCAGCTAAACATGCACTAGTGAAAGGAGCTAATATTGCGACCAAGCATACTGGCTTCAAGTAAAATTGCACAAGGTTTGGAAAGAAAACACCAAACAACAGGTTGAATTGGAATTGCAGATCCAGCTTTTCTGCTTTCTGATTTATTTTCAATTTCCTAAAAACATTCAATGCAAATCATTCTCTTCTAAATGCTGCTGTTTATCTTGTAAACAGGGATTTTCTAAATCAATCTGCTTTAATCCTGCCATGAATGAGTACTGTGATGACATACCTTATAGATCCCCTTTTCTACACACTTCTCACTTAAATGTTTTTCATTGTGCACCAGGACAGGAATCATATTGAACAGGCTGCCTCAACACTGAACTGTTCGGAGAAATATTTCCCAACCATTTATAATGCTGTATGCAGATCTTGGCCAAGGTGATCAGTCAAATAGAAAATTTGGCTCCAAGGTGGTATCTATATTTGAATGAAACTTTGACTTTGTCAATGTTTCTTAGCACAATCCTCTAGACATTTATGCCTATGGGATTCATGATGCAATTGTCATGTTGGTCTGGACATCCGCGGGGTGTGCTATGTGTAGAATAATGCTTGCGGGGAATTACAGGGCAGGCGACAGTCGTGTGGCTTAAGGGATGCCAGAAACCACAAAAGTGATTTACAAAGTCCTCTCAACCACAAGATTGTCACACAAGTTTTAACTCTGCTCTTTGCTTTTCCTATGTAGTATCTTCTGTAGTATATCAATAAATTATACTAATCCATTTTCCTCATGTTTTAACTGTTGTGGAAGTGGCATTTGTCAGATTGTTATCTTTACTACTCAAGCGTCCACTCATGTGAACTCACATAAGGGGAATCTTGGAAAGTGAAAACAATTTAGACATGAAATTGTGCAACTTGTAATTGCATCAGTTCAGTTAAAAGTTTTGTGGTGCATCTTTTACACTATGTTGAACAGATTTCTGCCAAAAAGGCATTTAAGAAAAACAAAACAACAAAAGAACACAGAAACCCAGTCAATACTATCTACAGACTTTTATTTTTAATCATTTTTTGGTCATTGACAACAACAGCATTTACTGCCCACATGAAGGGAGTGGTGAGCTGCCTTCTTGAACTGCTGCAGTCCATCTGGTGAATGGTGATACAACTGTGCTTTTATGGGAGTGGGAGGAGAGTTCAAGAATTTAGACCCAACTACAATGAAAGTAAGACAATATATTTCCAAGCCAGGATGAGTATGACTTAGGGGCAGGCACGGTAGTGTAGCGGTTAGCGTAATGGTATTACAGCGCCAGCGACCCGGGTTCAATTCTGGCCACTGCCTGTAAGGAGTTTGTACGTTCTCCTCGTGACTGCCTGGGTTTCCTCCGGGTGCTCCGGTTTCCTCCCACATTCCAAAGACGTACGGGTTAGGAAGTTGTGGGAATGCTACATTGGTGCCGGCACTTGTGGGCTGCCCCCAGAACACCCTATGCAAAGATACATTTCACTGTGTGTTTCAATGTACATGTGAGTAATAAAGATATCTTATCTTATCTATCTTACTTTGATATAAACGTTCAGTTGGTGATGTTTTTATGTGCCTGAAACCATTGTCCTTTTGGTGGTAGTGGTGATGAGTTAGAGGTGTGCTGTTGGAATCACCTAAGGCATTTTGTAGAAAGTACCCACTGCAGCCACAGAGGGGATGAATGTTTAGGGCAGTGGATGAGATGCCAATCAAGTGAACTGCTTTGTCCTGAATGGTTTTGAGCTTCTTGACTATTGTTGAAACTGCACCCATCCAGGCAAGTGGAGAGTGTTCCATCATACCCTGACATGTGCCTTCCAAATGGCGGAAAGATTTTTGGGGTATCAGAAGGTGAGTCAGTCACTACAGGATACTCAATCTCTGATCAGCTCTTGTAGTCACAGTATTTATGTGGCTGGTCCAGCATGGTTTCTGGTGGACTTCCTCAACAACAGAAAATGGCATAAGAGGTCAGCACTTTGTTGAGACTAATTTACCTTTAAATGAGCTGGGAATTTTGCTTTAAATAAACCTTAGAAGGACAGGTCTTTAGGCACAGAATGCTGTGGTGTATCATACTGAATTTTAGTTCTTACAAGGTCATCTAATGCTGGACATATTGTGAGATATTTAAACTGTATAAGATAAGACAATTTAAGATAAGATATCTCTATTAGTCACATGTACATCGAAACACACAGTGAAATGCATCTTTTGCGTAGAGTGTTCTGGGGTCAGCCCACAAGTGTCACCACGCTTCCGGTGCCAACATAGCATGCCCACAACTTCCTAACCAGTAAGTCTTTGGAATGTGGGAGGAAACCGGACCACCCGGAGGAAACCCACGCAGACACGGGGAGAACGTACAAACTCCTTACAGGCAGCAGCCGGACTTGAACCCGGGTCACTGGCGCTGTAAAGCGTTACACTAACCGCTACACTACTGTGCCTGCCCTTACACTACCATGTATAACTGAGCAACCTCACCTCCTCCATAGCTCAATATAAAGGTGGAGAAAGTGCATAGAAAGATTGAATATCAGTAAGCAATTCTCATTCTGGAAATGACAGCATGCAAAATATTTCTCAACTTCCTGTCATGTTCCTTCACTAGTTTTGCAGAAGTGTTTACTTTACTTTAATGGGCTATTGCCTCCATAACATTAGGTACAAGGATTTGATATCTTATGATGACACATATGTGTTTCTAAAGGGAATAATCCCACTAGTCCCATTCCCACTCATTATTTCCCTGTATCCCTCTCTCATACATGCTTATCGACTATCCTGTGATTCCTCTCTGGCCATTAATTTACACAAAAAGGAAATTTACAATGTCCAAGTAAAGGTCACCCCCGCATTATAGAGGGGCTATGTTCCTAGAAAATCATCCTTATTTCAATTTTTCATAACGTTTTTCGCATTGAATTCACATTATGAAAGGAGATGTGTTCCTACAAGATTCTCTTATCTCATATTAAACCATTTTACTGGGGATGCCAAAGTGGCCCACCGCTGTTTTATTAACAGTTGAGGCCAATATTATACTCGGGGATGGATAAGGCTCATGGATTAGGAAAGGGTTTAGGAAGTGGGCATATCAGGGAAAGGGATGAGATTCAAGGATTGTGGTTCAAGGGAGAAAGGTGGTGTAGAAGGAGTTCAGAGGGGTAATGGGTTAAAGCATGGTAACTTTGTAGAAGTGGAGTACAGACCGAGGAATTACTTTAAGAACCTGACCTTGGCTACTGCAACTCCCCACGATTCAGTGCATTAGAAAAAATATCTCACAGATGAAGAGCCTAGCACCGCTGCACTCTGAGACGTCTGTTCACTGCCAACCCAATCAGTGGTGTGATGTCATATCCAAATTACCCCAAAATATTGAGTGACTAAAATAAAAATATGTTGTTTCTTTTGCACTTAGTGTATTTATTTATTTATTTCCACATTAAATTCCGTGAAAGTGAACGTTATCCTGTTTCTCAAATTTTTGGGTAGCGATTTGTGAATTACATAAGGGCAAATTTCCATTACCCAAATGGACATAGTTATAATTTTCTGGCTCTAATCCTTGTATGTTACTAATATGTGACAGTATTATCGTATTGATAAGCCACAGTTATAAAAGACTGATGTCAAATGTGGAATGACAGGCAACCTTTGAACATAAGACAAAGTCAGAATCAAGTCACAATGAATTCTAATTGGATTTGGTATCCTATAAGTTTTAATTTTAGCACTTTGAGATTGTCAATTATATTAAATGCTGAAAAGGAAAGAAATGGTGAGTACACAAGGTGCAAAAGTGAAGTTGGAAAACAGGTGTACGGAAATCTTCTGGATACGTGAGCAATGGATATGCATTGACTAATTATAGATTTAAGCTATAAGAAGTAAATCAATGAATTAAAAAGATCATTTTACAATTTTACACATTCTTTGCTTTGTTAATTTTTCAATAATGCCACATTCCTATATTAATTTTAGGGTACAACAGTTACCAAATTGAAATATTTTTCTGAGTTGGCTGTGTTTGCAATCACCAGCTCGGTTAGCCTTAATGGAAAACTTGATGCAAAAATCGGACAGTTTTGGCAAATTTATCCCACACGTCTGGAGAAGCCATCTGCTAACCACGAAAACAAAGGTGTCTCTCTATCAGGCATCTGTTCACAGGAGCCTTTATTACAGATGTGAATACTGGGTCAAATCCTCCCGACAGGAAACAAGACTTTCAGCTTCCACTTTCCCTGTCCCAGAAAAATCCTCAAGGTCTCTTCAGACCAAAAAAATCACCAACAATGAATTCCTTAAATAAATCAGCTTTCAATCTAGGCAGGCTAAGCTCGGCACGCTCATTGGCTGTGACAAGTGGAGCACATGGTTCATGATTGTCTGCCAAACACTGTGATCTATGACCAGCTCAAGAACTATCTGTGATCCAGAGGAAGGCCAAAACTCTGATACAGCAACAAAGCGAAGTACTGTCTCAAGAAATTCCAATCCCCGTTGAGAACTGGGAGAACTTTGCCCAGAAATGTGAGTCTGGTAAGTTGGGTCAAGGTGGGTGCAGTCACCACAAGCAACCACTAGGTGGCCCAGACTGAGGCCTGCAGAGAAGCCCAGAGGGAGTGTATAGTCCACATTCTTTTGGTAAGTGGACCGAGAGACTGTGGGAAAGCTTGCTGCTCACACACCATTTCCAAGTGTCATTGACTGACTGACCTGATCATGTTTCCATTCAACTGTCAAAATATTAGACTGCCTCCTCCTAAGTTCCCAGCAACCAATTAAAACCATTACTTTTTTTTTGGAAATTTTTGTATTAATTTAGTCATTTAGAGGAAGATGACAGTCAATTAAAGAAGATCTGAAACATTCAGTGAATCAGTAAGTGGGCAACAATAAAGGCAAATTAATACTTCTGCAAAATTCTTTAAAAGGATTAATTAAAATCAGGTGGCAAATTTCACTTTCAAATAGCAAATAACCTGCTCTTCTCAGATCAAGGATGACTTACTTCCACTCCAGTTTTGTGGGTATGAGGTGGCTCGTGAGGCCATTGTGGGAACCATAGGCTCTTCCAGACATCGATTAGGTAGTGACTGATGGGCTGGTAGATGGCTCGTTTGTGAGGTGGTGGACTTCTTCAGTTGTTTATGCGAGGTCTCCTTGTGCTTCCAGTGCTTAGTCTCAAAGTTCTCAACACCATCCTAAATGCTCCTTCTCCACTTTCAGTGGCCATGGGCCAGAGAATTCCAGGAGTGAGTGGGGATGCTGCATTTCTTCAAAGAGCTTTGAGCCCAGCCTTGAATCTGTTCCTCTGTCTGTCTGTTAACCTCTTCCCATGACAGAGCACAGAACAGAGTGTCTGGGTTGGAAGTCTGGTGTTGGGCATGCAGATGACATAACTTACCCATTACAGACAACTGAGTGTAGCTGAGGCCTCAATATTGGGGATATTATCCTGGGAGAGGACACCCACATCAATTTGCTTAGCCTTCTGGAGACTTTAGAGGGTTTTGCAGAGAAAAAATTGGCAAACTTTTTCCAATACTTTGAGATATCTGCGGCAGCTTGTCCAGGAATCAGGAGCATAGCCTGTAAGTCCAATATCTTCTGTATTTGTCTGAGATTTCTACCACCTATGAATTTTCTTTTGATCTATGGTACCGTTGAACATTACAAATAAATAAAGAATATTTTCTCAGTCCTCACCCATGGCCAAATACCGGATCAGATAAATACAAGCAGAGCACCTTGATTTTCCACAGAGAATACAAATGCTCTGCCACAGATCCAGCCCCAGAAAATTCAGCTGGAATTGTCCTTGAAAGTCCTCATGGCATCTAAAGCATATTAGTTACTAATTACCTACTGAGGTTATAGTAGTTCTAGAAAATCAAAAATAAAATTAATGAAGCAACAACCCAGTATAGTCTGTGACACCACCATCTGGAATTTTTGCATTTCACTGCCTAAGATGAGCTTCTTTTCTGCCTGTAACAGTCATGAGAAAGATCATATTTTCCATTTCTTGATAAAATAATATTCTTTCTATGTTATATTCAAACTGCCAGCAGAACAGCAAGTGTGTGTACGATTTTTGCCATACTCACTTGTACTACCAGTAGCAAAACAAAATTTGGCAATAACATGTCACTAATGATAAATGTCCCTATGGCAGGTCTCAACCATGTACTGAGCACTACATAAAGGACAAGGAACTTGTCAATCCTGCTGTCAGGTGAACTGAAACGTGAACAACATAAGACAAGCAGTAATGTTCTAAATCACATCTTGGTGTAATGAGGTGTGTACTGGAGAAAAAAGCTGCACAATTTTGGTGTAGCAGGAACCACCCTACTCACAAGAAGACACATAGATAAGGTACCATAAAGAAGTGTAATTGAGTCTGTGAACTTGCTCCTCACCTTGTACAAAGTCTAAAACAAGTTGTGTTACTTGGCAAGAAGCCAAATGAAAAGCATGAATGCCACCGTGCTAGATATATATAGGCACATTTTGGTAGTGTAAGAGACGAGCATAGTACTCACATGGATAAATGTTTAACAAGTTGTGAGGAAACCAGTATAGGTGAAAGTAGGATTACACATGCTGCAATAACAAAGAGAATGTTTCTCAAGAAGATATGTTCAGGCACCAAATGGCATACTTTTCTGTTGCTTAAAGACGTATAATAGAAAGACACAGAATGTAAATACAGAAATCACTGACAAAACAAAATGGGTCAACCTTTGGACCAGGGAGTCTGTACAATTTTGCTGGTTATCCCCAAGCAATTACTGACTGAAAGAACACTGATGGAATGCAACAACTGTCCCTGACCACTTTGCCATCCAACATTATAGTTCCTATTGCAACATGTGTTTTTCACAATTGTACATTGGGGGATTTGACATTCATTTGCAGTAGGCAATTTTATTATCATTGTTCAGTAAAATGTAGGAGATCTAAACTGGAACTGAGGCCCCTGCAAAGCAAACACCATTCCTGATAATAAGATATCTTTGCTGATTAATTGGGGAAAGAAGCACTTAGAACATTGGACCTGAGTCACTTAGAATGGCATGTGGATCCAGTGGCATTCATCAGATTCTATGATCTATACAGTATTACATCAATGTGTTTGAGCACATTAATAGCACACATGCATTGCAATATATGTCATGAATGTTAAACCGAACACATGTATGGCTTTATCTACTTGTAAATGGAAGAGGTGAGAAGTTTTTGGCAGTTGCCTGTAATCTCCATTGTTATACAATTCACTGTAATGTCCCATGACATCATGTTCAGACGGAGTCTACGACATAATTATTGAAAACAGAAATGCCTTTCAGCATCACTCACAGCGCAATGTGGATCTTTGACACCATTGTAGGTCTTTGTAAGTTGGATGTCACTGTTGTGTTCATCTGCTTTGTATGTTTATTGATTCCAGCATTTTTTATTCCTCACATGACTTAGCTGATCTTATAAGCCTGCACCTTCCACACTCTCTGCTCTACTAGATTGCCTCTTTCCTTCTTGTGGGCCAAGAGCATTGGTTATTTGATCCAGACTATGTACTAGAACTTCACTCTGCAATATTCACAAAAGCAAAAGTGGATGCCATAAACCTGATGATGTTGGAATTACTTAACAAGGCAGGAATTATTTGTGCAAAGAGAAACAATTAGTATTTCAGATCAATGACACTCATCAATTCACTTCTCTTGTTTGAAGGACCATCAGAGTGACTTGCAACTTATTTCATATTCCAGAATCCTGAAATGTTTCCCCTCTTTTCTGTCATCCAGCTTCCCATCTAACATGTCCACCTTACACCCATTCACAAATGACCCCCTGGATTCTGACAGCAGATCAATAATTATTTCCCTAAAATACTGTTCTGTTGTCAAAAGTTCTGTTGCCTTCTCAGCTTTTGTTGTGGTTTATTGCACTGGCACCTTTTCTGAAACCTAAGTCCCGAGTGACAAAACCCTGTCCTTCGCTGAAGTGTCCATGTCCAGCTGTATTTTCAGTCCACACAACCTCTGCTCGCTCTTCCTCCCAGGTCATTCAACCTTCCTCCATTCTCTCATGTTGATCAGTCTTTGGGTCCACTCTGGACTGAGCTTCCATTTCCACATAATTCTGTTTCTAATCAGTTTAATCCAAGACATCGACTGCTTATATCTCTAGCTTTCAGCTTATCTGTTACTGAAACCCTCAACTATTATTTCAACTTCTCCATAACTGTGTGTTATAATGTTCTCCTGGCCAATATCACAAGCAAAGGCCATTTCAGAGTCTTGGTCAGAGCCAATCTGGAGCACTTGTGTTCAATTTTGAGCATGAAATTAGTGGTTCTGGAAGAGATGCAGCACCAATTCACTAGAGCAATGAACTGGTTTAAAATATTGTACTAAGTGGTTAGGTTGCTGTTATATAACAGTAGTGCATACATTTGAAAATGCTATACAGGTATAGATAGACACAAGATGAAACGCAAATGCCCTTTAAAGATGTATATCACAGGCACATCCCTCCCACCATCGGTAGTATCTACAGGAGGCACTGCCTCAAGCAGGCAACATCTATCATTAAAGATCTCTACCATCTGGGCCATGCCATCTTCTCACAGCTGCCATTGGGCAGGAGGTACAGAAGCCTGAACTCCCATACAACTGGGTTCAAGAACAGTTACTTCGCTTCAATCATTTGGTTCTTGAACCTACTGGCAAAACCCTAATCACTAGAGTTTAGCAACACTATGACCACTTTGATCACTTTGCACTAAAATGAACTTTGTTTTTTTTTGTTCTAATTGTGTTCTTTCTTGTAAAAGTTGTGCATAATTTATGTTTAATTTATATTTTTCTTGTGAACGCTGCTTATCTGAATCTATGTGCCTGTGATGCTGCTGCAAGTAGGTTTTTCATTTCACCTGTGCATACATGTACTTGTGCATATGACAATAAGCTCAACTTTGACTTTGAAGATGTAGAAACAGTGATCATTAATTTGAATCAAACAACTAATTAATTCTGAATCAGACTTCTTTGGATAATGAAACCACAATCAGATTGGTGGGGAGATGACACTGTGACCACAACGAGGAGTGAAGATTGAAGGTCAACACAGGAGAAGAGTTAAATCGAACTTCATCTCTAAACTTAGAAAAACAAAGTTACAGTTCAGGACAGGAGAGCAACTGAGTATTGAGACCCTTCCAAACACCAGATCCAAAATGATGATCGCAGAAAAGAAGGCACTAAGGATAATGAGGAGGAGAATGTGAGTAATACCCAAAAGGATGACTTAACTGGCTTAAGTCATCTAATAAGGATAATTGCAAGTGAGGAATATTTTACAGTAATCACTCACCTTGCAGCTGGCAGCATTCTAGTGTCACGGTCTCATGAAGCACCTGACACGCCATGAACTGAGAATTTCACCCTTTCACGGCTCTGACTGCCTTTGGTAGATTATTGAATTCCCTTCTTGGAGATCTCCCCTTTAGGAGCCTAACTACCTTTACCCAAGTATAACTTATTTTCTTCTGTGGTTCCGGAGTCACTTTCTGGCCTCTCAAGACTCTTGATGAAGACTGCCACTGAGTCCAATGAAAGCTGAGATTCACCTGTAGTGGAGCAGGGGCCCAATCAATGGAGGCCAACACCTCGACAACAGAGGGCCACAGGCCAATTGCCAGTCTCAGTAATGGCACAAGCAAGGGCCAGTCAAAATGGCTCTTGCCCCCTCAACAAGAGTAGTGCAATCAACAAGGCTGATTCCTGTTGTTTCCAGCTCCAGCAATGGCAGGACACAATCGGGAGCAGTGCTTTGATTCCCTGGGTCAGCCCATCACTGGGTCACTAGGGCTTACAAGTCAACTGCAAACCTCATGATTAAGTAAGGGTGGGGTACTCTGATTCTCACAAGGCTGGAGATGTTTCTGCAATATTAACATGTCCAACTTAACTGGTGGGGAAAGGGACCAAAGCTATGGATTGTGTCACAAACCGTCCATGCCAGCGTGGTATTGGATAGTCTTTGGCTCTCCCTCACCAATCCCTGACACAAACCCTTGGGTGCCCATTCCCCATTCTCCCTCATCTTATGCTGCTGCTGCTAATCTACTTCCGTCCAGATGAAACATCCAAAACAGTTTCACGCTGAAGAGATATGGAGTGATCTAATCGGGGTGTTGAAAAGGCCTTGATGGAGTAGATGCATGAAAATTATTTCTTCAGATGTAGAAATCCATAACAAGAAGACATGGCAAGGTCACTTATGATGTACTTTTTCACTTGAAGAGTAGTGGAGAACTAGAACTATTGAGTTCTTCAAGATTGAAATCAATATTAGGTAGGGTTTCAAGGGACAAAAGCTGATAAAAGAAGTCAAGGTACAGATCAGCCTTGATCTAATTGAATGGCAAACAGACACGGGTTCAATCCAGGCTTTAGGTGCTTTCTGTGTGGATTTGGCATATTGCCCCTGTGTCAGTGCGGGTTTCCCATGGACACTCCAGTTACGATCCCCCCACCCCCCCCCCCCCACTCCAAAGGTTTGCTGGTTACTGTAAATTATCCCTAGTGTGGATGGTGGCAGGTGAATCAGGAGAGTGAACACACATGGGTGAATGAATAGGTTACAGGGAAATAGTGGGGAAATGAGAATGCTCTGAGAGGTGGCATAGAGTTGATGGGCTGAATGGCCTCCTTCTTTGTCATAAAGAAATATGAATATCTTAAATATGAATATAAATTACTTAATGCTATTCTGAGGTTTCTTGATGTAAATGCAAACAAAATAACATATAAAGTGTAAAAAATTTACTTGTGCCTTTTACAACCTCAGGAAATCCCAATGAACTTTATGGTCAATAAAATATTTCTGGAAACGCAGTCAATATTGTAAGCAAGATAGCCATTTTTCACAGAGTAAATGGTGCAAATAGCAATATGATAATGACTAAATAAACTGTTGCTCTGACATTAATTAATGGGTAAATATTAGCCACCATACTGGGGATGACTCCTCTGCTCCTCTTCAGAATAGAGCTATGGGATATTTTATGTCCAATTGAGAGAACAGATGTAGACCTATGTTAATATTTCATTCAACAGATGAAACTCCTGAGTGTTAGTCCCTCACTACTGAACTGGAGTGGCAGTCTAGAATTTTGTTCATGCGACTTGAACCCCCAACTTTCTGACAAGATTTTCAAAAGTCCCATCTACTGAACCTCACTTAACATTCCCATCATATTTTAGTCATATATAGAGCTCATTTTTTAAGTTTCAAAATTTCAATAATCATTGTGTCATCAAACCAATACATGTTATTTAGAAAGCAGCAATGCCACTCATGTGGCTTCTTTGAACAATACACCCATCAAGTGTCTCAGTTCCTCTGAGAAAATATTACACTGGGCCCAGCCTTTCAGTGTCCAGTGGCGGCATGACCTTAGATTGCAATCCTTCCCCGCAATATATGTAGCTGATAATTACTGCTTAATTTAATTATCAGCTGAAATAGAGTTGAGCCAGTTCCTTCTTCTGGTTCTGCCCATTATCACCACCACCACGTTAAAGTAACACTGTAGAGATGAAATATCCATCAGCTGGTCTTTATTGATTGAGCAGTAATCAAACAAATTGGTAACCATCTACTAAAGCTCTCTCAGACAAAAGAAATATTAGAAACAAGACATTAGAGCAATCGTCATAACAATGGTAAACAGTCTATTTATGTTTTCTTCTGATGTTTTACTAAGATTGTGCACATTTTGTATTTTTGCTTTAATTAGTGAACAAGGGGATATAGGGCCCTCCATCACTTGACTGGAAACAAGAAAACTGTACAGTGGAGGAGGATATTTGCTTTATAGGTGGAGTGATTAATGATACTTACCAAATGCATCAAGGAGTGGAAAGCACTGGAGGTTGAATTACGTATCTGTGAAAAGGCTTCTATATGCTTCAAGTCACGTTCTGTGAACTGGAAACAGTATCAAATCCATCTAAAGCTCACAGGTGCTTTCTCCATCTCCTGTTACATTGTTCAATCCTTCTAACCTGAAAAATGGACTGTTAGTCTGTCCTATTCAGGTAATCCTTCTTAATGTATCTTGCCTCTGAATCAATTGTTGATTCATATCTGCACTTGGGGATCCTGATGGATGCTTTAACCTACAAAAGAACCAAAACCCTGTCTTTACATACAGCACTTTTAACACTGAAGCTTATCCCAAGGTACTTCAAGCAAGTCTTATTCCAGAGGTGAAAGTAGACAGTATTTGTAAAGGACAAAATATAGCATTGGAAGCTCAATTCAAAGTCAAGACAAACAAGGTTGAAAACAATCAGCTTCAAACTTTGACACTGGTCTCTTGGGAAAGGATTTTGTGGTGAGAGTGAAAAGCAATGGTCTCAGTTTTTCCATTGTTTAACTGAAGGAAATTAAGGTTTATCCAGCTTTGGATATCAGACATCCAAGCTGACAACCTAGTCCTTCAGGCTGTTCTTTACCACAGCCACTGGAGAACCACGATTAAACAGTTAGAGATGAGTTGGCAGATATATGGCACACTATATGGATCTGCATATGGTTGCAATATCTGAGCCAGGAAGCTCACAAAGTTCTCTTCATGACTGAGCAGAAAATCTGACTCACTAATGAAATGTGACCTGAACAAACTACCAGCAAGATAGTTATTAATGTTTTATAGATTGTTTTACCTGATTAGGTTCCAACAGGAAACCTGTGTTCACTTGTAGATGGGAAGTAGAGGGGCATGCTAGGAGCAACACCAGGCACAACATAAAATGAGGAATAAGCCCAATAGAGCAGCATTGAGGACAGGGCAGAGGCTGGAGGCTCTACATCTATTGGCTTGCTTCTTGATCACTCAGTTCTTATTCAACAGCTACAATGGAACGTGATTGAATATTCAACACTTGCCTGGATGGAAAAAGGAATAATTATCTCCATATGTCCAAGACAGGACAGTCGACTTGAGTGGCTCCTCTGCCATTGGACTCAGGGTCCACTCCACCATAAATAGAATTGAATATGAGGTAAATGCAGAGTGCATTATGACAACTAACTGAGTTTACAGCATGTTCAGCCATGGAACATCTACTACCAGGAACAACAAGTAAGACTGCAAGAATATTATTAGCTCCAAAACCTCATACCAACCTAAGCATGGTCTGTATTACTGTTCCCTCATTACTGTGGTGTCCTTGGATTCCGTGGCCTAACCTTTATTGTAGGAGCACCACAAGGATTGAAGCAATTCGAGGAGAATCATAACAATTGGGGTTTGCAATGTGTAGCTTTACCATATAGTACATAAACTTGCCAATGTCAATCAGAACCTACGAATCTCAGGACATATATTGGTGTGCTCTATCTCTGTCAGTAGAGAGTATGCCTCCATATTGAGCACACAAAGATTTCCACCTGAGTTGATTTCTCAGTACTTTCACTCAGAACTTTTTAAATAAGGTGATCAGTTACTCTGCATGCCTGACATCTAGTTGACCATAAAAAAGAATTAAACATTCCCTCAGGCAGAAATATTCATTCCTGGGAAGGTGCTGAGCATGGGCATATCATCTGGAAAAAGGGGCCAAGACCCAAGGAACCTCCCTTAAGAAAAACAATTCTGAGACCATAATGGCAATATAATCTCAATAAAACCAAGGGTTTATTTTTATTGGGATTATAACCCCTTTTTCCTCAAAGTAAACTGAATATTTAGCATTCTCAGGTAAAAAGAGAGAGCCAAAAAAAGAAAAGACTTAATTTTAAATCTCTTGTGAGTAAATTGTTAAGTAAACAACCTTTAAACCCTAATGAGAGGATTACATTAGTGGATTGAGGACCCAGCTGTTTAGATGGTTCTGAAAGAGGGACTAGGCTAAACAGAGGAAATGAAAGTGGTCATTTGATCAAGTGATGGCTGCACTTGGAATATTGCATGTAGTTCTGGTTGCCAAATTATAGGAAGGATATGATTGCACTGGAGAGGGTGCAGAAGAGATTCACTTGGATTTTGTTTGGATTGGATGGCTTTAGTTTTGAGGAGAGATTGGATAGGCTGGGCTTGTTTTCCCTGGAGTGAAAGAGGCTGAGGGATGATGTGACAGAGGCACCTGGAATTTAGCCCTTGATTACTGAGCTGTCTTTAAGGGATTTCAGCTCCTCACATCCTCTCTAATTTTACATAATACAGTCAGAGGGCTTTGGGGCATTTATTTGCATACATGTGATGAAGGTCAAAGACCCGAAATGTTGACTGGTTCTCTTTCCATGGATGCTGCCTGACCTGCTGAGTTTTTCCAGCATTTTCTGTTTTTGTTTCAGATTTCTAGCATCTGCAGCTTGTTTTGATTTTCATTAGCTTCAAGATTAAATGGATGACTTGGGATAGGAGCAGTGGATCTCTTCTTTCAGAGGGGTCTGTTTTTTCCAAGAATGCCAACTGACTTATTGAGTGTTTCCACTCAGTTTTTGATTTGCTTTAGTTTTCCAGCATTCCAGAATAGACCTTCTTAGTGTAAATTAGGAGGCTATTTGGTCTATCACGTCCCTGCCAGTCATTGAAAGGGTTATCAAGCCTAATCCCACTTCCCAAAAATACTTCATTCCATAGAAACTATATCCATTGGAAAATATGTGCATTCACAATATAAACCAATACTGACAATACTTCTTTATTTACAGTCAATACCTTGTACATTACAATCATGAGCAATTTCCTCTCACAAATTGTATGCAAAAAAGGTTTTGTGGGGGTGCCATTACATGGTAAGTTTTCCCCACAGGTCCTTTGTATCTTGCCGGAGAGATCTCACAGCATGTACTCCTGGATAACAGATCACACCAGTTGGCTAGTAGACTTCAGATGGACCATAGCCCATCTTCCATGGTCTTCCAGTCTTCCAGCAACACTTGATGACTGTCTCAGTGTACCCATCATGGAATGACCCACAAAGCAGAGAATCCTGTGTTGTGGAGCTGCTGGGGTTGACCCGAGAGGGACACAATCACATCTCCTCCCATACCATTGTCAGACCATTTAGACAGACATCTAAGTAGGCAGGGCATAGAAGAATTTGGTCCTAAAGTAGGCAAATGGGAGTAGTGTAGATGGGCAAAAAGGTTGGCATGGCCTTGGTGGGCCAAAGGGACATTTCTATGACTCTGTGACCTTAATACAAAAAAGAATTCCATCCAGTTCCCAGTTCATAGCCTGGTAGATTACAATACTTTGAATTAATCCAGACATTCATTGCAGACGAGTGTGAGGTGATGCACTTTGGGAGGACAAACCAAGGTAAGGCTTACACAGTGAATGGTAGGGCTCTGAGGTGTGCAGTAGAACAAAGGGACCTGGGAATACTGATCCATAATTCCTTGAAAGTGGCATCACAGGTAGATAGGGTCGTAAAGAGAGCTTTTGGTACATTGGCCTTCATAAATCAGGGCATTGAGTAGAGTCGGGATGCTGTTGAAGTTGTACAAGATATTGGTGAGGCCAAATTTAGAGTATTGTGTGCAGTTCTGGCCACCTACCTACAGGAAATATATCAATAAGCTTGAAAGAATGCAGAAAAAATTTACAAGATGTTGCCGGGACTTGAGGATCTGAGTTCTAGGGAAGGGTTGAATAGGTTAGAACTTTATTCCCTGGAGTGCAGGAGAATGAGGGGAGATCTTATAGAGGTATACAAAATTAAGAGGGGCATAGATAGGGTGAATGCATACAGGCTTTGTCCCCTAAGGTTGGGTGATACTAAAACTAGAGGACATAGGTTTAGGGTGAAAGGTGAAATATTTAGGGGGAATCTGAGGGTGAACTTCACTCAGAGGGTGGTGCGAGTGTGGAACAAGCTGCCAGCAGAAGTGGTAGATGCGGGTTCAATTGTAACACTTGAGAGGTTTGGATAGGTACGTGGATGGGAGGGGTTTGGAGGGATATGGTCCGGGTACAGATAGACGTGACTAGGCAGAAGATTGGCTCGGCATGGACTAGATGGGCTGAAGGGCCTGTTTCTGTGCTGTAGTACTCTATGACTCTATATGATGGGAATTTCTCCCTCTGCCCTCTTTTCAAGCACTGAGTGTCAGATCTTTTAAAGAAAAAAAAGAATCTCTTCAACACTCTTCTAATTCCTCCACCAATTGCTTTAAATTTGTAGTCCTTGCTTATTGAGCTCTCTGTTCAGGGATTTGAACGCCTCCCATCCTCTTTAATTTTACATAATACATTCACAAGGCTTTTGGGCATTTATTTGCATATATGTTTTATTGCTTTCAAGTAATAAAAATAAAGCTCCACATACTTCTGATGAAACCTTTGGTCTTTGAATAAACTGCTCGTTATTTTTTTTAAGTTTGTCCTATTTTGACAGCATCTCCCCTGCTTGTATGTATTTCTTTTGAGGGTGGGCAA
This sequence comes from Pristis pectinata, assembly GCF_009764475.1. Lineage (NCBI taxonomy): Eukaryota > Metazoa > Chordata > Chondrichthyes > Rhinopristiformes > Pristidae > Pristis > Pristis pectinata. The sequence goes on from NC_067412.1 coordinate 86,695,165, forward strand.
GGAGGAAAGGGAATCATTTACTCGGCGGTCTCTAGTCTCAGCTGTCAGCGTATCATTTTCAAAAGACACAGGGAGATTTTGCCAGAGTCATGCTTCAGGAGTCAAATGGGACATCTCCTCAGACTCAAATACCTTCCACCACCTTCATCATTTAATAATGATTGATTGTACCGCGCTGAAAGACTAAATCTGGTAGGTTTTGATACTGTGTTCAATTCTTACAGTGAAGCAAAAATCTGCGCCCACTATTCCTCAATGTCCAATTAAGGCGCGTTTCTTGACAGGAGACGAATATCAAACATATTCTGGAGAAAACTATGGATTCCTAGGAGAATTAAAAATTAAATTAGTTGAAAAATGGCAATGGAAAAACTGAGCAATAAACTGATAAATGGAAAACCCGTTGTTTTGTCTGTGTCTATGGTTTATCTGAAGGGGTTATTTCATATTTCTGTGGGATTCTTCAGACAGAACGCCCGTAAGCGTTCTGCAGTCTCCTGTAGAATAGTTACTTACATCCAGGGATTAAAAATACATTTGTTTTGGCAGTAGAGCAAACAGCTTCTCATGTCAAAATTCTAGTCGCACATTTCAATCTTTATTTTATGTCCCATCAAAGAAAATTCTTGTCTACTGATTTTTTAAACCCTATTTTTTGTAGGTATATCCTTTGCGTCTTTTGCACGGATTTATGCTTTCATAGTTGTAAATTGCGCTTGTACATCTGGACAGAGAACGTTTCACGGTTTGCGTTCGTATTCCTTCAATCCGCAAGTTTTGATCCTGTGCACATAAAATACCGGCAAAACCTCTCTTAGAGAACTGAAGCAAACTTGTTTCCAGGCCTGAACAATGTTGACGCTAAAGGGACGAATTAAAACTATCACGTTTTGCTTTTTGAATGAAGGAAGTGGATAACTTAGCCGCAGTGAAAATTAAAATCTGCGTTCAGCTAACGTCAACCCATAATAAAACGGAAAATACTGGGAATTCACTGCAGTCTGGTCATTGTGGAGGTTACGTTAATGTTTGGGATGTTTCCAACTATATGACGAAAGAGAGAATGCAAGATCTTGTCTGATTCAGACGCTGAGTGATGCCCAGGGCATTAACTAGCATTTATTTCTGAATGCCAGAATATTTATCTTGCACCGTGGTGGAAATGTCTGGGGTTCTGAGGGTTTTTGACAATCCCGTTGCTCAATTTTCCGTTCACGGATTCATCACAAACTGCTTTCCGTCCCACAGGAGGCATAGCCCCCATCTCCAGCTCCCACCACATTAACAATCTTCAACTCCAGACTAAGATGTCATTGTGATGCACCGCAAACAGAGCTGTCTGACCCGCTGAGTTCCTCGGTCTTTGCTCCAGATTCCACCATCTGGAGTCTCTTGTGTCTCCATTACCTGCACACAGGTTTGAATCTGCAGCCCACTCTTGCTAGAAGAACTCCAACGTTTAGAGGGTGCATGCAACACCTATGGGAATGGCTGACATGCCAATAACTCGCGGGTCAAGTGCCAACGTCTGATCTTGTGCAGCAACATTCTGCACAGACTGGATGAAGAAGGAGTATTCAACACCCGGAGGCACGGGAGACTGCAGATGCTGGAATCTGGAGCAGCAAGCGATCTGCTGGAGGAACCCAGCGAGCAGAGCAGCATCTGTGGAAGGAAAGGAATTGTCGACGTTTCAAGTCGACAATTCAGTCCTGATGCAGGGTTTCGACCCGAAACTTCGACAATTCTTCTCCTCCCGCAGATACTGCTCTCGACCTGCTGAGTTCTTCCAGCAGATTGTTTGTTGCTGGAGGAACTCAGCAGGTCAGGCAGCATCTATGGAGGGAAATTGACGGTCGACGTTTCGGGTCGAAACACTTCATCTGGACTCCTTTTTTGTATTAAATAGCTGCTCCCTGGATGAAAACCGTGATTCATGCAGTTCTCCAGATGGTTTAAGTCCTCTCGGTTCCTTGCCTAGGTGGTCATGTTTCACGTGTTGTTGCATTTGATGGTGAAGGAATGAGTGCCCGAGGGAGAGCGAGGTCAGTTTTCTAATGGATTTATTCCATTACTGGGCTTGGTACCGTAAGGAGGGGACGGGGAGCAACAAGGCCACCCCCTTCAATAATGGTGAAAAACACGCATCCACAGGTATGTAGAGGAGGACAGATCATTGCTGTTATCTTTGTCACCGTTAGGTATGGACACAAGTTGTTGCTAATTGATACATCTTTGTTTAGAAACATTTTCTTTACATGATTAGATGTTGTTTTTCCTTCTCATTCGTTTTCCCTCTCTGATTTGCGGCAATGCATCAGTTAGCTTGCTGGAGTTTTGCTGGTGGGATTTCTGTCTGTGCTCAGTATTTAACGAGCCCCTCCAATAACAGTCGGATTTCATTCCGGGACCTTGTGCTGGGGCTTGGAGTTCTGCCTCAGCTCGGGGGGGATGGGGAGAGGAATCCCTTAAGGTTGGCTGTGGTCTTTGGGCCGTCTGATTTCCCATCTGTGGCCCCACCTCGGTTTGCCCCTTGAGCCGCTCCTGGAATGACTGGTTCAGCAAACGGACACGGCAGGTGATCAGTCCGTAACTCCAACCCGAGCAGCACTGCGCAGCCGCCCGAGGATAGAGATGGGGGAAAAAAAATCCATTCCCAATGGCAATCCACTGACCCCTGCTGGAAGTGTGGACCGTGAGCGAGAACAGGATTAGAGTCAGCTCGTCCCCATTCTCCTACTCGATAATCTCAATGCTGTGAGATCTCACCAGAACTGACATTGCTTGGACAAAGAACCAAAGCGGGGCAGTGGTCTTGGAGTTGTTTCCCGGGAGGGGATCGACCCCCTTCGGGGAAGGGAGCGGAGAGACAGCAAAGTCCTGTCCAATGCTGGAGGAAAGAATATCTTACTGGGATCCTTTTAGACCTTGCTAAAAAAAAATCAAAGCTGTTTCTTTAAAAGCTTTTTTTTTATTCAGTTGGCAAATGAATATTGAGATCATGATGCTCCAGATATTTTCACTCCAGTCAAAATATTATTATTTTCATTGGAATGAGAATCTCAGTACTTGATTTCACTGATATTCCTGCCATCCAAGATAGGTTACACTGTGGTATTTCACTCCAGAGAAAATGTACAAAAATATTAGTTCACATCAGAAAAATAACATTTGCCACACGATGTGATCTCACCATGGAAACCACATCAGTAGCCAATATGAAGTGGATAGGAACATGCACTGTTAGTTAAACAAATCCTTTTATGTGAATTTACATCTTTTAAACTTCTTCACAAAAAGGCAACTTACCTTCATGTGGGAAAGAAATGCTTGATTAAAAGCCTGCATCACAAAGCAGTGCTATTTGAAAATAAAGATGAAACACAAAGATATTGGATCTTGAATTTCCACATTTCAAAGGCTCTTTTTGATAAAATGGCATTACAGGATATGATCCTTGCCTCTGAGTCCCAGAGACTTGATATTTCAGTCTGATTCTCCATCACAGGACTCAGTAGCTGCTGACTTGTGTAGGAATTCAAATTTGCTGGCTTTTTTAATGGGTGGGGACTGGGCGTGCACAGGCATCCTTAGCATCACTGGGGAAAACATGTGCATGTGTGTCTATTAGCTCATGTACTTGCACACACCCCTAGATGAGATAATAAGCAAAATTCTCTCAAAGCCATTTTGAGGTCATCATAAAAGTTTCTATGCTAATAATCAAGGGAGTTAACCCGTGTCCTAGCCAATATTTTATCCCTCTGATCACGATCACATTTCATTTTGTAGGAGTCCACTGTGAGCAAATTGGCTGTTGACTTTCCCACAGTACAGATCCATTGGCTGTGAAGTGCTCTGGATTGTCTGAAAGGGAACACGAAAGGGTGCTGTATGACTATAAACTATCTTTTTCTTTCTCTGACTGGCCAACAGATTAGTGATGGTATCAACAGACAGTTTCAGTCTGCAGTGCTTTTACAACATATACACGAGGGTGAATTCCTCCAGGGACTCTCCTGTAGGCCAACAATTACTTTGCTGGAAGTCACAGACACTCTCCTGTGTACACTGTTATTTTGGTGTTTGCACAGCTCTTTCATCAAGGTTACAGTGAATGGGTTGCTGAACCCCCACGGATATTCAGCCCAAAGGCTTTTTGAATGCAATGCCAATCTTCAATAGCATAATGTGGAACATTAGAACCAGATCACAGCCAGCTTTAAAACCCACTGCCTGAGAACACCAACTCTCTTAACATGCTTCAGAAGTATGGGCCTGTGGTTTCAATGGATTAAAGCAAATGTTGCTGAGCTTACAGGCCTCTCTTTGCATATTGAATCATATGGAATCATTGAACTATGGCAGCAGAGAAGGTGACCATTTGGCTTATTGATTCCCTGCTGGCTCTATATATGAGCATTCCAGTCAGTACCACTCTCCAGATCTTTCCCCATAGCCCCAGAATTCTTGCTCCGTCAAGTGTCCATCCAGTTCACCTTTGAAAGTGACAGCTGGATGCTGAATCTGTTTCCAACACTCTTTCAGACTGTAGATTTCAGATCTTGACCACTGCTGACATGATAAAGTTTTTCCTCAAGTCATCCCTGGTTCTTTTGCCATCATCTTAAATTTATATTCTCTGGTCCATGGGCCTCAAGGCAGTGGGAACGGGTTTCATTCTATTCACTTTGTTCACACCCTTCTACATTCAGAACACCTCCAACAAATCGCCTTTCATCTTTCTCTACTCCAAGGTGAACAATCCCAACTTCTTCAATGTACCATCAAGACTGAAGTCCCTAACTCCTGGAACCACTCCACTCAGTTGTTTCACTTTGTCTGCATGGCCTCCACTTGACTGGTGCTAGGCATGGTGGGTTTGCTATAGGAGGAGAGGTTGAGTAGCTTTGGCTTATATTCTATAGAGTTCAGAAGAATGAGGGGAGAATGAGGGGAATTGGAGTAGAGGAAGGAGATAGAGAGCTTAGTGGAATGGTGTCATAACAACAACCTTTCCCTCAATGTCAACAAGACTAAAGAGCTGGTCATTGACTTCAGGAAAGGGGGTAGTGTACATACACCTGTCTACATCAATGGTGCTGAGGTCGAGAGGGTTGACAGCTTCAAGTTCCTGGGAGTGAACATCACCAACGACCTGTCCTGGACAAACCACATGGATGCCATGGCCAAGAAAGATCACCAGCGCCTCTACTTCCTCAAGAGGCTAAAGAAATTTGGTTTGTCCCCTTCCACTCTCACCAACTTTTACCGATACACCATAGAAAGCATCCTATCAGGATGTATCACAGCTTGGTATGGCAACTGCTCTGCCCAAGATCGCAAGAAACTGCAGAGAGTTGTGGACACAGCCCAGCGCATCACGGGCACCAGTCTCCCCTCCTTGGACTCTGTCTTTACCTCTTGTTGTTTTGGTGTAGCAGCCAGCATAATCAAAGACCCCACCCACCCGGGCCATGCTCTCTTCTCTCCTCTTCCATCGGGTAGAAGATACAGGAGCCTGAGGGCACGTACCACTAGACTTAAGGACAGTTTCTACCCCACAGTGATAAAACTATTGAACAGTTCCCTTATACAATGAGATGGACTATGACCTCACGATCTACCTTGTTGTTACAATGCACCTTATTGCACTGCATTTTCTCTGTAGCTGTGACATTTTACTCTGTACTGTTATTGTTTTTTTTACCTGTACTACCTCAATGTACTCTGTACTAACTTGATGTAACTGCACTGTGTAATGAATTGACCTGTAAGATCGGTTTGTAAGACAAGTTTTTCACTGTACCTTGGTACAAGTGACAATAATAAACCAATACCAATACCAGTCTCACTGAAACTTACAAAATTTTGAGAGGGTTTAACAGGCTGAATGCAGGAAGGATATTTTCCTTGGTTGAGAAGTCCGGAACCAGGTGTCACAGTCTCAGAAGAAGGGGTAGTCTGTTTAAGACTGAGAAGAGAAGACAATTCTTCACACAGAGGGTAGTGAATCTTTGGCATTCTCTATCGCAGAGGGCTGTGGTGGCTCAGTCATTCATAACAGAGGTCGGTAGACTTCTAGATATGGAGGGAACTAAAGGATATAGGGATAGTGCATGAAAATGGCACCAAGGTAGAAGATAAGCCATGATCTTGATGAATGGTAGAGCAGAGTTTAACACAGCACATTCATTTTGCCCAAACCCATGTCTTATAAGCATTTGGTGTAAATTCCTTGCTTTTGTACTCCATGAAGTCTAGTGTTCTAAACCTAAGGAAGTCCTCACTAGTCTACAAACATTTTTCAGATTTTCAAAGGGCCTATCGGCAGTAACAAATTAACTTGTCTCAAAGCTCACTTCTTAATTTTTGAATCTCAACTTCCATCTTTAATTCTACTTCCCTTCACATATCCAATCCCATTTGCTAAGATTCATCTTTCAACTTCCAATTATAATGAACAATCGAAAACCTGTCGTCAAATGCATTTGTGTTTGTGGACAAGCTTGTGGCTTAAAATGATTGAGATTTGTACAGACAGCTCATCTCATTGTCACCAAGTGAGAGATAAGAGGATAGAAAACACAACCAGCCTTCCCACAGCCACTTGCTGAGCAGTGACTTGTGCTGGTAGATAAGTGAGTGGGGATGTCAGGTGAGATGGGGGTCTCAGCTGTGATGCCCATTCCCTGCAAATTCTGAAAAGGAAGGATCATATTCTACGGAAAGTAAGAAACATACGTCAATATAGTCTTACAATACTTGACGTAAACTATGTATTCTGGCACACACTATGAAAAAAATGATGTGCCTAGAATTGTTGTTCTTGAGCTTTCAAGGGTTAACAGTGCATTATTAATGTTCTCGTGGGTATGAAGCCTGCTGGTTTAGTTACACTCTTGTTGTTTTATGTTCTGGGCTAAAGTATAGCTGCATCTTCCATACTGTGGGCCAGCCAATGAAAATGGGAAAATACTAAATCCTCTTAATCACTCATTGGCTCAAAGAGGAGGCTGTTTAAGCATTTGAAATGGGTCTGGCAGAACAATGCCAAATGTTTAATCCCCTAAAACGGTAGTAGAATTAGGCATTTCAGAGTGAGGACAAGCACATCTCCAAGATCCAAGAGCAGCAAATCTTAATTTCAAATGGCAGAAAAAAGTAGACAATTTATGGAAAGTATGGCTGCCCTTCTCTCACGCTCCCTCCCTGCCTCCCAGGACCAGTTGGAGAAGACGTCAGCTTAAAATTCATACTATTAGCCAATCAATCGATTCTCAGATCAGGCTGACCCACAATGCACAGCCTGAGGTGCCCAGGACCATTAGAATCTCAGTCGATTGTCAATGAAACTTTTACCAAATGCTGCATACACCTCTTTTGCAAAGGAGAATAATCCATCATCCAGCATAAAGGGGAAAAGCTACAGTGAGACACCCTGACCTCATTCATACAACACGTAATTTGTTCACTTAATTTGATGGATTTGGTTTGTACATTCTGTTGTAAAGCACTTGGTGATTGCTTACAATGATACAGAACAGGCACTGAAAATGCATCCATCAAGCAAGATGTGTTGAGGATATTTTTACACAAGATATTTTGGGTCCGTTTCTTTATTTGAAAATCTATTTTTTTTATTTTCATTGTCTTGCTCTTGTGCTGTCAAGCGTTCTAGATTCTGCTGTTACCCAACTTCCAGCAGCAACAACCCTCAAGAAGCTCATCATCATCCAGGACAAAGCAGTCCATTTGATTGGCACCCATCAACCACCCTAAATATTCATTCCCTCCAATACCAGCACACAGCAACATCTCTCTGCCGGTGCACCATCAAATCTGTGCTGGCTCACAGAGCAATCCTATTCCTCACCTATTTTCCCTACAGTCAACCTGTTCTCCCACAGTCCCATCAATCCTACCACCCACCTACACTAGGGGCAACACAAGAGATTCTGCAGATGCTGGAATCTGGAGCAACACACACAAAATGCTGGAGGAACTCAGCAGGTCAGGCAGCATTTATGGAGAGAAATAAACTGTTGATGTTTCGGGTTGAGACCCTTTATCAGGACTCTGTCTCAACCTGAAACGTCAGCTGTTTACTTCTCTCCATAGATGCTGCCTGACCTGCTGACTTTCTCCTGAACTTTTTGTGTGTGTTACACGAGGGGCAATTTGCAGTGACCAATTGACCTACCAATCTGTACGTGGAGTTACCCACCTAAAGTACAATTTAAGAAGGAGTCATGTTGGCATTAACTGCCTAACATGTGATCTGCTGCTCATGCTGCGCAGTGCGTCCTCATAGTAGCCAACAGCCTGAGAAAATGCATTTTCCCAATTACAAAGGGGAGGAAGTAATGTTTCAGTTATTGGAGCCTTGGTAGGTCCTATGTGGAGAATTATTTTTAGTTTTTGGCCTTTAGCTCAGTCAGAATTTAGGAGATTTTGAATGACAGTTTGTACACATTTGCCAAAATGTATCAGACCTTAAATTATAAGGATAAATTGCATAAATGGATTGTAATTCCTTCCATATCAAATATTGATGGAAGATCTGTTCGAGGTGTTTAAAATGTTGAAGTGAATCTCTAAATGATGTTGTTTTTTGGTCAATCCCTAAATAATTACACACCTTCTCATAACTTGTCCTTCCATTTTCCTCATCTAAGCTCCTGAAAATATTCAACACACCTTCTGTTTTTCTTCTACCATCCTTCTTCTATCATCTCTAACATATTATCTTTGACCCTTCAAACACACATTCCCTTTCCCCTCTAACGCACCTTCCCTAACCACTCTAATATATGTTCACTTTTTCTTCTAACACACCTTCCCTTCCCCCTCCAACATTCATCCTCTAACCCCTCTAACACACCTTCCCTTTTCCCTCTCTCAGCCTTACCCCAACACCTTCCCTGACACCTCTCATGCACTTTCCTTTTCACCTCTAACAAGCCTTCCTTTCCCCTTTAACATTCATTCCTTGACATCTCCAACACACCTGCTATGACTCCTCTAAGCCACCTGCCCTCATCCTTCTAACACTCATCCTGTGACCTGTATAATACACCTTCTCTGACCTTCCTAACATACCCCCTTCTAAAGCAGCTTCTGTACCCACTGAATAGCTTCTTTTTCCTCTTTAACGTTCTCTGACCCCTTTAACACACCTTTCCTGAACCCCCCAACATACCTCCCCTCTTCCCTCTAACACATTTTTGCTGTCTTCTCTAACCTTTCATTTTGTTCTCACAACTCTTTCCCATCTAAAATACCTTTTCTATAAAGCATCTCTCCTTTCCCTTTAATACATCTTTCCTTACCCATCTAACACATCTCCTCTCATTCCTCTAACACACCTCCCTGATTCTTTAAAATACATTTCCTTACCCCTAATACACTCCTTTCCCATCTAACCTACCTTCCTTATCTCCACTTCCCTCTCACACACCCCTTTTCCATCTAATACCTCTCTCCTGTCCTTTCTAATACATTTTCCTTTGCAAACAGATTTTTTGTTTCCCTCTAACGTACATTTTTCCCCTTTAATACACCTTTCCTTACCCTTGTAATACACCTTCCTTGACTGTCTAAGGCACTACCCTTGACCCTCTAACGCACCTTTTTCTCCTCTAATACACTTTTCCTTCCATCACAAAGGTACCTTTCCTTTGCCTGATCTCTAATTAGGGGCCTTTCCCTAATAAATTATATTATATAGTAAATGCTATATATTTATTATAAATAAATAATAAAATGTAAACAAATAACCACTAATTTATTTTTTAGATATTCATTTCTTGACACGTGCTGATGATGCACATTTGCATTACTGAAAATCAAATACGGACTGTTTTCTAGGGAAAACAACCCCCACCTATAGAGCATTTTCAGCATCTTCTGTTTTTGTTTTGGTGCCACTTCTTTTGTGAGGTGTCTTTCTCCTCTTTTTTTTCACTCATTTCTTCTCAAATGAACCCAGAGCCATTTCTCTTTGAGTAAGATTTCTTCTGGCCTTCTTGAGAGGAACCTGCTGAAATGAACACGGAGTAGAATGACTGAGGTCCCAGCCTAGGTCAGTCTACTGGGAGCTTGTTTTGTAGTGAATTATGCAGCGCTCTTTCCTATTAACCGCAGGTGAAATGTGTCTGACTCTATAAATCTTGATAATTCATCTTGAGTCTTCAGTGTTATTAAACACTCATTCTTCTGGGAGTGAACAGCACCCCTCAACATTAAGACCAATGTGGTGCAAAATCTTGTCAGAAATAAATATTTCACTTTCAATGTCATTTAACTAAACTGGATACCAGAAAAGCAACACAAGGAGACATGAAAACATTGCACCCACAAGCCCATATCATGTTAATGGCTTGCAGTAACTCTCCCAGAAACATAAAGAACCTTTAAACATTAACAATGTTTCTCTCTCCACAGATACTGCCTGACCTGCTGAGTGTTTCCAGTATTTTCTGTTTTATTTCAGATTTTGAGCATCTGTGATATTTTGATTTTTGACAGATTTTTGTTAACAAATGGTTTTAAGAGATTTGGAGATATGGTTGGAATATGGAGCTCGGTCATAGATCAGCTATAATCTCACTGAAAAGTGGAAAAATCACAAGTGTAACAGACTACTTTCTTTATATGCCCTAAATATGTTCTGATTGTTCCAAAGTCCATTTAACATAACCTCTTTTATCATTGCCAATTTTTCTATGCAAATTTTGTCTTCATAGAGTTGAGATGCAGAATTTGTCAAATATCTTCTGAAATTCCAGATACAGTAAATTATGTTCATTCCTGCCCATCGTTTGAATTACCTAACTGAACTTAATGTCTATTAATTACAATGTGATTTTAGAATAATTCTATTCTTAAATATAAAAAGATGCATTGATGAAGCTGGATGAAGAGGGGTGGAAAGGAAGCTTTTATGGAACACAAACCTGGCATAGATTAACTGGACTGAACATCTTGTTTCTAATTCTGTGGAAATTTTGATGACATAGCATGATTTATCATTCAAAAATCAAAATGCAGTGAAGAAAGTGTAGCTTCCACAAGATTAAATAAAGGCTTGATCTGATGGAGTGGTTAAGCCATCTTGTAATAGGGCTGTGATCTGTGACTATAAATAATTCTAAAACAAACACATGGGGTAAGGAATACAACTGAATCTTTGTAGACAGAACAACATTGACTGCAGGAAAGCTTAGAAACTCACAAATTTTGGATTTGAAATGCAGCATAGCCTGAAATAACCTCATCAATAAAATTGGAAGCTACAAAAGCAGACATAGAGCTTAACATGGGACTTTAATGCATGGATAGTGAATGAAAGGATGTAGATTTGTGCCTGCAGTTTCCACATAGTCAGTTTCAGATTTCAGGAATAGCAACATGAGGAATTGGGGTCTAGCCCAAAAAAAGTCAGTGCCTTGAAATTGACTGCAGTCAGTAGTGCTAAATGTGCTCTCTAGTTCCATCAGTGTATTGAACACTGCTTCCAAAATTCATGCCACAATTATATAGCATGCTTAGTGTCTCCACTGTGACATTATTTTACCATACAAAAAATAATATGGAACTTATTGGACAAAGTCACACATAAGAACACATGGATGGTTGGTTATAAAATGCAAAAGTCAGTGACAATATGCTGGTATTGGTACAGGAAAAGAAAAAGGATAGATTGGAAACAATGCATATCTTACAAAAAGAACAGATGTTGTTAGTCACTTTTTTCTGTCCAGCTCTGACAATAACTACAATCCCAATTGAGAGCAGCTGATTTTCAGCTGTCACCTTTTTCCAGATACCAGGCAGTTGAAAGTGCCACCAAAGCTCATCAGTGATTCAGGTGGTGATCTACATGGAATGTCCTCAAGGCTGGAATAGGAGATGGAGGATCCTGTAGGACGGTTCCCTGGGCACACTGTCAAGTCATTTGGCAGAATGCCTCATCAACAGGAATTTCAAACAAGCACCAAGATCTTGCATGGCTGATGGTGAGAAAGGCCCTTCCTGTTAGATCCTTCATGAAAGCCTGAAATCTGTGTCACTTCACTCTGTTCTTGAGATGACTGCACTGGGAATGAGATCATTATTCATCTCCTCCTGGAACGCTCATTTGCTGGGAAGGTCTGGAAAGAGATGCAGTGGCCCTTGTCAAGATTGTGTTCCACAGGTCTCTATGCTCTCCAGGGATACATACTGAGATAGACATCAATTGCTGCTGGAAGATTATCAATTCAGTGAAAGATGCATTTTGATCTGCTGGTCTTCCAGTGAAAAGAGTTGTCTACAACCAAATGTGGCTGAGTAGCACACTGAGGTCCAGAACGAGGGACTGAAGAATCCACTGAAGCTTGGTGCAGCGACCACAAATTCTCGGTGGGCCAGACTTTAAGCTCACCTTTGCACACTGAGTGATTGAAATCCCTGTTGGATAACCCTCAGACTTTTGGTCATGGAAATTATGTACGAGAAGCATTTACACAGGACTAGAAAGAATTGGGGTAATTTAAAATATCCCTCTTGCGAGGTATGTAAACAGGATCAGCTTGGCTGCCTATTTTGTACCCTGCCTAAATTTACTTTCTATTGAATATTTCAGTGTAACATTCCTTCTTCTCTTTCTATCCTGTCAATTTAGAGATCACAGTAGACTCTCTTTCCCAAGGTACTATCTGCAACAAGGATCCCTTCCCAAATCCTTTCTCAGGTTTGTTCCTGTCTAGTAGCAGAAGATAAAGGCACTTCCTTGCAGCTGGAACAACAAATAGAATGCTGGAAGAACTCAGGAAGTAAAGTAGCATCTGTGGAGGCAAAAGGTTTTAGTCGATGCTTTGGGTTAAGACCTTGTATTGGGACTGAGAGGGAAGAAGAAAGATTGCCAGTGTACGGCAGTACGAAATGAGGTGGGATAGTAGGTGATAGGTGGAACCTGATGGGGAGGGGATGATAGACAGATGGAACCAGATGGGTGAAGGGCAGAACGGGAGAGGTGAACAAAGGGAGAAGAAAATTAGATGATTGGGTGAGTGTATGTGGGAGGAGAGCACAGGGAGTGGGAGTTACCTGAGATTGGAGTATTCAATGTTCATACCATTTGGCTGTAGGCAAGAAATTTGCTGAAGAAATAGGAAGGAATCCTCACCCCCACTGATTACTCTGTTTTGATCTTTTCAGGCACGGTAGTGCAGCGGTTAGCGTAATGCTATTACAGCACCAGCGACCCGGGTTCAATTCCAGCCGCTGTTTGTAAAGAGTTTGTACGTTCTCCCTGTGACTGTGTGGGTTTCCTTCGGGTGCTCCAGTTTCCTCCCACATTCCAAAGACGTACGGGTTAAGAAGTTGTGGGCATGCTATGTTGGCACCGGAAGCGTGGCAACACTTGCGGGCTGCCCCCAGAACATTTTACACAAAGATGCATTTCACTGTGCATTTCAATGTATGTGTGACTAATAAAGATATCTTTTCTTATCTTTTCTTCTTGTTTCCAATTGCTGATGTGACATTGTGTTGTGTGATTAAACGGCACAGCAGCTTCAAGGTCTAAATGACCCGCTCCAATGTTGCCACATATTTGGAAATCTAGCAATGAAGTAGGTCAGGGTTGAATTGTTGGGGATTTTTGAAACATTTCAGGGCTTTCTCATTTTTTAATGAGATTACCATGGTTAGAATTGATAGGTGCATGGCATATCAATGGCTTGCTTAGTGCATCTCGGCACAGCAGAGTGACTGGCTTTGCTAATGTGAAAACTTGGAATGAACGTGAAGCATAAAATTTCAGGACTGGAATGAACTTCAGTTTGTGGATGAGGTTGTTCACAGGTCAGATTCCTGTAAGTCAGGCATAGTCCTATCACTGCCATCTGAATGAGAGGGAACCTACTTGTTCAGTTTTCCCCTTGAATTCGCAGATGCCTGGGACTTTACAGATGGACAAAATTCTGCCTTTGGTGCAAAGAAACTTTTCGGTCACTTGCTCCTCCAACACTCAGGAAGTCCCAGGGAAATCCAATCTTCCAGTTCTTAATTGGAGCAATCAGAAGTGCTGATCCTGAAATCTGGGCCAACAGAATAAACAAAGTCCTAGTTCTCAGAAATTCACTGCTGAAGACTATTTTTAAATATGATCATGTGAATGTCCTGTTGAGTCTCTCTTTAAGAAGTGACTTGCTACCAGCCAAAACTAGCTTGATCTCCAATTTCTTACAGTCAAAAAGAGCTCAAAGAGCATTCCCCCTGGAAAACCATGGAAGTGTGTCTGCGTTCCTGACATTCCCAATGCCATTGATTTGAATATTTAAACTCCAGCACATTTTACACAAAAGCCTAATGTCCTGCCATTCTCTCCCGGCCCACCACCCATGCAGAACAGAAAATGTTCACCAGAGTAGCAACAGCATATGAGAAATTGATACCTAGAGTTGCTATTCTCCTCACAAAATTCCCAGATGGGGATGGTCACTGCAGTTCACTTAGTTCTTGTCATTCCTGGCCTTGTCTCCACCTCCTGTTACTTGTGGCCAGGGATCTGTGGGCATGCCATGTTTCTGGATGTGATGTGTCCAGACATATCAGTACTTGCTGTGCCTTTGTGGCTAAATCTGTGTGGTTGTTGCTCTTAATTCCCTTTTTCACATAGGTGTGGTGAACAGATGTTCTCATGTGGTCTAGAGTCTGATATATCTGCACTTAAGACAAAATCTGATCTTTATCATGTTACTGTTTGTGGAAGCTTGCCATGCACAGATTGGCTCCTGTTTTATTGAACACTGAAACAATGCTTACACTTCAGAAATATATTGGAGCATGCTGAAAGGAAATGAAGGTTGTTAGATAAATGCAAGCCCTACTTTCTCTAACGGGTAAGTAAGATGGAACTGCTGGGCAACCAGGAATCATCCACAAGACACGTGCTCAATGAGCAGATTCTGCCATCATATCTTAAACTACCCTTCTCTCATTAATGTAAGTTGCAGTGGGTCTGACTTCTACCCTAAATTTAAACAACAGTGCTACCAAGTTCCCCAAAAGGATTTTTAACCTCTTGTGACAGAGTTTATTATTAATTAGTATTTTGTGTATTATTGTCACGTGTACCAAGATACAGTGAAAAGCTTTGTTTTCATGCCATCCAAACAGATCATTCCATATATCAGTACATCGAGGTAGTACAAAAGGGAAGAACAATAACAGAATGAAGAATATAGTGTTAAAGAAAGAATATAGTGTTAAAGGCAGACAAATAAGGTGCAAGGGCCAATACAAGGCAGGTTGAGAGATCAAGAGTTCATCGATATCGTACAAGAGGTCTGTTCAAGAGTCTTTTAACAGCAGGATAGAAGCTGTCCTTGATATGTGTTTTCAAACTTTTGTATCTTCTGCCCAGTGAAAAGGGGGAGAAGAGAGAATGACCTGGGTGGGAGGGGTTTTTGTTCATGTTGGCTGTTTTCCTGAGGCAGTGGGAAGGGTAGACAGAGTCAGTGGAGGGGAGGTTAGTTTTCGTGTTCTGTTAGGTTGTGTTCACAATGATCTACAATTTCTTGTGGTCTTGGGGCAAAGCAGTTGCTATACCAAGCTGTTATGCATCTGGAGAGGATGCTTTCTATGGTACATCTATAAAAATTAGTAAGGGTTATTGGGGACATGCTGAGTTTCCATAGGGGTAAACATCAATGTAAATAAACAAGTGTGTTACTTGTTTATCAGTTAGCACCATAATTATCACATATTTGAATCAACTGTGAACACATGCTTGGGTAGTGCTTCCACATATTATTTTGTGGATGATACAGTTTTCTCTCACTTTCTTTTATTCTTCCCCTATCAACAGGAGGGTGACTATGCATATTCTTGGGCTGAAAAATGTGAGCCAGTGAGTCAACAACATGCTGGTGATGAAAACTAAGGGGGCACTAAATCAAGGTATAGAAACATGCAGACCTAATGCAGGAAAATGGGATCAGTGTAGATGGGCTGAAAGGTCGGCACTGACACAGTGGGCTGAAGGGCCTGTTTCTGTGCTATACGTCTCCTTGACTCTATGCCTAAAGTAGTTTAGGGTCTATTTTATAATCAACTCATCTTGGTCATTTCACAAAGATAGTGAGGTAGAAATCCACCATCAGTTGTACATGTTAAATGCATGATGTAGTAAAGTATTAACAGCAATGGAACTGAATTTCAGTAGCATTGTTACTGTATTGTGCATTCAGCACAAATAACAGAGGGTGAATTTCAACCCTCATTTCTATGCTGGAAAACTTTTGCCAATCCTTCGTCATCCTGAAACTCCCTACCCAACAGTACTGTGGGAGTACCTTCACCAGAAGGATGGCAATGATTCAAGAACCACCTTCTCAAGATAATTAGTGATGGCCAATAAATATTTGCCTTGCCAGTGACACCCAGATCCTGAAAATGAATAAAAAAGCATTCACTGAAACTACAGCAGCCTCAGTCAAGCAACATTGAGAACACCTGCCATCCATATTGCAGATTACCTGCATATTGTGTAATAACAGCCAATGATTGTGGTTCACACATCAGAATATGATGATACATACTCACAGTAGGATTGGGAAGTATTCCCAATTCCTCCAACTCTAGTGGAAACACATGGCCATATACTGACCACAAAAGTCCAACAGTCCCATTGCCACTGGAACTCTTATAACTGATCAAACTAAAATAAAAACAAGTGTTACAATTTTTTTCCTTCAAGTATAATTTTCCCCAATGTGCAATTTCCATAAAATTGTTTAAGAAAACCCATGGAATATAAAAGGACTATAGTGCCTGATCTTGTAAGTAGGGAATGATTCAGTGATCACAAAAGAAAGTTATTGGCATATGTTAAGGAGCAGGTGTCTGCCTGGTGAGTAGCCCAGAAAAGTCAGTTGTACCCTATGCCTCATGCTGAGCAGTCTGAAAAGGGAGATGACTTTCCAAGCATAAATTAAACTTGTGGGAAAATGTTAAGTAACAATGTTTTTGGTGTGGTTTCATAAATTCAGAGGAAACCATCATTATAAAGGAGCAGTTACAAGTGGGAGGCTTCAATGAAAACCAGATGAGGCAAGAATGTGGGTTACAAAAGTTCAGAGATGTACTGGGCAAGAATTGCAGACTGGTCATAAAAACCCGCAGCCGACGTAAAGGGTAGAAGGAGTGGATTTTCATTACATCGCACAAAGGGTCAGTTGCAACATTTAGCTCCAGTGTTCTCAGAGCCTTGGGGTCGAAACATCACGGTCTTCATCATGCGGCACTGCAATGATGGGAAAGAATGTACATTAGGAGCTGTGTTGAGTGTCATAGTGTGATCTATCACGGCTCTTCTACTCTTGTATGGAATGGAGAAGAGAATATCTGTTGTCCTTAAGGGAATGACCCATTCATTAGTTGGGAATTAGTGCAGAAAGACTGAGATCATTTAATTGGAAAATATTGTTCCTTGTATATACTGTATAGTAATTACTATAACCATTGGGTTATCATGGAATCACGGAATGGTTACAGCACAAAGGAGGCCATTCAGCCCATCATATCCACACTAAGGTTCACCCACTAGCTCATTCTCCACCATATATTTGTTCAATTCCCTCTTCAAGGCCACAGTGGAACCTACTCCCCACAATTTGCAGACAGTGCATTCCAGATTCCAGCTATGTGCTATGTAAAAAATAATCCTCATGTTGCTCTGACTTCTCTTCACCTTTATTTTATATCTGTGACTTCTATTCCTTGATGCCTCTACCAAAGGGAGCAACCTCCGACAATCCACTCTATCCATAACCCCTCATCATTTCTTATACTTCTATCAGATCTCCACTCAGCCTTCTCTTCTCCCAAGGAAACAGCCCCTGCTTTTCTAATCTATTTTCGTTACAGTAATTCCTCATACCAGGAATCATAGAACATACAACAGAAAGGAACAGGCCTTCGGCCCACAATGTTGTGCTGAACTAAATAAATTAGTAATCAAATGCCCAACTAAATTAATCCAGTCTGCCTACGCAATGGCTGTATCCCTTCATTTCCTGCACATTCATGTGCCTAAGAGCCTCTTGAACATCCCTATCATATTTGCCTTTACCACCACCCCTGGAAGTGCATTCCAGGCATCCACCAATCTCTGTGTAAAAAACTTGCCCCACACATCTCCTCTGAACTTACCCCCTCTCACCTTAAATGCATGCCTTCTGGTAGTAGACATTTCAACCTTGGGAAAAAAATACTGGCTGCCTACTCTATCTATGCCTTTCATAATCTTATAAACCCCATCAGATGTCCCCTCAGCCTCTGCCGCTCCAGAGAAAACAACACAAGTTTATCAAACCTCTCCTTATAGCAGATACCCTCTATTCTAGGCAGCATCCTGGTAAACCTTTTCTGCACCCTCTCCAAAGCCTCCACATCTTTCCTGTAACGGGACAACCAGAATTGAATGCAATACCCCAGATGGGGCCTAACTAGAGTTTTATAAAGCCACAACATAACTTCCCAACTCTTAAACTCAGTTCCTTAACTAATGAAGACAAGCATGCCATATGTCTTCTTTACCACCCTATCAACCTGTGTAGCCACTTTCAGGGAGCTATGAACTTGGACCCCAAGATCCCTCTGTACATCAACACAGGGTCTTGACATTAACAGTGTACTGTCCCTTTACATTTGATCTCCCAAAGTGCAACACTTCACATTTGCCTGGGTTAAACTCCATCTGCCATTTCTCTGCCCATACCTGCAACTGATCTATATCCTGCTGTATCCTTTGGCACTCGTCTACACTATCCACAACACCACCAATCTTCATATCATCTGCAAACGTACTAACCTACTCATCTATGTTTTCATCCGGGTCATTTATATATATCACAAACAGCAGAGGTCCCAGTACAGACTGCTGCGGAACACCACTAGTCACAGACCTCCAGCCAGAATAAGTCCCATCAACTCTGTCTTCTATGGGCAAGCCAATTATGAATCTAAACAGCTGAGTTACCATGGATCCCATGCATCTTGATCTTCTGGATGAGCTTACTGTAAGGGACCTTGTCAAATGCCTTACTAAAATCCATGTAGACCACATCCACATTTCTACCTTCATCAATCGCTTTCATCACCTCCTTGAAAAACTCAGTCAAGATGGTAAGATATGACTTGTCCTGCACAAAGCCATGCTGACTGTCCCTAACTGGACCATGGTTTTCCAAATGCTCATAAATCCAATCCTGAAGAATCCTCTCCAGTAACTTACTTACCACTAATGTGAGACTCATTGATCTATAGTTTCCAGGATTATCCTTATTTCCCTTCTTGAAAAATGGAACAACATTAGCTACTCGTCAGTTCTCTGGGACCTCACCTGTCGGTAGAGAGGACACGAAGATCTTGGTCAAGGCCCCAGCAATCTCATTTCTTGCCTCCCTCAATAACCTGGGGTATATTCCATCAGGGCCTGGAAACTTATCCACCTTAATGTTCTTTAAGAGACCCCACACCACCTCCTTCTTTATTTCAAAATGCCCAAACATATCAGCACGTTCCACACTGATCTCCCTATCCTCCACATCCTTCTCCTTGGTAAATACCGATGCAAAGTACTCATTTAGGACCTTCCTCACATCTTCGGTCTCCAAGCACATGTTTCCTCCTTTATCCTTAAGTGGTCCTACCCTCTCCCTAGTTATCCTCTTGCTCTTGATGTATGTATAGAATGCCTTGGGATTCTCTTTAATCCTACTTGCCAAGGACTTTTCATGGCCCCTCCTGGCTCTCCTAGTTCCCTTCTTGAGTTCCTTTCTGGCTTCTTTGTAATCCTCAAGGGCTCTGTTGATTTTAGCTCCCTAAACCTTACACACGCTTCCTTTTTCTTCTTGACTAAATTCACCGCCTCTCTCGACATCCAAGGTTCTCTTCCCTTGCCATCCTTCCTTCCTTCTTACTGGAACATACCTGTCCTGTACTCTGTGCAGTTGGTCTGTAAATACCCTCCACATGTCAGATATGGACTTGCCCAAAAACAACTGTTCCCAGTTAACTCTTCCTAGTTCCTGCCTTATGCTCTCATAATTTGCCCTGCTCCAATTTAATACTCTCCTGTAATGTCCATACTTATCCTTATCTATAGCTATCTAACATTTAAGGAGTTGTGTTCACTGTTCCCTAACTGTTCTCCCACTGAAAGGTCAGTCACCTGGCCAGGCTTATTACCCAACACCAGGTCCAGGACGGCCCCTCCTCTTGTTGGACTATCTACATATTGATTTATGAAACCCTCCTGAATGCACCTAACAAATTCTGCCCCATCTAAACCTCTTGCACTAAGGAAGTCCCAGTCTATATTAGGGAAGTTGAAGTCCCCCACAACAACAACCCTATGTTTTTACACCTTTCCCTAATCTGCCTGCATATCTGCTCCTCAATGTCCCAGTGGTTATTGGGAGTTTGCAGTGTAATCCCATCAGAGTGATTGCACCTTTCTTATTTTTGAGTTCTACCCATATAGAGTCAGTGGACGAGCCTTCCATTATGTCCCCTCTGAGTGCAGCTGTGATATTGTCCCTGATTAATAGCGCAACTCCCCCCTCCTTTTACCTCCCTCTATCTTTCCTAAAACATTGAACCCTGGAACATTAAGCTCCCATTCCTGTCCCTCTCTCAACCAAGTCTCTGTTATGGCGACAACATCATAGTTCCATGTACTGATCCATGCTCTAAGTTCATCACCCTTACCCATAATACTCCTAGCATTAATACACACACACTTCAATGCCTCCATCCCACTGTGTCTATTACCTTACTCCCTGCCTGTTTTTATAGGCCCTGACATCTACCTTCCTCTCAATCCCTCCACTTTCTGACCTGATGCTCTGGTTCCCATCCCCCTGCCAAACTAGTTTAAACCCTCCCAAGTAGCACTAGCAAACCTCCCGATATTGGCTCCCCTCTAGTTAAGGTGCAACCTGTCCCTCTTGTACAAGTCATCCCTGCCACAGAAGAGGCTCCAATGATCCAAGAACATGAATCCCTGCTCCCTGCACCAGTTCCTCAGCCACACATTCATCTGTTCTGTCTTTCTATTCTTGCCTTGACTAGCACATGGCACTGGGAGTAATCCAGAGATTACTACCTTCGAGGTCCTGCTTTTTAGCCTATTTCCTAACCTCCCTATACTCACTGTGCAGCACCTCTTCCCCCTTTCGACCTACGTCATTGGTGCCAATGTGCACCACAACTTCTGGCTGCTCACTCTCGCCCTTGAGAATATTCTGCAGCCGCTCTGAGACATCCTCAACCCCAGCACCCTGGAGGCAACACACCATCCTGGTGTGTCCTTCACAGAAAAAGGATCTCCTATCTGTCCCCTTAACTATCGAGTCTCCTGTCACTATTGGTCTGCCTGACTTTACCCTTCCCTGCTGAGCCACAGAGCCGGCCACAGTGCCACTGACCTGGCTTCTGCTGCTGTGTCCTGATCTCCCCTGATCTGGGGAGGATCTGGTCATCTCCCCAGCCGTATCCAAAGGGGTATACTTGTGGCTGAGAGGAATGGCTACAGAGGGACCCTGCACTGTTTGTCTCTTCCCCTTATCCCTCCTGGTGGTCACCCAACTATCTGCAACCTTTATCTTAGGTGTGACCACCTCGTTAAAACTCTTGTCTATGATGCTCTCAGCATCTTGGACAATCCTAAGTATGGGTCACTCTCATAATTTTTTTCTGGGTGCTGCCTCATGCTTTAATTTCCTTCCTATAATGTAATCATCAGAATTGAACACAACAATTTAATTGAGGTTGGGCTGGTGTTTTATAAAAGTTCAGCATAACATCTTTGCTTTTATGCTCCATGTCTTTAAAGCTCAGAATTGTGTATCCATTAATAACCATTTTCTCAACTCTTATATTCCAACAAACTATCTGCTGGAGGAACTCAATGGGTCGAGCAGCATCCGTGGGAGGAAAGGAATTGTCACGTTTCGGGTCGAAAACTTGCACCAGAGATGTTAACAATTCCTTCCCTCCCACAGATGCTGCTCACCCCGTTGAGTTTCTCCAGTGGATTGTTTGTTGCTCCATATCCCAGCATCTGCAGTCTCTTATGTCTCCTAGCACATTCCACGATGTGTACACCCATACACCTCAGTCCCTCTGCCCTTGCACTGCCTTTAGAATAGTATCCTTATATTATGTTGCCTTCTACTATTCTTCCTACCAAAATGCATCACTTTACATTTTTCCGCATTAAACTCCATCAGTCTCCGAGCCCTAATGCCCATTCCCCCAGCCTGTTTACATCCTCCTGCATTCTGACTGGTTGCCTCACTGCCTGGTATGGAGGCTCCGATGTGCAGGATCGCAAGAGGCTGCAGAGGGTTGTAGACTCAGCCAGCTCCATCACGGGCACAACCCTCCCTGCCATCGAGGACATCTTCACCCCTCAAGAAGGCAGCATCCATCATTAAGGACCCTCACCACCTGGGACATGCCCTTTTCATGTAAGATAAGATACCTTTATTAGTCACATGCACATCAAAACACACAGTGAAATGCATCTTTGCGTAGAATTAGGGGCAGCCTGCAAGTGTCACCACGCTTCCGGCACCAGAATAGCATGCCCACAACTTCCTAACCCATATGTCTTTGGAATATGGGAGAAAACTGGAGCACCCGGAGGAAACCCACGCAGTCACGGGGAGAACGTACAAACTCCTTACCGACAGCGGCCAGAATTGAACCGGGGTCGCTGATTTTTGTAACTTATAGTCATTTTTATGTCTTTACGTCTTGCACTGTACTGCTGCCACAAAACAACAAATTTCACGACATATGTCAGTGAGAATTAACCTGATTCTGATCCTGATTTTGATTCTATTACTATCCTCTTTGCAATTTCCAAAACTCCCTGTTGGACCAGAAACATACTGCTTTAGAAAATTATCCAGGACACAGTTTAGAAACTCTTAACCCTCTCTGAAACTAACACTATTATTGTCCTAGTTTGCATTGAGATAATTAATGTTTCCATTATAGTCTTTGCATTTCCCTGTATACTATCTCCTCTGTATCTCTCCCTCTCATTAGTGACCTATAATGTAATCTCCCCTCTACTGTTTCTTAGCTCTAACCAAACATGGAATACAAGGAAACAAAGATTAGTGGGAAAACAGAAGACTGGGAAAGTTTTAAAAACCTGCAGAAAGAAACTAAGAAGGTTGTTAGGGAAGAAAAGATGAATTGTGAAAGGAAGTTGGCAGATAACATTCAAAAGGATACTAAGTTTTTTTAAATATATAAGGAGTAAAAGACAGACACGGGTTGATATAGAACCAATTGATAATGGTGCGGGAGAGATTATAATGGACGATAAAGAGATGGCAGAAGAACTAAGTGAGTATTTTGCATCGATCTTCACTGTGGAGGACATCAGCAATATACCGGTTAGTCGGGGGTCTCACGGAATGGAACTGAGTTCAGTTAAGATTACTAGAGAGAAGGTGCTATGAAAACTAAATGGGCTAAAGACTGATAAGTCTCCCGGACTGGATGAGGTTCATTCCCGGGTTCTGAAGGAGGTGGCTTTAGAGATAGCGGAGGCACTGGTGATAATTTTCCAGGAATCGATACACTCCAGCATGGTTCCTGAGGACTGGAGGGTCACAAATGTGGTTCCACTGTATAAGAAGAGTGGGAGGCAGCATAAAGGAAATTACAGACCTATTAGTCTGACATCAGTGGTGGGAAAGTTATTGGAATCGATCCTCAAGGATGGAGTTATGGAATACCTAGAGGTGCAAGGCAAGATAGGTCCTAGCCAACATGGTTTTGTGAAGGGAAGATCCTGCCTGAGCAACCTATTGGAGTTTTTTGAAGAAATCACAGGTAGAGTGGATAAGGGAGAGGCGGTAGATGTTGTGTATTTAGACTTTCAAAAGGCCTTTGACAAGGTGCCGCATAAGAGACTGATTAATAAGATGAGAGGTCATGGAATTACAGGTAGGATAACAGAATGGGTGGAGCATTGGCTGGTTGGCAGGAAGCAAAGGGTGGGAATAAAAGGCTCTTGTTCTGGTTGGCTACTGGTTACTAGTGGTGTTCCGCAGAGGTCGGTGTTGGGGCCGCTTCTTTTTACCTTGTACATTAACGATTTGGATGATGGAGTAAATGGTTTTGTGGCTAAGTTTGCAGATGACACCAAGATAGGTGGAGGAGTAGGGAGTATTGAGGAGACAGGAAGGTTGCAGAGAGACTTAGATAGTTTAGGAGAATGGGTAAGGAAATGGCAGATGAGATTCAATGTTGAGAAATGTGCAGTTGTACACTTTGGAAACAGAAATAAATGGGCATATTATTATCTAGAAGGAGAGGAAATTCAAAGTACAGAAATACAAAGGGACTTGGGGGTACTCGTGCAGGATACCTTAAAGGTTAACCACCAGTTTGGATCGGTGGTAAAGAAAGCAAATGCTATATTGGCATTCATTTCGAGAGGTATAGTGTATAAAAGTAAGGAAGTGTTGATGAGGCTCTACAGGGCACTAGTGAGGCCTCATTTGGAATACTGTGCACAGTTTTGGGCCCCATATCTTAGGAAAGATGTGCTGATGTTGGAGAGAGTTCAGAGGAGATTTACGAGGATGATTCCCGGAATGAAAGGGCTTACGTACGATGAGTGTTTGTTGGCTCTTGGACTGTACTCACTGGAGTACAGAAGAATGAGAGGGGACCTCATGGAGACATTTAAAATGTTGAAAGGACTGGACAGAGTAAATGTGGCTAGGCTGTTTCCCTTGGTGGGTGAGTCCAGGACCAGAGGGCACAATCTTAGAATTAGAGGGTACAGGTTTAAAACAGAGATGAGGAGAAATTTCTTTAGCCAGAGGGTGGTGAATTTGTGGAATTCCTTGCCAGGTACAGCAGTGGAGGCCAGATCATTGGAGGCGTTTAAGGAAGAGATGGATAGATATCTAAATAGTCGGGGTATCAAGGGATATGGGGATAAGGCCAGAAATTGGGGTTAGAATAGTTTTTTTTTCACCTGCCCCCCCCACCCCAGTTTCTCATTTCTTTTTCTTTTTCCCTTTTCCTTGGAGCAGACTTGATGGGCCGAATGGCCTGCTTCTGCTCCCTTGTCTTGTGATCTTGTGATGTTCTGCATTTGACCCCTCTGTGATGTCCACTCTCTCCAACATTGTAATATTCCTTTTTTATCAATACTGGTACCCCTCCTCCTTTCCTTCCTTCCCTATCCTTCCCGAACATTCTGTTTCCAGAAATATTTAAAGCCTAGTCGGGTGCCTTTTTGAGGCAAGCTTCTTTTATTACCATCACAGCATGTTCCCATGTGACTAGCTGCCTGTAATTAACCATCCTTATTTACCAAATGCCACATGTTGACGTACATGCATAGAAAATCAAATTTAGTTGTTATTTCATTTCATTTTTGAAAACCCCAATGAAATCCTTCTGCTAATCTAACCAAGTGTGAACTGTGTTCCCCATTTCTTTTTGATTTTTTTGCCTCTAGTTTCGTGTTTTCATTTTCCCTTCCTCTGATTCACTTAGCTGGTGCACACTTACACCAGGTTGCTCTGCCCCTTCTCAATACACTTGTAGTTACATTACCCCTGTCAATGTCCTGCACCATTGTCTTTTCCTTTTTCTTTGTCTTCCTTAACATGTCTTCATCTGAAACTCTACCTTCTATTTCCAGCTTGGCTTTTCTCCCTTCTGATTCTACCCTTTGGTTCTTACCCCAATGCAAAATAAGTTTAAACTCTCCCCAACAGTACTCGCAAAGCTCCCCAGGAGGATACTGTCCCTCTTGCAGTGCAATCTTTCTGGTTTATAGTGGTCCATCACCCCCAGAAATAGTTCCAAATCCTCAGGAATTTAAAGCCTTTGTTCTTACCATCTCTCCAGCCACACATTCATCTGCTTTATCTTCCTGTGTCTGTATTCACTTACACATGGCACCGTTAGTAATCCAGAGATTGCTACCTTTGAATTCTTGCTTTTTAATCCTTTTTTAGCTCGTAAACTCTACCTTAAGGACCTCAACCCTCTTTCTATTTTTGTCATTGCTAGTGATATGAACCATGACTGCTGGTTGTTGTGAAATGCACATTCGCTACTCAGGGATAGAAGTGTTGGAGCAAAAACGAAATTTAAACATGAATCCAATGCTGATTTCTAAAAAAAATGTCTTGGATCTGACACTAATTATAGGATCTGAAACAGTTAGATTGAAACCTCAAGAACCTGCATTTAAATTCTTCATGTGCCACGCAGTATAATTCCTATGCAAGGAAATATATAGTCTTGTAGATGATGAAGAGGGGTTTGGCAATGTGTACGACTTTAACTATATTATACGAGGAGGAAGACAAAGGAACACTATCAAAACAAGTGTGTCATCAAAGAACTAAAGGTGGCATGATTACCACGTCTGATTTTCTCGGCAACCACAAAATTTAATATTAAAAAGATCAAAGAACATAAACACCCATGTGAATTGTAATGACATTTCTTGTGGGTCAATTGAATACTCGTCCTGTCTGAAATGATTTGAGTTTTTAGTTATGGTCATTCATAAAGTAATATTAATTACCTTCCCACATTTCCTGCAAAGCCATTAAATCATCATACACCTTAGAAAATTAGAAGATAGAGACAAAAATAAAAGGTCGGAGTAGGCTTGGAACAGAGACTGTTCAACGTAGCCAACGAAGAGGCAGGCAGAGCTGGGACCCATGCAAGTACCTATGGCTACGCTGTTGGTCTGTAGAAAGTGAGAGGAATCAAAAGTGAAGTTGCTTCGGGTGAAGACAAGATACTCCACAGTTTCATAAATTTTGCCACAAATTTTCACCCTGCTCTCTACTTCACTTGGACTATCTCTGACACCTCTCTCTCCTTCCTCGATCTTTCCATCTCCATCTCAGGAGATTCCTTATCCACTGACATCTTCTACAAACCCGCTGATGCCCACAGCCACCTCGATTATTGCTCCTCCCACCCTGTCTCTTGCAAGGACACGATCCCTTTTTCTCAATTTCTCCGCCTCCGCCGCATCAGCTCCCACGATGAGGCTTTCCACTCCAGGACATCCAAGATGTCCAACTTCTTTACTAACCATGGCTTCCCCCCTACTGTGGTCGAGAGAGCTTGCACCCACATCTCTGCCGTTTCCCACACCTCTGCTCTCACCCCCACCCCTCCCAGACCCTATCTCTCTTTTTTCTACCCCACTTTTTTCCTCCTTAACTTTCACCCACCCCCCAGTGGATCTGCTCTCCCCTCCTCCCCTGCACCTACCTATCACCACCTTGTGCCCACCCCCACTTCCCTCTTTTGTCCACCTATCACTGCTCTGTTTTTCCCTCCTATATACTGGGCTCCCCCTTTTCCTATCTTCAGTCCTGAAGAAGGGTCCTGATCCAAAACATTGACCGCTTGCTTTTCTCCACGGATGCTGCCTGGCCTGCTGAGTTCCTCCAGCATCATAGTATTTTTCATCTAGATTCCAGCATCTTGTTTCTCTAGAGTTAATTCTCCTGCTCTTTTTTGAAATAGTTCCATGGAATTTCTTACATCTACTTAAGAAGGCTGACAGAGCCTTCGTGTTAATAGCTGATATTAAAGTTATCATCTCTGACAGTGTAACATTCCCTCAGCCCTGTACTTACATGTTAGTGTAGATTTTCATGCAGTGGATCTTACACTGATAATCCTCTGACTCAGAGGAAGGATTGCTACCAAAGTGAGTTGCCATTGATAACGAAAATTGGAAATCATGAAATACAAATTTCAATCAGTGTATAAATAACATAAAACAACGAACAGTATAGCACAGGAACAGGCCCTTCAGCCCAGATGCCTGTGCTGACAACGATGCAAATTTAAACTGCACCTCTCCCTGCACCTTCCTTTCCCTGCCTGTTCATGTGCCTGTCTAAATGTTATCGTATCCGGTAGCACGTTCCAGGAACCTGCCATCCTTTGTGTAAAAAACATGCCTTGTAAATCTCAAAGAACATAGAACATCCCCTTTAAACTTTCCCCCTCTCATCTTAAATCTATGCCTGCAGTATTTAACATTTCCACCCTGGGAAAAAGACAGTGATAATTTACCCTATCTATGCCTCTCATAATTTTATATATTTGTGTCAGCCTCTCAGCATCCCATGCTCCAGAGAAAGAAAATCCAAGTTTGTCCAACCTCTCCTTATAGCTAATACACTCCAATCCAGGCAACATCCTGGTGGACCTCCTCTGCACCCTCTCCAAAGCCTCCACATCCTTCCTGTGATGCAGTGACCAGATCTACACACAATACTCCAAATGTGGCTTAATCAAAGTTTAAAGCAGCTGCAACATGACTCCCTGACTTATATACTCAACACCCCAACCGATGAAGGGAACTGATTTTTAACCAAATCATTTATATATATCCCAAACAACACAGGTCCGAGCACTGACCTCTGTGGAACACCACTCGTCAAAGATGTCCAGTCAGAATAACACCCCTCCATCACTACCCTCTGTCTTTTATAGCCAAGGCAAGTTTGAATCTGATCTACAAAAGTCACCATGGATCCCATGTGCCTTAATCTTTTGGATCAGCCTACCATGAGGGACCTTATCAAATGCTTTACTAAGATCCATGTGTTCAACATCCATTACTCTACCTACATCAATCATCTTTGTCACCTTCTCAAAAAACTCAATCAAGGTTTGTAACACATGAACTCCCCTGCACAAAGACATGCTGACTATCCCGAATAAGTCTATGATTTTCCAGATGTGAGTAGATCTGTCCCTAAGAATCTTCTCCAATAATTTCCCCACCACTGACGTAAGGCTCACCAGCCTATAATTTCCTGGTTTGGCCCTATTGCCTTTCTTAATCAGGGGAACAACATTGGCTATTCTCCAGTCCTCTGGATCCTCACCTGCGGCTACAGAGGACGGACAAAATTTTATAAGGCCCCAGCTATCTCCTCTCTTGTCTCTCTCAATAACCTGGGACAGATCCCATCAGGCTTAGATTATTGACCACCTTAATGTTCTTCGAGAGCATCAACATCACTCTTACTTGATATCAACTAAACTGGGGAAAAACCCAGTGGAGCATATGACTGTGGCAATGATTAATGCCCTGCTGGTTCTATTGTAGACCTGATGGTTTGTAACAAGGTTTGCACAATGTCATGGAACAAATATAAGATGGGGACAAATTTCAGACAAATTAAACAACAGTGTAGACCATGCATTAGGATTAAGATTAGGCAACTCAGTCCCTCCAACCTGCTCCGCTATTTAATAAAATCAGAGATGATCTGACTGTAACCTTCACTCCGCATTCCTATCTACCTAGGGTAACCTGACACCCCTTTACTTAATAAGACTCAATCTACCTCTGGTTTAAAAATATATTCTAAGATTTAGAGAGTTTCAACTTCTGAGAAATTTTTTTGCCTCATCTTTGTCTTAAATGGGTGACCCCATCTTTATATATAGTGACTCCTAGTTCTGAAGTCTCCAAAAGAGGAAGTATCTTCTCCACGTACCCCCATCACAACTCCTCAGCATCTTAGATGTTTCAGTTAATTCCTTTTCATTCTTCTAAACTCCAGCTGATAGAAGCCTAGCCTATCTAACCTTTCTTCATTAGAAAATTTTAAAAACTGGGAATCTGAAATAAAAACAGAAAGCGCTGGAGACTCTCAGCAGGTCAGGGAGCATCTGCGGAAAAAGAAGCTCTTGCAATGTTCCAGGTGAATGAACCTTCATCTGAATTGGAAAACTAAGAAGTGCAGGAGGGTTTTAAGGTGTAGAAAAGGAGGAACAGTGCAGTGAAAAGGGGGAATGTCTGTGATAGGATGGGAACCAAGGCTCTTGGGTGATACAATATTCTTGGTGTCATCTGGTTACCAGATGAATAAGGGTGGTTAGGAAAAAGAAACTAAAACAAAAGAACTGAACTGTGAAATACTGATGCAAAACACCGGAAATCTGGACCCAGCAGTTAAGCCAGTATTTGTGGAGAGAGTAAACATTGAGTTAATGTTTCAATAGCTCTGGCCACTTGTTTCACAAACAGGGAAGGCTGGTTATCTGAAATTGTTGAATTCAATATTATACCTCAAAGGCTGCAATGTGGCCAAATAGTTGACGGATGTTGTTCCTTGAAACTATATTAAGTCTCATTGGAAGAGTGTAGAAGGGCAAATATAGAGAGGCTGGAAGGAGAATGTGATGCAGATTTAAAGAGACAAGCAATTGGGATCTCAAGGTTACCCTTGTGGACTGAAAGTAGGTGTTCTGCAAAGCAGTTAACTAATCTCATTTGGTTTCCCCGACTTAGGGGAAATCACACATGAGCATCAACTGCAGTACGTTAGATTGGAAGAAATACCCCTGAACAGTCACTTCACCTTGATGGGTGCCTGGATGAGTTAAGAGGGTTGCATGGAAAAGTGACGTGAGAAAGGGAGTCATTGGTGGAGCTTGAAGAGCAAACCATGAAGTTGCAAAGGGAACATTCCTTTCAGAATGCTGGAAGGGGAGGGGGTAGATTATGGAGGATGATCTGTTGATAGTGGGGTGAAGGGGAGGATGAGGGGAAGCCTTTTCTTTCTCTGCAGGACAGGGGCTTAGAGCAAAATTGTAAGAAATAATGGATATACTGTGAAGGACCCTGTCAACTATGGTAAAGGGTTAAGGAAAAATGAAATACGAACAAAAGTTGTTAGAAATACTCAGCAGGTTAGGCAGCATTTTGTGGAGAGAGCAACAGAGTTAGTGCCTCAGATCAATGTCCCTTCATCAGAATTTGAGAACTCAAAAAGCAAATGTGTTTTAAGTTGCAGAGAGAGGGTGGGATGGAGGGTCGGGTAAGGTAGTGGGCATAATACGGTGGAAACCAAGGCTGTCTAAATTACACAAAGCTCATGGCACTATCTTATAGGGAGATGCAGCTTGGAAATAGGCCCTTTGGCCCATTGAGTACCTGCTGAAACTCACACAGTCACAGGGAGATGTGCAAACTGCACAGCAGACAAGACCCCAGGTCAGGATTGAACCTGGTTCTCTGGTGCTGAGGCAATGGCTCTACTAGCTGCATCACTGTGTGGTCTTGATTTATAGATAGATGTGCACAATGCTACAGTCCAATACAGTATCCATAGTTTTCTCCCTCTGATCTGTTGCTAAATCATTTTACATCTTCCGTTAATGCTCTGAATGCCCCATAGAGGACAGCAGATGCTGGAATCCAGATGAAAATCACAATGATGCTGGAGGAACTCAGCAGGCCAGGCAGCATCCATGGAGAAAAGCAGGCAGTCAATGTTTCAGGTCAAGACCCTTCTTCAGGACTGAAGATAGGAAAGGGGAAGCCCAATATATCAGAGGGCCCACCCTGCCCTCCCTTTTTTGTCCACCTATCACTGCTCTGTTTTTCCCTCCTATATATTGGGCTTCCCTTTTTCCTTCTTCAGTCCTGAGGAGGGGTCCCGACACGAAACGTTGACCGCCTGCTTTTCTCCACGGATGCTGCCTGGCCTGCTGAGTTCCTCCAGCATCATAGTGTTTTTTATCTGAATGCCCCACTGTCTGATATCCCTGATGAATACTATACTTAATGCCTCTGATTCCCCTCTCTGAATGGACTGGTTTAAAGATACAGAGGAGATATTAATATCCCTTTTCCATCTCTTGCACTATCTTGTTAATAGGTAAATGAGAGCAATTGGAGAGAGAATAAAAAAGAAGAAAAAACAAAAGAAAATGCTAGAACTTTGAGAAGCGGCGTGAAATATAAGAGAATGCTGGGAATATCCAACAAGACACGCAGCACCTGTGGAGAGAGATAATCTGAGTTAAAATGGATGATCTTATATCAGAACGGTTCAGTTCTGACACAGGCAAGAATGGCTGGTTGTCTGAGATAGTTGAATTCTGAGGCTGTAACATGCCTAGACAGAAGATGAGGTGCTGTTCCTCAGTCTATGATGGGCTTCATTGGATTTGTGTGGGAGGCCAATGAGAGAGAGCAGAGTGGAAGCTGGATAGAGAATTAGCAATTAAAGAAGGTGAGTCTGGTAGTGGAACCTCACTGAAGGTGATGAAAATTACAGAGGATTGAATGTGGAGGCCAGTGAAGTGGAAGGTAAAGACAAGGGCAACCCTTTCTTCCTTTGACTGGGAAGAGAGGGACTGAGAGCAGCAACGTTGGAAGTGAAAGAGACACAGTTGAAAGTCCCATCAACTATGATAATGACAAAGCCACAGATAAGGAAATTGTCTAATGTAAGAAGGAGTTCACACAGGTGAGAGTGGTGGTGGGACTAGTTGATCCTCTGTTTAAGGAAGATACAAAGGGCCCTCAGTCCACCTTCATATGGAATGGGATAGAGGGATTGAATGTCTGTGATGAAGATGAGCTTGCTGGCACCAGGAAGCTAAAGCTAGCAGAAAACCTCAAAGGCACCATGCGTGTAGTAAGAAGGAACAAGGGTAGAAAGAATAGAAATGGATAGAAAAAAATTCTGTTGGACAAGAGCAAGGTGAAACAATGGGTCTAAAGAACCTTCTCTAAATTGTTTAACGTCTGATTTTAAAATATGAGGTCATGGCATGGCGCTCATAAGAATTGACAAAGTGTACGTTGTTTTTTCAATTATTCTTTACAAAGAAAATGCATTTAGTGTAGCGGTTAGCGTAACGCTTTACAGCGCCAGTGACCCAGGTTCAATTCCGGCCACTATCTGTAAGGAGTTTGTACGTTCTCCCTGTGTCTGCGTGGGTTTCTTCCGGGTGCTCCGGTTTCCTCCCACATTCCAAAGATGTACAGGTTAGGAAGTTGTAGGCATGCTATGTTGGCACCAGAAGCGTGGCGGCACTTGTGGGCTGCCCCCAGAACACTAAGCAAAAAGATGTATTTCACTGTGTGTTTTGATGTACATGTCACTAATAAAGATATCTCATCTTATCTTATTTTTGGGAAGGGACAACAGACTAATGGAAGGAGAGCACCTGCTGTCTGTAATTAACAATGGACGATAACTTAATTGTATTTAATCATTATTGAAAGACTGATTTTCCTTTTGTTTTAATTACAATTTTGTTAGCATTTTTATTCAAGAAGACTGAAAAGTGGCCTAATTTAAACTATTTAAGTAAGTTGGAATGGAAGACAAAATAATTCAGGCTGAAAACTGACTGACCAGTGAAGTATCCATTATAGACTCACTTAATTTAAGCACATCAGTCATATTTATTGTTTGCTATAAGCTAAGGCTGATTTTACTACATAAGGTAACACAAACTCAGTTTATTCATGACAGGTCAGATCAGGATTTCTATAAAGCGGGGATAAAAATAACCTATTTCCAAATCTTTGTACTACACTTTTCTAATAATTCATTCCACTCCATTCTAAAGAGAAACACTGACTAAAAACAGATTTTACACTGAAATGCCTGGTTTTCTAAAACATATTCTTTCAGCTGGGTGGAATTTGGCTGGGACTGGCTTTATTCAGTATGCTAAGCATTAAATACTGGATAATTTGGCAACAGCTTGAGCTTGGGTCAGGATTTTGGACTTAAATGTTTTTCTTGGAGCAAGATTTCTATACAATAGGAATGAATCAGAAGTGGCTTGGTACCTTGGAATTCCATGTTTTGATTCGATATATATTTATTTGGAGTGAACTATGTCACACTTTGACATCCATATCTCCGTAGTGAAATGCATGGATTATATAATTACTTTAGTCCTCATTCTATTGCTATGGTTAGATTACAAGAAAGGTTGACTGTTGTCGAGGAATGCTCTTGCCTAAAGATCCAGTTTCTACATGAGCTCACTGAAATTCAAAATAAAATGTTTGTGAGCCCAACAAATGTTAGCATTCATAACCTTAATGTAAAATAATAGCTTCTCAAATTTGTAAATTAACATACATTTGGATTAAAGATACAAAAGGGAAAGCCCTTGTAAAAGCTATTAGTGTAACTTTGTAAGTTTTCTGTGTGGAAGGTTTCAGTTCAGAGATTTTATTTAATGTTCAAGATTAATTATAAACAAAGTAGATTTAATTGTTTTTGACAAGTGCATACTTCACAAGGAACTTTCTTTCCTCCATGCTAAAAAAAATCTGCTAGACAAATAAAGTTTCAATAACAATTCCCAAGGAGTAAATGCTGAAAAAATATTTAGCATACTTCATAGATTTAAAAGCAGCTCCAGTGTAGTCAATGTGTGATTACAGTCTTCTTGGATTCAAGTTTCTGAGTCCTCAGTACATTCAATGCACTAATTATTTGAATAGTTAGAGAATACATAAAAATATTTGGTTTTTCTAAGCACCTTATACTATTTGTAGATTCAGTGAATGCATCCTGATTTGGAAATATTTTGCCATTCCTTTGTCAACACCAGGACTATGTTTTGGAACTCCTCACTCAAAATATTACAAGAGCATCTTCACCAGAAGAACTGCAGTGGTTCAAGGCAGCAGCTCATCACCACGTTCTCAAGGACAACCGGAGATGTACAATAGATGTTGGCCTTGCACACAAAGCCCACATAATGAAAGATGAATAAGTAAGTAGGTGGAGTGGTAAATGCAGACATAATGAGCAATACATAAGGAAGAAAACTTGTGTGCTTTAAGTTGCAGAGAGAGGGAGGAATGGAGAGCACAAGGGAATGTTTGTGATAGGGTACAGACTAAACTTGTTCAGGTGAGGAAACACTTTTGTGCCATCTACTTAATAGATGAAGTTAAAGAGAAAGAAAAAGAATGTGTTGGAACTAGAATATGACAGAGCACAGGAATTGCTGGAACTCAAACATAATAGAATGCTGGGAATACCTTGCATATCAAGCAGCACCTGTAGAGGGAAAAACTGAGTTAATGTTACAGGTGAATGATCTTTCATCAGAACTGGCTACAAGTTACACAAACAGGAAAGACTGAATAAGAAATTGTCAGATTCAGGATTGAGTCCTGAGGGCTGCAATGTGACTGGGTGGAAGATGAAGGGTTGCTCCTTAAGGTTGTTAATGTTGAGCTTTGTTAAAAGATTGCAGGAGGCCAAAGACAGAGTGGGACTGGGGTGGCGACCGGAAGCTCAGGGCCACTCTTCCGGACTGAATGGCAGTGTTTTGCAAAGCGATCACATAATGATCACGTGAGGTGGTCTCCTCTACCAATCTCAACTCATGTTTGAGGAGCAACATCTCATCTTCCATCCAGGCACCTTGCAGAAACCAGTCACAAGAGTTGGCTGATTTGGTGTAGCGTGTTAGATGATTGGAAAACATGTATATTTCCCATTAGAAGAAGCAGAACGGACTAGAAAATAATTTCTAATTGACTTTTGCTTATTCTGTGCCATTGAAAATTAGAATCATAAGTGTTAAGGTATTACTGAGTTCAAATAGTACATTCGTATTAAGGTGCTGGGCATTTGCCAGTGTATAACTACATTAACATCACTGATAATATCTAGTAATTACAATAGATTGGCTGGCAAGTTATCCTGCCACTTACAGCAAGAAGTGGAGAGTTCAAGTCCAGAGCAGACTCGTTGAATGAACACCTCTTCTGCCAGATATAACGTCCTCTGTGAAATGAATGTGTACAAACTCTTTAATTTGTCATAGGCACCACATAGACTTTGACTTTGCCTTTATAGTTCAGGGTTTAATTGGCAATTTCATTGACAGAAGTCATACAGATTCTGCTCTGGGAAATAGAAAGTTCCCCTAGCTATGGGAAGAATGCCCTGTGAGGTTCATATTAAGGAATATTGTTAGGACAGTATACTTTATTACTATACTTAACCTTGGAACACTCACTCCTGATTCTGAATGTTAAAATAAAGTATTGTTGCCTCATGCACTAATATCATCAGCTATGCAAGAACAAAAAAGTCAAAATGAAAATGACAGAGCCCATGTTTTTTTTATTTTCTGTTTTGGCAGTATTGCTTACACGTAGCAGGCACCCAAATGCTTCTAGAATTCATCACAGGACCTGGAGCCAATTTCAGTCAACAGTTAGCAGACATCAACAGTTTGCTGCATGGCCAAGAAGAGCAAGGAAACTAATTCCAAATGGACTGAAGTTCTCAGCAAGCAGAATGCACCCAGCAATTGAATGGGAGAGTTTGGGTCACAACCCATTAATGTTCAAAAATCTGAATCCACACTAATATTTTTCCAAAAGTCTCCTGACATTTCCTTGCACTCTCCATTTTCTCTTACTCACATATTAAATTGAAGAGTAACTGGAAATGCTATAAATCCAACATAAAAATAGAAAGTGTTGGCAATAACAAGTTAAACAGTATTCGAAAGAAAATAATACTCAAGAATTTTGGTAAAGGGCCAAACAAAAATTCAAAGCCATGGCCTTCAATTTGGGTTTCACTTCTGATCTTCAGGACACTTCCATCCTTCACTGCCTGTTCTGGTAGGGATTATTTGGCATGGAAGTTACCATAATAATACTAAGAACAACTGTGATCACCATGCATATCACTGGGGTGGGACAGTGGCACAGTAGTTAACACTGCTGCCTCACAGCCCCAGAGATTTCTGAACTGGGTGTGAAGATTACACGTTCTCCCTGTGACTGCGGGAGTTTTCTCTGGGTGCTCCGGCTTTCGCCCACTTATCAAAAAAGTTGGTAGGTTATGGAGACACAGGAGACTGCAGATGCTGGAATCTGGAGCAACAAACAATCTCCCAGAGGAACTCGGCGGATCAAGCAGCATCTCATGTTGAAATCCTGCATCAGGACCGAGTAGGTTACTTGGCTACTGTACATGACCTCTAGTGTAGATGGGTGATAGGAAAATTGAAGGGAGTTGATAGGGATGTGGGAGGAAACAGAGGAAGTAAAATAGCATTAGTGTAAATAGGTGCTTGATTGTTGGTGCAGACTCAATGGGCTGAAGGGCCTGTTCCTGTGCAGAATAATATTCTAATTGTCATTATTGCAGAATATTGTCATATTACATTTTTTCACTTTAGCAAAATGCTTGTCAGAATGCTTTGCAGGGGCATTATAACAAACACAAATAGTATTACTGTGTAAAACTGACAACAATGTGTGGCATTCACCCATACCTCGCTCAACACTGAAATCCAGAATTTTCTATCATGTGTCTCATTGCCTTTTTCACAGACAGAATTATTGATTTGACATGAATAAAAAACAATCACTTGCTATTCCTTTTGTAAAGACTGCTGAAAAGGTTCAGTTCAGTTCACGCAGGAGTTTCTGAACTGCGAACAACATGCTAAATTATAATTACTTCTGAATCCCTGAGAAACTAATTTTGTACGTGTGGAATTTCATTCCCTCAAAAAAATAAAAGTTAAGGCTTTTTTAAAAAAAGTTTTTTATAGTTTATGCATTTTTTATGTTAATTCCTTAAACCAAAATGAATGCCCTGATCCTTGTTTCAGCCTCAGTGCAGTGCTTTTAAATATGATTTATATTCCTTGCTTTTTATTTTCTACTTTGAATTGTCTGATCATTCTTCAATCCAGTTGGTTAATCAGACAGCCTCCTGCCACACCTATTGATGAATACCGCAGATACCCTGCAGGAAGTATCAAGTTCAAACTGATGTCAGAATAAAGGACATTGACACTCCAGAAAGTGCTAACTTAATTGTAACTATTTTCAAGATCCACAGCGAGCACCATTCCACAAATTCCAGGCCACGGAGTTTAAAGCACTGAAATAAGACATTCTACCCAATACAAACTTCCTCTCAGCCACTTTACCTTACCCTGTCATTCCTTTCTGACATATGTACTAATCTAACTCACTCTTGGCTTCATCGTGTCACATATCTCATTTACTCCAGGAGATAGCAGGTACCACATTCTCAGCATTCTCTGGGTAAAGAATTCTTCCGAGTTCCTTACAGAATTTATTAATGACTTCCTTGCACTCAGGACATTGGATGTTATATTTTATCAGAAGTATAAGCATCTTCTCTACATCTACCCCAGCAGCACCAGCGTCACCCCAGCCAATCCTTAAAGGCATCAGTTTACTTTGAAGGAGAAAGGAGCCCAATGCAGTATAGTTCTCCTGGCAGTTATAACTTCTCATTTCTGCTATCTTATGCAGTGCCATACTTGTAATAAGCAGACCAGAAATGAAAACAGTACTTTGAGGATTATCCTGTTTGTACTATCTGTCTCCTTCTGATGGAAGGAATGCCATCAGGATCCTGCCAGACACCTCTAGTGAGCCACAACCCAAGATGATACATTAGGCTTTGGAGGACATGCAGGGAGGAGAGAAGTACTATCCTGTACAAACTGCTAAGTGTAGAATCCTGGTGAAGAGTCAGAACCACAAAACTCATCATTCCCTTAATAACTAAAAATCTTTTCATCTGACATTACATATTACTCTAGAGTCAAAATGTCACTGGAGCAACAAACAACCTGCTGGAGGAACTCAGCAGGTTGAGCACATCTGTGGTGGGAAAGGAACCATCAATATTTCAGGTTGAAACCCTTCATCAGGACTCCAGCAGGTTGGTTGTTGCTCCAGATTCTAGCTTCTGCAGTCTCTTGTGTCTCCATGAAAATGTCACTGGTTGCTCTTACACCAACATCTTGGCACAGGGGCAACTAATGTATGTTCCTTCCACAGAAATGACCAGGTACATTGTGTTCAAGGGGTACTCTGAAAATGACCTTCCCTCTCTGTCCTTGCTCAGCTCAGTACATCCAGAGAATGGACTTCCTACGTCCTCTTTGATGTAGCTTTTCCAATCCACATCACACACACTCTTTTCTATATGTAAGGCACCTCTTTTTCAGCCAGTCATGTTTTCTACCATACATACCCAGCTTTTCTAGTGTCTCATTGTCTTTTTCACAAATGGAATTATTGACTTGACATGGATAAAAACCAATCCCTTGCTATTCCTTGCGCAAAGACTGCTGAAAAGGTTCAGTCCAGTTCATTCAAGAGTTTCTGAACTTTTAAAGGTATCACCATATTTTATACTTGCAACATCAAAATAACCTTGCCTGTGTTCACCTTACTGCTTTTTGTCTGGTGCTTGACCACAGGTGCTTCATACTGTTAGCCATTCAACATTCCTAGTCTAGCTCTGGAAAGCTCCACAGCTTTTCATGTCTGTATACGCTTTTCTAGAGATAACTCAGTCTTATGTAATAACCAATCTCACTGGCTGGAATTCTGGATTCCACCAATAATCCAGTCAATGATAAGCACTACAGAGAGTCAATAAGGCATAGTATCAGAAGTACCGTTATGAAATTTGGACACCATACCTGAATTGTCCCTCCCAATTGAGATAACACATGGAGCCGTGCTGAGCCACAGCAAACGATGTGATTCAATTGAATGAGGGCACGATGGACAAATAAAGACACCAAATTTTCAGCAGTCCATTAATGCAATGGATGGAGACAGTGGAGTGAAAACTTTATATATTACGCTGGTAATGATACATAAACCAGAACTATAGAAAGTTAAGATATTATGTTATCTCACTGGTCACCCTGCAGAAAACCCTCAAATGAGACCCTGGAGAATGCACAAGATGCATTACAAGTCTTTTGCAACCCGTCTTGAAGTGAAACATTTGACTGTTTCCAATTGGTGCAGGAGGGAGGGTTTTAGATTTTTGGATCATTGGGATCTCTTCTGGGGAAGGTGGGACCTGTACAGAGAGGACGGGTTACACCTGAACCCGAGGGGGGCCAATATCCTTGCAGCCAGGTTTGCTAGGGTGGTTCAGGAGGGTTTAAACTAGATTGCGAGGGGGAAGGGAACCGGAGGAGTAGGTCAGAGGAAGAAGGGGATGGGAAAAAGTCAGGTCTGACAGGTAGCGAGGCTTTGAGGAAGGAGAAGCAGAGTAAAGGCTATAAAAGTAGTAAGGTGGATGGGCTAAAGTTCATTTACTTAAATGCGAGAAGCATCAGGAATAAGGGAGATGAACTGAGAACTTGGATTAGTACACGGAACTATGGTATTGTGGCTATTACAGAGACATGGCTGACATCAGGGCAGGAATGGATATTGAATATTCCTGGTTTTCAGTGTTTTAAAAGGAATAGGGAGGGGGGGGAGAAGAGGAGGAGGGATGGCGATACTGGTCAGGGACACTGTTACAGCTGCAGAAAGGGTAGATAATGTAGAAGGATCCTCTCTAGAGTCAATATGGATGGAAGTTAGGAACAAGAAAGGGGCAGTTACCCTCCTGGGAGTATTCTATAGGCCCCCCAGTAGCAGTAGGGATACTGAGGAGCAGATTGGGAGACAGTTTTTGGAAAGATGTGAAAATAACAGGGTTATTATAATGGGAGACTTCAACTTTCCAAATATTGATTGGCACCTACTTAGTGCCAAGGGTTTAGATGGGGCGTAGCTTGTTAGGTGTGTCCAGGACGGATTCCCGACACAGTATGTTGACAGGCCGACTAGAGGGAATGCCATATTAGATCTAGTTTTAGGTAATGAACCGGGTCAGGTGACAGATCTCTCGGTGGGTGATCATTTGGGGGACCATCGCTCCATAATTGTCATGGACAGGGAAGATATTTAATTGGGGAAAGGCGAATTATGAGGCTATAAGTTGAGAACTTGGGAGTGTAAATTGGGGTGACATTTTTGAAGGGAAATGTACTATGGAGATGTGGTCGATGTTCAGGGATCTTTTGCAGGATGTTAGGGATAAATTTGTCCTGGTGAGGCAGAGAAGGAATGGTAGGGTGAAGGAACCGTGGGTGACGAGAGAGGTGGAACAACTAGTTAGGAAGAAGAAGGCAGCATACATAAGGTGTAAGCAGCAAGGATTGGACGGGGCTCATGAGGAATATAGAGCAGCAAGGAAGGAACTTAAGAAAGGGCTGAGGAAAGCGAGAAGGTGACATGAAAAGGCTTTGGCGAGTAGAATCCCAAGGCTTTTTTCTCGTATGTGAAGAGCAGAAGGATGGCTAGGGTAAAGGTAGGTCCAATTAAAGACAAAGGTGGGAGGATGTGCCTGGAAGCTGTGGGAGCGGGTGAGGTTTTCAATGAATACTTCTCTTCAGTATTCACCAAGGAGCGGGGTCTTGATGATGCTGAGGACAGTGTTGGTGAGGGTAATATACTAGAGCATGTAGATATCAAGAGAGAGGATGTGTTGGAGCTGTGAGAAAATATTAGGACAGATAAGTCCCCAGGGCCTGACGGAATATTCCCCAGGCTGCTGCGTGAGGCGAGGGGGGAGATTGCTGAACTGTTGGCTAGGATCTTTGAGTCCTCGTTGTCCATGGAGATGGTACCAGAGGATTGGAGGCTGGCAAATGTTGTCCCTTTATTCAAAAAAGATAGTAGGGATAGTCCAGGAAATTACAAACCATTGAGCCTTATGTCTGTGGTGGGTAAGATGTTAGAAAGGATTCTAAGAGATAGGATCTATGAGCATTTAGAGAAACATGGACTACTTAGGGACAGCCAGCATGGCTTTGTGAAGGGAAGATCTAGCCTCACAAGCCTGAGAGGGTTCTTTGAGGAGGTGACCAGGAAGATTGATGAGGGTAGTGTAGTAGATGTGGTCTACATGGATTTTAGTAAGGCGTTTGACAAGGTTCCACTTGGTAGGCTTCTTGAGAAGGTCAGAGGCCAAGGGATCCAGGGGGGCTTGGCTGTGTGGATTCAGAATTGGCTTGCCTGTAGAAAGCAGAGTGTTGTGGTGGAGGGAGTGCATTCAGATTGGAGGGCTGTTACTAGTGGTGTCCCACAGGGATCAGTTCTAGGTCCTCTACTTTTTGTGATATTTATTAATGACTTGGATGAGGGGGTGGAAGGGTGGGTTAGCAAATTTGCAGATGACACAAAGATCGGTGGTGTTGTGGATAGTGTGGAGGGCTGTCGAAGCTTACAGAGGGATATTGATAGGATGCAGAGCTGGGCTGAGAAGTGGCAGATGGAGTTCAATCCGGAGAAGTGTGAGGTGGTACACTTTGGAAGGACTAACTCCAAGGCAGAGTACAAGGTTAATGGCAGGTTTTTGGGCAGTGTGAAGGAGCAGAGGGATCTGGGGGTTCATATCCACAGATCACTGAAAGTTGCCTCACAGGTGGATAAGGTAGTTAAGAAAACTTATTCGATGTTAGCATTCATAAATCGGGGGATCGAGTTTAAGAGCCGCAAAGTAATGATGCAGCTTTACAAAACTCTGGTTAGACCACACTTAGAGTACCGTGTCCAATCCTGGTTGCCTCATTATAGGAAGGATGTGGAGGCGTGAGAAAGGGTGCAGAGGAGATTTACCAGGATGCTGCCTGGATTAGAGAGTATGGATTATGAGGAGAGACTAAAGGAGCTAGGGCTTTACTCATTGGAGAGAAGGAGGATGAGAGGAGACATGATAGATGTCTACAAAATATTAAGAGGAATAGATAGAGTGGACAGCCAGCACATCTTTCCCAGGGCACCAATGCTCAATACAAGAGGACATGGCTTTAAGGTAATGAGTGGGAAGTTCAAGGGAGATGTCAGAGGGAGGTTTTCCACCCAGAGAGTGGTTGGTGCATGGAATTCACTGCCTGGGGTGGTGGTGGAGGCTGATACGTTGGTCAAGTTCAAGAGGTTGTTAGATAAGCACATGGAGGAATTTAAAATAGAGGGATATGTGGGAGGAAGGGGTTAGATAGTCTTAGGTGTGGTTAGAAGTTTGGCACAACATGGTGGGCTGAAGGGCCTGTAATGTGCTGTATTTTTCTATGGTTCTATGGTTCTTAAAGTGAAAGCACCCCTTTGATCATCAACGACTCTTTAAAATCCAGAGGACGTTTCCTAGTTTAAGTAATCTGGGTGGATTGTGATATCACCAGGACATATCTGTGACAACCACTTCACAAGAAAACCAGCTAATGATCAAACTAGAAATGGGATGCAGCGGGGAAGTGTAGGAGGAATGAGAAGGTGCCTATTTGCAGGGTTGCACTGGCAGAAGTAGAGTTTGACAGCCATGTCAGAATCAATGGAGTTCTGAGTTTAGGAGTTTCTTCTCTCACACCTCCCACAACCACATATTTTGTGCTTCTTAGGAGATGGGTGGGGAAGGTGTAGGAGGGGTAGTGAGAGACACAGAGGTTTAGTCCCTTACAAGCTTTAGTGGAAGCACCTTAGAAGATCATTTGTACGGTTTATTTGTGTCCCGGAATATCTGTGATTGATTCAGAAAGATTATCGATTGTCTGCCTCCACATGTGTGTCAATAACCATTTCATGTTTATTGGCATGTCTCACTCAGAGCAGAGGTCCAAGATAAGGAGAT
Source organism: Pristis pectinata (assembly GCF_009764475.1). Taxonomy (NCBI): domain Eukaryota; kingdom Metazoa; phylum Chordata; class Chondrichthyes; order Rhinopristiformes; family Pristidae; genus Pristis; species Pristis pectinata. The sequence goes on from NC_067412.1 coordinate 86,738,547, forward strand.
GGCTTATAATTATTGGCAGTCAGTAAGGAAATGCACAACTTATACCTGTGGAGAAGGAAAAAGCTGTGAAGATTAATTTAAAAAGAAAATGCTGCAGATGCTGTAAATCTGAAATAAAAATAGAATGCAGGAAGTACTCACCAGATCAGATAGCATTTGTGGAGAGCAGGAAAGAGTTAACATTGCCGGTTGATAACCTTTCAACGTTAATTTTTCCAGTTCAATTTCTACAACTTTAACATGAAGTGAGATCCAGAACTACAGAGGGATGAGACAGTACGACAGACTGTTCTTTCCTAAAGATAGAAAAGGATAAATAATAGGGAGAAAGACCAGAGTAGATCATTTCTCCAGGCAGTTTTTACAATCTCTTTGTTACCTCTTTGTACTTACAGTATTTTTTGTTTTCATTCCAGGTTTGCAGCATCTGTAATATTCTGCTTCTGAATTATCTTTCCTTTCTTTCCTTTCTAAATGTCATGTTGGTTGTTATTTCCAGTGTTATCTTATCAAGTTCATTATGTTAAAGTTATCTTATCGAGAAATGATACAAGATTACTAGCTCTGTAGTTGCTGAGTTTGTTTTGCTGTCTTTTCAAAAATGAGCTCCATGCTAAGCTGCTTCCAGTCTACCAAGATTGATTTCAATCCATTCAATCTAACTTGCCAATTGTGGAAGTGAACTTAGCAGTTCTGCTTATTTCATGTGAAGCACTGAACAGTTGTTCTACCTATTATCCTTGCCTAATCAATATGTTTAACTGGTTCTCTCATTTCCATTATGTTCACCTTTTTGAAATGTTTGCCTGGGCGCTGGCCAAAGACTCAAGGTGTCATAGAGTTAATAATACAGCACAGAGATAGGTTCTATGGCCCACCATATCCACACCAACCATCAAGTACCGATGAATATTAAACCCATTTACAAGCACTTGGTCCTTAGCCTTCCATGCCTTGGCAATTCAAGTCCTCATATAAATAATTATTTAATGTTTGCAAGGGTACCTATCTCCACCACTCACTCAGGCCCTTAGTACCTCTAGGGCCTAGGTAATGTTGAACTTGATAATTTAAGAGTCAATGAGATAGAACATAGAAAATTACAGCACAGTACAGGCCCTTTGGCCCACAATGTTGTGCCGACATTTTATCCTGCTCTAAGATCTATCTAACCCTTCCCTCCCACATAGCCCTCCATTTCTCTATCATTCATGTGTCAAAACAAAAACAAAGTCAACATTAATTTCTGAAAGGGAACCATGTTTGACTGGAGACGCAAGAAATTCTGCAGATGCAGAAATCTGGAACAATACACAAAAAATGCTGGAGGAAGTCAGCAGGTCAGGCAGCATCCATGGAGGGAAATAAATAGTCGACGTTTCGGGCCAAGGCCCTTCATCAGGACTGGAAAGGAAGAGAGCAGAAGCCAGAATAAGAAGGTGGGGGGAGGGGGAGGGGGAGGGGGAGGAGTACACACAGGCAGGGGATAGGTGAGTTCAGGTGATAGGCGAGTCCAGGTGAGAGGGGGAGGATAGTGGGTGGGGGAGGGGGAGAAGATGTAATAAGCTGAGGGGTGATAGCTAGAAGAGGCCCAGGGCTGAAGAAGAAGCAATCTGGTAGGGTTAGACTGGAGTTTTTTTTGAGGATGCAAGTGGTAGATTAGATAGGGAGAATCAGTTGATGCAGTGTACTTAGATTCTTAGAAACTTTTGATAAAATCCCACAAAGAAGGTTATGTGCAAAATTAAAATGTGTGGCATTGGGAATAAATTATCGGCATGAAATGAAAATTGATTGACAATAAGGCAAAAGAGAGTAAGAATAAATGATTTATTGGGATGTTGGGACAGTAGGACAACAGGACACGATGCTTGGGCCTCAGCTATTCACAGGATGTATCAATGGTTTAGATGAGAAAGCCAAATACAACATTTCAAAGTTTGATGGCAACACTAAACTGGCCAGGATTAGGAATTGTGAGGAAGTTCAACCTCACAATTCAATGGAGTACAACCCAGAAAAGTGTGAAGTGATACACTTTGGTAGATCGAATTTGAAGGCAGAATATAAGGTTAATGGCAGGACTCTTAGCAATGTGGAGGAACAGAGGGATCTTGGGGTCCATGTCCATAGATCCCTCAAGGTTGCTGCGCAGGTCGACAGGGTTGTTAAGAAGGCGTATGGTGTGTTGGCCTTCATTAGTCGGGGTATTGAGTTCAAGAGCCACAAGGTAATGTTGCAGCTCTATACAACTCTGGATAGACCACACTTGGAGTATTGCATTCAGTTCTGGTCACCTCATTATAGGAAGGATGTGGAAGCTTTAGAGAGAGTGCAGAGGAGATTTACCAGGATGCTGCCTGGGTTGGAGAACATGTCTTATGAGGATAGGTTGAGTGAGCTAGGGCTTTTCTCTTTGGAGGGAAGGAAGTGACTTGATAGAGGTGTACAAGATGATAAGAGGCATAGATCAAGTGGACAGTCAGAGACTTTTTCCCAGGGCAAAAATGGCTAACACGAGGGGGTGTAATTTTAAGGTGTCAGAGGTAAATTTTTTACACAGAGAGTGGTGGGTGCATGGAACACACTGCTGGCAGAGGTTATGGGGGCAGATACATTAGGGACACTTAAGAGACTCTTAGATAGCCACATGAATGATAAAGGAATGGAGGGCTATGTGGGAGGGAAGGGTTAGATAGATATTAGAGCAGGATAAAATGTCAGCACAACATCGTGGGCAAAGGGCCTGTACTGTAATGTTCTATGTTCTATGCTCTATATTGTAAGATGCATCGAGGCTTCAAGTCAACTCACACAGACTGAGCAAGTGGGCAAAAACATGACAGATGCACTTTGTCGCGGATAGATATGAAATTATCCCCATTGGAAGGAAAAGCAGAAAGATGGCCCATTATTTATATTGTGTTAAATTGGAGGTATTAGTAGACAAAGTTATAGACCAGCCACTGAAAGCAAACATACAGGTGTGACAAGCAGTTAAGAAAGCAAATAGTATGTATTGGACCAAGGACATCTTGCTACAATAATGCTTGGTCTTGGAGAGACCACACTTGACTACTGTGTGCCATTTTGGTCTCCTTACCTTAGAAAGGATATTTATGCCACAGAGTGAACGTAACACCAGACTGTTTCCTGGGATGGAGGAACTACAGTAAGAAGAGAAGTCTGTATTCAGTAGAGCATGGAAGAATGAGAGGGGACCTAAATAAAACTCATAGATTTCTTATAGAGCTTGGCAGTGTGAATATGGGAAAGATGTTTCCCCCGGCAGTGGTGTCTAGAATGAGGGATAACAGTCTCAGGTTACAGGCAAGAGATTTGGACTGAGTTGAGGAGGAAGTTCATTCCCAGAGTGTGGTGAACCTGTGGAATTTGCTACCTCAAGGGGCTGCAGAGACCAAGTCACTGAATATTTTTAAGACAGAGACAGATAAGTTTCAAAATATAAAGTTGACAAGAGGTAAGTGATTGAGATGGATAATCACATTGAATGGTGGAGCTGGTTTGAAGGATTGAATGAATCTGCAGCCATTTTCTATGTTACAATGATGTCTGAAAGAAATGATCCATTGTCATCAGCTTTAAGCTAGCAAACCAAACGTTAAAATTGTTGTTAAGTGTGTGAATCATTCTCAAACGTTGTATAGTACAGAGCAGAACAATGGTGACTTAAAACCAGGGCTCTGTTAACAATAATGGGGGCTTTTAACTTAATTTGGTGCCTCCATGCTGAAATATGTGTGTGTGTGTGTGTGTGTGTGTGTGTGTGTGTGTGTGTGTGTGTGTGTGTGTGTGTGTGTGTGTGTGTGTGTGTGTGTGTGTGTGTTTGGACACTAGGGAAGCAGAGGATCAAGCTCGGCTGTGCTCGTTCCCAACCTCCACAATTGACCAAGCCGTTGACAGCCACTGGCTAGCCTCACACATTAAGAGTGGCCATGTGGCCAAAGATGACGCTAGCATACATGAAACTGTACCTTAATATTCCTTCAGCAGAGGAGAGCTGGGGAGGTGGATTTTTATATTGGTGCTGAATGACACTACACAGTCTTGGAACATTACTGTTTCAATGTGTGTTTTATATCATTATAATGTGATGGATATTCAAACCAAGCTCAGTATTTCCAAATGCACTGAAAAAATGAGCACAGATTTCTTTTAGTCTGACTGCAAATTGGGCATTAATAGGTTGTGGCAGATTCCTGCCTAGTGGGACAAGAGAGCTGACCCCACCAATTCTTTTATGTGGGCAGCTTAATTTTAATCTTCTCAGTGAGCTCATGGTGTAAATTACGCCTCCCTTTGGGAATGCACTCCTGCAGGAGCAGAATATCCAGCACTATTGTAATTTGCTGCCCAAAGGAGCAGTGTTTCATGCATTTAATTTTGAAATTCTGGTGCTTGCACAGTAAACTTCTTAAAGTGGAGCTTTTTAAGAGCAACCAAACCAAGACTACCCACCAGTATGCATGGCACAACATGTTTTCTACAACCAATATTGTCTTATTGTCCTCAAATGCTCACTATCCATGGTCACTCTGAGGCAGACCATTCTGCTTAAGAACATAAAGTATAGGAGCAGGAGAAGGCCATGTAGTCCACAAAGCTTGCTGAACTATTTAATGACATTGTGGCTGATCTTCCACATCATCTCCATCTTCCCACATAAACTCTGTTTCGCTTCATTGCATCTGTGCCAAAAAATCAATTGGTCTCCATCGTTAACATAACTGTGCAACAGAGTATTTTGTGGTCAAGATTTCCAAGATTCATAGCCCTCTCAAGCAACTTTAACTTGTAACAATTCTGGTCTCTCAGAGATTGCATTCTAAGGCTACTACCATCTAATATAGTTGCATGATGTACCTATATCCTTTGTAGACTGTGATATGGTCCTTGACTATATCCAGATAAGGTTAGCTGATGATTGGCCTTGGAACAGTGGCCACCCGACTTGAACATTTTGCTTGCCTGTTTGGTAACTGTCCGAACAAATGTTACTGCACTGTGCATGTTTAGTATTGCATCCTAGAATATTTCCTCCTTCTGAATTGTGAACAACTCTGTCCTTTTTGCCTTGTTACTACTCATCAATCTAAATATCACAGCAGAGTGAAGAGGAATCAGAAAAAGAAATCATTACACGTAAGGTTATTACAACAACAAATGTGGTTGAACGTAAGGTTATTACAACAACAAATGTGGTTGAAGCAGTTACTGGTGCATTCTTTTAGGATACGTGAGTAAAGCAGTAGAAGATAAAGAACTTTGAAGAAAACAATGCCACATCTTAACATTTCAGCAAAGAGCTGATAGCCAATGTCATCTATCTGTGCTATAAAGATCAACTCCTGTATGGAACATCACAAATTGCAAGCTGGTTTGAATTCCACTCTTTCTTGATCCTATGCTAGAGTACTAGATCCATCAGAATACACAGGACAACTTCTCCCATCACTCGTTTTTTGTTGAATGTAAGCTAACACTCATGCAGCTCTTTTTTCACTTTCTCACAGGATGTGTGCATCACCAACCAGACAGTTTTTATGGACTCTCTATAACTGCCCTTGAGAAGGTACCTTCTTGAACCACTGCAGCTCTGTGGCCAAGATCTTCTCACATTGCTGTTGAATATCAAGTACCAGAGTTTCCTCCCAGCGGTGAGGAAGACACAATGACATATTTTGAATGATGTTGTGATCTGGAATGGAACTTGTATATGGTGGTGTCTGAACTTCCTGCTGGCATTGTACTTATGCTGTGGCATTGGGAATTATTGTTGAAGAAACCTTAGTGCATCTTATAGATGGTCCATACTCCAGCCACAGATCACTGATAGTAGAGGGGGTGAGAGATCAAGTTGATGAAAGGCCTGATAACCAGATCGGCTGCTTGTCTTGGATCATTAATTCTTGAGCATCCTCTTGACTTCAGTTTTGTCGGGACTGCTTGGTGTCACTTTCTGATATCAGTTTAAAAGTAGTAACCAACACTGTCTAGTCCTCTGAACTCCACAACCTAGTGTTGATGGGATCTCCTCACCATTATTCTAACTAATAATATAACAAACATATCCACAGAATTCAGTGATTCATTCCTCATGGTCTATGTAACAATTTCTCAAGCTGGTTGAAGATTTCCTTGATTGAACCATCGATTTTGAGCTCTAACCACTATGGCCAGTGATAAAAGAATTCACATGAAATGTCAGTTTTGAATTTAAGGGTCATGTAACTGAAGTCCTTACAACTAATACCAGCACTATGTGCCCAGAGGCCAATGGCAGTATGATTATACTTCTATGACTATGACTTATATGGGAAATAGCTGCTTCTTTCGGTGGTCTTCACCATCCTCACCACAGTTACCCAACAACAGTCTTCAGAAATGAAGGAGTTAACTGATTTCTCAGCAAAGGATTAGTGTTACTCCAGTGTCCAGCCCCAGGACAATGAGTATCTCATTCCACACAGGACATGTATTCAGTAAGTGGGTTCGTGGTAGCTACATCAGCTGATACTCACTGAGCACTTGACACTTCTTTACCACTGGTGTTCTTGCCTTAGCTTCTTCCTAATCACTCTGATCTTCCAGATGGCAAAGGGCTGATGTTTGTGCGTTTCCAGTTTAGGTTGTATTCTCCTCACTCCAAGACTAGTGGTAAATTATCTGTAAATAAGCACACTTATCTACATCTATATGAGTACCGCATTGTCATTATGCAGTCCGTTATCTACTTGGTCAGAATCACAATTTGTGAATGCGGCTGTACAATTTTTAAGTAAAATGGAATGTACCTGCGCCTATTTATTGTAGTGAATGCTCTTAATGCCACTTGACATGTTACACAAGTATGGTTTACGAATTAAATGTTGAGAAATGATTAGGGTTCAGGTTCAAAAAATATACATCTTTTATGTGATTAATTAGGAAGAACACACTGATTGGTCATCTAGCTTATATTTCTAAACATCTCATTATGTTCCACCACAGATAATATACCTTCTATGCCCTCTCTATTAAATGGCTGGACAGTAGATTTCTTTTGCAAGGCTCTGTCTACACTTCTCGCTGCCTCAGTAAAGCAGCCAATATAATCAAAGACCCCATCCACCCCGGATATTCTCTCTTCTCCCCCTCCCATCGAGCAGAAGATACAAAAACCTGAAAGCACATACCACCAGACTCAAGGACAGCTTCTATCCCACAGTGATAAGACTATTGAACAGTCCCCTTATACAATAAGATGGACTCTTAACCTCACAATCTACCTCGTCATGGCCTTGCACCTTATTGTCTGCCTGCACTGTACTTTCTCTGTGACTGTAACACTTCATTCTACATTCTGTTATTGCTTTTCCCTTGTACTACCTTAAAGTACTGATGTGATGAAATGATTTCTATGGATGGCATGCAAAGCAAAGTTTTTCACTGTGATAATAATAAACCAATTTACCAAGATTATTGTTCAGTGTCTGGGAAATGTTCTACTGTGGACTTACTGGCTTTGTCATCAAACATTAAGAGGTAAGGATTAAGGGACAGCATGGAAGCTGGCAGACGCCCCTGACATCATGGATGCATCCTGTACAATTGTCAGGTCACACTGGCAGAGGTCACTATTGTAACAAGTCAAATAATGCTGGAAGTCCTCAAGGTCAGGCAATACCTGTCATTTGCACCTCTTGCTGCCTGACGATGGAGCTACCAGTTTCCACCCTTGAAGCAACATTGGCCTCATAGGTTCTGTGGGAAGGGACAAATATTCTTGCCAAGAGCTGGAGAGATTTTAACTATCAACTGGCCCATGGACTGTGGAACCCACAAGGACTTTTCCTTTGTAAGTTAAACTTCCAGAAGGAAAAGAAATCCACTGATAGGAAGTATTGTTTCATTTTTGCCTTTCAACAATATGACCTGGCTTCAAATCCATTTCAGACTGTTTCATCACTGAATTAATTTCGAAGAGTCCAGTATGAGATAGGCTATAAGGGTCAAGATCCAGTTGGTGCCAATCCTAACTCAGCAGTCACTAAGAAGTAGAACATGAGGAATGTGAAAGGTGGATGTAACGAAAGGTCCTCTTCAGAACTTAAGATCTGAAGCACCTTGTGGTGCAGTGTCAACACAATAGCTAATCACGCTATCCAAACCCAGGTGTTTGTGACAGTAATGTGCCTTGCCATTCACAAAATAATGGTCTTCAGCGATAAATGGAATGACATTTCCAGGTACTTACTGAAATGTTAAAATCTAGGGTTACATCATCATCATTTACCCTGACACACTGCATCTATTAGATTTACATGGATGGGCAAAAAGCCAGGTTGTTAAAGAAGCAACATAATATTGAATTACAATCCAAGTAACTCAATCTATGAATACAGTCACTTTAAAAGTACATTTACCCTAAGGCAGCAGATTCAATTACTATTATTTTTATGCTAATTGGACTAGCTGTTTATCAGTGACTCACCATTTACACTGCTGTTAAGATTGGTAAAGCTATTTGAAACTGTCAACCTAAGAACTGCAATATGGCTTGTAACATCTGTGCTTTCTACAGCACTGAGATAGCTTGGGATTTACGTAATTAATTGGAGGTGATAAAGATATTTGGAGAATGTCATTTTAACTCCATGAATAAAACTTGATCTGTGTTTAGGTCAAAATCTTATATTCACATAGCACCCTTAGCATAGAAAAATATCACTGTAACATTATCAAACAAAATTTGACAGAGAGCAACATAAGGAGGTGGTTGTGCAGATGACCCAAAACCTGGTCAATGAGCTTAAATGCTAAGAAATATCTTAGAGAGAGAACAGAAGGTTTACAGACCTTAAAATCTGACGAGGGCATAACCATCAGTTGCGGAGCAGGGAGGCCAGATATGAAAAAGGGTAGAATTGTAAGGCTTCAAGAGGCTGCAAAGGTAGAGGTGAAAAACTATGGAGACATTTGAAAATAAGGATGAAGTTTTTTAAATCACATGTAACCAAAATATTTGCAGTATGTCAGTTTAACCATTTGCATGAAATGCAGAGTTCTATATTTTGACATATCAAATACTAGAGCAGTTAAATCATTAGCATTAGTCTTTTTTATAACTGAGAATATTTTGCATTAACATCTGGGTTAAGAGAAAGTTTTCACACTGCCATGTCTAAGGGTCAAATCAAGAAAATCGAACAAGTTAAGTAACCTTTGGTGGGAGGCGCAAGAAAGCAAAATGGGAATTATCTCTATTCATACTTTGAAAATATTCAGTCACACGGGACAGTTACCAAACAGGAAAATCCATTCCTGGGATGTATCTGGAAGGTACTGGATTACAGCAGATCACATTTTACTGATGTAGTGCAGATTGGAGGGAGGAGGGTTTGGCACTGGATCTTACCATGTCCATCACCCAAAAAGGACATGGATGGAATTGCAAGGTATAAAGCTAAGGCAGCAGGATGGTTTGAGGGGACCAAAAAATAATTAAAGGCTCAAACCATTAAACTATTGTTTTCAATAACAATAAAAATACTAAGAGAAAGTGAAACACAGATCCAAAAGATAATGAAAAGTGGGAATTAGGAATTTGAAAACAACCAAATTGCATTAGAAGTAAAATATTTGCTTCTTGTTATGCATTAATCACACATTAAAAAAACCTTTGCATGTATTTTGAATACATCCCTGGTGGAAGGTCTGTCCATCAGGAAATTTACCAGGAACTTCTGGTTGCGATTCATCCTAGTGTGGGTACAGGTTCCCCGTCACACTCTGTATGCGTGATGACATCATAACTTGCAGAGCACCTATTTCTAACTTCATGACAGAGGTTGGGTCAGAAGGTCACGACCTACATCTTCATTGTTCACTCATAGTAAAACAAGAGCAAATCACACAGCAGACTGAGAACCATATGTGATTTAGAAGCTCCTCGCTGCAATATTGGTTTTATCATCAATGAGTCTCTTGTATTGAATTCCGTGCATTGCCCTTTTGCAGGCAGACAACACCGATGAAGATTACAACATCTGTGCACTTCTGACGCTGTCCTCTGTGGCCTTAAAGTTCATTGTGGCAGTGGGACAACTCTTGCATAGGACCATAGCGCTGGAGACCCCATCACACACCATTGCACATTTAACCCTTCCCCACTGTGCTTTCCTTTTGCCCACCTCAATTTCCCCCTTCTCCCCTTGACTCCATTAACCCCTCCATCACCCCCCCCCCCCCACCCTTCTTTGTTTTTCCCTCCCTCTCCTTGTGGCTGCTTAGAGACTTCACTTTAACAGGACTAACCTGCTCCCCAGCGGACAGATGCAAATGAAGCAGCAGCTGCCAGCTGCAATGTCCAACTTGGGTTCTACCAGTTTCAAAACAAGAAAGCCACAACAACAAGTTCTTAAAGCAAGATGTCCCAATTTCATGATTTATTTTGGTGGCTCTTGATCTGATATTAGGCAAAACACAACATCTATTTAGTTCAACAAAAATTAGCAAAGTCCTATTTCTTTACTCTGTTCCTCTTGGATAATTAACATATGATGAGAAGAGGCAAGAAAAGATTCACAAGCCTTCAAAACGATTAGTGACTTTTTTTTTCCAATTGGAAATATTAGACAAATTGAACCAAAGGGGCTAGTTGAATTTGGTCTAATGGCACCTTATTAAATATCTATTGAGAAGCAGGAATGAAATTTATAGAACTATATAACAACATTTTTTGAGCTTTGTTTCAAGGAACTTGAGGGACGGAAATCAGTTTTGCTTACAGTGCGGATCAAAGGGTAATGTGGGAACCCATGATAGCCTTATATAGATTCTGAATGGATCAAGATTGAAGGATTAAATAATATTATCTTGGCCTTAGATTATACAATGTGATCTAAGCCAAGGAACCTGAACATAGCAGTCCAATAATACAATTACATTTCTGAGATGAAGTTTGGACTCATGCTGTGTTGAATTGGTATGTTGTTGTTAGACTTGGAGATCAAAGATTGAAACAGGTGTAGGCTATTCAGGCCTTCAAGCATATCCACTCTCAATTATATCTCATTACCGTGTAGATGGATGAATTAATCGCACAAATAGATTTGAATAGGTACAATATAATTGGAACTACAAAGGCATCGCTGCAGGTTGACCAAGGATGGGAATCAGAATCAGAATCAGATTTATTATCACTGACTCATACCTCGTGAAATTTGCTGCTTTGCGGCAGCAGTATGTTGCAAGGATATAAAATGACTATAAATTACAAAAATAAATAAATAATGCAAAATAAAAGGAATAATGAAGTACTGTTCATGGGTTTCATGGACCATTCAGAAATCGGATGGTGAAGGGGAAGTTGTTCCTGAGTCATTGAGTTTGTGTCTTCAGGCTCCTGTACCTCCTCTCCAATGGTAGTAACGAGGAGAGGGCATGTCCCGAATGATGAGGGTCCTTAGTGACGGATGCCGCCTTCTTGAGGCACCACCTCTTGAAGATGTCCTCGATAGTGGGGAGGGTTGTGCCCGTGATGGAGCTGGCTGAGTCTACAACCTTCTGCAGCCTGTTTTGATCCTGCGCATTGGAGCCTCCATACCAGGTTGTGATGCAACCAGTCAGAATGCTCCCCACAGTACATCTATAGAAATTTGTAAAAGTCTTTGGTGACATACCAAATCTCCTAAAACTCCTAACAAAGTAAAGCCACTGGCATGCCTTCTTTGTGATTGCATCAGGATATATCCTTCGAGATGTTGAAGCCCAGGAACTTGAAGCTGCTCACCCTTTCCACCTCTGACCACTCAATGAGGACTGGTGTGTGTTCTCCTGACTTCCCCCTCCTGAAATCCACAATCAGTTCTTTGGTCTTGCTGACATTGAGTGTGAGGTTGTTATTGCACCACTCAACCAGATGATCTATCTCACTCCTGTACACCTCCCTCGTTGCCATCTGAGATTCTACCAACCATAGTGGTGTCATCAGCCAATTTATAGATAGTGTTTAAGCTGTGCTTAGCAACATAGCCATGAGTGTAGAAATAGCAGAGCAGTGAGCTAAGCACGCATCCTTGAAGTGCACCGCGCCTGTGTTGATTGTCAGTGAAGAGAAGATTACTGATCTGCACTGACTGTTGTCTCCCAATAAGGAAGTCGAGGGTCCAGTTGCAGAGGGAGGTACAGAGGCCCGGGTTTTGAAGCTTGATGATTAGTACTGAGGGAATGATGGTGTTGAACGCTGAGCTGTAATTGATAAACAGCAGCCTATGTTTGGAACTGGACATCCAGGGGTATCCAAAATTTAGGAAAGAAAAGGAACAGGAGGTGGGGTGGTGTTGCTATTTTGGTTCTGTCTTCACAAAAAAAGACACATAAAATCTCACAGACATGTTTGGAAACCCAGGTCTGGTGGGAGGGAGGAACAGAAGAAAATCAGCATTAGTTGGGAAATGGTTTAGGGAATTTGTTATGATTCAAGTCCAATAAATCACCAGGACCCAATATTCTGCCGCCCAGAGTACTTTAAGAAATGGCCCAAGAAATAGCAGATGCATTATCAGTCATTTTCCTATGGATTGGAGGGAATCTAATCTAATCCTATTACTTGGAGTATTGTGTGCATTTCTGGTCACCACACCATCGGAAGGATGTGATGGCACTGGAGACAGTGCAGACGAGGCTCCACCAGGATGTTGCCTGGATTGGAGGATCTTAGTAATGGGGGGAGATTGGATAGTTTCCCCTGGAACAAAAGAGGCTGAGGAGTGACCTGATAGAGATATATAACATTTAAAAATGTATAGGTAAGGTAGAAAGTCAGAATCTTTTCCCCGTGGTAGTGGTGTCATAAACAACAGGACAAAGGTTGAAGATGAGAGGAAGGATGTTTTAAGTGCATTTGAGGGGGAGAGCTTTTTTACATGGAGAGTGGTTGATATCTGGAACTTGCTGCCAGAGGAGGTGATGGAATCAAATACAGTCACTACTTTTAAGAGAAACTTAGACAAGCACTTGAATAGACAAGGTATAGAAAGATGTGGACCTAATGTGATTGATGTAGATGGCGAAAAAAGTCGGCATAGAGATGGTGGGCCAAAGGGCCCATTTCTTTGGAATTGGAATTGGAATTACTTTATTATTGTCACTCGTACCAAGGTACAGTGAAAAACCTGTCTTGCATACGGTTCATACAGATCAGTTCATTACACAGTGCACTGAGGTATTATAATAATACAGAACACGGAGTAAAATGTCCCAGCTACAGAGAAAGTGCAGCGCAGGTAGACAATAAGGTGCAAGGTCGTAATGAGGTAGATTGTGAGGTCAAGAATCCACTCTAAGTCTCTGACCAACTTAAAAAAAGGAGGGAGAGAGAAAATAGCCAGACATCAGTAGCAGGGACAATGCTGGACTCCATTTTTAAAGAGTATTTGAAAAACAAGGTCAGTTAAAGTCAACATGGATTTTTAGAAGAGAGACAATGCTTAAGTTTACTCTACTGGAATATTTGGAGGATGCAACAAGTAGAATGGATGGTGGAGAACCAATGGATGCAGCGTAATTGTCTGGTTCCACTTGTGCGATCAATGTACATAATGAAAGTGTGCAGAACTGGGGGTAGCCCACTGCCATGGGTAAAGAGCTAGACACAAGGGAGACTGCAGATGCTGGAATCCAGAGCAACTTACAAAGCGCTTGAGAAACTCAGCGGGTCAGGCAGCATCTGTGGAGGGAAATGGACAGTCAATGTTTTGGATCGAGACTCTTCCCCTGGACTAAAAGATAGAAGGGAGGTAGCCAGTATAAAAAGGTGGAGGGAAGGAGTGGGGCAAGAGCTGGTAGTCAGACTGGAAGCAAAGAGTAGGAATAAACAAGTCCATTTCTGAGTGGCAGATAGCTTCAACTAGCATACCATAGGGGTTCCATGCTGGGGTCTCAGCTATACAAAATATGTATTTTATAAATTAACAGGCAGTTTAATATACTGTCCTTAAGTTTGCTGATGGCACAAAGTTGGAGGAAGTTTGAGCGGCATGGAGAATACAGAGAAGCTCTAGAGGGAGCTGGACAGTTGAGTGAGTGGGCAAACATACGGCAGATACAGAATAATGTGGATAAATATGTTATCCACTTTGTTGGCAAAATCAGGAAGTCATATTATTACCTGAACGGTGTGAGGTTAGGAAAATGGGAGATGCAGCAAGTCCTGGGATCCATGTGTATCAGTCGATCAAAGAAAGCATGCAGTAGGAAATTAAGAAGGAGTCGGGGTACAGGAAGGAGATAAGGAGTTTAATGACATGGTGTCACAACAACAACCTTTCCCTCAATGTCAACAAAACTAAAGAGCTGGTCATTGACACCAGGAAAGGGGGCGGTGTACATGCACCTGTCTACCTCAACGGTGCTGAGGTCGAGAGGGTTGTGAGCTTCAAGTTCCTGGGAGTGAACATCATCAATAGCCTGTCCTGGTCAAATCACGTAGATGCCACGGCCAAGAAAGTTCACCAGCACCTCTACTTCCTTAGGAAGCTAAAGAAGTACGGTATGTCCCCTTGGACACTCACCAACTTTTATTGATGCAGCATAGAAAGCATCCTATCTGGATGCATCACGGCTTGGTACGGCAACTGCTCTGCCCAGGACCACAAGAAACTGCAGAGAGTTTTGGACACAGCCCAGCGCATCACGGAAACCAGCCTCCCCTCCTTGGACTCTGTTTTTACCTCTCGCTGCCTTGGTGAGGCAGCCAGCATAATCAAAGACCCCACCCACCCGGATCATTCTCTCTTTTCTCCTCTCCCATCAGGCAGAAGATACAGGAGCCTGAGGGCACGTACCACCAGGCTCAAGGACAGCTTCTATCCCACTGTGATAAGATTATTGCAGGTAGACTATTCCCTTATATGAAGAGATGGACTCTGACCTCACGATCTACCTTGTGACCTTGCACCTTATTGTCTACTTGCACTGCACTTTCTCTGTAGCTGTGACACTTTACTCTGTACTGTTGTTGTTTTTATCTGTACTACCTCAATGCACTCTGTACTAACTCAATGTAACTGCACTGTGTAATGAATTGACCTGTACGATCGGTATGCAAGACAAGTTTTTCACTGTACCTTGGTATAAGTGACAATAATAAACAAATACCAATGCCAATATTGGCTTTCATAGCAAGAGGACTTGAGTGCAGGAGCAGGGATATCTTACAGCAATTGTACAGGGCCTTGGTGAAACTACACCTTAAGCATTAGGTGCAGTTTTGGTCTGAAGAAGGATGTCCTTGCCTTGGGAGGGAGCCCAGTGAAGGTTCACCAGACTGATTCCTGAGATGGCAAGACTGGCATATGAAGATAGATTGGGATATTGGGCTTACATCTGTGAGAGTTTGGAAGAATGAGAGGGGATCTCACTGAAACTTATAAAATCCTGATGGGACTTGACAGTCTAAATACAGGGAGGAGGTTCCCAGTGGTGGGTAAGTCCAGTACCAGCAGTCGCAGCCTAGGGTAGGCAATATAGGACTGAGATGAGGAGAAATTTCTCCACTCAAAGTGTAGTGGACCTGTCACAGAAGATTCATTACATCGTTAAGTATATTGAAGCAGGAGTTAGATACAATGTTAATTGCTAAAGAGATCAGGGAGAAAGCAGGAATAGGGTATTGAATATGGATGATTGACCATGATCATATTGAATAGCAGAGCAGGCTCAAAGGGCTGAATAGCCTATTCCTGCTCCTAATTCCTATGAGTCGATGTTTCTGTTATGACCTCAATTTCATTTGCCCCCATTTACACCATATAACCTGATACCCCCAGTGAGCAAAACTCTTGTCAATCTCAATTTTGAAAATTTCAGTCACCAGCCTTTAGGGGGAGAGAGAGCCAGATTTAGGGGGCGAGAGAGTCAGCTTTACCCAGTTAACTTGATTTTAAATTAATACAGATTAGAAAATACCCTTTTGATTTACTTACCTGATATGTCAGAAGGGGAAAGTATGCATTGACCTCATTCAGATTGTACTGGCTCATTGCATTTTGTCAGAACATAGCTTAATCAGCCAGCGGGAGATGTAACCTATGCATCTGATGACAGTTTATTTGATCAGTGCTGACACTCAGAACCCTATGCTGGGGCCTCTGGTAAATTCTCCAGACATCCTTGACTCTCTTTAGTACTCTGCTCAATGTATGAAGCATCCTTGTATCAGGCAGTTGCTCTGTATTACAAGATGGCCACTTCCATAACAAAATAACTGTCAGTGAGTTGATACATCAGAATTACAGAACTCAGACATAATTACAAAAACTGAACAGCTTAAAAATACTTGGCTGCTGTCAAAACATTAAATGTTTAATGACCATGTAAAAGTGAAAGAGTTTACATATTTTGTGCAGCATGTATAAAAGAATTGTCTGACTAATTAGAAGAAATATTGTACATTGCAATTTAAGAATATAAGCAGAGGCTATAAAGCAGCTAAAAAGATCTTATTACCCTATGTGCAATTTCTCCGAGATGAAATTGCACGCCTTTGTAACAATACTTGTCATCCAACATTAAGCACGTTAATATAGTTTCACCAGCATTATTATGACTTTGGTTTTTTTTTTGTAGCAGTGTAAAGTGCCTCACCCCTAATTACAAACAGGTGATGAATATCATGTCATACTTGGAAAGGGACCAATCACATAAGTGGGTGGTTAGCTTTACTTGTTTAAGAAAACATTTCTAAGGGATCTTCCAGTAAAATGTGCTAGAGAGAAAGAACAGATGTTCGCACTTTAAAGAAGGCCCATCTTCAAATGGATCGAAAGCTGGTGAAGGCAGACAGCTATTAATCCCAGGCTCGTATGTTTGTAAAAAAAAGTATTTCAGACACTGAGGAATCAGTGGGCTTTTTGCAGGGAGTGATTTGACATTATTTTTGATGAGTATGCTAATTTAAATGCTGCAAAAATGCTTACACTTTTTTTGCTTGGAACATTTCACATCAAGAAATGGGCAACTGTATGTTTCAGTGATTGTTTGTACCAAACAAAATCTTCAGGTGGATTTCTGATATTATAAAAGACCAAGTACCATAGAACCATAGACCAATACAGCACAATACAGGCCCTTCAGCCCACCATGTTGTGCTGACCTTTAAACCACGGCTAAGACGATCTAACCCCTTCCTCCCACATATCCCTCTATTTTAAATTCCTCCATTTGCTTATCTAACAATCTCTTGAACTTGACCAACGTATCAGCCTCCACCACCACCCCAGGCAGTGCATTCCATGCACCAACCACTCTCTGGGTGAAAAACCTCCCTCTGACATCTCCCTTGAACTTCCCACCCATTACCTTAAAGCCATGTCCTCTTGTATTGAGCATTGGTGCCCTGGGAAAGAGGCGCTGGCTGTCCACTCTATCTATTCCTCTTAATATTTTGTATACCTATATCATGTCTCCCCTCATCCTCCTTCTCTCCAATGAGTAAAGCCCTAGCTCCTTTAGTGTCTCCTCATAATCTATACTCTCTAATCCAGGCAGCATCCTGGTAAATCTCCTCTGCACCCTTTCCAATGCCTCAACATCCTTCCTATAATGAGGTGACCAGAACTGGACACAGTACTCCAAGTGTGGTCTAACCAGAGTTTTGTAGAGCTGCATCATTACCTCACGGCTCTTAAACTTGATCCCACGATTTATGAAAGCTAACATCACATAAACTTTCTTAACTACCCTATCCACCTGTGAGGCAACTTTCAGTGATCTGTGGATATGAACCCCTAGATCCCTCTGCTCCTCCACACTACCCAGAATCCTGCCGTTAACCTTGTACTCCGCCTTGGAGTTAGTCCTTCCAAAGTGTACCACCTCACACTTCTCCGGATTGAACTCCATCTGCCACTTCTCAGCCCAGCTCTGCATCCTATCAATATCCCTCTGTAAGCTTTGACAGTCCTCCACACTATCCACAACACCACCGACCTTTGTGTCATCTGCAAACTTGCTAACCCACCCTTCCATCCCCTCATCCAAGTCATTAATAAATATCACGAAAAGTAGAGGTCCCAGCACCGATACTTGTGGGACACCTCTAGTCACAGCCCTCCAATCTGAATGCACTCCCTCCACCACAACACTCTGCTTTCTACAGGCAAGCCAATTCTGAATCCACACGGCCAAGCCTCCCTGGATCCCTTGCCCTCTGACCTTCTGAAGAAGCCTACCATGTGGAACCTTGTCAAACGCCTTACTAAAATCCACGTAGACCACATCTACTGCACTACCCTCATCAATCTTCCTGGTCACCTCCTCAAAGAACCCTCTCAGGCTTGTGAGGCTAGATCTTCCCTTCACAAAGCCATGCTGGCTGTCCCTAAGTAGTCCATGTTTCTCTAAATGCTCATAGATCCTATCTCTTAGAATCCTTTCTAACATCTTACCCACCACAGATGTAAGGCTCACTGGTCTGTAATTCCCTGGACTATCCCTACTACCTTTTTTGAATAAAGGGACAACATTTGCCACCCTCCAATCCTCCGGTACCATCCCTGTGGACAACGAGGACTCAAAGATCCTAGCCAACGGTTCAGCAATCTCCTCCCTCACCTCACAAAGCAGCCTGGGGAATATTCCATCAGGCCTCAGGGACTTATCTGTCCTAATATTTTCTAACAGCTCCAACACATCCTCTCTCTTGATATCTACATGCTCTAAAACATTAAGAACATTGCTAGAACATTACCAACACTGTCCTCAATGTCATCAAGACCCCTCTCTTTGGTGAATACTTAAGAGAAGTATTCATTGAGAACCTCACCCACTTCGACAGCTTCCAAGCACATCTTCCCACTTGCCTCTAATCGGACCTACCTTTACTCTCGTCATCCTTGTGCTCTTCACGTACGAGAAAAAAGCCTTGGGATTCTCCTTAACCCTACTCGCCAAAGCCTTTTCATGTCCCCTTCTTGCTCTCCTCAGGCCCTTCTTAATTTCCTTCCTTGCTACTCTATATTCCTCACGAGCCCTATCTGATCCTTGCTGCTTACACCTTATGTATGCTGCCTTCTTCCTAACTAGTTGTTCCACCTCTCTTGTCACCCATGGTTCCTTCATCCTGCCATTCTTTCTCTGCCTCACTGGGACAAATTTATCCCTAACATCCTACAAGAAATCCCTGAAAATTGATCACAGCTCCATTGTACATTTCCCTTCAAAAATGTCATCCCAGTTTACACTCTCAAGTTCTAGCCTTATAGCCTCATAATTTGCCTTTCCCCAATTAAATACCTTCCCGTCCTCTTTGCTCCTATCCTTGTCCATGACAATGCTAAAAGTTATGGAGCAATGGTCACTGTCCCCCAAATGCTCACCCACCGAGAGATCTGTCACCTGACCCGGTTCATTACCTAAAACTAGATCTAATATGGCATTCCCTCTAGTTGGTCTGTCAACATACTGTGACAGGAATCCATCCTGGACACACTTAACAAACTGCGCCCCGTCTAAACCCTTGGCACTAAGCAGGTGCCAATCAATATTTGGGAAGTTGAAGTCTCCCATGATAACAACCCTGTTATTTTTGCATCTTTCCAAAATCTGCCTCCCAATCTGCTCCTCAGTATCCCTGCTGCTACCGGGGAGCTTATAGAATACTCCCAGTAGAGTAACTACTCCTTTCTTGTTCCTAACTTCCACCCGTACTGAATCTAGAGAGGATCCTTCTACATTATCCACCCTTTCTGTGGCTGTAATTGTATCCCTGACCAGTATCGCCACCCCTCCTCCTCTCCTCCCCCCCCCCCATCCCTTTTAAAACACTGAAAACCAGGAATATTCAATATCCATTCCTGCCCTGGTGACAGCAATGTCTCTGCAAGAGCCACAATATTGTAGTCCCATGTACTTATCCAAGCTCTCAGTTCACCACCCTTATTCCTGATACTTCTTGCATTTAAGTAAATGCACTTTACCCCATCCACCTTTCTACTTTTATACCCTGTACTCTGCTTCTCCTTCCTCAAAGCCTCTCTGCCTGTTAGATCTGACTTTTCCCCATCCACTTCTTCCTCTGACCTACCTCTCTGGTTCCCATCCCCCTCGCAA
Organism: Pristis pectinata; assembly: GCF_009764475.1. Taxonomy (NCBI): domain Eukaryota; kingdom Metazoa; phylum Chordata; class Chondrichthyes; order Rhinopristiformes; family Pristidae; genus Pristis; species Pristis pectinata. The sequence goes on from NC_067412.1 coordinate 86,758,662, forward strand.
ACTAGTTTAAACCCTCCCGAACCACCCTAGCAAACCTGCCTGCAAGGATATTGGCCCCCCTCGGGTTCAGGTGTAACCCATCCTCTCTGTACAGGTAAATGCGATGAGTATGGAAGGGTACTTGATGGTGCATGAACGGGGTGGGCCAAAAGGCCTATTTCAGTGCTGTACTCTATAACTTGTATTTATATGAAGGTTTTAATAACTCCATTATGCCCCAGTGCCTCTTAAAGCAAATGAAGTGCTTTCTAACATGCAGTCATTGATCTAATGTAAGGATTTGCCAATTTATGCGCATCAACCTCCCAGTCCCACTTAGTGACCACCCCAGATAATTTCTCTTAGGATGTTGATTGAGGGCTGAATATTAGCCAGCATATAAGATGCAATTGTTGTACATATTTATATAATTTGTCTAATATGGGAAAGGTTTTACAGTCAGGGAAAAGTAATTATTGTAATTTATTCATTATTAAAGTCATTATTTAGCTATATACCTGCTGCAGGCCATTAATTCTAACAAGATGCCAGATAATTTTTGCAGCTGTGCAGTAAAAGTCAGAATGGTGGCAGGTTGCTTCACAATAGGAGATTACCAGGAATAAACGCAATCATTATAGTGCACACAGAGGAGTTGTTCAACCCAGTGGTAAAAGCACAAGTGACTGCTTTCAAGTATTTTTGACCAATGCCCTAAATTAAATAGCTCCCTGGATTGCAGTTGTTTATTTTAGTGTTTCCATATATTCTAGACATAGCAAAAGCATTCCCTGTGACCAGTTTGGACAAGGGAGCCCAGTTGATTCAGGTCAGTCAGCACTCATTCGTAGTATGGGTTTCCTCATCACAACTCTGGCAGAGTTATCTCGGAAGGTAAGAAAGGCCCACTGATGACTGTATAGGCTAAGTCTAGCTAAGTGAGCACTGGAATCCATAACAAATCCATCCAAACACAGCCCAGCACATCAGAGAAACCAGCCTCCCCTCCATGGACTCTGTCTATACCTCTCACTGCCTTGGTGAAGCAGCCAGCATAATCAAAGACCCCACCCACCCGGGTCATTCTCTCTTCTCTCCTCTCCCATCAGGCAGAAGATACAGGAGCCTGAGGGCATGTACCACCAGGCTCAAGGACAGCTTCTATCCCACTGTGATAAGAATTATACCATGAGGTGGACTCTTGACCTCACAATCTACCTTGTCATGACCTTGCACCTTATTATCTACCTGCAATGCACTTCCCTGTAGCTGTGACACTTTACAATGTATTCTGTTATTGTTTTTACCCTGCACTACCTCAATGTACTGTGTAATGAATTGATCTGTACGAATGGTATGCAAGACAAATTTTACACTGTACCTCGGTACAAGTGACAATAATAAACCAATACCAATACCAAGGAGCTAGTTCATGGCTAATGCCAAATGCCTGTCTTCATCGCACAGGGTTCCTTCTGTTATGCCCTGATGTTTCAACCTCAAATACAAATGGTGCTGTGATGCAAGACATGGAGCTGGACCCTGTAAAGGCAGACATATGTTGGCCTGCAATTTATTGGAGCAGCTTGCTTGTTTCACCCGCCCTTCCAGTGAAAGGAGCCGCAAAATGGATCAGTCCTGAGATCCATGGGAGTGGACTGCTCAGAGTGTTACTGTGATGATGCATGTTATTGTCTCTAAGGTTTGGTTTGTGCTGAACAAATCCATACTGGGGCATGATACTTTGAGATGCAAAGGGTGAAGTCCTAAGAGTTGGTGCAACTGCTCCCAGCTTGGGACTTGCCAGTTTACTAAGAAACTTGTCATGCCACTGCCATCTTGCTCAAGTGCCTTTTGTACATCAGCCAAAGGTAAAACCAGAGTATATTGTAATGAAATCTCATTAGATTGGTGTGTTCCATTTATGGTTCTGATGTTGCTGATCTCAGCCCTTGCCCATGGACAAAATGGAATAGGTCCTGACTTTGGGCAACATAATAAAGCAGGTGAAAGCAACTTATTTGGAAAGATGTAAGACAGGCTGCCACTCATCAAAACCTACTTTGCATCATTGTACAAAGATGGGATCCACCCCAGTGAGGTTGTGAAACTAGATGAACACCAATAACTCTTCGCTGAGGAATAAACTGATATTGTTAGTAAAGTTCATCTAAAGCAACCAACATGCTGGTTCATACAGGGACCCACACCCACCTTCAGTTGGTTATGTCACGAAATCAACAGTGAGAGTACATGATCTATGTTTTATGAGGACCTTTTGGAGGCCTTCCCAACTTTGGCAGACAATACCACCAGCAGGTGCTGAGAAAAAGTAAGGGCAAAATGAAGGGCTCTAAGCCTAGGATGACATTGGCCCTCAGGACCTTTGTGAAAGTACAAAATAATGAGATATTGTGTTAAAAGTGGGCATGCCCTTGAAGACTTGGATCTACAAGATGGTGCATTAGGACCTGGAATGCCTCAGATGCTCAAATCTGTTTTAAAAGAGCACTGTAAATGCCTGTAAATCACTTCCAAGGCAGATCAGGGGAGTGGGTAGTTGCAAACTGAAATTTAAGCCTCCCTTCCCACCTATACGTCCCACCATCACAATGCTGATTTGATAACTGAGAAAAGGATGCAGCAATGTTTCTCCACCCGCCCCCACCACCACCATCAATCTTAATGTCTATTAACACATTGAAGGTAAGACAAGAATAAATTTCTGTTTGACAAAGGGATGAAAGGTTACATGAATATTCATTGACAGAAGGTGTGAAATGCTGTGGGACAATAATGATCCATAAATTAATGACATAATTAAATGCCATGTCAAGAAAGGAATCGTGTAAGATTATATATGCATCAGAGCTTAGCCTTAGGATGAGAATAAAAGAAATTCTTCAGAGCATTTTGTTGCCATTAAATAATAGAGCCCATTCTATGAGCTCCACGGAGGTTGTGGCCTTGGTAGGCTGAATGAAAGCTTCTAATTTTGTATTTCTATAATTACACATTGTCAAAAGAGCAATAAGGAATTCATGTTTATACTCTGCCCATTACCCAATTTACATAGACAATAAAAGTCCTGGTATTACTTAACAAAGAAACCCAATATTCAACCATGAACACAAGGACAACTGGATGCTTAACATATTTTTCCTGATATATCTGGTTTGGTTTAGGGGCAATCCTCCATTCCAACAGAGGGCCTGTAGTTGTAACTTTAGGTCAGATACTGCATTGTTTGGATTTCCTGAATGCCATTGACATTTAGACCTTATTGAGTGTTTCTCAGTCAGGGGATTGGTTGACAGGAGGAAAATTATGGACACCATTCAGAAACCCATCACCTGTACATCACTTACCAAACTACAGGCCTTCTCATGCTCTTACCTGACAAGCTATTTATAAGGGATGAAATGTAAGAAGAAGACTTATTTGGCTAACATAAGGAATCCATACAAACCACAGGTTGATTGATAAGTCTCTACAATTGAAAAGAGGGAACCTAGTTAATCTATTGGCCTGGATATAGCTGAGTTGGGCCTGCTGCCCACATTCCCCATTGCTCTGAGCTTACTTGATTCGGATCCTTGTGGCCGATCTTGGTGGCCAACACCATTCTGGAGCTGAGCAGATGGACCCTCTGTGGCACACAGGCCTCAAATGATATAACTGAGACAGATGGGCAATCCTGCCTACAAACTTCTGCAAACCCTTGTCAGACAGCAAAGCCCTTAACATTGCAATTTGTCAAAACTGTCAAGACTTTTCAATGCTTATGAATGTTCCTGATGTTCAGAAAGATTTGAAAGAAGTTATTTAAAAGAAAATAAATAATTTAAAAACCTTTTTACATATTTTTAGAAAGAATCTTTTATTACCCAAGATAGTTAAAATACATGTAAATAATTGAAAAGTATTAAAGCAAATATTATTCAAATAAAAATAATTTACCAAATCTTTATCTTTCTATCTTTGCAGGTGTACAATTATAATTCCCAGATTCCTGTGTCTGGTCTAACCTGATGCAGATATTCAGCTAAGTGCTGGAGAATCTCAGCAATTTCTGTTCCACTTGCAGAATCCATTGGCAGAAAAGGGCTGAGAAATTGCCGGTGGATTTCACTCAGCAAGATCAGCATTCCTGCATTCATGCTGTGAAAATCCTGCAAAATCCAGACCATGATTATTTGCTGCAGAATATACAACATTGTTGCAGTGGTTTACTATGAGTATTACTCAGTTCAAGAATATCTGAGATGATTGCACTTTTAAAGTCATGGTTCTTTTTTAGAGCCTGTCCTTAAAAGGTTTATGTCCCTGACATAAAAACAATGCAGGTTACAAATTTGAGAAATTAACTTATCACTGATATTGGTATGACTTGTCAGAAGAATCATTCTGTGCTTTAAATAAACAGTGAGGAGCTAGTATTTCTAACTTTGATTGGTGCAAAGTGCAAGATTACGGCCACACACAAGCTTTGGTCTCCTTTGATTGTTAGAACAAGATTATTTAATTTGTAGAAGGTCTGTATTTGTTTATCCATTTAGCGGCTATTGTGAGCAAACAGGGAGAGATGATTGTGACATATCAAGCAGGCAACAACAAGACTTGGCATGTTCTCTGAGTGTTTCTGTACCTGACAGGAGCCCAGTATTGTTGTATATTGAAGAACATCTGTTGGTAATCTCTGGAATCCCACTGCTTTTAACATGTAATAATCCTTGTTCTGTCCCTGCATGTGAAAATAATGGAATTCCAGAGAGTATTGACCAACAATGACAAATTGTTCTTTAGACAATCTTTTCTTTATCTATTTATATTCAATTGAGTCCAAAGTAGTATTGTAGAAGCTTAAAGTAATAAAAACAGTAGGGACAGAATGAGGCATTCACCCCATTGTTTTCTTGCCAGCCAAAAAGAGTCTTTGAGACAAATGCAACTTCCCAGGCCTCAGGATGTAGCTTTGTGGGTTCCAGAACATGCAGGTGCACATCCAAGTATTAAATAATTGTTCTGAGAGTTCCTACCTCCATCACCCTTTCAGGTAGTGAGTTCCAAAACCACAGAACAGTCTGTGAAAAATCTTTCTCTGTAACTCCTCTTTAATCCTACTTATATTAAGTCCTAGTTATCAATTTCTCTACTAAGGGAAAAAGGTACTTCCTATTTACCCCATCTAGGCATTGCACAATCTCATGAACCTCAACTAAATCTTCCTTCAGCCTCCTCTGTATGCAAGGAAACAAGCCAGACTTGCTACCTTTCATCATAATTATAGACCAGTTAACCTGATCGAGAGAAAATGCTGGAATCTATAATTAAGAAAGTAATAACAGGGAACTTGAGAAATCATAGTATGATGAAGTAGAATCAATGGTTTCATGAAGAGAAAATTACATTTGAAAATCAAGAAGAGTTTTTTGAGGCTTTAACTGGCATGATAGATAAGGGGGAACCACTGGATGAAGAATTTATGTACATTGGATAAAGTATCACACAAACATTAAATAAGGCTCACAGGGCTGGGGATAATATACTAGCAGGAATAGAGGATTAGTTAAACAACACAGTAGGAATAAACAGGTCATTATCAGGCTGGCAGACAGCTACTAGAAGGATGTCACATGCGAATCTGTTGAAATAAACAGAGAGAAAGCGAGTTTTCAGGAGAATGCAAAGATGCTGCAAAGGATAAAGACAAAATTCAAGAAGGCTGATAGTATATAATGTGAGATTATGTATTTACACTGGAAAAGGAAAAATATTTTTTCGATGATGAGAAACCAGTAATTTTTTTGTCTGCAAGGAACCTTTGTGTGCTGATTCATGAGACACTGAAGAAAAATGCAGGTGTAGCAATAGAAAGCCAAAAGGTATGTTAACCTTTATTGTAAGGTTTGGTAAGAATGTGGGGACATGCAGCACAGAAACAGGCCATTCGGCCAACCAAGTCCATGACCTGTAATTGTTTGGTCCATCCATCCTCTCTTTTTAAACCTTATTACCACATGAGCCGCCTTCCAGCCATGTAGCCAGAGAAGTTTGAAAAATGATGATCATGGTATAAGGTATCTTTAATAATGCTGAACTCAGTTCTTGACACCAATGGGCCATGATATTGTTCATTGTGATTTATTTAAAAATTTAGTTTTTTCAGGATAGTGTATGGATATTTCAGTTTCGAGCACATGGTATTTCCAATGGACTTGTTCAAATATTATTTTGGCACCATTTTCACAGGATATGAGACGCACTTAGCTCATGTAGAAAACTGCTATAAATAGAATAATGCACATGCTACAATGTTATTGGGTTAAGAACTGCTATAACCCCCAACAGCAGAGTTTGAGCTGTTTGGTAATGAGAAAGTGGTCTGATGAGACAAAGAGAAAAACAAAAGGTTTCTCCATTTGGTGTCCATGCCATTAGGTGCTGACCTACACTATAAATTTGCCATTATATCTAATCAAACATTAAAGAAATTGTTACTGAGCTAAAAACAGATCACTTCCTCTGCCAATGTATTTTCAGTGCAAAGATGTATTGATGCCATGACAGTCACTTCATCTTGCCTTATTCTATGTGATATGTAAAGGTGGGATTCACAGAGGAGGGAAAAGATATCAAGAGGGTAGTTCTATTTACATTAAGTGGCATAGTCCTCTATTCCCCACTTTCACAATTTTGTCTTTATGGATTCATATCTGTGAACTGATCCAACAACTGGTTGGAATGTCAGGAGATTGTGATTTCTGGAAGGTGAAGGGATTTGTGAAAACATTGCTTATTTGCTTGCACTGGTATCTTGCCCGAGCATCACAGGTGGTACCAGGCACTGTTAGTTCAAAGATGGAGCCTTCACCACACCATCAACTTAGCAAAACGGCCCCACCACATCCTGGTCCTGATCCAGCTCATTCTGTACCGAATGTGCTTTACAGCATTCACAGATCACATCTGCTTTTGATTATAGTAACATCTGTAATAACAATTTTTGTTAAGGTTCTAATTCTGAAAATCATAAAGTAGAATTAGAGGAATCTTTATCACCTTAAGTTATTTCTCAACTCCCATTACATTTTGAGTCTCTTTTTCCCAAATGGAATCTGTTATTAGTGCAGGAAGTGAGCACTCTGGTGTTTAACTTGTTGATCAGGAACAAAATGGCTAAGCTATTAGCTAATCCCCAAATATTCAGAGCACCCACATCTGAAAGTGTTATTTTTAATCTGTTAAATTGTTATAAATTTAGCTGGGTTCAAAGCACAACTCACCTCTGAAGTTGAGACAGTCAGATAATGCTATCTCTGATTAAACCAGCCTTTTAAGTAGAAGTTATCTACCATCATTAGTAAAAACTAATTTATCACACAATTTATTTTCAAGAAAGATTGTTTAGCCAAAGAACTTTTGGTGTTTTCATAAAATTTAAGAATCCATTAATCATAACTGCTGTAAAGTCTTTCAAAAAGCTACCTTCTATTTATCAAAACTCCAAAATGTCCAGATTTGTTGCTTGGAACTTATATATTTATACAATGAATTGTTTTAAAGATTGCACATGAAAGCTTTCAATTCTTCTCCATTAAAGTACCAGTGTGATATTGTGCACCTGTGCCCCTGTACCATATGTCACTCATGTGGGCATCCAGGTTTAGTGCAACCCGAAGCTATTTTGTGTCAATGTAGCAATATTACTTTGTTACATCTACACAAAGTCACTAAATAAGTGCAAATAAGGAGCCTTGTTTTTCTTCCCAGCAAAGTTCCCAGGTTTTAATTTTCCCTTTGTGTCCTGTTGACTAAAGATGTGGTTTGACCAGTGCACACCAAAACATCTTTCAACTTATGCTCTACTATTTCTATTTTTGTTCAGTATTTTGTTTCTTTCTGCAATGACACTGCACAGTGATATGATTTGTTCAATGCTAAATACATGAATAACGTTAGATCCCTTTTAACATTGTTAGGAGTAGTTCCAAAAAGAGTGTCATTTACAGTCCTGATACCAACTCTCAAAACAGATACTCTGTCTGTCAAGGGAGAACGTTACCTGGTGGACAGATGAAAAGATTCAAGGATGTGCTTAAAGATTTCTTTGTTGTGGTTGCTACCGCGAAATAAAACAAGACCTAGTCGATGGATTGTCAAACAAGAACTGGTTTATTTTCCCGCCTTGCGTGGGCCTTTTAAGGGAGACTGTTCCCACCCAATGCAACTGGCAATGACGTAAGTGCTACGTCATCAAGTCTTTCCCGTGCGCGGGTTCTCCCTGTCGCTCGGGAAAGACGAGGCCCGCCGCCATCTTGGGCCTCGTCGCTCCGACGCCGCGCGACCCGACTGCCGAGCCGGTTCGCCTGACCGGACGGTGAGTCGCTACACAATCCCCCCCAGAACCGGCGATACAGTCCACAAGGTCCGCGGGCTGTGCCAGCCACCGCTTAGGGGGCCGGCCTCTGCGTCGCGGCGTTGAAACCTCGACCGGTTGTTGCAGATCTAAATGGGCCGGTTTGAGGCTGTCCGTCGTGAAAACCTGTTCCCTGCCTCCAACGTCCGAAATAAAGGTGGATCCATTATTCCTTATGACTTGGAACGGTCCCTCAGATGGTCGTTGCAACGGCGCCCGAGGTGTGCCCCTGCGATCGAAAACAAACTTACAGTCTCGTAGTTCTTTGGGCTGGCAGGATGGGGCTTGACCGTGCCGTGAGGTGGGAATCGGGGCCAAGTTGCCAAGCTTCTCGCGCAGACTTTGTAGGACTGCTGGGGGTCGTTCCCCTTGGTCTCGAAGGGCAGGTATGAAATCCCCTGGGACAACTAGGGGCGCCCCATACACAAGCTCAGCTGACGAAGCGCGGAGGTCTTCTTTGGGGGCAGTGCGTATGCCGAGCAGGACCCAAGGCAGCTCGTCAACCCAGTTAGGACCCTTGAGGCGGGCCATCAAGGCTGATTTCAGATGGCGGTGAAAATGTTCCACCAACCCGTTTGATTGAGGATGGTGGGTCGTGGTGGTGTGTAGCTGCGTCCCTAGCAGGTTCGCTAATGCAGCCCAGAGACTGGAAGTGAATTGGGTGCCTCTGTCTGAAGTGATGTGGGCCGGAACACCAAAACGTGAGACTCAAGTTGTAAGCAGCGCCCGGGCGCAGGAATCAGTTGTGATGTCAGTCAGGGGGGTTGCCTCTGGCCACCTCGTGAACCGGTCCACGATGGTAAGGAGGTACTGGGCTCCTCTTGAAACCGGCAGAGGGCCCACGAGGTCAACGTGTATGTGGTCGAACCTCCTACAGGTAGGCTCAAACTGCTGTGGCGGGACTTTGGTGTGTCGTTGGATTTTCGATGTCTGGCAGTGCGGACAAGTCCCGGCCCACTCACTGACCTGTTTGCGCAGGCCATGCCAGACAAACTTGCTGGCGACCAGTCAGACAGTTGATCTGATGGACGGGTGCGCCAAGCCATGTACCGAGTCAAAAACGCATCTCCGCCAGGCTGCAGGGACTATAGGGCGGGGCTGACCTGTCGCGATGTCGCAAAGTAGGGTCTGCTGACCTGGACCAACCAAGAAATCTTGGAGCTGCAGGCCCGAGACTGTGGTTCTGTAGCTGGGCAGCTCGTTGTTGGCTTGCTGTGCGTCAGCTAGGGCCGTGTAGTCGACACCCAAGGATAGGTTGTGGATGGTCGGTCTGGAAAGTGCATCAGCAACGACATTATCCTTTCCGGAGGCACGTTGGATGTCTGTTGTGAATTCAGAAATGTAGGATAAATGTCTCTGCTGAAAAGCTGACCAGGGATCGGAGACTTTGGAGAAGGCAAAGGACAAAGGCTTATGGTCGGTGAAAGCGGTGAAAGGCCTGCCTTCTAGAAAGTATCGGAAATGCCGGACCGCCAGATACAGCGCTAGAAGTTCCCGATCAAAAGCGCTGTATTTCAGTTCGGGTGGTCTAAGGTGCTTGCTGAAAAATGCCAAGGGTTGCCAGTGGCCTTCGAGTAGCTGTTCCAGTACCCCACCCACCACGGTGTTGGACGCGTCCACCGTGAGGGCGGTTGGGATGTCTGTCCTAGGGTGTACAAGCATCGTGGCATCTGCCAGGGTGTCTTTGGCCTTAATGAAGGCAGCCGCAGCCTCGTCAGTCCAGGTGATGTCCTTGCCCTTACCAGCCATCAGCGAGAACAGAGGGCGCATGATACGGGCTGCTGCAAGGATGAACCAATGGTAAAAGTTGACCATCCCAAGGAATTCCTGTAGGCCTTTGACCGTGCCGGGGCGGGCAAAATGGCGGATAGTGTCTACCTTGGCGGGTAGGGGTGCTGCCCCGTCGCTGGTGACTTTGTGGCCGAGGAAATCGATAGAGTCAAGTCTGAATTGGCACTTGGACGGGTTAATCGTAAGGCCAAAATCGCGGAGACGGGAATACAGCTGGCGGAGGTGGGAAAAGTGTTCTTAGCGGTTACGGCTGGCAATCAGTATGTCATCTAAGTAAATGAACACGAAGTCCAGGTCTCGGCCTACCGCGTCCATTAGCCGCTGGAAGGTCTGTGCGGCGTTCTTAAGGCCAAACGGCATTCGAAGGAATTCAAACAGGCCGAATGGGGTGATAATCGCAGTTTTGAGGACGTCATCCGGATGGACCAGGATTTGGTGGTATCCCCAAACGAGATCCACTTTGGAAAAGATGTGGGCCCCGTGTAGGTTCGCTGCGAAGTCCTGAATGTGAGGGATGGGGTAGCGGTCCGGGGTGGTGGCGTCATTCAGCCTGTGGTAGTCGCCGCAGGGCCTCCACCCTCCGGTGGCTTTGGGGACCATGTGCAGGGGGGAGGCCCAGGGGCTGTCTGACCTGCGAACAATCCCCAGCTCCTCCATGTGACGGAACTCTTCCTTTGCCAGGCGGAGCTTGTCTGGAGGTAATTGTTGTGCTCGGGCATGAAGGGGTGGCCCTGTAGTAATGATGTGGTGTCGTACCCCGTGTTTGGGCCCGGAATTTGTAAACGGAGGTGCCAAAATTGGTGGGAATTCGGCTAGGAGCTTGGTGAAATCGTCGCCAGAAAGGGAAATGGAGTCCAGGCGCAGGGCTGGTAGGCTGATTTCTCCCAGGGGACAGGTCTGGAAAGTGCTAGAGTGGACTAACTGCTTCCCTCGCAGGTTGACTAACAGGTTGTGGGCCTGAAGGAAATCGGCTCCTAGGAGTGGTCGGGCGATGGTGGCAAGGGTAAGGGTCAAGGTAAAACGGCTGCCGCCGAATTGTAATTGAAGTGTACAGGTGCCGAAAGACCGTATCGTTGTACCGTTGGTGGCATTGAGTACAGGACCTGGTGGCCTGTTACGAGTGTCGCGGCCAGTCGGGGGCAAAATATTGACCTCTGCTCCAGTATCAACGAGGAAACACCATCCAGATTTCTTGTCCCGAACGAATAGGAGGCTCTGTTGGTGGCCAGCCGCCGTAGCCATCAGTGGCGGCTGGCCCTGGCGTTTCCCTGAAACTTGCAGGGTGGGCGGCATCGACGGGCCTCCGCACCCCACCTCTGATGGTAGAAACACAGCTGGTCACCCGTGTCGTCGTCTGTGTTCCTGGTGTGTGGCTGCTCGGTTGCTGGGACTGGGTGAGGCGGGAGTTGGGCTCACGGCCTGGTGATTTGGCCGACGGACGAACCGCTCTCACGTTTGGCCTTCCACAGGACATCTGCCCGGGCGGCTACCTCACGGGGGTTGCTGAAGTCGGTCAGCTAACAACAGGTGGATGTCATCAGGAAGCTGTTCGAGGAAGGCCAATGCCAGCATTTCATTCATTAGGGCGGATGGGGATCTGTCCCCCAGGCCATCCAGGTGAAGCAGGCGGGCGGCGCGCTCACGACGGGAGAGGCCGAAGGTCCAAATCAAAAGGTCTTTGAAAGCCGGGTACTTATCTTCCTCCGGAGGCGACTGGATGAAGTCTCCGACCTGGGTGGCTGTCTCTTGGTCCAGAGAGCTAACCACATGGTAGTACTTCGTTGAGTTGGAGGTAATCTGCCGAAGGTGGAATTGCGCTTCGGCTTGGTCAAACCAGACGCTGGGCCGGTGTCCAAATGGCGGGCAGCTTGAGGGCCATTGCGTTGGCTGCTGCGTTGTCGTCCATTGTGCAGGTCCAAAATCTGTTTGGACCGTCGGGGTCACCAATGTTGCAGTTGCTACCGCGAAATAAAACAAGACGCTAGTCGATGGATTGTCAAACAAGAACTGGTTTATTTTTCCGCCTTGCGCGGGCCTTTTAAGGGAGACTGTTCCCGCCCAATGCAACCGGCAATGACATAAGTACTACGTCATCAAGTCTTTCCTGCGCGCAGGTTCTCCCCGTCGCTTGGGAAAGACAAGGCCTGCCGCCATTTTGGGCCTCGTCGCTCCAACGCCACGCGACCCGACTGCCGAGCCAGTTCACCCGACCGGACAGTGAGTTGCTACATCTTGAAGAAATGCAACATTCCCACAGACTCCTGGTACCTTCTGGCTCATGAATGCTTAAAGTGGTTTTGATAGATAGATTGTTTTATTATCATATACACCAGGGTACAATGAAATTCCTTGTTTGCATGAAGTTCACAGAGTAAATAGTAGACATAGTAATAACAAATACAATGAGCGAAAAACAGCAGAATGGTGCAAAGATTGTAGTTTCAATCTGAAGTAGTACAAAAAGAAATGCTAAAGTGACAATAACAGAATAAACGAGAGAGGTAGAACTAAGAGTATGAGAACGTGGCAGCACCACCAGGAAGGGGATGTGAAAGAGCTGATTGGTTCAGAAGTCTGATAGTGGTGGGGAAGAAATTACTCTTAAGTCTGGTCGTCTGGGCTTTCAAGCTCCTGTATCTTCTTCCAGACGGTAGAAGAAAGAAAAAGGAATGGCCGGGGTGGTAGGCATTCTTGACGATACTACTAACCATCCCGAAGCTTCCTATTGGGAATGTCCACGCCATACATTAGGAGCACACAGAGGTCCTGCATAAGTATGGAAGGAGTGCACCGCCTCACAAACTCTGCCCTCACCCACCCCATCAGCCACCACCAGCCTATCTATAGAAGAATCTGCAGTCTATACTGTAACCTCAAAGGTCACCCTAGAAACCAGAAAACTAAAGTGGAAGTAAGTCACCCTCGTTGATCATGACGTACCATATCTGTATTAAGTATCACCTTCCACTTTGTTGTGCACTAATGTATCAGACCAACAGTAATAGGAATCTCAAAATTCTGCAGCAACATGTTTTTTTTGTATATTCCAGGAGTAATCAAGGTCTTTTTGTTTGTATGATTCAGCCGTAATTGGTGCCAAGGCGTGGCGTCAAGAGATTTTCTGTCTTGCTATCCACAGAAGTAAAACAGGGAGATACCAGAATCTACTGACCAATTATTTGGAGCTTGAGATTGGAACAGTGGGATGGAATAAAATCACAATTCCATGTGAGTCAACTATAAATCTGACCAAAATCTTCCTTTAAAAATCCAGCATCTCTGCATAGATCTGCCAGCTACTACCTTATAACAGTGCATAGATTGGGGACTGCCAATAAACATTCCAAATCTTCTGCGTGCCTGGTTAGTGCTGAGTGGACCAAAGTGCTCCAAAGCTGTGTTATGCACTTTCCTATCGCTAAGGCTGGGAAATCTGCCTTTGGAAACTGCGTCAGGTTAGGCCAGGTACAGGAGCAGCTGTACTTCGGAGACACAAGAGACCGCAAATGATGGAATCTAGAGCAACAAACAATCTTTTGGAGGAACTCAACAGGTCAAGCAGCATCTGTGGAGGGTAATAGACACTCAATGTTTTGGGTTGAAACCCTTCAGGATAAAGTACTTCATGTTTTATGCTTAAATTAACTTCAATGTATTTTAATCATTTAAGTGTTTTCTGATTTTTTAAATGTTTTTATTTATACCTGACTTTTCGAAAAAATGTTTTGAAAATCTAATAGCATGCTTAATTTTTAATGATATGATTGATTTTGAATGTTTCTGACTGACAAACATTTGCAACCATTCAATTGCTTTGACAGCTTTGATAACCAGTTGAGCTGGGCTTAACCAGCTGTCAAATCAATTATTTGGGTGGGGTTTGCTATTTTCATTCAGTTGGCCATAGACTGCACTGGGCCTCACCAACTTGGTTGGACCTGCTCTCCTGAAGAGTGTTTGACCCAGGGGATGTTTGGAAGCTTTATTATTTAATGGGGATGAAAGTGTGAGAGCATTTCCATCCAATCATCTCGCCTCAAATAACATAATGAATATTAAGTAAACTCCTCTTCCCCACCCCAGTAGAATATAATGCTGCCAAATTCATATCGTACTTAAAGAACAACCGTTGGAAGAACTCAGCAGGTCCTTAGTTGCAAGGTGGGAAAGAAGCAGGGAATTTGTGGGAAAGAAGCAGGTCATCAGTTGCAAGGCGCTCTTGGTGTTGCTGTATGTGGTACAAGTGAGTCCCACCCTCTGCTTCTGCATGGCAGCAGTCATTTGTGCCATCTTCCATTTCATCTGGAGATTGAAAATCAACCATGTCTGGAGAGACATGATGTACACATTTCCAGAGAAAATAGGGAGAAAAGTACCAAACAGTTCCTCAACCCCAAGGTTACCTGTGTGTGTGTGGCTGCATCAGGTTGTGCATAGACCGTTGAGTACACAATCACTAAGTGTCATTCCATGCTGCATCTCTCTGCCCAGTATTGGAAAGGAAGGGTCTGGCCATGTTCACCTGCCCTTTGAAGAAAAGTTTGTGCAGAGAAACATTTTTGACACAAGTCAATCAGGCAATAGACTGCAGGGAATATGCTCAAAGCCCAAGGAGAAAAGGAGATCAACAATGCTGTAGGATTTCCCAAGCAGACTCTCAAAGTCATGGGAAAGAATGACTCAAAGACAGAACTTATAATAAGTATCGAGAACTTGGCAGTGGAGCTGTACTTGGAACATCTGTGGTGTGGACGGGACCACTATCTATCTCCTTGTGGAATGTGCTAAGCCACAGAAGGATACAGTGATCTTTGTTGAGGTTCACCACAAGAAGACATGTAACATGGTACCGTGTACTCTACGGGCTATCCCCATGAATACACATAGAGACGAACATCAACTGTTGCTAAAGATTGCCACCCAATGAAAGATACAATTTGCTCTGAAAACTGCTGGTCTTCCAGTACAAGGAGCTGTCAACAACAGAGTAGCATATCCCAAGGTCCAGCACTATGTACTAAGGGATACACAGAAGTTTAGTTAAACCTTCCCAAAGACTCTAGGGGACGGGCCACCACTTAGAACCCTCCCACTATCACTTTTGTAAAAACCTCCCAGACATATCATTCACAGAATGAATTTTTTAAAAAGAAATGATGTCATACAAATGTAAATCTTGTCAGCCAAAGAAATTATATACTTTGCACAGTAAATGGTGACATAAGAATGGAAGTTTTATATAATTGCAGATATTATGAATAAAACAAATGAAAATGCACTTCTTCATTTCATTGAACTCATAATACAACCTTGAAGCTGTGGGGGACAAGAAGGAGTGCGATGTGGCAAAAAGGAAAAACTAAAAATAAAATTAAGAACTGAAAACTGGAAAGAGGGAAGAAAATAAGAAAATGTTGAAAGTAAAGAGGATAGGCATTAATATCTAGTATTCATTATATTTTGGATCCTTTCTAACTATTTTAACCTAAGTTATTGTTATTGTTGTACCATAAATCATTCTTAGGTTAACTCCCTGATCTCCATACTTTTAGAGAGTGTCTGCTTGAGGTTCAGCTAGACTTTCAGAGAGGTAACTTGAAAGCAAACAGTAAAAGTACAGTAAAATGGAGACACAGGAGACTGTAGATGCTGGAATCTGGAGCAAAAATTAAAACTTTCTTTTAAAATGTAACAAAAATTATTAAAAGCATATTAAAATGTAAATTAAAGGCTTAAAAAAACCTTAGTTCTTTCTTCCATATCTCCAGGTCAGGAGTCTTCATTCACATGACGCTGTGTGGAGTCTGGCTGGTGAACAGTCACAGAGGTGGCATCCTCTGTGTCTTGCTGTGGACTCCCAGCCCTTTTGCACTCCACTACTGGACTACACACAGAGTCTGGTGAGCGACTCTATATAAGTATGTCCCTTCCAAACAGTAGGCCACTACCAGTACTGGCCCAACATGTCTGAATTAATTTTCAGTTTAAAGTAGCAAGTAAATTTATTTTACAAAAAACAAACATGCTCTAGCAATCTTATATCCTAACTATTCATGTAGGTAAAGTGAACCCAAAACATTGACTGGTGCCTGACCCACTGAGTTCCTCCAGCATTTTGTGTGTGTTGAAAGTGAAATCATTGCAGCTCTACAAACTAAGATGATAAGATAAGATAAGATAAGATAAGATAAGATAAGATAAGATAAGATAAGATATCTTTATTAGTCACATGTACATCGAAACACACAGTGAAGTGCATCATTTTGCGTAGAGTGTTCTGGGGGCAGCCACAAGTTGTCACCACGCTTCTGGCGCCAACATAGCATGCCCATGATCCTCTGTAAGCACCTTTAAATAAATAAGAATTTTTTTTACCACTGTGATTTTGTACAACTCAATCTTCCTTTTAGAAATTCAAATGGATTTTTATTCCTTCCATGGTTTCAGACTGATTTTTTCCATACATTGGACGGGAGAGAGTTTGGAATTCTGGAATTAAAGTGGAATTGAAAGTCATGTACAAACCAAACCGATTGCAAGATATTATTCCCCTCTCAAGTCTGTAACCAATAAACCATTGTGGCATTGCAGATGCTGGCTCAATCCCTGTTAAATTCCTTTGCATCTGCTCGCTTATTTCTCTGCTTGTCTCTTCAAGTCCTCTTTAATAACCCTGCCAAAAATGACGGGCATCGGATTCCTGCATCCAAAAAAATGGGGAGGGAGAGTCAAAATTCCAAACTGCAGAAAAATATCCAACACAGTCATTCCTATCATTTGTGCTCCAGCAACGCTGGATGCAAAAGCTGCCTGTTTGCAGTCGCACTGTTAGAGGATCCTTTTAAAATTTAAAAGTCCACAAATCCGATGTAATTGATTATTGGCATCTGCACTGGGTGGTGGGGTTTCTTTCCTTACAGCTGGCAAAGCTGTAGCAGCCCCATACCCACTGTATTCGCTTCAGAGGAAAAGTGAGTGTGAGGGCTGGATTTTCTGAGGCACTCATCCAACATGTACAACTGAAAGATGATGAAGCAGCAGCTGTGGCCATCTGTGATCGGCCCTAACAGGTTATTCCTGTTCTCCTTGGCAGACAAAAGGTTTCGTCTAATAATAGTGGAATTAACACTTCAACAGGGGACAAAGGGCTACTGTACTATATTTCTGTCTGTCTGTCTTTCTCTCTCTCTTTCTCTCAGTAAAGCGAGCAAGCTCACAACTGTTTCAAAATCCACAGCAATTCTGTACTAAGATCAGCATCTTATAAGGATAAAGATGCCTGCTGGACTAGGTACTCCCAAGATAGATCTGCCACAGAAATGGCTCCACCTTCAGCAGTCCAAGGCCGTTCATTTTGGAGTGATGCTATCCCTTGCAAGATTGATGCATGGTGCACAATTTCCCTTATGAGTTTGTTGTTCTGTGCACCTGATGTACTAGGCTCAAGTCCTGGGATGGAATCAATCCAATGGCCAGGATTTTGCAGACCGCAGAGGAGTTGCTGGGCCCCTGCTAACTGAAAAATTAAACAGAAACCAGCAGAGACCGGCAACAACTGCTCTGAGAGACACAGTGAGTCCTGCCAACTTGGACCTTGATATCCAGTAGGTTGAGAGGGAGAGGTAGGTGGGGTGAAATAGAGAGGGTGAGAAGAAGTTCAGTGGAGGGTAGAGGGAGGATGGAGGCTGGGAGGAGGAAGGGGCGGAGAAAGAAGCAGAGATAGAAGGAGGGAGGATGAGAGTGAGGGGAGGGCGAGTGAGAAGATAGGAGAGGGAAGATAAAATAGGGAAAAGGAAGGAGGGATGTGGAGAAGAATGAAAGAGGGGAAAATTGAGAGGAGGAGCATTTCCATTTTGACTGGGACTCTCCATAATCAAAAAGGTAGTTGAGTGTCCCATGTGATTCTGCCCAGACTGCCTTATTTCCCATAACATTTTCCCAACCCAAGTACCTTAATCCATAAAGGTGAAGTCCTATGCCAATCCCAAACAGAGTGACCCCAGTTGTTCAAGTTCCTGAAATCACCAGACGCAGTGGCCAGGGCTCTGTGATCAGGGTCAGGAACCACTGGCATCTAAAATAAGATAAGATCTTTATTAGTCACATGTACATCGAAACACACAGTGAAATGCATCTTTTGTGTAGAGTGTTCTGCGGGCAGCCCGCAAGTGTCACCATGCTTCCAGCACCAACATAGCGTCCCCACAACTTCCTGACCCGTACGTCTTTGGAATGTGGAAGGAAACCGGAGCACCCGGAGGAAACCCACACAGACATGGGGAGAACGTACAAACTCCTTACAGACAGTGGCCAGAATTGAACCCGGGTCGCTGGCACTGTAAAGTGTTACGCTAACTGCTACACTACCGTGCCTGACTCGTGAGGCAAAAGAAGCCCTGCCCAATCCAGGCCCTCCACACAACCTCCCCCTTATCTTTGAAGTCCACTGACCTTAAGGCTCGGAGCATATTTTTAGCATCATGCAAGTGAAGTTGATTTTATCCAGAATAAAGCATAATAACAATGATTCTCTGGTCATTCAGCCTAACCTCGAAAATCCAATGGGCTGATCCATCATTGTGCATCAGACATGGCATGTGAATCTGTTGCACACTGATAGGCATCACTCTCCGAGCAATTCTCTTATTCTGGGAGTGATCATCATTGGGAACTCCCAGGTCAACTTGGTCTTCACAGCACAGTGTTGGATTGCCACTTCTCTAAGCCCCATACATAGCTTTTATCCTTCAGACCTCTCCCCATTCCTCCTGACATTCTACATCGATTGACAACATGACAAGAATTTTTACTGATTTCCAATGATCCTGATAAAATGCAAGTGTCTCAAATGGTTGCAATGGTGCGATTTTTAGATCTTAAGGAACACTCCAAAAATGTACAAAATTGCAATGATAATTTTAACCTGAAGAGTCAAAATTCGCTCATTACTATCTTGCAATAGTCTCGGCATTTTTTTCTGCCTTTGCAGATTGACTCTTTCTCTCAGTATACCTAGTTTCTAGCAACCACTCATAACCAGTCCACATTATGTGTGGCACATGAACTGATTCTTGACTCTGATTTGCTGCATTACATTAATATAGTTTGGGATTTCTGCTGCAGTGCTGCTATAGAAATGACTGTTGTTTCTTCGGGAAGTCAAGTTGACAGCTGAAGTTGTTGTTGCAGAGTGTGAATTCACAACATGATATTGTGCTTAGAATCAACATATTGTATCATTATTACGAAGCTCCACATCAAGGCAGGAAAAGTAGATTAAAAGGGCAGGTTGGAAAAAATGATTATAACTTGTATCATCAAAACCAAGCAGAACAAGATTAAGGTTTTAATTTACATGCAGTAGCATGTCAGTGTGACGAGAATTTTAAATGATCTCACCGAATGTAATTGTCTCAGATAATGGCCAGCATTGCAAGAGCAATTATCTGAACCTTGATGTCCCTAAGGTGTGTAGAACATTTCCTATGCCCAGTGAATAGTGTGCTGTTATGCCAACAATCGATGAAAGATTGTGCTGGTGTTCCTTTCCCCTGTTGTGCAGAGGGAAGAGTTTGTATCCGTTCTGGGAGAGTGGATTGTAATTCCTTCCTTTATTACACCACACGAAGCCAGTTTCTTTACTAAAAGTGAAAAGGATGTACAAAATGGAACTGATCAGAAGAAAGAGTGCATCAGTTTGAAGGTCTGCACATCATTAAGTCTGAGGTTTATTTTTTTCAATCACAATCAAATTCCAGTTTTTGAAATTCTCCCGAAGCAAGTCAAGTCCAGTTTATTGTCATATGAACAAGTACAGTGAGGCACAAGTACAATGAAAAACTTGATTGCAGCAGCATCACAGGCACATAGATTCAGACAACACACAGAACATAAATTATACATAAATTGTATATAAATTATACAAGACAGTGTAAAACAAGATATTAGTGCAAAAACACAATTAGAAACAAGTGTATGGTAGTGCAACAGGTGGACCGTAGTGTTCCATTCCTGAGGTAGGAATAGGGTTGTGCAGGTCGGTTCAAGAACCTGATGGTTTTTGCAAAGTCACTGTTCCTAAACCTGGTGGTGTGGGACTTCAGGCTTCAAGCATGCAAAAAACATTATAACTGCACAATGAATAAGTTGAGAGGGACAAGCAAGTATAGACATTTCACTAATTTTTACATCATGAAGAAAAAGAGACATAAAAAGTGAACAAATAACAAAGTGTGCTCTGAACAGATTAGGCCCACATCATAGGAATGTACACTCAGAAGGCCAGGCAGCATCCGTGGAGAAAAGCAGAAGGTCAACGTTTCGGGTCAGGACCCTTTCGGGTCAGACTTTTCCCTCCTATATATTGGGCTTCCCTTTTCCTATCTTCAGTCCTGAAGAAGGGTCCTGATCCGAAACGTTGACCATCTGCTTTTCTCCACGGATGCTGCCTGGCCTGCTGAGTTCCTCCAGCATCATCGTGCTTTTCACCTAGATTCCAGCATCTGCAGTCATTTGTTTCTCTGTGGGAATGTGTATCCCCCATTGTGCCATATTTAGGAACTTGTGTCCTGTGCTTCACAACACGTCAGATATTATTTGAGGAAGAAAAAATTACAGGGAAAGACTTGGGAAACGGACAGGCTCGATCTCTCTCGCTGGCTTGCTGGGACAAGTAGCATTCTGTGGTGTGACAATTCTTTGATTCTCTTTCCAAGACTTTTTTTGAAGAAGATAGGAGCAAAAAATGGGGAAGGGAACCAAGCAAGGCAAGAAAAGGATTCAAGAAGCAGAAAATTTACCAGCACGAGTCCACTTTCTGTATTTCCTGCTGTTTGGTCAGAGAAGGGAGATCTGCCAGATCACCTTCCCCCCCTGCATTCCCTCAGGGATAAATAAAAACTAATTATTCAGGTTCAAAGAGAACCTTAGGCACCGCCCTTAGTCTATAGCCAACGATTTCCTGGACTTTTCATTTTTTTAAGTGAGAAAAATAGCATTTGCAAGTTATTTAAATAACTCTCACGAGTAAAGTACAGAAAGCACTAGTATTTATAATCTCCTCTTTATTGAAAGTGACTTTTTTAATGACCATAAACTAAATTACTGAAATTTAATTTCTGGAATCAAAACAAATCATTACAACACGATAATAGCGGTAATTTTATAAAATAGAGTGCTTTTTAAAGTGTGTTGGAAAATATGCCAATTTTCAAGAAGTCTTGCACTGGATTGCACTGATTGCATTCCTGGGCCAAAGATATCAATGGAGCCATAGACTCTTACAACAACAAAACAGGGCCTTCGGCCCACCAAGTCCGCACTGATAAACAAGCCCCCATTTACACTGATCCTATTTTATTCTGATCACATTTCCATCAACTCCTCCCAGATTCGATGACTCATCTACACACCAGGGACAACTTACAGAGGCCAATTAATCTACCAACCCACACGTTTTTGGGGTGTGGGAGGAAACTGGAACACATGGAGGAAACCCATACAGTCACAAAGAGATCATGCAGACTCCACACAGACAGCACAGGATTGAAGCCAGGATGCTGAAGCTGTGAGGCAACAGCTCTACCAGCTGAACCACTGGGCCACCCCAAATTTAAGCAAGTTTTAGATTTTATAATTGTTGACGTTTTGTGTGCTGTTTTACATAGTGGTGGTTAGGATTTTTTTTAACGTGGAAATTTAATGAACAATCCAAAACCGGAGATGATTTTGTCAGAGTTACTCTTAGTATTAGAATGACTTTGAATTAAAATGGTACAGGAGACTTTTCAGATGGCCCAGCTGGTTGGTAAGGCATTCGTGTAGAACGGAGCTTCAACGGCAAGAAGATACTAAGGTAAATCTGCAGCCTGTGCAGTGCAGATGCTCAGCTCCCCACCTGTCTAACAAGAAGTAAAGTCAAGCCTGGTTCATCCCCATTTTCCCATCCCTACCCTCTCTCTGTTGACCAGCCACCCCTGCTACAGATAAGAGAGAGCAGCAAAGGTCTGCTGTCATGCTACACAATTGAATCATTGCTAACCCTTAGAAAGGTGTTTGTTTCATTTCAGTAAGAAGAATGAGGTGGGTCAATGTAAACTAGTGTTCTCGATACTAACCACAAGGAGCCAGATCTGCTGGTATATGGGCACAAGTTGTTGGGAGTGGGAGGAATGGTTGAGAAAGTCGTTAAAAAGGCATGCAGGATTCTTTATAAATAGAAGCATAGACTACAAGAGCAAGAATGTCATGAGGTACATTTACAAGATGCAGGTTCTGTCACAACTGGAGCATTGTGTCCATTTCTGGCACCATGCTTTAGGAATGATGTGAAGGTCCTAGGAGGGTACACAGAAGAGATTTGCGGGATTGGCTCCACAGAGGTGGAGCTTTGGATAAGTGGTTAGACAGGAGAAGCTGGGGTTTTCCCATTTGGAACACAGCAAGAAGTTCTGACAGATGTATTTAAAATCATGAAGGGTCTAGATAGAGTACATCAAGCGAAACCATTGGCAAATGGGTCAAGAACCAGTGACACAAGGGAAACTTTGTAAAACAATGATGGCCACACTGGGTACAGGATAAATAATTGAAAGAAAAAATTGCAAGGCTGCAGGGGGAAGAGAGGTGAGGATAGTATCTGAGAATTAAAATATAGAAGTGCAGTGATGCATGAATATTGACAAAAAAATTGAAAATTGCTGATCAATGGAGTATAAAAATGAATAGCAATCTGGACCAGTTCTGGAGGATCCCATTCCCAGCTTTACATAATACAAATCAAAATGCTGTGGTTGCTGGGTATAGGAATTAGGATGTTATGCTGCCATTATAGAAGATGTTGGCGAGGCCGCACGTGGAGTATTGTGTAGAGTTTTAGTCACCCTGTTATAGGGAAGATGTTATTAAACTAGAAAGTGCAGAAAAGATTTACCAGGATGTTGCCTGGGCTTGGGGGCCTAAGTTACAAGGAGAGGTTGCATAGGCTAGGACTTTATTCACTGCAATGTAGGAGATTGAGAGATGACCTGATAGAGGTGTATAAGATCATGAGGGGCATAGACAGGGTGAAAGCACATAGTCTTTTTCCCAGGGAGGAGGTGTTAAAAACAAGAGACCATAGGTTTAAGATCAGAGGCGAGAGATTTAAAAGGAACATCAGGGGCAGCTTCTTCACGCAAAGGGTGGTGCATATTTGGAATGAGCTGCCAGAAATAGTGGTTGAGGTGGGCACATTAGCAACATTTAAAACCATCTAGATAAGTACATAGACAGGAGAGGTTTAGAGGGCTATGGGCCAAACACGGGCAGATGGAAATAGCTCGCTGGGCAACACATTCGGCAAGGATGAGTTGAGCTGAAGGGCCTGTTTCCCTGCTGTATGACTCTATGACTCTGTGCAGGATATCTGACATAAACAGAGACAATGGTGGAATTACACAGTTGCATCGGAAGAGAGAGAAACAGAGTTAACTTTTCAGGTCATTGGAGCAGGGAATAACTCGGGTGTATTTGCTCTCCAGTTTTACTCTTGACTCTCCCTTGAACATTGTTGCATTTCATTCTCTATTGCCTCTATAGTTCATGTCAATCATAGCTCAGTCAGTAAGAAAGAAAGAAAAACTATATTTATATAAATTTTTCACCCATCAAAACACCTTAATGTCCTTTTCAGCCAATGAAGTACTTCTGAAATGAAGTCACTATTGTAATGTAGAATGTTTTTGCACAAAGCAAGCTCCCCCAGAAGCAGAAAGTAGATAGTTTGTTTTATTGATGATGATAGTGGGGTGAGCAATGGCGAGGACACCAGAGACAATTCTCCTGTTTATCATGAAGTCATGGAGTCACAGAGGCTTAGAGAGAAGCACAGAGACAGGCCCTTCAGCCCACCAGGTCATGCCGGCCATTAACCATCCATTTACACAAATTCTACATTCATCCCATTTTTAAAAATTTTCCCCACATTCTAATCAACTCCCCCATCACGCCCCCTCTCCCAGGTTCTTCCACTTACCTACCCACCAGAGGCAATGCACAATGACCAATTAATCTACCCACGTCTTTGGTATGTGACGGGGAACCAGAGCACCCAGAGGAAATCCACACAGTCACAGAGACAGCACCCAAGGTCAGGACTGAACCCTGATCTCTGGCACTGTGTGATGGTGGCTCTACAAGCTTTGTCACTCTGTCACCCATTTCTCCTTCTTCTCTTGAAGCCCACTTTCCATGTCTTTGCAATAGTGCCCCTACATCTTTTTTTAAATACCTTAGAGTCCAATAATTGTGTTGGTTTAATACCTCAGTCAAAAACCTCTAACAGTACAGCTTTCCCTCACCACTGCCCTGAAGTGCCAGCCTAGAATTTTGTGATATTTAATTTGAAACTCCAATCCTTATGGGAATGCCCCCATAATGGATATTGGTAGTGTTCTGCCTTGAAGTCAGGTAGACATATGTCCAAGTCCTACTTCAGCAGCTTTGAGTCCTGTGTAGAAGTGAGGGAGTGCTGCACTCTTGGATGATCTCTATAGTCAGATGGGTTTGTAGATACCTCTCTGAGGTAATATCTGAGCTGCAAAGGAAATGTCAGGAAAGTGCCAGCTGGTGGCTGTATTTTGTGCTTTTTCTCAGTTCTCTCTATTTGCATTGAGTATATGATGCTTTGAACTGGGATATTCTCATAAACCAAAGCTGTTTACACTTATACTGGGAGGATCTCAATAAGGTGTGCACAATTGTCTCAATTAACCATCTGAGTGCTACAAGCAGCTGGTCACTTTTTATAACAATAAACACAAACAATTAAAAAAAATCTGAGCCAAGTGAAACAAAATAAAATAGAACTAATGAACCACTGCCATAGGGTGCTGGTTGTGGTTCTGCCTTCTGAATCAGGGAGATGTGGGTTCAAATCCGACTCAGAGACTGGAAGGAAAAGTCAGTGTGGAAGTACAGGAATCCTGTACTCTCAGTGGTGCAGTAAGGTTGAAAGTCACACTGGAGATTTTGGGTGCTGCATTTTTGCTGACATCATTCAGGAGAGGTTTACATCAAAAAACCTCCAGAGCTAATGAGCTAAATGAAGCGCCCAGCAGTAATTCAGGGTTCAATTTCCCATGGGCCACAAGACCAGGAAATGAGTGTAAAATTTCCCTCCTCCAGGTTAAGCTAATTTTCAACTGCATAGTGGTTTAATGAGGCCCAACACAAGCTTGAGGAACAGCACATCATCTTCCATCTGGGCATACTGCAGCCTGCAGCACTCAGTACTGAATTCTCCAACTCTAGGTAGCTTTTTCTTTTGGTCTGGATCAGAACTGCTCATTTCTGCCTCTTATTATTTTGGCACAGTTTTTCTCTTTCTATTGGTATAGTCTGGCCTGCAGGGCATGTCCCACAGCCTTGTTGTTAACAGCACAGTACACACACAAAATGTGCTTCTAACTCCTACTCTAACTGCCCTATTAATTTGGAGACACAAGAGACTGGAGATGCTGGAATCTGGAGCCAAACCAAACTGCTGGAGGAAGTCAGTGGGTCGAGAAGCATCTGTGAGAGGAAAAGAATTAAATTCCTTTCGTTCTAATGCAAAACATTGACAATTCCTTTCCCCCATGGATGCTATTTGACCCACTGAGTTCCTCCAGCAGTTTTTTTCTTGCTATATTAGCTCATTTGGTCTCACCCTATCAGAGGTACACTTGTTCTACCCATTCCTCCTGCACCTTCTTTGCCATTGAAAACTAACTTCCACCAATATAGATGGTGGGGAATCTCAGCAAGGCAGAGATCTGCCACTTGACTCCATGTGCAGTCCAATAGCAAGCAATCTGACAGATCTGGTGCTCCATTCAGAGACATCACTCTTTCCCAGCAAGCTCTAGGTTATAACATATGTGAAACCTTTCTATGACAGAAATGACAAATGGTCCCATTGTGCACATCTGTGAAAGATTATTCTATGAAGATCAATGCCATTAATGAATAGTTTCATAATGTAAAAACCGCCCTTTAGGATCACTGTGCTTCTAAAGTGGGTGACCAGACCTTGTCATATGAGGGACAAGTTATACCTCAGAAAAGCATGGTAGAAGACAGATATAATCAAGTTCTAAAAATGACTTTATACTTTAAAAGTATATTTTATTGGTGTAAGGCTGATAAATTTATTCACCTTGAAACTCACTTTGAAGAGAAAATGTAATGCTAGAGCTTGAAATCAGTTGCTTGCAGACACAAGCTGAAGATTTTATCTGTCAATCTCAAAGCAATTTGCACAGTATGGCCTGTTAAATATCCCCCAAGCTGTTCAATTCTTTTTGTGTGTTCATGTTAAAAGTTTCTGCAAGGTATTAGAACCTCAACCACCACCCTCCCCCCCACCCATTCCATACACTCTTCCACATTCTCACAAGTCACTATGTTTTCTGCCCTGGCCAATCATGGCACACTTCTTTTGTAACATCTGGCAGCTGTAATAGTGACCATTGTCACAGCCCAACTCCAGAGATTTTATAATTTTATTCTGAATTACATTTGCCCAGAACTTGCAACAAATGCATCCCTCAATATGTAA
This sequence comes from Pristis pectinata, assembly GCF_009764475.1. Lineage (NCBI taxonomy): Eukaryota > Metazoa > Chordata > Chondrichthyes > Rhinopristiformes > Pristidae > Pristis > Pristis pectinata. Next base: position 86,785,430 of record NC_067412.1, read on the forward strand.
GTTTTGGTCACACTTCTCAATTTTCAAAAGTTATGAAGTGATAACTCACCGTCCAAAAATATTGACTCCTAATTTTGGAATTGTACGCTAATTAAAAGTGTAAATTAAATCTCTGCCAAAGGAAAATAAATTATCACATTTCACTTTCCTTTAACCAAGTGCTCCTAAAAAGGCAGACTTGAGTTGCACTGACAATTCTTGGATATTAGTAAACTGTGGTATCTCATCCAACCATGTTTGAGCCTAGATAATGGGAGTAACTTTGACTTTGGGTGGGAGCATAAAATGGCAAGGTCTATTGACTCTAGTACAAATGAAAATTATCTGTTTCAAGATACCCCATTTTGCTCTCTTGCCCAGAGTCAACACGGATCTGTGAATTTCCAGGTCTTCACCTGAACGTTCCCCCAGATAATATTCCTCCCATGTCGAAGACTAATCACTATCACACTTTGGACTACCAGGGAAGAAAAAGTACTGAATTAGAATCCAACCACATTATAAACTGGGCTAGATTTACCATTCTTTATCTTTCCTAGTCTTTTGAGGTTTATGACCTCCTAGTTCAAGGCTTATTTTAAAGAATAAAGAAAGAAGTTGCATTTTCATGTACTTTATGTGTCTTTAGAAAATCTTGAAGTATTTCATATCCTGAAGACTACATTTGTAAGGTCTCTTTGGAGTAGCAGAATATGGAATCAAAATTGTACCTTGCTAAGATGACAAAATTATTAATTTGTGATATTAATTGTGAGAGGAATGTTGGCTAGGGAAAATGGGATTTTCCTACTCTTTATCAAATCATTCCAATGGGATCTTTTGCATTCATCAATATTTGCAGTTGTAGCATGCTGGCTCTCACCAAAGCATTCATCAGAACTCTTGCTGCACTGTTAGGTTCCCATCATCTGCACCTGTGACATTACTGTCTTTATTTAAAATCACTAGGCTTTGAACCATTAATTGCTTGCTTGACATTTGTTTTGTGTGTGTTCTAATTTCTACATGGCTCTCCCAAATCTTAGTGCACTGTTTAAAACCATCAATCTACTAATCAGCTGTATATTCTTTACTTCTTGTTATTCCCCTTGCTCACCCTTCAAAACCTACTGTCTTATACATTGCTTTCATCTCTTCAGATAATCACCATCTAACCTCTTTCTACTGTGCCTTAAAACCCATTAATGCCACTTTCAGCTGAGATATTTTATCACATGAACTACACACATTAATGTTTTAATCTATACAGTTTTTTTCTCTTTGTTATAAACTTTCAGTACTTCAAACACAGATATCAATATCTATAATAACATTCCCTTCTCTTTCAAGACTTAATGCACTAATTACTATATTATCCATTATTCTGCTACCACAAACATAATATATGCTCAACTGAGCAACATCTAGCAAGGCCATATCATAATAATTCTAAATAAAAATTTACTTAAAACTCTGGACTAACTGGAAAGAATACAACATTCATTGTTTGCATCACACTATGTGTCACACCAACATACTGTATATGTAGCATCTGACTCACACTTAAATAATGTTTTAACTGATTTTAAGTGCATGGCCAGAACATATCAATTGTAATTGGTTCTCTTATATGATATAGACAGTCTTTTGGAGAAGGGTAACACATTTTGTGTTGCATAGTATAAAACAGTGACTTTACCATGAACAGTAGTCTGCAGGATCTCTCTGTGTATATGTTTAAAACTTCCACCTTCAAATGTTCAGAGGGAGATTAATACAGTAATGTGTTCTCATGAGGTTAGATGGTTGAACGCGTCCATGAATAAAGCACCAGTTGGAACACTTCCAATGCAATTGAACTATTTGTATCATAAACAAAAAGAAACCTTTGCATTCAAAGTAATAAGATTGCAAGATGCATCGTCCATAAGGGATAGTTGTAAGTGCTGCTGGTTAATGCTTGACTGCAGACATCACAGACATCAATACAAAGTGGAATATAACACATATTTTCCACTTCATGCCTAGTTTCCTTGATATTTAAAAGGCTTAATATGTATTAATCAAATTCACATTCTCTGTCTGGAAATAGTTTTTTGATCTTGGTTTCAATGTTTTCATACATATTTTAATCTAATTAATCACAATTTATTTCTACAATAGTTACCCATCTGTTTTGTTTGAAACCTACAGCAACACATACTTCTGAGGCTGGTACTGAAAAACATACCAAGCACCTGGTAAAAATAGCTTTGCTTTTCCAAAATCACATTTCATATTTCTTTTTGTTTCACAGGCAAAACAGCCTACACTTGCCACTAGGCCATGATGTGCAATATTAATATTGTTTACACTTTACACTGGAATTTTTCCTGATCAGTCCTGTTATTGATGTAAGGTGTCTTTTTGTTTTCTTTTGAAGCACCAACATCATGAACTGTACTGAGCTTTTCTTCACATTGGTTGCAATTTTTCACTTGCTTTTGTTTGAATGTGGGCGATTTTATCATCTGGAAATTGAGGCCCTCCTTCAAGTGTCAGAATTAAACTCATCCACAGCAGCCCTCCCAAAACAAAACTCCTGTTACTGATTCCACCAGCCCACCTCAGTCTTCACCTCAGAAGTGAATTTTTTCTTCACTGCACAAAAAGTGCCAGAAACACTCAGCAGGTCCTACAGCATCTCTGGACAAAGAACCACTTTTAAACTTTCAGGTCAAAGACGATCCTTTAAATTTCCAGCGTTTTTTCAGTGTTTTTGATTTTCTTCTACTGCACTGTGGTGTTCCTTCCCATTGCAGTCTCCCTGTGGCCTCTCTGAGTAGTATTGCTAATCCAGTACTGATTGCTGACAAATTCAGAATCAGAATCAGGTTTATTTTCACTGACATACATCATGAAATTTGTTGTTCTGTAGCAGCAGTACAGTGCACAACATAAAAATTACTATAAGTTACCAAAAAATAAATAAATGAAATAGTGCAAAGGAGGAGTAACGAGGTAGAGTTCATGGGTTCACGGACCATTCAGAAATCTGATGGCGGAGGGGAAGAAACTGTTCCTAAGATGTTGAGTGTGGGTCTTTCGGGTCCTGTACCTCCTCCCTGATGGTAGTAATGAGAAGAAGGTATGTCCCGGATAGTAAGGGTCCTTAATGTTGGATGCCGCCTTTCCCTCACTTAAATAATACTCGGCATTTCAGTTTTTTCCACCAAACTGGATGACCTCACATTTCCCCGCATTGTAACTCTACTTGCCATGCTGTTGCCCAATCACTAAGCCTATATCCCTTGAAGTATCTTTGCATCCTCATTACTATCCACATTCCCCCCTTAGTTTTATGTCATTAGCAAACTTGAATACTATTTTTACCATTATTTTTCCACCTTATTACAGATGCAGAATGTATTTAGATATAGAGCCTTCATTTTTAGCCTTTTAAAGTTTTCCCATACTCTGATCCTGTTTCCTTTGTTTTCGCTGCCTATTTATTTCATTTACTGGATTTCTAACTTCCACTTCCAGCCTTGTTCCTCTCCCTCCTGGCTATGCTTTCAGGATCCCAATGCTCTGCCCAGCTACGGCACCTTGAAGTACAAGCAGACTCAGTCCTCCCTTTATATGGACTGTTTGGCGTTGTTCATTGAATGTATTGCAGTGGACAGGGAAGGACAGAAAGCAGAGCAGCGTGATGATATGTGAGGAGAGATTGGCAGCACTGCTACTCACAACATTGATGCAATCACGAAGAAGGCATGCCAGTAGCTCTTCTTCTTTAGGAGTTTGAGGAGATTTGGTATGTCACCAAAGTCTTAGAAACTTGGAAAATAGATGTATGAAAGCATTCTGATTGGTTACATCACAGCCTGGTGTGGAACCTCCAATTCACAGATCGCTAGAGGCTGCAGAGGGTTGGAGAGTCATCCAGCTCCATCACGTGTACAACCCTTCCCACCACTGAGGACATCTTCAAGAGGCGTTCATCATTAAGGACCCTCACCATCCAGGACATGCCCTTTTCTCATGACCATCAGGGAGGAGGTGCAGGAGCCTGAAGACCCACACTCAATAATTCAGGAACAGCTTCTTCCCCTCCGCCATCAGATTTCTGAACGGTCCATGAACCCATGAATCCTACCTCATAATTCCTTTTTTTTGCACCATCTATTCATTTTTGTAACTTATAGATATTTATGCCTTGCACTGTACTCCTGCCACAGAACAACAAATTTCATGTCATATGTCAGTAATAATAAATCTGATTCCGATTCTGCCACTGACGGTAGGTCTGAAGTCATGTCAAATCTTCAGTAGGTCTAGCTGCACCAAGATTTGTGTTTAAAGGAAATTGTAAAAACCATGAACAGATATTTCAATCCGATGCCATCAGATGTTGTTGAAAGAACTCAAGCAATGTGGGTTAATGTAATGGACCTAACACTCGAGAGTGTGTTATGTGTTATTATGTAGTTATAGTAAAGAACAGTTCCCAGTAGGCAATGCAAGGGGTCACATAGGGGAACAGGAAGTGGCTGTAAAAGGAGAAGGAAAGCAAACTAAAATGTTCAGATGTCAAACCCACGCCAAGTTTGTCTCTTGATGAAGAACAAACATGACAGGAGGGAACAGCAGACTTGCAACCAACAGGGAGATAACGCATGAGAATCTGAGGCAGTTTTGTTCAAGGTGCAGATCAGGGACAGGCTCACAGAGCTGGTAATGATAGCATGGTCTTCCTCATCAGGGCCAAGTCACGTGGATACCACAAGTGGGTCAGAAGGGAAAGCAATGAGCTCAAGTGGGCTAAGTTGTGTCATCAGGAGAATCTGGAAGGTTCACAAAAACAGATTTCCAGGATGCTGGAACTGGCATGAACTGGACAGAAGGTTTCAGGCAAGAGTTTCCGACGACATGGAGTGACACAAGAGGAAAGCAATGCTTCGGAGTTGGACGTTAAAATGAAGTCCCCTCTGTTGGGAGCTGCAGTGAAGGAGAAACTGCTCAAGAGGTTTCAACCTGAACAAATAATCAGAGAGAAATCGATGAAGGTGCCCAGCAATGAAGACAACTCAGGAAGTGGCTGCAGAACACAGTTTGATGAAAACTTTCCACATAAGATGACGTCAGCTGATCGCGAGATCAGCAACACTACACAGATCTACAGGCATTACAATGGCAGGCCTGAGCTTGGTTTTAACCTTTTCTTTGCTCCCTCATAACCCTTGATTTCACTATAGTCGGAAAATCTTTCTCAGTCTTGGAATATATTCAATGACTCAGCTCTCTAAGGTAGAGAATTCCAAAGATTCATAACACTCATGAGAAGAAATCCCTCCTCATCTCTAGCACCTGTCCTGAGATGATGCCTCCAGTTCTAGATCTCTCTCTGAGGGGAAACATCTGTTAGCACATACCCTGTCAAACCTTCTCAGAACATTATGTGTTTCAATAACATCACTATTTAAAATTTAAACTTTTTAAATTTTATTTACAGCGTGGTAACAGGCCCTTCCGGCCCAACGAGTCCGCGCCGCCCATTTTAAACCCAAATTAACCTACCCATACGTCTTTGCGATGTGGGAGGAAACTGGAGCACCCAGAGGAAACCCACGCAGACACGGGAGAACGTACAAACTCCTTACAGACAGTGACAGGAATCGAACCCCGATCACTGGCACTGTAATAGCATCACGCTAACTGCTACGCTACCATGCCGCCCCATGTAAAAAAAGTCATTCTTATAAACTCCAACTGTTCTTCATAAGACAAGAATCAATCTAGTGAACCTTTCCTGAACTGCCCCTAATGCAAATCCATCTGTCCTTAAATAAGGAGACCAAATTGGACATAATATTCCAGCTGTTCTCTCACCAAAGCCCTGTACAGATTCCCTATTTTATCCACTCAGTAAACTGGTCTTTAGCCTTTGCAATGTCTTTGTTTCAACAGCAATCTTGCCTACAGTGCACTTGGTCCCTTTATCTAAGTCACTGGCATAGACTGTAACTCGTTGGGGCCTTACACTGATCTCTGCGGCACTACACTGAAAATGATCCTTTATCCTGATTCTAGGTTTTCTGTTATTTAGCCTGCAACGGATTTTAGAGACCGACTTTGCCACACACTATGTTTTTCCACACACTGTAATGTATTTGCAGATGGATTGTGGATTTGGCTGCAATTGCTGGTAAGCTCTAATGACAGGAACATTCTAGAAGATCCAAGGAGTTTCAGAACAAGGGTGTGTACTTTATTACAGACCAACACTAACAATTGGCTGTGTGGTGCTGACATCATGATGATGTCATTACATTACAATTGGATGACTTATTTACATAAGATATCTTTATTAGTTATCGAAACACACAGTGAAATGAATCTTTTGTGTAGTGTTCTGGGGACAGCCCGCAAGTGTCGCCACACTTCCGGTGCCAACATTGCATGCCCACAACTTTATAACATAGTTATACATAACTATGCATAGGTGCACCACACTGCTTTCACCCTTTGAAGAAAAGCTGGCTTGCTCAGAAATATAGGTTTTCTCCTGCCAATTCTTCACTCTCTCGGCCGTACTTAGCTCATTCGCTTTGAAGTTGATGCCACATTAACAGCTCTGCCAGGGTGAAACCCATGGCAGAATGTGGTGTGGTTCAATGTGTAAACAAGAACTTAGCCAACCAATGATTCATTGGCTCACTGGGTGAAAGTTGCAACACCTGCTTCTTCAGAGCTTTCTTCAATATACGGACAGCTTTCTCAGCTACACCATTGGAAACAGGGTACTAGGAGGAGTCAATGAATGCTTGATATTATTGTACAGTATGAGGTTTCAAACAAGCACCATTTGAACAATGGAGAAACAGTGGAAGCTGGAAAACTGAAATAAAAATTGATACTGCTGGAACTGTAGGCAAGATTGCTGTTGAAACAAAGAGTTTGGAAAAGGTTAGGGACTAGTTTATTGGATGGGCAAAAACCTAGGAGATGGAGGTGCAATGTTGGGAGATGCTGGAAAGAGTCAGCAGGTCAGGCAGCATCTATGGAGAAACTGTCAGCATTTCAGGGCACTTCCGCTGTTTTTTTTTGTCGTCAGCAGTGTCAGGTTCTGATTCTTTCTCTCAGTGGTTTGTAAGCCTTTGTAACTCTCTTCCTGAGAAGGCGGTAGGAAGCAGAGTCTTTGAATATTTTTAAGACAGGCTTAGATAGATCTTGATAAGTAAAGGGCGAAAGATTACTATGGGTAGGCAGAAATGAGAATTTGATGTTACATCCCTCAATTATGATCTTATTAAATGCCACAGCTGACATTTTTGCCCAACTGCTCTGATCCCATTTGCCCTCATTAGTTCCGTATCCTTCTATGCCTTGCCTATTCAAGTGCCTGTCTAAATGTCTCTTAAACATAATTAATGTATCTGACCTCCTCTGCCAGTGTCTTCCTCAGCTAAGGAAGAAATAGTTCCCCTCAAGGACCAGAGGGGTAATCTATGTGATATGAGTGAAATCCTACAAGAATACTTCTCATCGGTATTCTCCAGGGAGAAGGAATTGCCGGTTGGAAAATTAAGGGATGGATATTCTGATATTCTGAAGCTCATCTGCATCAGAAAGTAGTAATTGCTAGAAATATTGGAGAACATTAGGGTGGATAAATCCCCAGCACCAGATGAGATCTATCACAGGATGCTGTGGGAAGCAAGGGAGAAGATTGCTGGGGCTCTGACGGAGATTTTTGCATCTTCATTAGCCATGGGTGAGCTGTCAGAAAACTGAAGGATAGCTAAAGTTGTCCCCTTGTTCAAAAAGGGTAGTAGGGATAAGCCTGGGAGCTATAAGCTGGAGAACCTTACATCAGTGGTAGGAAGTTCTTGGAGAAGATTCTCAGGGGCAGGATTTATGGTTACTTGGAAAGGCAAGGACTGATTAGGAGGAGTCAGCATGGTTTTGCACATGGGAGATCATGTCTCACAAATCTGACTGACTTTTTTGATGAGGTAACCAAGGAGATTGATGAAGGCAGGGCAGTAGATGTTATCCAAATGGGCTTTTGTAAGGCTTTTTGTAAGATTCTGCATATTAGGCTGGTCCAGAAGGTGAATCACTTCTGCACTCTTCTATTGTTACCATGTCCTTCCTGTCGTGTGATGACCAAAAATGTACACAATACTCTAACTGTAGTCTAACCAATGTTTTGTACAACTGCAGCATGACATCGCAACACTTATGCTATTTCCTCAGCCTCTGAAGGCAAGCACAACTAATGCATTCTTCACTAAACTTGTCAAATGCCTTATTAAAGTCCATATAGACAACATCTGCCACCTTTCATCATCAATCTTCTTACATACCGCCTCAAAAGACTCAAATTAGTGAGACAAAGGGTCGCCCACAAAAACCATGCTGAATATCCCTGATCAGCTCCAAATGCTAACCCTTGGGATTTTCTCAAATAACCTCCCTACATAAGGATCACCGGCCAGTAGTTACCTGGCTTATCCCTACTGCTCTTCTTTAATAAAGGAACAACATTAGCCATCCTTCAGTCTTCTGGCATGTTCAACCTGTGGTTAATAAAGACACAAAAATCTTTGTCAGGGCCCCAATTATCTCCTTGCTTGCTTAACATAACCTGGAATCAATTTCATCTGTCCCTAAGGGTTTATCAACTTTTTTGCATCTCATGACATCTAATATCTCCTCCTTCTTTTGCAATACAATATTGCAAAAATTAGTGGGAAGTTAGAGGATTGGGAAAAAAAGAAGACAACTAAAAAAGCAATAAGGGGAGAAAAAATGAAATATGAAGGTAAGCTAGCCAATAATATAAAAGAGGATACCAAGGGTTTTTTCAGATATATAAAGAGTAAAGGAGAGGCAAAAGCAGACATCAGACCACTGGAAAATGATGCTGGAGAGTGGTAATGGGAAACAAAGGAAAGGCAGACAAACTGAATAAGTATTTTGCATCATTCTTCACTGTGGAAGACGCCAGCAACATGCCAGAAATTCGAGAGAGTCAGGGGGCAGAAGTGAGTGTAGTCACTATTACTAAGGAGGGGGAAGCTGAAAGGTCTGAAGGTGGATAAGTCACCTGGACCAGATGGATTACACCCCAGGATTCTGAAAGAGATTGTGGAGACATTTGTAGTGATCTTTCAAGAATCAATAGTTTCAGGAATGGTTCCAGAGGGCTGGAAAATCACAAATGTCACTTCACTCTTTAAGAAGGGAGGGAGGCAAAAGGCAGGAAATTATACGCCAGTTAGCCTGACTTCAGTGGTTGGTAAGATGTCAGCATCCATTATTAAGGATGAAGTTCGGGGTACTTGGAAGCACATCATGAAATAGGCCGAAGTCAGCATGGTTTCCTTAAGGGAGATCTTGCCTGACAAATCTGTTGGAATTCTTTGAGGAAGTAACAGGCAGGATAGACAAAGCCAGTGGATGTTGTTTACTTGGATTTTCAGAAGGCCTTTGACAAGGTGCGGCACATGAGGCTGCTAAACAAGGTAGGACCCCATGGTATTACAAGAAAGGTACTAGCATGGATAGAAGATTGGCTGACTGGCAGAAGGCAGAGTGGGAGTAAAGGGAGCCTTTTCTGGTTGGCTGCCGGTGACTAGTGGTGTTCCGCAGGGGTCAGTGTTGGGTCCGCTACTTTTCACGTTATATGTAAATGATCTGGATGATGGAATTGATGGCTTTGTGGCCAAGTTTGCAAATGATACAAAGATAGGTGGAGGCGCAGGTAATGTTGAGGAAACAGGGAGTCTGCAGAAGGACTTGGGCAAAGAAGTAACAGATGGAATACAGCATAGGGAAGTGTATGGTCATGCACTTTGGTAGAGGAAATAAAGGCATAGACTATTTTCTAAATGGGGAGCGAATTCAGAAATTGGAGGTGCAAAGGAAATTGGGAGTCCTAGTGCAGGATTCCCTGAAGGTTAACTTGCAAGTTGAGTTGATAGTAATGAAGGCAAATACAATGTTAGCATTCATTTCAAGAGGACAAGAATATAAAAGCAAGGACGTAATGCTGAGGCTTTTATAAAGCATTGGTCAGACCACATTTGGAGTATTGTGAGCAGTTTTGGACCCCATATCTGAGGAAGGATGTGATAGCGTCGGAGAGGGTCCAGAGGAGGTTTACGAGAATTATCCTGGGAATGAAAGGGTTAACATATGAGGAGTGTTTGTTGGCTCTGGGCCTGTACTCACTGGAGTTTAGAAGGATGGAGGGAAGCTCATTGAAACCTGGATAGAGTGGATGTGGACAGGATGTTTCCAGTAGTGGGAGAGTCCATGACCAGAGGGCACAGCCTCGGAACAGAAGGACATTCCTTTAGAACAGAGATGAGGAGGAATTTCTTTAGCCAGAAGGTGGTGAACTCATTGCCACAGATGGCTGTGGAGGCCAAGTCATTTAAAGCAGAGGTTCATATGTTCATGATTAGTAAGGGCATCAAAGGTTATAGGGAGAACATAGGACAATGGGGTTGAGAGGGAAAAAATAACAGGCCATGATCGAATGACGGAGCAGACTTGATGGGCCAAATGGCCTAATTCTGCTCCTATGTCTTATGGTCTTATGGTTTTCTTAATACTGACCTGCTCCCCATTATCCAGATACCCCTCCCTGAACTCACTATCTTCCACATCCTTCTCCTTGATGCATACAGATGAGAAGTACTCATTTAGGACTTTGCCCACATCACCTGGCTCCACACATAGATTACCCCTTTGGCCTCGAAGGGAACCCACTCTTTCCCTGGTTATCCTTTTGCTCCTGATATCCTTACAGAATGTCTTGGCATTCTCCTCAATCTTACTTGTCAAGGATATTTCATGGTCCCTTTTTGCCCTCCTCATTTCTTTCTTAAGTTCTCTCCCTCACACGCTATATTCCTCATGAGACTCCCTTCATTCCAATTGCCCACATCTGCCATCTGCTTCCTTTTTATTTCCTGATCAATATTCCATTGTTGGCATCCTGCATACATTGACCCTACTTCTTTAAATTCTGATTAATGCTTAGCAATTACACCAAACTCTTTGCCATGGCTTTCTTATAAGGGATATCCATATGTTCTGCATAGAACACATCCAAGATCTATCTTCTGAGACATCTGTAGTAATGACTTGATAACCCGTCTCAAACAAGCTTGGCCTTTTGGCTGTTCAACCTTCCTGCTGTAGTATGGCTAAAGATATGTATTTGAACACTCAACCAGTTTGGTCCACCCTCTGTGATTATGTGGGTAGACGTACATCAGGAGTGCACTCTGCTGAATCACTTAAGCAGTTTCTCATTGAGGAATTCTGGTTTCAAGGTCATGCTTTCATGCCCTACATCAGAAACTTCATGAAGCAATCGCAGAATGGTATCAGCAATGACATTTTGCTTCTAACGAAAATACTTGATCATATAATCACATCATGAAATAAAAACTATCCACCTTTGTATCTTGGAAACTGCCATCGACAGAATAGTTGATTTAGGGTCAAGGACTGCTAATAATGGTTTCCACTTCATAAATAAGAGAATAATTCTTCCCAGAAGTAACTGGATTCATTTCCTTACACTGAATGTAACATCTTACTCTTCCTTTTCAATTTGTGATGAGGTCTGCACGTTTTTGATGAGAGTTTCAGGTGCAAATGCTATTTATTTTCCTGCTCATCAGCCATAACATGATTGATGACCATGCCTAATCCATAATTCAAGGCATTTCATTGTGGCATGGTGAACCAATAGAGGTCATGGTTCAGACTCTGCTTGCATTGATCAAATTCTTTCTGCTAAACTGTCCACATCCATTTTGCATTCTTTTTTAGAAGTTGGTGCAGTGCTGTCAACACCATAGCCAGATCTGGCATAAATCTGGAATAATATTTAATAATTCCCAGAAAGTCTCGAGCTCTGTTGCACTTTGAGGTGTCTTGGCCTTCATTAAAGCATAAACTTTATCTTTGACTGCCTGTAGCCCATTAGCGTATTCAGTTAGGCCAAGATACACAACCTTTGGCTGCATAAATGTGCACTTGGATCACTTAAATTTCACAATGAGCTGGAGATGCCTCAGAATTTTCTCCAACTTACATAGAATATCTTTGACATTGACCTTAGCAACCAGAAGATCATCTTGGTTGCAGAGGTGGTAATCATGGTCCTGCAAAATCCTGTCCATTATTCGCTGGAAGACTCATGGGAAGGAATTGATTTCATGAGGCAACTAACTAACTAACAAACTAATTCACTTAGTTATAACAAACTAGGTTTCTAGGCAGCACAGTAATGTAGCTAGTTGAAACACTGCCTCAGAGAACCAGAGACCCAGGTTCAATCATGGCCCTCAAGTGCTGTCTGTGTGGAGTTTACATGTTTTCCCTGTGACCATGTGCTTTTATCTGGGTGCCTCGGTTTCCTCACACATCCCAAAGGCGTGAAGGTTGGGAGGATAATTGGTCCCTCTAATTGCCCCCGGTGTGTAGGTGAGTGGTAGTGTCTGGAGGCAGTTGATGGGAATGTGAGGAGATTAAAATGGAATAGGGTAGGATTAGTGTAAAAATTGGTGCTTGATGATCAGTACAGACTAAGTACTTTGGTTACTATATCTCTCTATATCACTATGACCCTATGAATACAAACCCTTGTCGGTATTGACAGTGAGATATCTTGGATTTCCTCTTCTACATCCAGCAGAGTGTATGTGTACTTCAGTCTTCTTTTCATGTTGTTGTCAAGATTCAGAGATGCTTTGCGATCACTGCAGAGCCAGCAGTCTTTCCTGCCTTAGGTACGATAACATTCATTCACTCTCCTCTCTGATTTGACAAGTTCTTCTTTTTCTTGACTTTGTAAAGAATAAGTCACTGCCTGTGGTTTGATGTGGACCAGTCTGACTCCACGTTTGATCTGTATATGCATGATAGTGTAGCAGTTAGTGTAATGTTATTACAGCGCCAGAGACCCGGCAGTTCAATTCTGGCCACTGTCTGTAAGGAGTTTGTACGTTCTCCCCGTGTCTGCATGGGTTTCCTCCGGGTGCTCCGGTTTCCTCCCACATTTTAAAGACGTACGGGTTAGGAAGTTGTGAGCATGCTATGTTGGTGCCGGAAGCGTGGCGACACTTGCAGGCTGCCCCCAGAACACTCCACGCAAAAGATGTATTTCACTGTGTGTTTCGATGTACATGTGACTAATAAAGATATCTTACCTTATCACCTTGCATCTGGTAATTGTTGTGTTGACATCTTTGGGGATATCATCACAAATTACTTTCAAGTATAACTTTGAATATCCACGTGAGTACTGAATACAGCTCTCCAACTAAGTTTCACTTTTTGATCTAAATCTTAACCCCACAGTGTTGTCTCACTACATAGTCAGCTAAATTAATTGGTAACTCAAAGTGGAGGCCATTTTACAACACGTTGCATTTGCCCCACAGTATCTTCATAACTTCATCCAGATGAGTTTTGAGTCTCACCATGCTCCTTGCTAAGGGGTAATTTCTTTCCATCGATGTTCGTACCAATCTGCTGCAGTGTTAGTCTGCATTACCTGTAATTAATGTCTCCCTTTTCTGCACTGGTTCTGATGTTCTGCAAGTTCCACTCTCTGGTTTCTTTCTGAAGCATTTACTTCCTGTTCCAGTGTTGCATTGGAATCAATACTCCTGTCTGTTCTCTTGCTCATTAAATTTGTATGTCCCTGCTACATGCCCCCTCTTCCTATATGCATAGCACTTGACATCCTTAAATGAATAAGCATACTTTAAGGATGCCCTAACACAGAATCATGCTACTTGTGATCACGTGGTGCTGGCCTTGCTTTTGTTAAAGCTTCGGGTGTTGTCTTTAGACTGTAGTCTATTGTTACATTTGTGGCATGAGTGATGGAATTGTTTGGCAGTTTTGGCTACCTTCTCCATTGAAACTGCGGACCTGCAAGTCAGATCAAATGTGAGGCTCTAATAGCTTAGACAGGATCCTATCATCATTCCAACCACACACAAGTCTGTCCCTCAACATACAATCTAAAACCTCTCCAAAATTACAGTGCTTTAATATGTCTTTCAACAGGATAATATAATCACACAGTGTTTCTCCCATTTTCTAGTCATGAGTACCAAATTGCAACTCTCCTCTATTTCAAGTATTCAAAGATTAAAGTACTATTCCAGCTTCTGTACAGTGGATATGTGTTTAGCTTTCTGCTGAGCAATTAAGTGTGTGTGATGTACTTTGAAGCTGATTTCTGTGAATAAAGTCTCGTTTCTTCACTCACTGCACTATTCTATGCCTTTAAAATGTCTTTCTTCTTCCAGAACTGTGGCTTCCCCCTACCACAGTGAACAGAGCCCTTGACCACACCTCATCTGTGTCCCCACCTCTGCTCTTACCCACTGTCCTTCTGGACAGAGCAAGAACAGTGTTCTCATGGTCCTTACCTTCCACCCACCAGCCTCTGCATTCAATGGATCATCCTTTGTAATTTCCACCAACTCCAACAGACACATATTACCCTCCCCTCTTCTTTCAGTATTTTGACACATGCAGCACCTGTCACCTCCTTCCTTTTCACTATCCAAGGACCAAAACAGTCCTTCCCGATGAAGCAGCGATTCATTTGTACTTCTTTGAATCTAATCTACTGCACTGTGTGTTCGCAATGTGACCTGCTCTGCAGTGGAGAAACCAAACGCAGATTGGGTGGCCACTTTGCAGAGCACTTGTACTCAGTCCTGATGAATTTCCTATTGCCTGTAACTAATTCATCCTTCCACTCCCACTCTGTCCTTTCTGTCTCTGGCCTCCTGCGCTGTTACAACAAGGTCCAATGCAAGCTTGAGCAACACTTTATCTCTGTCTGGCACATTGCAGTCTGCAGGATTCAATATCAAATTTGCCAACTTTAGATAATTTGCTCTTTCTTTCTCTTTGCATGATGGCTGGTCAGTTTCATCTGTCAACATTTTGGCTCAGTTTGGTCCTTTGTTACCTTTTCAATTTTTGTATAATCTGGCCTGCTGGACATATCCCACAATCCTGCTATTAATAACACATTACACACATAAGTAAGCTTAACCTGAGCTTAACCTGTCCTACACCTGAGGGTCTTGGACATGAAACGTTGACTGTTTCTCTTTCCACAGATGCTGCCTGACCTGCTAAATGTTTCGATCATTTTCTGTTTTTATTTCAGCTTTCCAGCATCTACAGTATTTTTGTTTAGTTTTTTTTTCATTTACTGCTAAACCCAAGTTTTGTCTGCTCTCTCAAGTGAATGTAAAAGATTCAATGGGAATTACTTTGAAGAAGAGCAGGGGAATTACCACTGGCTTCCTGGTCCTCTTTGACACTCACCAACTTTTATCGATGCACCATAGAAAGCATCCTATCTGGATGCATCACGGCTTGGTACGGCAACTGCTCTGCCCAGGACCGCAAGAAACTGCAGAGAGTTGTGGACACAGCCCAGCGCGTCACGGAAACCAGCTTCCCCTCCTTGGATTCTGTCTTTACCTCTCACTGTCTTGGTGAAGCAGCCAGCATAGTCAAAGACCCCGCCCACTCGAGTCATTCCCTCTTCTCTCCTCTCCCATCAGGCAGAAGATACAGGAGCCTGAGGGCACGTACCACCAGGCTCAAGGGCAGCTTCTGTCCCATGGTGATAAGACTATTGAACGGTTCCCTTATACGATGAGATGGACTCTGACCTCACAATCTACCTTGTTTGACCTTGCACTTTATTGTCAACCTGCAATGCACTTCCCTGCAGCTGTGACACTTTACTCTGTATTCTGTTATTGTTTTTACCCTGTACTACCTCAATGCACTCTGTACTACCTCAATGCACTGTGTAATTAATTGATCTGTACGAACGGTATGCAAGACAAGTTTTTCACTGTACCTCGGTACAAGTGACAATAATAAACCAATACCAATATTTAACCTCAACCAACATTACTAACAAAGATCATTTGGTCATCATCACATTGCCTTTGTGGGAGTGTAAGTTGACTGAGATGTTTACTACTTTACAACAGTGTACACTTCAGACAGAATTCACTGGCTTTAGTACTTTAACATATTATGAAAGTAGCCATGAAAATGCAATATTTTCTTTTTCTATTCGAGGAAAGGTTTGGAACCATTATTATTGTTGAGTTATTGTACTGGCATAGACTCAGGATTATGTCCTGTATGGTTAGGAACCTAGGAATAGTAGCAAGCTATTTAGCCTCTCGAGTCTATAATTAGATCATGATGATCCATGTATTATTATTGGCCTTGGTTCCATGTGCCTTGAAACATGTGTCTAAAGTGCAACTTACATTTATATGGAACCTCTATGAGAGTGGCACAGTGGTGCAGTAGTAGAGTCACTGACTGACAGCTCTACTGACCTGGGTTCAATCCTGATCTCTGGTGCTATCTGTGTGCAATTTGCATGCTCTCTCTGTGACTACATGAGTTTTCTCTGGGTGATCCGGTTTCCTCCCACATCCCAAAAGTGTGTGGGTTGGTACGTTAATAGAGCACTATAAATTCCTCCTTGTGTGCAGGTGAGTGGTAGAATCTGGAGGGAGTCAAGGGAATGTGGGGAAAATAAAAAGGGTTCGGGTAAGATAGTGTCAAAATGGGCACTTGATAGATAGAACTGACTCATGCTGTATGACTCGATAACCCTAATAAAACATCTCAAAGTACTTACCAGGAATATTATCCAATCAAAATTTGACAGCGTGTCACTGAGAGAGGTAGAGAGCTGAGGAAAGAATTTCAGATCCTAAGGCCATGATGAAGGGATTAAATTCAGGAGGTTTGTATAGACCAGAAGCATAGAAGTGAAGAGATCTGGAACAAAAAGATTTTGGAGAAGTGAGCCAGGTGAGTCATGGAGGATTGTTGGCACTGCCTAAGAAGAATTGACAGGAATATATAGTTGGTGTAGAAAGGGGCCAGCAGTGGCATATCCCACCAATGCCCTCTCCCTGCATAACCCACAAATATTCATTAAGCTAATAAAGGACTTTTGCAGACACATATGTGTGTTTAATGTCCTCCTGCTAGTCAAATTTAATTCCTGCACACTTCCCTAGAAATTTCAGCTTTAAATGTTCAACTGATATCACCTCAGCTGTTCTGTGGGGGTTGCTGCCATTCAATCTGATGGAAATCCAGTGGTAGCTGGTTTCACTAAGTGTTCTGCACCAACTCTATTGCTGGGGACCACAACCCCATCCACCCATTTGCAGAATGCCTCCTTTCTGTAAGGCTGCACCACTTAGCACTGTGCTCATGAAGAGTAATACAAAAGATGAGGAAAAAGTCTACTTTAACAAGGGGGATATAATGATGAGATGATGATGAGATGAGATATCTTTATTAGTCACATGTACATCAAAACACACAGTGAAATGCACCTTCTGTGTAGAGTGTTCTGGGGGCAGCCCACAAGTGTCGCCACACTTCCGGCGCCAACATAGAAGGCCAACAACTTCCTAACCTGTACGTCTTTGGAATGTGGGAGGAAACTGGAGCACCCGGAGGAAACCCACACAGACACGGGGAGAACGTACAAACTCATCACAGACAGTGGCCAGAATTGAACCCAGGTTGCTGGCACTGTAATAGCATTGCGCTAACCGCTACACTACCGTGCCTGCCCTAGAAACACATCTTAATGTTAATTTTATATTATACTCAATGTTTTATGTTTTATATTTAACAGTGATTATTATTTGTCTACGTTATCACAGATGATTTTGACCTATGCATAGCATCTCAGTACAGATGCAGAGTTTTGTATGTAGGAAATGTTGGTGGTCATATGCCTACAGCAGAAGTGGACAGGCTCAAACCAAGTTCAGTCACATACTCAAATTATAATTAGAAAGCTGACACCTTCTGAGTTGCAGTGAGAATAAGGTGACTAATGAGGTAGAGAATAGGTTGGGTAGGGTCAGGTGGAGTTGCTCTCTTGGGAACAAAGGCTCGCTTGGGTACCCACTTATTTAGTCAAAATAATGAAGTTATTTATCACAAGGAAGTGCCAGCAAGGATGTGAAAAGCAAATTGATGCAAATGAAATGGGATGATTTATAAGCTGAGCCCATATTGGGGCCTGTTTGGATGAAGCTCAGTAAAGATATCAACAGTGGCTGGCTTGGTGGTCTTGCCTGTGAGTCACACACGTTAGATTCAGGTTCCTCTCCAGAAAATGTAACAGAGAAGCATGTCAGTATAATACTGAGGGAGTGCAGCATCCTAGGAGATGCTGTCTTTTGGATGAGGCAGTAAAACGAGACCCTTTCTGATGTTTTCTGCAGATGTAAAAGATGCCATGGCAGTGTTTCGAAGAAAATCACAGAATTATAGCAGTATCTGGGCCAATATTTATCCATCCCTCAACATTTCTATAAAACAGAGTATTTGGTTATTATCACATTGAACTCATTATTCCTTTTTTGCACAATTTATTTATTTTTGTAATTTATAGATTTTTATATCTTTGCACTGTACTACTGCCACAATAGAACAAATTTCACGTCATATGTCAATGATAATAAACCTGATTCTGATTCTGACATTGCAGCTTGTAGGTGTTATTGTGTACAAATCAGCAGCCAGGTTTCCTACATTCCAATAACGAATGCAGTGATATGTTGTAATGAGCTTGGGATGTTAAGAAAGGGATGCGAAAGTCACCTTATAAATGCAAGTATTAGAGAGCAAGGAATTGAAGACAAAACATTAAATCCTACCAGACCAGACTGCACAGTTGAGAAGGAGGTGAATGTAGACCCAGAGAAGCATAAGTCTCCCTAACAAACTATCATATTTACTGCATTACAACAGTAGCTGCATTAAAACAAATACTTCATTAGCTCTGAACTGCTTATGGAACTGCTTATAAATGAAAGTTCTCTTCTTTCGGGGCCAGAGGTGTCCCCGGTCAAGAATCAAACCCTTGACATTTGCTTTCTGCTAAATTCCTACAGAATGAAGCCCTAATAGTAGCTGGCATACAAAACATTTTTTCATCCTTTCAAATATAGACAATATATGTCAGATCAGCATTAATAGATCCTCATATTTCACAAGTGCTGCTCTCAGGTAGCCATCACTGCACACCTTAGTTACAGAGATGCACCAGCAGTAGAGGTCATCAGACAACCTACAGGCAAATTCCAGAGATGTCATCAAAAGGAGTGACTACATATGGCACAGTAGTTGTGAAACAATAATCAAGGAAGTCATCTCAGAAAAGGTTACTGTCGATCTTAATGTTCTAGAGTATCCTGTTTGGTTTATCTATAATTTACAAAGGAAACAAAATGTCTCTCATTTTATGTCTGGAAATTTTCAGAGGTAAGAATTACAGTGCTTAAAGCTGCCTAAAAGTGGAAAGTTCTTATGCTAATGTTCTTGTTTTTTGGGAAATCTATCAAACATGCAGTCTATTACTAGCAGCTGCTGAGCACAGTTCTGTCGCCCTTGTATGCTTTGGCAGCTGTTAGGTGCACAGGAGCAAGGACTGGAGGGGCTGAGGCTTTGATGTTTGTCTGGTGATGTTATATTTTTCTTGGCCTTCCTCAGCAGTGGAAAATGCATTGCAACAAGTTCTCATCACCGCAGAAGTGCAAGCGTTTCTCAAGCTGCAGTGGCTGGGTTTTCTCCCCCTCCACACTAGGCAATGAAATCCCTTTAATTTTGTGGCCCCTTAATTTTTATGCTGGCTAACCCCCAAAAGACAGCCAGAGGACTTGCCCACCAAGGCCTGATGCCAAAGTTTGCATACCACAGATGAAGTAATGGTCAGCCTGTACATTGTTTGTACAGACCCCTAAACAAAATTTATTATAATAATTTTACCCCATTATAATTCTCAGGCATGTCATGTGAGGGAGAATAATTTGTATCCTGCACAATCTAAAAGACTGACTGATTGCTTAAAGTGTATATTTGCTTGATTTCCCAGGCCATAATTACCAGAATTGGTAGGCAGTTGCACACCAAACACTGGGAATTAGCAATATTTTCTCTCATGTATTTCTGGGAAATATGTCTAGCAAAAACTAGACATGGAAAAATTAAAGGTTTTGCCCTCCACTGTTGTAATTATGCTGCCTGTAAGACCAAAAAATGAAAGGATCTCCACAATGGTACCTGCTGATGCACACATAATTCAGCATCATTAACAGGACCCACAATCAATTTTCACTTATTGTGCTAAAAAAAATACAGCAATGTGTTTTTCACACTTTGCAATCAGTACCCTCACGATGTGGAGAATGGGGTGTACTTAGCAATTGTATAGAAAACGACAACTGCTAGTTCAGGTCAGCTACACCACCAAGGCAGGAAGATGCTTTTCTTTTTTGAAGATTTTGTTAGTTAGTGTTGAGTTAAGTACTTGCTTGCTTTTCAGGTTGTGCCAGAGCATACAAAATTGGTGGGATTATGGGTAGTGAGGAAGGTTGTCAAAAGATACAGCAAGATATAGATCAGTTAGAAATATGAGCAGAGAAATGGCAGGTGGAGTTTAATCCAGACAAATGTTAGGTGATGCATTTTGAAAGGTCAAATGGAAGAGGAAAGTATACAGTAAATGACAGGACCTTCAGGAGCATTGACGGACAGAGAGATATTGGGGCACATCCATAACTCCCTGAAGATAGCAAAACAGTAGATAGGGTGGTAAAAAAGACATATAGTGTGCTTGCCTTCATCAACTGGGCACTGAGTATAAAAGTAGAGAAGTCATGTTGCAATTGTATAAAACTTTGGTTGACCCTCGTTTGGAGTATTGTGCGCAGTTCTGGCCATCGTGCTGTAGGACAGATGTGGCGGCTTTGGAGATAGTGCATAAGAGGTTCACCAGGATGTTGCCAGGATCAGAGAGTATCAGCTATAAGGAGAGGTTAGTCAAACTTGGATTGTTTTCTCAGGAACGTCAGAGGCTGAGGGGCAACCTGATACAAGTATATAAAATTATGATAGGCATAGGTGGGGTAGATAGTCAGACTCTTTCTCCCAGGGTGGAAATGTCATATACTAGAGGGCATACCATTAAGGTGAGAGGGGGAAAGTTTAAAGGATATTTATGAGGCAAGTTTTTTTACAATGCATTGCCAGAGGAGATGGTAGAAGCAGATGTGATAGTAATGTTTAAGAGGCATTTCAAAAGAACAGACAGGGAATAGAGGGATACAGACTATGTGCAGGCAGACAGGATTAGTTTAGATTGGCATCATGGTCAGCGGAGACATGGTGGACCAAAGGACATGTTCCTGTGCTGTACTATTCTATGTACAGGGCAGCAGAGTGCATATTTATTTGCAAATTGCACAATTCTCCAAAGTCCAGAAGGTGAGAGTCTGATACCTCTGAACATTTGTGTGGCATTATTAGCTGGCAGCATGTCCATCCTCATGAGTGGTGATGAATTATCCTTGGAGGGAAGTAGGGAAGGGTCATAATAGATTTGGCTGGTGTAGATCTCTCTACATGTTTGAAGTGGTGTGTATAGTAGAAAGGTTAAGAGGAATCTATCAGCCCAGCTTAGATTCATGGAGGTTTGTAATCCGTAAAGTGTGCCTGCATAAATGGTTGACTCTTTCCACATTCCAGACACAGGTTGCAGATGCTATATGCAATACATTTTTAATTGCAATTGCACATTTAAACCATGTAATCATTATCATTGTTCTGATGTGTGGACTAATCATGGTTCAGTACAATACCTTGCATTGTACCTCCATAAAGCTATCAGAGATGCCAAGAGACAATATCAGTCCAAAATCGAGTCCCAGACCAGCCATCAGTTGTGGCGGGGTTTATGTGCTATAACGGGCTACAAAACAAAGTCGGGCGGCATCACTGACAACAGGACATCCCTTCCCACTGAGCTTAACGCATTCTATACCAGTTTTGAACAGAAGGGGATTGGAATGTCACCACCCACCCTGACAACCTCCAATACCACTGAGGATGTAATATCAGTCTTCCAGAGAGTGAACCCGCGGAAAGCATCTATCCCGGATGGTGTCCCTAGCCATGTCCTCTGATCCTGTGCAGATCAGCCGGCAGGGGTATTTGCAGACATTCCTAACCTCTCCCTGATCCAATCTGAGGTTCCTATCTGCTTTAAGAAGACCACTATCATCCCAGTACCTAAGAAAAACAAGGTAACATGTCTTAATGACTGCTGCCCAGTGGCTCTGACATCCACCATCATGAGGTGCTTCGAGAGGCTGGTCATGGCATGCATTAACTCCAGCCTCCCAGAAAACCTCGACCCACTGCAATTCACCTACCACCGAAACAGGTCTATGGCAGATGCCGTCTCCCTGACCCTACCCTCATCTCTGGAGCCACTGGCCAGTAAAGACACCTACGTTAGTCTATTGTTTATTGACTACAGCTCTGCCTTCAATACTATAATTCTAAGCAAACTCATCACCAAACTCCTAGACCTGGGACTCAACACCTCCCTTTGCAAGTGGATCCTTGACTTCCTGACCAACAGACCACAATCAATGAGGATAGGCAGCAACACCTCCGGCATGATTATTCTCAACACTGGTGTCCCACAAGGCTGCGTCCTCAGCCCCCTACTGTACTCCCTATACTGTATACTCATGACTGCGTGGCCAGATTCCACTCTAACTCCATCTACAAGTTGGCAGATGGTACCGTATCTCAAATAACGATGAGTCAGAGCACAGGAAGGAGATAGAGAGCTTAGTGACATGGTGTCATGACAACAACCATTCCCTCAATGTCAGCAAAACAAAAGAGCTGGTCATTGACTTCAGGAAGGGGGCAGTGCACATGTTCCTGTCTACATCAATGGTGCTGAGGTTGAGAAGGTTGAGAGCTTCAAGTTCCTAGGAATGAACATCATCAATAGCCTGTCCTGATCCAACCACGTAGATGCCATGGCCAAGAGAGCTCACCGGTGCCTCTACTTCCTCAGGAGGCTGAAGAAGTTTGCCTGTCACCTTTGACACTCACCAACTTTTATCGATGCACCATAGAAAGCATCCTATCCAGATGCATCACAGCTTGGTATGGAAGCTGCTCTGCCTGTGACCACAAGAAACTGCAGAGAGTTGTGGACACAGTTCAGCACATCACAGAAACCAGTCTCCCCTCCATGGACTCTGTCTACCCTTCACACTGCCTCGGTAAAGCAGCCAGCATAATCAAAGATCCCTCCCACCCCGGACATTCTATCTTTTCCCCCCTCCCATCGGGCAGAAGATACAAAAGCCTGAAAGCATGTGCCACCAGGCTCAAGAACAGCTTCTATCCTGCTGTTATAAGACTATTGAACAGTTCCCTGGTACAATAAGATGGACTCTTGACCTCACAATCTACTTCATTATGACCTTGCATCTTATTGTCTACCTGTACTACACTTTCTCTGCAGCTGTTACACTTTACTCTGCATTCTGTATTGTTTTACCTTGTACTACGGTATGCAAGACAAGTTTTTCACTGTACCCTGGTACAAATGATAATAATAAACCAATTCCAATTCCAATTCCAACACTGATTGGTCCTTGTATTCATTGTTTTGAGATTTAATTGTCAGAATATTGCATTGGAATGTGCATTGGATATGTTGTTGTAACTCCGATTTTAACTCAATCTGTGTGCAGGACAGGCGAGAAACCCTTATAACTGCATACGCTTTACTCTGTACTGTTATTGTTTTTACCTATACTACATCAATGCACTCTGTACTGACTCAATGTAACTGCACTGTGTAATGAATTGACCTGTATGATTGGTTTGTAGGACAAGCTTTTCACTGTACCTTGGTACAAGTGACAATAATAAACCAGAACCAAATACCACTTAAGAACTAAGGAAAGGTTCTTCTCTAGACCCAGTAGTAACGATGAGACATCCGGCAGGCAGGAGCAGAATTTCCCACAGCGGTAGGTCACTACCAGGGTTCTTTGAAATAATCCTGCAGCAAGGTAAGTGAGCAAAGGAAATTATCCAGAGGCTTTTGTGGAGGAGGTATAATCATGATCCAAGTTTTACATCTGGGTCTCAGACAACCACTCCCATTCCACATGGGCCAGAAGCATATCTTAAAAAATGTAAAATTCTAACAGTTGGCCCTGATCCCACCTGCTGCCAAGTTTAACAGCAGGATGAGGTCCACTCAATAGGGGTGTGTACAGTTGTCTTAAAATATTCTGAATAAGGTTTTAACTTACTGATCGCTGTCCGTCTTCACCCCATTATTTGGCACAGTAAGCACAGGCCAATAGTGTAATAAAACAAAATCCTGAGCTAAATGGATAAAATAAAATACATGGTAGTGTAGCAGTTAGCGTAACGCTATTACAGCACCAGTGACTCGGGTTCAATTCTGGCCGCTGTCTGTAAGGAGTTTGTACGTTCTCCCTATGTGACTGCATGGGTTTCCTCTGGGTGCTCCGGTTTCCTCCCACATTCCAAAGGTGTACGGGTTAGGAAGTTGTGGGCATGCCATGTTGACGTCGGAAGCGTGGCGACACTTGTGGGCTGCCCCCCAGAACATTGTACACAAAAGATGCATTTCACTGTGTGTTTCGATGTACATGTGACCAATAAAGATATCTTATCTTAATATAGCACTACAGACAGTTCATTCTATCTGGATGGAATGGGAGTGTTCTGCCAAGACACACGTAGAAACTCCAGACCTCTACACTGTGGGTTTCCTTTCCCACCTTCGGCTCTGGACAACCTCCTTTAAACCAGGATTATTTCCCAGCAGTGCCACTCCCTGAGGAAATTTAACATGATTTGAGGGATATAGGGTTCAAATTGCACTAAGATTCAAAGAATGTTGTTATAAAACTCACTCCTATTCACACCTCCTGCAGTCACACTTTTTATTATTCACAAGCTTTTACCACTCTTCTCAGATACACCACCACCACCCCTCCTTAACCTTCCCTTTTTTTCTCTCTCTCTGCCCTCAATTGCTCCTACATCTTCAATGCAGAACATGGTTCAATTCTAACTTTCCCCATTTCTGATGAAATGTCACCTACCAGAAACATTCATTCATTCTGTTGTTCTATCAGCTTCACTGTTTGTAGAGCATGTGGGGAATACCTACACTGTAACTGAATTCAACCCCCGTCAAAGAGAATCAGGGGACCAAAACCCAGGTCCCCTCACAGGGAATAGAGGGGCCAACGTTCAAAAAGACCACTGGCCAATCCCTTCTTTAATAGGGTACAGAACTGGCTGGAAACATATCACTTCACAAACATTGTTACCTGGAATTGTGGCTCATATTGGAATAAAAAACTCAGTGCACAGCAAGGTCTCACAAACAGCAAATGTGATAATAACCATGTAATCAATTTAAAAATGCTCCCCCATGAACATATTTGGGCCCAGGTGCTTCTATTTGAAATTTTCTAGCTGAATGCTTTTTATGTGCTTGTACATATTTCATACCACAGCGTCATTAAGGTCTCAGAATGCCCATAAAAATAATGAATACCTGGAGCAATTTGTTAGCTTTTGTGCCAGGATTGTGCCATGTTCTGTTTTGTATGGGCACAAGTGGGAAATTTCTGAACTACACCACCAATTCCTTCCTTTTGGCCCGTCTTGTTCTTCAGCAGGAAGTTTTTTGTTTCTTTTCTCTTCATAACTCATGGATCCCTCTCCAGTAGTCACACCTCTCTGTAGATGTCCACTTCAAGCACTATGCCCTCTCAAATCCTCCTCAACTTTTCTACTCTCCTGCTATCATCCCTCTTAAAACTTGACCCCCTCTTAAAACCTTCACCTGATTCTATTCTTATCTCTCCAGCCATAGCCAAAGAATCAACCAAAATGGCTTCTCTGCAAACCATTATATTTATAAGGTATCTTTATTGGTCACACATACATCGAAACACACAGTGAAATGCACCTTTTGCGTAGAGTGTTCTGGGGGCAGCCCGCAAGTGTCGCCACGCTTCCGGCGCCAACATAGCATGCCCACAACTTCCTAACCCGTACATCTTTGGAATGTGGGAGGAAATCCATGCAGACACAGAGAGAACATACAAACTCCTTACAGACAGTAGCGGGAATTGAACCCCGGATCGCTGGTGCTGTAATAGCATTATGCTAACCGTTACACTACCATGCCTGCCATTTAGTGGCTGCATGTGTCTATCCTTGACTTGGTTCTCGTTTAACTGCTGTCCTTGGCAACATAATGGACAAAACCACATGGATGCTGGCAACACTTAACTCTAACTTAATATCAGTACTTTTGTTCCTTCTAAATGGCAGGACTGTTTGTTTGGCATACAGAGATGGATGAGCAGGAATTTCCACCAACTAAGTACTGGAAAAGTCCAAAAATTCTGAGGTAGAAATTTGTTCATGCACTAAATGCTCAATAAAGTATTGGTTGCAATTGATTTCATAATAACTGAATTTTAAATGCAAGGGTACAATTAACTGTTTCTGTTTCTGTACACTATTTTAGGAGTTGATGAATTGTGTCAATTACCAAATTAATAGAACAGGCCCTTAGCACAGGAACAGGCCCTTGGGCCCATGATGTCTTCGCTGAACATGATGCCAAATCTCTTCTGCCTGTACATGATCCATATATGTCTATTTCCTGTACATTCATGTGTCTATCTAAGAACCGCTTAAACACCACTATCGTATCTGCTTCCACCGCTACCCCTGGCAGCCTGTTCCAGGCACCCACCACTTTCTGTGTAAAAAAAAACTTGCCCCGTACACCTCCTTTAAATTTTTCCCTTAATTAGAAGAACTATCTCATTTCTCCAATTATCGGGGCCTTGTACAAAAGAAAGGCGCATTCTAGTTGAGCCATCCCTACCTTTATCTCCTGCTTTAGATCTGCTAATTTTCTAGACAGTTGACTCAAACTGATTGCAGGGCCCCTTTCCCAAAACCTTATAATGTACAGCAAACTGCTAAAACCCTCATCTACACTCTGTTACCTCCGGACACAACCACTCCAGTGTGGTCCTGGCCAACATCTGTCTTTCTACCTTCCAAACTCCTGATCCGAACCAAATCCTGCTCACTGTCACGTTGTGTTGGATGATCTATATTGGATCCCAGTAAAGCAATACCTTGATTTTAAAATTATTATCTTTGTTCCCAAGTTGCCTCATGACCTTGCCCATCGCTATCTCTGTAATGCCTTCCAGCCATGAGACTTCCTGATGTATCTGTACACTTATTCTGATCCCTTAATCATCCCTGAATTTAATCGTTTCACCAAAGGTGCTCATACCTTCAGTTATCAAGGTCTTGTGCTCTGGAATTCCTTCCCTAAACCTCTTTATCTCTCTCCCTCTCTTTAATTTTTTCTGAACCTCATCAAAACCAACTACTTTGACATGGTTTCTAGTCATCTGTCTCGATATCTCTCAATATTTTCTGGTACCAAACTTTGTGATTGCTCCTATGAAGCTCCTTGAGATGCTTTGGTAGATTAAAATTCCAATATAAGTACAGGTTGTTATATGTGCTGCTGGGAAGTACAATAAGTTCCAGAGCCTTTAATGTAGTGGTTAGCATAACGCTATTACAGCTCCAGCGACCCAGGTTCAATTCCGGCCATTGCCTGTAACATTCTCCCCATGTCTGCGTGGGTTTCCTATGGGTTCTCCGGTTTCCTCCCACATTCCAAAGACGTACAGATTAGGAAGTTGTGGGCATGCTATGTTGGCGCTAAAAGCAAGGTGACATTTGCGGGCTGCCCCCAGAACACTCTACACAAAAGATGTATTTCACTGTGTGTTTCGATGTACATGTGACTAATAAAGATATCTTATCTTATCTTTGCTAAGATTCAGATTCCTTCCTGAAGATCCCTCTCACCACATTGACAGCTGAAGAATAGGACAGAGAGCAGTACTCATCACATGATGCTACTCTGATGCAGACTCTGACAGGAATGATGCAGCCAGCCTCACCATGCAAGGCGCATCATCGTCTGGACCTGGAGTCCTCTCCTGGAACTAGGGTGGACAGGAACTCACAATGCTTTGGAACTTATGCATTATACTAAAACAATTTGTGAAAGGATTTTTCCCAATCTATAGTTTAAGTGTGACTCAATCTTCCTTTTCCTTTTGGATAAACAGCACCACAATCACTCTTTGACTTAACATGATGTAATTTCCATTAGCTCTGAGTTTGGTGCTGAAATGCTCTTACACTATCTTACCTTATTTAAAAATGTAAGTGAAGTTCATGATTAAGCACCGGCATCGAGTATGTTTACTGTCCAAAACAAACATAATGAAGCAAATCAAAAGCATTCAATATAAGTCACATTATTGAGAGTTGTCACATTTAGTTAGAATGTGTTCTTTTTAAAGTGCATAGAGTAGAGGAAAACCAGACATGGGCAATAAATGTTATAAGTAAATCTTTCATTAAACTGACCAGGGCCAAATGGAGCAGAAACCATTCTCTTTTAATCACACTTTGCATTACTATGAAAACATTTTGGCCACAGATCAATCAGAATCTGCAGTAAAACTACACCTTGTGTGAAAGGAAGTTTATAAAGCTTTCAGGCCTATTCACGCACATGCAACTTTAACTGGTATTTGGAGTCAGGAAGCGTATGTGCATACGTCAACTTTCACTGATGACCGAGCAACACCAAGAAAACAGGAATCCTTTTTCACCAATAACTAGAGTGCAACTTCATTCCAAAGAAACGATTGCTTTTTCAAATCTTTTGCACTTAAGTTTAACCATGAATCAGTGAAGATTTGCATTCAATATTTCTACAATAGGTACTTGGAATCCAAAACAAATCAGAAAATTCTGCAAATGCACAACATAAAACCATGGGCCAGTTTGTGCTGGACTCAACAAACTGCCAAGACCTGACACTGCTGTACATGAGAAAATAAGAACTAGGAGCAGAGGTAGGCCTCTGGTTCTTCAAGCCTGTTCCACCATTCATCAAGATCATGGCTCACTTTCTACTTCAGTGCCATTTTCCAGCTCTATCCCCATACATCTTAGTTCCTTGACTATCCAGAAATCTATCTCTGTTTTGAATTAACTCAATGACTGAGACTCCATAGCGGCCCGAGATAGAGAATTGCAAAGATTCACCATGCTAGAAGTGAAGAAACTTCTCTTCATCTCAGTACTAAACAACGTAACTCTTATTCTGAAATTGTGGCCCATATTTCTGGACTCCTGCACAAGGGGAAGCAGCCTCCCTTTGTCCAACATGTTGAGTCCTGTAAGAATTTTGTGAATTTCAATGAGATCTCTTTTCACTCTTCTTAATGCTAACAAATACAGACCTCGTGTACTTAATTTCTCCTCATTTGACAAACATGCCATCCCAAAAACCAGTTTAGTGAATCATTGCTACACTCCCTCTATGACAAGTACATCCTTTCTTGGTGATCAGTACATCAGTTACAGTCTCTTCAAGGTCCTGAACAATTGCTTTAAGACTTCCTCACAACTAAATTTAAATCATCTCATAATATATGCTATTCTTCCATTTGAGATAAGATATCTTTATTAGTCACATGTACATCGAAACACAGTGAAATGCATCTTTTGCGTAGAGTGTTCTGGGGGCAGCCCGCAAGTGTCGCCACGCTTCCGGTGCCAACATAGCATGCCCACAACTTCCTAACCCGTACGTCTTTGGAATGTGGGAGGAAACTGGAGCACTCGGAGGAAACCCATGCTGTAATGGGGAGAACTTACAGACAGCAGCTGGAATTGAACCCAGGTTGCTGGCACTGTAATAGCCTTATGCTAACTGCTACACTACCATGCCTACCCTATTTGCCTTCCTATTGCCTGATACACCAGCATATTGGCTTTCAGTTATGAGTACAAACACATCAAGGTCCCACCCAAGCTCTCATTATTAAAAAATACACTGCTTTTTTGTTAAGTGCACTAATGTGGCTGACCTTCAAGTTTTCCACATTATGCTCCATCTGCCAAGCTCTAACCCATTCAGTTAACCTGTCTATATCCCCTTAAAGCCTCTGTACATTTTCCTCCATACTCACAATCCCACCTAGTTTAGTATCATCTGCAAACTTGTCAATCTGACATTTGCTCTCCGGAGTCAGGTTGCAGAGAGTAGTGGACACCGCCCAGTCCATCATAGGCACAGGTCTCCCCACCACTGACAGCAGCTACAGGAAGTTCTGCTTCTAGAAGGCAGCATCTATCATCAAGGACTCCCACCATTCGGGTCATGTCCTCTTCCTGCCACTACCATTAGGTAGGAGGTGCAGAAGCTGACATCCCACATCACCAGGTTCAGGAACAGTTACTTCTCTACAATCATCAGGTCTTGAACCAACCTGCACAGCTCTAATCACTACCTTAACAATGGAACACTATAGACCACCTCTTACAATTCTGATTGTGTCTTTTTCTGGCACTAAGGTCTTGTTTTTTTTCTTTTTTCTCTCTCTTCACTGCCTTGTATAATTTATGTACAACTTATATTCTATGTGTTTGTCTGTACCTATGTGTTTGTAATGCTGCTGCAAGTAAGTTTTTCATTGTAACTGTACCTCACCATACTTTGCACATTACAATAAACTCAACTTGACGACTTGACTAATATAGGTTGTGAATGGCTGGGGCCCAAGCACAGATCCCTGCCATACCCCACTAGTCATGGTAGTGTAGCGGTTAGCATAATGCTATTACAGCGCCAGCGACCCGGTTTCAATTCCGGCCACTGTCTGTTTGTACGTTCTCCCCGTGTCTGCGTGGGTTTCCTCCGGGTGCTCCAGTTTCCTCCCACATTCCAAAGATGTATGAGTTAGGAAGTTGTGGGCATGCTATGTTGGCACCAGAAGCATGGCGACACCTGCAGGTTGTCCCCAGAACACTCTACGCAAAAGATGCATTTCACTGTGTGTTTTGATGTACATGTGACTAATAAAGATATCTTACCTTACTCACAGCCTGCCAACCTGAGGAGTATCTTTTTATTTCCAGTCTTTGCTTTCTGTCCAGTAATCAATTCTCAACCCAGTCCCATGAAGTGTGTTTTAACTACCTTCTGTGTGGGACCTTTTCACAGATCTGGTAATGTGGTAGAGAAAAACTCTGATAATCTGACACACTATTACTTTGGGAAGTGCCTGACTAATAGATTTTCCAGACTATCCGATGTTATTCTATTAATACTCCAACAAATTTTTAATTCACTTGTTTTTGGATGTTACAGTGGAATAATAAATTTCTAGTGAATCATGTAAGTTTAAAGGAGGTGCGAGGAACAGAAGCAGGTGAGTTTCAAGGGAGAATGGGAACTGGGGCCTGGCGAGTGAAAGGGAACACGGGAATCAACACCCTGTGAGCCAGGTGCTGATCCATCAGGATTTTCAAATGGTTGGATAATGATTTTAATCAGCAATTATGATACTGATTTTCCAGCACTCCGGCGACCTGGACTGATAATCCAAATAATTCAATTCTTGGAGACATAAGAGATTGCAGGTGCTGGAATCTGGAGCAACACACAAAATGCTGGAGGAACTCAACAGGTCAGGCAACATCTGTGGAGGGAAGTGGACAGTCTACGTTTTGGGTTGAGACCCGATTCAATTCTTATGTCATTTTGAGAAATGAAATTCAAGTTTTAAAACCTGGAAATATATGAAGCAGATATCAGTCAGAGTGTCCATGAAGTTGTTAGATTTCCCCAGAGGCTCATTGGTTCAGAGAAGCAAACTTGCCTTCACTACACATATACTGTATGTGACTCCAGTCGAATTCAATGAAATCGACTCATGATTTCTCACCGATGTGAACTAATAATCCACTCATTTGCATCAAAGTACTGCCACAAGGACAGTAAACAGAGATGGGGAGAGGTGTTGGCCAATAGGGTGTCATAGCTACTGGTCTTGACAGTACCCATGTCCAGAATACATAATATTGTATTTAGAAATTGATATTTCTTTAATATAGAAGGCCACTTGGCCCATCAAGTCTATTTCACCTTTCAGTGTTATCCCATGCCCCACAACATATTCTTTGTCACATGCCCATCAAATCCCATCAATTTTCCAACTTACATTTGGAATAACTTAAAGCAGCCACTTAAATTACCAACCAGCATGTCTTTGGGAGGGCACTGGAAAACCCTGTGGAAACCCACATGGCCATAGGGAGAACAAACCCCATCCATACAGCATCGGCAGTCAGGATTGAATCCAGGTCACTGAAGCTGTAAAGCAGCAACACTACCTACTGTGACATAACATTATCAGAAATTACCTTTCAAGTGCTCATCAAGCATCTCTAGGTTGTACTGAATATGACTTTAGATGAATGTTAAAGTTTCCTTCATTTTGCATTAACAGTGGAAGTAGGTTTCTTCTGGTCACAATTAAAGAAATCTTAAATGCATTCCAAGGGAATACCAGCAGACAAAGGAGACTTGAATTCCATCAGTCTGATCTAGATTCCAAATCTATATCCCAGAGGTAAAGGGAGCAATGTATTTATCCAGCTCCAGAAACAGGCACATTTATTAAAGCAGATAATACACTTTGGGCTGAATTCTGTTTGCCCCCTGCTGATCAGAGTAAAATATGCAGCTTGTTAATCTTTTAATTCTGTGGTCCTGAGTGCCCTGGTTTTTAACCTATTCTACACAAAGGCACAAAGAAAAAGTGGAATATTATTCTTCCCACTTAAATTGACTTCAAAGTAAATGTATTCCTTTGCGGCAGATGGGAATGTGGGTGCAGCAGACATCTGTGCTGAATAAATATTCTTTATTTTCCATGTGATTTTGCAGTGTTCTTACGAGGTCTAGTCATCCTTGCCACTTGTTCAAAGTTTTAATGGAGTTTAGATTACCTGCCTATATTTCCCACTTTTCCGAACAGCATGTACTAAATGCCCATATACCTGCTTGTTAAAATATTTTACTGGATTGTTAGTTGTCACATCTGAAGCGCACTTTGTTCCTAAGGCACTTCATTTGAGTGATTAAAATTTACCTCCACATAGAACAAAAATCACAGGAGCTTAGCTCTGTTACCTGTTGCAAACTTTCCTTTATTTATTCAACTGCTCTGATGCTACATAAAACTAGTTGAACTATTTTCAGTTAAGGCAAAGTGAACACATTCTAAGTGTATACCACAATCTGGTATTAGGAGATGTTTCATTTGGTCCTTAATTAATCCTCATATTTTATTCACTCTTGTTTATTTACTTGAGGCACAGTCTAGGATGTGGGCACATAATTTAATCTGGAACGTCAGTACAGTGATGAAGGATTATTCTTTTATAGGACGTCTCACTTCTGACATACTTAATGGCAGGATACTCCATGCACAGGTTGGAAAAACTCTTAATTGCAAAGATATGAAAACCACAGGATCAAAAGAAAAAAGCTAACAAGGTACAAGAAGTAATTTTGAGACACATGACGATTATTTGGTTTCACCACTTCATCATGGTTTGAGCAGCCCTGATTGAAGAAGAGTGATCATGGTTTCTCAGCAAACTGTGCAGCTGAATCATAGAATCATGGAGCAGTACAACAGAGAAAGGGAGGCTTTTGGCCCACCTCGTCCATGCCAACCATGATGCCCATCTACGCCAATTCCATTTGCCTGCATTAGGCCTACATCCTTCCACCCCTTTCCTAACCAAGTACCCGTCCAAACACCTTGTTGACGTTGTAATTGTATCTGCCTCAACCACCTCCTCTAGCAGCTTGTTCCAGATATCCGCCACTCTCTGTGTGAAAAACTTGCCCCTCAGATCTCTTCTGAAGCAGAATTTCAACCTCATGTCAGAGCCAAGAGAGCTGCCACAGTGAATTCAACTGTATTTCCCGCCCCCCCCCCCCCCCCCCCACCAAGTAATTGAATTTTAATTCAGTGCCGTGTCCTGCTCAAGCCTTACAGTAAGTATAGGAGTGGATCATGTTCAGTTCATGTCATGGTGAACACCCTGCAGTCTTGGGATTTGTAAAGTACAAATGAGGTGGAGGGTAACAGAATACAGGAACAGGTCTGCACTTTGTGCAAACAGAACTTGTTTTAAAAACGTGCGCTACCCACATTATAGTAGCAAAGGAGCTCTGTAAATACTTTGGGAATTGTCAGCAGATGTATCCTGAGACAATACGTAAGGTTTATCCAAAAACTGATTAAAGTACTTCTGATGCAAGAGGTGTAAGTCACCCTTTAAATGAGTCCAGCCACGATTATACGCTGTGCAAGTGGTTCGATCTTCACATCCTGTTGACTGATAGAGTGTGGTAAGATTAAAGGGCAGCAGGAGATGGTTAATAAAGTCGGATTTTAATGAGAGGCTCTGTTTTCAAGCTATTAGTGCCTTTCCTAACTCTTCTCGGAAGATTACTTGTGGGCATGCTATCCCCTGCCTTCCAGCATTTTTTGTAGTGTCAGCTAGTTGAAGTTGCGCAGTAAACCAATGCAAGTTAAGTCCATTATTTCCATGCACTGACACACTAGGGATGAATTCCCCTGGCCTTGGACACTTACTATACCTTCATAAATGGCTCCTGTCAGCACTGGGATCACAGAAGGGGGAAGTTCACCTCAGTTGTGCTTGTTCAACAGTTTATAATCGAAACACATTATCCAAGCAAGTGAGAGCTTGTATTAACCAGCACATGGGAGGACAAAGCACTCAACCCAATTATGATTAAATGGATTGTGCAAAGTCCCAATTGATCACGTTTAGACATAGCTTTGTGCTTCAGAGTGCCAGATAACTGGTACTGGTATTGGTTTATTATTGTCACTTGTACAACAATACAGTGAAAAACTTGTCTGGCATACAGTTCGTATAGATCAATTCATTACACAGTGCATTGAAGTAGTACAAAGTGCATTGAGGTAGTACAGGGTAAAAACAATAACAGAATACAGAGTAAAATGTCGATTGCATCAATGATATCAAATAATTTATGAAACACAGATGAAACTGGGCAGCAGTTAATGCTGCTTTTGCAACTCCTGTCCCTGTTGAATACGACCTTAATCACTGGACTGACACAATACATAGTGAAGTTCATTCCAATGCTACATGGAAGGAAGTTCAGGCAAAACAGTTCATACCTGAAGTTGCCAATGTCACCTTCCAGTGTAAGAATGTCCTTTGCCTTTAACATCCATTTTCAACGTTAGTTGAAACTTCCTCTCACTAATTTTAACATAAAAATCTGAATCTCCATACACTCATTTAAATCCATCATGTGTGCATACTGAGGCACTCCTCGCTCTGATCTGAGTTGTATCTATATTCATGAGCCATCCTATAATATTCTAAACCCCAGAATACAGTTCACAAATAAATGTTACCTCCAACTTTATCTTCTATTATACAAAGAAGTAAAGTTTATTGACCACTCCTAAATAAAGAATTAAAATTTCAGCCTGTATTGTCAAAAAGAGCAACAGTAATATCAGTGTAATGCAACTGCGAAACATGGGAAATGAAAGACAGATAAAATACAAGGAAACAACTGCATGATGTTTATGTGAAATGGAAGCAGTGTAAATGGAGTGACACAGTGGCACAGCCAGTAGAGCTGCTGCCTCACAGAGCCAAAGACCTTCTGACCTTGGGTTCATTCTGTGTGGAGTTTGCACATTCTTCTTGTGACTGTGTGGGTTTCCTCCAAGTGCTCCAGTTTCCTTCCATGTCCCAAAGATGTGTGGGTTGTTAGGTTAGTTGCCACTGTAAACTGCCCACGGTGTATAGGTGAGTGGTTGAATGTGGGGGAGCTGAAGAGAATGCAGGGAAAATAAAAAATGGGATTAATGTGGGGTTGGTGTAAAATGGAT
Organism: Pristis pectinata; assembly: GCF_009764475.1. Lineage (NCBI taxonomy): Eukaryota > Metazoa > Chordata > Chondrichthyes > Rhinopristiformes > Pristidae > Pristis > Pristis pectinata. The sequence continues at coordinate 86,821,291 of NC_067412.1, forward strand.
AGCTCATGGTCGGTGAAGACTCGGTGGGCCAAAGGTCCTGTTTCCGTGCTGTTTCTTTCTATGACTCTATGACTCTAAACTCCAACATGTGAAGAGGGGCAAGGACATAGACTTTGGTCTATGTGTGGTATCCCACATAATGCTTTGGGGGAAAGGAAGAGTAAAGAAGTGGTGGGCTGGGATGGTGGAGCAGGAGAGGAAAGGCAGGGTGTGGTCCTCCAAATAACTTGATATCTGGGATAGACAGGTGAGGAGTTTATTGACAGAGGGTATTGAAGAAATGGAACCTTTAGATCTCATCTCAGCAGAATTTCAAACATTCCCACTGACAATGTTTGGGCCATTGATGTGTTCTGTGGGGTTGCAGAGTGGGGTGGAATGTTACACCCCTGGTGACACTCAAGAAAGTGGGACCATATCTGACAGATTCTGCCACAGGTAATTTTCTTGTAAAAATTCCATATCTCCTCACAGAGTAAAGCCCATGAAGGATGACGTATTGATGTAAAGCAGGGAAGTGCAGGGAACGTGTCTGCTTCTGATCACTGCTGATGCAGTCAGTCTGGGGTTTCTTTCCTTACTTTAAGAGCTTTTATAAAAACACATCAATAGATCATCAGGCTCTGGGAAAGTATAATGTATAATCCGACTTGCACCAAGAGAATCTCCTTGGTTTACGTCACCCTAATGAGTCCATTTCACTCTGCTATGGCATTGGAGAATACACAGGGCTGCCTGGTGATCTGCAACTGGGAATATTATAAAGTAAGCTATTTTCAATCTAAAATTTAGGGATTTTTTTGTTTCACCTACTAAGGTTCGACAGACATACTACATACCCTTATCTTCAAATGTTTAACAATTCCTCTTGCTTCTTTGCAAAAGTCTTTTGAAGATTCCCTCTTCATTAATTCTGGATAAGCATAAACAAGTGCTAAAGGCATTAATTTGCAATGTCCTGAGTGATCCAGTGTTGCAGTGATTTTAAGTGGTTATAATTTCAGCAACTTTGTAATTTCAGGCAAACTCCAAAAAAAAGAGTTGTTATATCACTTATAGTCCAGATGAAGGGTCTCGACCTGAAACGTGGACTGTCCACTTCCCTCCATAGATGCTGCCTGACCCGCTGAGTTCCTCCAGAGCTTTTTGTGTTGCTCCAGATTCCAGCATCCGCAGTCTCTTGTGTCTTTTGTTATATCACTTGCTTTCACAGTCTAAATAGAAGTATTATTTCCTACAAAAAGACAACAAGAAAGGTTTAAAACTGCATGTGGATTAACAATTAGCTATTCAATTGAAACACAGTGTAGTATGCTCATAAATCACTCATTCATACCTGCATGTGATCCTATCAGAGTTTGCTCCATCACTGAACTGTACACATCCAATCAATAATAACATCTCTGCAAAATACAGAGCAATTTCTGATATGTCAGAAGATCTGGGTTAAAGATTGTATAGCATATAAAAACATCTATTAAAAATTAAAAAGGCACCGCTGAGGGAGCTGCAATAGTTTTATCCAGGGCCACAAGCAAGTGATTTATGCATGCACAGTTCCTGTTTCTTTTGCATGGTTGCTAACATTAGGCCAGATTGCCCTGAATATGTCCCACTGCCAAAACTTGCCTCTCGTGGTACCCACATCAACTCACTCCAGGTACAGACCGCTGGATGTGATGGCCTTCTGTACTCAAGAGGCACCCACAAAATTGTCAAAGACCTTTGGGTCTGTTTACAAATATCTTTAATAGAGATATTTAAAAACTCTTCAAATAGCTTTCAATAATTCAAAAAAAATTAGGAAAACCTACTCTAAGCTCAAAATAATAAATTTATTGAAAACACTTTAAATGCTAGCAAAAATTAGAAATATTAAAATTAAGTACAATAGCTACGCTGTTGGCCTTCATGTAGCCCTTTCACTAGGTCAGGGACCCATTCAAATGAATGAGGCTGCACTTTATATTCTAGCCAGGCCTGAAATATCAGCAGTGCACTTGACCCCTTGCCTTAGCACATCAGCGTTCTGCCTCTGGGCTCAATTTTCAGTCCAGTTGCAAAGCAGGAGGTCAGGTGCGCCAGCATCTGCGCTCCAGCTTGTCTTGGGCTTCTGTGTCTGCCCGACATTAACAGAAGACATGCAGAGTCCTGGACTGCAGATAACAGGTAGTTCTCTGCAGGATTGCAAGCTTAACATTACTGCGATCAGGCCCAACGTTCATGCATATCTTCAGAACTTGTTTGCAATCTAGTGTCGGATGAAGAGTGCCAGGAAGGGTACAGTATCAGATATTCTGCTTCTCAGCTGGATTAGGAATAGTGGAAACAGAAGTAGACAACAAGGAGAAGATCAGAGAGCTCAGGCCCAACCCATCAAAAATTGATAAACAGTCTTGTCTGAGTTTGTGATAGGTTCCCATTATCAGGGCCACAATATATAGACCAGAATATAGTGTATACAGTGTATAGACTCATTCTGGTGTCATGACAACAACCTTTCCTCAATGTCAGCAAAACAAAAGAGCTGCTCATTGACTTCAGGACGGGGGGCAGTGCACACGCTCCTGGTTACATCAATGGTGCTGAGGTCGAGAAGGTTGAGAGTTTCAAGTTCCTAGGAGTGAACATCACCAACAGCCTGCCCTGGTCCTACCACTTAGATACCATGGCCAAGAAAGTTCACCAGTGCCTCTACTTCCTCAGGAGACTAAAAAAATTTGGCATGTCCCCTTGGACCCTCACCAATTTTTATTGATGCACCATAGAAAGCATCCTATCTGGATGTATCATGGCTTGTTATAGCCACTGCTCTGCCTGTGACCACAAGAACCTGCAAAGAGTTGTGGACACAGCTCAGCACGTCACAGAAACGAGCCTCCCCTCCATGGACTCTGTCTATGCTTCTTGCTGCATCGGTAAAGCATCCAACATAATCAAAGACCCCACCCACCCCAGACATTCTCTCTTCTCCCCCCCCCTCCAATCAGGCAGAAAATACAAAAGCCTGAAAGCACGTACCACCGGGTTCAAGGACAGCTTCTATCCCACTGTTATAAGACTATTGAACGTCCCGCTAGTACGATAAGATGGACTCTTGTCCTCATAATCTATCTTCCTATAGCCTTGCACCTTATTGTCTACCTGCACAGCACTTTCTCTGTAACTGTAACACTTTATTCTGCATTTGTATTGTTTTACCTTGTACTACCTCAATGCACTGTGTAATGAATTGATCTGTATGAACAGTATGCAAGGCAAGTTTTTCACTGTACTTCGGTACATATGACAATAATAAACCAATTTACCAATTTTACCAATTTAGATATGGTACTTATTGCACCAGAACTAAAACTATCATTGTATTCTGTAGGGGACTTCAAGTTAAACAATGCAGGTAAGATCAGTCCCTATAAAAAGTGCTTGAGCAGCCCTGCTTGCACTGTTCAGAGATGCTCAATCATTAATGGCACTGGTTGTTGCTTATGCAAGGTTCAGTGTTTTAGTTGTTTTGCCAAATGTGCATTGCATTTAAATTGGCATAACTGCCAGATGCCCAGTGTAAGCCTGGCATAAACAGAGAAACATTTTGGGTTCTATGTACAGGAAGTTCTAATCACTTTTAATGATCAATTTGGCATCTCAAATCAATCACATGGTGCATGGAAAACTTGAACATGAAACTGAATTTCCCAACCTTCAGGAATAAGATGATAAAATGAAAAGATTCAGTGGTACTATTAGGAGGAATGCAAAAGGCTCTCTCATCGTCTTGGCTAATATTTGTCTCTCACCACTTAAGTAATTCAACGTTAATTCATCTCATTATTATTTGTGAGACTGGCCATGTGCAAAATGGATGTTACATTACCCAGCAAGAAACAGTGAGTAGACTTCAAAGTAATTCATTGCCTGTAATTCACCTTGAAACTTCTGAGAATGTAAAAGGTACCAAATAGCAGAAAGTGAGAGTCATAACTTAAACTTGTAACTGAAAGAAAATTAGAAGGAATTTTTATGCCTTTGTAAATGTTCTCATATTTTCTTAAGGCACAGGAGGAGGCTCTTTGGCCCATCTATGCCAGCTCTCAGATGAATCCAATCAATTCCATTCCCTGTAACCTAGTCTCTCTCACATGCCTGTGAAATTCACCCTGATTCTCCCACACTTGGGGTAATTCATAGAAAACAATTAGCCTACCAACCCACATGTCTTTGAAATGTGGGAAGAAACCAGACCATATGAGGGAAACCCACATGGACAGAGGGAGAACATGCAAACTCTACATAGACAGCACCTGATGTTGCTGGAACTCTGAGGCAGCAACACTACCTGCTGTGCCTCTACCCCTAAATTAGTATTGAAATATTGGCCCTGCCCTGTTAACCTTTCCTTCCTTATGATAATATTGTTTATCATTTCTGATGAAGATCTCTGCTTGAAGCCTCACAGCTCTAGCAAAGAAGCAGGCTAACGAGTACCATGTTAACTTGCTTCTTAAGTTTCCAATGGTGACAGACTTGCTGTGGTTTTCCAGCATTTTCTGTATTTTTTATATCAGATTTCCACCATTCTTCTTTTTATCTCTTAAAAAATTTCCTCACTGTTCAACTCACCAATGCTGGAAAATAATTGTTTCTTAATAAGTGGAATTCTCCAATACTCCATTGAGCAATTACTTGCTAACCTTCTAATACATGGGCAAGCATGGTAGTGTAGCAGTTAGCATAACGCTATTACAGCGCCAGTGACCTGGGTTCAATTCCGGCCACTGTCTGTAAGGAGTTTGTACATTCTCCCCGAGTCTGTGTGGGTTTCCTCCAGGTGCTCCGGTTTCCTCCCACATTCCAAAGACGTACAGGTTAGGAAGTCGTGGGCATGCTATGTTGGCGCCGGAAGCGTGGCGACACTTGTGGGCTGCCCCCAGAACACTCTATGCAAAAGATGTATTTCACTGTGTGTTTCGATGTACATGTGTCTAATAAAGAAATCTTACCTTACATAAATGAAAATTTCTGCCTAAAAGATCAGTTAACATGCAAACAACCTGCTGTTTGTACTGCCTCTCTTGTTTTAAGTGAAGATTTAACAGCCAAAAATCAGGCTGAAGTTCTGCTATTTAAGGTACTGCCTTATTTATACCCATGCAGTTCACATTGTCAACAAACGGGTCCCCTGGATTGCCTCATTAACCATGCACATCAGTTGTACTGACAGCATTTGCCAACAAAGACAGCAACTCCAGCATCTGTACAGGGAAACTTAGATATGTCCTAAACACAAAAATCCCCAAATCCCCTCTTGCTAAGCAAATGCAAAAAATGCTGAAAGCACTCAGCATGTCAAGCAACATCAGTGGAGAGAGAAACTGACTTGACGTTTTGGGTCAGGGAACCTTCATTAGAAGTGGGAAGTAAGAAAGCCATGTTTTAAGTTTCATGAAGTTGTTGAATTCCTGTGTTGCTCTAACAATGCACTTCTTCATTTCATGGGATAGCAACTCATCTCATGGCATTTTACAGCCATTTGGCATTTATATTGAATTTAGCAATTTCAGGTAACCCCTGTGGCTGTACCTTGCTACTTGATTTACTTAATTTTTCTTTTCTATCTCCAGCTGGTGTAACTGTTATACTGCTAACTTTGGTCTACACCCCATCACAGACATTACCTCTGTTCTCTTCACCCCAGTCCTCCTCTGCAACTTAACACACAGTTTTTCTCACTTTTCCAGTTCTGATGAAGGGTCCTTCACCCAATGGATTCCCACTAATGCGGACTGACCTGCTGAGCGCTTCTAGCATTTTCTGTTTTATTTCAGATTTCCAGCATCTGCACTTTTTGCTCCTTTTTCCTGAACCCTGCTCTGTCACAAGATAGATGGCTGAAGATCTCAGAGATGGAAATCTTTTCCTAATCCTTGACGTAACATGGACTTCAAACTATTATTCTCACTGTAAAAAAATCTTTGAAAAAATCAATCCTTGTAGAATGGGAAGGCGAATGCAGGAAAGATTTACAAGGATATTGCCAGGACTTGAGGGACTGAGATATAGGGAGATGTTGGACAGGCTGGGACTTTTTACTTGGAGTGTAGGAGACTGAGAGATGATCTTATACAGGTATATAACACATGAGAGGGGAAAGATATAATAGGAACTTGAGGGGCAAGTTTTTTACACAGAGGATGGTACGTATGTGGAATGAGCTGTCAGAGGAAGTGGTTGAGGCAGGTGCAATAACAACTTTTAAAAGACTGTTGGACAGGTACATGGATAGGAAAGGTTGAGAAAGTTATGGGTCAAACACGAGCAAATGGGACTAGCTTGGATGGGCATCTTGGTCGGCATGGACCAGTTGGGCCGAAGGGTCTGTTTCCATGGTGTATGACTCTATGACTCTAAGTAACTAGTTGAACAGCATGCTAAGTTATCATAAGAGGTGAAGAATTCTCTGGACCTAAAAATATAACTGTCATGGAGTTATACAGCATGGAGATAGGCCCTACAGCCCACTGATTCTGCAGGACCCATAAAGTACCGCTTTACACAAATCCCATTTTATTCTCCCCGCATTCCCATCAATTCTCCCCAGATTCCATGCTCACCAACATACTATGGGTAACTTACAGTGGACAATTAATCCACCAACCTGCACGTTTGGGATGTGGGAGGAAATTAAAGCACCCAGAGGAAACCCACGTGGCCACAGTGACCATGTGCAAACCCCACACACTGACAGTACCAGAGGTTGTGATGAACCCAGCTTGCTGGAGCTGTGTGGCAGCAGCTTTACTAGCTGCGCCACTGTACCACCCAATGACATGCAAAATCTCATCAAAATAATTACCTGAAAATCCCAAAGTTCCCCCTAACCCCTACTGCCCCACACTCCCACCCCATCTCCCATCTCTGGCTATGGTCAGATATCCCCTCAATCCCTCCTTCCTGTACACTGCTCTCCAAGCTACACCTGATCCCATCTAGCCAATTATTCGATTGCCAGGGGCTGTCCCCAGCTGTGGCCTTGTACTGTAGCATTCCTCAGTTGGCAGTTTACCAGCTGTCAGGCAGGGAGCAGGAAAACTTCTGATGGTCTTAAGTTCAGTAGGACTTCTATGTTGCCAGCATCTCTGAGATTCCTGACCACTGACAGGCACCCTCGCTCACTCCCCACCTCCCATAACTTACATTTAATAAATTGTGTCTGAGCCAGCAATTTGAACGGGCAGTCTAATTCTTTCCAGTTCTTGTCCTTTCTCAAGAAAACCTGTAGGTATTCTTAATGCTTGCTCATCTTTCACCTTTGAGAGCTGTAGCTGCGCCCAGTCAAACCATCTGCTTTGTTCCCTCCCCAGACGCTGACTAACCTGTGATGGACAGTGAAGAAGGTTATCGAAGGTTACGACGTGATCTAGATAACTGGGAAAGTGGACCAAGGAACTGCAGGTGGAATTTAACTCAGACAAGTGCGAAGTGATGCATTTTGGAAAGTTAAACCACGGCAGGACATACACGGTGAATGACAGGGCCCTGGGGAGAGTAGTCCAAAGGAGAGACCTGGGGATGCAAGTGCATAGTTCCCTGAAAGTGGCAACACAGGTAAACAAGGTGGTGAAGAAGGCATATGGCACATTTTCCTTCATCAGATGGGGCGTTGAGTTAAAGAGTCCAGAAGTCATGTTACAGCTGTACGAGATGTTGGTGAGACCGCACCTGGAATATTGTGTGCAGTTCTGGTTACCATTCTCTGGGAAAGATGTGATCAAGCTAAAGAGGGTGCAGAAAAATCCCCAAGGATTTTGCTGGGACTGGAGAGCTTGAGTTATAAGAGACTGGAGAGACTGGGACTGTTTTCCCTGGAGTGAAGGAGGCTGAGGGGTGATCTTATAGAGATTTATACAATCATGAGGAACATAGGTAAGATGGATTGTCATTGTCTTTCTCATAGGGTAGGCATATCTAGAGGGCATAGGTTTAAGGTGAGAGCGGAAAGATTTAAAGGGGATCTGAGAGGCAAGTTTTTCACACAAAGGGTGGTGGGTATATGGAATGAGCTGGCAGAGGAAGTGGTAGGGGCAGGTACAATTACAATGTTTAAAAAATGTTTGGTCTGAGAGATGTTTAGGAAAGGTTTAGAGGAATATGGGCCAAATGTACGTAATCGAGACTAGCTCAGGAAGGCATCTTGGTCAGCATGGACGAGTTGAGCCAAAGCGCCTGTTTCTGTGCTGTATAACTCCATGACTTTATGACATATTTCTGATGTGCATATATTGACTGCCATGGTTTTTACATGACAATATTTTTACATTTCATTGGCTGCAGGCATTTTTGAAAGTTCTGAAAAGGATACAAAAGGCACCACCAAGGATATATGTCCTAGAAATTGCTTCATGTAAATTTTGTAGGGGAGTCTAAAACCAGGGAGCATAGGTTTAAGGTGAAAGGGGTCAAATTTAAAGGGGATCTGAGGGGCAGGTTTTTCACACAGAAGGTGGTGGGTGTATGGAACGAGTTGCCAGGCATTGAAATAGCATTCTGGATCACCTAAATGCTCTTTGTGAAAGCTGCATAAAGAATAAGAACCTCAATTTCAAAACTTTTCAAGTTTCCCTGTGTAACACCACACTGACATTGCTAGTTTCAGCTTGATGTTCCCTAACGACGTGCTGCAGGTTCTTGCAGTTCTCAGCATGTAGCCCAGCAAGTGCATTCTTTGCAGCCAGTAGGGCTGTGGGCCTTAAACCTGAGGGGAATGTTGCTACTGAATAAATGGATGCTGTAATGATAGACATGTTGGGACATGGACAGGCTGGTGAAGAACTGAGTCTGCAGAGGGTATATTCGTGGTTGCGGCAGGTCACTGAGTCCATCCACTGCTTCCTCCTGTGGACTGTAGGAAAAGTAAATGAAGTCTCTCTTTTTGTAATCCATTTACTTTTCTTTCGGCAATCTGTGAAATGTGGCAGAAGTTATCAGTAGCTGCCTGGAGTGATCAAGAGGCTGAAGATGAGAATGACTCTGACCTAAACCTCCACTAACAAAGCACACATGAGACATTGCACCCTTCACGTGGTGCTGTAGCAGATAGATATCCAAGTATTATTCTCACTTATCCCCTTAAGGCATAGAAGAGGCCATTCATCCATTCAGTCTAGGCCAGATGTCAGAGCAATTCCATCATTCTATTCCCCCACTTATTTCTCTCTTACATGCCCAATAACAGCCTCTTAACAGTGAATTAACTATCCCATCTTTGGGATGTGGGAGGAAACTGGAGCACTCAGGGGAGACCCACAAAATCACATGAAGAACGTGCAAACTCCACACAGTGTTCAGAAGCAGACCTGGGTTGTTGGAGCTGTAAGACAACTGTACTCCTGCAGTATCACTGTGCTGTCACCATCCACCCCTGCCCCCACCAGTTCCACTGCCATTGTTGACAAACCCCATTGAGGACAAAGAACACAGTTTGAGTGTTGCCACTTTAAATGGTACAATTCCAGGTAAAACCTAGTCATTATGTGAGTAAATGAGAACTGTTGTTTTGCAGACCAGTGATGTCGAAAATGTCACTGCAGATGAATTTTGGATGTTAAGCTACCGTTGACATTATTTGCAGTAATTTATGTTGGAAAATAAATGTAATGGAGAACAAAATCTCACCAAAAAAAATGAGGAGATGAATTTCCTAATGGCCACTGAGGCACCACGAATTGTGTGAAAAATTGCTCTCCTCTAGTTTATCCATATTTTTAACATTGTTTTCTTTGGTGTTGTTTGAACAAAATTCTAGCCACAGATCTTTATTCTCTTTCCAGTGAAACCATTATACTCAAGAACTGCAGTTGAATTGGTCCACTGTAAGTTTTCTTTTCAGCTGATGCAGGGTTTCAACCTGAAACATCAACAATTCCCTTCCCCCCACAGATGCTGCTTGAAATGCTGAGTTCCTCCAGCAGATTGTTTGTTGCTCCAGATTCCAGCATCTGCAGTCTCTTGTGTTTCCCTTTCAGCTGATGGGTTGGCTGAGATTGTGTTGTGGGAATGATTTTGCATCTGAACACTGCTCTCACATTGGTCTTTCACAGGTTTATCTTGATGACCAGATGCCTTGATGGAGTAACAACAAACTTACTTTTATTAAATTTACAACCATTTATTTGGATTGTAAAATTTTTTTTTAGAGAAATAATAATGACAGATGCTTTATGTAGGGCTAATTAAGCTAACCACAGTAATGATACGGTGGACCAAAACTTTTTTCAAGTAACTCCCCAGGCTATTGGGTACTTTCCTATTTTCTGTTAAATGAACTTAAAACAAACCTAATTATATTAGTTTATTAAATGATAAAAAGAGCAACACAATGGTGCAACAATGAGTGGTGCTGCCTCACAGCTTCGGAGACCCAGATTAGGTTCTGATCTTGAGTTCTGTCAGTGCAGAGTTTGCATGTTCTCCCTGTGACTGCACGAGTTTCCTCTGCATGCTTCCATTTCCTCACACATTCTCAAAACATGCTGGCAGATTAATTTGTTCCTGTAAATTACTGCTTAGGGTAGGTTAACGGCAAAAGGAGTCAAACAGGAATTGCATGAGAAAGAATAAGTTGCAGCTGAACAGCAAATGGGGGGAACGGGGGTGTGTGGAAATGGGACTAATGGGGTTGCTTCCATATGGACAGCATAGACTCAATGGGACAAATGGCCTCCTTTGTGTCATAATAAGATTACAAATAGTTGTTTCCTGCATTCCATTTGTTGTGTTCTGCATCAAGTTTTGGAATTGGACCTCTAGGCAACCAAATTTGGAATGTGGGATTCAGCCCCAGTAAAGACAGTGATACAGTTTCCCAAACTCCTTTCAAAAAGCCTGCTGCTGTTCTAGTTTACCAAGTGTTGTTAATCGACTTTAAGTGCCATTTAACCTATCTTGTCAAGTGTGCTTGTGATTCTATATAGATACAATAAAGCCCAAGTGGATTTGCATTTTAATTTATTTCTTTACCAGTCCATTTAAGACCATGTGGATATTAACATTGCATACTAGGGTACTGAACAATACTTCAAACTGTGACAACCCCATAATCCCCATGTTCAATGTTTGCCAATCTTATCTGCTTCGTGAAAAGGAAGAAAGTAAAAGAAAATTGGAGAATCTGACACCCAGTGGTGAACTACATAGCAGCTACTACAAGGACTGAGATGACAACTTTTCATACTCATGGCAAAGGCACGTAAAGAGACAGGGAGTGAAAATAAGTTGAACAAGAGTGTTACTTCAAAGTCAAACTTGGGTTTATTGTCATATGCACAAGTACGTGTACGCAGAGGTGCAATGAAAAACTTACTTGCAGCAGCATCACAGGCACATAGCATCGGATACACAACATTCACAAGAAAAACATAGATTATACATAATTTTTACAAGAAAGAACATGAATAAAATCTTCTTTGGGTAGAATGAGTGAAATGATTATCAATCAAAAGTCATTCAACCTGTCAAAAGATACCACCTTCTTCTCCTTAGGCAGTTCCTCAGGGTCAAGTATGATATGCTTCCAGTTATGTCGGATCTAAATGGTTGATGAGGCCAATATGGAAACAATAGACTCTTCCACAGATGACTCAATACCATCCTACGTGCTCCTTTTCCCCTTTGAGTGATAATGAGCCAGAGGTTCCCAGGATATTACTCATTGTATCATCGACCAGTAGTGTTATTCTGGTAAAATGGAAGTAACACCTTTTCCCGCCCCCCATACATCTACACACAAGTCCTCCAGTTGGGATCATGGATTAAAATACAGGAGTAGGAGGAGTTCTGTTGATTTATTTCCCCTTCTTTTGCCCAGATACACTGAAAATAACAGCACTTTCTCTACTGCCAAACACAGCTGAATGATGCAGCTCAGAGAAGATCCAGGTTAAGCACAACATTGCCTGGGGTCTGTACAAATCGGTGTGGTACCAAATCGTACCCATATCCACAAAATCATCAAGAGAGCTTTTGAATTAAGTTCCAACATGAAAAATAAATGCTAACAGGTAATGGATCCCTTATTAAAATAACAATCTTCATCAGTTTCAAATCTGGAACACTTTGTTTTTGTTGCGAGAGTTATGCTGCTCCCCATGGTCTCAATGAGATGTTCTGCTAATGATGTCATGAGTTGAACCCTCGCCACATTCCTCACGTTATCTGTTCAGCTCATGACATCAACTGGTAACGTAGTTCCAGAAAGTGAAGGGAACTGCATTGTGTGGACAATAAAATTAGAATCAGGCCCTTAACCTTTTGCACATTTGGTTTTAATACAAAGAGATCCGATAGCTGTCAGAATATTTTTAAAAATTGCTCTACTTTATTATTAATGTGCATGAGCAGAAATATATATTTTCCCAATAGTCCTATTTGTCAGCTTCAGGTGCCGCTCATCCATTTAAATGTAACTTCTCATAAATCTTGATATCCTCATTTGGTTTTTGTTTAATTTTTTTATATAAGGTCAAGAAAGGAGTAAGGTTTATGTGAAACTGTACATGGAACCTCTGACGGAGTAGCTCACACTTTTATTCTTTCCAATACTGCCTGATCTGTTGTATAATTTCCAGCATTTTTTGGTTTTATTGCTGATTTCCAGTGACATTTATTGTGGATCTCTGTGAAGTAGGTGGAAGAATTGGCTAGAAGCAAACCATATCTATGTAGGAGGTAATTATCTAATTTTACACTTTGAAACAGAAACCATGCCTGTTGAGAGCCTGTGACAGAATTTCCAGTCAGAAAAACTCAGCTAAGCACTTTTGCTCAAAGATCCTGTTTGAGAGCATAAAGCTGCAGAGTTTAGCGTGCATGAATCTCCATTCTTTTATCCATGCCAAATTTTAAGTTCCCTATCATTTCAAACTTTTTTTGCCTGATCAAGAGGCCAGGAACATATCCAGACCTGTAGCCATGCTACTTTGTAATCATAGCTTAGAGAAAAGCAGCTCATCAAAAAAACACTTGTTTCTTTTTGTTTATATTCCACTTACTTTCCAAGGAATGAGAGATCGATAACCCCTGATATGAGAATCACAAGAAGATTTTAACATACCATATCTCAGCCGTTTAATGAAGGAGACCATTATAACATTAGATTAACCAATATGCTGCTGCATAATATATTGTCACTTTAAAGACATTAAGGTACTGAGGATTCTGGTGGCTCACCACTATTTTATTACCTGCTGTTCTCTACACATGGCACTAGATGGTAAGGGCCTGATTGTGGAGGGAGTTACAGGCAATTTCAATTCACCTCTATCTGGGAATCTTGGAAGATCTACTCTCTTCTAAAGTCAGTTGCACCAGGACAACTGGTCCCTCAATTTAGATTAAGAATGGGATGTGTGTCCTCCTAGTATAATGCTAGGTGCCAACATTAACCACTGGTACATTAGGAGAAATCTTGTTGGTATTTCTTGTCATTGCCTTCTTCTTGTCATTGCTTAATTCTTGTTACAGGCAGAGAACAGGGGCAGTTCTGTGAAAATACTGCTACTTCTGCTTTCAAAATTCAAATTAAAACATCAGAAAAACCACATCAAACGATCTGCCCTTTAAGGAGGAGCATTAAATCCAAGTTGGTTTGAACATAGTTATGCTTGCTTGTTTCAGATATCAAAGCAGCCTGGTTTCATTAAGGCAAAGGGTGTTCATAGTTAATGTTAAGTATATACTGGGCACAAGTTGCACCCACATTGAGGCTTTCCAATCTGACATTTGACACTTGCTCTGAAGTCAGTCAGACTAGGCCTGGCTACAATTGCCATGGCAGAGCCTTCAAAATTGCTCAATCTTGTTTACAGCTTTTCCTCACTTACCTTATGACACAGAAGGCAGCTATTCAGTCCATCTGGTTCATCCCAGGTTCCAGCAGGGAATCTCATCACTCCCATTCCCCCACTCATTTTCCTATAAATCTGCAACTTACTTTCTCTCTCTTTCTCTCAGATCCCGATCAATTCCCCTTAGATTCTTCTGCCACTCTCCCACACAAGGGTAATTTATAGTAGCCAATTAACCCGCTTCCAGCACTACAGAGCCTTTGAAAGTGACTAAGTGGATCAGGATCTTATCTTTTAGGTTATCCCACAAGAGCTACTATGAATTTTACTACACATTCCGCAACCATCAAATATCTCGCAGAACAATGGGGGATGGATTCATAGTAACCTAGAATATAGTCCCTTGGCAATGCAGGTGTATTTTGCACTACTCTCAGTCATACTGAACATCATGTGCAAAGTACTGTTTCATCATGACCTTTACAGCAAACATGTTATGGCCTTACACTGTGACCACATTTTCTCTGAGGTGAGGAAAGGATCAATATAGGCTGACAATATACATCCAGACAGGCTGATACTAGAGATCAAAAGGGCAGCATGAAGTACGTAGAACGGTTGGGTTACATCACCTCTTGAGGTGGGTTTCCATGCTGACAAGCAACAATTCATTGCACTTTACTATTGAAGTCCTAGCTGAAACAAGCAGCAGTCTGTAATATGAGTGCAGCATGAGATCACGGTAGGCCTGGGTACAGCTACTGCAAGTGAATCATTTGACTGATGTGCGCAACTTACTGTGAGACAAGCGGAGAAAAAAAATGCCAGAAACAATGCCAAGTTTGTTGTAAAAGATGCAAGCAACAGCACCTCTTACCCTCTGTAGTCATTAAGGCAGAAATGAATGATGTTCCACGCCTCAGAGAATAAACTGAAATCCATATTCCATATTTCCCTATGACAGAGGAGGAGGCCATATGGCCCATCGAGTCTGTACTAGCTCACAAAGTAATCCTAATCCCCCACTAGTTTTCACCAAAACCTATTCTCTCTACATTCCCATCACCCCCCCCCCCCCCCCCCAATTTTACCACTCACCTACACACTTGGGGGCAACTTTAGAATGGCCAATTAATCTAACAACCCATCTCTGAGGCATGGGAGGAAACTGGAGGAAACCCACATGGTTACAGGGAGAACATGCAAACTCCATACAGACATTGAAGCCCTATCTCTGGTGCTGTGAGGCAGCAGCTCTTCTAGGTGTGCCACTGTACCACCCCAATCAATTACAGTAATACTCAAGGAATCTTATTAGACATCCATATTGTAGCAGCACCAATGTTTGGACCTAGTTTTTTATCCTGTTACATGTCTGTTCAGTTTAAGGGTTATTGTGTATTTTAATCTGATCACAATTGCAATGATACTGTGGTAAGTGAACAGCCATTGAAGATTTTAATATAATCTCACACTGTCGAAAATGCTTTGAGAAGTCATTCTTGTCTGCACATATAGATAAAGGCAACTTGTCTATCACTATGAAACAGACCTATCCAAAAGAGATTAGATATCAACCAGCACTGTGGCAGGGGGCTGTTTTCCCACAACAGTGGGGGGAGGGGGGGGGGAAGTATGTGGGTAAGTAAATTCACACCTCTCACTTACCTCCAGTAGGTGCATTCAGTACAAAGGCCCCTCATTTGGGTTAAGATTTGTTTTATGCATTGACTCAAACAGTGGATGTTTATATTATATGAATTGAAATTTTAATTACATTCCATTACTAAAATACTTCTGGTAATCAAAGAAGAGAACTGGTGGAGATGTTATGCAGCTGCCTTCCTCCTAACAGTATTCACATACTTTGTTGCTAGTGTGAGTCTACAGAGGTACATTCATCACAATGCTTAACTATGTCTGAATAAGACATAGAAGTGCACTATTGTTTCAACAAATTGAAATGTGCATCAAGATACTTGGCAATCTGTTTGTGGCCACTGTTGGTTTTATAGAAGGTTTATAGCATCATCTACTGGTTCCCCTTGGCATTTCACATGTTCCTGGTGAAAACATTTGCTCTATTCCTATGGTACAACCATGCCTCCACTTCCTGAACAAACTTTTGCATTTCTTAATCATGACTGAAGTTATTAATTTAGTTAGTATTTAATAAAATGATCAATGTCTTTCTTATGAACGCCTGTCATTTCCTTATTGCAGATTTGATGACACAAGAGAGACTGCAGATGCTGGAAATCTGCAGCAACACACACAAAATGCTGGAGGAACTCAGCGGGTCAGGCAGCATCTATGGAGGGAAATAAACAGTCAACATTTCAAGCCGAGACTCTTCATCAGGATTAGGGGCCCACAACGTCAACTGTTCATTCCCTCCTGTCTGACCCGCTGAGTTCCTCCAGCATTTTGTGTGTGTTGCTGCAGATTTGATGAGTATGTACTGTAGGATACTCACATTCAAAGTCAAAGTCAAGTTTATTGTCATATGCACAAGTACATGTATGCACAGGTGCAAAGAAAAACTTACTTGCAGCAGCATCACAGGCACATAGTATCATATAATGAGTACTCACAAGAAAAACAAATTAAACACAATTTTTACATGAAAGACCACAATTAGAACAAAAAAAAACAAAGTCCATTTTAGTGCAAAGTGATCAAAGTGGTCATAGTGTTGTAATGATTAGGGTTGTGGTTCAAGAACCAAATGGCTGAAGGGAAGTAGCTGTTCTTGAACCTAGAAACATAGATAGAAACATAGAAAAACTACAGCACAATTCAGGCCCTTCAGCCCACAAAGCTGTGCCGAACATGTCCCTACCCTAGAAATTACTAAGCTTACTCATAGCCCTCTATTTTACTCAGCTCCATGTACCTATCTAACAGTCTCTTGAAAGACCCTATCGTATCCGCCTCCACCACCGTTTCCGGCAGCCCATTCCACGCACTCACCACTCTCTGAGTAAAAAACTTACCCCTGGCATCTCCTCTATATCTACTCCCCAGCACTTTAAACCTACGTCCTCTTGTGGCCACAAATTCAGCCCTGGGGAGAAGCCTCTATCTACCCTATCAATACCTCTCATCATCTTATACAATCAGGTCCCCCCCCCATCCTCCATCTCTCCAAGGAGAAAAGGCCGAGTTCCCTCAACCTGCTTTCAAAAGGCATGCTCCGCATTCCAGGCAGCATCCTCGTAAATCTCCTCTGCACCCTCTCTATGGCTTCCACATCTTTCCTGTAGTGAGGCGACCAGAACTGAGCACATTACTCCAAGTGGGGTCTGACCAGGGACCTATATAGCTGCAACAATACCTCACAGCTCCTAAATTCAATTCCCCGATTGATGAAGGACAATACACCATATGCCTTCTTAACCACAGAGTCAACCTGCGCAGCCGCTTTGAGCATCCTATGGACTCGGACACCAAGATCCCTCTGATCCTCCACATTGCCAAGAGTCCTACCATTAATACTATGTTCTGCCAACATATTTGACCTACCAAAATGAACCACTTCACACTTATCTGGGTTGAACTGCATCCGCCACTTCTCAGCCCAACTCTGCATCCTATCTATGTCCCTCTGTAACCTCTGACAGCCCTCCAAACTATCCACAACACCCCCAACCTTCGTGTCATCTGCAAACTTATTAACCCACCCCTCCACTTCCTCATCCAGGTCATTTATAAAAATCACAAAGAGTAAGGGTCCCAATACAGACCCCTGAGGTACACCACTGGTCACTGACCTCCACTCAGAATACGACCCTTCAACAACCACTCTTTGCCTTCTGTGGGCCAGCCAGTTCTGGATCCACACTGCAATGTCCCCTTGGATCCCATGTCTCCTCACCTTCTCCATAAGCCTCGCATGGGGTACCTTATCAAACGCCTTGGTGAAATCCATATACACTACATCTATTGCTCTCCCTTCATCGATGTGCTTAGTCACATCCTCAAAAAATTCAATCAGGCTCGTAAGGCAGGACCTGTCCTTCACGAAGCCATGCTGACCATTCCTAATCATATTATACCTCTCCAAATGTTCATAAATCTTGCCTCTCAGGATCTTCTCCATCAGCTTACCAACCACTGAGGTAAGACTCACTGGTCTATAATTTCTTGGGCTATCCCTGCTCCCCTTCTTGAATAAGGGAACAACATCCACAACCCTCCAATCTTTCCGGAACCTCTCTCGTCTCCATGGATGACACAAAGATCATCATTAGAGGCTCCGCAATCTCCTCCCTCGCCTCCCACAGCAACCTGGGGTACATCTCATCCGGTCCTGGCGACTTATCTAACTTGATGCTTTCCAAAAGTTTCAGCACCACCTCTTTTCTAATAGCTACATGCTCAAGCTTTTCAGGCCGCTGCAAGTCCCCACTACAATCCCCCAGATCTTTTTCCGTGGTGAATACTGATGTAAAGTATTCATTAAGTACCTCCGCTATTTCTTCCGGATCCATACACACTTTCCCACTGCTGCACTTGATAGGTCCTATCCTTTCGCATTTCATCCTCTTCACATACTTGTAGAATGCCTTAATCCTGCCCGCCAAGGTCTTCTCATGTCCCCTTCTGGCTCTCCTAATCTCTTTCTTAAGTTCCTTCCTTTTAGCCTTGTACTCCTTCAGATCTTTAACATTACCTAGCTCTCTGTACCTTTTGTATGCCTTTCTTTTCCTTTTGACTAGATTTATTATAGCCTTTGTACACCACGGTTCCTGTATCCTATCATGACTCCCCTGTCTCATCGGAACATGTCTATGCAGAGCTCCACACAAATATCCCCTGAATATTTGCCACCTATCTTCCGTACTTTTCCCAGAGAACATCTGTTCCCAATTTAATCTTCCAATTTCCTGCCTGAGAGCCTCATAATTCCCTTTACTCCAAGTAAACACCTTTCTAGCCTCCAGTGCTAACGTAAAGGAGATAGAATTATGATCACTATCACCAAAATGTTCACCCACTGAGAGATCTGACACCTGACCAGGTTCATTACCCAATATCAAATCGAGCACAGCCTTTCCTCTTGTAGGTCTATCTATATACTGTGTCAAGAGCCCTTCCTGAACACACCTAACAAACTCCACCCCATCTAAACCCCTCACTGTCTGGAGATGCCAATCGATGTTTGGGAAATTAAAATCCCCCATCACAACAACTCTGTTATTCTCACACCTTTCTAGGATCTGCTTCCCTATCTGCTCCTCAATAACCCTGTCACTATTGGGCAGCCTATAAAAAACACCCAGCACAGTTATCGACCCCTTCCTGTTCCTAACGTCCACCCACAGAGACTCCGTAGACAATCCCTCCACAACGTCCACCTTTTCCACAGCTGTGACCTGCAACATGGTGGTGTGGGACTTCAGGTTTCTGTACCTCTTGCCTGATGGTAGCTGTGATAAGATGGCATGGCTCTGAATAGTAATTAGGGATTTATTATGACTGCTCTTGTAAAATCTGACTAGTTACTGTCTTTTATTGTACTCATGCAATTTATACCTCAGGAGCAAACAATTAAAAGTTCTTCCAGACCTTCCTGTCTGTTACAGACTGTATCTCTGTTTATATGATTCACGAATCAGAATCAGAATCAGGTTTATTATCACTGTCTTATATGATGTGAAATTTGTTGTTTTCCGGCAACAGTACAGTGCAAAGACTTAAAAAACTCTGAATTACAAAATAAATAAATAGTGCAAAAAGAAAGGAACTACGAGGTAATGTTCATGGGTTTATGGACCGTTCAGAAATCTGATGACGGAGAGGAAGAAGCTGTTCCTGAATCATTGACTGTGGGTCTTCAGGCTCCTGTATCTCCTCCCTGATGGTTGTAATGAGAAGAGGGCATGTCCCGGATGGCGAGGGTCCTTAATGATGGATGCCGCCTTTTTGAGGCATTGCCTCTTGAAAATATCCTTGATGGTGGGGAGGGTTGTGCCTGTGTGTTTATATTTCCCATAGAGTGACACCTACTTCTTGGTGAAAGAAGGCACCACTTTCAATGCAGCCTTTGCTCAATTGGGCATTCAAGGATCAAGATCTCAGACTCGGCACAAAACTCATGGCCTACGAGGCCACAGTGATCTCTGCACTCACATGTAATTCTGGGACCTGGATGACCTACAGCAGGAAACTTAAGGCACTAGAAAGATACCACCAATGCTGTTCCTGCAAAATCCTACAAATCTATTAGATGGATAAGCAAACCAGTGTCTTCTCCCAGACAACATCACTGGTAATCAGGCCCTAGTTATTCATAGCTTTCCATATGCGCCTCCTCCAACCTCATCTACTGCATTTGGTGCTCTTGTTGTGGCCTCCTCTACATCAGCGAGACCAAGCATAGACGAGGCGACCCTTTTTCAGAAAACCTGTACTCTGCCTGGAATCGCCATCCTGAGCTCCCATTGCATGTCATTTTAACCCCCCTTCCCATTCCCACACTGACCTGTCTCTCTTTGGCCTACCCCACTGTCAGGGTAAGGTCAAACACAAACTAAAAGATATTGAACATATAGAATATATGAAGACAGAATCAGAACATACTCTGCCTGGGTAGTCTACAACCCAATGACATATGAACATTGAATTTTCCAATTTTAGGTACCCCTCACTCCCTGTGCTCTTCCTCTCTCCTTCCGATCCACCCGGGTCCTCCCCTCCCCTTATTGGTTCCATTTGCCTATCTCATGCATACACACACACACACACACACACACACACACACACACACACACACACACACACACACACACACACACACACACACCATACCTACTGAGTCTCATATCCCCTTCCCCCACTGTTCCACCTGCCCATCATCCTTCCCTCATTTCATTCCACTTATCACCTTCCTTACTAATCAGATTCCAACATCAGCAGCCTCTAGTCTTCACTTATCACCTTCCAGCCTCTGTCTCCACCTCCACCCTCGCCTCCCCCCACCTGGCTCCATCCGCTTCCTTTTTTTCTCTCTCTCCCCTTATCTGCCTCTACCTATCATCCACCAGCTGCTGTCTCCCGACTCCACTCCCCTACCTGGCTTCATCGACCCCTCATCCCTCTCCTCATCTGGTTCCACCAATCACCAGCCAGCCCTTGCCTCAGCCTCCCTCTCATATCTTTATACTGGCTACAACCCTTCTACACACTCAGTCCTGATGCACAGTCTCGACCCAAAGTGTCGACTGTCCCTTTGCCTCTACAGATGCTGCTCGACCCGCTGAGTTCTTCCAGCAGTTTGTTTTTTGCTCCAAACTATAGCATCTGCAGTCCCTTATGTCTTCTAGTTGTTCTCCATCATTTGGGGGGGGGGGGGGGAGTTGGTGGGTGTGAGACTGGAAAAAGAAGCCTGGTAGTTCTCTGGCTAAAATTAGATCGATAAGAATAAAACCAGGTGGAAGCAATCCTAACCAGCAGGAGGAGAGGCTTTGAAGCACAAGAGGAGAACGGTGTGCAGACAGGTTGAAAAGAGAAGAGATGGAACATTAACCAGGGAGTCAGTGAAATCCCAAGCCCCCGATCTCCAATCTTATCCCTGAATCAGGGAGCTGGTAGGATCACAAGTTGAGGTGTTAATTGGATCATGAGATGACCCAGTAGTATCAGGGACCTGGGAAGTACAGTGTACCCCTGTGTTACAGAGGGGATGCATTCCCAGAAAACTGCCCATATCACTGTTTTCCATAACATGAACCCCTTTTTACCCTATTAAATCCCATGCTATAAGTGAAGATGTGTTCCTATGGGAAATATTTTTCTCAACAGCAACGTAAAAAAATAAAGATATCTTAATTGCAGGTGCATAGTTTATAGGCAAAGGAATACTGATCTGATTGTAGCAGAAGAGCAGGGTTGTTGTTTTAATTAACTAAAAATGATATTACATTGTTTGATAAAGTGTCAATAAAAGAGATTGCCTTGTCAGTTTCCTAAGCAAATCCCTTAAGAGGCTTTCTGCTGCGAATTGGCAGCCTGCAATTGTCCTTGGTAAACTTGTTCAATTCTCTGCATGCACTTTGTGTTTATTTTTGCACATAAATTCCAAAAAGGCAAATTTTTATTTTGTAGCTCAAATATTTTGGTAGTGACTTGTGAATCCTATAAAGGAGAATTTCAATTACCTGAACTGCTGTAATGCAGGGTACACTATAGTCTGTCATAATGGGTTCAAAGTTCTGGGGGCAGGGAGAGGGGGCTGGTGTGTGGGATGATCACAGAGAGAGGGAGAGTGCCTCTGTCAAAGGAGGGATGGTACAGGTAAAGGACAAAATTGTTGGACGTGTTGCCTTTTGGAGGAGATTTAAAACCAATGCCTTATCTGAATATAAAATATATTGTCATTTGAAGAAAATCAGGGAATTTTTTTCCACATTACACATTAATCCATTAATGAAGACCACAAAAATAAATTATTCGCCTATTTGTGGGACATGGCTGTGCAATCAGCAGTCATGTGTGTCGACATTACAATGGCAACAACAAATAATACAATGCCACATTGAGGTCACAAAAGCATAAATAATTGAAAAATCTTTCCATAGGAGGGATAGGGGAGGAGGAAGAAAACAAGGGAGTAACATTATTAATATTTCCATGTTGAACACTATGTCTAAAGCAACTTGGCCGAAAACCAGTATAGTCACCAAGATAATAAGCACCACTATTCAAAATGTGGCATATACGTACAATTTTAAATGATCCATTTTACTATCAATCTATTTATGTCTGTAAATTTATTTTCTCCACATCTGTCTCGTGGCATGGTCATTATCTTTCAGGGTCAGGCTGTTTTGCACATTACTGCTTCAGCCGCCTGCTGTATAAAGAATGAATAAATGCACTGACAATTGAGGATGTTATTTGGAGCATTATCTGAAAACATATTTTAGGCCATGAAATAGGCTCACTTCATGGACAAGAATAATATTACATGATTGTATACTGTTTAATCACTGCAGCTAATTTAGAAGGAAAGAAGTGGCTTGGAGCATTTCACGACAAGAATTTACCGTTGCCATGAGAGAGACTCTACAGCAGCTTTTGTTATTAATAATTCATATGTAGTTTTTATTGAAATAGTTAATGAAGCTGCTGCGAGTTCTCAGGCTTAGTGATCGATACTATGATGCACATAGGATTAACAAAAGGAGGAGATTTAATCATGACATTTATGGTAAAAAAAAATGTAGGTCAGCCCCATGTCTGTGCTCCTTCTGGGAACTCAAGGTTGTTATTTTAATAAATTGCAGAATGCCAGGGAAAGAAAGTTGAGTATTGAAATTTTTGGAACAACAGTGAAATCCACTTCAGAATGCTGAGTCAACAAATTGCACGTTAGAGTGACAGCATGTTCAGTGATAAGCTAAGTAAAGTTTAAAGTTTAAAGTTGAGGTTATTGTCACATACACAAGTACATGTATGCACAGGTGCAATGAAAAACTTACTTGCAGCAGCATCACAGGCACATAGCATCATATAAGCAGCATCCACAAGAGAAACATAAATTATACACAACTTTTATAAAAAAAACACAATTAGAACAAAAAAAAAGTCCATTTTAGTGCAAAGTGATCAGAGTGGTCATAACGTTGCTATACTGTAGTGGTGATTAAGGTTTTGCCATTTGGTTCAAGAGCTGAATGGCTGAAGGAAAGTAGCTGTTCTTGAACCTGCTGGTGTGGGACTTCAGGCTTCTGTACCTCCTGCCTGATGGTAGCTGCGTTTTTGATTAGTAAGGGTTACGAGGAGAAAGCAGGAGAATGGGGTTGAGAGGGAAAAATGAATCAGCCATGATCGAATGGTGGAGCAGACTCTATGAGCTGTATGGCCTAATTCTGCTCCTATGTCTTATGGTCTTCTCCAATAATTTCCTACAATATGAAGGGCTGGATATGATCTCCATAGAAGCAAGGGATACACTGGAGATGGGCCACTCCTCCCAGAAATTAGTCTCAGAATTACACGATCTACAGCATAGTGCAGATCTGACAGAAAACAAGAAAGTACCATAAAGGAAATATAAATAAATTTATTTTAAAAGTAAGGCACTCGATAATGTGTATTGCTGAAGAACATCAATCTTAAAAACAGGAGGAGGAGTAAACTGATCATTTGCGCAGGCCTGCTCCACCGTTGTAGGCCGTATCTCAAACAGCGATGAGTCAGAGTACAGGAAAGAGATAGAGAGCTTAGTGGAATGGTGTCATGACAACGACTTTGCCCTCAATGTCAACAAAACAAAAGAGCTGGTCGTTGACTTCAGGAAAGGGGGCGGTGTACATGCACCTGTCTACATCAATGGTGCTGAGATCAAGAGGGTTGAGTGCTTCAAGTTCCTGGGAGTGAACATCACCAACAGCCTGTCCTGGTCAAATTGCGTAGAAGCCACGGCCAAGAAAGCTCACCAGTGCCTCTACTTCCTCAGGAGGCTAAAGACATTTGGTTTGTCCCCTTTGACTCTTGCCAACTTTTACAGATGCACCATAAAAAACATCCTATCTGGAGGTATCACGGCTTGGTACAGCAACTGCTCTGCCCAGGACCACAAGAAACTGCAGAGAGTTGTGGACACAGCCCAGCGCATCACGGACACCAGCCTCCCCTCCTTGGACTCTGTCTTTACCTCTCGCTGTCTTGGTGAAGCAGCCAGCATAATCAAAGACCCCACCCACCCAGGTCATTCTCTCTTCTCTCCTCTTCCATCGGGTAGAAGATACAGGAGCCTGAAGGCACGTACCACCAGACTTGAGGACAGCTTCTACCCTACTGCGATAAGACTATTGAACAGTTCCCTTATACAATGAGATGGACTATGACCTCACGATCTGCCTTGTTGTGACCTCGCACCTTATTGCACTGCACTTTCTCTGTACTGTTATTGTTTTTACCTGTACTACATCAATGCACTCTGTACTGACTCAATGTAACTGCACTGTGTAATGAATTGACCTGTACGATCGGTTTATAAGACAAGCTTTTCACTGTACCTCAGTACAAGTGACAATAATAAACCAATACCAATACACCATTCAACTAGATCATGGCTGATCAACTCTTGGCCTCAATACTACTTTCACATTCTCTCTCCCATTACCTCTTGACTCCCTTGTAGCTCAGATGTCTGTCAATCTGCACCTTGGATATATTCAGTAACTCTGCCTCCACATTCCAAAGAGTCAAGACCCTCTGAGAGAAGAAATTCCTCCTCATCCCTATCTGAAATGGGTGACTGCATTTCTGAGTTGGGAGAACCGTAGTTCCAGACACCTCCTCTAGGGGAAACAGCCTCTTACTATTAACCCAGTCGAATCTCCTTTCTTATGTCTTTTATATGTTTCCATAAGATCACCTCTGATTCCTTTGAAGTTCAATGAGTATAGGCCCAATCTGCTCAACCTTCCTTTATATGTCAACCCTTTCATCCCAGGAATCAACGTAGTGAGTCTTCTCTGTACTGCCTCCAAAGTAAGTACTTCATTCTTTAAAAATGGAGAACACATTTACAGTCTTGGTCACCCTGTTATAGGAAAGATGTGGTTAAACTGGAAAGAGTGCACAAAAGATTCTCAAGGATGTTCCCAGGACTAGAAGGCCTGAGTTATAAGGAGAGGTTGGCCAGGCTAGGTCTTTATTCCTTGGAACTTAGGAGAATGTGAGGTGACCTTATAGAAATGTTTAAAATTATGAGAAGCATAGATAAGGTGGTCAGTAACAGTCAGGGGAGTCCAAAACTAGGGGTCATAGATTTAGGGTGAGAGGGGAAAAATTTAAAAGGTACCTGAGAGACAACTTTTTCACACAGAGGGCAGTGAGTATATGGAACGAGCTGCCAGAGGAAGTGGGTGAGGCAGGTACAATGGTATCATTTAAGAAGCACTTGGATTGGTACATGGAGCGATGGGGCTTAGAGGGATATGGGCTGAATGCAGGAAATTGGGACTAGTTGGGTGGGCACTGTGGTCAGCATGGATTCATTGGGCCAAAGGGCCTGTATCCGTGGTGTATTGCTCAATGACTCTATAACTGTACAGTGCTCCAGATGCAATGTCTCCAGTTTCCTGTAAAGTTGTATCAAAACATCCCTACTTTTATATTCCATGCCCCTTGCAAAAAGGCCAACATTCCATCAGCCTTCCTAATTACTTGCTGTGACTGCATATCATCATTTTGTATTTCACGTACAGGACTCACAGATCCCTTTGTTCTGCAACATTTTGTAGTCTCACTCTATTTAAATAATAATTTGCATTTTCATTTTTTCTTCCAAAGTGGATAATGTCACATTTCCTCACATTATACTCCATCTACCAACTTCTTTTCCACTCACTTCACCTATCTAAATCCCTTTATAGGCACTTTGTGTGCTCCTCACAACTTGCTAACTCATCTACCTTTATATCATCAGCAAAGTTGGCTACAGTACACCTGGTCTCTTCATCCAAGTCACTAATATAGATTGCAAGTAGTTGATGCCCCAGTGCAGATCCCTGTGGCACCTCACTAGTGACTGATTGCCAGTCCGAGAGAGATCCATTTATCCCAACTCTTCTGTTAGTTAACCAATCCCCTAGCATGCATCAGAGGATCAGTGCTGGGACCTCTGTTGTTTGTGATATATATCAATGACTTGGATGAAAGTGTAGATGGGTGGAATAGCAAGTTTGTGGATGACGCCAAGATTGGTGAAGTTGTGGACAGTGTGAAGGACTATCAAAGAATACAGTGGGATGTAGGTCAGTGACAGATGTGGGCAGAGAAGTGGCAGATGGCCTTTAATCCAGGTAAGTGTGAGGTGTTGCACTTTAGGAGGTCAAATGAAAAGAGAAAGTATACAGTTAATGGTAGGCATTGAGGTACAGAGGGATCTTGGGGTCCAGGTCCATAGTTCACTGAAAGTGGCTACGCAAGTGGATAAGGTGGGAAAGGTGTATGGAATGCTTGCCTTCATTGGTAGGGTTGTTGAGTATCAGAGAAAGGAAGTCATGCTGCAGCTATGTAAACGTTTAGTCAGACCGCACTTGGAATATTGTGTGCAGTTCTGGTTGCCCCATTATAGAAAGGATGTGGAGACCTTGGAGAGAGTGCAGATTTACCAGGATGCTGCCTGGGTTAGAGGGTATAAGCTATAAGGAAAGGTTGGATGAACTTGAGTTGTTCTCTCTAGAATGGCGGAGGCTGAGGGAAGACCTGATAGAGGTTTTTAAAACTGAGAGAGGCATAAATAGGGTAGACAGTCAAAATCTTTTCCCCGGGGTAGAAATGTCAAACACCAGAAGACGTGCTTTTAAGGTCAGAGGGGAGAAGTTTAAAGGTGACATGAGGGGCAAGTTTTTTATGCAGAGTGGTCGGTGCCTGGAATGGGTTACCGGGGTAGTTGTGGAATCAGGCAGTTTGGTGGAGTTTAAGAGACTTTTAGATAGACACATGAATATGTAGGGATACAGATGGAGAGATATGGATGATACACAGGCATCAAAATTGGCATCAAGATCGGCACAACATCATGGGCTGAATGGCCTGTCCAGTGCTGTACAATTCTATGTCCTATGCCAATACATTACTCCCAATACTATGTATTTTTATAGTGCAGTTACGTTTAATGTGGTATCTTATCAGATGCCTCCTAGAAATCTAAATACACTACATCTAAAGGGTCCTCTTTATCCCATCTACTGCTGACCAAAGGCATAGTAGGTTGTAGGCATTGTAGATTTTGTTATAAAATGTTAGTCCTAACCAGGGATAGGAAATAGTATTACATCATAGTAAAAGAATTAATTTACCAAGCATTACATCTCTCTGAAGGAGTTTGTATTATCTTGATGTATATCATACAAAGAATAGGGGAAAGATTACAAGGCAACAATTCAAAAGAATGATTCAGAGGACTTAAAGACTTGTAAGATCAAAGCTCAATCAATTCTGAACTTGTGTTACAGTTTTGTAGCCATGCCAAGAAACTGCTTTGTTTTATTATTATTCCTGCTTTGAAACAGTGACATTCAAACATATTTCATTGGCTGTGAGCACTTTGAGACATCCTGGGGTCAGACTAAAGAAGCAGACAAAAAGGTGCAAAAGAGGGCATACCTTTTTACAACAGGTGATTGTTTAGTTTAGTGTGCAGACTAGCTGATGAGGGAATTCTGGCATTTGATGCAGGGTTCAGTCCTGATTCCTTTTCCCCCACTAATGCTGAGTTCATCCAGCAGATTGTTTGTTGCTCCAGATTCCAGCATCTGTAGTCTCTTCTGTCTCCAGGCACTTGATATGTCAGACTTAATGTTCCAGAGAGCATGTAGAATAAGCACCTGTAAAAATAGTGAAGCAGTTTTACCCAGGGTGTAATTTTGATTTACAGATGGGGAAACAGAGGTGCTTTGGTAATGTGTTCTTCTTCTTCTCAGCCAAGTCACATGGACACATCAAGTGGGTTTGGTAAGGAACCAGTGGGACATGTGAGGCAGGAAAACTGCAGGTTAAATGAGTACACAATGCAGAAGGCCTGGCTAGGTATACTAGAGTATACGTGACTTCTGATTGCCTATTCCATAACTGTAAAAGGTTGGAAGTCCTAACAGACATGAATTGCTGATAAAGGTGGTTTTCCTTGTTTGACTGAGTCACAAGGGGGCTAGGATATAGAACAACCCATTAGGGTACTGACCATCACAGTAGAATTCGATAATAAAGAGATGGAAACAGGAATGTTGAATTGTACTTATTCTACACCTGAGGAGGGTGATAAGAACAATACATGAAGAAGACTGAAGAAGCATCCACAATGATATTGATTCAAGTTGATTGGTGATGGACCCTCTGAGAAAAGAAATTCCTCCTCATTTCCATCTGAAGTGGGTGACCCCGTATGATGAACAGGTATGTCCCTAGTTCTAGAAACCTCCACTAGGGGCATCCCTACTCATCCACTCATCATTCACATTTATTATTCCCCCTCAGAATCTATATGTCTCAATAAGATTACTTCTTATTCTTCTAAACTGGTATCTGAAAAGCCTTAGCCATTTTCCCTTGAAAGGGAGCATAATAGTGCTGCGCATATTGCAGGAGATTTCCTTCCAGTTATGGGCAAGACTATTGAACGGTTCCCTTATGCAATGAGATGGACTATGAATTCATGATCTACCTTGTTGTGACCTTGCACCTTATTGCACTGTACTTTCTCTGTAGCTGTGTCACTTTACTCTGTACTGTTATTGTTTTTACCTGTACTACATCAATGCACTCTGTACTAACTCAATGTAACCGCACTATGTAATGAATTGACCTGTGCGATCGGTATGTGAGACAAGTTTTTCTCTGTACCTCAGTACAAGTGACAATAATAAACCAATACCAATACCAAAGATTAACTGTTAGATTCCCAGTGAAGGTTCCTAGTCACTTATCATAGTCCTAGGTCTGATTGGCCAGGGTCAGTGTATTCCAAAGTGTGTGTAGCTCAGTGCAATGAGGACATAATGCTATGACCCTTCAATCTGAGTGACATAATCCAATCTATGGTCCAGTGGGTTTGGGGGCACCCAGAAGCCTCCAGCCTGCAGACACAGGCAGACTAGGATTACAAACTGCAGCTCCAGTGTAAAAACTATGCAAAACAAAGGACCTTGGTGTAGAGGTTCAAGGATCCCTGAAGGTGGCAGCACAGGTGGTGAAGAAAGAATACCAGATACTTGCCATCATTAGCCAGGGCTTTGAATATAAGAGCAGGAAAGTTATGCTATAACTTTCGGCCGTGGTTGGAATATTGTGTGCATTTCTAGTCGCCCGACTGTAGGAAAGACAGGATTGCACTGGAGAGAGTACAAATGACATTCACCAGGATAGAACCATAGGATGTTGTCTGGGATGGAGCATTTCAGCTATGAGGAGAGATTGGATAGGCTGAGTTTATTTTCCTTGGAACAGAGGAGACTGAGGATGACCTGGTACATTTTGGGTCAGGACTGGTGCAGGATTTCAACTCAAAACATTAACAATCTCTTTACCCCCTCGACTCACTGAGTTCCTCTAGCAGATTGTTTGTTGTTCAAGGAAAGGTTCCTTACTGAAGTGGCAGGGGGACAGTGAAATAGGAGAGGAGAGGGACTAACAGGGTTGCTCTCTTGCAGACAATCATGCACCTAATGGACCAAAAGGGCTCCCCTGTGTTGTTATAAAAAATATGAGGTAAGAAGAGCTACAATCTTGAATCTTAATGCTAGAGGGCATGCATTTAAGGTGAGAGAGGGAAAGTTCAAAGGAGATGTACGGGGAATGCTTTTTTTGCACAGAGTGGTGGGTGCCTGGAATGTGCTGCCAGGGGTGGTGGTAGAAGCTGATACAATAAAGGCATGTAAGAGAATCTTGGATAGGCACATAAATATGTAGAGAATGGAGGGATTATCGACCACGTGCTGGCAGAAGGAATTAGGTGTCATTAGCTTAATTAGTTTGGTACAACATTGTGGGTTGAAGGGCCTGTTCCTATGCTGTATGATAATGCAACCTTTAGGTCTACAATGGCTAGCTATTTTTCATTAAAATTTCAAGTTCCTGGGTGTCAACATCTCAGAGGATCTATCCTGGGCCCAACACATTGATGTAATCACGAAGAAGGCATGCCAGCAGCTCTGCTTCATTAGGCGTTTGAGGAGCTTTTGTATGTCACCAAAGACTCTTACAAATTCCTATAGATGTCTGGTGGAGAGCAGTCTGGTTGCATCACAGCCTGGTATGGAGCCTCCAATGCATAGGATTGCAAGAGACTGCAGAGGGTTATGGACTCAGCCAGCTCCATCTCAGGCATAATCCTCCCCACCATCGAGGACATCTTCAAGAGGCGGTGCCTCAAGAAGGCAGAATCCACCATTAAAGACCCTCACCATCCGGGACATGCCCCGTTCTTGTTACTACCATTAGGGAGGAGGTACTGGAGCCTGAAGACCCACATTCAACGATTCAGGAACAGCTGCTTCCCCTCTACCATCATATTTCTGAACGATCCATAAACACTACCTCATTATTCCTTTTTTAGCACTATTTATTTATTTTTGTAATTTATAGATTTTTATGTCTTTGCCCAGTATTGCTGCCATAAAACAACAAATTTCACGACATGTGTCAGTGATAATAAATCTGATTCTGAAAATATCATATGTCTTGTTAGCTACAGGATGTGTAGCTACAGGATTCTGCATTGCATTAATTCAATGGTGACTATATTTTCCAAAGTAACCTGATATATTAGTCTGCAGCGCTACTATATATAATTTAGAGACCTCATTTTCGCTGTTCCTTGACGTTTTTTTGGATTGTGCCTTTGGGAAATTACCAAAGACTTAACGCAAAGCTTCGATATTCCCCCTGCCTTAGAAATTACCGGGAAGAATCGAATATTAATAGAAAGGTAAACAGAAATGCTGAAGACCTCATCCAATCAAGCAGCATCTGTGGAAAGAGAAACCAGTCAACGTTTCGGGTCAGCCAGCCTTCCTCCCAGTTCTCCGGACATTTCTGGTTTTGTTGCAGAGTCCAACATCTGCGCTATCATTTGTTTTCGAGTATCAATCGATAGCGATGAAACGGAAATAGCCGAAATGTTCCGAAGTCTCCCGAAGCAGCGGAGAGGAGCGACCCTATTCCGGAAATACCCGACGTGGTGGCTATTCCGAAACACCCGAGGCAGGCGGCATTTTTCCGGAAACAGCCGAAGCGAACTGGCGCTGTACCGGAAACAGCCGAAGCGAGTCGCGGCGGTCGGCGGGGTCGGTGAGGTAGAGGGTTGTGGGGACCGGCCGATAGGCCGGGTGGGAAAATGGCGATATCGCGAGGGCTGTGGTGCTGTCAGCGGGTGTTGGCTTGGATACCAGTGCTCATCATCACCCTGGTTGTGCTTTGGTCCTACTACGCCTATGTATTTGAGCTGTGTGTCTGTAAGTGGCTCTTTATTTTGAAATTGGTGCTGAGAGGGAAAAGTAGTTATTGGCTGTATCCAGTGGCCGACAGCAGTCAAAGGGTCTGTTAACATCATAGCTCAGACCATACTTAGTGTTTGGGCCTTCAGCAAGCTGTCAGAACAGGAGTACACTAACCAGGAAACCTTCCTGATGCTTAACTTTAAATATACAGCCGACAGCTTTTTAATATGTATGTACAGGTCCTTCTGTCTTGGGCAACCCCTTGGGATCAGGGAAGATTTGCACGTATTTCTTGATCTGTAGGCTCTGAGGTGACTGATATGGGAACTGCAGGCTCTTCCGCAGGTGGGGCGGGAGGTGTCTGAAGGGAGAGGCAGGTGGGCTGCTTTTTCCACTGTTTTTGCTGGGCTCTGGATGTATGGACAAGGTTCTGGGTGCCATCCTGAATGTGACTTCATGGGCCAGTGGGGGATATTGCATTTTTTTTGAAGGAGGCTTTTGTGGATGTCCTTGAGTCTTTTCCTCTTTCCACCTGGTAGTTTCTTTCCGTGACACAGCTGTTGGGCTTCTGAAAGTACTGGATGCAGTTTCATCTTAAATTCTGAATTCCCCATTGAAACTCGCCATTTAAAACCAGTTCCTTCCAAACCTGTAAATGTTAAGACTTGTTTTCAGATTTATAGTCTTTATATTGAAATATGTAAATGACAACAGTTCAGTTATTGCCCAGTGTTTCTCCTGTGTTTCTTTTCCCTCAATCTTTTTTCTCTGGGTGGGGGGGGAGGTGTTTTAAAGGCAAAGAGATTGAATTCTAACCAATGTGAAAGGTCAAATTACAGATAGCTTTCTGCTAATTCATAGAGTGAGTCATTTGATACCATCTGAGATGTGTATACTGCTTGTCAACAGTGGTGATTTCAACTGGATTAGGCCTTTGCACACTGGACATGTGTTTGAGATTAGCAATCACTTGCAGTAATTTAGATGGTACAGAATCATGAGCAAGGAAGTTCCTTAAAATCAATTCATTTCTTAGTCTAATAATATAATGAATACAAAAAGCATAGAGGAGGACACTTTTTTTTTGGTGTGCAGCAAAGCCCAACAAAAGGTTGTGGGTGGAGGTGAAGGAATTTTAGATTTTGTTTCAGAGAATGAAGTTGAGCAAATGAAAGCTGTATCAGTGGTAGACCATTTTTATGGTAGTAATCGTAATCCTATTAGATTTAGCATTGTTTTAGAAAAAGGCAAAACAGCAGCAATGCTTCTGAAAGAGAGAAAGCAAATATTACAAGGTTGGAATGTGGATTGTTGCAGCTTTTTGAAGGTAAATCAGTGTCAGGACAATGGGAAGGGGCATTCAAGAAGGAGGTTCAGAGGACTAATGGTTAACATGTTCTCAGGAAAAGGGTGGCACTGTCATATCTGAAGTCCCTGACGACAAGGGGCACAGAAAGTAAAATGAGACAAAAAGGGGAAGCTTATGCCAGACGCTGAGCTCGCAATGCAAATCATACAAGGTGTAACAGTGAAATTAGGGAACCAACGAAGGCCTGCAAAATATTGGCAAACAAAAATAAAATTAAAAAAGACAAAGATCTTTTTGTAATAACATAAGGTTTAAGGGGATAACTGAGGATGGACAGAGGTTAGTAGAGAACAAAAAGTTATTTTTGGAGGCAGAAGGCATGAATAAGGTTCATATGGAATATCTTGCAACAAAAGAGCAAATGTTGTAATTAAAAAGAATGAGTGTGAAATATTAGATGAAGCAATGTCATAAAAGAGTAAATATTAAGGGGTTTAGCATCTTTGAAAGTGGAACAGTTACCAAGCCAGATAAAAGTATATTCCGGGATGTTAGAAGGAGCAAGGGAGGAAATTGTGGAATCTCCGACCATTATTGTCCAATCCTCCCTGACCAAAGGAGTGGTACCTAGGAAGTGAAAAACTGCTATTATATTTATTATTGATAAAGGGGGGGATTTATTATGTAATCACATGCCAGTTAGGTTGATTTGTGGGATGGATAAATTATTGGCTCAAATCTGAGGGAGGGTTAACATCTTCTTTTAGAAAGGCATAGATTAATCAAGGACAGTTAACATAGATTTGCTAAGGGAAGGTCATATCCACTAACTTGAATTTTTTAAGAAGGTAAGAAAAGGCTAATGAAGGCAGTGTGTTTGATGTCATCTACCTAGACTTTAACCACATAAAACTGGCAGGCTAGTCAAAAAAGTAAATGTTCATGTGATCCAAAGGAAAATGAAAATTGGATTCAAAACTGGCTCAGTTGCAAAAAGCAAAGGGTCATGGTTGATGGTTGTTTTTTGCAATTCGGTGGGGTTCCACATGAATCAGTGTTCGGTGTTTGTAATATATACAAGTAAAGTAGACTGGACTGTAAGGGGACGTGATAAAAAAAAGTTTGCAGTTGATACTCTAATTGGCCATGTGATTTAATGGTGAAGAACAAAGCTTTAGGCTGCAGGAGGATGATATTGATGGGCTGGTCAATTTTGCAGAGAGGTGTGAGGTAATCTATTTGTGCAAGTGCTACAGAGCAAATGAATACACAACAAGTGGAAGGATGCCGAAACGAATAGAGGGACCTCGGCATGTATGTCCACAGATAATTTGAAGTTAGTTGGAGAGATCAATAAGGTAGTTAAAAAGGCATATAGGATGCTTTCATTTATTAGTCGAGGCATGGAATATAAGAACAGGGAATTTATATTAGAAATTAATACAACACTAAGTAAACCACAGTGTAAACCCAAGCAAACCTAGAATTCTGGTCATGCATTACAGGAAAATTGTTGTTACAGTAGAGAGGGTGCTGGAGAGATTTATTATGATATTACAGGACTAGAAAATTTAAATCACAAGGAGAGATTGGATAGGGTGATGTTGTGTCCTTTGGAACAGAGGAGGCTGAAGGAGATTAAATTGAGTCTGAAATTATGAGAGGCCTAGTTAAATAAGATGTATTGAGCCTGTTTGCAGCCTTGTGTAGTCAGCCTTGAGTTGAGCTTCTGATCATTTCTTTTCTTTGATCAACTTTGCCTGCTTTCACTGTGCCCAAGTTTCTGCTGCTCAAATCTTCAACTTTGGCTGTGCTACCTGAATCTGTGACCAAGCTTATGCTGTCCCTCCTGGCTAGCTTTCTATCTTCCACTCTATGTAAACTAACTCATCCAAAATTCAGTGGCTCATAGCCTAAATTGCACTGTTCCTCTTACCCAGCACTCCTGGGCTGACCTGTTCCAGTAATGCTTTAGTTCTATATTTCTCATTCGTCTTCAAATCATTCCATTGCTTCATCCCTCTCTAATTCTGCCACCTTCCTCAGGCCTTCTCAGTCAAGGTCAGATTTATTGTCATATGCACAGGTACATGTATGCACAGATGCAATGAAAAACTTACTTGCAGCAACATCACAGGGACATAGCATTAGAGACACAATGATCACAGGAAAAACATAAGTACAGTACATCTGTAGAAGATTGTTAGAGAGTTCTGTGACATGCTAAGCTTAACCTTCTAAGAAAGGCACTGTGATCGCATCTACGTGTGGGCCGAGGACAGGTCATCTGATATATTAATGCCCAGGAATTTAAAGCTACTGACCCTCTCCACTGCCGATCCACTAATGTAGACTGGCACATGTTCACCCTCCTTCCCCTTCCTGAAGTCAACAATTATTCTTTAGTTTTTCTGACATTGAGCAAGGGGTTCTTGTTGCAGTATCATATCTTGTTCCTGTACGCTGACTCATCGCCACCTGTGATTCATTCAACAACAGTGGTGTTGTCAGCGAATTTGTATATGGCATTGGAGCTGTGCTTAGCCACACAATCACGTGTGTATTGGGAGTAGAGCAGGGGGCTAAGCATGCAGCTTGAGGTGCACCTGTGTTGAGATGATGTTGTTACCAAACCTCACTGATTGAGGTCTACCGATGAAGTTAGATCTCTGTCTTCCCTCACTTCTGGTCTCTTGAACGTGCAATTTTAATCATTGCAAGTCTGATGGCTAGATCTTGAGCTCCATAATCTTCTCCCAGATCACTATGTAAGTGATCAGTGTGGGTCCATATTGAACAGTCTCCAGCAGGATAGCTGATTTACTATTGAAATAAACCATTTCAAAGCACTTTAAATCATAAGGGAAAAATTGATGCCCAGCTAACTTTTGTCTTTTAGTTGCAAGCAACAGTGCCAGACGTTATCTGAAGTTCAGTCTTTACCTAATGCGGTATTGGAAGTTTGGCTCAAATTTGTATCATTAAAAGAAATTGACATGTTGTGTGTTCCCTGGGGTGTGTGGGGGCAATTACAATGTAATTGCTTGTGTTTCATATGGAGTTCGATCCTCTTACAGGATGTGTTCCAGTTAAATTCCACAGGGATTCTAAAGAGCCATTACATAACCTTGCTGTAATTCAATCCAAAATCTGCCAATAACCTCTAGGAGTCTAAGCCTAATGGATTCCGTGACAGCACATTGCCTCTGAATTTTAGCATTCTGTAACAAGCTGTACAGTTTTCTTTTGGAGAAGCCCAGCAGTTGATAATATAAAAGCTGCTTGTTTCTCCCTTAGTCTAGTCCAGAACTTTCTATCTGGAATTGCAAATGTACTTACTTTTATAAGGTTTTCAGAGTTAGGAGCAACTTTTAGTATTTCCATAATTCTCTTCTCAAACTATGGTTAAAATCAAATAAGGATTTAGAGTCAACATTCTTCTTCCAAATCATAAACAAAACCAGAAAATGCTGAAAATATACAGCAGTCTGGAAAGAGGAAGGGCAGCTTAGCATATCCAGTAGAATTCTTAACCAAATCTGAAAGACAAGTCAATATTTGAAAGGATGGGGAACTACTGAAGAGAAGGAGAAAGAAACAAAAGGAATTCAAGTCTATAGGAGTTAATGACTACCACACTTCTCTGTATGTATTCTCCTTGTTTTCCCAGCTGAAGCATTTTATGTATGCTTACTTCTCAGTTTTTTGTGCTATCATGGAATGATACTTGAAGGTTAATCTGTCTATTTTCACCAGCACTGCTCTGTATTCCCAGGAAGTATTGTTTTCAGATTTTCAGCCATTTCAGTTTTAAATCACAGCTTAATCAGGTTAAGTTACATTTTCTTTAAAAGTTTCTCCCTATCATTACTGAGCTGTTTCCTTAAACCACAAACTATGGTGGGTTGCAGCGCACATGTCTTACTGGGGAAAAAATGGTTTGTTGCTGTGTGAGCACAAAACTCGATGACAAAGGTGATGTAAGTGATGACAAAGGGCTCAGCTATGGAGAAAAGCAAAGTCGGCTTTGGAGTTAGACATGATGAGAACATGTGTTGTGAACCAGAGGAAAACCTGCAACAGTTTGCAAAGTGATTTTGTATCATTAGAGCCTTGGGAGAAGACATGTGCTCAAAATGTGAAGAACAAGTAACAAAGAAAATTCAGTATGTAGTCCTTTTCCACCATCCAAGGACCCAAACATTCCTTCCAGATGAACCAGTAATTCACTTGAGCTTCTTTTAAATGAGTATATTGCATTAGGTGCACAGGATATGGTTTCCCCTGTGTTGAAGAAACCAGATGTAGACTGGATAACCACATTGCAGAATACCTCTGTTCAGTCAGCAAGATAAGATACTGTATCTTTATTCATCACGTACATCGAAACACACAGTGAAATACATCTTTTTGCTTGGTGTTCTGGGAGCAGCCCGCAAGTGTCGCCACACTTCTGGCACCAACATAGCATGTTCTCAACTTCCTAACCTGTACGTCTTTGGAATGTGGGAGGAAACTGGAGCACCCGGAGGAAACCCACGCAGTCACGGGGAGAACGTACAAACTCCTTACAGACAGTGGCTGGAATTGAACCCGGGTCGCTGGCGCTGTAAAGCATTACGCTAACCACTACACAAACCCCTGAGCTTCCAGTTACCATCACTTTAATTCTCCATCCGCTCCCACTCTGTCCTCTTTCTTTGGCCTCCTATGCTATTTCAAAGTCCAATGTAAGTGCAAGGAACAGCACCTTTTCTTCATTCTAGGCACATTGCAATCCTTGGGACTTAGTATTGAATTGAATAATTTCAAATAGCCAGCCTTTCCTGTTGTATCAAAGCTAGCAAGTTCTGATCCACCTGTTACATTAATTTAGTTTTCCTGTCTCCACAGATATTACCTAATCTGCTGGTTTTTCTCTTTCATTTCAGATTTCCAGCAACTGCTTTTTTTCCCCTCACAGTTATAGTTTGTTATTTTATTTATTTTCTTTCTCCATGTAATTGCCTACATTCATGTATTAACAAATGGCTCTGAAAGGATTGAGGCACCTGAACAACCTTGGTCTCTGTCCAAGCACAGACATTTCTTTTGTTCTTTCCATTTTGCTTCTCCTTAAAAACACACTTGTTTTCTCATTTTTTTTTCAGTTCTGATGAAGGGTCATTCACCTGAAATGTTGACTCAGTTTGTCTCCCTATAGTTGCTGCCTGACCCGAATATTTCCAGAATTTATATTTTTATTTCCAGGCATAGAGTATTCCATCATACTCCTGATGTACCTTCTGGATGCTGTAAGAGCTTTGGTATCTCAGTAGAGTCATGCAGGATATCCTGCCTCTGAGTTGCTCATACAGCCAAAGTCTTTAAATGGCTGATCTATATCAGTCAGTGGTGATCTCCAGCTGTTGATGGTGAAACATTTGATGATAGCTTCCTACCACTGATGTGAGGCTCACCAGCTGATAATTTCCTGGTGTGTCTGTATTGCACTTTTTCAAAAGAGGAAAAACATTGGCTATTCTTCAGTCCTCTGGGACCTCACCTATAGCTAAAGAGGATGCAAAGATCTCTGACAAGACCCCAACAATCTCCTCTCTTGCCTCTTTGAATAACCTGGGATAAGTCCCAGGGCCTGATGAGATCTATACACCTTAATGTTCTTCAAGAGCCTCAACACCACCACCTCCTTGATATCAACATCCCCTAGAATATCAGCATTCATTGATCAACATGATGATCATTGCCCTGCACTTTGGCATGAAGGCTCCTAACCAATTATCAGCTCATGCCTGATTGTTGTCCAGGTCTCATTGCATGTTGACGTGGATTACTTCATTTGCTAAAGAGTTGCAAATGTAATTGAATATTGTTCTACCAGCATTTCTGAACATGTAATGGAAGGAAGGCCGTTGATGAAGCCACTGAAGTTGATTGGGCCTAAGAGGGACTCCTGCAGTGATATTCTTGGTCAAGGATAATTGTCTGGCAGCAACCATCTTTCTTGGGCAGGCACGGTAGTGTAGCAGTTAATGCAACACTATTACAGCGCCAGCGACCCAGGTTCAATTCCGGCCACTGTCTGTAAGGAGTTTGTACATTCTCCCCGTGTCTGCATGGGTTTCCTCCAGGTGCTCTGGTTTCCTCCCACATTCCAAAGACGTACGGGTTAGGAAGTTGTAGGCATGCTGTGTTGGTGCTGGAAGTGTGGCGACACTTGCAGGCTGCCCCCAGAACACTACGCAAAAGATGCATTTCACCATGTGTTTCGATGTACATGTGACTAATAAAAGATCTTATCTTATCACTCTAACCTTTGGAATGCTTTCCCAATGAAGCCCATTGACTTTAGTTTTACCAAGGTTCCTCGATGCCATAGTCAAAGGCTGCCTTATTGTCAAGGGCAATCTTGTCTTGCTACTGGAATTCAGCTGTTATGTCCATGTTTGCATTTCCAGATAGTGTGTTTACTGCCTAGTTAGTTATGAATGTAATGTTCACAAAGGTATAATTTTATTTTTCCCTTCATTGTTTTTTTTTCCCAGTGTCATTCTCTCCCTGATTATGTAGGAAACTTGTCTGCTTGTTAACCTTGCAACCGCCTTGAACTGAACTCAAAATTGGAAGGTCTACCTGACAATTCCTCTTATTTTCAAGATTAAGCTAAAACACAACCACATTTCTAACACAAATAATCCCTGCTTTTGGTGCCATAAAAGGTTAAATGTTGGAACAGAAACCTGAGGAAATATCAGGTAGTATTATATTTCCAGTAAATTAGCCTTTGTGTGAGTAAAAGAACAAATCTGCTTGTAACAGAGTTGAAGCTGAAGATCTTGTGTGTTAATCAGAACAGATCCTGGAAAGCTCAACGTTCTTTGGCTTAATGTTGATTTTTCTGTTAGCTGCTGGCGGTTTGATTTCTTTGGTACACTGCTGTGTAATATACTTTGTTCACAACATTTTTTCCACTATAGCTCCTCATGCTGAGCAACAGCTTTTCTTTATAAACCAAAGGACCATTAAATGCTGCTGTTTTCCTTGTCATCATATTTTCTCAAAATCTTGAGGAGCAGATGATGCAAAAGTGATCTGGGTCATTGACCCAACTGATAGGATGGAAACTTGTAATTACCGACTGTTGTCAAGATCCAGTGCAATATATCAATTCTTGCAGTCTATTTATTCTTTCCTTTCATCAATTTATCAATCTATAGCACAAAACAGCCTAGAAATGAACTATTGGACATGAGCTTGGGGTACTCAATCATCTTAATAGGGGACCCTTACTTTATTCTTAGGAAGTGGGCAATGTCGGAAAAGTTGTGTGTTTATAAGCAATTTTCAGTGATCCTGCAAAGGAGATTCTGCCCTTGAACTACCAAAGAAATTGGAATGAAATTGAGGTTGAAGTAAAGACCAATTAGACAAATTAACATAAGAATGTAACATAGAAATAGGAGCAAGAGTGGGTCATTTGGCTGTTCGAGCCTGCTTCAGCATTCAATCATTGCCGACCTTCTGCCATTTTTGTGCCCTATCCCTATATCCTTGGTTTTCTCTAATATCTGGAAATCTATCAAACTTAGTTTTGAATTGCAATCAGTGACTGAGTCCCACAGCCTTCCAGGATAAAGAATACCCAAAATGTTATATTTGGACTCCCTGAGGCAATTTATTGACATACATTGTGAATAGTTAGAGCCAAGCACCACTCCCGGTGATACTCATATAGTTACAGGCTGCCAATTTGAGAAGGGCGCATTTATCCCTACTCTGCTTTCTATCTGTTAACCAACTCTCAATCATACACGTGTGTGACCCCTAATTCCATGAACTGGAGCTTTATCACTAATTTCCCACGTGGGACATTATTGAAAACTTAAATCCAAATGTACCATATCCACTGTTTCCTCTTCATCTATTGTACAAGATATATCCTCAAAAAAACTCCGGTAGATTAATCAAACATGATTTCATGTACATAAATCTGTCAACTCTGCTCAGTCATATTATTATTTTCTACCTGTCCTGATATCACATTCTTTATTACAGTTTCCAGCATTTTTCCATCAAATAGTGTCAGGCTAATAGATCGCCTATTCCCTGTTTTCTCTCTCCCTACTTTCTTAAAGAGTGGGGTCATATTTGTTGCCCTCCAATCTGCATGAACAATTGCAGAATCTACAGAATTTGGGAAGATGATAACCAGAGCATCCACTATCTCCATTGCCTCCTCTGGGATATAAATAATCAGGTCTCTGAGATTTATTAATTTTCAGCCTCATTAACTTCTCCAGTACTATTTCTTTACGAGTACTAATTTTTTTTTACTTCATTTGTACTGGATCCTTGGTTATGCACTATTTTTGTAATTTCCACGACACAAAAGTAATTGTTTAATTTCTCTGCCATTTCCTTATTCTCCCATCTCTGTCTGCAAGGAACCCATATTGGCCCTGGCTAATCTTTCCCTTTTTACCTACTTATGGAAGCTCTTGTAGTCTGCTTTTGTGTTTCTAGTTAGTTTAATCTCACATTCTATTTTCTTTCTGTTTATCAATTTCTTTGAATTAGAGTAAGTTTAACTTTGTAGTCAATTTGAGTCACAGTCAGACAGCGCAAAAATAGACTCTTTGGCCCAGTGACTCTGCGCCGACCATCAAGCACTCATTTACACAAATACCATTTTTTGATAAGATTTCTTTATTAGTCACATGTACATCGAAACACACAGTGAAATACATCTTTTGCATGGAGTGTTCTGGGGACAGCCCGCAAGTGTTGCCATGCTTCCGGCGCCCACATAGCGTGCCCACAAAGCATGCTCACAACTTCCTAACCCGTACATCTTTGGAATGTGGGAGGAAACCAGAGCACCCAGAGGAAGCCCACGCAGACACGGGGAGAACGTACAAACGCCTTACAGACAGTGGCTGGAATTGAACTCGGGTCGCTGGCGCTGTAAAGTGTTATGCTAACCGCTACATTACCGTGCCCGCCCTCTTCTCCCCACTTACCCATCAACTCCCATCAGATTCTACCACTCACCTATGCACTAGGGCAATTACTGTGGCCAATTAACTTATCAAACTTACATGTCTTTGGGATGTGGGAGAAAACCCACTCATTCCTAGAGAGAACATGTAAATTCTACACAGATACTGCCGGAGGCCAGGATTGAACTTGGGTGCTGGAGCTGTGAGGCAGGAGCTATACTAGCTTTGCCATTGTGTTAGAGGTACAAGTTTATGTTTTGTAACAACAACTCTTATATACTGCATTTAACATAGCAAAGTGGCTCATGATGCTTCATAAGAATATTGGCAATAATAACTGACATTAAGCTAAACAAACACATATTAGGGTTAGTGATCAACACCTCAAAGACAGAATTTAATGAATGCATTAAAGAAGGAAAGAGTGCTAGAGGGGCAAAGTAGTTTACGAGAGAATTCTAGAGATTAGGTCCTTTGGAACTGAAGGCATAGCCACAAATTGTGGAGAATTTGAATTGAGGGATGATCAAGAGGCCAAGGATGGAAAAGCACTCATCTCTTGGACAGTTGAGTGGGTGGACAACTCACTTGTACAGTGTAGAATAAATAATGCTAACATTCACTTTTTAAACCTCCAGAATTGTTTCTTGACTATCTGATTCAAGTATATCTGACTGTTGGTCTTTTCTCTGGAACAGAAATTCTAACTATAACTGTTCGTGTTACAGGATGATTTATCCACTTTTTCAATCTTTCCCCCACGCTCAAAACTTCCCATATCTCAGGGTTGGAATTGTGTGTCTCAGAGGAAGGATATAACTTGTTTTTCCTTGATTCCATGGTTAGTTGTTGACCTGTACATGGGAACATTTCAGCAGTGTTGCAATCTTCTGGTCTGAGACAACTCTTTCAAAGCCCCTGTGGATCTTTCCTGGAACAACTTGTCTAAAAGTTCCCTTTGTCAATATGCTTCTGAAACGCTGGATGCTTTTAAAACTTCAGTCTATCAGTCTATCATCTTTCTTGGCCCCTCCAATGCTATGTTGTCAGATGTCCACAATTGAATGAGCTGCAAATTTCTCCAATTAAACATAGGAAAGATCAAAGACATTGTCTTTGGCCATTCTTTAATCTGATTCATTCCCCATCCCAGTTGTTTGCATCTTCAACTCTGAACCAAGCATCCAAACTCAAATCAGCTAAATCACAAAGACTTCACCTGCCTCTACCACCCTGCTGTGGAGGTCCCTGTTTATGCATCTTCCTCTCTAAATCTGTTCTTAAAATTCACCTCTTTGAGGGAGATTTTGGTCATTCTTCCTGGTATCTCTTCCTTTAATGTAATATCTACATTTTGACTGCTAAATAAGTGTAAGTTGTCATTCAATGTTTAATGGACGGTTATGCTAATAATATGCTTCAGACATGAAGTCAAAAATTACCATTACAACATTTGTAGTTGGTGTTTTTGCAGCTGGAAGTTATTTTTACCAGTGTATGTTTCATCCCAGGTTTATATCTCATTTATAAATCTACAATCTATATGGTAGAACTCAAAAATAAGAAAGGTGCAATCACTGCGATACTCCAGACATCCCAGTAGCCACTGGGACATTGAGGAACAGATATGCCGGCAGATTAGGGAAAGGTGTAAAACTAACAGAGTTGTTGTCATGGGTGATCTCCCCACTATAGACTGGAACCTTCCTAGTGCCAGAGGTTTAGAGACAATTTGTTAGGTGCATCCAGGAGTATTTCTTAAATCAGTATGTAGATAGTCCAATGAGTGGAGGGCCATACTGGACCTGGTGTTGAAAAATGAGGCTGGCCAGGTGACTAAACTTTCAGTGGAAAAACCTTTAGCGAACAGTGACCACAACTCCTTAAGCTTTAAGATGGCTATAAATAAAGATAAGTATAGACCTTGCGGGAGAGTATTAAATTGGAGCAGGGCAAATTACAAGAGTATTAGCCAGGAACTAGGGAGAGTTGATTGGATGTGATTGGAAACTGAATGTCCAGGGGTACACAGTGTATAGGAAGGATAGGCGGGTAGGCAGAGGGGGAGGTGTGGCCATGATGGTTAGTAGTGATATAAAATCAATAGAAAGGAAGGATATTGGGTCAGAGGAGGTGGAATCCTTGTGGGTGGAGCTAAGAAATAGCAAGTGTAAAAGGACAATAGTAGCAGTCATATATAGGCCCCCTAACAGCAGTCAGAAAGTGGACGATAAGTTGCAATTTGAGATAGAAAAAGCATGCCAGAGTGACAATGTGAAGATAATTATGGGGGATTTTAACATGAAGGCGGACTGGGAAATCCAGAATGGTGGTAGTACTCGGGAGAGGGAGTTTGTGGAATGTCTAA
This sequence comes from Pristis pectinata, assembly GCF_009764475.1. Taxonomy (NCBI): domain Eukaryota; kingdom Metazoa; phylum Chordata; class Chondrichthyes; order Rhinopristiformes; family Pristidae; genus Pristis; species Pristis pectinata. Next base: position 86,865,765 of record NC_067412.1, read on the forward strand.
GGGACGTTTTTCTTGAGCAACTTGTTGAAGAGCCCACCAGGGGATCGGCTGTTTTGGATTGGGTGCTGTGTAATGAACCGGAGGTGATTAGGGAACTAAAGGTAAAGGAACCACTGGGAACCAGTGATCACAATATGATTGAGTTCAGTTTCAAGTTTGAGGAGGAGAAGCTGATAACTGGCGTATCAATATTTCAGTGGAACAAAGGAAATGACAATGGTATGAGAGAGGAGTTGGCCCAAATTGATTGGAAGAGTAAGCTAGCTGGAGGGACGGCAGAGGAGAAATGGAAGGAATTTCTACAGGAAATAAGGAAAATGCAGGATAGATATATGCCAAGAAAAATGGTTTTGAATGGAAAAAAGGCACAAATGTGGATAACGAGAGAGGTGAAGGCTAAAATAAAAGCAAAAGGGGCGGCGTACAAGAAGCAAAAATTAGTGGGTAAACAGAAGACTGGGAAGCTTTTAAAAACCTGCAGAGAGAAACTAAGAAGGTCATTAGGAAAGAAAAGATGAATTATGAAAGGAAGTTGGCGGATAACATTCGAAAGGATACTAAGAGTTTTTTTTAAATACATAAGGAGTAAAAGAGAGACACGGGTTGATACAGGACCAATTGATAACGGTGCAGGAGCTATTATAATGGACGATAGAGAGATGGCAGAGGAATTGAATGAATATTTTGCATCGGTCTTCACCGTGGAGGACATCAGCAATGTGCCGGTTAGTCAGGAGTCTCACGAAATGGAACTGAGTTCAGTTAAGATTACTAGGGAGAAGGTGCTAGGAAAACTAAATGGGCTAAAGACTGATAAGTCTCCCGGACCGGATGAGGTGCATCCCTGGGTTCTGAAGGAGGTGGCTTTAGAGATAGCGGAGGCATTGGAGATAATTTTCCAGAAATCGATAGATTCCGGCGTGGTTCCGGAGGACTGGAGGGTCGCAAATGTAGTTCCGTTGTATAAGAAAGGTGGGAGGCAGCATAAAGGAAATTACAGACCTATTAGTCTGATGTCAGTGGTGGGAAAATTATTGGAATCTATCCTCAAGGATGGGTTTACGGAATACCTAGAGGCGCAAGGCAAGATAGGTCCTAGCCAACATGGTTTTGTGAAGGGAAGATCCTGCCTGACCAACCTATTGGAGTTTTTTTCACAGGTAGAGTGGATAAGGGAGAGGCGGTAGATGTTATGTATTTAGACTTTCAAAAGGCCTTTGATAAGGTGCCTCACAAGAGAGGTCATGGAATTACGGGTAGGATAACAGAATGGGTGGAGCATTGGCTGGTTGGCAGGAAGCAAAGAGTGGAAATAAAAGGATCTCGTTCTGGTTGGTTACCGGTTACTAGTGGTGTGCCGCAGGGGTCGGTGTTGGGACCGCTCCTTTTTACCTTGTACATTAATGATTTGGATAATGGAATAAATGGTTTCGTGGCTAAGTTTGCGGATGACACCAAGATAGGTGGAGGAGTAGGGAGTATTGAAGAGGGAGGAGTAGGGAGTATTGAAGAGATAGGAAGGTTGCAGAGGGACCTAGACAGTTTAGGAGAATGGGCAAGGAAATGGCAGATGAGATTCAATGTAGAGAAATGTGCAGTTGTACACTTTGGAAGCAGAAATAAGCGGGCAAATTATTATCTAGGAGGAGAGAAAATCCAAAGTACGGAAGTGCAAAGGGACTTGGGGGTACTCGTGCAGGATACCTTAAAGGTTAACCACCAGGTCGGATCGGTGGTAAAGAAAGCGAATGCTATATTGGCATTCATTTCGAGAGGTATAGTGTATAAAAGTAAGGAAGTGTTGATGAGGCTCTACGGGGCACTAGTAAGGCCTCATTTGGAATATTGTGCGCAGTTTTGAGCCCCACATCTTAGGAAGGATGTGCTGACGTTGGAGAGGGTTCAGAGGAGATTTACGAGGATGATTCCAGGAATGAAAGGGCTTACGTATGAGGAGTGTTTGTCGGTTCTTGGACTGAACTCACTGGAGTACAGAAGAATGAGAGGGGACCTCATAGCAACATTTAAAATATTAATAGGAAAGGACAGAGTAGATGTGGCTAGGCTGTTTCCCTTGGTGGGTGAGTCCAGGACCAGAGGGCACAATCTTAGAATTAGAGGGTACAGTTTCAAAACAGAGATGAGGAAAAATTTCTTTAGCCAGAGGGTGGTGAATTTGTGGAACTCCTTGCCACATGCAGCAGTGGAGGCCAGATCAGTGGGGGCGTTCAAGGAGGAGATAGATAGATATCTAAATAGTCAGGATATCAAGGGATATGGGGATAAGGCCGGAAATTGGGATTAGAATAGTTTTTTTTCTTTCCACCATTCCCCATTTCTCATTTCTTTTTTCCCTTTCCTTGGAGCAGACTCGATGGGCTGAATGGCCGCCTTCTGCTCCCTTGTCTTGTGATCTTGTGAATTGGGAACAGCTATTTTTGGGCAAGTCCACATCTGACATGTGGAGGGTGTTTAAAGACCAACTACACAGAGTACAGGACAGGTATGTTCCAGTAAAAAGGAAGGACAAGTCTGGCAAGGTGAGGGAACCTTGGATGTCGAGAGAGGTGGTGAATTTGGTCAAGAAGATAAAGGAAGCTTATGCAAGGTTTAGGAAGCTAAAATCAAATGGAGCCCTTGAGGATTATAAAGAAGCCAGAAAAGAACTCAAGGGGAGTTAGGAAAGCTAGGAGGGGCATGTAAAGTCTTTGGAAAGTAGGATTAAAGAGAATCCAAAGGCATTCTATACATACATCTTGGGAGGGGGTAGGACCATTCAAGGATAAAGGAGGGAACATGTGCTTGGAGACAGGATGTGGGCAAGGTCCTAAGTGAGTACTTTGTATCAGTATTTACCGAGGAGGAGGACGTGGAGGATAATGAGATCAGTGTGGAGCGTGCTAATATGCTAGGGCATTTTGAGATAAAGAAAGAGGTAATGTTTGGTCTCTTAAAGAACATAAAGGTGGATAAGTCCCCAGGGCCTGATGGGATATACCCCAGGTTATTCAGAGAGGCAAGAGATGAGACTGCTGCATCCTTGACCAAGATCTTCGTGTCCTGTCTCCCCACAGTCGAGGTCCCAGAGGACTGGCGAGTAGCTAATGTTGTTCTGTTATTCAAGAAAGGAAATAGGGATAATCCTGGAAACTATAGACTGGTGAGTCTCACCTCAATGGTAGGGAAGCTATTGCAGAGGATTCTTAGGGATAGGATTTACAAGCATTTGGAAAACCATGGCCTAATTAGAGACAGTCAGCATGGCTTTCTGCAGGGCAAGTCATGTCTTATTAATTTGATTGAGTTTTTTGAGGAGGTGACAAAGGTGATCGATGAACGTAGAGCGGTGGATGATGTCTACATGGATTTTAGCAAGGCGTTTGACAAGGTTCCTCATGGGAGGCTCATCCAGAAGACTAAGATGCATGGGATCCATGGTAACTTGGCTGTTTGGATTCATAATTGGCTTGCCCATAGAAGACAGAGGGTAGTGGTCGATAGGACTTATTTTGGCAGGAGGTCCGTGACTGGGACCTCTGCTTTTTGTGATGTATATAACTGACCTGGATGACAACGTGGATGGGTGGGTTAGTAAGTTCACTCTAATGATTCAAAGATTGGTGGTGTTGTGGATAGCGTAGAAGATTGCCAAAGGATACAGCAGGATATTGATCAGTTGCAGGTATGGGCAGAGAGATGGCAGATGAGTTTAATCCAGCCAAATGTGAGGTATTGCACTTTGGGAAATCAAATATAAAGGGACAGTACACTGTTAATGACAATATCCTTAACAGTCTTGATGTACAGAGGATTTTGGGGTCCAAGACCATAGCTCCCTGAAAGTGGCTGCACAGGCTGATAGGGTGGCAAAGAAGGCATATGGCATGGTTGCCTTTATTAGTCAAGGCAATGAGTTCAAGAGTCATGAAGTTATGTTGCAGCTTTATAAAACTCTAGTTAGGCCGCATCTGGAGTATTGCAACCAGTTCTGGTCCCCCATTATAGGAAGGATATGGAGGCTTTGGAGAGGGTGCAGAAGAGGTTTACCAGGATGCTGCCTGGATTCCAAGGCATGTGCTATGAGGAGAGGTTACACTAACTTGGTTTGTTTTCTCTGGAGCGGCGGAGGCTGAAAGGAACCTGGTGGAAGTTTATTAGATTATGAGAGGCATAGATAGAGTAGCCAGCTAGTATCTTTTTCTCAGGGTCGAAATGTCTAATACTAGAGGGCATGCATTTAAGGTGAGATGGGATAAGTTTGAAGGAGATGTGCAGAGCAAGTTTTTTTTTGCACAGTGTGTGGTGGGGGCCTAGAATGCACTGCCAGAGGTGGGATGTTTTCTATGGTGCATCGATAAAAGTTGGTGAGTGTCAAAGGGGACGTATCGAATTTCTTTAGCCTCCTGAGGAAGTAGAGGTGTTGGTGAGCTTCCTTGGCCGTGTCATCTATGTGATTTGACCAGGACAGGCTATTGGTGATGTTCACTCCCAGGAACTTGAAGCTCTCAACCCTCTCAACCTCAGCACTGTTGATGTAGACAGGTGCATGTACACTGCCCCCTTTCCTGAAGTCAATGACCGGCTCTTTTGTTTTGTTGACATTGAGGGAAAGGTTGTTCTATGTTCTAATCCAGGCATTCATATTTGTGGTAATTGTTTCTCAGTATTAAGTAAATTTGACCAGCAACTTCTCATGCATGCAGCAGAAAAGGAAACAAGCAGTCATTTCCAGTAAGGCTGCTTCCTTTGCTGAAATAAGTCTCTCATCGTCTTCACAGAACTGAGTAACATCAAATTTGCATTTGATATTTTCTGCCTATTTTTGTAGACCATTAGACCATAACAATGCATGCTGCTAATCAGGTCTGACTGGTGACATGATTTTCGGCTGAATTCTAATAGAGGTTGAATGTCCTGGAGTCAATTAAAAAATTGGCTGCCTGATTTATTATCGTGCCATGTCCTAAAATAAATTCCACAGATTTTTGTACCTTCTACTAATTGTTCATTTTACTGCTACTTAAAGTTGTATCTGCTTTTTTCTTTGCAGAAAATTTATTAGTATGTGTAATATATTACCACAAAGAACTCCTGAAGTGGAGTTATTCATAACATTTTAAGAAGAAATTGAGGATCTGTTTTAAGGGGCATGGGTGTAGTAATAAAGTAGGTAGCTCATGCTACCAAGTGATTTTCATGTAATAGATTTCTGATACAGCAAAAATCATTTTGAGGTCTCTAGCTTGCAAACCAAAGATGATGTCTTTTGTACTGTGAATGACAGGTACTTTTGATGTACCTGATGTGTGTTTTGAATGTTTCCTTATTTAAAAACTTGTTCATTTTTCTTTCTGTACACAGTTACCGTCCAAAATGGTTTGGAAAAAGGTAAGACTTTGTTTTGGATCTTTATAATCTTTTAAGGAACTTGCTTCTCTAGTGAACAGCCAGTATGTTTCTTAATTTTCAATAGGTCAATATAATTTGGTTATATTGGCAAACGGCAAGACCTTAAAACATTGTTAACACCTATCAGCCAGCTGTCTATAATTTACTATAATTTACTGATATTTCGGGTTGTAAAATTTAAACACACTCCCTACAAAATTCAATGTAAATTCAATATCTTACATCAAAGCACAGAAGTACAATATTTATTTGAGGGATTCGTAAACCAAGAGTGAAAAATTTGTTGCTTTGCGTGGAAAATCATATCAGAAATGCATAACTTCACCTTTTAGGCGAGTCAGCTTTTTGTCTTTGATTTGTTAATGCATTCTCTCCTGCTCACTACCATTATTCCCTCCCCTTCCCAATCCGCCCCTGACACCCCCCCTTTCCAAAATATGCTGGGCAATTGCTTTATGTCTGATTATTCACATTCACTGCACCATAATCATAGAAACACAAACCACAGAAGGAGACCATTTGACTCTTTGTGCTGTGCCCACTTGTCTATCATTTATAATATCAACATTCTGAATTTGCCCTCCTTACTTAATTTCTCCGAGGGAAACATAACATAAGTACTCAGATTTTAATAAATAAGCTGTATGATTAATCATCACATTTCAAATATTCACACTGGACTTCCTTTCAGTACAGAAGCATTTGACTTTGGGCCCTGTTAACTAATATGGGTTAATTTAATTATTTCATCAATGTAATGTTATTCTCATTTTATTTGAAAACTTTTAAAAGACTGAAATACATTAAATTTTAAACTTGACATTTTAAATTTTTCACATCCTTTTTTTTGACAAATTGGGCGATTTCACCTGCTTTTGTGATAAGCAAATAAATTTCAGTATGCTCCAAAAATAAAAGCTGCAAGTTAGAAACCTCCAGACCAAGCTAGTTCTCCTTTAACCAACTAACCTAATTCATTTTTGGGGAGCTCATCAGAGGAGGGGTGTTATTTTAGGAGAGTTAACTATTTTTCCATCTCAAGCACCCAGCTTCAATCTACCTGATCCAATATAGCCCACTGCACTCAGGGCATTCTGAAGTTTGCTGGACTCCACTCTGCAGTTTGTTTTAACCCAGTGTTCAGAAGAAACATTTCCTGCTTTTCCTCTTGATGTTACCATCTCTTATATCAGCCTTTTAGCTTTTCTGAGTGGTAATGTCAATTAGTGGCAAATTAAAGGAATACAGGGTACCAAGGTGAGGCACAAACTCATTTCATGGAGGATTCTTGCAGATAAATGACCAAGCAATACTTAAAGCTAAATTCAGACTTGGGTTCCAGAGCAAAGACTAAACATCTAGTCCCCAAAAGATCCAGTTATGTTTGATAGAGAAGTGGTCATAGGAAGGCAGTGTCATATAAGAAAAATCTCTAAATATTGAAAGATTATTTATTTTCCCTTTTTGCTTTGCTTTATCAGAATACCGAGTAAAAATGTATGCCAACGTGTGCCAACATGTATACATGTGATTCTTTCCACACAACAAGGGAAAGAACTTGAGTAGAAAGTAGAAATGAAGTTAGGAAGGTGACCAAAAGTGTCAGATATGAGGATTTTAAAGATGGAAAGAAAAGCAGTAAGGCAAAAGAGATTTTATGGAATGTTAGTGAATCCATTGGAGTGGTGACGAAAGGCTCCACCATTGGCAGGGGATCAGATGGAGGAACTGGGGGAATGTATTGCAAATCAATGTTGGAAGGATGCATGATGCTTGCTGAGATGTAAACATGTTGAATGTTACAGAAGTAGAATGGACCAAGGCCATGGAAGGATTTGAAGACCTGGGATGGCAGATCTGTCATGTGAGGAGAGATTAAGGAGAGTGGACCTGTACTCTCCTGAGTTTAGAAGAATGAGGTTAATCTCCTTGAAATGTTCAAAATTCTTAAAGGGCTTAACAGGGGAGATGTTGAATTGTTGTTTGCTCTGCCTAGGATGTCTAGAACCAGAGTTCACAGTCTCAAAATAAAGAAGTAACCATCTGGGACACAAGTGAAAAAAACTTTCTTCACCAATGGGTAGTTAGTCTTGATAATCCACTCCTTTTGAGGGTGGTGGGGGCACAGGCACTGAATGTATTCAACAAAGACTTTGATAGTTTTTATATATTTAGGTATCCTGTATGGGGTTAATGCAGGAAAGTGGCACTGATTTAGATTTTATTGCACAGCAGATCAGACATGAGGGGCTAAATGGCCTACTATTTCTTATGGCCTGGTGTGTTTTTTTTCAGCTGAGTAGGCCAGGGAAATTGTGTCTTGAAAGCGGTGAAGATACAAATGAAAGTTTTTGCGGTGGCACTGATAGAGAATGTTCCAGATGATTGGAGAGATTCAAACATTGTATGGCTCAAGAGGTGGACACAGCGATTGATCATGTTGGTGACCAAAATGGAAAGAAAACTTGAATCATGGGCCAGAGTTTGGGGATAACATTCAGATCACAGTTCTTTTGACACTTTGCTAAATGGTGATTAATAGGAGACCAGTTCATTTGCAAAAAAACTTGCATGTTTTTTATTTGCTGAGTAAGAGATGGTTGTATGTTCAGTCTCCCTTTGTAAACATGCAAATGTTAGGCATGCCAGCCTGATGTCTTACTGGTCAGCCCCTGCTAATGAAGAATCCTAAAGAAGGCTTCATTGTGCAAGAATTAATAAAGCAGGAATATAGTTAAACCCTTAACTTTCATGGGCAATAACAGTTCCACGAAGTCATAAACAAATCGAGAGTAAAAGCAGCTTGTTTTGGTGAACTGAAACATACAAGCCAAAACTAATGAGTTGTTCATCCAATGGCCAATGTTGCCGGATGCAGGTGTTCATGTTTTTTTTCTATTTTGAAATAGCTTGTTTATTTCATAGACTTCTTCCCATTAACCCAATCAAAATACAGTTACTGTTTTTACAGACCTGGTTGTGAAGTTTGTTAAGTGAATGTTCCGTGACGGTGTGTGAGGAGGGAAGACCAGTATTGATGAAAAACTAATTAACTTGAGTGCATCTTGTAATAATTATCTAGTTAATTGCCAGAAGATTGCTATTGATGATGCTAGTATGAACACATTGGCACAGAAAACAATTTAAAGCCTGAATAATGGGACAGAGATTAGTCCCTAGAAAACACTATTTTGAGTAGAGAAAGAATTTGATTGTTTGCTATTTAAAGGTACTGAAACATCTTCCAAATGGATGTATGCATTAATTATATCTGCTAATATATTTTTGAAATGGGCAAACTCAAAAAAAAAGGGGACACTGTGCAAGCGCAGTGTTAGCTTTGTCCGACCAGGTGGCATGCTGCCATGTGCTTCCTGCTGACATGTCAGATACTGCAACTGGTATCTTGGTTGTCGCTGATGACAGCAGATGAATCATGAGAGAAGCTGACAGATGCTGTGCTCCTTTGCAGTCAGTAAAATATAGTGTCTGGATTTTATTTTGCTACAAGCATAAAACAATTTTTTTTATCTGTGGGTGGCCTAAACATAAATTATATAGGTTGCCTCTTCAAATTTAATAGAGTATGATTTGAATTGGTGGGGGGCGGAATGTCAGAGAAATTTTTATTTTTTATTTTGGTCAGAAATAAGCTGGGGTTGCAATAGTTGAAATAAAAAGTCTCTCGCTTGGCAAGATTTTACTGAAGTAAAACACAGAAGCAAAATACTTTGGATGTTTGAAACCAAAAATAAAAACATAAAATGATTTTTAAAAAATCTCAGCAGGTCAGGTAACATCAATGTAGAGAGGAACTATTAACTTCTGCCCCCTTTTTTTAAGAGTGTGATCTCTGGTTCTGGACACCCCAGATTCTGGAGACATCCTCATATCAACCTTGTCAAGCTCAATAATAATTTTAATAAAAGCACCTCTCTTCAGCTGAATCTTTCATCATATGACAAACTCACCATCCCAGGAATCAGTCTGGTCAACCTTCACTACACTCAATCGCAAGTACATCCTTCCTTAGTTGGGGAGACCAAACCTGTCCACCATCTTCCAGATTCAGTCTCACCAGGGCCTTGTATAATTGGTGCAAGACCTCTCTTGGATTCAAATCATTCTGCAATAAGACCAATATACTATTTGCCTTCCTATTTGCTTGCTAAACCTGCATGTTAATTTTCATTGATAAGTGTGCAGGGATACCCAGGTTCCTCTGAATACCTTTAAAACTCTCGAGATAAAATAAAGTACTTCACGTTCCCATTTCTTTCCCACAAAGTTAATGACCTCACATTATGTTTCAGATCCCATTTCCTTGCCCATTCACTTCACCTGTCTAAATCCTCCTGAAGCCTCTTTGCATCCTTCTCATAGCTCACAATCCTACCCAACTTTTTTTCATCAGCAAACTTGGATATATTGTATTTAATCCAAATCATTAATAGAGAGTGTGAACTGCTCTTTCGTCTTCAAGCATATTGCTCCACTTTCTCGCCTTTATCAATACATTTGCAATTGTGACCAATGCCACTTTGCCTTCTAGGTTTTCAATCATGTTATATTCCGTGCATCTTCTCAATGTTGGAAAAAATCTGTATTTCCCTCTGCAACCAACATACTTTCTCAAACCCTGAAATCTGGAACTTGAAAATCAGGAAAAACACAGATGCCAGAAGTCTGAAATAAAAACAAAAAATGCTAGAAAGTCTCAGTTCTGACGAGGAGTCTCTGATGTGAAGCAATAACTGTCTGATCTGCTGAGTGTTCCCAGCATTTTCTATATTTGTTATAGCTAGACCTTCTTAATTCCCATACCTTTTTATATTCCTTCATACATTATTCAAATTTTTGAAATTTGTTGCTAATCTTATCCATTGCCATTCCTTGATTATTCCTTTTAATCTGTTCTCTTTCTCTTGGGTTCCACCATCATTTTTGCCCTTCAGTATCTTGATTTTAAAAAATAATGTAATTGAATAAAGGCATAACTTCAGAACACATAAAAATAGGAGCCTGCCCCACTGTTCAGTATGATCATGGCTGATCTATGCTGGCCTCAACTTTTCTTCTGTACCAGTTCCCCATAGCCCTCAATTCCTTGATCTTTAAAGTATTTATCTATTTCCACCTTAAATATATCCAATGATCTGGTCTCCAGCACTCTCACAGGCAGAGAATTCCAGAAATCTCAACACCTATTCTGTCAAGCCACACCCCCACCCCACCCTTGGGATCTTGTATGTTGAATAAGGTCACCCCTAATTCTTGTAAACTCCAAGCAATACAGACCCAAATTGTCCAACCTCTCTTGAGAGGATGATCCTCTCATCCCAAGAATTAACCTGCTAAATCTTCTTTGCACTGTATCCTTTTTCAGGTGAGGGAACCAAAACAATGCACAGTATTTCAGATCTGGCCTCATCAACACCCTGTACAACTATAACAAATCTTCCCAATTCTTAAAGTCCAACCGTTTTGCAAGAAAGGCCAAAATGCAGTTTGCTGCCTCGACTACTAGTTGGACCTGCCTGCTAACTTTTTGATATTCATGCAATAGAATACCTAGATGCCTGTAAATTTTATCATTTGCAGTCTATTTCCATTTAGACAATAATCCATCTTTTGATTCCTCTTACCAAGGTGCATGACCTCACACTTCCCCATGTTAAACTCCATTTGACAAGTTTTTGCCCAGTCACTCAATCTATCAGTATCCCCTGCAGAATCACACTGTCCTCATCACAGCATGCCCTTCTGCTGATTTTAGTATCATCAGCAAACTCGGAAATATTATATTTCATTCCATCCTCCAGGTCATTACTGTAAGTAGTAAACAATTGAGAGCCAAGAACTGATCCCTGGGATACTCCACTAGTTACATCCTTCCAGCCTGAAAAGAACCTGTATATTCTAACTCTTTGTTTTCTGTGTGACAGCCAATGTTAAATCCATACTAACACACTTCTTCCAATACTTTGGTCTCTTAATGTATGCACCAGCTTTTTATGTAGCACTTTGTTAGTTGGCTTTTGGGAATCTAAACACACAACGTCTACAGGTTCCTCTCTATCAGCTCTTGCTCTTAATCCTCAAAGAATTCAACCAAATTTGTCAAACGTGATTTGCGCTTCATAAAACCATATTGATGAGGTTCGATTATATTCAGCTTTCCTAAATGATGAATTATTCCTTCTTTCATTATTGACTCTAGCACCTTGCCAACAATTAACTGGCCTTCAGTTCCCCACCTTCTGTCTTCTGACCTTGTTGAACTAAGGAGTCACATTGGCTGTTTTACTGGTACCCTCCTGGAATTCAGTGAGTTTTGAAAAATTCAACCAATGGGTCCGCTATCTCTGTAGCTACTTCCTATAGAATTCTTGCCTGCAAGCCATTGGATCTTGGTGAATTATCTATCTGTAGCCCCATTAGTTTCTCCAATACAACTTCCCTTGTGATTCGGCTTTTTACAAATTCCTCCCTTTATTTGAAATTACCCTGTCTGTTAGGGATATTTGCAGAATCCTTCACCGTGAAGACTGATGCAAAAAATTGATTTAACATGAAACCTTCCTTATTTCCTGTTATTAATTCACCAGCTTAATTCTCTAGAGGTCCCGCATTTACCTTAGTTGCCGCCTTCCTTTTTATGCATCTGCAGAGACCATTACTGTTTGATTTTTGATATTGCCTGCAAGTTTTCTCTCAAAATCAATTTTTCTCATGAATTAAGTCTTTTGCTGCTGAATTCTGCAAGCTTCCCAGTCCACTGGCCTACCACCAGCCCTTGCCACTTTGTATGCCCTACTTTTCAATTTAACATTATCCTTGACCTCTGTTAATCACAGATTATGCCTCTTTCTCATGGAATCCCTCTTTCTAATTGGCATAAATTCCTGCTGAGGATAATCTTGGAAAAGGTAGTATTATTTTATTTTAACTCTCCCTTGGTTATTATTTTCATGTTCTTTGAGGCAAGGAATGAAATAAATGTTTCATATTTTTCATATAAGCCTCCAGTGCCTATGTTAAGCACAGTCAGTTCGGGAATAGCATAGCTAACTGCAGGGGAAATCTCTGCTCCAAAACTGTGCTTCAACTTCCAAATGGCCCATGTCTAGTGAGTTTACAATGTTCCTATTCTTTTAACAAAACTTGATAGCTAATAGAGGACAGATGTCTCCTTCCCATTAATTTGTGATGCACTTGAACATGAAACCTACAAATGAAAGTGAAAGCCAATTAAATAAAGTAGGGATGTAAGATCAGGTGATGTGGGAGTTGGTGGATCCCATTGTGCTTCAAGTGTTGGTTGCTTGAGGAACTCTGGCTCAAAGTTGATAACCTGGAACGTGCACTTCAAACACTTTGACGCATCAGGGAGGGGGAGTGTTACCTGGACGCTATGTTTCAGGAGGCAGTCACAGCCGTTAGATTAACTACTTCAAATTTGGTCTGTGGTCAGGCATAAGAGGGTGTGACTGCAAGAGAGGCAGGTAGGGAGATCCAAGAGGTAGTGCTGGAGGATCCTCAGCCCTTGAGCTTGTCCAACAGGTCTGAGATGCTTGCTCCCTGTGCAGATGAGAATGGGGGCTGTAGGAAGGATGAGCAGCCTAATCGTGGCACCATAGTTCAGGGAGCCATTCAAGAGGGGGAGAGAGGAGAAATGTAGTTGTAATTGGGTATAGTATAGTCAGGGGAATAGATACAATTCTCTGTCACAAGGATTGAGAGTCCTGAAGGCTGTGGTGCCTGCCTGGTGCCTGGGTTCAGGACATCGCATCTGACCTGCAGAGGAATTTGGAATGGGAGGGGAAAGATTCAGTTGTCGTGGTCAATTTGGGTACCAACGATGTATGTAGAACCAGGAAAGAGGTTCTGCTGATGGAATTTGAGCAACTGGGGACTAAATTAAAAAGCAGAACCAATAAAGGTAATAATCTTTGGAATGCTACCCAAGCCATGAGCAAATTGGCACAGGGTCAGGAAGATCAGAGCGTTAAATCCGTGGCTCAAAGATTGGTGTGGGAGAAGTGGCTTTGAATTTGTGGGACATTGGCACCAGTATTGGGGAAGGAGGGAGCTGTTCTGATGGGACGGGTTCTATCTGAACCATGCTGGGACCAGGGTCCTGGCAAATCGCATAACTAGGGCTGTGGATAATCGCATAACTAGGGCTTTCAACTAAATAGTAGGGGGGTGCGTTTAACAGATTGGAAAAGTATGGATAAAGTAAAAGGGAAGGAGAGTGCAGGAGAAATTACTGAAGTCTCCAGAATAAAGAATAAGGCAGAAAGATTAGAAAGGGATAAGAATGTAACTTCAGGCAACGTGGAGACAAATTCGAGAAGAAGGGTAGTGAATACAGGACTGAAGGTGTTATATTTGAATGCACGCAGCATATGAAATTAGGTAGATGAACTTATAGCGCAGTTAGAAATTGGCAAGTATGACATTGTGGGCATCACATAGTCGTGGTTGAAAGATCAAAACCAGGAGCTAAACAGCCAAGGATGCACATCCTATTGAAAAGACAGGCAGGTGGGCAGAGGGGGTGGGGTGTCTCTTTTGGTAAAACATGAAATCAAATCCTTAGCAAGAAGTGACATAGGATCAGAAGATGTAGAATCATTGCGGATGGAGTTAAGAAACTGCAAGGGTAAAAAGACCCTGTTGGGAGTTGTATACAGGCCTTCGAATAGTAGCCAAGATGTGGGATACAAATTACAACAGGAGATAGAAAAGGCAGGCAAAAAGGTCAATGTTACAGTGGTCATGGGGGATTTCAATATGCAGGAGGTAAATTGGGAAAATCAGGTTGGTACTGGATCCCAAGAGAAGAGATTTATAGAATGCCAATGAGATGGCTTTTTAGAGCAGTTTATAGTCGAGCCCACGAGGGAATTCTGGATTTGGTGTTGTGTAATGAGCCAGATTTGATTAGGGAGCTGAAGGTAGAGGAAATCTTAGGAGACAGTGATCATAATAAAGAAAATATTCACCTGCAGTTTGAGAGGGAGAAGCTAAAATCAGATGTATTGGTATTACAGTTGAGTAAACGTAACTACCGAGGCATGAGAGAGGGGCTGGCCAAAGTTGATTGGAGGGGGACCCAAGCAGGGATGATGGTAGAGCAGCAATGGCAGGAGTTTCAGGGAGTAATTCGGAAGACACAGGATCAGTTTATCCCAAAGAAGAAGAAGCATTCTAAAGGGAGGATGAGGCAACCGTGGCTGACAAGGGAAGTTAAAGACAGCATAAAAGCAAAGGAGAGGGCATACAATATTACAAAAATTAGTGGGAAGCTAGAGGATTGGGAAGCTTTTAAAAACCACAGAAGGAAACTAAAAAAGCAATAAGGGGAGAAAAAATGAAATATGAAGGTAAGCTAGCCAATAATATAAAAGAGGATACCAAAAGTTTTGTCAGATACATAAAGAGTGAAAGAGAGGCAAGAGTGGACATCGGACCACTGGAAAATGATGCTGGAGAGGTAGTAATGGGGAACAAAGAAATGGCAGGAAAACTGAATGAGTATTTTGTGTCACTCTTCACTGTGGAAGACACCAGCAACATGCTAGAAATTCAAGAGAGTTGGGGCAGAAGTGAGTATAGTCGCTATTACTAAGGAGAAGGTGCTTGGGAAACTGAAAGGTCTGAAGGTAGATAAGTCGCCTGGACCAGATGGACTACACCCCAGGATTCTGAAAGATGTAGCTGAAGAGATTGTGGAGGCATTAGTAGGGATATTTCAAGAATCACTAGATTCAGGAATGGTTCTGGAGGACTGAGGAGTGGAGTGATATTTGCGATTTTCCAGTTCTCCAGAACCATTCCTGAAGAAAGGAGGGAGGCAAAAGACAGGAAATTATAGGCCAGTTAGCCTGACTTCAGTGGTTGTTAAGATGTTAGAGTCCATTATTAAGGATAAGGTTTTGGGGTACTCGGAAGCACATGATAAAATAGGCCGAAGTCAGCATGGTGTCCTTAAGGGAGATCTTGCCTGACAAATCTGTTGGAATTCTTTGAGGAAGTAACAGGTAGGATAGACCAGGGAAAGTCAGTGGATGCTGTTTACTTGGATTTTCAGAAGACCTTTGACAAGGTGCCGCACATGAGGCTGCTAAACAAGATAGGAGCCCGTGGTATTACAGGAAAGGTACTAGCATGGATAGAAGATTGGCTGACTGACAGAAGGCAAAGAGTGGGAATAAAGGGAGCCTTTTCTGGTTGGCTGCCGGTGACTAGTGGTGTTCCACAGGAGTCAGTGTTGGGTCCGCTACTTTTCACGTTATATATTAATGATCTGGATGACGGAATTGATGGCTTTGTGGCCAAGTTTGCAGATGATACAAAGATAGGTGGAGGGGCAGGTAGTGTTAAGGAAGCAGGGAGTTATCAGAAGGACTTGGGCAGGTTGGGAGAAGTGGCAGATGGAATACGGCGTAGGGGATTGTACGGTTATACACTTTGGTAGAAGGAATAAAGGCGTAGACTATTTTCAAACAGAGAGCGAATTCAGAAATGGTAGATGCAAAGGGACTTGGGAGTCCTAGTGCAGAATTCCTTAAAGGTTAACTTGCAAGTTGAGTTGATAGTAAGGAAGGCAAATACAATGTTAGCATTCATTTTGAGAGGATTAGAATATAAAAGCAAAGATATAATGCTGAGGTTTTATAAGGCATTGGTCAGACCACATTTGGAGTATTGTGAGCAGTTTTGGGCCCCATATCTAAAGAAGGATGTGCTGGCATTGGAGAGGGTCCAGAGGAGGTTTACAATAATAATCCCAGGAATGAAAGGGTTAACGTATCAGGAGCATTTGATGGCTCTCGGCCTGTACTCACTGGAGTTTAGAAGGGTGAAGGGGGGAATCTCATTGAAACCTACTGAATATTGAAAGGCCTGGATAGAATGGACATGGAGAGGATGTTTCCAGTGGTGGGAGAGTCGAGGACCAGAGGGCACAGCCTCAGAATAGAAGGACGTCCCTTTAGAACAGAGATGAGGAGGAATTCCTTTTGTGAGAGGGTGGTGAATCTGTGGAATTCATTGCCACAGTTGGCTGTGGATGCCAAGTCATTGGGTATATCTAAAGCGGAGGTTGATAGGTACTTGATTAATAAGGGTGTCAAAGGTTATGGGGATAAGGCAGGAGAACTGGGTGAGGGGGAAAAATAAATCAGCCATGACTGAATGGCGGAGAAGACTCGAAGGGCCAAATGGCCTAATTCTGCTCCTATGTCTTATGGTCTTCTGAAAGAAAAATCCTTCTAGTCCCATTTTTCTGATATCCACACTTGCACTAGTGGTTTATCCTGTATAGACTGCAACTAGAAATTAATTAGAAAGTTACCTGAAATATATATGTGTTAAAAATCTTGTATTAGATATTCTGTCAGTGACTTCATTTAAGGCAAAGTGATTGTATTTTGTCTGCCCCTAATCTCCTTATGGTCTGCCAAGTGGAATATCGTTGCTAGTGGATTGGAGTGTACTTAGCTGGCCCAAACTCTGGCAGCTTAGCTAAGTGTAGCAATTGAGATTCATTTTGTCCTCTCTCTTCCAAAATTTTCAGCGAGGCAGCCATTAATGTTTGATTTCCACTCCAAATATAATTCAATATCTTTAAAGCATATTGACATTAGATTATTTAAAGGCAGCGTTTTTATTACCTAAATAGAAACATTGCAAAATAATTTTGGCTGTTTTATTTCACCACTATCCTTATTGCTCCATAAATGCAAGGTTCCATTGAAATGTCCTGAAATAGTGAGCTATGTGAAGAAACAAAATCCGTCATCGCTTTGTGTTGTTTCAACACTTGTGAAAGTTTCCTTGGCAAAAGATTGTCAGCAAACCTGATTAAAAATAAATGTGCAGCCTTGCTGGCCATACCCAGATGCCAAAAATATTTTGTCCACATCGGTATACTTCAAAATAGTTCATTTTGTCTTAATTGCTTTGGAGCTTTTTAATAATATAATGAAGCTATATAAATGATTTTCTTTGATTTGAAATCAAAGATTTAAAATAGGACCCTCCTACTGAATTTGTGAGTATTGCAAGGTGGATTATGTATCTTTTAAGAACAGAAAACCATATTACATGTTTTTTCAGCATGTAGAATAGTTTCTGTTAAGGAGTATTGAATGAATATCAAAGAAATAGTCCATATTAAGCAGTTCTTTTATTTGAAGTTTACTTGGGCAGTGCAACAGTCTGGTAGCACACTGTGTTTTCATTATCTAGCTGCTGCTAAGAAGTCTCAACTATTTGCTGTTCGGGTTCTAAATTAAAGATTTCATGATAATTTATAGTTTTGCCATAAAAATTGTCTCAGCAGTGCAAATTGGTGAGAATTTAACAATTTTAATAGGGAACCGATCAAGATAGCTGCATGGGAGCTAGCTTAGAACAAAGGCTGTTGTTAGGGCACAGCCAACGAACATTTTGGGATGGCAAAAAACATTCAACTTTTGAAGCCATCCTATTTTGTGAAAGGCTTTGGATCACTCAGCTTCTGCTCTGTACTCAGCATTCGCCTCTGGCCATCATCACATCACTCATTGCTTGAAATGGAGGACATGATGTGCTAGCAGAATTGGAATTGGTTTATTATTGTCACATGTACCAAGGTACAGTGAAGAGCTTGTCTTGCAAACCGTTCATACAGATCAATTCATTACATAGTGCATTGAGGTAGTACATAGTAAAACAACAACAGAATGCAGAATAAAGTGGTACAGCTACAGAGAAAGTGCAGTACAGGTAGACAATAAGGTGCAAGCTCATAACATGTTAGATTGTGAGGTCGAGTCCATTTTATCATACTAGGGAACCATTCAGTAGTCTCATAACAGCGGGATAGAAGCTGTCCTTGAGCCTGGTGGTACGTGCCTTCAGGCTTTTGTATCTTCTGGCCAATGGGAGAGGGGAGAAGAGACAATGTCCAGGGTGAATGGGGTCTTTAATTATGCTGACTGCTTTACCAAGGCAGCAAGAAGTATAGACAAGAGTCCATGGAGGGTTTGCTGGTTTACGTGATATGCTGAGCTGTGTCCACAACTCTCTGCGTTTTCTTGCGATTACGGGAAGAGCAGTGAATGATATCTTTAAGTATTGCTGAGACATAATCTGAGACAAAACTGACTCTCTTAATTGAAGGCGTGGTCACTCCCTGATGATATTTGATGTAATTAACCTTTTACCAAAAAAAAAATTTTCAATTTTTAGTGTTTTGATTCAAACTATTCTAAGAAGTTATGGAGTCACAGAGGCGCACAGCACAGAAATGGGTTTCTCGGCCCAGTGAGTCCATGCCAACAATCAACCACATGTTTACACTATTCCTATGTTAATCTTATTTTTTATTGCCCCACATTCTTATCAACTCCTGGTAGATTATGGGCAATTTACAGTGGCCAATTAACTTACCAATCCACACACCTTTGGGATGTAAGAGAAACCAGAGCACCTGAGGGAAACCTATGCGGTTACACAGAGAATATGCAAACTCCGCACAGACCGCACCTGAGGTCAGGATTCAACCCAGGTCTCTGATGCCAGGAGACCACTTGCACCACTGTGCCACCCTGAAGTCTTCTGCATCATTCTCCACTGATCCATGTTTTTAGCCACTGATCTATGTTTTTACCATTTAGCAGTTGTCTACTCATTGATAAGATTGCCATCAGCATTACTATTGCATGTCGTCTGTTTGGAAGACAAAGTTGAATGTCTAAACCTTGCAAATAGAAACATATTTGTCAGTAAATTTAGCTGCACTTGTTTTTCAAAATGCAAATGTTATTATTTATCTGTTTTAAAAATGTAACCATCTTGGCTTTATCTGATCATTTTTTTTTGTTGTATTACAGCTGCATATCTTGTGATATTTCATTTATTTTTTGTGCTGTTTGTGTGGACCTATTGCAAAGCTATTTTTACAGAACCAGCACAGCCTTCCCGAAAGGTAATTCAATTTGACTTAAGTGAGCAGTGATTGATCTTGTGTAAAAAAAAATAAAGATAAATCATGTTTAACTTCATCATGGTTTATGTAAAGGTGACTGGATTACGCTGGCTCTACATAAGATCTTGATACCCCAGGAACTCTGTAACAGAGTAGAGAATTGTAAGGTGTCTGTTACATTCCCTCCAGTGCTGTTGGATGCTGATTCTAGTAGCATTACTGAAGGAAGCGTAAAGACCATTGAGATAGAGGGTGAATTGAGAAACAGGACTGCAGATGCTGGAATATAGATGAAAAACATGATGATGCTGGAGGAACTCAGCAGGCCAGGCAGCATCCATGGAGAACAGAAGGCAGTCAATGTTTCGGTTCAGGACCCTTCTTCAGCCACGCACAACCTCATCTTCACCATGGACGTCCAGTCCCTATTTACCTCCATTCCCCATCATGATGGCCTCACCGCCCTCCGCTTCTTTCTTGACCAGAAACAGGAACAGTCCCCTTCTACTAACACTCTCTGCCTGGCTGAACTTGTCCTCACCCTAAACAACTTCACTTTTGATTCCTCTTATGTTCTACAGACCAAGGGCGTAGCTATGAGCACTCGGATGTGCCCTAGCTCTGCCTGCCTCTTTGTTGGCTACGTTGAACAGTCTCTGTTCCAAGCCTACTCTGGCCCCATTCCTCAACGCTTTCTCCGCTATATCAATGATTGCATTGGTGCCACCTCTTCCACCCTTGCGGAACTCGACAGTTTCATAAATTTCGCCACAAATTTTCACCCTGCTCTCCAATTTACTTGGACTATCTCTAACACCTCTCTCTCCTTCCTCGATCTTTCCATCTCCATCTCAGGAGATTCCTTATCCATCAACATCTTCTACAAACCCACTGATGCCCACAGCCACCTCGACTACAGCTCCTCCCACCCTGTCTCTTGCAAGGACACGATCCCTTTTTCTCAATTTCTCCACCTCTGCTGCATCTGCTCCCATGACAAGGCTTTCCACTCCAGGACATCCGAGATGTCCAACTTCTTTTCTAACCGTGGCTTCCCCCCTACTGTGGTCGAGAGAGTTCACACGTGCATCTCTGCCATTTCCCACACCTCTGCTCTCACCCCCACCCCTCCCAGACCCAACAGGGATAGGGTCCCCCTTGTCCTCACATTTCATCCCACCAGCCTACGTATCCAACACATCATTTTCCCACCATCTCCAACAGGACCCCATCACCAAGCATATCTTCCCCTCTCCACCCCTTTCTGCCTTTCGCAGGGACTGCTCCCTCTGCGACTCCCTAGTTCAATCTGCTTCTTCCACTCCCCCCCCTCCCCCCCCCCCCCCCCTCCCCCCCCCCACCCCCCCCCCCCCCCCCCCCCCCCCCCCCCCCCCCCCCCCCCCCCCCCCCCCCCCCCCCCCCCCCCCCCCCCCCCCCCCCCCCCCAGTTCATCCCACTCCCACCCCGGGAACTTTCCACTGCCCCAGCTATAGGTGCAACACCTGCCCCTACACCACTTCCATCCAGGGACACAAACAGTCCTTTCAGGTGAGACAGAGATTCACCTGCACCTCCCTTAATATCATCTACTGCATTCGGTGCTCCGAGTGTGGCCTCCTCTACATTGGTGAGACCAAATGCAGGCTAGATGACCGTTTCGCAGAACACCTACCTGCACTCCGTCTGTAACTGTGACCTGCATCTTCCCGTTGCCAGTCACTTCAACTCCCCCTCCCACACTATCAGATATGTCAGTCCTCGGCCTCCTCCACTGCCAGGAGAATTCTAAGTGCAGACTGAAGGAACAGCACCTCATTTTCCGTCTTGGAACCTTGCAGCTTAATGGC
Source organism: Pristis pectinata (assembly GCF_009764475.1). NCBI lineage: Eukaryota > Metazoa > Chordata > Chondrichthyes > Rhinopristiformes > Pristidae > Pristis > Pristis pectinata. The sequence continues at coordinate 86,887,005 of NC_067412.1, forward strand.
ATGAACATTGAATTCTCCCACTTTAAGTAATCCCCCAACCCCCAACCATGCCTCTTCTTTTCTTCCCTTTCCCAGCCTATCTCTCTTTTTTCTACCCCCCTTTTTTTCTCCTTACTTTTACCCATCCGCTGGTAGATCTGCTCTCCCCTCCTCCCCCACACCTGCCTATCACTATCTCTTACCTGCATCTACCTATCACTATCTTATGCCCACCCCGCCTCCCCTCTTTTCCCTCCTATATATTGGACTTCCCCTTTTCCTATCTTCAGTCCTGAAGAAGGATCTTGAGCTGAAATGTTGACCACCTGCTTTTCTCCACAAATGCTGCCTGGCATGCTGAGTTCCTCCAGCATCATCGTGTTTTTCATCAGAAGGTGAATTGAGCTTCCTTTGTGCAGTTTGTTTCGAGCAGCTTAAGCAAGAATGCACCTTCTTGGCTATAGTCTGTTTGAGTTAGTTGCTTTCAGTAAATGGGAGAAATCTAACAAAATTAGTGGATAAATTTATAAACAATGAAAAATATCTTCAAAAATAAGGCTTGATCTGATAGAACTGCTGCACCACAGTTAAAATTTTAATAAAACTTAGTCACTTGGTATCATAATGTTGTAGAGTTTTGTAGACTTTTGAAGGATGTGTATAACACTAAGGTTCTTGAATTTTATTCTGTTCCACTTTCACCATCATCATTTTCTTTTCACTAACTTCCATTTCTATAGGTCTTCGCTTCCCCTTCAGGATGTCCCAAGATCCTTTACACTTACTGAAATGATGTTCAAGTTTTATCTCTATTGTATCTTAGAAAATCAGTAGTAAATTGTCATATGAGAAACGCACACAAAAAACAGCAATGTGATAATGGCCAAATAATTGTGAATAACGTCGAATGATGGATGAATATTGGCAATGAAAATAATTCTTCCACTCTTCTACAAAGTGGTGCCATTGGATCCTTTGCATCCACTTTACTAAGCAGCAGGGCTTTGGTTTAAAGAGTCATCTCAAAGTTGGATGTTCTACTTGCACTTGTGCCTTCAGAGCTAGGAAGGTAGCCTGTTTTTTAGTAGAGCGTAGCCAATGTACCATTTTGAAAGGAAAGCCTCCTGACAGTTAAAATTCTGCTTAGCATCTTAATGCTTTCAGCCAGGTTTGAATGCAGTGTTCAATTCAGTATTGTGGTATTGCTAGCTGTTGAGCAAGACAGTACTAAAGTGCCACAACTCTTTACTCTTAAAAATGGCAATAATTAATGCGAAAAGGATATACTGTATTAAAACCATGGATGGTGAGGTTGTAATTTTTTTCACTAGGGTATTAAATTCTTTTGTCTATCTTCTTGTGAGTTTTGAGAGAGTGGCCCTGATAGTAAACCCTGATATTATCATTGCTAGTATTTCCTTCTGGCTTCCTATCATATAATAATTTGACATCACCTTTATTCTTCTTGCTCCACCAGAAAATTAACTTTTTAATAAGACATTCTTGCACAGTCTTGTTAATGGATTAAATTTGTTACATTTTTCATGTGCTTGTAGTTTCAATTGGCCAGAGCTGACAGAGAAAGATATGAACGAGAAGAAAATCCTGAGGTGCAAAAGCAAATTCTATTGGATGCAGCTAAAAGGTTACCAGTGTACACCAGGACTGCATCCGGAGGTATGAGGATCTAATATCACACACAATGTATTTAGCTGTGATAGTGTGCTGTGTGACATTTATAATGTGTCAACTATTTGAAAAACTAACATAAATGCAATGAATCAGTAGCAAAAGTAGACTCCTTTTGGGAAAATTATTAATTGAATTAGAAGTGAGAACAAAGAATTATAACTGGAAAGAAAGAATTTACTAAATGTTAAACAGGAAGAGATTTTTAATGGTGTACTTCAGGTGGAAATGACAATACTGATTTCAGCTTAAAGTCAGTTCTTACATTATCTTATTAACTACCAGTTTATTGGCCTTGTATGTTGTTAGATTCTATAACATTGACCACCCTTTAGACTTGTTGAAATGCTTTATTTCTGGATTTATAGACTGTTGATAAGTATCTAAATCCTGTTATATACTAATGGTTTAAAAAGGAAGAACTTTTCCAAGAAATTTTTGATTTTGAAAGTTCTTCATCTTAGCATTAAATTGCAGGAGAGCAATACTAATCTTTGCGTTCTTCTTTTCATTAGCCATCCGATACTGTGACCGGTGCCAACTGATTAAGCCTGATCGTTCTCATCACTGCTCTATCTGTGACATGTATGTAGTTCAGATCTTTTAATTAAGAAAACCTTAAATAAAGCAACTAGATTAATTTAGATGAACAATGTTCTTGTACAAATGATCATACGTGTAGATTGGATTCCATGAACATAGACTTAATTCTAATATGTACCCTATTCTTGCAGTGCAGTTCGGGCGATATCACTTGCTACAATGGACAGATTTCTCACCTGCAGAGTTTCATATTCATGGTATCACTACATAATTAGTAACATGGTTTCTCCCCTGCTGGAGAATGGAATGCTGACTATACCTCTTTTCATGTCTTTGTTTTTCACATCAGAACCTCTGTGTATCAACCGCTGCAGTGCTACATTTGTAATGAGTTGCTGGCCTTTTAATGCATTTTGCAGATATAACTAGAATGCTATCATTAGACAGTCATCTATGTGAATCTGACAAAATTCATGCCTTGTATGCAATAGAAAGGAAAGTGAAGATGGGGATGATCTAATTTCAAACACTGAGAATGTGAGCTTCGTGAGATCAAAAAGAATACAATAATGCATTCAATCCTGCATTGAACAGATATCTAAGTACAGGAAGTCCCTGACTTACGAACGCCCGACTTACAAATATCCGTACTTACAAACCGACCTTCGTGGTCCCCGGGCCAAGTGCGCATGCACGGACACTGTTCCGAGTTACACACAGAATCGGGTTACAAACAGTCTCAAAAACAGAACCCGTTCGTAACCCGGGGACTTCCTGTGTAGCAATTTAAAATGACAGTGTGATTTTTTTTATTATTTGATGCAAAAATTAGTGAAATAAGCAAGGGTTAAAACAATGCATCAGTTCTCTCTTATCACATGAATGTCCTTGTGGTTACATTCAGGGCACTACTGAACTGCTTAGAGCAGAAGTAGGAGGAGGAATAGGACACACAGTCCCTTGAGCTTACTCCCCATTTGACAAGATCATCACTTACCTATCTCAGTTCCACTTTTCTGCCTGACCCCCAGCCTGACCCCCATATACATGAAGGTCAATTGAAGATCATAGATCTGAAACACTGGCACAAGTTATGCTGACTTACAGCCAACAGTTTCAGAAGGAATCACCAGCTGTCAACTGTTCACACCTCAGCACATCAGACTTCCCAAGTGTAAAATGAAAAGCAGAAGGTGAAGGTGTGCTAAGGATTAGATGTTGGCATATTTTACATTACACCCAACAGTGGAGCAGTCAGGTGCAGAGAAAGGGACTGGTTGCACTCTGCATCCAGTTCTCAGCTTTATAGCACGGAGGCCTGTTGGGTTTACAGAGACTCTTCATTTCAATGTCTTTTGAAAAAGGTAAATGCTTTATTTACTTTATTTGGATGTTTCTAATTATTGATGTTTTAATTTGCATTTAATTATATTTTTACATTTAATTACCAGAACAATTTTTTTAATCCCCTGTATTTTTTTGAATACTCTTAAATGTCTCTGCCTTTCAGAAGTTTTTATAAAGTTTTAAAAAAGCCTTGATGGCTATCAAGAGACATCAAGGTAATCAGGGAGGGCCTTGAAATACACTGCCTGACGTCTGCTTGTTGAACAGAATCCATTTCACCTCACCAGATATCTGTCAGGTGCAGAGGTTCATTCAGTCATCTTCATTTGGAAAAATTATACATGGGTGGATACAAAGGGCAATGGGTCCAGCTATGAACCGGGTCCAGCTATGAACCAGCTCCAGGATAATCTGACCAGTTAACTTTGTTTCTCTTTCCACAGACCTTGTTTTTTTTTCATTTTCTGCTCTAACCCATAACCTGCATTACCCTGAATTCCAAAAGTCAATCAGCCTTGGAGGCACTGAGCAAAGAAAGAAAAAATGAGTAAATTAGTCTGCTAAGCCTTTATAGAAATTAGCAGTTGTTTCAAGGGACAACTGGTTATAAATTGTAGGGCAATATCAGAGGTTGGTGAAAGTTAAAGTGACAATGGACTATTTAAAAAAAACTTGGGTGAAAGGCTTAGAAAGATAATAAAACAACAAGTAAACATATAATGGATAAGGAACAAATGCTCAAACATTACAGTTTATTGAACTGTGCAAATAATTAATGTTCTCATTATCTAGACTGAATCATAGATTAAAATTATTTAGTCTTGTTGGACATATTCCTGGATTAATCTATGGTCATTAAATTTCAATGTGGCTTGGACGTTCTGATTAATAGTATTTCACATCCTCCCTTTCTCCCAGACCTTTACACTCCAGTTCTGACCACTAGCACATCATCATTTTAATTGCTTAGTTATTTGCAGCAGTGCTTTCAACTGCCCGAACCCTAACTCTAGAATTCCCTTCCCAAACTTCTCCATCTCCTTATCTCTCCTATTTTTAGGAAGCTCCTTAAAATTTACCTCATTAATCAATCTGCTATATCTCCTATGCAGGTTTGTCAAACTTTGTTTGCTGATACTTCTGTGAAGTGCCTTGACTTTTCTTGCATAGCAGGGGAATTAAGGGTTATGTGGAAAAGGCAGATAGGTGGAGCTGAGTTAATGGTCAGATTATCCATGATCTTAATGAATGCCGGAGCAGGCTTGATGGACCAGCTGGCCTACTCCTGCTCCTATTTCTTATGTTTTTAAAAGTGCTAAATGCTCTTGTAAGTTTATGTTGAAGACCAGCCAAATTTCTCCTGGAACCACTCAAGCTTTTTAAATGTCGATTATTTACCACTAATAGAGTTTTTGTGTTTTTGTTTGTAGGTGTGTATTGAAAATGGATCATCATTGTCCTTGGTAGGTCAAAATTAATATCTAACTGATTACTGGGCACCAAGTGTAATCAAGTCATAAATCTATTTATAACCAGGCCATTAACTGGTATATAATAGAATTTGTAGTAATCTAGAGTGCACAGAGTATGTTTTCTCATGCTATGTATTTCTTAATTACATGGTTTATCATCTTTAACATTGAAAATCCTGTTGAAATAAACTTGTGATAACTTGTTGCAACCATATTATCTCCCTGATAATGTGTTGTAGAGCCTTACTTATCATTCATTAGTCACTGTGACCTAGAACTGTTAGTCTGGAGATTAAAAATGAGTTTAAGTATAAAATCATGTCCAATTAGTATTCCAAGATTCCTTAATTTGAGAGTAGTTCCATTTCTTGCCCCATCAAAATACATGTACTATAACTAGGCAAATTCATAAAATATTGAATGGGACATCGATTTTAGATAGGTGGAGCTTTGGTTGAAGTTTACTTTCCTGAAAGTTTATCTGTCTAATAAAAAGTTTTCCTTAGCATCAAGGTTCCATGCTCCAGTGTATTAAAAAAAATTAATGGTTTGGGAAATGTATACATTTTGACCTTAGTACAAGAGCAGGCACAGCTTTAACGTTCTGCATGATTGGCTCAGTGGTAGGACTTGCCTCCTAATTAATAAATGATGGGTCCATGCACCACTCAAGGGACTCCAGCCCATAACCTTAAGTGCAGTAGGATCAGGTGCATCTTTCTGATAAGATGTTGAACAAGCCCCCATCTTCTCTCTCAGCTAGGCATAAAAGATTCTATGACACTATTTCAAAGAGCCAAGGAATTTGCCCTGGAGTCTTTCCATTATAAGTAACTCGGCCAGGACCACTAACAAAACACATTATCTGATCATCATTTCACTACCATTTGTGGGACTTTTCAGTGTGTCTTTTGCTTGTTGTGTTTCCAACTGTATAACTGTGATGATTTCAAAAGTAATTTAGTGGTTGTAATGTTGTGAGGTCACGAAAGTGGAATTTAAATCCCAGTTATTATTTATGATTATAAACAAAGACTTTGTCCTGATAATTTTATTTCTCTCTAGGGTGAACAACTGTATTGGATTTTCAAACTACAAATTTTTTCTGCTCTTTTTGGGATATTCCATGCTGTATTCCTTGTTTGTTGCTGCAACAGTTCTGCAATATTTCATCATGTTTTGGACGGTAACTTCCAATTTCCATGTATCCTCACCCAAAATATGAAACACAAATGAAATCTGGGTATGGACTCTTTTTGTCAGTTAGATAATTACTTTAGTTGGTTTGAGGTACACAAACAATATTTGACTGTTTTATACTTGAAGATTTGAAAATCTCTACTACAACTATGTTTTGTTTTACATAGGTAGTATAGGTTTATTTCCTTGCACCTTTCCCCATCATCTCTTGAAGGTATCATACCCAGTTAGCGTACAGTTCTAATTATTGCTGGCAGCCTGGTAGAACCAGATTCTGATGGTGATCTTTCATCAGGGCCTAAAATGAGTGCTGGCAAGCTATTGGGTCTTAGATGGTGTCACAGACCACCACAGTCCTACGTCGGTCTTTATCAATCTTTATCAATCTTTATCAATCTTTATCAGTCTGTATGTATTCATTGTATAGCGATCCTGTGTGGAAGTCTGAGTAACTATCCTCCCCCAACATCTTTCTTATCCAGAGGCATAGTGACTGACCGATAGTTGTATTGTAAATTATTTACCATTTTAAGATCAGTTAAATCAACACAGACTTCAAATTAAAGTTGGAATCTTCTCAGTTCTATAATTTGGTTCTACATAAAATAATGTCACTTATCTCTGTTATTGTCTACACGGCTCAGAACAATGGTCTTATTAACAGCATAATATGATTTAAAAATTAAAAAGTTTGCTGTGTACTTAGTGATGGGAAACAAATTTCATTGGCTCATATTTTCCTGACAGGGTGGTCTTCCAGATGGTCCTGCAAAATTTCATGTTCTCTTTCTTCTTTTCGTGGCTGTCATGTTCTTCCTCAGCCTCATGTTTCTCCTTGGCTACCATTGTTGGCTGGTCAGTTTAAACAGATCTACATTAGGTAAGACTTGAGTAACATCTGACTGGTATTGCATTATCATGGAAGTGGATAAGTAGATTTGAGATTCGGGTCTGGGTGTTTGCTGCTGTGGATTATGTGGTGGCATGGGGGGAGGGGGAGCCTGGGTTTCAGCTGTAAATTGAAAGTTAGCACTCCCATGGAGTTTTAACTTACAGCATTGCAATCCCTCAAGATATTGCTTGTATTCTGGATTTTTACACATCCCAAATCATTAGTGACCATGTCTTTAGCTGGCAAGTCCATACGCTCACTAATTCCCTCTCTCTATCTATCGCTTTTTCCTCCTCTAATATGCTCCTTAAGATTTCATCAAGTTTTCATATGTTTTAAGATAAGTTTTCAGATAAGTCATCAAGCTATTAGTCATCTTTACAATATTTCTTTATGGCATATTGTGATATTCTACTGTGTTAAATGGAAGCAGATGTTGTTGTATCTGTTGTGACAGTACATGCGTATGTCCTACCTGAGGCTTGTTTTTCATTAGACAAAAAAAAAGCAGAAGGGTTATCATTTTGGTGTTTCTACTTCAATTTAATGCAAACTAGCATAAATGCAAATATTTTAGTACAAATAAGCTCAGCTCATTCTGTTTAAACAAACTGTTATTTAAATGTTTTCACAAGGAATAGTGTTAGTACGGGCTTAAACCCTTATATAGCTGGTTATAATACAGCACAATGTGTAATTTTCTCACAGAGCTTGGCTTTTTTTGGTGTAATATTATGAGTCAGCCTCCAGTAACACTTCTCCAAACTCAAGATAGAACTAGTCCTCAACAAAAAAAAGAAATACTTCCGTATCAGAGAACTTGTATCGTGTTGATTGCTAAACTTTACATACAGTGACTTCCCAAAAAGTTAATATTTATTTGAATGGGATGGGTGTAGGAAAGGAGGAAGAAACATTGGAAGAAGCAGCCAACTGTGCAATCGTTAAATGCCAAAATGGCCAGTTTCATAACACTTTGGGCCTGGGATTTGGCAGCGTGGGCTCCAAGCTGTGAAACAAAATGTGTGCAGGAAACATAAAACAAACATTTCGGAAAGCGGGAGTCAAATAGCAATCTAACATGAAGAAAGGTACCAGTATAAAAAGAAGAGAAAAATTACATTTTAGCATAAACAGAAAAGTTGTGAGAACTGAGCAATTTTCTAACTGGCTAGCTACCAGCTCTCTGTAAATAACTAGCTGATCCTCCAAAGCACAAACGATCAGATTGCTCTTGAAACAATTCACTGGATTTTTTAAAATTTGTTTTCTTTTTATTTCCCCTCCCCCAGAGGCCTTCTCAGCACCAATATTTCATCATGGTCCAGATAAAAATGGTTTCAACCTTGGCATATGGAAAAATTTAGAGCAAGTATTTGGACCAAAAAAGAAGTACTGGCTGCTACCTATTTTTACCAGGTATTCTACCCATTTGGACTATCAGTACCAGTGTGCATTTGTGACACTGTATACAATTTCAATCTTGGGTCACGTAGCACAGAAGCTGGCCTTTCGGCCCACCGTGTCCATGCTGACTATCAATTACTCAGTTCTGACGTAAGCAGTATGTAAGGGAATGTGCAAGGTCACTCGTGGAGGTTCAATCAAATGTGCTCTTCCTGAGAAACATTATTTATGTTTCCTGACGTAATAGATAGAGGCCATTCAGCTTATTGGGTCTATTCCAACTCTCAAAGTAATCCCATCAGTCACATTTCCCCTCTCTTTTTCCCCAGTAACCTAACTTTCACACATGCTCATTAACAACCCTTGATTCTCTCATCAACCACCCTACATTAGGGGTAATTTACAGTTGCTAATGAGCCTAACAACCAGTACATCTTTGGGATGAGGTGAGGACACCAAAACATCTGGGGAAATCCATGCAGAAACAGAATGTTCAAACTCCACAAAATTGGCATCAGAGATCAGAAGTGAATCTTGATAGCTGTGCCTCTGTGCTACTGTTGAATGTCAAATTAAATCTTTCTAAATCGTATATTTTTGAAAATGTTATTTTTAGTGTCGGAGATGGACATTTTTTCCCCATGAGGTCACAGTCAGAGAGTCATAATCCACTTCTCTCCAACAATGAGCACTGGGATGAAGGCGATTCAGATGTAGACTACTACGGTAAGTCAGTCGATCATTTGCTTTAGTGATGGAAACAAGCCTTTTTGATAAGTCAGATGACCTTCAATAAAGGTGGGTTGTCTGTTGCAACTAGATTGAAGTCACACTTGGCCACAAATTTTATTTGCTGTTAGACAACTCACATTAGACAAGATTAGAACAATGCCATCATCCTTAAATCCTAACCTATTGGGAAAACAAATCTTGAAACATTGTGCCTGTACTGGGTTTGAGGAAAAACCAGAAGGTGGCAATCCTCATATGGGTTCCAGTTCGCCTTGTAGTAAATATCAAGGTGTTGGTAGTATGTTGGGAATTATTCGAAGTATCCATCAGTGTCACTGGATTATGAAATGGAAATTGTGTTTGCAACTCTTCCCCCTCCCCCTCCCCTCTTTGTATTCCTTGCTTATGTGTTTTCTTCTTTTGTCCCTCTCTCTCCCACCACCTCCCTCTCATTCCCACCACCAAATAAACAATTAAATTGTTATATTTGATTAGAGTGTGCTTCTAATATTCATAACTATAGAAAAAAGAATAGCTTTTTTCGGAAATGACTTGGATGTTTTCTAAAATGTGATTTTGTTTTCCTCTGTCAGCAACTACAAGTGGAAATACCTCTGTGACTGTAGAAATGGAGAGCTAGCTGACCTTTGCTGTTGTTCAGCACCCACAGGTAAGCATCTGAGCCCATTTTCACTGTTCACAGATTCTTATTTCAGTTTATTTGGAGTACAGCAACAAAAAAACATATTTTGAACTAGAATGTGCAAATTCCTAATAGTTTAAATTAAGACATCATTTTCAACTTGGTTCTACATGATAAATGTATATTTTTTAAATGGAAAGATGACAACTAGGACTCAAATAAAATAAATCCTGCAAATTTTAGAACATTATATAATGAAACTACTGTGTTAAGTATATTATTTTTAAGATCACATCCCAATTCAAAATAGATGTAAATGAAAGGTTAGAAAATGTGACTTTTAAGTCATTCCATTTTACAATGAGTATCCTGCTCTTTATCAGTCATGTACCATCATTAGCTATCATCTTATGCTAACATTTAGGCTCAGTACCTTCCCAGGGAAGGACAGAGCCAGAAGCGTGAATCAACAAACACATCTCCCATCTTGCATTCTTTTATTTCTTTGCATACTGAGTAGAAGCCCAATACCTCTGCATCAGAAGAGAATAACCATTTTGAGTATGATTAGGAAAGGCTTGAAATAAGCTTTTTTTTCTCTTTTTCAACTCTAATCCATGAATCAAGTGAATTTAAAATTCATCAATGTTCATGATGAATGCAGAGGAAGACATCGCAGGGCTAAATTCAGAGCAGTTAATCGTTTCAGTTTGGACTGAAGATTCTTTACTGGGACACCAAGGGACTATTTTGTTCTTTTATCATTGTACAGAACCACCACCTAATTACTTGACAAACATCTATGTGGCTATCAAATAATGGCAGGATGGCTTAACAGCCATCGTCACTGTACCAACTTGTTTTTGAAGAGTCATAGCCATTTACTTGATGCCTGTGTCCACTTGGTTGTACCTTAGTATATGTCTGCTTCCATGAACTGAGATAAGGGAAAAAATTCTTGAAGCATGTGGAGTACATTTTAGTGTTAAAATCACCTGTGTAAAGTTGGTAATCCATTCTCTTGCTGCTTGTTGTGATTACATCTTTTAATCAATTAATTCCAACTGAGCATAGAGATGTGAACCTTGCCATGGTTTCCCTGCAATAGACAAGACTAAAAAAACTTTGATTTATTTACTAATTGACCAGTCACCTCCATTTTAAAAAAAGATAGTTTCTTAGGACTATTCATTAATGGCAAACACTTTATCAAAAATGACTTCACATATTCTTGATGTTAGTTATTGCCTTCTTTTCAGGTTAATCCCAGGTGCCACCGTATTACTTGACGAGAAAATGTGAGAACCAAGGATCCCTGAGGGACTTCAACAAATGAAATGGAACTATTACATGCCTTACAGTCTTCAGAAGATCCTCTCATTACATAACGTACATTAAGGCTTTGGTTCATGAACAACTGCATTTTCTTGGGGTGGTGGAGGGAGGAAGGGGACTGCTGTAAATTCACTTACAAACTGAGTACCCGTGAGCAGGGACTTGTATGTAAATAATGTGTGTGTGAATGAGGCTCTATCACAGATACCTGAAACCAATGTTGCGATTAATTTAACATTGATGTGTTGTATTTAACTCATTAGGGCAAAGTGCTAAACAAAAAGTGTTCCTTGCAGTAAAGTTGCACGAGTAAGGTACAAATATCAAACTGTCAAGTGGAAAAATCTGCAATATCTGTTCAACCGTGTGTTTGAACAAAAGAGCAATGGATTGATTATTTACTGTGTTTATATGAATTAAGTCATTTCAAACCAGGTCATTTTTTTTTAATGTTTTTTAAATATGTTTGAAAGATTCTTGAATTTAGCTAGGTTTTTTTATATGTTTGTAATGTGATGTACATATTTTTTAAACTAATTTACCCTCAGAATTAAAATTAAATATAATATTACTCCAATGAGGGACCAAAGATTGGTAAAGCAGTATCTGCTCAAAGTTTGAGTTATTCTTGAACCTTAGGAAAATGTAATTATCTCTTGGTTAATGTGTGCATGCCTTTCACATCACAGCATAATGTCAAGTCGTTTTCATTATCATTCCATGGTGCTAACTTTACTTCTGAGCAAAAGAAATGACCAACCAACGCCTCCCATAAAAATTCTTCTGATCTTCCTCTGCATTCTAAAAAAAAGTTCTCCAGATTGTTTTTAGTCTGTCATCTGATTCCACCTCCAAAATATCACCTTTCATTTTCTCCCTCTACCTGTAATTGGCACAGACAGTTAATATTGAGGGTTTTCTACCTGTTTATTCTTTAATTAAAATATATATTTAAATTCAGGGTAGAAATTAACTCTTGACAAAGGTATTTAGTTTTTTTTACATTGGAACTAGTGCAACTTCTTAAGAGTGATTTTCTGTCTGCATAGAAATGCATTCCTTCAACAACCTGAGCTTAGTGGGTATTACTCTGAGAACATGCAACATCCTTTTTCCAGGTTCCAATTTTGACATGTGTTTTCATAATGTGGCTTTTGAATTTCCTGAACTTTGACTTCTGGAGGTTTTCTGACTCTGTCTAAGCTCTGGGCCTATTGCTGAAGCTAAGGACAAACAGGTGCAGTAAACATCTCCAGCAACATTAAGGGATAACAGTTTGAGGTTCAAGGACACTAATCCACACAGGAAAAGAATAACCTGCTGGTAGACTTCAGAATGTGATTATTTTATAGACAGTAAAATACTGAACATCTATGAGTTACAGACCGGTTAAAAAAAAAGGAACAATTATTTACTTTAGTGGGATTTAGTGTGTTCACTTGCTGTGCTTAAAGTGTTCTTAACAAGTGTCAGTAACATTCAAAATATTTGCCCATATATTTCAGTGAAGTATACATTTAAGTCATTTTCCTTTTATCCTTTGCAACATATCTCTCAGCCAGTCCTTAAGACAAATGGCATGTATTGCTATCTGTGGGACTCCGTGCATGCAGGTTATTGGTTTTGCTTCTTGCATTATGACAGTGACTACAGTTGAAAATTAACTTCATTGTTTGAAAAGTCCTTGGGACATCTTGAGGTTGGGAAAAGTGCTCTATAATTGCAACTTTGTCCTTCATTTTCCTTTCCTAGATTCCGTTACAGGCCAACCTGAATTAAATAATTCACTTTGGACACTCAGGATTGTAATAGAGACATGACAATGAAAACCATTTTTTTTTGTAAAAATACATTTTAAAACTGGTTCTTCCTGTTATCTCTTAAGAACATGCCCTCTCTGCACTTTCAATATAAAGGCATTTGGGAGTCAAAACAATGATAATATAATAAGATTGAATTAAAAATGTGTTTGATAGTGAGCTGCCCACTACAGCAAAGCCTTGATATTTTTCAAATCCTATAAATGTTTTTAGTGCTGCTCTTTTTGTCAAATTTACTAGAGGTGCTGTGCAGACATATAAAAGAGCTTTCATTTTATAAATTAAATAACTTTGTTGTGACCCAATCAGTGACCAGATTTCAAGTATTAAAATAGCTAGGCTGTATTTTTTTAAAGTGAAGAATTATATGTACATATTGAGACATTATTACATTTAAAAACGAGAACAAGTTCAACAAAGTAGAAGAAATTGTGACTTTATTTCTGAGAACTCTTTCAATAACCTTATTTTGCTTTTGTAAAATGACACCTACAGGTTCAAACGTAAGTTCTGCCATTGAAAATTGAAGTCTGATTTCTAGTATTTCGACAACTTTGATAAATACATCAAGCTTTCACAAGTTTGACTATTAACCTGACGTTCACACAAAATTTAATATAGTTTACTTTTAATTTCACAACGTTCCCACAAAATTTAATGTAGTTTACTTTTAATTTCACAATCTTTTTCCCCCATCCCCACTCAAAAGAAGTAGCATGTTTTAAAAAAAAATGTTTGACTGGAAGACTTTCCACATTAGGAATTTCTTTAGAAATCTTGTACGGAGAAATACAAGTAGAAATAAAATTGCAATTTCAATTGATAAATCTCAAGATGAGTGAGAAATTTATTGGTAGTTAATATATCACATTTAGAAATACATGTCTAAAATAAGCCCTGTCCATTTGTAGGTTGATGGAATCAGCATTTCTATCAGAGAGCTGAAATAACCCACTCTAATAATCTGGTGACCTTAGAAGTAGTTTTACCATATGGGAGAACTGCTAGGGCATTCCACTATAAATTAAACTGGAACAGAATGACAACAGACTGGGCAGTAATTGTTGAAATGGGTTATGAAGCAAAATAGGAGTGTTCCTATAATACAACAGATAATTAGGATGCCTATTTTCATCCATTGGTTCCCTTGCAGCTGTATAGATAACAATAACTTGGGTGAGGTCAGAATGTATTCTTGGTCTATGGTACGAACAATAAAATACTGCCATTAATAACTTGATGAATGCTATTATTTTCTTCTTATTTATCTGTGCCATATTGTCCTTCAAATATCCCAAACCTGCAAAGGATTCAAATGGATTTAAATCATTTTATTAAATCACTAGAAAATTGAACACAAGCATTGCATGATATTCTCTATCATTCTCTGACTCGCTTGCTATTTTTTGTACTCTCTGCTCAGAAAATTTCCTGTTTATTTAGTTCTTAATAACTTCATAGGAATATTAAGAATAAAATACCTCCTGCTTTACATGAAAAATGTTACTCCAAAATGGAAACCTTTATATTGGTATCACTAAAATTATTCCTTGGAAAATAATCATCATTACTGGTTTACAAGTAGAATTTCTAGAAATCTCCAGTAATTTAAGAGAGTATTATCCCTCTATTACTAAATAGTTTTACAATGGAGAAACACATCAATATGTCCCCATTAAGCAAGTCAGGGCATTTTTGTTGTATTATTAGAGAAATTGTAAAATCTAGTTAATGACTCTTGTTAAAACACACAAGAAAATCTATATTCTTCAAAATGAATCCCAGGAACCCAGTATAAAAGTGGAGAGACTGGTCATTTCTTTATCTAATATGTGCGCATAAGATATTTTCTATTGAAAAATAAAAGTGTTAAGTAAATTGAAGAAACTGATTTAGCCAGTGTTTATTACATAGAATGGAGGATGAAGCTGTCCATTGTACATTAGAGAATAAAGCAATCTTATTGAGTAAGCATCCTTTCATCCATATGCCAACTTGAAGAAATTTATGATTAACAAGGTTAAATTTGTGGTACTGTATTTATTTTAGAGCGACAAACATTGAAGCAGATTAGAATTTTGAAGAAAAGCAAGTGAAGGGGTTTACTTTCAACAAGCCAGTTGCTGACAATGTAAGGAGATTGTAAATGCATTTGCATAGGATTGTCAGCCTGGCGTTTTAGGACTTCTTTTTATTCATTCATTGGATATGGGGATCACTGTATGATTAATTTTCCCTTCCTGAATGCACTTGATGGTGACATATTTCCAAGTCAGGTTGTTTGACAGAGAAGAACGTGGAGATGTTTTTATGATCTAGCTTTTGTTATTGTCTTTCTGGATAGTATAGGTTACAGATTTTTGAGGTGTAGTTAAAAATTCGGTAAGGGTGATGCCATTGAGTGTGTTGGGGTGGTTGATTTTTGAGATGGTCATTACTTGGAACGTATGTGGTGCGCATGTTTACCACTTAGCCCAAATTGATTGCTTCATTTTCTAAAGAGTTGTAAACAGAAGTGAACACTGCAAACTTGCACACATCTGACTTAGTGGACTAGTCATCATTATGAAGTAATTGAAGCATAAGAAAAAAAAAGTCAATAATAGATATAAGATATAGATGATATTTATTTATTAGACACGTGTACATTGAAACACATCGAAATGTGTCTTTTTGCATTACTGAGAATGTGCTGGGGGCAGCCTGCAAGTGTTGCCACTCTTCCAGTGCCAACATAGCATGCCCACAGCTCCTAACCTGTATGTCTTTGGAATGTGGGAGGAAACCCATGCAGACACGGGGAGAATGTACAAACTCCTTATGGACAACGGTGGGAATTGAGCCCTGGTTGCTGGCGCTGTAATAGCGTTATGCTAACCGCTACACTACTGTGTGCCCTAATATAGGGCCTCTGTGAGACCAGTCCCGGAGTATTGTGTGTGGTTTTGGTCTCCTTATCAAAAGAAAAATATAGTTGCCTCACTGGGAGTGTAATGAATGTAATGAATCCCACCAGACCACTGCTGGGATGAGACAATTAGAAGAGATTGAGTAGTCTGCACTTGTATTCTGTGGGAATGAGAGGGTAATCTCAAAACATCTTAAAATTTGCCAGTGTAAGTGCCATAGTTATACAGCCTTTGGCCCAACTCGTCCATGTCAACCAATATGCCTATCTAAGCTGGTGCCATTTTCCTGCGTTTGGCCCGTATCCTTCTAAATCTTTCTATGCACCTGTCCAAATGCCTTTTAAACATTGTAATTGTACCTGCCTCTACCACTTCCTCTGGCAGCTCGTTCCATATACCCACCACCCTCTGTTGGGGGGGGGGGAATCCCCTCAGATCCCCTATACACCTTTCCTCCTTCACTGTAAACCTATGCCCTCTAGTTCCCCTCTACATTATAAACCTCAATAATGTCCCAGCCTATCCAGTCTCTCCTTATAACTCAAGCCCTTCAGTCCAGGTAATATTCTTTGTGAATCTTTTCTGCACCCTCTCCAGCTTAATCACTTCCTTCCAATAGTGTGGCAACCAGAACTGCACAGAACTCCACTGATTGTACAATTGTAACTCAATGTCCCAACTCTTGTCCTCATGCCTCAGCCAACGAAGGCAAGCATGCCATACACCGCCTTCACCACCCCGACTATTTGTGTTGCCACTTTCAGGGATCTATGTACATGTACCCCTAGGTGTCTCTGTTCAACAACACTCCCCAGGGCCCTGCCCTTCTCTGTGTATATCCTGCCCTGGTTTAACTTCCCAAAAAGCATCACTTTGCACTTCTCTGAATTAAATTCCATCTCAATGCTGGCAGTATGTCAGTATGTTTGTCCTAACTGTGGTGTCTACAGCTAATAGCCAGAATCTTAAAATTAGCAGTAGGTCAATTAGATTTGAGGTGAGACACATCTTCACTCTGGTTGTGAATTTTTGGAATTCTATGCCAGAGGTCTGTTGATCTTCAGTGGATCAGCATATAATTCCTGGGATCAAATACAATTTTTGGACATTAGGGTATTCAAAGGACATAAGGATAATGCTAATAGGTATTGTTGAGATAGCACTTTGGCGATGTTGCCCAATGGCAGAGCAGGCTAAAGGTCTCAATGACCTGCTTATCTAAAGGAGGGCAGGACTGATACAACACACCTGCTTAGGGTACTTAATTATACCACAATGAATGATCATTTAACACATTTGAAACCTGACAAATTCCTAATACTGCTAAAGCATCTCAGAATTTGGTTCAGAGATTTCCTTTTATTTTCTCTTTCCTTGAATAAGTACTTTAATATGTTAACCTCTCTGCACACCTGGCCACTGAAAATCAGATTCATGGTCTGGGTCCACTAGATCATGTAACTGGCCTAACAGCTGTGAAAAGGAACAGTTTGGTTAATTCATCACTGTTCCTTTCAATCGAAGCATTTTGCCTTTGACAGTGGAGATGTAGAAGGGACTAGTCTTTGCGAAACAGAAAAGCCTGCCTCCATTTCTGGAGGAATCCATTACCCAAACCAAGGATTTGATGATGGAAGAAGTTTGGTACACTTTTTTTTAATGTGTTTCGGTTTTTGTCTTAACATGTACAATCACCTCAGATATTACCTGAAAATATTAGTACTTCCCTAAAGGAGCTGCTAGTGACAACAATAAATTACTTTGTTCCTAATATGTTATTGTAACATTATTGAATTAAATTATAAAGCACCATAACACTTTATGTGCTGACTTTGACCACTAGTAACTTTTAAAACTGGAATGATAACTCTGTCCTGAGGCAGGGTTTTGACCTGAAACATCTACAATTCCCTTTTCCCCACAGATGCTGCTCAACCTGCTTAGTTCCTTCAAAAGATTGTTTGTTACTTTTAAAACTGGGTTGGATATATTACATCTTCCACCATTTGTCCAAAGCAGCAAACATTATTTTACAAGGAATTGGTAGTTAAACTGTTCATTTTAATTTAGTATGCTGTGACTTTTCGCAAAATATGTATCCCATACTTACAATGTACACTTTCACCTGTATTAATTATATTGAGTGCTTGATATCAAACCCCTTTTCCAATGTAACTGATTTTTCACACATCACAATATATCATCAGTCTTCTTTCCCCTCTATCCCCCCTTCAGCCAATTTATTCTAGCATCCTCAATTGGCAGGGAGATTAACAGTTTCTATGCTTGTGCATAAATAAATTGCCAGATCTATTATCAAGGTTATAGAGAATGCTTTGTGTCCAACTTTAAGGACACAATCACTACCCAGAGTGGATTTATTAAAGGATTTATCCAGCCACAATATCTCCTGAAGTAGAAGCAGCCAGCACAAAACAAGTGGAGTGAAAACTTGAGAGACAAATTGCTTGGAAGTAAGATGTCATTGAAACACCGAGGTTGACCTTCTGAGAGATGAAAAGATGACCATTTGATTTTTGCCATGAACTGCATAGCAATTAACATTAAGCAAAATTAAATGATTTACATCTAGCAATTGCAGTGCAGGTAAGTCATTTAAAACAATGCCATCATGCCTAAGACTGCCATCACTAAGTTTGAATCCATAACAAGAATTGTACTTGTTAACAGGTGATTTTGGTTCGATTATTTTCCATTAACAAAATTCCAGCCAATATTACAAAAGGAAGTATATTTCCTGAATGTGCAGACATACAGAACATTTCTGCAATCCAGATGCTAGGCTGACCCAATCAGCAGGTTTGGGAATTGTATTCCTAAGCATTTACCATAATCATCTAGAATTCCCAAACCTGTCTGTCTGTAATGTTAATCATAGTCATGCAGCACATACACAGGCCCTTTGGCCCACCCTGCCTGCATTGGCCATCAAGCATCTTCCTGTATTTGATTTTCCAGAACTCACCTCATCAAGGTACTAGTTAAATGTTGTGAGAGTACCTACCTCAAACCCTGCTCGCCCCTGCAGCCACCAAGCCAGTGTGTTTCAGTGCCTGACCTTAGACAACCTGATGACCAGCATCTCTGCAGGTAAACCAGTACATTTTGTGTCCAGCTTATATGCTCATCCAATGTAAGTGTGAGGACTGAGGCTTTTAAAGAAACTGTACCCAGTGCTGCTAAGTTCAGTATTATAGTTGACACTCACCCACCTTAGATTATCCTGTCTACTGTGTTTACTGAAGTTATAATAAAAATGAAGTAGCCAAGCCAGTGTACTAGCCAGCTCTAATTTTAGAAAGTGATTTAAAGTAATTTTATAATTTGAGTGGAGGGTGTTCAGAAAACAGTAACTCCCAATACTTGACACCTTTGTAGGTGCTTACCATACTTAGTTATGGAGGGAATTTAAACATCTTTTGGAGCTTGCTTAGCTTAACTGACTTCCAAACATCTCCATCAACTAATCAGAGTCCCCTCTCCCTTAAAGTAGAATTTTCTTTCCCAGTTCTAAAGTAAACCAAGGTATCATCCTTTATCATTTTCATGTTCAAGTTGCATTGCTTTGAAGACATCTGTGCTTGAGATTCAATTCTCACTCATCCTATGTACTCGCATTATATCTGTACTTGTATCATTTTGAAGAAAATCACCTTAAATCTGTGCTATCAAAGTGACCAAGTATTGTGGTGTAAAACTCAGTGAAGTACCTTCTTTACAACTTGTGTAAAGAAGTTGTGAAAATTCTTTTAACTGGCTGATAAACAATTCTTTGCATTTGATTCTTCCTGAGGTCATGGCTTCGATTTAAAATTCTAGGTAGGAAATAGAGGGCATTCCTTCATTTTCTGCAACGTCCGAATAATTGCTAATGTGGTGCACATGATTCAGCATTGTCAGCTTTCGGGATAAAAAGTCCAGTCAGTACTAAACTACTGCAGTATCAGCTGGGGTTTTATTTTAAAACCCATGAGCTATTGACAAAACAATGTGTCAGCAAAGAATATGTGTACCCATATCCTTTCATCCCAGTTGATTGTCATCTTGTCCTGTCACAGTGCAGGAAGTGTTTTATTTAATCTTATCTACAACTTGTGTCTGCTGTGTTGTTACTGATGACGGAGACTGTACACTTTATTCTTTTCTGCTTCCCTACTTAGTACACCTGACTAGTTATTTTCTTATGAGAGTAAATACATCACCATAATGCAGTTTCACGGACAACCTTAAATATTTCCTTCAGTTTTTTCCCATGTCTTCCCATGCCCCTTATATGATGCAGAGAAGTTGCAATCCACTGATTATGTTTCATTATAGATGTATGCCTATGTCATTGATTTTTGTTTTACTGCACCCTAACACATTCCATGATATGTCTGTTAAAATCTTTATTGTAAAGATCTTTACACGAATAAAGGTGTTTATGAAATGTTAGATTTTTAATGCCTTTTATTTAGTTGGAATCAAATATATTGGCTGTCAGTAATATGGAACTAAGATTGAAACATGTTACAAAGTAGGAGCATACTGAACAACTAATCTTATAGTTCAAGCCATTTGTCAGCTTCCTGCAATGGTTGGTGCATGCAGTCTTGTCTTTTTCATAAATGGTTGATTTAATTATAAATTTATACACAACAGCTTATATTTGTTTGGCATGTTTCATAGGTGAAAGTAATAAAAACAAAATTGCTTAAAAAAAAGTTTAAAGGAAGTTCTGAAATGTAAAGGAAAAAGAAGGGAGTTAAAGGGATTTAGGAAGAAGTGCTGCCAATGATGGCAAAGACAATTTTTCAGCTGCCATTGAAGGTGGAAAGGAAAATGTAAATAAAAGCCAGAGTTGGAAGGCCAGAGGGAATGAAGAGTAATATAAAACTCAACGTTTTGTAGAGGTAGACAGAGCAAGATCATGGAGGGTGAAAATTCAATTGCAGTGCATCACCAGTTATAATAGTGTAGCAAATAATAGTTTTAATCCCCTTGGTTTTAAATTGGAAATATTGTGACTCCAACGTTATAATGTTGGGCAGGAGATACTATTATGGAGAAGGCAAACCTTAGAAGTGTGTGGCATTTACAGGTGAAAACACAGAGAAGAGAAGTCAGCATTTTAGATGGTCTGCATGATTTTTACAGGGGAGTCAAAAAGCAAGATTGGTCCCATGTGGAAAGTGAATAGAATGAAAGTCAGAGGGGTTGAAGTGGGCAAGGAGGGATCGCTTGTCAGTTACAGAGGGTAAGTCGAGCCTTGTGGTCTTATGAGAAGGACAGAGCCAGGCTCATGAAATTCAAATGTAATTTTAACCACAGATAGAAGGCACCAGTGTGTCAGAACTGGGGTGCTTGTTGGAAATGTTCTGTGGGTTCAAGCATCTTTTAAGGAATGGATGTTAATGGTCAGGTTTTAAAGAAAAAGGGAATTGCTGGAGGAAATCAAGCTTGCATTTTCTTCAAACAATTCAACAACCAAACACTAAGAATAAAATGTACACTACAGACCTGATAATGCCATCCAACTTTAAAAGCTGTTCTTTCCCTTGGGAATTATAAGATATTATTACTTATTCATATGCATTTTATTTTATCAAAGGCAGGCAAGTATCAGCAGTATGCACAAAGGTATGTATAATATATAAAATTGTCATTTGCACTACAGTATTTTATATGACCTTCATTACTTATTAATATTTTGTGAAACTGTGTAGTTTCAAGCATTTAGTGTATAGTTATGTTTTATTATTATAATACCTTGGTAGTATTGATAGACATTTCACTAGGTGTTTTACCTGCAGTTTAGAGTCCAGAATATAGTGATGAATTCCTGAATCTGCAAATATCTCTGACCTCTCTTGTAGTGATGTGCAAGTCAGCAACAGCAGCAGAGCCTGCAAACAAAGTCTAGGTGCAAGGCGTGAATGAGAATTCTAGACCAGACCTCTACATTGCTAGTGAGTGTCCTTGGGGGAAAAAAAAGGCGGAGCAGAATGATTCATTTTAAGAAGGCAGTCCAGAAAAATTGGGGAAGTTAAGCAACAATGAAGAGAACCAATCTGGATAAACTTAATGTAAAGAAAAACAAAAATAGTCATCTTCTGTTCCTAATAATATGCTTGGTAGGCTCATCCAGAAAATTAGGACGCATGAGATCCATAGTGACTTGGCTGATTGGATCCAAAAATGGCTTGCCCATAGAAGACAGAGGGTAGTGGTGGATTGGTCTTATTTTGAATGGAGGTCCATGACTAGTGGTGTTCCTCAGGGATCTGTACTGGAACCCCTGTTGTTTGTGATATACGTATGTGATTTGGATGAAAATGAGGTAGGGTAAGTTTGCAGATGACACAAAGATTGGTGGCATTGTGGATTGCATAGATTGCCAAAGGATACGGCGAGATATAGATCAGTTGCAGATATGGGTGGAGAAGTGGCAGATGGAGTTTAATCCATGCAAGTATAAGGTGCTGCACTTTGGGAGATCCAACATAAAGTTAATGGCAGGATCCTTAATAGCGTTGATGAACAGAGGGATCTTGGGTTCCAGGTACATGGTTCCCTAAATGTGGCTGCACAGGTTGACGGGGTGGTAAAGAAGGCGTATGGCATGCTTGCCTTCATTAGTCAAGACATTGAGTTCAAGAGCCCAGTAGTTACATTACAGCTCTATAAAACTCTGGTTAGGCCACATTTAGAGTACTATGTTCAATTCTGGTCACCTCATTACAGGAAGGATGTGGAGGCTTTAGAGAGGGTGCAGAGATGGTTTACCAGCATGCTGCCTGGTTTGGAGGACATGCGCTATGAGGAGAGGTTGGACAAACTGGAGCTGTTTTCTCTAGAGTGGTGGAGACTGAGGGGGAGTTGATAGAAGTTTATAAAATTATGCGAGGCATAGATGGACAACCAGGATCTTTTACCCAGGATTGAAATGTCTAGTACTAGAGAGTGTGTATTTAAGGTGAGAAGGGGAAAGTACAAAGAAAATGTGCAAGGCAATTTTTTTTTAAAAACACACAGAGTGGTGGGGGTCTGGAATGCACTGCCAGGAGTGGTGGTAGAGGCAGATAGCACAGAAGCATTTAAGAGACTCTTAGATAGACATGAATATGCAGAGAA
Organism: Pristis pectinata; assembly: GCF_009764475.1. Taxonomy (NCBI): domain Eukaryota; kingdom Metazoa; phylum Chordata; class Chondrichthyes; order Rhinopristiformes; family Pristidae; genus Pristis; species Pristis pectinata. The sequence continues at coordinate 86,910,107 of NC_067412.1, forward strand.
GGGAGGGATATAGTCAATGTGCGGGGAAGAGGGATTAGATTAATTAGGATTCATTTGTTTAACAAGTTTGGCACAATATTGTGGGCCAACAGACCTGTCCTGTGTTGTTCAATGTTCTAATTGTCATTTTAGCTTGTATTCCACCAAGGATCTGCCTACAGAAGAAGAAATAGTGGATTTGCGAGAGTGTGGGGAAGGGGAATGGAGTTAGTTAGGTAGGTAGTGGTGTTGCAGAGAGTGAAATAAATAGTGGGACTGTTTCAGTGTATTCAGTAAGAAAGATGAAATTCCAGGCCAGAAGCAATGAGTTGCAATGCAAATCCATCTTTCCATGAATTCATTTACCTGTAACCTCCAGACTAAGTTACTTGTGGATTTCTTGTACCCGTTTATTTGCATTCCCATTTTTGCAGTTGTTATTGTAAGAGGCGAAATATCAAAAACCTGTACAACCTTTAAACTATTCCTGCCCATGTTCTCCACCAAAAGACCAAGGGCCAAACATGCAGGCATAATAATGACTGACTTTTTCACCACCCTCTTAATAACTTTGCTGCATACCTTAGCAGTATTGTCATTATACATATGTGGAAGATTATCCATGCAACCACCATCTAGACCCACAGGCCAGTAGGGTTTGGCACCAACCCAAAGGTGATTGCACAACTTCAAGCATAAATCCCTTATTGAGGAAGCTGAAGGCAGTGGCTACAGATTACTCTGCATGGGTGTCATCTTGTCATTGAGAAATGTCATGTGCTGCCTGGAAGTCCTGCGTCCGACATCTTAGTGCTAAGCACATTGAACGTGATCAGTAGGGAAAGCCATATTACTTTATGGAAGGGAGTGGTCTAACAAATCTCTAGCCCCAAGAGGTGAGTAGAAGCCAGTCTTCACAGAAAAATATACCATAAAGAAAACTGGTAAGGATTAGTCTATCGAGCTTCCAAGCTGTAACCAAATACACTCTATTTCTTGAACAAACAGGGGATCCTGGCTGTTGCTGCCCCTTATTCACTTCTTACTAGTGTCCAGCATCAATGCAAAGCCAGGGAAATGCAGGGACACTCTGACAATGGGCCATCAGAGAGAGCCACTGGAGACAGGGGTAGACTTCTCACTACAAACTATTCTTATCATCAGAGCCACTGGAGACAGGGCTACAAACTATTCCTAGTGCTGTCTCCACAATAGTGAAAATGGTGAGGAAACCCGCCTCTCAGCTATCAGTGGTAGCTTCAATCTGTTCCATCTACAGGACAGTAACTGTAACTGCAGCACAAAGGGTGAACTGTTTTCAAGTAAGCACTTAAACTTACCAATCTGTCACCCACAACTGATCTTTGTCTTCACACTAGTTGGTGCAGGGAATTTTCTCTTTACCAATCTCATAATTGTTCATGCAGTATAATTCACTGCAGATTAAACACTCTGAAGTTACTAGTGCTCCCATCCTTTCTCAACTGATATCCAGTAATGTAGATACAGTATATTAACTAACTCTAGTTGATCCTTGGTAAGACAACTGTAACAATGATGAATAATTAGGACAATATCTTGGAGGCAACTTTGTTGTGGCGCTGCACTTTATGAATTAGGAAGATCCCAGGTTTGGTGTCTGGTTTTCATTGCTGCTGCAGTTGATAAAGGAGGAAACAGCCAATGTAGTTACCCCTCTTGACCCTTCATCGCATGCAAATACAAGATTGTGAACTGAGTCATTTGTGATTTCCACTTGTCCATCCTGTCCATAACCTGAAAGACAGCCAATTCACTCTCCAGCTATGCTCAATGAAAAAATGACATCTATAGGTTGCCACCCATGTGGAACTATAGCCTCAAACATAAGATGGGAAAAACTGGACAAGGGAATTGCAAAATAATTAGAATGCAATCTAATGCTTTTTTTAAAAAACAAATTTAATATAGTATAATTTACAGTTAGGCACTGCCTCTAATTGCAAACAATAAATATGCTAAAATGAATAAATGGCAAGTACACATGCAAGCACAGGGCAAACAACCGATGGAATTGGAATGTGCTTTTGAGAATAGACGTCCTCTCATTAAAAATAACGGAGAAAAGAACTTAAGGCAAAAAAAAATCAGATCAAGTGTTCTTAGATGTCTATTTTAGGCTTGTCATTTCGTCTTGCCACGGGGGGGTGGTGGGGAGCTGGTCAGGGAAACACACTACTATGATAAAACTAGGCCTTTATCCATGGAAGCAGCGATGTATTCAAAGATTTCACTTGGATCCTATCCTGGTTTCAATCCGTGCCGAAATACTTCTGTCCAAAGTGGGTGGGTGCCACTGGATGGACCTCTGTGGCTAAAATTGTGATCTCAGGGAATTCTTCTATTATTGATTTTGCACCTTTTTAAGGGAAAATAAACCAAGCTGATGTTTTAATGAATTTCATGAAAGCCAAAGGAAATCTCTGTTCTCTCTGTAATAAGGAATTCTAAATATCTTTGTGGAGTTACAAGCATAAGCAAGTGCTGCGCTTGAAAAGCAATCTGTGCAGCCATTCACTCAAGACAAGCACACTGTCACCATTCCAGCGTAGCCATCAATAAAAGTCACTTTCAACAATGCATATGCGCACCCAATCAATATACATAAACTCCACAACCCAGCTGCTGCCAAAAGGTACTCCCATTACCCACCCAAACAATCGGGCTTATGTTCCAAAATATTTCTTAAGAGGTGGAAGAGCTAAAAGGAGGAAATTTCAAAGAGTGGAGACCAGGCGATTCATACAATTGCTCCAAGCAGTGGGATGAATGACGGGGTGGGGGGGTGGTGGTGGTGGGAAGGAGAACTATGGGTTCAGAGGAAAAAGGTTTCTGAGATGGGCAATGGCAGGAAAGTAGACCACAACTTAAAATTTGTATTGAGGGACCAGGATACCACTGTAGGATACAGAAATTATGTTTGAACTTGGCTTAAAGTGGTGCCATACAATGCGGGAGGGGGGGAACTGTGCAGATTTTACAATAGACCACATCAGAGATCAGAAATTCATATTGCAGTCAAATTAATAGTCTTCCATTGGATGCAGTCTGGAAGGCCACAGGTTATAATCCAAATGGCCGTTTAAGAGGGCATTTAAGGCCAACCTCCTACATGGTGGGTTTGAAGTCACATACTGGCCTGAATGGTAACTATGGCAGATTTCCTACCTGCAAAGTCATTGGTGAATCAGATGTGTTTTTACAACAACTTAGTGGTCTGATATTCACCATTATGAGTCATAACATTTTAAATTCTACGATGGATGTAGTGGACTTGCCTCAGGGTCAATAGTCCAGGTCTTCTGGATACAGGTCAAATAACAAACCACTGTGTTAAAAGGTTCTGCTCAGGGCAACAAATAAATTGGATGGGATTGAGATGATGGAAGGGGAGTGGGAAGGAATAAAGAATGAGATTTATGCCTTGGATCTTGCTAGTCTTCAGCTGGAGACAATTCTATCATTATGATTGACCTAATAGTACAGAAGGAGTGGAGAAGTAGAGCTGGCTGCCATGAATAAACACTGACCCCATATCTGCTGATAATGTTACCAAGCAGGATCATATGGATAAAGGAGAACAAGGGTTACTTCTTTGTTTGGGGCTGGGATGCTGAGTTGACAACGGGAAAAGGTGGCATTCCTGTGTCATCAATTGTGTAAGCTAAGAGCAGAACCTGGCAAATGAAGAGGAAAACAGTGTGGTTGAACCAGTGGCATCAGAGGAGAGCAAAGCAAGACTGGGTTAATAGGAAAAGGCCTGAACTCAAATGGCCACATAAAAATTTGAGGGTTTTCCAGGCTTGAAGACTGCAATGAGTCATAATCCATTAACTTTGATCCCACATTTTCCTGACATCCAAAGCTGTAAGTGAAGAATAATCCAGCATGCACTACCACTCCTGTCTCCTTTTAAACACCAGCTCATTGAAGGTATCAATGTAAAGGGTTTTGACCCAATTTAACTGCCATCACTGGTCTGCAGCTGTGACATTTCTGAGTTCACTCCAGCTCAGTTCTGCTTCCTCTGGAGAGGAAAGGCAAGGCTGTATTATTTAGCTGATGAACGGAAATTGAAATTTGGCAGCACTTCCATGATTGACCATGTTAGCAACTACTGCCTGGATAGGATCAGATAGCAGGAGGACTGAAGTATCTACCATCCCAATTAACACAACAAAGTGAAGGAGCAAACCGAAATCAATGTCCGTGCTAACATTCCAAACCTGGCCAAAATACAAGTCGGCGTAGCCCACTCTTTTAGATAGTGCAATGCTTAAAGGAAATAATCATTACATACTTTTAGTTCTTGCACATTTTATTTAAAAAAAGCTCAATATTGAAGTCTGTTCCTTTGGTATTCATATGACTCACTTACCATGTGGAGTTGAAAAAAGACTGAGTAGGATTATATGGTTTGGCTGCACTCCGTGCTCAATCAGAACCTTCACAGCTTCTATAACTGTGTTGCCTGTACCTGCAGTGTAAATAGATGACCAGCCATTATCCAGAGTGGAAAATTTTCATCTCAGATCAGTCCAAACCACTCTATCCTTGTATCTGTGTATTACCCATTGGATTATCAAGTAGGTCCATCAGTTTCCCATTTCAGTGGAATTACTATGATAGTGTGAATGTTTTTGGTCTAATCTAGTGAAATAATAAACGTGCTATATTAATGGCGAACACACAAGAACAATGTTAATGTAGTACTGTTTTGCAAAACTGAGGCCAAAATAGCAAAGTTTGCACTTCTCAGAAGTGTTGGCAGCAGAGAGGACAATAACTGATTTGGGGAGCAACTAGCACCTTCCCCAAAAAAATAAATGAGCAATTTTTGATTCTTTTTAAATAAAGTTGAGATATTGGCATTGTTGACTAGGTTGACATTGTTGGCCTTTTCTAGTTGCCTTGAAGACAGGGGTAAAAACCAGATAATGTTTGATGGTGAACCAAATAACATTTATTGCTGCAATTGATTGACTGCTCAGGCCATTTGGGGCAGCAATAAGATTTACCAGGAGGCTGCCTGGATTAGAGAGTATGGATTATGAGGAGAGACTAAAGGAGCTAGGGCTTTACTCATTGGAGAGAAGGAGGATGAGAGGAGACATGATAGAGGTATACAAAATATTAAGAGGAATAGATAGAGTGGACAGCCAGCGCCTCTTTCCCAGGGCACCAATGCTCAATACAAGAGGACATGGCTTTAAGGTAATGGGTGGGAAGTTCAAGGGAGATGTCAGAGGGAGGTTTTCCACCCAGAGAGTGGTTGGTGCATGGAATGCACTGCCTGGGGTGGTGGTGGAGGCTGATATGTTGGTCAAGTTCAAGAGATTGTTAGATAAGCATATGGAGGAATTTAAAATAGAGGGATATGTGGGAGGAAGGGGTTAGATAGTCTTAGGCGTGGTTTGAAGGTTGGCACCACATGGTGGGCCGAAAGGCCTGTATTGTGCTGTATTGTTCTATGGTAATAACTTACATGGCATTAAAATTAAATATAGACCTGGCTGGCTAAGGTTGGCAAGTTTCCTTCCCTAAAGGACAACAGAGAATCATTTTTACAAAATCTAGATTTCCATTTTTGTTTTCTTTTTAATTACAGAATCCAATTTTGCAAGCTGCCTGGATGGGATTTGATGACTTATTCTCCAGCACAGTAAATTAACAAGTGCTTGCTGTCTGAGTTACCCTGCTCCTCCAGAAACTTTACTCCAACAGCATCTTAGCATTGTTCCTATGAGATCAGTGTTAAAAGCAAATAGGCATAAAGTTGAGATTCATGCTGGGTAAATATCTGCCAAAAATAAGAAAAGGTTGTGCTCAACTACTCTGTGATTGATTTTTGAACGGTGAACAACACTTTAATTTTTGCTAATTCAGCCTTTCTAGAACTGAAAATTTACTTTTAAAAGCATGAAATTGTATCTCCAGATTTTAATGACAAATTGAATTTTTAAAATGTTAAAAATTCTGTCTCTTATCTTCTAATCTCATTCTCATTTAAGTTACTTTGTACACCTAATTTGACATGAAATTAATTATCCTAAATTGGACTTCTTGGTTCAGTTCTGCATGTTGCAGTAAGGATTTCTCAGTGTGATTAAGGCAATGCATCACTGCCTGTCCTGTTTGCACAGGTCTCCAATCCCAAGTGGAAAGGACTGTGAAGTTTTAGGTTTCTAATTACCACAAATTGCAGTGCAAAAGCCCCAAATTTCAGTGACGTACTTGATGTGCCATTCCTTCACCAGTAGCAGCAAAATTCAGGCCTCTATCTGCATGTTTCTCTCTGATAACAGATCAGAGGCAAGCTGTGTACAGGCAATTTGGGAATGCTGCATTCAATTGAAATAGCTAAACAAGAACAATTGATTATGGGGTCTACAGTAATTCCTAAACTGTAATTCTTTCTTCTGGAATCTAGATCTATCTGACCTGTCATCTTATCTTGATTTCCCTGCATCATTAGTATTGGTGTGAAAAGGATCATCGCACTGTTTGTGACCCCTATACGATTGAGCCTTGGCTACCTGATCCAAACCTGACTTGACCTAGTTACATGGTCAGGTATCAAAAAAATTTGTACGCTCTCAGATTGGGTTTGGATTGGCCAGGTTTTAATTTTATACAGGAGCACATCTCTGGTGTAAACCCATTTCCAGCTTTCCTATCCATATGGATCTTTCCTTTCCCAAATTGTTCACTTAAAACCACGTGGTACCTACTCAGTATCGGGTACATTAGAAGCACTTTCCTGCGGTAGATGTCTGGTGGGAATTTTGCATAGTAGACCTTTGCTCTCTGCGTCTCTTCATCACTTTGGATTAGGATTTTTCCAATGCGTATTGATCGACAACAATCTCGTAAACCTTGCTCCATGGCTTCACCTGTAAGAACATTCCGACTTAGTCTTTATTCCAACTACTGAAGGACATTCAAACTCTTAATTATGAATTTTGGTTAGTTTTCATTAAGTGTGAAGTTGTTAATATATTTTTACCAATTTATCAGTTCTTAGGGGTGTGTAATTTATAGAGGTACATAAATTAATGAGGGGCATAGATAATGCGAATGGTCATAATCCCAGGGTAGGGGAGTCTAAAACTATAGGACATAGATTTAATATGAAAGGCAAAATATTTAAAAGGGACGCGAGGGTCAACTTTTTCAGACAGAGGGTGGTGAGTATATGGAATGAGCTTCCACAGGAAGCTATACAGGCAGGTACGATTATGATACTTAAAAGACATTTGGACAGATAAATAGACAGAGAAAGGTTTAGAGGGATACGAGCTAAACACATGCAAATGCAGCTAGCTCAGATACAGATCTTGGTCGGCTTGGATGCGTTGGGCGGAAGGGCCTGTTTCCTTGCTGTATAGTTCTACGGCTGCTTCCAAATTAACCATACACATTTGTAAACACACCATCAAATTGCAGAACCGTTGTAGAAGAGCTCTAGCAGGACATGTGATTTTGAGTACTTTATTTTAGAAAGAGTCTCACTTGTATTTTAAAACAACTTACTTGGAGTTATTTACAATTAAAATACAAACAACAAAGATCACAATTTAAAATGAAACTGGACAACCTTCCTATCCTATTTGGCAAGCTGTAAATAATGAGGTGGATGATGACATCACCAACCAACCCAGGTAGGAGCGGGACTCTCTCCCCATCAGATGTTTGCTCAACACTGTACATCCTACGCCAAGTGGGGAGTTAAAATTCCTAGGAATGTGTACTAACAGAACTAACTACATAAACTTCTTCCTCTGGCCTGTTTGCTGAGAATCTAAAGGTGCTAACAACTAGTGACCCAAAATGAAAATATAGCTTTCTGCACAGTGCAATAAAGGAAAGTGCCAAATGAGTCTTTGCACACATTGAAGTAGGAAGGATAAAAAGCACACAGGGCACAGAGGAGGGACGGGGAAAGTTAGATAGGAAAAGGTTAGAGAGCCCTGCTCTCCCCCAGCCAACTCCAATCAAACCATTGTCCTTTCCACATTCCTATGGTTAGATGCCAAAATATTTGCCTACTGCGAGATCCTGGATGACAAATATCTTTAATCAATGATTACTTACCACTTCTCATAATACTAACACCGCAGTTTCCCTTCTCAAACTTCACTCCATCATATTTATGGCCTGTATAAAATTAAAGATTAACTGAGGTTAGCACAACACAATTCATTTAAATTCTTTCCGTTTCCTTCCCTGTCCTTAATGCCACCATTCTCAGAAGCTGCAGGTAGATACCGGATCATTTGGCCTCTGCTTATTTTCAACTGGGTAAGTAGAATATTTAGCCTGAACAATCAAACATAGAAATGCTTATTTCACAACCGATACATTTTAGTGCAGTAGCTTCTTCTGCTGACTGTCACAGGAGCAGCTCTGGTCTCTGCTGGCACTCCATCCACTCTCTACAAGTGGCTGCACAAGGGGTATGAAGCTGGTCAAGGCCCATCACCTTAAAGCAGTTTCCAACTCAGACCTGCTTTCAGCAGGGCTTCGTGAATAAAACATCTCTGATTTGATCGATGAAACTCTACCAAATTACAACTATTCCTCAAAAAAAAGGAGAATGAAGTTAAGACAAAAAAATCTTAAAACATTGAAGGAGGCCACTTGGCCCATTGGGTTAATACTGGCTCCCAGGGAAGCAATCCCATTGGTCCCATCCCCCCCTCTTTATTTCCTTATTCCCCTGTAACTTATTCACTTTCAAACTCCCTTTTTTTGCCACTAACTTACTCTAAGGGATAATTTACAGTGTGCAGTTAATCAACTAGCACACCTTTGGGAAGAATTCTCCAAAGAAACCCTTTTTTTGGATCTTTCACTCAAAAGAAAACCATGTGGTCACAGAGAGAAGGTGCTAACTCCACTCAGACAGCACAGGGTGAGGACCAAACCCTGAATCTCCTAAGGAAGCCGTTATTTTGCATTTTGGGCACAGCCCGCTAATCTACCCACACTATAAAGTCAAATTCAAAAGTATAAAGTTGAGTTCAAGAGTCCGGAAGTTATGCTGCAGCTTTACAGAACTTTAAGATAAGATATCTATTAGTCAAATGTACATCGAAACACACAGTGAAATGCATCTTTTGCGTAGAGTGTTCTGGGGGCAGCCTGCAAGTGTTGCCACACTTCTGGCGCCAATATAGCATGCCCACAACTTCCTAATCCGTATGTCTTTGGAATGTGGGAGGAAACCGGAGCATCTCAAGGAAACCCACGCAGACACGGGGAGAGTGTACAAACTCCTTACAGACAGCGGCCGGAATTGAACCTGGGTCGCTGGCACTGTAATAGCATTACGCTAACCGCTACACCTGCGTGAGTATTGCATTCAGTTCTGGTCACCCCATTATAGGAAGGATGTCAAAGCTTTGGAGAGGGTGCAAAAGAGGTTTACCAAGATGCTGCCTGGATTAGAGGGCATGTGCTATGAGGATAGGTTGGACAAACTTGGGTTGTTCTCTCTGGAGAACAGAGGCTGAGGGGAGATCTGATAGAGTTTTCTAAGATTATGAGAGGCATAGTTAGAGTAGACAGCCAGTATCTTTTCCACAGGGTTGAAATGTCTAATACCAGAGGGGCATGAATTTAAGGTGTTAGGGGGTAAGTTCAAAGGAGATGTGTGGGACAATTTTTTTTTTAAACACAGAGTGGTGGGTGCCCTGAATGCGCTGTCTGGGGTGGTGGTGGAGGCAGATATGATAGGGGCATTCAAGAAGCTCTTAGATAGGCACATGGATGTGAGGGAAATGGTGGGATACGGGCATCGTGTAGGCAGAAGGGACTCGTTTAGTTGGGCATTTTATTAGTAATGTAATTGGTTCGGCACAACATTGTGGGCCGAAGGGCCTGTTCCTGTGCTGTACTGTTCTATAAAGGCAAATAAAAATACATTATTCGGAGTAAGTGCTTGTTGTGTCCCTTATACACAGATTCATGGGGCACTAAATGTGGATGGTGGTGTCCATTGTGTGGGTGGTTTACATGCTGTTGGACAGTTAAATGGCACCCAAGGCAAAATACACTTGTAGGCCAAATCGCAATGGACACCACATTGATAAGGATTTGTGCTGGGGTCAAGTAAAGTAGGCAGATCATAATTCCAAAGGCATAAAACACTGAATTGACACCGGGATTGCTATTTCAGAGATAAATGCACCATCTTAAATATCCAAAGGTTACCATACAATCAACAGAAGAAAGACTCATGCACCAGCCCTACCAATGGCATATTTCATCAATACTTACCGGTTAACGGCCGATCAATTTCTTCTGGCTGGTGACTTCTGTAGTTGTTTCAAGTTGCAGGAGTCACATGGGAGAGACATGCCAGATGCTGGCAGTCATTTTACCAGTCAGGCTTCTGCACAATGTTGCTTCCAAAAGTAGCTCAGTAGGCACTTCTGGTCACTAATTGTGCTTGTGCTAACATTAAGATTTCTGTGTTGCCTGGGAAATCAACTCACATTGATCTGGTGTGCCTGCCATTGGATGCTCTCAGCCTAAGGGCGTATTAATACCGCCACTTCAGACCTGGCCCCAGCCTAGAGCTGGGAACCCCATGCAGTTAGATTCCTTAACTTCTCATCTCCACAGTATCAAAGCGTCACAACACCACCTTCAGGCTTCAGCTCCAACTCCATCTGTCCCCACCAGCTCAAACCCTGAACGATATCCATCTGAGACCCAATCAACTCCCAACCACAGGGCCTCTCTCCCCCCAATAATCTCCCCCCCCTCAAAGAGCCAAACCCAGCCGTGTACTTGCTTCATATTTTAGTTGTACACTCAACAATGGCACAACATGCAAATAGCCCATTCAGTCATGCCTAACACCTTGGGCAGTACTAAACTTTGCTACCCAGGACCCATGGCCAAAATAGTCATTGGCAAGCCAGATGAAGAACCTTGAGCACACCTCCCATGCCCCAGGAGGTACACGTTAGGTACAGTGGTGGGGCATGCCAATTATTGCAGCATTTAAGTTCAATGCAATGTGTTCATATCAAACCTGTTGGGGTTGTAACTGTGCATTCAGTGTACGGTAGCTGGTTCAATCCTTCTTCGACAACGAGTCTAATCTGTAATAAAATATTCCAGGTGATTTTGTCTGCACAAATACATTCACAAATTTAGACAACATTACTTTACATTACAGCAGGACAATAAAACAAATTACCCTTTCTTTTTTGGAAGAACCTCAATTGAGGAGGACTTTAAGGGTCAATTAGAAAAAAAACAAAAGTAATGTCAAGTTTATGTGTCCACTCACCAAGCGATCAGCACAGAACACAAAGTCTCCTCTGCTCGTTGTTCTGGGGATAAAGGGAAAGTAGCAGCCTCTTTAGATGTGGGCAAAACCATCAGAAATCCCAGTTATTTTAGTGCACCCCCTTAACCCTTCACCAAACTAAATAGCAGTCCAAGCCAAAGTCCAAAGCGAACTTAAGCTTGGTTCAAAGACAAACATCAGGTCTCATTATTATCCTTTCAATGTGAGGGCTATCAGTGCGAGGAAATATAACATTTTCTCCACGATGAGTAGCCACTGTCACTCTCAAGTAACACAAGGCCTGATCAACTGCAGGATTAAGGTCGTCTCACTCTGCCCTACTTTCGTTCTGACTTTAGAATTCACTAATACAATTATATCTAATTCACACAGCAGCCATGCCATGAATTCTCTTAAGGCTACAATTAATGCCAAATTAGGAGGAGTTTTGCAAGAGGAACTCATGGCCCTCAGGAATTGAGTCAACAGTGAAGAGACACACAAGGGAGTCGCTGTTTATTAGTCTACTCTGGATTTGAACTCTGGTCTTAGCTCTCTTTTACCCTTCTGGATCATTCACCATTCCTTGTTAAATGAAGCATGATCATGTACCACTGATCACAAGCAGAATTTGCTCCATAGACCTCACTGCCTCTCTCTTCCTGAAGTTGGGAATCTCCAAATCCTGTCATTGGCCCCAGCCCTCCCTACCCATGTAATTCCCAGTCCCACAACCCTCCAACTTCTCTAATTCCAGCCTGATTTATACCTCTCCCTTCTTGACAGTCATGCTTCTGGCTGCATGGGACCTAAACTCTGGAATCCCCTTGCTAAATTTCTCCAGATAACCACCCTTTACTTTAAGATGCTCCTTAAGAACTTTTTTTCTGACCAATCTATTACGGGTTGAAACTCTCTAGTCCAGCACCTGATTGGAGCCAAACCACAGAAAATCCAGACCACAGAAATTGCCCCTGATCATCTTCCTCTGAGCAGGTGAACTGTTCTTTTTAAGTATAGACGCTCCCCAGGTCACGCAAGGCTTCCAACAACTGTCCATAATCCAAAGTTTCTTTAAGTCGGAAACACTGTCAGCTGAGATTGCAAAAGTTGTATTGGTAGGTTTGTCACGAACCAGCAACAAAAGAAACACACTGAGCATGATTCAGTGTTAAAAACTATTTTATTAATTACTACTTATGATAATACGTAAAATAAAAGTAAAAATGTTAGTATGTTAGAATTCAAAAATGTTAAACCTTGAACGTTAACCCCAAAACTAAACTCTTTGTGTGTGTGTGTGTGTGTGTGTGACAAAGTCCCAAACTCCAAGTTCCGGAATGGTTCTTAAAGTTCAGTTCCGCAAGCCATAAGGTGAAACATGAGCAAAGGCTTCTTCAACAACCACCGTTGTCAGAAGATAAGACGTAGATGTAGAAAAACAGAGAGAGAGTACATACGAAATCAAAATGTTCCACGATGGAACCCAAATGACACTCCAGTGTTTACTCGGTAGTGACTTCCTCACCCCGAAAAGCATCCGAATCGTGGTTGTCCACACACACAAATACCTGTTTCCTTCTACAGGTCAGCAACAAAGTGAACTCCACCGGATTACTTCCAACTTCCATACATGGATTTCAGTGGCAGACACAGTTATTGTTTCTCATCCATCGATAGAGAAAAACTAGCAGGCTGGTGTCTCTCTCCCTTCTCTCTCTCTCTCTTCTTCTTCTTCTTCTAACCTCTTCAACAACGTCATTACGTCCTTTATCTTCTATTGACGTAAGCACGCCCCACACACACAAATACCCACACTCTCTATCTTAAAGGGACTTTCACTGAGTCCGTAACAGGTTAATTAGTTACAGACTAGTACAGATCTTAGCTAATTTTAGATCTTAGTTAGAATTAATTAATTAGTATAGATCTCTACTACAGATTCAAAACATGCCGGACAACGGGAGTTATCAGACCACAGAATGCCAGACTGGAGAGTTTCAACCTTTAGTCCCCTATCCTAGTCTTTCTCTCTGAGGTTTGTCATTAAATTTTTGAACTTCTTTGGGCTGTTCTATTAAATTAAAATGATATATTATAAAAGAAAATTGTTGTTATTTGAAACCATGAAATAATTTAATTAAACAAGGGATTGAAAATGACATGGAAAGAATTAGCTCTCATATGGAGCTTTTTCACATTTTCAGAACAACTCACAAATAGATTAGTTTTATATGCACACTGATATAATATGAAGAAAAATAACCATGTAGGACAATTTTCACCATGCTAACTCTCAGTTGTTGAATACATAAGGCTACCCCTGTTGTTATTAGAAACCACCTACCTATTAATTTTGTTTTCACTGTTCTGCTCCGAGCAAAGTCAAAAGGCTGGTGACAAGAAAGTGCCTCTTATGCGAGGATGTTTAGATCTTGCTATCACACCCTTTATGAATTTGAACTTTTTCCGCCCAGTTTCATCCAGAGAGCAACAAAATGTGGCACACAGGAACTCTTAACAACAGAAGGCTATCAGTTAATCCTCATGCAAACACTGCCAGGTGGAACATCCCCATGTGTGTGGAATTAGAATTTCTTATGGGTAAAGACCAAAACCACATTACAATCAAGATAATTATTGATTGCAGTTTATTTCAAATGATAAATAAAGGAGAAACCATCCAATTTTTTTAAATATCAAATGTTAATGCTCTAAGTGGAAACAAATGCATCAATGGCTTTCAGAAATATTACAATTGATTGTTTCTGACTAATAAAATGCCTTTGGGTTAGTTGCAGCATAGATGCATTAGACTGATTCCTGTGATGAAGGGATTGTCATGCGAAAAGAAATTGAACAAGACTATTCTATACAATGGAGTTTCAAGGAATATGAGGCAATTTCAATGAGTCATATAAGATTCTGAGAATCCAGATGTAGGGCCTCGACCTGAAACGTCATCAACTGTCCATTTCCCTCCATAGATGCTGCTGACCCGCCAAGTTCCTCCAGCGCTTTGTGTGTTGCTCCAGATTCCAGCATCTGCAGTCTCTTGTGTCTCCAAGATTTGGAGAGTGACGGATAGTAAATTGCAAGAGCTGTTTCCAGTATTTCAAGGTCTGGACTTAGGGCTCGTGGTCTTAGAATAGGCCTGTCATTTAGGACTTAGATGTAGAGAAACTTCTTCCTACAGAGGTTTGTAAGTTTTTGTAATTCTCTCCCCCAGAGGGCTGCAGATGCTCAGTTGTTGAATATACTCAAGACTAATTTTAACAGCAAATGAGTCAGACGATATGGGGATTGGACAGAAAAAGAGGATGAGGCACAGGATCAGCCATGATCTAACTAAGTGGCACAGAAAAACACGATGAAGCTGGAAGAACTCAGCAGGCCAGGCAGCATCCGTGGAGAAAAGCAGGCGGTCAATGTTTCAGGTTAGGACCCTTCTTCAGGACTGAAGATAGGAAAAGGGCAAGCCCAATATATAGGAGGGAAAAGCAGAGCAGTGATAGGTGGACAAAAGAGGGGAGGTGGGGGCACAAGGTGGCGATAAGTAGATGCAGGTAAGAGATAGTGATAGGCAGGTGTGGGGGAGGAGGGGAGAGCAGATCCACCGGGTCAAAGGTGAGGAGAGAAAGGAAAAAAAGAAAAAAGGCTAGGAAAGGGGAGAAGAAGCATGGTGGGGGGGGGAGGGGACTGGGGATTATTTAAAGTGGGAGAATTTAATGTTCGTGCCATTAGGCTGCAAGGTTCCAAGACGGAAAATGAGGTGCTGCTCCTCCAGTTTGCGCTTGGAATTCTCCTGGCAGAGAAGGTTCAAGGAGTTGTGTTTGTATATTTTTACAAAACATAGGAGACCATTGATCACGAGTTAGTGCTGACTTTAGGAGCAGTCCCATCATCTTCCCTGTAACCTATTCCTTCTCATCTACCCATTGACTCTCTCCCATTTCTCCTGCCACTCAACCATACCAAGGGCAGTTCACAGTGGCTAGGTAACCTACCAGCAGCTCTTTGGGACATGGAGGGAAACCAGAGCACGGAGGGGAAACCCATGAAGTCACGGGGGGAACGCGCAAACTCCACACAACAGAACCCGAGGTCAGGATCGAACCCAGGTCCCTGGAGCTGTGTGACAACAGCACTATTAAGCCACCCATCATAGCCCACCGCTGCTTCTATTTCCTGTCCTTTCTTCAGACAGAATTGTGAAAAAGTGTGCACTATAAAAAGCAACCAGTTTCCAAGCCTAATAAATATAAATATAGGAAGATAAAATTGATTGAATAAAATTCCAATGTGCACTTATACAGAAAATCATCCGACAGAAGTGTCACAATAAAATATCTGTAAGGATAGTGTATTGCGAATTCACTCTGCACTGACACAACATTTACAGTGCAACGGCAGCCCAAATCCAGAATGTGCAGAATGACCTCCCCCCAACCTCCCCCCCGGCCCCCCCACACATGCACCTCCTAACGCCCAAAAAAGCTGCAAATCTTCAACCACCAGGTTTAACGTGAAGCACATTTACAGACACTTGGACAGAATAGTCACCAAAGCCTGAATCTACACAGTTTAGGTGTTGGTGACTAGTTAATGGATCACATTTAGCATTGGTGGTAAGACAGAACCACTTTGCATAGGAAAACCATTCACCACAAATCTGGTGCAAGCTCCCCAGAGTGCAGTTAGTGTAAAACCAGCATTCCAACCAGTAGCTCCCTGCTTAGATCCCTCACCTGTGCTTTGAGCTACCTCAGCCAGGAAGGACTGCTACCTTGTTCCGGCTCTGGATTGCTCTCAAATGGCCACTGACCCAAATGCACGTGTAAAACTCAATCAGAACAAAGTCACACCACTGGGCTTGCTCTCCCCCCTCTCCACCTCACACACACACCTAATATCCAAAAAAAATGTGCAAATCTTCAACCACCAGGTTTAACATGAAACACATTTAACAGATACACAGATAGGAAAGGTTTATGGGCATCTTGGCGGGCATGAACGAGTTGGGTCTGTTTCTGTGCTGTATTGCTCTATGACTATGACTCACACCCATGTGGAAGAGATGTTAGAGATTTCTCAGGGTCTAATGACATCCTCAGCAACGAAGAGGGTAGGAAACCGGCAAAATGGAGATGCCAAAATTATATTCTCAATAAAATGGCTCGTTTGATAATAGTAATTACTTCTGAGTCGTTTCTGCAGAAACCTTAAGCTGATAGTGAGGGTGCACCTTTTAGAGCTCAATATGCAGACTGACTTCCACGTCTATTTGAAACCAATGACCGGCAGTACTGTTTAACTTATGGGTTATTCAAGAGATCTGGGAATTACCCCTCACTAGGTAAACGAACAAATTGTACTGTAAACTAAAAGCTGTGAGATTCAAAACTCAGGTATTATAGCTCTGATTTTTAAACTACAAGCCAAAAACAAAATTATCAAATGAGTTCACCAGGCATATTAGGTCAGGCCGGTTTGGCTCATTAGAGCGGAAATAAGAACTGCAATTGAGCGATTTGTACCATTCACTGTATAAATAGGGTAAGTTATGTTGGTGTAACATTCCTCTGGCTATTCCATTCTCTTAGTTAAAAGAAAACATTGTGCCTTCCACCCTAGAAATACACTGGCTGCTTTGTGCACTTGACATGGGCTGTGACTTGTCAGTTTAACTTGATCTTGCAGACAGGGAGTGTCTCACTTCCCTCCTCGTGTCGGTGCCCCCATTGAAGTGGAGGCCTGGGACTCCAGGCTCTGCACACAAAGAGGCCAACACCGCCGGCACTGATGCATTTAGTTGGCAATCAGCCACGGCTCGCCTCAGTCCCCCACCCCAGTCAGCCCTTCGCCCCCGCCTCCACTCACTCACTTGTCTCTGATGATCGTCTGTAGCTCCCTGATCTGATCGTTCATGGGCAGCAGCTTGAGCTGCGCTCCCAGCGGCTCAGGCCCCACGCTGGCTGCGAACCTCACTTGCTTGGGCAGCGTGTGGTTCCGCTCGGAGTTGTTGAGGTGCTGCTGTTGAGAGTTCTGGCAAGGCATGATGCTGGAAAGGGGGAAATCAGCTTCCATAGAACGACAGCCCACTCCCCCCCCCCCAAGATGCTCCCAGCTTCCGCGGTCTCTGAAATGAAACCAAATGGCAGCGAGGGAGAGAGAAAAAATCCAGACTTCTTGTCGTCGCTATGTCCCTGCCTTTTATTTCCTGGCTCCATCTGCTGGCCGGCCCCTTTCTGATTCTTCACTCTGACTAATCCACTGCAGCACCAGCCAATACTTTCCCTGCTTTTTCTCCCGATTTACACTCTCACCAAATTTGTTTCGCAAAGGAGAAAGCGTAAACTATTCATTAATTGCCATGATTCTGCTTAGTGCTGATGGCATGAAAGGCCGATTTTACTTTAAAATAATTAGAAAACGTACATTTATGGTTGATTCAGTCACCAAACTCTGTCTGCTGACACTACCAAAACCTCACACTGATGTTTTATACGTAATGTACTTTGTCATAATAAATGAGCATTATAATATTAATGCCAGAATACTTATGTTAATTCTATGCACAATTCACAGATCTATTCAGCACAGAAACAGGCCCTTCGGCCCAACTCGTCCGTGCTGACTAAGGTGCCCACCTAAGCTAGTCCCACTCACCTGTCTTTGGCCCATATCCCTCTTATGTTTCTTATATTTGTCTTCTGGTTGAAGAATTTTTTCCTGGAGTTGGTTCTAAATTCCAAACCCGGTATCCTGAGTGTGAACCTAGTTCTGGATTCTCCAGCTATTGGGAATATCCTCGCAATATTTAGTCAGTCTCGTCTGGTTAGAATTTTAGATATTTCTATGAGATCCCCTCTCATTTTTCTGCATGCTGGCACAGGTTCGATGGGTTGAACAGCTGCCTTCAGTGCTCCATCGTTCTTTGAATCTACCTCTGATCATTTGAGGGTATGCCAGCACCTTCAATGCCTTTGAAGTGTTGCAGGTTCGGAATGCTGAGCAGAGTGTATTCCTTGCTGCAAATAGAGCAAGGCGACAAAAAAGTGAATACCAGGCAAACAAAAGATTCAAAGGTTTTTTTAAAGCCTTGATGAAGAAAGCAACATCCCCAATAACACCTGGAAATCCTTGGCCCATAACTGCTTAGGATGGAGAGGAAGGTGCTAATGCAGCCACCATGCCCTGGTAGTGGAGGGAATGAATATTTAGGGTGGTTGATATGGTTAAAATCAAGTGGGCTACCATGCCCTGAATTGTGTCAAGTTTCTTGTGTACTTTTGCAACTGGACTCTTCTAGGCAAGTGAAGAGTATTCCATGACACACCTGGCGTGCCTTGTAAAGGGTGGAAAGGCTTTAGAGTGTTGGGAGGTGAATCACCTCGTCTTGACTGAAACCTGCCTCCCGATGGAAGCTCACCTCAGGGGGAACAGGAGTGGCCAGCCAGCAAGAGCCTCTGACCTGCTCTGTAGGCATGGTACTTATGTGGCTGGTCCACTTCGTTTCAGGTTCATTGGTACCCCAGAGAGCTGATGGTAGGGGATTCAGTGACAATAGTGCCATTGGTGACGGTCATTGCATGGCAGTTTTGTAGTCATTGCATGGCAGATAAATGGTTGCTTGCCATTTATCTGTCCATTTCTTAATGCTGTAAGGTCCTGCTGCATGGAGACACAGACTGCTTCATTGGCTGAAGAGTTGTAAGTGTAATGAATATATCCAATCACAGGCAAAGATTCCAAGTCCCAACCTTACGATGGGGTAAAGTCATTGATGAAGTAACTGAAGGTGGTTTGGCCTAGGACACTGCCCAGTGATGTCCTGGGGCTGCAACAATCACAACCATCTTTCTTTGTGCGAGGAGTGATTCCAACCATTGGAATGATTTTCCCCTGATGCCCATTGACTCTGGCTTAACCAGTGTGCCTTGATGCGACACTGGGTCAGATGTTGCCTTGATGTCATAGGCAGTCACCCTCACCTCATCTTTGACATTCAGCTCTTTGGTCCATGTTTGGACCAATGGTGTGATGAGATCTGAAGGCAAATCTTCTTGGTGAAATCATAACAGGGCATCAATTGATTCTACTGCAGTATATCATCAACTTCAGCAAAGAATGTGCTCCAAAGGAGATCTGAAAAAAGGAACAAAGAAACCCACAGAATAAATATGAAGGTTTGACAATAGGAAATAGGGAACAGCTGCCAAGGACAAGTTACATGGCAAGTTTACTGTTCATTATTTCAAGCATTTGTGTAGCGAAAGTCATCAAAGAAGAGTCAGTGAAAAGCCTGATTTGTCAACACACGACCAAACCACCAGGGTAATGTGGGTGGTCATATTGCAAAGCATTCAAAATATATCAGGATGAATGATAACTACCCTGCCTATGGCTATCCATGGTTGAAAACAGTATTGTTCGGAGTATTATTTCATCCGGTAACTTTATACTTCACTGTAATGTTATCAATAACAATGCAATTTCAAGTAACAACATTAGTGTAGCAAAACATACCAATGTGATTCACAGGAGTGTCATGGGATATCTGAGAACTATTCCTAACAACTGTAATCCTCTGGGTATTATTGCTGTTGATGATAACTGCTTAGTGCTACAACTACGAGTAATAATATTATACACAACATTGCCATCAATAACACCAGCATCTGCAGAATCTCGTGTCTCTGTATTGCCATAAGTAATAATATTCTGAGTATTATTGCTATCGGTCATGACGTTCACAGAACTACCACTGAAGTCCCAGCAAAGATAAAGGAGGTGGAGTGTTGATACCAAAAAACAGAGCACCATAAGACTCAAAGGTGTGCTCAAAACCACCTTGAAGAAATGCAGCAATACTATCACTACTGTTGTTCTACATGGTGTTGCTACTAGTAATAATGGTCTTAATTATTGCTGTCAGTAATAATGCCTTCTAGTAGCAGTGTTAGTATTTCTCAGTAATTATGCTCTGTGTATTATTTATCAGTAGTGATGTATTATTGTTGACAATCAGAATTTTCACCAGTCATAATGCTCTGAGTACTTTCTTATAGTAGTGACGCTCTGAATATTATCGCTGCTAGCAATTTTGATCTGAGTATTTTTCTCCCAATTATTTCTAGCGGTAATAATACTCTTACTATTGTACCCAGCAATGATGTTCAAACACTTTTCTCCCAGTAATAATGTTCTAAGTATCATTCTCCTATTTATAATGCTCTGTGTGTTATTTGTCCCAGTAACAATGCTGTGAATAACATGTCCCAGTTATCATGCTCTATTTTACACCAGTTTGCAGTCTGCCAGCACAGGGTTGGTGCTGCGAGCACTCCCTCTCCCTGCAGCGCTGCCCTGAGCCGGGTGGCTGAGCCCCGGTGTCACGTGGGGAGCGCCGTTCCCATCATGCAGCGGGCCGTTGCCGAAGATGGCGCTGCTGTGGGCGCCGTTGCGCTGCGTTGTCCTGGTCCACAGGCGGCGGCTCGCCTTCCTCCTGCGGCCGGCCGGCTCGGCACACGGGCTGTGGAGCTCCAGGCGACGCCGGGAGGTGAGCGGACGGGAGCTGGGAAGGGCGGAGCTGTGGGTGGGGAGAGGGAGTGTGAAGGACAAGCGGGTCGGGTCGTTGGCGGCGGAGACGCCGGGGTCGGCCGGGCAGCGGCACCGCCCGGGGGCCTGTCCGCCGGCCGGTCGGGTCCGGGCAGCGGCACCGCCTGGGGGCCTGTCCGCCGGCCGGTCGGGTCCGGGCAGCTGGAGCTCCCCGTCCATAATAAGAGTGATCCGGGAAACATCAGCGACAACACAGCCTGGATTCTCTGTGTTTCTGCTCTCCGGAGCCGACTGGGAATTTCCAGCCACAGATGAAGGCGATGGAAATGTCCAGCGCGACTGTTACTGAATCAAGTGACCGCTCTAAATCTCTAAGTTTATGACCGTTGCTCTGTCATAAGTTTACAGAGAACTTGCGTTTTTGTTGCAAGCGGGAAAGATGTATTTTAAATCTATGTCCGTTAGTTATTTCCAAATTGTGTTAGTACTGAACATGGTGCCTGAGGCAGGCCGAATGTGCAGGTGGATTTAGCGGAATGCAATCGCTTCCTATAGTTGATATCGGGAGGTGGACATGTCATGTTTAGGGGCTTTAATTGTTGCACTTTATGTAACTAAATCTGACTTTTTTTTAAGCAGTGATCTTCCTGGTAGATGCATGCTCATGTTTAATTCTGCAGGGTTGCTGATCATTCATTACTTACAGCTGATAGTCGTGTTAGTTGTAAACAGCAGTGAATAATGGTCAGTTGAAGTAAACTATAAAATAATGATTACTTATTAATCTTGGAAGTATGTAGAGCAGCATGTGTTCATAATTTCACCATCTCAATTGTACCTTTAATACATTAGAGGGTCAACGGTTAACTATGATGGATTGCAAAACAAGTGTTTTAATTTAAACCACTGCTCCTAATTGCAATCCATGGGCTGGATCTTTTGCAAAATGGGTGCAATAGTAAGAAAATCATTATTGTCTTGGGGTAATTTGTAAAACCATAAAAGATTTATTTAAAAATCACTTTTTTGCCTTTAGAATACCTTTTATGAAAGGTTGTTGAAGGATATTGTGCTGATACACTATAATAGTGTTATCTTTATGGATTTGCATTGCTTCTGAGATTCCTCAAATATAACTAAAACTTGCAACTCTTGACTTCTTGCAAACAGAGGAAGAAAGTTTCAATGTTATTTGATCAATTGTTTCAAATCATAGGTGAACCAAAATGGGGTTCTGATTACCTGTACTACATCAATCCACGCTGTACTAACCCAGTGTAACTGCACTGTGTAATGAATTGGCCTGTACGATCAGTATGCAAGACAAGTTTTTCACTGTACCTTGGTATAAGTGACAATAATATACCAATACCTTTGGAACCACAGCAATTATATAATAGGGTTTATAATCTGCTGTTTCATGCATTCTGTTTCTCTATCTAGAAGCTTTATCTAGCTTTGCTAGATTTTGTTTTCTTGGGCTTTGGGCATTCTTGGGCTCTGGTTTTACTTGTCGATCAGCCTTTTTTAAAAAAAACATTTGGATTTGTCTCATGGTTTTTGTAACCTCAATGTTCCAAGTACTCTTTGAAATATAATTGCACAGCAAGTTCCTGCAAATGACAATATGCTGATAAAATAAAATTTTTTGCAATGTTAAAACCTTCAACCATAAGTGATAGCACCTTAAGTGGTTCATCACTCTCTCAGCAACACCTGCTGGGATTGTGCACTTAAGTCTTTGGAATGGAGTTTCTCTCTTGAACCTTCTAATTCAGAGGCATAAATGCTAGCAAAACTGAGCCTTGTCTAACAGTAAGTATTTTTGTACATGTTTACATTACACCTGATGCTATTTTTGTCCAATATCTACACATGCATTTTTGACAGGAATCCTGGAAAAAGTTGTTGTCCTCTAACACTCTTGTCTGCTGTGGTCAATTAATTTAAGGCACGTCTAGTTTCTGACTTTTTTTTAAGTCTGTCAGAAAAGCTTTGGCACCTGCACAGTGCTATTAGTGAAATTCCATATCTACTGATAGGATTTGTAAAGTTTAAGTGAGTTCTTCTCTGCCAAATTAAAAGATTCGGTGTTTAGTTTTTTGATACTTTACCATTATAACAATTAACTGAAGGATATTCTTGTAATCCTTGGTTGGATTATTCTTATTGTTTGACCTACTGCAACTGGTATATAGAAACATTTTAGAATTGTAGCGTGGAGGGTAAATTTTGAGAAATTATTCTAGCATGCAGTCCTCTCTACCTGTAACAATCTATTTCTTTACACAGTTTGCTTAATGAGACTAATTAGTAACCCAAATTAGAGACACCTAAATATCTGAATATGAAACAAAAGCAGAATATTGTGGATATTGGAAATATGGAAGTAAAATACTGGGAATTCTCATGTGAAACAGCATCTGTGGAAAGAGAAATAGTTGACATTTCCATTCTGTGACCTTTCATCAGGACAGAATGTTATACTCTTGAACTTTGTTTTATGAAGGTGCTGGAGATCCTAAATTTGAAGTAAATTTGTTACAAAGAAGCTGAATTAATAAGATAAGATCTTTATTAGTCCCAGGTACATCGAAACACAGTGAAATGCATCTTTTGCGTAGTGTTCTGGGGGCAGCCCGCAAGTGTGGCTGTGCTTCCGGCATCAACATAGCATGCCCACAACTTCCTAACCCATACATCTTTGGAATGTGGGAGGAAACCAGAACACCTGGAGGAAACCCGCACAGACACTGGGAGAACATACAAACTCCTTACAGACAGCGACCAGAATTGAACTCAGGTTGCTGTCACTGTAATAGCACTATTCTAACCACTACACTACTGTGCCTGCCCTTTGTGCCCATTCATTTTTATTTGGTACCAATCTAATAGCTGTTATGAAAGTATGGTTGCAAAGTGACTAAGGTTGGGAATGAAATGAAGAGATGTGGAAAAAGACGTGAGGTAGGCCTGATTTTTAAAGAATAGTATAAAGGAAAATAAAGCAATGAATCTGTGAGTGGAGAAGGAGGGAGAGCTTTGGATCCCTGAACAATTTGGACCATTTTTGGGGGTAGATGGGACCTCTACAAGTCAGATAGGTTACACTTCAAGAGGAATGGGTCCAATATCATTGCAGGGGAGTTTGCTAGTGCTGTTGGGAATTTTTCAAACTAGTTTGGCAGGATGAGTTGGGGGATGCTAATGGGAGTCTGGGGGTCAAATCAGGAGGAGGCAGGAAGGATAAAGTAATGGAGCAGGAAATCAGAGTGCATCAGTAAATACAAACAGTTTTAATGTGGGGTTTTGATGTGAAACGTAGATAATTCCTTTCCCCCGATGAATGCTGCTCAGCCTGCTGAGTTTCTCCAGCCAATCACTTATTGTTCCAGATTACAGTATCTGTAGTCTCTTGTGCCTGCACCAGGAAATAGTCAGGAAAAATTAAGATTTCAGGGCAAAAAAGCAATGAGAAATGGGGACTGCAATTTACACTCGATTAGGTCAACATAAGGATTTTATTGGGGTGAGTGAAAGCTTGGTTTGATGTAATGCCACAATATTGGGATCCCCTGTTACGGCTGTTCGGGTTACGGAAATTCACCCTTAGAGAATTAACAGATCACTACGCAAAAATTTGAGATGCAAAATAAAATTTGCTTTTTATAGAATTCGTGTAGGGGGAAAAAAAGTAAATAAACACAATTATTTTTTCAATGTGTGTTTCTTGATGCATGCGCAGATGACGCGGCTTTGCATTACAGGGAAATTGCGATACGGATCATTTTCTAGGAACACAAGCACCGCCCCCACCCTGAAACACGGTCACCTGCAGTGAAAATTTGCAGTAGAATGTGAACAAGCTAGTAGAAGGGGCAGATACATGGTGTTTTGACTGACTAAACTGAACCACACGGAAGCTGCAACTGGGACATATAGAGGTCTTTATTCACACAACTGATCTTGGAGAGAGAGTCTAAGATCCTCTCACTCTCTTGACAATGTTTTTATACTGTTTAAACACAAATATAACAAACAATTAACTACAATTTCAATGGCTATGATCACATACTTTAACATTTTGAATATAATCAGGTAACTTTACAGAATTATATATTTACAATGGGAGCACATCCCAACTAGCAGAACCCCTTGGAATATTAAATACTGGTGTCTGTTCCAAAAGCCTCTGAGCACAAACTCCAGATACCCAAACTATACCCCATGTGTTACAGTGTTGAGGGATGGCCTCCTGAATATACAACTAGCCAGAATATTAAGGGACAAAACAGACCAGTCCTAATCTGTGCATTAAGTGGTACGCCTTTAACAATTTGATAATACAGGAGATGGCCTTCCTTAATCTCATCCTGAAGTTTTCAATGACCATCAATTAATGTGAACATTCATCTATTGTCCTCCCCTGCATAGTTTCAATGGTACGGTATCAGAATGTCCAACGCCAATGATTGGTTTCAATTACCCCAAAGCATCAGTTAAAGTTAAATTGTGAACAGATTTTATTTCCTGAAGACTGGTTCTCAATTATGTTATCCATAATTTCATAACTCCAGAATAATCCCTAACACATGACAAATGAAGTTTAATGCAGAGAAATGTGGGATGATATATTTTGGAGAGACAATGTAGAATAAAGGATATGGTTCAAAAAGAGGTGCAAGAGCAGAGGGACATGGTGGTATGTGTGTACAAATCATTGAAAGCAGCAGGGCAATTGAGGAAGTAGTTATTAAGACCCACACAATACTGAACTTTATCAAAACATTTTTCTTTATATTTCAAAAATAAACTTTATTCGTAATAAAATATACAGAAGAGTAAACAGTGCAAAACTTCTGACATTCATGGTCAATACATTCAGTAGTGTTAATTTTTTTTTTAAATCATAGCACCATTTGCCACTCATGTCTTCTTTGGAGAAGAGAAGCTGAGGGAAGAATCTGATATAAGCATATAAAATGATGTGTCTGGATAGAATGGGTAATGGAAACCATTCCCTTTAGTGGAGGAGTGGAGACGACAGATCATAGGAATAAAATAAAAAGGAGAATTAACAGTGACATGACAAAAAACTTTTTGATGCAGCTTGTGGTTGGAGCCTGGAATGCATTGCCTGTGGATGTAGTAGAGACAGGTTCCATTGTCGTTTTCAGGAGGGAATTGGATAAATGTGGTGTGAGGGAAAATTAATCAGCCTCGGAGGATGGGCCAGGGATGGAGGTGCAACTAATGAGTTGCCCTGGTAGAGAACCTGTGCAGACCTAGAGGACTAATGGTCTCCTCCTGTGCTGTAACTATGCTATGATTCTAAAGGAAAAGTTTACGACATTGCCAAAAAGTACATAGAACATTACAGCACAGTACAGTACAGGCCCTTCGGCCCACAATGTCGTGCCGATATTTTATCCTGCTCTAAGATCTATCTAATCTTTCCCTCCCACATAACCCCCCCCCCGTTTCTCTATCATTCACGTGTCTATCGAAGACTCTCTTAAATGTCCCTAATGTATCTGCCCCCACAACCTCTGCCAGCAGAGCATTCCACGCACCCACCACCTCTGACTGTCCACTCGATCTATGCCTCTTATCATCTTGTCCACCTCTAACAAGTCACCTCTCATCCTCCTCCTTTCCAATAAGAAAAGCCCTAGCTCACTCAACATATCCTCATAAGACATGCTCTCCAATCCAGGCTAATCAAGTAAACCTGAGGATTGGGGATAATTTCAGAATTCAACAAAGGAGCCATTGATAAGGAAAAGCAAAGTAGAATATGAGAGTAGATTTGCAAGACACACAAAAAACATTGTAAGAGCTTCCATATGTATGTAAAACAAAAAAAAAAAGCAAAGTTACTACAGGTGCCCATCTGGCTGAGACAGGAGGAGTTATACCGGGGAATAAAGAAGTGGCAGAGAAATTAATCAAATATTTTGTTTGCCTTAATAGAAGAAAGCACAGAAAAGACCCCAGAAATCATGAAAGACTGAGTCTAGGGTGAATAAAAAGCTCAAAGAAATCTAGCATTAGTGAAAGAGCTAGTATTGGAAAAATTAGTAGAATTGAAAACTAATATGTCCCATGGACCTAAAGATCTGCATCTTAGGGTTTTGAAGACATGGGACACAGTGAATGCATTCGTGGTTATTGTCCAAAATTCATTAGATTCTTGAACACGTCCCACAGAATGGAAAGTGGCAGCTGTAACCCTACTATTGAAGCAAGGATGGAGAAGGAAAACATAGCTATGAGCTAGTTAGCTGAACATAAGTATGGAAATTTCTGGAATATAATACTAAAAAAGGTGATAATAGTGCATTTGGAAAAAAATAGAATTTTGTTGAGTCAGTATGAATATGAAAGGGAAATTATGCTCAAATCTATTTTAATTTTTTGAGGTTGTAACAAACAGAATAAAGGGAAGCCAGCTGATGTGTTTTTGAATTTGCAGAAGGTCACTGAGAGGGTGCCACAGAAGATTATTAAACAAAATTAGAGAGCACAGTGTTAGAGATGATGTACTGGTGTTGATTGAAGATGGTTAATGGACAGAAAGCAAGAGGGCTAAATATTTATTTTCAGGTTGGGAGGCTGTCACCAGTGGGGTTCCACAGGATTGGTGTGGGGGCTCCAGCAGTTCACAATCTGAATTTGGATGCAGGGGTCAAGTGTAATATATCCAAGTTCGCTGATGCTACAGAGGTAGGCTGTGATATGGGTTGTGTGGAGGATGCAGAGGCTTTAGTGAAATCTAGGTTGCCTTGTTGATTGTCAATGTATTTGGAATGTAGAGAATTATGAGGTAGAAAAATTTTTTTAAAAAAAGGTAAATTTTTTTAAACTGAGAGATTGAAAGGTATTGATTTGAGAAGATTTTGGGTATTCTTGTACATGTTAAACTTTCAGTGATTTGTGTACAGCATGCAGTGGGAAGGCAGGTGGTGTGGTGGCCCTAATTGCCAGAGGATGGGAGTGCAAAAGTTATTTTGCTCCAATTATATAGAATTCTTGTGGGACCACAACTATTAGCCTTTGTATAGGCTTGATCTCCCTACTTAATAAAGGATGTACTTATGGTAGAGGAAGGCTCACCAGATTGATTCCTGGGGTGACTGGTTTATATGAGGAAAGGTTAAGTAGGTCTATGCTCCCTCAGAGGAATGAGAGGGAATTGTATTGAAAGATGCATTTTTTTTTAATAGATTTGATAGGGTAAATGCAGAGTTGAAGCTTCTGGCTAAATTGTATGGAACTGGGGTCACAGACTCAAAATAATGGCTCGGCTATTCAGGACCAAAAGCAGAGAAGTTTCTTCTCCCAGAGTTGGTGAATCTTTAGGAATTGCCGCCTGAAAAGGCCAGTGGAGGCTTAGTTGCCAAATCCAGTAAAACTATGATAATCTGGCATCTGCCTGACTCATTAGTTGGGATTATGAAGCAAAATCCAGATTGCAAAGCAAGGTGTATGGCCAGAGCTGGGTGTCAGGATGGTTGCTTGGTTGGGGTCCAGAGCACCAGGGGTCAGGAATATGGGTAGGTTTGTGGTCAGAACTGAGGTCCAGAGCGTTTGTATATTTCATACTTCCTTTAAATTCACTGGGTTCACTGGAATATTTATTATACCACTATGTAAAATGTAAAGAAGTGGAATGAAAGTGTGTTTAGACATTAATAAAAGTAACATCCAACCACCCTGAAAATCTTCTAGTCCAGCGCTACCAAAGTCCCAAGGTGTGTTGGATCATTGGCGTTTTACTCTATATTCATGATGCATATGGATATGTTTTTACATAGCAAGGGAATTGAGGTATATTTGGTCAATGCAGGAAAAGGGCACTGAGGTTAAAGGTTGGCTATGATCTTATTGAATTCTTGTTCTCAGGTACATTCTCTGTTAACTTAAGTGCATATTCTTGATTACAACATTTCTCCTTTATAAAAAAAAGATAGCATTTAGAACTTTACTGAATAGAAAAGCACAAACCCTATATTGTGCTTTTGAAAAATTTAATTTTAATGCCTAATTTTTTTTGTTAAATCTCCTAAAGTCTTCATCAGAGATACATCAAATACTAATGTGTACTTCTGTTTGACATGGAATCAGAAAATTTACAACACAGTTAGCCATTTGGCCCACTGCTTTAAATAAAAGAGCTCTCCAGCTCACCTTACTTTCTAATTCCATCTAATCTTGTTCCTTAGCCCTGTAGGCTATGGTTCTTCAAGTATACATCCAAGTACCTTGACTCAACTACCCATTCAGGTTTCCAGCAGCCTCTGGGTGAAAATATTTTTCCTAATCTCTCCTATCTGTTAAATCTATGCCTTCAGTTTTGTTTCTGAACTTATGCTAAAGTAAATGGGCCCTATTTTGGCTGCTCATAATTTTATGCACCTCTTTGGCTTCCAATCCAGGCTACATTTTCCTAAATCTTCTACAGTGTAATCTCATCATTCCTATAATGTGATGACTGGAACTGCATGCACTATTCAAGCTGTGGCCTACCTAGTGATCTATGCAGTTCTAACGTAACATGGTCTTTTATTCTATGCCTTTTATTTATTAAAGAATAACATCCAGTATGCCTTTTAACTAGCTTATTGATCTGTCCTACCTGTTACGGACTCAGTGAAAGTCCCTTTAAGATAGAGAGTGTGTGTGTATGAGTGTGTGGGGCGTGCTTACATCAATAGAAGATAAAGGACGTAATGACGTTGTTGAAGAAGTAAGAAGAAGAAGAAGGAGAGAGAGAGAAGGGAGAGAGACACCAGCCTGCTTGTTTTCTCTATCGATGGATGAGAAACAATAACTGTGTTTGCCACTGAAATCCATGTATGGAAGTTGGAAGTAATCCAGTGGAGTTCACTTTGTTGCTGACCTGTAGAAGGAAACAGGTATTTGTGTGTGGACGACCACGGTTCGGATGCTTTTCGGGGTGAGGAAGTCACTACCGAGTAAACACTGAAGTGTCGTTTGGGTTCCATCGTGGAACATTTGGATTTCGTATGTACTCTCTCTATGTTTTTCTACATCTACATCTTATCTTCAGACAACGGTGGTTTCACCTTATGGCTTGCGGAACTGAACTTTAAGAACCATTCCGGAACTGGGAGTTTTGGACTTTGTCACACACACACACACGAAGAGTTTAGTTTTGGGGTTAATGTTCAAGGTTTAACATTTTTGAATTCTAACATACTAACATTTTTACTTTTATTTTACGTATTATCATAAGTAGTGATTAATAAAATAGTTTTAACACTGAATCATGCTCAGTGTGTTTCTTTTGTTGCTGGTTTGTGACATACCGCCTTTAGAATTTGTGCACAAACACTCCAAGATCCCTGTGTTCCTCCATAACTCGCTCCTCTTCTGTTTGTTGTATGTTCCTTTGTCTTTTGTACTACTCCACATGGATGACTTCATAGTTCTCTAGATTAAATTCCATTTGCTGTTTTTCTGCCCAACTGACCAGAATACCGTTACCTTTTGTGCAGTCTAAAACTTTACTCATCATGCCAATCAAACACCAATATTTTTTGCTATCTACACACCTCTTTATTAAGTCCCCTCTACTTGGGTCTTGGTCACTAATGTATATTTAAAAAAGCAAAGAGCTAGATGAAACTCCACTGGTAAAGGCCTTCCAATCAGAAAAGAAAACATCCATCAGTCTCTTTCCTTTATTACCATTCTGCCAAATTTGAGTCTAATTTACTACAATCCCTTGGATTCTGTGGACTGTTGTGATCTGGTCAAAAGCCTTGCTAAAATCCATGTAGACTCCATTGCAATCTTAAAGAATGCCATCAAGTTAGTCAGACAGAATCTCTTAAAGTCACTCTGACTGTGATTAATGTGTGCTTTTTCTGATTGAAGGTTCATACTATCTGTTAGAATGGATTCTGCTAGTTTGGCCACCTTTGAAGTTAAACTAACTGGCCTGAAATTAGTTTATGCCTACCTTTTGAAACACTGGTACAATATTAGCAGTCCTTCAATCTTCTGACTTTACTCTGTGAAATAGGAAAGATTAGAAGATGATGGACAGAGGGTCTCAAATTTCTTCTCTTCCTGCTTTTGGCAGCCTGGGATATATTTCATCCAAGCCTGGCACTTTATCCATTTCAAAGCTGATAAATTTGTTATGATTCTTACTGTGTTTATTCTATCCAATATTTTGCACACATTCACATTAACTACAACATCAAGCAGCTTTTAGAAGACTTGAAAGTATTTATTTAGCATCTCCCCTACGTCCTCCTCCACGTATGGATAATCCTTTTGGTACCTAATAGGCCATGATCTATCTTTATGTGGTGATGAAAGTAAATCCAAATGCATTTCATTTCACTTGCCACTATTTTTTTTCGTACTTTCTCCTTTCTTTCCCAATCTCCCCTTTCAAGTTTGCTCTTGTTTTTTATATTCTTCCAGACTTTCTGATGCACTAATGTTTTGGTGACTGACATGTGCTGATGCTTTTTTTGTAATTTTGTATCTATATGCCCTCTGTCATGCAGGGACTCTAGGTTTACCAGTCCCACCCTTTATGTGGGAATATATTTATTCTGAATCCCTTGAATGCTTATGAGACTAATTTACCATGGTAGCTGTTTCCAGCCCAATGCTGCTTAACCACTTCTCAGTCTATTGAAATGAGCAGGGCATCTTTGTACAGTATCATCTGCTGCAAATCACAGTCATGCTCCAAGCTTCCATTCCCGGTCATTTTTGTTCTCTATCCCAATTCTTCCTTGCCTTGTTCTCTTTTGGCATCTACACTGCTCCTAAATAGCTTGATGTAGACTCTGTTTCTTGCTCCACAGATGCCATCTTACTGGCTAAGTATTTCTAGTATTTTCTGGGTTTTTTCCCAATTCATCTTTCTTCCACTATCACCCAAATCATCATACCACTGGAAGTAGATTTTCTTTTGAAGAACAGTAGAAAGAACTTATCCCATGTTATTGATGTATGGTTCTGACAGCTCGAGAGAATATTTACAGAGATTGTTGTTTATCTATCTGCGGTTTGCAAATAACCACATGACCTGTGGAGATTGGTGAGAAGCAGACTGAATCCTTACCTTCAAGAATGCTTTATTATTGCCATTGCAGTCATGATAGCTGCTGTCTTTGTTGGTGCTGAAGATCTCCCTTTATAATTACTGGTGAGCAAACATGGGTCCTGCCTCCTCCTTGCCCTACTTTCTCACAATCCCTTTAATTGTTTTTTTCAGAACCTGTCACTTGTTAAGCCTTTGTATTCATTGCAGTAAAGATAAAGAGAACTGGAATAAAATGAATTTTGTTTGAATAATCTTGAATGACAATTCAGTTTTCACGTCTCTTGTTTTACTGAGGGGAGGACTCGGTTAGAATCTGTTAGACACGAATTGATTCCTGTCAAAATTACTATTCTAGGAAAGTGAAGCAATAAGGAAAGTAGAGGAGACATTCTTTATCCTCCCTATGTGACTGTACATATCCTTTATCAGTGAAACAGTCCTACTTATCAGTGTGGAACATCTGAGAAATGGGGACTTTTCCAACTTTCTGCCTAGGTCTCTGGCAATGGAGTTGAATGCTAATGAATCAAGTCTGGTATCAATTTTGTGGCATAAATGGTGACAATTTTAATTGCATTATGGAGGTCAATAACTTAAGTTTTTGAATCTTAACTAATTTTGTTAATTTTTCTCTTGTTTTCTTTTTTTTGTTTCAGACTGCACAATGGTGGCAATTTGTAGATAAAAGGACAGACTGGCATGGACATGCTGGTGGGGGCCTCCATTCCGACCCCAAAAATGTAAATATTTCCATTTTATGGTTGAGCCACAGTGTTGTACTTTTAAAATCTGATGACTTTTTGGATTAATGTATTTTTTCAGGTAAAACTATGTTTGGTATTGTTTGACTTTTATTCATGAAATCTTGATCATTACTTGCCAACATTTATTGTCCATCCCTAACCACCAATGGTTCAGGAATGCCTTCAGTTTCTCAATGTTAGGTAAGGAGCTCTAGAAATTTGCCCCAACTACAATAGTGTGCAACCTGGAGAGAAATTTGGAGGTTGTGGTTTTCTCGGTGCCTGCAGAGGTTACAAGTTTAGGAGCAGTAGAAGAAGCTTTGCCAAGTTTCTGCAGTACATTTTCTAATGTTGCACTCTGAAGGGTGCTGATCAAGCAGGACAAATATTGTTTGAGGTACTTGTGCCCTGTGAATGGTGGAAAAGCTTGCGTTAGGAATCAGCCATTCATATATAAATGAATTTGCATTTTTGTTTGATTTTTAAAAACTCTCGTGTGAAGTGCCATTATATATTCTGCACCATTAAAATTCAATCTGCAGAAAATACAAGTAATACTCAAAGCTTATGCAAAATCTATGGAGAGAGAAAGTGGGTTAATGTTTCTAGTTTATAACTTATTTAGAATAGAACTAGGGGAAAAAGTTGGGTTTTCTGTGATAAGACTATTGAACGGTTCCCTTATACAATGAGATGGACTATGACCTCACAAACTATCTTGTTGTGACCTTGCACCTTATTGCACTGCACTTTCTCTGTAGCTGTGACACTTTACTCTGTACTGTTATTGTTTTTACCTGTACTACTTCAATGCACTCTGTGCTAACTCAATGTAACTGCACTGTGTAATGAACTGACCTGTACGATTGGTTTGTAAGACAAGCTTTTCACTGTACCTCGGTACAAGTGACAATAATAAACCAATATCAATACCAATAATGTATACAATGTCCTAAATTGAGAGGACCTCTTTAGATCAGGTACCTAACAGCCTCTTGTACGTGATCTAAAATTCAACAATTTCAGATCAAAATCAGTCTTATTGTTTGCATACAGTGGATGCTTTTAATATTTCTGCAGTTGTCATTTGTGGCTTCTCTAGAACTATCATTTCCCCTTTTCCCTATATATTCTTTAATGTTGTGCTGCCTAAATTTATCCCCAGGTTTTGTGTGCACCACCATAAAGCTATCATCCAGTTTTTTTCCCTTCAATTGCAATCATTTCAGTCCTCTGGTATGATATTTCTATCCAAGGGTATTTGAAAGGTTTCTTTTTGCAGTAGCATTCTGAGAGTTGTTTTTCAGCAGTGGATCCTTATCTGTAATTATCCCATCTAATTATTTCAGCTCCCCTCCATATCTTTAATTCCCACTAAGACACTATTCTGTGAAAACCAAGACAAAGGATTTGTGACTATCCTTTCATCCTCCATGAGATTATTCATTTCTGTCTAATTGTCATGTTATCCTTTAAGGCTATTTAACTTTGTGTTGACAAAATCCCTTCCTATTTCCCTTTTTTAACACAATGCCAATGTTTCATACTTTGATTTGGCCTCTTCAATATCTTCCCCCTTTTTCCATTCTTTGTTTGTTTGACCTACCTCAATTTTAATGTATATTTTATCACTTGCCTGATAACTGAGGAGATTTGATATATCAGTTAAACACATGTTCTTGAAAGCCATTTCCAAAATAATACATCAGTAATTGTGTTCAAAATAGAAAACTTAGTGTTATTGCTGAACAATATTGTTAAAATTCTATGATTTTCTTTTAGGGGAAGATCCTGAATAGTTGAAATGTAAATGTGGAGCATTTCATACACAAAAATCTAGGTTCAGGGTGTTATTAGCAGAAATGTTTGAAGTTTTTAAATAATGGGACTGTCATCTGATACCAATGTACCTACAGATAAAATCATCAATAGATTTCCTTTCTTAAAAAATATTGACACTAAAGAATTTTAAACATTCCTTTTATTCTGTATGTTTTCTAAATTACACAAAAACACTGATTGCAATGAAACAATAACAGAACTTACTGAGCCCAACAATCAGCCATATTTGTTGTGATAATCTTGAACCATAAGGACAACTTGGTGCCTAATAAGCGCCATTTACATTGTCATCTCAATAATTATTACACAATAGAAATACAGGCTGTTTACATAAATTTATCTAGTATGGATAGTGCACTAATTTTGTAAATGTTATCTTTCAGTTCAAAGATATTGATACAAGACAAATCCTCAAAGCAATGCTGACGTATGTTTGGCCAAAGGATAGACCTGATCTCCGCGGAAGGGTGGCTTTATCTCTTGGTCTTTTAGGTGGGGCAAAGGTTGGTGATTTCTGTTCAGAATTTTTTTTAAAGTTGTTTTTGTACATGCGAGTTGCAGTTTGTATTGAGCAATTTTATTGTTCAGGCCAATGGATTTCCATTTTTAAAAAAATCCTACATTTTGTGATTTTTATAAAAATAGTAAAATTATACCAAGAGTATGTGTAGGAAAATATTTGATTGTGTATTTTAAAGTGAGAGAATTTTGTTATTAGAATCATGGATCATTTAGACTAATTGGACTTACCAGGTCTTGGTCTGTGGACTTGAAGTTTATAGGACATTTGTGTTCAACCATGTATGTTTTAAATGCCCCTAGGATTTCTCCCTCTGTTAACCTTTCAGGCAGTGAATTCTGGATTACACCATTTAGCCTCAGCTCCTCCAGTTGAAGAAACTGTTATACACTTGTCCAGGGCATGAGAAGGAACCTGGATTTCTCATGTGGCACTGCATATGCATTGCACTGGATGTGCATTCAACTGTTCTGTGGTGCCCTGCCTTGCCTCTTTATTAGACTGTTAAAAGGGGAGGGTAAGATGTGTATGATAGTGATAACTTGTTACAGGTGGTGGAAATTATGACTGGTGGGTGGAAGAGGAGGACGAGGGGAATAGTATCGTTATTTTATCTGGGAGAAGTGGAATGAGTAGAAGTATGGGAAATAGAGATTTGCAGTTTGAGGCAGCAAGATATCACTATCGTATATATCTTACCCTCCCCTTTTAACACTTTGAAACAATTCTGGTCTACTCTTCAATTACCACTAACTGCTCCCTTTCTATGCCATTCTCTCATGCAGCAGTTGCCCTTTTACATCTTTACTGCCCACCATTCAGGGACCCTAACTGTCCTTCCAGCTGAAGCAGCAATTTGCTTGTACTTTTTCAAATTTAGTGTACTGCACTTGGTACTCATGATCTGGTGTCACCTGCACTGGGAAGATTGCTTTGCAGAACACCACTGTCCAGTCTGTGAGTGCCCCTGAGCTTCCAGTCCCCTGTCACTAATTCTCCACCCCACTCCCAATCTGACCTCTCTCTCTTTGCCTTCTACATTGTTCCAGTATATAAGCTCATATTCTGTCCACGCATTTCTCTTCACAACTTAATGTTGAATTTAACAATTTCAGGTAACCAATTTTCCCATCTTTTCCCCCCACCCCTGCCCCCCCCTTTCCTGATGTGATTGTATTCTTCTGTTTCTTTTTTTGTTGTTGTATCTAACAGCCTTTTTAAAGTAACTGTCACCCAGATAACTGGTCTGCAGCTTATCACAGACATTCCATCCTGTTCTCTCCATCATCCACCTCTCTGCAACTTGAAACATTTGTTTTCTCACTTTTCCAATTCAGATGAAGGGTCCTTGATCTGAAACATAAACTCTGCTTCTTTCCCCATTGATGCTGCCTGACCTGCTGAGTGCTTCCAGTATTTTCTATTTTTGTTTCTAAAATGTTAGTCTCCTTCAGATACTAATCCATTGTGTATGTTGATTTTTGCATGGATATTTATTTTCCATCCTCTTGCCAACTAATGTGTTGGCACTTGATAGTTGTGAATGCAGGTTATTCACTTGCATTCCGCAACCCCCCCCCCCCCCCCCCCCACAAGTCAACTTTTGATGTGAGGTTTTGGAGTGGGAGAAAGAGAAACAGAACCAAAAGGGATTTATTAATTTTTATCTGTATAAGACAAAAATAATGAACAGGTTTTGTATTCAACATCAAATTTTCAAGCTTTGTATTTTTTTATTGGAAGATGGTAGTTTACTACATCTAACATGATTGCTTTGCTGGAATTAAATTGCAATCTAAGCTTGCAGTCTCTGCTGAAATCTTTCTCAGTTTCTTCATGGTAAAACACACCTTTCTTGCTGATGACCCCCCCCCCCCCCCCCCCCGACCTCCCCTGCCCCAAAATCATGCTAGTATTTTATTCACAGTTATCAGCTGTAATTATGAAATTAACTGTGTATCCTGTGCCCTGAAAATACTGGCTTTATTCACTAGAGAATTTAATTTAAATAATATCCACATGACTGCATTGCCCCTAAGCAATTTGGTCTTCTTTCGTAGTAGAATAAATCTCATTATACATCGCAGTGTGGCATTTTCTGTTCTACATGCGTTTTTTTTGTGTTGATAATAAGCTCTGCAGTGAT
The DNA here is from genome assembly GCF_009764475.1 of Pristis pectinata. Classification (NCBI taxonomy): domain Eukaryota; kingdom Metazoa; phylum Chordata; class Chondrichthyes; order Rhinopristiformes; family Pristidae; genus Pristis; species Pristis pectinata. The sequence goes on from NC_067412.1 coordinate 86,947,337, forward strand.
TTTTAATTTTAAATGCTAACTTGAGATAATGTGTAGTTGTTGAAGCTTAATTTTAGTGTCACGCTGACTTTTGTTATTAACGTGAAATCTGTGTAAAAGAACACTGCATTCTACTGAAAGCCTATCTTATGGTTTCACCATGTAGCATAATTTTCCTCCTCTGTTTCTATGGCATTTCTCTCTCCTGTATAATTTTCTTTAAAGTACATATTTTGCATTTCATTTAACTCTTCAGTGAACAACTTGAAGACCATATTATCCTCCAGCTGGAGTCAAATTGGATCAAATAACCAAACTAAACATCCAACTATTATCAGTAGTAATCTTCTGTACTTTTGTACATTTGTTGTCCTCTCCTTTTTCGCCCTCTCAGCTCGCAGTTGGGTATTCATTCCACTGAGCTGATCGTGGATGTTGACCGAACTTCAGTTTACTAGCATTTCCTCTCGTATTTCATGTCCACAAATTTGAGACAGTGCTACCTAAACCTTTATTTAACAACTGAACAGGAGAACTCTTGTCATGGGAAGAGATTATCAGGTGTATGGATGAAAAGGTTCAAGCAGGTGATCAAAGCCTCCTTGAAGAAATGCAACATCCCCACTGACTCTTGGGCTTTTCTGGCTCATGACCACTAAAAGTGGAGGAGGAGTATTTGGAATTGTGTGGAGAACTTTAAGGCCCTGCATAAGTGGAGGAAGGAGGGCACTACTACACAAATTATGTTAGCCTCTGCCTGTCCTGTCTATGGATGAATCTGCAGTTCCCACACGTGGCATCATTAACCGCCTCAGTACCCACATAACCAGAATAGAGTCATTCTCGATCCTGGGACTGCCTAAGTGGAAGAAGAGTCCTTTTATTTAATTATAGATATTCAGTTTTTCCTTTATTCATGTTGCTTATCCTTCACTCAGTTACTGGGCAAATTTTAAAATTTGCAACTTGCATACTTTAAATTGTGCTACAAGCTTATCTGCTTCGTGGTAAAATATTTGGAGCAGTCTTAAAATGGTCTTTCAGCATGGTATTATTTAGGACTGTGGTCTTTAGTAAAAGATGATGAATGCTCCTTTACAAAATTATTAGATTGCTACTGAATTATTAGATTGCTGGGAAAACTAGGTCAGCCACATTTTCTTAAAATGCTGCCTCTACAATCCCATAGGTTGGATGGAAGAAGCATCCAAAATTGCAAGGTGTCCAGTGTTGTTGATTTTGTTTTAGCGGCTTTACGCTTGGGGGATTATTTATTCATAAAGATGAATTGTACAGCCCAGTGTGTCTGCCACTTCACCCCCCCCTCCCCCCCAGTGCCTTCTCTGTCTTTCCTTATCCATCTAACACTTCGTGTAACATTGCAAAAATACAACATAAGTAAATTGTTAAAGTTGACAAAACAATTTTTGCTATTGTTTGATTCGTGGGAGGGGAAAAAAACTTCAGGAAAACTAAAGGGGATTAAGTGAAAGGGAAGAAGCCCAGATTGCCAACAAGGACAGCTCAATAGGCAAAGTTTTTAAGTAACATCACCAGTTCAGCAATTCAATTAACTAGTGTAAAAACCATCGCATTTTCTTCTGAAAGTCACCTCTTTCACGTATTGGGAAAATCAATCAACATTTTCTAATAATCTAATTGCATAATTTATTTTTTGTTATTTGTTTTGCCTCTTTATTGTCTTTGCTCTATTATTCATGAATCCTGAGAAGTTAGAGGAAACCTGAAAGCGATTATTGTGAGTTGGAAGTCCAGATCAAGTACTGACCTTGTACATCTACTGGTGACTAGGAGAAGCATGTAATGTTTAAGCCTGGTTGATGACAAAATGTTAAGTTGTAAGAGTGAGTTGATTAGATTTTAGATTTCTTAACAATAGTTAAGTAATAAGGATCTACTCTGTACTTTTTATGAATTCTTTTCTATTAAAATAGGATGATTGCAGCAGTGTTCTTTAATACATATTAATAAAACTGTTGTCTGGTTCCTTGTTGTTAAAAGCAGACATGTAACTACAGTGAAGCAATGATAATACCAGCATCAGCTGCCAGCCATTAGCTGTTGCAGTGAATTAAATCTTTACTGCCAACTTTTTACAGCACCAAGGACTTGACATTTCAAAGTGCCTCTAGGACCTTTATTCAGGAAATTGTAAATCAGTCAAATTATTCACTTGGTATAGTATTCAGCCTTTTGTAATGTAATGTTTTGTTCTTGTGTCTTCGCAGCTCATGAATGTAATGGTTCCTTTCATGTTTAAATATGCAGTAGATGAACTCAACCAAATGTCAGGTAGTGTTTTGAACCTGAATGATGCAACAAGTACAGTCATCACCATGGCAACAGCTGTTCTCATTGGCTGTAAGTAAAATATTTTAATTTGCATGACGGATGTTGACTGACTTGCAGCCACTAGCAAGTATTTCTGATGATTAGAATTGCAGGGATTTGTTTTCACTTTGCATAAATTTATGTTGTAACATTGGAGGCTGTAACGGCAGTGAGTTGTTTAGAGTTTATAGATCATTATATCAAAATGAGTCATGTAAACGTTTCAATTGCAAATAAGTAGAATAAATATAACGTGAGACGTGCATGTGGCAAAAAACTCTCTGAAAGAACAATTGAAGCTTAAAATGTGTGCTCCAATGGGCAAATACTATACATTGATCAGAAGGTTAGATCCTTGGTTCTCCCATATGGTGACTCATTGTCATGTTTCTGGTAGAAGTCCAAATGGTATCATGGAACCAGCCAGCTTATTGTACCTAGACGGGGTATTTGGTGGAGCTCTCCAGTTAATGGCATATCTCTGCCTTTTCTCTGTTGCCAAGCTCTATTTCCCTCGTGTCAAATGGATGCTATGAGGAATGGATTCAAAATTAAGTAGCAATGTGGACAACTAGAATAAATATAAAGTAAATTGGTTTATTATTGTCACATGTACCGTGGTACAGTGAAAAGCTTGTCTTGCATACCATTCATATAGATCAATTCATCACAACTGTGCATTGAGGTAGTTCAAGGTAAAACAATAAGAGTGCAGAATAAAGTGTTACAGTTACAGAGAGAGTGCAGTGCAGGTAGACAATAAAGTGCAAGGTCATAACGAGGTAGATTGTAAGGTCAAGAGACCATCTTATCATACTTGGGAACCATTCAATAGTCTTATAAAAGCGGGATGAAAGCTGTCCTTGAGCCCGGTGGTACTTGCTTTCAGGCTTTTTGTATCTTCTGCCAGATTGGGGGGGCAGGAGAGAATGTCTGGGGTGGGTGGGGTCTTTGATTACACAGGCTGCTTTACCAAAGCAACGAGAAGTGTGGAGGGGAGGCTGGTTTCCAACATATGTTGAGCTGTGTCCACAACTCTGTATTTTCTTGCGGTCCTGGGCAGAGCAGTCGCCATAAAAAGCCGTGATGCATCCAGATAGGATGCTTTCTAGGGTGCATTGATAAAAATTGATGAGGGTCAAAAGGGACATACCAGATTTCTTTAGCTTCCTGAGGAAGTAGAGGCGCTGGTGAGCTTTCTTGGCCGTGGCATCAATGTGGTTGGACCAGGACAGGCTATCGGTGATGTTCATTCCTAGGAACTTGAAGTCCTCAACCTTCTCGACTTTGACACCGTGGATGTAAACAGGAGCATGTACACTGTCCCCCTTCCTGAAGTCAATGACCAGCCCTTTTGTTTTGCTGACATTGAGGGGAAGGATGTTGTCGTGACACCATGTCACTAGGCTCTATCTTCTTCCCGTACTCCGAATCATCGTTATTTGAGATGCGGCCCATTATGGTGGTGTCATCTGCAAACTTTTAAATGCAGTTAAAGCAGAATCTGGCCACGCAGATTCTGCTCAAACCCAGCCTTGTGGGGCGCCAGTGTTGAGGATAATTGCGGCAGAGGTGTTGCTGCCTATCCTTACTGATTGTGGTCTGCTGGTCAGGAAGTCAAGGATCCAGTTGTAAAGAGAAGTGTTGAGTCCTAGGTCTCGGGGTTTGGAGATGAGTTTGCTTAGAATTGTGGAATTGAAGGTAGAGCTGTAGCCAATAAACAATAGTCTAACGTAGATGTCTTTACTGTCCAGATGCTCCAGAAATGTCCAGGGAGATGGCATCTGCCATAGACCTGTTTCGACAGTAGGCAAATTGCAGTGGTTCAAGGTGTCTGGGAGGCTGGAGTTAATGTGTACCATGACCAACCTCTCGAAGCACTTCTTGATGGTGGATGTCAGAGCCACCAGGTGGTAGGAATTAGCATGAGGAAATAGCAGCATATAAAGCATTGCATAGAACCATTATATTGTGGAAATAACTTGCCAGTAATTAGCTTAAATTCCCCAGAAACATTTCAATTTGTGATGCTGGTATCTTTATATGGAGCCAGCAAAAGCATTGATCAAATATCTTGTGCCAATTGTGGTCCTTTGTTTTGAATGGACTCAGCATTTGTTGTTTACTCAGTGATTTTTTTGTTGTTTCTCTCTCTCTCTCTCTCTCTCTCCTCCTTTGAGACATTTGATTTCTTGCTGAGATGCAGTTAGTCAGACACCAGCTGCTGTCCATTACATTGTATGAAATGTCATTTTTCATGTGAGTTTCCGTGCTGAGCAGGAGCAAGTTTTGCCAATAATTGGATGGATCCAAGCGGAGCTGTATCCTGTCCTCAATCAACATATTCACATGCACTTATTACTGAGCTTGCTGGAAAGTGATTATTAACAGAGGTCCTTTTCTGTATTTTGTATGTCTCTTCCCAAAGCCTGCAATGCTGAGGCTATTTACCAGCTTGTTGCAGCCCAACTGAGATCAGGTTACTCAGACTGAAAACATTTGGGATCCTTTCACATATCAGGCGTAGAATTTGCTGAGATAGTTGAGCTGTATTTTTGTTCAAATAAAAAAATGCAATTTTGGTGTATTATAGACATTCTTAATAATTTCTGTTCAATCTTGAAATTTTGTAATTCTATACTTGAAGCAATTTTGAAATGCTGAAGTACATTTTTTAAACAAAAGGCAACTTGAATTTTCTGAATTCCTTTACAGATGGTGTTTCCAGGGTTTGCGCAGCTGCCTTCAATGAGCTAAGGAATGCTGTCTTTGGCAAAGTAGCTCAAAGTTCCATCAGGCGAATAGCTAAAAATGTTTTCCTCCACCTGCACAACTTAGATTTGGGTTTCCACCTCAGCAGACAGACAGGTGCACTCTCAAAAGCCATAGACAGAGGAACGAGAGGAATCAGTTTTGTGCTCAGTGCCTTAGTGTTTAACCTGGGTCCCACCACATTTGAAGTACTACTTGTTAGCAGCATTTTGGTAAGTAATATGTTTGTTTGAACTGTTTTGGTGTTGGTTTATTATTGTCACTTGCACTAAGGTACGGTGAAAAGCTTGTCTTACAAACCGATCGTACAGGTCAATTTGTTACACAGTGCAGTTACATTGAGTTAATACAAAGTGCATTGATGTAGTACAGGTAAAAACAGTAACAGTACAGAGTAAAGTGTCACAGCTACAGAGAAAGTGCAGAGCAATAAGGTGCAAGGTCACAACAAGGTGGATCGTTTGGTCATAGTCCATCTCATTGTATAAAGGAACCATTCAATAGTCTTATCACAGTGGGGTAGAAGCTGTACTTAAGTCTGGTGGTACATGCCCTCAGGCACCTGTATCTTCTACCCGATGGAAGAAGAGAGAAAATACCATGAACCAATTTGTCAATTCGTAAGCAACTGATAGCTGTTGGGTAATATTGACCATTGTATTTGCATTCTGTACGCTCGGTTATCATGTGCTGCCAATAGACAAGAGAGTAAGCTGGAAACTTTCCTTCGAGTCTTATGACACTAATAATCTCGATTAGAAAACCCAGATGAAAAGAGCTAGATTGGAAGAGTTTCAAAAGTGATGAAGGTAATTTGAAAATAGCTTTATTCAGCTTGGTGTAAGAAATATGCTAACAATTTTGTTAAATCATGCCTGTATTTTCTGCAGGTGATATTTAACCACACAACAAATTTGGGTATCTAAGTCATTTGGCTTAGCTCAGATAGAAGTAAGACAGACTACATTAGTCATTTGCAGGCTAACAAGTTGAGAAGGACACAGGTGGTTTGTGAATTGTGCTGTTTACAATAAAGCAGCTCTGAGATCTTGGCTTTGTGTCCAGTGAATGATGGTCTGTTAAAGGTGCTTATTCATAAAATATTATATTTTATTTCCTGTATGTATAAAAATGTAGGAAATACAATACAATCAGTATGTCTTTTCTTTACATTCATTGTGCCATCAAATCAATACATTCTATTTACAATGCATTGATGCAACTTCTGTTTTATTTATAAACAATATACCCATGGAGTGTTTGAGAGGCTGTTATACAGGACCCAGCCCCTCTGTTCAGGAGCAGTAGAACCTTGGGCTGTGATCCTTGCCCACAGTCTTTGCAGTGGCTACAGTGAGCTTCAACGCGTCTCTCAGCACGGAGTCCTGCATTCTGGACTGTGCCAGTCGGTGGCTTTCACTTATGGACATCACCTTGCACTGGAAGACAAACGTGTGTGTCTTGGGCAGGCCCGTGTGTGTCTTTAACCAAGTTGATGATCCGGCAGTTGATGTTTTTCTCAGGAAATAAAAATGTAATCTGCCAAAGGGCTGTTTATTACAGGGAATAAAATATCACAGTAGGGGCACACAGACTCTAAGTCATGGAGAGTGGTGCAGCATGGAAACAGGCCCTTTGACCCATAGAATCCATACTGACCATTAGCACCCATTTACAGTATTACAGTAATCCTATGCTGATCTGATATTTTCACTGCATGCACCCCACCCCCCCCCCCCTCCCCCACCCTGGATTCTACCACTCAATCATACATCAGGGCCAATTTACATTGGTCAATTAACCTACCAACAAGCATATCTTTGGTGTGGGAAGAAACTGGAGCATCCAGTGGTTAAGAGGAAAGCTCCACACAAACAGCACTGGAGATCAGCATTGACCCTGAATCATTGGAGCTGTGAGGCAGCAGCTCCTCTCACTGTGCCACTGCCTTCTGCTTGGAATTCTCCAGACTTCCATCTGAACTTCTGTATGTTTGCAAGCAACAGCATTTTCCAAGGGACATATAAAGATGCTTTTAGCTTTTCCCTGGCATGGAGGGGGTTGCTCAGTAAATGTTGGAAATTCATTGGGTGGGAATTGAAGCTTGCCTGTTCTTACTCCCAATTCACAGCACGTCAATAGTTTGCACTGTTATCCATTCTCATTGTTGCATGTTGTAGAATTGGTCAAATAAGAACTGCCAGCCATATCCCTTGATCCCCTTAATATCCAAAAATATTATCAATCCCTGTTTTGAATATACATAGTAACTAAGCCTCCATATCCCCATCTGGGTAGAGAATTCCAAAGGTTCAGTGGCCTCTGGATGAGGAAATTTCTTCTCATCTCAGTCCTGAATGACCGACCTCTTATTTTGAGACTGACCCCTGGTTCTGGAGACCTCAGCCAAGGGAAACTGTAAAGCCCCATAAAAATTTTGTACATTTCAATGATGTCTCCTTGCATCTTTAATAAAGCACAGGCCCAGTTTGCTTAATCTTGCTCCCTTGGGCAAACACAACATCAAAGGAATCAGCCTGGTAAACTTCCTCTATTGCAAGTATATCCTTCCTTGGATAGGGAGACCAGACCTGTACACAGTATTCCGTTTGCAATCTCACCAGGCTCCAATATGACTGTAGAAAGTTTTCTCTACTCTCATACTCAAATACTCCTGCACAAAAACCAGCATTCTTTTTGCCTTCCTAATTCTTTGCTGTATATTCACATTGTACTTCAGTGATTTGTGTACAAGGACACCCAGGCCCTTTTGAACATCAACATATTTCAGTATCTCTCTTTTTGACCAAAGTGGTTGATCTTGCAATTCTCCACATTTTATTCCTTCTCCAGTGCCCTTATCCATTCACTTAACCAGTCTATACCCTCCTCCCTCTCCAACTTCCTCCCTCTATCACACAACCTCCCCCCCCCCCCCCCCGCCTCCTCTCTTGCTCTCTTGCTCACACACACTTCTGCATCATTGTAACCCACTTCTGGCACTGAGCTTATTATAGATGATCCCCTCACACAAGTCATTGATTACCGGTTGGGAACAACTGGGACCAATCCCTGTGGCACCTCACAGCCTCCCAACCCGAAAATGACCCATTTGTTCCTGTTATTTCTGTCTATTTACCTGAAATTGCCCCAAATTCCATCTGCACTTGTTAACTAATCTGTTTGGCAACTTATGGAAGGTCTTCTGAGCATCCAATTACACCACATTCATTGGTTTTTAGTTACAACCTCAAAGAATCAACAGATTTGTCAAGTATGATATCCCATTCACACATCCATGTTGATTCTGCCCCCTCCTGTTATTTTCTACTTCCTCAATAATGGATTTTTGCATCTTCCCTACAATTGGTCTGTAGTTTCCTGTTTTTTTTCTCTCCTCGTTAAATAGTGGGGTTACAATTGTCAGCAGGTAAAATGAAGAGGGTGTAGATGGTCAGGTTCCATGATCAGGTCAGGTTTTGATTTGATACCAAACAGATCTCTGCTCAGGAAGTCTTGGACTTCTATGCATACATGCAGACACACACCCTTGACGCACTCTCCATTGAGCCCATTGGTAGAGTAATGACTTGCTGAAGAGTGTCCAGGTACACTTTGCATCTGGACTTCAGCTTTAATCCAAGGTGGACTAATGTATCAGTGGTGACAGCAGTTATATGAAGGAGTGTCTGCTTCTGTGACGGTGCTTTGCTTCATTTCACATTAATATTTTTATTTATTAGTATTTTAATTTTTTTATTTTTAAATACCTCTGATTTCCAGCAGACACATTCTATGAACAAGGCTCTGGAATACAAGGCCGACACTCATTCTTGGTGCTAGCTCCACATCACTGAATGCCAGTCGGATGGTGGAATATCGGCTCGTTTATCTGGGGAGAATAGTGTGGGTGGGTGGGTGGTTGCCAAGTTCAGGCAACTATCCAGCTCTATAGTCAAGAAAATAGTGATTTAAGAAACTTGAATATGATCACATGGAGTGTGGAAGGCAGTTGTTTTTTAAGAAGTTAGACAATGGTGCCAATTGTTAAAAATATTGAAGTATTTTTTATTAAGTATTAAAGCATTTTCATCATCACTTAGGAATTACTGTCTCAGTGATTTGGGTTGTTGTTTGTGTCCCAGTTAAACCATCATGTGACAACAAAATTCTTAAGGTCAGAAAAAGTGGTTCACTGGATAGGATGGATGAAGCTGTAGTGACTCAAGTCTCAATTGTCCAACATTTGTGATGTGAGCTAACCAATGATGTACAGTTAAATTTTGACCAGTTGTGGAGCCGTTTATAATTTGAACTGTCCCGGAGGGGAGAAGGATCTCCGTTTAAATAAATCTCATCATACTCTTCACAGGTGCTTTTCAACCAATAGATTGAATGTAGGTTTTCCTGAGGTTTATAATTTATCAGTGTTCCCCTTGCTATCTATAATTAACTTACAATATCCAGTAGCCATCATCTAGTGCCTAATAAATTTAATCATAAAGAGCAGACCAAATCAAGATAGATTTTGAAAGAAATTATCTTCACATCGATCAATCTGCATTTGTCATATTTGGATTCTTTTGTACAAATCACTTGCATTTTGATTAATAAATTCAATTTTCAATTTTAATTTTTTTTACAGTACTTTAAATGCGGTGGGTCGTTTGCATTAATAACCCTAGGGACTTTGGGTGCATATTCAGCTTTTACTGTTGGCATTACACAGTGGAGGTACTGTAGAACTAACATTTGATTTTTACTTTTTTACATGCTAATGTCTTTACTGTGGCAACTTTACAACTTCAGTGTAATTTCTCATTTGTAGGACTCGGTTCAGAATCAAAATGAATAAAGCTGATAATGATGCTGGCAATGCTGCAATAGACTCGCTCCTGAATTATGAAACTGTGAAGGTACAATGCTCAGAATTCAATTTTGTGAAATTCTGAATAGTCTTGTTTTTTCTTTCAAGCAATCTTTTCCCTTGCTCTAAGATTATACACTTAAAATTCTTCCTCCCCTCCAAATAACATCAACTACTGCAGAAATGTAAAAGATTAAGACCATTTCCACTAGCATGAGCTGCCTCTAATTCATATTAAATTTCATTTGTTTCCTTGTGACTTGAACTATTTAGATTATTTCTATCAAAGTAGATAACATTTTTAATGTTTTGCACAGATTTACTGTGAATGCAATCCAATTGAAAAGTAAATAAATCAGTCTCTCCTGATTTTCTGAATTGCAATAAAAAATTTGATCTGGCTATAATATCCATATCCTAAGATATTCTGTAAAGTGGGCATTTAGCAGATCCAAACAAACATGTCTGACTTCCATGGAAAGTTCCAGGCACGAAGCCAGTGTCCTGTCCATAGGAGGGTCGTGGACATGGAGTTGGTGCTCCTAGTACAACAGAAAATAATTTTTGAAAATATCAAGATAATTTAAAAGTGTGGAAATGTCGGAAATGTACAGTGTTCTGAAGAATATCCTTCAGACGTGTATTTCATTTATATGCTTTGTAATATATAACTTATTTGCTCTGTATTTATGGTAGTAAACTTTAACAACAAAATGAGTTATTGATTGACAAAAGAGTACTAAAGTTTAAATTCCATTTGCAGTATTTCAATAATGAGAAGTATGAAGCAGAAAGGTATGATGGATTCTTGAAATCTTATGAAGATGCATCTCTGAAGACTACCTCAAGTCTTGCAGTGCTGAACTTTGGTCAGAATCTTATCTTTAGCCTTGGTCTGACTGGGATCATGTTACTTGCTAGTCAAGGAATCCTGGCAGGTATTGCTGTTAAACTGGTTAATGTGTTATATGCTTGAAGCTGGACTCTCCTTTCTAGTTTTATTTTGAGAACTCCTACATTCTACGTTAAGGTGCAGTTGATATAATTCATTAATGGCCTGCTGGAGAACTTTTTGTTTGGCATGGGGAGGTAGCTGACTAACATCCATGCTATGGCTGTGTGTAAGATAATAGGTGTGTCTGAAAGACTGGTAAAGCTGCTGTCTCACAGTTCTCAAGAAATAGATTGATTACATTGATTGAATGCACCATTAGAATAGCTGTTCCCTGGGCAATATGCAGCTGGCAAGGGAGATGATACCAGTGGTCAGAAGAACAAGCAGCAAATGATTATGTTCATCATATGGGATTGGACACATTAGTTCTTCCTCCTTGACACCTGTCTCTTCCCTTTATCTGTTCTGGAAATGGAATTAATTTAAACATTTTAGATGTGCTGGGTATCCTTTTATCAACTGTCGATGCAGAAAAAAAATTTAAGTCTTCTCCAACTGCATTGACCAATAAACCAGCAATAATTTGAAACTATAGGAATCTATTCTACCTCCTGCAGTGCTGAAATTCATCATGTAAGCACGTCCGCTTATGCATACCCAATGTGGTGACTGCATTTCAGTAACAGTATGTAAAGTGTTTATGTAAAACCTTTTAATGTTGTGGTGTTTGATTATCATTATTCACCTTGCACAGTTTTGAATGACCAAGTCCCTCAGTATAATAATATGGCATTCTGTTTCTTAAAGGTTTGGGTAAACTCGTCACCATAATTTGGATAGGACAAATATTTTATTCCAATATTTTTAAAATCTTAAGTGTTTTTGTTTGTCTTGCTCGAGCTGACCTGAAAATTAAATGGAAATATCTTGTAACATTCCATTCATTTTTGTAGGTACACTAACAGTAGGAGATCTGGTGATGGTAAATGGACTACTTTTCCAGTTGTCTCTTCCCTTAAATTTTCTGGGCACCGTGTATAGAGAGACACGACAGGCACTAATAGACATGAACACATTGTTTACTTTGCTAAGCATTGACACAAAGACTAAGGTAAGATGGTGCAACTTTTTGAAAGTCAATCATGCAGGCTCTTAAGTTCTGGATTTTTAGTCTGAAATTTATATATGAGCATGTAAAAATTAAATTAAAAATAATTTTTATAAAAACTGAAGATTTGAAGTAAGACAGTAATTTCCAATTACAATATCTGAAGAGGCACCATGTGTTTATTTTTGTAAACTAGATGTGGTTCCCAGAGCGTAATGCAACTTGTTTTTTTTTGTGCTTTTATAGGAGGCACAAACAGCTGCAGTACTTCAGGTTACTCCTGAAAATTCTACCATTACTTTTGATGATGTTTACTTTGAATATCTGGATGGCCAAAAGGTTCTTGATGGAATATCATTTGAAGTTCCTGCTGGGAAAAAAGTGGCAATTGTAGGTGGTAGTGGTTCAGGGTAAGTCATCTGTTATGGTGGTAGTCTTTCTGTTTGTTTTAAAAATGTTTTCCAGTTTTCTTCCTTTTATCTTTTTCTTTCTATGTTTTGCGTGTTTTTTCATATGTTCTCTCTTATTCTTATATAGGAGTCACCAATTAACAATAAGTTGCTTCCCCATTATGGCCCAGTGCAATGTTGAACCATTGGTATCATTTGGATCTCTATGGATGAGAACTTGTACCAGATAATTCTTTTTCTTTTTTTGCAGAAATACCCTTCATTTCTTGCTTCTCTTCATCATCTAATTTGCTCAACACATGCCTACCACTGTCTGGGTGTTTGACAGTTAAATTTTCCAAGTGTCCTTCTATTTCTAAACCCTTCTTCAAAGCATTCTCAAAGTGCATCTTTTTGAACCATAGAACCATACAGCACAAAACAGGCCCTTCGGCCCACCATGTTGTGCCATCCATCAAACCACCCTCACACTATCTAACCCTTTCCTCCCGCATATCCCTCTATCTCACATTCCTCCATGTGCCTATCCAACAAACTCTTGAACCTGTCCAATGTATCTGCCTCCACCACCACCCCAGGCAGTGCATTCCCCCCCCCCCCCCCCCCCCCCCCCCCCCCCCCCCCCCCCCCCCCCCCCCCGACATCTCCCCTGAACCTCCCACCCATAACCTTAAAGCCATGCCCTCTTGCCTTGAGCATTGGTGCCCTGGGAAGGAAACGCTGGCTGTCTACTCTGTCTATTCCTCTCAATATTTTATATACCTCTATCATGTCTCCTCTCATCCTCCTCCTTTCCAGTGAATAAAGCCCTAGCACCTTAAGCCTGTGCTCATATTCCATACGCTCTAATCCAGGCAGCATCCTGGTAAATCTCCTCTGCACCCTCTCCAACGCCTCCACATCCTTCCTATAATGCGGCGACCAAAACTGAACACAGTACTCTAAGTGTAGTCTAACTAGAGTTTTGTAAAGCTGCATCATCACTTTGCGGCTCTTAAACTCAATCCCACGATTTATGAAAGCTAACATCCCATAGGCCGCCTTAACTGCTCTATCCACCTGTGAGGCAACTTTCAGTGAACTGTGAATATGAACCCCCAGATCCCTCTGCTCCTCTACACTGCCAAGTACCTTGCCATTTGCCTTGTACTCTGCCCTGGAGTTAGTCCTTCCAAAGTGTACCACCTCACACTTGTCCAGATTGAACTCCATCTGCCACTTGTCAGCCCAGCTCTGCATCCTATCAATATCCCTCTGTAAGTTCCGACAGCCCTCCACACTATCCACATCACCACCGACCTTAGTGTCATCCGCAAACTTACTAACCCAGCTTTCCACTCCCTCATCTAAGTCATCTATAAATATCACAAAAAGTAGAGGTCCCAGAACCGATCCCTGCAGGACACCACTAGTCACTGCCTTCCAATCCGAGGGCACTCTTTCCACCACGACCCTCTGCTTTCTACAGGCAAGCCAATTCCTAATCCACACAGCCAAGCTTCCCTGGATCCCTTGGCCTCTGACCTTCTGAAGAAGCCTACCATGAGGTACCTTATCAAACGCCTTACTAAAATCCATATAGACCACATCCACCGCACTACCCTCATCAATCTTCCTTGTCACCTCCTCAAAGAACTCTATCAGGCTTGTGAGGCAAGATCTTCCCTTCACAAATTTATGACCAAAGTCATCCAAAAATAAGGAAGTTAATAGATATTCTGGCACACTTTAATCTCCTGAGTAACTTAATTGGGTAATTTTTTTTAAAATTATGGTATAATCAGATCGTTATTAAAATAAAGTACATTACCTATTCTTAACATATTTCATTTTACAGAAGCAGCAGTAATATTGATATTTGTAAAGGAAAGATGGTTGGGGAAAAAATGCATGGAAGGCAATTCTGAATACGCAAATAATAATTATGCCAAAACTTTACAGTGTTGAGGGAAAGATGGCTATTCAGCCCATCCATATATGTGGGTCTCCTTAATTAGCCAGATCAGCATATTCTCCTTTCCCCTTGTGCCTATAAAGCTTCCCTTCAAATCATCTACACTGTTTGCCTCAGCCTCTCTTTGTGATGTCACATTTTACATTTTTGCAACTCCTTGGTAGAGAAGTTTTTGTGATCCCTCTTTTGAGACTTCATCAAAAGTTGAAACATGTATTCTCAAATACCCATTCAATTGGGCAACATTTCAGCTTCTCTTTTCAGGAGAAAAATAATTCCAGTCTCTCTGATCTTAATTCTGGATGTAAACTATTTGAATTTTTTTTCCTGTTTCCTTTATAATAATGTGCAATATCAACAAGTTTCTGTACAAGTGCAACAGAATGTCTTCAAAATGAACTCCAGTGCTTTTTTTTTGTCGTTTGTGAACTTGTTGCTATTTTCAGTGTTACCTCCTCTATGTCCCCTATTGCCTCTACAAAATTTAGATTCTAATCCAAACAGTATATGAATTCCTAACTCTTTCCACCAGGATGCACTGTTGTGCACTAATCTGCATTAAAAATCATTTGTCAATTACATGCCCAATCAGCTGGTTGTACTTTGTCACATTTTGTTCAATAAGATAAACTGTATCTTTAAATTTGCTGTAATCTGCAGCTTTAAAATTGTATATATGATTCCCAGTGCCAGATCTAATTTGCAAATGGTGAATTAAGTTTTTCCAGCTGTAATCACAATGGAACATTACTTCCCAGCTTTCTGTGCAGTCTTAGTAGCTGCCTTCTAATTTGAAGTTTCTGTTTACTGTTTTGTATCCAACTTGCAATCCATTGTTTCTTCACCCTCAGCTCTGCATGAGTCTTCATTGTGTACCTCATCAAATGACATATAAAGATTCAAACAGATTACATTTGCTTTAGCCTTGTCTATTGCTCCTTTGACTTCAAAAGTCCGGTAAGGCTGATCGAGTCTGGCTCCTCTTGAAAAAAGACTGCCTAGACATTTATCTGTTTGATTTTCTATTTCTTTTAATATACAGTTTGCATTCTCACATAACATTTTCATCCTTTTTCCTAACATCAGCTTTAAGCTGTTTGCCCTATAATTTTCTGGACTTTACCACTTATTTTAAAATGGAGAACTGGTATCAGTTTTCTCAGGCCTCTAGCTCTATCCTTGTTTCTAATGAATCATTTCTATCTAGAGATACCTCTGCTATCACAGAAGTTTAATACCTGTGGATATACTTCATCTGGATCAGTATTTTACCTTTTCAAAATTGATTATTAATAATTTGTACCTAAATATCTTTATTTTTTTTAATCTTTGGATACCTTGTATCAATAGGATACCTCCGTCTCAGTATTTACCAGTGAAGCTATCAAGTTTATAGTTCTTAGTCATGAAAAAGAATTTTCTCATATTAGTTGTCATTTGTATGGTAGATTCATTCATGTCTCTACATTGATATTAAATAATAGTACAATTTGTTCCTGTGATTTAGAAAAAGCACAATAGTGAGGTTGCTGTTTCGCTTCTACGAACCTCAGAAAGGGAACATATACGTGGCTGGCCAGAATATTAAAGACGTCAGTTTGGAAAGCTTACGGAAAGCCATTGGCATTGTACCACAGGTAAAGATCCATCACTTGACAAAATAGCTTTTTTTAATCTGGTCTTGAATGCATTATGTGTGGTTAAAACTTTATTTAAGCAGTTGCCAGATCTAGCCTCAAAGTGAAGGAACATCTGAATCTAGATTTGCTAACCATTGACTTTGGGGAGAAATGTGAACTGACGTATAGTGATAACTTGCAGAACAGTTGTCATACTCAAAACAAGTGAATAGCATAAAATTCATTGCCTTAGGAAAATTATCAGTCAAATTGTTGAGCACAATAGTGGTCTGAATTATTCTTGCTTTGGGCAATCTTCTGAAATTGGAAGCCCAACTTGAAGCTGACTGCAATGACAGATGGTAGACTGTTGTTTATCTGATTTAAAATGACTTAGTTGCATAAATGCATTAGCTATGATGAGATGTTCATGTGGTATTCATCTTGCATACTAATCTTAGGATTCAATGTGGATGCTTTGAATGTAGCACATCTTTAAGGAGTAGATTTTGTCTATATTTCGGTTTGAAACAGGATGTGTTGGTTGGGGCACTGGATGGAGTGTTTAAATGCTGTAGGCTTTCTACAGACGTTTCTGTCCAAGGGCTTTGCTTTGAATATTTCAGAAATAACGTTGCTGAAAAGGCCATGGCGTGCTCACTGGCTCTTGTCGTTTCCAATGATGTAACTGCTTTGGAACACTTTGGGACATTTTCCTATAGGCATTGCAGGGAATAGAAATGATTATTGGGGCTGTATGTAATGGTGCCTAATCCATTGGCCATTGTTTAGTGCCACTGTCGAAAATTAATTTCTACTATATTGTTTCTACTTACACAGTGACATTTTGGATTTTCTGAAGGATAGTTAAAATTTATGGAACAGTGCCTTCTCAAGGACAAAAAATAGAAGGGACTACAATTGCTTATTACAATGAGCTCTCATTGTCATTCAAGTACCTCACCACATCTCTCACACCATTAGTCTCACAAATTACTTGAACCTTGTTGTGCAAGAATTTGTCCAGCTAAATAAATATTGAAGAAACAGTGAATTTAAAATAGTCCAAATTATTTCAGGACTTTGCTTTGTTAAATGCTTCAATGGATATAAATAGTAAATGCATTAAAATATCTTTTAGTTATCCTGGAAGTATTGCCACCCAGCAAGCCATGTCATCCATTAAATATGAATTATTTTCTAGATAACCTGTTCTGATGAAAGATCATCAATCTAAAATGGTGGCTTTCTTTCTCTCTCCATACATGCTGTCTGACCTGCTAAGTACTTTCAGTGATTCCTGTTTTTATTTCAAAATGTATCATCTTAAACCAGATGTATCAAAGGACACTTCATTTAAATAATAGTCCATTCTTTGACCTCTTTAATAGAATTATATAACTGCCATGTATTTCGCACATACAGAAAAAATATTTGAAATTTGTCCAATCTAATTCTATCAGCTAGTTTAACAAAAAATATACGTTAAAAGATAATTTCATCTGTTGGATGCATATTCCATTTATTTAGTTGATATTATGGAAATTATATTTTCACAGATATGAACATTGTAATGAACAGTCTGTTCATCATAATATAGATTTGAATTGATTAAGGCTATTTTGTTTCTTGAATACTTTCTAAGCAAACAGGACCATTTGGCTTGTAAGAAGGTTTTCTGAACCAGCTAAGGCCCATCATTTTGAACATGAACATAAATCTGAAATACAGTACTGCCAGATTTAACTTTAATCAAGTGAAAATTCTTTTGTCCCCTAAATTGTCTATTGTAGCTTTATACTTGTATTGCATCAAACTGATATTTTAAAAATGTTTCCATTACAAATCAGTTCATGTGCTGACAGTCTGCCTCTCTGTATCTATATGAAATCATTCCTGAATGGTGCTGTTCTGCATTAAATGCTCATTCTAAGAATAAATGAATGGAGATTTCAATTACTGTCAGGTGTCCATTTTTGTTACAAAAAGTGGAGTCTGTAAGCAAAATTTTAATTCTTGAATAAGAGATTAAGTGAAGCATTTGTTAAATGCATTTTATCGCAAGCATGCTTCCCCCCCCCACCCCCACCACGCTAAGTATTTTTCCACATTTAAAATTGAAATTGTTTGTTTTCCTTGCCTCATAGGATGCTGTCCTGTTCCACAATACAATTTTCTATAACCTCCAATATGGGAACATCAATGCAACGGCAGAAGAAATATACCACGTTGCTAAGATTGCTGGGCTTCACAACTCCATTCTCAAAATGCCACATGGTTATAACACTCAAGTTGGTGAACGTGGACTAAAGCTTTCTGGTGAGTTAAAGAACGACTGGAGATCTTAATTTGATTGCATGGACATTAAAGTACTGGCGAATATTTTTAATGGTTGAACGCACCCTGAACTGTTTGCTAAACTTTTAATGTTAGCCAAGGCCACTAGGTGGGGCTTGTTACCAATGAGACAATGTACATTGTCCATCTTGTATGTATGGAAATAGTGACTGACCATTTAATCATTAGGTTATATTTTGGACAACAATGAAAGAATGAATTGACTAGATGCAAAAAAAGCATGTCAGCAGCAAGATTGGATACTAAGTTTTACTTATGTATTTTTTTCTGTCATTGTGATTAAGATAAAGGTTTGCCTTCATGTCGGAATGCAACATAGTATGGTTACTGCTGGCTGTGAGCCACAGTGAAGCACTATCTTTTAATCAGTTGTGAATTGAATCCTAGGGATTTATTTGTTCTGGCTACACACTTAAGGACAACTACCCTATGTTTGTTTTGCACCACAGCACTCTGTTCCAATCATGACTCCACCCCGAAGTTGTCACTTTTGCATCTTTGAAGCTGAAATCGCTTTGCCAAATACATTAATTTAAACTAACTGCCAAAAGAATCTGCCTTGCCTGCTTATCTACTGAGGATTAAAAATGAAGTATGATGAATTGCATCCAAGAGTTCTGCAACATTTTTGACTTGAATATCAGCTGAAATATACACCCACATTTTTTTTCTTGGTTTTAATGTTTGCAATTCTGCAAAGGTAAAGAATTGCTAAACATAGTTTCTTGAAATGCACAGTACGATCTATTCCATTGTTGCCTGTCTGCTCCCTGGATTTTTTTAAAATTGCCAACATCCATTTCCTTTATTCTTTACACTCCTCCGACCACCTAGTGTAGAGTAATATTAGTGGCTAGCAAAAAGTTTCTGAATAACTTGATTGTGGAAAATATTAGTTAACCCTTTTAATCCACACAATCAGGTGTTGTGTTAAGAATAAAAATGCTGAGGATACTCAGCAGGTCAGGTAGCATCTGTGGAGAGAAGGGGAAGGAGTTGTTTTTTTTTAATCAATAATTTTTATCAGATAAAGTGTCATTGAGCTGAAACATTAATTCTGTTTCTCTCTCCACAGTTGCTGTATGACCTGTTGAGAACAGCACTTTCTGCTTTTATTTCAGATTTCTAGCATCTGAATTTTTTTTCTTTTCAATTTGTTTTTCAAATATAATGGTGAGCAAATGATATAGAAATAGATTTTAAACACAGGTTCTGTCTGCCTTCTCTATTTTTGGGTGGGGAAAGAGCTATCCCATATGTCTTGACCAGTATTTATTCCTCAGTTAACAACATTTATAAATTTTTTAAAAATCTGGTCATTATCTCATTGCTGTCTTTGGAAACTTCCTATTTGCAAATTCACAATGGCAGAGTTCTCTCCATAGACTAAATTACTAGTTACAAATCAAAATGATTCACAGCAACAAAACATTGATGCTTTACCAAATAATGTAGCATGTGTATAAAGGAACTAGAGTCAGTTGTGTAGCAGTTTTTGTTTTCTCTGGTTAAGTTTTAAAGGGAATAGAAAATGAAATTTTTATCCTTCAGGCTCTTGGAATAAACTCATTTCTTTGGGTAATTCATTTGTCATTTCTTCTTCCTCAGTGACCGAAAGTAGTGTTCCGATGAATGCTTTCCATATTAAGATATATAATTACTAAAATTCTATCATGTTCACTTTCCTTACTAATTATTCAAAACTTCTAACTACTATCCAGAAGAGTTGTTAATGCAAATATAATTCTGGTTTTGGAAAAGGTAGGGCAGCCGCCATCTTAGAATATTCATGTAACTACAGATCAGATTGGTCTCCTTGGTAGCCAGCAACAGAATATGCTCTTTTCTCTCCAGGAACATTCCACATTTACCACAGGATGATCTTGTCACTTTAACATAAAAGGCACTGTTGTTTGCTGAATTCCTCATTTGTTAATATTTAAATCTCTATCCCTGGACTAACAATAAATCTTAACCCCACCCCCTTCCCAACCCTACCACTGAAGAGAAACTTATTTTTATTGTTTCCATTTAATAACTGCTTAGTCCTTGTAGATAGAATATTCATTATTTTTTTCCATGTTGAAAGAATATTTCAAACCTTTGTCATTTACACTATAAAGCCTACCGGCTTAAAATGTTAGTGTTCTGAGATAGATTGCAGTTTCAGTAAAATGCTATAGCTTCCAAATTCCTGTCTTGCACCAACCCCAGTGAGCACAGTCACAAGATTATCTAATGTAAAATAAAACCACACCAATGTAACTGATATGAACGGTAAATTGTTTTTTTTCAAAGGCCAGTTTGTAATTAAACTTTCACTGTATTAAAATGTTTTTTGAAACCAGAGGGATCTATGATCACTTTTCATAGTATTTTTACTATTTAAAGTCAGTTACTTATGCTTCAACCTTGTGTGTGGTTTCTGGAAGAACCAAACAGCTTCAAATGGATCATTGTTATTCCTAGTCTGGTTTTGTCTTAATCTGATGTTTCTCTCAGGTGGAGAAAAACAAAGAGTTGCAATTGCTAGGACAATATTGAAAAACCCTCACATTATATTATACGATGAAGCTACGTCGTCGTTGGATTCAATCACTGAAGAGGTATGTTCTTCCGGTCAAATATCCCACACTAGATCAAAACATCTTTCATAGCCAATACCACCCCATAATGAATTTTAACTGCATGTTACATATGTTTTTAATTGAGATAACTCAAACCTCAAATTGATATCTGTGCTAAGATAAATTTTTGAATAAACTTCTGTATTCCATTTTGTAAGTCGCGCTGTTTGAGTTTTCTGGTTTTCAGTTCTCCTTGCACTAATGTGAGAATCAATTTCTACTCTCCACAGAATATCCTCAATGCAATGAAGGACTTGATTCATCATCGTACATCTGTGTTTATTGCTCATAGGCTTACTACAATTGTTGATGCAGATGAAATTCTGGTTCTGAATAAGGTAGGATAACCACAATTCTAGAATGCTCCAGAGCAGAATTGCTAATGAGTACTTTGTCAATGGCCAGAATCCAAGCTGCATTTTCTTCAAAGATTATCTTTAGTAATAGGAGTACATTTGCAATTCCCAGTACATTGAGTTCCTTGTTTCAAAATGAATGCCACAGCAGTTAAAAACCTCAAGAAAAAGAGCAGAATTGACACAGCTCCATTAGACTAATGACCCTGTAGTGCCTTTATAAGTTACTCAGTAAATGCTGGGATAGTCTTTCTTTGCTATTCCACACAATGAGCTCCTGCTCTGGAGCTGTTCCTCTGGAGCTGTGAATATAGGGGCTGTCAGCTGTGAAGGTGGGGGGCAGCTGCATGTAACCTAATGTGGTCACAATATAAGTAGTATTGCCTTTACAAAGTTCACAAGGTATAGAAAACATGAGTATTTCATTGCATTTTTACAAGGAGATTGGAGGTGTAGCATTAGTTTTTGTGTGCCTACCATGTCTTTTGATTTTAAAATCATTTTTCAAATTTAATTTGTCTATCATTATATACTTACCCATCGTATACTGAGGTGCTCTGGTAATCTATACAGCGGGGTGGCGGTGGCACGTTTGTCATTGGACAAGTAACCAGGAGATCTGGACTAACAATCCAGAGTTCAAATCACACTATTGCAGCTATGGAGTTTAAATTTGGTAACGATGACCCATGGATATAAAAACCCGTTCTGGTTCACTAGGGGCAGGCATGGTAGCATAGCGATTAGCGTAATGCTTTACAGCGCCAGTGACCCAGGTTCAATTCCGGCCACTGTCTGTAAGGAGTTTGTACGTTCTCCCCGTGTCTGCGTGGGTTTCCTCCCACATTCCAAAGACGTACAGGTTAGGAAGTTGTGGGCATGCTGTGTTGGTGCCGGAAGCGTAGAGACAATTGCGGGCTGCCCCCAGAACACTACACAAAAGATGCATTTCACTGTGTGTTTCGATGTACATTTGACTAATAAAGAAATCTTATCTTGGGCTTCTTGCCCCATCTGGTCCATATGTGATTCCAGACCCACAGTAATGTTAATCCTTAAATATGTTCTGGAATAGACTAACAAGCCACTCTTACAGGACAAACTAGAGATGGATGATAAATGCTGTCCCTGCCAGCAATGCCCCTATCCTGAAAACTGCACAAGTAAGAACATGATGAATCAATTGTTACCTTAAGGTACTTGTCATCTTGTCAGTTGACACAAACTTGAGTCTTGGGATTTGTGAATTGCACTTGGTTACACCCAGATGATTTTTTGCTGGGGTCAACTGACTACATGTGTAGGGCACATTTATTAAATTTAGTGCTGCAGATGACAAAGTGAGATTACATTTTTGTTACAGAGAAACAATCTGATTTATTTTGCATGTCCTGATCATTTGTGCCACTTAAAATTAGTCTTAATGAATGCATTGGGGGTGGGTTGCATTTGTGAAGAAAAATTAGGATTGAATTATTGCTAAAAATGATTTCTGGATTTTAAAAACATTAAGTATTCATAGGAAAGTAGAGAGCTCTTATTAAAAATAACCAAGTACCTGAAATAGGTTGACCTGGCAATCCACCACCACCTGTGTTCATCAGAAGTGGTTTTTTACTCATGGATGGGGTTTCCACATAATTGTATCAGCAAACAATCTCTTAATTGTTTAAATATTTATATATTGGTTACCAGGTTCAATCAAGTGGCCATTCAACTCGACTTTAGTTTTACTTTGTAAACTTATTAATTGAGGCATTTTGCTTAAAACTTGTATAGTTATTTATTAGTCACATGTACATCGAAACACACAGCGAAATGCTTCTTTCTGTGTTAACAACCAACACAGTCTGAGAATGTGCTGGGGGCAGCCCGCAAGTGTCGCCACGCTTCCGGCGCCAACATAGCATGCGCACAACTTCCTAACCCGTACATCCTTTGGAATGTTTGAGGAAACCGGAGCACCCAGAGGAAAACCACGCAGTCACAGGGAGAACATACAAACTCCTCTCAGGCAGCAGCGGAATTGAACCCGAGTCGCTGGCGCTGTAATAGTGTGACGCTAACCACTACACTACTGTGCTGCCCCTTAAACCATATGGGTGGATCATTAGTAACGTCTGACTACAAAGCTTTCTTTTCTCAAGTACAATCCTCCCAATGTTTTTTTTATGACCTTTGTTTTTAATCCACTGCAGGGTAAAATAGCAGAACGAGGAACCCATTTGAGTCTCTTGAACAATGCCAACAGTCTTTACTCTGAACTGTGGCATACACAAAATAGCAGAGTGCTCAACAAAAATTCCAGTAGTCAAGGAATAAAGAGAGAAGTGTCTTCCAAGGAAGAGGAAAGAAGAAAATTATCAGAAGAGATTCTGAACAGTGTTAAAGGTTGTGGAAACTGCTCTTGTTAAAAAAAATGTTTTATCTTGTATTAGGCATAAACCTATGCTAGCATTTTGCACTGGAAGTGTTGTTAGGTACCAATATATAAACAGACCATTTTGAACAGCAAAGTTGAAGAAACCTTTTAGTAAAGAATTTTTTTTTAACAAAATGGTCAAAATATTTTTGGTTACCCTGATGTTGAGGGGCCTTTCATGGAACAGCAAATCGAACACTGCTATCAAAAATGGATCAAATAAACTATTCCATTGTAACATCCATGCATTTCCTATGTATAAGTTTTAAGGAATTGTCCATAATGGGTGATTTTAGCGCATTACGGGTGACTTTACTGAGTTACTGTAATGTAGTGGGTAACTAATACTGTATCAGTATTGGCATGGGCCAAGTTTTAGGAATAGTCATGGGAAGCTAAACCAGTGTTTGTTTTTGTCCATGACCGAGTATGTTGGGGACTGAGAAGTAGGAACATTATAATCCTTGAGGAATAAATTGTGTAAATATTTAGAGTTGGATTCTGGGTTCAACACCATATTACCTATTGTAACAGTTTCTGATTGGGGCAGTGCTTGGTTTACTGGAATACATAATGGAATTAGCTTGGGAATAAGGCACAGCTAAGCTCTTTTTGCCTTCAGGAACATTTACCAATAATGCACATTTTGAACTTTGTTTACAGTCCTTTTATAATACATCCAGAATTATTTAAACAGCTGGTTGATAATTTATTAGTTACTAATTTGAAATAAGATGCCAATATTTTAATGGAAAGTTGACATTTTGAGAAAAAAAGGCTGTGAAGAAATTTGCCTCGTTATCTCTTGAGCTGTTTTGCATATATATGTATTTGTTATCCTGTTGATTAAACATCCACAGTTCTGTATAAATCTCTTCTCAGTCATTCACCTCTGCTTTCTGTTCTTCACACTAAATTCCTGTGTCACATTTATTAGAGAATGATGGTACCACTAGGTGACAAGGTATGTAATCATTGGATACGCCTGCTGTCCTGCCACCATTTTTGTACTTGCCATGAGGTTTTTTTTGGTCTGTCTTAGTGTTACCTTGGGGATAATTCAATTAGTGATCAGGATTTTGACTGTGATGAAACTATTAATTAGTCCGTATGTTTAACACTCAGTACCATTGCACATTGTGGCACTAATCTGTACAAAGCATTTTAACAACTTCCTTTAAATTTATGGTAACAACAAAAAGCCAGTGTGATTTTTTTTTTATGATCATTGGTGCTCTGATATAGAACTGATATTCAGTTTGCAGTCTTGAATTAAATTGCTTTTGGGGGAGCTTGAATGCAATAAAAATGCATGTTAATCTGCAAGAATTAAAACTGAGCAACCAATTGAATTACACTTGTTTCTTCATGTTTCTATTTCCACAAGAGGGTATTGTACAATCTATTTTCTTCTCTCTGAAACTAAATTAATTATGTTTTTAGCTTAATGCAGTAGGTACAAACTAAATGGGCCAGTTTCTCTTACAGTGTAGTCCCTAGGCATCTGGAAATATTAAACAACAGTGTGATCATTTTGTTTTTTTGTTCCCTTTTTAATCTTGGTGATCAAATGCTGGTCTAAAATAGCATTTTTCTATAAACTGTTATTTGATTTGTGCCTTTTCTATTGTTTTTGGGTTATGAAGTATGTTGTTGCATTATTTGATCTAGATCACTGCTCTGACCATTGTACTGTACTAGTTTGCATTTGCTGAACATTGTACTCCTGAATGGTGGTATGTGTACATTGAGACAAGTAGAATGTGTTGGTCTTAGGGTTACTGTGTGAAGGGGGTATTCGCCAAGTTCTGAAGACTGCCAATGACTGGATGAAGCACTGGGAAAGCGGTGTGTGCTTTATTCTAGTTCTACTCATTTTTGCTGATCCAAACAATAGCTGATAACAGCAAATTGACTGATCGGTGTAAATCAAACAATTTAAGGGATCTTTAAAGTACAACTTGAATATATACCATATTTCTTCTGACTTTGTATTTAACAATTTTGTTAGATGCTTGTGTAGAAATTTATTGCAACAAATTCTACTGAGGCCTTTATTTGACACAGTACTACTTTCCCCAAAAATCGTAAAATAAAAATTTAAATATAGTACAGAAAAAAAGATATTTTGTTTTCATCCAAATCTGAGTGATCTTCTTTGCATTATGATCTAGGGTGCACAAGCCATAAAGTAATATGTAGAATACATAACCAAATGACAACAAAAAAAGTTCCATTCTGTCACTTACCTCATTCACTTTAAATGCAAGGTGTTAAAATGTGTATATGTTGCTTAAAATAACTAAAAGGAATTATATGCAACTATAAGCATTGATGTACCAATATTTTCCCAGGAGAATGTTAAGCTCTATTTTGTTTAAAGTACAAAGTATTGAGTTTGTTACTTAAAAGATTTATGCTATTTTTAAACCTACAGTTTTAAAAGAAAATTAAACAAATTCATGATGAATAAAATGAAGGCAGTCTTTATTAACCCCTGTGCTCTTACCTCACACTTTAAATAAAGGATTAACTGTTGCTGAAATGTAACTTCAGTGTTACAAGATTATTTTGGTAAGACCCGTATTATTTTTAAGGTGGCATTGAAGACCCTTTGACCTGAAACGTTAACTGTTTCTTTCTTCAGATGCTGCCTGAGCTGCTGAGTATTTTCAGCATTTTCTGTTTCTATTTCAGATTCCCAGCATCTGCCCGTTTTTTTTTGATTCTTTTATTATTTATGCTTGTCCAGGAATGATTTTGTTTGGACT
This sequence comes from Pristis pectinata, assembly GCF_009764475.1. Classification (NCBI taxonomy): domain Eukaryota; kingdom Metazoa; phylum Chordata; class Chondrichthyes; order Rhinopristiformes; family Pristidae; genus Pristis; species Pristis pectinata. The sequence continues at coordinate 86,973,827 of NC_067412.1, forward strand.
TGAAGTGCATCATGATTTATATCATATGTCCCTTCTTATTTCATTAGATCCTCCCCAGAGACTGGGATGCGAATTATACTTGCTGCACAATTTAGAAGCCCTAGGAATTTTAACCAAATACCCTGTAGATGTAGAAATTACTGATGCATCTGTGTATTTTTAATCATCATCCAATTTGGGCCAGTGTACCTGAATTCCTAGAACCAGCATTATACAAATTAAGTACCATTTTAGAAACTGAATTTCCACAATAATCTTTTTTAAAAAATATAAACCATAGCCAATGAAAGGAATGGCTGTTGAAAGTTAAACTTCTCATGCACTTAATTAAATAGCAACCAATGCCGCCTTCTCATAGAGAACCAGGAGAAAAATCTAAACAGATTGCTGTACTTAACCTTCCCTCAAACAGGATCATCAGAGTGCTGCAAATAAATAACCTTCTCATTTAATGCTGTGTCTCATGTGCTAAGGAAATTGTTGGGTGGAACTAACATTAAATTTAAATTAAGGTAGAATTTTACTTGTATAATGACAACTGCACTTTCAAAGTAATTCATGGTATGTGAACCACTAGGGCTTTTGAGAGCTGTGATCAGGTGCTATAAAATGCATGTTCTTAACATTTTTAAGTTGATTTAAATGATTTTGCAACATTATAACCCTGTAAAGAACTTGATGTTTTTTGTTTGTCTACTGTATTCATTCTTTTTTGCTAACGTACCTTCCTACAATGAATAGGTTGATACCCATTTCCACAAACAGAACAAATCTTCTTCTAAACTATTGCACATAAAGCCTGCTATATTGTGTTAATTGACTAAATAATACATTTATTGGTGAATATTTAAGGTGAACTAATCGATTTAATTGACAGAAAATATCACTCCATTACCCCACTTTCTAGAAGCCAGTGTACTACCTAGCTTGCTTACAATTTAATAATTTACAAAAACAGTGAAACTAAAATGGCGAACAGCACATTCATTGCATGAGAGCAGACACAAGGGACTGCAGATGCTGAAATATTGCATGAGGATATTGGAGCAGTTGGGCCACAGGTCATTAAGAATATTTGCTTACAATATCTGAGGAAGATAAGAGATTGTGTTTAAATGATGCTGCTTCATATCCTCTGCATAACCTATCAAGCGAATTTCAGTAATGCAGTTGAAATTCAGTCAGTTGTGTGGGTTAGATGGATGGATGCCTGTTTGTCCTTGGGTTAGATGGATACCTATTATTCCTTGTATAACAATAGCATAGCGGTTAGCGCGATGCTATTACAGCGCCAGTGATCAGGGTTCAATTCCTGTCGCTGTCTGTAAGGAGTTTGTACATTCTCCCGTGTCTGCGTGGGTTTCCTCCCACATTGCAAAGACGTATGGGTAGGTTAAATTGGGTTTAAAAAATGGGGGGCGCGGACTCATTGGGCCGGAAGGGCCTGTCACCATGCTGTAAATAAAATTTTAAAAAAAACATGCAGTGGGAATTTTTGTTTTGGTGGGGGAGAAATATGATGGCCAAATATGGAATATATAAGCCTGCAATATATGGTTTAGTCCATCCTTGTCAGAAATGCTGACACTAGGTGGTATGGGTTGAAAACTTGTTTTTAGGTTTTGTTTTCGGGAAGGTAGATGTGGAAGGGAATAATTGCTCGAATTTCTTCAAAGCACAGTATCACAATGATTGTGGGGAAATGCCAGTAAAATTAAACATTTGTTTGCAACTTATTCACCCACTGTATTACAGTATACAAATCATTTATGGCTTAAATTAAATATTTTTAATGTGGCTGCCGCCTTTGCTGCTTTGCACCCAGTAAAGGATCTCCAATTGAATCCTAGCTTTATAAAAGGTATTGTCAAAGGCAGGCTCTGGTCCAGAAATTTACAAAATCAAAAGGTGTTTCCTAGAGGACAAGAGGAGAAACCCAGTAAGTTAACAGGAGACACATGGAGAGCTGCCACAAAACTTAAGTGCTTTCTGTTCTTTTTCTGTTGTTCTTTCACGTACCATAGGACCTACATGGTACTAGCAGACCTATTATTAAAAACTGAAAATGCTGGAAAAACTCAACAGACCATGCAACATCTGTGGTAAGAGAAACAGAATTAATGTTTTAGGTCAAAGACCCTTGTAATAACTGCGGGAAAATGTTTCTTCTCTTTCCCAAGTTCTGGCAAAGGGTCATCACCCTGAAAAGCTAGCTAGTTTCTTGTTCCAGGAATGCTGCCTAACTGAGTGTCTCTGGTATTTTCTATTTTTATTTCAGTTTTCCAGCATCTGCAGCTTTTTGGTTTTGATCATTGACACTGTTTACATAGACCAATTGACTCATTCAAAATCAACACACACTGTATGATTTGTAAGTTGTTTCATTCTTGCACTAATCTATGCACTATTCCAGCAATACTTTATATGTTAACAAAAAATGATTTTATATCTTTACGGGGCTGTACAACTCTATTGTATCATTTAAATTAAACTTGAAGGTTCATAAAATATTTAAATAAGGCTGAAGTATTTAAAATACATCAAATATTTTAATTTGACAGCTTTGAATTACAGTCTAGCTAGACCTAAATAGTTAACATTTTTATCCTGTCTCAACTGTGCCCACTTAATCCATATATCCAATTAAAATATTCTGAAGTGCAAGTCTTATTAGCAGATACTAAAACTGTTTTCTTCTGGATTATTCAGAAGTGTTTGGCAACACACAAGCACTTACACCATTGACCATGCTTGCCATATGTTATTTTTGTTCTTTCTGGCTAATAAAGAATACATTGCATGTCTGTCTATTTGAATAAGATCCAGCATGTGATTCCATCTGGGTTGGATGATAAGCTGTCCCAGGCAGACATTCTTACATTTTCAAAAAATACAGTACAAAGTGTCAATTAAATTTTTGTTTCTATCTCACATCGAATACCTTTCAAGCAGGGCTGGAACTGAGTCATGCCTTACTGCTACTAAAATTGAAGTTGGGGTGGGGTAGGGGATTATAATTACAGGTAGGTTATTAAGAGTTTACACAAAATTAGAAGCGAGCATCTGTCCTTTTATTTTGTCACCTTGCCATATGTTTTTCCCCCAAATTGAATTGCAACATCAAAAAATGTTTGCTCAAAGTCTTATGGGTGATGTGATATATTGTTCATCTTCTTTGTCAAATTGCACTATTTTAAGTTCTGGCAGGTATGATTTCTGCTCTTGTATTTGGATTTGATTTATATGCATGTTAATTTGACACTAAATTCAGCCCCCTCTCCCCACCAATCCGTCTGCATTTCTGCCATATTTTAACCTACTTTTCATTTCACAACCATTGAACGGACATGCTTCATTTGTAACCTTGTGGCATTTTGCCAGGCTATCCAACCACAAAGCACTAGTGCAAAGCTTGACTTTGATCACCTGATTTCCACAAGTACACTTCCAAGAGAACTCACTGAAACGTGATCATGAGTGGGAACCCTTGCTCATTCCTGTCCCTAACCGGAGACATCAACCCCCTCAGCCAATCACCAAACCTCCAACAAAACATGTTAATGAGCACAAATCCGAGATCAAACCTGTCATCCAAATAACTCAGTTATTCTGCACAGGAACCATTTGAGTTTTAATGTGTCAAATAATCAAGTGTTGAAAATTGCACATTTTTCCTAAAGATAAATATCCTCTAATAGTAACAGTAACTCTGGTTAAGCTGCATACAAATTCTTGCTCCATTTATTTTCTAGTAGTCTGCTACTGAAAAGACTGGGAATAATGTAAGTGACCTATCATGATTATGTGGCTGTTGCATAACGATTGTAAATCATTATAGTAGTTTTTTTCATCTTTCGAAGAACAACAGCTGGCAGCAAGCTGGTTTTGTGGTTGTGATATCATAATGGAGCTATTGCTTTGTACCTAACTGTCATCTATCTCTAACTCTATATTTATTATCCTAATATACTTGAGCAAGAAAACTGACAGTGTTACTGCACACTAAAATCTTCGGACATGGCTAAACAAGTCCACGATAGATTGCCAAGTGTTTATACATGCTGGAAATTTTTTATTTGTTATCTGCAGGAACAAGTGCAGAAGACAGTAAAAAAAAATCAATAATAAACTGCAGATGCTGGAAATATCTTTTTTAAAAAAAGGAAATGCTAGAAATAGTCAGCAGGTCAGGCTGCATCTGTGGAAAGAGAAATTGAGTCGATGTTTCAGTGTGTGTCCTTCTGGAATATGTGTTCAACAATAGTGCTACTTTAAAAATGGACGTATTAAAAAAAATATACAGCTTCACAGCAAATTATTGTGCCCTCTGAGTGAATTTTATTTTCCTTCCATTTTATCACCAGATCAGTGCATCACAATTCCAAACCTACTTCTATATGAAGTATCCTGTTTAAAGGCATTAAAGAAACACTTATTGTGAGGTTAATGAAAAGAGGCTATTGTTGTTGAAGTGTACTTTTTCCTTGCTAATTGCTTGGTATCTCTCAGAAAAGATGGAACATGGGTTACTCCAGAATGGTCTACGCCAGAGAACAGAAGATGCTCGATTGTTGAATTTGTGGACACCAATGAAAACACAAAGTGGATCTAAGATTCAGGCATGAACTTTCTGAATGGCAGAGCAGGCCTTCTGCTTACGTCCCCAGTTTCCCTCCTGTATTGGAGAGGCAAGGTAATGCTGCCATTGTTGAGGGAGGCAACTACAGTTATTTGGTAGCAGATTATTGACCTATGTATGGCATAAACCAAGATCTATGTGTAGCATCCATACGTTTAACAGCTGCAAAAGTTGCCTATTTATGATCTTATTCTTGGTACGGCAACTGCTCTGCCCAGGACCGCAAGAAACTGCAGAGAGTTGTGGACACAGCCCAGTGCATTACGGACACCAGCCTCCCCTCCATAGCCTCTGTCTTCTCACTGTCTTGGTGAAGCAGCCAGCATAATCAAAGACCCCACCCACCCGGGACATTCTCTCTTCTCTCCTCTTCCATCAGGTAGAAGATACAGGAGCCTGAGGGCACGTACCACAAGACTTAAGGACAGCTTCTACCCCACTGTGATAAGACTATTGAACAGTTCCCTCATACAATGAGGTGAACTATGACCTATGACCTCACGATCTACCTTGTTGTGACCTCGCAGCTTATTGCACTGCACTTTCTCTGTAGCTGTGACACTTTACTCTGTACTGTTATTGTTTTTACCTGTACTACATCAATGCACTCTGTACTAACTCAATGTGTAATGAATTGACCGGTACAATCGGTTTGTGAGACAAGTTTTTCACTGCACCTCGGTACAAGTGACAAATAATAAACCAATACCAATCCTATCTCATTTTTCTCAATAACATTGGTATGTTAAAATAAACAATTCAGCAGATTCTGTCAAGTCTTTATCACTTGGTTAATTTGGAAACAACACAGTTGTAAATTCCAAAATTTTAACAAACCAAACTTTGTCAGTATTTAATGGTATACATCTCAATAATGTTATAACTGAATGTTGAGTTTAGAAATCCATTTAATGGTATCAGAACTTGATGGGTTGCATCATATTACTTCCTGTGCAAGCTTTTAGTGTTTTAGTGTTCAGTGATCAGTGATTGCACTTCATCACATTAAAGTGGTGTGATTCTATCCATTTGTAAAGGAGATGGTCACAGCTGCAGTGTTGTTCCAATACAATTAAGCATAACTCTTTTTTTTGCGCAAGTTGAAGCCAGGTAATTCCTATGTGGGCTCTTTAAAATGTAAGTGTTTATCGATGATTCTGTGGCAGTGTCTCATTCCCTGGCTCCGATCATTCTATCTCATTGGTCAATACTTTCCCATCGATAGAAGTTTGAGTGTCAGTCAGAGGGAGGTAAATAACATTTTATCTTTGTTCCTTTTCCAATTAGTGATGGGATTGAACAGTATAAACTATGGTCACTCACTGCAGAGGGAAAAATGCGAATGCTTTCAGATTTACATTTTTTTTATTTCATTGAGTTGAAGACATCTGTCAGAGTATTCCCATCAGTCCCAATAACCCTTCTTACTTTGCTGAGTTTGAGGAGATTTGGTATGTCACCACAGATTCTTATAAATTTCTATAGATGTACGGTGGAGCACATTCAGATTGGTTGCATCACCGCCTGGTATGGAGGCTCCAATGCACAGGATCAGAAGAAGCTGCAGTGGGTTGTAGACTCAGCCAGCTCCATTATGGGCACAACTCTCCCCATCGTTGAGGACCTCTTCAAGAGGTGGTGCCTCAAGAAGGCTGCATCCATCATTAAGGACCCTCACCTTCTGGGACATGCCCCCTTCTCGTTACTACCATCAGGGAGTTTGGCCTGAAGACCCAAACTCCACAATTCAGGAACAGCTTCTTCCCCTCTGCCATCAGATTTCTGAATGGTCCATGAAACCTACCTCATTGTTTCTTTTCTTCCCCCACCACTGTTTACTTATTTATTTTGTGATTTATAGTTTTTATGACCTTGCACTGTACTGCTGCCACAACAAATTTCATGTCATATAAGATAGTGATAATAAATCTGATTCTTCTCCCCTACCCACAAGTTTTTATTTCCCTGTAATCTATTCTCTCTCATGTTTATCAATTCCCCCTGATTCTCCTGCAACCCACCTACACTAGAGTTCATTTGGTAATTGGTTTATTATTGTCACATGTACTGGGGTACAGTGGGAAAACTTTGTTCTGCATACCATCCATACAGATGATTTCATCACATCAGTTCATCGAGGTAGTACAAGGGAAGAGCAATAACTGAATGTAGAATATAATATTACGGTTACAGAGACAGTGCAGTGCAGGCAGACAATAAGGTGCAGGACCATGACGATGTAGATTGTGAGGTCAAAAGTCCATCTTATCATACAAGAAGTCCATTCAATAGTCTTATAACAGCAGGATAGAGGCTGTCCTTTGTAGTAATCAATTAACCTACCAGTATATCTTTGGGATGTAGGAGGAAACCATGGCACCTTGAGAAAACTGACATGGAGAACAGGATTGACCACACATTGGTAGAACTGGGGCAGCAGCACTAACTGGTGCACCATGGTGGCACCTACATATGAACAGCTTATACTCCAATAACATATTTAGAACTGTCCTGGTCACTGATGGTAATAATTAATTTGTTTGTGGAGCCACAAAGGGAACAATCATAACCAGCACTTTTCAAATCTTATGAAAAAGTACCTAGTGATCCACTGCCATTGACAAACCTCCATGCATCTTACTCTTAAGTTCCAGGATCCAATCTCAAACATCTAAAAGAAAACAGAACAATCATTACAGGAAAAAAAAGCACACAGAAACAGAACTAAAGAATTGTTTAGAGAAAAGCAGGAACTTGGTGACACAACAGACAACATCATGTTCCTGCAAGCCCAAAGACTTACAGTAACATTACCACAGGAGTTGGTCACACAGCCTTTTAAGCCTGCTCTGACTGTACATGTACAATGTACATGTACAAGTCTTGATTGTACATGTACAAATGCCCCCAGTATATTGAAAACTGAGAAGGGTTAACTTTGTTGTGAAAATTTTGAGGAATGGAATTCCAGGCTTCCTGTTACTTGTTATTCAAAACTACCTTAGAGCTGATTGATTACTTCCACTGTGTCCTCACTTATAACTTACTTATGAAATGCAGACATTGCTAACAAGCCCAGTATTTAAAGTCCATCCCTAATTGCCTTTGAAAGGAAGTCAGTGAGCTACCTTCTTGAACCACTGAAGCCTTTGTGATGGTGATGCTCCTCACAAAGTGCTGTTTGGAGTGTTTTGGGATCTTGACCCAGAAGGAGTGAAGAAATATTTCCATGCCCATATGATGTGGAAATCGGGAAATTTGTATGTGGTGGTAAACATATGTGACTAATACCCTTATTTTTGGGAGTAAAAGTCACATTTTAGAGGTAATTTCAAATAAATCTTGCATCTTATAAATGGTAAACTCTGCAACTATGCTGTGCTGCTGGTAGGGTGAAAGTTCAGGATGGTGATGGTTACCAATAAGTAAACTGCTTTGTCTGGATATTGTTGAAGCTGCACTGAACTAGTCAATGAAATAAATGGCCAGGTGATTGTTGTAAGTCTTGGCTGAGAGATCACTGCTGGCTGGGACATTGGGTATCTCCCTGCTCTTCAAAGAGTGCTATGGGACATTCTTAATCATCTCCCCTCCTCTCACAGTTGTGACATTTCCCCAGGTCCTCGTATTCCACCCACCAATCTCTGCCTTTATCAGGCGGGCTTAATCACATTTCCATCTTCATTATATCTGCACCAATCTGATCTTCCAGGATGGTCCATTCCATGGCAGCCCAGGTCACTCTTCAGTTGCCTTTCTTTGGGGAAAAACAGGAGAAACAAACATAGGAGAAGCAAGGCCAATCTGTTCACTTCCCAACACAAATCCATTCAGGGCCATAAATATTCTTTCTGTGATAGCAATTTGACTTTACCTCCTCCCCTTCTAATCTATAATGTATACTGGAGTACAGTAATTGGGTCATAGAGCAATACAGCATGGAAGAGGGCCCTTTGGCTCAAGATGCCCATCTAAACTAGTCCTATTTGCAAGTGTTTGGCCCATATCCTTCTGAAGCTTTCCTATCCATTAACCTGTCCAAGTGTCTTTTAGGTGTTGTTATTGTACCTGCCTCAACCACTTCCTCTGGCAGCTCGTTCCATATACGCACCACCCTCTGTGTGAAGAAATTGCCCCTTAGGTCCCTTTTAAATCTTTCCCCTCTCATCTTAAACCTATGCCCTCTATTTTTTGATTCCCCTTCCCTGTGAGAAAGACTGTGTGCATTCACCCTGTCTTTATGCCCCTCGTGATTTTATACACCTGTCTCATCCCTCAGTCTCCTACGCTTCAAGGAATAAAGTCCTAGCCTGCCCAACCTCTTCCTATACACTCAGGTACTCGAGTCCTGGCAACATTCTTGTAAATCCTCTTTGCATTCTTTCCAGTTAGTTACGTCTTCCATATCAAAACAAAAAAATGCTGGAAACACTCAGCAGGTTAGACAGCGTCTGTAGAAAGAGAAATAGAGTTAATGTGTTAGGTTGAAGACCCATCATCCGATATTGGAAAGGGAGAAAATCAGTAAGTTTATGGTTGCAGAGAGGGGCAGGGCTGGTGGACAGGAATATCCCTGATGGGGTGAGACCAGGACTGTCCAGTTTACAGAGCTGTCTAATAATAGACTAATGAAGGCAGTCAGAGAGAGAAGACAAAGGGACATGAAGGGCAATGATTAGTGCTGGCACCTCTCAGTTCCAGGGACTGGTTCGTGGTTCAGCTGTGTCTGGACTCCTTTGGCTGTGGTCAGAGTCATGGTCACTCTCGGCTTCCCAGTCTCAGGATCATATCAGGCCACTGCCACCTATCTCTGCCACATCTTGCAGTTCATTGCTGCATTGAGGAGGTCAACCAGACCACATCATGAAGGAGAGGCATGGTGCTGTCTTTGTAGAGTTTGTGTTCTCTTTGTAACCTTGTTAGCTTCCTCCCACATCTCAAAGATGTGCAGGTAGGTTAATTGGTTACTCTAAGTTATCCATTAGCGTAGCCTAATAGCAAAAAGTATGCAAGGGGAGTTGTTGGGCATGTGCATGAGAGAATAAATTGCAGGGGTACAAAGACATAACAAGAATGAAGCTACGGTCATTCCGCATGCTCAAAACTTTGGTGCTGAACCAGCAGATTTTCTGGACCGTTGGAATGTTATTTCCAATTAATACTCCAATACCCAACTTTTTTTTAAAAAAAGATATTACAGAGAAAAGTAGTATGATAAATTTCCCAATGAACCCAGTAAATTTCAAGGAGTGCAGAAAACAGGTGAGTTTCAAGGGAGGGAGCACAGGAATTAGCAGCCAGTGAGCCAGATGCTGACCATGGGAGAAACCTAACATAAATTGAGGAACCTCTTTGCAGAGCATCTCTGTTCAGTCTGCAAGGACAACCTTGAATTTTCAGTTCACGTCACTTTAATTTTCCAAACTACTCTGACCTTTTGGCCTTTAGCCTCTTACTCTGCTCAAACAAGTTTGAAGAACAGCTCCTCATCTCCTGATTCTGCACGTGACAGCTCTTGGGTCTCAATTTGGAATTGTAGCAGTTAGTGTAATGCTATTACAGCACCAGCGACCCGGGTTTAACTCTGGCTGCTGTCTGTAAGGAGTCTGTACGTTCTCCCCGTGTGTCTGTGTGGGTTTCCTCCGGGTGCTCCGGTTTCCTCCCACATTCCAAAGGTGTACAGGTTAGGAGCTGTGGACATGCTATGTTGGCGCCGGAAGTGTGGCGACACTTGTGGGCTGCCCCCAGCACATTCTGAGTAATGCAATAAGATGCATTTCACTGTGTGTTTCGATGTGACTAATAAATAAATATCTAATCTAATAGCTAACAAGGTTTTTTTTTCTCTTTCTAGCGTTCGGGACAGCGGCGAGTGACAGCGCAGGCGCGTGACGTCACCCGGAAGCGCGCGGGCGATTTAAAAGTCGAAGGTTCGCCTTCAAGTTTTCTTTCCAGCGACGAGAGAGCGGAGATTGCCGGAAAATAACGAGGTTTTTTTTTCTCTTTCTAGCGTTCGGGACAGCGGCGAGTGACTGCGCAGGCGCGTGATGTCACCCGGAAGCGCGCGGGCGATTTAAAAGTCGAAGGTTCGCCTTCAAGTTTTCTTTCCAGCGACGAGAGAGCGGAGATTGCCGGAAAATAACGAGGTTTTTTTTTCTCTTTCTAGCGTTCGGGACAGCGGCGAGTGACTGCGCAGGCGCGTGACGTCACCCGGAAGCGCGCGGGCGATTTAAAAAGCAGACGAGCATATCTAGCGGGCAGCGTCGGAGCGGGCAGCTGAGTGTGAGGGAGCAGAGTGGGTTCGGCTTTGGCTCAACGGGCTTCGGCGAGAGCGGGAAAGAGGCGAGATTATAGAGAGGGGTGAGTTATTAGTTTAGTTTAGTGTTGAGCTCAGTGATATTCAGCAGTATGCATCTGGGATTAGTGTTGTGTTTGGAGTGTCAGATGTGGGGCCCCTGGGAGACGACCAGACTCCCTGATAACTACATCTGCGCAAAGTGCACCGAGATGCGGCTCCTCAAGGAACGGATTGAGAGTCTGGAGCAGCAGCTGGATGACCTTCGGTTGGTTAGGGAGAGCGAGCAGGAGATAGACAGGAGTTATAAAGATTATGTAGACAGCACCTCAGTGGCAGTCCCCCTCAAAAACCGATATCTCATTTTAGATTCGGTTGGAGAGGATGACTTCATAGAGGAAGACCTCAGCAGCCAGGACCTTGGCACCGTGTCTGATACTGTGGTCCAGCAGAGGAAGAGACATGCAGTGGTTATTGGGGATTCGATAGTAAGGGGTACGGATAGGAGATTCTGCGATAGCGATAATGAGTCTCGGATGGTGTGTTGCCTCCCTGGTGCCAGGGTACGGGATATCACAGACCGTGTCGAGAATATTCTGAGGGGGGAGGGTGAGCAGCCAGAAATCTTGGTACATGTAGGTACCAATGATGTAGGTAGGAAAAGAGAAGAGGTCCTGAAGGAGGAATACAAGGCATTAGGGAGAAGGTTGAAAAGTAGGACCTCAAGGGTAGTAATCTCAGGACTACTACCCGTGTCGCGTATCAATGACAGGAAGAATAGAAAGCTCTGGCAGTTAAATGCGTGGCTGAGTGACTGGTGCAAGGGGCAGGGCTTCAGATTCTTGGATACCTGGGACCTTTTTTGGGGGAGGCAAGACCTATTTGCTAAGGATGGGTTGCATCTAAACTCCAAAGGGTCCAATATCCTGGCGGGAATGTTTAATTTAGTTGTAGGGGAGGGTTTAAACTGATCTGGCAGGGGGATGGTAACCAGGATGCTAGGTTACAAGATGCTAAGGTGAGGGAGAAAGTGTATAGAAACGAATCCATTGAGGATGGCAAGAATGACAGGCAGGTGATAAGTCAGGATAATTTACTGAATAATAGAAGTACAACAAATCCGGATGTTAGGATACAGAATGTTAGGATCGGGGATGAGGATGTTCGGATACCGAATGTTAGGATAGGGGATGAGGTCTACACGAACATGTCTAAGATAGTAGGTAGCGAAGATAGTAAGAAGGATGGACAGGTAGAAAGTCAGGATAATCTGCTGATCAATAGAGGTACAATAAAATCAATAGCAGATACCAGTCTAAACATACTATATTTAAATGCACGTAGCATCAGGAATAAAGTAGATGACCTAGTGGCACAACTACAGGTTAATAAATATGACATCGTTGCAATCACTGAGTCGTGGCTTCATGATGGATGTGATTGGGAACTGAATGTCAAGGGGTATACAGTATATAGGAAGGATAGGAGGGTAGGCAGAGGGGGAGGTGTGGCCATGATGGTTAGTAGCGATATAAAATCAATAGAAAGGAAGGACATTGGGTCAGAGGAGGTGGAATCCTTATGGGTGGAGCTGAGAAATAGCAAGGGTAAAAGAACAATAATAGCAGTCATATATAGGCCCCCGAACAGCAGTCAGGAAGTGGACCATAAGTTGCAGATTGAGATAGAAAAAGCATGTCAGAGTGACAATGTGAAGATAATTATGGGGGATTTTAACATGAAGGTGGACTGGGAAATGCAGCAAGGCGGTAGTACTCAGGAGAGTGAGTTTGTGGAATGTCTAAGGGATGTTTTTCTGGAGCAACTTATTGAGGAGCCCACCAGGGGATCGGCTGTTTTGGATTGGGTGCTGTGTAGTGAACCCGAGGTGATTAGGGAACTAAAGGTAAAGGAACCACTGGGAACAAGTGATCACAATATGATTGAGTTTAGTTTCAAGTTTGAGAAGGAGAAGCTGATAACTGGTGTATCGATATTTCAGTGGAATAAGGGAAATTACAAAGGTATGAGAGATGAGTTGGCCCAAATTGATTGGAGGAGTAAGTTAGCTGGAGGGACGGCAGAGGAAAAATGGAAGAAATTTCTACAGGAAATAAGGACAATGCAGGACAGATATATTCCAAGAAAAAAGAAGGTTTTGAATGGAAAAAAGGCACAGATGTGGATAACGAGGGAGGTGAAGGATAAAATAAAAGCAAAAGGGGCGGCGTACAAAGTAGCAAAAATTAGTGGGAAAACAGAAGATTGGAACGATTTTAAAAATCTGCAGAGAGAAACTAAGAAGGTCATTAGGAAAGCAAAGATGAGTTACGAAAGGAAGCTGGCGGACAACATTCGGAAGGATTCTAAGAGTTTTTTTAAATACATAAGGAATAAAAGAGAGACACGGGTTGACATAGGACCAATTGATAACGGTGCAGGAGGTATTATAATGGATGATAGTGAGATGGCAAGGGAATTGAATGAATATTTTGCATCGGTCTTCACCGTGGAGGACATAAGCAATGTGCCCGTTAGTCAGGAGTCTCACGAATTGGAGCTGAGTTCAATCGAGATTAATAGGGAGAAGGTGCTTGGAAAACTAAAGGGGCTTAAGGCTGATAAGTCTCCCGGACCGGATGAGGTGCATCCCCGGGTTCTGAAGGAGGTGGCTGTGGAGATAGCGGAGGCGTTGGCGATTATTTTTCAGGAATCGATAGATTCTGGCATGGTTCCGGAGGACTGGAGGGTAGCGAATGTAGTTCCGTTGTATAAGAAAGGTGGGAGGCAGCACAAAGGCAATTACAGACCTATTAGTCTGACGTCAGTGGTGGGAAAATTATTGGAGTCTATCCTCAAGGAGGAGGTTACCGAATACCTAGAGGCGCAAGGCAAGATAGGACCTAGTCAACATGGTTTTGTGAAGGGGAGGTCCTGTCTGACCAACCTATTGGAGTTTTTTGAAGAAATCACAGGTAGGGTGGATAAGGGAGAGGCGGTAGATGTTGTGTATTTAGACTTTCAAAAGGCCTTCGATAAGGTGCCTCACAAGAGACTGATTAATAAGATGAGAGGTCATGGAATTATGGGCAGGGTAGCAAAATGGGTGGAGAATTGGCTGGTTGGCAGGAAGCAAAGGGTGGAAATAAAAGGATCTCGTTCTGGTTGGTTACCGGTTACTAGTGGTGTGCCGCAAGGGTCGGTGTTGGGGCCTCTCCTTTTTACCTTGTACATCAATGATTTGGATGATGGAATAAATGGTTGTGTGGCTAAGTTTGCGGATGACACCAAGATAAGTGGAGGAGTAGGGAGCATAGAGGAAATAGAAAGAATGCAGAGGGACCTAGACAGTTTAGGAGAATGGGCAAGGAAATGGCAGATGATATTCAATGTTGAGAAATGTGCAGTTGTACACTTTGGAAGTAGAAATAAGCGGGTAGATTATTATCTAGAAGGAGAGAAGATTGATAGTGCGGTAGTACAAAGGGACTTGGGGGTACTCATACAAGATACCTTAAAAGTTAACCACCAGGTTGGATCGGTGGTTAAGAAAGCGAATGCTATGTTGGCATTCATCTCGAGAGGTATAGTGTATAAAAGTAAGGAAGTGTTGATGAGGCTCTACGGGGCGCTAGTGAGGCCTCATTTGGAATACTGTGCGCAGTTTTGGGCCCCGCATCTTAGGAAGGATGTGCTGACGTTGGAGAGGGTTCAGAGGAGATTTACGAGAATGATTCCAGGAATGAAAGGGCTTGAGTATGATGACCGTTTGTCGGCTCTTGGACTGTACTCGCTGGAGTACAGAAGGATGAGAGGGGACCTCGTAGCGACATTTAAAATGTTGACAGGTAAGGATAGAGTAGATGTGGCTAGGCTGTTTCCCTTGGTGGGCGTGTCCAGGACCAGAGGGCACAATCTTAGAATTAGAGGGTACAGTTTCAAGACAGAGATGAGGAGAAGTTTCTTTACCCAGAGGGTGGTGAAATTGTGGAACTCCTTGCCACGCACAGCAGTGGAGGCCAGATCAGTGGGGGTATTCAAGGAGGAGATAGACAGATATCTAAATAGTCAGGGTATCAAGGGATATGGGGATAAGGCTGGCAAATGGGATTAGAATAGTTTTTTTTTCTCTTTTTTTCCCACCCCATTTCTTTTTCCCTTTTCCTTGGAGCAGACTCGATGGGCCGAATGGCCTGCTTCTGCTCCCTTATCTTGTGATCTTGTGATCTTGTGATCTTGTGAATTTCAGATAACAATTCTATCTTGATAAAGCTCATCAATCTGTAATATTAATTCAGTTTTTCCCTCCCCTGTCAGATCTACTGGGTATTTGCAACATTCTCCTTGACTTCAGATTTCCAGCAACTGCAGTCATAGAATTGTAGAGAGACACAGCGCAGAAACAGGCCCTTCAGTCCACTGAGTCTATAACAACCATTAACAACCCATTTACACTAATCCTACATTAATCCCATATTTTATTCTCCCCACATTCTCACCAATCCCCCAAAGATTCCACCACTTATCTCCATGTGAGGGGCAACTTACAGTGGCCAATTGACTTACCAATCCACACACTTTTGAGATGTGGGAAGAATCAGGAGCAGCTAGGGAAACCCACACGGTCACCGGGAGAACGTGCAAACTCCACACAGACAGCACCAGAGGTCAGGAGGGAACGTGGGCCACTGGAGCTACGAGGCAGCAGCTCCACTAGCTGCGCTACTGTGCCACCCCTGGTGTTCTGTACCTCACAGTTGCAATGTTTTTCCTCCCTCCCTTCTGTTCTCATACATTTCCTTCCACTTGCATCTCGTCCAAGAGATCATCTGCGATTAACAAGTCTTCATGACCCTCTCTCAGCTGGTACCACAACTTGTGCATTAGCAGTGTGAATTTGGAAAGGATGCTTCCTCTTGCTGAAGAACCTAGAGCTAAGGGATACTGCTTAAAAATAAGGGATTGTCCAATTAAAACAGAAATGATGCGAATTCTTTTCATGAGTCCTTACAGCAGTACTTAGAGATGACATTCTTGGGGTTCGTCCAGTGAGACCATATGGATAGAACATAGAAGGGGAGGGGCACTCTAGTGGGGCTGTATTATAGAGTCAGCGGGAACTTGAGGAGCAGGTATGTAGAGAAATTGCTCAGAGTTGTAAGAATAATAGGGTTGTATTAGTGGGAGATGTTACTTTCCCCAGTATTGATTGGGCCCCCCAGAGTGTTATGAGCATGGATGGGGTGGAATTTGTGAAATGTGTCCAGGAAAGTTTCCTGAGTCAATATATAGAGGGACCTACTCAGGAGGGTGCAATACTGGACCTCCTCTTAGGGAACGAGGCAGGGCAGGTAACTGAAGTGGCAGTCAGGGAACACTTTGGCTTTAGTGACCATAATTCTATTAGTTTTAAGATAGTGACGGAAAAGGATAGGACAGGCCCACATGTTAGGGTCCTAAACTGGAGCAGGGCTAATTTTGGGGAACTAGGCAGGATCTGAAGTCGATTGGGTGAGTCTGTTTGAAGGGAAAGGAACAAATAGCAAATGGGAGGCTTATAAGAGTGTGATATCAAGAGTCCAGGAGCAGCATGTTCCTGTTAGGGTGAAGGGTAAACCTGGCAAGTTTAGGGAACCTTGGCTGACGAGAGATATTGAGGCTCTAGCCATGAAAAAGAAGGAAGCATACATTGGGTTTAGGAGGTTGGGGATGAGTGAATCCATTGATGACTGTAACAAGATTAAGAATATTCTTAAGAAGGAAATCAGGATTAATTGGGAACAGCTATTTTTGGGCAAGTACACATCTGACATGTAGAGGGTGTTTAAAGACCAACTTCACAGAGTACAGGACAGGGATGTTCCAGTAAGAAGGAAGGACAAGGATGGTAAGATAAGAGAACCTTGGATGTCGGGAGAGGTGGTGAATTTAGTCAAGAAGAAAAATGAAAAGTATATAAAGCTTAGGAAGCTAGGATCAAACAGAGCCCTTGAAGATTATAAAGAAGCCAGAAAGAAACTCAAGAGGGGAATTAGGAAAGCCAGGAGGGGCCATGAAAAATCCTTGGAAGGTAGGATTAAAGAGAATCCCAAGGCATTCTATACATACATCAAGAGCAAGAGGATAACTAGGGAGAGGGTAGTACCACTCAAGCATAAAGGAGGAAATATGTGCTTGGAAGTGGAGGATGTGGGTGAGGTCCTTAATGAGTACTTTGCATCAGTGTTTACCAAGGAGAAGGATGTGGAGGATAATGAGATCAGTGTGGAGCATACTAATGTGCTTGAGCATTTTGAGATAAAGGAGGAGGTAGTGTTGGGTCTCTGGATAAGTCCCCGGGGCATGATGGGATATATCCAAGGTTATTGAGAGAGGAAAAAGATGAGATTGCTGGGGCCTTGACCAATATCTTCGTGTCCTTTTTAGCCACAGGCGAGGTCCTGGAGAACTGGTGAGTAGCTTATGTTGTTCTATTATTTCAAGACGGAAACAGGGATAGTCCTAGTAACTATAGACCAGTGAGTTTCGTGTCAGTGGTAGGGAAGTTACTGGAGAGGGTTCTTGGGGATAGGATTTATGAGCATTTGGAAAACCATAGCCTAATTAGGGGCATTCAGTATGGCTTTGTGCAGGGCAAGTCGTGCCTCACTAGCTTGATTGAGTTTTTTTTGATGAGGTGACGAGGGTGATTGATGAAGGTAGGGCTGTGGATGTTGTCTATGTGGATTTTAGTAAGGCGCTTGACAAGGTCCTTCATGGGAGGCACACCCAGAAGATTAAGGTGCATGGGATTCACAGTGAACTGGCCATTTGGATTCAGAACTGGTTTGCCCGTAGAAGACAGGGTAGTGGTCGATGGGAAATACTCCAGCTAGAGGTTTGTGACTAGTGGTGTTCCTCAGGGATCTATACTGGGACCTCTGCTGCTTGTGATGTGTATAAATGACCTGGATGAAAATGTACATGGGTGGCTTAGTAAGTTTGTAGATGATACGAAGATTGGTGGTGTTCTGGATAGTGTAAAGGACTGGCAAAGGACACAGTGGGATATAGATCAGTTGCAGATATGGGCAGAGAAATGGCAGATGGAGTTCAACCCGGTCAAATGTGAAGTGTTGCACCTTGGGAGATAAAATGTAAAGGGACAGTACACTGTTAATGGCAAGACCCTTAGCTTGAGATCTTGCTTGATGAGCTTGGGGTCCAAGTTCATAGCTCCCTGAAAGTGGCTACACAGGTTGATAGGGTGGTAAAGAAGGCATATGGCATGTTTGTCTTCATTTGTCAAAGCACTGAGTTCAAGAGTCAGGAAGTTATGCTGCAGCTTTATAAAACTTTAGTTAGGCCACATCTGGAGTATTGCATTCCGTTCTGGTCGCCCCATTATAGGAAGGGTGTTAAGGCTTTGGAGAGGTGCAGAAGAGGTTTACCAAGATGCTGCCTGGATTAGAGGGCATGTACTATGAGGATAGGTTGGACAAACTTGGGTTGTTCTCTCTGGAGCGACAGAGGCTGAGGGGAGATCTGATAGAGGTTTATAAGATTATGAGAGGCATAGATAGAGTAGACAGTCAGTATCTTTTCCCCAGGGTTGAAATGTCCAATACCAGAGGGCACACATGGGGGTAAGTTCAAAGGAGATATGCGGGGCAATTTTTTTTACACAGAGAGTGGTAGGTGACTGGAATGCGCTGCCTGGGGTGGGGGTGGAGGCAAATACGATAGGGGTGTTCAAGAAGCTCTTAGGCACATGAATGTGAGGGAAATGGTAGGATATGGACATTGTGTAGGCAGAAGGGACTCGTTTAGTTGGGCATTTTATTACTAATGTAATTGGTCTGGCACAACATCATGGGCCGAAGGGCCTGTTCCTGTGCTGTACTGTTCTATGTCCTTAGAGGTAGGTAGATTCTTGATAAGCAAGGGAGTGGCAGGTTACCAGGGATAGGTGGGAGTTGAGGTTACAGCCAAGAGATTTTTGAATGGCAGAGCAGGCTGCAAATGTCTGCCACCTGCCTCCAATTTGGTTGGTTGCCTCCTCTCCCCCTCCTCTGCAACTTTAAACATGTCTAACTTCTAATTCCCTCATCTCGATGACTGTTGGCCTGAAACATTAACTCTGTTTCTCTATCTACACAGTTCTGGTTGCCACACTATATGAAGGATGTGATAGTGCTGGAGAGAGTGCAGGAAGGGATTCACTGGGACCTTGCCTAGATTGGAGGACTTTAGTTATGGGTGAGATTGGATAGCCCGAACTTGTTTTCCCAAGAGTGAAGGAGGCTGGGTGGTGACCTGATAGATGTATAAAAGAGTCACTACATAGGATAGATAGTCAAAATCATATTCCTATAGCAGTGGTATGAAAAACAAAAGGGCAGAGTCTTAAGGCACCAGGTATGAGATTTAAAGGGGATCTTAGGGGTAGGTTTTTTTTAAAACACAGAATAGTTTGCCTGCATTGGAAGGCATTGCCTGAGGAAGCGGTGGAACCAGGTACATTTACTACACTTAACAGACATTTAGACAGACACTTGAATAGGCAAGGCATAGAAAGGGAAGGTCATAATGCAGGCAAATGGATAAAAAGGTCGCCACGGACGTGATGGGCCGAACGGCCTGTTTCTGTGCTGTGACTTGGCATTTCCAATTTGTTTTTATTTCTTTCACTCTGAGAGTCTGCCACTTTATTTTATGCAAGTTTGTTCTGTTTTATAAATCCACCCTTTGTAATGAATACAAACGTTGGCCCTTTGTTTTTCAGCTGCACACTCAAAACATAAACTTCTAAGCGGTCTGCCTGGTATATGCATATTTTCTACCTTTTATTGTTGGCTGAGGTAGTCAGTGGCTGCGGTTTTATTTTGCAATATTTAAAAAGAATTATATATAAATAAACTTCACTGCAGAATTCGGGAAATGCAACGAAAAAACATCACGGAAGGACGGGAGGTAATGAAAACAGCCAGAACTTGAGAGTGAAACTCACCTGCAAGCAGGTCAGGTACGTGCGAGGGGAGAAGTCGAAGCCGGGGCGCGCACGTACGCGCGCGCGATTGCAATGGACCCCCTGCAGACGCCGCGCGCGCGCACCCCGTGCACAATGGGGGGGGGAGAGAGAGAGAGAGAGCGCGTGCACTGTGCACAATGGGAGAGCGCGCGTGCACCGTGGGGTCCAGTGGAGGAGGGCGCGCGCGCGGTGCAGTGCGCGGGATGGGGGTGGTTTGGCGGCGGAGGGGTCGCGCGCGCGTATGCACGCACGCGGGCGCGAGCGGGTCGGGTGCGCGCGCCCTGGGTTTCGGGAGCAGCAGCGCAGCGCTGGAAACAATGGCACGGGGCTGCATCTGATGTCCAACGGGAGGGGACGGGAAGGGAAGTGAGGGCGGCACATCCCTCCGCAGGACAGGGGGACACCTCAGCGGCAGAGACACCCCCCTCCCCCAAACTCCAGCCATCGTCTACCTCCCCTCCCCACCAGACCCAACGTTAGAACCAAAAGCGAAGGCAATGGATTAAACAGTATCTTTGAAAAAGATTTACAAATCGTTACTCCCTCCTTCCCACCCCTCACCCTCGCTATCCCCCCCCCCCTCTCTATTCCGTGTCTTGGCGCTGTGCAGAGGGAAAGATGTAAGAAAGGAAGGAGGGGTGTGTGTGTGTGTGTGTGTGTGAGAAAGGAAAAGGGGGTGGGGGTGAGGTTTGGGAAAAGCCTTGGCTGCATCCGAGAGAGAGGCGCGACACCTGCACTGGCAAGAAGCAGAGAATTGTGGAGCTTGGACAGTGCCACGGGCCTTGCCCTCTTGACAGACCAGCCCCCTCCCCACCCCCTCCTCCCCCACCCCCTCCCCTGACTCTGCACCCTGCCAGTGGCAATGCTGCATTCGGATCTACAGGTATGGCAGCTCTCTTCTATCTAGCTCTCAGCGGTTCCTATGTTTGACCTCCCCTCCCCCGTCTCCCCAACCCCCCTCCCTCCCGTTCCCTCCCTCTCCCTCTCCCCCCCTCTCCCTCTCCCCCCCTCTCCCTCTCCCCTTTCCTCTCCCCTTCTGCATTTAACATTGTAGCAATCTTTGTTAAAGCGAGTGGATCAGAAGGTGTACGTTCAGGCCTGCGAGTGAGTGTGTAAAGATGCCAATTGTAGCATTTTGAGAGTGTTTGAAAACCGCATGAAGGGTGCTTTGCCTGCACGTTAAAATGCAGCAGATTTCCCTGTCGAAAAGCTCCCCGTTTATGAGCGATTAATTTGCAACTGCAGCGTGTGTGTGTGTTACGTTTGCATTAGTTGTGTAGTGGATGGCCTATAGCAGGCAAGAATGGGGTGATAGAAAGGGGGGAAAAGGGGAAACATTGGAGCATATTCTCCAGCAAATTGGTGGTGTAGTCTGTAATGGAGTTTTAATGTGAGATCTGGGAATAGACAATAAATCTGCATATGACTGATTTATTAGGCCATTAATGAATTTCAGTTTGATAAGAAAATGTTTTCAGAAATAGTGACAGCCATTCTAATTAAATTAAAAACAACCCATTGTATTTTTTTTGCTATCTTATTTCTATTGCTGCAGGTTGGGGGAGGGGAGAACTCAAGAATGACAGGTTACTGTAGTTGCATAAAAGGTCCACAAAATCCTGTAAGTGTTTTTTTAATGTATGGTATGGCAGTCATTAATTTTAAGATCTAGGAGAGATCATAGTGGTCTGCAGTTGGGGACAAAGGCCAAAAATATTGTAGATTTATGAACTGGAACCCTTTAATTTTGCATGGAGTCACACCAGATGTTGAGGGGTTGTTCACTATATCATAGAAACATAGATAGAAACATAGAAAAACTACAGCACAATCCAGGCCCTTTGGCCCACAAAGCTGTGCTGAACATGTCCCTACCCTAGAAATTACTAGGCTTACCCATAACCCTTTATTTTATTCAGCTCCATGTACCTATCTAACAGTTTCTTGAAAGACCCAATCATATCCTTCGGAAATGCAGTAATTTTTATCCTTAATAAATCCATAGCTTCTATTAAAAGAAATACTATTCTAGCACTGACTTTCCACAGAGTATGGATGTTGAAGTAGTACTTTTCTTGGAGCACAATAAGATATAATGGTTGTTTTTTTCTGCTTGCATTCTAATTACATCTACTGCGATTAACAGCATGTTTGGAAAGGAATAGAGGAATTGTGGAAAAAATCTATTTTATAAAAGATTTTACTTTGAACTTTTTACTCGATTCATTATATCTATTATGCTGTCAACATTTGTAAGGCACACCTTGATTTTTAAACTTGTTCTTTAAAGCTTAAAAGTTTCATCACTTCAAATGAAGAAATAGCTGTGGACTAGATTGTTTTGTCGAAAAAGCCTCTATGAAATCGTAATTTGATCAGATTTACTTGCTATGTGCTTAGTAATGTCATTTGGACAATTATTAAAATCTGGAGATAGTAGATTGAGTGTATTTAATTTTAATTTTGATTGCATTTGGTCAAAATACCTGTTGAAGATTACAAGTTGTATCAAGTGCTTTGAATAGAAAATAAAGCACAGTGTGGTCCAGTGATTATAGTAATGGCAGGAATGTTCATAAGGAAGGGGCAAGCAGCGGAACAATCCCCTCACCCCCACTAATGTTGATTTAATGTGTAATGTATTGAAATGACTTGTATATTTGAAAGTTGTCAGATCAAATTCCTGTGTATGCTCTTGCAGCAACATCTTGCATGAGTTTTTTTTTAAATTCTATTTATACAATATATCTGCATTATGAAAAGCTGTTTGAGGTTTATTCTGCTTTTAAAATTTGCTTAAGCCAGTTCTTTATTTGTGGTTTATTTTGTGATGTGGCCCCTTGGGATTCAGTAGAACCTTGGGGTTTGAGAGGTGCTTGTGTTGTGGAACTCTGTAGTAAGTAGCCGTAATAGGGGAAGCCAGGACACACGAGTTTGAGGAAGGAAGACCAACCACTAGAAGGTGGGATGAAGCGTAAATCTGCTGCGTTGCATTCACTGTTAATTTTATTCTGCGTCAAGCAAGTTTAAATGTGCATTGTCTAAAAACTGTAGTGTTTGGGAATGAGCCATTCACTATCATTTTGTTCTGGGGCTTGCTTAACTTTTTTTGTGGAACTTTGACATGAAAGTGTAAATGAAAAAAAACACTTTTGTCACTTCCCTCCTCCCTCAGCCCCCAATCTCTTCTGATATATTGATTCTTTCCTTGAAATTTTCATGTGTAACTGGTGCTCTCTGGCTCCCTGATGAAGTGGCCATTCTTCAAGTGGTACATTGTGAAGGGCACTGTCGGACGTTTTAGCTGCAGAAGGCTTCAATTAACAATCAGTGGTGATCTACTGAAGCAATATAGCTCTGTCCAGTGCTGAGTATGTTTCATTGCTTGTAGGATCTTACACCATGGATGGGCCATCTTTGAACAATGGGAAGATCAACACTTGTTGCCTGTTTTGGCCACTGCCTGCAGTCACAGATAAAAGTATCCCTATTTTGCCTTGTCAGCTGTTGACTACCTAGCTTGGTTGCTGGATCTGTAGAAGGTTGAGAAGTGGGAATATCTTGCATGATTTAATTTTGAGAGCAGTGTTTCTTAAGTTATGTCCATAAGGGCCCCTGCAAGTATTTACACAATTCCAAGAGCAGCTGTAAGTATGGACCCTCACCATCATTTCTAGAGAGCATTCTTCATTATATTCATGTACAAGGATTGTTGTCTAACACAAATGTGGAATGGAGGATTCAAGAAAGACTGTGTGCTTGAAGTACATGGTATTAGCAAGAGATGGAGACCCAAAGACCTCATGAAATTCCTGGAGTTTCCCTTGTGTATCCCCTCTGATCTGTGAAACTCGGGTTCCTCTGGGGGCTGAGGAGACATAGTGATGTGTGTGAGTGGCCATAGGAGGTAGAGGGTGGTCTTAGCCTCTCACCAGTAATCAAATATTTTAATTAAAATGTTATTTGTGTGAGAGAACTGGACAGCAAGTGTATGTGAGCTTGCTTGTTATCTGTGTGGAAGCTGCACACAGCTGATTGACATCTAATGTATTAAGCCACGCTGGTTTGTAACCAAACAACTATAGACATGTTGCTCTGGGCTAATACTAGAAGAGCAGGTAAGATTCATTCATTTGTTCCTCTTATTTCTTTTCCTCCCCAACCCCTCTTATATTTTCTATGTTAGGATGTAGAAATGAGAAAATAAAATTCCGTTGTCTTGCACAACTTTTACACCATCCACTTTGTCCTCGGAGCACTTAGTAAAATAAGGGTACCATTTGTTCTGAATTTATTCAGAGTTAATATTTTGTATTGTAGGGAGAAAGCTGGTCTGTGGGACTGTCCTTTTAAAGATTCAGCATAAGCCCTCTTTCAGTACTTGAAGATTCTATATTTAAATTGGGAATAAACTGCCACCAAAAAGAAGACGCTTCAGAGGTTTCAGAAGGGTAAATACTCCAGAATTGTCCAGATGATGCAACCAGCAAGACAGCTGGGACGTAGTGTAAGGAACTTTTGTCTTTCTGCTTTGCGAGCTATTTCACACATGGCTGTCCTAAATGACAAATGTTTGCCTTTGAAAATGAAGAATATACTCTGTGTACCAATGCATTTCCAACATCCCTGTGGATGACTAAGTGCATGTAATTACAAGGTTTATTGGATAATGTTCCAGTGTGAGACCCTGGTTAATTTTCTCTCTGCCTAACCTAGAGGCATCAGGACCACTGTAAATGAATGCAGCTAACTTAGCAAAGAGCAGGGATTGAACCTGGGAGACTGCATGGCTCAACTAGTCACTGGGCGAACTCACTGACTCATCAAGTTATCATACAGGAAATATTGCTTTATCCTTCTGGGGAGAATAAAAGCTGCATAGCTATGGGGGGAGAGTAGGAGCATGGGATTAATAACTGAGCCAGTACAGGGTGTGTTGGGCTGAAGGTGGTCCTCCTGTGATCTGTGATTCTAATTCAAAGAAAGCTGGGCCATTGTGATCTATGAGCCCATCTGTGTTATCCTCAGCTGTGCTGTAGGTGTGTGATGACAGCATGGAAGTGGCACTTTTGCTTTGATTTGCCCTCAATTATAGGACCTCAGACTCTAGTCTACTCCTCCCCAGAACATTGCAACTGCTATAACGATCCTAGTGGAAGAAGATTAAACCTGTTTTCCACTTTTCATTCCCCAGCAATACAAATGGACGTCCCAAAGAGTATGCAAGAAGTGATTATCCTGCATTTATTTCTAACCATCATACAGTATTGCTAGCTGTATTAAAAAACTACTTTACACTCAAAGATAATTTGTTGTTATTTTTTCTTTGATCACCCTGTGGATTCCTACATGCTGCATTGTTGCTGGCATCTTTTGAGAATGTTTTATTTGATAAGTAGCATTATTGTTCCACCTTTTTTCTAATTCTAGAATGACAATTTCACATCTGGGACATTCAAGTTCAACTATGACCATTATTCTTTGGCAGTTTTTTTCCCCCACACCCATTGACCCAACTTCACAGAGAAGTGAAATTCTCAATGCATTTTAGTTTAGGGACAGGTGAATGGGTAGAAAGGCTTCTGGGGCCCATGGAATGATCTTTATGAAGTGTTGAACTTGTGTTAATGACAGCTGCAGAAAAATGAATGACCAAGGCTGTGTGTGAAGATCTGTGCTAGGAAGCATTGCATAAAAGACTATCTTATACCATTAAAACAACACAGAAGGAGGCCATTGGGTCTATGCTGGCTCCCAAGGGGAGCAATTCCATTAGTTCCCTCTCCTTATTTCCCACTGCCTCTACAATTCATTCTCTCTTTCAACACCTCTTTGATTCTTTTTGCCATTTATCTACACTAAAGGGTAACTTCCAGTAGCTAATTACACTGGCACATTTTTGGCATGTGGAAGGAAACCCAAGTGGATACAAAGAGAACATGCAAACACAACACAGGCAGTACCCAAGATTAGGATCGAACCCAAGTCCCTTCCTTGCCTTTTCAGCATGTTTCTCCAACCTGTCTCTCCCACTAAATAGATCTGACTCTCACTGCTTTTAAACTACAATTCATCCTTATAACTTAACCCAGCTCAGCACATTGACTGCTGGAACCTTCATCCTTGCTTCTGTTACCTCAAGGTGGGTTCATTCCATGCTCCTTGCTTTCAGAGTAAATCAGTTACACCAGAATTTCTTAAGAAAAAATGTTAATCTAATGCCACACTCGTCTTAGTCATTTTGAAACATTCTAGGAAATTCTGGGCCATAATGTTTTCAACTAAACAACATTGAAATTCTCAGATTAAAAACTATCATTTTGCTTCTGATTATTATTCTTATATTGACACAGTCCTTCTTCTCCATGGAACCAGTTTACATACAGATTTTTGATCACATGGAGCAAACTATCATGCTTTTAATTTCTCATAAAGTGTGTCTTAGTTATAGCGTCATTGTAAAGTGCTCTAGTATCTATTCAAAAAGACACTTGCTTGTTCAGTAATAAATCCGTTTGGTCTCACGTCAAATACTATTTCAGGATTTATTTTTAGGTGCTATTTAGGATCTGTGTTGGACTAATAAATCTAAAACAAAGCTGTATATTCTAGAATGCTGGTGTAAATGTGATTGAGAGATAAAGGCATATAATGTGACCATCACTGCTTCTGTGCAGTTTGTGGAATGCCAGATGTAATGTAGGTGAAATACAGTGAATGGAAAAGCTCTGCAAAATTTGTTCAATAAGATTAACAAATTCAAGGAAAGAAAACTGCAAGTTTTTTTCTCTAAAGATGCTTAACAAATTCAGTGAAAGGTCTCTAATGTCCAGTAACCACACCCGCCTCTGTTCTCTCCCCTCCCCCCACCCCCCTTGTTTTCCCTTATCTCTCTAGTCCCTTCACCCCCTTCTCTTCCCCTCCCCCACCCTCATGACGTGCCCGTCACCCACATCTTCCTCCCTCTGGTTCCCCACCTCCTTCCCTTTATTCCATTGTCTACTGTCCTCTCCCATCAGATTCCATCTTTAGCCCTTTGCCTCTTCCACCTATCACCTCCTAGCTTCTCACATCATTCCCACTTCCTCCCCTCCCCTCCCCTCCCCAACCTACCTATCTTCTTCCCCCCACCCCCCCCCCCCCCGTCACCTGGATTCACCCATCACCTGCCAGCTCTTGCTCCTCCTCCTTCCCCCACCCTTTTATTCTGGCCTCTGCCCTCTTTCTTTCCAGTCCTGATGAAGTGTCTCGGCCCGAAACGTCGACTGTCCATTTCCCTCCATAGTTGCTGCTTGACCTGCTGAGTTTCTTCAGCATTTTGTGTGTGTGTTGCTAAAGAACTGGGTTAAACACTTTTATAATATCTTCAGTGGCAACACTCACTGAAAGAGTAAACTCGCATTTCCGTGGTTCCCAACACAACCTCAAGTTTTCTACAACCTACTTAGTTCAGAAGTGCAGTCTCAATTGCTTCTGTGCCAATTTGTGCCCTGCCTACAAACAGTGGAATGATGATTGCCCAGTCTATTTTGGTGGTGTTGCTTGAAAACTTAAAATTACCCATGATTTCAGAAGAAAGGAAGGATCAGAAGGAATTCAGAAGATTTCAGAAGGATCAAGAAAGTGAGTTCCAGGGAACCAGCATCTGGCCTGCTTACCTTGCCAAGATATCCATGTAGCTGCTCTAGTTAAGGTTCTGGTCAGTGGTGATTATCAGTGGTTCAAAATAGGGCACTCAGCAATGATGGCTCCCTCTGTGATGGCAATGCTGTTGATGTTTGAGAGGGCTGGGTAGGTTGGCGTGTGGTTGGTGAACATGCTCTAATTTATTTATCTTACCTGATAATAGTGCAAATGCTATTTGGTCTGTACATGCCTGGACATTGTCCAAATCCTTCTGTAGGCTACTTTACTATTAAAGTTGTGAATGAAGTTGAGCATTGGAATCAGTATACATGTCCATCCTTGCCTTGTGATGAGGAAGAGGACATTGATGAAGTGGTTGAAGATGGGGGTTCAACCAACAATGCTTCTTGTGGGACTCTTTCAGTCATTCCCTATGTCTGTGGTAGTTGGCTTTAGATGAACATCTTTTATATCAGCTATGACTGAGACAAAAGAGTAGTCAGGTTATGGACTGTATCTGGATTACAGAAGAGGAGGTGCTGGCTCTCTTGAGATGAACTAAAGTCGATAAATCCCCAGGGCCTGACAAAGTATCCCCTCAGACCTTGTGGGAGGCTGGTGCAGAAATTGCAGGGGCCCTGGCAGAGATATTTAAAACGTCCTTAGCCACGGGTGAGGTGCCGGAGGACTGGAGGGTAGCTAATGTTGTTCCGTTGTTCAAGAAAGGCTCTAAGAATAAGCCGGGAAATTATAGGCCAGTGAGCCTGACATCAGTCATTGTTAAATTATTGGAAGGTATTCTAAGGGACAAGATATATAAGTATTTGGATAGACAGGGCCTGATTAGGAATAGTCAACATGGCTTCGTGCACGGTAGGTCATGTCAAACCAATCTTAGAGTTTTTCAAGGAGGTTACCAAGGTGGTTGATGAGGGAAAAGTGGTAGACGTTGTCCACATGGACTTTAGCAAGGCCTTTGACAAAGTCCCACATGGGAGGCTGTTCCAGAAGCTTAAGTCGCTTGGCATTCAGAATGAGGTAGCCAATTGGGTTCAACGTTGGCTTAGCGGGAAAGCCAGAGAGTGGTAGTAGATGGTTGTCTCT
The DNA here is from genome assembly GCF_009764475.1 of Pristis pectinata. NCBI lineage: Eukaryota > Metazoa > Chordata > Chondrichthyes > Rhinopristiformes > Pristidae > Pristis > Pristis pectinata. The sequence continues at coordinate 87,002,501 of NC_067412.1, forward strand.
CTGACTGGAGGCCTGTGACTAGTGGTGTGCCGTAGGGATCAGTGTTGGGTCCTACCATCAGGGAGGAGGTATAGGAGGCTGAAGACCCACACTCAACGTTTCAGGAACAGCTTCTTCCCCTCCACCATCAAATTTCTGAATGGTCCATGAACACTACCTTGTTATTCCTCTTTTGCACTATTTAGTTTTATAACTTATAGTAATTTTTAAGTCTTTGTCTTGCACTGTACTGCTGGCACAAAACAAATTTCACGACATGTGATTTTTTAAAAAAAACTGATTCTACTTTATCTATATTAATGATTTAGATGATAATGTGGTAAACTGGATCGGCAAATTTGTGGCTGACACCAAGATTGGGGCTGTAGTGGACAGCGAGGAAGGCTATCAAAGCTTGCAGCATGATTTTGACCAGCTAGGAAAATGGGCTGAAAAATGGCAGATGGAGTTTAATGCAGACTAAGTGTGACGTGTTGCACTTTGGGAGGACAAACCAGGGTAGGACTTGTACAGTGAATGGTGAGTTCTGAGGTGTGCGGTAGAACAGAGGGACCTGGCAATACAGACCCATAGTTCCTTGAAAGTGGTGTCACAGGTCGATCGGGTCGTAAAGAGAGCTTTTGGCACTTTGGCCTTCATAAATCAGGGCATTGAGTACAGGAGTTAGGATGTTATGTTGAAGTTGTACAAGACATTGGTGAGGCCAAATTTAGAGTATTGTGTGCAGTTCTGGTCACCTACCTAGAGAAAAGATATCAATAACCTTGAAAGACTGCAGAGAAAATTAACAAGGATGTTGCTGGGACTTGAGGACCTGAGTTATAGGGAAAGGTTGAATAGGTTAGGACTCTATTCCCTGGAGTGCAGGAGAATGAGGGGAGATCATATAGAGGTATACAAAATTATGAAGGGTATAGATAGGGTGAATGCATGCAGGCTTTTTCTTCCAAGGTTGGGTGAGACTAGAACTGAAGAACATAGGTTTAGAGTGAAAGGTGAAATATATAAGTGGAATCTGAGGGAAACTTCTTCACTCAGAGGTTGGTGCAATTGTGGAACGAGCTGCCAGTGGAAGTGGTAGATGTGGGTTCAATTGTAACATTCAAGAGAGGTTTGGAGGGATATGCTCCGGGTGCAGGTAGATGGAACTAGGCAGAAGTTCAGGTAAGCATGGACTAGATGGGATGAAGGGCCTGTTTCTGTGCTGTAGTACTCTGAATCTATGACACCAGCTGCGGATAGAACCCATCAAATCTACAGCAATGTTCATTCCTTTAATGATCACCAGCCTATTCTACTGCTTAATCTTAAGTAAAGTGAACCAAATTGTTTGGACATTCAGCTCTGAAGTGGACATCAACAGCAGGTTAAGTCCCCAGTACCTTTGGCTAAGACCAAAAGCTACTTCACATGATCTCTTCCATATACATGATGGGTTCCACCATGGTTATGGAAGAGGACATTCTTGCAGCCTCCTCATTTTCCTCTGGAAGTTTAACACCATCTTTGGTTGGATGTGGTAACTCCGATCTTTTGTTTGTGGAGCCTTTTAGCCCTCAATAAATCTCCTTCAGCAGGGAAAGTTCCCCTGTTGAGTTGCTTCACCAAACTGGTACCTCATGTTTGGGAGTTCTTAAGCCACATTTGTGTACTTCCAATTAGTTCATGATTGGCTTCCTGCTTTGGTGATAATCAAGATGTGAGGGACGGGCAGGTCCATGAATTTTCAGGTTGTGCTTGAGACCAGTTTTGGACTGTCTTTCGCCTGTTCTTCTTGGTATGTCATGTTATTCCTAATCTTGGTGTAGCCACTTCAGGGAAGTCCCAAGTATTCCCCACCTCCATCTAGGAAAGATAAACATGGAGAGGGAAACCGAAAGGTAGTTGCAGCTAGAGTACTTCAAAGCAACTACGTTTGGAAAACTTTGAGGTGTCCATGCTTTGCATTGATTCTGTATAGATAATAATTTAACCCAGGACTACTTATGCCGCCGAAGCCTCTGGTAGTTTTGGTTTGCAGTAATTTTTCATGGAAACAGAATAAGGCCCATTCAGGAGCATTCAAAAGCCAGATCTTACACTGTTTTTGCATGGATTGATTTTTCAGAATGTGGCTGCCACTGGCAATGCCAGCATTTATTTCCCACCATTAGTGGGAGTTGAGAAACTGGTGGTGAGCCATTTTCTTGACCATCTTTAGTCCTTTGGTGAAGGCACTGTCACTATGCTATTGCATGGGGAGCTTGGTGTCAATGCAGAAATGGTGATGTATTTCCAAATCAACTTGCTGTGCGAGTAGTGGCGTTCCCATGTGCCTGCTGTCCGTATTCCTCTGGGTGACAGAGGCTGTGGGCAACAATGAGTAGCTGTTTTTGCTGTCATTCACAGAGGACACGCACAGAGGCTGGGAGATGTCAGTTGTTACCTTGTTTCTTCTGGTAGCGATGGTTATGGAACTTGAGCTTGCTTAGACCTTCTGACAGGAAGCACATTGCATTTTCTGTTTTAGAGTCATAGAGTTATAAAGCACAGGAAATGGCCCTTCCACCCAAACCAGAGTGGAAAAAGAACAGATTTTGGGTAATATTTTGAACATCTTAGAACATAGAACAGTACAGCACAGGAATAAGGCCATTGGCCCATGATGTCTGTGTGGCCCATGATGTCTGTGCTGACCATGATGCTAAATTAAACTGAGCCCTTCTGCCCACACATGATCCGTATCCCTCCGTTCCCTGCATAAGCACATGCCTATCTAAAAAGCCTCTTAAACTCCACTTTCGTATCTGCTTCCACCATTGCCCTTGGCAGCACATTCCAGGCACCCAGCACTGTCTGTGGGGAAAAAACTTGTCCCACATATCTCCTTTCAACTTTCCCCTCTCACCTTAAAGCTATGCCCTCTAGTATTTGTTATTTCTACCTGGGAAAAAGATTCTGACTGTCTACCCTATTGACGCCTCTCATAATTTTATAAACTTCTATCAGGTCTCCCCTCAAGCCTCTGATGCTCCAGAGAAATCAATCCAAGTTTGTCCAACCTCTTCTTATAGCTGATAGCCTCTAATTCAGGCAGCATCCTGGTAAACCTGCACCCTCTCCAAAATTTCCACATCCTTCCTGTAATGGGTGACCAGAACTTGCATATAATATCTCAAGCGCGGCCTCACTGAAGTTTTATATGGATGCAACGTGATTTCTTGTCACTTGTACTCAATGTCCCGACCAATGAAGGAAAGCATTTCCATATGCTGCCTTTACCGCTCTATGTACTTGTGTTGCCACTTTCGGGGAGCTATGGATTTGGGCCTCAAGATCTTAGAGACTTAGAGAGCACATAATAAAGATTGAAACATTGACATAAAATTAAGACAGAAACTGAGGGATCATCATTTTTGATATATAAAAAATAATGTATATTAAAATGAATTATATTTTGAAACATTTAACTGAGGGAATTGCAATCCACACACACAAAATTAGCTTTCAAGGACAGAGAGATTGGAGAGGACTAATTATGGCATGGTATGTTATTTAAAAATTCAATTTATTCCTCATTTTTGGTGGATCTTATAATGAGTTCATGAATACCTGAAATTCCCATCTGTTGACTGATTTCCCATGATTGTAAAGGAGGGCTGAAATATTGACACTAACCTGGGGATTTCCTTTCAATATTGTGCATGTGCAGAAATCCTGAAGTTGCAGTCAGTGTCATAGTGAATTGTGGTGAACACGTACAGTTTTGCTGTCATAACTATGGCAAATTCTGAGACATTATTACAGCCGATATAAAAAAAAGGAATTCTGTTGTGTGGATACATCGTAACAATTTCATGTAACACTCTTTGTCTAACACTTTGCCAAAGTCCTCTGCTTGGATGCCAGTATTTTAGAAACAAGTATTTTAAGCAGTGGGTTGGTTTGCATGTTTTGTTGTATTGGCCAATATTATTGGGTTGCCCACTTTTTTTGATTCATGGCTTTTAACATTAATGAATGGTGTTCTTTTCTGGCTGCTCAGTTGTAACTTCTTCCATCAATACAGATAAAATCTGAGCCAATCAGCTGGATTCAATTTGCACTTGATACAATATGTCAAAATATAGAAAAGTGTGCTGGTCTGCCATTTTTTGTTACATTGTCAAGCAGTTTTGCTTTGTTATTGGGGGAATTTTTTGCATTGCATTGCACAAAATAAGTTTACACATTGTTGTATGAATAGACAATTGAACTTGCCATCCAAAGTCAAAATAAAACATGTTGCATCTTCCAGTTAGACCTTTTCATAGGTACATCATATAACTCTGTTATGTGTGTATAAACTAGTTTAAAAGCAGTTGTCAAATGTAGGCATGATGTGTTCTGCTCTGCAGTGACCCTACTCTCTCCTTCCCATTATGTATTGCCCACAGTTAGTAAAATTATGTGCATGACTATTTTTCCTTCTCAAGGCCACTGTATGCATAAGAACAACCCAAGGAATTACAGACTGGTGCCATGGAGTATGCAGAAGACAGCCAGTTGGACTCTCATGTACTCGTCAGATCTTTGAATATCTAATTGCAATTCCCCTTCACATATCAATCCTGCAACCAACCATCACCCCCACCAGCACCACACAGTGTATTCCTCACAATCCTGCAAATTTTTCCACTTCAAATATCTGCCCAATTCCTTTAGGAAAGTTACCATTGAATCTGCCTCCTCCACCCATTCAGTACATTCTCTCCACTGGCAAGATTCCTTGGGATCTTATATATTTCAATCAAGTCTCCTCTTGCTCTTCTGAACTCCAACAGATACAAGCCTCATCTGTCCAACCTTTCCTCACAAGGCAACTCATCCATTCCAGGCATTAGTCCAGTAAACCTTCTTTGGACTGCTTCCAACACATTAACATCCTTAAGTGAGGAGACCAATACTGTACATGGTACTCCCGATGTGATCACACCAGCCTATGTAATTGAAGCATAACCTTCCTACACTTTCATTCAATTCCTCTGGCAATAAACAATAGCACTCACTTGGCCTTCCTAATTAGTTGCTTCCCCTGCACACTAACATTTAGCAAATCGTGCACTCGGACATCCAGATTCCTCTGTATTGCAGAGTTCTGTAGTCTTCCACCATTTAGATAATATGCTTTTCTTTATTTTTCCTGTTACTATTCTGGTACATAACATAAAGAAGTGGGGAATAGAAGCAGGAGTAGGCCATTCAACCCACATGCCTGCTCCACCATGGATGATCTTTTCCTCATTGTTAATTTCCTGCACCAACCCCTTATCCCTTGATTTCCTTAATATTTAAAATTCCTAAATATTTAAAAAGTCATGGAGTCATACAGCACGGGAACAGGCCCTTCGATCCAACTGGTCCATGCCGACCAAGATGCCGATTCAAGCTAGTCCCATTTGCCAGTGTTTGGCCCATAACCTTCTAAACCTTTCCTATCCATGTACCTGTCCAACTGTCTTTTAACAACCTTGATTTCTGCTGTGAGCTTCCTTAGCAACTGAGATTCCACAACGTTATTGAAAGAGGAATCCCAAGGATTCACTACACTTTTGGGTGAAGAGATTTCATCTCACCTCTGTCCTGAATAGCCAACCCCTTTTTTTGAAACTGTGCCCCTGGTTCTAGAGCAGCCAAGGGAAACATCAACTCTACATCTGCCTTGTTAAGCCCCATAAGACTATTGCATGTTTCAATGAGATTACCTCTCATTCTTCTGAACTCAAGAGTATAGGCCCAGTCTGCTTGATCTCTCCTTCCAAGACAGACCTGCCATCATAGGAATCAATCTGATGAAGCTTCTTAGTACCTTCTCTATCACACCATATGCTCCCTAGAGTAGGGAGACCAGCCATCGGTATGACATAGTGGACACAGCCCAGCGCATCACGGAAGCCAACCTCTCCTCCTCGGACTCTGTCTTTACCTCTCACTACCTTGGCGAAGCAGCCAGCATAATCAAAGACCGCACCCACCTGGGTCATTCTCTCTTCTCTCCTCTTCCATCAGGTAGAAGATACAGGAGCCTGAGGGCACGTACCACCAGGCTAAAGGACTGCTTCTATCCCACTGTGATAATTGAACAGTTCCCTTATACAATGAGATGGATTCTGACCTCACGATCTACCTAGTTGTGACCTTGCACCTTATTGCACTGCACTTTCTTTGTAGCTGTGACACTTTACTCTGTCCTACCTCAATGCACTCTGTACTAACTCAATGTAACTGCACTGTGTAATGAATTGACCTGTACAAACAGTATGCAAGACAAGTTTTTCACTGTACCTCAGTACAAGTGACAATAATAAACCAATACCAATACAGTCTCACCAAGATGCTGTACAATTGCAGCAAGATCTTGTATTCAAATGAGTTTGCAATGGTATATCTTCTGTGAAGTCTTGAAATCCTTCCCAAAATTGGATACAATATTCCAGCTGAGGCCAAACCAATATTTTATAAAAACTTGACATTATATTCTTGGTTATGTATTCTATAACTCCATAATTGAAGTCAAGGATCTGATTTTCTTTTTTAAATAAACCTGTTGACTCCGTCTCTGGGAAGCCAGTGGTTCAGTGTTCCCAAGGGGGTCAGAGTTGAGGACTGATTAGTGGAAGAAAATTTCTGCAGGAGATGTGCCACTTCTGCAAGAGGGCTGCAGAGAGCCTCCAAAGTTACAGCCAAGTGCTCCTGGTTGTGAGGGAGATCTTTGTAACGACATGAGGGGAGTCTATGAATATCTGCACTTTGGGGAAGACTGCATCTCAAGCAATCCCATGTCTGATCTGCTTGCTTTTCCTGTCTAATAGATCAAGTTCCTCTCCTGGACTATGTGGTTTAGGTGACCTCCCTAATGTAGCAGTGGGCAGCAATCTGTGATGTGGTAGAGATCAGTGGCAGTATCCTGAGGCTTGGAAGCTCAGAGTAACTCTGACTCCGACACAGGCATAGTTGTGTTTTGAGCACAGGAGATCACAGATCCTAGCGAGGCCAAGGAATGCAACTTGAAATTGAACCTTCAAACGGCATTGTTTCAAGGGAATAGGGGTTAGTGAAAGCTTGCTCTTTAAATATGAATTATTATTTTACAGATCAGTGAAGTTGAAATGAATTGTTCTCACTGGAAATGAATTTTGAGTGTTTACAGCATACAAACCATTTAGTCCATGCCTTCTCTCTCCATCTATTCTCATCTGCAGTTCCTTCTCTCCTGTTTATCTATCTTACCTCTATGTGTGTGAATGCTAGCCATCTCTATGAATCCTTGTGCTATTGGATACTATATTCAGAATCTCTGGATTGAAGAAGATTCTCCTGAATTCCCATTTGGATGTTTCAGTGACTCTTGGATTTATTTGCCCTCCACAAATGAAAATATCTTTGCTACCTCTTTGTTTACCCCTTCGTCTTTTTTCCCTAGAGTACAGAGTCTCAGCCTGTTCAGTCCTTATAGTTATAACTGCATGGTTCCAGTAAACCATTTTATTTTATTTTGCATCTTCTATATTGTCTCATTATCTTTTTTTTATAATATGCACACTGGAACTATGCATAATCTTCCCAAGTGTGGGCTAACCAAGGTTCTTCATAACTTTACCATTACCTCCACTTTTCACTCAGTCCCTGTGGAGTTCTTGCTTGCTTTTTGTTTGATGACTTGATTATTTTTCACAACGTTTGATCTTTACATCTGGTATCCCTGAGATTTCTGTTTTTCTTTAGCCCATTTAAACATGCAAGGGACTGGTTGCCTCCTTGTCTTTCCTACCAGTATGTATCACTCTAAATTTTGATAACACTGTTTGAAATTAATTTGACAATTTCATGTCTGTTCTGCATGTTCGTAGCATGTTTTTCTATGTTTTAGTTCCAGTTCTCCTCTGTTGTTATACAGTGCACTCTTCCCAGTTTTATCCATTCAATGTATTTTGAAAATGTACTTCTGACTTGAGTACAATTTATTTTGTAAATGATGAATAACAGTAATCTCGGTTGGAACTTTCCTCAGTTTGCCTGCAAGACTTCTTCTTTATCTCCGTCCTGTTACTTTGTGGTTTCTGATATCCTGACACTACCCAGAGAAATGTTAGAAAATAAATATCTTCTATATGTTCTAGGGAGAGGCTGTTGACCAAACATGTTTCTGCTTTTGATCCCCATGACACAAAAACGTATTGCACAGGATCATATAGGACATTTGGTACCGAAGCAGGCCATTTGGCCCAAATAGTTTATGATGGCATTTATGCTGCAGCAGAGCCTCATCCACACATTTACATTTTCTCGTGACAAGGAAGGAGGCCATTTTGTCTATTCGTGTCTGTGCTGGCTCTTGCAATATTCCCATCAATCCAATTCCCCTTTATTTCCATGTATTCTATTCTCTCTCACTTGTCCTCCCCCACCCCCAAATTCTCCTGCCATTCCTTCCACTCTAGGGGTTATTTACAGAGGCCATTCAACCTATCAGCATTTCTTTGGAACATGGGAAGGAAGCAAAGCAGCTGGAGGAAGCCCACTCAATCAAAGGGAGAACATACAAACTTCAAACACAGTATCTGAAGTGAGAATTAAATGCATGCCGCTGGAGCTGTGTGGCAGCAGCACTGACTGCTGCACCATTGTGCCTCCTCTTTCCTCACCTGTCAGTCAGCAGAATGCTCTATTCTTTCACCGTAATATGCTTGTCCAGTCTCCTCATCAAACCATCTATAACATTTGCTTCCATCCCTCCCTATGGTAACCCATTTCACATTCTTCTCACTCTGGATAAAGACATTTCTTCCAAATTCCCTATTAGATTGCTTGTTGATAATTGTAAATTGATGGCCTTTAGTTATGCTGTTCCCTTGAAGTGGAAACTATCTTTGTATCCCTTTTATCAATACCTATTAGTAATTTTAAAGATCTCTATTATTCAACCTGAGCCTTTTTCCCAGAGAAATGTGACAGTTTGTTCATCCTTGTAAATTCTCTGTGTCCTCATCAGCACCTCAATATCCCTGTTTTTAATATGGCGATAAGTGTGATCCAACTAGGGTTTGTTACATATTTGAGGTAGCTTCCTTATTTTTCGGTTCTGTCCCTCCAGAAATAAACCTTGGTGCTTGTACTCTGCAATTTATTCATGTCTCTCTGTAATGTCCTCCTCAGTATTGACTATCCAGCAGAAACCACCCATTCCCAAACTTGGTGTCATCCACAAACATAGAGGTCTTACTTATGATTCCAGAGATTTAAATTGTGAACAGGAGTGGTCACACCACTACATACCAGCTTTTACATTGAATAGTTACCCTCTCAAGAGCTCTTGATTAGAGCTCACTCCTCTAGCAGTGCACTTTTTTCTAACAGATGATTAAATATTAGTAGTAAAGCCTCTGTTATCTCCAGATTCCTTTTAACAAACAAACACAACAGTGCATGAATTAGAAGTAGGAGTGGGCCCCTGGCTCTCTGGAGCCTGGTTCACCAGTCAATAAGATCATGACTGATCTCATTATAATCTCAACTCTGTATTTCCATCTAACCCCAGTAACCTTTCATTCCTGGCTTAAAAATATTCAATGACTCTACTCCCGTCACCCTTTGAGGAAGAGAATCCCGAAGACTTGTGACCTACTGAAAGAAAAAAAAATTCATCTTGTACGTCTTAAATGGGAGACCCATTATTTTTAAACAGTTATTCCTAGTTTGAGATTTTCCCACAAGAAGAAACAGCCTCTCCACATCCATCCTGGCCCGACTCCTTAGGATCTTGAATTTTTAACCAGGTCGCCTCTCACTTTTCTAAGTTGCATGTGAATGCAATCCATCTGGACCTGGGATTTTACCCTCTCAGTTTGATTAGTTTATTTAAACATTCAATTTTCTATATTAAGTATTTATCTAGTTAATCATCTCATTATCCAATGCGATACTATCTCCTCTGTATATAGTGAAGCAAAATAATTTAATATCTTTGTCAGCTCCTTTATCATTATCTTTGCTATCGTTCTGCTCATCCCCTTTTCCCAAGCCAGTTTTCCTTTTTCATTTAAACTGATGTGTGTAAGAAAAAAAAAGATTTTCTACATTGCTTTATGTTTCTTCATAATTTTAATATCAGGGTTCTTCTTTGCCTTTCCAGTTAATGTATTTAACTTCTCTCTTTAATCCCATATATTCTTCTGCAATCCATGTACTTAATGTATGTTTATTTTCTTGACCTTGATTGTTCACTTGTGTCTTCATTTATCCATGGAGTCTCATAGGTCTTTAATTTGTTCTTTCCTTTCAGTGAAATATACATTCCTGTATTCTGTGGAACAATGTTTTGAATGTTCTCATTGTTGTTTGTCAATATTGTTGTGAGTTCATCTTTCCAAGTTCTATTCTCAACCTTCTTAATAAAGTCAAATTTCTGCAATCTATTAATCTGTTTTTCATCAATCTTTTATCATCATGAAGCTTATTGTATGTGCTCACTATTGCCAAGATGTTCCAATTCAAAAAACCATTTTTTTTGCCCTTGTTCATTCCCCATTGTTGGCTTTTTAACAAAATGGGTTGGAAAGGAGTCCTATATATATCATAGGAACTCCATTTCCTTATCCCCTTCAGATACCTTATCTGCTAAGGTAATTGAAAACCCCATAATTAACATTTTATGCCCATTTCCCTAATTTGTCTGCCTATTTCTCCCTCCACCTCTTTTCCACTGTTAGATTATAGATTAGGGCTTTCAGTATGATTGATCCTTTATTATTTTTTAGTCAATATCTAAATGTGTTCTGTTTTTTGATTTCCTTGTACCGTGTCCCTTTTCTCTACTGCCATCATGTTATTCCCAATGTACCATTACTCCTCCAACCCCTTTTTCAGTTCTATCTTTGCTCAGTGTGTTATATGCTGCCAGATTGCTTTTGTAGCCACATCTCTATAATCCCTGATTCCTTCCATTATTACTTCCAGCTCCCCCTTTATTTGGCAGACACTCTGTGCATTGATGTTTAACTCATTTTCAATAGTAATTCCTCTTAATTTATGGTTAATCCTCTTTCTAGACTTCTGTTCTACTTGCTCCCCTGCCATCAATTTTCTCTTTAATTGTTTTTTCTTATGCTCTCCCTTGCAATTTAGTTTACATTTAAGCTGCTTACTTGTAGATCTCATCCCATTTCTTACTAATTTAAAACTTTTCCAATTCCCCACTTATCCTTTCCAGGAGACACCAATTCCATCCCAATTCAAGTGACGCCCATGCCATTAGTACAGTTCCATCCTGTCCCATGAAAAAGAACTTTCCCAAACTAACCTACTATCAATGCTTTATTTCTCCTGGTATGTCTGTTTCTCTGCCAATTTGTACATGTATTTAAAAAATACTCTGAACAGAAAATAATGCAGATTTATACCATTTTATCCATAGGACCTACGTGAGAGTTTTAAAGTGTGGAGATTGATTATTAACTTTGTGGTATTTACACGTGCGTCCTCAAACCCAGACTCGAATCCTTTACTGCAGACTGCTGTTAAGTGCAAAGAACAATGAATTATTATGGAACCTTTTGCATCCCTTTCAGAATGCTTAAAAGTAATTTCCACTTGCTGAAGTATTTTCAAAGTGTAGTTAGTGCCATAATGAAGGGGAAACAGTGGGGAAATTGTGCAGATCGAACTACCACAAACAGCCATGTGATAATGACCAGATAATCTATTTTAGTAATGTTGATTTTTAAGAACAGGAGCAAAGAAAATGTTGGGTTGAAACTGAAAGTTATTACATTTTTCATTTTTGTCAACAACAATTTCAATTACTGCCAGATTTATATTTTTTAAATTGATAAAATACTTTAATTGTGGCTTTCTTTAAATAGTGCAGCTTGCAGCTGTATAAAATGAAAATTTTGTCCTATTAGCCATGAAGTAATTATGATTAGAATTGTTCTATTCTTTGCACCAATGTATGCAAAAGTGTACATTATACCAAATAATGCTGCCTTACCTGTTCCAGAATAATTCATGTTTTTACAGGTCTACTACTGTTGCTTTCTGCATTCAACATTTTTCTTTAAGTAGTTCTGAATTAATTCTAGTCAGTATTTGAAGTGACCCATGTAGAGTCATGAATCCAGACAAAAACTACACAGCTTACATTAAAATGCCTTGCATATAGTAAGAACGAAAGCTGAATGCACGTAACAAAATTATTTAAAATAGTAGATCATTGACATTATTGCTAATGTTGACATGAAAATGTTCTTATTGGCAATATTGTGATTCAATTTTAACTACAGTGGCATGCAAAAGTTTGGGCACCCCGGTCAAAATTTCTGTTACTGTGAATAGCTAAGTAAGTAAAAGATGACCTGATTTCCAAAAGGCATAAAGTTAAAGATGACATATTTCTTTAATATTTTAAGCAAGATTATGCTTTCCATCTTTTACAGTTTCAAAATAACAAAAAAAAAGAAAAAGGGCCCGAAGCAAAAGTTTGGGCACCCTGCATGGTCAGTACTTAGTAACACCCTCTTTGGCAAGTATCACAGCTTGTAAACGCTTTCTGCAGCCGGCTAAGAGTCTTTCAATTCTTGTTTGGGGGATTTTTGCTCATTCTTCCTTGCAAAAGGCTTCTAGTTCTGTGAGATTCTTGGACCGTCTTGTATACACTGCTCTTTTGAGGTCTATGAACAGATTTTCGATGATGTTTAGGTCAGGGGACTGTGAGGGCCATGGCAAAACCTTCAGCTTGTGCCTCTTGAGGTAGTCCATTGTGGATTTTGAGGTGTGTTTAGGATCGTTATCCTGTTGTAGAAGCTATCTTCTTTTCATCTTTTTTTTACAAAGAGTATGATGTTTGCTTCCAGAATTTGCTGGTACTTAATTGAATTCATTCTTCCCTCTACCAGTGAAATGTTCCCCATGCCACTGGCTGAAATACAAGCCCAAAGCATGATCGATCCACCCCCATGCTTAACAGTTGGAGAGGTGTTCTTTTCATGAAATTCTGCACCCTTTTTTCTCCAAACATACCTTTGCTCATTGCAGCCAAAAAGTTCTATTTTAACTTCATCAGTCCACAGGACTTGTCCAAAATACATCAGGCTTGTTTAGATGTTCCTTTGCAAACTTCTGATGCTGAATTTTGTGGTGAGGACGCATGAAAGTTTGGAGAAAAAAGGGTGCAGAATTTCATGAAAAGAACACCTCTCCAACTGTTAAGCACGAGGGTGGATCGATCATGCTTTGGGCTTGAGTTGCAGCCAGTGGCACAGGGAACATTTCACTGATAGAGGGAAGAATGAATTCAATTAAATACCAGCAAATACCAGAACTGGGGATCAGTGGGAGATTTGGGAAAGGATTTTCTTGGGGGCAGGAGAGATTGAGCAGGAGAGCATCCACCAGGTGAGGGTCGTAACCTGGGGGAGTTGGGGATTGGTGGAAGCTACAGGAGAGTTGTAACAAGTATTTCACTTAAAGACCTACTTGAGGTAGGCTTCTAATGCTAGATTCCATGGCCTAGGTGTTATGAGAAAGGTTCTTTTGGTATCTTAAAGATAAAATGTATCTGGACACACAGTCTTTGTGCTTTAAAAGGAGGATTTTATTCACAAAGACCAATGCGGGAACGAATGTGAAGGAACAGATGCACTCTCAAGCAGGAGATCACGAAACGTGGGGGAAGTCACAACACACACACACACACACACACACACACACACACACACACACACACACACACACACACACACACACACACACACACACAATGAACTAGTACAAACTACCAGGGAACGAACAAATACGTTGTCTGAACCCCCTGAATCGCTGAATCGGGACAAACAATGGCTCTACGCTACTGGGAATCTACTCAGGACACTCCTAGACCCCTGTGGAAGTGCACCCTCTCACCTGTGGTCTCGACCCCAGCAGCAATCGGAAAAGAGGAAGAGAGCCCACGTGTACCATCTTTTATAGGGCTGTAGCGGGCTGGAGCCTGCTCAGGTGAAACAAGCCAATGATTCAGGGTCAAGAACAAAGGTGGGTTATGAGCCAATCCTCAGGTGTGCTCTTTAATGGGTAGGGCGGAGCCGGACCCCTGATTGACAGTGGTGTAGCTTCCGACCTGATAGGCAATGCTGTCATCCGACCATGGGGGTCAGTAGTGTTGTCACTGTCATCTGACCCCTGGCCTTTCATACTACACTAGGACTGTCTCGAGTTTGGTCCCTTTAGGATATTTTGAAGCCGTCTGCCTTTCCATGCTGTCCAAGAGCCACATGCTTGATCTGAATTTACAGAATTGGCATTCAGACACGAGCATATGTCCAGTGTGCTTTGGTGGGTAAGGTGTACAGGCAATTTGGAAACAAAATTGCAGATTTTATGATCATGATGTCCCTTTGTGAATGTTTTCATTAAAGTTGAGGAGCATGGTGCTGTGAGGTTCAACATACTGGCCAGTAGATTTACAGCATAGGAACATCCATCTTGCCCCATTCATACTTGGGTTTCTATGCTTCCTTATGACATAGAAGAAGGCCATTCTGTTCATGGAGTCTATGATCCCATTGATCCCAACCCCACACTTACTTCCCTGTAAACTATTCTTTGCCCATTAACTTCCCTGGTTCTCTTGTCACCCACCGTCACTTGGGGTCATTTACAGCGACCAATTAACCTACTAACCAACATACCTTTGGGATGTGGGAGGAAACCAGAATATCCAGAGGAAACCTTCGTGGTCACGGGAGAATGTTTGAGCTCACCAAAGACAACACCCACAGTGCCACTGTGCAGTCTGCTGTGTTTCTCTGTATGTAACCTATTAAGCTTCTTAATAATTTTAAAAACATCATTTGGATTATAAATTGGTCTTCCCTGTACATGTGTAAGGGCCCTCAATCTGTTTAGATAAAGTTTACAGTTGTAAAGAAAAAGCTACATGAATCAGCTGCACAACCATAACACACTTTTTTAAAATTTGAACCACACCGTAGCTATAGTTTCACTGATTCAAATAATAGGGATGTGATGAAAACAAAATATTGAAAGCCACAGTGATCCTCCAGGTTGCACATAATCTTAATTACTATCAGCTGTATTGAGAAAGATAAATTGTTGATTAAATGTGAATTTTTTCAGCTATGTATTGCACTAAGTGTTTGATTAAGCAATCTGAATAATTCTGTATATTCAATGCTGACTATATCCTTATTTTCAAACAAACGCAGTAACATGTTGCTGTCTCAGTATGCTGATAAAATTACTTATTTTAACCCAGCAAATGCAAAACTCCAGCCACTGTTAATTATTTTTTATATATAATGAAGTGTGTCCCTCTGTATTGTTATTGTTTTTACCTGTACTACTTCAATGCACTCTGTACCAACTCCATGTAACTGCACTGTGTAATGAATTGACCTGTACGATCGGTATGCAAGACAAGTTTTTCACTGTACCTCGGTACAAGTGACGATAATAAACCAATACCAATACCATGCATCGGTCTTATAAACGTGTAGAGCTTCCTGTGCTCCATAGACTGTGAACGTGTTCTTTCCCTGGGGATTTTCATTTAATGCTTTTAATCATGTTAAATTTGAAACTTGTCAACATACTGAGAAATTGCCGCTGTGTGCTTGAATGGAAATTGGCCAGATACTATCTTTGATGCCTTTGAGTACAGCTACCTAGTAAGACGGCGGCAATAGAATTAATATCTAGTAAGACCCACCCCTGCAAGCAGCACAAGTTTATGAATAGTAGTGAACCATCACCTTGCCCAGGTGGAATCTTGATTTGCATTCCCCTGTGCCTGTGCTTACCTGAACTGGAAGCTGACGACCTATCTTACTGGCTCAAAGCGTCCAGGACTTCAGCGGCATGGTCTGAGCAACAGTGAGCTTCCAGTGTCACACTGAGGGAACTCCACCCAGAAACTGCGCTACCAGCCTTTGGTGGCAGACAAAACCCCATCCCCAGCAGTGACAGCCTCTAAAGCTTCGAGGGATTTTCAAATATTTTAACGTCTCTCTTATTCAGTGACATTTAGAATTTAAGTAAATAATTTAAAAAGTTAAAAATTAGTTAAACTATTTAAACTAAAAGTAATTCTTCTAAAATCCATAATGTTCCCCTTTGGCTTGTTATGCTCAGCCCTATAATCCCCACTGAAATCAGTTGGGCCTTGAATTTGGTGCCAAGTCATCCAAAGTTCTCAGTAGATCCAGGAGTTCTCAGTAGATCCAGCAGTTGCATATTTGATAGCTCTACTGCAACTTAACTATGGTGGTAGAACTCCCAAAAGTTAGCAAGTGAGATAGGATTAACTGGATTTGGGGCCATACTAAAAGGAATATTTCAAAACTAAATTTGGACAGGTATGTGGATAGAAAAGGTTTGGAGGGACACGGGCCAAATGCAGGCAAACGGGACTAGCTTAGGTAGATACCTTGGTCAGCATGGATGAGTTGGGCCAAAGGGGTCTGTTTCCATGCTGTATTAGTCTATGACTCTATAAAATGATGTCCTGGAGAGGGGATGTTGTAGAAGTTCAGCATTGCCCTTCATTTTATTAAAACAAATTAAAATATTACATGCAATTGCCACTCGCTGATTATAGGAAATGACTGGGCATAGATGTGAAAAGTGATTTTTGTTCTTCTTCCTGCTCTTCCATTGCCACTAATTGTTGTGACCAGATGCCATCTCCCAGTACTCTGCCAAAGATAGTGAGATGCTTTTGAAAAAAAAGTCATGCATTTACAAGAACCTAGCAATGTGCTTTACAGCCAATTAAATACTCCAGTGTAGTCATCCTCGTAATCTGGGAAACGTGAGAACCAATTTATGCACGGCAAGTTCCCAGAAGCAGCACTACTGATTATACCTTGTTGGGAAGAATATATGTTGATCAGAATTCTGAGATCATTTCCTTGCTGTTTGAAATAGCACCGTAGGGCTCTGTATATCTGCCTGAGTGCCTTAGTTTAACATCTCATCTGAAAACGGCTCCAACGGTACAACGTGGTCTCTGTGCTGCAGTAGGTTGTCAGCCTATGCTTTTGTGTCTGGGACTGCATTGCAGTGATGCCATCCATCCCTGGTGTGCATGTTAAAGGCAATCCAAACCTTCACCAGTACTGGCAGTGTACATCAGTGCCCTTTAGGTGGGCTGTTTCAGCAGGCATGCATCACACTGATACACAGCACCGGTTCTGTGGCAGTTTGGTTTGTTCTGTGGAGCTTATGCCTTTTGCACGTGGACAGCCCTTGAGTTCTGACTGCCAACCAACAACGTCAACACTTGTGTAGAATTGCAAAGGGACCAGCTCCGATTTAAAGGATGGTTAGATGTGACTTGCCTCAACTTCACATCTTGTTGCAGCTGAAATTTAATGTATGGTGTCCCTTTCTTCTTGTATCTGGATGTAAAGCTATGAATGGGGATTAAGCATGGTATATTGTGACTGATGTTTCGTGTATGTGTATATTATGTTTAGTCTTGATCCATGTTTTTGTTATATATTGTGTTTTAAGGCTCATTCATGAATATTCCCCATTATAAGCTCTACTTCATCTAAGTTCAAAAATATTCAGGTTTTCCTGATACAACATCCTTATTCGACTTTATTAATCTGAGCTGATAAGGAAACAGTTCTACTATTAACTAAATAGTTCTGAATAGTTTATGGTGCATTAATTGATTTACGTCTACATATTGCTCAACCATCTAGCTATTTTGGTGTAGTTCCTTCAGTGCACTAGCCCCAGGTTTTGATCATGTGAGATTTCCATACAAAACTGTGTAGCATTGCCTAATGACATTTTCAGTTTTAATTTTGATGTAACCCAACTTTATAAAACTGCCTGTTAACTGCTGTTTTTTTGTTCTGTTTTTGTTAAAATGAATGAACAGAAAATTGAAGGCTTTTATACGCTGCAGCTTGACTACTGTAAGTGAGATGACTTTGGCTCTAGAGTATAGTCACCCTAGGGCGAGCAATATCCCATTAGTTTCCCTTGGGATATTTGTTGGAGATAAGGTGCAATGTTGCTGCGAGAAAGACTGAAAAAAGTGTCAAGGCAATAATGTAGCCTTGTTTGCCTCTGGTCGTTGCTAAGATTGGCTCTGTTGTAGACTCTTTGGTTAGGACCATGGTTTACATGCTGCCATGAAGCAAACATAAAATGGTGGGCAGCTGAATTTGAGAGTGTTGCACTATTAATAGAGTCAAGATCTTTAACGAGATTGAAAAAGGCCATGTATAATGGTTGTTGCTGCCCTCTGAATTTTTCTTGGGGTTGTTGTGCAGTGAAGATCATCTCCATTCTGCCTCTGGATGGACAGAATCCACACTGATCAGAGCAGCTGTTCAGCAACTGGAAGGATGCAAATGAGAAGGACTCCGGTGATGGATTTCCCTGTGGAAAGAATGGGGAGACCCCTCTATAGTTACCACAGTCAGACTTCTCCCCACCCCTTCTGAGGTTGATCACAGTTAATGCATCTCTAAGGTCTCTGGTACACCTTCAGTGGGACAGCATCTGCTCCTATAGGAATACATCAATTAAAAAGTGCCGAATGCTTTGCTTTTTTGAAAAAATAGTTTTTAAGTGAGCTCTTTAAAAGTGGTCAGGTAAAAATTGTGAAAAGAAGCATATGTGTGCCGTTGTATTGCGTGATTGGTAATTACTGTGAACTGAGGAGAATGTGTGAAAAACGTGACCTTTTAGTTCAGAATTTATGGAAAGTAAAATGCCGTGTATTCAAAGAGGTATACGGTCGTGTTTCAGTTTACTGGTTGAATTGTTTTGTCCTCAATTTTAGTAGGGAGATGTTGCAAATCAAAATTTGTCATTTTAATCATTATGGTCCAGTTTGGAAACACTTCATTTTGACCCAAGGCAGATGCATGTGCTCAGTTTCAGTTAAGGACATAGTTAGATGCTGATGGACAGATGTTGCTTAGTGCATTTAAAACACTCACATCTTTACCATTTTGTAGCTTTGGCATAAATTCTAGGTAGTCATTGCCAAAATTGCAATACCAAATGATAAGTGTTACTTTTGGAATTCAGTTCCTGGCAGCCTGGTGACAACATGAATCTGAGTCATCCAAGGCCAGTTCAGAAATCTGATGCCCAGTGTTCTATGGATAGTATTGCTTCAGCCTTGAGCACAGGATCCGAGGTTCGGATTTAATGCTAACTGGGTTCCGTATAACAGAATACATTCCATCTTGTTGTAATCTATCGTGTAGGATAATCTGAACTTGGTATTTTCACAAGATCACAAGATCACAAGATAAGGGAGCAGAAGCAGGCCATTCGGCCCATCGAGTCTGCTCCAAGGAAAAGGGAAAAAGAAATGGGGTGGGAAAAAAGAGAGAGAAAAAAAAACTATTCTAATCCCATTTGCCAGCCTTATCCCCATATCCCTTGATACCCTGACTATTTAGATATCTGTCTATCTCCTCCTTGAATACCCCCACTGATCTGGCCTCCACTGCTGTGCGTGGCAAGGAGTTCCACAATTTCACCACCCTCTGGGTAAAGAAACTTCTCCTCATCTCTGTCTTGAAACTGTACCCTCTAATTCTAAGATTGTGCCCTCTGGTCCTGGACACGCCCACCAAGGGAAACAGCCTAGCAATTGTGCCGCTTTGGATTCATTGACAAACCATAGAAGGTTTAAAAAAATTGATGGGGAAAGGATAGAATATTTTCAGCCCACCTGCCCCATCACTTGCTTCTTTGAAGGTGGAGTGGTTATGCTTCTTTGTGGCTCTGTGTTGTGCAGATTGCCACCAGCTATTGTGGTGGAGCTAAAAATTGTTCACGGTGAGTGGGTCTACAATGTAGAATAAAATGAGGATGTGGTGAAATCTGAACAGTTTCTGTGTAATTGCAGTCCTGAGTTTTGTTTGTGAGTCGACTTAAACTGTTGAGTTGCCAACTAGAATTTCTCATGTGGTTTGATGGTGGCACTTTGTCTCACCTTAAAATGTGTTGCTTTTTAATAGACTGGTTCCAGTGTTGCTCTGAGGCAAAATGATTAACTTGGATGGTGGATTATTGTTATCACTACCTCAGGCTTGAGCTGTTCTTCAGGGAATGCAACTTTCTGAAATAAAGGATACCATGCTTGCATTCATTTGTTTCCTCCTCCCATGTGAAGATTCCCGTTGCATTCACGATTTAAAAATCCACTGCTCTCTTTCAAAGGTTTTGCATTTCGAAAAAGATTTAAAACTCCTTTGACGTGGACCACATTAAGATATTTGGAGTTAATAAAGCAGCTTGTTCTGAATTGCAATGATAGACACATATGTGGTTTAATAAATCTTTTTAAATAAGCTTCAATAATGTGGGTATATCAGCAATGAGATTAAATGTATTGCACTGTCTCCTACTGTTAATTTATTCCCAGGTCCTCAAAAGTGTGGAACTCCTTATATCCATCTATCTTTCTTTCAACCAGGTCACTGATATGCACAAGGTCTTAGATTTCTGGATTGATCTATCAATGACCCGAGTTTTCACTAGACCTCAACAAGCAAAGATGCCAGTCATGTCTCAGTATGTGGTTTGCATTCAAGTGCCTTTGAATACATCTAGACTGACAATCCTATGCAGTACTGTTGGAAGCGCAGTGTTTCAGAGGCGATGTCAAAGCAAGGCCCTGTCTATCCTCAGTTAGATGCAAAAGGTTCAATGACACTGTTTTGAAGAAAAAAGGAATTTTCCCCAGTTTCCTGGCCAATAGTTATCCCTCAATCAATTTCACTTTCTTTGGGGGGGAAAGTATTGTCTATTATCACATTGCTATTTGTGGAGGCTTGCTCTTTGCAAATAGGCTGCTGCATTCATAATGAGTAAAATGTTTTAGAAGAACTTCATTAGTTGTAAGAGCGCTTTGGTACATCCTAGAATTGTGAAAATAGTTGTACAATTGACAGTCAAAGAGTAATACAGAATGGAAAGCAGGCTTTTCGGCCCACTGAGTCCATGCTGACCACCAAGCACCATTTACCCTAATTCCATTTTTATTCTCCCCATATTACTATCAATTCATTTTGGATTCTGCCATCTACACACAAGGAGAGGTGCACAGTAGCCAAATAACCTACCAACCCATTTGTCTTTGGGATTTGGGAGGAGACAAGCAAATGTGCAAACTCCACACACAGCACGGAAGGTCAGGATTGAACCTGGATTGCTGGACCTGTAAGGCAGCAGCTCGACTATCTGCTTCACTCTGCCAATAATGAAAACCTGGTTCTAAGAAACAAGCTTAGATATACGTACATGATAATAACTTGGCAATTTAAGAAACTTGTATGTCTAAATTTATCAGTGGGACTAAGTTATGAGGCCCAATAAAATGTGATTGTGTGAACAGAATTTACTGTAATGACTTATTTAGTACCTTTTAGTTGTTGGAGGAATGCGGGTTTCAGAATCAGATTTATTATCACTGTTTTATGATGTGAAATTTGTTTTGTGGCAGCAGTACAGCGCAAAGACATAAAATTACTACAAATTAACAAGATACATAGTGCAAAACAAAAGGAATAATGAGGTAGCGTTTATGGGTTCATGGACCATTCAGAAATCTGATGGCAGAGGGGAAGAAGCTGTTTCTGAATCATTGAATTTGGGTCTTCAGGCTCCTGTACCTCCTCCCAGATGGTAGTAACAAGAAGAGGGCATGTCCTGGATGGTGAGGGTCCTTTGTGATGGATGCCACCTTCTTGAAGCACTCCCTGTTGAATACATCCTCGATGGTGGGGAGAACTGTGGCTGTGATGGACCTTGCTGAGTCTGCGACCTCTTACGATCCTGTGCATTGAAGTCTCCATACCAGGAGGCGATGCAACCAGTCAGAATGCTCTCCACAGTACATCTATAGAAATTGGCAAGAGTCCTTGCTAATTCACAGGAAGTCCATCATTTAATTGTCCATCCCTAATTGCTCTCGAAGGTGCTGGTGAGCTGCCTTCCTGAACCGCTGCAGTCCTTGAGGTGTGGATTTACCCATAATGCAGTTGGGAGGGAGTTCCAGGATTTCGACATAGCAATGGTGGAGGAGCGACGATTGTATTTCCAAGTCAGAATAGTGTGTGGTTTGGAGGGCAACTTCCAGGTGATGGTGTTCCCATACTTTTGCTGCCCTTGTCCTTCTAGCTGGTAGAGGTCATGGGTTTGGAAGGTGCTGTCTAAGCAGTCTTGGTGAGCTGCTGCAGTGCATCCTATAGATACTGCTGCAATGTGGTGGTGAAGTGAGTGGGTGTTTATGGATGGGGAGCCTATCAAGAAGGCTGCTATGTCTATATTGTGTTGAGCTTCTTGGGTGTTGAAGCTACACTCGTTAAGGCAAGTGGAGAGTATTCCATCACACTTACTGACTTCAGCCCTGTAGATGGTGGACAGGCTTTTGGTAGTTAGGAGGTGAGTTAGTTGCTGCAGGATTCCTAACTTTTTAGGATTCCTAGGTCAATTAGTGTATTAGCATGCCCCAAGCAGGAGTAGTAGCAAACAAAATTTGATGCTGAGTCACAAAGGGGACATTTGGGCAGGTGAGAATTGTCTTTAAGGAGAAAAGAGAGACAGAGGAAATTCCAGAGTCCAGGCCCTACTGAAGCTGCTGCTTAATTAGAAGCCATTGAGGGTTAGAAAGCATGAGAGGAGTTGATACAGCAGAGCTTTTGATGACGGAGGGTAGAACGAGGGTGACTGCCCAGGAGTTGTAATAATTGAGTTGAGCAGTAACTGAGCATGAATGAGGAGTTTGTTTGCAGGTTTGTGTGAGCAGAGTCATGAGGGATTGTTAAGGTTGCCTTGGCAGGGTATGTGATCAGAAGCTTATCTAGGATAAAATATAACACCAAGCTTGTGAATCATCTGATTCAGTCTAAGACAGTTGCCAGAGAGAGTCAGAATGCTCAGAGAGGGAACAGAGTACGTGATGAAGACTGAAGACATTACATTGCATCTTCCTAATATTTAATTGTGGACTTCCTGGAAATTCAGTACTCAATGTCATACATGCAGAAAGATGATTTAAAAACAGTTAAGGCAGGTGTTGGTGAGGTAGAACTAGGTGTCATCTCCATATATGTGAAAACTTGCTATGTTTTCAGAAATTATCACTGAGGAAAATGGGACGTGTAGATAAGACAATGGGCAGCATGGATGTGGTGAGCTTGAGGACTTGTTTTTGTGCTATATGACTATAACCCTTTATGACTCTATAATTCTTGGTAATTCGTTTATTATTGTCACGTACCGACAAAAAGGGATAAGCTTTTGATTGCATGCCATCCAGACAGATCATTCCATACATGTCCATTGAGAAAATGCAGAATATAGTGTGAAAGTTACAGAGAGAGTGCAATGCAGGTAGACAAATAGTGCAAGGGCCATGACGAGGTAGATTGAGAGATCAAAAGTTCATCTTTATTGTTTCAGAGGTCCATTCAGGAGTCTTACAACAATGGGATAGAAGCCGTACTTGAGCCTGGTCATACACGTTCTCAAGGTTTTGTATCTTCTGCCCGATGGGAGGGGGTAAAAGAGTATGTCTGGGGTGGGAGGTGTCCTTGATTGTGACGGCTGCTTTCCTGAGTGTAGACAGAGTCACTGGAGGAGAGGCTGGTTTTCATGATAGATTGGGCTGCGTTCACAACTCTCAGCAATTTTTTTGTGGTCTTGGACAGAGCAATTGCCATACCAAGCTGTGATGCATCTGGAATGAAGCCATTGTCTTCTATGGTTGTCACCCATTCAGTCCCTCTTTGTGGCAGTTGTGTGAGGTTGAACCGGAGGGTTCCAAAACTTGACGTTATAAATTGACTCTGAGTTGAGCTTCCAATCACACATCTGAGCTATTACATAGCCTGCCTATTGCCACTGCCTCAACCTTGGCTTCTGCTCTCTCCCTCTGCTCAACATAAATGCATTTTCACCATAACCTCACTGCTTTTGAATTCAGTACCTATGGAAGCAAATCCAAGTGCATTATATCTTTAATTGCTTTCTAGCCTACAGTGCTTCTAATGTTTACTTTACTTGCATCCCAAGATCATTTTTGTCTGCTTCCCCTGTTTTTTATCTAAAGTTATCACAGATGTTTCTACTTATTCCAACAAAAGTACATCACTTCCTATTGACCTGAGACCTTAAAGTCCATTTGCCACTTAACTGTCCAGTCAGCATGTTTTCTCATGTCTTCTTGTATTATATGTGTTCTTTCTCAGTGTTAGACCTAGCCCTTGGTTGGATATCATCTGCAAATTTTTATGTCAAGTTACTTGTTCCCAAGTTTAAATTATTTATGTAAATTATCAGTAGCAATGGCCTCAGCAATATTCCTGATGGAACACTTTCTGCTTCCTCCACCCTGAATAAATAGGCTTTGCCCCCACTCTCTTGAGACAATTCGGTGTCTATTTAGATATTTGTCCTCCAGTTCTACATTTCTGAAGCTGTGTCATTTGACTGCTATGTGGTACTTTACCGAAGGCCTTAAGAAAATTACTATGTTTTTGAAGAGGATCAAGAACTGTGGAGGGATTTAGGAGTCTCTGTATGCAAATTAATGTAAGCTAATGTACACAGAAAATAAAGCATCAGAAGAACGTTGGTGATTATATTAAAAAGGTCGGGAACAGGAAGTTCTTTTGTACAGAGCCTTGTTCAGTTCCATTGTTGTACTATGTCTATTGCAAAATACAGCAAAGGTAGATATTGGCCTTGGAGTGGGATAGCGCAGATTCACCAGGTAACAATGCTTTCAGGGTTCAATTATGAAGGCAGCTTGCAGTTACACAATTGTGCTTTCAAGGTTAAGATGACATAACTGAGTTGTTCCAGAGAAACAGAGTCCAGTGAAAAAGAAAAGAAACAATCTTGAAGTTAGAGCAAGGCTATTTAGTGAAGTTTGGAAATGTTTTTTTTCATACAAAGCACATCTTTTCATGCAAGTTTGGAACTCTTCCCAAAGGTGCCATGGATGTCAGATCAATTGGAATATTTATGGCTGAGCTGAGTAGATTTTTGTTGCATGCAGGTATCAAAACCTATTGAGGTAAAGATGAGACAAGTTGAGGTATTGATTGGCCTATTATTCGATGGCATGGAGCAGATTCAAGGAGCTGAATGATGAATTTCAGTTCAAATGTTAGCCTTTAATTTACAGGTTTTTGAATGCTTTCACCACCACCTATTATTGCCGTAATGTTTACCTCATCTTCTCACTATCACCAGCATTGCTTGGTCAGTCAGTTAAAGAGAAGGAAAAAAGCAATATTCTCGAGCACTTCAGAGGCTGTGAGGGTTGCTAGAAAATGTCAGGTGTTCCAGCTTTTCCTCTGAACCATAGAACACTACAGCACAGAAAACAGACCATTCAGCCCTTCTAGTCTGTGCCAAAACTTTATTCTGCTAGTCCCATTGATCTGCACCCTGTCCATAACCCTCCAGACCTCTCCCATCCATGGATCTATCCAATTTATTCTTAAAACTTGAGAGTGAGCCCACATTTACCACATCAGATGGCAGCTCGTTCCACACTCTCACCACTCTCTCAGTGAAGAAGTTCCCCCTAAACCTTTCCCCTTTCACCCTAAAGCCATGTCCTCTCGTACTTATCTCTCCTAATCTAGGTGGAAAGATCCTACTTGCATTTACTCTGTCTATACCCCTCATAATTTTGTAAGCCTCTATCAAATCTCCCCTCATTCTTCTTCTACGCTCCAAGGAATAAAGTCCTAACCTGTTCAATCTTTCCCTGTAACTCATCTCCTGAAGACGCAGCAACATTCTAGTAAATCTTCTCTGCACTCTTTCAATCTTACTGATGTCCTTCCTGTAGTTAGGTGACCAGAACTGCACACAAAACTCTAAATTTGGCCTCACCAATGTCTTATGCAACCTCACCATAACATCCCAACTCCTATACTCAATACTTTGATTTATGAATGCCAGGATGCCAAAAGCTTTCTTTACAACCCTGTCTACCTGTGACGTCACTTTCAGGGAATTATGTATCTGAACTCCCAGATCCCTTTGTTCCTCCACACTCCTCAGTGCCCTACCATTTACTGTGTATGTCCTACCTTGATTTGTCCTTCCAAAATGCAACACCTCACACTTCTCTGCATTAAATTCCATCTGCCATTTTCTAGCCCATTTTTCCAGTTGGTCCAGATCCCTCTGCAAGCTTTGAAAGCCTTCCTCGTTGTCCACAACGCCTCCAATCTTAATGTCATCAGCAAACTTGCTGATCCAATTTACCACATTATCATCTAGATCATTGATATAGACAACAAACAACAATGGACCCAGCACAGATCCCTGAGGCACACCACTAGTCACAGGCCTCCAGTCTGAGAAACAATCATCCACTACCACTCTCTGTCTTCTCCCTCACAGCCAATTTCAAATCCAGTTTACAACCTCTCCATGGATACCTAGTGTCTGAACCTTCTGAACTAACCTCCTATGTGGGACCTTGTCAAGAGCCTTACTAAAGTCCAAATACACAACATTCACAGCCTTTCCTTCATCTTCTTTCTTGGTAACCTCCTTGAAAAACTCTACAAGATTCGTTAAACACGATCTACCATGCACAAAGCCATGCTGACTATCCTTAATCAGCCCTTGGCTGTCCAAATACTTGTATATCCGATCTCTCAGAACACCTTCCAATAATTTACCCACTACTGATGTCAGGCTCACTGGCCTGTAAGTACCTGGTTTACTTTTAGAGCCTTTTTTAAACAACAGAACAACATGAGCTATCCTCCAGCTCTCTGGCACCGCACCCGTGGCTAAGGACATTTTAAATATATCTGCCAGGGCCCCTGCAATTTATACACTAGTCTTCCTCAAGGTCCGAGGAAATACCATGTCAGGCCCGGGGGATTTCACAAGATCACAAGACAAGGGAGCAGAAGCAGGCCATTCGGCCCATCAAGTCTGCTCCAAGGAAAGGGAAATAGAAATGAGGAATGGGGGAAGAAAAAAAAACTATTTTAATCCCAATTTCCAGCCTTATCCCCATATCCCTTGATATCCTGACTATTTAGATATCTATCTATCTCCTCCTTGAACGCCCCCACTGATCTGGCCTCCACTGCTGTACGTGGCAAGGAGTTCCACAAATTCACCACCCTCTGGCTAAAGAAATTTTTCCTCATCTCTGTTTTGAAACTGTACCCTCTAATTCTAAGATTGTGCCCTCTGGTCCTGGACTCACCCACCAAGGGAAACAGCCTAGCCACATTTACTCTGTCCTTTTCTATCAATATTTTAAATGTCGCTATGAGGTCCCCTCTCATTCTTCTGTACTCCAGCGAGTATAGTCCAAGAGCCGACAAATGCTCCTCATACGTAAGCCCTTTCATTCCTGGAATCATCCTCGTAAATCTCCTCTGAACCCTCTCCAACGTCAACACATCCTTCCTAAGATGTGGGGCTCAAAACTGCGCACAATATTCCAAATGAGGCCTCACTAGTGCCCCGTAGAGCCTCATCAACACTTCCTTACTTTTATACACTATACCTCTCGAAATGAATGCCAACATAGCATTCGCTTTCTTTACCACCGATCCGACCTGGTGGTTAACCTTTAAGGTATCCTGCACGAGTACCCCCAAGTCCCTTTGTACTTCCGTGCTTTGGATTTTCTCTCCTCCTAGATAATAATCTGCCCGCTTATTCCTGCTTCCAAAGTGTACAACTGCACATTTCTCTACATTGAATCTCATCTGCCATTTCCTTGCCCATTCTCCTAAACTGTCTAGGTCCCTCTGCAACCTTCCTATCTCTTCAATACTCCCTACTCCTCCCCTTATCTTGGTGTCATCCGCAAACTTAGCCACGAAACCATTTATTCCATCATCCAAATTGTTAATGTACAAGGTAAAAAGGAGCGGTCCCAACACCGACCCCTGCGGCACACCACTAGTAACCGGTAACCAACCAGAACGAGATCCTTTTATTTCCACTCTTTGCTTCCTGCCAACCAGCGAATGCTCCATCCATTTTGTTATCCTACCCGTAATTCCATGACCTCTCATCTTATTAATCAGTCTCTTGTGAGGCACCTTATCAAAGGCCTTTTGAAAGTCTAAATACACAACATCCACCACTTCTCCCTTCAAAAAACTCCAATAGGTTGGTCAGGCAGGATCTTCCCTTCATAAAACCATGTTGGCTAGGACCTATCTTGCCTTGCGCCTCTAGGTATTCCGTAACCCCATCCTTGAGGATAGATTCCAATAACTTTCCCACCACTGACGTCAGACTAATAGGTCTGTAATTTCCTTTATGCTGCCTCCCACCTTTCTTATACAATGGAACTACATTTGCGACCCTCCAGTCCTCCGGAACCACGCCGGAATCTATCGATTTCTGGAAAATTATTGCGAATGCCTCCGCTATCTCTAAAGCCACCTCCTTCAGAACCCGGGGATGCACCTCATCCGGTCTGGGAGGCTTATCAGTCTTTAGCCCATTTAGTTTTCCTAGCACCTTCTCCCTAGTAATCTTAACTGAACTCAATTCCATTTCATGAGACTCCTGACTAACCGGCACATTGCTGATGTCCTCCATGGTGAAGACCGATGCAAAATATTCATTCAATTCCTCTGCCATCTCTCTATCGTCCATTATAATAGCTCCTGCACAGTTATCAATTGGTCCTATATCAACCCGTCTCTCTTTTACACCTTATGTATTTAAAAAAACTCTTAGTATCCTTTCGAATGTTATCCGCCAACTTCCTTTCATAATTCATCTTTTCTTTCCTAATGACCTTCTTAGTTTCTCTCTGCAGGTTTTTAAAAGCTTCCCAGTCTTCTGTTTTCCCACTAATTTTTGCTTCTTTGTACACCGCCCCTTTTGCTTTTATTTTAGCCTTCACCTCTCTCGTTATCCACATTTGTGCCTTTTTTCCATTCAAAACCTTTTTTCTTGGAATATATCTATCCTGCAATTTCCTTATTTCCTGTAGAAATTCCTTCCATTTCTCCTCTGCAGTCCCTCCAGCCAGCTTACTCTTCCAATCAATTAGGGCCAACTCCTCTCTCATACCATTGTCATTTCCTTTGTTCCACTGAAATATTGATACGCCAGTTATCAGCTTCTCCTCCTCAAACTTGAAACTGAACTCAATCATATTGTGATCACTGGTTCCCAGTGGTTCCGTTACCTTTAGTTCCCTAATCACCTCCGGTTCATTACACAGCACCCAATCCAAAACAGCCGATCCCTTGGTGGGCTCTTCAACAAGTTGCTCTAGAAAAACGTCCCTTAGACATTCCACAAACTCCCTCTCCTGAGTACTACTGCCATTCTGGATTTCCCAGTCCACCTTCATGTTAAAATCCCCTATAATTATCTTCACATTGTCACTCTGGCATGCTTTTTCTATCTCAAACTGCAACTTATCGTCCACTTGCTGACTGCTATTAGGGGGCCTATATATGACTGCTACTATTGTCCTTTTACCCTTGCTATTTCTTAGCTCCACCCACAAGGATTCCACCTCCTCTGACCCAATATCCTTCCTTTCTATTGATTTTATATCACTACTAACCATCATGGCCACACCTCCCCCTCTGCCTACCAGCCTATCCTTCCTATACACTGTGTACCCCTGGACATTCAGTTCCCAATCACATCCATCATAAAGCCATGACTCGGTGATTGCCACAATGTCGTATTTATTAACCTGTAGTTGTGCCACTAGGTCATCTACTGTATTCCTAATGCTACGTGCATTTAAATATAGTACGTTTAGTCCGGTATCTGCTATTAATTTTGTTGTACTTCTATTGTTCAGCAGATTATCCTGGCTTTCCACCTGTCTATCCTTCTTACCTTCTTCACTACATACTACCTTAGACATGTTCCTATATACCTCATCCCCTATCCTAACATTCTGTATCCTAACATCCTGACTTGTTGTACTTCTATTATTCAACAAAATATCCTGACTTCTCACCTGCCTGTCCTTCTTGCCATCCTCATTGGACTTGCTTCTATAAAC
The DNA here is from genome assembly GCF_009764475.1 of Pristis pectinata. Classification (NCBI taxonomy): domain Eukaryota; kingdom Metazoa; phylum Chordata; class Chondrichthyes; order Rhinopristiformes; family Pristidae; genus Pristis; species Pristis pectinata. Next base: position 87,032,568 of record NC_067412.1, read on the forward strand.
TTCCTCCTTTACCTTAGCATCTTGTAACCTAACATCCTGGTTTCCATCCCCCTGCCAGATCAGTTTAAACCCTCCCCTTCAACTAAATTAAACATTCCCGCCAAGATATTGGAACCTTTGGAGTTTAGGTGCAACCCATCCTTAGCGAATAGGTCATGCCTCCCCCAAAAAAGGTCCCAATTATCCAAAAATCTGAAGCCCTGCCCTCTGCACCAGTCACTCAGCCACGCATTCATCTGCCAGAGCTTTCTATTCTTCCTATCATTGACACGTGGCACAGGTAGTAATCCTGAGATTACTACCCTTGAGGTCCTACTTCTCAACCTTCTCCCCAAAGCCTTGTATTCCTCCTTCAGGACCTCTTCTCTTTTTCTACCAATGTCATTGGTACCTACATGTACCAAGACTTCTGGCTGCTCACCCTCTCCCCTCAGAATATTCTACCTTTATTCCTTGTAAGGCAGCAAGCACCTCCTCCTCTTTAATCTCTATATGTTCCATGACACTACTGCTTGTTTCCCTTCCTTCCGTATCCACTATGCCAGTTTCCTGAGTAAATATTGATACGAAACATTAAGCATTTCCCTTTTTGAAGTCTTTCTGTGCCATGCATCATTGTCCAATTGGATGTCTTCCCCAGTTCTGCTAATAATGCTTTTTAGTTATCTGCTAAAGAGATTTAATGGTGTCCTGAGGTGAATATGGTCCCTGCTGACTAGGTTGAGTTGGTCCTTTTTAGCAGCTAGCTTTCTCAACACCAGCTTGATGGCAGTAAGATGATGTGTATTCTTGAGTTATTCAGTTGATGGTGCTTATTAAAAAGGCAAACTTGTTGAGCTGGTGCCCTTTGTTTGAAATGTAGTACTTGGATTGTATCTCTGAGATTGAAGAAAACATTTGTCACCGTTGTCAGAAAAATATTGGTTGCGAAGGAGGTGATCAAAAGATAAAGTTGACAGCAGTTGGAAATTTTTACTTACCAGAGAAATTAAAATTAGAATGATGAGTAGGTTTATCATATAAAATCCTGTATTACAGCAAAACGTACTTGAAAGGTGTTTGAACAAATTAGGTTGTCCAAAATTAGTAGTGCTCTTAAAATGATACACAGGCTGCCAGTAACTGGCCTCTGACTAGGTCTACCACTAAGTGTGCCTTTGGACTTCCATTCATAATTGAGGTGACTATAGATTAACAGTCAGCATAGTCCCTCTCTCTAAAAGAGAATCTAACCATCTCCTCTTGACATTCAATGGCATTATCATGGTAGAATCATTCACAGTCAATATCTTGGGGATACCCTTTTCATTAGAAAGTTAACTAAACAAATCAAATAAATATCAGGGCGATAAGAGGAAGTCAGAGGCTCTCTGGACCCCTTCCACCACCTACTTGGCACAAATCAGGAATATGATAGAATGCTGTCCACCTGCCTGAATGAGTGCAGTTCCAATAATTCTCAAGAAGCTTCACGCTGTCGAAGCATTGCAATTTGCTTGATTGGCACCATGCCTATCAACCTAAACACTCACTCACAGCACCATCAGCACTCCGTGTCTGCAGTCGGTATCATTCATCAGACAGACCACAGCAGCATACCAAGGCATCTTTAATAGCACCACCCGGATCCATGCTGACAAGCACCAAGAAGGATGGGGGTAGCATGTGCATCATTACACCACCAGCTGCAAATCAATAGAAATCCAGGATTTTGCTTTGTGGCCTTGGATCGTCCCAAGCAACTGAAGTACATTTAAAGTGTCATCCCTATTGTAACATTCAAAATGCTGGAGGAACTCAGTGGGTCAGGCAGCATTCGTGGAGGGAAATGGACAGTCTACGTTTTGGGTCGAGACCCTTCATCTGACGAAATGTCAACTGTCCATTTCCCTCCACAGGATGCTTCCTTGACCCACTGAGTTCCTCCAGCATTTTGTCTGTTGCTTCAGATTCCAGCTCTGCAGCTTCTTGTGTCTCCATTGCTGTGGTAACATTGCAACTCTCCCCAAAACAGTGCAGTAACAATTAGATAACCCATTTTTGCTATGTTGTTTGAGGAATAAATATTAGTGAGAAGAACACAGATAATTTTGTTTCTCCTTGAAATTGTGCCATAGGATCTTTTATAAACAGCTGACTTCGACATATGTGGCCCAAACAGTATTTCAGCCTTGCAACAACAAAGAAGCTCCCCATCTAGCAGCACTGTAGGAGTACCTTCACCAGAAGGACAGCAGAGGTTCATGGAGGTGGTTCACCACCAGCTTCTCAAGGGCAATTATGGATGTGCAATAAATGCTGGCATTCACGTAAGTGAATGTAAATAAAAGCTTACCCACCAGTGAAAGAAATGACTGATAGGTTGTGATGATTGTAGCCAGCCAAGAAGCAGTGATCAGAACCATTTGGCATCTCCCTTAATCAAATCTCGGCTAATGAAAGTAAAAAGTTGTTGTGGTAAAATGCCAATGTAGAATATTGTCAGTAGGCTATCTGTTTATCAGAATCAGATTTATTATCACTGACTTAGATGACGTGAAATTTGTTGTTCTGTCAAGCTTTTGGTGATTTCCTTCTGTAGCTTGCCACTGGATTTTATTTGATTTTGCTCTATGAATCACCATGGGACTTATTACACCAAAGAAATTGTTAGAGTCATAAAGAGATACAGCATGGTAACAGGCCCTTCGGCGCACCAAGTCCACACTGACCATCAATCACCCATTTACTCTTCTCCTACATTAACCCCATTTTTTTTTATCTTCCCACATTCCCATCAACTCCACCCCCCCCCCCCCCCCCCCAGACTCTATCACTCACCCACACACTCGAGACAATTTATACTGGCTAATTAACTTACCAACCCACTTATCTTTGGGATGTGGGAGGAAAACTGGAGCACCCAGAAGAAACCCAAGTGGTTACAGGGAGAATGTGCAAACTCCAGAACGCAGCACTGGAGGTCAGGATTGAACCTGGGTCTCTGGTGCTGATGAGGCAGTGGCTCTACTAGCTGCGCCACTGTTGTAAGTGGTGTCATGATAATACAGAAGACTGCCATCTCGGCATCCCATGGTATGTACCAGTTGGAGTGGAGGTCACATTATTATTTCAAACAGAGTCACTATGATGTATCAGATGTCCAAGCTCGTTATTGCCATAGAACTTTTGTTTTATATGTATTATATCTTTCACATGTAAAGGCCTTGGGGAATAACTGTGTTCATGTTGTTTTGATGGATGCACTGCAAGCAAAGTCCACATTTAGCTCTGCCAAATAACTCTTTCCAGGTCAAGACATTTCACTGTAAACAGTCATCCTGTCAAATCAGTGAAAGCAGCCTCCTTAATTTATTCTGAAGGCGATGATTAAGGTGCATTTGCTCTTAATGGTGGATAAAATAGTTTTAAGAAAAAAAATTATTAAAAAATCAGGTTTTTCTTTTGTGGCCTCAGATTGTTCCAAAGCAAGTGAAGTACTTTTTGAGTAAGTTTTGTTAGAATGTAGGAAATGGGGCAGCTAATTTGCATACAGCCAGTTCTCACCAAAGCTGTGTATTACAATTGGATAACCTGGTTTAGTTGAGGGATAAATATTGTGCAGAAGAACACAGGTAATTCTTTTGCAGTTTTCTGAAATGGAAATAGAGAGCAGAGAGGGCCTCCGTTTAACATCTTATCCAGAAGATAGTACCTTTGACAGTGCCACATTCCCACACTAAACTCTGAAGATTTTTGTGCACAAATCTCTGGAGTGCGAAGAATGAACTCATGACCTTGTGACTCAGTAGTGAAAGTGCTACTGACTGATTCATGGCTGACAATAATTTGAAACTGCCATCCATCATGAGAATGCAGGCTAAAGCTAGCTTGGTTCCATTGTACCTGACTTGAAAGTGGCTTAGATTTGTGAAACTTGTACCGAAGTAACCTAGTTTGCATGGTGGAATGATTTCCATTGGGATGTAACCGTAATTGACAACTCCTTAACACTGATATTTGACTTTTTTTTTCATTCTTGGTTTGTTGCAATAGAAATGAATGCATTGGAAAAACCTTGAGTTTTATATATATTATGCATTAATATTAAAAGAATGAAGCATCCCTGTAGTAAATATGATGTGTTACTATTCCATTACAGCACATAGGTCAAAAATACCCACACAAAAATCATGCTGTGCCTTAACTTCATACAGTTGTGAAGTTGCTGGATTATTTGAAACTGATGTACAAGTAAGGAGCCCCAAGTCATCCAGTCAAATATGCTTCATGTGCTACTTGTTCATGTACATGGTCATCTTTTCCCAAATTTAGATATTATTTGGAAATGCACAGAGTTTCCAGAAGATATTTATCTTGTTCAGATCAGAGAGTCTTTGACAACTTCAACAAGAGGTTAGTTAGCTAACTTCCATGGATGGTGAGGAAAAGAATTAGTTATCATTTAGTGCTTCAGTTGTGAGCTATTCTGCTTTATCCAATCAAGCTTAATGATCATCACAACCATTCTGTGTTACTGCAATCATAACTCTGTTAATTATGACAAATTTGGCAGTCAAGGTTTAACGGCATTCAATTGTTTTAGAAAGACGAGGAAGGTCACATGAATAAAGTAATAAAAGAAAACTGCAGAGACTCTGGTCTTATTCACTGGGCAAGTAATGAATTTACATATTTTGGTAATTAAAAACATCTTTCTATCTGCAACATCAGAATCCAAGGCTTAGCTGCAAGAGTAGTCTGAAAGATGAAATCTAGGAAAATTATATGAATAGTGTAAAAAGCAAAGGAATTTTAAAATGTCCATTGTAGTTGAGGTATAAATTAGAAATTCTGAACCCAGGTGAAATTTACTGTACAGAGCTGATTAAATTTGATTTGAAGTTTATAGCTTGAGTTATATAATCTAACTATGTTTTTGATCTGAAGAGAACACTAACTTTGGATGATGATGATCTCAAAATGCTCTGAGAATAATGAGAATTTTATTTTGTTTACTGACCAATGCTTTGTTTCTAATTTATTCAAAGGAGGTGGACATTGCTGGCAACACTGGCATTTATTGTCCATCCCGAATTACTCCTGAGCTAAAGAAGCTGTTAAGAGTCGACCACATTGTCGGGTCTGGAGTCGCATATAGGCCAGACTGAGTAAGGATGGCTGATTTACTTCCAGCAAAGAGATTAGATGCGATTTTAATTCAATCCATATTCTTACTGAGACTAACTTTTTTTAAAAAAAAAGTCCAAGTTCACCAACTACCATTGTTGTGGTTTAAACTTGTATCTCTGGATCTGTGGTCCAGAACTCTTACCGCAGATCTAGTAACGTGATATCTATGGTATAATACTAAATATATCCCACACAACACAGCACTCTGAAGTCAGAGGTTGGTTTTGCCAGGAAAAATATCTCACTGTAGCCTAAACACCCAATTCTTAATCGTACAGACACAGGGGACTGCAGATGCTGGAATCTGGAGCAAAAAGCAATGCTGGAGGAACTCAGCAGGTCAGGCAGCATCTCCTGAGGGAAATGGGCAGTCAGCATTTCGGGTTGAAACCCTTCATCTGGACCTTTCTTCTGCCTGACCTGCTGAGTTCATCCAATTCTTAAACATGTTCATCCCATCCTTAAACATGTTCATCCCATCAGGACAATGAGGCGGCAAAGCCCAGGGAAGAAGCATGGCTGAAGCAGTATTCTGGTCCACTTTTGTACATCACCCAATAATTATGCTGAATAGCTCAATGGTTAGGCTGGGTTTACGGCGTCCTTCTGCTGATTTTCTAGCATCTGCTAACTGAACCAAGTCCTCGATGGGCAATCAGATCACTAACAATCGAAACCCTACATCAGTGCTCCTTTTGTTTCCTCCCACAGATGCTGCCTGACCTGCTGAGTTCCTCCAGACTGTTTGTTGCTCCAGATTCCAGCATTTGCAGTCTCTTGTGTCTCATCAGATGAATTGATTTCTCTGTTGGCAACCAACATGGGTGCAATGGACCACGTGGCTGCAAAACTCTGCCATGAGTCCACAGCGTCTGTGGAGGGAAGTGGATAGTCGATGTCTCAGGTCAAGACCCTTCATCAGGACTGGAAAAATAGAGGGGAGATGGCCTTTGGGGAGAGGGGGAAGAGCAAGAGCTGGCGGGTGATAGGTGAATCCAGGTAAGGGTGGGATGATAGGCAGGTGGGGGAGGGGGAGAGTGGGAATGATGCAAGGAGCTTGGGAGGCAATAAGTTGACACGAGAGGCTGCAGATGTTGGAATTGACACGAGTCATCTGTTCTCATGAGGCTTTCTACTCCAGGACATCCAAGATGTCCTCTTTTTGTTTAAGAGAACGGGTTACCACCACCCCCCCCCCCCCCCACTGCTATTGATGTAGCCCTCACCCACATCTCTTCTATTTCCTGTATGTCTGCCCTCACCCCAACCCCCATCTCCAGACATAACAGAGGTGGAGTTCCCCTTGTCCTAACCTACCACCCCACGAGCCTACGCATCCAACATATTCTCCACAACTTCCACCATCTCTAAAGGATTCTCTCCACCAAGCACATCTTCCCCTCCCCTCTCAGCTTTCCGCAGGGATCACTCTCTCCGTGACCCCCGCGTCCACTTGCCACTCCCCACTGATCACCCTTTGGGGACTTGGCCCTAAAGCTAAGTATCACGCCTGCCCTTACACCTCCTCCCTTATCACCATTCAAGGCCCTAAACAGTCCTTCCAGGTGAGGCAGTCCTTCACATGTGAATCCATCCGTATCACTCCTTGCATCTGGCACTCCCGGTGCGGCCTCCTTTCCATCACTGGGACCCAACGCAGGTTGGGGGATTGCTTCATTGAGCACCTTCGCTCTGTCTGCTATACCAGCCAGAATCTCCCGGTGGCCAGCCATTTTAATTCTACTTCCCATTCCCACACCAACATGTCTGTCCACAGCCTCCTCTACTGCTGAATTGAGGCTAGACACAGATTAAAGGAACAGCACCTCTTATTCCATCTTGGTAGTCTCCAACGACGGCATGAGCATCGATTTCTCTAAGTTCTGGTAACTACTCCCTTCTGTCCCTTCCCCCGTTATCTCGATCTGCCCATCACCAACACATTCCTCCCACTGGTTTCCCTCCTCACCTCCTTCCCTTTTATTCCATGGTCCACTGTTCTCTCCTATCAGATTCATCAGCCCTTTGCCATTTCCACCTATCACAACCCCCCCCCCCCCCCAGCTTCTTGCATCATTCCCACTCTCTCCCCCTCCCCCACCTGCCTACCACCACCCTCTCACCTGGATCCACCTATCACCCGCCAGCTCTTGCTCCACCCCTCCTCCCACACTTTTCATACTGGCTATCTCCCCTCTTTCCAGTTCTGATGAAGGGTCTTGACCTGAGACGTCAACTGTCCATTTCCGTCCACGGATGCTGTCTGAGCCGCTGAGCTCCTCCAGCATTTTGTGTGTTGCTCATGATTCCATGATTCTTGTTCAAGGAAAATTTATTGAAACTTTATTAGATAGGAGCACTGCAGGTGTTTTGTTAGATAGTAAAGTATGTTTAAATCATCTGCCTGAATTGTACTCTGGCAAATTTATGTTTTCCTACTGTCAGAGATTTAGAGTTCCTTTTAGAAATAGACTGTGGATTTAATTGATTTGTCATGTTGTCTTTTATGCATTTTAATCTTGGTGTTCTGAGCTATGGACAGGACTTTTATTCACCTATGTTTTTCATTTATAAAGAGTATCCAGTTTATCACTTTCTCAATATGTATTTACATTGACACTTGCTACAGCAGCTCATTAAGACTACACTAGCTGTTAATTGGACTTGGGTTGAGTCCTCTTGATCAGCCATATATACGGTATTTTTATAAGATTTCTTTATTAGTCACATGTACATCAAAACACAGTGAAATGCATCTTTTGCGTAGAGTGTTCTGGGGGCAGCCCACAAGTGTCGCCACACTTCCAGTGCCAACATAGCATGCCCACAACTTCCTAACCCGTACATCTTTGGAATGTGGGAGGAAACCGGAGCACCTGGAGGAAACCCACACAGACACGGGGAGAATGTACAAACTCCTTACAGACAGCAGCCAGAATTGAACCTGGGTCTCTGGCACTGGAATAGCGTTATGCTAACCGCTACACTACCGTGCCTGCCCATCACTACACTGCTGTACCTGCCCATTTAACTCTGCCTTTTTACATGTTCAAATATGTTCTTGTTTTATTGTATCATCAGGCGTTGGGGGAAAAAGTGCTGTTTCTTGGTTGAGAAACTGTTCGGATATTCAAAAGTGCAATTGTCTTCCCCTCTGGCTAATATAAAGCAGAGCTCAGCATGCATTGCATGTATATTCTTGGACGCATCAATGAATCCTAGTTGGCTCAATACTGTCCTTTCAAATTCTATCAGAGCAAGCAATTGTAGCAATCAGAGTGAGTTTTGATAAGAGTCAAGTCAACAAATTAGCATATGCCAATACTGTTGAGATGTAGTATGCATTATTTGAAAGCACATAACTATATGGCATACATTTTATGTAAAAATGTAATCACTATTATACAGGCTGGATTATAAGTGGTTTAGTGGAACGGGGATTCAGCAACAGAATTAAATTACTCAGATAATGTTTACAAGTTGTATGTTGAATATTTGGTTCTTTTGAATGGCTGCAAGCAAAAGAGAACATATCAAGAAACTAAAACAATACAACTTTTTTTTTTGAAAATCTCAGCTATTGGTGCAACTTTATTTTTATACTTTGAATATTAGCCCTGAGGTTACTTATATACTTGCAACATGGTTAATGGGTTTGCTTCCTATAATAGTTGTATGACATGGCCAATCGATAAATTGACAGCAGAGCTGGCTTTTAATCATGAAATTATGCCTATGTGAATAAAGTCAAGCAACTTTATTAAATAACTTCACTATTAACCTGAATGTGAAACTGGAAGGGTTGTGGCCATGGTGCTGGGGGAGGTGTACAGGAGCAGAAAGAGTTAGCTCATTTAGGCACATCAGAGGGTTAAAAGATGAAATCATTGGCCTCTTGGTTGCATGTTAACTGTTCAGTCAGTGGTGTGGGAGGAGTTATGGATGTGAAACCCAGAAATATACTTTGGGTTTGAGTTGGGGAGGGGTCTTCACAGGTTAGCTTGGAGGAAACACTGCTGCTGCTTCTGACCCCAAACCAGTGCTTTAATGACCTTATGGATCCAGCTGTTCTCTCTTTTACCAACCAGGTTTCCCAAAGCCAGTTAAACCAAGCCAATGAGAGTTTTAAAATTTAAAAAAATATAAAAATGGAGGCACATTTTAAGTGTTGCCCAACTGAACAGGTAGGTTTGAAGTGATTTGGAGTTGGGTTTTAAATTTTCTAAACAAAGAATATCTCTTGCACTGACCAAACCCATCCATTAGGGGAAGGGATGTGGTTAAAATTGTGGTCATTGCCATTGAGTCAAAGACCAGATTCAGACCTTGGTCCCTAAATAGTAAACTGTTCTCTAAATGTAATGGGACGTCATTGATTAGGGAAGGAAAAATCAGTTTTTTTTACCCTAAGCCAGTGAGCTGAGCTAGTAAATGCATCTGTGGGCCTTGGATGGTTTCAAAACTGAGATCTGCTGCATGAATTAGATTTGCCAGGATGCTGCCTGGATTGGAGAGCATGTTTCATGAGGATAGGCTGAGTGAGCTAGTGCTTTTCTCATTGGCGAGGAGGAGGATGAGAGGTGACTTGATAGAGGTGTACAAGATGATAAGAGGCATGGATTGAGTGGACAGTCAGAGACTTTTTCCCAGGGCGACAATGGCTAACACAAGGGGACATAATTTTAAGGTGATTGGAGGAAGGTATAAGGGGGATGTCAGGGGTAAGTTTTTTTACACAGAGGGTGGTGGGTGCGTGGAACGCACTGCCAGCAGAGGTTATGGGGGTAGATACATTAGGGACATTTAAGACACTCTTAGATAGACACATGAATGATAGAGAAATGGGGGGCTATGTGGGAGGGAAGGGTTAGGTGGATCTTAGAGCAGGACAAAATGTTGGCACAACATTGTGGGCCAAAGGGCCTGTACTGTGCTGTAGTGTTCTATGTCCTATGAATATGCTATCAACACAACACTCTCCCTTGACCAACTGCAAAGTTTTAATAACTATAATTTTAACAAGTGGAGTTCGCAGAACACTAGCATTATTGTTACTAGATAAAATATCTAGAAACATGAGTTCTAATCTAATCATGCCAATGATAAACAAAAACGTTTTGTCATAGAGGAGGCCATTTGACCCAATGAGTTTATCGTGGCCTCTTCATCCAGTTGCCCCCCCCCCCACCCCTTTTCTCTGTAGCACTGGGAGTTATTTTCCCTTGTGTTATCCAATGTCCTTTTTAAAAACCTCAACTAGTTAGTTTCACCATCCTTATGCGCAGAAAGACCTAAATTATTCTCAGCCTAAAAAGTCCTCGCATCTTCCATATCCTTTGCCCATCTTCCTAAAGCTTTGTTTCCAGGTCTTTGAACCATCTGTTCAAGGGAACAGCTTCCCTCTGTTTAACCCAATCTAAACCCATTATGATCTTGTCCACCTCCATCAAATCTCCTCTCTGTCTTTGTTCCAAGAACACCTCTAATTTCTCCAACCTAACTGCGGCTGAAATTTATTGGCCCAGGAACAATTCTAGTAGACCCTTAATGTGTCCTCTCCCAGAATCATTACATCCTTCCACAAGTGTGGTGACCAGGATTGGATACCAATTTAGTTTTACAAAAAGTTTAGCTTTATTTATGTCTCTGTTTGTGAAGTCCAGGATCCCATGTGCTCTACTAACTGCTCTCTCAATGCATCCTACCACATAGTTTTTTTTCCCCCCACCTAAAAGTCCAGGTCTTTCTCTGTTCCTGTATGCAATTTAGAATTGTACCATTTACCTTATTTAAGCTCATTTATTTAACAATATTTACATTTCTACAGAATTTTTGCCAACCATGGAATGCCAGGTTGTCGTAAAAACTCACCAATGTCCTTTCGAGAATGAAATGTGTTATCCATAACTAGCATGATTTACTTGACTCCGGACAATTTGATGGGCTCTTAACTACCCGCTGTAATGACAAAGGAAGCCAGTCCTTTGTATCACACAGCAAGGCTGAGACATAATAAGACTTGTGGCCTAACTGCACTCTAGGATTCCTTCACCACAAGGACTGTTGCCGTTCATGAAGCCTGTTCACCACCACAAAAATGAGGAACATTAGAAATGCTGTTAAATGCTGGCCTTAACAGTGACTCCCACAACCCATGAGAATATAAAAATTGACAAATATTTCTGTATCTGTAAACTAAGAAGTGCAGTATCAATGTTTAATCAACTATGACTACTGGTGAAGTTTCAATTTATTACTTACCCAGTACATGCCATCAAGTAATAATCAGCTGATTAGTACTTGATGACATCAGCTGGCTAAGATTAGTGTCAGGTTCTGATGTCTGAGAGTGGGAAATGTATTTTCCACCTATTATGTCTGAGGCCCACCTGAAAAATGGCACTGGATTGCAGACACCAGTGGAGCATTGACCTAGAAAAATTTGGTTGCTTTAGGGGTGAAGAAGAAGTATTCGACAAGCTTTTGCATCTGTGGCAAATCAGACCTCTCTAACAGCCAGCACCATAGTGTGGAAATTGAATTTCTTTTGCAGGATACGCAGCACTCAAGACTGCCAGAATTTTTTTCTGAAATTGCAATAGTGCATATTAAATATAATTACTTGGTATAATTCAAAATCAATCTTGAGAGTTGCGAGTGGGAGATGAGGAATTTTTCACGGAGGTGTTTTTAAATTCAATTTAATTTAATAACAAGAAAGAGGAGCAGGAATAGGCCATACTGCCCATCGAGCCTGCTCTGACTTCAATCAGGTTAGTGTTGATCCTCGGCCCCAACATTTTCCCATTCGATCCTTGTTTCCTTGGATCCTTCATTTTCAATAGTACATAGTTTACAATCTTGAATATCCCCAACAACTGTGTATTTACAAGCATTGGGTGGAGAATGCTATTACTTCACAATTTCTGAGAGAAATTGTTTACCTCGTCTCAGTAACGATGCCAACCTCTTGTTCTGAATTGGTTCTAGATTCACGTGTCTGATCAAGAAGCCCTTCAATTTATACCCTGCCAAACCATCCAAGAACTTTGTTTAAATGCGATCACGTTCATTCCAAACTTCAGTGAATACAAATTCATTTCATCCAATAGGGCAACTCATCCCAGGAATTGATATGTTGAACCTTCATTGCACCCTCTCTAAGCAAATATATTTTTCCTTGGTGAGATGATCTACTCTCCTGATTTGGTTTCGCCAAAGCTTTATGTAACTGGAGCTGTGAAAGAGAGCTAGAAATTAATTCTGACATTTTATATGTTCTATTAAGTGCATATCCTGTAAAACATCTTAATAATTGTTTTAAAATAAATGCCAAATTACCAACTTTCCTTGTTTAGTTGGTACTATCAATCACTGAAATTCCCTCTTTAAAATTCCCTCTTTAAAACACTCTGACTGGATTATGAATGGTCTCACAACTTATCTCCTCAAGTAAGCTTTGGGTCATCCCTCCTAACTTCATTAATGCCCCGTATTGGCTCAGTGGCGAAAATGCTGCTTCTGAGTCAGAAAGCCAGGACTTAAAGGACGTAGGAGCAAAAAAAACAAACTGCTGGAGGAACTCAGTGGGTCAAACAGCATCTGTGGGGGTAGGGGGGGGAATTGTCAAGGAAATAGGGTTGTATGACTGTAATCTTACCTGGCACTGCCTCAGAATGATGTTAGAGTGCTGTATTGTTGAAGGCACTGTCTTTGAGATGTAGCATTTAACTTGGGTCACATCCCATTATACTATTCAAATTCAAACCGAGAAATCAGCTAGTCATTAATTTCTACATGCAAACTATCTACAAAATAGTACCGATTAATTAAGTAAGGGAAACATTTTGGGAGGAAACATAGCTAAGTGTTCCAAAACCAAGGTAAATTGATGAAGTTTACGGTAACAGAACAGCTTTGATCCAAGGTGTAATATCTTGATGATATGAAAAGGCCCAGAATGACCTGGTTTGGAACAAGGTGTTGCCAATGTCTTCACAAGAAGCCCCAGAACACTTATTTACTGCTGGCTTTCCTTGAGATGTTCTTGAAGTTAAAGACACACTGTATCAATGCAGGTTCTTGTTACTGTTGTCCATCTGTGAGGTTTTTATCCACCAGGATGATCAGCTGCACAATTCTCTTAGCTTTTAGAGGAAATAGACAAAATGGAAGAGGAGGCAGGATCCGTTTGATTTTAATCAATGGGATCAAGGCAGTGGAGAAAATTGAGAAGCAGAATTAGTTTGGGTGCTCATAAATAGAAGAAAATATTGGTGGGGGCTGTCTACAGGCTCCCAAACAGCGGTGATAATGGAGGGCAGCATTATATACATCAGTTTATATAGTTGTATATGGTTTGTCATATATGTCGTATGGTTTGTTTTCGATGAGAATATTGAGAAACCAATGAAAGAAGAGGCAATTTTAGGTCTAGTATTATGTAATGAGAAACTTTAATTGATCTTGTCATTAATGAGCCTTTAAAGAGCAGTGATCACAATATGATTGAATTTTACATAGAAACCGAAAGTGATTTATTTCGACCTGAAACTAAGGTCTTAAATAGGAATAAAGCAAACCATGAAGGCATGGGCCTTGAGTCTTGAAACAAAATTAAAACATGTGGTTTTAAGAAAAGGGAAAGAGGCCCAGTCATGCTTATTAAGATAGTATTAGATCAAAGGAAAAGGCCTTTTATGCACCAAACAGCAATAAGCTTGAGTATTGGAAATATTCAGCATAGGAGGACCAAGGCATTGATAAGGGAAGGGAAGAGTAACATATGAGAGTAGTCTAGTGAGCAATAAAAAATTTTTTTATAAGATTTGCAAAAAGAAAAAGATTCTCTAAAATTAATGTTCGTCCTACAGACTGAGAGAGTAGAGACTGTACTGGGGACTAAGGAAAGAGCAGGAAGAATAATATTTCACAGAAGAGACAAAATTCCTGGAAATAGTGGGCAACAACATGTCTAGAGTGAATGAGGAGTTCAAAGAAATTAGTATTAGTAAAAATTAAGTATCAGAGAAATTATTGGGACTGTAAGGTGATAAATCACCAACACCTGATCCAAGGGCTTTCAAGGAGTTGGCCATGGCTATGGTGGATACACTGGTTGTCTTCTTCCAATATTTTGTGGATTCTGGAACCATTCCCACAAATTGGAAGGTAGCAACTGACACGGGGAAATTAATGAATTGTCAGTGGAAAATTTTTGCAAGGAAGTATAGGTGAGATTTGTAGAACCAACACAAACATGTAAGTAAAGAGAGGAAAAATAGGAAGTGTTTAAGAAAGGAGAAAGAAAACAGGGAACTGTAGACCAGTGCTAGGGAAAATGCTCATATCTGTTATTAAGGGAGCAGTAACAGGGCAATTAGAAAATGATTGTTTTGGGCAGACTTGGTATGGATTTATGAAAAGGAAATCGTATATACCTGTTTTTTGAGGTTGTTACTAGGAGATCAGAAGAGGGTAAACAGTTAATGCTGACACTTTCACAAGGCTTTGATAGGGTGCTGCACATTATTAAACAAGATTATCGTGCGGATCTCACCATTAAACATATGGCAGTTATTTCCCAGACAGACACTGTCCACATTTCCTCAGGAGCTCTTCCCTCCAATGCTCCAACCTACACAGTCCCTCCTAGATCCTCCCCGGCAGTCCTATAGACCCATTCTCTCAACCTGTTCAACTCGCACACAATTTATTTCTCCATATTTTAATTCTATTCTTTCTCCCTTTATGCAGTCTCTTCCTACTTGTATCTGTGGCTCCTCTGGTGGCCTCTACCATTTTGACATCTTCCAGTTTCCTGGTTCCAACTGACTCAGTTTCACTCTAGACATCCAGTTCCTCTCCTCCATGCCACATCATGATAGTCCAAGGGCCTTCTTCATCCTCAAACAGAGTTCCAGACACACCCCTTCCTCCACCACCCTCCTTCACCTGGCTGAACATTCTCCGACTGAATCACAGTTTCTTGAACCCTGTTCACTTCTTCCAGACTAAAGATGGAAGGATCAAGTTAATTGAAATCACGTTATTGAATATGTAGAGTGGTCCTCAGAACACCTCCTTGACTACTTCTTCTGGTACTTTAATAACTGTATTCCTGCTACTTCCTATTCCTGTGTAGTTCTTGAAAGCTTCATCACCTCTGTTGGCAGTTTTCAACCCACTCTCATATTCATTATTTTTCAACCTATCTGTCAGGATTTTCAACCCACTCTCATGTTCACATGGTCCACCTTTGAGTCCTCCACTCCTCTATTTCCATCCAAACAGGTTAACAACTAATGTCCTTCACAAGCCCACAGTCTCCAGAACTGTCTTAAATACATCTCGTCCAACTCTGCTTCATGAAAGGACTCCATTCTGTTCTTCCCGTTTCTTGGGCTCCATTGCATCTGTTCTGTGATGAGACTTTCCCTACCAGTGCTTCTGAGATACCTTACATTTACTTCAGCTGTGGCTACCCCTCCACCACAGTGGACAGGGCTCTCAACACCTTTCCAGCACTTGTTGTATTTTGCTTTTTAATTGTAGGGTCAGGGAGCTGAATGGCCTACTCCTCGTTCAGCAAATCAAGTTCTAACGTAAGGTCTTCTACCTGAAACATCAACTTTGTTTCTCTTGTCACAGATGCAGCCAGACCTGTTGAGTATCTCTGCCATTTTCTGTTTTTATTTCAGCCTCCAATATGCTCTTGTTGCCACAGAATTTATGTAGTTGGTTCAGTTAAGTTTTTAGTCATTGATAATCCCTCTAGGATGTTGATAGTTGGTGTTTTGGTGTCAATGCTGTTAAATGTTATGTGGAAGTAGACTTCCTCTTGCTGCCATGACTATTTAACAGTCTCTTGTATTGCATGAATGTAATTTGTTACTGATCAGCCAAGACCAAATGTTGTCCAGGTCTTCCTGCCTGCAGGCACAGCTTCCTTCATTGGAAGAGTTGCAAGTGGAACTGAACATTGTGCAATCATTAGCAAACCTCTTTGATTTTGATGGTGGAAAGTTCACTGATGAAGCAGTTGACAATAGTTAGCCATGTGGGGATAAGCTCTACAGTCCTTTGTTTCTCTGGGGATAATCTAAAACTGAAATGTTTGTTCTCACAAATTCTCAACCATTATCCATTATGCTGAAAATGACCACGAGCATTGCAGAGTTTACACCCTCATTTCCATTGCATTCAGTTTTAAAAAGGCTCTTTGGTGCTTATTCAGTCAAATACTGCAACATCAAAGAAAGTTATTTTTGTCTCTTCTCTGGAACTTGGCTCTTTTGTCTATGTTTGGACCAAATCTGTAACGAGGTTTGTAGCCAAGTGGTCATGCTGAAGTGCAAATAGAGCATCAGAGAGGAAGCTGTTGTTGGGTACATTGCTACAAAAGCAGTAACTTTCATGACTTACTGAGTGTAGACGAATGGGGTAGTAACTAGCCAGATCACTTTATCCTTTTTTTTCATACCTGGGCAAATTTTTAGCTTGATATCTTTGTAGTACTACTCTAGAATGCTTGCCTAATAGCTGGGGTTCAAGCTTTAAGGTCTACCATTGGAACTTGGGGTCCGTGATCTTATCCTGTTCACGTAGCTGTTTCTTGATATTATGTGGTGTGAATTGAATTAACTGAACACTGGCGACCTTGAGGGGAGGCTGGAAAGGATCATCCGCTTGGCACTTCTGGCTGAAGATTTCAAAGGGTTTAGTGTTTTTTTTTGCACTTGAGTTGTTTAATTACTCCTAACTTACCATGACTGGATTTGGCAGGAGTACAGAATTTTGATCTGATCTATTGTTTGTGGGAGAACTTGAGCTATGTCCATTGCCTGTTGCTTCCATGATTTAGAATGCATATGGTTCTATGTTACAGCTTCTCCAGGTGATGTTTTTATTTGTTATGTCTGGTGCTGTGCTGGGCATGCTCCTCAATGCTCAGTGAACCAATGTTGGTCTGTGGATTACTGGTAATGTTAGATAAAGGAGATGTTTGGCTGCAATATCGGGAATTATGGAGAGACCTACTTAAAGGTCCATAGCACATCATAGATGCCCAGTTTTGAGCTTCTCGACCTGTTCTAAACCTCTCTCACTTAACATGGTGGTTGAGTCACAAAACTTAAAGGAGAGGATGGATAGTGTGATCATTCCTACCAATGCTGCCAGTAATAATAATTAGATTTTTCTGTTTGTAAGCCTAGTTGGGCACCTCAGTTGGTATTGGTGCCACTTAACCATTCACGATGAAGCTGCTAGTTGTTTTTTTCCAATTCAAGCTGATAAACTGAGGGGGAGCAATAGATTGCATTAAGCATGTAGTTTCCTTGTCATGTTTGACCTGATGCTGTGAGACTTCATTGGATCTGGAGTCAAATGTTGAGGACTCGAGGGGTCAAATGTTGAGGACTCGAGGGGTCCCTCCTGAGTGTGTACTTCTGTGTTGTCACCTGTGGTGGGCCTGTGTGTAACATATTCGAGGGACGAGGACTCTGGACACAGTCTTTGGAGTTAAAATGATTTATTTATCAAACACAAACGCAGGACAGGATAACGGGAACAACACACACATACACGCACACTGATAATCGCGAACATGGGGGAGATCGCAACAAGGGTAAGAGGCACACACACACACACACACACACACACACACACACAGAGTACAAACGATCAAGGAAGAAACAATACAATGCCTGCCACCCCTCAACTCAGTGAAGGCATGGCTCCACGCTGCAGGGAATTTACTTTGGGATGCTCCTAACCCTGCGGAAGTGCACACTCTTACCAATGGTCTCTTCAGCATTGTTTCACGATTCCTCGGAGCAATCAAAGAGAGCGAACCACGCACGTGTGGCACTCTTTATAGTGCTAGAGGGCTGGGTGGTCCAGCCCAGGTAGTTCAAATAAGCCAATGGCCCAAGGTCAGATACACAGGTATTTACAGAGGCAAGTGGTCAAGTGTGGACTAATGGGTGGGTGGAACCAGACCTTGATTGGCAGTGATGTGACTTTCGACCAGGTAATCAGTGGTGTCATGTGACAGCCATGACCTTTCACAGTACATCCTGTCATGCTACTGGGCATTCATACTGAGAAGTAGAGGCTGGAATGTTGGTTGAAAGATGTGATTCTGTGACTCTGTTGCTCGGATGCCCTTTGAGTTCGCTCTCATACAAGTGGCACATGATGCTGGTGAGGAGGATTTTGTTGGTCAACTGGGCCGAGTATACCATGATGTTCGGATCAGCAGTGGCACGTGTGGTATCCTACCATGATGAGCAGGGACATTGGATGGGTCTGTGGCTCCTCCCTTTCTTTCTCCTCTGTTCCTTTTGCTGTTGTGTGCCATTCACAAATTGCTTCAGCAACAAGCAGATTGCTTCATGTCACATCACTTCTTTGTAGGGAAGATCTGTGCCTGCAGCTTCAAGCATTGAATCAGGATGGTCAGGTGGTGGGGGGAGCTTTTTAAAAAAAACTCAAGTGCATCTTTGTCAATCTACGCACATTACTGTTTAGTTTCTCATCAGGCGACCTTGGCAAGAGATGGGAAGAAAAGTGCGACACAAAGCAGACAATTTCAGCAGCCCTAGGTATTCTTATATAGCAGTTGTGAAAGATTTCCTGGTTTCTGAAAGACGAGAATTTTACTCCCATTGGATGGCCTGGTGACCTTGATGTTGCTTCTCCTGACCGTTAAGTCATCTTCTTGTGTATTGCTGCATCCCACTAAAGGCATCGAACGAAAATCTAACTTTTCACTACAATGCAGTGTCATTCATAATTGTGGAATTCCAGTTCAAATGGCAGTGAGGGGGCCAAATTTGGCTGTTGTTGGCTGTTAGCCATGGAATTGCATTGCTCAATCTAAGTCTGTGTTGCGCTACCTCAAGTCTCTCAATGGTGGATAAGGGCTTACTTGTGGAAAGAGAAAGTCAAAACTTCATACCTTTCTTTCAAGTCTTAGTTCTATTCTGATTTTTTTAATGTTTACCATTCCAACACTGTTGTAGAATCTGAAGCTCAAGAATTTTGAATTACTGGGTGTTCCTTAAGTGAATATTTTCTGGAAAGTTATCAGGTACATGGGGCTAAAGAAAAAGTTTATCAGTGAACCAATGTGCTAACTGTTTCACAGCCTTTGGCAGAGTAGACGAACAACAGCCACAATACAAGTAGTTCTGCTATAACGCGGTGGTTGAGTTCCTGAGAAACTTTGCATTATAGGAAGTCGCATTGTAGCAGAACAGGCTGTAGTTGCCTTCAAAACACAGATATAAACAGGTTTTCCTGATCACGCTATAACCAATGTGGCCCACAGTAATGCAAATATAGTGTTCCCTAATCCACCAATTGCATTATAACCAGTTCACGTTATGGAAGCACGTGTTATAGCAGAACTGCCTGTAATTACATTAAAAAAATGGAAGGTCATGAATGCACATTATTTTAAATTAGAGGAATTATCCTTCTCATACTTTTGTGTCTTTCATAGATTACTAGAAAGCCCCCAGTTGCTCATGGCCTCATTTGAAACTCTGGTGGACAAAAAATTTTATACTGGTTGAGTTATTGCCCCTTCAGGTGTTTGCACATCAACGTGGTCGAATTCAACATTAGTGACGTTTTACCATATCTTTCTATGAAGCTCAAAATCTTTTCAATGACACTGAGTTATACAATTGGCCTTTAAATGAACCTGCTCAAATCACACAAGGGCTTAAAAGTTTAGCATTCCCAGTTTTATTCTAATATTTTTAAGAACAAGAGTCCAGAGTGTGCCAGCTTTACAAAATAAATAAAATCCATGAATGAGTATGCAGCCGGGAAATGAGGCAATGTTGGCCAACACACTATGAACCCTTTCCCCCATCCACCCCACAATGGAAGGTCCCAATGTTTGATGTTTCTGTGGACATTATAGGAATTTGAGTCCAGTCCTTGACTCCAGTGGTTGCTGATGTGTAAAACACACGATGGTCTGGATTTTCCAATGTGCGGCCCATCCGATGGCACTTGCTGTTTATGTTGCCTGTTCCTTTGGAATTGATTTTTACCAGATCCATGGATCCTGCTGACTCAGGCAGTTGGAGCCAAGTATTTACGGGGTCAACGAGCAATGTAATAGAGTGATGTAGGTCTTGCCCACAAAACTGCTGGAAGACTTTGACAGCCAGCAAAGTTTTACCATCTGTTAAATCTGTCAAGGTTTTACTTGCATTTAATAATTATTTAACATTAATGAAATAATTAAATATGATTTTTAAAATGTAAATAGTACTATTTTCAAAAAGTTACCCTTTAGAGTGCATTGAAATGAACAGAACTAACCAACTTATTCTGTCCCTTCTTTCCCACAGTCCAACAATACCCATTCAAATGGGCTGTCGGGACCTGTGGAAATCTAGTGGCCAAGCATTGTTAGAAGATCCATGCCCAATCTTGACCAGTAAGTTCAGGACTTCCAACTGCTCAGGAGTCCTGAAACTTATTGCCAGGGCCAGCATAATTCAGTCTAATAATACATCAGACCATTTGACTGTGGAGGCAATCAAAACAGCACATTATTTAAGTTGGAGGAGAGGTACGAGCTCCTATTTTTGCTTTTATGTTCCTGTTTAAGAACCAACTTATGGGCACAGTTAAGCGGCAAGTGTCAGATTACATTGGTACCATTTGGAGTGACCTGTGGTTAGCAGACATGAATAATGGACTGCTCATCATTCTGGTAATTGTACAGTGGAGCATATTAGTGGAGACCTACTTTGGTGGCAGAAAGGCATGTTTAATGAGTTAGCGGATGCTTTGTATGGGGGACCTACCACTGCAAAATTCGACCATGTGCAAGACCCAATGTGAGTGACTTTTGGGAAAGTGGCATGTGGATATGGGTCACCCATTTGCACATTGATGTGAATGCCTGGATTGCTCAACATGTGTGTATGCTTAGCGTGTCATACACACAAACCAAACTTTGAGATTAATATGGTAAGTCCTGGGTCACATTAAGCAAAAGAATTTCATCAAGAAAACCGATCACCTCGAACACAGTCAAGTGGCTCGATGCTATAGAATTTCTAGGTCATCTTTTCTCCTTTGATAGAATGTATGTTATTTTGCGATCAATTAAAACTCGCAATTACAATGCTTTTCACATGATTTCCCTTCCACGGGGGGACAAAAGCTTAGCTCAGTCAATGATTCAGCTTTGTGGTCAGTAGCTATGGAACAGCACTTGCTGTTCACGTGGCTGATGATTGCTCAGATGCATTTTGCAGGGTTTGTAGCACAATGACTGCCTGGTCTACCTTTCTGCCTGACTCCTTTCCTGCCTGCCTGCTTTCCTCTGTTCAGGTGAGCATGAATGAACCTATGTTTGAGGAGAAATCAGGAGTTATCCTTTCAGTCCACTGTCTCCAAAATTAGATTCATTGCTCATTTGCTTTACTATTTGTAGGATTTTACTGTGCATAAATTGGAGACTGGAGTCGATTTTTTTTTTCAACGTATGAAGCACTCAATGAAGTGTTCAGGTACAAGTCCTGCATTCTTTCTTTCCAAAAGAAAAAGTCTTATCAAAAGCTTCTTCCATCAACAATGTGTCTCCGTTAAGTAAGCAATAATTATAAAGTTAATAGCAGATGTCAGCTTGTCCTTCACTCAGATGATACAGACTGACAGTAATTTGAAATATTGATTGACTCTGGTCCATTTTCAATCCTGTTTGGTTCAATGCAATTTGTGAAAAAGCTCAGATGCCAAATTGGGTTTGTTAAAAATTGTACAGTCTTCCTAATCAATTTCTGTGACGTCCATGCCAATAGTTTAATAAAATTTCATATTAAAGTTGTATGTATCTTCCAGCAATATTTACACCATTTTCAGTTATCCTTCCAATTTTGAATTTATTTTATGTTGTTGTTTGTTTTCCTTTTTATTTTGTACTCTTACTTCATTCACTGGGGGAGCGGTGAGGGATAAAATCTTGGCATGATGGACCATGACGTGGCAATAAAAGTTTATTAGGGGAGGGTAAGAGTCAACTTATTCAGAAGTGAATACATTTTTCTGGAGTGAAGGTGCTTGTTGACCAGGGTTCATGGTTGGTTTGAAACTTATTTGACAGGTGAATTGAGGCTACTTTACACCTGTTCTCTTTCCATGCCAAATAATATCCTTCATTTATTTGAATTCTTCCATTTGTGTAAGCCCCAGGACCCCATTTTCAATTCCTTCTTTCCTCGTCTCCCTGCTGCCCATTTGTGACATTCTTTGAAAGCATGGGTCAACTTTCAGAAGCATACTGGTGGATCTTCTCATCTCTGACTCCTGTCCTTGAAAGTATCAACTCCAAGGTCTGTTATCTGGCGATTGCCCATGCTGGACTTTATTTGAATGAAATCCCCCAACACTTGTCACCACTGTGCACCCTCTGCTAAAGGCTGCTAACCGTGCAGCATAGCCCACAAGTCTCCAAGAATTTAAGATCGATCTTGTGGATGATTTGGGGTGGTACATCAGCACAGCTAGTAGAGTCATTGCCTCATGGTCCCACATACACAGTGGTGCAGCTGGTAGGGATGCTGCCTCAATCCAGACCTTGGCTGCTGTCTGTGTGGAGTTTGCACTTTCTTCCTGTGACCACATTGGTTTCCCTGGGTGCTCCAATTTCCTCCCACATCCCAGAGATGCAATGGTTGGCAAGTTGGTTGGCTGCAATAAATTGCAACTTTTGTGTGGTGAGTATAGAATCTGGGGAGTTAATGAGAACGTGGGGAAAATAAAAGATGGGACCAATGTAGGATTAATGTATGTAGGTGGTTGATGGTCAACGCAGACTCGGTGAGCTGAAGGGCCTGTTTCCGTGTTGTGTGTTTCTATGGCTCTGATTTCTTTGAGCACTTGTATCTGGTTATAATAATATTGTAGCTCGGGGAAAGCCATGTGTCACTCAGAGTTTAGATGAATGAGGGGTGATTTTACTGAAACATAATTTCCTAAAGGGTCGGGATATGATAGACGTGGAGATGTTTCCACTAGTGGGAGAATTTCAAATGAGGGGACATGGTTAAAGATTAGGGAGTGGTCATTTAAAAGGTGCGTAGGAGCTTTTTCTCACAGATGGTAGGGAATCTTTTTGGAATTCTGTATAGGTAGTTGTACTATTTTGCGATAGTTTTGTTCCTGCACTAAATTTGTATTCTGTATATACTATTTTTTGCACTATTTGTACTTGCATAATTTTTTTTGTCTGTGTTTATTGTATGTCATCTATTTTATGTACGTCCTCTGTTGTGCGAGTCTGGAGGAAATGACATTTTGTTCCTCCATGTGTTTTTATAGCATATGGGTGAATGACGATAAAGTAACTTGAACCTAAGAAACCTCATGTTATACAAAGTTGCAGAACAGGCTGTAGTTGCTTTCAGTGCACAGATTTAAACAGGTTTTCCCAGTCACAATTACACTATAACCAATGCAGCCTATGTAATGCAAATAGTGTTCCCTAATCCATCAATCGCATTATAAACTAATTCACATTATGGAAAAACGCATTATATCAGAAGTTACCTGTATCCCAGATCAATGGGGATATTTAAAGAGGAAATAGATATATTTTTGAAAGATCAGGGAATTGAGGGCTTAAAGGTAGCTGGCACAGAAGAGATGAGGCCTGGGCAACTCAGCTATAATCATATCACATTGAATTGCGATGCTAGCTCGAGTGGCTGACTGCTATTTTCTTTTGTTATTAGGTAAAGGGGATAGCCATTGAGGCAGCGAGTTTTGTGTTAAAACCACCAGGAATACATTGCAACAGACTCAGTGATCCCACCATTGGCCCTCCAACTCTGGTTCAAAGTGCATTCTCCACAGCCTGTTTTATCATACTGTTGTGCCTTTTCTGTTTCCTCACTTCCTTTGAATTGCAAGCCCCTTAATCTTTTTATCTCTGCTCTTTCATTTTACTTTTACTTTTAAATATATGTTGTAACTCTTGTTGATGTCTAATGTCTCGGGATGTTTAAATTATTGAAGAATTTAATGCTTCATTTGCACATTGGATCCGACAAATCTGTGGCAGTGAATGGAGCCAATTCACGGAGCCAATGTGGCAGTAAATGGAGTGAATGGAGACTGTTTGTTTATTTCCCTCCATAGATGCTGCCTGACCTGCTGAGTTCCTCCAGCATTTTGTGTGTGGAGCCAATTGTATGTCGTCATAGAGCAATACAGCACAGGTACAGGCCCAACAAGTCTATGCCGACCAGGTTCATCTAACTAGTCCCAATTTCCTGTGTTTGAACCATATCCCTCCAGGCCCTTCCCCTCCATGTACCTATCCAAGTGCTTCTTAAATGACACTATTTTACCTGCCTCAACCACTTCCTCTGGCATCTCATTCCGTATGCTCACCACCGTTTGTGTGAAAAAGTTGCTCCTCAAGTCCCTTTTAAATCTTTCCCCTCTCACCCTAAATTTATGCCCCCTAGATTTGGACTCCCCTACCCTGGGGAAAAGGCTGTTACTGTCCACTTTATCTATGCCTCTCATAATTTTAAACATTTCTATAAGGTCACCCTTCATTCTCCTACTTTCCAAGGAATAAAGACCTAGCCTGGCCAACCGCTCCCTATAACTCAGGCCCTCTAGTCCTGGCAACATCCTTGTAAATCTTTTCTGCACTCTTTCCAGTTTAACCACATCTTTCCTATAACAGGGTGACCAAAACTGTACACAGTACTCCAAGTGCGGCTTCACAAACGACTTATACAACTGCAATATAATGTCCCAACTCCTATACTCAATGTCCTGACTGATGAAGGCCAGCGTGCTAAATGCCTTTTTTACCACCTTGTCTACCCGTGATGCTGCTTTCAACGAACTATGCATTTGTACTCCTAGATCCATCTGTTCCATTACACTCCCTAGTGCCCTACCATTCATAGTACAAGTCCAATTCTGGTTTGACTTTCTAAAATGCATCACCTCATACCTACCTGTATTGAAATCCATTTGCCACTCCTCAGCCTGTTTCCCTAACTCATCAAGATCCCCCTGTAATCTACGATAACCTTCTTCACTGTCAACAACACCTCCTAATTTTGTGTCATCTGCAAACTTGCTGATCAAGCCTAGTGCTTTTGCATCCAAATGATTTATATAAATAATGAAAAACAAGGTCCAAAAACCGACTCCTCCTTAAGCACACCTCTAATCACCAGTCTCCATTCCTAGAAATAACCTTCAACCAGCACCCTCAGCTTCCTACCTCCAAGCCAATTTTGAATCCACCTAATTAGCTCTCCTTGGATTCCATGGGGCCTAACCTTCCAGACCAGTCTGCCATGTGGGATCTTGTTGAAGGTTTTGCTAACGTATCTGAACTTGTAGAAAAGAAAGGCGTGCATTTGTATTGGGCCTTCCATAATTTTAGAGAGATTGTCACCAAAAAGGCAATTTTCCTTGGGCAACCCTAGTCATCCCATTGCACTTCAGGTGTGATGCCTATGATGTCCCAACAAAATTTGTGGTAGTGAGAGGATTATGTTTACACTCTTTAAAAAAAATTGAAGTACTTTTACAGTGTTGCCACTGTCATAATGTAGCAACTGCAACAGTCAATCTGTTCACAACAAACTCTCAAAGCGATTATGACCAGATAACCTGTTTGTAGTGATGTTGAATAAGAAATGATTAATTGCCCAGTACACCAGGGAGAATTCCACAGATCTTCTTGGGGGGGTGGGGGAGGGGGGTGATGGTGGGGGAGGAAAACTGGAGTTCCCTGGTTTAGCTTCTCTTCTGAAGAATGGTGTCACCTGATTGTTTTGTGCTCAAGTCTCTGAAGTTGTACTTGAAGCCACAACCTTCGGTGTAAGAAGGCCCTGTGTCAGCTGGGGCTCATTTGGTAACATTTTCATCTCCAATTTGGAATGTCTGTTTTCGATTAATGTGAGGCCAGTTTTTACTGCGTTGGAGAAGGCGAGTAGTGAGCCACAGTGGCTATGTAAACTGTTGTTGTTACATATCCATCCTGACGTCCTTAATTATCTCTAAGCTTGACCTAGGATACTTAATTAGTTCAGCCCCAAAATCCCCAAGTTCTCAAGGTAACAATAAAACAAGGAATTACTCATACTTTCTAATGCGTCAGTCTGCATGAAGTAATGAGAGTTTTAAAAAAAATGAACTACTGAAAGACCCTTGTATATTAAATCTCATCAAATCTTTTTCTCTGGTATCTGTGGAAGAGGGAAGTGACTGGAATTCTGATATAGCACCATTGTCCTCCTTTGTGTACATTTGCTTTATCTTCTGGTACTTGAACTGTTATGTGCGCACATCTATTAACATTTAACATCACATCTTATTTGAAATTTCAGTTTTTAAAAAGAAATCACAATTGTAAAATGGCAGAGAGTCGAGCATGTTCATGCTGAACTTAATGGAGTGCATTATAAAAGCTTTGCATGAGCGTTTTTAAAAAAAACATGTTTAACAAACAGTGGCGATTATCGAGGTGATGTGTGCTAGGCTTCATTTAATGTTAAATTGCATCAATTTTAAAGATTGATCACGATGGGGCACCGCCTTGGGTTATTTTCACAGGATCCCAGCTGCCGTTACCTCAATTAATTGTCCACTGATGTGTAGTTGCCTGTTGTAAGAGTACAACTAAGCTTGTCCACCTACCAAATAAATGCAATTGGTTCTGCTCAGTGGGATTATGCCCTTGCATACTTCTTGTTTCCAGCAACCATTACAAGTCATCTGACATTATTACAGGCTTTATACAATCATTAGTGTAAGATTTTTAAGATAATTATTATATCTGAAAATATATGCTCCAGAAGTGTCTGTGCCTCCAACCAAACTGCTCCAATGAGAAAAGCAACAAGAATTGTGGTAAACATCAGAAATTATGCTTTGAGCTCTGGAGACCTTTTGACAATACCTCAAACATTCCAACAAATTTAAGATTTACTTCATAGTGAAGTGAATGTAGCAGCCATGCTGTGTAGGTAGCAATGATGTGGCTGTTACCAGGAAGGCACTTCAAATAGAGCTGTGGGGTCTTTAATGTCCACTTAAATTGGCAGGGTAGCTTTTGTCCAAATGACATTGCCATCCAGTGTGATGGATTAGCCTAGTTTATGTGCCCTAGCCCTGGAATTCAGCTTGTGCACAAAATCTGTGCCTCAGAAACCAGTATGCTCTGAACTTAAGCTTAAATATCTGTCTAATAGGAGAATGGTAACCTGGCAAATGGTGTGTAAGAAATATTTGGCAAGTTTATTTTTTCTCTGGGAGAGCCTGGAGGAGAATTGCTGCTCATAATTTTTATCATGATGGCACCCTCGAGTGATATAATAACACACTTCAATGTAATTTACATTGTTCGTTTAGAATGGTGCAAGAAAAGCTTTGCCAAATAGTTTCCGCAGGGAGACTCTCCTTTTAATTGCATTTTGGCTTCAGAAGAGGGGTATTAAACCACATTTGTGAAATACAGTGAAAAGAGGATCTTAAAAGGAACTTGGGCAGCGTGATCATGATGCTTTGAACCGATGGTGAAAGATTGATTTAGAAGGAGCATACTTTAAAATTCCATGTAGTACACTGCAGCATGTTAGTGACAATAGCTGCTGTGTGCAGTGGGGTAATTTAAAGCATTTGTTCTTTAACGTTGGAGAACTAAATTCAGTTTATCCACCTGAAAGTGTAATGATTTAATTTTTTCCCCATCTAAGCACTTCATTTAATTCCTTCATTTAATGTTGAAACTTAATTCTTCAGTAATGTTTAAAAATGTAAACTGCTATAAATTATAAATAAAAAGGGGAGAGGTGGCAGCAATGAAATTATCTGCATTGTGGACTTTGCTCTTCCAGTTTGTGACTCTTTTTGAATTCTTGATTTTTTTTCTCTATCATGCGTAACATTTTATTTTTCAGCTATCTTTTTCATTTGTTCAGCTGCCACTCCTTCTTCAAACAAAGACTTGGCTTTCTTTGCAGTAGGTAAAATGTGGAGTGGTTGAGGCAAACAGCATGGATACATTCGAGGGGAAGCAAGGTAAGTTCATGAGAGTCTAAGGGATGTGAGCTCTCCTGAAGGGCTTACATGACATAGGGTAGAAGGGGCTTCTTTTTGAATATAAAAATATTGGTGTAGATCTGTTGTAATTTTATTTAATTTTTAATTAATTCAATGAGCATAGTAGCTTTAACAACAACTCTGGCATTTAATTCACCCTATTCAGCTGGGCTGTATTTTTGGAATGTATTGCATTATTATCTCAGCACACTTGCAAAGAGCTGCAAAAACAGCCCATGATTTGCCTGGAAGTCTCTTAAGTATGTCACAAGTATTAATCAATATGTCCCTTGGTTTTACTGAGCCTCGCAGACGATGGGGTAGAAATGCACCTCTCAAAATGCAATCAGCTGTTTGAAATGAAAGCATTAAAACTAGAATCAGTTTTACAGTTTGGCTTTGAATTAATTCAGATGTGGCGATATAATAATTAGCTTTGATTACTGGAAGTGAACTAGGCTTCTGGAGGACTTGCATAACATCATTGCAGATTCTTTGGCAAAGAGTACATTTGGTGAATAGATGTCAAATTCAGACAGATTACCCCCTAAGAACAAACAGTGTTTATTGATTTTGGAGTCGGCACCCTGAAAATGACAAACGCCTGGTTGCATAATGATGCTGCAGTTGCAATATATTTTATTTTTACTTTACTTCACTTTTGAGTTTGCTCTCTTAAATTCAAATGGTCTCTTTATGTATGTCTCCAGCTCTCCTGGTGTGGGTGTCGGGAGTCAGAAAGGTGGTTCTCCCTTCATCTTTCTGCATGTTATTTTTTTTTCTCTCTTGGATCTTTTGCCTCAGTCTAACCGGCTGTATTTTACTTCATCTTTTTCCTGTCTCCCTCTTTTACAGACGTGCCTGTTTTGCTCCGGCTTCCTTTCCATGTGCGTATCTTAGTTTTACTAATTTTCTCGCCTTTGCATGGGCCACAGCCATTTTCACAGGTCGGCATGGGCAACCTGCCAGAAACATGCCTGACTGATGTGGGAAATCCAACCCCTTTCCCTGCACAATAAAAAAAAACAAGCCTCTGGGTCAAGCCTGGCGTGTTCACTCGTCTCCTTCTAGTAGGCAGTGCAGCATTACTGCTAACATTAAGATAAATATATTCACCTTAGCTATTTGCTTCACTGGAAACCACCAAGTTGTCTGTTAAGTGCTTTGCCATCACAAATGATTCCGGAAGCTGCAGAAACATTACATGAGCTCCTGCTGTTCCTGAGCCTCTGCAGTTTGCTTACAGTATGTTGCTTTGCATTATTATCCTGAACAAATGGTAAGATATTTCATGCTGATGGACTGCAGGGCATTCCTTGCTCTTTTTTTAACCTCTGTGGGAGGTCCCAGTCATTCAGGTTTAAAAAGACACAAACCAGTAACAATCCCTGTATTCTAACTGAGGAGCACAGAAGGGTGCAGTGTTTGTAAAGCCGCATAAGCTTACAGTGGCAAGCTTACAGTGGCAAGCCTACACACACTGTCTTGCTGTAGAGCTGGCTGCAGACCTTTAGTGAAAGAGCTTATTGATTGGTATTTGATGAAAAGCCAGGAGTATGTGTTCTGTGTCAGTTGCTGAATGGTTTGCTCCTGTATTTGTAGTAGGTTGGAACCTTTATCGTAAAGTTAATGAAACCGTGTGCTGCTCAGAGCATGTACTCGATAAGTACCAGCAGCTGCTGCAGAGAAAAAAAAAGCTGCATTGGAAGGAGCTGTTTTCTTGATCGCAAGTGCTGCAGTGTGGCCACTCCTACCATTGGAGACATTTAGCAAATATGCTCAGTGACGCTGAGTTTGTGCACTGTAGGCAGGCCAATGAAAGACCTTAGCAGCAAGACTACTGTGGGCGTTCATTAGAACAGGTGTTGGTGGAGTGTTTCAGCATGGGAATTAATTGGAGTATATAACATAATTTTTTTTTGTTTCACAGACAGTTAGGTAATTGACATAGAGGGTTACATCCTTCGTTTCATGAATGTTGCTGCTTCTGTTTCACCAGTCTTATTGTGCAGACTTCATTTAAAATCTGTTCACTATCAAATGTTCTTTGGTGTCATTCACCCGTAATTTGTATAGAATTTCTTGCTTTGTTTCTGAAAACAAATAGGATGTACTCTGTTTGTATAAACTGTTGAGAAAATAGAAACTTGAATTGAAGTACAATCTGTCCTTGCTGTTGTGCTATAATATGTTGTAGTTTCAGCCCTTGTTAACAGTGATCTTAAGTTTTTTGCTTTCCTTGTGTAGAACAGTGTCTGCTTGATGTTGCATTTACATTTCAGATCATCCAGGGCAAAAGAGAAATAAAACAGTGAACTTGATCACAGCCTTAATCTTCTGCCTGTGGACCTTCTTGGTTCAGGCTAGCAATACAGATATATACTGCCAGTCAAGAGTGACTGCATAAGCCGCACATTGCCTGAAAATTGTAGTGACAGGCAATTGTATTTGCTGACAGAAGCACTGATGCCTCTGGAGAAGCTGTGGAAAACCACACCTCATGGTGGCTTTTGATTCTTCCAGCAGCAAGCGTCCCTCTTTCTTTGGTGTCAGTCCAATCAATTGCTGCTAAACCCAGCTTTAGAAGAACATCCTGCTTTGCACCTCTTGGTTAATAGAGGAATTCACAAACCAGTCTAGTGTGGTAAAACCGTGCACTGTCGTGTTATTTGATGAAGTTCTACATTTATAGAAACTTACCCTTATTATAAACCAGTGATGTGCCCAAATAGTGGTGATTTGGAAGAGAGCTTGGTGATGGTGGTCTCATGCAGTTGAACACCTGACCTTTCTAGGTGATGGTTATGGGATTAGAAGGTGATGCTGAAGAAGGTTTTTGCAAATCATTGTGCTGCATTATGTTGATAGTGCATAGTGAAGGCACAGGACATTAATATTGGATGTTCATGCTAATGAGGGAGATGCTCATCAAGTGAACTGATAAGCTCTTGCTCTTGGTGGTGTCAGGCTTCATGAGACTGTTGCATCTCCACCAAGTTGAGTGAGACTCCTGATTTTTAGGTGACGGAGCAACTTTGAGAAATTGAAAATGAATTACTTGTTGCAACACATCAAGTCCTTGATGTGTTTTAATAGCCATTGCATTTCAAAGTTAGATTTATTTTCACTTATGGTCATTCTTGACTCCTGGTATGCGATAATTGGGGACAGCGATGGTAGTGATGGCCTTTAATATCACAGGGCGAGAAGTGAAAAATTGTAGATGATGGAAATCTGAAATGAAAACAGAAAATGCTGGAAATACTCAACAAGTGAGGCAGCATCTATGGAGAGAGAAATGGTCTTGTATGTCAGGTCAAAGATCTTTCTTCAAGATCTAGTGTTCATCATATCAAACATTGTTGACCTGAAGTATCAACTCTACTCTCTCTATAGATCTTGCCTGACCTGCTGAGTATTTCCAGTTTTCATTTAATATCACTGAAGATTGTGTTATCATCAGTGAACAGCCCATTTGGATCATATGACGGAGGAAAGGGTCTTGAAGAAAATAAGATGTATAGGCTGAAAATGCTCTCACGGATTTTTTGCAGCAAAGTTTTTGGAATGATTGCCCTCCAAAGCCAAAGTCATCTTTCTTTGTTGCGGCTATGATTGCACCAGTTGGAGAGTTTTCCCTTGGTCTCCATTAACTTCAATTTTACTTGAGTCCTTGAGGCCACATAGTACTAAAGCTGCCTTGACATCAAGTCCCTCTTACCTCTCCTGTTCAAATGAGCTCTTGAATCCACGTATGGTAGAGATAAAACAGAGGTCTGGATTTGAGTGGCCCTATCAGAATGTATAAGCAAAGACCGTCATTGGTAATTGCTGATGATATCTTCCACCACATGGTAACTAGGAGAAGGCTGATGGGATAATTTATCCATTTCAAGAGTGAAACAGGATTTGTGGATTAACCAAAAGCACCAAGAATACTCTGGTAGCACATCCACATCCCCCCAATGCTGTGTTCATACTCATCAGCAACAGGTATAATTTGCTTTGTGTCACACATAGGTTATGGAGTCCAATGCCATATCCTTGCAACCACTCTCCATTTCTTCTGATTCCTTTGAGTTTACTTCAGTCCTCCCCAAAGTTAAGTTTGTATATTGTTGCTAGGAACTCAAATCTATGTGCACAGAGTTTTGAAGTTTTTGTTTAACTCATTCACAGTCATGGCATTGCTAGTGTTTACTGTCCTTCCCTAACTGCCCTTGAATTGAGGAGGGAAACAGTTAAGAGTCAGCCACAATGGTAAGACTGCTATCACTATTAGCATGACAGGGAAGAATGGCATATTTCTTTCCCCAGAGAATATCAGTGAACCAGTAGGTGTTTAATGACAAGATGGTATTTTCACAGTTAACCTTATTGGTCACTGACGTTCCTTTAATTCTATTTTTATTTTTAAGAACTTCATTATTTGTATTACAATTCCCTTGCATCCTTGTGGGATTCAAGTCCCTAGATCAGTGGTCCAGAACTCTGGCTGCTAGTCCTGTAACAACACCACTCCACCAGCCCACCTGACATCAGTGTTCTCCAATAACCCATTTGTGCCTGAATGTGCTAAGGAGTATTCTTGGTGCTTTTGGTTAATTCACCAACCCTGTTTCACTATTGAAGTGGATAAATCATCATCCCATCAGTCTTCTCCCAATTATCATGAAATAGAAGATGTCATTGGTAGCATGTTCCCAAATTAAGTGCCATTTGTTTAGATCTGATATTGATTGATTAACAAACAGAATCTGATTCCTGACTGAGTGTAAATGTTGTTTGAACACAGCATAAAAAGACAATAAAAGTCTCTTCAGGGGAAAATCAAAGCTCAGCAATATTATTTCCATTAAGAGTTGCTTTGTATGGAATGGGAACTCTTGACAGTTCTCCTGGGATACTGTGCACCTCCATTAAGATCAGCAAGTTGAGTGCAATTCATGGAATATACCTGACATTTTCCGAGTCTGTGTGGCTCAGTTGCACATCAGGCAACAATTGTTTTTGAAGAAACCACAAGAAAAACCCTAATATCTGAACTAGAGAAACAAAGGACTGCAGATGACTTGATAAAAAACCCAATGATGCCTAGATTTGTCTAGATACCTAGATTAAAAAACCCGATGATACTGGAGGAACTCAGCAGGCCAGGCAGCATCTGTGGAGAAAAGTAGGCGGTCAACATTTCGGGTCAGGACCCTTCTTCAGGACTGAAGATAAGAAAAGGGGAAGCCCAATATATAGGAGGGGAAAGCAGAGCAGTGATAGATGGACAAAAAAGGAGCAGAATCTGAACTATATTTGTTTTTTTTCAATGTAATTTTAAAATTGTATTGTTAAAGCTGCAGTTCAGAGTCTTGAATTGCTTCTGACTTGAATACAAGGTGAACCTGGAGCAGGACTTTATTCTATTGGTGACAGTAAATTGCAGCTGCTTTTTTAATAATAATATTATTGCTAATCTGATTGTAATAATCAGTAAACCAAAGTTGAAGCAAGTGCTTCCACTGTAACTTTTAGGCATATTGGGAAATTCTAAAGCAGTTTTCTGTATAAAGCTTTTAGGTTGTCTGCTATTTGTATAGGTTGTTGAGATTTGAGGTTCATTTAATTGGTGTTTACATTTATGAATAAGATATCATTACCAATTAATCCAGGTTTGGATGTTAATTAGTAAACTTTAGGATGGTGGTTACTAATGGAATTTTAACAACCTTTATAGTGATGTATTATCAGTGTATGGTGTGGAGGATAGAAGAAATGTGCCTTTTGAAGTAATGATTATCTGTCAGAACACCACAATATTACACTGAAGTAAGTTGGTCAAATTTCAGTTGATTCTGGAGGAGCCATAGACTCTGGTGAAGCTGCCAAACAGCCGCAGAAAGATATTGATGCTTTAGGTGAATAGTATGATGAAAAATTAATTTCATTATAGATAAACGGAAACTGCTACAGGTAACAAGAGAAATGGAGGGATGCACTTAATGAATGTAGTCTGAATATCAAGGGATGAGATCCGGCAATAGTTGTAGCTTGATGCTTACAATGTCCAGTCAGTGAAGGACGTCAGGCAACACTTAAAACAGAATACTGAATTTTGTTGTTCATGCGTAAAGGATTGTTTTCTTGATCCAAAGCATTTTGGTCCATGCTTAGCTCCTAGACAGAAAAAGAAAT
The DNA here is from genome assembly GCF_009764475.1 of Pristis pectinata. Taxonomy (NCBI): domain Eukaryota; kingdom Metazoa; phylum Chordata; class Chondrichthyes; order Rhinopristiformes; family Pristidae; genus Pristis; species Pristis pectinata. The sequence goes on from NC_067412.1 coordinate 87,067,041, forward strand.
ATCAAAGACTTGGCACTCTGTTCCTTTGCATTACAATGAGTTTGTCTAGGTTGAATGCTGGGTGTCAGGTGTCTCATTGCAAAGTGGAATGGTGCATAACTTCTTTCTCCTACGCACTCACTGGAAGGATAATTAGAAAAACTGATCCAAAGCACAGTGCGGGGCATAATGGTAGTTACCATCTAGTGTTGGCCCATTGAAGGGTTTCGACCCGAAACATCGACTGTTTATTTCTCTCCATAGATGCTGCCTGACCTGCTGAGTTCCCCCAGCATTTTGTGCTTGTTGCTCCAGATTCCAGTATCTGCAGAATCTCTTGTGTCTCCTGGCAAGAATCTTGATGGGGTGTTGTAGGGATAGGGGGCTGCAGGGCTAATATCTTTCTAATTGGGTTAGCAAACTAGAAATCCTCTCAGCTGTTGTTGTTTTCAACCTTCCTGTTTCAGGCACTAAGCCCTGTCAATGAGCTGAACGATGTTGATAACATCTTGTCTTTTTGAATTATCTCAAGAGGCAAAAGTGGTAAATAATATTCATACCAAAGAAATGCAATACCTCCAACACATAACTTTGCATTTAATGGCATTAGTGCCTCACTATCCATATCCTGGAGAAGCTGCCTCCAGACTCTCTACAATTCTCGCTGCCTCAGTAAAGCTGCCAACATAATCAAAGACCCCACCCACCCCAGACATCCTCTCTTCTCCCCCTCCCATCGGGCAGAAGATACAAAAGCCTGAAAGCACGTACCTTCAAGCTCAAGGACGGTTTCTATCCTATTGTTATAAGACTATTGAACAGTCCCCTTGTACAATAGGATGGACTCTTGGCCTCACAATCTACCTTGTCTTCCTGCACTGCACTTTCTCTGTAACTGTAACACTTTTTTCTGCATTCTGTTATTGCTATTCCCTTGTACTATCTCAATGCACTGTTGTAAAGAAATGATCTGTATGGATGGCATGCAAAATAAAGTTTTTCTCTGTACCTCAGTACATGTGACAATAATAAACCAATCTATCAATTTAACTTACACAAGAATATGTGCATTGTAAACTGCAGAAGCAGAATACAGTGGACAAGGCAATCATGCAATCAAATGTTCAAAAGCTCTGCATTTCTCCATATCTGATTGTGAATAACATTGCACAATTAAACAGCTAACCGGACAAGTAGGGTCCAAGAACATTCTCATCCTCCACGATGGCAAGACCCAGAATGGAAGCGTTTAAAGGCAACAATGCTCACACTGAAATGCCAAGTGGATGATCCAACCTGGCTTTCCCCTGAGATCCCTGGCATCACAGAAGTCGGTCTTCACCCAGTTCTGATGAAGGATCTCAGACTTGGAACTTTAAATGTTTCTCTTTCCTTAGATGCTGCCTGACCTGCTGAATGTTTCCAGCATTTTCTGTTTTTATTTTGGTCTTCAGTCAAGAAACAGCTGAGAGCAATGGATATAACAAAGACAATGGGACCAGACAATTTTCCTGGCTACAGTACTGTAGAAATGTGCACCAGAACCTGCTGCTCCTCAGATAAGATGTTCTAGTACAGTTACAACACTGGCAACTACCTGACAAAATATGTCCTTTTCACAAAAAGCAGGACAAATCCAATCAGCTAATTACTACCCAATCAGCCTACTTTTAATCAACAGCAAGGTGATAGAAGGTCTCATCAACAGGACTATTATGCAGCAAGTACTCATTAATAAGCTGCTCGCAGATACTCATTGCTGGTAATCTGACTGCCTCTCAGTCTTGCAACCTCTACCAGCAGGGGCATGGGAGCCATCACCATCTACAGGTTTCCCTCCAAGTTGCATACCATCCTGATGTTGTTCCTCAGCCCACAATCCAGCACCACCATGGGAATGCCTTCACCATGAGGATTGCAGCGGTTCAAGAAGACTGCTCACCATCGTCTTCTCAAAGGCAGATAGGAATAGACAATGAATGCTGGTGATGCCTCAGTTTCCAAAAAATTAATAATTGGAAGCAAGTCTGCTTCAGATTAAATAAAGAGAAGCATTTTGTGCTTGTGCTCTACCTGATCGGTTTGTTTACATCCACTCCTGAGCAAACAGGTCTGAACCAAATGGTTTAGTTTGTCAGAAAGTGCAGTATTCCCTCAGTACTTAAATGAAGACAAAGTATCTGCAAATATTGGTATAATATAAAATTGTAAATATTGGTAAGTTTGATAAGCCCATCTTCTTCAAACTCAAGGCATTGGCCATTTTAGGTTCAATGATACATACTTTACGGTATCTGTATTTGTATACTTAATGTAGAATTGGTTTCAGTAGTTGCTCTTTAAATCATCCCTTGCGACTTTGAAAAAAACAAAAGCATTGATTAAATGCATGTAGGATGTGCCACTGAAATTTTTTATAAGGTGATTTAAAAATTGATGATAAAAAATCTATCTTACTAGCTGAAGAGTATTACTGTTAAAGGTGCTGCTGGTGATGCTGAGCCATGCAGATCAGGTTCGATCCATAGTGCAAACTGAGTAACCTGATCCAAGCTGGACAAACAGTTGTGGCCCTGAAGTCGCCCATAGCCAAGGAGGTGTCAGCATCTGCCAAAGTTCGACTTCTGAATTTCCATCCAGCACTGTGAAGCTCCGTCATGTCTGCCAACGTACAGCACTGAAGTTCATAACGAAAGAGTGGAACACTGGATACCTGTTGTCTGGATGTGTCCTTGGAATTCTACACAGGTAAAAAGGGAAGAAAATTTACAAAAAATGAGTAGCTTTTTATTAGTATGCCTTATTGAGCAAATAGAATGTTCAAAAATAGTCTGTTCAAATGCTAGTCATATGATTTCCAAATTGATTATACTTCAGAAATGCTTAATTGTCTCTTAAGCATATGGGACATACTAAAGTCATGAAAGGTGCCATATAAATGTAAGTATTTCTTTTGTAAGGCAAGTACATTCCTCCAAATGGAGATTTATATCTTTTTCACGTCAACAGAATATAAAGCAATTTTTATGACAACTAAATCATGAAGAATGTGGCTCCTGAGAGCAGTTGAATGGAGATTGAATAATGTTAATTCTCCAATACTAAACTTATCATTGTACCCTACAGCAGTATTACATTAAGAATCTTATTTTTCCTGGTTTGGTAGGTGCAATGGTTTCCTGTAGCTAATTATCTTATTGAACGTTAGGTAGGGTGTGTGGGAACTTAAGAAAATATTGTTCTTGGGGTGTGGTTATCACAAGAGAAGCTATGAATCATTTCTTTCTTTGAGTGGCTTTTTATACAAGGTAACATGCCTCAATGACTACCGACCAGTGGCTCTGACATCCACCATCATGAAGTGTTTTGAGAGGTTGGTCATGGCACGCATCAACTCCAGCCTACCAGACAACTGGACCCATTGCAACTTGCCTATCGGTGAAACAGGTCTACAGCGGATGCCATCTCCCTGGCCCTACACTCAGCTCTGGAGCATCTGGACAGTAAAGACACATACGTTAGACTATTGTTTATTGACTACAGCTCTGCCTTCAATACAAGAATTCCAAGCAAGCTTGTCACCAAACTCAACACCCCCCTCTGTAACTGGATTCTTGACTTTCTAAAAACAGACTGCAGTCAGTGAGGATAGGCAGCAATACCTCCAGCACGATTATTCTCAACACTGGTGCCCCACAAGGCTGTGTCCTCAGCCCCCTACTCTACTCCCTATACACTCACGACTGTGTGGCCAGATTCTGCTCTAACTCCATCTACAAGTTTGCAGATAATACACCGTTGTAGGCCATATCTTAAACAGCGATGAGTCAGAGTACAGGAAGGAGGTAGAGAGCTTAGTGGAATGGTGTCATAACAACAACCTTTCCCTCAATGTCAACAAAACTAAAGAGCTGGTCATTGACTTCAGGAAAGGGGGCATTGTACATGCACCTGTCTACATCAATGGTGCTGAGGTCAAGAGGGTTGAGAGCTTCAAGTTCCTGGGAGTGAACATCACCAACAGCCTGTCCTGGTCAAATCACGTAGATGCCACGGCCAAGAAAGCTCACCAGCACCTCTACTTGCTCAGGAGGCTAAAGAAATTTGGTTTGTCCCCTTTGACTCTCACCAACTTTTACCGATGCACCATAGAAAGCATCCTATCTGGATGTATCACGGCTTGGTACGGCAACTGCTCTGCCCAAGACCGCAAGAAGTTGCACAGAGAGTTGTGGACACAGCCCAGTGCATCACGGACACCAGCCTCCCCTCCTTGGACTCTGTCTTTACCTCTCGTTGTCTTGGTGTAGCAGCCAGCATAATCAAAGACCCCACCCACCCGGGACATTCTCTCTTCTCTCCTCTTCCATTAGGTAGGAGATACAGGAGCCTGAGTGCACGTACCACCAGACTTAAGGACAGCTTCTACCCCTCTGTGATAAGTTCCCTTATACAATGAGATGGACTATGACATATGACCTCACGATCTACCTTGTTGTGACCTTGCACCTTATTGCACTGCACTTTCTCTGTAGCTGTGACACTTTACTCTGTACTGTTATTTTTTTTATCTGTACTACCTCAATGCACTCTGTACTAACTTGATGTAACTGCACTGTGTAATGAATTGACCTGTATGATCGGTTTGTAAGACAAGCTCTTCACTGTACCTCAGTACCAGTGACAATAATAAACCAATACCAATACAAAGTTCTGTTTTATAACCTATCTTGAGTAACCTATACCTATAACCTGTCAGTCTTGAGTGAGATATCTGTTTAATATCCAGACCAATTTAACTCTCCATTGAAGTGGATGAAGAGTAAAATTGTATATCTTACCCAAACCTGCATCCTTCTTATCCAATTTAAGTTAAATTCAGGGCTAAAGCACCAGCCATGGTACAATAGGTCCTACTTGGGCCAGACTTGGCAGGGCAGTGTTTTTTTTTATGTTGGGTGTTGATATGCCAGTTGGGTTTTGTGATAGTGCAGCAAATTTCATGGACAACCTGCTACTGCTAGCCTGCAATGCTGATTACTTGTACTCCATTACACAACTTGCTGCATTGGATTTGAAATTGCATTCTCTTGGATGACCTCTGGTTTATGTATGATGGGATGCTGGACCAAAGTCTGCTGCCCATGCCCTAATTTGCACCAAGTACTGTCACCCATCACACCAGTGCTGATGAAGCAATGTTGGCTCCTGGTTGAGCAACATCTTGAATTTAAGAAAGTTTCATCTGTTTTCAAACTTCTTGCCACCTCATCCAACACCTCTTTGGTAGTCACCATGATCTTTTGGCTCTTAATTCTGATCTCTTCAGTGTACTCTATTCATAATCTATATCAATGATTTTGTAGAGAGTCCAAATTTGATATTTCTAAGTTTGCTGGTGATATTAAACTATTCAGGATTCTTAGTATAGAAGAGGATGTAAAAAGGATTGCATGGGATATGACAAGCTGAGTGAGTGGGCAAGCATGTGGCAGATGGAATATAATGTGGAAAAATGTGAAGCTATCCACTTTGGTGCACTTTGCTGAAAAGCGGAGTATTCGTTAAATGTACTGGTGTCAAAAAGATCTGGATGTGCTTGTATTAAGTTACTGAAGGCCAACATGTAGTTGCAGCAGGCAATTAGGAGGAGGGTAAATAGTATGTTAGCCTCTATAATGAGAGTATGATTACGTCAATATAGAAATCTAGGGTATTTGTGAGATGGCACCTAGATTATTGTGTATAGCTTTTGATTCTTTATCTTGTCATAGAGGGGGTGCAGTGATGATTCACTAGCCAGGTTCTGTGGATCACTGGTTTGCCATTTCTGCAGAGATTGAGTAGAATTTAGAAAAATGACAGGAGATTTCGTGGAAGCTCACAAAAGAGTTTCACGGTCTAGAGGCAGAGAGGAGTCTATTACTTTGGAGGGGTGGGGTGAGGGGAGGGGGTGCACAGATTAAGAAGATGGGTAGCTTTTAGGACTGAGATGAAGAGCTATTTCTTCATTCAGGTGGTGGTGAACCTTTGGAACTCTCAATTCCAGGGGCTGTGGAGACTCTGTCGTTGAGCTCGTTCAAAATAGAGATCAATAGATTTCTGCATTTTAACAGATTCAAGGGATATGTTGATAAAGCTGGTAAACAGCACCAAGGTGGATCAGCCATTATCATGGCAAAACAGCTCTAAACACCAGATGATCTGCTCCTCCTTATATTTTAATTGATTCAGTTATAATTCTACCATTCTGCTGCAAGGCATTAAACATTGGAATTCTCTCCCTATGTGCTTTTATTCCTTTAAGATGTTTTTTTTTAAATGTGTCTATCTGAAGCAGGTCTTGATCATTTAACTTTCTGTGTTCTGGGTCAAACTTTGCATAGTGAATCACCTTGCCTTGTGTGTTGTTTTGTTGACACACTGCAACCACAATGCAGCCCGAATGAGACAAGCTTAAGTAACGTCACTTGTGGGTCTTGAAACTCATACTCTATTTAGAGATCGAGTATCTAGACTTTTTTATTCGATGCCAAAGTCCTGGATGTAATGTTCTGGAGTAGTGCCCAATTTACTTTGCTGGGAGAGCGAGTTTGTAAAGGAAATGCACTGAATGTTGGCTATATGGATTTTCAGGCATTTGACAGTGTCCCACATAAAAGGCTGGTCAGCAGAATTGTGGCCAGTGGAATAAAGGGGTTAGTGGCAGCACAGAGAAAAGAAGACTTTAGAACATAGAGAGATGAAGCAAGGGATTTCCTTGGTCTGGAGGTTGATGCACAGGATGTTCCTCACGGGTCTGGCTGGGACCACTACATTTTCGATATATAGCTTGGATATGGGTGTGCAGGTTAAAATTCCAAAATTTGCAGATGCCACCCAACTTGAAGTTAAATAGGGAGGATTTTGTTAAGAGACTGTGGAGGATGGTAATTGATACAGCAGAATGACAAGAGTAATGGTGGATGAAATCTAACATTGAGAAATATAAAGTGATACATTTTGGCAGAAAGAATAGAGAGAGACTAAGGAGATGAATTGGACAGTTATGCAGAGTGTGCATGATATTTTTACGGGTAACAGAACATGTTGAGTTGGTAAAGCATATGGAATCCTGGGTTTCATAAAAAGAGGTATAGAATACAAAAGCATGGGCAGTTTTATAAAGCATAGCTGGAATATTGTATGAAACTCTGGTCATCACATCTTAAAGGATTAGAATTCCTGCAGAAAGTGCAGAAGAGGTTCACTGGAATGTTTCAAATGGTGAAGGATTGTAGCTACTAATTTAAAATGGAGAAGCTGGAGTTATTCTCTCTGGAGCAAGGACTGCTGAGATAATATTTGACAGAGGTGTACGAGACCATGATGGATTTGGAAGAGGTAAGTAGAGGGAAACTATTCCCATGAGCGGATGGTTCAAGGACTGAGGGGATAAGATTCAAAGTGATGGGAAAAAAAAGGACCCAGAGGATGTGAGAAGCATTTTTTTTATACCCAAGAATAGTTACAAGCTGGAACATGCTTGCATAATAAAAACAATCGGCATCCAAAAGGAAATTTGGATAGGTGCTTCGAGGAAAAATAATTTGCAGTCTTACTGGGAAAGAGTGGGAGATGGGACTTGGAAATGGCATTGACTGGAATATCCTGAATGTCCTCCTGTGTCATAATGATTCAGTGATTCTGGAACCTTAGGAGTTTGAAAGTCAGCTCATTTGGCACTTATTTAAAATAGTCACCAGAAATCAAAATTCTTGTTGATTGAACAGCAATTTACAACATCCTTCAAGGGTTGTGAGGATTGGGCAGCTGAGTGGAGCTGAGACCAGTGATCAAATCAATCATCGTCTGATTGAATGATAGAGCAGGCTCAAGAGGCCGGGTAGCCTTCTATTCCTTTTTATCTGCTCCAGAAAGGTATGTGATGTGAAAGGATAATGCTTTGAATATAGGTTTATATTTTCCTTAGTACTGAGTTTGAGATTTAAGCCCTTTAGCATTCAGTAAGGCTTAAAGTATTGTAACCTTCAAGATATTTAGCTGTTCCCAGGGATGAAATGACATTCTCAGCCAAAAGGCCTTTGTAGGAGGGGAGCCTGGTGAGAGAGATGCAAGGCAGTGGCTGGCTGTTTTTGCCAGAAACGTGTGAATTAGACAGCTTGGCCTGCCTAAGGACTACTACTCAATTGCTGGCACTGTTTCAATGGGAATTGAAGAGAATTAATTTAAAAGCATGGAAAAAAAAAGAGGAACACCCACACTTTATATTAATAGAGAGATACTAATGGACAGAGCCAAAGTCTGCATAATGTTGTTCTAAGATGCAGGAAAGCAGATCAAACAAATTGTATTACCATCACACCACTTTTGATTAAATATTAAGGCATTTTGACAGAATTAATTCCAGTAACCTATTGATCCTGTTTGCAATTTTTTTGTGATGTATATTTTATTAAATAAGGGTCCAGATTTTCTTGAATTGGACCCTCTTCCCCTCCCCCATCTCATCACTCACATTCCCCACTCTCCTGAGCTTGTTCTGGATCCATACAGTTGATCAGAGACTTTTCTGGAGTCTAGTAACAATACGTTGAGTAGCAGCAGGGTCCCAAATGAAATAAAAAAAAGCAAGCTGCTAGGGGAACTCAGTGGGTCCAGCAGCATCTGTTTGGAGGGGAGGAAGAGGAATTGTCGATGCTTTAGGTGGAGACCTGCATCAGGACTGAGTGTGGAGAGGGAAGATAGCCCTCAAAATTAGGCCTTTTTGACCCATTTTCTGCCAAAGGCAGGTTTGTTTATTCTGATTATTTTTCAATGGCTTAAATAACTGAGGTGATCTTTTGAATCAAAGGCAATTTAAAAAAAAACTGTAATTTAGAAATGTCTCTACAGTTGAATTTACTGATCAATTGAATACTTAGTTACAAGTTTTCATATACAGCGTAATGAACTGATTTGGAATTCAAAATTCAATCATTGGATCATATCTGTATCAATCTGATTAATTAATGGGTGCAGGTAGACCAAGTTATCATCTGCAATGTTTCTGTAATCCCTGATGTGCCATCACGCTAATTGTGACGTGTACACAATTGCTTCCCATTGTTTATTGGGATAAATTTACAGAGACAGCACTCTACCCACATTGGTCCCATGAACCAAGGCAGAAATGTTCCCGTTTTAGAGCATTACCAAGTTGAGTTGTAAACCTAAGCCTCCTACATTGGTTAATTACTTTGCCTCTAAAGCTGCTGCACCACCCCACGTTTCAGAATGGTGTTGCAATAGGATACTAGAGATCGAAGATGTTTACACACAAAAGTGTCCAGTTCTCGATTACAACCAGACTGTTTTAGATAAGGGCCAACTCCTCATTTTGTGTGAGGGAGGGGGAATGAGACACATTGGGCAACTATTCTTGGATGCTTGGAAGTAGATCTGTAACCTGCTTGTTTGGTAGAACTGCTCTATGCTTGAACGAGGATCCATACAAGGGAAAAAGCAGAAAGTGCATTTATTTTCAAATAAAGAATCTATTTTTAAATTACAAAAAAAACCACAAAAACAACTTTTTGACAATGGAGAACATTTTTGGATAAGACCTGTCATTTGACAAAATGCCATGTTGCAGTGAGAATTGGAATATGAGCATTATGTGACCAAGTGTATTTCATGAAAAGAAAAAAAAGTTGATGAAGTTGCTTTTTGTTATTCCTGCAAATTAAAAATAAATTACAGCAAAGCATTTGAAGGTACCAATCAGGAACTATCTTCTGGAGGCACAAAGTGTGAGTTCCATTGTTCCAATCTGCTCTACACAGTGAAGAAACTATATCACAAAGCAATTGACTAAAATGTCAGTTGTCTGCACAATTCGCATTCTCCAAATTATTCTTTCCAAAGCTGCTTTCATGAAATACTGTTGCGCCTGAAAGTAATAGGAGTGTGCTACCCAGTCCCCACCTGCTGAGCTGCCAGAACACCTGCACAGATAATTCCTTTAATTAAAAAGACAAGCTAAAACCTAAAATCACTTGGGCTGAATGGGGATAGAGTCAAGTTACTGACAGTACCACTTAGATTTTATTTTACAAACAGTCCTGTTGGTTACACCAGATAGTTCAGGTGGTATGATTCATGAAACTAATTTATTTTACAGTTGCCATATCCCACGTTAAACATCCTTTGATCTTTCTGTACAGTATTCAACATTCTGGTATTTAAGTGGCAAAAAATCGGTAGAATAATCATCACTTTAATGTTTGAAATTTTCTGCTAGTCACAGCGCTGCTGATCACAGTAATAAATATTCACTGCCTATCTCATAAGTCACAGTGGTAATAATAATGTGTTGTTCTAAAAAATCTGATCATCCTCTGAGTCTGCCAAAATCTGCTGACATTCTCTGTTTGTGATATAAATGAAAATTCTTGCTGCTTGGAAATGTTGTAAACTAACATAAGAGCATAAGAAAGAGGAATAGGAGTGGGCCATTTGGCTCTTTGGGCTTGCTCGGCCATTTAACAAGGTCATTACTGATTAGATATCTTAAACACCCTTTCCTGCCTTTTCCTTGTATCTTTTGATTACACTTAAAATCCTTTAAGACCTCTGCTTTCACTGCAGTCAATGACTGCACAGCCCTCTGGGATTGAAGATTCCACAGACTTGCCACCCTTTTGAGTGAAGAATGTTTTCCTCATTTTAATCTTAAATGGCCCCCACTCTTTATTTTTAGACAGTAACTCCCTAATTCTCAACTCTTTAACCAAGGGAAACATGTCTGGTTAAGCCTTCTAAGGACGTTGTACATTTCAATTTGATTGCCTCCAATTCCTCTAAACTCTAGAGAATTGAGTCCTGCACCATCCGATTCCTCGTTTTCCACCAATCTGGCGAATATATGTTGCATTCCCTCTAAAGCAGGCAAGACAAAATTGTACACAATACTCCAGGTGTGGTCATATATCATTGTATGACATGTTTCTCTTATACGTACTGTGCTTGAGGTATCAGGCATGTGGAAATTGATGTAATGATACATTGTTTAAAAAATTTGTCTTAAGAAAATTGAGGTACAATGTTGTTACAATTAACCTTGGTGAATATAGTGAGTGACTGTATCATCGTGGAGCAAGTTAATCCAGTGGAAATGAATGCCTCACAGCATTCCTGCCATCACACCATCAGAGAACATGAACATTGTTAAAGACCAATCCTGGATGTAAAGGATGTGACAGTTTGATCCTGAAAAGGTCATCTATCCCACTTACACATCTTGTGTACCAAGAAGGTGCCTGTTTCTATTTTACTGTGAGAGAACAACACTCTTGTTGAGTTTCATTGTCCAAAGAAAGAGCTCCCAGTTCATAGTTTTGTTCCAGAATCTTTACTTTCAGAATCAGCATTGTGATTGGGAAATTTTCTGGACAGCTATTTAATTCGCATTCCCACTCCGGATACTACAAGCCTTCAAGAAGGTTAGTTTCCTTGTTAGCTGAGCAAAGATCCAGTTGTAACCTCCTAAGCCTCCACTCCTTGTATGAATTTTTCCCCTGCAGTGTGCAAGATTTTTACAGGGCCAGCTTACAAGTATTAAAATGTGTTCATCATTAGTAGGAAATATGACTTGAGTGAATGGACACAAGAGGAAGGGCAACCATGAGAATATGTTCAGTACATGGATTGCAGTGGTTTAAAGAGATGGACCCCCACCTCAAGGGCAACCACAAATGGTGCAATGCTGACCTTACTAATGGTACCCACATCCCAGAGATGAGTAGAGAAAAAGTTAAACCTTTTTAGTTCATTGCCCTCTGAATTCAGTGAATGCATGATCACAATATTGGTCAGCAAAGGCACTTAAAAAGCAATGAATTTTCCTTCAGTACAGAATCCTAAACATTTTAAATGCAACCCGGTACCCTGTTTTTAATGTCAACTTACCTATAGGAGGTTGGAAGAACACTTTATTAATATAATTGGCCACAGGATCTTGCAACTGATTGAAGTTTACACAAAAATGTTAGATCTTTCTTCCAATTCCTTTGAGTAGTGAATTTCACCTTTTAATCTTCCACAAGGCAACCAGTAATATATATGTCAAAGCATATGTCCAAATTGTTTTGTTGATACCAGAACACTTGAGAAAAAGATTAGTGAAATATATCAGCTGTAAGTGCTCTCTGGAGGCCCAGAAGTTCTGGTGTGGCCAGAAGAGTACACTAGAAGGGCACTGCAGTGGAACGTGCACAGCTTTTCAGCCAGTAACTTGCTGCTTAAGCTGCAGTTACACGTGAGCCCTAGTGCTGAACAGGTATGGCATGTTTTCATATTTGGATATGGTTGCCCAGGAGTTGGTCCTGAGGGCAGGTCTTAAGAACGGTTGAGACGGCCAACTAGCATAAGTCTGATCGAGTTTGTACTGTGGTGGAAGATGGGCAGGGATAGTAAAGGACTGGAGCCAGTACTTGGAGGGGGGAAAGCGATCTGTTCTAATAGGGGAGTGGGGCTTTGGGATGAGTGTAGAAAAGAAAAATTAGGTGTATGTGTTGTACTCTGGTCAAGGTGAAAAAGGACATCAGGGGGCCTGTGCTCTAAGTTGGGGAGTAGGGTGTTTTCTTGGTGGAAATGAGGGTTAATGCCAAGAGTAGGATTGAGGGAAGGAAGGGTAGTAGCAAGGTGAGAAAATGAGGCCTCCAATGTGGGGTGTCAGTGAATGGGTGTGGAGTTTTTGGCAGTTGAGAGATGAGAAGGCATTGGGGGTGTTGGGGATAGAAATTTGTGGCATGGGTCTCAGTAGATTAAGGGTTGAAAGTTGCCCCTCAGTCTTCTGAAAGGAAGCTTGGGTAGGAAATGGTATCATCCCATTCTCTCTTGGAAATGGTCATCATCATGTTCCACTCTTGGGGGGCGGGGGGGGGATGTAATTTTCAATTGCATAATCACGAAAGAAAAGCGTTGATTCATGATAGTTATTAGGCAAGTAATTTTTTTTTGTACTCAGTCCAGTTTTTTGGTGGCAGTGGGTGCACAATACGGGATTGCTTCCAGTTTTGTCACTGAACTGCCAATATTACTATGTTAGATGTAAGAACAGCCAGGATGGAAGGGATAAGGGTCACTTTGGTTCAGAGAGGATGCTGTTCCAGATTAGGCGCAGATGCATCATTGAAGAGAATAGAAGGTGCATTACTCGCAGTATCAAAGCTGATGGAGGAGTGTTTGCCTCTGATACTAGATGCTGGAATAGGAATTGCTGCATTTTTCCTATACTAACATCAGTGACCCTGCTGAATAACAAAATACAACAACAAACTAACGGCACAAAGTATTTTAAATTATGCCTTTTCTATGGCAAGATGTAGAGAGTGGTACACTGTTGCCTTAGGGAGATGTGGTGTGTGGGATGGTCACGTGTCCTACATAATGACATCAAGAATCAGTATCTCTGTGATTTTCTTCACCTCCATAGTTGTGGCAGATAATTTCATTCAGTGAATCGGGATAACTATTCAGTTGGATGATCCATCTCTTCTAAAGTTACCGAGAACAGCTATTAATTATATTTTTTTCTGTGTTATGTAATATGCAGTGTCAGGTAATGACTTGCAGTGCAATGATATTTATTCCTTATTAAGTGCTATAGAGCTGCTGAATTTGGAGAAAATTTCTGTGTCTTGGGAAAAGCTTTCAGACAGACTAATGGGGCTGCTGAAACACAAATGAATTTCATGCACAGTATAGGTGAGCATTAGGTCTTTGAATGTACAATACTTTGTTCTTTAAACTGCAGGGGACTGCTTTTTGGAATAGATTAGCTGTTACAATAATGCAATATTGTAAAAGTTTTCCTGAAGTAGGTATTTTATATCTGAAGTAGCATTTTATATCTGTTGATTGTGATTTTATTCCACAATTCATCTTCTGTAAACAGCTGGAAGCTAGTCTCCAATATCAAAGTTATGAAGATACGACACCTTTTGATTTCACTCTAATCAATATCACAGTTTTTTTGTAGATCGGGCTAAGGTAGTATTGTTGGTGTCCATTGCGTTTGGGCATGGGTGTAGAGGGACAGCTACCCTGGTCGCTGTCATAATTCTTTAATTAAAAATTAATTTGTAGACAATAGAATTGTACAACAGTCACCAAATAGAAAAGTTAATCATCCAAGGAAAGCAGTTTAACATCTGTACCCATGCTATGAAGCATATTAGATGTATAGAACAATATGGATTAAATTGTTCTATAATTGCTGACATTTTCTTCAAACCACATCTCTTCCCTAGTCCTATATATTGGGACATGATTTACATGCAGGATGAGGAAATGGTTCCCCTGCTATGGACCCTACAGATTGCTTTTGGAAACGCCATAAGGTATGATGAACAACTTGCAGTTTATACTTGACACAAAGTCTCTGGATAGAGGTCTATCAATTCCTGTAGCTCGAAACGAGTTCTCAAGTTCTATGTCAATTAGCAAATTGCTCTCATATACCTTACCCAGGTATGCTCATACTATAATTAGTAAATAGTGAACAGTGTGGTGGGGGGTGGGGGTGGGTGGAGCTGGGGTGGGTGCAGGAGGAACTGGGTAGATCAGGAGAGAGAAAATAATCGACTGACTGGTGGTGTACCATAGGGACCGGCGCTGGGAGCCTTGCTTTTATATACATTAGTGATTTGGTGGAGGTGTGATTGGTAAGTTTGCAGATGACTTGAAAATTGGTGGTGTTGATAGTGAGGGGGATTGTCTTCGGCTGTAGGATGATGTTGATCAGCTGGTCAATCGGGCAGAGCAATGGCAGATGGAATTTAATCCTGATAAGTGCAAGGTGATGCACTTTGGGAGGACGGTATGGTAGTGTGGCTGGTAGTGTGGCGGTTAGTGTAACGCTATGACAGTGCCAGCGACCGGGGTTCAATTCCCGCTGCTGTCTGTAAGGAGTTTGTACATTCTCCCTGTGCGTCTGTGTGGGTTTCCTCTGGGCGTTCCGGTTTCCTCCCACATTCCAAAGACGTACGGGTTAGGATTTGTGGGCGTGCTATGTTGGCGTCGGAAGCGTAGCGACACTTGCGGGCTGCCCCCAGAACACTCGATGCAAGAGATGCATTTCACTGTGTTTCGGTGTACATGTGGCTAATAAAGATATCTGATCTGATCTGATCCTGTCGCCAAATCTCATTTTGATAGCTCAGCTATTAAAGAAATGGCTAATTGTCTACAGAGGCCCCTTCAGAGGTTGAGTATAGGGATGTGGCTCTCTGCAGTTGCTGCATGAACCACACCTAGATGGGGAGGGCTAGGTGAGGTAGCCCACTGACAGCTGTGGAAGGAGGGAGGGTGGAAGGGCATTCATGTGGAGTGGTTGGCTTCGAGAGGAAGGGAACCTCTCTCCAGAGATAAATACATCCCCATGTGACTCCTTGGTTAAGGAGCCAATGTTACATAATTGGATCCACTTCCTGAGAGATCCAGATCTCCATTCTGGTGTGGAGTTCCAAAATTCTGACCTAACGTACATAGAAAATTTTAATATGTGAACTCATGCTCTTCAAAGTCAAATCGCTACTATAAGGTTGCACAGTTCATTTTTCCATCTGAGATCTCTTGGAGTGCCTGGTCTTTTCAACATGTATCTTAAAGTTTGCTGCTGATATTAGCACCAAGTACTTGATTTTTCTATTTGTTCATCTCGATGTGACGTCCAGATAGTGTTCGAATGTCGCTGTGTTTCAGATATTAAGACAAAATGGTGTCTGCCCTTGTGCTGCATACTGCTGCAAAGGATTCAGTGGAATTGCATTTACACCTGTGAATTTCCACAGCTTTACATTGTGTAACTCCATAATTCACTTCCATTAACTGTGGCTCATTTGGAAGTGCTCCCACCTCAGTGCTGTTACTATATGATTATATGGCACAGTGATGGTAAATAATGATAATACATACTTGAATGCAAGCCGCATAATGTGGGTGGAGCCTTAATATGCTGTAACAACATTGTGTGTGATCGCAGTGAAGGAGTCTCAAGCAGTGTTGCATTGCAACATGGATGGCTCCATTGTCGCCATGTTCCTTGGCTCCTTCTTTACAAAAAGGATACTGTATAGTGAAGGAAAAATGAAAATGTACGCATGTATGTGATAAAGGACAGAGCATGTGCAAAGTGCTTCCAATGGTGCTTTACAGGGAAGCCAGAAAATTCCCAATTTGCGCCATACTTTTATATCCATCCTTGTAAAACAAAATAGTGTATAATTTATGTTTCTCCATTGAATGCTGCTTATCTGATGCTATGTGCTTGTGATGCTGCTGCAAGTAAGTTTTTCATTGCACCTGTGCACGCATGTTGTTGTGCATATGACAATAAACTCAACTTTGTGCAAAACCCGAAGAGAACTTTTATATTCAGTTTTTTCTGTTGAAAGCTGGCGCAAGAATTGAATGAAATGATTAACTCAGTTTACAATCTACTTCCATGTAGTTTACATCCATGCGTTTGCAGGAAAGGGTCTCTTAGTGGTGTTTCATTAGGCCTCCAAGAGAAGGTTGCGGGTTCAAGATCAATATCAAACACTTAAGCACAAAATCCCATACTACCCTCTGGTGTATTACTGATAATGCAGCACTGCCAAGGGTGCTGTTCATCAAAAGAGGAACTATGTTGTCCACACATGTCCACTGTGCTTATGTGTACAATTAGCCTACTTTTCTGGTTTGGTTACATCTTGTAAGAGCTACCCTTTTGACAGATTTTGACTTAGCTCCCTAGCCATATGTTCTACAAGTCAAGTTTTGGACAAGCCTTGTGTGAAATTGTGGCTTTGCTCCATGAGTTGGTAATCAGAGCATTTGTTTGAGTAAGGCAGTAATTGCATAGAGGCAGTGTTAGCCAGGGACTGTGATGACATCCTGATGGATTTATGAAGCTGGCCTGAGCTCTGAGATTAATTTACAATCTTTCTGTCAATCCATTGATTAACATTTCAAGTGTTTGCTGGATGTGGAACAAGGTTTGGCCACTTCTGCTATTGAGCATGACTTGTAAGGTAGGGGTATTGGGATGTGTTATGCAATTAATTTTTTTCTAATACCTCATTGTGTATACTTTGTCTGCAGATAAAATACCACTGCCATTCTTTAGTTGGGTTGCTTTCAATTCTTCAGCACAATACTGAGTCAATTATTACTGTGCCATTAATTTACCTTCTGTCTGAAGCATTTCTTTGTTTTTCCAGGTCCTTTTGACTTCTCAAAATAAATCTATCCATTGCTAATTATGTGCTGAAGGATAGAGCCCTCAATTAAGACTGAACAGGGTATTCATGAATTTAGAATGTGTTATTTTTAGACACAAGATATGTAACTTTTGACCCATTTTACAATAAAGAGGCGAAAATGTCGATAAGGAGCACTCATTTCAAAGCACCTGTTCACTTCTCTTAAATTATCATTGCATTTTCTACCATTTGGAGAGCTAGTGTTCCTTCCAGCTTCATTTATCCATTGACAAGAAGGGACTGCTTTTTACACCAGAGGTGTTTCACTCATATTAATTGACTGTGGCGAGGAGCTGATCCAGAATTAATCACTGTTTATCAGGTGTAAACTCAATGATAGTCTGTACTACAAATGCTAGTAACTTTGATCTGTGTGGTTTTATTTGGGGAGAGTTCTGCCTGACGAGCGTCCATATTTCTTTTGTGGAAGTGATGCACCAGATTGACAGTGGCAAATGTGAGATTGTTTGCAGAAATCCAAACTCCATTTTTATAAAGTTAAAATAGATGAAATTTAATACAAGCAAACTTAATGCATTAAATCATTAGGCCTGAGGTCACAGTTACTGTTGAGACATTTTAGATGATACAGCAACCCTTCTCTGCTCCACCTTGTGTATTGTTGATCCTGATCTCAACCCATCAAGTATATGGTCCTGCATCTTGGGTCCACAAGAGGTTCTGCAGATGCTGGAATCTGGAGCAACACACACAAAATGCTGGAGGAACTCAGCAGGTCAGGCAGCATCTATGGAGGGAAATTAAACAGTCGACGTTTCGGGTCGAGACCCTTCATCAGGACTGGAAAGGAAGAGGGCAGAAGCCAGAATAAAAAGGTTGGGGGAGGAGCACAAGCTGGCAGGTGATAGTTGAGTCCAGGTGAGGGGCTAAGATAGGTGGGTGTGGGAGGCCATGTTGAGGCCAGACGCAGGTCGGAGGAGTAACACCTCATGTTCCACCTTGGGAGTCTCCAACCTGGTGGCCTCAACATCGATTTCTCTAACTTCTGGTAACCCCACCCCCCTTCCCCCACCCTTTGTTTTCCCTCATTCCTGTGGCCACCTACCCCTTCTCTTTCCCCTGCCCCGCCATCATGACCTGCCCATCTATTTCCCGTCTCCTTCTGTTTTATTCCATGGTCCACTGTCCTCTGCTACTGGATTCCTTCTTCAACTCTCTGCCTCTTCTACCTATCACCTCTCAGCTTCTTACATCACTTCCTTTCATCCCCACCCACCTACCTTTCCCCCCTCACCTGGACTCACCTATCACCTGCCAGCTTGTGCTCCTCCCCCTTCCCCAACCTCCCTATTCCGACTTCTGCCCTCTTCCTCTCCAGTCCTGATGAAGGGTCTCGGCCCGAAATGTCGACTGTTTATTTCCCTCCATAGATGCTTCCTGACCTACTGAGTTCCTCCAACATTTTGTGTGTGTTGCTCCTGCATCACGGTTGATATTTTGGCCAAGAGAACCCATTGGTAACCAGCTCCTTTCCAAGGTTTGAATGGCCTCTGCCTTTTGGGAGCTTGTCCACCCTTTGTCGGGTCTTTATTTTGTCAGTATCAGTAAGTGCCTTGATACTCTCTTCACCAGAAGAGATGGTCTCCAGCACATCCAGATTCTGAAAGTGAATTTTTAAAAAATCAAAAATGATAACTGGAAAGCTACAACAGGAGAATTGAATTTAGCAGAAGCTATGATCAATCTGTCTACCTCTTTATGCAGACTGAACGTTGAGGACTGGATCCCGTTATGACCAATAATGGTGGAGGTATTCTCGTGCTGAGGGCAGGGTAGACAAAAGCATGGAGGTATGGAAGGATGAGGGTGAAAGGTGATCTCAGTGGTCTACAAGATAGTAAGTGGAATGAAAAAGCGTCAGTATAGCAATCTTTAGAATAAATGGCATAACTGAGGCAAGGTTTTAAGTTCAAACCAGTGAAAGGTAATTTTGGAACTTCTATTGAAGCTGCTGCTCTTCACACAGATGGTGATCAACATGGGTTCTGGGGCGGAAGAGTAAAGATGAAAACCCTGCTGTCTTGTATGAAGCAAATTAGGTGTAGTTTTGGTTAGTTGTGTAAAATGTAAGTAATGTGAATGACTATCCTGATCCAGAAGTATGTTGTGAATTCTTGAAAGCAGTTTTTCAGGAGACAAAAAGATTTAGTGACATGGAGGTAACCTGTTAATAGTAGCCTTTTTTTAATTACCTCTCAGCTTTTCATTATCCTTTCAATTAGTGAAACTGCAAAATGGTTTGATATGTTAGTTTACATGCACAGCAGCTATCATCAGCACCCTGTGTGCAGAAGTTCTTTAATATCTTATGTATATTCAGGCTATTACATCAATGTTCAGTACAGTTTGTGGTTTTCCAGAAAATACACCTTTCCTTTGTTCCATAAACCAGTACTTGCTTTCCACCACACCTCGCCTTCCTCTGCCTGGGGTGATGCATTCTCCCAGTTTCTAGGGGAAATTTAATCTGTTCAGGCTTCACTTAGTGCTACAAATGATGCTTCTTAAATTACGATGTTCTTTCTCTTTTTGAATACTGTTTTCATAGAGATGGCTCATAAATGTGTTTCTACATCGATATGGGGAAATTTCTAATTAGTGAATAATACTTCTGCCTGAAATAGAAATAATGTTTGTTATGGAAGGCAAGGTGGCCCAGTGGGTAGTGCTGGTGCTTCTGATCTAGCAACCAGGGTTCAATCTTGACATCTGGTGCTGTCACTGTGGAGTTTGCACGTCCTCCTCGTGTGGGTGCTCTGGTTTCCTTCCACCTCTCACATATGTGCTGGTTGGTAGGTTAATCGGTTACTGCAAATCACCCCAAGTATGGGTGGGTGGAAGGAGAATCAGGCCAGAATTGATTCACATGTGAAATGGAGGAATGGGATTGCTTTGAGAGCCAGCATAAATTCGATGGGCTAAAGGGCATCCTCCTTTGTCATACTACGCTATAATAATGCTCAACCCTCGGGTTTTTAGACATCCAGGAGGTTAAGTTGCTTTGAAGCACAGTAGATTGCTTACCTCACACCTCTGGGCAGAGGTTTGATTCTACTGAAGTCAGACACAGAACGAAGCATGAAGCAGCTTGTAGGAACACTAGCAATGTGCTCAGAGGAAGCATGTGCACAGAGTGGCCCATGAGTCAATGCAGCTCAATATGGGAAGTCTCAGTTGTATTCAGTATAAATTTAGTACACTTAATTCCTATAATATACTCACAGGAAAGCAATTGCTCTCACAGTGACTCACTGGTTGGTATTTCACAAGATCTGGTACACATTTGGTGCCAAACCGAAATGGATATTCGTCATGATAGCCCCAGGAGTGAATATCACCTAACTCCTAGACAGCGTCATCACAGTTGAGATGACTCCTGTTGTTACCTAGTTGGGCACATGTATTTACCAACGTCACGAACTTCTGGTTAGCTTTGGCGAGGGTCTTTATCTTCTTATATAGGCCAGTGTCAATGAAGTCAGCGGTAATATTCCCTACTTGGTGGATCAGTCATCCAAAGGACATTAGGTGAAAGAAAATGAATTTGAATTCTACTATGACAATTTGGGAATTTAAATTTGAGGTTTTAAGCAAAAATATCAAAAATTTAAGAAAAGGTATCAACCAAAAAAAGCATAATATCAGATTGTTACAAAATCCAAATGGCCAATAAAAGCTCTTTTAGAAAGTAACCTATTGCCCACTGTGTATCAACAAATTGGTATATGTGTTTACAAAATACAATATCCAAGATATCAACTGAAAATTGCAAGGCTCCTTAATGCATCTGGCAGATGAGATGGTGGGAAGAGGAAGTGGCAAGATCTGAATAATTGGCAGCAATTAATTAGAGTAAGATGAGGGTTATTCTTTAGCATTAGGTTGGGCTGAGTGGAAGTGAAAGGGACATGAAAGAGTGTCATTCATAGGCTAGGGGGAGGTAGAAGGGAAGTGTTTTTTCCCAAGGACTTATCGCCTGCTAATTAAATGCATGGAAGACTGTCAAGACTACTTAACTTGAGTGCGCATTAACATCTGTGTGCCCACCAACTCTGGGGGAAAAATGATGTATTTCCATTTGTCAGAAGCACAAGGGAGTTTTCAGTGGGATATTCTTAATGGAAAGGAGGTGAAAGAAACGTGTAGAGGCCAGAACTAATCTGCCAGGTCATTGTCATCCTTCCTGGCAGGTGTGGTGAGCTGGATTAAGTGGCAAAGTCTGATCAGAAGCAACATGAGTGAAAAGCCATCAGTGTTGCTGGGGCAGAAAATTTGTTTGAAAACCAATATATTGTGTAAATTTGTTTTGAGTACTGTGTCTGAAAAGAGCTGACATCTTCCCTGTGCTGCACTTATCTATTTGAAAGAAATGTCAACACTCAGTACCCATAGATGTGATAGAAAATATTGGCCAACAAGAAGCAATTAGAACATTTTTAGGTAATTGCTTCCACAAAGAACAATTACTTACAACTTTCTAAGTTGAGCCCTAATAAGTGGATGCGAATGTTGACCAATTCTTTGTTCACTTCAACCATGATTTCTGTCGTTCTTGAAATAACTGGGAAAAGGTGAAAGGCAAATAATGAGATGTGGAATGTGTTACAAAGCTGCAACACGACTGAGCAGGGAATGAAACAGCACAAGTGATATTCTCTGAATCCACCTGAACCCTGAGATTGTGTTAAAGTCTTATTATATTGAATTTATGTGCTGTTAAGCCACGGAAATAACCTGATATCCTACAACGTTCCAAGTTGCAAACGATGCAATGTTAAAGCTGTCATTTCTGGATAAAATGTCTTTATATATTTTATTAACAGTCAATCTACGTGCAACTTGGTATTAATTGGATAGTGATCAGAGAAATGCAGGTAATTGGACAACACAGAATTGTGCAGGAAACGTGACACAGAAACTGGCCATTTAGCCCAACCAATCCATTCTGGCTCTTATGCTCCACTTGAGCCTCTAATCATCTAACTAAACCTTCCATTCTGTTCTTTGTTGTGTGCTTTTCTAGCCTCCCCCTAAATGCATCTGAACTATTTGCCTCTACTCACAGTGGTAGCAAGTTCCACATGCTCAATATTCCTTGGGTAAAGAAGTTTCTTCTGAATTCCCGATTGGATTTCTTGGTGATTGCCTAATATTGATGGCCTCTGGTTACTTGGATGAGGCATTGAACCAAGACCCCACCTGCTCTCTGGGTGCTTGCCAAGGATTCCATTACACAATTCTGAAGAAAAGCAGAGGAGTTACCCTTAATAACCTGGCCAATATTACCCCTCAGTTAACATCACTGAAAACAGAACAATGGGTCACTTTTCTTTCGTAAGAGTTTGAAGGGTGCAAGCTGATTGCCGTGTGTTCCTACATTACAACAGTGACTGCAGATCAGGAGCAGTGCCTGTAAAACACTGCCTTTTGTGACCTCAGGACATCCCAATTGTATAAATGCAAGTTATTTTTTAAATTGATGTGTAAACATAAAGTTGGTTTCTGTCAGGGTGTTACCTCCACTCAGTCATACAAATGACTGTGGAAATCTGAAATAAAAACAGAAAATATTGGAAATGCTCAGCAGCATCTGTAAGGAGAGACAAAGTTAATGTTTCAGATCAAGGATCATCAGCACTGAGAAAAATTAGAAATCAAACAAGATTTAAATTGCAGAGAACGAGAAGTGGAGAGAACATGAAATATCTCTGGTGGGGTCTCCTGGTCTCCACCCTATCACAGAGATCCTCTGCTCTGCGGACTCCTTCCCCTTCTCAGCAATTTGTTCAATTTATAACTTTACTCATATTTGGCTGTATGATAGATTAAACGAGACTTGTCTGATTTACTTAAAAGACCAGAGTATTTATCTTACAGCAGTAGACTTATAGTCTGCCTTTCATTCTGTCACCTGTTTCCTGTCCTTTGTCACTCTTCTGATGATACCCAGCAATACAGCTCTACCACCTCAGTGCTTCCGAAGACTGATCCTGTTGCCCAAACTTTCAGGAATCTGCTCTTTGTTCAGCATGTTTCTTTATTGAGTATACCTTCTCCTTTTTGTTAAGTGCATTGAACTGTTCTGTGTTAAATGTATTCATAGTTGTGCCAATGGTATAAGAATTCTGTGCATGGCTTGTCACTGTGCTCTGAAGGCTTCTTGCTCTTGCTTGCCTGTTTACTACTGTGGCCTCTGGACCCCCACCCCCATCACTCCAGAATGCCTGTTTCAGTGTCAGTGCTTTCGGTCAGCCGTAGACCTCCTCTGTACCCATCGCTGCAGGCTGCCAGTTTACTTTGTTCATCGCTGTTGCTCAGAGCTCCCTGCCTGTATCCAGCCTAACTCTCCTACCATTCTAGTGTTTATTCCAGTCACAAGGTTACTAGGCATTCCTGTTACTCCTAGTGCAGCACTTCAGGGAGCTAGTTAAGATAAGATGAGATTTCTTTATTAGTCACATGTACGTCGAAACACACAGTGAAATGCATCTTTTGCATAGTGTTCTGGGGGCAGCCCGCAAGTGTCGACACACTTCTGGCGCCAACATAGCATGCCCGCAACTTCATAACCCGTACGTCTTTTGGAATGAAAGCCGTTGCTTACGATGCCGCATAGACATGCTTCACTGCAGAGCAATTGGAAGTCTGTGAAAACTGAAGCACATGTCACTTTTATGTTCATTGTATGGCAAGTGATGCTGGCTAGTCTGAATGATCCGTGGAAGGAGGATTTTGGCCCACCATGTACACACCGACTGAAAAAGAACTAATCAGCCCAGACCCACTTCCTAATTCTTGGTCTTGTGATTGCGACACTTGAAGTGCTCATCTTTGCAACTTGTTTTTAAGGATGTGTTAGCCAATGAGTGAAAGGCTCCTTTAGGAAAAGAGGGGAATTAAAATAAGGGAAAATGTATAATTTCTTTTCTTTCCAAAGGGTAATAGAATTCTCAAGGTCACCTTTAAATAATGAGGTATGTATAATAATGAGTGACCAGATGGCTTCAACCAGTTTACTGGAAAACCTATTTGAATAAATTATTATAAAAAATGCATGGGAAGCTCTGTACTCATTTATTATTATCATTAATTAGAGCAGAGACAAGTGTTGGGTCTTCAGGGTTGACCAGGTGTATTTGCTTGCATTAAGTATAACGTTTTCTATATACACAAGACCTATCTCATTTTCAGCATCAAGCTGCAAAACAAAAACTGGCCTGTTGCTTCAGTTAGAACGTGACATTTTACACGAGTTCTGTACTGTGCTTGGGTTTCTGCCAGTTTCTGCTCTCTTCTGTTTGCTTTTCATTTGTAAAACTCCAACTAGTTTTTTTTGTTTCCTGACACCCCAAACTCAACAAAGTAGTTGATACTACAGGGGTTCAGGTAAATGTTTGTATGTACTGCCCACATTCTTCATTGAGTACTCTGATCACACTGATACTACTTTTCTGGGAAAGAAAACTGAGATTTACGTAAATGTTTACCTGAATAGGAGGAGCTTTACAGTGTGCTTTGATGCTGTTAGATCTGACTTGATACTGGCTGATCTGAAGCCTAGAAAAAATGTACTAACACTAACCATTGAAACTTGCTCAAAACAAAACTCGGGACAGCTTTTTAATTTCCTTAATAGCGTCATGATACACTCACGTAAATTTTCTTTTACGGCCAATTAACATGTGGCATCAAGGAATTGAACAAAATCACAAAAACATTCAGGTGCTGAAGAATGTCAGGTTTTAGTGAGAGTAGAGCTGATGCAATGAGTTTGAGATTTTTACTTTCACTACAAACAATGTTGCGTTAGATGTAATCTCCTCCCATCATTTGCTGTTTCCAGATTTTTGCTTTTACAGATTTTTAAATATGAAATGATAAAATCTAAAATCTGGCTTTTAATTGCAAAAAAAGATGGCTGCAATTCTATTAGAAGTTAAGTGGTTGATCAAAAGTATTGGAGCACTTAACAAAGGCACCAAGTGAAATCTTTACCTCTCAAGGAGCTGTCCAAATTTTACTGCCTTCGCCATACTGCTTAAATTGACTTGCCAAATAGCACTCATATATTAATACAAGACCATTGTCCTCCTCTCAGGGACCACACAAAGTAGTGAATGAATAAATTACCTTCTTTCTTACCAATTATCAAAGAATTCAAACAACGAAAGATTTAAGATGCATGGGATCCATGGTGACTTGGAACATTGGATTGAATGTTGGCTTGGCCATAAAAGACAGAGGTTTATGGTGGAGGGGTGTTATTCTGACTGGAGTTCTGTGATCAGAAGTGTTCCACAGTGATGAGTGTTGCGACCTCTATTGTTTGTGATATATATAATGACTTGGGCAAAAATGTAAATAGGCTGATTGGTAAGTTTGCAGACAACACAAAAATTGGTGGAGCTGTGGATAGTGAAGAAAGTCATCAAAGGATACAGCAAGATATAGATCAGTTGCTGATATGGGCAAATAAATAGCAAATGGAGTTTAATCTGGGCAAGTGTGAGGTGTTGCACTTTGGGACGTCAAATATAAGGTATTGGTATTAGTACTGGTTTATTATTGTCACTTGTACTGAGGTACAGTGAAAAACTTGTCTTACAAACCGATCTTACAGGTCAATTCATTACACAGTGCAGTTACATCAAGTTAGTACAGAGTGCATTGAGGTAGTACAGGTAAAAAAAATAACAGTACAGAGTAAAGTGTCACAGCTACAAAGAAAGTGCAGTGCAATAAGGTGCAAGGTCACAACAAGGTAGATCGTGAGGTCATATGTCATAGTCCATCTCATTGTATAAGGGAACTGTTCAATGGTCTTATCACAGTGGGGTAGAAGCTGTCCTTAAGTCTAGTGGTACATGCCCTCAGGCACCTGTATCTTCTACCCCATGGAAGAGTGGAGAAGAGAGAATGTCCCGGGTGGGTGGGGTCTTTGATTACGCTGGCTGCTTCACCAAGACAACGAGAGGTAAAGACAGAGTCCAAGAAGGGGAGACTGGTGTCCGTGATGCCCTGGGCTGTGTCCACAACTCTCTGCAGCTTCTTGCGGTCTTGGGCAGAGCAGTTGCCATACCAAGCCATAATACATCCTGATAGGATGCTTTCTATGGTGCATCGGTAAAAGTTGGTGAGAGTCAAAGGGGACAAACCAAATTTCTTTAGCCTCCTGAGGAAGGGGAATGTATAAAGTAAATGGCAAGACCCTTAAGAGCAATGACTTACAGAGCGATCTTGGGGTCCAAGTCCATAACTCCCTGAAAGTGACAACACAAGTAGACAGGGTGGTAAAGAAGGGTTATGGCATGCTTGTCTTTGACGGTCAGGGCATTGAGTACAAGAGTCAGGAAGTTATGTTGCAGTTGTATAAAACTTTGGTCAGGCCGCATTTGGAGTACTGTGTGCAATTCTGGTCACCCCATTACAGGAAGGGTGTGGAAGCTTTGGAGAGGGTGTAGAAGAGGTTCTCCAGGATGCTGCCTGGATTAGAGAGTATTAGCAATAAGGAAAGTTTGGACAAACTTGGATTGTTTTCTCTGGAGTGTCAGAGGCTGAGGGGAGACCTGACAGAAGCTTATAAAATTATGAGAGACGTACATAGTCAGTCTTTTTCCCAGGGTAGAAATGTTAAGTACTAAGAAACTACTCAATAATGTTGTTTACCAGGATGCTGCCTGGATTAGAGGGTATGAGCTATAAGGAAAGGTTGGACAAACTTGGGTTGTTCTCCTTAGAATGTCAGAGGCTGAGGGGAGACCTGATAGAGGTTTTTAAAATCATGGCAAGTATAGATAGGGTAGACAGTCAAAATCTGTTCCCCAGGGTAGAAATGTCAAACACCAGAGGACATGCTTTTAAGGTTAGAAGGGGGGGACATTTAAAGGCAACGTGAGGGGTGAGTTTTTTATGCAGAGTGTTAGGTGCCTGGAATGGGTTACCAGGGGTAGTAGTGGAACTAGGCAGTTTGGTGGAGTATAAGAGGCTTTTAGATAGACACATGAATATGAAGGGAATGGAGGGATATGGATGCTTCACAGGAGGGGGACATTTGGCATAAATTGGCATCAAGATCAGCACAACATCTTGAGCTGAATGGCCTTTCCAGTGATGTTCTGTTCTATGCTCTACTAGAGGGCATAGCTTTAAGATGAGAGGGGGAAAGTTTAAAGGAGATGCGAGGAGTATGTATTTTTTCCACACAGATTGGTAGGTGCCTGGAACCTGCTGCCAGGGGCGGTGATGAAAGCAAATACCAAAGTGAAGTTTTAGACTCATTTAGACAAGCAGGGAATGGAGGAATACAGATCATGTGGAGACAGATGGGATTAGTTTAATTTAGCATCATGGTCAGCCCAGGTATCGTGGGCTGAAGGGTCTGGTTCTGGACTGTACTGTTCTCTGTATTATGTTCCAACACAGCAGTGAACTTTTTTTCCCCTGATTTTATTGTACAATCCCAGTTTGCAACATTTAAATTTTGGCATGTTTGAGGTACAGCTTAGTGCCTCTGAGTCAGAAGGAGCTTTAAGCACAAAAATGTAGACTGACATTTTTTGCAGTGCTGAGTGAGAGCTGTACTGTTGAGCAGTGCTATCTTTCAGATGAGACATTAAACTTAAACCCATCTACACACTTGGGCAAACAATGATGGTTTTTTTTGGGAAAAGAAGAACAGAGGAATTCTCCTTAGTGCCTAGGCCAATATTTGTCCCTCAGTCAACATTAGTGAAATTATCTGGTTATTATCTCATTGTTATTTGTGAAATTATGTCTTTGGCATTTCCTACAATATGACATGTAACACAGTAGTTAATGCTGCTGCCTCACAGCTCCAGAAACCCAGGTTCTTGCCTTGGAGTTGCACATTCTCCCTGTGACCATAATTGTTTCCCCCGGTACACTGGTTTCTTCCTTCATGACAAAGATGTGCTGGTTGGTAGGTTAATTTGCTATAGTAATTTTCCCATTAGTATGAGAATGAGAGGTAGGGAAGAACAGGGGATGTGAGAGGAAAAATGGTATTAATGGAGATAGGTGCTTGATGGTCAACGTAGAAGCAGTGGACCAAAGGGCCTATTCCTGTGCTGTATGATTCTATGATGATAATTCTACAAGTGATTATACTGACTTCTTGGTTGTAATGATTTGGAGTGGTGAGAAAAGGGTTTGTAACTTTCCTTCTGTTTTTCTATTTTATACATATAAAATTCATTAATGAAATAACAGGCTATAAAGGCATGTTCAGTTATGACATAGTAATTCAGCAGTAATGTTGGTAGATTAAAATTTGCAGTTGAGGTCAGTGTCTTGAGATTCATCTAAATTAAAAATCAGACAGGGAGTATACTCCTTAACATTAGACAGCTAGTCCATTGAATGGAATCAAAACGATGAGCTTGTAGTTAGCATACACTGTTGTCTCCAGGGCTTGTACAAATCTGTCCTTGTGAGTTGACATGGATGAACTGATTGCCTCAACTTCCTTTTCGGTCGTTTTTCCCCACTTCAGAACTGACCTTGCAAACATCCACAACAATGTTTTAAATAACATTTAATTTTTTTGATATTTTTATATCTTGCATGATAACAATGAACAGGTCAATTGAGCAGAACAGTGGAAAATGGAATTTGCTTCTGAGAGGGTTGGGGATGGGAAACCAGGCGAAGAAAGAAATGTTAGAATACTGCAAAGTGTCGAGAAACTGGAGGATCTTTGGAGGGCATTTCTACAGGTCTCTGAAGGTAGAAGGACAAATAGATATGAGATTTAAGCAGGCATATGGACTTTACTAACCATGCTGTAGTAGTTCAGAGCAGGAGATCATAATAAAACTTCATAAAAACACAAGCCAAGCCAGTGTACTGAGAGTACTGTGTAAAGTTCTGGTTACTAAATTACAAATTGCCAAAAATATTTTTAAAAATGCAATAAGTTGAAGCACTACTGAGGGTGCAAAGGGATCTTCAATGATGTTACCATGCCTGGAGGGCTTTGATCACCAAGAGAGAGTGGCTTGGCTGGGAACATTTCCTTTGCAACATAAAAGGGAAGTTTAAGCATGTAAAGGGAAATGTAAGATTGAGAAACCTAGACGAGTCAACAGGGAGGACCCATTTCCTTTGACAGTATGGTCAGTGACAAGGGCACACAGATTTAAAGGTTAAGGACTAAGAACTTGTTGGTCAGCTGAGATTAAATACTTGAAGATCTAAAAACAAATCTGCAGGTGCTGGAAATCTGAAATAAAAACAGAAAATGCTGGAAATACTCAGCAGGTTGGGCTGGCTTGGTGAGAAGCAAAATGCAGTTAACGTTTCAGATTGAGGATCCTTTGTCAGAACTGAAATGTAAATTCTGATTCCCTTCCGACAGATGTGGCCTGACCTGCTGAGTATTTTCGGCATTTTCTGACCTTAAACGCTTCCTCTTTGGCTGAATGTGACCATGGGCTTAATGGCCTCCTCCCACAGTGTAAATTCCTGAGAGTCTCTGCTTTGAGAGAAAAAGACAGTTTGTTTTAGAATTCTAACATATGGGGGGAAAAAAATCAATTCATAAAAAGATTATTTATAGGACTCTGGTTGCTAAGGGCAATATGAATTACTTTTCCAAATTCTTTCACTGGAAATATTCACCCCTTCCCTACTTCCACACCACAGAAACAATGTACATTATAAGCTTTCGAATGATTAATGGGGTAATTTTAGACATGCAAACAATGTACGTACTGGAGGTGCTGTTGTTTATGTAATTCATGTTTTTCAAAACAGCCAGAAAAGATCATTTATATTCCAAAAACCAATTAAAAGAAATTTCAGTGTCACTTGGGAAATCTTCCATAGACCTGAAAAATTTTCCACTATATCTCTCACCACCTACCATCTCCAATCTCATAATGTTTTCAGACCAAGAAGCCTGCCCTATATGCTGCACATGTTATGACTGCCCAACCTTGCATACCTCAGCTTCTCCCTCCATGGTGTTGCGTGAGCTCAGTACTTCTTTTCAGTGGGCCCAGTATTACCCTTCCATTTGCCAATCACTGGACCACCTCCTGTGCAACCAAGTCTAATGGCTTTTTAAATAATAGCACATACACAATGGGGAGAAGGGCAGATTTCCATTTCACTGTTGAAACCCAAAGATCATAACATGCTTCCATCTCGCAATCAGAATCTGGTTTATTATCACTGTCTTATATGCCATGAAATTTGTTTTGCGACAGCAGTACAGTGCAAAGACATTTTAAAAAAATATACAAATTACAAAAAGCAGAAAGAAAGGAAACAATGAGGTAGTGTTTATGGACTGTTCAGAAATCTGATGGCAGAGGGGAAGAAGCTGCTCCTGAATCATTGAGTATGGGTCTTCAGGCTCCTGTACCTCCTCCCTGATGGTAGTAACGAGAAGAAGGCGTGTGGTGGATGGTGAGGGTCCTTAATGATGGATGCCACCTTCTTGAGGCACCGGCTCTTGAAGATATCCTCGATGGTGGGGAAGGTTGTGCCTGTGGAGTTGGCTGAGTCTACAACCCTCTGCAGCATGTATCTTAGAACCTCATATATCTTAGCTTGCTGTGAGCTCTAAATGTTCTTGTGTCTCCCAGTTCGAAGTCCACCTAATCCTTGGATTTAATTTTGAGTGCTCAACACCACAAGGTTTCTCTCTAAGAGTGTGAAACCCCAGGATCTCTCCCCACATGAAGTAAACCACAAAGTTTACCTCAAAGTGCTTTTGATTCCATGATCTTTACCATACATTTCCCAAGCCCAGGCAATCACTTTTTCGTGGAGTTGCTGGATAGTTTGAAACTAGAGGATGGTATGATGTAATTGTTTAATACTTAACAAGAATTGGAATTGTATTCTCTGGAGAATGATAGAATTAGTGACAGTATCTATAGGCCTAAACACTAGACTAGATTTTAACATAATATTTACAGCACATTAAACAGATCATTTGTTCCATCAGGTCGAGGCTTGAGTTTATGCTTGAAATGACCCCTCCTCTCTCTCTCACCCCCTCCCCTACTCCTCCCATCCATGATTCTTCATCTATTCCCATTTTATGTTTAGTTTCTCCCTTATTGTATGCCCCTCAGCCTTTCAGTTACCGTGCCAGCCTGTCCAGTCATTTGGTCTGCTGCTCATTTAATTAAATATTATGTTCATTTTCTCCAGTGCCTCCACATTTTTATAATATGTGAACTAGAAATGTTCACTCTGTTCCAAGTGTATCTGACTAAGGTTCTTAATCAAATGGTGTCAGCTGTGCCTCAGTGGGTAGCATTCCTGCCTCTGAATCAGAAGGTTGAGTTGGTCCCACTCCAGATACTTGAGCACAGAGGTGTCATCTACCAAATGAAATGTTAAATGGAGGCCCTTTCTGCTCTTTTGGGTAAAAGATCCCTTGGTGTATATTGAAGAGGAGCCGGTAAGTTTACTACCACCATCTCCCCCCCCCCCCACCCCCCACCACCCCACCACCCCACCACCCCACCACCAATTGTCAGCACCAATATTTATCCTTTCAATTAAGTTGCTTTAAATAAAGAATATCTCATCATTTGTTCATTGCTCATTGTGGGAGTTTGCTGTGCACAAATTGTGCCTTATTTCGTACATTGTAACAGTGGCTACACTTTTAAATAAATTGCATTAAAGTGTTTTAGGCCATCCTAAGATTCTGAGAGGACCTGTATAAATGCAGATGTTTTAGTCTATTCAAAAGGCAGATGAAGCTTGAGGCAAAGAAGTGTGAAGTGATATATTTTGCTAAGAGCAGATAAAGGCACTATGATACAATGCTAAAGTGCATGGATGAATAGAGAGACCTGGGTGCACAGATCTTTGAAGGAGGCAGGATCAAAAGGAAAAAAGATTTTAAACAAAAAAAAACTCCATATAAGTGTAAAAAGAAATAGAATACAAAAGCAAGGTTACATTGCATCTCAATCAAACCCAGATTTGGCTGCAGTGAGGACATTATATCCAACTCTGCCTAGTAGGAAGGATACGCAGGCCTAAGAGAAATAGTAGAATGGTCCTGGAGGATAGACTTGAGAAGGTGAAATTGTTCTCTTTAAAGCAGGGAAATTTGAGAAATGTTTAAGATCATGAATGATCTAGATAAGGAGAATGGAGAGTAACTGTTCTCTTCGGCAGGAGGGACAAGAACTGAAGGACATGGATTTAAAGTGTTTGAAAGAATCAGGGGTGTCATGAGAATAATTTCTGTCATACAGCAAATAATAAGCACAAAATAATAATGGCCAATAGGGTGGTGGAGGCAGATTCACTCACTGCTTTGTGAAGGAAATTCAATAGGTATTTGAGCAGGGGAGAAATTTGCTAGGCTGTGGAGAAAGAACAGGGGAATGAGACTGATAAAATCGTTCTGAGAGAACTGGTGTGGGCTACGTGGCCCTAGTTGACTTCTCTGTGCTGTAACAATTTACGATTGTGCAGTCTTTGTCACTCAAGTCCTTTATAATTGTCGTCTTGAACCCTGTCATATTGGGATCACCATTGCCTCTATGTTCCCCTGTACTTGTTTGTTCCGGTTCATTCTCTCTTAATCCAATGATGCTCTTTGTATTTCAGCTTGTTGTTGAATTCCTATCTAAATAATACAACTGCTGGTCTTGAATTGCCAGTGGAAGTGATCAAGCGTATAGAAGTTAAAAAAATACTAGAATTCATCAAGCTATTTACTAGAGCGCAACTCTCCCTAATTTGTCTTCACTTTTGCTCTTGAATATGTTGAAGTGGATAGATTCTTGATGAGCGAGAGGTTGAAAGGTAACAATAGGGAGATGGGAATACAAAGTTGAGGTTACAGTCAGGGAAACCAAATGATCTACTCACTTCCTATTTCCTGCGTATATAGGCTCCATTATGTGCTGCAATAAATTTTGCCTCATATTTGCAAAATAAAAATCCCTAATAACAGTGAGTATTTTTAAATTAAACGTGGCTGATAGCTCATTCAAACCCTGCTGAAAAATATCAGTACCACCCTATTCCACCACTGATTTTACTACTGACACTCAGCTGTTGTTTGCCTGTTAAACTCTAATGAGAAAGACAATAATATATATAAAAAGATAAATAGAATTACTCAGGCTTACAGCAGCTGCCTTTGTCACAGTGGTGTATAAATATAAATGGACCAAATCTTGCAGGCCTGAACCTGGTGCTTGGAATCACCACCCACAAATTCCATGCACCCATGCTTATATGGTCTGGTTACATTGTGCCTTGTCCTGCTGATCTGGATGTGGAGGGTGCATCTTTTGCCTCTCATCCCAGTAGTGGGGTCCAAGTAGTGTCAGTAGTGATATACTGAGGAAACCTTCCCCCTAAAATAGGCTCCTGCTCCCTGCTTTGAAGCCATAAAGTTCTGATGGATTTTTAATAGTTTTTCCAATCTTTCTGACATTCAGAGACTTTTATAACTATTAAAAATGAAGTAAACGATGAAAAATCATTAAATTACTTGGAAATAATATAAACACCCACAAATAATTAAAAATATTAAATTGAAATTTTTTTTTAACCTTCACTTTCCTTCATAATTGCCACCCAACAATCCCATTAAAATCTGTGGAGTCTGGGATCCCATGCAGGATCTAAGAACTATTTTCCCCAGTGGAGAAAAATAGGAGTAGGCTATTCGGCCATTCAGGCCTGGTCTACCATTCAACACCATAGCTGATTATTCAATTCAGTACCCTGTTCCCACCTTCTCCCTGTACTCCTTGGTCTTTTGCCAATGCATTGATTTCCTTTGTGAATATATTTAGCAACTTGGCCTCCATTTGGCTTCTGTGATGGAGAATTTCACAGATTCACCACCCTATGGATGAAGAAATTTCTCCTGATCTAGGTTCCAAATGGCATACCCCATTGTTGTGGGAAAAGGTTCTTTCGGATCTCAAAGGCAAAGGACTCCGGACACAGTCTTTGGATTTTAAAGAGAATTTATTTACAAAGACAAATGCAGAAACAGAATGAACAGGAACAGACACACACACACACACACACACACACACACACACACACACACACACACACACACACACACACACACACACACACACACACACACAGTGAACCAGTTACAAATGGTCAGGGAAAAATGCAATACGGTGCCTGAACCCCCTGCCTCTGGGCAAGCAACAGCTCTATGCTACTGGGAACCTACTTAAAAACGCCCCTAAACCCCTGTGGACTCGCAAACTCTTACCAGTGGTCCCTCGACATGGTTTCAACCCCAGCAGCAATCAAAAGAGGAAGAGCCACGCACATGTGGCATCCTTTATAGTGCTGGAGAGCTGGGTGGAGCTAGCTCAGGTAATTCAACAAGTCCAATGAGTCATGGCCAGGTACGATAGGTATGCACAGGGACCAGTGGTTAAGAGTGTACTGCTAATTGCTGGGTGGAGCTAGACCCTGATTGACAGTGATGTCACTTTCGACCAGTACTTGATGGTGTCACATGACAGCCATGACCTTTCACATTATACCCATATCCTGAGGATGTGACTCCTGTCTGGATTCTCAGTCAATTTGTCCAGTCCTGTTAGAATATTGTTGGTTTCTGTGAGATCTCCTCTCATTCTTCTAAACTCCAGTGAATATAAGCCTAATCTCTTCTCATAAGTCAGTTCTGCCATCCCAGCAACCACATAATAAGTCTTTGTTGAACTCCCTCCATAGCAAATGAGGAGATAAAACTGCTCAAATCTTCAGATGGTCTCACTAAGGCCCCGTACAGCTGCAGCAAGACATCCTCGCTCTTATACTCAAATTCTCTTGTAGTGAAGGCCAATATACCATTTGCCTTCATAACTGCTTGCTGCACCTGACTGCCCTTTTCCCAATCTATCACCATTCAGATAATGATATGTCTTCCTGTTTTTGGAGTTAAATTGGACAACCTTACATTTATCTTTGTTAAACTGTATCTTCTGTGCAGTTACCAACTCACCCAACTTGTCTAAATCACATTGGAGTTTCATTGCAGCCACCTCACAGATCACTCTTCCCCAAGCACCCCCAGCTTTGTGTTGTCCCTCATTTAGATCATTGATGTATATTGTGATTACTTGAAGCCCAAGCACTGATCCCTGTAGCATCCCACTAGTCACTGCCCTCCACCAGAAGAAATACCCATTTATTCCTACTCACTGTTTTCTGTTTATCAACCAGTTCTCAATCCATGCCAGTACATTACTCCAATCCCATGTGTTCGATCTTTCCATACTAACCTATCAACCTTATCAAAAATCTTCCAGAAATCTAAATACACTATAATTACTGGTTCTCTCTCTTCTCTTCTATTAGCTATAACTTCAAAAAAAATTCCAATAGATAGTAGCTGGGGCTGAAGGGCTTGAGTTATACTGGATAGGCTAGGACTTTTTCTCTGGAGTGGCCAAACATAGGCAAATGGGACTAGCTCAGGAAGACATCTTAGTTGGCATGGACAAATTGGGCCAAAGGACCTGTTTCTGTACTATATAACTCTGACTCTAAGATTAGCTAAACATGATTTCCCATTCATAAGTCCATGCTGACTTTGCCCAATTCCATGTATGCTTTCCAAGTGTCCTGACACTGCATCTTTGATAATAAATTCTAGCATTTTTCCCCACTCTGATGATAGGTTAACTGGTTTGTAATTCCCTGTTTGTTTTCTCTCTCTTAAAAAAAAGCTGGGTTTACATTTGCCACTTCCAATCTAGATGAACTGCTCCAGCCATGTGTTCATCTGATATATCTTCCTGTTTCTGCTCTGGCTATCATTTGTATCATTTGGCACTGAGAGTGAGCCTGAGATTACTGCCTTGGAGGAACTTTTAATTTACATAACTTCTGTATTCCACTTGCAGGGCCTCAGCCCTTTTTTCACTCACATTGCTGGTACCCTTTCACCAGGAACTCGGGCCATTCATTCTCCTGCTCAAGAATGATCTGCAGCCTTTCTGAGGCATTCTTGACCCCAGCATCAGAGAGGCAACATACCATCCTGAAGTCTCATTCCTAGCCACAAAAACGTTTGTGTACTTATCTACTCCCCTTACAATTGAATCCCTCTGTCACTATAGCCCTCTAACTCTTTTCCCTCCTTTCCTGTGCAGTGGAGCCATGCATGGTGTGAGGAACATGGCGGCTACTGCCATCTCCCCTTCAATATCCAAAGGCGTATACCGGTTGGAGAGATGGATGGCCACAGGGAATTTCTGCACCACCTGCTCCTTTTTTTTTACTTTGCCTGGCAGTCACCCATTCTCTTCCTGTCTGTGAGATCTTCATCTGTGGTGTGACCACCTCACTAAATGTGCCATCCATGCATTACATCAGCATCGCTGATGGTCCACAGTGAATCCATCCACAGCTCCAGGCTTTCCCACCTAGTGCAGGAGGGGCTGAGTTCGTTAGCAGAAGTTAAAAGCCACTAATTATATGAGAACATTTTTTCAATCTGAACATTCCTGCCCATAACCTCAAGACCTTGTCTTTACTTTAGCTTACTCTATCATGCTTTTGTAGTTTGATAGTCATAGAGATGTACAGCATGGAAACAGGCCCTTCGGCCCATGTGGTCCATGCTGACCAAGATGTCTATCTACACCAATCTGATTTGCCTGTGTAATCTAATCCCATTAGTCTATGTTGAGAAGTACTCAACTAGTCCCCATTTACCAGTCAGATTACCCCACCTCCCATTACCTTTTGATTTGTGTGGTCACCTTCATCTCTGGCACAGATCTCTGTGAGGTGGTAAACTCTCACAGATAGGTCCTCCCCAACATTAGGCCTCCTTGCAGCCTCCCACTCAATTTGTGTCCTGCAAAGGCTGGCAAATTTCAGCAAGATGGAGCTGAAATGTTAGTCTGGCTCCATGTGATGGAGCACATGGACAGATGTGGCGCCACCTGTTCTATAGGTTTGGGACTTCAGATTGATGACATACGTGGTAATGCTGAGCATACTGCCCGTGTAAATGGCTAAATGTCCATGGTTCTGTTTGGAACTGCTGATGTATATAACACACTAACTAGGTGTCTACATTGATTGCACCACTCCAGTCTGGTCAATAATCCATTCTCTTTACAGATAGGTCACAGCACTCCATCTTTATGAGTGTCATGTAAAGAAGTAATGAACTCAATAGCATTTTTGGTCTTTCAGCTGTATTCAACTTAAAGGGGTTCAGTCCAAATAGCTACAAAATTAAACATGAGATTTGTAATGTGTAGCCTTTACTTTCCTTATTTTACAAACAGCCTGAAATCCAATGAAAGGTCAGTGACCAGAAATATTAACTCATTTACACCCTGCCAAGCCTAGTGAATATTTTTCAGCATTTTCTTTTTTATTTCAGATTTTCAGAATATGCAATCCAATTCCATCAATTTCTTGCCTTTGTACTAGATTACTGAGAATAGGGTAAAACAAAGAACATGGATTATTGTAAAAAAAATAAGAGCCAAGATTTTGTAGGCAATGCATTTTGGAGTTGAAACTTTTTACGGGATTGAAATGATTCTTCCTTCATTTGAGAGGAGAGCTTTCAATTTTAAACAGGTATTTTGCTTTACAAGGAGTTGTGTAACATTAAACTAAGCTCCTGGTGAGTTGATTGTGGTGTTAGTGAAAAATATTTTCCAAGACTTTTACCATCTGTAGTATTTTATGTTACTATTATCTTGTGTCTACTGTGAGAAAACCATGTTTCCTTTTTAAGAGCATTGTGTGTGTTTCCCTTTTAAGAATACTTGTGCCTAGTTATGAGCATGTGCAGAAAATAGAAGGCAATGAAGAAACAATGGTGGACTCCATTTTGCAGAGCACCGATGTGTTTTTAATCAGTAATGCAGGAGCTAAACCATCAGAATTTACACCAACCCAAAGTGCATGAAGGAAATTGCTACATAATTGTGATTATGCGTTTAAAAATTCATCTAACTTTTGATTCACTTTCCCCCTTTATACATAATGTACTCAGTATCCTTTGACACAGAAGTATTTTTCAACTCTGTTACTCATGCAGTAAATAAATAAGGTCATAGACTTGGTAATAACAACGGCCTTGTCTTTTCATTCAGTGTGCAAGGTGTACATATCCTGAAGGCAAATCTACGGTTACCACAACAAAGTGGAAGAAAGTGATTTTTGAAGATTATGTACTGTGAAGCATCAGCAAGCTAGCTTGGTTAGCAAGCTGCAACAGAACTCTAGTAATTACAGCTATGTGTTGCAGTGAACGTACTGTTTTCAAGTGCTTAAAGAGCCATTTTAATCTAACCTGCCAGGTATGAAAATAAAACAGAGTCAGAAAGCAAATAACAACCAATCCAATTCCATCAATTTCTTGGTGGGCAGCTGAAGTTATAAAATGCCCCCTTAC
This sequence comes from Pristis pectinata, assembly GCF_009764475.1. Lineage (NCBI taxonomy): Eukaryota > Metazoa > Chordata > Chondrichthyes > Rhinopristiformes > Pristidae > Pristis > Pristis pectinata. The sequence goes on from NC_067412.1 coordinate 87,105,753, forward strand.
TGTTTCTCACATCAGATTAATAGTTACTGTAAAATTAATAATACCAATGAAGCAGCATTTAATCAGAGCCATCTATTTTCCTGTTATGCACTTAAATGTGTGGGACACACTTTCTGTAAGTGTCACACTTATTTCCCACTGTACCTAGAATATTGATATTCACCATGTGCAAAGCCTTTGTAGTAAAAGGAGCATAAGTTAGTGTAAAGGAGCATCATTTCATGATTTTTATTAATGACTTGGATGAGGGGGTAGAATGGTGGGTTGGAAAGTTTGCAGACGACACACAAGTTGGTGGTGTTGTGGATAGTGTAGAGGATTGTTGAAGATTGCAGAGGGACATTGATAGGATGCAGAACTGGGCTAAGAAGTGGCAGATGGAGTTTAATCCGGAGAAGTGTGAGGTGGTACACTTTGGAAGGACAAACTCCAAGGCAGAGTACAAAGTTAATGGCAGGATTCTGGGTAGTGTGGAGGAGCAGAGGAATCTGGGAGTCCATATCCACAGATCCCTGAAAGTTACCTCACAGGTGGATAGGGTAGTTAAGAAAGCTTATGGGGTGTTACCTTTCATAAGTCAAGGGATCGAGTTTAAGAGCCACAAGGTAATGATGCAGTTCTATAAAACTCTGGTTAGGCCACACTTGGAGTACTGTGTCCAGTTCTGGTTGCCTCATTATAGGAAGGATGTGGAAGCATTGGAAAGGGTACAGAGGATGCTGCCTGGTTTAGAAAGTATGCATTATGAGGAGAGACTAAGGGAGCTAGTGCTTTACTCTTTGGAGAGGAGGATGAGAGGAGACATGATAGAGGTGTACAAAATATTAAGAGGAATAGATAGAGTGGACAGCCAGCGCCTCTTTCCCAGGGCACCAATGCTCAATACAAGAGGGCATGGCTTTAAAGTAATGGGTGGGAAGTTCAAGGGAGATATCAGAGGAAGGTTGTTTACCCAGAGAGTGGTTGGTGCATGGAATGCGCTGCCTGGGGTGGTGGTGGAGGCAGGTACATTGCTCAAATTCTAGATTACTAGATAAGCATATGGAGGAATTTAAAGCAGAGGGATATGTGGGAGGAAGGGGTTAGATAGTCTAAGGCGAGGTTTGAAGGTCGGCACAATATTGTGGGCCGAAGGGCCTGTATTGTGCTGTACTGTTCTATGTTCTATAAAAAGATACATCTGCCAGTGTTTCTTGATCAACTATTTTATATCAATGGCTCTGACCAGATTTATAATGTTTTCATAAACATTAGTCTATAATTACAGACTTATATAGAGGTGGCGCAGTGCTGCTGTTCTTGTGTTTCAATTCTAGAGAAATTATGTTCCAATCAATTCTATTTCTTCCTAAATTGTCACGAGTCTTGCTATTTAAATTGATCTTATCAAAGAGAAGTATTGCATAAAAGTATGCAGCTAAAGACCGAATTGCATCTGTGAGCTCCGGTTCGCTACGTAACCACCCAAAGACGAAAGTTGATCCTGACTTTTCCATTTATTCTTTGGGCTCTGGGCATCACCTGCAAGATCGATATTTATTGCCCGCCTGTAATTGTCTTAGAGAAGGTCCTGATGAGCTACTGCTATCAATCCACAGTGGTGCTGGTACTCCCACTGTGCCATTGGGTCGGGACTTCCAGAACTTAGACGCAATGATGATGAAGGACAGGTCAGTGAAAATCAAAAAAAATAGCAGATGCTGGAAATCTAAAACAAAAACAGAAAATGCCTGAAACACTCAGCAGGTCAGGCCACATCAGTGGGAAGAGAAACACAGTCAGTGTCTCAGGTCAGAGACCCTTTGTCAGAACTGAAAAGGAGACTGAGGAAACTTGTGAAGCTGCAGGGAGGGTGGGGGAGGGGTATGTCTCTGATGGGGTAAGATTGGAATGACCATGGGGTTAAACTGTAAACAAGATTATCTGGTAATGAGTAACTGTGTTTCCAGCATTTTCTGTTTTTGTATTTCTAGGTCAGCATGATGTGTGACTTAGAGTCATAGAGCACTACAGCACAGAAACAGGCCCTTCGGCCCATCTAGTCCATGCCAACCTGATCTGCCTAGTCCCATCTACCTGCACCTGGACCATATCCCTCCAAACCACTCCCATCCATGTACCTATCCAAACCTCTCTCAGATGTTACAATTGAACTCGCATCTACCACTTCCGCTGGCAGTTCATTTCACACTTGCACCACCCCCTGAGTGAAGAAGTTTCCCCTCAGATTCCCCTTATATATTTCACCTTAAACCTATGTCATCTAGTTCTAGTCTCACCCAACCTTGGGTGACAAAGCCTGCATGCAATCAGCCTATCTATAACCCTCATAATTTTGTATACAAGATCTCCCCTCATTCTCCTGCACTCCAGGGAATAAAGTCGTAACCTATTCATCCTTTCCCTATAACTCAGGTCCTCAAGTCCTGACTTAGAAAGGAATCTACAGGTCAAGGAGTCACATAGCATGAAGCAGGCCCTTCAGCTCACCAATGCACCATCCATCAAACACCATTCACACTAATCCTACATTGATCCCATTTTATTCTCTTTATATTCCCATCAACTCCCCCAGGTTCTACCACTAACAACACACTTGGGGCAGTCTACAGCGGATAATCAAACTACCAAATCACACGTCTTTAGGCTGTAGGGGGAATCTGGAACACCCAGAGGAAACTGAGCAGTTGCAGGTAGAATGTACAAATTCCACACACACTGCACCAGCGGTCAGGAGTGAACGTGGGTCACTGCAGCTGTCAGACAGCAAATCTACCAGCTGTGCCACTGTGCTGCGTAATGGTAGTGTTCCAATCCATCTGCTGCTTTTGTGCTTCTTGGCAGGGGAGGTCACAAGTTTGGGAGAATAGCCTGGGCAAATAACTGCAGTGCGTTTTGTAGGTGGCACACAATGCAACCACTGTGCACCACTGGTGGAGCAAATAAATGTTGAGGGTGGTGGATGGGATATCAATCAAGCAGATTGTTTCGCCCTGGATGGAATTGAGTATTGTTGAAGCTGTATTCATCCAGGCAAGTGGAAAGTATTGCCGCACACTCTTGATTTGTATGTTGTGAATGGTGGAAAGGTATGCGGGTGTCAGGATACTTGCCACAGGATACCCAACCTCTGATCTTATCGCAAAAATATGTGGCTGATCCATTTCAGTTTTTTGTCAATAGAAATCCTCAAGATGTGGATGGGGGGAGACTTTGCAATGGCAATACCATTGATTGTCGAAGGTAAGAGGTTAGACCCTCTTCTTGGAAATGGTCATTTCCTGACACTTGTGGCACAAATGATACTTGATATTTGTCAGTCCATAATGTTGCTTGGGTCTTGCTGCAGGCAGGCATGGACTCCTTCATTTGCTGAGAAGCTGACTGTCATGCAGTGATTAGCAGACATTCCTGCTTCTGATGGAAGGAAAGTCATTGATAGAGCAGCTGAATATGGTTGGGCCTGTGACACTGATGACCTGGGGATGGGATGATTGCCCTCTGGCAACCACAGTCATCTTCTATTGTATTAGGTATGACTTCAACCATTGGAATGTTTTCCCCCTTGGTGCCCATTGACTTCAGTTTTACCAGGGCTTCTTGATGCCACACTTGCTCAAATGCTGTGTTGGTGTCAAGAGCAGTCACTTTCACCTGATCTCTGGAACACAGCTTTTGGTTTTGTGTTTCGGCCAAGAACTGGAGCTGAGTGGTCCTGGCAAAATCCAAGCTGAGTATTAATGACTAAGTTATTGCTCAGAAAGTGATGCTTGGTAGCTCTATCAACAACATCTTCCATCACTTTTCTGATGATTGAGAGTGGACTGATTTGGTGACCAACGTGTAGCTGGGCAATGTTTGACGTTGTCTGCTGCCGGCATTGTAATTTACCCGAGCAGCTTGACTGGAGGCACAACTAATTCTGAAATGCAGGTCTTCAATGCAACAACTAGATATTGTTTGGTCCATAGCCTAGGTAGTGCCCTCAGCCATTTCTTGATATCACCTGGAGTGAATCAAATTGACTGGCTTCTGTGATGGTGGGGTCTCAGGAGGAAGAAGGAATGGATCATCTATTCAGCACATGGTTGCAGAAGTTTCAGTCTTGTCTTTTGCACAAAGGTGCAAGGCCCTACCATTGGTGAGGGTGGAGAAGTTTTTGTAGTCTCCTTTTTGTCTTGTTAGCTGTTTATTGTCCACCAACATTCACAACTAGATTCAGCAGGACTGCAGAGCTTTCAACTGATCCATTGGTTGTGAAATTACATAGCTTTGCCTATTGGATACACTATAATTTTGCTGTTTAACACATGTGGCCCTGTGTTGCAGCTTTACCAGATTGACACATCATTTCTGGATGTGCCCGATGCTGCTTCCAACATTCCAACCTGCACTTCTCATTGAACTGGTGTTGGTATCCTGGCCTAATATTAATGGTACAATGAGGGACATGCTAGGCCATGAGGTTACAGATTGTAGTGGTGAGCATTTCTGCTGATCCACAGCCTCAATTTTGAGCAAGCAGTTCTACATTGCCTCCATTGGCAGGTAGACGTAACTTTACTGTGACAGGTGTACCCATGCTGATTGTATTATATGGTGGAGGCAGTAGCTTATAACAAAGTGTTGCCATGTGTTACTCTGTACATATATATTTCAGCAGATTCCACACAGTATAGTTCACAGTGATTTGGATGTTTTTTCGGCAGTGGGAAGCATGGTCTGTAGAGATTGAAAAAGAAAAATAATATTTTAATAAAGAATTATGTGACTATAAGCAGCTGCCCGGTTATGATGGCAGATGATCATTAACATAAATTGTAAGTAGCTGAGCCTCAGTCCTGATCCCTGAGGCATCTGCGAGTTACAGCTTGCCAACTTGACAATGACCTCTCTGTCCCTATTCTTCCTACCTGTTAATCAATTCCCTATCCATGTTAATAACACACTCAACCCCATGACCCTTTCCTTGTGCCACCTTTCATGTGGCATTGTACAGAATGCCTTTGGAAATCCAAATATAGGCAGTCCCCAGGTTACACACGGGTTCTGTCCTGAGAACTGTATGCAAGTTGATTCCTCTGTAGGTCAGAAATGTCCATTTTCTATAGTAACCCATATTGTATCACTCTACACACACATACAGAAATGTCTGTTTTCTGTAGTAACCATATCGTATCACTCTATAAACACATATTCTTTCATTTCACTGAATATTCAACATAACACCACCCATAACTAAATCAATGGAATATATATTGTATCCAGTAAATAGCACAAAACGTGATTATTATTACTATCTTGAAAAATGCTTTAAAAATGTATGGGAGAATTTGCATAAAGTTAGATTTCCATAAGTAGGTCATCTGTAACCTGAGGGAGCCCCGTACATTGTATCTACCAGCTCCCTTTCATCTACCCTGGTTTATCAAAGAATACATTAGCAAATGGGTTAAGGACTGAAACATCCCCTGGACTTAATGGCTAGACTGAGAGTTTTCCAAAAGAGGTGGCTGCAGAGGTAGCAAATGCATTGCTTGACATCTTCCAAAATTGCCATTAATATTGACTTCTTACATTGTTCCCTATCTTGATCCTCTTTGCTGCTTCAATATCACAGCTTCTGCTCTGTACCTTTGTGTCACATTTTGATTATCTGTTGTTGCACCTTTCCTTGCTCTTTAAATTTCTAAATTATTCATCACCTGAACCCCCACAGGTTTGAGTTTAAAGCCTGACCAACAGACATAGTTATTCAATTTGCCAGGATACTGATCACAACCCAATTCAAGTGAAACTAGTTTCAATGGGGCAGCTTTCCCCTTTCCCAGTGCCATTTCTTTCAAACCACTCTTTGGGCTGTTCATAATGTCATAGAGAGTCATGAAATCATGCAGCACAGAACCAGGTCCTTTGTCCCACCAAATCCATGCTGAGCATCGAGTTCCAATCTCTTCTAATCCTGTTTACCAGGGTCATTTCTATGCCTTGGTGATCCAAGTGCTCATCCACGTATTTTTTAACTGTGTTGAAGAGTCCCTACCACCACTACTCCCACAGGCAATGTTTGCTGAGAGACTCCAACTCAACACCCTGAGATAAAGTTCCCAGAGAAGCAGATACTCACAGCAGCTGTGGATGTTGGGCATTCCTCTGATCTCCACATGCTGTCCCTGTAATAAATCACCTGCCCTGTCAACCTTATCAAATGTTGACTTGTGTTCATCTGGTTCAGGATTCAGTTCAGTTGACAGCTGGAGTTTTATACGAAAATCAAAAAAAAACTGCAGACACTGGAAATCTGAAATAAACACAGAAAATGCTAGAAACCTGCTGAGCGTTTCCAGCATTTTTTGTGGTTTTTATTTCTAGATTTTTATAGTCCATTAGTTTTTCTACTAAAAGTTAATTTATTATGTCTGTCTTTTAGACTGTTGAAAGCTTTTCTTTTAAAAAAAAGAGCCACTCATTAAGCAATAGAAAAAGATTTAAATACTTACTGTCTGAAGGTAATAGGAACCACCACTAGCGCTGGTAGCAGCGAGCAGCTTCTCCCTTTCACCTGAATCCCCACGCTGATTTTCGCTTCTGTCTAAGCTGCACTCTGTAAGTTACAATCACCCTCTCATTAATTTATCCTGAATTTTACTGATGCAGTGGAAGAAATCATTTTTTTTTTAATTTTAGGGAGGCTTTCGTTATTGTCAGGAACTAGCAGCAGGAACACCAGCATCTGGTTTTGCAGTAACAGATGCTGTATGCTTTTTATCAACTAGCAATCAAAATCATCAACAAGAATTGGTTATAAACATAACATTGTATCTGCTTTGGTGAATGCATTTTGTATGGTGGAGAAACTATCTGCTATAAATAGAGCAGTGTAATAATTTTTGATGAAGTGATTATGGCATCAATCAGTGCTGATAATTGACTTAATTCTTACTTTATAATGTGATATGGATTAAACCTTCCCATGCTATTATGTTGGATGTTTGTAATTACATTGCAGGTACCTATGTTATTTTGCTTCCTGATCTCCTATGAATTCATCTTAAACTAGGAAAATTTTCTTAAGAGCAGTCCCAGAGATTTCTGATTTATGCACTGTCTGCTGCTACCCTTTTCTAAATGAAATTCATGCTTAAATGTTTGCAAATGGAGATAAAATTTGGATTATTGTATAGTGCAATCTCTGAGATTTGACGTAACAGGAGACTTATCTACAAGCTGTGACCTTTAGCCTCGCTTTGAAGCAGGCTCTTATTGTCTTTGTTCAGAGGAAAAGAACAGATGAAAATTGTTGCCTCTGCAAGTTTCTCCAATGCTTTGTAAAAGGCAGAAACATACCATTGAGATGCCTTGTTCACAGGTGTTTTCCTTGTAACGGTTGCTGGAATGAGTGCAAAAACAACCTAGGAAAATTTGGCAGGACTCTCCTTTTTGACTGTTCCCTTTCTCCCTGTGGAGAAGCACCTGGCCCTTTTGGATCCCAGCCTGCTAGTGAGGTTGATATCAGTAACTTGCCATATGGAGAATCACAGTCATATAGTAGCAATGTATAATGCAGTGCACTGCATCTCTGACGTGTTTCGCCACCAAGTTATCACTGATGCTTTAGCACTATTATTGTTAGATCCTATTCAGCCCATGAAGTCAGCAGGCTCCTTCTATGTCTTAAGCAGTACTCTGTTCAATTAAAAATTGAGATGGATATGAGGAGGCTACAGAGGGATATAGATAGGTTAAGTGAGTGGACAAAGGGAATGGAGCAAAGGGAGTTTAATATGGCAAATGGGGTACAATGTAGGAAAAAGTGGCATTATACGTCTTTGCAGGACAAATAAGCATATTATCTAAGATTGCAGAGCACTAAGGTGCAGAGGGACCTAGGTGTCCGAATGCATGATTTGCGAAGGGCTATGATGCTTGTAGAGCATTAATTAGGAAAGCTAACAGAACATTGGTGTTTATTGCTCAGGAAATTGAATACAAAAGTAGGGAGGTTATTCTTCAGTTGCATAGGTCATTGGTGAAACCACACCTGGAGTTCTATGTACTGTTGTGGACCCTTTAGTTAAGAGAAGACGCTAATGCATTGAAAGCAGTTCAGAGGTTTACGATTAATACCTGGAATGGGAACTGGGGTGGTTGTCTTGTGCAAAAAGGTTGGATAGGCTGGGCTCCTACTCACTGGGGTTTAGAAAAGTAAGCAGCAACTTGATTGAAATGTATAAGATCCTGAGAGGTGGATGTTGGAGAGGATGTTTCCTCTTGTCTGAGAATCCAGAATTAGGAGTCGGTGTTTAAAAATAAGTGGCCATCCATGTAAGACAGATGAGGTAAAATTTTTTTCTCACAAAGAGCCATGAGTCTTTGGAATTCTGTTCCTCAAAAGGTAGTGAAAATAGTGTCTTTGAATATCTTTAAATCATGGGTTCTTGATAAGAAAGGGGTTGAAAGATTACTGTGGGTAGACAGGAATGTGGAGCTGAAGTTGCAATCAGATCAGCCATGATCTTACTAAATGGTGGAAGAGGTTTGAGGGGCTGAATGGTCCTAATTTGCATGTTTATATGTAACTACCAGCCACACACACTGAGCAGAAAAAGTGGATAGTTTCTCCACACATTTAAATAATTACAATTGGTGCTCTGCTTTTCTCTGTAAAACGGTTTGTGATTTTTTAGTTGCATTGGTATTTGCTTCAGATCATGAGAGAGGCAACCACATGCCAGTGTCCCTTGTTCACTTTGCCAGAGCAGGCTCCCTAATTCTGATCACAGGCTTAATGGATCTTTGCTTGTGTTGCTATATCGTAACTGTACCATGTCTTTTGCAGATGTGAAGAACGCTCACAGTTGAGCAGCTTTGTTACTGTGTGAGAAGACATTTTATTTATGTGTTGTCATCCAGCCACTAGAGGGAGTTCACTCCATCTCTTAAAGCAACTTCATCGCTTAAAGAAGCATCACCACACACTAGCACAGGAGAACTGGGCTCCACTGTTAGTATGTGGATGACATCCACTTCTGATTTGAATTGAATAACTACCAGCACCTTTTGGAGATAAGCTGGTGGTGCCATATTGTTCTTATCCTGCTTCAACAGCACCCCTTTAAATTGGTTCTTTTGGTATAGAACATAGAACAGTACAGCACAATACAGGCCCTTCAGCCCACAATGTTGTGCCAACCTTTAAACCTCGCCTAAGACTATCTAACCCCTTCCTCCCATATATCCCTCTATTTTAAATTCCTCCATATGCTTATATAGCAATCTCTTGAATTTGACCAATGTACCTGCCTCCACCACCGTCCCAGGCAGCCAGCCCCAACCACTCTCTGGGTAAAAAACCTTCCTCTGATATCTCCCTTGAATTTCCCACCCATTACTTTAAAGCCATGCCCTCTTGTATTGAGCATTGGTGCCCTGGGAAAGAGGCGCTGCCTGTCCATTCTATCTATTCATATTAATATTTTGTACACCTCTATCATGTCTCCTCTCATCCTCCTCCCCTCCAGAGAGTAAAGCCCTAGCTCCCTTAGTCTCTCCTCATAATGCATACTCTCTAAACCAGGCAGCATCCTGGTAAATCTCCTCTGCACCCTTTCCAACACTTCCACATCCTTCCTATAATGAGGCGACCAGAACTGGACACAGTACGCTAAGTGTGATCTAACCAGAGTTTTATAGAGCTGCATCATTACCTCGCAGCTCTTAAACTTGATCCCTCAACTTATGAAAGCTAACACCCCATAAGCTTTCTTAACTACCCTATCCACCTGTGAGGCAACTTTCAGGGATCTGTGGATATGGAACCCCAAATCCCTCAGCGCCTCCACACTACCCAGAATCCTGCCATTAACCTTGTACTCTGCCTTGGAGTTTGTCTTTCCAAGGTGTACCACCTCACACTTCTCCGGGTTGAACTCCATCTGCCACTTCTCAGCCCAGCTCTACATCCAAACAATGTCCTTCTGCAATCTTCAACAATCCTCTACACTATCCACAACACCACCAACTTTTGTGTCATCTGCAAACTTTCCAACCCACCCTTCTACCCCCACATCCAAGTCATTAATAAAAATCACGAAAAGCAGAGGTCCCAGAACCGATCCTTGTGGGACACCACTAGTCACAGCCCTCCAATCTGAATACACTACCTCCACCACAACCCTCTGCTTTCTACAGGCAAGCCAATTCTAAATCCACACGGCCAAGTTACCCTGGATCCCATGCCCTCTGACCTTCTGAAGAAGCCTACCATGTGGAACCTTGTCAAATGCCTTACTAGAATCCATGTAGACCACATCTACTGCACTACCCTCATCAATCTGTCTGGTCATCTCCTCAAATAACACTATCAGGCTTGTGAGACATGATCTGCTCTTCACAAAGTCATACTGGCTGTCCCTGATCAGACCATGATTCTCGAAATGCCCATAGATCCTATCTCTAAGAATCCTTTCCAATAGCTTGCCCACCACAGATGTAAGGCTCACTGGTCTATAATTCCCTGGACTATCCTTACTACCTTTTTTGAATAAGGGGACAACATTTGCCACCTTCCAATCCTCCAGTACCATTCCCGTGGACAACGAGGACTCAAAGATCCTGGCCAAAGGCTCAGCAATCTCCTCCCTCACCTCGCGGAGCAGCCTGGGGAATATTCCATTAGGCCCCAGGGATTTATCTGTCCTAATATTTTCTAACAGCTCCAATGCATCCTCTCTCCTGATATCAACATGCTCTAGAGCATTAAGCTTACCAACACTGTCCTCAGCATCATCAAGGCCCCTCTCTTTGGTGATTACTGAAGAGAAGTATTCATTGAGGACCTCACCCACTTCCACGGCTTCCAGGCACATCTTCCCACCTTTTTCCTAATCGGTCCTACCTTTACTCCCGTCGTCCTTCTGCTCTTCACATGTGAAAAATGCCTTGGGGTTTTCCTTAACCCTACTCGCCAAGGCCTTTTCATGTCCCCTTCTTGCTCTCTTCAGCCCCTTCTTAAGCTCCTTCCTTGCTACCCTATTTTCCTCAAGAGACCTATCTGATCCTTGCTGCCTAAACCTTATGTATGCTGCCTTCTTCCTCCTAACTAGATGTTCCACCTCTCTTGTCACCCATGGTTCCTTCACCCTGCCATTCTTTCTCTGCCTCACCGGGACAAATTTATCCCTAACATCCTGCAAGAGATCCCTGAACAACGACCACATCTGCATAGTTCATTTCTCTTCAAAAATGTCATCCCAATTCACACTCACAAGTTCTAGCCTTATAGCCTCATAATTTGCCCTTCCCCAATTAAATATTTTCCTGTCCTCTTTGCTCCTATCCTTGTCCATGATAATGCTAAATGTTATGGAGCGATGGTCACTGTCCCCCAAATGCTCACTCACCAAGAGATCTGTCACCTGACCCGGTTCATTACCTAATACTAGAGCTAATATTGCATTCCATCTAGTCGGCCTGTCAACATACTGTGACAGGGATCTGTCCTGGACACACTTAACAAACTCTTCCCTGTCTAAACCTTTGGTACTAAGCAGGTGCCAATCAATATTTGGGAAGTTGAAGTCTCCCATAATAACAACCCTGTTATTTTTGCACCTTTCCAAAATCTGCCTCCCAATCTGCTCCTCAGTAACCCTGCTGCTACCCTCCCGATAACAAACTGCCTGCAAGGATGTTGGTCCCACTCAAGTTCAAGTGTAACCCATCCAATCTGTACAGGTCCCACCTTCCCCAGAAGAGATCCCAATGATCCAAAAATCTAAAACCTTGCCCCTTGCACCAACTCCTCAGCCATGCATTCATCTGCCATCTCCTCCTTTACCTTCACTATCACGTGGCACTGGCAGCAATCCTGAGATTGCTACCCTTGAGGTCCTGTCCTTCGGCCTTCTGCCTAGCTCCCTAAACTCACTTTTCAGGACCTCATCCCTCTTTCTACCTATGTCATTGGTACCAACATGTACCACGACTTCTGGCTGCTTTCCCTCCCGCGTAAGAATGCTGTGGACCTGATCAGAGACATCCTGGACCCTGGCACCTGAGAGGCAACATACCATCTGGGATTCTTGCTCATGTCCACAGAACCTCCTGCCTGTTCCCTTGACTGTTGAGTCCCCTATCACTATCGCCCTCCTCTTCTCCTCCCTTCCCTTCTGAGCAGCAGGACCAGTCCCAGTGCCAGAGACCTGGTTACTGCCGCTTGATCCCTGTAGGTCATCCCCCTCAACAGCATCCAAAGTGGAATACCTGTTTTTGAGGGGAACAGCCTCCGGGGTCCTCTGCTCTGTCTGCCTGTTCCCTTTCTCTTTCTCTCCCCTGACAGTCACCCATCTATCTGCCTCCTGGACTCTAGAAGTAGTTGCTCCAAGGGGGGTAACTGCCTCCTGATACACAGCATCTACGTAACTCTCTCCCTCCCTGATGCTTCGCAGTGTTTGAAGCTGTGACTCCAGCTCATCAATTCTGAGCCAAAATTCCTTCAGCCTCAAGCATTTACTGCAGATGTGGTCACCGTGCCCCACAGCAGGGTCCACTAGCTCCCACATCATGCAGCTGCAGCACATCGCGTTGCCCTCCATCTGAACTATTTTTTTTCTTACCTAGCTGCAGTCTACTTAAAAGTTATAACAATAGCAGTAAACCTTACTTACCAGCTACTCACCAGTGTTGTTGTTAGTATTGGGCCAATTATCTGAATGGACCACTTAGAGTTGCCCTTTGATACAATGAACCAAAAGTCCTGCCCAACAACTCAGTGATGTCCTGGTCTGCACTGAACAAGAACAGCAGTTGAAAGTTAGCCTAGAGTTGTCCTCGGTCTGAAATAAATTTTACAGACACAAGAGACTGCAGATGCTGTAATCTGGAGCAAAAAAAACAAACTGCTAGAGGAACTCAGTGGGTCAAGCGGCATCTGTGGAGGCAGACAGATGGTCAATGTTTGGGTCGAGACCCTGCAATCAAGAGTTCTGATGCAAGGGTTCCGACCTGGAACGTAGATGTTCCCATCTGCCTCCACAGATGCTGCCTGAGCCAGAGTTCATCCAGCAGATTTTTGAAAAAATTTTTTAGTTAGGTTCCTTGTTACCAATTCCATCTCTGTCCCTACCCCTCTTAAAAGTTGTAATTGTAGGTGAGATCTTTGGTTAAGGATAGTAGTGATGGTGACAGTGATGCTTCTCATACTCAGTACAGAGTAACTATCAACTGTGTGGTCTCACAGGTAGAAAATGGTTACTTGAATGTATCTGAGGGCTCACAGCCTCAGGCAGCAGCTTCTGTTAACGCAGACGGGAAGGAATGTAGACCATTAATTTAGAACAAGGAAACATCACTTTGTAACATCTGTGGAGATTCGTTTAAAAATAACTTTTAAATTGGTGTCAGTTTTCCATTAGCCAGGAGAAGTGACTATGTCAGGGGTGCAGGGGTTTTCCAGCAGTGTGCATTTTGTTGTCCTTTTGGGAGGTAATGAAAGTGCACCTATTTTAGTTTCTTCTCCTTTTAAATTGAGAGCTTGAACTCATGGCCATGCAGATCATTTACCTTAGTAAGATTTGTTAAAGGCATCATTCTGATGTGACAAATGATAGAGAGGCATTTACCAAATGTCCCATTTATTTATATCAGAGCAAAATAGTTGTTAAAATTAATGGTGAAGGTGTGATACTTAACGTCTAAAATGCTATTTTAAATGCTAAGGCCCTTTTATATAGTCGATAGATCCTGGCATTGAGATTTCACTATTGCATCTTATTCTCTTGGTAATTCTGAATTTTTCTATCTGCATAACAAATATTTAAGAGGATTGAAAGTTAAGTGATTCACAAAGTCCTTTCCTGTGGTTCAGTGGGTAAATATACTGCCTGCTGTGCTTTTGAACTGCAGAGTGAGCCTCGTGCTCCAGATAAAGGCGAGTTACCTGATTTCAATTCTGGGAAGTGCTGCAGTAGTTTCTGTAACCATGGGCAAATTGTAGAAGATCTGCTGACATCTCTGCATTTGTAGTTGGCAATGAAAAGCAGAATTTGACCCTGCTGCAAAGGACTCGCTGCTTGAGTAAGCCCTCTGATGTTCATTGTCCAAGTTGAGAACAAGCACTCATGGTGCTATCACTGGTCATGAGGCAATGGAGAGAAAATGGAACTTCTAGAAAAAATTGCAACCAAATTCCAAAATTATTAGATGCAGGAAGATTCTTGCCTCTGCAGACACTGATGTGATAAATCTACCACTTTCAATTTAGCTTAGGAAGAATCTGTAGCATTGGAGCATGTCATTCAACTTCTCGCACCTGTGTCATTGTTTATAATCCATGAATTTCATCTATTCTATCCACCTTGTCTTGTTTTCAAGCATATCTGTAAAAAGTCCCAGGCTTTTCCATTTTTCCTGATAGCTGTAATTGACAACTCAATAGGTAGCTTCAATTATTTGGTTTGGTTACAGTTTTATGAGATGAATTTCATTTTGATGTTGCACATGACACTTGTCCATTTCAAGCTGATGTAGTTATTTTTTTACATCAGTTGTCAAAAAAGTGAATTTTATGAGAGTGATGCTTGATGAATGAGGTAGTGGTGTCTGCTGACCAAGCATATTATTCAGAACTGACAGTTGTACAAACGTGGTCCTGCTCAAACTGGAAGTGAATGATTCATCTATAGAACCAACACTAAGCAGAGATAAATTAACCATTTCAGTTGCTGTAAAAATTTCATTAGCACAGGAGCAGGTATCCCATGGTATTGATCACAATAAGTTGACAATTAAAGTGTGCAAGTGTGAACATATCTCCCATTTAGACACAGAAGACATAGAACATAGAAAATCTACAGCGCAATTCAGGCCCATCGGCCCACAAAGCTGTGCCGAACATGTCCCTACCCTAGAAATTACTAGGCTTACCCATAGCCCTCTATTTTACTCAGCTCCATGTACCTATCTAACAGTCTCTTGCAAGACCCTATCATATCCGCCTCCACCACCGTTTCCGGCAGCCCATTCCACGCACTCACCATCTGGATGTTAATAAAGTAACTGCATTTAAGTTGCCCTTCTCCTAACCATACGTGCCCTGCCAGGGTAAGTCCTTGAGGGAATTGAAAGAAGAAGGGATCACTTCGCCATTCATTGAGATCTGTAACCAGACTCAATGCGGACACCTTGCCCTTTATCCCTCAAACTCTTTTGCTCATAAAAATCCATCAATGCCAGAATTAAAATTAACAAATAGCCTTGTATTAACTGCCATTTACAAAAGTTTCACACTTGTATTACCGTTTACATGTAGATGTGTTTTCTGGCTACACACCTGAATGACCTGCCTCTCATTTTTTAGGCCACTACCTCTCATTTTTTTTAGGCCATGGCCTCTGGTTCTTGATTTCCAACCAACAGAAGTATGTTTACCCTTATCCTAAAACCACAAATCAAATCTCTCTATAACTTCTAAATTCCAGGGATTATAAAGGATTTATGGCACAGTCCCAGTCCATTCAGCCTAACCAGACCAGGCCACGTTTATTCTCTGCTTGAACCTCCTCCCACGTTCCTCATCCACGTGTTTCGCCATGACCATCTGCTGCCTGCTCCCTCAGGTTATCCACCTTCCCCTCAGAGACTGTTCCCCTAATCTACTCCCTGTGGTAACAAGTTCCATGTTCTGACCACTCTTCGGGTAAAAATGTCTCTTCTGAATTCCCTATTGGGTTACTTGGTGACAGTTTTATATTGATGGCCTCTGGTTATGCTCTTCCCTAGAAGCGGAACAATTCTTTCTGTATCTGTTATTTACTTAAGACACAAAATGAGATAATTTGGCCCACTAGATCCATACTGACTCCCAGGTGAGCAATCCCATTGTCCGTCTTTTGATTTCCCTATAGGGCTTCAGTTTATTATCATGCCCATCAACTCCCCTTTATTTTATTTTACCACCGAAGAAGTAATTAACAGTAGACAATTGGAATGTGAGAGGAAACTGGATCACCCACCGTATGGTCATGTGGAGAACGTATACACTCCACATAGACACGCTGAAGGTCATGATCGAGCCTGGATCCCTTGACCTTTGAAACAGTTGCACCAACTGTTGATCCATAATGCCGTCCTCATCAAAAGTGATTAAAACCTTACATAATTTTAAAGATCTCTATTGTCACTTCTTCTCAAGAAAGAAGAGAACCAGTCTTTTCATCCTTTCTTGATATGTTTTCCCTTGCACTTTTGTTGTCTTGTCCCTGTCTCACTTAGACCAGAGCTCTACAAAGTACTCTTTCATGTGTTCTAACTAAGGTCTGATTCAAGTTTCACATAACCTCCTTATTTTTCAGTTCTAGCAGCTGCAGATCTAAACCCTAATGCTTGGTTTGCCTTCTTTTGTGCTCTTGCTAACATGTAGTGCAACCTTTAATGATTGGTGTATTTGTATTCTGAGAACCCTTTGATTCTCTACCCACCTAGCTTTGCATCTTTCAAGTTATAGTTGACCTCCTGTCTTCCTACCCAAATGTGCTATGTTGCATTAAGCTTGAACTGTATTTGCCAGCTAACTGCCCATGTTGTAAGTTTACTAATATCCTCTTGTAATTTATTGCAGTTTTCCTCCATCTGGACTACATTCCACAAATAAGGAACCCATGCTTTTGATTTCTAATCTAAATCAGTATTGTAAGCTCTAATGGAACAAGTTGATCCACTTCCTACTGTGAATACTCTCACTATTTTATGTCTTGAAGCCACCTAGCAATTAATTTTGTTCTTTGTCAGCCAATGAAGGGTACAGGAACCTTATCACTATTATGGACTCATTTAATCAAGAGCATTTTGAAAATAAATTGCATTTACTGCATTACTCTCGTCTCTTCTTTCTGTATCCTTTTAATAAATTTTGTGAAACTAGATTTTTCTTTTTGAAATCCATGCTGATTATTCATAGAACCATAAACACTTGCAATGGAGAAAGAGATCATTTAGCCCGTTGTGTCTGTTGTTATGCATTTCATTTCTGGATGCTCTGTCCTTTTGGTAGAATGATTTTTTTTTTTCCTACCGCTGAATTTATCTTTAACTTGATAGGTTATATTCCCCTTCTTAAATAGGGATATTACATTAGCTATCTGCCAGTCCTCTGACCCAACACCTTTTCTAATGAGCTGCTAAACGTGTGCATTGATGTCTCTGCTGCTTTCCTAGAGTCCTTTAATACGTGTGGATGCAGTCCATCTGGATCAGAAGTTTTATCCGCTCTGAGTTTGATTAGTTTATTTACTATTTACCATTGTTAAATTTAGATGCTCTTATCTCACTACTCATGCCCTCATGCAATATCAAAGTAAGATAATGATTTAATATTTCCAAAATCTGCATGTTGTGTATTGTATTGTTCTGTTTAAACTTTCATAGATCATTCCCATCCCAATCTCTTCTGTATTGAAGTGTTTATAAAATATTTTACTGTTTTCTTTGATAAAGAAATTTCATAGATCCTCATTGTGTTCCTAATTTGTTTGTAATCTCTCCTAATCCATTTCATATCTACTCTATATATAATGTATGCCTCTTGTCTTCACTTGTTCCCCTATCTCTTTATTCATTTATGAAGTCCCAGGAGAGTCTAGTTGGTTCTTTTTGGGGAATTTTGTTAAATTCTAACTGCACTATCTTCATGGCCAATTCATCCTTTTGAAAATATGATGCCCAGAACAATTCATTCCACTTTAGATCTGGCTAACTGAAGCCTTAAATGACTGGTCCTGGCCCTCTTGATAAACAGGCTAGCATTCCGTTAACCCTTTTGATTATTTTCTGTGCTACTTGTGAAATGTTAATGTTCCATGTATTTCAACCCCAAAGTTTCTGTTGATTGAGTATCCTTTAGTGTAAAGTTCCAAAGATTCCCCACCTCATGTCTAAGACACTTTTAACACAGTAACTTAAATTAGTAAATTGGTTTATTATTATCACATGTATCAAGGTACAGTGAAAAACTTTGCATGCTATCCATACAGATCATTTCATTACGTCAGTACATCAAGGTAGTACAAGTGTTTTAGTTGCAGAGAAAGTACAGTGCAGGCAGATAATAAGGTACAAGGCCATGACGAGATAGATTATGAGGTCAAGAATCCATCTTATCGTACAAGACGTCAGTTCAATAGTCTTATAACAGGAGGATAGAAGCTGGCCTTGAGTCTGATTGTATATGCTTTCAGGCTTTTGTATCTCCTGCCCAAATGGAGGGGGGAAGAAGAGAAGATGCCCAGGGTGGGTGAGGTCTTTGATTGTGTTGGCCGTTTTACTGAGGCAGCGAGAAGTGTAGACACATTCCAAGGAGGGGAAGTTGATTTGTGTCCACAGCTCTCTGCAGTTTCTTGCGGTCTCAGGCAGAGCAGTTGTCGTACAAGGCTGTGATGCATCCAGATAGGATGCTTTCTACCCTATGGTGCATCTGTAAAAATTGGTAAGAGTCAACAGGGATATCCTGAATTTCTTTGGCTTCTGAGGAAATGGAAGCACTAGTGAGCTTTCTTGGCCATGGCCTCTCATGTGGTTGGACCAGGACAGTCTATTGGTGATGATTACTCCTAGGAACATAGGAGCCCGTGAGTACTTCTGAGAACTTTTGAAGTGTAATCACCTGTAAGTAAGAAACATGGAATTCAATTTGCCCATAGGCAGGTACCACAGACCGCAACATAATAAACGTGCAAGTCATCTGTTTGAGTGAAGTTGGCTAAAGAATAAGGAATTGGCAAAAACACTGCAATGATGCACAGTTTAATAAATGGCTTACAGAAACGGTAATACTTCATGGAGGAGCAGCCTAGCCTTTATGCTGCCTTGCTTTGGTAGCTCCGTAAATGAACTATGACAGAAAATTAGGTTCTGTCCTCCGTGAATTGACATGTTGGAACTTAAATAATTGTCCAACAGAGGAAGAGGTTCCTCTTTGGATGCTACTTCAACGTAGTCTTCAGTCGGAGACTGAAGACTAGGAAAGCCATTCAAATGAATCTTTATCATATTGATTGTCCTTCTAGCTTATCCTGACAATGCTTAATTTGATTTGTGGATTTCCTGCATAAAATGACTTGATTAAAAGTATCTATCAACAATTTAGTCACGAGCCAAAAATGATTCTGGTAAAACTTACTTAAGACTCAATCCTAAAGTGTAAGGGATTAAGGATATTTTATGTATTTTTAATTGTTGCTTTATTACAGTACAATACCATACTTAATATAAACATTGCAGAGTTCCAAATTTGCACCCCCAGCCAATTCAATTTACTGGTCTTACCCAGTGATCGCATTTCTGCCTGAGTGAACATTGAGGATTCAAGCCCTATTTCATTGTCAAGAACTGGAATACACTTTGAACATAGATTTTAATCTTTAACTCTTATTTTAGTAAATAGAGAAAAATCAGAACTCAGTCCACTGAATGCACATTTTGCATCATGTGGGAAAGCCAGGATGCTCTTGCATCCTTGACGACCACATGTACAGAAAAATAATCCAGGGGATGAAAGGGTTAAAGTTTGAGGAGCATTTGATGGCTCTGGGCCTGTACTTGCTGGATTTTAGAAGGGGGAGGTGGGGGATCTCATTGAAACCTACCAGTGGAGGTGGAGAGGTTGTTTCCAGTAGCAGGAGAGTTGAGGACCAGAGGGCACAGCCTCGGGATAGAAGGACGACCCTTTAGAACAGAGATGAGGAGGAATTTCTTTAACCAGAGGGTGGCAAATCTGTGGAATTTATTGCCACAGATGGCTGTGGAGGCCAAGTCATTGGGTATATTTAAAGCAGAGATTAATAGGCTATTGATTAGTAAGGGCCTCAAAGAGGGACTTGGATGGGCGCATGAATGAGAGGAAAATAGAGGGATATGAGCATTCTGTGGGTAGGGGGGATTAGCTATGTTGGCACAACATTGTAGGCCAAAAGGCCTGTTCTGTACTGTACTGTTTTATGTTATGGGGAGAAGGCAGGAGAATGGGGTTGAGAGGGAAAAATAAATCAGCCATGATCGAATGGTGGAGCAGACTCAATGGGCTGAATGGCCTACTTCTGCTCCTTTGTCTTATGGTCTTACAGCAAATGTCATCTCTTGGAACATCTCAGCAGGAGGAAGCCACCCACTTCTTTACGTTCCACCTCTCTCTCTCCCTTGGCATATTTGTAGGACAAGCTCCATCTATCTGATATGGAACCACATACCTGTCTGTGGTTGGTTTTAAAGCTTTTTTTTCTTAAATTCCTGCCAACCACTTTTCCTGGAGTCATACAGCACAGAAACAGGTCCTTTGGCCCATCAGGTATGTGCCAACCATCTAGTACCTGTTCACATTAATCCTGCACCAATCCCATAGTATTCTCCCCACATTTCCTTTGCAACCAAAGATGGCTAGACTTTCCCACTCTCCATAGACACTGTCTAATAATATATTCACTTGCCATATCTATGGTTCTAATGCTGAAATAATAATCTGCCTCTCAGTCTCTAACTACTATGCAGTGCTCCTTTTAAAGCGTCGGTTTGATTTTTGTTAAAAATGGGCTACTCTAATCACAACTGTCAAATGTTTAGGATAAGATCTAGAAATTAAGTCTGTCTAATTCAACCATGAACAAATTGCTGAACCAATAACATAACCATTATGCTACAGTACCCGTGAATGCCAACCACTTTTCGTAGAGTCATACAGCACAGAAACAGGCCCTTTGGCTCATCAAGTATGTACCAGCCATCAAGTACCCGTTCACACTAATCCGATATTATTCCCCCCCACATTTCCAGCAACTCCCCGCAGATTCTACCACACACCTGCGCACTAGGGAATCTGCAGTGGCCAATCACCCTATCAACCTGCACGTCTTTGGGATGTGGGAGAAAAGCAGAGTCCCTACAGGAAACCCATTCGTTCATAAGGCGACTGTGCAAACCCCATACAGACAGCACCAGAAGTCAGGATCAAATCCAGGTAGCTGGAACTCTGAGGCAGCAGCTCTACCAACTGTGTCACCCTCATGTAGGATCCTGGCTGTATTGTTAATTATGCTTTCAATTGCTGGCTGCACCCCACTTTTCCAAGAATTTCAACCTCTGTTTCAGTCATTATTAACAAAGTAGTTAGTATGTATTCTTATATTAAAAAATAGAAGCATTGGTTGGAAGTAAGCCCAGTGTTCTCAGACTCCTGCTGTGATAGTTTTGGAACCTTCTAATTCCCAATGGGTACATATTCACACAAGATTTTTGCCTATTGACTGCTATTAAAAACAATCACAATTCGCAAGTTGGCAAAAGTTTTGTGGGAAGTAGATGCAGTGGGACTATCATCTGGACAGAATTTATAAGCAAAGTGTAAGAAGCAACTTTTCACAGATGCTGCCTGACCTGCTGAGTGCTTCCTGCATTTTCTGTTTACTTTTCCCCAAATTTCCAGCATGTGCAGTTTCTTGATTTTGCTCCACAGTGGGTTGTGCCGTATCTAAATTAGGAGTGAAAGTGGCACTGATACCATAAATCCAAAGATGTTCCATTCCCCAGCATTTGCCCATTTTCATGCAAAACACATTGGCCTCGAAATTCCAGTACATGCAAAAAGGTTGTGACAGACGGCTTTGCAGCAGGGTGCCAATAACCGCTTCAGCTGAAGGCCCACCCATGGCAACTTCAGTGGCAGAGGGAGAGATGTGACCTTGAGTAATGGTGGGGGGGGTGTGGGTAGGAAGAGGAGGTTGTTCAGAATGGAATGGGACTGCTCCTTGATTCTGGGTTGGGGGGGGCATAATTAATCGTGTGGCCTGACTCGGGTGGGGAGGGCAGGGATCATGCCTGTGCTTTGAATGAGAGACATCGGGGAGCTAGACGAAGATGGATGACATGAATGATGGGTGGAAGTTGTCAGTGTTCTGAGTTTGAGATTGATGTTTCCATTGGTGGCAGTGGGTGATCAGAAGGGATGGGGCCTGGGTCCTGACAGGGAGGAGGTTGCTTGGGGGCCAAGGTGGTATGGCAGTGTAGCCGTTAGTGTGACACTATTACAGCGCCAGCGACCTGGGTTCAATTCCGGCCACTGTCTGTAAGGATTTTGTACATTCTCCCCGTGTCTGCGTGGGTTTCCTCCGGGTGCTCCGGTTTCCTCCCACATTCCAAAGACATACGGGTTAGGAAGTTGTGGGCATGCTATGTTGGCACCAGAAGCGTGTCGACACTTGTGGGCTGCCCCCAGAACACTCTACCCAAAAGATGCATTTCACTATGTGTTTCGATGTACATGTGACTAATAAAGATATTTTATCTTATCAGAAGATTGAAGGGTTGGGGCCTAGCTTTCTATGGGGCAATGGTGTTGGGGCTTGAGCTTAATGCAGAGGTGGGGCTCAGGAGAGCACATGGATTTATAGGCAAATTAACATTTCATTTACTTTTTTAGATCCTATTCTCTATGGATACTATCTAATTTCACATTAGTTTGGTGTTTCTGTGGTTGCTAATCCTAAAACTATAATCTGCCCCTCAATCACTAAATACCGTGCAGTGCACCTTTTAAAGCATCTGTTTGATTTTGTTAAAAATGTACCAGTATATGTCTCACAGCTGTCAAGTGTTTACGATAGGATATAGTAATTAAGTCTGTTTAATTCAACCATGGACAAATTTTCAATTTCGTAGCCAAATGGAGGAAGTAAACTGTCTTAAAATTTTAAATAAGTGCTCATTTTCTCAGTAGGTTAGTGAATTAGATTTTTTTTGAAAAAATAGAAAGTGGGAGGAGGAACTGAGTGGTCTTGTGTGTTAGTAATTAAAACACTGCTTCTTTACTTCTGTAGTTTGAATTTGAGTCTACCTCAGAGAGATGAATTAAACTTATGCCTTTACTTAATTAATTCCCCAATGGGCATCAATATTATGCTTATTGGCTCAGTTTAAGATAATTGTAACTACTGCATTAGTAAAGCCCTACGTAATTTGTAGATGAACTTCACAAAATTGTGGCCAAGTTGTAGACAAGACAGACAAAACTGCGGAAAAGTACTATTTATTTTCCATTAATTGTGGTAATTTCTATAAGTCTACAGTGAAGGAGACTAGGAACCTAGGAACAGGGGTACTGGTGACCTTCAGGAACCTGTGGTCAGTAGGTTGGACGAGCTGGGAGCACGATATCACAGGATCTGCAGTTTAAGTCTGGCATTATCGATTAATGAAATGTCATGTTGAGATGCGAGGAAGCTCCACAGACCATCAGGCACCAGCTAAGTCACCCTCTGAAACAGCTGACCCTGCTGTTGCTTGCAGACTTAAATTTATACAGTGCCCTTCATCATCCCAGAACACTTCAAGGTACTCTGCAGCAAGTATGATCAAATTTAGTAGCACAGAAAACTAAGCAAAATATAGAAGTGTCTTCCAAGTAAAGAAAGATGGGCATGTTGGTAATTTTGAAGCCGTTAAATTAAATGGTAGTTCTTTTAACATCATAAAAAAAATAGTGTGGTGCCTCATCAGGATCAACTGCATATAGATTGTTTTGGGAAGGGCATTGTGGCCCTTCCCATGGGTGCGCTTAACAGCTGGTATACTTTCTGATTGATTATGTAAGCTGCCTAAGCATTCAATCCTTTACTCTCCCCCATCAATCAACATAACTACCGTTGTGGATTATTGGACAGTAATAGAAGTGGGATTATCACTGCCCTTTGCTACCTCATCCCTGACCTTCATCTGAGTTTTTACACTGAGTGACCCTGAGGTGTAGTAAAGATTATAAATGAACCAGAGACCTTCCTTGTTGATGTGGCTCAGTACCATTCGTAAATTAATGAAGGCATTTGAAAAGAAGAGTAATAATCATTATTGTCTTGGCATATTGATAGATTGAAGTGCAACTACAGACATCCAGGTTAATCTACACTTTACATCATGACAAAGATTTTGCCTGTTAAAATAACTTGGTTCTTATTTTGGTGAAAAAGATGTCAGCAATTCACTTTGTGTATATCGTTTGATTATATTTTGAGGATTCATCGTCCTCTAATTTCTCTACACCAGGTCTCAATGAATTAGGATGTAAGGTGACATTTCCTAGACTTCTGTAAATGTCACATGGTACCAGTTGTCAGGAGATGTGTGTGTATAGAGGGGGACTGTAGCACAGTCAGTAGAACATCAGACTTTTAATCTTAGGGTTCAGGGTTCAAGTCCCTGTTCAGGCGCTGATTTTACAAAGTTTACACCTGCACTCAATGCCAGAAACATAGCTAATCTCGTTCAAGGTTTCTCATCTTATAAGAGTCCTGATGAAGGGTCTCAGCCCGAAACGTCGACTTTTTTTTTCCCTCCATGGATGCTGCCTGATCTGCTGAGTTCCTCCAGCACTTTTTGTGTATTGCTCCAGATTCCAGCATCTGCAGAATTTTTTGTGCCTCTGGCATGCATTGCCTCTTGTCCAATTTAGTTCACTGTCCATCCCTGAACCTTATTCATTGACTCCTCACAGGAATGAAGATGAGATTGATAGACTGGTATGTCTATCCAAAATATGCTTTGTTTTTTATATCTCAGTCATTCTATGAGAGAATTTGTTTGCACAATTTTGACTTGCAAATCTATTTATAGCAAAACCCGTATTAACGCAAATACATGTTCTCATTTGTGAATTTGTTGTGGAAAATTATGTTGATGGATCTATTGGCGTGATGCAATATGAAATAAATATACACAAACAAAAATATCGGGAGTAGAAAGCAATTAATAGCACTGGCATAACAACAGCTGAATAACTCCATGACCTTGCCCTCATCTTCACAAGAAAAAGCCAGCTGTTACTGATGGATCTGCAATCAGCAGCTGCAACATATTTAAATGTATCACCATGGATTGTGATGAATAGTAAAATACAGGAAAGTTGCAAACATTTCACTGTAATTACAAAGAAAAATTATAACTCTCTCCCACAATACTTTTCATAGCAGAAAATAACAGTGTAGCTGCAGACCCTTACATCTAAAGCTGTGATGTGTGTTTTTAATACTTCCATAATCAGGCAAAAGAAATTTCCCATTAAAACATGTTGACCCAGAATTCTGAAATTATCATTCTTGCTTTGCTGGACAAAGCTTTGTATGTAAAAGCAATGAAGCTTCATCTTCAAACTGCAACCTGTCATTAGGATTAAGATGTGTATTTAACTGCTACCAATTTTCTGTTCTAAAGCTGAATAGTATTGATCATTTCGGTGTATATTATCCACTGCAATCACTTTCAGGAAACTCACGTTAATTCGCTACTCTCTCACTTTAATGAGATTAGGTAGCAGATGGTAAAGTTATTCAACTGGTATCCAGAGGCTTGAAATACTGGTCAGGAAATAGGAGTTCAAATCTCACGTAATTCTATAAACATGGAATTAAAAAGCTGGTATCAGTAATATTAATCATGAAAACAATGTTCTGTTGTAAAAAAAATCCATCTAGTTCACTAATGTGGATACACAAGAGACCGCAGATGCTGGAACCTGGAGCAGAAAACAAACTGCTGGAAGAACTTAGCAGGTCAGGCAGCATGAGGAGTTTGTACGTTCTCCCCGTGACTGCGTGGGTTTCCTCCGGGTGCTCCGGTTTCCTCCCACATTCCAAAGACATACGGGTTAGGAAGTTGTGGGCATGCTGTGTTGGCGCTGGAAGTGTGGCGACACTTGCGGGCTGCCTGCAGAACACTCTACACAAAAGATGCATTTCGCTGTGTGTTTCAACGTACATGTGACTAATGGTGATATCTTGTCTTATCTTATTTGTGGAGGCAAAGGGATAGTCGATGTTCTGCATCAGGACTGAGAGTGTTAGAGGGACAATGAGGGGAATGGTGGAAGCTCACTACTATCCTTCATATTTTACCCAGTCAAATTTATTTGTAGGGTTGCCAACATCCCATATTTTGCAAGACTTCCCTTTCGGAAAGACCAAAAGAAGATGGGGCAGTGCTGGGAATCCCCAGAACTGCCATAACTACTTAAAAGGAGCAAGCAGTTTTCCCTGTAGTCCTGAACCATGTGGTGATAGGGAAAAGCACTGTAAAAGCTATGGCTGAGTACTGAGGGTAAGAACTTTTAAACCCCTTTTGTCTACTCAATTCTTGGCCAGGCCAGGGTCCTCCAAGCCCATGTGGGTCCTCAGCCCAGGTTACTAGGGACTACTTTGAGACTGGATGGGTCTCTCGTTGATTCTAACACCAATTTCAAAAAAACTGTTCCAGTCATGATATGCTGTAAGATTCTTTAATGTACCATCCCTGCCTTGGCTTCCCTCCCAGATTTTACTCTTATAAGTTTGAGGCATGTAATTGATCAAGGACCTAAATCACTATTGATAGTACTTAACAACACCTACTCTGGGCTTCAGTCCTATTTTTCAAATCGTGCTCTGTTCCAACAATCTACACTGCATGCATCAAAGCTGAAACTGTAAAACTTGCTGCTCAAAAACTGTACTCCCTCAGTGGCTCACTGGGTGAAGATGTACATGGGACAAATCAAAAGTGTGTGATTCAGTAACAATCTGGTAATGTGTCAAGCTTGGCCTTTGATAGCACCCTCATCTCTGTGGGATTAAGCCTTATCCTCGTGATTTGAGCACATAAACCAGGCTGATGCTTCTGTGCAATAGAACAGAGCTGTCAATATTCGGATGAGATGTTAAGTTAAGACCCTATCTATCCCCCTCAGGTTACATTGATTGAAGAAGATAAGGGTGTTCTCCTGACACCTTAGTGCCTCAATCAAGACTAGTGAAACCAATTATCTCATTCTTTGTTTCATTATGCTTATAGGATCTTGCTACATGGAAAAACATCTGTATTTATAGAGCACAGTTCATTACCCAAATTCAAAGTCTGTTATAACAAATAAAATATTTTTGAAATGTCATCACTCTTCTATTGAAGGAAAAGTAGCAACCAATTTGCACACAGCCAACTCCCTCAAAAGCAACCATTTTTAGTAATGTCGGTTGAGGGATAAATGTTGGTTAAAATTGCAAAGAATTCCCCCATTCTTCACAAAGGAAAAGTATTGCAGTTCACCTTAACCCTGTTTGTGAAAGTTGTGCAAAGATTGACAACTTCACTTGTGAGGGCCACAGAACAGAATTGTTTGGTTCCCAGATTTTCAACGGCACATCAGTTTTGTTTTTGTGAACCAATGTGTGAACTAATTTGCCTTTGCTTTGAAATAATGAAATATTTTCACACAGGCGTATTAACTGAAGTAAGTCGGTTATTGTCTCATTTGGTGTTCAATTTATGATTGTATGTTCTTATAAATGGGGCAAAATGTAGTTCTTTCTAAAAGATTATCCCGCATATGGAAGACTGAAGAAGACTGAAAGGAGTTCAAGTCTTTTCTTCATCAGGAATGCCGGTAAAATGAGTGACCCTGTTGTGAAAGTAGTCTCATTAGAATCTTGAGTAGCCCACCTGCAACAACCCAAAAATCATATTACCCAAGGCTATGATAAAGTGATTGAGCATGTAAAATATCTGATGGAGTTTGTCCTTAGAACTTCTGTTATCTTTCTGAAGCCTGATAGTGTTGCAGAGAGACACAACAAGGAGCTGTGTGATATTATCCTGGTTTTAAGTGTGCTAGAAAGGCTTGCTAGTTCTTTAGCAGTTATTTCTTGCTGCACAAATGATTGATGGAAGAAATATTGGTTTATTATTGTCACATGCACCGAGATACAGTGAAAAGCTTGGTTTAGCAAGCCATCCATACAGATCATTTCATCACAGTAC
The DNA here is from genome assembly GCF_009764475.1 of Pristis pectinata. Classification (NCBI taxonomy): domain Eukaryota; kingdom Metazoa; phylum Chordata; class Chondrichthyes; order Rhinopristiformes; family Pristidae; genus Pristis; species Pristis pectinata. Next base: position 87,133,572 of record NC_067412.1, read on the forward strand.
ATCGAGGTAGTACAAGGGAAAAGCAATAACAGAATGCAGAACAAAGTGTTACAGTTACAGAGAAAGTGTAGTGCAGGTAGACAATAAGGTGCAGGGCCATGACGAGATAGATTGTGAGGTCAAGAGTCCATCTTATCGTATAAGGGGACTATTCAATAGTCTTATAACAGCAGGGTAGAAGCTGTCCTTGAGCCGGGTGATTCAGGCTTTCATTGATTTTTTGCTTTGTTTATGGGCACAACATTTGGGAAAACTTACTAAATTCCAATGGAACTGGGTGCAAGACCAAGTGGAATTATCCTTTGATACTTTTGTTTTAAGTACACTGCATCATATAGGCTAGGAGTGTCTTATGTTCTCTTCTACCTCTTACCTGCATTTAGGGTGGATATTTAGATCTCAGTCACCAAAGGGGCGGATAAGTTCCTTGCAAAATAAAACAAAAAAATTCTAGAAATCCTCAGCAGGGCAGACAAGTGGCGAGAGAAATAGAGTTAAAGTTTCAGGTCAATAACTTTTCATCAAAACTGGAGGATATTAGAGATTCCAGGTTTTCAGATGCAGAGTAAAGAGAAGGGGAGGAGAGAACAGAAGAAAAGGGCCAAGATGTGAGAGAATTCTGTTATAAGTGCATACAAACAGTGTGAAGTGATAGACAAGTAACCATTTGACCATGGAACTATCATAATATCAGGCAGCAATGCAAGGATTCAGGAATTCTCGACCAAAAGTCAAAACACTGCTGCTGGCAAGTGTTCCTAGGACCAATCGGCTCCAAGGAGCATCAACCGCAAGATAATGCCTGTGGCTGCTATGTCCTTGGGAGGGGGTGGTGCTAATTTGATCACAGAGGTAGATGTGGTGGGGGTGGGGTTGGATGTGGTAGTTGGGTTGTCTAATCAGGAGCTGGAGTGGAATGGCTGATCAGGGGATTGGGAGAGGACATGGTGCCTCCTGGGACAGGATGTGGTTTAGATCTCACGGAATGAGAAGGTTGGGGGATAGTAATCGTGGTATGTGATTGAGACTCAGTGGTGTGTGGAATCAATTCTATGAGAGATCAACCTTGGATACGATAGTATATTGATACTCTGTGGTAAGCATAATTCCACAAACAGAGATATGATTAACTATTTCAGCGACATTTGGTAGTGCTGGTTCATGGACGAATTTGCCAAGATGTTATTATTTCCAATCTTATAAATTTAACTACTTAATGTTCCTTGAAAGGCAGCACCTTCAACAATGCAGTGCTCCCTCAGTACAGCACTGAAGAGACATAAAGCATAGAAAAAGAGGAAGGGCGAAGCAAGGGAAGTGACACATTTTGCTTCTGTCCTAAAGCAACATTATAGGGAATTATAAAATAGTCAAATGAATAGAACTAGTGATTTGATATTATCCTTCAATTGTATATTGACTGAGGCTGTATCACAAAGCAATACATTAAGACACAAATGAAAATCAGTCAGAACAATGTATGAAAAGTTCAAAGTACAAACTTTGTGATTTATCACCATTTTCCAAAAAAGGTGAAGTATAATTCCTCCCATGTTCCATCAGATATACTTTACCTCCTATGTGCAGGCAAATAAAACACATGATAATTGTAGTTCAACTCAAGAAGTACTTTGTTTTAATTGAAATGATGTGACTTAATTAGAGTAGCCTGCTGTCATTCTAAACTACCATCAAGCATTAAAAGAAATGTCAAAGCTAAATGACTAAATGCTCCCAATAACTTAGCCTCTGGTGACTACAGAGACAAGCTGCATTTTCCAAGAGTGTAATCTTTCTCTTCCATGAATAAATCACAAATGTTGCTTGCAGTTGTTGTTTGTCATCCAAATACAGTAATGCATTACCCTGGGCATTGATTCCCCATCTATGAATAGACTGTTCTCTGTGTCATCAATGTTAAAATCTATCCATATCTCATTCTTTCCTAGACCAGAAATCCATGACACAGTCAATCTTCTCTTCATCTATTTTGAGGCTTTTGAAATGAAAAATTAGTTTCCATCACTGATTTACCTAGTATCCTTATCTCAAACTTTGTCAGATCCTGCACAGTTTGTTCATCTTAAAGAACCTCCTGTGTCCAGTGCTACCACCTTTCTTCACAGAATTTATAGGACAGAAAGGGGATTCAGCCCAACTGGTTTGTTCTATGCATAAGCTTACATAAAGCATCTCAGCTCACCAGAACAATGTGAGAATTCAATGCCAAATTATATTTGTTTGTAGGAGTTTGTGAATCTTTTCTGCGTCCTCTCCAACATAATCACATCCTTCCTATAGTGTGGGAGCCAGAACTGTGCACAATATTCCAGGTGCAGTCTTCCCAATGTCTTGTACAGCTGTAACCTGGCATCCCATCTCTTGTACTCAATTTTGAAGAAGCAAAGCATGCTTTATGCCTTCACCATCCTGTCTACCTGTGCCACCACTTTTAGGGGACTATGTACTTGTACCCCTAAGTCTTCTCTTTTCTACAATACTCCTCCGGGCCCTGTCATTCATTGTCTATGTCCTGCCCTGGTTTAACTTCCCAAAATGCAGTACTTCACACTTGTCTGAGGTAAATTCCATCTGCCATTCCTTGGCCCACTTTCCCAGTTGATCTAGGTCCTGTTGTAGCCTTAGACAACCTCCTTCACTGTCCACCACACTGCACAACCTTCTTCACTGTCCACCAAACCACCAATTTTGGTGTCATCTGCAAACTTACTAATCACGCCAAGTACATTCTCATCTAAATTGTTAATATATCAGACAAACAACAGTGGACCCAGTACCGATCCCTGCGGCACACCGCTGGTCAAAGGCCTCCAATCTGAAAAAGAACCCTCTACTACCACCCTCTGTTTCCTTCCACCAACCCAATTTTGTATCTTCTTGTCTAGCTTACCCTGGATCTCATGTGATCTCACCTTCCGAACTAGCCTACCATGCGGGAACTTGTCAAAAAAACCTTGCTAAAGTCCACATAGACAACATCTACCGCCCTGCCCTCATCAATCCTCTTGGTCATGTCTTCAGAAAAACTCCATTAAACTCATGTGGCATGACTTCCCATGCACAAAGCCACACTGACTGTCCCTAATCAGTCCCTGCCTTTCCAAATGCAAATAGGTTCTGTTTCTCAGTATCCCCTCCAGTACCTTTCCCACTAGTGTTGTTAGGTTCACTGGCCTGTTGTTCCGTGGCTTGCCCTTGCAGCCCCCTCTTAAATAAAGGCACAACATTAGCCACCCTGCAGTTTCTTCCTTTACTTTCCACAATGTCCTAGGATACACTTGGTCAGGCCCTCAGGATTTATCCACCTTTATACACCAGTTCCTCCTCTTTCATAATGTCAATATGTTTCAGGACATCACTGTTCTCTTTCCCAAATTCCCTTGCTTCCATGACCATCTCCATGGTAAATATAAGACCTTGGCCATCTCCTACGATTCCACACTTAGACAACCACCCTGATCTTCAAGGGAATCTATGCTCTCTTTAGTTACCCTTTTACTCTTAATATACTTATAGAATCTCTTGGGATTCTCTTTTACCTTGTCTGCCAAGGATATCCCAAAATTTCCACAAATCTCAGTTTTAAATAACCAAACACTTATCTCGTAGTTATATCCCCTTGTTTGAGACTCTCCCGCTGATGAAAATATCCCAACATCTACCCTGTCAAGCCCCGTTAGGATCTTATATGTTTGAAGGAGGTTACCTCTCATTTTTCTAAATTCCTGGGACTGTGGGCCCAAGCTATTTAGTCTCTCTTGGAGGGACCATTCTGTCATCCCTGGGGTTAGCCTGGTGTATCTCCTTTGGACTGCTCTAATGTTACTATATCCTTTTTTTGAGTAAGGGGACCAAACTGTTTGCAGTAGTCCATATGAGATCTCACCGACAGCCTGTACAATTGCAACAAAACCTCTTGATTTTTAAACTCCAACTCCATTGCAATGAAGTCCAAAATGCTGTTTACCTTCTTAACTACTTATTGGATCTAACTGCTAGCTTTTTGTGATTATTTGATCCTTAAGAGGGTGCTTTTCATTTCAATAAAGCTATTAAAAAAATTTTGGTTTGTTGCTCGTGATTAAATCACAATTGTACCACCAGATTCAGTTAGGGAAGAGTTCGGTTTTGCAGCACAGAATCAGATTTATTATCACTGAATATATATGACGTGAAATTTGTTGTTTTGTGGCAGTAGTACAATGCAAAGACACAAAATTACTATAAATTACAGAAAAAAATAGTGCAAAAATAGGAATAATGAGGTAGTGTTCATGGGTTCATGAACTGTTCAGAAATCTGATGGCGGAGGGGAAGAAGTTGTTCCTGAATCTCTGAGTGTGGGTCTTTAGGCTCCTGTACCACCTCCTCGATGGTATTATTGGTATTGGTTTATTATTGTCACTTGTACCGAGGTACAATGAAAAGCTTGTCTTACAAACTGATCGTACAGGTTAATTCATTACACAGTGCAGTTTCATTGAGTCAGTACAAAATGCATTGATGTAGTACAGGTAAAAACAGTACAGAGTAAAGTGTCACAGCTACAGAGAAAGTGCAGTGCAAAAAGGTGCAAGGTCACAACAAGGTAGATAGTGAGGTCATAGTCCATCTCATTGTACAAGGGAACCGTTCAATAGTCTTATCACAGTGGGGCAGAAGCTGTCCTTAAGCCTGGCGGTATGTGTCCTCAGGCTCCTGTATCTTCTACCCGATGGAAGAGGAGAGAATGTCCTGGGTGGGTGGGGTCTTTGATTATGCTGGCTGCTTCACCAAGGCAGCAAGAGGTAAAGACAGAGTCCAAGGAGGGGAGGCTGGTGTCCGTAATGCGCTGAGCTGTGTCCACAACTCTCTGCAGCTCCTTGCGGTCCTGGGCAGAGCAGTTTCCGTACCAAGCCGTGATACATCCAGATAGGATGCTTTCTATGGTGCATCAGTAAAAGTTGGTGAGAGTCAAAGGGGACAAACCAAATTTCTTTAGCCTCCTGAGAAAGTAGAGGCGGTGGTGAGCTTTCTTGGCCGTGGCATCTTTGTGATTTGACCAGGACAGGCTGTTGGTGATGTTCACGCCCAGGAACTTGAAGCTCTCAACCCTCTCGACCTCAGCACCATTGATGTAGACAGGTGCATCTACAGCGCTCCCTTTCCTGAAGTCAATGACCAGCTTTTTAGTTTTGTTGACATTGAGGGAAAGGTTGTTGTCATGACACCATTCCACTAAGCTCTCTATCTCCTTCCTGTACTCCGACTCATCGCTGTTTGAGATACGGCCTACAACGGTGGTATCATCTGCAAACTTGTAGATGGAGTTAGAGCAGAATCTGGCCACACAGACAGTCACACAGTATTACTGAGAAGAGGGCATGCCCTGGATAGTGAGGGTCCTTAGTGATGGATCCTGCCTTCTTGAGGCACCACCTCTTGAAGATGTCCTCGATGGTGGAGAGGCTTGTTTCCGTGATGGAACTGGCTGAGTCTATAAAAACATGATTCCTATTACTATGTTTTACATTAGTTTTCTCATTAAGGACTCATTTAGCCCTTGTGTGGTTTTGCTTCCAATAAATCAAGGTAATAATTCTAGACTTTGGTTTTCCTTCAGCGGTATTACCAAAATTTGGATCCTTGATTCAGAAAGAAAATGGAGGGTTTCATCTGCCTGTCATCAAGAAACTAAAGAGAACTTTATCAAAATACCTACTTAAGGACAAATTTGTCTAATTTGGATTCCAAATGATCAAGAAGATGAAGGCATCTCAAGCCTTTGGAGCCAATTAATTACTTCATTAGCTCCAAAGCACTTTGGTATTATTGTGAAACAGATTCGAGGTCTTGTAGAATAAGGACTCTGAACACAGTCTTAGAGATAAATGATTTATTTGCAAAGACAAACGCAGGGATAAGGTAACGGGAGCAACACACATGCGCACCGGTGATAGCGAGTGTGGGGAAATCACAACAAGGGTAAAATACACGCACGCACACGCAACAAACTGGGTACAGACAATCAAGGAAAAGCAATACGATACCCGCCACCCCTTGACTCAGTGCAGGCACAGCTCTACGCTACCAGGGATACTAACTAGAATGCTCCTAACCCTATTGACAGTGCACACCTTACCAACGATCTCTCCAGCACTGTTCCACAGTTCCTCGGCCTGGGATGAAGCAGAGTGGATCCCTCGGAGCAATCAAAGAGAGCAAACCGGGCACATGTGGCACTCTTTATAGTGCTGGAGGGCTGGGGGGGGTGTCCAGCCCAGGTAGTTCAAAAAGGCCAATGGCCCGGTGCCAGCAGGGGCTAATTGATCACAAAAGGTCAATGGCCCGAGGCCAAGTACAAAGGTGCTTAAAGGGACCGATGGTCAGATGTGCACTGATGGGTGGGGTAGAGCCAACCCTTGATTGGCAGTGATGTGTCTTTCAACCGGGTAATGGGCAGTGCTGTCACATGACAGCCACGGCCCTCCACAATACAGGTATGACCTGAGGATACTTTGGAGACTGTAAGGTACTTTTGAAGTGCAGTGATTGTTATAATGTAGTAAATTCAGTAACCAATTTGAACTTGGCAGACTTCCACAAACAAATATAATTCTCACATTGCTGTGGTGAGCTGAGATGGCTTGCATGGAGCTTATACACAGAATAAACCAGTTGAGCTGAATCCCCTTTCTGTCCTATAAATTCTGTAAAGAGAGTTGATATTACTGATGCTTTAATGTGGATACAGGAGGTTGTTTTAGATGAACAACTTGTACAGGATCTTACAAAGTTTGGGATAAGGATACTCGGTAAATCAGTGATGGAAACCATGTTTTCATTTCAAAAACCTCAGAATACAGATGAAGAGAAGATTGAGTGAGTTCTGTAGATTTCTGGTTCTGGGAAAGAATGAGATATGGATAGGTGTTACAAGATGAGTATAGACTTTAACCCTGAGGATATAGTGAGCAGTCTATTATTCATGGATGGGGGAATTAATGCCCACAGTAATATGTTACTGTATTTGGATGACGAACATCAGTTGCAAGCAACATTTGAGTGATTTATTCACGGAAGAGAAAGATTGCACCCTTAGACAATGCAGCTTGCCTCTTTGTAGTCATGAGAGGCAAAGTTATTGGGAGCATTTAGTCATTTAACTTTGATGCTTCTTTTACTGTTTTGTGGTATTTTGGATGACAGCAGACAACTCTAATTAATTCACGTCATTTCAATTGAAGCTAAGTGCTACTTGAGTTGAACTACAATGATCTCACTTTTTATTTGCCTACATATTGGAGCTACAGTATATTTGATGTGTTAGAACACAGGAAGGATTATATTCTATTTTTTGGGAAATGGTGATAAACCACAAAATTTGCACTTTGGAATTTTCTCAAATTGTTTTGACTGATTTTCATTTGTGTCTCTATGTATTGCTTTGTGATACAGCCTCAGTGTACGTACAATTGAAGGATAGCATCAATTGAGTAGTTCTATTCATTTGACTATTTTATCCCCTAGAAACCAGTTAATCCCCTATAAAGCTGCTTTAGGACAGAAACAAAACATGTGTCACTTTCCTTGCTTCTCCATTTTCGTGCTTTTACATCTTTTTCTATGCTTTATGTCTCTTCAGTGCTGTACTGAGGGAGCACTGCATTGTTGAAGGTGTTCATTCAAGGAACATTAATTAGCTAAATTTACAGCACTGGATGTAAGTATAGCATCTTGGCAAATTCCTCCATGAACCAGCCCTACTAAAAGTTGCTGAAATGGTTCATCATATCTGTGTTTGTGGAATTGTGCTGTAACCAAGATTACTGCTTTGCTTCACGTCCATAAAGAAGAGAGGCTTGCACTTGTATAGTGCCTTTCATTCTCTATGATCATCCCAAGTCACTTTACAGGTAACTTTGTTACTGTGATGTTGATCAATGATTAGTTTGCTATAATTAACTTGCTCTTCTTTGAAATACTGCCATGGGATAACTTTTATGTTCAAAATATACTTCTCCATATTATCAGTTATCTACAACTCCTGAGCAAACAGTTCATGGGGTTTTAATACAGACTTCAGCTAATTAATATGCAGTGGTGGGAGGGCCCTTTACTATGTCCTTCCCCACAGAGCCCTTGCAATGGCTACGGTCAGTATCAGCGTGTTTGTTAGCGCAAAGCCTTGAACCTTTGTATGTGCCAGCTTGTAGCACTTGGTCATGGACAACATCTTGCTTTGGAACACCAGTGTGTTTCAGATATACCAGAGGACGTCTTTCGTCTTTTCCAGCAGCAGTTGATGTATCTCTCAGTGTCCATCCCTGGGAGCAACCCATACAGCACAGAGTCTGTGGTATGCAGCTTGTTGGGATGAACCTTGACAAATGACCCTGCCTCTCCTCCCAGACCTTCTGGACAAAAGCCTTCCTGACGTGTCAGGTATGATGGACAACCGTTTCATTTCCAGTGGTCATCATGAAGGGAACATGCAGTGTGGCCAATACTCTGACGATACCCATAGAGGGCTTTTCTCACCACCAACCAAGCAAGGTCTTGGTGCTTGGTTGAAAGTTCTGGTAATGAGGCATTCTGCCAAATGCCTTTGACAGTCTGCTCATGAATCTGCTCCACAGGGTTCACCATCTCCTTTTCCTACAGAGCTCTAACATTTTATGCACCCATTGTCTAACTGATCTACAGTCAAAGGTGTTCTGGATAAAGTGTTCTGTGACAGACAGGTGATGCAACTAAAATGAACATTCTCCATTTTGTCCCCCTTGGTCCACCTACATCCCTGACACTTCGCATGCCCTCCATCACTTCAACAACTTCTAGTTCCCCAGCCCTGACCACCTCATTTTCACCATGGATGTCGAGTCTCTGTACATTTCCATCCCTCATCAGGAAGGCCTTGAGGCTCTCCGCTTCTTTCTCGACAACAGACCCAAGCAGTTCCCCTCCACTACCACCCTCCTATATCTGGCAGAACTGATGCTCACCCTCAACAACTTCTCTCTCAGCTCCTCCCACTTTCTCCAGACCAAAGGTGTAGCCATGAGCACTCGCATGGGCCCCAGGTATGCCTGCCTTTTTGTCAGCGTCGTGGAACAGTCTATGTTCCAAGCCTACACCGGTAACGTTCCCCAATTCTTTCTCTGCTACATCGACGACTGCATTGGCGCTGCTTCCTGCATCCACGCTGAGCTCATCAATTTCATCAATCTTGCCTCTAACTTCCACCCTGCCCTCAAATATACTTGGTCCAACTCCGACACCTCTCTCCCCTTTCTTGATCTCTCTCTCTCTCCATCTCCGGAGACAGATTATCCACCGACATCTTTTACAAACCCACTGACTCCCACAGTTACCTTGACTACACCTCTTTCCACTCTCTCACTTGTAAGGATGCCATCCCCTTCTCTCCGTTCCTCCACCTCCACCACATCTGTTCCCGTGATGAGGCTTTCCATTCCAGGACATCCGAGATGTCCTCTTTATTCAGTAATTGGGGTTTCCCTTCCACCACAATCAATGCAGCCCTCACCCACATCTCCTCCATTTCCCGCACGTCTGCCTCACCCCATCCCCCCCTCCTCCCCCGCCATCACCTGCCAGCTTGTGCTCCTCCCCCTCCTCCCAACTTTTTATTTTGGTTTCTGCCCTCTCCTGTCCAGTCCTGATGACGGGTCTTGATCTAAAATGTTGACTGTTTATTTCCCTCCATAGATGCTTCCTGACCTGCTGAGTTCCTCCAGCATATTGTGTTTGTTATTCCAATACAACATGGCCATACCCAACTCAGGTCGAGTTTATTGTCATATGAACAAGTATGGTGAGGTACAAGTACAATGGAAAAGTTTAATTGCACAGAACATAATTTATACATAAATTATACAAGATGGTGAAGGAAAAGAAGAGACTGTGTGCAAAACAAGACATTAGTGCTAATAAAAACACAATCAGAGGCAAGTCCATGGTAGTGCAAAAGGTGGTCCATCAGGTTCCGTTGATGAGGTACTTTGTGAAGTCCTTGGTGCGTCTTCACGAGGAGCTTGCAATGTCTTTGTATGGACACTGTGGCAACTCTGAATCTAGTGCATTGATATGTAGAACTCTTCACTGCTGATTGTGTCTTGATTTTATAAGCGGTATTTTAATTGTTTGCTACTATCTTGGAGTATTGCAAAGGAGTCAGGTAGGTGCAGAGCCAGTACTGTAGGAGTCAACTTACAAAAACTTCAGCAATGTCCTCTTGTGGCATAGCAGTATGGACTTTAATGTATCAACTAGGGTGTCAAACCAAGCCACCTGTGACCAGTGCAGCACAGCAGAGAAATGCGAATCAAACCACCTTTGCGATGTATCCCACCATAGGCTTGCAAGTAAATAAGGCAATAAGTTCCTAGACATGTCATTTTTTTCACACCTGACTGCTTGGTACTGGTGTTGATTCAAGGAAATGGCAAAGAGTATTTGAGGGTACTCTTAGCGCAGTGTCATTTTGTTTCTCTCACATTTTATTTTCAGTGAGGTTGAGAATTCTTTTGCCAAGTGCAATAGGAAAGATCTGGCATTTGTGTAACACCTTCCACTGGAAGTCTCAAAGCCTTCACAGCCAATCAACTACTTTTGCCACACAGGAATTATTGTATTATAAGAATGTGTTTTTTTCTGTCCCAAATGTGAGATGATCTAGTGCTATAGTTTAGCAGGGTAAGCAAATAGTGCTCAAAACATTCAGTAAATGGGACCTCTTCTGTGGTCAGTCTCTTTTCAAGTTCCATCACAGGATGCGGACATTTCCAGGTTATGTTCCCCAACTCTAACCTTCATTTCCTCCCTCTCCTCATCCAACCATCACCTCTGGCAAAGAAGAGTGGCATTTATATAGTAGCTTTCACATCCCATTCAGAGCAGAATTTGGGGAAGTTAGATTTTGCCTGTTTTGTTACATGTACAAACGAGAGGTGAATGCAGAGAATGGAGGGATGTGGACCATGTGCAGGCAGAAGAGATTAGTGTAACTGGGCATCATTAGCACAGGAACAGGCTCTTCGGCACAACATTGCAAGCTGAAGGGCCTATTCCTGTGCTGCACTGTTTTATGTTAAAACAAAATGTTCATCGCTGTCACCATGCATTAACTTGTACGGTTTCAGCAGATACTTTAAGAAAATGGGTAAGAGTGCTCTACAGCCTTGTTACAAATAACAGAGCAGATTACATGTACGTGGACTTTTGTCTGTCTCAATAGATAATGGAATTGGCTCTCTCAGTGGTCTTCCAAGGTCCGATGTACAATGAATAGATCTTTTGACAAATATTGCAAATGCACTTTCCTAATGCATTTGCTAGAGAGGTTTGATTCTTCATGGGAGACTTTGCCCTTACGAGTCAGTCAGGTTCATCTTCAGTGATCTGTTTCCTTTCGTGAGTTGTCTACCACTGTTTGGTTCTTTCATCAGCTATTTATTCCTAGGTACTGTGGTCAGTTCATAAGGTGTTTACGTCTCTATTGCAAGCATCTTTGAATCTCTAATATGCTGTATCAATTGGTTTCTTGCCAGATAAGAGATGGTCATAACAAAAGTCTTGAGGCATTTGACAACAGTGTATTCTATGGACTGAATGTGTCTTGAATCTGGGCTCAAAGGAGCATATGAGCTGGATAATTGGGCATTTTCTGGTATTTGTCACTTGGTGTAAAGTTTGCGATGAAAGCAGCTTATGTGGAAACATTTAATCTTTTGATTTTATACATTGTCCACTATTTGGTTCCATTGAACAGATTAGTTTGTCAAGGAGACTTAATATTCTTCCATTTTGTTAGATGACAGATTTTTGTTGTTCTGGATTCTTGTTTAACTTCCTGTAATCGATACTTTCCTGTCCCTGATATTGATTTCAATGCCCTGAGAGGTTTTTAAAGACGGTTGAGTTGAGATTTGAACCAAAGCATATTTATATAATCACCCTGAACCTTCTTTCTTTCCACCACTGGCTCTGCTTATATTGTGTACCATCCACAAAGTGCACTACAATTATTCAATTAGCCTGCTCCAGCTGCACCTCCTAAACCCTCGCACTCTTCTACTAAGAACAACGACAGCAGGTACATGAGACCACAGCCATTCAGGCTCCATTCCAGAACTTGCATCGTCCTGATGTGAAAGTATATAATTGCTTTGTTACTGCTGGTCCCAAGCCTCAACACTCCCTACCCAACAACACTGGGGGGACCCTTCACCAGAAACTCTGCAGCGGTTCAAGGTGGTTTAACTAGCCTTTCCCAGGGGCAGTGAGACATGGGCCATGTATACTGACCTTGCCAGTGGCACTCATTTCACCAACTGTATTGCAGTTCTAACATACTGATTGCTAGACACAGTTAGGTGAGCATGATAACTCTTCAGGGGTTACACTATATCAACTTAAGTAATTAAACTCTTTTTGCTTTTATTCTAAAACAACTTGTTAATCAGGCAACTATTAATTGAGTTTTCTCTGCCTCTCCAAGTCTATTAATTCATACCAACTCCCTGCCCCATCAGGATATTTCATATATTTACTACTTATCTAGGACTTTTCAAACACACTTTTTCAACTGACCTCTCACAGCAATCCCTTTAATATTTTTTTCCTGAAATCAGAAGTTCAGGGTCAAGCCCCATTCCAGAGACAAAGCACCATAGAAATCATAGAATTATTACTACAGTTACAGAGAGGTTGCATTCATCTGTATCACAATTTCCCATAACATCAACCTTTGACAAAATTGGCAAATACGTTTTCTTTCGCATTTTATGTTTAATTAGTTTTTTTTCCTCACATAAATTCCTTTAGAGCAAAATTTTATTCTGTATCTCAATTTTTTGGTAGTGATTTCTGAATTCTGTAAGGATGGATTTCCATTACCCAGACTGCCATAACACGGGAGTATACTGCTGGGAAGAAGGTCATTGGATCTATCCAGAATGCTCCAGTTTACTTAACAAAGCAATCCAGGTAGTGCCCCTTTCCCCATAGCCCTGCTAAAATTTTCCTGTAACGTACCTATTGAAAGCCCCAATCAACTGCTTGCATTATCCCTTCAGGCAGTGCATTCCAGAGATCATTCCACCTGTTTTGTTTGAAAAAAGAGAATGACTTTCCTCATATCGCTGTAGCATAGGGGTGGCATAGTAGTGTAGCAGTTAGCCTGACGCTATTATTCGATCCCTGTCGCTGTCTGTAAAGAGTTTGTGCATTCTCCCAGTGTCTGCGTGGGTTTCCTCTGGGTGCTCCGGTTTCCTCCCATATTCCAAAAGACGTACAGGTAGGTAAACATGGGTTTAAAACGGCAGCGTGAACTCGTTGGGCAGAAGGGCCTGTTCCCGTGCTGTACAAAAAAAGTTTTAATTCATCTTAGTTCCATCCTCTGGCTCTCCTCACTCCACTGGGGATATTTTCTCATCACCTGCTTTACAGATAACGTGAACAAGCTGTCCATGATTTTGAACACGAATCTCCTCAACCTTCTCTGCTGTAAGGAAAGATGATTCAAGAAACAAGTTTTTCATTCCGGGGACCATTTTAGTATTTGTTGCATCCCTGCTAAATCTCTCACATCTTTTCTAAATTCTAGTTCCCAAAATTGGACAAGCTACTCCAGTTGTGTCCAAACCAGTGCATGTAAAGGTTGAATAAAACGTTAAAAGCAAAATACAGCTGATCCTGGTAATCTGAAATAAAATAGAAAGTATTTGAAATACTCAACAGATCTGGCAAACACCTGTGGAAAAAGAGACATTGTTAATGTTTCAGTTTAATAACCTTTCATCCGACCTTATGAAAGGATTTCAACTTGAAACAATTCATTTGCTGTTGAGTTCTGTTGAGTTATCAGTGTTTTCTGTTTTATTCAATATAACAACTTTGCTTTAGTTCTCTACCTCTGCATGTGAAGCCCAGAGTCCCATATGCAATGCTAAGTGTCTACTTGACCTGTCCTGCCACCTTCCAAGGCATTTGAGAGTATATCTCCACATCTTTTTGGTTCCGCACCTCTAGAATTGCACCCTTCAAGTTGCATAGCCTCTCATAAGATATAGGAACAGAATTAGGCCATTCGGCCCATCGAATCTGCTCTGCCAATCAATCATGGCTGATTTTTCTTTTTCAACTTCAGCATTTCTTATTTTCAACTCTCCTTATTTTTCCTACCAAAATTCATTACTCTGCACTTCTCTTCATTAAATTCCATCGGTCAGGTGTCTACCATCTACCAGTTTACCAAAGGCCACTTGAAATCCATCAATGTTCTTCTCATTTTTACTGCACATCCAAGTTTTGTGTCATCTACATAAAAGTTGTGCACAAAAATCTAGGTTGATACTTCAGGACAGAATGGAGAGTTTCACCATCAGAGGTGCTTTCTTTCTGATGGTGCCTTAAGCCATGCCTCCAGAACAGACTCTCAGCCAGATGTAAAAGAGGAAGAGCAGGAAAGTTACCCAATATTGTACTATCCAATATTTATTCAATTTTTTTCTCAAAAGCAAATTAATTGATCATTCTCACGTCGGAAACTTACTGTGTGCAAAATGGCTGCCCTGTTTCTTAATATTTAACATTGAGTGTACCAATGGGAGATAGTTCCTGCCTTAGTGGCCGACTGTGATAGAGGATGATTTATGTAGGCTTAGGAAAAATTACTCTTTCCCACCCCCCCTCACACCTGTAACCTTCTGGTAATAATCCTGGAATTAAGACTGCTAGATTGTAATGCACATATTTTCTTGGGTCTTCTCATCACATGGGACTACATTCACTGGCTGTAGAGCATTTATGGGGTTTTTCGGATCGGGATGAGAAAGATAACTATACATCTTTCTCTTGAAGAATTCCCTACTCACATGCAATCAGTCTCCCTGTATCTACACTATCAAGCCTTATCTCTGGGTATAGCACCACCTTCTAAAATTTAAACTTTGGAAACAAGTTTTCATAATTTCAATTGGTCCTTTTTGATTTGTTGGAAGGTTATCAACCTGAACTTTTGTTTTTCTCTCCAAAGGTGCTGCCTGACTTGCTGAGTAACTCCAGCCATTTCAGGTTTCCAACATCTGCCATTTCAATGTGGTTTAGCTAATATTTGACACATGTTGAGTAAAACTTCTCTACTCTTCAATTCTATCCATGTAAAAATAGAGTTTGGATTGCTTTTGTTGTAAATCTGCCTCGCTACTATTAGTGATTTATCTTAAATGGGTCTTCCTTTACTCCTCTACCTTATTTAGGTCCTTACACTCCAAGTAGTATTTGACCCTCTTACTTGCACAAATGCACCTGAAGCCTGCCGATGTTGAACTTCATTTGCCACTTAAAACTTATCAATGTCGTCTTGTACTTTGTTGCAGTTCTCCTCAGTATTGACTACACTCCCACCATTGCTTCAGCTATATCATTAAACAGTTTTTGTGTTATTGCATTAAGCACTCACAATAGAGAGGAGTTAAAATCATTGATGTTTCCCTTTTAAGAAGAAAAGGCTGAAGATAAAACCATTTTAAAAAGAAAATTAAAGGGAAATTATATTCACAGACAATCAAATACTTTACAGACTCAGGGTTCATGAAGGTTTTGGTGCTCCTGGGAGCTGGAAAATGTCATCTGTGAAATTAAGCTGGTCAGGGTTGAATAGTGTTGCTTATAATATTAGATTAATATCCTGGAGTTTATCTTGATTACTTTTGGAGGCAGGGAACTTTGCCTTCCTTTTCATTTTCCCTCGTTACCACCCGTAAGATAAAGGAAAATAGTGCACAGCTCACACCATAAATGGGCTGAATGGCTTTTTCTCATTTTCTGCTTTATTAAGATCTTACATCATGTGCTACCACATTCGTCTTCAATTAACATCTGACAATCCTCTCATCATCTCAGCAATGTGCTTCAGTGATATATATATTGCGTAAATCTCTATGATCGGTTTGCAACTTCATAATTACCTTCATGCTATCTATTCAGTCTGTCTAATTAACATGGAGGTTCAGTGTGGTCACTTTTAGATGCCATCTGAATGTGAATGTAGTCCTATGTGATGAGAAAACCCAAGAAAATATGTGCTTTACAATCTAGCAGTCTTAATTTCAGGATTGTTATCAGCAGGTCACAGGTGGGGTGGGGAGTAATTTTTCCCAAATCTGCATAAATAATCCTCTGCCACAGTAGGCCACTAAGGCAGGAATTATCTCCAATATCCAAACCCTTTAAAAACCTTTTGTTAAGTATATTATAATAACTATTATGAAAAGATACTGAGCAATGGAATTGAAAATGATTGTCCAAATTGAAGAACCAATTGGTACAAGTGGTGGCATGGAATGATTCCATGATTATGTTTAAGAATTTAAAAGAATTAAATTATCATAGAACGTTAGTAAGAAACTTTAATAAGAGACTTGGACGTGATTGGAAATTCATCAGGTTCAGTCACAAGGTGGTCTAGAGAGACATGTATAAAACATAATAGATGTAAAGCTAGAACAATAGGCTGCAAGTCTATAGAGGCAGTTCTAAAGCTTTACAATGTGTTGTTCACTCTACAGTTGTTAACCTCTTGATTGGGTCTGGGCATTGTTGGTGAGGCCAGTACTTACTGGTATTGGTATTGGTTTATTATTGTCACTTGTACTGAGGTACAGTGAAAAACTTGTCTTGCATACCGATCGTACAGGTCAATTCATTACACAGTGCAGTTACATTGAGTTAGTACAGAGTGCATTGATGTAGTACAGGTAAAAACAATAACAGTACAGAGTAAAGTGTCACAGCTGCAGAGAAAGTGCAGTGCAAAAAGGTGCAAGGTCACAACAAGGTAGATCATGAGTTCATAGTCCATCTCATTGTGTAAGGGAACCGTTCAATAGTCTTATCACAGTGGCATAGAAGCTGTCCTTAAGCCTGGTGGTATGTGCCCTCAGGCTCCTGTATCTTCTACCTGATGGAAGAGGGAAGAAGAAAGAATGACCTGGGGGGTGGGGTCTTTGATTATGCTGGCTGCTTCACCAAGGCAGCGAGAGGTAAAGACAGAGTCCAAGGAGGGGAGTCCCCTCCATCTTTAACAGGTGCTGGTGAGTTATTGGCTTGAACTGCTACAGTCTGTGTGGTAAAATATTCATTCCTGGGTACAATGAAATATTATGCGTACATTGCACTGTATATATAAAAGGGAAACAAAACTAAATTGAAAATAAATCTAAAAAGAATCAGCTTGGAGGAAGAGGAAAGAGACTGCAGATTCTGGAATCTGGAACAAAATACAAAACACTGGAAGAGCTCAGCTGGTCAATTGGCATCTGTGGAGGCAAAAATTGATGTCTTGGGTCGATAGCCTGCATCAGTACTGAGGGGAAAGATGGAAAGATTGCCAGTTTATAACAGTTACTGGGAGTGGGGGGAGGGGGAGGACAATTAGAGGCTGGTAAGTGATAGGTGGAACCAGATGTGGAGGGGATGGGAAAGGTGAACAAAATGAGAAGAAAACTAGGTGGACAGATTAGTGTGTGTTGGAAGCGATCATTGAAAAATTCAGTTCTCATACCATTGTGTTATAAGCTACCCAAGAGGAATACGAGATGTTCTTCCAATTTATGTTTGGCTGCTCCATAGTAATGGAGAAGGCTGAGGACGGATAGGTCAGTGTGTGATTGGGAAGGAGAATTAAAATGACACGTAACTGAAACCTCAAGATAGCTGTTGCAGACAGAGTACAAGTGCTCCGCAAAACAGTTGCCTAGCCTACACTTGGTTTCAGCAATGTAGAGGAGACCACCTCATGAACACAAAATGCAGTAGATCAGGTTGGAAGAGGTGCAGGTGAACTTCTGCCTCACTTTGAAGGCTGTTTAGTTCCCTGGATGGTGGTGAGAGAGGTGAAAGGACAGCTGTTACAACTATGGTTGCAGGGGAATGTTTCAGGAGATGGGGAGAGGTGGGTGGGGAGGGATGAGAGGACCAGAGAGTCACGAAGCGAGTGGTCCCTGCATCATGTCTTTCTTCCATTTTCCACATTTCTTCTCCCTCTCTCTCCCTCTCCCCAGACAGAATAGCAATAGAGTTCCCTTGGTCTTCACCTTTCACCCCACCGGTCTCCACAGCCAACCCATCCTCCTCTGCCCTTTCTGCCAAATCCAACACAATCCCACCACCAGTCACATCTCCCCTTCTCCTCCCATTCTGCTTTTTGCCTTTCCCTCACGTTCCAAAAGTCTACCACCGTACCTTTCCTCATTGAAGTGTTGACGATATCTGAAGCCACAGGGTCAGATTTTTCATAATGACATCCAACTCTACCTTCCAGGTTCTCCCAAATCATGCACTGCCTCTATGTTATCAGAACTTTGATTGTGGATGGGCCACTGGTTAAACACTGGGAAGATTAATGTCATTGTTTTTGGTTCCTGATGCAAACTCTGTATTCTCTCCAACCACTCCATTCCTCTTCTAGTCGCTGTTTTAGGTTGACAAGGCTATTAGCTACCTTGGTGGTCAATTTGACCTTAAGCTATTTTTCCCATCTCATCTCCACCTCAAAGGCTACTTGCATTCATCCTGTCTTTGTTCCTCCCTTGGCATATCTGAGTGATCTTTTCATTCATACCCTTCTCCCCTCCAGTACTGGACTTTTCTGATTATCTCCAAATAGTTCATCCTCCACCCAACAGCTCACCCAAATTCACTTGTAACCTATCCTCAGGAAGGCAGAAGCCTTTTTAAGAAGATTTCCAGACAAGTTTTCATCATTTCATTTTGCTTGGCGGTCAGTTTGTACTTTGTGATTCATTGGATATTAATTTAAATTATTCTTTGCTTAGGATTAAAGTAGTATGATAATGTGATGAAGCCAATGAGATTAATTTGGAGATTCCTGGAAACATCACTCATTTTTTTTATGACATTAAAGGCGGCCATTTGGCCCATTGAGTTTAGGCCAGCTCTCAGAACAATCCCATCAATCCAATTCTCCACACCCACACCCCCATTTCCCTACAATCCAATCTCTCGCCTACCATCTTGATTCTCTTAGTGTTGCCCGTTAATCTGCTAACTAGCACATCTTCGGATTGTGGGAGGACACCAGAGTGCCTGACGGAAACATGCACAGTCACAGAGAGAATGTGCAAACTCCACACAGACAGCACCAGAGGTCAGGATTGAACCTCGTTTTCTGGAGCTGTGAGGAAGCAGCACTACCCGCCGCACCACTCAATCTTGCCACCACTATCACAGCTTTGCTAGCTCACTCCCTTTTATATCCTTTCTCTAATTTTTGTCAGTGCCCCACTTGTAGACCTTGATCCTACCGTAGTGGAGGCTGGATGGATAAATTGGAAGAAATTGCTATTGACTTTATCTTTTCAGCCTTGTGCTGGCTGTGAGATCACAGGGAGCCTTGTATACACACCAGTCAGTAGCAAAGAATGGCATGTGCTTCACACGGTCTAACAGTAAAGTACAAGAATTCAATATATCAACTATTTGTACAACAGGACAAAATGTTCTTATTAAAGTTCTGACTATATATCTTTAATAGCACAGTTCAGACAAGCACGCTTTAGTTTTATTGTAATCTAGGTCACATTTCATACACTAACGTTCATTTTCTGTCCTTGGCACCGCTGTCATGAATTATAACTGCCTTGACCTTGAACTTACCTGGTGATGTACTGTGTCATTGCATCTTCATGAAAAAACTGAAAAGATTATTATGAATACAACTATTGCACCACTGCTGAAGGCTTTTTTCTGTATTAGACGTCAGGATCTCTTGTCCATATGAGATGACCTTTGCAGGATTCTCAGCCGTTCTCCCAGAATATTAGTGCTGACATTTTCAGCGGATCTGTTCTTGATAACCCAATTGGAATCTGAGATAATGTCCCTGTTCTGCTGATTTTTGTGGGTGTTGATATTTCAATGTTATCTAATTACTTTGTTGCTATAATTATAAGTGTGAGATTTATCACATTAACAAATGTACTGCCGGATTGTGAAGGCCAAGGAGTGACCTTTTGCACTCAGCAGCAAATTCAGTTCCTTGACAGAGGAAGAAAACAAATCATAGGAACAATTGTAGGTCATTCAACCCCTTGAGCCTGTTTGGTCATTCAGATCACAGCCGATTTGTATCAATTCCATTTACTGGCCTTGCTTCCATAACTCTTATTGATAGATTGTTATTAGAATTATCGGTTTTGAAAGTGACCCTTCTCCTCAACGGCTTTTGAAGGAGACAATTGTACATTTTCACTACCCTTGATAATACTTCATGCTTGACCCCAACCCTTGAAGCTCCTAGCTCTGAGAGTGATGCCCCAAGTTCATGACTCTACCATCAAATGAAATAGCAAAACTGTTAATATCTTTGAGTTCACTGCTTAATTTTCAGAAATCGAAAGAATACAAGCCTAATGTACAGAAATAATTTTACACAAATTAATTTTTTTTAGTCCCAATGTTATTTTGGTGAATCTGCCCTGCACTCCCTTTGAGGCTAATATATCCTTCCTGAAGCACCACACTCAAAACGGGGTTCACTATTCCACATATAACCCAAACAGAACTTTATAAAACTAAGGTGTTGATTTTACCCCTTAGTATATCAGTCTTCTTGAAATGATGACTGGCTGTCCATTCATCTTTTGGATTTTTTTTTATATCTGTCCACTGGCCTGCCTTTCACCATTCCTGTCCTCACCATTTTAACACATCCTGGACCTATCTTCTTTCATGGCTTCATTAGTAGGTAACCTTGATATCCACTCATCACAATTTTACCTCCTCAAGTAGTCTATCGAATTAACATTGCAAATTCCCATTTTCTTTTGCAATACCTATTGCACTTTGTAGGCTCCACTCACACTTAGAAGCAGTAGTGCTCAAAAATATCTGGTCAAATTCTCCCCCCACCCCTTCTTCTTAATTATCAATGTTGAGGCTAATTGTAGAGTGAACAGTTTTAGTGGATTGTCATGGAGTTCCCAGAAAGAAATGATTAACCTTCACAACAAGCAAAAGTGATGTAACCTATTTTTGACTTGGCTGCAAACATTTCTTCCAAATGTCAATTTATTTTTTTTATTTTCTGTAATCCCTTGTTTATTCTAATAATAGTGGAGATGTGGATAAAAAGGCATTTTGATGATCAAGAGTCAGTTTGTCAGGTGAGTATGTTGCACCACTGACTTGGGCACCAGGAACTGGAGATGAGACAGTTGAAGGCAGCAGCCCTAGGTGAATTATAGTTCTCCTGTTTTCATCCAGCTAAAGCGTGTTAGCCCAAGGATTGAACCTACCCCGGCTACTCAGTTATTCACTAGGCAAAGCCATTGAGCCTTTGCAAAATTGTACCATTCCTGCCTGATATGATAAAATGAATTGTGATCCCGTTCTTTTGTACATTAAGTAGAACTTAGGAAGCTGTCTACAGTCAATGAAGTTTCACATTACAGTCAGGTAGTGAGTTGCCTCAGCAACATTGAAGGATGGGTTAGGTTGTCTCTTGGAGGATTGCTGAGTGATATTCCAGTTAACCTACTGCCCCTGTCCTTCATGGTGATGGAGAACATGTATTTAAGAGGCGCTGGTGAAAATTCCTTCATAAGCTAATTCAGCATGCCCAGGGCATGGTACACGGTGCACCAGTTGTTCAAACTGCTTATGTTGTCCTCAACATTTGGCTTTTGGACATCTGAAATAAATATTTCCAAAATGTGGTCAGTAAACACCAGAATGAGATATCTAAGTTAACATTTCAGCTGTGACTCTTAAGTAAACATGTGATTCCAATAAAATTGCTGTCTTTCTTGTTCAGTTACTAATCAGATCTTTGGCATTTTCAGTATCTGT
Organism: Pristis pectinata; assembly: GCF_009764475.1. Taxonomy (NCBI): domain Eukaryota; kingdom Metazoa; phylum Chordata; class Chondrichthyes; order Rhinopristiformes; family Pristidae; genus Pristis; species Pristis pectinata. The sequence continues at coordinate 87,155,469 of NC_067412.1, forward strand.
AAGAAAATAATTAGTTATTATAAATTATAGTAGCCTCTTGACTTTATGCTAGGTTCTTTTACAGATAAGAGTACCTTATTTGTATCATCTTAGTACCAAAATACTTAGCACTACAACATAATAAAATTATTCACATCTCAGCTCTTGAACAGAACACCCATTATATCTTCAATTTTTCTCACATGCTACAGTTAAGTAGTGGTAATACGCTTGTGAATTTACAGTAGTGTGGAATTGAAGGATTAGGCTGTTGGACTGATGGATGAGACCTACCAATCTTTCTGTCAAGTAGCTTATCTTCAGTTCTACACCACTGTACACCCACGCACCCTTTCTAGTTTAAACATTGGGAGTGACAAACCTGTCACTCTTGCTTCATCTGACATTACTTAAGATGAGCTTTTAAAGCAGATATTATACATGGAGCGGTTAATTTTCAAAGGGGAGCACTTTGACAAATACATATCACAATGCGGGCTCTTTCACTTTGTCTCAGAGTTTTGGGAGACTGATGCCAACTGAGGCTCTTTGAACTTCTCTCTGGCTTTTTTACATCACCCACAGCTCATGTTCCTTTTTAAACAATCTTAAGACTATGTCATGACATTTGCCACACATGATCTCAAGTTGGGCAAGTAACTCCAAAGATTGGCTGTAGATCACAAAATCTATATTGTCTGTGCAGTTGAAGCAACGTAAGATTGTAAGCTTATATTTTGTGCCAGAAGCAAGACAAATCAGATCACTTCATCCGTCCTCTCATTGAACTTCTACCATCACCAGAACACCATGGCTGCTATCTACTGGTGCACTGTAGAAACTCATTAAGCTTGTTTTGATTGTATATCCCTCCCTTGTCTCTGACTATCAATGATAAAAATGACATTCCCATGGGAACAAATCACACATAGTTCCAATTTGGATTTTATCACCAATCTTCCATCATTCCTGGAGGCAAATTCTAGAATTTTGTAGTGAATACCATTATAAGTGCACCATTACCACACTAAATGCATTACTGAAGGTGAAAGACCCCTCCACTATCTACACCTATCATAAATATATTGTTAAAGCTATTTCTTGGACAGAAAAACACAAGAAAGTAGGAGCAACATTAGGCCACTGGGCCAGCTCAAGCTTGCCCCACCATTCAGTATCATCATGGCTGATTTATGCAGGCCTCAACTCTTCTTCTGTGCTAGTTCCCCATAACCTCAATTCCTCGATCTTCCAAATATTTAATCTACCTCCACCTTAAATATATCTAATTATCTCTGCCTCCCCCACTCTCTGGGAAGAAAATTCCAGAGATTCACTTCGCTTATTTGCAGTCTCCATTTAGATACCAGTTTGCTTTTTGATTCCTCTTACTGAAGTGCATGACCTCGCACTTCCCTGTTAAACTCCATTTGCCAGGTTTTCACCCAATCACTAAATCTATCTATATCCTGTTGCAAAATCATAATGTCCTCATCAAAACATGCCCTTCCACTTATTTTTGTATCCTAAGCACACTTGGAAACCTTGTATTTTGTTCCTTCCTTCAGATTATTAACGTAAACAATAAACAATTAAGGTGCAAGAACCAAACCCTGAGATATTCCACTTGTTACATCTGTCCAGCCTAAACACAGCCCATTTATTCCAGTCCTTTTCTATATGATGGCGAGGTCTCATTCCATGCTAACACACTTCCTCCAAGTACCTTGGGCTCTTAATTTATGCACCAGCCTCTTACGTAGCAGCTTGTCAAATCCCTTTTGGAAATCTAAATAAACTGCATCTTACAGGTTCCCCTCTACCTCTCTGTCACGTCCTCAAAGAATTTGAGCAAATTTTACTCAGACATAATTTACCTTTCTTAAAACCTCATTAACTAGCTTTCCTAAATGATTAGTTATTTCTCCTTTGATTATTGACTCTAGCATCTTGCCAACTTCTTTCCCTTGCCACTCTCTTTTAGAAACATTAAGCATCTGCCGGTGGGGTTCAGCAGGGATTTAAAGTGGAAATCCTCCTGCATTTTAAGCATGAACTGTAAATCAAAATAGAAATTCCTAAATTGGACTTCCTTGGCCACAAATGTGTGTGATGCAGTAAGGCAAGCCTGCCAACCTAAAGCGTCAGACAAAAGAGGGATTGGTTTACTGATGAATAAAAATGTAAAGGTCAAATTGTAGAAAAAAATACAGTTTGGTTGCTGGGAAGGGGCTTTGGTGCATTAATGCAACCTGGCAGGTGCTGGACAAAACTGGTTACATCAGTGTCTCATATTGCCTTTGCCAATGGGCAGATATGCATCTAATCCCTCTCTACACATAGCTCATTTCTGTTACCGTGTCATGCAAGGTGGATCAGGGCTGAACTTTCCTGCAAATTGTTACAAGTCATCTTTTAACAAAGAGACAGCATACCTAACATTAAAACAAATAATTGGGAAGTCTACTTTTATCTACTGTTAGAAAGGAAAAGGATGCAGTGAACCTAAGGGAGGTCAGATGACTATTTAGATAACAAGTTTAAGTTAACCCTTTATTTGGTAAATTTGGCTTATTTCCATGGTGAGGGCAAATTTTTGACCCGTTTTGAAGTCCTGATACATCAGTACAATAGAGTGTGGCTGGGTCATGTAGATGAATCATCCAGGTTCAATTTTTGAGGTGACTTTGAGTCGATATGGTGTCGCAGAGTGGGTGCTACACTAACCTCAAGAAGGGGAAAAAATTCAGCCAGGGTTCCTGCTCATAATCCTAATGAGCTTCCAAATTTTGGTGTTCAAACTTCTAAAGACTTAAAAATCAGTTGCACTGCTGTGACTGCCATCTTTAAAATAAGATGCTAAACCATGGCCGCATCTAGCCTCTGAGGTGATTGTAAAATAAAATCCCAAGGGATTATTTGAAGAGTGGTGTCCTGACTAATATTTAACTCTCAAGACTTTTTTGAACAGATTATCTGGTCATTGTCACAATCCTTTTTGTGGACCTTGCTATTCAGAATTTTGGTTGTCATATTTCCTGCTTCACGGTAGTGACTGCATGTGGCAACAAACAACAGAGCAAGCCAGAGTAGGTAATTCTTCTGTCAATCAAACTTGAGGACCATGCATTAATTTGTGATTGAGATTCATCTAATGCACATGGTTTATATGTAATTACTCTCCACTCACATTTTTCCTGGTGAAATTATCCTGCTTTTGTTGGCAGAAGTTGCTTTAGTTTCTGTTTCCTCTGCTTTTAAATAGATTGTTTTCTAACTAAATGGACTTTATTTGCTGAATAATAGACATTTTGCTATAAGTCATTTATCCCACTCAGCTTCAAACATTGACTGATGTATAGATGTCAATAAATAGTCTGCTAATTAAAGTATTTCAATGGTTTTAAAATGCTTTTGGCCATTCTGGAATTACATAAAGGCAAGTCATTCTTTCCTTTGTGTGTGGATTGTGAATACTTGGTCTGAGCTGCAATAGCTCACATTCAAATAGCCATTTAACGCCCACTATATGGGTACACTTGTGAATAATAACTACTTGGTTAAAGCTCAGCATTATGTACGAAATTCTGTTGGCCCATACAATATGAAATGACCAAACTAGCAACAAAATTAAAAATGATATGGATTATACTCGTATCTCTCTACAGATAGAAGAATAAACGCATGTTGTAATAAATGTCTTTGTTTGTGAATCGATTGTGAAAATGTAGATCTGAATGGATTGATTGTTAAAACGTAGACCTGAATACATTAACCATTAAACACTTGCTTTTAGGAAAATATGAAAGCAAAAGAACAGAAAAATACCTATTTTTTGAACGTGAACTTACCTGTTCCATGATTGCTGAGTTTGAGCTGCCAGCGCTACATTAATATCTCTCAAATGCTGCAGCAATGATGGAACCAAATTCATTCATTTCAAAGATCACTGCATTCTGAGTTTGTTCATTCTGAAGATGAGATGTTGGTAATAACATCAGCATTGATTTAGATAACAATAGGAGCATTAACCTTGTGTCCTGCTCTCCCCTCCATTTTATATATTTAAAAAAACATATAAAAATATCTCCTACAACGTAACTACCCACTGTAGCAAGCCAATTTGTGGTAAATATTTGCCTAGCTTGTATTGTTCAATAGAGTTAAGTACTGGGATGAGGATTTTTTTTCTCTCTGCCGTTACAGTGGTTTAGTTCTTGTGGAGTTTAATGGAATATATTTTATGCACTTACAGTGTGGCTGGGAACTGTGACTGATGGAATAAGGAATAACAGACAAAATTTATGGATGAACTGCAGGAAAAAGACCTGGATGCACGAGACCCCAAAACAGCTCAACCCTACTGGGTCAATGTAGACGGTAAGGAATGAGTAGGTTGTCTCAGTATTTTTGAAGTAAAAATTAACATTTTTAATGAATTTTGCCTTTAAAACTATTTTTAAAATAAACTTAAGGTGCAAATTTGGATGGACAAATTGGTTTGTCGCTCTAAATCCTGGAAAATCTCACCCAGTAAGCACAGTGGGAATACCCTTGCTTCATGAACTGATAACATTTTAAGGAAGCATCTCACTACAATCTTTTCAAAGGAAGTTAAGGATGGGCAATAAATGCTGACAATCCCAGTGATGCCCACGTTCCAAGAATGAATAAAATAGATATTACAAAACAAATAATATACCAAATCTAATTAACAGACCCATAAAGTAAGGCTGGGGAAGGTAGCCTGAGTCAGAACAGGACAATTTTAAGAAGAATCTGCTGCAACAAAACAAATAGTGAAACTAGAGGAACAAAGAATTGTAGATGCTGGAACCTAGGTGAAAAACACGATGATGCTGGAGGAACTCAGCAGGCCATGCTGCATCCATGGAGAAAAACAGGCAGTCAACGTTTTAGGTCAGGATCCTTCTGCCTGACCTGCTGAGTTCCTCCAGCATCATCATGTTTTTCAAAGAGTGAAACTGTCTGTTTCCAGTGATCTGTGAGGAAATGGGATAGCACTGAGATGTGAGCTGCTCTTTAAATAATAAATGCCATTATAAGAAAGAAAATTCAAATGTTTGGCATTTGGATATTTGTTTATGAATCGCCATGATTTCAATTTCCATTAATAGATTAACAATGTATTAATCCTAGTATGATATCTTAATTGAAAGTCTTCTCTGGTATTGATAGAGTAAGATAGTGAGCAGGGGCTCCAATTCTTGTCAGCGGTGTGCTAAATCAGGAAAGTCATCCATTTAAGAACAGGGTTTGACAGCCTTCCCTGCCAAGATGCTAATTCAATGTGGACTCTTAACTACATTCTGGTTGACTGGACAGTATGTTACTTCCAAGGAGGCACTCACTTATTCAGCTTCTCTTGCCTTTCATGCCAACTAATTTGGATGTTTGGGTGTATGTAATTGTTGACAAATGTGGGTTGGCCGAGCTCATTCCTTTTCTCTTGCTCATTCCAATGACATTGTAATATCTGAACATTTTTTTTCAAAAACTGCAGATACTGCAAATGTGAAATAAAAGCAGAAAATGCCAGAAACACAAGGCAGGTCAAGCAGCATCTATGGAAAGAGAAAATGTGTTAACCTTTCAGGTTGAAGACCCTTTGTCAGAAACCCTTATTTTCTCTCTTTCCCAATTCTGACAAAGGGTCTTCATTCTGAAACGTTAACTCTCTTTCTCCCTCCACAGCTGCTGCCGGACTTCCTGGGTGTTTTCCAGCATTTTCTGTTTTTTTATATTGCTGTCCACCAATTCCACCAACCTTCACTAGATGGCCCCTTTAAGTAGAACAATGGCCTTCTTTTCACTTTTGCACTGGTGAATTAGGCCACATTTTGTGCACCAATTGAACACAATGGAAAAATCAGCCAGAGTTTATTACAGGCAGCTGATCCATGGCTGCCTTTGTGCTACACCTGCTGTAATTGTAGACAGCCCCCACCATGTCTGATGCACACATGCAAATAGAATTACAGCAGCACACATTGTTTACTCTGAACGAGCACTATATCAAACCCATTTCATAAATAAGAGGATCATGTCTTGACTTTAACAACTCCATTACTGACCTAAGTTTCCTTTTCAGTCAGGAGGCAAGTAGACTCAAATCAACCATGCTTCTGACCTTTTTTTGGTCTGTTCTGCATCCTAAAAGTAGGAGCTGTCCAGCTTGCAGTTGGAGAGGAGCTTGAGGTCAAATGAAGCCACAAAGAGACAGGTGCAGTGCTTAGATTCGAGGTTAGGTGTGATGCATGGAGAGCTTGTACTAGGGAACAAAATGGTACCTGCTGTGTTTACTGAGCAAGAATAATCGGAACATAGGGTTTTGAAAATGTGACAAACAGATGGTCAGATTGGCAACATATGATATAGAAGAGCAGCACTGAGAACAATGATCTCAGATAATAGCATTGCTCTCTGAAATTAATTAGCATCATTAGATCAGATAAGGCAATATCCTCTGTTTTAGGAAACAAGTACCATAAATATTAGAATATATTTTACCATCAAATTTACTTGGACAGAACCCAATTACATGCAAATAAAAATAAAAAAAATATGCAGATGCTGGAAATCTGGTAAAAAAAGAAAATGTTGGAAACACTCAACAGATCAGGAAGCATCCACGAAAAGAGAAACATGCAATTTTTTTATTGGTTGGATTACATTAAATTAAGCACTTAATGTTCTATTGATTTTCTTTGAAGCTCATTTTGTATTAGAGAATGTCATTTGACATCATTATAAGGATTGAGAGCAAACTTGACTAATACGGTCAAACTCCAATAACCCGCTATCCCATTGTCTGAAAATCCTGGTGATTTGGTATCTAAGACCATAAGACATAGGAGCAGAATTAGGCCATTCGGCCCATTGAGTCTGCTCCACCATTCGATCATGGCTGAATTATTTTTCCCTCTCAACCCCATTCTCCTGCCTTCTCCCCATAACCTTTGACACCCTTACTAATCAAGGACCTATCAATCTCTGCTTTAAATATACCCAATGACAGCCTCCACAGCCGTCTATGGCAATGAATTCCACAGATTCACCACCCTCTGGCTCAAGAAATTCCTCCTCATCTCTGTTCTAAAGGAATGCCCTTCTATTCTGAGGCTGTGCCCTCTGGTCCTAGACTCTCCCACTACTGGAAACATCCTCTCCACATCCACTCTATCCAGGACTTTGAATATTCAGTAGGTTTCAATGAGATCCCCCTCATCCTTCTAAACTCCAGTGGGTACAGGCCCAGAGCCATCAAATGCCTCTTATACATTAACCCTTTCATTCCCCGGATCATCTTGTAAACCTCCTCTGAACCCTCTCCAATGCCAGCACATCCTTCCTTAGATATGGGGCCCAAAACTGCTCATAATACTCCACATGTGGTCTGACCAATGCACTATAAAGCATTAGCATTACATCCTTGCTTTTATATTCCAGTCCTCTCGAAATGAATGCTAACATTACATTTGCCTTCCTCACTACCATCTTGTAGGATGCTGTTCCCACACTCACTTTAAACTCACTGGGCCCTGTTCCCATGCTTCTTATAAACACATTGGGGCTTTGCTTCATGCTCCTTATAAACACAAGGACCCTGTTCCCATACTCATTTTAAGCACACCAGGTCCTTTTTCCCACCCTGTCTTTAAACACATTGGGTTTTGTTCTATCCTCTCTGTAAAATTGTCTGGTTTACTGGAAAATTTATCATATTACTGTGTAACGTCTTTAAAAAAAGTGAATTGAAAGTGTGCTGGTGTATTAATGGGATTATCATCTAATAGTCCAAAAAATCTGCCAGTCCAGCATAACCAAAGTGCCAAGGAGGCTGTATTATTGGAGTGTCATTGGCTTTAAACCTGTACAAAGGCTGGAATACAGAAGAGCATCCCTGAGAACAGTGATCTTGGATAATAGCATTGCTCCCACTAATTAACTTGCATCATTCAATCAGATATGGGATAATCCATTATTTTGGAAAACTGATACAGTGTTATTGTAAAGTGACTGAGCTAAAATGATTCTTCTCCAATTGCCAGCGTCCAACCTCTATGTCACACCCTTCTTTTTGTCTCTTTATTTTGCCACTATTGAAATGTTCATGCTCCTCTGACCTTCCTTGTTATTTCCAAATTGCTGATTTTTTTTCTTTCTTGGCCCTGCAACTTCTCTGACTTATTTCATAGACACCTACTCCGGTTCAGTTCCTTGGAGCTTCCTACCCCGCTCAATCTAAATTCTTCCTACAGTCTGCGGGTTTGTGGAGTAATTATGGAAGGGAGAGTCTATACAACTTGTTAGAACCCATCCAGCAAAAGCACTTAACAGTAGCTCTAATACGACTCCTGCATTCAGAGTCTCCTAATCGCTATTTCTTAATATAGCCATATTTGTTCTACCTCAATGTAATGTTGTTGATGACCTGCATTTAGTGACTTTATCTTGTGTTCATAAGAAGCATGAAGCAAAGCCCCAATGTGTGTATAAGAAACATAGGAACAGAGCCCAGTGAGTTTAAAGTGAGTGTGGGAACAGCATCCCTCAATAATAAACTATTACGTTACTCTGAATTAATGTGTGCACCTACTACTTCTATGTAAAAGAATTATTCACCCAGTGAATCAAAATTCTGGCTCCGGGGATCAGAAATGCTACCCTACCTCTAAGGATTACAAAAAAGGAAGGAGTCACCTGAAATTTCACAACCTTTGCTCTTCTCGCTCTACTCTTTGTGCTGACGAACAACACTGATTGTTATGTATCAGGAGAATGGATGCAGCTGTGTACTCTTTAAAGTTTGATCTTTAGAGCTTTTATGTGAAGCAATAAATTTCAGTGACAGTGAAAGTGTTAAGATTCTAAATAGAGTTGAATTTCATTGAAATCCTCCACTGAAAACTGTCATAAATTTTGTTCCCAATTCTTTATGAAATCTTTTGAATCCCAGTCATTATTAGTCAAAGAATCATAGAGTAATACAGCACAGAAATGGGACCTTCAGTCCATTATGTCCACGCTGACCTTTTTATCCATCTGCAGTAATCCCATTTGACCACATTAGGACTGTATCCTTCTTTGCCTTCCCTATTTAAGTGTTTTACTCAAAGATACTTTCTGCGATGTGCAAAACTTGTCAAGATTACACCACGTTAGCAGCTCTCTGTAATTTGATTCAATATTAACTGTTTTATAAACTAAGGTTGTTAGAAACAAAAGAGAATCTATGTGGATTACAATGTTCCTGTCTCTCTGAGCTAGGAGTGAAAATAAAAGCTGTGATCTTTCTGTTTAGGGTTAACGAGGAGATGTTAGTGAGCTGCATTAATTCTGCTACAGGTGTGAAAATGTTGTAGCTCAGAGTAAGATTTTTTGCTCCTTGGATAAAGTCAAGATTGCTTAGAATTTACAGTCCCTAAATTTGCAAAAAAATGCCTTTGCACGGTGGCTGTTACTTAACCATGAATTCAGTCCATCATTCTAAAGGTTGTACAGAAAATTGGCTTGAAGGATTGGAAGAGGTAATTAGATCCAGGCATAATGAAGCAAGCTGTGAAAAGGTTAAAGCAGGCAATCACGCAAGTCATCCCTCTCTTTCCCTTCCTCTTCCTGAGACCATTTGCATTAGCATAGGATATCCAAGCATTGTGAAGACTGAGCTACATTCTCCAAGTTCTGCTTCACAGGTGCAGTGAGGGCGAGAATGAGACTGGAGACATAATCCGTTTGCAAAGAGGACCAAGGTGTCCACATTGACTAATTGAAATGGTCCAACCAGTCCAGATTGTAATGCCTGATTCCTAATCTGGTTGTCTATGAATTTATCATGGAATCATATCACCAGATACTGAATATCTCAAGTTATTTCATCAACCTAAAATGTTAACCCTCTCTCTCCCTAAAGTTGCTGCCTGCCCTACTTCCAGTGTTTTCAGTTTTTATTTTAGATTTCCAGTTTCAGCAATACTTTTAAGTACATTTATAAAGCTAAAAGTGTAGAAAATGTATAAATGACTGGATTACTCATTGGTAATTCATTTTCACTTTTTCTTTGGTCAAACAATGTTTTGCAGGAGGATCTTTCTGAAAACTGTTGGTGAGGGTGGTTACATAAACAGTGCCTGTGCACCGGCGTCATGCAGACTCTCAATTCATTGGCTAACTTTACAGGGAGAATTTAAACCCAGCCAATATTTCATGTTTGTCGAAGCACAGAACATGGAAACAGCAGGTATGTCAATGAATTCATAAATTATTCAATCCCTGTTGCAGATTTGGAAAAAAAGTGCCAAAACTTTGACATCTGTTGCTATTTTCAACAAAAACGTTATAAATGGCCTCACTGGAGAATAGGGGGTGAACAATACATGAAAAGGCCTGTAAAAGTTCTGGATAATTTGAATTACTTGAGTCACTTGCTGTTGATGAAAAACAATAGGTATGCTCACAGCAAGGTAGAAGGACATTATTGTCTTAAAATTAGATTGAATAGCTCTAGCGTGTTTGACATGATGTGACTGAAAATCACTTTTATCCAGATTAGGTAACAATTAGATAACCTAATTATTACCTAATTCCTGGTGTCACTTCCTGGCACCAGTTACCCCTTCCAGACTACCCTGTGGGCCACCCCTTCTGATAACCCCTTTCCCCAACCAAAAATTCAGTGTTAGTCCATTGTGATTTCCAGCACGCCTCGCCCCCCCCGCCCCCCCATCAACAATATCAACTGATGGTTCTTTTGATATGATACTCAACTCTCCACCCCCCCACCCCAACTCTCAGAAGCCCCCCACCCCCCGAGGACAGTCCAGAGCCAAGTGGGCTACTAGCTGAAGAGCTCCCAAGCCTGGCCTTGGGAAAGGAGGACTAGGCGGCACGTTTCTGTCTGCAAGAATGTGGAAAGTCAAGGCTGCTGCTCTGAGTTTTGGGCTTGGGCACAGATAAGATTTTCTGCAGCGTCCAATGTCCAGTAAGATGATTGGTATCCCACTGCTTTTCTAATTTAGAATACCTTGATGGATGCATTAGAATTTACAGGCGTGTAAGTGGTGAAGTCCTCCTTCTGCAGATTTAACATAAAGGCTCTTCCTTTTACTGTTGTGAATAGCTTTTGTAAATTTTTCTGGAAAAAATTTGCATTTAAATGAAGCCTTTTATGATTCTCAGCACCTTACAGCCAACTTTGAATTGCGTTTGCAGTATTAATGTAGTAAGTTATGGAAAATCAGCTTCTGTTGCATGCGTTAGACTTGGTATATAATAACAATTATGTGTTGAGGTTCATGTTTGACTTCAGTGGAATCCAATTTCAGAAACAGAGTTTAACATGCAACTAAATTGCATCTATACAGCAAAGAACAGATGTCAAGTCTCTGCCTCGTTTCCCCTCTTGCCTCCTGTTGCAAAGCTGAAATACTTAGTGTACCAAGATGATAGTTGTAAAATGACTTGTTTCCAGATTTCATGATGTTTAAGATGAAAATTTTCCTGCCACTTGTGTCCAAAATGTTATGTTATCCAGGAAGGCTAGAGTTTCTAAAGAGGAGGGTGTATAAAAGAGGTGGTCCCTCAAGCTTATTGTGAGCCTGTCCACTCTTAACAAAGAGCACTGGAATGAAAGGAGAGGGGAAGCTGAGAGGAAAGAATTTAACAGGTCTAACTAGTTGAATGTTAGATTTATTTGGGAAATACAATTGGTGAGATACCATGACAGTAGAATAAAGCTGAAAATGGAATGAATTGGATGATACACCATGTACCTATATAATACTTTGTCATTAATTGACATTGCATTGACTTTCATTCAGAGCTGTAAAGAGACTGCTATGGGAAATGAAAATGTCACACTGCACAGCGCACCCAAGAGTACGTATTTGATTTGGCCATTAAAATAGATTGCTGGAGAAAAAAGAGAACTAAAACTCCATCCTGTAGCTGATTTTGAGAATGTTTGTATAGACACTTGATTCCAAAGGAAAGTACTCAATTCACGACACTTGTATCTTTCCTTTTGATGTAAAAAGGAAGAAAACTACCCTTAAAAATAAATTTAATAATTTCAAACCAATTTTTTTGAAAAAGGAAGTATCTCTCCTTTCCCCTTATTTTGGTTCTTTGCCTAGGCTGAGATAAAGCATTATTGGATCTTTGAAGTGATACATTCTTATTGGGCTAAGCAGAGAGAAGTTATAAGGAACATTTAAGAATGTCAAATAATAAGAATTGATATTGAGGTTAAAATATAAAGCATGTAGGGACATGCAGGCATCCAGTGAAAATAAAAATAAAGATTGGGAATTTCTGCCATATAGATTTATGTGCTGCCTGATCTCTAACACACCACTTCCTTGATGGACCCCATGGCTGTGAACCATATTCCCCCACTTTGTGCAGTTTGCAAGGTGGACAAGATTACTGTCTTATCTTTAAGTTGCTTTGACCCTATTTCTGAAATAAAGGTAACCTTGGCAATGGATTTGGGTCTTTCACCATAGATTACCAAATAGGTACCAAAAATAGCATTTGAATATTTGTGCATGTAATATTTAGAAAAAGGGCTAGTATTTAAAATTCCAGTTAAAAGCAGCTAGAGTTGATTTGTGATTACATATTAATCATTTCCAACAGTTGCCTGTTACTTCTGCTGCATACATAGATGAGTCTGTTGTAATTGAATGGCTTTCATTAAACAAATGACCATTTTCTTCCAGTTGGGAAAACTGCAGGAGATGTTGAGAATTGTTTTTAATTATAATATTGATCCATAGCATTTAAATCCATTATGTTTTTATATGCCTCAATTCCTATGTCCACATTGATAATAGAAACTGCCTATGTAAACTTGACATGCTGTAATTACACTTGCTCCCAATGAAACCTCAGCAGTAGCCATAGGTAGAATAATGCAGTTATTGTATGACAAGTTTACAATGGGGATTGTGCATGTGGATGTATGAATTTAGAATAGGAATATAAAAATAACTATGATTGAGTTCAAAATGGGAACTGAATTTTGGTCATGTGCTCTGGTCCAAATGCCTAATGGCCTCTCATACCAGTTCACTTGGAGATAAGACTTGGCTTTGACAGAACAGCTGCAATACTGTACAATATTCACCAGTAATACATTAAAATCTTTCATCTGTGCATGTCCCTTTATAAATGACTTATCCACAACTCAATGGAAATTGCTTTGTCTTTTTATAAGTAATCTTTGCCCTCACCTCAGCAACACCACAGTCAGGAGCATATCATTTAAGAGACCAGCTCACATATGCAGCTTCCTATTTAGATTTGAGCAGAATAATTTATAGTGGGAATCTAACATTTATAGACAAAATGTATATCTTCAAAATGCGTGCATATCCCTTAATTTCCCATTCTCCTGTAATCTTGCTTTACCTGAAGACTGCACCTTTGATCATCTGGATATGTACAGAAACAATAATGTATATGGATAAAAATTGTCAACAGACAAAGGTCAGCAGAATTAGCATTCTAGTCAAGGCATCTGTTTCTTGTGGTTGTAAAGCAGATTCTAATCTGCTGAAATTTCACAGTTTACATTCATAGTTACTTAGGTATGACTCTTTCAAAACTCTGATCATTTTCCTTCTTGCCCCAATGTCAGATTTTAATGAAAGATTAATTAACAAATTAAATGAATGAATAATTTTTGGAATAATGCTGAATTGGAGCCAAGATGAAAGCTAAGCTATAACTGTAATCATAATGAGATTTTAACAAGTTCTGCCATATCCTTTCAGTTTCTATTGAGATAATTGTAATTTGATAGCAATAATAAATTCCATATGGTGGCTACCTCAGTTCCCTTATGCCAAAATAATTCCTCTTGGTTCAAATTGAAAACATTTGTGTGTAATTTTTCTTATCTCTCCTTAGTAATGCATTTTAAATTGTTCATCTGCATAACCTTAAAAGGAAACTAGAGTGCTGTATGTTAAAATTGTTTAGCTTTTTCTCTTTCCATCTAGAATCATGTGGAGCAGGGAAATTTATGAAGTCTTACAGTGCGGCAGATGCTGCCGTTACCTTATCATCTTTCACTTCACCAAAAGAAAATGAACTTGGCCACAGGGTGTTATCTTTACCAACTTCAAAAGAGGGCAGCACGTTGGACCCGCCCTCTCCTCTGAGACTAGCTGATGTGCCTGAACATACTTCAAATGATTCCTCTACACATGCCATTTCCCTTACATCTTGTGTTACAAAGGGTGTGAGTTATTTGTCCGTACCAGAGGATTCTGACAAAGCCCCATTTAGGTACACGGAGCCTAAAGGCATTTCATTGCTGTCTGACGATTGTTTGATGCAACAGAGCAGAACCTGTTTGGGCTGCTTCATTGAATCGAAAGAAAGCATTGATGCAGAGCCTGGAATAAGCATGAAGATAGGTGACATGAACAGGGATTGTGACACCTGTTCTGTCTCCGATATAGGGATTCAGTGCATGAGTACAGGAGAAAGTGGAAGATATGGGGATCAGCTGCTTTCAGACCAACTGTTAAGCTTTACCGTGCACAAGTCTAGGACTACAGACAAAAGAGATGTGGAGAAATCTGACAGTGAGTCAGAAGATATTACCCAAAAACATTACTATGAAGGATTACTGCTGGACAAATGCAATGGAGAGGAAGCTTTACTATCAAATCCTAGTCAGGACTGGGCTTATTTTGAGTCTTTTATTAGTGAAAGCAAAATAGAACTGCTTGACCTGTGCTCCAAAAATGAGCTTTCAGTCAATCTTTTTGCAGAGGAAGAAGTGGACAATTACATGTTTGATGATGAATCGACTCTTAGCAGTGATGTCTGCTCTTTAAAGATTAGGTATGAATCTTTTCAAGACAATGTCAGAGAAAAGACAAACGCACTTCAGGAAGAAGCGCAGTTAAGCTTTTTCCCGAACGTCATTTCAAACTGCACAAAAAAGGAAGGCAAAGCCTCTGTAAAAATGAATTTAGATGCATCGCAAATCAAATCTGATGAGATTGACATCTGGGATGATGAGGACCAATCGGAAGAGAGAACAGGATTGCAAAAGTACGGTAGCACCGTGGATGTAAAGCTGTACGCAACTTCTAAGAGAAATCATTTCTTTGAAACAAACCACTCAGTAGAAGATTCGGGAGAGTACAGTGATGACAGCTATGGAACAGATTCCTCGTATGACACCCTTAAAGGCAGCATGGATAGTACGGGGTATCTCTCGAGACAAAATGCAAATTGCTCTGGGCAGCTAAATTATGCACTGCGTGCCAAAAGGAAAGTGCGGTATAGTGATGACTACCTGTACGATGTTGACTCCATAGAAAATGAAAAGATTTCGGGGAAGAAGGAATGGGTAGCAGATGGTCCTAAGAAGGAAGATGATGATGAATGGTGTCCACGAAAGCGTCGAAAATCAGCTCGGAGGGGACCGCCGGTTATTATTAAATACATAATTATTAATAGGTTCAAAGGTCAAAAGGATATGCGAGTGAAAGTAGGTAGAATTGATGCCACCCAGACAAGTGTTTGTCTAACAGAAGAAGCATTAGGTAAATATGAAAAACTTGCACCTTTAAAGGAATTTTGGCTCCAAAGACAACCTGAGCGAGTGTTGTCAGTGCGTACAGAGAGAAGGAAGAGGCTGCATTTAAATAGCTCGGTATCTGATGTGTTTCTTTCTCATCCTGCCAAGAGGAAAAGCAAACAGTTTGCAAGCAGACACCGGGCTCGTAGGGTTCGGCTTGAGCTAGGTCCCAACAAGCAGATTGCATGCTCTTTTGATCCAGTTGAAACTCAGATGCTGACTCACGCTGGAAGAGAAGAGATGGCGTTTGTAGACTCCCAGACATTTGCAATTGAAATTCCTAGCTGCGAAAATGGTTTGTGTTCCACCAACGTTACATCAGGGACTGCTTCTATGAGAGGCAAACCACAAGGGAAGTTTGAGAACAGAGTAAAGGAGAAGGGACGACTAAAGAGACTAAAGTTAAAGGCAGAAGCCAAACTGAGAAACACCAGCAAAAAGCACAAGATGGCAGTAAATGATGACATTGAGGCAACGACAAATGCAAGCGAGATGGATTCAGCTGTAAAGAGGCAGAATAGTTCAGGTAATCTCCTGACTGATGCTATTCGTTGTGCTCCAGACAACACCCATTCATCTAAGTTGTGCCATGCAAAGGCTGCTGCTAAGAATTCTTCTTTCTCACCAGCCACCTGCTCGTCTGACAAGTCTGTGCCATCTGCAAATGCTGCAGCTACTATGCAAGTAATCCCTGGAGGGTATTTGCAGACGCTGCTGGAAGCATCTGATTCCATCAGCCACAACGGGCTCTCCTACTTCCCAAACCATTCAGTCGTTGCTTCCAAGGCACAGGGCCATTTTAACTCTTCAAACCTGACACAAAGCTGTGTGATGTCCCCGCCCTCTGAATCTGAGCAGCAGCAGTCCCCACTTTACCAGGAGGAAACGCCATGCTTTGAAAAGTTGTGGCATGCAAAACAGGAATATTCAGCTCTCAGAGCGCCTGCCATTCTGTCAATGAGTCTGGATGGTGCAGTATCACTGCCAGCAGAAGCTGCTAGCCTTTCAGGAACCATTACTGATACTTATCAACAAATAGATATGCATAGTGATGGGCTTGTGCTTAGCAAAAATTATTCCCACAACCAGCCACTGCAGTCAAATACCAGCTATCAATCATGCATAATAGAAGACAGTGATGGCAATTTTCAGCTCCATCGAGATTCAGTAGCTCCAGATGACACCAGGCTCATCAGTTTTGATTCAGTGGGTTCTTTGTCAGCAAGCTCCAATAATTTTAGCTCTTTAAGTTTGAAGTCATGTGAAAATGATGGCGAGGATGATATGAGTGATGACTTTTTGGCTCATTGCAGCCCCAAGCTAGTAATTCAGCAAAGCATTGATGAAGTTGCACCTCTGAAGGAATCTGCAGACCTCCTTGACATCTCAAACTTTACCCCCGATCGATTCAGGCAGGTGACACTCTCTGAGATTTCTCCACCAATTACACCTGATCTTTCACCTGGAATAGTGGGGCCAGAGGTCAAAACAATAGGCAAACCCAAAGACTTTCAGGAACACGCTCAAGCAATGCTTGGAGAGCCAACTGAAATGAAATGGGGTACAGTACCCCAAGCACACAATCAGTCAACTGAGACATTTATTTTGAATAATCATCAATTTCAATTTCATTCCTTCAATAATGAAGATACCAGTGAGCTGACTCAAAAGGATCCATTTGAAAAGCAAGCTGGTGTGGTGAAAGTAAGTAATAACAGAGGTCAAAAAGCTAAAAGGAAAAGTACCTCCAGTAAACATGTGAGCCCAAACCAAAGCTCAACTCCAAAAGGTGCGAAAAAACCAAGGAAGCCAAAATCTGCTAAAGCTACGGAGAAAACTCAAAGCAGAAGTAACCTGCGTCAGAATCCTGGGACTTCCAAAACCCCCAAAAAATCGACCAGTGCCACACACCCTAAAAGGAACGATCAGGTACAGCTACCTACTGCCAACACCAAGTCATTGGATGCTCTTGTTAGTAAAAACAGCATATCTCCTTGTGTCCAGTTGCTAAATGAGTCCTTTCCACATCGTGCTCCTGGTGCTGTACGGGGTAGAAAACAAACTGGGGGTAACAGTACCTGGCCTTTGAGTAAAAAGACCAGTGAAGGTTGGGCTGGGCACAATGCTACCAACAGTAATAACCTGTTAGTTGACGATCAGAGGGAATTTGAAGAACCAAGTAACATACTTTCTAACATTGCCTCTGGAATGGCTGAAGTCCAGCGTTTTATGATGGCTTCTATTGAACCAATATGGAGCCCTGGAAGCCATAACATTGTCTCAGCTACATGCCAGTCCGTTGAGGCAAATAGCCTGAAGTGGAAAACCTTGAATATTTTGGGTGGTACCACGTCAGAATCAAAAAGGAAATCAAATAGTTCTTTGCCTGCTAAAAACAGGAGAGCGACAGCCAAGGCCTTATGTAATAAAAATCCTGCAAAATGCACAGTTCCTCATACTACTGCACCAACCGGTCCTAACAATGAATTTAATTTCAGTTCTGGCATACGAAGTGGCATTTTTGACAGAAGCTCTGAAACTTCAAGTATTCCTGCCAGTAATGGCCCCATCCACAAAAAAATGTACCGTCACAAAGCAACATTAAAATTGTCAGGAGATGAAAAGATTAAGGTAAAGAGAGCAGAGCGTGAACAGCAGCACAAGAACCCATTTGTGACAGCCTCTCTTGAAAAACTGAGGTAATACACCAGTACAGTGGCTGTGATGCACCCTTTACTTTCCCAGCACCTTCTCAGCCTAGGCACTGTCCCCTTATTTTACCCCTTTTTACGCACGAATTGCATGCAAGAGGCAGTTTCTCCCCACCCCCTACCCCCTTTTCAAAAGGAATGATTTGCATGAGAACTCCTAGAATGGCAAACTTAATTATGAAATAACTTTTGTTCTGACTTGGCTGTGGTACAATTAACACAGTTGCTATTAGTACTGTTATTTCACTTCAATTTTTTTTCATAATCCTTAACAACGTTTTAGTAGACTACGTTTTCTACAGCTGCTGCAAAAAAAAATAGAAACCCTTTGAACCATGGAATAAATTATTTGGTTTTCCTGCAGCAAAAATGGCTGCAGTTTGCTCTCAGTAAAAATGGGGCCTTTTGAGTTTACCTGTGTTTGAAGAAGATTTTGTTTCCGGCAAAAACAGTTGTGCACACGTTTAGTGTTCTTCAGGATAATGTTTCACAAAAGAAGAATTGTTCAGAGGCCTTGTCAGTGATCAAACAAAAATGGAATTGCTGGAATTACAAGAGATGTAATTATTATGTATCTTGCAGAATTCAGTATCTTTAGTAAGATTCCAGGTTCTGTGCTCTAAAGAGTGATAGAACTCCTTTGCTTCACCAGTGATGATGTACAATAACACATGCACTACTTGCAAAAATCTGTGCCAAACCATGAACAAGTGTAAAGATAATTTTATGACAGTAGGAACATTACAACTTTGATCTTAATTTTTTCTTTATATATGTTTTTAAAAAAGAGAGGGAAATAAAAGACAAATTGAACTTATTATTCCAGTAATATTATGGCAAGTCCCTTGAAGCACCTGCAGCTCACTGTGGATTATGACACCTCAATGATTACCAAAACACTGACGGCTAACAAGTTCAGCAGTGGTTCCACTTTGCCAAATATGCTTACCTCATCTGCTTGGCAACACGCAAACTCACTCTGGGGAGTCTAGATGGAATTAACTGGTTTGTGTTCAATCTGAGCTTTATCGAAAGTTCGAACAAGGGGTATATACTGTTTGGACCAAGTCTGAGGAAAGAGGGAAGTGCCATCCGTGTGCTGAATGGATATAGTCCTACTGTGTGATGATGGTCATGATGGATAATTGGAGTTCACTAAGGTAAGTGTATGCTTTGATAAAGTTGTGATATTTATTTTAAAAGAAACCCAAAAAAAAACACTTAATTGTTCTAACAGTGATTAATTTCACAAACTCGAAGAAAGGTAAATTCTAAGATAGGATTTTGAAAAGCTATTTGGAGTTGGTGAGGTTGCTGACCATAATTCATTGCCCTCAAAGAGTTCAGTCATTCAGGGAAATCAAATATTTGAAAGTATTTTGAATGTATTAGATTGAAAAGTTGTACTAACTTTGTACTCACTACTGATCTAAATAATCTTGGAATACACTGGTCATTATACCTCAAGTAGCATATATATTAGTGATATGTGGTTGAGGTGATTTTGTGCTTTAGATGAGTAAAGTTACAAAGATGTAAACAAGGAAGAGAAGACTTGGAGAATGAATGGTGAAAGTTATTGGTATCTTGTCTGTTAAAGTTGAATGATAAGAGAGGACTAGATAAAAGCAAATACTCATTTCACTGTCTAAGGGTTGAATGGCCACATGTTCATCTGTCTTTAAACATGTGTTGCAGTGATAGTTATTAAGGAGCCAGACTTAGGAAGTGTAAGATATTTAACCCTTTGTGGCCCCATCTTCATTGCCTCTGACTCCAAAAGTCTGTCATTTCTGAATGTGGCCTTGTGCAAATCCATTCCTACAACCATCACCTATGATCTTGGCCACTTAAAGTCCTGTATTTTGGAGTTCCCTTCTCGTCTTCCTTTGAAAACTTCCTCAAATTTCATTTTCTTAAATCACATTTCATTGACTAATATTATCCTAATATTTTCTTTGCCCTAACATTTATCCTTCCTTTAAGAAGTGTTTGCAACATTTGTCCTGTGGTAAGGGTACTGCATTGATCTTTCCATTTGCTTTATCTTCCCCAGCAGAAGAAAGTTGGGGAACTGAGATGATGGAGTAAGATTTTCACAAAAACATAATCATTTTTGGGCTTGAAGGTTAGCAGCTTGATGGACCGAGTGGCCTTTTCTGTCTTCTCTCTTTAACCTTGTGTAGTTATTGTGAATCAATGTCTGAATTGAATTTGATGCGTACTCTGCTGTATTGGAATGTACCCTCTCAGGAAGATTAAGCTGGTGTACAAGGAATATGCCTTATAATAGATAACCATGGGACAGCATTGATAGATACAATGAATTTTCGAATTGTGAGAGCACAGAGGTGGCCATTTGGGCCATCAAGCCCATTCTATCTCTCTGCAAGAACCATCCAGTAGGATCATGCCCTAGCTCTTTCCTGATGACCCTGCAATTTTCTCCCCCTCATTTCTGCTTTCAGGCAGTCAATTCCAGATCACGATGCTTGCAAACTGAAAAGAGAGAGCAGGACAGCACAGAAACAGGCCCTTCAACCCACAAAGTTGTGTGGGGCTAGTTAAGATAATGAGGCCTAATTAAGCTAATCCCTTCTGCGAGGAAGGACAGTGGACAACAAGGAAGGCTTTCAAAGCTTGCAGAGGATTTGGACCAGCTGGAAAAATGGGCCAGAAAATGGCAGATGGAATTTAATGCAGACAAGTGTGAGGTGTTGCATTTTGGAAGGACAAATCAAGGTAGGACATACACGGTAAATGGTAGGGCACTGAGGAGTGCAGAGGAACAAAGGGATCTGGGAGTTCCGATACATAATTCCCTGAAAGTGACGTCACAGGTAGACAGGGTTGTAAAGAAAGCTTTTGGCATCCTGGCATTCATAAATCAAAGTATTGAATATAGGAGTTGGGATGTTATGGTGAGGTTGTATAAGACATTGGTGAGGCCAAATTTGGAGTATTGTGTTCAGTTCTGGTCACTTAACTATAGGAAAGATTTCAGTAAGATTGAAAGAGTGCAGAGAAGATTTACTAGAATGTTGCCAGGTCTTCAGGAGTTGAGTTACAGGGAAAGATTGAACAGGTTAGGACTTTACTCCTTGGAGCGTAGAAGAAGAATGAGGGGAGATTTGATAGAGGTTTACAAAATTATGAGGGGTATAGACAGTAACTGCGAGTAGGCTCTTTCCACCTAGGTTAGGAGAGATAAGTACGAGAGGACATGGCTTTAGGGTGAAAGGGGAAAGGTTTAGGGGAAACATTAGGGGGAACTTCTTCACTCAGAGTGGTGGGAGTGTGGAACAAGCTGCCATCTGACTTGGTAAATGCGGGCACACTCTTAAGTTTTAAGAATAAATTGGATAGATCCATGGATGGGAGAGGTCTGGAGGGTTATGGACTGGGCGTAGGTCAATGGGACTAGCAGAATAAAGTTTCGGCACAGACTAGAAGGGCTGAATGGCCTGCTTTCTGTGCTGTAGTGTTCTATGGTTCTGCCTGCACGTGGTCCATATCCCTCCATTCTCTGCATATTCATGTGCCTGTCTAAGAACCTCTTAAACGCTTCTAGCATATCTGCCTTCACCACCACCCCTGACAGCACATTCCAGGCACCCACCGCTCTCTGTGTAAAAACAAACATGCCCCGCACATCTCCTATGAATTCTCCCCCTCTCACTTTAAATACGCGCCTTCTAGTATTAGCTATTTCAACCCAGGGAAAAAGATGCAGGCTGCCTACTCTATGTACGCCTGTCATAATTTTATAAACTTCTATGAGGTTTTATGAACTTCCCTCAGCCTCCGCTGCTCCAGAGAAAACAACCCAAGTTTGTCCAAACTCTCCTTATAGCACAAGCCCTCTAATCTAGGTAGCATCCTGGTAAACCTCTTCTGCACCCTCTCCAAAGCCTCCATGTCCTTTCTATAATGGAGCGACCAAAATTGAATGCAATACTCCAGATGTAGCCTAACCAGAGTTTTATAAAGCTGCAGTTTAACTTCCTGACTCTTGAACTCAATGCCTTGACTAATAAAGACACAATGTAGAATCTTCCTGATCTTCCTTACACTGATTTCAATAGAATTAAACATGCCTGGTGATCATGTTTCTCAATGAGCACTGGATCTTTTCTCAGATTTCACTACCAAATTCCTCATTCTCTATTGATAACAGCATTACCTTTCTGCACTGGAAACCTTAGCTGCTGTGTTTCAGCTCTGCGGCTCATTCACTCAAGTTTTTAAGTACTTGATAAGTTTGCTGCTCTGAGCGGCTGATTGTTTATACTGATTCTTCAATTTCAGCTGCAGGCTGGCTTCATGCTCTGGTATATTTTTCTCCCATTTCTGGATATTGTGGTATCCTTGAATCCCGGCCCTACTCTGCCTCAGTTCTTCAGTCCAACATGAATACCTCCAGTATTGGTTCCTTCTGGCCACACCTTACCCTGAACCTGGAGGGTAGTTCAATGATTCTCCATGCCACCACCTTATCAAAGCCAATCTTATTTCAGTGCAGGACTTCCGGTTGAATTTATGGGCTCATTCCTGTTTTGTCCCTATTTTGCATTCACTACCAGAATATATGCAATTATCAACCACTAGGCCTACATAATGAGTTTCCTCAGCATCCAGTCATGAATGCAATTGGCTGCTGCTGTGGACTGAGCCTTTCAGTTCTGTTTTTGCATTTCTCTCCCTCTTCTATTCTCTTCTAGATCCTTGCCAAAGCCCTTTAGTTCCTTTCCTTTAAGATATTATGCACTCTCAAATCTCTGATCTTCATCATTCCTCAACTTCTTTAATCTGCAGCCATCATCCCAGGTTTGGTTCCCAATTGTATAAGCCTACAGGTTCCCTCAGTGTCTCTTTTTGGCATCTTCCAAATGGTATCCAGGCACTCATTGCTACCTCTTTATGAGCAGGAACAGCAGCAGTCGTGTACAACTCTCTTACTGACTCTCCTGCCCGTTGTGCGTTCTGTGGTGTAATTTTGCCAGCCTCCTTCCCCATTCATCCTCCTTAACCAGTACTATATTTGTGAACTCTGCCAGTGGTCAGCTATCATTGCCTCCCTCCAAAATGTCTGTTCACCTGTGAGGAAATCCTTTATCATACATGATTTTGTTGACACCATGCCAGGGTTGAATAGCCAACTCCTTCCCCTAAGTGTTCCCTCGTCGCCTGGCTATTCCTCCACCACCTGTCTGCCTGGACTGTTGAGGTAGTGATGTGGCTTCTGTTGCTTTAGTCCTTCCTCCTTAGTCCTCTGGCATTTTCTTCTCCTTTGAGCCTCTTCCCTTATTCCAACCATCTCATATTTTATTATAAAGCTGTGCTTTCTACTACCTACCCAAGTATCTTAATATTTTGCACTAAGATATCTCCTCTATTTTGCCCCGCTATACTCCAATCAACTTTTCATCCTTGATTTTTAACATATTGTGTCATCTCTCCTCTGACTTCTAATTTCTTCCTATGTAATCACCCTCCAAATGTTTCTACCACCCCTCCCCCCCCCCCCCCCCCACGGTCGTCAATCATATGTGACTTAATTGCTTGGTCAATCACCAATTATGTCGTAGAAACTGTAGCACTGTCTTTCCAACAATGATTTTGCTGGACATAGAGTGGACTGCAGAGTTCTCACCTCTGCATGCACCTTGTGTATGTCAGCTTCCAAAGAGTAATTAATGAACATCAAATCAAAAATAAATTTTGTTATAAGCAATATGTTTGCAAGACTGAGATACACATTTGAGTGTGACCTTTTGCATCACTGAAGGAATCCAGAAAAACTTAAAATTATGAGATTCCTATTGTAAACATTTCACTATTTTTAATTAAGTTTCTGACAAAGAGTATTAATTCCATCTGATAGTTGATGCTTTGAATTTTCAAGAAAATATGATCCACGGAAGTTTAAAATTTTTTAAAAATGACAATCGTAATTACCTTTTTGACCCTATCATTCACTAGAACACACTTTTACCCAATATCCTGAGTGCAGTATTGTGGTGAGCTAGTGTGGCGAAACATCTCAAGAGATTCAAGTCAGGGCAGTTTATATGAGAGAGGTGAAGCAGTAACTAATCACTAATCTGATTCATTACGTTTCAACTTTGGAGACCTGTATTTCATTTAGTTCCTAGGAGAGAAGATAAAGAGAAGGAACTCTGCCTGTAGATCGATTATTGTAGGGAATTATAAGTTAATTGAATGAAGGTATCTCCACAGACCAAATTCAAGGCCCAAATTCAAAAATCTTCAGAGGTAGCAAATATTTCCTCGTGGTTATACCTGTCATTTATAAATTTAAATTGCCACTAAGAATCATATTTGAATTAAAGCAAAAATGATTGAATATTGAAAACCTGAAATATTGGTTCTATTCAGTAAAAGCAGTTTGAAACCCATTATCCATTCCAACCATGCTTTCATTACTGCACAATACAGGCCCTTCGGCCCACCTTGTGAAACAGCAGCAGGGAAGGCCAGCATGTTGAAATTTGTCCAGTTCATCAAGTTATAGGTTGTCTCAAAAGCAGTTTCAAATCTAATTTGGAAAATTGTAATGATATTACTGTTTGCATTATTGTATATTCTATCCTGAGGATGAGCAGTCATAATTACCTCTTTGACCTTTCCATTAACTGGATTTATTGACCACCAGAATACTGTTTTACCCAATATCCAGAGTGCAGTACTGTGGCTAACTAGTGTGACTTAACACCTCAAGAGATTCAAGTCAGGGCAGTTTGTATGAGAGAAGTAAAGCAGTAATGAGGACCAATCCGGTAAACAGATCTTTTCTTATGGAAAAGCATTGCGGATATTCCATCCACTGCCTACCGGGTATTTGTTGAGAATTAGTAATGATGAATTTAGTGGAGGGGTACATTGCTGTTTTCTGAAAGATGGACTAACTCATGATGAAAGGTAATCTTGCGATGATGAGCATTGACTAAATCAGGGTTCTCTGTAAATGTCTTGTAAGGTTTTTATAGATATGTTAAATTTGGGCACAAAAAAACTTCTTTTGAGGAAAGGATTCAAGATCTAGGGGACAAAATTTGAAGTTGAGCATGACAACAGGAAATAAGAAATTTAAGTGATGTTTTGTGGGTGATTGATGATTTGTCCAATAGAAAGTGAAACAAAAAAAGATGCAGATTTTGTTTAATGAAAGAATTGATTAAATATATTTTACTAAAAGGGTTACAAGGCTGATCTTATCACAGGAGAGAGCCTTATGGGTTTGGAAGAGCAGCCAGTTACATCCACTTGTAGTCCTTGTGTCCAGTTTAACACAACTGTGTGTGCTAACAATTGCAAAAAGGGTTTTCCACATCAGCTCCCCTTTTAAAATATGATAATTAAAGAGAATGAAAAAAAATCATGTTTTCTCAGCAATTTCTTTTTTTGAAATGCTTAAATATTTAAAAAGCGGGCTTCTTGCGTTGGCTCAAGTCTAGTGCTCAGGGAAACAACAGGCTCCAGGCCTGATTGCCTGAGTCAGCTGATTATGGCCACTTTACAAAGGATTGCTGCATGTCACCTGTGGAGTACAGAAGAGGGAAATCCACTTAGGGTGCCAGATTCTTGCCTGTGTTACTTTCCAGGGTCTCTTGCTGCAAAGTATTTGCATGCATGTGTTCAATGAGCACATCATTTTTTTTAACGGTTTAGGAAGTTTCGACACAGTCAGGTCAGAGTGTAGAAATGCACCAATTAAGATGTTTTACTACATCCGATCTGGCTTAAGTCACTATGCACAAAAATAAATTATCTTATTTTCCAGAGACAATATAATGTACTTTAATTATGACAAAGCACAACCCCTAAATCCTGGTTCCTTGTTGAACCACTGAAATAAAATCTAGATAGCAAGCAGATTTTAGCTGGGAAAAGGAAGAAATAATGAATATGGTTACTGAGAACACAGTTTTCTCTCTGTTTTTAGCTGCTTCCAGTTTCTACTTCTGCACACCAAAATGCAAAGCCCTGCCTCTAGCAGGTAAAACTCATCCACGTATGAGGTGCTTACCCAGTATGTCCTGGATTGAAGAACCAATCCTAGTTTTGCTCACAGGTTTGATGAGGAGTACAAAGTTTGCAGTTAATTGGTGACTTCCTGACAAGGAATCCCTTTTTTTTAAACAGCTAACGAAGTACCTTTGAGGTGTGGTCATTTGTAATCCGGGGAAAGTGACGGCCAATTTCCACACAGCAAGCTCCCGCTAACACTAGCAAATCGAATGGCCAGTTTATTTGTTTAATGTTGGTTGAGGGGTAAATATTGGCGAGAATATCAGGGCGAATCAAATCTTACAAACTAATGGAACAGAAAAAAGCCATTTGACCCATTGTGTCAATGATGACCAATAAAGTTGTTTAGGCTAATCCCACTTCCTAGTTCTTACTCTGTAGCCTTGTAGTTATGCCACTGCATGCTCATTACTCCTAGTACTAATGTTCATCCAGCTACTTCTTAAATATGACTAGCTTTCTGCCTCTATTTTCAGAAAATGTTTCTGTACCTTTACTCTTTGGATGATAAGAAAGACTTCTAATTCTTTGGCAGTCATCTTAAATCCAGATGCCCTATTTATTGAACTCTTTCTCAAGGAAAATAGGTCACTCAAAATCACACTGACCAATGTGCTCATAATTTTATACTCTTTGATTAAATCTCCATTCAACCTCAAACAAAACAGAAAATACTGTAAACTCTCAGCAGTGCAGAGCAACTTAAGGCAGATCAGATGTAGTAAAACATCTTTGCTTCTGTGGAGAGAGAAGAACAGAGTTGCAGGTTTTGGCGAGAGGTCATTGACTGAAATGTTAACCCTATTTCTCCTCCACAGATGCTGCTTGACCTGCTGAGTGTACAGTATTTTTATTTTTTGTTTCAGATTCCCAGTATCTGCAGTTTTTTTGCTCCATTCAGCCTCCTTTGTTTAAAAGAAAACCACCCCCAGCCAGTGTCCTCTGCACCCTCTTGTGCTACCTCATCCTTCCTGTAGTGTTGTATTAGTCCATCTGTGGCTTTGCTAGTGTTTTGCACAATTCTACTATGACCTCCCTGGTGTAATGTTCTATGCATCGGTCATCAATAAAAGCAAACAACCCGTGTCTTTGACCATCTGACCTCCCTCTCCTGCGACCTCCAGGTTCTGTGGATATGCATTGCAAGAGTCCTCCTTTACACAAGAGTCTCTCGCCAGTTATTGTGTATTCCCTTGCTAGCTTGTCCTCCCCAAGTGCATTAGCTTACATTTTGCTACATTGAATTGCATTTGCCACAGTTTTTCCCATTTGCCAGTCCACTGATATTTTTACTGTGGTGCAGATATCTTTCCCATACAATACTCAAGTCTCTGGAGTGGGACTTGAACCTTTAGTCTTCTGACTTACCTATCAGCTGAGCTATGGCTGTCATCTGGTACAGGTCATTATAGGATCATAACTCAAAGAATGTGTTTCAAGGTATGTGGTGCCTGATTAAAAAGCAGAGACATGTTGGGGAACAAAGGGCATTTTTGTACAGAACAGCAGATCTCTGTAGGTCACAGTCCAGGTGGATGAGTTGGTTATGAAGGCACATGGCCTACTCTCCTTTCAACTGGATGTGAGTGGAAGAACAGAGAGGATTTGATGGCACCAGAGTGAGATTTATGAGGTTGGAGAGGCTGAGGTTAGTTTGCTTAGGAGAATTTTAACTGAGATGCCTGCAATTCTGAAGAGCCACAATACAGTGACTAAGATGAGCCTTTTCCCCACAATGGTACATAAACAATGGGCTGCAGATCTCAAATAAAATCGCAAATGCAGGAAATACTCAGGAGGTCAGGCAGCATCTGTGGAGAGAGAAGCAGGTCAGATTTCAAGTCAATGACCTTTTATTTGGGCATGGATCGAAGGTAAATGATGGAAGGATTATAGAAGAGTTGAAGAGAACTTTGATTAGGAACTGGTGGGATCAGATACTCTGCCTGAAATTCTGGTACAGGCAGAAACACTCATCATATGTTGAATGTACTTTGATATGAATGTGAAGCACCATGAACTCCTAGGGCCACTGACCAAAAGCAAGAAGGTTGGATAGCTCTTTTAAGGCCAGCACAGAAACCTTGGCATGAATGACTATCTTTCACGTCATATATTCCTATGATTCTGAATAAGGAAGTGGTGATCAGCTGCAAGAGATAGGGTTTCAGAAAGAAATTTACCATATAGTATTTCTAAGATACTGAATTTTAAAAATTGCCAAAAGAAGATCTGAATGAAGTATTTAAAATTTATCTGCCTTCCATTCTTATTTTTGTTCTTCCTGATTATTTTTTTGATCAGACCAGTCCTGTGTGTCCACCACAATAATTTTCTTCTTTAATATAGAGGCAAGAATAAAAATGTTGCCAAAACCATGGAGGTCCTCAGAAAGAAACATTCACCCAAACCAAATCTCTCACACTCATAATCCAGGGTCTCATGCCTCTCAGCTCTTCAAACAGCATAAGACCAACAGTGAACAGTAGAATTCTAGAAGCAAGGTGGTGAGCTCCTGAGCATCATTTATCATGAATGTCACCTGTGCTGCAGGTGGTTCCCGCAAGGGAGATGTATTTAGATTATCTGCAGACCTGTAGAGCTGTCAGTCCATGCATGGAAAATGGTCAGCTACGATGA
Organism: Pristis pectinata; assembly: GCF_009764475.1. Lineage (NCBI taxonomy): Eukaryota > Metazoa > Chordata > Chondrichthyes > Rhinopristiformes > Pristidae > Pristis > Pristis pectinata. The sequence continues at coordinate 87,184,476 of NC_067412.1, forward strand.
GCTACAATGCCAACCTATGTAAGTTTAACATTGCTTTACTGACCACCCTGGGCAAAGCCAGCCTGCCTGAACCTTTGGTAAGGATACTTCCATTGCTTGAACTAAACCTACTATGTCTAAAAGCATATCCTGTACCATGGAATAACTGCTTTACTGCTACTTTGGATTCAATGTTTGGTGTCCAATTTTGGCTTTAATGTGTTTCTTGTTTTTTTCTTTGACTTCCTCAGTCAAACACCAGGACCCAGGGTGAAACTCAATGGGTTGCTACAGTGAACTCAGCTGCCTACAGTTCTGGCCATTATTTTGCTTATTGCCTTTCAAACTTCTACCTTCTGAGATTTGAATGTACATACAGAGCTTAAAAGAGAAGCAGAGATACCACTGAGCTGCTCGTGTTTCATGGTGCTAAAAGAGATGCATTTCCTAAATTGAAAGGGAGAAATAAAAACTCACAGAATGTAAAAATAAAATGTTTTGAGATGTATCACAGTACAATGCTAAAACATTTTAGTATTGTTTGCCTTTCTTTAGAATGAGCTTTATAAATATTGATCTGTAGAGTTAAAAAAAAATTCTAAATGAACTTTGACGTCTATAAATTCTTGTATATTTTTCAGTGTGCCAATTTGTAATATATTTTGTAAGTGTATATTTTTCTTAGAAGTGATGTGATGTGTTTGGATGTGCGCGTAACCCTCTTATTCCTCAGGGTGTTAATAAAAGGACGTAGAGTTACATTAACTGCTCTGGAAAACCAAAATACCGAAGAGAGAGAGAGAGTGAGAGAGAGAGAGCGAGAGAGAGAGAAAAGGCAAGCATTTTGTGGAGGTTTTGTAATAAGCTGAATTCTGTTGTGAAAGAGTGTAGTGAAACAGTGAAAAAAAACTCAAAAAATGTTTGCAAAAAAAATCGTGGGCTCTTTGCTGTTTTATAGACCCCTTTCTCTTGTAAATTATTCTGACCTTCAGTTTTTGTTGTAATTGTTGCAGAGGTTTTAAATATTTGTGCTTTCAAATGCTGTACGGTACATGTAAATGTCATTCTTGTTAACTTGATGAGTTTTTGTAATACTGTCATTTATCGAATAAATGTAAAACACAGAAATTAACATTTTGAAAGAATGACTCTATGAAGACTGCTCAAGCTATTGTTCAGAAACAGATCTGCATCAAAAAATTTAGCTAATTGACATTTTTGGTGTAAATTACTTTTTTAAATAAAAGTTGTTCGAAGTCAAACACACTACATTTTTACAGTACTTGGAAAATATGTTTTGTTGTTTTTATGGTGTTGATGCTGATAGAATTCTAATTTTTAAATCCTGTTTTTGCTACTGAATGCCATTCCCAAAAAGGCAGCTTTAATCTTATTATTTAAAGCTGCAGTATGTTATATGAAATACAAAATACATATATGTAAAATATATTTTGAAAGTGGCACGTGTCACACATTTGTTACCTGTCCAGTACAAGTTGTTTTGCTTATCTAATATATAGTGTTGATAATTTTACAATAATGAACATGTTCCTATTTTTCAGTTTCATCTGGCTCTTTTTCTTGCATAATACCGGAGGACTTTTATCACAACTGTTGTTTTGTGCCCATTGCATGTCAAATGGCTTCTTCCCCCACGCCCCCCACAAAAAAATTACTGTTGTGGATAATTGCAAGGTCAGTAGATTAAGTGGTGTGTTTTACAGCATGCTGTTATCCCTAAGCACTTGTTTTTAAAGAAACACCATATATTATATAAGCTTACAATTGTGTTGGAGTGAGTTGCAGAATGTAGCACAGTCAGAAGGTTCATACACCACTCAGAGGGTACTTGACACTTGCTTTTGTGGGACTTGATGCAAATTCAGTAATATGTAGTATGACCTTTGTAACATGTTCCAAATCTGTATATTTAACCATATTTTACAATGAGTATATATAGTAAAATATGGATCTATCTGTTGTAAAACTGCTGTAAGAAAATGTGATTATATACTTCAGGTGACATGCAGAATATGTAAAACTGAATGAAACGTTTGATATTTGTTTCTTTCCTGCTGCCTTTTCTTTTTTTAAAAAACAATTGCATTCATATCAAGTAATTATAATTTTGAATTATATAATGTATTGCAGTTTTAAATCTACTTTGAAGGGAAATTCAGAAGAATACAGGAAATGCTCTAAATAGCACTGTCTCTGTAAGCTTATTAATGAACCCATTGGGTTTAATTTTCAGTAGTTGTTTGAGTGTGTGTTTGAAGGAACAGTTTTCTGCAAGTATTGTTAAATATTTATTTTGTATAAAGTTTGTGAAATGGTTGCATTCATTAGTGTTTCTTTTATTGTCTGCACCTTAACCTGTTGCCTGCAATCACAATTTGATGGAATGATCGCAAATGTTATAAAGGATTTCTTTTATTGAGTGGCATCAGCAGTTTCTTCCCCTTAAACTTACAAAGAGAATCCGTATCATTGTGCTGAAGTATGTCATGTTCCTTTAAATAAAAGCATAAACAAAGTATAAATCACATGCATATATGCCTGAGGTATTTAGAAGTTCAGAGATGTCCCCCTGCACATTAATCAGAGTTGTGGACACAGCTGTTAGCAGTAATGTTGACGTTCTTGGTCTGTGTTGCAATCAGATGGAAAAATTGGTTTTAAGTTACACCAACTTTTCTTTAAATTTCACTTTCAGCATAGACTATTCCAGAAAAAAATTAAATTGCTTTGTGGGTTCACTTTTTTTCTGTTCTGTAGTTTTAACTGAATGCAGGAGGGTCTAGGACAGCATATTGTCACAACTAGTAGAGCTAGTGCCTCACAGCTCCAGGGTCGTGGGTTCAATTCTGACCTTGGGTGTTGTCTGTGTGGAGTTTGAACTCCCTATAACTGCATGGGATTTCACTGGGCACTACTGTTCCCTGCTATATCCCAAAGATGTGCTGGTAGGTTAATTAGCCATGTAAATTACCCCTTAATGTCAGCAAATGGTGAAAGAGTCAAGATGGAGTTCATGGATATGGGAGAGGGAACAGGAAATAAGCAGAGGGGCTAATGGGATAGTTGAAATGAGGCATCTAGTGCTTTTCTACAAAATGCAGGGAAAATCGACAGATAACGATGCGTGGCTTGTATCTTGCATCTCTTTCTTGTTGAATAGTATCAGTTGTGTAGCTGGATACTTCATCCCCTGCAGTTAGTGAGAAAGAGAATATTTCAAAAGGAGATATGGGAAGGAAATCACTGAAGCTTTAAAGACATGAAAATTTTCTTCCTATCCCTTTGTAACACAAATCATCTGCAGAGAAAATAGTTGTCAGGCAGTGCTTCATCTCTAACAGAAGTAGCCAACAATGAACCTGGCCCTTATCATGTGCATGAATGGTGCCCAGAGACAACTGTTCCTTTGTTCTCCCACCTTGTGGCCTTGTCATTGCATGGATGTAACTTTGAACATGTTGGTTAGAGAGCAGAAGCAGAATGCCAAGGTGTTCTACTCAAAAGATCCACTCCTTGGTCTGCTATGAATACGTTGTCTCAAAATCCTGTAAACTAGGGCCTTAATCCAGCAATTATAGATTCATGATCTGGACTTCTGACCTTTAATGTACACAAAATTCAGGTGCGAATTGTGAAATTACCTTCTATCTGTATAGTCTGCAGATAGGATCATGGGGAGGACACTGCTATTTATTACTCAATTGAGTCTGAGTTAAATGTGAAAATTCATATTTGTCTAGAAGATTAGTGAGGCTGCATTAGTGACCTAATTGAACAATAATGAAGAAACCATCGGTCAACATTATACTAGAGTGCATACGTACAACCTTCCACTTGAAAACTGCACTTTCCACAGTAAGTGATGTTGACTTTTAATAATGTTCTGTTCCTAACTGTATGTAGCAGTTTGCTAGTGCTAAACTGTTATTTCAGCAATGCAGAAAGTTGCAGGACAGTCCTTCCTTAAAAGAAAAGCTGAACCTTAATTCAAAGAAGTCCCAATGCATAAAGAACAGCTCATTGAAGTTATTGAAAATTTAATAAAATGTGGATGCTGGAAGTCTGAAATAAGGCAAAAAAAATTCTGAAAGCACTCAGCAGGTCAGGCATCATCCACGGGAAGAGAAACAAAGTTGATGTTTCAGGTTGCAGAACGAGAAAAAGAGAGAAAACAAGTTGGTTTTAAGTTGCTGAGATACTGGGGGAAGGAAGGATAGGGCAAAGGGAATACCTCTGAAAAGGTGAGGCCAGGGTTGCCACAAGGATAAGCTGTTGATGAAATAATTGGGTTGATAGATTAACAAGGGCAATTAGAGATGATGAGAAAAAAGAAACAAGTTGTCAGGGCAGTTAAAGAAGGAAAATGTAAGCAATGGAATGTAAAAGCTGCAAAATGCAGATCTGTAGGGGATGCCCCTAGCAGAGAACAAAAGAACAGCCAATATTACATATGGAGGACCTACAGCAGTACTGGCCAGTTACGATGCATCAAAACCAGTTTACCTAAAGTTGCTGAGTTTAGTATTGAGTCTGGAAGGCCACTATGTGCCTAGGTGAAAGATGAGATGCTGTTTCTCAATTTTAAGTTGGAGTTTGTTAAAACAATGAAAGAGGCCACGGACAGGACAGACCAGCAAACAACTGGAAACCCAGGGGTGACCTTGCAGACTGAACACAGGTACTCTGCAAAGCAGTCACCTGACCTACGTTTGATGTCTCCAGTGTAGAGGAGAACCCACTGTGAAAACTGAATGCAGTACACTTAATCAGAAGAAAGGCACATGAATCCTTGCTTCTCCTAGAAGGTCTGTTTAGGTTTTAAGGAGTTGTGAAGGGATTGCTGAGGACGGAGGGGAAATGTGTCTGCTGGTGCAATCTCACTGATCATGGCAGAAGTCGCAAACAATGATCCACTGAATGTGGAGACTGGCGAGGACCAGGAGAGCTTCATCCTCGCTCTGTCTAGAAACAAGTGGGTCAGAGCAGAGGTGTGGGAATTGGATGAGGGCCAATGGAAGTCATTGAAGTATATTTGTTTCTGCCTACTCAGATCTGAAAAGATGTTGTAAATTTATGAGCTATGCCAGTGTCTTATGAAGACATGAAAATACTCATCATTCTAACTGAGGATTTAGATTTTTACGTGTAATATGGATGAGATTTCAAGCATCTCAGTGGTTCCTTGTGACTCTACCACTCTTTGAGTAAGAAATGGTAGAGCCAACTATAACAAATTAAAATATATCCAGATCTTTAGTTAGGATCTGTACATTGGTTATGGGGAGTTAGTTTGTGTGATGCAGTGTAATGAGTAAAAGCTGTCGTAAACATCTTGCCTTTCATGTTTGTGTAAATAAACAATATGTAAACCGTCAGGCAGATTTCCTAAAACATGGAAACTGATTTAAATCCCCAAGAAAAATAGCCAATGAGAATGAGCAGTTGATGAAAGCAGGAATTTGCCCAAATCATGTTGTTACTTCCAAAATTTGGGCAAAACACAAATCAACAGCAGATTTGTGTAAATAAGTGTCACATTGAAATCATGATGAATGAATTTTTGGCAAGGCATGAACTGCTTATGAAGTGTATCTGAAACTGATGCTGACAAGGATCGAGGCTCACAGCTTCAATAGCTTTCTGCTAAAGGTAAGCGCATTTACAGAACTCCCAATAGGTCAGATAAGAAACTAATAGCTTTTAAAGTGAAAACAGCAATGCTTTAAGATTAAACAATTATCAGTGCAAAAACAAAACTTTGGAAAGAGAAAGTGAGATTACAGAAAAGGGGAATTATTTACCCCTATTATATGGAATTATCTTTTTCTTGTGTACATCATCCCTGCCCACCAATGATGACTGTATCTTTAGCTTGCCATGCACGAGGCACTGGAAATCCCCCATCAAACTTTTCTATTTCTCCATCTCTCCTATTACTTTGTACTTTTGGTCAACGGTTTTAAAGTTTCAACCAGTAGGGCAGACTGGTGAAGACTTGTTGCTATTTTTAATTGTGGTTTGCTAAAAGCTGAATTGCTTCAAGGTGGTGCCTTCAAAATTGGTTACCTAACAAGGTATTTGATTAAAAACTTGCTGCACAGGCATCCAGTGAGGGTCCCTTCCTGTAAGTTAGTAAAGAGGGTTATGTTAGGAGGAGGGCCATGAGGAAGCCCCAGTGCTGATGGGGATCCAAAAACTTAGAATCTTGGCCAAATTTAAGAGCTGTATCTCATTTGCATAAATCTGAACCAGTACAGCGGACTCCAGGGTTACGGAAGACCTGACTTACAAAATTCTGATTTTACGCAAATTCTCCCACTTAAGGCCACTTAAGAGATTAGCTTTGGAAACTAACAAGGCAATCTCTTCTGGTGACACTTATAAAATACCTTATCAAACAATGTAACATCCATTGATACTATAAGGCCATCAAAACTGGCTAATAGATGTGGGACATACTGATTCTAATTCTGTACCTTGAAATTATTTAATTCTGACTTACGGAAAAACTGATTTACAGACAGTTCTCAGGAAGGGAACCCTGACGTAACTCGGGGACTGCCTGTACACAGTTAATGCGGGATCTTGTCAAAATTCCTGCTAAAATTGTTATAGATTCATAACCACAATACATCAATCAGGGAACTCTCATTGACTGCACCCAACCTCTGCCCATTATTATCTCCTCATAAACTTTAGTTGAGTTGGCCAAACACAACCCTCCCGTAAAATGCCCATGCTAACTGTACTTGATTAATCCATGCTTTTCAAATGACACTGTTTATTCTACCAAATAGTTCTCCGCAACAATAATAAGCATATTTCATATTGTGAAGACAGTTGCAAAGTTTTCATTAAGAGCCATGCCCATGTCTTGTACCTCCGAGCATAGGATCTTTTTGGATTCTTTTAGATCCCACGCTTTATTACTCATTTTATCATGCATGGGGGGGGTGCGGTGGTTAGTCTTTTAATGCTCATTCTTTGCCTTCCTGTTTCCCTTTCTATTTTTATCCCTGCACTTTGTATACTCCTCAAGGCTATCTTCACTACTGAGTAACAAGATGCTGGAGGAACTCAGTGGGTCAGGCAGCATCTGTGGAGGGAAGTGGACAGCTGTCGTTTAGCATCGAGACCCTTCATTATCTGATCTGAGCTTCCTCTTTCAACATTCTCTTGCTGTATATCCTCCTCAGCATGTGATCTTGGATTTTCTTTGTGGGAGCCTTCACTGACTTCCTTGAATGCCTCCCTCTGCTTTTGACAACAATTAACCTGAGTGTTTCCAGTGCATATGTACCAAATCATTTCTGCCTTTGGAAAATTGTCCTCATCTCAATTAATGAGATTTACTCCTGTCTTCCTTTGGCCTTTTCCATAATTTTGTCAACCCAGATTGAATTTTGAACACTGCCGCCAAAGTCCTTTTCCATAAACGTAAAATGCTGGAAACACTCATCAGGTCAGGCAGCATCTGTGGAAAGACAAACAGTGCTAATGTTGCTGGTTGAAGATGAAGGTTCAGGTTCAAATGAAGGATCTTCAACCTTAAACATTTCCCCTGCTGAGTGTTTCCAACATTTCTGTTTTATCTCGGATTTCTAGCATCTGCAGTTATTTGATTTTCCTTTCGTGCTGACAACCTTTTCACCTGCCCAGCCTTGCTCCTAAAGGTGTAGAACTGTCCAGACGTGAAAGTTGGCATGGACAGGGTGAGCTGAAGGGCCTATTTCTGTGCTGTATGACTCTGTGATTCTATAACCTTCCTCCCCAGCCCACTTTTTTGTTGGGCTTGTTACAAGTAGTGTTCTCCTGAATGCTGAATTCTTCATTGTTATTGCTTGACTGAGAGTGGCCTTTTTCCCTGCACCCAGCCCTTTGTGCACTCCACACCAAAGTTATTCCAAGGATTTGAAGGGATAGATACTGTGGGAAATTTCTGCTGGAAAGCAATCAAGAATGAAGCGTGTACTCTTAAAATTACAGCTAGGTCATTTAACATAACCTTACATTAACCTGGTGCCTTGAACATAATAAAAATGGTCACAAAGCCCTTCACTATCAGGAAAAGTTTGGTACTGAGCCACAGAAGGAGACAAGCATGGGTAACCAAAGCTGACTCAGAGCTGGCTTTAGCAAGTGGTTTCAAGGAGGAGAGGGCTGTGCAGTGGTTGAGAGAAGGCTGGGGACAAAAGCTGATGTGTAGGTTTAGGGAGAGAGTGCCAGAGGTTAGGACCTACACAGCTGAAAGTGTCTCAGACAATGACAGCCAATAAAACCATGGAGAAACACAGGCCAGAATTGGAGGAGCATAGAGATCCCACTGGCACAAGTTAAAGTGGCTATGGCTTCAGGAGGGAAATCAGGGAGAAGTTTTTCATACAGAGGGCATCAGAATTCTGAAAATTCCCTGCCTCAAATATAGTAGTTACAGTAGGCCAATTAGAATACTTAAGGCTGAGCCTAATTTTTTTTAGGTAAGGGTAGCAAGGGGCATGGAGCAATCGGGGGTGGGGGCTGCTAAATGGTGTTGAGATGCAAATCTGCCTGGCTTCATTGAATGCTGAAACAATCCAAAATAATCTAGAGTTGCTCCTCAATTTGAATATAAATAATCCATTTAAGAATAGTAGCTCTGGGAAAAGCTCCAACTCACCGTTTACCATTTTATCTTTCGATTTATAGTCATAGAGAGATCCAGCATCAGCCATAAACCACCCATTGACACATCCTAGATTAATCTCATTTTTTATTCTCCCCACTTTCTCATCTACTCCCCCCAGATTCTACCACTCATCCACATACGAGGGGGAATTTATAGTGGACAATTAACCAATTTACCTGTGTGCCTTTGGAATAAGGAGGGAGCACCTGGAGAAATCCCATGTGGTCATGGAGAACAGGCAAACTCCACACAGACAGCACACAAGGTCAGGATTGAACCCCAGTCTCTGGCACTGTAAGGCAGCAGCTCTACTCGCTGTGTGCCACAGTGCTGCCCAATTTAACGTGTGCTTTCCTGTCAAATGCTTTCCTGCAATAAGCTTGTCCAGCAATACTCTTTGTCTCGTTACTCTCATGCCTTTAAGTTGGACAGCTGTTAAAGCAATATCGGTGGCATTCCACAGTGACAAATTGTTTTCACATCCGTACTTGCATTAGGGCTACAATGCTTTTCTAATGGAACAAGCCCGGAGATAAGGTATGGTCAGGTAGAAGGTGAATGAAAGCTTCTGACATGGCAGAGTGCCGTATGAGAAGTGATGTCACGTTTAGTACTGGTTTAAAGAAAAGGATGAGTCATGTTGTATGAGCTTCACAGGGTGTTTCAGAAGGAATATGTAGCAGAATAATACATTCTAAACAAACAAGCTACCAGCAGCTAACCTTGTGTGAAAAGTAAAGGTTACTCTTATTAATTGTGTTACAGGAGCTAAGCAGATGTTGACTATGAGTGATGTCAAACACAAAGCATTTTTTAAAATGCTTGTATCCATAGAGAGATAAAATAGAGCAGTCTTGGTCAGAATCTTTTAGAAACAGATAGTGAAGTGCTGTGAAATATATATTTATCAGGAAATCACTTCCAGGCAAAGAAAGCCTTAATTTGTCATTAGTCCCAGGTTGACATTTAGGATATTAGGCAGCTTACTGGATGTATTTTTTTTGCTGGATTTTCAGTGGCTTCATTCAGCAGTGAAAACAATAAAACCGTACCAAAGGATTGGAATCTCCGCTGCTTCCCTGATATGGATGTACAGTGAGCGCCCAGCATCTTTTTTTCATCAAAAGATTAGATAATGTTATGAAATGAGATTGAACTAAAGAATTTGAAACGTCAGCCTGTGTCTCGTTAGCTTGAGTGTCTAGTCTGTTCCTTGTACTACATTGTGTCTGATAGCATCCCTTTGGAGGGTTTCATTATAACATAGCCTTAAGTGATTTATTCTCCATAAATGTATATTCCCCAATTCTGAATCGAAGTTTCAGGGACATTTCCATTTAGATTTTCCCCATGACCAAGGTCTGAAAATTCTTCTTTGCTGACACATGTAAGGTAGCACTAAGCAAAAGGCCCTGATTTTGTGTAAGGCTTCCTGGCAGGGAAACTCTTTAGGCCCCAAGCATCATATGTGATAGAATAGGCCTGGAATGCATAAGTGGCATAAAGGCCTTTCTTCTACTGGCTCTGCCATTGCAGGGCTGACAGAGGAATTAAGGAGGCAGCAAGTTGCTGGGGGATAGATAGGGAGAATCAGACCCAGGATTAGTGGAAGTAGGCGTGAGCAGGAGCATTGGAGAATGGAGCATCAGTGATCAGGAGTATGAAAAACAATTAGAACTGGGTGATAGGAAAGGGGTGAGTCAGGCATTCAGCTTGGTGTCTTGGTGGGTGGGGACAAACATATGCTCAGGTTAGGAGTGAGAGGCTGCCGGATGCTTTAGCAGAGTCCCAAAGATGTTGGCAGTGAGTGGTGGAGGGTTAAGAGTGAACAAGGAGGAACATACAGTACTTAAAAGATAGCCACCCAGTAAATAGACAGGTGCCTCAGATTCAGTAGCAGCAGCAGGTCAAATAAGGTTAGTCATCTTCAACTAACTCCTCAACTCCCTGCTTCAATGTGAGTGGCCCAGCCCTTTTTTCAGCCTCGAATCTGCAAAATAAATTTGCACAAGTGACTCAAAAGTGTATTTTCTGTCCCTGAACATGTCTGCCACCCTCCGTGTATATACAAATCACACACTGAACTTGGGGAAGTACACTTCACACACAAATGGTGCAATAGCCTTTAGTGAATTAGTTCCAGATAAAATTGAGGTGAGGATTGTGTACAACCATAAGCACTACCTGAAAGAATTTCTAGACCCAAGGTTACTCACTTTATCAGTCGGAGAGATGAATCAGCCAACTGTGCTAATTTATCTCTCAATTGATGAGTAACACTGTTTATTAGCCATATAATTCCAATGGAAGTGATTGGGTGGATACAGGAAGTTGATTCATTTGGTTGGAGTGCAAGGTTAGGGATAAATATAACAGGGAGCCATAAAACATCTTAATTCATATCTCATTTTTCTCATAAACTTGATTTTAGCCAATCTTTGGATAGTGCTAGCACTTACTTTGTTTGTGCTTCCTTTATTGGGTTTATGGATATGTGCACACGTGTCTCTTTGCATCAGAGACCTCCGACGGACAAAGGAAAAACAGATCCTTCAAGCGTTTGTGCTGGCTTCCAGGTACACCCTTATTGGCATTCCTTGAGGCAGCCGGCTACAGTTTGCAGTATGCATCCATCTCCAATTCGTGCAGGGACCTTTCATTGTTGACACCAAGATGAACCATTCACTGGTCGTAAGCAGATAAGATACCTGCATTTACATTTACATGTACATTGAAACACATAGTGAAATGCATCTTTTGCTTAGGGTGTTCTGAGGGCAGCCCGCAAGTGTCACCACACTTCCGGCGCCAACACAGGACACCCACAACTTCTCAACCTGTACATCTTTGGAATGTGGGAGGAAACCCACGCAGACACGGGGAGAACGTACAAACTCCTTACAGACAGTGGCAGGAATTGAACCTGGGTCACTGGCACTGTAATAGTGTTACGTACTGACCCAGGGAATTGGTTTCTTTTGGTGTGAATGAGCATGAGGGTCAATTATTTATGGAGATTGGACAACTGCTGGCCATCTCAAAGAACCTTACTAGTGGCTTGTATTTTCATTCTGGACTATTATATTACCAGCAGCAGACATCAAATAGGGTGGGAAAAGGGGAGGGCAGTCGGAGGGCACAAAATGAGTCCTAGCAGTGGGGTTTGAGTTTGAAATGGAGTCAGGGAGACCATTCCCACATGACCAGGCTCCTTGTTCAGATGTGCTGAATTCAAGGATCCAGATTAGGTTGCATGTTAAACACACTTTACTGGAAGGAAAATCAGTTTTACAAAGGTGGCCTTAACCTGTCATTTCACCAATTCACTGGACTGATTCCCAGGGGATGAGGTGGGTCAATATTCTCTGGAGTTCAAAAGAACAGAAGGTGCTCTAATTAATCCCCAGAAGATTCTGAGGGGCATTGGTAGGGTAAATGCTGAGAGGCTGTTTCTTCTGAGTGGAAGGTCAACAAGGGGAAATAGTCTCAAGAGAAAGGGTAGGGAGCTAAGGAGAAGAATCAGAATCAGGTTTATTATCACTGACATATGTCGTGAAATTTGTTGTTTTGCAGCAGCAGTACAGTGCAAGACATAAAAATTACTCCATAAGTTACAAAAATAAATAGTGCAAAAGAAGGATAATGAGGTAGTGTTCATGGGTTCATGGACTGTTCAGAAATCTGATGGCGGAGGGGAAGAAGCTGTTCCTGAAAAGTTGAGTGTGGGTCTTCAGGCTCCTGTACCTCCTCCCCAATGATAGAAATGTGAAGAGGGCATGTCCCAGATGGCGAGGGTCTATAATGATGGATGCCACCTTCTTGAGGAACCACCTCCTTAAGATGTCCTTGATGGTGGGGGAGGGTTGTGTCCGTGATGGAGCTGGCTGAGTCTACAAACACCTGTAGCCTCTTTTGATCCTGCACATTGGAGCCTCCATACCAGGTGGTGATGCAACCAGTCAGGATGCTCTCCACCGTACATCTGTAGAAATTTGCAAGAGTCGTTGGTGACATACCAAATCTCCTCAAACTCCTAATGAAGTAGAGCCACTGGCGTGCCTTCTTCGTGATTGCATCAATGTGTTGGGCCCAAGCTTGATCCTCTGAGATGTTGACACCCAGGAACTTGAAGTTGCTTACCATTTCCATCACTGACCCCTCAATGAAATTTCAATACCCAAAGAAGTATGAACTTTGGAAATGGATTTGCCCAGAGGCTGTACAAGTTTAATCACTGAGAATATTGAACTCTGAGATGGTCAGGTTTTGGGCTCTCCAAGCGGCCACTTTCAGCAAGAACAATTTTTAATTCCTTGCCATGCAACATTGACCAAGAATCTGCCCAGAATTTGCATTTGCAAATACATTGGCATACTGCCAGAATTGGATGGGAATCCTGGGTATCTCTTTCTCTGCTTTTGCCAATATGGCAGCGGGGACAGGATACTTTCTGCACACAATGGGTGTTCACAGCCTTCCAACCAAATTGAATGCCTTCAGGAAGTGACTTCAAATTTCTGATTAGCTATGTGAGTTCATAACCTCCGTCAGAAAATTGCTCAGAATATAAAAGCTCCCAGGACAGCAAAGTAGGAGCAGCAAGTGTTATATCTAATCATTAGAATAAACAAAATGATTACTTCGGACTTTCCTGTACTTAATTTACAAGTAAAATATATACTGTATTCTATACATGAATTGATATCCTGAATCGGTCAGCAGCTCAGTGAGGGAGCCCACCAGCTAAGGAGGAGCACAGGCAATGCTAATGAATCCATGGTCTTGCTTTTTGTAATATGCACAAACATGAAGATATCAAAACACTCTGTTATACAAAAACATAAAATGCTGGAAATACTCAGCAGGTCAGGCAGCATCCGTGAGGACAGAAATAGAGTTAATGCTTCAGGTCACTGAACATTCATCACAACTGGAAAAGGGAGAAAACAAGTGTGTTTAAAATTACAGTGAGGGGGAGGGGCAGAAAAAAACAGAGGAAATGTCTGTGATAGGATGGAGACCAAGGTTGTCCAGGCATATAATTGTCTTAGCTGGTAGATGAATGAACGCAATTAGAGTAAAGAAATAAAAGAACATGATGGAACTATGAGGTGCAGAGTACAGCAATCGCTGGAAATCTGACATAAAAGATCATGTTGGAAGTACTCTAAAGATCAGGCAATGTCAGTGGAGAGAGGAAAACTGAGTCAACACCACAGCTGGATGACCTTACAACAGAACTGGCTAAACAAGAAAGGCCGGATACCTGACAGTGTTGTGTCCTAAGAGTGTGCGGTGCCCATGTGAAAGGTGAGGAGCTGTTTACTTTTCCTGTTTGTGTCAGACATATTTACTTACCAAGAGCCAATTAATACGCACTTCCTTGGCAAGAACTCTGATGTGCCAAATTCTCTAGGTGGCAACATACAGGTCCCATCCCTTGCAAATCCACAATCACCGATTTCAGCCTGTCATGCTACGTAAAAACTTGGACTTACATAGTATGTTACGTCACAAGGAAAAGAATAAGTTAGGAAAAGTGGCAGTAAGTGTCATCTCAAATAAAACCAGAAAATGCTGGGAATATTTGGCAGGTCAGGCAGCATCTGTGAAGAGAGTAAAAAGATTCATGTTTTGGGTTGATGAACTTTCATCAGAGAAGAGTATTAATTATGGTCACACTGGTAGTTTTGAGATAATCTTGGAAAATTAAGAAAGAGGAAGCCATACAGGATTGAGGAAAATTCCAGGATTGTAATAGTTGATGGTTAACACGAAGCTATTTTTGATTTTGTAACCATGAAGGAAGGAATTTATATTTGGCGTTGAGTGGTTTGTTTTGTCTCTAAAGTATAGAGATACTGGTGGATACAGGAGGAGAAACTGTATCTTCTATTTCTGCCCTCAGCTTCATTGTCTCTGAGTGAGAATCTCTGCACTTCTTTCCAGAGCAGATGGTTACCAAGTTACATTGGCAGAAAGCTGGGAGCAGCTTGCCTGCTAGTCTCCTCTTTTGGGGAATCTGTCATCAGGGAACTTAAAAGTGTGCTGCGAACCTCTTTGGCTAACACAAACATTTTTTTACTCTTCTTTAAAGTTTCTCTCTTAGCCATCTTTTGCTTAAGGTGGAAACTTGTGTGGGAGAAGGCAGAGGGAGGGTGAGGCAGCCCTCTCGACGTCAGCTTGGATTGCCTATGATCCTGGGCACCCGTGATTTCATGCAGTTACGCAGCAATGTACTGCTTCACAAAAACTAATAGCAGCTGCACTTGAAATATGCAGAAGTGCTATTTTATTTTTAAATCTCAACAAGCTTGTTTGATTTTCCAGAATTCAGCTCATTGACAAAGTGAATTGGAATGGTGAACAGAGAGTGTTTATTCTTTAACAAGCAATCTGGAGTTTGCAGGCAGGAAGTTTCCAAGTGATGAAATATAACTTGATTCATCCCCCAGCATCTTCTGATTATTTATAATTTGCTTTTGGGTGGTTCAGTGTCATTGGTTATTATATAATGTGGAATATGTCAGACAAAGCAACTGGTTATCTCTTCCCAATATACATTGTATTTTATCTGGACTCAGCTGTTGGGCATGCTCAAGTGGAGTTTGTTTGTAAAGTAAGCCGAAACAAAGTACAATTGAAAATATTTGATAAAGGAAGAAGGTGCAGATTCTCACACTGATAGTGATCTACATGGAGCTGCCAGATTCATTCAGCAAAGTATGGTTTGTGCTCACTGCTTTTTTCGACACATGGGAGTTGTTTATTGCCTTGTAAATTCAGCAGCGTTCTGGAGCTCTTGTAATACAACTGTGAATCACCTGGTTATTAACTTGGAAACACACCAGGCAGTTGGTTTAAAATGATCAGCCATTCCCTGCAATTTAACAACAATCTGTCTGGGGCTTGGTTGCTTCGCACGGAGTAGTCAGAGGCTGACGTGCCCCAAATTTCTGGCATATTGCTGCTTCCCAGAGAATGAGAAGGAAAAAAGAAATCATTGTCCAGATCTACCATAGGTTGTACTTGATTGCCTTTTGGACCGAGTACTATGGAGGATTGGCAGAGTCAATGAATCATGCACTTAGGAAAGTTTATGGGACTAAAGAAGGCCATTTGGCCCATTGTGTCCATGCCAGCCATGAGGAATTTTTTTAAAGATCACTCCAAGTTCCCAGCCCTCAGCCTGTAGTCTTGTTGATTACAGCTCTTCAGGCACTCAAGATTTTTTTTAAAATATGTAATGAAGATTTCTGCACCCACCACCTTTTCAAGTGGTGAATTCCAAAGTCAAAAGTCAAGTTTATTGTCATATGAACAATTACATGTACACATGGGTTCAATGAAAAACTTCTTGCAGCAACATCACAGGCATTTAAGCAGCATCCACAAGAAAAACATAAATTATACACAATTTTACAAGAAAGAACAGAATTAGAACATAAAAAAGTCCATTCTAGTGCAAAGTGATCAGACTGATTGCAGTGTTGCTAAACTGTAATGATTTGGATTGTGCCAGTTGATTCAAGAACCGAATGGCTGAAGGGAAGTAGCTGTTCTTGAACCTGGTGGTGTAGGACTTCAGGCTTCTGTACCTCCTGCCAGATGGTAGCTGCAAGAAGACGGTTGGTGGGGACCTTTGATGATGGATGTTGCCTTATAGAGGCACCGCCTCCTGTAGATACTACCAATGGTGGGGAGGGATGTGCCCGTGATGTATTGGACTGAGTCCACTACTCTCTGCAGCTCCTTATAATACTGCATTCGAATTGCTGCACCAGACCATGATGCACCCAGTCAGGATACTTTCAATATTACATCTGTAGAAGCTTGTTAGAGTGTTTGGTGATGAGCCGAATCTCCTTAACCTCCCAAGAAAGTAAAGTCACTGATCCTCATTACTCTTACTCTTAGGGTGAAAATTTATTTCAACCTCTTTCTAAATCCTTTTACTAATCTATGTCCCCTGCTGAGGGAATTAGATCATTCCTGTTCATCTATTTATGTCTCTCATATTTTAAACACCTCGATTAAATCTCTGCACAATCTCCTTTGCTGCAAAGAAAACAATTCCAACACAGGCAGTCACTTCTCAAAATTGTAATCCTCTAGCAATAAAAAATGCTTGAAAAGCTCAGCAGATCAGGCAACAGTTAACGCTTCCGGTGGGAGACCCATCATCACAACTGAGAAAGTTTTGATGAAGGATCTTCAACCTGAAACATTACCTGTTTCTCTTTCCACATATGCTGTCTGACTTGCGAGTTTTTCCAGAATTTTCTGGTTTTGTTTCAGATTTCCAGCATCTGCAGGTTTTTGATTGTAATTCTGCAGCCCCAGTTATGTCTTCAAAAGTTTCCTTGGCACCCTGTCATGTGCTATAACATCGTCCTTGCAGCACAGTGACCAAAACTGTATATAATACTCCAGCTGTGACCAATCCAGTGCTTTACATATATCAGGCGTGATCTTCCTACTCTTAAAGCAGCCTGGCTTATATTTTTACTTCATGTCAGCATGGTGGCTCGGAATCTATCCCAGTTAATACATTGCAATTTTCATTGATAGAGAGACAACAATGGCTTAATTTGCATTTAAAGCATCAAAATTGGTTTAATTTGGACTAGAACCTGATGGGTGTCTTCCCACCCATCAGGAAATTCACTGTCTTGTTTTTTGACAGGATTTCCACTCTCTGTACACTTTTTTCAGCTGGAAACTCCCCTAAATGACATCAATATGCAAAATACACAATCTGAAAAATGCCAGTTCTTATTTACTTGTAAAACAACCAGGTGTTACCAACTCTGATTCCCCTGAAATTGGACTATTTCAACATCCAACCTGTATTCTTTCTCCTCTCTGAGATCTGTGACCTCCTACGGCCTGAAGTGTAACCTTACACGTTCGCCTTGACTGCTTTGTCACCATCGCTTTCAGCTTCCTACCCTCAGGATCATTGCAGGCTGCTGCTGGTCTCTGACACACCACATCGTTTACCTCTGCTCACTACTGCATTAGAAAGGCCACCATATCTCCAGAATCAAGGAAACTTCATCTACTTTAGCTGGACCATACACTGACTAACGCGAGAACTGGCAACGTGTCGGCAGGGAACGATGAGCTGAAACCAACAGTGTTGCCTCACACAGGGAAAGACGACAACACTGTTCTGTGAACTTTGGTTGTAACGTTCTTCATTCAAATACCATAAACTGACACAAAAACTGTTTTAAAAGCAAAAAATAGTGCAGGGCACTGTCTTGGCCCAGATGTTAGCCCCTCACGTTCACAACCTCACACACATTCATAGCCCCTCATGTACACTCCTTCACACACGCACACCACCCCTTGCACACACACACCCCACCCACACATATACACTCCCCTCACACATACCCTCCCACACACATACCCCCACACTCACCTCACACGCACACACACCCTACACACACATCCCCCACACACACATCAGCCACACATACATCCCCCCACAGACATCCCCTCCCACACACACACACACACACACTCACACAGCCCCTCACATACACACCCTCTCACACACACACAGCGCCACACACACACACACACACACACACAGCCCCTCACATTCACAACCTCACACATTCATAGCCCCTCATGTACACTCCCTCACACATGCACACACATACACATACACACAGCCCCTCACATACACATCCATACATGGACACACACACATCCCTCCCACACATACAGACACATAGCCCCTCACGTAGACATCCTCACAAATATATACACACACAGAGTCCCTCATGTACACACCCTCACACACACCCTCACACACACATACATTCCCTCACACACATCTCTCACACACACATTCCATCACACACACAGCCCCTCACGTACACACCCTCGCACACACACACCATCACAACCCTCTCACATAGCCCCACACACACACACCCACATATACTCACACGTAAACCCCATGCACACACTCACACACACACACCTGCACACACCCTCACACACACATACACAGCCCCTCACATACATACCCTCACACCCACACCCTCACATACACACAGGCATACCCTCACACACACACACACACACACACACACATGCCCTCACACACACACACTCACCCTCACACACAAATTCTGTCACACACATACACACACAACCCCCTCACACACACACACCAACTCACACATACACATACACACACAACCCCCTCACACACACACACCAACTCACACATACACAGACACACACACATCCCCTCACATGCACACAACACAGCCCCTCATGTACACACCCTCACACACACACATGAACCTGATAGTCAGAATGGTGTCCTATATCCTGAGAAAATATGAGAGTGTGCATTGTCCCATGGCTCAGTGTCGAGATGCTGTCTGTTGAGGGCTAGTACTGGGTGGTCCCGGCAAGCAGAGTGTCAGAGTATTGCCATGTGGGGCTCAGGGCTGCCTGCAGACCAGCACAGCGAGTGTGGGGAACATCGCTGGCTACTGGCAGCACCTGCTGTGTGTGTTAACAGATCACCAGGATCCCACAGCATCCCTCACCAGCTCCTGTTGTCTCACAGCCCAGGGAGTCCTCTCTCCTAACAAGCTCAAAGCTGGTGGCTGGCCTATGAGTATGTGGGGAGCTTCATTGCTGGGCTTGCTCCAGGGAGGACATGGGTTGGTGGCGGTTTCCCGGCACCCAGGTTGTTGGAACAGCAGCAGTGGGGAGGTCAAGGGGTCACACCTGATTTCCAGACTGTGTAATGAACTGACCTGTACGGTCGGTGTGCAAGACAAGTTTTTCACTGTACCTCAGTACAAGTGACAATAATGAACCAATACCACTACCATTACTGACTGTCAGTAATGTAACTTCCTATAAAAAATGCTGCAAAGACCCCTTTTAGCACTGAATCCATTAGTGCTCTTTTTCCTGGGAACGAATGGTAAGCCAGGTACCAGCGCACAATTTTCTGAGACATAACCATAAATGTTAACAAAATGTCTTCATTCAAACTGAAACTGGTACAGGCAGATATCATACATCCTTGCACTGATCAGGAGTGCTGTTATAGAATTACATCTGACATGATCCTCATTGGTGGGCCAGGCCCTCTCAAGGAGTGCCAGAAACCCTTACTTCGGCATGACTGCACTTATAGACAGATACACGGTGGGGTCACCAGTTTGCTTCTGCCATGTGCACTTTACTGTGGCTTCAACTGACTGTAACATTAACCATAAAATAAGGTAACAAATTTCTTCTAAAACCCTGCATGTCGGGAGTAATTATTTGGCAGTTTTCTCTCCTGTTTCTTCTTGTTCTTCTCCCCTTCTGTTTTCTTTGACTGCAGTGTTTACGTATTCATTCCCAGCTTTGGTTGCAGAGAAGTTTACACCATTGCTACACACTATACAGTGCGCACTGTTCTCAGCTCCCAGGGCAGATCTGCAGAACGAGGGTGTCTCTGCAGACTTAACTCAAGCCACATTCTGCTTGCATTACAACAAAGGAGTTGGCATATTGATACAAGACTTGGTACTTGAAAAGGATTATTCTGATTTGACACGTTTGAGTTGTTTGAATTTCTTGCAATCATAAAATCTCAGGACTCATTTACCAAAAGATTGTAGTAGAACATGACAGCTCAGAAGCTCACTTCAAGCTGTGGATTTGGGTGCTGTGGTGAACTTCTAATTTATCCATATCGCAAGTGAACTTTAACAGTTTTCCCTGTGGGATGTGAGGAATTAGGTCAGCAACTGTAGGTCTCCAAAAGCCGCAGCACTGAGACCTGAGAGTGGGGTTAGTGATCAATTGTTGGTGAAGCAAATGTATACTGAAAAGAAAAGAATGTCAGTTGTAATTATAAAGCTAAAGATTAAAAATAAGGGTGTTGTTGTGGATACAGTTTAGCCTTGGCTGCTGGTCCTCATAACACTGGGAAAACCTCAAAATACCACGTATTAAAAGAACGTAACACTGAAATCAGTGGCTGAGAGCTAAGTGAAGGTTTTAGTGAGAGGAGGGTTTGTGGGTGGGAATGGGATGGGACGAGCATCAAACTGTATCTGTTTGAGGTGTGAGCTGTTTTAACAGAGGCTCCATTTTCAGGGGATGTGGCAGGAGAATGGGGTTGAGAGGTAAAAATAAATTAGCCATGATAGAATGGCAGAGTAGACTCGATGGGCCAAATGGCCTAATTCTACTCCTATGTTTTATGGTTGTATGGTCCTGACAACCAGCCATTTATAGCCCAGTACTAATGGTCCCTTTACTAGCTTCCTGAGCCATTTCAGAGTCTGGTTAGAAGTCAACCATGTTGGTGGGTCTGGAGTCACATGTAGGTCAGATTAGTAAAGATGATGATCTCTTTCACTGAAGAACATTACTGAGTCAGAAAGGATCTTAAAACAATTCTATTGTTTTATGGTCACCTTTACTGGTGCTAACTTATCATTCCAGTGGTGAGATTCAGACTTATCCCTGGATCAATGTAAAATCAGTAAATTAACCTGTAACCCAGCCTTCCCACCACCAACTAGAGCAATGACTTTGTCCCCATTTCAAATCGTAGACTGATGAAACCATTATCCACGTGTTTGTTACATGTGGATTTGGGTATTCCAGTGCTCTTCTGCGTGGCCTGTCACATTCTCCCCTTGGTAAACTGTAACAAAAACAGAAAGAAGAACTAATCCAATCAACAGGAAGGGAAAAGGTCAACATTCAGGCCCAGTTACCCTTCCTCGGAAATGTTAACTGGCTTCTCTTTCCACGGACGCTGCTGGACTGGCTGAGTTCTTCCAGCATTTCTGTTCTTGTTTCAGACTCTAGCACCTGCAGTTTTACTTGCTTTCCATTCTAGGTAAACTGAAATTCTCCACAAACCAGTTGCCATTTTGTATTGGTATTGATATTGGTTTGGGAAGAATTTCAGGTACAGTGAAAAACTTATCTTGCATACCGATTGTACAGGTCAATTCATTACACAGTGCAATTACAAACACATTTCCAATCCTATCTCACAAGTCCTATTCGTTCATAACCCATGTGCCTTCCATTCTGTATCAATTCTCATTTAACCAGCACCTTTATTTCACAATTCTTATCCTCCTGTGGTGTCACCCCTTTCCACTTCTGTGTTCTCTCCCACCCCTGAGTTTCTGGTGATCCTCTTGACCATCCACCATATGTAATTGCTCTGCCACTGACGACTATAGCTTCTTGTGTCAAATTCTTAAGCTCTGCTATTCCCTTCTAAATCTCCGCATCCCTTTATAGAACATAGAGCACTACAGCATAATACAGGCCCTTCGGCCCACGATGTTGTGCCGACATTTTATTCTGCTCTAAGATCTATCTAACCCTTCCCTCCCACATAGCCCCCTATTTTTCTATCATTCATGTGTCAATCTAAGAGTCTCTTAAATGTCCCTAATGTATCTGCCCCCACAACCTCTACTGGCAGTGTGTTCCACACACCCACCACTCTGTGTAAAAAACTTACCCCTAACATCCCCCCTATACTTTCCTCCAATCACCTTAAAATTATGTCCCCTTGTGTTAGCCGTCATCTGCCTTACCTTCCCCAAGGTTCACCGTAAAACCTACCTCTCGGACCAGTTGTTGTTCATCTATCTAAATGTCACGACATAGCTCAATGTAAAACTTTGTTTGATGGTCTTCCACAAAATCACCTGTTGTTGTGTTAAAGATGTTACACAAATGCATCTTGTTACGTTGGTTGGGATGAAATACAATCCCAGGCAGTGGCATTGTTGCTAATGTCATTATTGTCCTGTGATGGATTGAAAGAAGGCCCCTTTACTCTTTCCCTCAATGGTTATTGTTAGTTTTGTTTTAGAGATGTTTTTATAGACCATTTTAGATATTTATCACTGTTTTTTTTGTTGCACTGATATGAGCTGGTGAGAAACAGTATTTTGTTTTTTTTGTGTATGTAAATACTCAGAGAAATGACAATAAAGTAAATCTTAAATCTTGAATCTATTGTGCTAACACAAATTTCCTGGCTATCTTTAATTGTATCAATCTTACATCTGTCAGGGCTCCTTTGTGCAGTGGCATTAGGTAACTACACAGTGTATTGGGTTCACACAACCTCTGCAATTGTTAACAGCTCCCACTAGCACTTTGGGCAAGTATCAGTAGGAGTTGGTGAACTGAAGTAGGCATCAACTGTAGTCACGGATTCAAACCACGGGAGCAGCATCTATTAACCCCTGCCTTCCAATTTTTCAATTAGCTGATGCCCGAGTTCCATTTGGAGCAATAAAACTTTCCCCAAACCCTCACTCAGACAGAGAGAGAGACACAGTGATCTCCCTTGTGGCCACCCCAACAGTCACAGCAATTGTGTCTTCAGCAGCAGGGCTGTGAAGAGGAGCCTGCTGGATATGACACCCCCCCCCCCCCCCCCCCCCGTGCCTGTACTGCCAGTGAGGGCGGCAAGGGGAGCAGTGTCTCGGACAGTCATGCTGCCCCAGCAAGGCTGCTGGTCGTTTCTGAAAACTTCATCAGGATGATTGGCAGGCTGTCTCTGTCATCACAACTCCTCAGCCTGGCAATCGGAGTGACAACAATCCTGGGCATTTACAGCACCACACCCGACCACGTTGCCCCAGGCAGTCAGTGTCAGGTGAGCCAGGGTGCTGAACTGGCAGGTGATGGACAACCTCTTTGATGGAGCTGCCAACTTCATCCACTCTGTAACCACTCCCAGCCAGCACAAGTACCAAGCCAGAGCATCCTGGTGGGACACACCACTTCATGGTAGGGTACAGACTACATAATGATGGGGCAGCCATCACCCTGTGACAGAGCACACATCACACCATGATGGGACACACACCGCACCGTGACGGGGCACACACCACTCCATGTATTAATCAAACTGCAGCTGACATATGTAAACAGGAAGTGATTCTTTCCCTCCAGTTCCAGCCTATCTGTGTTGCCCGCCAGACTGCGGCTTCACTCAGCCATTGCTGCAGGAGTAGAGAGCTGTGTCTCTTCATCTACTGACCTACTGTGGAAGCAGCACCTCTGCCACCTCACCTTCTTAACATGGTACCCGAATGGATCACTTTGAGACTTCAAGAACATCAAGTGATTTACTGTTTGCTCGTAATTAATATATCAGTAAACAAAAGCGCAGGTTATTCAATACAAGCATTCCTGTGATTGTAAACCAGAAGCGCAGGTGGCTGTGTGTGCGGATGAGGCTGCGTTGGAAGGAGCACGTTGTGTCAGAGAGCTGGAGTTCGAGATGAAGGGCTGCAATGATAGGAGAAAGCAGGATATTCTGGGGGCTGTGCAAGCCATTGGCTTGTGTTAGGAGAACAGTAGGTATGAGGGGTCAGTAATGGGACTTTTAGAGAGTGAAGTGTCTGGTGAGACCCAATTGTGGGCATAGATAGAAGGTGCCACGTTAACCCAGATTTGATAAGTAGATAAGATATTTATTTATTAGTCACATGTACATCGAAACACAATGAAATGTGTAGGCCCTTCCACATGAGCATCTTTCATTGGGTGTTGAAGAATAAACAAAAATGTCAAACCTGATTTTCTCTTTATGAAATCCAGAAAGTCAGGAGGCATGGGATCCAGGGAAACTTGGCTGTGTGCATTCAGAATTGGCTTGCCCATAGAAGACAGAGGGTGGTGGTAGATGGAGCGTATTCTGCCTGGAGGTCGGTGACCAGTGGTTTTCCACAGGGATCTGTTCTAGGACCCCTGCTCTTTGTGATTTTTAAAAATGACTTGGATGAGGATGAGGAAGGGTAGGTTAGTAAGTTTGCTGATGATACAAAGGTTGGTGGTGTTGTGGATAGTGTAGAAGGTTGCTGCAGATTACAACAGGATATTGATAGAATGCAGAGCTGGGCTGAGAAGTGGCAGATGGAGTTCAACCCAGAAAAGTGTGAAGTGATACACTTCGGGAGATCGAATTTGAAGGCAGAATACAAGGTTAATGGCAGGACTCTTAGCAGTGTGGAGGAACAGAGGGATCTTGGGGTCCATGTCCATAGATCCCTCAAGGTTGCCGTGCAGGTCGATAGGGTTGTTAAGAAGGCGTATGGTGTGTTGGCCTTCATTAGTAGGGGTAGTGAGTTCAAGAGCCACGAGGTTATGTTGCAGCTCTATAGAACTCTGGTTAAACCACACTTGGAGTATTGTGTTCATTTCTGGTGGCCTCATTATAGAAAGGATGTGGAAGCTTTAGAGAGGGTGCAGAGGAGATTTACCAGGATGTTGCCTGGATTGGAGAACATGTCTTATGAGGATAGGTTGAGTGTGCTGGGGCTTTTCTCTTTGGAGAGAAGGAGGATGAGAGGTGACTTAATAGAGGTGTACAAGATGATAATGGGAGACTTCAACTCTCCAAATATTGATTGGCACCTACTTAGTGCCAAGGGTTTAGACGGGGCAGAGTTTGTTAAGTGTGTCCAGGACAGATTCCTGATAAAGTATGTTGACAGGCCTACTAGAGGGAATGCCATATTAGATCTAGTTTTAGGTAATGAACCAGGTCAGGTGACAGATCTATCAGTGGGTGAGCATTTTGGGGGACAGTGACCATTGCTCCATAACCTTTAGAATTGTCATGGACAAGGATAGGAGCAAAGAGGACGAGAAGATATTAAATTGGGGGAAGGCGAATTATGAGGCTATAAGGCGAGAACTTGGGAGTGTAAATTGGGGTGACATTTTTGAAGGGAAATGTACTATGGAGATGTGGTCGATGTTCAGGGATCTTTTGCAGGATGTTAGGGATAAATTTATCCTGGTGAGGCAGAGAAGGAATGGCAGGGTGAAGGAACCGTGGGTGACGAGAGAGGTGGAGCAACTAGTTAGGAAGAAGAAGGCAGCATACACAAGGTGTAAGCAGCAAAGATTGGACAGGGCTCGTGAGGAATATAGAATAGCAAGGAAGGAGCTTAAGAAAGGGCTGAGGAGAGCGAGAAGGGGACATGAAAAGGCTTTGGCAAGTAGGGTTAAGGAGAATACCAAGGCTTTTTTCTCGTACATAAAGAGCAGAAGGATGGCTAAGGTAAAGGTAGGTCCGATTAAAGACAAAGGTGGGAGGATGTGCCTGGAGCTGTGGAAACGGGTGAAGTTTTCAATGAATACTTCTCTTCAGTATTCACCAAGGAGAGGGGTCTTGATGATGTTGAGAACAGTGTAGGTGAGGGTAATGTTCTAGAGTATGTAGATATTAAGAGAGAGGATGTGTTGGAGTGGTTAGAAAATATTAGGACAGATAAGTCCCCGGGTCCTGAGGGAATATTCCCCAGGCTGCTTCGTGTGGCAAGGGAGGAGATTGCTGAACCGTTGGTTAGGATCTTTGAGTCCTCATTGTCGACGGGGATGGTACCGGAGGATTGGAGGGTGGCGAATGTTGTCCCCTTATTCAAAAAAGGTGGTAGGGATAGTCCAGGGAATTACAGACCAGTGAGCCTTACATCTGTGGTGGGTAAGCTGTTGGAAAGGATTCTAAGAGAGAGGATCTGTGAGCATTTGGAGAAACATGGACTGATTAGGGACAGCCAGCATGGCTTTGTGAAGGAAAATCTTGCCTCACAAGCCTGATAGGGTTCTTTGAGGAGGTGATCAGGAAGATTGATGAGGGTAGTGCAGTGGATGTGGTCTACATGGATTTTAGTTAGATGTTTGACAAGGTTCGGCATGGTAGGCTTCTCCAGAAGGTCAGAGGCCAAGGGATCCAGGGAAGCTTGGCCGTGTGGATTCAGAATTGGCTTGCCTGTAGAAAGCAGAGGGTTGTGGTGGAGGGAGTGCATTCAGATTGGAGGGCTGTGACTAGTGGTGTCCCGCAGGGATCAGTTCTGGGACCTCTACTTTTTGTGATATTTATTAATGACTTAGGTGAGGGGTTGGAAGGCTGAGTTAGCAAGTTTGCAGATGACACAAAGATCGGTGGTGTTGTGGATAGTGTGGAGGGCTGTAGAAGCTTGCAGAGGGATATTGATAGGATGCAGAGCTGGGCTGACAAGTGGCAGATGGAGTTCAATCCAGAGGTGGTACACTTTGGAAGGACAAACTCCAAGGCAGAGTACAAAGTAAATGGCAGGATTCTGGGCAGTGTAGAGGAGCAGAGGGATCTAGGAGTTCATATCCACAGATCACTGAAAGTTTCCACGCAGGTGGATCTGTTTTCATTGGAGAGAAGGTGGATGAGGGGAGACATGATAGAGGTATACAAGATATTGAGAGGAATAGATAGAGTGGACAGCCAGTGCCTCTTTCCCAGGGCGCCAATGCTCAAAACAAGAGGACATGGCTTTAAGGTATTGGTTGGGAAGTTCAAGGGTGATGTCAGAGGGAGGTTTTTCACCCAGAGAGTGGTTGGTGCATGGAATGCGCTGCCTGGGGTGGTGGTGGAGGCTGATACGTTGGACAAGTTCAAGAGATTGTTAGATAAGCATATGGAGGAATTTAAGTTAGAGGGATATGTGGGAGGAAGGGGTTAGATAGTCTTAGGTGTGGTTTGAAGGGCAGCACAATGTGGTGGGCCAAAGGGCCTGTATTGTGCCGTATTGTTCTATGGTTCTATGGTTCTATAAGAGGCATGGATTGAATGGACAGTCAGAGACTTTTTCCCAGGGCAACAATGGCTAAGACAAGGGGACATAGTTTTAAGGTGATTGGAGAAAGGTATAAGAGGGATGTCAGGGGTAAGTTTTTTACACAGAGAGTGGTGGGTGCGTGGAACGCACTGCTGGTGGAAGTTGTGGGAGCCGATACATTAGAGACATTTAAGAGATTTTTAGAAAGACACATGAATGATAGAGAAATGGAGGGCTATGTGGGAGGGAAGGGTTAGATAGATCTTAGAGCAGGATAAAATGTCGGCCCAACATTGTGGGCCAAAGGGCCTGTACTGTGCTGTAATGTTCTATGTTCTGTGAAATCTATCTGAACATGTTTTAATCATTTATGAGATGTGGGTGCCCAGCATTTATTATCCGTCCTTAATTTCCTTTCAGGAGGTGATGATGAGTCACATTCTTGAAATGCTGCAGTCCTTCCAGTGAAGGCCCTGGAGTCACATAGCTCAGAAAGTGGCCTTTCGGCCCACCATCTGCTGCCAACCATCAAGTCCCTTCTAAAGGTACTCTCTCCACACTGATGGAAAACTTCAGCTCCCAACTACCCTGACGGAATGGCGATACATTTCTCAAATGTATCGCCACACACAGAACATTTCCTGTGTCTTCCATTCCTTATATTAAGAAAAACAGGTGGAACAAATGGAAGGGATGACTGAATGCTTGCTGGTGGCGGTGACTGACAGACTTAGGTGTAATGGATGTGGACATTTTTATAGGAATGATAAACGAGAAAAAATACATATTAGGCACAATAATTTCTCTTGCTTTGCAAATATATAAAGTTAGCGAGTTGCAGCTATAAATTATGGGTGTAGTCCCAGAATTTCATTTATTTTCAGCATTAAGTAAAAAAAATTGAAATATTTATATCCTTTCTTCATGCTGAAATTAACCAACAGTTGACTGATGAGAGGAACCTGGATTTTAGGGATTTGCTAGTAAACCTTGGCTGTTATTAACTTTCCGATTTTTTTTAGTGATTTTCTTTTAGAGTTGTTACAGCAGAGGTGGCAGATAGAGTAATGAAAGTTCAGTACGAAGGACTAACAACACAATCCATTCAATATATTGATCCGCCAATGACCACAAATTCTCAAACATTGCCTCACTCGTTTCAAGTAGAATTGCTGAGCAGAAGCAACACAGTTATCCTTGTGAAGGAAGGAAGGGGAGATCAACAACTTCAGGTCAGTGTTGCTGCCCATCCCACAATGGATTGTCTGCTACCTTTTAGGATGTATCATAATCCAAAAGGATATAATGAGGATACATTATTTGAGAATGTAAAGAAGCAATGGACATTGTGTATATGAGGCGCTGAGAGTAGCTTTGTTTAAAACTTGCCAGTGAATAATCACAATGGCAGAAACTCCCAGGTTTATAAAACCAAGCTGTACCGATGAAGTTGATTTTGGTTAGCCTGTTACTGTCTTTATGTTTCTCTTAGTTCCAAGCCAGGCAGGATAGAGGGGAAGAACAGCCAGAGTTCCTTTTCATGGTGCTTGTGCAATGACTGATGCTAGCACTTGTATGGTGAAAGCAGGCTAACATTCAATTGCTCAATAGAATATCCCCATGGTACTCATCATAGACTTATAGAATCATAGACAGCTGCTGACACTGAGCAGATAAATTGAAGGAGAACCTGTCTCTTTTCCCCTTCAGCACTGATCATGGATCTTCGAGTACACATCCAAGCCCTTCTTAAATATGATGAGGATTTCTGTCTCTCCAACTTTCCAGACAGCGAGTTCCAGACCGCAACTACCATCTGTGTGAAAAACCATTTCCTCTTATCCCATCCAATCCTTCTACAATTACTTAAAATCTGTGGCGTTTGAGATGTCTGCTCAGGGAAACTTATCCAGCCTATCTACCTTATCAAGGTCTTATTTTTAAATTTAGTCATTTTTTGAGTTGTAGTTTCACTAGTAAGGCCAGCATTTATTGCCCATCCCTTCTAGCCTCAAGGAGGTGTTTCCATCTTGAACTGCTTCAGTCTTTTTGATGGAGCTATTCGCACAGTACTCTTGGATAGGGAGTTCCAGAACTTAGCCCTACAATGATGAGGTAATGCCAATATATTTTGAAGTCAGTGGACTGCAGCTTGGCAGGGGAAGGAGAGAAACCTGCAGATGGTGGTGTTTCCCTGCAAGCGAAGGCCTCATGTTTTCTGGTGGTGGATTCATGGGTTTGGGAGGTGCTGTCTGAGTAGCTTAGGTGAGTATTTGCAGTGCATTTTGTAGATGTCCCTACTTCTAATCTAATGATGGAAGGAAGATCATTGATGAAGCAGCTGAACATGGCTGGGCTCAGGATAATGCTCTGAGGTACTCTTGCTGTGATGTCCAGCACTGGGATGATTGACAACCATCGATGACAACATCTTCCTTTGCGTGAGGGGTAGGACTCACCCAATTTCCCTATGGTTCCTTGATGCCACACTCAGTCACACAATACCTTGAAGTGAGGAGTGAAGAGCAGTAATTCTCACCTCACTTTTGGAATGCAGCTCTTTGGTTCATGTTTGGACCAAGGTTGTGGTGAGGTCTGGATCCATGTGATCCTGGCAAATCTCAAATTGGGAAATGTAAGCAACTTCCCGTGGGATGTGTTTTTGCTCTCTGAGAGGAAAGAGAAAGATGTGAACAGCTATCATTTTGTAGAAGTTAACTTCCATGTGTTTTTGCTTTGAATGGCCTGGTGTGTTGCCTTTAGGGTTTACCTCTGAATTAATGGCACACTCTTTGAGGATCATAGTGCTTCCTAAACAAGGTAAGATTTTAGATAATGGTCGTTGTATTATATATTTCCCTATTCCTCTTTCACTTAATATCACTTTGAACAGTGTCCATGGCCTCTTGAGCATGCACTACTTCTGGGACCTTCTGCTATACATTCTGGTTTATTGTGGGTGCAACATGCCCACCACAGTGGGGTGAACTAGACCTCCAATATGTGTTTGCCCAGGGCCCCAACAATTCTTCCTCCATTGCTGGACTTGGTAGTCTTATAGGGGCAGACCAGTTCCATAAAATCTCCATGTTAACAGCTGAATAACACATATCTGCAATAATACAACATAACTGCCATCAAAACAGCAAAGTATCCAGTTGATTTTGAGCAATGTCGTAGAATTTTCACGTAAATTCAAATAAATAAAGAAGAAACCTTTCTGTTCCATCTAACAAATAGCACAAGCTATTGACCTCAGTCATTGTGGGAAGATAAAAGAAAAAAGGCCAGCAACAGGTCACGGGTTGGCTGTGCAACACACACCTAAATGCTGGAGGAACTCAGCAGGTCAGGCAGCATCCATGGAGGGTAAAAAACAGTCAGCGTTTCGGGTCGAGATCCTTCATCAGGACTCCAGCAGTTTGTGTGTGTTGCTCCAGGTTCCAGCATCTGCAGAATCTCTTGTGTCTCTGTTTACGCATCTTGTGTTAGCATTTGCACAGATCTGGGAAGCAGTCAACCATTTGATTGCAACGATAGACTGTAGAAAAGAAAATTAAATAAAACCCAACATAAGAAAGAGCCTTGCTTGCTGTGTTGGCCTTGACCATTCTCCCCCTCTCCACTGCTGCCCAACAATGAAAATAGTTCTCCCATGTCTATTAGTGAGCAAAACTGAAGGTTATTTTGAGTGTCCTTTCTTTTGAAAGCTCTGGTTCTTCAATTCATGGATGTCATTTGGATTTTCATTTGTGATTCAGGGTACACAACTAAAAGCAAACAAACTGGTCAATGTCCAGTAATAGTAACCTGATTTCCAACGGACCACTGGAGCAGAACTCCCCACTGGAAATAAGTGAAGCATGTTTTAAAACCTGTGAGGCCTTCTTGTGGAAACAGATTCTGCATCTGCCATGACCAATGTCAGCTGCAGCTTACAGCTTCTCTATTCATCCATCTGGATTAAGTCAAGGCATGCCCTAAGGCCCAATAAGTTTGCCTGAAAGCACATCCTTATTTACAAAGGTAGCATCTTAATGTGGTAAGTATTGAACTGGCTGAGCCGCACAATTTAGAAAATGCCAAAATTAGCCTATGTTGAATAGCATAAGCAACAATTCGCCTCAGGATTTATACTGTGACTGCAGCATCTATAGTCAAGAAGATATGCTGCAATAAGTTACCGAGGCTTTTCAGCAGCAATTTAAAAATTACCTCAGCATGTGAGAACACCCATCAAATCCAAGTTCCTGCCAATGCATCAGCTTGATTTGGATTCGTATTAACTATTCCTTCATCATCACTAAGTCAAATTGCTGGATCTATCCCGCAGTGTTATGGTGTGTTATCAGCACATGGACTGCTGTGGTTTAAGATAACAGCCCACCATCACTAGTAGAGATGGCCGCGGAAATATTGGTCTTGTCAGTGTTACTGCATCCTGAGAATTTGTTCTTTTAAAGTGACTTTTCCATTTCCTTATCATTGGCTGCCTCCAAACCTGTCTCGGGTCATCTGCTGCTGGAACCCTCGTCCATTCCTTTCCTGTCTACTCGAGGTCATGCAAAGTTCTGCCACTCATCTTCTACTTCTCCCTACAGTAGCTGACCTATAATTCTCACTCTTTTCAAATCCACAGTCTTTCCCACCCTTATCTCTGTCATCTCCTCCATTGGTATAACCTTTGCAATATCACTTCTCCCTCCAATTTTGGCATCTCGAGCATCCCACAATTCAGTTGTTGCTCCGTTCGTTACTATGCAGCATTAGGCTCTGGAATTCCCTCCTTGAAATTTTCTACTTCTCTTTCCTAGCTTTAATATGCAGTGGTATTGCTGGTTCTGTGTCCTCCACCATCAAATTCCTTTGACCAGTAGCTCATGTGAGCCAGCCAGATAAATACTGTGGCTACAAGAGCAGGGCAGTGGTAAATAACTCACTTCCTGATACCCCAAAGCCTCTCCCACTCACTACAATGTACAAGACAGGGGTGCACTGGAATACTTTTCAGTTACTTGGATGAGCGTACCTCCAACAATGCAGAAAAGGTTGACACCATCCAGGACAAAGCAGCTTGCTCGATTGGTTCTCCTATCTGCCTCCCTAAACATTCATTCCCTCCACCAGCAGAGCATAGTGACTATAGGGTGTACCATCTACAAAATGGTCTTTGGCTACTTCAAACCCATGACTTCTACCACCAAGAAGGACAATGGCACATAGGAACACCACCACCTGAAGATTTTCCTTCATGTTGCAGTCCAGGCAATATGTATCACCCTTCCTTCATCATTGCTGGAACTCTGTAGCCAGCAGTATTGTGTGATCGCTGCACCAAAGTGGCTCACTACCACCTTCTCAAGGACAATTATTGACGGGCACTAGGCCTTGTCATCAGCAACCACATTTGGAAAATTGAATACATATGCAAAAACCTCTTTCACCTTACACTGTCATCTCTTTTTGTCGTACTCTTCCCCCCGGTCTCCACCTTGCCGTTGACCTACCTTCTTGTTCCCCCTTCCCCTTCCCCTTCCTCTGCACCAGAAAACCTGCGTACAGCACCTTGAATTTTTCCAGTTCTGGTGAATGGTCACTGACCTGAACCATTAACTCCCATTTCTCTCTCCACACCTGCTGCCTGTGCATTCCCAGCATGTTCTGACTCTATGCCCAATGAATGATGACCTGCATTGTGCACTGAGAAACATTTTCCACTCAGCAAAACAATTCTAACTGCGGTGAGAACACTCGTTTGAAATAATTTCCTGTCTTCTTAACTTCCTCAAGCAATTCTCCAGCACACTTACCATTGTCCCTTGGTAACAAGACAATTGAGCTGCTTCACTCCAGCTCACCTGGAAAATGAAGGGTCTAAACCTTAGGGGGTCTGGCAGCAATACTGTTTCTGTAGGACTGATAAATTAGCTATTTTCTCAGCATCAGACTGCATTGAAATGGGACAGTTCAGAGATAGGGAATATTTACATTTATCCAATTCAAAGGAGAAATCTAGGTCAACCTTCCTTATGCTGGGCTCCATAAATCAGATCAGATCAGATACCTTTATTAGTCACATGTACATCGAAACACACAGTGCAATGCACCTTTTGCATAGAATGTTCTGGGGGCAGTCCGCAAGTGTCTCCACGCTTCTGGTGCCAACATAGCATGCCCACAACTTCCTAAACTACCTCGTACGTCTTTGGAATGTGGGAGGAAACCGGAGCACCCAGAGGAAACACACGCAGACACAGGGAGAACGTACAAACTCCTTACAGACAGCAGCGGGAATTGAACCCGGGTCGCTGGCGCTGTAATGACGTTATGCTAACTGATACACTACTCTTAACATCAGAAACATTAGAAGGATAAGTCTAATGCAGGCAAATGGAAATAGTGTAGATGGGCAAAAAGGTTGGCATGGACATGATGGGCTGAAGGGCTGTACAACTTTATGACTCTATGGCATTATGTACAGCAGCATAACGTCTATGCTACTGGTCTAGTAATGGAGAGACCTGGACTAATAATCCAAAGATATGAGTTCAAATCTCACTACAGCAGCCAGGGAATTTAAATACCATTAATTCTATAATTAAAGAGCTGGTAGCTATAACGGTGATCTTGAAATTTGCAGATTGATTTTAAGACTCATCATGGGGATCTGCTGTTCTTAGAATTTGGCTTGTGTGTTACAGTAAATAAAGCAGCCTTCTTAAATGGCCAGACAAGGCCCTCTGTTGTACCAAGAAATATAGATTCAAGAATCTGGGTCATTGCCACTTTCTCAGGGTATTTAGAGATGAGCAATCAATGCTGGGCTTTCTAGCACTGTCTACATCAACTAAAAATAAACAATTTTTTGGGCACAACTATCCATTGACAACTGCTAGATATAAAATGTATTCAAAATCAAGGAGGTGCAACTCACCTTACAACTCATTGTCATATATGTGACTTATTTGATATTGGGTGTGTATTCCTTTACGTACTGTAACGCGTAATCAACTTTTCTCTGTATGTTGCTACAAATGTTTAAGTGTGGAACTGGGCACAACCAGTCTGACTGTGATAGTAAGCCACAGGAAGGATCCAGTTCCTTACTGGAAGTTTTTCTTTTGTTTAATAAAGTATTCTCGTTGTTAAAGTGAATCACCAACAATTTTCCAGAATCTTAGAGATAGTGGGACTCTCTAATTTACAAGGTATAAAATAATGTGGTCAAAACCATGAGTGCTTCTGCTAATTCACAGTTAGCTGACAATATTTTTGTGATTAAAATCTTGCATCAAGATGCTGCAAACATCAATCTTCATTATATTAACAATGTGGTTCAACCAAGGACAGATTAAATGTAATTTACATTAGTTGTATTCCAAATCTTTTAATTGTTCATTCTTGGGCTGGTCAATGCAAGTGTTGCCACATCTATTGCCTATCTTAAATTGCACCAAGTAGCTAGTAATAGTGGGTTTTCTTCCTAAAAGAAAGTCATTTTTACCTTCTGAATAAACCTGGCTGTTAAATCACTATAACAGAAGACAAATCTCACTCACTTCTGTGCAAAAATGAGAGATTCTTATCTGCTTGAGGACTCATGTCGTTCACGTTAATTAGTGAGGCCTCTGGAACAGGACTGAAATGTGTAAGAAGATGGTGGGGAATAGAAGTGTGTGTATGAAATTGATAAAAAGCTTTATTAAAAATATACTTCTCAGAGAGACATAAACAAAGCCCCTCAACCATCTGAAATGACAGCTGCTGACACAGAGGCCTTGCCAAAGGATTCAAAATGCAGCGGAGATTTTGCAGAGGCGTCTCAGCAGGATACTGTGCCTCTGGCACCAGTAGAGTGTTGGAGATTACAAGGCATAGAATTAGATTAAAACATTTTAAAACGGTTATGTAAGGGAAAGAGTTTTCTTGAGATTGTAACACTTAGCTCTTTCAACTATTTTTCCTTGTCCTCTCTCTCTCTCTCATCTCCCCTGCCAACTGATCAGTTATGGATGTGAACAGCCAGTTGCTTGTTCTGGGTCTCTGCCAGTTCTACCTGGAATCAGCTGCCGGAAGGCACAACGCCTTGGGATTTTCTATCCCCTCCCACACATTTCCTCCTCTGCCTCTGCTCAGTGTTTTCAGTTAATAATGGGAATGTTAACACTAATCTACCAGTGACAGTAGAAGTCCATATGTCATTGTGTCCTGGCACTTCATTGGGGTATTGGTAACTTTTTCATTCATGTCACAGCATGATCACTGTGCTTAGGATACAAAAATGAGTATATTCCACAAAATAATTAACTGGTTGTAAGGTGTTTTTAGTGTTCCTGAGGTCGTGAAAGGTGTGATAGGAATGCTAGACTTTCTTTTTATTCATTGAAACCTTTTATTCATTTTTATTCATTGAAACCGAATCATGTTCTCTACTCACCTATAACCTGTTGACCACATTTAAATTTTCAAATCA
Source organism: Pristis pectinata (assembly GCF_009764475.1). Classification (NCBI taxonomy): domain Eukaryota; kingdom Metazoa; phylum Chordata; class Chondrichthyes; order Rhinopristiformes; family Pristidae; genus Pristis; species Pristis pectinata. Next base: position 87,220,249 of record NC_067412.1, read on the forward strand.
TAAAGGACCTCCCAACTTTCTCCCAACTAATTGTGGTATTGACCCCTGATTCTTGAGTAGACCTCTCATACACTAAAAGATGGACTCTTGAGCTGTTGATCTCCCAACGTACCTCATCGTGGCCCTTGCACTTTACTTGTCTACCTGCACTACACTTTCTCAGTAACTGCAATACTATATTCTGCATTCTGTTTTTCTTTTTACTAACTCAATATACTTAACTATAACATGATCTGTCTGGATGGCAGAAAAACAAAAGCTTTTCACTTTATCTCAGTGACAGTAACGATAAACCAATACCAATATAAGATGTGCCAGTGATCAGTTGGGATGCCCATCAATATTTACAACCTGCTCGGAAAGACAGTAAGTATCAAACTGTGAAACCAAAATACTCAGGCAAAAACTAATTGTTGCGGTTCTTGGATGGAACTAATCATTGTTTATAGACTGAACATTGATACCTGGATGATGCCTTTTTTTATATTTATTTGTTCATTGGATAGGCCAACATTTATTGCCCCTGAACTTTGTGACTTGCTTAGGTATTTCAGAGGCAATGAAGAACTAACCACATTGCTGTGGATCTAGAGTTAAATCAGCAGATCGCCTGCCCTGAAGGACATCAGTGAACCAGATGGTTCTAAAATAACAATCCTTAAGTTTCATGGTAACACTAATACTAATACCAGTTTTTAAATTCCAAAATGTATTTAGCTGCTTGACATTAAATCTCCCAATTGCCATTTTGGGATTTGAGATCATTTCTCCAGATCAATAGCCCAGGCCTCCGAAGGCTGGTACAGGATCATTGTCATGATGCTGTGGTACCCTATCCATTGAATTCAGATCTCCAGGTTGAACCCAAGTTGATTAAACAGTGCAGCAGATCAATGGTGTGGGACCCCATGCTGTTAAAATTCACAGGCTGTTGGAGGGGTTTGCCAACTTCACATCTTGTCTGGTCGTGTATTAATTGTCTTTCTGTGAAGATCTCCCTTGACTGGTTCAGCCATCAGGGAAATAAATGCCTTTCCCCAGCCTGTAAATTGACTTCTATTAACACATCAAACAACCAGGTTAAGCTTTCAAGCAACTTTTGACTCTTTGAACAAGGTGCTGACAAAAAAGGATTATAAACTAGAAAGCACAGTTCTGAAAAAAGTAGAGGAATCGGGAGGGGTTGGTGGATATACGTGCAAAAATTGTTGAAAGTGGCAGGATAGCACGAGAAAGCAACTAAAGAAGCATTCAGGACCCTGGGCAGAATGTTCAAGACCAGACAAACCATGATGAAACTTTATAAAACTCTGGATACACAAGAGGTTGCAGATGCTGGAACCTGAAGCAACAAACAATCTGCTGGAGGAACTCAGCCGGTTGAGCAGCATCTGTGGGGGAAAGGAATTATCCCCAAGTCCAGGTACACGGTTTCGACCCGAAACATCGACAATTGCTTTTCTCCTACAGATGCTGCTCGACCCGCTGAGTTCCTCCAGCAGATTGTTTGTTGTTTTATGAAACTCTGGTATGGCCACCGCATGAGTATTGTGCCTAGTACTGGGTACCACCCTTTAGAAAAGACCTTATAAAGGGTACAGGAGATATTTACTGGAATAATTCCTGGGATGAGAATAAACTGGAGAAGCTGCCATTGTCTCCTTGGAACAGAGGAGGTTGAGAGAGAATCTGATAAATGTGCTTAAAATCATGAAGGCTCAAGTCATAGTAAATAGGAAGAAGAGTGAAGCCCCAAGTGGTTGGCATTAGGACTAAAACTGACATTAGGACAATTATTTTTACACAGTAAATATGGAATATTTTGCTGGGGGAGTGGTGCAGGCGGATTCAGGCATGATGTCTAAAAGGAAACTGGATAAGTACATTCAAATGAAGGAATGTTCGGGACTAGGGGAAGAGAATGGGGGAGTGGAACAAGCTGAATTGCTCTTGCATTGAGCGGGCACAGACCGTGTGGATGGAATGGTTCCTCCTGTGCCGTAACCTTTCTGTAATTCTGCAATCGTGCCACAGGAATAAAGGAGATGATAATGTGGCCCACCTGTCATTCTCTGGTGCTGAGTGAGCCAGCAGAAAAATAAGATATCTTTATTAGTCACATGTACATCAAAATACACAGTGAAACGTATCTTTTTGCGTAGAGTGTTCTGGGGGCAGCCCGCAAGTGTCGACACACTTCCAGCACCAACATAACATGCCCACAACTTCCTAACCCGTACGTCTTTGGAACGTGGGAGGAAACCGGAGCACCCGGAGGAAACCCACGCTGACACACGGGGAGAACGTACAAACTCCTTACAGACAGTGGCTGGAATTGAACCCTGGGCGCTGGCACTGTAAAGTGTTATGCCAACTGCTACACTGACCTTGCAGTATAATGCAAGATGAATTAATTTCCTTAAAGGCAGCTACACAGCCTGCATCACATAGTTGGGTACCAAGAGCATGGGAAGAGTCCAGGGCTTGCCCATTGTGCCCCAGTCACTGATCCAGTATGGGGTACTGGTGATTCATTGGGGTCAGGGAGGACTGCCTTAATTCTAACTATTACATCTTCATTTGTCTAAACACCTTCACTGTCTCGTTTTATGAAGTTCAGACACTCGACCTTCATCGCATTATCTTTTCTAATGATTTCCAGATCAAACTATTCAGCCTATTTTCCTACAGATTTGCAGATTCCATTTTGAAATTGGATACGGAAAGATAGCATTTTTAAACCCTGCTATTTAAAAAAGGTTGTACCAAGACAAAGGTGAAGATTGAATTTTTCTTAACTTCAACAGAATGAAAATTCTGCTTTCTTCAATGTTCTCTCTTTCTGATTCATCACATTGCAATGAAAGCTTTTCAAGTAACAGTATCTCATGTCTAAGAGCTTCATAATGGAAGGATTGCAAACTCAATTTTCTTCAGCGTTTGACGCCAGAAGAATCATAAACACAATATTGAAGTTTCTTCTTTCAATACTAAGCACATCCTTCTACATCCTTTCTAACACACCTCACTTGATCTCATCTAATGCTTATTTCTCTATCCCTTCTAACTCACCCTGTCTTGATCTTTGAACTCTCATTTCATCAGTCCCACCAGATCACCTTCCTTTATTCCATCAAATCCTGCTTTCTCCAGCTAATATTGCCTCATTCCATGTTATACATGTTGTCATCGCCACTACTAATTGTTTTCTGCTGTTAATAACTCTAACAAGCTTCTTCTGTTGTGGACCCTTTTGTTATTTTCTTTAAGTTTAAAATTCTTGTGATCTTTTGATTATCATCTCATCTGAGTAAGCTGTGGCATTTGGTCAAAGTATTTATTGCCAGATGACTAGACCAACATAAACTGCTGAAAGATACTGTATGTAGAAAGCAGTATGCCTTCAAGAGCTACACATTAGCACAAGTCCAATTCAGTTTCTCTCACTGATGTCCAGTCAATCTCCAGCAACTTTGATGAGTGCTTGTAACAATTGTGAAGTAATTGTTAAGTTCCAGACCAAGTTCAAGTTTATTATCATATACACGAGGTAGAAATGCCATGAAAATTCTTGCAGCAGCAGCACAGTACATTACAAACATGACAACCATAAATTACATAAACTTAAATTAACATAAATTATACATAACTTACATGACATGATAAACAAAAACAACATGACAACATTAGTGCAAGTCAAGGGAAATATAGTCCAAGGTAGAATTAGGGTTTTTCAGGTCGGTTCAAGAACCTGATGGCGGTGGGAAGTGGTATGTAAGTATCAGCCTGATGCTTAGATCAGAGAAGTAGACTGGCATTGACAACTTTTGAAGTTGAACTAACAGATCATCTTGTTGGTTCTTGGGCAAGAGGAGGGTAGAAGTCTAACCAGTTGGAGAATATTGTACAAAGTCCCCTCCTACTCCCCAATGCCAAAGCCCCAGCCCCCTCCTGATTCCTATTTCTAAGGCCCCAGCCCCAGGTTTCAGGACCCAGCACTCTAAGAATCTAAGCCCCCAAGACCCCAGAACCAAACCCCCAGAGCCCAAAACTATAATAGCCTAATAGCCTCAGGCCCCAGAACCTCAATAACCTGAACCCTAAAGACCCCAACACGGGAAATTGCTCTGCTGCCCACAAATAGATACCCCAACTCTAATGCAAAGCCCTACCCCCCAATAGTCTAATTGCCAAGGCATAGCCCACTTCCAACATCCTCACAGCCAATGAACCAGCACCCATGTAATCTTTACCCCAACACTTCAAAACTCCTCAACCCAACCCCTCAGCAACCAATCCCCTGAACACCAGACATAATTCAGACAAATGGGGACAGACATTAAAACAAATGGCATCAGTCTGAGCATAACATCCCAGCCACCCAGGCCAGCCTCCTGAATTATTAGGCGTGACTGCTCCTTCAACAACATTTTCCAAATAAACTTATATTTCTCTTGAACTCTCCAGCAGTACGCCAGTCTGGGTGCATAAAGGCAAGTGGAATTGGACCAAAGGAGTAATGGATGTGGGTCAGATCAACGTGGCAGCTAGTGGCGAGGCTAATAATCTCAAGTGATGAGAAGGAAAAACACAAGGGGGTGCTATTGCCTGCTGTCAGAAAACTGGCACCCAAACCCATAATGCATGAGGTATGGCAGGGTAGAAACGAGAAATAAATTATCTGTTCATATGAAAGACTACAAATGGCTCGTGAGTTGCATACACTGCAAGACTTTAAACTGCACTAATTGATCAGAGGTGTAACTGCTGTGCTACACCTTACCCAGAATGGAGATACAAGAGACTGCAGATTCTGGAAGTCCTCAGAATCCCTGGGCAAGAGAAGAGAACCAGATCAGCCAGGATTCCTTCTCCTGATTACTATTTGGTCCAAGCCACCTCTGGTTAAAAGTGTGTTGAGTTGTTGGGTGAAGACAAGATCAGTCTTATTTTGTGGTGCTCTTTCTCACAGACTAATTGATGACAACATTATTTTTGAGCTCAATTATCACTGTGATTTCAACAGCCTCCTAATGGAGTAGGCAACATCAAAACCCTGTTATCGTCAGGATTCCTCCTGCTTGTATTTTGGCAGAGACTTTATCCAGAGAGCCCAATGCATCTATCTGCTTCCTGCGATATCTCCTCTATGACTAAGGGAGATGGGGCTTCAAGGTAGTAAATAGAGCCCTAGTTGTCATTCTAGGTCTCAGCTGGTGGGAGTCTCCATCATGCATACTCCAGTCTATCCTATGGGCTCTGACGTTAAGTGTTGGATTAGTTTTGTTAGTCTTGTAGGTCCCAGATGGCTCTGCCCCCTCCTACCCTTAACGCTCCCCGACCCCCCAAGAATAAGCCACATTAGCAGCTTCCCCAGCTATGTCATGAGAACACACTCCATGTACTCTGATTAATGCTTGCTTCTTGCCTTTACAGTTTACCTACAGAGACTTAAGTGGTCAAGGTTCAAAATAGCAGAGCCCTCATTGCCACAACATACTCTGCCAGTCAGCCTGTCAAAATTGACCATATCGTCCAGGGTGTTCATGAAGGGGGGGTAGTTTTGCTGAGTTTCTGGGGGTTTGCTGATGGAATTGTACACCAGCAAGTTGCAGCATTTGGTAGGGTGAAAATTAAACTGCTTTCAAAGGGAAATGAGTTTGAACTCAATCCAGTTCCCCAGTGGTCATAAGCCCACCAAAGTACTGTGCTGATTGGCAGTAATTGGAAAATAAATTACAAAGCAAACTCCTTTCACAATATGACATAAATAGTGCTGCATCAAAGTATTTGTCTCTGCAAAACAAAATTTTGCAAAATCCTGACACTGCTGCAGAATAGTAATTATTTCCACCTATTATGGGTAGAGAATGGTTTCACTGATGTGGAAATTAATGGAGAGATCATATGTAATGTAACACTGTTCAATGGTTGGGAGTAATGATGTGCATATTTAATGACATAGTGAAAGCCAAAATGAATTTAATGTATTTGGCCTTTGCCTGCTATATTATTCAATGGCAAAAGCTTGAAGGGATGATTAAGCAACATTGGAAGCTGTAGTGTTACATTCAACTTCATGCATGAGATAAGATTAGGAAGGTTACATTTCTTTCATAGAGTATACCTTAATGTTAGCCAAAGGAATTTGTTTAGGAAATGCAATCTAGCTGTCAGTCCATTATCAATATTATTTTGTTACATTCCTTTGCCAAAACTGTTTTCCAGGGATATTTGGGCTGATTCCTGAGTATTAGGGATGACTATTTCCTTGCTGGACAAAGATAACTTTTCCTCTGAACTGTGTGTGAGCTCACTGTCAATTATATTGCTGTGCCTTAAAAGAAAGGGGGAAGTTTCAATGGTCTCAGTATAGAGTTGATACAATCAAGAACTCTCGAAACTGTTGTCAGTGTAGGGTTTTAGATACTGCTGTTTACTAAGGCAAATAACCAAGATGGATCTACCAGCAAAACATCCTTTATTGAAGGCAATCAACAACCAACTAATAGAAGTTGCTGGTATAACAAAAATATTGAAAATCATATCACATGGTAGACTCAGTTCTTAAAGGTGTACTAAACCTTATATATATGACAGTAGCCGGGAACTAAAAAGCCTTTGGTCAAGGCATTATCATCCCTTGATCAGTTAATTTTTTTGTGCATTCCACACTGTCGGAGATCTTTCCTTCTGTTCTTTCCAAGCTCTTCACTGTCTCTGCATTGTAACACAACATTTAAAGCAGTTACACTTACGTTCATAAGGTGCAGGATTAGTTCCCTATCTTAGCTCACTATTAAACTTTTAATCCATCCTTAAATCCAATTTGCTTTATTCATCACTAATGCGCATGTGTTGATTTATGATTGGCATTGACCCATTGTTTTCAAGTAATTTTTATGTTTCCGTGGACATGATTTTACCTCCCTTTTAGGAGGCAGTCTCTCTATAAATACCACTGATTTAATGTTCTGCACCAGGAAAAAAAACTGGACACAATCAGCATAGCATATCATGCTGGCATCAGTAATTTCAAAACTAAATTCAGGAAGTGGTCCAAACCAGCTTTAAGACTTATGTTGCTTCGGTCAATGCACCTAACACCTGGTTCATGCTGATTCATGACTCTGGAACAACTTATCCAACATGATATGATGAAATCTCACATTGGACCCTTTAGCTTTCATTGTTTGCATGAGAAATGGTCCATGTATAATCCAATATAGAACATAGAACATAGAACACTACAGCACAGTACAGACCTTTCAGCCCACAATGTTGTGCCGACATTTTATCCTGCTCTAAGATCTATCTAACCCTTCTCTCCCACATAGCCCCCTATTTTTCTATCATTCATGATAGAAATTAACTTCAATATAGTGAAGTGTTTAAATCCCTGGAGTAGTACTTGATCCCAGGTTCCTCTGACTCAGAGGTGAGAGGGCTATCTTTGAGCTGTGTGTAAGGCCACAGCTATTGAACCACTACTGGTCTGTAGATGTAACTGTTGATCCAGTTGATGGTAATTGTAGCTGACAAAGTTGCAGTTTACTATTCCTCAATATTCCTTGGTGCCTTTCAGTTTGGTTAGTAAAAGAAATTCATTCCCAGAACTGAGTATTGGTGCATCTCCTGACATTAAAGAAAAACCTGCAAGAAGAGCTTGTGTCTGACACGTTAAATACTGAAGTGTGGGTTAAGCATTTTGAGAGACTACTTATAATTCCAGATTTATGGTAAAGGCAAATATTTACAGACTTTCCTTCATTGAATAAGCAGACCGTTACATATAAGCATTTTATTTTGGAAATCAAATTAGTTTAACATGAGTTACTCAAGAGCTCCAGAGTTATCAAACAAACAAGGAAAATCAGGACTTTAGAAATATCCATACCGGAAGATACTGTGTGCCGGGTTTGTACACTGTACATTTCAGACTGCTTATTATGACAATTTTACACAGGGTAATTGGAATGGAGTAAATACTGCATGCAGAAAAAAATCATTCAAGTGGGCAAGGTGACTAATGGAACATAATTTCCTGAGAGATATATATCAACATGACTGTCTGCAGTATGAGGCAGCTATTATAATATCTTGGCTTGAAACTTCCAGATACCAAGCTTCACTAGTGGGACAACCTCCAATTATTTTGTGGCCACTTAATATTGGTCCAATAGATATGACAATCCAGAACTTCAGCAATGCATTCAGAGTTCTTAACCGATCTAATAGAAATGATGAGACCGATTACTGACACCTTTCTCCACTCCTTTCAGAAGGCCAAACTGTTCTAGATCTGATAAATTCTTCCACGATTTGCTTGATTGTGTTCATGGCCATGCTTTTGTAGATGGCATTCATTAAGTTTTATTTTTAAAAAAAGAATGACTTTTAAAAGGCTAAATGACAAGTGGTGCCGGAAGTAACATTGGCTCCCAGAACTCTAGTTCATTGGGATATTTAAAAGACAAGCTACTGGAAGAAACCTCCAAAGTGGACAAGGTACTAATCAGCTTCATTAATTCCAACAATGCTGGTACTAATATCAATGCATAATTCATGAAGTACATTCAGCATTGGTAGGTACTTCTGCTCTGAACTTCCTCTGTGGTGATTCCTGGAATATAAATTTCAGATAAACTTTCTTAAAGACAGAGAATGGGATTAATTTGCGTGTTCCCTCATCTTTTTACAAATTCCTTTTGCTAGCTCAACCCTGCTCCACAGCTCTCCATCTCTCTACTACGTCCCATCCCTTAAGACCAGATTCAAGGTTCTTAAACTTCATTCTCAAGGTTTTCAACTGCTTTGAAATCCAGTTGGCCATCTAGTTAATATGCCTTTAATTAGAAAATTATTTTTTTAACTTATATCTGTGCATTTTGCATTACTTAGATTCTGATACAAATCAGTGACTGTTTTGAACAGTTTTCATTTATTTAATTGCTGTCTATCACATATTCTTCAAGCTGATCATCTAACCAATCTTATTCTTTAGATTTTTAAACTCGGTACATAAGAACATGAGAACATAAGAAATAAGAACAAAAGTCGACCATCCAGCCCTTTGAGCCTGCTCCATCATTCATTAGGGTCCTGGTTCATCTTCAACCTCCGCTCTACTTTTTGAATGAACGCAGTGACTGATCCTCCATGGCCCTTGGGGTAGAGAATTCTACCACACTCTGAGTGAAAAAACTTCTCATCTTAGTCCTAAAAGGCCTACTCCTTAATCTGAAACATGCCCTTTGTCCTGGATTCCTCACCAAAGGGAAACAATCTTCCCTGCATCTTCCCTGTATGTTTTGATGATATCTCCTTTCAATCTTCTCAACTCTAGAAGATACAGACCCATCTACTCAATCTCTGCTCAAACATAACCAACCCTATAATCCTAGTAAATCAGTGTCGGATCTGGTTGTTTTCGAATCCACGGGTTCTTTCAGGAGTCCATGAATGAGTTGAAAACAACTTGGTGCTTCACAAAGTTTTATTGGAAAAGTTTAAAACAAAGAAACAGTCACAGAGCACATGGCACTAGCTTTATCACTAGGAGATGAGCTGAGACAAAATGAACCAAAAATGAGCTAGGGCCGGTGGCGGGGGAGGGGGGGGGGGTTGGAAAGAGAGCGAGAGAGAGATAGAGATAGATAAGCAAGAGAGTGATTAACAAAAAAAGACACCTTTTATGCCTGAGATAAGAGGTACTCCTTAGCTAACAATAGTCCAATCAGGATACCTTTTCGATATCTGTGGCCAAACCAACCAGTGATAAAACACATAATCACCTGACGGACAAACCAATAAGCTAGGAAGCGGCCATTCCTTGTACAGCCACTTGAGGTGTATGAAACACTATACATGTTAAAAAAACTAATTAAAACAGTTGAATCCAACATCAGTCTAGTAAATCTTTGCTGAAGTCTCTCAATGGCAAGTATGTCCCTTCTTGTGTAAGGAGACCAACACCAGATATGGTCTCACCAAAACCCTGTACAACTGCAATAAGATTTGCTTGCACCTACATTCAAATTGTCTCATAACAAAGGCCAGCATACCATTTGACCTCTTAATTTCTTTCTGTGTCTGTATGTTGGCCTATGTTGATTTGTGTAAAAGAACACCTTGGTTCCTTTGAACATCAACACTACACAATCTATCACCAGTTAACAAATACTCCATTTTCTGTTATGTACACCAAAGTAGATACCTTCATATTTTCCACGTTGTATACCATCTGCCATATTCTTGCCCACTCAATAAACTTATCCATATTGTCTTTATATCCTCCTCCGTTCTCACCATCTCACATAGTTTAGTATTGTCAGCTAACTTGGACTTATAACTTTAGTCCTCTCAGAAAACCATTGATATTGATTGTGGAAAGCTGGGGCCCAAGCACCAGTCCCTGTGGTACCATCAGTAGTCACAGCCTGCCAGCCTGAGAATGAACTACTGATTTGACTAAGATTAAGACTAAGATCTTTATTAGACGCATGTACATCGAAACACACAGTGAAATGCATCTTTTTGCGTTGAGTGTTCTGGGGGGCAGCCCGCAAGTGTCGCCACGCTTCCGGCGCCAACATAGCATGCCCACAACTTCCTAACCCGTACGTCTTTGGAATGTGGGAGGAAACCGGAGCACCCGGAGGAAACCCACGCAGATACGGGGAGAACGTACAAACTCCTTAAAGACAGTGGCCGGAATTGAACCCGGGTTGCTGGCACTATAATAGCATTACGCTAACCACTACACTACCGTGCCTGCCCCTCTTTGCTTTTTTTGCACTGTTTACTTTCTGTCCAAACGCTGTCTCAATCCATATTTTTCTATTTCCTCCAATTCCATGTGCTCTACCCTTGTTGAATAAGCCCCCATGTGGGACCTTATTAAATGCCTTATGAAAATCCAAACATACTGCACTTGCTTGTTCCCCCCTTATCCATTCTAATGGTCATGACTTCAAAGAACTCCAGCAGATTAATAAAACATGATTTCCTGTCAAATATCCATGCTCAATTCTACTATTCTTTTCAAGTTGTTCTGTCATTACATCCTTCAACATTTACCCTGTCAAGCACACAACTTGGTGGCTCCATGTTTTCTCTCTCCCTCCTACTTTAAATAGCAGGCATCACATTCGTTATCCTCCAGTCCAAAGGAACAATTGCAGAGTCTGTTGAACATAGGGAGATGATAACTAGAGCATCCACTATCTCTAAAACTACATCTGTAAGTAGCCTCCAGAGGGCACTAGAGTTGGTCTCCACCATAAAGTGGGTTGAACAAAGATGCTAATTTGGCTTCTGAAAAGATTTGAGGTAAATCTATTTTATGATGGTAGAAAAGCACCTAGGCAAGTAGAACAAAACAGGCATTATTCCATTCTATTGACTTGAATAGTAGCCTGTACTCCTGCCTATTGTGTGTTTCCACACAGTGAACCACCTCTATCAATTCCTCTGAGGGTGTGCACAAAGTGGTGAGGGATACAGCAGGGACGCGGGCCCCTGTCCTCATCCTGAATAATCGTTAAGGTCATGCACGCACCTCTGCACGCACACAATATATACGTCCCTCTAAAGTTGTGCAGATACAAATTCCTGCACATGCTTCTGCCATCTCTTAATAAAAGCAGAAACTGCTGGAAATATACTGCTGATCAGGCTGAACCAAATGAAAAGTTATCATTCTAAGATAATTACTATGTGTTTCTCGGCACAGAATCTGCCCGACTTGTGGAGTATTCCTAGCATTCTCTGTTTTTATTTCAGATTTCCAACATTTGTAGTGTTTTGCATTTGAGTCATCTCTTTGAATCAAATTGCTGATCAAATGCTCTGTATCACTTTATGTGGGTCAGTGTCAGTTTAATAATGATTCTGTAATGAATTTTGATATACTTTCCTCTGTTAAAGGCCGTCATATAAATTGAAATGGTTGTTATATATGTATTTAAGTTTATTGTTGTTTAATAAAAAAAAACCTGTGTGACAATTTTGGGCTTTTGTATTGGATATTCACTCACTCTCCATGCTCAAGGCCATCTTCCTAAAAGAGTTCTTAGTAAATACAAACCAGATCTACTTTTGCACAATGATTATAAGTAATTATAGCAAGCACAGGATTTGGAAAGCAACTCTTGGTTTAATAGTCTGTGTGCCCCAAGTCATCTCTTTCACTTCAGAAGAGAGTAAAATAAATGTTTTATTACAACTGAACAAACATATGGATAATAAATAGGTTAAGAAAAACACTGAAGATAAACGAATGCACTGTAACATTCAGAAAATAATTATTATAATAGCTGAAAGTCTGTATAATACTGACCTGAAAAAAATGAGCCTTCTATGGATTAATAAGCTTCGTTTTCCTCTCTCAGCCACCATTGTCAATCATTTTCCTTTGTTCTCCCCCCACCCCATCACAGGCATTCCCTTTGTCCTTTCCACCCCGCCTCCTTCTCTGCAAATTAAACCATGTTTGGTTTCTAACTCTTCCTAGAGAAATCAGTAGCATGAAATGTTAACTCTGTTTCCCTCTCTACAGATGCTGCCTGATCTGCCACGTATTTCCAGCATTTTCTGCTTTATCTTTCAACCTTCCATGAAACTTCCTGTAAATTAGGCCATCAGAATGGTTGAAGAATTGGGTCAAGCCTGCGTGAGATATATTTTCTGGTTTCTTCTGAATTCAGCAACTGACAATGAAAATTAAAAATGTATTTCTCTAATTAAATCAAGCTGTCAACATGCTGAGGGTGTTGTTGATAATGGCTGAGCTTCCCAATAATTTTCTCCCAGAAAATCACCAAAGGATTGGTCCAATTTCATGTAAACAGCTGACTGAAAATATATATGTAAATAAGACTACACTAAAAGCAACTTGAGATCACCAGCCAGCAGACAGCTGTTGAAATAATCCACTTGCTAAGTTTTTATAACTGCCATTTACCAATGAGCAGGTAAAGAGGATTGCAACTTAAGATGCCTGCATACTAATGATTCACTGATACCTTCAATAATTTTTTAAATTTAAAAATTTTTTTAAATTTTTAAAAAAATTTTATTTACAGCATGGTAACAGGCCCTTCCGGCCCAACGAGTCCTCGCCGCCCATTTTAAACCCAAATTAACTTACCCGTATGTCTTTGCAATGTGGGAGGAAACCAGAGCACCTGGAGGAAATCCACGCAGACACAGGAGAATGTACAAACTCCTTACAGTCAGCGACGGGAATCAAATCCCGATCGCTGGTGCTGTAATAGCGTTACGCTAACCGCTACGCTACCATGCCGCTACCATACTGTACAAATGTTAATTTGTAGTTAGAGAGTAACTTTAATATAGAAAAACATACCAAGATTCTTCACTGGAGTGTGATCAAACACCAAACCTCAAGACAGGACCGATGACTAGTTGCTTTATTGAAGGTGTAGTTTTAAGAAACGTCTAAAGGACTTCAGAACTTTAGACCTTGGCGGCTGAAGACACGGCTGCTAATAGTCACATGATTTAAAAACAGAGGTCAGAATTAGAGATATAAAGGAAATAATCTAACCTGTTGATACATAATCTAACCTGTTGATACATAGGCAATACTGTTTGTGGGCTTTTATGCAGGAAGAACAACTATAACCTTACTTTGAGTCAGCTTTGATGTAATCCCACCACATATGATGTCTCAAAACTCACTTGATGATGCATCGTGCCATGTGGCCCACTGGACTTTTTCCTTAATTAGGTAAAGAAACAGAGAGAAAAGAGAAGGAAAAAAGATTGAAAGGGACAGTGAAGAAAAAGGGTGAATCTTAGATTTCTAAAAAACTGTAAGAATGCGAATCTAAAGTTTCTGTGGCCCCCTTCTGTGCAGGAAATATGGAGCAGCATGACAAGAACATACTGTAGATCTTGGCATTAAAAGGCTACATTACTGTTAAGTTCTAGCCCTAAATTTCTGTGGTGTTTGTTTTGTAGTAACAGTGCCATGGCAGCAATACCTCCAATTTCACAGTGAGGCTGGTGGTGACATCCACCAGCAGAACAGTGAAATGGTCTGACATTTAGTGACAAATTCACATTCACATCATGAGCCCTGCCTTCTAGAAATGGCTGTAGAATTTACATGCTAATAGTGGTGTGCATGTTAAAGCTGTCAACAAATTTTGGGTCACTGTGCCTTGTTCAAAACATCATATTTTGTCACACAAACAGTACAATCACATGATAGCAAAATCTTTTTTTAATTTCACTGCGACACCCTTGCACCTATTATTGCTGTATAGTATGGTCACAGCCGAATCACAATACCATTACGTTTCCTCTTGCATCTCTCTGAAGTGTGACCCAATCCTCTGACTGACAGGTGGAAATATTTTTCTTCCTGTTGATGTTTTGCCACGTGAGATTTCATTCATTTTCACAGTGGCGGCTATCTTGTTCTCCCCGGTGGAGCTAATTAATTGTGGTAAAACCTTGGTTCTGCTTCCAGTTGGTAGGAATTTGTCTTTTTTATCAGAGTTTTCAATGTTCTATAGTTCCAGGTTTGTTTGCATCATCGTCTGATTTTTGTTAAAGATTAAGGTCTCCAATTTCTATTCTAATAATTCAAGTGTCAATGTGACTTGAACATTTGCTTGTTCCACATTCTGTTCAGAATTTATTTATTCCAGTTTATGTTAATTTGCTGTTGTATGTCAATGAGAGTGGAATTTATTCTCATAGCTTCAAAGGAATGAGCTGAGAGAGGCAGAGCTTTAAACCAAGCAGGTTGTAGGATGAAGTAAACGATAAGAGGGACAAAGCAATAATTTACAATTTTTTTCAAGGTGGCCTTGAAAATATTGACAAACACCTGTTTTAATTTTTGAAAATCGGTGGGATAGAGATTTACCTCAGATGACATTGTATACATGATCTGCTATAGGTGCTGATGTGTATTTAGTTACATTGATTTTACAAGAACAAAAAAAAATCAGGCAGGCATACAATGAAATGCCATGTTATATTGCCCACTTTTACATATTGTCCAAGATTAATTTTCTACTTCAATCTCATTTACCAAATAAAACAGAGTTATTGATGTGGAAAACAACTTTCATTGCTGTAATATCTAAATAAATAATGCAATAGAAAATACGTACTGGTATTTTAACAAATACACAAATCCAGGTATTGCTGAATTTTGCTTGACAAAGTATGTAGAACCCTCACCAAGGCAAAAGAAAAGGTTTGGATTCAAATTTAAAAATTTATTCCTAGCTGATGCTGTAATGCTAGTTTAAGAGAGCAAGTGAGGCAACATCTGTGAAGAAAGGAAACAATTATATTTCAGGACCATTACTTTTCATTAAAACTGAAAATTATACAGGAGCCAGAGTAAGTACCATGATAATGTGAAATGAGGTGGGCTGGGGGACGCTGGGAAGGGGAACAAAAATGAAGGTAACAGATAGAGTGGAAAGCAGAAGAGATTAAATATCATTTGGGATGTGATCTTCGGCAGAAAGTGATAATAATGTGAGAATAAACAAAAGGTGAGTCTAGAGGAGTGTTAATGGGAGTATCAGAATCATTACTTCAAATTGTTGAACTCATGGTTGAGTCCTGATGCCCTGTAATCTGCCAAGTCAAAAGATGAAGTTCAGTTCTTCACGCTTATTCCAGTGGTTAATTGGAAAATGGGAATGGGACTGAAGACTAAAGTAACAGATGACCAAAAAGCCATAGAGAGGGTGCAGAGGAGATTTACAAGGATGCTGCCTGGGATGCGGAGCATGCCTGATGAAAGCAGGTTGAGGGAACTCGGCCTTTCCTCCTTGGAGAGAAGGAGGATGAGGGGGGACCTGATAGAGGTGTATAAGATGATGAGAGGTATTGATAGGGTAGAGGCTTTTCCCCAGGGCTGAATTGGTGGCCACGAGAGGATATAGGTTTAAGGTGCTGGGGAGTAGATATATGTCAGGGGTAAGTTTTTTACTCAGAGAGTGGTGAGTGCGTGGAATGGGCTGCTGGAAATGGTGGTAGAGGCTGATACGATAGGGTCTTTCAAGAGACTGTTATATCGGTACATGGAGCTGAGTAAAATAGAGGGCTATGGGTAAGCCTAGTAATTTCTAGGGTAGGGACATGTTCAGCACAGCTTTGTGGGCTGAAGGGCCTGAATTGTGCTGTAATTGTTCTATGTTCTATGTTCTAAATGCTTACAAACTGAATGAAGATGTCAGCCAATTTATATTTTGCCTCCTGAATGGAGAAGAGATGACATAGAGGGCAGTATATGCAGTATTATTAACTAAAAGCAAGAGAAGTTCATTGCTGATTATACTAGAAAAAGAGCAAGAAATGGAATAGATAATTGGGTGCCCCGTCACCTTTGATGGAGGAACATTCATGGTTGAGGAAAAATGGAGACATGGTGGATAAGGTGATCAAGTGGATAAGGTGGTAAAGAAGGCGTGTGGCATGCTTGCCTTCATTGGTAGGAGTGTTGAGTATAACAGTAAGGAAGTCATGCTGCAGTGAAGTAAAACTTTAGTCAGACCACATTTGGAGTTTTTTTTAATTTTTATTTATTAGTCACATGTACATCAAAACACACAGTGAAATGAGTCTTTTTGCGTTAACAACCAACACAGTCTGAGAATGTGCTGGGGGCAGCCCGCAAGTGTCGCCACGCTTCCGGCACCAACATAGCATACCCACAACTTCCTAACCTATATGTCTTTTGGAACGTGGGAGAAAACTGGAGCACCCAGAGGAAACCCATGCAATCACGGGGATAACGTACAAACTCCTTACAGACAGCGGCAGAATTGAACCGGGGTCACTGGCGCTGTAATAGCGTTACACAAACCGCTATACTACATTGTGTGCAGTTCTGGTCACCCCATTATAGGAAGAATGTGGAGATTGTGGAAAAGATGCAGAAGAAGTTTACCAGGATACTGCCTGGATTAGAGGGTATGAGCTGTAAGGAGAGGTTGGACAAACTTGGGTTGTTCTCCCTAGAGCGTCGGAGGCTGAGGGGAGACCTGATGGAGGTTTTTAAATTTATGAGAGGCATAGATGGTGTAGCCAGTCAGAATCTGTTCCCCAGGGCAGAAATGTCAAACACCAGAGGACATGCTTTTAAGGTTAGAGGGTGAAAATTTAAAGGTGACATGAGGGGTGAGTTTTTTTATGCAGAGAGTGTTAGGTGCCTGGAAAGGGTTACCAGGGGTAGTGGTGGAATCAGGCAGCTTGGTGGAGTTTAAGAGGCTTTTAGATAGACACATGAATATGAAGGGAATGGAGGGATATGGAGGAGGACATTTAGTATAAATCAGCATCCAGGGCCGAATGGCCTGTCCAGTGCTGTACTGTTCTGTGTTCTATATCAAAAGCACTCATATAGAAGGACGCATCATCAGCGCTGATGCAACAGAGGTGGAGGTGAACCACACGTTTTCTTGGATGCAGCTGGCCTTTTGCTGAAGGCGTCTCAAACAAGGCTTGATATTTGGATATGTTTCAGGTGTGTGTCCTGGGCACCTTGTGCCTCTCTACCTTTTCCATTATAGGGAGTGGTAACATTCTGGTTGTTTAGGCGCTCATTTTGCACCTGAAATATTAGCAAGATACTGTCAGATTTCTTGGACACTATCTCCAAAAACATTCTTTAATATTGCACTGACGTATTGTTTTAGATTACATGCTCAAACCTTACAGGGTCACTGGAACCCATAAACTTCAGAGATAAGATTATCGTAACAGAACCAAGTTGATACTTAGGTTAACTTTGTATAGAATACCTTTGTCTAATTCAGGTGATGCAACATCAAATAGAAAAACATTCCTTCATTTTCATGAGATGTAAGGATATTTAAGATTTAACAAGGGAAGAAACTATTGGGGGGCAGTGTAAATACATTTCGTTTAGTTGGGAAGAGTTGAGGAAATTCTGCTGGAAAAGTGCCAATATCCCAGCTATTCCCTTATCAGCTTATTTTACAGAACAGCTGCGTCAACTACCTGGCACAGAATTAGGCTGGCAGTAGAATGATTTAAAACATCTCATTCTGTCTTATTTATCATATAAAGCATGAAATTAAGTTCTAGCTGACTGGTGGGAAATTGTGAAGAAGTCCATGATGTATAAATAGATGAAAGAACATGAGATTTAAAAAAAGCTCACTGCAAAACAGCCACTTTGCACTTAAAAATAATAAAGTCAGAGATTTGGCAATCATATCCAGTCACTGTCCTCAGCTGTATGTTCTCTATGGGTCCTTTAACATTGTCAAATCAAGTATTCAGAAAACAAAAATAAGAAAGATCTTGTTCAAACAGAAGTGCTACAGAAATATCCAGAGAGAGCATTTGTAATCAATAAGGACACTAAAGCCCAAAATTAATTTACCTATCTGAGATCAACCTGACAGGAGGAATGTGTATGTTAGGGAGCTTTGATCAAAGTAGGCAGATTAACTTTACGGAGTTTAAGAATGTTAGTTCAAACATATCAGGCCAGCTTTAACACAGCAAAGATTTCCCAAGATGCTTCACAGGAATATCATTAAACAAAAATTTTGAGCCCATAGAACAGTTTATCAAAGGACAGGGTTTACTGAACCTCTTAAAGATGGAAAAAGAGGTTGAGAAACAGAAGAGATTTAGGAAAGGAATTGCAGAGCTTAGAGCTTTAGCAGCCGAAAGCTTGGCCAATGGTGAATCAATCAGAATTGGGGATGCTCAAGAGGCCAGAATTGGAGGATCCACTCTGCCATGTTATGGAGGTTTATATAACTTAAGGTAATTACAGTGATAGGGAGGGTGTGTGACCATGAATGGATGTGAAAATAAGGATGAGCATTTTAAAAACAAGTGGAAAGTTTCAGTATATATTAAATAGCCAGCAGTTTAAGGTATCACTTTTTTTTATTTATTATTTTTCCAGGATCAGGATTCCACTGGCATTTGTTGCTCATCCCCAATTGCATTGCACTAAGTGGCTTGGGAAGCCATCTCAGGATCAACCATGTTAGTTGTCACAAGAAAACAGAGAGATTAAACATACTACTTTTTTTCTTTCACTGGGAAAAGTTAAGGGACATTGAACAGAAGTTTTAAACTAAGGGGAGATTTTGACTGAAAAATGAGTGAAAGGTTATCTTCACTGTCCAGTGAATCAGTAATAAGCAGGGAACATTAGAGCTAATACTAGAAGAACCAGGGCAAAATTGGAAGGCTATTTCTTTATAAGGGGCTATATGGAATATCTCAGACAAAACAATTTTATGAAATTTTATAAAATGAAATGCTGTAATTGTCAATGTATTTGAAAAAAAATATAAAAGGACAAAGGACAGAAAAGGGCAGTTCCTGTTAAAGTATCTGCACTGATAATGGGTCTGGCAGATAGACTTACTTCTGTAATATCTAAAGATGCAAAGAATGTGTGAACATAGTTTCACCAAGTATCAGGATGGACACTTAATACCTATAGCAGGCCGGCTCAAATCCTGCCTTCAGAAAGAAGGACGACTGCATAGGGCCTATCTTTGTTTTCCAGCCAGCTTGATGTTGGGCTATGACAAAAACTCAGTGGTCTGCTCAGCAGATAATCCACTCTGACATGTCATTACACCACTCACCAGTTTTTTGAAGGACTAAAATTAGCAGGGTGTTATATAAAATGCCACTCTTAACTCTTATCACTAAGACCACAATCTGCAAAATAGCATGTTGAACTATCACATTTCTGGATTCCATACCATTACAGAAACACTGTCCAAATCCCATTTGTTATGATGAGATAACTACAAATTCAAGTTAGTTTTACTTTCAGCATGAAAACATTACCACAACTCACTGCAATCAAGATAACAATGATCAATATATGTCAAATACCATTGGGCATAGCTCTAGCGTGAGAGGGGGAAAGTTTAAAGGTGATTTACGAGGCAAGATTTTTACACGGAGAATGGTAGGTGTCTGGAACACACTGTCGGGGAGGTGGGAGAAGCAGATACAATAGCAATGTTTGAGAGGTATTTTGACAGGCACATGCACAGGCAGGGAATGGAGGGATATTGACCATGTGCAGGCAGATGGGATTAGTTTAAATTGGCATCATGGTCAGCATAGACACAGTGGGCCAAAGGGCCTGTTCATGTGCTCTCCTGTTCTATGTTCCATGCTAATATTAAGATGCCAATAGAATTTAAAGCGATTGTTGCTCAGTTATACTGCTGAGGATGGATGGGTGTTTGTTAACTTAAGAACAGTAAAATAAAAGAAATGGGAGTCAGAAAATCAGCTGCACTTGGCAAAACAGTAACTAACCAACAGACATCAGAATGGAGCCTGTATAGTGGTGAGGAAGGCCCTTCCAGTGCAGTACATTCAACGTAGTCTGAACCTCAACATCACTGCAAGTTGCCATGAATGAGGTAGTCATCTATGCCCTGAAGCATGTCCCTTTGCATGGAGGGTGTAGAGAGAGATGCTGTGGTACCTGTCCTGGTTCATCTCTAACAGCTTGGTAACAAAGGGATTTTGTGCTCTAGGAGCTATTACCCAGGACTCAAACTGAGACAGACAGCATCTGTGACTGGAAGACCATCTATTCTGCCAAAGAAGCCCTGTGGTCTGCCTGAAACCTACTGGTTTTCCAGCCATAGGAGTTTTTCACGATTGAGTGTTGCCAACTGGGCACAATTCAGGGTCCAGGAATATGAGCCGCAGGATGCACTTAAGCAAAGTGTGTCCTATGCCAAGGAAGAAAGGCTATCATCTAAAGTTGCTGTCTAATCATTTGTGATATATTTGTGCTTCCAGTCTATTTTATTTGAGTTACAAGAAGGCTTTCTACTGTTTAAGACCACACCTGTATTTATTAAAGTGCCATTGAATGCAATTTCTTTCTGTATACAATCTTTGTGTATATATGTATTTATTTTTAACTGTTTAATTTCATTATAAATTAATATGAATCATCCTAGACTCTTTGGTGAAAAATTGACTCCTCTGATTCTGAAACCAGCTGCAAGAAAGTAAAGAATCTAGTGCACTTTGAAAGTATAAAATGTTTAGCCCTTTATTTCATAAAATTAAAGCCATATTTATTAATAAAATTGGAAATTAAGACCATCATGGAGCCTTTCCTGGAATGTGCCTTTAAGATTATAGATATGACTTTAAACTCAATTATCTGGATCACAGCATCCTTACAATTCTTTCTCGCTGTGCTTGACTCTGAAAAGAATCTGCAGATTTCCTCATATCATTGCTGATCTTAAAACCATTCTTTGAATCAAATCAAAACCACATAATTAATTTGATTCTGCTAAAGCTTAACATTCTCTGCTTCTCACAGCTCATCTTACTTCACACAGAGTCCATGTCTGAAGAGGGCAGAGCTGTTCCAAACCCTCTGCCAATATAATCTTTGGCTCATCATCAGTATGCCTATAGCTGTGCACATCCGAATACTTATATATCTGTGAGAATGTTTAAAAAAGAGCCTCCTGAACAAAAGCAAAAGAGGCTGGTTCCTCATGATTCATGGCCACAACTGTCTAAAACAATACTGACAGGATGACATTCAATGAAACGCTTATGCAAATTGTCATGACAAGTATTATAGTAAAAGTGGCAATCTATGTGGAAGACGCTGATAAGAGGTTAAGTTGATTATGATGATTTATAGTCAATATAGTGTATTAAATTGCATTTAAGGGCTGTTCTTTGATCTGGTGCTCTCAGGAAGCACACCTCAGGAAATTCTGAGTATCCAATCTAAAATATTGTTTCATAATGAATAATAGTCCGTGTGCCCACATTTCCCTGGATGCATTTCCTGTAAGTGTTGATCACAGTTGGAAATGTCAGATCACTGAATCAGTTCTATTACTACTCCAGGTACTGTAAGTCTAATGGATCTGTAGCTGCACAGATTTATCCTTTTATGATAAATACTATAAGATTAGCCTAGCTCCAAAGTACTGGATCTGCCAGTATTTATTCATTGACATCATCATAATGAAAGTCAATGGCTTACGAATTTCATCCTTTATTTCTCATTATGGAAGGATAAACATCAATTATCTCTGGGGATTTATTTGTTTCGAGTCCATTTTGCCTGTCTGGAACTCACTTCTCATTTATGTCAAGATCATTATTTCTACTTGAATCATCACAATTGGAAAAGACATGTTGCTCATATATTCTCTGCTGAACACTTTGAGAAAATGAGAAAACAGAATTTCGACTATTATATACTCATCTCTATTTTCCCCCATTTAGCATTGTTTAGAGTCCTTGCCTTTTCTCATTTTTCATACCGTTGTAATATTGAAATAATTCTACTGTTGAGTCCAAACCATACAACTTTCCCAAGTCCCCCTCTATATATCTTTCTGTTGGTTGTCAGAGGACAGATGGGAACATGGAGTTCAGATTATGAACCAAATCAGCCATGATCTTATTGAATGATGCCAATTCCTGCTCCTAATTTATATGTTGGTATATTTTAACATAATTGTCTGTATATCAATATTGATCCCAGTAGAATTTGACTTCTTTCTCCCTCTAGGATTTCTGTAATTTCCCCCTTACTTTTACTTCTGACTCATTTGTCAATTCAAGTCAGAAAACCCTTATTTAGCCTTTATTTGACAATCCTGTATGCTCAGTATTATGCTTCTAGAAATTCTTCACTTATCTTGCACTGAAGTATTATTTACACATTTGCAGTACTGTGTGCAGTTCTAGTCACCACAATATAGGAAGGATGTGGAGGCTTTGGAAGAGTGCAGAGAGGTTCAGCAGGATGTTGGCTGGATTGGAGTATATTAGCTATAAGGAAAGGTTGGACAAACTTGGATTTTTTTTAACTGGAGCATCAGAGGCTGAGGGGTGACTTGATAGAAGTATATGAGACTATGAGAGGTATAGATAGCGTAGATAGAGTTTTTTTCCCCAGGGTGGAAATGTCAAATAATAGAGGGCATAGCTTTAAGGTGAGGGGGGGGGGGGAAAGTTTAAAGGAGATTTACGAGGCAAGTTTTTTACACAGAGTGGTAGGTGCCAGGAAAGTGCTGCCAGGGGAGGTGGTGGAAGCAGACATAACCGCAATGTTTAAGAGGCATTTAGACAGACGCATAGACAGGCAGGGAATGGGGGGGATACAGACCATGTGCAGCCAGGTGGGATTAGTTTAGATTGGCATCATGGTTGCCGCAGACATGGTGGGTTGAAGGTCTGTTCCTGTGCTGTAATAGAACATAAAACATAGAACATTGAACATTACAGCACAGTACAGGCCCTTCGGCCCACGATGTTGTGCCGACATTTTATCCTGCTCTAAGATCTATCTAACCCTTCCCTCTGACATAGCCCCCCATTTTTCTATCATTCATGTGTCTATCTAAAAGTCTCTTAAATGTCCCTAATGTATCTGCCCCCACAACCTCTGCCGGCAGTGCGTTACATGCACCCACCACTCTCTGTGTAAAAAACTTACCCCTGCCATCCCCCTGATACGTTCCTCCAATCACCTTAAAATTATGTGCCCTCGTGTTAGCCATTGTCGCCCTGGGCAAAAGTCTCTGACTATCCACTTGATCTATGCCTCTTATCATCTTGTACACCTCTATCAAGTCACCTCTCATCCTCCTTCTCTCCAAAGAGAAAAGCCCTCACTTACTCAACCTCTCCTCATAAGATATGTTCTCCAATCCAGTCAACGTCCTGGTAAAATGTTCTAAGTTCTTAACTTGCTCAGTTATCAACAATAAAGGTTACATGTGAAAATCAAAAGAACTGCAGAACTGGAAATCTGAAACAAAGACAGAGAATGCTGAAAACACTCAGCAGGCCAGGTAGCATCTGTGGAAAAAGAAACAGAGTCAATGTTTCAAGTTGAATAGAGCCTTTGACCTGAAATGTCGACTGTGCATTTCCCTCCATAGATGCTGCCTGACCCACTGAGCTCCTCGAGCGCCTTCGTGTGTTGTTTTGTCAGAGCTGTCAGGATCGTCAAATACATGATGCCCTCAACACAAAAGCACATTCCAAAAGTCATTCTAAAAATAGTGACAAAATTGGAACAATATCATTAGGAGTGTTGGTGGTGTCTGTGCTGAAAATATAGATTTTTAGACTATTTTATAAGGCGTAGTGCAAAAATAAATAGAACAAAATACCAATGGGTAAGAGCAGAACAATATTATGTTGCATTTATGTCACCACTTTCAGCAATGAAAAATATACCGACTCTTGTTTTTTAGCTAAAGAAGGGAAAATGGATGGTGAATTTTAAGAAAGCAGCAGAATGGCGTAGCTAGTAAGTTGCATGACTTAGGTTCAACCTTGACCTCGACTGTTGTCTGTGTCGAGTTTGCACATTCTCCCTGTGACCACGTGGGGTTTCTCCAGGTGCCACTGTTTCCACCTACATCCAAAAGATATGTAGGTTGGTAGATTAATTGGCCACTGTAAATTGTCCCCAGGCACAAAGGATCTGAGACATGTCGGTAAATGGATCCAAAATTGGTTTGGTGATAGGAGGTGAATAGTTAGGGTCTAAGGGAAATATTGGTAGGAAAGGTTGCAGGTATGGAAGTGCTGTTGGAGTAGCATAGGTGAGTAACTGCAATGCATTTTGTAGTTGCATTCTGCAGCAATGGTGCATTGCAGATGGAGAGAGTGAATGTTTAGGGTGGACTCCTGTGCTTTAAATGGTAATATGTAATATTTTGAACGTAGCTGCCTTCAAGGCTGTTGACCTGGGTTCGATTCCTGGCCATCGCAGGTCATAGCGTTTTAGGCAGGCATAGTAGTGTAGCGGTTAGCGTAACACTATTACAGTGCCAGTGACCCGGGTTCAATTCCGGCCACTGTTTGGAAGGAGTTTGTACGTTCTCCCCGTGACCGCGTGGGTTTCCTCCGAGTGCTCTGGTTTCCTCCCACACTCCAAAGATGTACGGTTTAGGAAGTTGTGGGCATGATATGTTGGCACTGGAAGCGTGGAGACACTTGCGGGCTGCCCTCAGAGCACTC
This sequence comes from Pristis pectinata, assembly GCF_009764475.1. Taxonomy (NCBI): domain Eukaryota; kingdom Metazoa; phylum Chordata; class Chondrichthyes; order Rhinopristiformes; family Pristidae; genus Pristis; species Pristis pectinata. Next base: position 87,245,302 of record NC_067412.1, read on the forward strand.
TACGCAAAGACGCATGCGTGTTTCGATATACATGTGACTAATAAAGAAATCTTATATCTTATCTTAATATCTTGACGTTTCTGATGACATTAAACTGGGTGAGATTATGAGTATACAAAGAGGCTTCGAGGCAATTTAGATGCAGTATAACATGAATAAGTGCCAAGTTATCCACTTTGTTTGGAGAAGCAGGATGTCAGCATAATATTTAAATGGTGTTAAGTTGGGAAGCGTAATGTACAAATAACTGTGTGTTCTTGTACACCATCACTGAAAGCAAACATACAGGTGCAGCAAAGAGTTAAGAAGGTAAATGGTATCTTGACTTTCGCAGCAAGAGAATTTGAGTATTGGAACGAGGATTTCTTGTTATAATTATACAATTACACACAGCCTTGGTGAGACCACACCTGGAGTATTGAGGACAATTTTGTTCTCCTTATCTAATTAAGGATATACTTGCCATAGAAGGAGTGCAGTGAAAGTTCACCAGAGTGATTCCTGGAATGGCAGGTCTGTTGCATGAGAAGAGATTAGGTTGATTTTGTTTGTATTCACTAGAGTTTAAAAGAATGAGAGGGGATCTAATTGAAGCTTACAGAATTCTAACAGAGACAGTCACAATAATGGGTAAGACATTTAGGTCTGAGGTGAGAAGAAATTTCTTTATTCAGAGGGTGGTGAAACTGTAGAATTCACCACCACAAGGACTGTAGAGGCCAAGACACAGAATATCTTCAAGAAGTAGATAAACACATCGGCAGATAGTGTGGATATGGTATTGAAATAAATGGTAGGCCCTAAGTATATATAAAAAATAGGGTAGGAGTAGGCTGTTTGGCCCCTCATGCCTTCCTCACCCTTAAATATAATTATTGCCTGATTTGTCCCAGACTTCTTTTGTGCCAGTTCTACATAGCTCTCAATTCCCTGATCTTTCAAAAACTTATCTTCTTTTTCTTTAAATACCACCAGTGATCTAGCCTCCATGTACCTCCACAGCAGAGAATTCCAGCGATTCACCACTTTCTTGGCAAAGGATTTCCAATGTACTTCAGTTTTAAATGAACACCCCCTAATCTTATAACTATGTCCCCTTGTTCGAGATTCTCCCACAGGTGGAAACACCTTGACACCACCCCTCATTCTTCTAAACCCCTAAGGATATAGATCTAATTTCTTTAGGTGTTCATGATAGAACAATCCTTTCATTGCAGGAGTTACCCCAGTGCATCTTTTTTGGACTGGCTCCTTTTTTAAATAAGGGGACCAAAAGTGCTCAGGGTACTTCTGGTGCAGTATCACCAATACTCTGATTGTAACAATACTTCCCTATATCCAAACTCCAACCCTCTTGCAGTAAAGGACAATAAGACATTTGCTTTCTTAACCACTTGTTACACCTGTTTGTTAACATTTTGCAATGCATGCACAAGAATACCTAGATCGCTCTGTACTTCATTCATTTGGAACGTTTCTTTAAGTAATGATCTGCCTTTAGATTCCTCTCACTGAAGTGCATGACCTCACACTTTCCCACATTAAACTCCATTTCCAAACCTTTCCTCCATTCATTCATCCTACCTATATCTTGCTGCAGAGTCCAAGTATCCTCCTTCTACCTATTTTTGTATCATCGGCAAACTTGGATAACTTACGTTCTCCCCCTCCTCCTGGTCGTTAACATAATAGTAAATAACTGAAGGCCAAGAACTGATTGGCACTGGTATTGGTTTATTATTGTCACTTGTACCGAGGTACAATGAAAAACCTGTCTTGCATACTGTTCATACAGATCAATTCATTACACAGTGCAGTTACCTTGAGTCAGTACAGAGTCCATTGATGTAGTACAGGTAAAAACAATAACAGTAAAGTGTCACAGCTACAGGGAAGTGCATTGCAGGTAGACAATAAGGTGCAAGGTCATAACAAGGTGGATTGTGAGGTCAAGAGTCCATCTCATCATACTAGGGAACCGTTCAATAGTCTTATCACAGTGGGATAGAAGCTGTCCTTGAGCCTGGTGGCACATGCCCTCAGGCTCCTGTATCTTCTGCCTGATGGGAGAGGAGAGGAGAGAAGAGAGAATGACCCGGGTAGGTGGGGTCTTTGATTATGCTGGCTGCTTTACCAAGGCAGCGAGAGGTATAGACAGAGTCCATGGTGGGGAGGCTGGTTTCCTTGATGTGCCGGGCTATGTCCACAACTATCTGCAGTTTATTGTGGTCCTGGGCAGAGCAGTTGCCTCACCAAGCCGTGATGCATCCAGATCGGATGCTTTCTATGACGCATCGATAAAAGTTGGTGAGTGTCAAAGGGGACATGCCAAATTTCTTTAGCCTTCTTGATCTGAGGGACACTCCCCTAGATACATCATTCCAGCCTGAAAAAGACCCATTTATTCTGACTCTCTGTCTTCTATGTGATAATGAATCTCCATCCACCCTAACACACTTCCCAGGCAGCATGAGCTCTTATCTCATGCACTAGCCTTCTATGTGGCACTTTGTCAAATGCCTTCTGGAAATCCAAATACAATACACCTACATGTTACCTTCTATCAATTCTGCTTGTTACATTCTCAAAGAATTCCAGCAAATTTGTCAAACATGATTTACTTTTAATGGTTTGATTACATTAAGCTTCTCTAGGTGTCTAGTTATTTCTTCCTTGATCATAGACTCCAGTATCTAGTGAACAACAGATGTTGAGGCAACAGACTTGTGGTTACCACTTTTTGTCTGGCTCCATTCTTGAACAAAGGAGTCATGTTTATGGTTTTCCAACTGATTGGTGCCTTCCTAAATTAAAATTCAATGTAGGAGCAACCTCGAAGGGATGAATGGCTTACTTCCACTTCTATGTTTCTATATTTCTGCAGTATAAAGCTTTCTGTGAGTTGTTGGAATTGTGCTCAACCAGCAAGTGAGAAGAATTCCATCACACTTCTGATGTTCCTCATGGATAGTGGAATAGCTTTGGGGTGTCAGGAGGTGAGACCCTTGCCACAGGATACCCAACCTTTGACCTGCTCTTAGAGCCACAGTATTTATTTGACTGGTCTATTTAGGTTTCTGGTAAATGTTGACCACATACCATTTCCAGCCCACCTCCTTCAACCATAACCCCTTCCAGAATGTTGATTGTGGGGAACCTGGAGCCAAAATGTAGCTGAATGTCAAGGGTACATGGTTAGACTTTCTTTTGTTGGAGATGCTCAGTGCTGGCACTGATGTGGCACAAATGTTAATTGTCACTTCATCAGCCTGTAAGCTGTGACCAGTAAGCCTTTGTGGTGTGATTTATCAGACAAATTATCTATTGCATGATTTAGAACAACTGGCTGCTTTCTTTAATACCACACTGATAATGCTGGGAGTACACATTCTTAAAGCAGAAATACACAAATTATTCTTAAAAAGGAAATGAATTAACATAACATGGCATAACAATAACAACACTACACAGTGCATCCCTCAATGTTGTCTCAGTCATGCTACATTAAAGCATGGCTGGTGTTGTTATTTGAGGATGGAAATGAAATTTATGTAGTCATCAATGAAGATCCTCACTTTAACTTTATAAAGTGAGGGAGGTTATTGAAGAAACTACCAAAGACAACTGGGCTTAGGATCTATCCTGGGGAGCTCCTACAATGACTTCCGGGGGCCAAGACGATTGATCTCTAACAATCAAAATTAACTTGTCTTGTGTGGGGTATGACTCTGCCCTTCATTCCCTTTGACTTTCCCCCCACACCAAGTCAAATGCTGTCTTGATATCAAGGGCAGTCACTTTCACATCACCCATGGAATTCAGATCTTTTGTCCATGTTTTGACCAAGGCTATAATAAGGTTTTGACCCAAATAGACTTGGCTAGACCCAAACTGACACCAGTAAGCATATTATCGGTGAGCAAGTGGTCTTCGATAGTAATGTCGACAACAATTTCCATCTCTTTATTGGTAACTAAGAGCAAACTGATGGGGCAATGATTAATTGGACTGGATTTGTGGCTAGAACATTGTGTCAGACCATTGTACGCTGCCTTTGGAGTTCATTCCACTGACTTCAATAAAGTGAATTTCATTGACAGAGTATAATATACTGACATTACTATATTGTATTGCATATTTAGTGCTACCATTTGGCAATAAACTTCTAGTCCATGGTTTTGTTCAAATCACAGCTGGGCTAAAAAGAAAGCAATAAATGTCATATGAAGAATGAGGGTGAGGGTGGGAAGAAAGATTCAAACAAAGGAAAATCAAACAAAGGTTAGGAAATATTAAAGTTATAATTCAATATTGACTGAATACATGAACAATAACATATCTTCTCCTTCAGATAAATTTAATCTCACAACACTGCCAGAGGGCCCCCTGCTGGCCAAGAAGGATATGTTAATTTTACCAGAAATCAATTCGCAATTAAAATGATTCCCAATCAATGATTCAGCTAAAACCACTTTTGGAAAATCATTTACACACTCACTTCAGAAGTCTAGTTTATTATTTCCTGAATTAAATTACCAATTTCAATAAATGGAATGACACAATAACAGTTCCAAATGCAATAAATGAATGTAATTTATACAGTATGTGAACTTTCATAATGTGAAAGCATCACACAATTACAGTCATGGAATGGCTGCAATGCAGAAGAAAAGCTGTTGTCTTATAGAACCCCAGCTGACTTCTCTAGCTCTTTCCCAAAAGCCCTGAAAATGTAATTCTTTTGAGTGCTTATCCATTTCCTTTTGGAAAGCTGGATCATTAAGTCCTTCTTACAAAAAAACAGTTTTCCTAATGTCACCTATAGTTCTTTTGCTAATCACCCATTCTATGTCCCAGTTTTGCTTTATTTATTCTATCAAGGCCCTTCATAACTTTGAATTCCTTTAAATCTTTCAGCCTCCTCTGCTCCACATAAGTGAGGCCCCTCATTCCTGTAACCATTCTAGTGATTTTTTTCTACACTCTTACAAAGACTTTCACATCCTTCATAAAGTGCCTTGCCCAGAGTTGTATGGTTGTATCAATGTTTTAAAGTTTCAACATAATCTCATTGGTCTGCCTCTATTTGGAAAGGCTGGGAATTTGAACATTATTTTAAATATTTTCTCAGCTTGTGTGGATATGTGCCCCAGGTTTCTCTGTTCTGTATACCTTTTAAATGTTAGGTTATATGACTTCTTTTTGTTTTCCTACCAACATATATCATTTCTCTGCAATAAATTTCATCTGCTATGTGCCAGTCCCATCCACCAACCTATCCATGTGCTCCACGGTAGTGTAGCGGTTAGTGTAACGCTTTACAGCGCCAGCAACGCGGGTTCAATTCCCACCGCCATCTGTAAGAAGTTTGTACGTTCTCCCCGTGTCTGCGTGGGTTTCCTCCGGGTGCTTCGGTTTCCTCCCACATTCCAAAGACGTACGGGTTAGGAAATTGTGGGCATGCTATGTTGCCGCCGGAAGCGTGGTGACACTTGCGGGCTGCCCCCAGAACACTCTATGCAAAAGATGCATTTCACTGTGTGTTTCAATGTACATATGACTAATAAAGAAATCTTATCCTACTCTCCTCCATTTTTAGAAGACAGTCCACTGGACCCATGCCTGCTCTCAGCAAAGCAGTCCCATCAGTTCCATTATTTTTACTATCCCTGTGACCCATTTTCTCTCACATGACCCTTTGATGCCTTTTTGCCATATACCTACATTAGGGGTAATTTATAGTAGTCAATTAACCTATCAACACATCTTTGGAATGTGAGAAGGAAATGAAAACCCATGTGGACACAGGAGGAACATGCAATTCTACACAGACAGCACCGGATGTCAGGATGAAACCAGGTCACTGGAACTGTGAGACAACATTAAACGCTGCACACCTATGTGTATGGGGTACTCAGACAATTGCACTAATAATGAAATCAGCTAATTTAGCAAGGATTACTGATTGAACCTAATGCTTATTTTATTCCCTGGAGTTAACTTAATTTTTTTGGGAGGAGGAAAGCATTTTGTGAAGAATTGGAACCCAGATCTCTTCTTAGCTGCACACTTCCTTGGTGCTCCATAATAGGGTTACCAACTCTGAATATATTCCTGGAGGTTTCATTACATGATCAGATGCCTACAATCGCACTGCCTCTCAGCCCTGCCATGCCCAATGTGTCAATATTATAGTGGTCACACTTCAATTGAAAAGCAAAATGATTCTTTGTTAATTAGATGATTTTCTTTTAAAGTGTCATTGAACCAATGAATTTGCCCAAAAACAATATTATATGGTTTATAAACACAAGTGTTCAAGAAAAATGAAAAGCATACTCAATATTTTTTTCATTGTCCTATAATCCTTTATAGGTCTCAGTAGTGCCCTGGAGATTAGCCTAGGTGAGAGTCTAGGCTAATCCCACAGTGTTGGTATTGTACTCCGCAGCCACAACAGTCCAGGACTTCCTTTTAGGCTACTGCCATTTTGTTTTCAATGTCCTGGTCATCCATCAGTTCTCCTGCTGGTCTCATTCACTGGCCAGCTGCCAAAAGGCCTTGAGGGATCTCCACAGTTTATGAGGATTCATAAAATATAAAGCTTTCATGTAATTATTTGATAGCTCCTTTTTTGCAGAAGTAAAAAAATGATAATGTTTGTCTGCTGAATTCCAGGAATAATGAAATAATTTGCAATCAAAGCAGAAAATTACTCCTCTACTTACCTACTTGCAATGAAATGGGAATGCTTATGGGTGGTATTCTAAACAATAGTAAGTACATTTTAGTGAAGCAAACCAATAAATATACATATAGACTTACTTATCTCTGCAACTGCAAATTACATTTCTACACTCCTCTTATTTGTAAGTAATTTTATTCCTCTGTGATGTGCTTCATTCCCTAGCAAGTATCTCCCTTGGAGGAGGTGTTATGAACAGAGCACTATGCAGAGAAGCAGCGAGGATGATTATAAACTGTTTTATTTGAAAATGAACAACAACCCCAGAGCAGTTCTGTTGAAGAGAGTAAACCAGCCCCTGATGTAGTTTAATAACCATTGCTATATTTAATTATTGTTGTAAATAATGTTTCTTAATGTTACTGATTATTACTGCTTCACTTTGGCCTTCACTTGGTATCAATACTCTGAATACTTGAATCTGTGAATGATCGGATCCAAATTTTGACAACCCACCAATAATGAAGCAACTGGAAATATTACTGGAGTTTATATTCATCTGAGTATGCCGTTTATAGTAATTACAGCATTTGGTACTCCCAGGCCATACATGAGCAGAGCATGTAACATTCACAGGGTGCTGATTGGATTAGTGCTGGAAAGATGTGCACAGGGATCACAATTTGAGATTAAACTTTGCTTTGTAACATAGTGCACATAAAATTCATGCTGCCTGCTTATTTTCGTGATTTCCACAAACACTCAGTGCCAAGTGTAAGAGGAACGTACACAGTAAATAGCAGGACCCTTAAGACCATTGCTATACAGAGAGATCTTGGGGTCCATGTCCATAGCTCCCCGAAAGTAGTAATGCAAGTAGATAGGGTGGTAAAGAACGTGTATGGCATGCTTGCCTTCATTGGTATAAAAGTCAGGAAGTCATAAAACTTTGGTCAGGCTGCATTTGGGATATTGTGTTCAGTTCTGGTCGCCCCATTACAGGAAGGATGTGGAGGCTTGGGAGAGGTTCACCAGGAGGCTGCCTGAATTGGAGAGTATTAGCTAAAAGGGGAGGTTGGACAGACTTGGATTGTTTTCCTTGGAGTGTAAGAGGCTGAGGGGAGACCTGATAGAAGTTTATAAAATTATGAGAGGTAAAGATGGGGTAGGCAATCAAAAAGTCTCTTTCCCGGGGTAGAAATGTCAAATACTAGAGGGCATATTTTTAAGGTGAAAGGGGGAAAATTAAAGGGAGACGTGCAGGACAAGTTCTTTACATGGAGAATGGTAGGCACCTGGAACGCACTGCCAGGGGTGGTGAAGGAAGTGGACACGATAGTGGCATTTAAGAGGTATTTAGACGGGCACGTGAACAGCCAGGGAATGGAGGGAATGGAAGGAGATGTATCATGTGCAGGCAGATGGGATTAGTTTCGTTTGGCATCTTTGGTAGCACAGGCATTGTGGGCTGAAGGGCCTGTTCTTGTGCTGTACTGTTCTAGGTCCATGTTCAACAGTGTGGATCATTGCTTTATAGCATCATGGTTGGTGGCAGGCTAATTTCAGAAGCGGCTTGCACCAGTTAAAATCAGTTTGTTCTTCAAAAGATTCTAAAGATTACTAAAGGAAGCAGCGGTGGGTTCCCTCTCAGCTCAACAGCATTCTGGTCTCACCATTGCCATACCGACGATGATTTCAGTCTCTCACATTGCAAATTTCATGAAGTGACTGGGGATGAATTTCTACCCAGTGGTGTTAGCTGCATTGCTGAGGTCCATTTGACAGCACCAGCATCAAATCAGCAATGCATATTGGCTAACATAACAGTCTGCCTACTTTGCATAATCCCGGCAGGCAGAAGTGTCACCCTTCTCAACAAGTCAGACTGCACTGATCACATGTACACATCACACTGCAAAATGCAAGCAAATCAGGAATTGAAGCGTTCAAACAATGGCCCAGATTTAACAGCAAATGTATCCAAGCTATCAGAGTGTTACTGGAATATAGTGTTATAAGGTTCAAAGATTCTTCTCCAGGGGATCTTCTAATAGGAACTGTCAAGGATTCTGCAAGCACAGATTGTAGTTAGATGCTTTGGTATTCAATTTTTCCCTCCCTCTTCATACGTTAACAGCAGGTCTACTCTCAACACTAACCACAGATGACAGAGCTAAGAACAGGAACAGATCATACACAGAATTAATTTAGCTCCAAGTAACTGTCTGAGGTCTGGTTTCACACCAGGAAAAAAAATTGCATTTGCTTAAACTGTACTCTTCGAATGATAGAACAGGTTGTAACCATACTGGCATAGCAACCCCTCATTTGCTCATTAAATCACTGGAAGTAAGCAAACACTGTAGCGAGACATTTAAACTGAAGGGTTTTAGATGCCTTGAACAAACATGCTGCAGTTCATTGTGCTTCTGTACAAAGAATGCAGTGACACAACTGGTGATGTGATCATGTCAGTATTGAACACTGAATGTGCCTACTGCTGCACATTATTACTTTTCCATTTTGGTTTCACTGAAAGCTAAACCATCAAAGCTAAAATGCTATGAAAACCAAACATTACATTAGTTTCTTATCTCTAATAGTGAATCAATATGACATTTTAAAATTCTCATCCTTGGTTTCAAATTCCTCTAGGGTTTCTCTGCTCCCTATCTCCATAATCTCCACTAACTCTGCCATCATCTGAGGTAACTGCGCCCCTTCCATTCTGGGCTTTTGACCATTGCAGAATCGATCTATCAATGGTAGCTGTGCGTTCAAATGTCAAGGTCCTCAGCTCTGGAATTCCTTCAGTAAACCTCTCGGAATCACAGAGTAGTGACAACATGGAAGGCCAATCAAGCCTTCAATTCTGTCCTGCTCTTGACCTCTCTAACTCACTTTCCTCAGTTAAGTTGCTCCTTATAACTATTCCTCTATGCAAACTTTTGGTCATCTGCCTTAATGCTTTCCTTTGTGGCTCAGTGTAATTTTTACTTTGATAACTCTGCAGTTATGACCAGATGAAGGGTCGCAACCCAAAACATTGACTGTCCATTTCCCTCTGCAGATGCTGCCTGACCTGCTGAGTTCCTCCAGAATCTTGTTTGTTGCTGCTGTGAAGCACTTTGGGGCAGTGTTTTACATTAACAATGCCGTATAGATTAAATTTGTGAGGTTTCTTTTGGTTTTGTTATTATCTGCAGCTCACCACCTTCCATTCCCTTACCCAAATATCAAGTGCATTTGCATCAACCTCATGTTGCCATCTCTCTGTTACAAATCCTCTTGGTGTCCCCTTTGCAAAAATCATAAAAACTAGAACCAAGCAAATTCAAATATTTTTTGCATCCAATCAAGGCTAAAATTGGAGGCTAGAGCTGCGGCCTAAATTTGGGTGCATATGCACAGGCCAGAATTCACGATACCATTGTCAATCTATTAAACATCTTGTCGTACTGTGACGAGATCCTTAGGTGATAACCATGAGCATTGATCCCTCTAGCCACACATTCCACTGCCATTTTGTGTCAGATCTTGGTGCCTTCCTCGAAACCCCCCTCCCCTCCGCCCGCCACCCCCCCCCCCCCACCCACCAGTATACAGAACTTCTCTCTTCCACCAACATCTCAATGGTGGAAGAGCTGGTACTGATGGCCCTGCCTGTGCTGCCCCTGTTATTGTCAATGCTCCCCAGTAGATGGATTCAATGGTCCACTATCAGCGCTGCAGGCAGTTGATATCTCTGGGGATGGTTTAAACTAATTATTTCCTGGATCTTAGAGGGTGAATAAGAGACGTACTGAGACAATATGGTTGCCAACAGTCCCATATTAAAGAGGACACCTCCACTTAAATGGTAAACTAGCTGCCCTACATTATGGACTAATATTGGGTGCATGTGCATCAGGCAGGGCACCATTTCCAATAGTATTTTGCTGATTCAAGCAAGGCATAAAACTACACGGGTCATCCCAGATCCTGACTAAAATGGCTTCAGAACTTTATTTGTCTTGGACTCATCTAGTAGACATGGGGCTCCAAGATTTTGCTGGCAGACCTTTCTGTTAACCTGCAAATTAAATAAAATTACCTTAGAGCAATACACCCATAAGGTAATTCGGAGAACTGCCAGCATCCCTCCTGGAAAGACAGAACGAGCTCACAACCCAAGGTATGTTTGAAGTGACACTCTCACCTTAGTTTAATAATGTGCTCTGATTTTATGAGCATCATTTCCACAGCATCAGACATACTGGGTATCAGATCTCCTTGTTGTGCTAGTTTTGGGCTGACCACAGTAACCAGCAAGAGATTCAGGCAGCAGTCTGTTGATGGGTTTGTTCAGTCAACTGCCTTCTTCTCCATGGCTACATTTATACTCTGAAATCCTGGAAAGGGAGCAAGCAGTATTCTGGGCTAGTACACTCAGGGCTTTCTATGACCGATGAGCTCTAGGGTGTCTGACCACTGGAACAACATTTTGATTTGCTTTACCTTTTGTTTTCTTTTTCAAAATTTAGTATTTTTTTACATAAAACTGAAAACTCAGGGATAACCAGTCTTACCCCCAAGGACAGTTGATTGATTTGATATGTCTGTTGATTGCCTGTGGCCTTTGCTTAAAAGCACAGCACTATTACAAATAACAGTCCCAAGATGGATCCACATAGAGACACAAGAGATTCTGCAGATGCTGGAATCTGGAGCAACACACACAAAAAGCACACAGGAACCTGATGAAGGGTTTTGACCCGAAACGTCAACTGTTTATTTCTCTCCATAGATGCTGCCTGACCTGCTGAGTTCCTCCAGCACTTTGTGGGTGTGTTGCCCAAGATGTATTACTGTGGTGCACCACTTGTTACAGAATTCTAGTCAGAAAATCTCTCATCCACCACTATCTCTGCCTCCTATCACCAAGCCAGTTTTGGATCCAGTTTGCCAACACAGCTTGGATTCCTTATGCCTTAACCTTCTTGACTAGCATACCATGCGGGACCTTGTCAAAAGCCTTACCGAAGTCCATGTAAACCATATCTACCACTCTCCCTTCATCAGTTTTCTTAGTTACCTCCTTAAAAAACTCAATCAGATTTGTGAAGCCTGATTTCCCCTGCACAAAACCTTGCTGACTCCTTCTAATCAGTCCCTGCCTTTTCAGGTGAACATAAATCCTGTCCTTCAGAATCTTCTGCAATAACTTCCCTACCACTGTTGTGAAGTTCACTGGCCTGTACTTTCCAGGCTTATCCCTACTGTCCTTTTTGAACGAGGGCCAACTTCAGCTATGCAAAAATCTTTCTAGCAATCTCCTCCCTAACTTCACTTAGAATCTACCGGTAGATCCTATCAGGCCCTGGGGATTTATCCATCCTAACCTGTGCCAATATTTCTGACACTTCCTCCTTCCTGATACAGATATGCTTCAGAGTGTCAGTGTACCCCTCCCTTAACTTTCCAGCCTCCACATCCTTCTCCCCAGTGAATACCAATGAGGCAAATTAATTTAGGATCCTGCTCATATCTGGCTTCACACATAGATTACCACTTTTGGACCTACTCTTTTGTTGGCTACCCTCTTGCTTCTAATATACTTATAAAAGGTTTTAGGATTCTCCTTGCCGAAGTCATTTCATGGCCCCTTTTTGCTCTCCTGATTTCTTTCTTAAGTTCTCTCCAATATCCCCTATAAACCTCAAAGGAGTCATTCAATTCCAATTTCCTTTACCTGACATATGCTTCTTTCTTCTCCTGGCTGAGAAGGTTAAGGGATCCTTGGCATGGAGACAAACTGGATCCAAAGTTGGCGTGGTGATAGGAGGTAGAGGGTAGTGATGGATGGGTGTTTCTCTGACTGGAAATCTGTAACAAGTGGGGTTCTGCAGGGATTGATGCTGGGATCTTTATATCTGACTTGGATGAGAATGTGGGTGGTGTGATTAGTAAGTTTGCAGATACACAAAAATTGCTGGAGTCATAGATAGCAAAGAAGGTTATCTAAGGATACAGTGGGACATAAATCAGCTGGAAAGTTGGGCAGAGTGGTGGCAGTTGGAATTTAATACAGACAAGTGTGAAGTAATGCACTTTGGAAAGTGAAATTATGGTAATATATAGAGAGTAAGTGGAGCATTGATGTACAGAGAGACATTTGGGTGCAAGTCCATAGTTCCTTGAAACTGGTGGCATAGGTGGTTAGGGTAGTGGAAAGGGCATGTGGTATGTTTGTCTTCATAGGCTGAGGCGTTGAGAGTTGTGATGTCATGTTGCAGGTGTACATAAGATTGGTTAGACCACACTTAGACTACTGTGTACAGTTCTGGGTTGCCACACTAGAAATTTGGTAACATTAGGAAGAGTGCATTAGAGATTTACTCCGATGCTGCTTGGAATGGAGGACTGTAGTTATAAGGAGAGATTGGATAAGCTGGGTTTAGTCTCACTGGAACACGGGAGGCTGAGAGGTAACCTTGTAGATGTTCGTAAAATTATGAGGGGCATAGGTAGGGTAGATAATCAGAATCTTTTTCTCAGGGAAGGGGAGTCTAGGGCACAGGCTTAAGATGAGATAGGAGAAATTTAAAGGAGATCTGAGGGGTAAGTTGTTCACACTGAAGGTGGTGGTTATCTGGATCAAGATGTCAGAGGCAGACACAATTACAATGTTTGTAGAGGCAGACACAATTACAATATTTAAAAGGCACTTGGACAGGAACATAGGAAAGGTGCAGTGGAATATGAGCCTAATGCAGGCAAATGGGATTACTGTAGATTGGCATCATGGTTGGCAATGGACGAGGTGGGTCAAAAGGGCCCGTTTCTGTGCTGTATGACTCTATGATTATTTGTGTAAATAAGTTCAGAAACTTATTTCTCTGATCAAGATTGTAAAGCCCACCTGAAAACTTCTCATAACTGCAACTACCTGCTGTGATGCATGAAGTTTAATAAAATGATCTGGGAGAAGCTAAAGCTTTGTATTTAACAAAGAATATAGTTTTCCTTTGTTCTGGCCTGTTGCTGAGTGGCATCCGGAACCTTTCACCGGGGACAGCCGGTTGTGAAGGATGGGGGGCACGGTTTGAGGGGAGGGATGGGGAAGAGACCCGGTAGGTGACTTCCCGTTTCCGTTTGTCGCCGCCTAACAATGGTGGTGGCGGTGTGAACGGCGCGGCCTCGATTCAACGCGACGCCTTTGCCGGGAGTGGAGCTGGTGAGAGAGCCGGGCGTCGCGGGGGCTCGGGCCGGCGGGGGGGAGGGGGAAGGCCCGCAACTCGGCGGCAGTTGGTGTCGGTGTCGTTGGGGGAGGGGGGGGGTGGAATGGCGCAGGCTGTGCGGCCTGGTGCTGTACGCGAGTCCCAGGCATCAGGGCCCCGAAGGCCGAGGCTGCCCCGGGCCGATCTAACCCGCGGCCGCGTAACGGGGTGGCCTGGGCTTCGCGGGACCTTGATTCCTTCTCCTAAAGATAGCAAAGACCTTCTGAACCGACCCCTTCCCCAGTGGGGAGCATATTTAATATAAAACCCCAAGTGTCGCCCGAAGAGCAGTTAATCACTTCAGTCTTTGTTTCTCTGGGTTTTTTATTATTGGAATATTTCTTTTATTGTCAATTTTGATTAAATAATTAGGACTAGGTAGTATCCTCTTCTCTATTTCTGCCCTGTTTCACCGACAGGTTCCCCTGTCTTGTGACCATTATGAACAGATAGTTCCTGCCGGGTGAGGGTTTTCGTACAAATTTTGTTTGGAGTTGAAAGGCTGCGGGGTGGAAGGTGTTCTCCCTGCTTTATTTTGGACCCTTTTGTCTATTTCGTTGCAGCAGCTCCGATTGAAATACTGTAGAAGTTAATACATTACGATTTTTAACTGATTGCATAACTGGATTTATGTGGGTCAGTATTTTGATCTAGTGGCTGGAACGAATGTTCACGACTTGGAAACAAATGGCTGCCGTTAAAGCGATTTGTTAGGTTTCCATATTAACTGGGTATACTTTTTCCGTCTTAAAATTGAATATTTGATAAACATTGCAGCAGGGCTGCATTGTCCTTTTACTGAGTTTGGTACAACGTTATGCTGACTTATTAGCTGCATTGCAGTACTACATATTAGAATGATTTAATATTTTCAAATTGAACTATACGGTCTAGAATTGTTCATCAATTTTATTGAACTGTTTTTCTTTCTAAACGGTGTTCCTAATCAGGGAAAAGATTGGTAAGTAGGGGAATGGTAGAGCAGTTTGTGTATATGTTTTGGAGGAATTCAAATTTTATTTGTCACCTTTAAATTCTTAACATATTTGAATTTTGCATCTTGCTTTTTGTCTGTGTGTGTCCTTTATTGTTTTGTCAATATTTTATTGCCATTTTCCTTCTCCCATATCTATTGGTCCTCTACATTTGTGCCTGACAGGTTTGGAGGGAGAGATACTGAATAATTATTCATGTGAATAGCTGCAGAGCTTGGCCTAATAGCTTTTACGTTTTTTTTCTTTGAGGGAGTATATTAACAATAATTGTTCCTTCCAATAATTTCATTGACATATTTATCTTAATATATTTAAGCAAGTGTCTTCCATATTGTATGTTGAAAGTCTGCACTTATGGGGCAAATTTTTATCTGTTATAGAAAACCAAAATATTGCAGATCTGGAAACCTAAAGTATGAACAAAATATTGGAAATGCTCATGTCAGGCAGCTTCTGATGAAAGTGAAATGGTTAACGTTTTAGGTCGATGGTCTTTCATGTAATATAGATTCATTTGGTAGGATGCCATATGGATTTTCTTAAAAGACTTGGACATCAAGATACTGACTTGTGGACTGTACAATGACCTCTGGGATTTTTACTGATTCTTCAGTGGGCCAAAATGGAGTCCAGGGTCCATGATTACTCATTTTGCATTTTTTCTTGAAAGTCCTTTCAAGTTGATGTTTTATTATGCTTTAGCTTTTAATACAAAAACAAGAACACCCAAATGAAAATAAGGAAATGTATCAAGAAAGTGAAATAAGTTTAGAGGATTTTTTTCTCACCTTTAATAACCAGAGTGAACTGTAAAAGAGGTCATTAACCAAGAATCTTGAATTTTTAAAATATGGTCTTATTTTATAGGTTTCAAGCAGATGGAAAAAGTTCGGCAGGGGTTTTTCACAGTTGGGGGGGAAGCCCTGGTTAGAAGAGAAGTTGGACATCTCGGATGTCCTGGAGTGGAAAGCCTCATCATGGGAGCAGATGCAGCAGAGGTGGAGAAATTGAGAAAAAGGGATCGTGTCCTTGCAAGAGACAGGGTGGGAGGAGCTGTAATCGAGGTGGCTGTGGGCATCAGTGGGTTTGTAGAAGATGTCGGTGGATAAGGAATCTCCTGAGATGGAGATGGAAAGATCGAGGAAGGAGAGAGAGGTGTCAGAGATAGTCCAAGTGAATTGGAGAGCAGGGTGAAAATTTGTGGCAAAATTTGTGCCCTGGTTAGAAAAGAAGTTGGACATCTTGGATGTCCTGGAGTGGAAAGCCTCATCGTGGGAGCTGATGCGGCGGAAAAAGGTTGTCAGAGGAGGATAAAATTGATCAAATAAGGTTAATGGGGGAGTTATTTCTTGGCTGCCACCAGCAAACTATTTGAAATATTAGTGTAGTTTCTGTGTATCTGACTTCCTACACCTTTCTGTCCGGCCTTCAGTTTGGAGTAGTTTGTCTATCCTGGTTGCCTCAACAGGCTTATAATAGAGCTGTGTTCCTATCCTACTTGTGTCCATTGGCAAATCAACATCCAAAACTGACTAGATATTTGACTGCACTTTTGGTCTTTGGTATTTCACTTATTGCTAGGGACTCCTTGTATTTTTGTCCTGTAAACAGTATTCATCCATGCTGAGGAAAGGAACACTTACCACTTCCTGCAATATTACATTACTTATAATGATCTGTGGTAAGGGTTAGATACAAGGTCAGCTCCCTCTTTATGCACCAAATTATGTTTTTTAGCTGTTATCAAGGAAGGACTGTTTTTCTGATGACATCCCTGTCTTTGAAGGCAAGTGCCAAGTTTTCTGGAGTTCAGATAAATTCCCAACCAGAAACAATGGCTGAGATTCCCCAAGTCTATTTAATGGAGCACATATTGAACAAGTGCCCTTTGAAGTTGAATCAACAAGCCGTAAGAGGATGCTGATTAAAAACTTTAGGAATACCATTAAAAGAATCACTTGATTTTGAGCTGATGCAGGCAAAGATTACTTAGAATTATAACACAGCACAAAGACTTGAGGAGTTGAAGCTAGTTTATTTAAGGAACATTCTACTGAGTCCCACTCCCCTGTTTTTCTGCAATTCCTCTCCCAAGTATTCCTTGCTGAGTCTCTTAACAGCATCAAATAAGGTAGTACGTTGTAAATTTTAACCTGTGCTCCATTTAAGTTTTTTCTGTCACTTCCTGTTTTTCACCAAATCACTTAAATCTGAGTCCTCTTTAGCCATTCTGTATAGGTTCTCTTTATTTTACCTAATCATTCATGGTTTTCTTAACTTATCAAATTGGATTTTTCAGCTCTAAAGAGAGCAATCTCAGCAATTTTAGTATGTCCATGTAACTGCAATCCCTCATCTCTGAAACCATTCAGGGGCATTTCTTCTGTACTGTGTTTAAAGCCTTCATTATCCTTGTTGTGCCCAGATACAGTACTATAAATAGCACATGACTGAGTTGTTTCAGTTTAATATAGCTTCCTGGACTTTCTATGCACACCTTTGTTAATATTTTGCTGGATCTGGTATGCTTTACCTGCTTTAAAGTATTTGAAATATTGTAATCAATAATTAACTTTCTGTTGTTACTTGAGGACATAAGGAATAGAGGCAGACGTAGACTATTCAGCTTGCTCTGCCATTCAGTAAAATCACAGCTGATCTTTCACCTTGACACCACTTTCCAGGGGTAACCTTGTATCTCTAACTTCCCTTAAAATTTAAATATCTGTCAAACTTTATCTTGCCTACACTCAGTGACTTAGCCTTTGCAGGCCATGTGGTTAGAGAATTTCAAAGATTCACAACCCTCTAAGTGAAGACATTTCTTAACATCTTTGTCCTGAATGGCCAACCCCTTGATTTGAGATGGCTGATTCTAGAAACTCCAGCTAATGGAAACATCATCCTCACATCTATCCTGTCAAACCTCAAGAATTCTGTATGTTTCAAAATGTATGGTCCCGCATAGTTCTAAACTTGAGCATAGGCATAATATGCTTAATCTCTCCTTATGATATATCCTCCATGCCAGGAATCAATCTCCCTTTATTGCGTATATCCTCCGTTGGGTAGAAAGATGAGACCTGTATACAATATTCCAGATTCATTCCCACCAGGGCCTTGTATAATTGGAACAAGTTGCCTGTACTCTTATCCTCTGGCATTAAGGCCAAAATCAGAATCAGGTTTATTATCACTGGCTTATGTCATGAAATTTGTTGTTTTGCAGCTGCAGTACAGTGCAAGACATAAAGACATTAAAATTACTGTAAATTACAAAAATAAATAAATAGTGCAAAAGAAGAATAATGAGGTAATGTTCATGGACCGTTCAGAAATCTGATGGCAGAAGGGAAGAAGGTGTTCCTGAAACATTGAGTGTGGGTCTTCAGGCTCCTTTACCTCCTCCAGGATGGTAGTAACGTGAAGAGGTCATGTCCCAGGTGGTGAGAGTCCTTAATGATGGATGCTGCTGTCTTGAGGCACCACTTCTTGAAGATGCCCTCGCTGCTGGTGAGGGTTGTGCCCGTGATGGAACTGGCTGAATCTACAACCCTCTTCAGCCTCTTTCGATCCTACACATTGGAGCCTCCATACCAGGCGGTGATGCAACCAGTCAGAATGCTCTCCACTGTACATCTGTAGAAATTTGCAAGTCTTTGGTGACATACCAAATCTCCTCAAACTCCTAATGAAGTGGAGCCGCTGGTGTGCCGCCTTCGTGATTGCATCAATGTGTTGAGCCCAAGATAGATTCTATGAGATGTTGACGCCCAGGAACTTGAAGCTGTTCACCCTTTCCACTGCTGACCCCTCAATGAAGACCGGTGTGTGTTCTCCCGATTTTCCCCTTCCTAGTCTTCAATTCCTTGGTCTTGCTGATGCTGAGTGTGAGGTTGTTGTTGCATCACCATTCATCTAGTCGATCTGTCTCGCTCCTTTATGTCTCCTCATCGCCATCTGAAATTCTGCCGACAACAGTGGTGTCATTGGCGAATTTATAGATGGCGTTTGAGCTGTCTCATTTGTCTTCCTAATCACTTGTTGTACCTGTAAATTAACTTTCAGTGATTCATGCACAAGAATGCACATGACCATCTGAACACACATCTTTTAGTCTTGCAGCATAAGACCTATGATGCATTGGAAGAAAATAATTTAGCTTTTTATTGGAAGTTTTTAACTTAAGGATTGAGGAGACTGTGACCAGGTCATTTCAATGTTGAATTAACTCTCTCTGGCTGGAGAGATAAATTATCGAAAAGTTGCCATTGAGGAACCCACAAAGTTATTTTTATTCATCCTTCTACGAAGTATAAAAATATAGATAATTGAAAATCTGTTTACATGCTTCATTGAAAAGGGCAGGAAACTGCTACACTTTTCAGAACTATTCCTTGCCAAAACTGAAATCTTTGTGTTAGTTATATTAACTGCCTTTACTGTTTTAAAATCCTGTTTTAGCATTTGTCTTAATATCTCCAGTGTCAAATTTTTTTGCATGATAACTACTGTGAAGCATCAACAAAACATGACATAACTGAGCAGGAAGATTTTGCTGGAATTGTCCATAATGCTTTTTGGGCCACTGCTTGAATATTGTATACATTTCTGGTTACCTTGTGCAGGAAAGATGTGATTGTATAGGAGGGTGTTTATGGGAGGTTTACGTGGATATTGGGACTGGAAAATTTTAGGAAAGGAGAGATTGGATGGGCTGCACTTGTTTCATTCATTCTCCATGATGCAGAAAAGAAACAATCAAGGAGTATAAAATTATAAAGCTCTAGAAAGAACAAATAGTAAGGAATTTTTTACCTGTAGGGTCAGAAAACAGGGACATAACTTTCAAGTCATTGGTGGATGGTTTAGAGGAGAAATGAGGAAAATTTGCTTTAGTTGGGGGTGTTGGGGTTTTGGAACTCAAAGCCATAAAGCAGAGAGGAGACAATGTTTTGCCATGTTTAAAGAGTGACTGGATGTGTATTTGAGCAGCCATGACCTGCAGCATTACAAATGACGTGCTGGAAGGCTGGATAAGATTCGGTCGCTCTTTTTTTTGACTTGCACAGACATGGTGGCTCTTGTACCATAAATTTTCAGGGATTTTCAAGTTACTTGGGTGCAAAGATTGTTCAGAAATACCTCATTCTTGTCAAATCTTGCCTTCTCTTTATTATGCTAGAGAAAGTGAGCCTGCAGAGGAACTCTGAATCACTGGCAACAACTGTTATGAAATCTTCGAATTTCTCTCAGTTTTGGTGTAATGATGGTTTTCCCATCAGTCATTAGCATATCCTAACCCACTATTTGCAACATATCGCATGTTGTCTGACTACGTCCATTAACATTTCATCCCTGCAGTAACGCTGACCTGAACCCATCACACATCCCTTCCCCCATCTTCACTGCAATTTAAAGCTTCCTCTTTTTTTCTCTTTCCAAGTTCTGATGAAGGGTCTATGGTCTGAAACATTAACTTTTTTTTCCTCTTCACACAGGCCGCCTGGCCATCTGAGTGTTTCTAAAGTTTTCTGTTTTTTTGATCCAAAATGTCCTTTGCCTTCCTAGATTTTGATGTTAGCATTTCCCACATTTGTTTTTCTTGATGTGCTAGTTATTTGGTACATTTATGAGCTTTTATATATTCTTTGTGTACTTTTTTGCTAAAATATTACCAAAATGACTGGTGTTGCTAGCAAAATGGAAGTTTACAGTAGAAAAATCGTGGATAATAGTTTGAAACATTTGATACGAAAAATGGTAGAACAAGGTTATGTTTCAGTGCACTATGATCATGGTGCATGTTCATGACTGTCAATGCTTTCATAAGCTCTTTTATACACATCTTTTAAGAAATCAGTTTGATCTAAGCAATAACCATAAGCTGGTGAGGTAAGTAGAGTTGCTTCAGAGATGATGAGTTTGGTGAATTAATTCTGCACCTTTGATTTTGTAGTCAATAATTGAACCAAACAGGTCACAGTAGCTGAGCTCACAGTTGGCCAGCTAAGTTCACTTAATAACCTGATGATGCTTTGAGGTTGCATAGAAAATAATAAAGTCCAATATGGAGATTAAGGCAGTAACTTAATATATTTAACTGCCTGAATGGTGGTGCCTGCTCCACTATTTAGCAGTATTGTGACTAATTTTAGGCACTTTCCTACTGGTTCCCTTAGCATCCAAATGTCTACCCATCTCAGCCTTGGACATACTTGATGACATCAGAGTAGCACAGGAATTTCAGAGGTTGTACACATGTAGGCTGGTATTGATGTGTGCCTAGAAATTATCGGCAGTGATACTCATCACTGTCCTTTAAAGCTTCCTCAGGGTTGCTGTGGTAAGAACTTCCCTTTATTTTGACATCAGTTGCAGTCAAGTGGCATTTCTAAGATTCCTGGCATTCAGCTGGTGTGATGCAATCAATGTATCTAAACAATTCTCATTGACAGGATACCAAGAAGGGAAAGCATTTTTAATTTGTCTTTTTTTTAAATGTTTAACATAGTTAAGTAGAGATTGGAACATGTATATAGGATTGAGGTAAAAATTGATATATAAATTAAATGAAATTTTTTCCAATTTTAAGTTCCTTGTTTTGAAATATTTAAGGATCAAGTCAAATTTTTAGTTTTGACTGTGGCGTTAAAGTCCTAGGTGAAATTCCATGCTCTATTATTTGAATAGAAAATCATTTTTTCATTTGCAAAATACTATGAATGTGTGTGGAATGTCTCGGTCAAATTTCTCACCGGCATGAGTTTCAGCAGGTATTAATTGATAATTTCAGATTACCATGTAAAAATTGAGGTATGTGATCTGATATATTTGAAACAATAGGAGGTTGGTTAATCCTTTGCCTGTTAATCCCTTGCTTTTATAAACACCTATTTTAATGTCTTTAGGAAGGAGGGAGTAAAATATTTTCCGGATAATATATTTTGAATGGAAGAGGTTCTTCCTCTATCTTTGTGACATACAAGCTTAACCTACTGTCTATGTGCATTTGTACATTAAATGATTAAATGCAGTTATGGAAATCTGATTTCTCTTCCCCATACAACAACATTGATGAATTTTGACATTTGGTAGGCATTCATCATTTTTTATCAAGACTTCCTTTTCTATGTTCCATGGAATCGTCTTGATCCTTCAGAATTTTTCACTCTAGGAAGTAGGGAATTCTCAGTGGCTGAACTTATTTAAGACCAAGATAGATTTTTGGTCAGTTAAGGAATTGAATGACAAGGTAAGAAAGCAGATTGTTACAGAAATTTTTCTGGATTTGATTGAACAATCAAATGGAGCAGGTTTGAAGTGTGGCTTATTCTTCCTGCCTCTTGGGTGCTGATGGTACAATTTGAGGTCGTGGATTCTGATTTAATAGGTCAATCTCATGCCATTTGAGATTAATGCTTACCAGAACTTTAATGAAATTACCAGCATTTTGTATCAGTTTTTAAGGGTGACCTGGCTACTGCTCCTTTGGAAAAAGTTGTGCTCTATTAATTAAATTATCTTTCTCCTTTAGATGGGCTCATGTAGTGTCAAAAAAAGTCAGTAATGGTTTTGAAATACCTAAATGATATCTTCAGAATAAATTTATTAAATGTGTGGAATCTGATTCACATTTAATCAGTCGAGTGTTTTTAGTGGGAAATTTGTCAAGACTTGCACCTACCATGTTGTTTTGTTTTGCTTTGCTGCGGAGTGTGAAGTTTGAATCCACATTTGGGTGTGATACCGTTGTATGGTATAGCAGTAAATCTGTTTGAATAAAGCATAATTGTTTATTATAGTATTAATATTGGAACTTCTTGGAACTGGGAAAGTTGATGTTAAACCTTGCATTTGGATCTTTAACTAGCATTTGCATAATTCTGTTAGTCTAACTTTGCATAAATTTTGCTTAATTGAAAATCAAATTGGAAATTCACAGAAACTAATTGTTTTGAGAACTGTTCAGATTTAAGTAGCAGCAAAATAGTGTTGACATTGCAGGCTTGCTAACTATTCATGTTGTTAGACCTCTTTGCGACAGTGAACTCTGCAAAGCAGCATCTCAATCCTGCAGCAAGCAAGCTCCTTCTCTATACCACACCATGCTTCCAGCCCACCGTCTGAATTCCCCTTGTGAAATCTTTCCACCCAATTTATTCTTTTAGGATTATCCTAGCTTTGTTTTCCACCCCTTCTAATAGCTTCTCCTTTGGTGTAGATACCAATTTGATCTGTGTGCTCTTAAAGTAACTTAGGATATTTTGTATTGCAAAAAAACTTGGTACTTTTGGTATAGGATGCCCACAGTGGAGGGAATTGGATCTACAAATAAGATCTTTTGGGCTTAGTATACTTAATAACTCGGCATCCACAACACTTTAGGGCAGAGAATTCCAAAATTTATTTGAGAGAAGTTCATTCTGCAACCTTAAAATGGTATCTGCCTGTCCTGAGTCTATCAAATCCCCCCAGAACTGTTGTTTCAATGAAATTATCTCTTATTTTAATACATTTCTGAGAGTATAGGCCCTATCTACTCAATCATTCCTCATAAGGCTTCTTGTTCATTCTAGAATTGATCTGATGATCTTTCTCTGCGCTGCCTGTAAGACAATTATATCCTTGCCAAAATAAACCAAGCAGTACTCCCTGTGCTTTCACTGAAGCCTAAGCAAGACCTTTTACAATCTGTGCTGTTCATCTCACAAAAAAAGCCATCACTCCATTTGCCATTTTAAATACTTGCTAACTGTCCTTTTTAAACAGGTATTTTCATATTTTTGCATATCGCTGATGTGGTAATACAAATGCAGCCTGAATTCAGCAGTAGAACTCTGTTTTGACACCAGACTGAGGTGGAGTAAAAGGTCCTGCAGTAATTCTCATCAGTTCAGACATTGTCCATTTCCACAGTGCATTAGTGACAGGCTAAATTAAGATTTTGTTCTGCATTCCAGTTATTGGGGATAAAATGGCAACACTGGCATTTCAACGTTAGAAATAGGGTTTGATACTGAAATCTAAGCTTATAAACGATGCTCTGTGTCAAAATTCTGGAAACTTCAATCTTATTACCTTTGCTGCATTACAACATCTCGAAGTATCAATATCAATTGAATAATTTTGAAGTACTCTGGTATTATGAGCAAATCCATTAGCCAATTGTGCCGAAGGCTTCCACTGGGAGCAATAGATATATGATTAGATATTTTGGTTAAAGGTTAAATATGGCCTAGACAAAGTGAGAACTCTCCAGGTGCAGTGGGACCTTTTTTTAAAACCATTTAAGAGAGCACAAAGTCTCTTTGTTTTTCAAAAAAGGCTTTATTCAATGTCCAACAGTGGTAATTCAAACCAATATAGCAACCTAGATTATACTTAACCTCTGGTTTGAGAATGCTACCACTACATTGCCAATACTTTTTAAAGATAATTTTGTGTTTTTAAAGTCACTTGGAGTACTAAAAGGAACATGAAATTGATAGCACTGGGCTCAATGTATTAAAAAAATACATTACAACCCTGTTTTCACACCATTTTCTCTAGGTAAAATCTGTTTAATCTCAGTATGGAAAATGCTGCTAATGAAGATGGTGGAGGAAATGAGCAGGCTGACACTCATTCTACTAATGAAGATCAGCGCAGGCATCAGTTGGACCGCCTCGATCGCGAGGAAGCCTTCTATCATTTTGTCAATAACTTGAGTGAAGAGGAATACAGGCTGATGAGGGATAATAACCTGTTTGGTACACCAGGTGGGCAATCTAACAAAATGAATATTTTTCCTTGTTTTCTGTGAGAGAGAGAAATTGTGTGGATATTAAACAGTTTTTGTGCTGTTTATTGAAGGTTGAGCTAACTCTTCTTGGGAGAATGTAAGAGGTTGATTTTCCCAATTAGTCTGACATTCAGTGGCCTTGTGCAGACAGATTTGCTTTTGTTCAGTGATTATTTTTTTCCTGTTTATTTGCAGTTAATGATTATTAAGAACATACTTAACATACATTCGTGTTTCTGAGCACTGTTGTAAATGATTTTTTTACACCAGATTTCAAAAGTCACTTCTAATTAAATTTTTGAGTAGTTAACAAGAAGTGCATTTGATGTAGCCTACACAGATTTTAACAAGGTTTTTGACAAGGTTCAAAATGGCAGATCAAAAAGGATGTAGGAAGTTGGATCCAAAATTGGCTTAATTTTAAAAAGCAATCTATATTGTTTTCGTGATTTAACTATCAAGGAACTAGATTTAAATGTTGGTGCATGTTTAAGAAGATTTTAGGTAAAACAGATGTTGTCCATTGTGGTTGATGGTCAGGGACCTGGTGGACCAGGAAGATTTCAGTTGAATGGTCAGGTGGTGAGGAAAAGGGTATATGGAATTACATATGGCAGATTCGTTCTGGGTTACTGCATTTATGGAGGGCAAATGAGACAAGGAAATGCACAATTAGTACTAGGATGCTACAAAATGAGAAGGAATATAAGGCCTTTTGGAGTGCATGTCTGCAAATGGCTGAAATTAGGGCAGGAGATTAAAGTTGTTAAAGTTGACATACTCGTTCCTTTCATTTATTGATTGAGGTGTAGAATGTCAGAATGGGACTGTCTTGCCAGAACTTATGAAATAGCTGTTAGTTCATTGACAGGAATTTCATGCACATGTCTGCACCGGTGTATAGGAATTCATGACATTGTTGCCAGGCCTGGTAGATTTTAACTGTGTGAAAAGATTGAGCAGGTTGGGGTTGTTACTTTGGAACAAAAGAAGATAACGGGAGATTCAACTGAGATGTGTAAAATTGTGAGGGACCTGTTTTCCTCCACTAAGCAGTCTAACTAGAGGTCATAGATTTAAAGTGATTAATTAAAGGATTGGCAGTTAGGTGAAATGACTTTCCCCCCCACCTGGTGGGGTTATGGAATTCACTGCCTGAAAGAACTGTAAGGGGAGAAAGCTTAGCTGAACACTGCAAAATATTGGATGCATTTGAATAAGCACTTGAAGTGCACACCAAGAGTATAGAAGTAGGTTTAACCAATCTTTTCATGCAGTATAGGCATAGTGGATGCGATTTTGAGAGTGAGTACTGCATGAGGTGACAATATCTGAACCAGTCTGATAATTCAAGAAGGGGATTGTATAAGCATGCTGAGTGAGGTGCAGGGCTGGGGCTGGGTTTCTTAGTTTAATTGAATGTAAAAGTGTAGAATACTTAATTTTTTGAAGGAGAACTTGCACTCTGTGTCTCTGTTCCACAAGTGGTGTTTTGTTAACATAGTAATGTCATTTTAAGTAGAAGTTAGGTATCCCTTTGTATTCTCCATAGCAAATTAGATTGCAAAGTATTGGATGAACAAAAGGTGCAAATGTATGGAGAGTATTGTTAAAGCTGCAAGAAAGTAGTCTTTTTTTCCCCTCTTGCATTCTGCACTTCTAAAGTAGTTCTTTTCAGTCCCCATTACGCAGTGATTACAAGTCTATCTGCAAGTGTCTGGAGATGGACTATGGGAGGGAAGGGAGGGGTAAGCAAAAGTCATGTTTTCTCAACAAAAGTGACATTTTCCCTTCCATGGCTTTGGTTTGTGTTTTCTATTTTTAATACAAAACTTCTGACCCCCTCAGAATTAGGCTTAGCCATTTAGTCTGATGTGGTTAAATAAAAAATAATTTGACCAAGTGTGCAGTTTGATTGACTGCAGTCTATTGTTACCTATGCTGTCAAATAGGTACAGCTGTACTTGAAAATCAAAACACTGCAGATGTTGGAAACCAGAAATAAAACAGATTTTAATAGACTAATTTATAATCATGCTACTGAGCAACTGAGATTTATTTCATACACAGTTTATGCATCTATCTGGCATTTTTCTGGAAAAGTACTATGGTTTTACTGGGAGAAGCTGCTGTAGTTTTTGTTCTGTTTCCCCTGATTTTTAAATGGATTGTTTTCTGAGTAATTTGACAGCATGATCAACTGAGCCCAGACATAGGTGCAAGCCTGCTCCCAACTCATTGACAGTGTTGTCAATAGATTTTTCAAAGTAATTTGAGAAAAAGCCAGATATTGCTGGATCATTGCTCTTTAGCTAAGAGTGTGACTAGATGGTTAACACTTTTTCATTTGCCTGTCTTGCTGTATAACCAGCTGCTAGATAACAACTATGGTTGTATTGCGGATATTAGCCCTCCATAGTCATTACCATCTTGTACTCTTTCATTTTGTTCCATGCCAGAGAGGAACAGTCAGTCACTACTTACCCATGATAATCCTTGGAAGTTGAAGGGCCATATTGCAACATGAAATGTGTGCTAGTGTATTTAATACTTGATCTTTTTCTCTCATCTCCAACAAAGCTCTATTTCCTTTACTTGTCTGTGCTTTCTTTTATTCGTTCCCATCCCCTTTTGGTTATCCATACATGTAGCATTCTGTTTCCCTTTTTCTCTCTGCTTATGTTTCTGTTCGTTCTTGCTTCCTTCTCTGTCTTCCTCTGTTTTCCTCCACAGGGTAGCTTTTGAGTCCTGGGTCAAAAGTGATCCACCCAGGCACAGTTCAACTTTCAGGTCGAGTGGGATCTGACCAAGGCCACAGGCCATCACTGAAGAGCCACAGTTGATCAGGATAAGGCCAAAATAAAAAACTAAGGTCAGGTGGGCGTCATTTGGAGCATAGTATGTTTTACCTGGGTGTGAGAATTGAAAGGTAAATGTATATGGTAAGTAGGCAAGTAAACTCCGATTTTAATGTACCATATGTAAAAGGTTGAAGTGACATTTGCTAGAATTACAAGTGGCATGTCGTGCAAAACTTCCTATATTGCTCTCTCATATTCTCTTCTGTGTGTGTGACCTTTCTTGTACTTGGAGTTAAGGTGGGTGGAACAACAATTTTCATTCCAAACATATTAAGAAAATCTGCTGTTCTTTGGAAGGCAGTGATCACAAAGTTTCTAGTGTTGACATGTTTGTGCATTTTCCTCATGTTGTTGTTTGTCAAAACATGGTTTGTGGAGAAAAATGACAATTGTGCAATATATAATTATGCAGTTTTTGTGAACTGACTGTGATACCATGTTGATATCTCTCAGTATACAATGGAAGGCTTTATTGCAATTATAATGTAAAACTTAAATTTCCTTTTTAATGAATTCATAACTGTTTTGTCGCAATCTGCCTCCATTGTTTGCATTCGGACGTTCTGTTAGTAAGGTTGGATAAGGGTGGGCTAACTTCAGACTGCCAAAATGACTTTCTCTATAGTGCTTTCTGGTAGACCAGCTCCTCCACCTTGCAATCTGGAGAATGTGGACCAGTTTCCATACCCATTGAGGCAATGCATATTGTTTTACACCACTCCTTTGCGTTTTCTGTCATTTTCTTTGAGAGGTTAGACCATTGTTTGAAAATGCAAGCACCACAGAGAGAATGCATGAGTTGTATATAAAATAGCATATCCTGTGGACAAAATCTTTTTTCCAGAGCCCAAGTTCATTTTCTGGAGTGTAAGTTATATTGAAATGAGGCACGTGGTGGGGGGAGGGGGAAGCTGAGACATCTTCAGGCTGATGTTTAATGATTATCAAAAAGAATTGATCAATATTTGGAAAGATTTTAAGCATGTAAGTAATTGAGAGTTGAAAAGCAAAAAATAGCAGATGCTAGAAATCTGAAACAAAAACAAAGTGCTGGAGGTATTTAGGTCATACAGCATCTGTGGAGAGAGGAAAACAGCTGGTGTTTCAGTTGATGACCTTTTGCCAAGACTGGAAAAGTGAGAAATATGTGTTTACGAGGTGCAGAGAGTGGTAGCGGTGAAGGGAATATGGGTAATGTCTGTGATAAGGTGAACACCAAGATTGGCCAGGTGACACAAATTGTGTTGGTACAGCCTGAGGTATTGGAAACAGAGCAGTTGTGATTGAGAACTCTTAGCTATGGTAGAAAGGAAACCACGGTTATGGAAAAAGGAAGGCATCTCAGAATCAATATGATGGAGCGAGACAAGCCAGGTGAATGGAATGGAGTCCTTGTAGGAGACCGGGTGAGAGGAGGTGTAGTCAAGATAACATAGGAATCTATGGGCTTGTAACAGGTATTGGTAGGTAATGTATTCCCTGAAATGTAGATGGAGTAAAGAAAAGGAAGGCAGGATCTAGATGTTGGTTATGTGGAAATAACAGCAGGATAGAAATTGGCAGCAAAGATACTGAAATTTTCAAATTCCATACGAGTGCAATTAGTACAATACAGTCGTCACTTTACTGGGAAAAGAAGATCTGAGCAGGAATGAATCAAAGACTGTTCCAAGTATTCCACAAGGAAATGAGCATAGCTTGGACCCAGGAACCCTGTATCAGGAGAATGAGTGGATTCAAAAAGTTGTTCAGTGCAAGAATATATTCAGCCGGGTGAAGGTGGTTTTAGTTGGGAGCTGATTCGGTCTCTGTTCAAGAGCTGTCAGGCCAACCAGATATAGGATGGAAGTATACAGAGGATGTCAGTTGTGAAACTGATTGGGACGAGGACATGGGAAATTGACAAAATGACAGAGGGTATCAGAGGTGTCATAGATGTAAGTGGGAAGGGACTGCGTAGTAGAAGAAAGAACTGACTCGAGCAGGCAGAATTAATTTATGTGGGACAAGAACAGACTACCATGGCAGCCTTCCTTGTGGATCTTGTGGAGGAGGTAGAAGTGGGACATGCGTTGTTGGGGAACTATGTGGCTGGAAGTTGAGGAGTGAAAGTCTTGTAACTTGTTCGTTAGTCTTTCCTCTTGAGTAGTCCCACAGGAAAAACGATGACTTCCAGTATGTCTTTGTAGGTTCTAAGGTGACTAGAGTCAAAGAGCAATACAGCACAGATACAGGCCCTTCAGCCCAACATCCATGCCGACCACAGTGCCCACCCAGCTTGTCCTAATTTCCTGCATTCAGCCCATATCCCTCTAAGCCCCACCCCTCCATGTACCTATCCAAGTGCTTCTTAAATGATTCTATTGTACCTGCCTCAACCACTTCCTCTGGCAGCTCGTTCCATATACTCATCACCCTGTGCATGAAAAAGTTGCCCCTCAGGTCCCTTTTAAATCTTTCCCCCCTCATCCTAAATCCATGCCTCCTAGTTTTGGAGTCCCCTCCCCTGGGGAAAAGACCATTACCATCCACCTTGTCTATGCCTCTCATAATTTTAAACATTTCTGTAAGGTCGCCCCTCATTCTCCTATGTTCCAAGGAATAAAGGCCTAGCCTGGCCAACGTCTGCCTATAACTCAGGCTCTCTAGTCCTCAAATCTTTTCTGCACTCTAGTTTAACCATGTCTTTCCTTTAACAGGGTGACCAAAACTACACAGTACTCCAAGTACAGCCTCACCAATGACTTGTCCTACTGCAACATAATGTCCCAAACCCATCTACCTGTGATGCCACTTTGAACGAACTACGCACTTGTACCCCTAGGTCCCTCTGTTCTATTACACTCCCTATTACAGTGCCAGCGACCTGGGTTCAATTTCGGCCGCTGTCTGTAAGGAGTTTGTATGTTCTCCCCCTGTCTGCGTGGGTTTCCTCCCACATTCCAAAGATGTACAGGTTAGGAAGTTGTGGGCATGCTATGTTGGCGCTGGAAGTGTGGCGAGACTTACGGGCTATCCCCAGAACACTCTACACAAAAAGATGCATTTCACTGTGTGTTTTGATGTACATGTGACTAAAAAAGTATCTTGTGCTGGTTTGACTTTCCAAAATGCATCACCTCACACTTATCTTTATTGAAATCCATTTGCCACTCCTGGGCTCACTTTCCTAACTAATCAAGCTCCCCCTATAATCTACATTAACCTTCACTATCAACAACACAACCTAATTTCATGTCATCCACAAACTTATTGATCAAGCCTTGTGCATTCGCATCCAAATCGTTTATATACATAACAAATGACAAGGGTCCCAACACCAACCCCTGTGGCACACCACTAGCCACCAGCCTCCATTCCGAGAAACAACCTTCAACCATCACCCTCTGCTTTCCTCCTCCAAGCCAATTTTGAATCCAATGGACTAATAAGGCCATTGTGGAAACTGCAGACTCCCCCATAGAAGGAGCAGATTGTGGCTGATAGGTAGCTGAGAAGTGGTCTGTTCCTTCCACTCCATATGCAGGGTCTCTGTTTTATCCCGATGAAAGGCTTTAAGGTTCTCAATATGATTGTGAATATACTCTCTCCACTTTGAGCAGCTGTGGGACAGAAATTCCCAAAAGTCAGTGGGGATGTTGCATTCCTTCAAGGAGGATTTGGACATGTCCTTGCATCTTTTCCTCTGTCACCTGGTAATCTCTTCCCTCATCAGAGCTTGGAATGAATGTCTATTTTGAAGGTGTAGTGAAGTGATGGCAGCTTCAGCATCATGAGCTGGTCATCAGAATGTGATCACTTTTATGGCACTGTTCATGGTATCTATCCTAATTGTATTTTGAAGGGGAAATTACAGAAGAAGAACTGACTAGGCGTCTGCAGCAAGTAAAAAACGGCACAATTCAGAACAACCCTGATGCTCGAAGAAGTGAAGGTTCTGGTGATAACCGAGGTGAGCATGTAAATAAAAAGAACCCTACTTGGGGACATAGTGATAGAGACGCTAAGGTTTCAAGAATTGGTTTAAATTATGTAATTAAAAATTTTGTCAGATTTCCATTCTGCATCGTAAGGCTGAAAAATATACACCTGGTTATAGAATGTAAAATAATAGGTGACTTTGCTAAGCTTCTGATTAGCAGTACTACAGTGCCTTGCTGTAGTTGTGTGGGTCTCTTCTTGCATGGGCCTGAAAGGTGTTCTCCATTCTTCTTACTGAACCCTCAAATCCTTATTTTGAAATGGTCGTTACAAATAACCATTTTAATTGATTTTTTTCCTTCTGAAGCAGCCATTCTTCCTTTGTGTAGACTGTTGGCCATGGAGAGTGCAAGAACTGAGATTCATTCTCTCTCTTGCTCATTATCCATATTTGTGCTGTCTCCAGCAGCGATAGTGAACCTTGAACATTGAAGTGATCATCCATATTTACATCAAAGCTCACAAAGTTAGGTGCTTTGTTTCAAGCATCTTTTAGATTCTTTTAGGACCAGTGCCTGCCACAGTGGATGTTAGGAAATCTCATTCTGCAGTTTGACACTGCTGAACACATTAAAATAATTCCTTGGCCATTGAACCTATTTGGTTCACTCAGTTAATCAGGTTGTGTTTCTGCTTGCAAGTTGAACAAAACTTTGTTTCTCTGTAAATCATTCTTGGTGATTGTAGCTTGGGTTTGCAAAATCAGCCAGTCCAAGTTTTCTTTTACAGGATTTCTCCCAATCACTTGGTGAAACTCATGAACTAAAGTTAATAAATTGGAGCACTGGTGAATAAAAACACTTGAATTAAAAGCTAATTCAAGGTGTTAGCCAGTTTATAACCCCATTTGCAAGCTGTGTTTTATCGGGTCAATCATTCATGTTCTCGAAGTAGTAAAATCATTCTAAATGCAAGTAAGGGAGATGATTCGCAAAATTGACAATAGTGGAGAAAATGTTGGACTGGGCTGAAGTCATTTGTAGGTATATTGGCACTGACCGTTGTATCACAAAGAAATAAGTGCTGAATAGTATTTTGACTCTAGCATTTGCCAGACACTGAAATATCAGGTGTTTCAGCAATAGAATGCATTGGCTAACATCAGTGATGTGTTTAATTGCATGAAAGTCTTGTCACTTAAATGTAAAGTTGCTGTTGTCCCCGCATTTTCAAACTATCCATAATGAAGAACTGCATTGTATCCTGGTACAATTTAGCCTCAGATTGCTAGTAGAGAGATCCAATAAAAAGATGGCAGATCCTCTGAGTCATCGTTTTTAATCTATCCTGCCAGTCTAGTTAGACTGCATTGAAGATTTGTTGAATTTTACTATTGTACTAAGAACTTCTCAGAAAGAACCTATTAGTGGTGACATCAGCAATTGAGACCAAGTAACAAAATTACATGTTCCTTTATACTTGTCATGCCCAGTAACACCTTCCCAGTCTGCAGCAATACCAGAATCATGCATGTTGCATATTTAATTGGATTGTCCAAAAACAGTCTAAAACAAAGATGCAGCTCAGGAATGGAAGGTGTCCCAAATGAGACTTTAAAGCAAATTCCTCCATTCCTGAGATATCCAGACAATGGGAAGTTCAAGTGATATTTGCAGTGTGTATCCTGATAAATTGGCCCCCGGTCTACCAAATCAGTTATACATTGCTTGTTTTTGTATTTTATGGTCAAGAGACTTGGACAGGGTTGCCTTGGCACTCTTGCTAAGTAAATCCTGCATCAAAATATCAAAGTTTCTTGGTATCCACATCTTGACAGAGATTCTCAATGTTAAACACTTAAACAGCCTCAAAGTTTAAATGTGACTGCTGCAAATTAATGTAGCTATTTCCTTTTGTTACTACTACTCAAGACTGGCTGCTCAAGCTCATGCAACTACTGCCATCCCATTTGTGCATTTTTGTCACTTCCCTAGACCTCCCACCTCCTCTGATTCCCTTAACTATATAATTCATGGTTGTTACTGTTTCATCTGCAGATTTTCTGTTGCCCTCTGCTAACACCTGGGATTGCTATGTAACTCCATTGTATACTTGGATCAGTGTTTGTTTTTTTTAGTGAATCCTCTATTCTTTATCCCTTTGAGTCCACTGGACAATGTCCAGAGGTACAACAAATGATTGCTGCTCAAACACCTGCACCAACAATCTCGAAAAAGGCCACCCTTTACTTCTTTGTAACCATCATCACTCACATTTACAATATTAAAGAGGAGACAGAAAGACCTAGAGATGTAAGTACCTAATTTATAGTCGAAAGGACAAATTGAGATGGCTTTTTTGCCATCATTGCTCTTCCCTTTGAGACCCACATCTAGCTCCCTTGACCTGACTTCTTTTAACAGTGACCCAACAGCTATTATTCTTGCCACTGTCTGCCCACAACCTACCCCCTCCTCCTCCACCACCACCACACACACAAACTAATCTTGTCAGTGGTTCTTATTCCTCAGATGCTGTTTATTTTGTTTCAAGTCTAGAGTGAACCAGCCACTTCGAAAAAAAATCTACACCAACCAACCCTTTTGGTCCTGCTAATGACTAGCCTATATCAGACCTCCTTTTCTATTTCAAAGTCCTTGAATATATCTAGCTCCCAAATTAATTTACAGTGTTGCAATCAATCATGTTAAACCCTGCAAAGACGACAGGCTGGGAATATTTCTCACGGTCATAGAGGATTGCATTTCTGACTTGAATTAGGGCCATTTTATTGCATTGGCAGGGACAGATACTTGATTGTAAAGGTTTTGAACATGGAACTCCAGGAGAAAAGGACATGGATTTGGGAGGTAAAGTGTTCAAGGACTTTGGAGAAGGAAGTGTGGAGGTTTTAAAAAAAAACAGCTGCTGCTTCAGAATTTTGTACTTTCCTGAAGGCTTGGGATGATGGTAAACAGCTCCAGGTACTTGTCTTCAGGGTTCTGAGCTATTTCCTCAGAGAAAAAAAATCAAGAGGTTACAGTTCTTGAGATTATTCAGGCAATAGGAGACTGGCTAGCAGCTGTGGATGTGAAAGATGACTAATTTTATATCGCTATTTAGGGATGGCATTGGAGATTCTGGTTCAGTTTCAAAAGACAAAGCTGTCGGTATAAGGACATGCCATTTGGTACCTCATTGGCACCCAAGGTTTTACAAAGTGCCTGTCTGTATTCACAACACATCAAGGATGCCCACGGTTATCTGCACTGGATGACAGATTCATCAGAGGCCCTTGGAATCCCACTGGCATGGCCATGCAGCAGGTAATCAATGCAATCCAGGAGTTGGGTTCATAGTCAATTAATGTTCTTAAGAGCATTATTTTGAACTAGCTGACTGGTTTGTGCTACTCAAGATTTGCCTTTTTTTTGATATAATGGGTTTCAATGAAACGCTGCCTCCAAATATTTGGCCGCCATTTTTGTGATCCTTGAGCCTTGTTTAACTGCTGAGAAACTGAATGCCTATTTCTCAAAAGGTGAGGATTAACCAAGCCATTTTTCTTGATCTTGCACGGTAGTCATAATGTTGGTGGATATATTCTTGTCTGAACAGATTGTCTAATTATTGGGCGATTGGTTTTGTCATTTGTGGCTCATGTGAGATTCTACCTTGCACATTTGGAATTTAATCCAAGTTAGATTAATGCATGAAAAACTGAGTAATGTCAGAATCAGCAAATGGGGTTGGACCTCATAACAAAATAACAGGTTAAATTTCTCGCTCCATTGCAGTTAATGAGTTAAAACACAAACAGAAAATACTATAAATGTTCAGATAAAGGCAGCATCAATGAAGAGCAGGTTACTATTTCAGATGTGAGACATTTGTCAAGAGCTGGGAAGTGTTACAAATCTAACAGATTTTAAGCAGGGGAGGAAACAAGAACAAAAGGGAAGGCCAGAATGATTTTACTCGCAAAAAACTGCAAGGCAAAAAGGGATTGTAATGGGGCCAGTAAAGAAATGAGACATGGGCTTAGAGCTATAAATAGCAAGGCCAGAACAATCACCGATACTACTGCTGATTTCAGTCAGAGGAAAGAAGATGCCTTTGGTAGCAATGTGCTAGAATTAGTGGATGATAATCCTCTAAGCATGGAGACGGGGTGGGAACTAAGGACAAAGGAATCATTTCCCTTTTCACCATTCCACACAGCTGTTCCCTGCACAGCATCCTGATCCATGATTGTATTACTCCCAACAGCTATTCCTCCTCCATACAAACACAGGCAATGCATTTCTTACCTTTTTCCCCTCCCTCTGCCCTTACAAGATACCCTTTTCAGGCGAATCAACAGTTTCTTTCTTTCATGTAGTTCACCACTCACAATGTGGTCTCCAGTTCCTCATTGGGAAACAAAGCAAAATGCAGATTGGGTGATGGTTTCGGTGAATACGCTTGTTGGATGCAAGTATGACCCCCCCCCCCCCAATCCCAGTTTCTAGTTGCCTGCCACATTAATTCTCCACCCACTCTTGCTTTGATGCCTCTTGGTTCACTATAATTTTCAAATGAAGGTTGATAGAAGCTGCAGGAATAGCATCTCAACATTCCATTAAACGGTTTGCAATATTTCAGACTTTGATTTACTGCTCACATTTTTTCAAACTGCCAGTAAAGGTAATGATTCTACTTTTGCCTTTTGGATCTGTGTTCATTTGTCTAATAAACATTGCCTTTTGCTGTGTATTATCATCCCTTTTGCAGTCAATCTGTTGTGCCTACCAACCATCTAACACCTTGCTATTTTCCTTTCCTGCCTATCTCCCCTCCTTTCCCTCCCTTTGAATACTAAATAACTGTTATTCTAACCCAGTTCAGACACAGATCACAATTCCAAAACACTAACTCTTTCTGTCTGTATATGCTGCATATGATCCATGTTTCCACTTTTGTACTTCAGTTCAGTAAGTGTTTCACATTTCCGGCATCTTCAGTATATCCACTTGTTTCTTTTACATTTGATGCACTGCAAAGAGGTTAGTATTCAACTTGGTATTTCACATGTTTGGGTATGTTGCCAATAGTTGCTTCCCATTTGTTTTTTAAAAAAAAATTAGAAGTTGCTCTACAGTTCATGTTGTCATGAAGGGAGAAATATTATTTCTCTTATGCTCAAAGTCCAAATTATTACTTTCAATAATTATGTATTCAAACCTAATTTGAATATTCTGTAGTGCAGAGACCTGAGGTAAATGGCTATTCAAATAACAAGAGAGCCAACTAATATGGTTGAATATTGTTTAGCTTGCAGAAGAAAAACCTCTAGAACCTATGTAAGTGCCCCTCAGTGGCCAGTTCACAGGCATTTCTCATTGGATTTGAATTAGTGTTTGAGATTAACATCCTAATTATGATGATCTAGACAATTATGTCTGTAGCTGATGTATTGTTTGCAAGGCTCTTTGTATTTTAATTTCTTTACTTAGCTACCCTCCACCATCTGGCTATCCTAAACTGTGTGCGAGCACGTGTTTTGGGATTGTGGAGCTATCTGGCTAATCCATTTTGAATTAGCTTGAGCCTTCTACACTTCTACAATTTGGAGTTAACTTTGGCCTTCTACAGTAATAGGTTGCCCATAAACAGGCATTTCAGAATTTGGAGGAACATGCTTGGATTAAGTGCCAACTCATTAACTTAGAAGGCATAAATGTAAATTGCTGCTTCTAGGGTAATCTCTCAAAGTTGAAGATGACTGCTTCCACCCCAATTCTGAGTTGGTGGAAACCACAGACTCAGCCATGGGTGGGGCAGATAGAGTTAATGGGGCAGCAGAAGTTTAGGATGTTTTGTGTTCTTTCCTCTGTTTGCACGTAGCTCCACTTGCTTCAGTTGTAGTGACTTAAAGTGCCGAAGGCCTTCTCCATTTTGAACAGTCATGAGCTGGTGCAAATGCTGTATTTTTCCAAGGAGGCGTGAAAATATCTTTGTAGCTTTTTCTGGTGTGCTGAAATTCGTTCACTGTGTTGGAGCATGGAATAGAGTGCCTGTTTCAGGAGTCTGATGTCAGAAATTCAAATAATGTGATCTGCCCACCACTGCTGGTTGAGCGTGATCAGAGCCTTGATCTGAGAGAACTTGGCCTGGGAAAGGATGCTGACATCAGTTCTTCTATTCTGCCAATAGATTTGGAGGATTTTTGTAAAGACTGAATTGGTGATGTTTCTTCACTATGAGTCATCCATTTCTCTAAAGTATTCAAAAGGGTGCCCAGTGCATTGAGTTTGGTTTCTAATTTTACATTTCACTGAAGGCTTTCACATTGGAGATGGCGGTGCACTTCATCATTGATGTTCCTCTTCACTATGAGGAGGCTCCCAATGTATGAAAAGTGATTTGGGTTTTCCAGCATCTCATTTGTGGAGCTAGGGCTGGTGATTTTGTGCAATGGGTGGTCTGTGTAACAGGGTAGTTGGGCAGAGGTTCTTCGTCTTCTGGATGTTTAATATGAAACCCTTCCCCTCAAATGCTTCGCTGGAAGAGTTATTGATGACTTGGATCTTGACCTCCAAATGTAAACATATGTAAGTGTCATCACCATATGTTAAATCAATGACAGGTTGGGGTGATCCTCATTCTGGACTGGAGACATGATAGTTTGAAGGTTAAAATGAACTTGCTATATAAAGGAAGGGAAAATTAGAACATAGTACATTACAGCACAGTACAGGCCCTTTGGCCCAAGATGTTGTGCCGACACTTTATCCTGCTCTAATATCTATCTAACCCTTCCTTCCCACATAGCCCTTCATTTTTCTATCATTCATGTGGCTATCTAAGAGTCTTAAATGTTAAATGTATCTGCCCCCACAACCTTTGCCAGTAGTGTGTCCACGCACCCACCACTCTGTGTGTAAAAAAAAAAACTTACTTCTGACATCCCCCGTATACTTTCCTCCAGTAACCTTAAAATTATGCCCTCTCGTATTAGCCATTCTCGTCCTGGGAAAAAGTCTCTGTCTGTCCACTTGGTCTATGCCTCTTATCATCTTGTACACCTCAATCAAGTCACCTCTCATCCTCCTCTCCCAAGAGAAAAGCCCCAGCACACTCAACCTCTCCTCATAAGACATGCCCTCCAATCCAGGCAGCATCCTGGTAAATCTCCTCTGCACCCTCTCTAAAGCTTCCACGTCTTTTCTATAATGAGGTGACCGGAATTGAACACAATACTCCAATTGTGGTCTAACCAGAGTTCTATAGAGCCGTAACATTACCTCATGGCTCTTGAACTCAGTACCCTGACTAATGAAGACCAACACAACATACACCTTAACAACCCTATCGACCTGCACGGCAACCTTGAGGGATCTATGGACATGGACCCCAAGATCCCTCTGTTCCTCCACACTGCTAAGAGTCCTGCCATTAACCTTGTATTCTGCCTTCAAATTCGATCTTCCAAAGTGTATCACTTCACACATCCGGGTTGAACTCCATCTGCCACTTCTCAGCCCAGCTCCGCATTCTATCAATATCCTGTTGTAATCTACAGCAAACTTCTACACTATCCACAACACCACCAACCTTTGTATCATCAGCAAACTTACTAACCCACCCTTCCACATCCTCATCCAAGTCATTTATAAAAATCACGAAGAGCAGGGGTCTCAGCACAGATCCCTGCAGAACACCACTGATCACTGACCTCCAGGCAGACTACGCTCCATCTACCACCACCCTCTGTCTTCTATGGGCAAGCCAATTCTGAATGCACACAGCCAAGTTTCCCTGGATCCCATGCCTCCTGACTTTCTGAATGAGCCTTCTATGAGGAACTTTATCAAACACCTTACTAAAATCCATGTACACCACATCCACTGCTCTACCTTCATCAATGTGCTTTGTCACATCAAAGAATTCAATCAGGCTCATGAGGCACAACCTGCCCTTCATAAAGCTATGCTGACTGTCTCTAATCAGCCTATGCTTCTCCAAATGCCCATAAATCTGTCTCTAAGAATCTTCTCCAGTAATTTACCCACCAGTGAAGTAAGACTAACTCGTCTGTAATTCCCAGGGTTATCCCTACTCCCTTTCTTAAACAAAGGAACAACACTTGCCACCCTCCAATCATCTGGCACTACTCCTGTGGCCAGTGAGGATGCAAAGATCATCGCCTAAGGTGCAGCAGTCTCTTCCCTCGCTTCCCGTAATAACCTTGGATATATCCCATCCGGCCCCGGTGACTCATCTATCCTAATGTTTTTCAAAAGTTCCAGCACATCCTCTTTCCTCACGTCGACGACATCCTCACAAATGTCAAGGTCTCTCTCACTGGTGAATACTGAAGCAAAGTATTCATTAAGGACCTCCTCTACCTCTTCCGACTCCAGGCACATGTTTCCTCTTTTATCCCTGATTGGTCCTACCCTCACTCTAGTCATCCTTCTATTCTTCACATACGTGTAGAATGCCTTGGGGTTTTCCTTAATCCTACTCACTGAGGCCTTCTCATGCCCCCTTCTAGCTCTCAAATCCATTCTTAAGCTCCCTGCTGGCTACCTTTGTAACTCTCCAGAGCCGTGTCTGATCTGTGCTTTCTAAATCTTAGGTAAGCTTCTTTCTTCCTCTTGACAAGATATTCTATGTTTCTTGTCAACCACTGTTCCTTCACTCTACCATCCTTGCCCTGCCTCAATGGGACAAACCTATCCAGAGCCCCATGCAAGTACTCCCTAACCAAACTCCACACTTCTGCTGTGCACTTCCCCAAGAACATCTGTTCCCAAATTACACTCCCAAGTTCCTGCCTAATAGCATCATAATTCCCCCTCCCCCAATTAAATACTTTCTTATATCATCTGCTCCTATCCCTCTCCAAGGCTATGGTATGGTCACTATCTCCAAAATGCTCTCCCACCGAGAGATCTGAAACCTGATTAGGCTCATTGCCTAGTATTGGGTCCAGGTTCTTAGAGAGAATTTATGGGCACTTGGAGAAGCATAGGCTGATTAGGGTGAGCTTTTATAATGTGTTAGTACATTGGATGTCTGTAGGAAAGGATGCTGTTGGGGATGAGAGGAGGAATTTTGAAGATTATGGGGGAGGCTAATGAAACAAAATGGATACACAGTTCTTTCAGGGATTTTGTATAAATAAATCAAAGTTACCCCTTTCCATGTTAAATTCGATAATGGAGCTGTTGCTGAAACCCAAAACCAAAAGGAGGGTGCTGAAAATACCAGGGAAATTTCTGTCTGTAGAACTTCTCTGGACACGTGCAGCAGGATTTAACAGTGGTCCAGGCAGCAGAGGCATAGTATCAACATGCCAGTGGTCTACTTTATTGCATTTTGTGTTGCAACTTGTTTCTCTCCATATGCATGCCTCACATGTGGACTGGGGTAATTGTGTCCTAGATGGGTACCTTTTGTGCCCAATTGCCCCCCTTTGGTTTGCCTTAGTGGCTCAAATGCAGTTGGCATAGTGAATGTAATACACAATAGAAGCATCAGGGCTTTGGGCGTGAGGGCAGTTAGACGTTCTCCTTTTCAATATGGCTCCAGTTTGGCATTGCAGTAGGTGCAAAGTTGTATCCATTCATCAAGGTCCTTTAAAGCTAGCAATTCAATGTGTTGTCTAATAAGGGAGACTGAAATGTCGTAAATCCTCTGAATGGAGAGCCTCAGTCTGGCTCCTTGCACAACAGTGTTCATTAAACCTCAAAGTTACAGGTAACTGTAGCTCCAATGATGCAAGAAATTCGGTAACAAAAATGTAACCCAGAACCCGACTACCAGTGGTGGGGAGATTAGGTAGTGAGCTTATTGAAGTGCATGCATCTCAGCAAACTGCTGTGGTTTAGGTAGGAAAATTACTCCCTGATTACTCTGGGCAAGTATGACCTTCAGCTGATAGCCCTTCCTCTCAAGGTACTCAATCTTCTAGAAGCTCTTGTCCCCTCTGTTTTGCTATATTCACTCATGTTTGCTTCATGTATGTCTGGGAGCCTTGAAGTCAGTAAAATTCAATCACTTGTCCTTTCACTCCATATAGACCTTTTCCAACTTGAAACAACTACAGAAAGCACCATTCACATGGAGAATCATATCAATAGCCTAGAAATTAAACTTGAAGTAGGTGATCTCTTTAAATAGTGTTGGTAGAGGGGGTTCCTTTCTTCTGCCTAACATGCTATGCGAGGTTAAGAAGTGGCATTACCCAAAGCTTGACTCCTTGCATTAGTGAGGCAAGTGTTCAGATCTCAAAACTGATTCCATGGAATACAAAGCCCCATAATTGTGTGTGCGCTTCTGCAGACACTCTTTTGGAAATCCAAGGGCATTCTTAGCACCCTTGAAGTTGATGTTTGTGATCTGAATGTAGTACTGTACTGTTCTAAACAATCAAACTAGGTTTTATTCCAACAGTTTGGAGGATTCATATCATTCAGAGAATCAAAAGGACCCTACACAAGTGATGAGCTATATTTTTTGGTTGTTGATGGTTTCTTTGTTTTTTCCCTGTAGGTGCTGAAGGTTTGGACGAAGGCTCAAGTGGAGATTCACTTCTGGAGTGGTTGAATGCTTTTAGGCAGACTGGTAACACAACGAGAAGTGGGCAAAGTGGGAATCGCTCGTGGAGAGCAGTCAGTCGTACAAACCCAACAAGTGGTGATTTTAGATTCAGCTTGGAAATTAACGTCAGTCGAGGTAGAATTGATCAAAGTGCCGAGATGGAAAGTGAGCAACTCATGGACACTTCGAATGCAGCAACGACATTGCCACCAACAGAAGAAGCTGTGACGCCTGTACCATCTAGAAACATAAACCCATCGCCACCAACAACCGCACAACCTGCACAAGCAGTGACAGCTCCACCAATAACCATAACGGAAGAAAGTGTCCAAAGTGAACCAGAAAGGTCTGAGCCTGGTATTACTAGACAGAGTAGAAGACCAAATGGGGAATTGTCTTATGAAAATAGATATGAACTTTTCAGACAGGACCTTGAAACCCAGCCACCTCAAGGTCGTGCACGAAGTGGTAGAAGCAGAAGCCCAGAACGACGAAGGTCATCTAGAACAAGAAGCAATCGAAGTCGGTCACCCTTGCATCCAGTTGAAGGAACGAGTAGATCACGGCGCCAGACTTCTCTCAGGTCTGAGAGATCCAGTTCAGAGAGTGGGACAGAAGGAAGTTCCAGAACTAGACAGCACATAGTGTCCAGGCAGAATCGGGTTGGAGATGACGTGCGGGCAGAAGTAACTAATCCTTTCTCTGCGTCTGAGTCAAGTGAGCCTAGAGAGCCTTCCCAAGAAGCTGTTGATCCTGCAGAAGCTACCGCCAATGATTCCTCTGCAGCTGGGCGGCGACCACCTACCATTATGTTAGATCTGCAGGTGAGAAGGGTAAGACCTGGTGAAAATACAGATAGAGATAGTATAGCCAACAGGACCCGCTCGAGATCCCAAACAACAGACAACACAGTTGTGTATGAAAGTGAGCGTGGTGGGCTCAGGCGCACGTTCTCCCGCTCTGAGCGAGCAGGGGTGCGAACTTACGTCAGCACCATTCGGATTCCTTTTCGCAGGATTTCTGATTCTGGTCTTGGGGAGGCTGCCTCGGTTGCTCTCCAAACCATACTACGCCGAATAATGATGGGTGGGGAATTGAGTTCCTTTGTGGACAGTGACAGTGATTCTGAAACGAGCAACAGGGGCCAAAATCCAGTGCAGGACGTCTCTGAGTCACAGAACAGCACAAGTGAATCCCCAAATGTGGCTTCAATAGGTAGAACAGGAGAGCAGCGGGCAGGGGTGCAACGGAATGGCAGTGAAACAGATAGTACAACTGGTGCAAGGAGAAGAGAAGGTCAGCAGACTCGAGGTTTGTTTGGACTTGAAGAAAGTGGTACTTTGCCTATACTTAGGCTTGCCCATTTCTTCTTGCTAAATGATGAAGATGAGGATGATCAGCCGAGAGGACTGACTAAAGAGCAAATTGACAACCTGTCCACAAGAAATTTTGGGGAGAGTGACGCAATTAAAACCTGTAGCGTATGCATTAGTGAGTACACTGCTGGAAACAAGCTTCGCAAGCTTCCCTGCTCACACGAATATCATGTTCACTGTATCGATCGCTGGCTGTCTGAAAACTCCACGTGTCCCATATGTCGTCAGGCCGTTTTAGGTCGCACTGCTGGTGATAATATTGGCTAGTGTATGGCCTCCATCAGTTTGTGCTCCCAGTATTGATGTAAAGTAGAATTAGCTAGCTGTACTAAACAGTGAACCATATAAAATTATACTTCAGAATGCAGAGGAAATTTCACAATAGCCATACCTAATGTTTCTGTGTGACTGCTTCCTGACATATGTTCCAAAAAAAAAATTTTTTTGCGAATCTTTAATATGGGTTTGGACATATTGATTCTATTGCAAGTGTGCACTGTTGCATTGTTTATGAAGTGAAACAATTTTACCATGCTTAAAAATGTATTTGGGGAACAATTCTGGCATCTGGTTTCTTAGATATGTTGATTTAACCCTTATTTACAATTTGTTCTTAGCATGGTAAATAACT
Organism: Pristis pectinata; assembly: GCF_009764475.1. Lineage (NCBI taxonomy): Eukaryota > Metazoa > Chordata > Chondrichthyes > Rhinopristiformes > Pristidae > Pristis > Pristis pectinata. The sequence continues at coordinate 87,289,404 of NC_067412.1, forward strand.
TATTTAAACTATAATGCTTTTGCTTTCATTTTGTAAAGGGTGAATCCTTGCCCTGTGTTTTTGTCACATTGTTAGTACTTAATTTGGGTTAGTTGTACTGAATTCCAATTTTTTTTTTCATTTTTTTGGATTTTTTAATCAAAATTATTTCCTTTTCTGATGTATAGTTTTAGTTTATGTGCACACTTACAGTGGTGTATTTTAGCAATTTGAAGTTTTTCATTGTTGCAGGATCTATGTATAGAATGGAGAAATTGGCCAACTAAAATAGCAATGCAAATTCACTGCTATATAAAAAAATTCTAATTTACTGTACATCTTTAATGAACAGATTGCCTTATATTACAACATGTCTATGGGACAAATTGGAGTTATTCAACAGTTTTCTGTACTGTGAATTTGTTTACTATCTTCCATTTTTCAGTTAAAATTAAAAAAAAACTGATTTTATTTTTCTGGAGTTGCTCTGTATATCCCTTTTGAGGCTCTTGCCTTTCCACCTTGTACCTCCAGTTTTAAGAAAATAATCCAGTGACACAAACTCTAGAGTAAGAAGTCATTTGCCTTCGGGAAGCTGGCTGTTTTTTCTTTCTCAATAATTGAATGGATTAGTGAGGCTGAGTATGGACACATTAGCCTTGCGCCACATTTCTGTGACCCTTCAATACTGCGCCATATAATCTGTGCCTAATAAGACGTTATTTTCCAGGTCACAACTTAGATGTCATTTGGTTTTACTGCAACCTTCAGTACCATCCGCAGGATGTGTAATAGACTAGTTTCTGAAATCCTAATGAAATGCTGGGGACCTCTGTGCAAGTTAAGTGCAGACCTGGTCTACATGAAAAATAAGCTCTGGTATTCTGCCAATTGACATATTGCATTTATTAGTTGTAAAGTATAAGGATGCTGGGTTCTTTAAAAAGGAAACTCCAGTTTTGTTCTTTTAACCATGAAATTGAAATACATTTGTAATATAACTAATGTAATTGAATGGAATAGTTTTTTTGAGGCAGAATGCCAGTTTTTGTTTTTGGATATATATATGGGCAGATTGTGGGAAGTAATATGACACTATTTGGTCTCTTGCTTACCCTAATGTATATGGAAAAAATCGGTTTTGTACAAAAGTAACCAGATATGAATGGCATCTTGTATAAATTTTAAATGCCAATATTGTAATGTGTAATTTCATTACTTAAATTCCACAGAGCCAATGTTATTAGAAAAAAAAATGATGCTATGTCACATAATAGGAATCCCACAGGTTGTGATCAGCCCTGCAAAAGGCGAACTGTGTAGTAAAGGTTCAAAGCAAATTAGGAGATGAGTGTTTTAAGAAGTCCAGGGAGAGTTTTTCTGCAGCTGCAGAAATCTTGCCAAAGTCATTCACTTTGGTCTACTGTACAAGGCTTGTTTAAAGTGATTTAGTTTATTTATGTAATCTGTTGTACTAATTTTTGTAAATTAGTAACTAAGTTTTAATGCAAAAATGTTTGATTATCCAGTTGTCATTTTACTTTCTGGAGAACAGGAAACTTCAGTTGCAGAAAAACATTTATCTTTTGACATTGACCATTTAAAGAACTGGGGTATCTATAAATGTTAATAAAACATTGCACGATAAAGTTACCAGCACCATTGTCTGTGAGGTTTATTCCTCCTTTTCTCTTTAGTTGACTCTCCTTTAATGTCAAGTGCATTTATTTTTAATGATTAGTTACGTATAAACTCAGCTACTTTTGACATGTAAACGTTGTTATTGTTTAATACCATCTGCCACTATTACAGAATTTTTTGACCACCTAAACACTACATTTATGCAATATTCAAGGCACATAAATAAGGTTTTATTTTTAAATCAACTTGAAGCATTATTCGGACCAAAGATTTGTTAATGTGATATCTGAAATTGGGAATGTCCAACACACAATGCTGGAGGAACTCAGGTCAGGCAACATCTATAGAGGGAAATAAACAGTCGACGTTTGGGGTTGAGACCCTTCATCAGGACTGGAAAGGAAGAGGGCAGGAGCCAGAGTAAGAAGGTTGGGGAAGGGGGAGGAGCACAGCCTGGTAGGTGACAGGTGAGTCCAGGTGAGAGGGGGAGGGGGGATGAAAAGGGAGTGATGTAAGAAGCTGAGATGATAGGTAGAAGAGGCAAAGAGCTGAAGAAGGAGAAATCCAGTAGGAGAGGGCAGTGGACCATGGAATAAAAGGGAAGGTGGAGAATAGATGGGCAGGTCATGAGGGGAAAGGGAAGGGGGGAGTGGGCCACAGGAATAAAAAAACAAAGGGAGGGAGGGGGCTACCAGAAGATAGAGAAATCAGTGTTGATTGGTGGTAAGAATAACTGAGGGCATTGAAGTCTTCAGGATGTGAGCATTTCTGGGTATCTATTTTTATATTTTTGGGAAAAAAAATCATGATTCTAAGCATGTGGACTTGCTTTGCCAGTGAACTCACTGTAAGAAGAGTTTATACAAAAATTGATGCTGTGTATTACAAAGATCAAGCAGTTGAAAGATTATATGCTGAGCATATAGAATGCAAATTTGAAGGTTTTTGGTATTGGTTTATTACTGTCACTTGTACTGAGGTACAGTGAAAAACTTGTCTTACAAACTGATCTTACAGGTCAATTCATTACGCAGTGCAGTTACATTGAGTTAGTACAGAGTGCATTGATGTACAGGTTAAAAAAAACAATAACAGTACAAAGTGTCACAGCTACAGAGAGTGCAGTGCAATAAGGTGCAAGGTCAGGTAGATCGTGAGGTCATAGGTCATAGTCCATCTCACTGTATAAGGGAACCGTTCAATAGTCTTATCACAGTGGGGTAGAAGCTGTCCTTAAGTCTGGTGGTACGTGCCCTCAGGCACCTGTATCTTCTACCTGATTGAAGAGGAGAGAAGAGAGAATGGCCCGGGTGGGTGGGGTCTTTGATTATGCTGGCTGCTTCACCAAGACAACAAGAGGTAAAGACAGAGTCCAAGGAGGGGAGACTGGTGTCCGTAATGTGCTGGGCTGTGTCCACAACTCTCTGCAGCTTCTTGCAGTCTTGGGCAGAGCAGTTGCCGTACCAAGCCGTGATACATCCAGATAGGATGCTTTCTATGGTGCATTGGTAAAAGTTGGTGAGAGTCAAAAGGGAGAAACCAAATTTCTTTAGCCTCCTGAGGAAGTAGAGGTGCTGGTGAGCTTTCTTGGCCATGGTATCCACATGGTTTGTCCAGGACAGGTTGTTGGTGATGTTCACTCCCAGGAACTTGAAGCTCTCAACCCTCTTGACCTCAGCACCATTGATGTGGATAGATGCATGTACACTGCCCCCTTTCCTGAAGTCAATGACCAGCTCTTTAGTTTTGTTGACATTGAGGGAAAGGTTGTTGTCATGACACCATTCCACTAAGCTCTCTATCTCCTTCCTGTACTCTGACTCATCACTGAGATACGGCCTACAACGGTGGTATCATCTGCAAATTTGTAGATGGAGTTAGAGCAGAATCTGGCCACACAGTCGTGAGTGTATAGGGAGTAGAGTAGGGGGCTGAGGACACATCCTTGTGGGGCACCAGTGTTGAGAATAATCGTGCCGGAGGTATTGCTGCCTATCCTCTGATTGTGGTCTGTTAGAAAGTCAAGGATCCAGTTACAGAGGGAGATGTTGAGTCCTAGGTCTCGGAGTTTGGTGACAAGCTTGCTTGGTATTATTGTATTGAAGGCAGAGCTGTAGTCAATAAACAGTAGTCTAACATAAGTGTCTTTACTGTCCAGATGCTCCAGAGCTGAGTGAAGGGCCAGGGAGATGGCATCCGCTGTAGACCTGTTTCGGCAATAGGCAAATTGCAATGGGTCCAGGTTGTCTGGTAGGCTGGAGTTGATGCATGCCATGACCAACCTCTCAAAGTACTTCATGATGGTGGATGTCAGAGCCACTGGTCGGTAGTCATTGAGGCATGTTACCTTGCTTTGGTACCGGGATGATAGTGGTCTTCTTAAAACAGGAGGGAACCTGAGATTGAAGCAGGGAGAGGTTGAATATGTCAGCAAATACTTCTGCCAGCTGATCAGCACAAGATCTGAGCACGCAGCCCGGGACACCATCTGGGCCAGGTGTTTTCCTCGTGTTCACTCTTCGGAAGACTGATCTTACGTCCTCCACTGTGATCACAGGTTCAGCTGCGTTGGTGGCTGTCAGAGTGGATGGTGACAATCCACTTCCTTTTTGTTCAAAACGTGCATAGAATGCGTTAAGTTCATCAGGAAGGGATGCGCTGTTGCTAGCTGTGCAGCCTGACTTCGTCTTGTAGCCTGTTATGGCATGTAAGCCCTGTCATAACTGGCGGCTGTCAGGGACTCTATTTTGAGTTGGTATTGCTTCTTGGCATCCCTTATAGCTTTACAAAGGGCTGTCAATTGCTTTTGTTTCATTTCTATCTCAGCAGATTCGTTTTCCACTTTTACAAGTTCTTTTGGTATACATAACAATTCATCCAAGCAGCTTGTATTGACTTAGGTAGCATTGGCTTTTGAATCAACATGATGTCAAAAGGACTTGTATGTTGTACGTGCCAAAATCAGTAATTCACAAATCTGCACTAGCAAGCTAGCATTTCATAATTCACCAGCAGTTCTGATGAAAGGTCCTTGACCTGAAAGGTTAACTGGTTTCTCTTTCCACAGATGATGCTTGATGGGTTGAGTTTTTCCAGCATTTCTGTTTCTGTTTGCAATTCCCAATGATGGCGCAAAACCCTGTTGATGCTCTTAACTAACTAATGAGAAGCACTGAATAATGTTTGAATGTACTCAAGCTCATATTTTGAATTTGTTGTAATGGAACAAAGTACTGAAGATACTCAGAAGGTCTGATAGCATACTTGGAGAGAGAAACAGTTAATGTTTTAAGTCAATGGCCTTTTATCAGAACTGGGCTTGGTTAGAGATTTTAAGTTTTAAGGTACAGAGGAGGGCAAGGATAAAACAAAGTGAAGATCTGTGGTTGATAACTTCAGCAGTCAAACATTGCCATGTTTTAGATCATGAGTTTGGACATTTGGCATTCCTGGTTCACAGGTTTGAAAGGTTTTTCGAATGTTTTTTTTAATCTAGTAAATCTACGAGTGTAACTGCTGTTAACTCTGCACAAAGTTACTTTGTGGTAATTCTTTAAGTGCAGGGAATTTTATGGTTTTGCCTCGGATTTGAACTTGAATAAGGACTGATTAGAACTGTTTTAAATTTTCTGTTTTGGAAAGATACTGGGCCAGAAATGGCACATCTCACGGTATTAGGTTGCATCTGCTCGAATGTTTTGTGCTGTAACTTCCTGGAAGTGCAAGTTGGTAACTGTTAGGGTTAATAATGATAAAGCTGCAAAAAAGGGTAAAATAGACTGGGTAAATTTGGCAACAAATCGGAAAAGGGAAAGATTGGATTAAAACAAAGGAAAATTAAAAATCTTTAATAAAGGTAAGTCACATACCTGGTTTTGTAAAAAAAAAATCTAACAATTGACCATTTGCTGGAATGTGATTAAACATTTAAAATTGTGCCCAGTGGATGAATGAGATTGATTAGTACTGCATTAACAATTTACAACATTTAAACACACTCTTAATTAGTAGATCGCTTTCTGTGGCAAGGTTTACTGGGATTTAATATGCTTCCAGTACCTGCCACTGTTTTTTCTAAATAAAAAACTTGCCTCTCAGATCTCCTTCAAACTTATCCCCTCTCACCTTAAATTTATGCCCTCCCTCCTGTATTAGACATTTCCACCCTGGGGAAGAAAGGCTCTGGCTATCTACCCTATCTATGGCTCTCATAATTTTATATATGAAATATTTGTATATGAAATATTATTGGCTGTACCACCATATGTGTTCCTGCCATGACTTTTTTATGTGCTGGCTGAATAAATCAATTAGAGTATTAAGTAGATAGGAATTTACTAACTAAATATTAACCAAAATTAGCTACTTCATATGGTGATTTGGTTCACAATAAGTATGAGTATTGCACTCAAGCCCTAGTGCTATTGAGATTCTCTCATCTCAGTTGTAAATGGCCAATCTCTCATTCTGATAATATGTCACCAAGTCTGAGATTCATCAACCTGAGGAAAGAGGCTTTTGTCATGTAACCTATCAGCCACTCCCAGAATCTGTGGTTCTATAAGATTAACTGTGGTTCTATTAACCTCCAAAAATGTTGGTAGAAAAGGTTATGCAAAATTATGAGAACAGGGAGCCATTTTTATGGACAGGAAGGAAACCCCGCACAGTAAAGTCTCCATGTTTGCAATGGAGAGGTCGAGAATGGGAATTATAGTCAGAAGATGGTATTGGACAAAGGGTAACAGATGGTGTTCACTTGTCGTTGCACCGTGCCAAACTTATAAAGGTAATTTCCATTATAAATGTGGGTGTGGAAATTTAATGGGGAGGGGGGATTGATATAGAGTGAATAGAGTTTTAAATAGTCAAATCTCTAACTTTGGCTGTAATATAACTTTCTAACATGCAACATTGTAGATTAATTTTATACAAAAATTGCAGCATTGTTTTAAGTTTTGTCCCAGCTGCTAAACAATGGTATCTATGTACAATATTTATATTAGTTCATAATGCTGTTTTTTAACTCTGGTGTCAATAAAATGGGCTGTAGGCACTGCCCACTGCTGATGAATGGTGCACAGCACACTACCTTGACTTCCTCTTCTGTCTGCGCTCAGATCTCATGCTTTGCCCCTTTTCCACAATCTCAGTTGATGCTTTCATTTTTGCATTTTGATTTGACGTTGGTTTGTACTTCCTCTGTTGGTTGTCCTGTATTGGTCACACTTTTGCCTCCTGTCAGCAAATTCACTAACCTGACACAATGGAGTACATAGAACAGTACAGCACAATACAGGCCCTTCGTCCCACAGTGTTGTGCCGACCTTCAAACCTCGCCTAACACTATCTAACCCCTTCCTCCCACATATCCCTCTATTTTAAATTCCTCCATATGCCTATCTAGTAATCTCTTGAATTTGACCAATGTACCTGCCTCCACCACCACCCCAGGCAGCGCATTCCATGCCCCAACCACACTCTGGGTAAACAACCTTCCTCTATCTCCCTTGAACTTCCCACCCATTACTTTAAAGCTATGCCCTCTTGTATTGAGCATTGGTGCCCTGGGAAAGAGGCGCTGGCTGTCCACTCTATCTATTCCTCTTAATATTTTGTACACCTCTATCATGTCTCTTCTCATCCTCCTCCTCTCCAAAGAGTAAAGCCCTAGCTCCCTTAGTCTCTCCTCATAATGCATAATCTCTAAACCAGGCAGCATCCTGGTAAATCTCCTCTGCACCCTTTACAACGCTTCCACGTCCTTTCTATAATGAGGCAACCAGAACTGGACACAGTACTCTAAGTGTGGTCTAACCAGAGTTTTATAGAGCTGCATCATTACCTCGCGGTTCTTAAACTCAATCCCTCGATTTATGAAAGCTAACGCCCCATAAGCTTTCTTAACTACCCTATCCACCTGTGAGGCAACTTTCAGGGATCTGTGGACATGGACCCCCAGATACCCCTGCTCCTCTACACCACCAAGAATCCTGCCATTAACATTGTACTCTGCCTTGAAGTTAGTCCTTCCAAAGTGTGCCACCTCACACTTCTCCGGATTGAACTCCATCTGTCACTTCTCAACCCAGCTCTGCATCCTATCAATGTCCCTCTGCAATCTTCGACAATCCTCTACACTATCCACAACGCCACCAACCTTTGTGTCGTCTGCAAACTTTCCAACCCACCCGTCTACCCCCTCATCCAAGTCATTAATAAAAATCACGAAAAGCAGAGGTCCCAGAACCGATCCTTGTGGGACACTGCTAGTCACAGCCCTCCAATCTGAATGCACTCCCTCCACCACAACCCTCTGCTTTCTACAGGCAAGCCAATTCTGAATCCATACAGCCAAGCTTCCCTGGATCCCATGCCCTCTGACCTTCTGAAGATGCCTATCATGTGGAACCTTGTCAAATGTCTTACTAAGATCCATGTAGACCACATCTACTGCACTACCCTCATCAATCTGCCTGGTCACCACCTCAAAGGACCCTATCAGGCTTGTGAGACATGATCTGCCCTGTGCGCTAAACTGGAAGCTGAATAGTCTGCCAACTGATAAGGGCGCAAAAGATCTGTTGAGCTGTTTAAAGAAAGCAGTTTCTTTTGTATCTTGGCCCGCATCTCTCTCAAATCATCACACAAATTAAATCTCTAATCCCTTTTTTCTCCTCCTACAGAATAACGGCTGCATTTCAAAAGCATTCTGCTGGCTGGCTCAAGCAGGTTGGGGTGTTCAACATGCATTATAATGAGGGAAATAAAAAGCTTCAAAGAATACATCATGGCATTGTTTATTTTGTCCTTTCTGTGTCTCACGCTGGATGAGGTGCATGGCAATAAAATCATGGACAATGAAATGCAACATGTGAGCTGATTTGGGTGTTAACTACTGTGCTGTGGCTGCCTCCAGTTTTTTTTCTCAGGATTTTATAAACAGCCTTATTTGCAGACATTCCATTTTGATGGCTGTTAACCCTGAATTTGTGACTGAACCAGCTGTCAGACTTCGCAATTCAGAGACCTTGATTTGTTGTGTTAGAGTTGGTCTTTATTGTGAAAGTCTAATGGAGGTTCTTGCACACTGATCTCCAGAGAGCCAAGAACCTTGTGCTGTTTAATATATGGGCTTGTTTTACTTTCTGTACAGCAAATAACAAGCACTAACCAGTCTGGTGAAGTGCCATGGTTCTGTGCCACTCAAGGGTGGGTAATGGAAGGGCAGAATTGGCATTAAAGACTACTTTTTTTTAACTAAAAATAAACTATTCATAACATGCATTAAATATAATAGGGCATGCCTCTATGATTAATTTTACCAACAATTTAATGCATCCTCTGACAATGTGTCACACTGCCCACGCTTCCTCAAAGAATGCATCCATGAAACATTGGAGAGGCTGTTAAACAGTGCCCAATCCCTTGGCATTCAGTGGCAGTAGAATTCCAGACCGTGGTCCAATGAGAATTGAGAGAAGAAGGGAGATAAAATCACGAGTCTTGGCGGAGTGGGTGCAACCACGTGTCGTGTTCCTCTGCACATTGGGGACTTGGAAATGATGTAGCCCCTGAAATTGAAACTCAAGAAGATATGGAAGAAGGATTTAATGCCAGTCTGTCTTTTAAAACTATTTTGTTTGCATGCAATGCCTCCTTTATCTTATAAAGCTACTTGCTATGTGTGCATGGTGTTAATGCTAATCTGTTTTATTGTCACTGGGTTTCAGGATTTAGCTGAATGTATGAACAAATTTTTATGAAAGATAATCTTAAGGGAAGTGGCTGCAATCTGTGAACAAGCAGTGTTTCGCTCCTATTAAGTAAGGTTTCACCACAAGGTGGAGGCCTCAAGGAGCTAAATCTGTCTTGTTTGCAAGATTTCCTGAATGTTTGCCAAAACGACTTACTGACTGCTTAAATTTATTTGTATGAACTAGTAATGTTTTAAAGATAATGCAGTTAGTACTCAACTATCACTGTATAGTTGCCTTTTGCAAGACTCCAAAGAGTTCAAGGTCTGTTTGCAGAACTTTCCTAACATCTGGGAGCAGGTTAAGATTTATTTTATAAAAGGTGAATTTTTGCAGAGGTGGATGTCTACTTTTTAGCAAAAGTTTGACGCAGTGTCTCACAGGAGAAGGTGGTGAGAAATGTCTTCATGCAAGCATTGTGAATCTATAATTTGCCATCCCAGGGCTCAGGCTCCATCAGGATGCTGGTAACTTCTGGATACTTAGAGGATCATGATTGGAAGGAGAACTGAGGTAGGTGAGCGATGATCTTATTGAAAGATGGAGTAAGCTCTAAAAGCACAAAGCCCTACGGTCTCCTGTTGGTTATCCTCCATAGCATATGGGTTCAGTGGGTACTTCGTGTTTTGATTGAAGCAGAACAGCTTGTGGTGATGATTCAGTCTGGAAGAGAACCAGTTGAGTCTTTTAAGGGTCAGATCAGGCAACTGTTAATACAAATAAATGTTATTCTAAACTCATTATAGTTTGTACAATCCATGCTGCTTGGATAATGTAGCAAAACTAGATTTTCCAAGCATATTTATACAATTGACAAAGGTACATGACACATGAAGACTGCTGTCATAGACAGCAAACAACATGACATCTTTAGATCCATCCCTACAACTGAAACGTCTGCAAGGGATTGACTAATCTACTTTAAGTTTGATGCCACCTCTGATGAAAAAGAATAGACAAACCTTTCCACGGGTCCATCAATCTTTAAGAAAATGTTGGATACATGAGTTCTGATGAAGAATCTGACCTAAAATGTTAACTCTATTTCTCCTTCCACATATGGTGCCTGACCTGTTGAGTGTCTCCAGCATTTAGTTTTCATTTCAGATTGTCAGTATCTGCATTTTTGTTTTGATTTCCATAAAACTTATTGCTGTAACTTTGTAAATCGGGTAAATCACATTAAAGTGTAGGATTCTAATATTTATGACATTTAAAGTTAACCTGAGCTTAACTTTCCCCTTGATGCTTTTGGAATCCATTTTAGGGCAATAGTTCTTTACATGGAGGAGAAACGTACTGTATCATTATTACCTCGTTACACAGTGTAAAGAAGAGAAAAAAGCACCTAATTAATGACGCCAATTGTGCTGATGGGCTAAGAAATACAAATATATATTTAGTACAAATAATCAAAGTTATTGGACCAGAGAATTCTATACAAGGATAACTTGATTTTTTTTAAATGTAGTATCGGTAATAGTAAATATAAAATGTTCCAAGGTGCATAGCTGGGACATTATCTAATGGAATTTGATGTCAATCTTCCTAAGGTGGTCACAGACTTTAAGCAGCATGTTAGTAGGGAAAAGTATGCCTGGTAGTTAGTTTGCACCTTTTGGTGCACTAAAGCATGGTTTTAGCCAATACCAAATGAGGTTCCTTGTGGAAAATTGTGAAATAGTTCAAAAAGCCCTGTACAACACTTCGGGTAGTTTATACCCAGAAACAAATGCTTATTACTGAACTCGTGTGATTTCCGATGGACCTTCATCTAATTTTGCACATGTCTCACTTTGCTGCAAACTCCCCAAGGCAGCAGCAGCAGACTTTCACTGCAGGGATGGAAGTGGTTAGCTCCAATATCCTCAAAGGACAGACAAGTCCTGGACAACTAAATACTTGGCAAAAGGAAGGACTATGCACTGGGGCCTAGGAGACCCTCCAGGTTGATCATAAGAAGAGCCTGGCCGGAAATGGCTGCAGTTGTCTCCAGTATCACGAACAAGCAACAAAAGAAACACACTGAGTCATGATTCAGTGTTAAAAACTATTTTATTAATCACTACTTATGATAATACGAAAAATAAAAGTGAAAATGTTAGTATGTTAGAATTCAAAAATGTTAAACCTTGAACATTAACCCCAAAACTTAAACTCTTCGTGTGTGTGTGTGTGTGTGTGTGGCAAAGTCCCAAACTCCAAGTCCAGGAATGGTTCTTAAAGTTCATTTCCGCAAGCCATAAGGTGAAACGTGAGCAAAGGCTTCTTCAACAACCACCGTTGTCTGAAGATAAGACGTAGATGTAGAGAAACATAGAGAGAGTAATTACAAAGTCCAAATGTTCCACGATGGAACCGAAACAACACCTCAGCGTTGACTCGGTAGTGACTTCCTCACCCCGAAAAACATCCAAATTGTGGTTGTCCGCACACAAATACCTGTTTCCTTCTACAGGTCAGCAACAAAGTGAACTCCACCGGATTACTTCCAATTTCCATACATGGATTTCAGTAGCAGACACAGTTATTGTTTCTCATCCATCGATAGAGAAACTAGCAGGCTAGTGTCTCTCTCTCTTTTCTCTCTCTCTCTCTCTCTCTCTCTCTCTTCGACTGACTTCTTCAACAATGTCATTACGTCCTTTATCTTCTGTTGACATAAGCACGCCACACACACACACACACTCACACTCACACTCACACTATCTTAAAGAGACATTCACTGAGTCTGTAACACCAGCCATGAATTGAATAATGCTGTAATTTCAGTTCCCTGCACAATAGATGCATGGTGGATTTGGGCCCTTTGTTTTATTGAGTCCACATTGCCCAACCACCCATTTACACAAATCCCACTTTTTATTCTCCCCACTTTCTCGTCAACTCCCCCCAGATTCTACCACTCACCCATACAGGAGGGACAGTTTTTACTATGGCCTATTAACCCACCAACCTGCACGTTGTTGGGATGTGGAAGGAAACCAGAGCATCCAAAGAATAGAGGGCACCACTGTGCTGCCCTCTAAGGTAAATGGTGGCTCCTGTCTCTCTTAATTCATCATTTTGCCACGCCTACGTGGGCCATCCCAAAGCAGTGGGGACCTCTGAAAATGTCTGGTGGTGCAGTCTCCCTGAAGACTATAATGGAAAGTGGGATAACAGATGAATTTAACAAACATTTTGCATCAGTCTTCATTAGGATACAAGTAAAAGCAACAGTCTTTGTTGGAACTGGTGGATTCTGTCCAGTTCTCTCTAAATGGACATTCTTACTCATTTATGGTTAAGTTCTACATTGGAAATTGTAAGAGAGGGAGGAAGCCAGGAAATTTGCAATTACTAGGGCAGGGATTTTGAGTTAATGTTCTGGGGTTCAGATACTGCAGGTGTGATAGAGGTAAGAGATGAGGGAGAGTTGTGTTTTTGATTAGGGAAAACATCATGGCAGTACTTTGAGAGGATATTCCTGGGGGAATGTCCAGTGAAGCTATATGGATAGAACAGAAATATGAAGGGGGTGATCACTTTGATCGGGCTGTACTCTAGGGCACCCAACATTGGGAATTAGAGGAGGAAATGTGTAGGGAGATCGCAGATAGGAATAATAGGGTTGTAAAAGTAGGTGATTTTAACTTCCCCAACATTGACTGGAACTACCATAGTGCTAAGGGATTAGATGGGGCAGAATTTGTTAAGTGTTAATTTTCTCAAGCAATGTCTAGATGGCCCTACTAGAGAGGGGGCAACACTCTACCTTCTTTTGGGAAATGAGGCTGGATAAGTGGCTGAGGTGTCGGTGGAGGTGCACTTTGGGACCTGTGACCATAATTCCATTAGTTTTAAAGTAGTTAAGGAAAAAGATAGGACTGGTCCACAAGATAGAGCCCTAAATATGGGCAACGCTAATTCTAATGGCATTAGACAGGTATTTGCAAGGGTTGATTGGGAGAGGTCATTAGTAGGTAAAGGGATGTCTGGCAAGTGGGAGGCTCTTAAAAGTCAGATAGGGAGTGAAATAAATGGTTGCTCATTTAAGCACCAATGAGGCAAATTTTTTTCTGAGAGTCATGGCTTTGGAATGTGTTAAGACAGGTAGATGGATAAGGGGGTAAAAGATTACCACGAGCAGATAGTGGGCAAGAACAGTGTTGAGATTACAATCAGATCAGGCATGACCTTATTAAATGATGAGGTAGTTTTGAGGGGCAAAATGGCCTACTTTTGCTTATTTTGTATGTTCATGAATCGTTTTGACTCATCAAAAGCATCCCTTAATCTATATAGAAATAATGGTTAAGTCACTGGATGAACATCCAGAGGCCTGAACCAGTGGATCCCAAAGACACAGGCGCGGTAGTGTAGTGGTTAGTGTAATGCTTTTACAGTGCCAACGACCCAGGTTCATAATCCAGCCACTGTCTGTAAGGAGTTTGTACGTTCTCCTCGTGTCTGCGTGGGTTTCCTCCAGGTGCTCCGGTTTCCTCCCACATTCCAAAGATGTACGGGTTGGGAAGTTGTGGGCATGCTATGCTGGCGCCGGAAGTGTGGTGACACTTGCGGGCTGCCCCCAGAACATTCAACACAAAGATGCATTTCACTATGTGTTTCGATGTACATGTGACTAATAAAGATATATCTTAAATATCATCATAGCAGCTGAGAAATTTTTTAAAAATCCAGTAGTCAAATAAAATTAGACTAAAAAGCTAAGACCAGTAATGGTGATCCTGAAACTATTGGATTGCAGTAGGCCCCCTTCTGGTTCACTAATGTCCTTCAGAGAACTAAGTTTTCTGCTCTATGACTTCAGGCCCTCCAATGTGGTTGACTCATGACTGACTCTTATTTCAGGGCCGATTGGAGGCAGACAATAAATGGCAGCATTGTCCACTTCCTGTGAATAAATGTACAGAGGAGGAAGTCCTCAAGGGTAGAAGATTACATTTTGCAATGAAGTACTTTTCTCCCTGCTGTCGGTATCTGGAAAGCTGTCTTGATGCACTCACTGCCTTGATTTACATCTCTTCACTTGTGGAGATAACAACAGGCCCAGGATGGAACCCACACCTGCAGTCTACAGGTAAGGACTCTATTGAGCCTACCAGATACGTCTAACCAAGAAATCTTGCAAAGTTTGGGTAAGCCATAAGAGGAAGGACTGTAAAATGCCCAAAATGGCAGATACCCCTTCCATAGTCTGACGTGCCAGGCATATTACATGGGGGAACAATTTCGTGAAAGTGGATTGCTCCCCCATGCTAAAGTGCACTGCTTTCCCATCTTCATCTCGGGGGGGGGGGAGGGTGGGTGGGTGGTGGGGGGTGGGTGGGTGGGTGGGGGGGGGGGGCACATCACATTAAGCCTGTTTCTGATCCCTGAAGTTTGGATCCTCTGCACTTTGGAATTCACATTTGTAATTTTCTACAGCCATTTATAGTTAATGTGTGTGTGTATGGTAATTTGGCACACAAATTTAAAACAAAATCAACATGCTTTTATAGTTTAATTCATAGTTTATTTTTTTTACAAAGATGTTCTCACATTAATTCAATAGATCGCTTTGCAACCTGACGTGCTTAGTACAAATACTGGTGAATTTACAACTTGAGTGATGAAAGTGGCATTTACAACAGTAAACTGCTTTGACACATATTAGGCTTGATGTGTTCACTTTGTCAAGTGAATGTTGGGTGTTAGAAAATTGATGTTTAACCATTCTTTTGAATTTCACTTTGCTCAATTTACCCTCTTACTGGTGCACTGCTTTAGGATCCAGGTGTCAAATAAAAGATGGGGGAGAGAAAGGTCTGAGAAGGTATTACCCAACATAAGCATTGCTTTTTTAATGTATAACAACTAATAATTTCTTGCCTTGTAGATCTTTAAAAATGTCTGTCACCATCTTAGCAATTGTCAATACCCAGAACAGGTATGCATTTTGACAGTTAAATCAAGTTTTCAATAAAAGATTTGAATTGAAATGCTGGTATGCTTTTTAACTAGCTGTACTGAGTATTTCAGTTTTACAGTTTAGCCAGTGGTGGTCTGGAAATAATGGCCTGGATTTTGTAGTTGTTATGACGGCAAAAATGTCAGATGTACATGAAAGCAGAGTTAAATACAGAAACCCACCAGTTTCTTTCACTGAAACCCTGTTCCTGCATAAATGTACTGTGAAATGAGTTTCTCCAGGCCAACCTGCAGAACTCTCTGATCTGTTTTGAACTTAAAGGTATTTACAATCTATTCTCATTGTATATTATCTTGAAAATATAATGCTTTGTTGCATGATGTGAGTATTTCTAAGGGTGTACAAAGCCACAATTTCTGCTTTGCAACCTCTCTGTTGAGAATTTTTCCATGTGATTGGCTGCTATGTGAATTTGATGACATCACAGTTGCTGGCCATCAGAGATCCATCTGCCAGCCTGATGCCCATCAATGTCTAAAATGGGAAAATGTACACCACACAGACTGTTAGACCTTTGTCAGGAGCTTTCTCTGGGGTCAGCTCACATTCAGTTGCTTTGACCTTACTACAAAATCCAGGGCAATATGTTTTGGAAAGTGTAAAATACTTCACCATTCAAAGGCAGGCTGGTTAAGGATTAAAAGAAGTTACCACACTAAGTCAGAACTTTACACTCAGATTCCAATGAGTTTCCTAAATACAGAGCTGTCTTTTGTTCAAACTGAACAAGCACCACTTAATGCAGTTTCCCAGCAACTGATTGTACTTGTTTAGACTGGGAATAGGTTAGCTAACTGCTCCCTCAGTGAGAAATCTCTCAAAGAGGGGAAAAGGAATAAAGGAATCATTACTTGGGATAGAAATGTGATTCATTTCGGTGTTAAATGTAATTAAATATTTATCTTAAAATATAAGCCTTTTGAGATATAGACAGTTTCTTCCTCAACCCTTCTCAGCTTTTCTGTAACACTTGAGCTTAAGATTCTGGCTCTTAAATTGAGATGGACTGTTCCTATAAATGTAGCAATGATTGGCTGGAATTGACATATTCAGTAATCAAAGCCTATGATGATAAAAGCCTATGAAGCCCATGATGAAGGGAAACAAGTGATACAAAATAATACTGACAATGATTAAAAATATCCTCCTGTAGCAATGGATGTCCAGTCCCATCAGATTTTGGTTTGCACTGGATACAAAATGGCACCAAACCCCGACATCCAAATCTAGTACTTCTATAGAAGATCCCTTAAATGGAAGCTACATTGATGAGCTGTTAATCAGAGCTCCAATTCATACTGAAACTTCAAGCAGCCTTAAATACCTTCACACACAATTGTAATTGGCTCTAGACCCACAACTTGTATAACACCTTTAGCACATCAAACATCAATGTGCTTCATAGGAGCATTATTTAAAAACATAACGTGAGTGGGTTGTAAGCATTTTACCAGTATGGCCTATTTGTTTCAGATTTTCTCTACATATACACCAAGGGTACACTGATCATTTTATTTTTGCTTTTCCCAGCCTGCCTAAGTTGAACTGTATTCAACCTTGCTCCACGAAACAGAAAGTATGACACAATAAGCAGCCAGGCTCAGAAAATGTATTCCACACCCCAAACAGGGATCACACTTAGTGTAACAGCAAGATCAAAGAGATTCGCCAAGGCCAGCAAGTTGTAAGTAACCTTGGATTCGAGAGGAAGCCAGGTTCTGTTACCAGTTATTGGGTTAATGCTATGTTAAAATTCTGTGCAAATACAATATTGAACTAACTGAACATAAGTCAGCTTAAACATCCATTATTTCACAATGTACCTTCATTGTGCTTTCAGTTGCATCTTTGCACAGAATGTCCCAGCTGTTCCCTGTGGATAACACATGGCGAGATATCAAATGTGTCAATGTTTTAAAACAAAATGAGTTAGGGTTGGGGCACCACTTGTGGTTTTATTCCAAATAATCTCTGGGATTCATCAAAACTGCAACAGGGTCTCCTGCCTACAGTAGAAATACTTCAACAAAATAGACAACAGTTACATAATATAACTTATGTGCATTAAATTATCCCAACACTGTAGTATACTAAATAATTTCTTTTGTCAAGTTTCTGCTTTATAAGCTATGATTGGGGGTAAATATGGTTTTAAACAAAGTGTCTGGCATTGAAGAAAGAAGCTAACTCTTTGAGTATTTCATAAGTGGTTAAAGTCTATTCTATCCCCAAAGTTTCCTGGAGGGAAGGTGATAAAAATAGATTTAAAATAGCTAATAACATCAATTAAATAATTATTTGGTGTGGCAGGGAATGGTGATGTGTTATAGCAGCAGGATGTGGGAGTCTCTGAATGGCAGTATGACCCAGGGCAAATTTGTCTATAGCTGCTGTTTGTGGCTTTAAGAGCTACAAGTCACTGGGCTGAAGACTAAGCTGCAGCTGCTAGGGCACATCAGGATGCTTTCTACATGATGATGATCACACCTCATAAGATAGGGTCTTCTGATTTGGTCAGTGGAGAGGAACAGGGAAGTTTGACTGCAAATAAGGGGAACTAGAGGGCATAATAACGCAAGAGCCAAAGCCATTGCATTTGTCCAATGGGTTTGAGATTCTTTCAGTTTATTTGAATGAGAGTGGGGACTGCAGGTGGATGAGCTAACCGAACATGACACCATGGTACAGGAAGCTATTCAAGCCAAATAAGAATGTAGTGGTGACACTAGAGACTGCAGATGCTGGAATCTGGAGCAACACAAAAAGCTGGAGGAACTCAATGGGTCAGGCAGCATCCCTGGATGGAAATGGACGGTTCAGGTTTTGAGTCTCGACTGAAACGTCGACTGTCCATATTCCTCCACTGATGCTGCCTAACCTGCTGAGTTCCTGCAGCCAAGAATGTAGGTAGTGGCAGTTGGATACAGAATGATGAAGTTGATTGGCACTGTTATCAGCAGCAAAGAGCAAGCATAATAAGGCTATGTTGCCTGCTTGGTGACATGGTTTATGGTACCTGCTCCAGGCTGCAGGTAAGCCTACAGTGGGAGAGGGACAATCCAATAACACAGGGCAAAGGAGGAGGTTCAGCACAGTCAGTATGAGGAACTAGGCACTGAACTGAGAAGCTCAAAGTAGATGATTTCTGAGCCACATGTAGCTGGTGTAGGACAATGAGATTAGAGAAATGGCATACAACTCAAAGACTGCTGTGGGTCTGGATGAGGGTACCAGTCATGGCAAAAGTGGGAGCTGTTGTATTGGGGTGGTATACATCTAAACAGTGCTGATAGTCAGTGTTGAAGAAGGCCAAATAACCAGGGAAGTAGAGAAGTTGGATTTCAAACTAAAGAGTGCAGAGAAGGGATCAAAGGTGTAAAGATGTGGTAGAACAAAGTGTAGAAACAAGTCTAGAGAGCAAGGCTTTAACATGGGAAATGGTGAACAGGAAGAATAGAGAGTGCACGTCTAAGAGTGTTGATAGATAAGGCTAGAGATTACAAAAATAATAAAAGAACAAAATTAAATTCTCTGTCACTGAATGCACATACAACAACGGATGACTGAGAGTCCAAGTAGAAATAAATAGTTCTGATAGCTAATACATGGCTGCTGGATGACATATAATGAGATCTAAATATTGAAGGTAGGACAGGAAGCTAGGAAAAGGTGGAGGAGTAGCTCTTGTAATTAATGGCGATCTCAGGACAATAGAAAGGGTGACCTAATTCAGGAAGCCAAAGATGTAGAAGTGGTTTAGATGGAAATGAGCACTAATAAAGAAAAGAAGTCATTTATGGGATTGGTGTCCAGGCTCCTAACAGTAACCACACAAGAGGATAGAGTATAAAGTAAGAAACAATGGAAACTTGTCAGAAAGATACTGACAAATGCATGGGGCATTTTAATCTACATATAGACTGGAAAAATCAGATGAGCTAAGGTAGTCCAGACAAGGAACTCAGCATTTTGGGATAGTTTCTTACTACAGCGTGTTCTGGGGCTAGCCAGAGGGCAGTGTAGACCTGGAACTGTGTAATGAGATAGCATTAATTAGCAACCTCACCATGCAGACAGCCACAATATGTTTGAATTTTTACATTTTGAGGGATGGAAGAAAGGGTCCAAGACCAATATTTTAAAGTTTAATAAGGGAAAATTAAGAGGGCATGAAAGCAGAGCTAAATGAACTGGCAAATTAGATAAAGGGATCAATCAACTGAGATGCAGCAGCAGACATCGAAAGCAATCTTTTAGTATACACAGAATAGATGCGTTCTAATAAGAGAGGAAAATTTCAAGAGAATGACCCGAAAGTTAAAAATAGTATCACACATTAAAAAAAAGAATATGATTGCATAATGATAGACGGCAAGTTAGAAAACTGGACAGAATATAAAAAGATTAAAGAATGACTAAAAGATTAATAAGAAAGAAAACAAGCCAGCCAGAGATATAAAAATTAACATTAAGTGCTGATATAGATATTTTAAGAAGTTAACAAATTTAGTATTGCTCCTCTAGGAATGAGTCAGAGGAATTAATAATGAAAAATTAGGACATCACAAATGAATTTAACATTAGTCTTCAATATAGAGAGATTCCAGTAACATCCCAGAAATAGCTGTCAACTGGGAAATGGAAAGGAAGGAAGGAACCTAGGAAGACTGCAATCAGCAGAGCAATGGTACTGAGTTGTTGGAGCAGTAGTCTCTCAAGTCTCAGCGTCTTCATAGACTTCATCGCAAGCCATTAAAAAGTGGTTAGTGAAAGAGCTAATGCATTGGTTTTAATTTTCCAAAATTCCCTGGATTCAGGGAAGGTTTCATTGGATTGGAAAATAGCAATACTAACTCCTTTATTCGAAAAGGGGAGACAAAGCAGGAAACCACAGTCCAGTTAGCTTAACATTTGTCATGGGAAAAATCTTAGAAGCTACCAATAAAAACTACAGAGCAGGGCACTTAGAAAAATTCAATGTAATCAGGCTAAGTCAACATGGTTTGTGAAAGTTTGACCAATTTATTGCAGTCCTTTGAAGAAGTAACATGTTGAGGATAAGCGAAAATGTTGGCTTAGTAGATTCCCAGAGGTCTTTGATACTCTGAATTAAAGGTTATTGTGGAAAATGAAAGCTCATGGATGAGATGTATTGGCGTGAATAGAAGATAAGCTGGCTAACAGGAAACAGGGTAGGCTAAAATGGGTCTTATTTTGTTTGGCAAGACGTAACACGCAGTGTGGCACAGGGATTGATGCTGGGGCATAACTTTTAATTTATATAAATGATGCGGATGAAAGCACCAAAGGTATGAATGCTAAATTTGCCTGATGATGCACAGATAGGTAGGAAGGTAACTTGTGAAGAGGAAATCCTTCTTTTTGGCAGAAGGAATATAGCACTTAAATGGAATGAGATTGCAAAGCTCTGAGATGCAGAGAGATTTAGTGCATGATTTGCAAAAAGGTCTGTATGTAGGTATAGCAAGTAATCAGGAAAACTAACAATCTGATCATTTATTGCTAGGGGAATTGAATTGAAAAGTAGGGAGATTATGCTTCAGTTAGGTAATTCCTGCACATCCTATGCTAACTGCACAAAGGAGTGTGTTGCTCAACATTCTGCTGTCCTTTCTCAAAAGGTATGAGGTTGGTTTTACAATATTTAACTTGCCAACATTTCAAATTACCCGTAGATTTTTCAAGTATGATCAACAGAAATGTGCCTCCTCCCTAATCGATGCGTGAACACAGAGTGACCTGGGAATAGGAGGAGTCTGTTCAGATCCTTCACCATTTAGTTAGATCACGGCTGCCTTGCACCTGAACTCTATCTACACATCATCACTCCATATCCTGAGACAGATGTTTGTTAGTCTAAGGATGTGGAGTAGTGATGACCATTAATCTCAGTTTTAGCATTTTCAACTGAACCCCTCCCTGCTCCCAACCCCTGACGCTGAGGGCTTTTAAAGGGGAAAGAATGTTCTGGATTTCCGCTTCTCTTTGACAAAATACTTCCTAACATCATCCTAAAAAATCTCACTTCATTTTTAGGGTTAACCAGCTTGTTTTCCCACCATTCTCCCATCAAAGAGAGAAATTATTGGTTATCGGATCCTTTAAATACATTAAACATTAGACCATCCTTTAATCTTCTGTACTTCCCAGCCTGTCTTCACACTTTAACCCTTTCAGCACTGGTATCAGTCTGGTGCACATGCACTCGACTCCAAGACTAAGATTTCCTTTCTAAGGTGTGGTGCCTAGAATCGAGTGCAGTGAAAAGAATGAACTCTCTGGTGCAGTTTCATAGAAATGTAGCATAACTTCTAACCAGTTTGTTATGAATGTTTTTCAAGCAGAAATGTGGATATTTGAATCATTCAGTCATACAGTATTTTAACATAATCCCTGTATAATGAACATGAGTTTTGGGAAGGTTCAGTGTAGGGTTTCAGGGGTAGTGAAATTGAAAATCTGAACTGCTTATATTGCTGTAATGTGGTTGAATCCACAAGGCCAGGGACCCATCATCACACTGTGTGTGTTGGCAAAGAACAGGTTGGAATGCATAATGGGTTAGGTTACTGCCTCAAAACTCCAAGAACCTGGGTTCATTTTTGACCCCAATGCTGCCTGTGTGGAGTTTGCACATTTTATCCAAATAAGAATACAGCAGCAGGAGTGGGCCCATCAGGCCCTACAAGCCTGCCCTGCCATTCATTGCGATCATGGCTGATCTGTCCCAGTCCATGACTCCTCTTCTGTGCCAGTTCCCCACAGCCCTCAATTCCTCGACCTTTCAACAATTTAAATACTCTGTCTTAAATACTAGCCATAGCCTTCTCCCAGGTTTCCTCCCACATCCTAATGACATGCCGGTTGGTAGGTTAACTGGCTACTGTAAATTACCCCTGGTGTAGGTGGGCACAGAAATGAACCCCGTTGGCCTCTCTCATCTATGCCACCCATGATGCCTATCTCTACACGTCCCATTTGCCCACATTAGGCCCCTACCCCTCTATTGCCTTTCCTATCCAAGTACCTGTCCAAATGCCTTTTAAATGGTGTAATTCTATCTGCCACTACCACATCCTCTGGCAGCTTGTTCCAGATATCCACCCCTCAGATCTGCTTTAAGTTTTTCCCCCTCTCACCTTAAACCTGTTCCTTCTAGTTCTAGACTCCCCTGTCCTGGGAAAAAGATTCTGGCTACCAATCCTATCTATGCACCTCATAATTTTATAAATCTCCATACAGTCAGCCTCCAGCCTCCTATGTTCTCATGACAATAACCCCAACCTATCTAATCTCTTCTACTGTAGCCCTCCATTCCAGGCAAAGTCCTGGTGAATCTCACTGCACTCTCTCTATTGCTACCACATACTTCTGTAGTGTGACAACCAGAACTGTACACAATACTCTGTTTGCTTAACCAATGTTTTGTACAGCTGCAACATGATATCCCAACTCTTATGCTCACTGCCTCAGCCTACGAAGGCAAGCATACCAAATGTCTTTTTCACTACCCTATCCACCTGTGCTCCAACTTTCAGAGAGATATGGACTTGAACCCCAAGTTCTCTCTGTACATCAATGCTCCTAAGGTCCCTGCAACTTACTCTGTCCTATCAGAAGTTGACTTCCCAAGTGCATTTGTCTGGACTAATTCCATTTGCCACTGCTCTGCCCAACTTTCTGGCTGACCTATATCCTGCTGCTTCCTTAGACAACTTTCTTTGCTATCTCCAACTCCACCAATTTTTGTGTCACCCTACAAACTTACTATCAGATCACCTACAAAAACGGACCACCTACATAAACGGACCACCTCCATTCTCATCCAAGTCAGATATAAAGGTCCCAGTGTCAATCCCGCAGAACACCCACTTGTTACAGACTTCCAGTCATAAAAACACCCATCCACCACTACCCTCTGCCCATCACCAAGCTAATTTTGAATCCAGTTTTCCAATAAGCCCTGATCCCTTGTGCCTTAACCTTCTGGACCAACCCACCATGCAGGACCCTGTCAAAAGCCTTACTAAGGTCCATGTAAACCACATCTGCCATTCTGCCTTAATCAATTTTCTGAGTTACCTCCTCAAAAAACTCAATTGGATTTGTGAGAACATGATCCCTCCTACACAAAACCACGCTGATTCCTCCTAGTCAGTCCCTGCCTTACCAATTGAACACAAATATTGTCCCTCCGAATCTTCTCCCATAACTTCCCTATCACTGATGTAAGGCTCACTGTTATCTTCCCTCCAGCAGCCGTTCCCAATCTACTTCTACCAGGTCCTGTCTCACACTATTGAAATCTGCCTTCCCCTAGTTTCGGACCCCAACTTGAGGGCCAACTTCATCTTCTTCCTTGAAGCTTAATGAACCATGCTCACTGTTCACAAAGGGTTCCTCCACAGATACTTCAATCACTTGCCCGTCCTCATTCCCCAAGGGCAAGTACTGCTCCCTCCCTAGTAGGACTCTCCACAGACTGCTTCAGAAAACCCTCTTGAGAGCACTTTATGAATTCCTTCCCATCTAAACCCCTTACACCAAGCCAATTCCAGTCAATATTGGGAAAGTTAAAAATCCCTTAACACTCCCCTATTGCTTTTACACCCTTCTACGATCTGCTTACATATCTCTTCTTCTAATTCCTGCTGACTCCTGGGAGGCCTATAGTATAACCCAATCAAAGGGCTGCCTCTAAGTTCTCCTCATTGGCTGATCCCTCCAGGGTCTTCTCCATGAGTACTGCTGCAATGCAACTTCCTCCAACTTTTGCACTGAACTCTCTCACCTGAAACTTCTATACCCTGGATAGATGCCACTCCTGCCCTTCCTTCAACCACGTTTCCATGATTGCAACAATATCGTAATCTCATGTGTCGATCCATGCTCTCAGCTCATCAGTTTTACCGGCGAGGCTCCCTGCATTAAATTAAACGCAATTCAGCCTACCAGTCCTCCCGTGCTTCCCTTCCTGTCTTTGCCTATTCTTCCCACTGGACTTGCCCGTTCTATTTTCTACACACGAGTCAGCCTCCCCACTGTCATTCTGGGTCCCAACCCCCTGCCTCACTAGTTTAAACCCTCCCGAGTAGCACTAGCAAACCTCCCAGCAAGGATATTAGTTCTCCCTCAAGTTCTGGTGCAATCCGTCCATCTTGTGGAGGTCACCCCTGCCCCAGAAGAGGTCCTAATGATCCAAAAACCTGGATCCCTCCCTCCTGCACCAGCTCTTTAGCCACGCATTCATCTGTCCTTGCTTCTCATTTCTATACTCACTAGGATGTGGCACAGGGAATAATCCTGAGATTACAATCCTAGAAGTCCTGCTTTTCAATTTTCTACTTAACTCCCTAAATTACCTTTGCAGGACCACATCTCTCTTCTTACCCATGTTGTCGGTACCCATATGGACTATGACCACTGGCTGTTCACCCTCCCCTGTTCTGTGCCTGCTCTGAGACATCCATTCCCCTGGCATCTGCAAGGCAACACACTATCCTGGAGTTTGCTCGTGGCCACAAAAATGCCTCTCTGTTCCCCTGACTACTGAGTCCCCTATCACTACTGCTTGTCTACATGTTGCTTTCCCCCCGCTGTACATCAGAGCCCATCGTGGTGCCACTGATTTGGCTGCTGCTGCTTTTCTCTGAAAGGCCATTTCCCCCCCAACAGTATCCAAAGCGGTCTATCTGTTCGAGGGGGGAATAGCCTGTGGGGGGGGGGGGCTTCTGCACAGCCTGCCTGCCTGCCCTTCCTGTTGGTCGCCCATCTACCATCCAACTGTGAACATGCCTGTAGTGTGACAACCTGACTGAAGCTGCTATCTATGACAATTCTGCTCTTCTGCCTCCTGTATGCTCCTCAGTGAGTCCAACTGCAGCTCTAACCAATCTCTGCAGTCTGAAAGGAGCTGCAGCCGGACAGACTTTCTGCAAACATGGTCGTTGTCACTTGACTTCTCCCTGATCTGCCACATCTCATAGGAAGAGCATATCACTCCGCTGACTGACGTTCTAATCTTTCTGACCACTGCGTAAATAAAAAGGATCGACCTTACTTTGCCTTCCCAGTTTACCACTCAGCCTTCATACCAAAGCCTCACCAACGCACTTCAGAAACAGTCACTCCAATAACACTGCTCCTGCTCTACCTACGTCTCCTTTCATGGGTATTATAGGCCTTGCCTTGCTCCATCTCATCTTCTCTCGCAATCTCTCAGGTAACTGCTAGTGTTGCTACCTTTTGCAGGACTTGCCTCACCCCCACCTGCTTTCTCTTGCGACCTCCCAGTTGATGAACAAGGGAGATAGGGAAATAAGTGGGGAAATGGGATTGATCTGAGAGCTGGTGGAGGCTTGATTGGGCAGAATGGCCTCTTATGGTGTGAAAAAATATGAGAATACATTTTCTTGATTTAACTGGATTTCACTCATGACTACCAGCTGTGAAATTGGGATAGGGAAGCAGAGTTGTCTTCGTATACACAACTGATTGCTTGGCCAAGTGCTTATTCTATTATTGTTTGCTCATGGTAAACACTGGAGCCTTAGTGGATACAATGCTGAATGAGAGGTAATCTTCCCACACCCCACTAATTGCAAATTACCACGGTTTGATGGGTAGATGAGGCTGTGGTCTGTTGAAGATGCATTGCCACAGAATAAGGAAGACATTGGAAAGTCTCTTGTTTTTCTGCATTTGCTAGATGCTGGAGAAGCAGATGACAGAAACAGATTTAGGAAGTGGAGGTTCTTGATTAGGAACAGCAGGTGTGCAGATCATTTGATCAAATGATTCCATGTGGGAGGTAAATCAGGGCAGTAACAGTTTAGTTCATGCAGGAAGACCACCTAACATTGGCTGTCCTGGTATAAACCTTGCTCAAAAATTTGATCAGGGAAAGGTCACCCTCAAATAGGAAATTATGTGCATTTTTATTTTTAACATCTCTGTGCTCTTCCCCAAATGGCTAGTGGCAAAAAGAAAGGAAATCAAGACCAGAAATCAATCTGTTCTTCTCCATACCCAATCATGGAAAGGAACAAGGAAAGACACTGAAATATTTATAGCCACGTATCCTG
This sequence comes from Pristis pectinata, assembly GCF_009764475.1. Classification (NCBI taxonomy): domain Eukaryota; kingdom Metazoa; phylum Chordata; class Chondrichthyes; order Rhinopristiformes; family Pristidae; genus Pristis; species Pristis pectinata. The sequence goes on from NC_067412.1 coordinate 87,315,860, forward strand.
ATTTTTAGAGATCTAATAGGACCAGCTGGATTACTCTTCACAGAGCCAACCTCTGTATGCTGTAACCTTTCAATGATTTCATTTCTACACAATGCACCATGATCAGAATGATGATTAGTTCTAACAAATTACAGTGACGGAATACTGTCAGTGCCACTGGACTGAGATTAAATCCAACACTATGCTTAAGAAGCAGCCAAAGATGTTTTAAACCTGCCTCATCATCTAAGAACTTTAGGTTTTTAATTTTCACTCTGATGGAATTTTAGAAAGAGAACTCTTGATGTTACATGTGTGGAAGAACTATTATATCAAAGTATGTGAATAAACCAAAAGCAAAACATCACAATATGTGCTGGGACTGAACCCATTCTGGAATGTAGGATGCCTTGGCTTTACTGATTACACACAGACTTCTGGATTGGGGTTTCCTGGAAGCATGTCCCCATTTAATACATTTTCTGAAGCTAACAACATCTTGTCAGTGCTGGGATCTTCTTTCTTTTGCTGTTTCATCATTCGACAATGAATTATCGGGACAAAGAACAGAAGAAGTCCACCAATGATGGGTGGAATTCCAGCCAAGTAAAAGGCCAAGTGATAGTTACCAAAGGAATCATCCATAAACCCTGTATGAAGTAAATAGATCAAAAGTTAAGAGAGCTCTTTATTAAACACCAAAGTTGTAGCTTAAATTAAATGCCACTAATCCATGTGGAAATTTACAGCTATAGCAACAGTGCCTAATCAAGTAATAATCTGGATGTTTGAGCAGTGGAGATTCAGATTAACATTGGTAATAGTTTCCACATGACCTCTGCCCTGATCACTGGAATGGATCTAAACTGATTTTCAATATCACATCAAAATAAGCAGATTTATCAGGCATCCTGCTCTTTAGGTAGGTTGTGAGGCGTAACTGTGCATTGTTTATAATAGTATACACAAGCTATATATGCTAGTATGGAAAGCTAAGAGAACTAGAGGGCATAGGTTTAAAGTGAGCAGGGAAAGATTTAATAAAAACCTGACTGGCAACTTTTTCACACAGAGGGTGGTTAGTATATGGAATGAGCTGAGAGAGGAAGTGGTTGAAGCAGATAAAATAACAGCATTTAAAAAGACATTTGGACAGGTCAATAGGAAAGGTTTAGAGGGATATGGGTCAAACAGACCTAGCTTAGATGGGCATCTTAGTCAGCATGGAAGAGTTGGGCCAAAGGGCCTGTTTCTGTGCTGTAAATCTAAATTTGTCATTGTTTTAACAAGATGGACTGAGAACAATCTGCACTTTCATGACTGACCTGCAATGGGTGGTCCTGCAGTCATAGGAATGGCCATCAGTCCCAGAAGGAAGCCGATAGCCTGTGAAGCCTCTTGAGGTCCAACCAGTTCAAAGGCAATGGGTGCCATGATGGTGATGGAACATCCATCGCAAAGTCCCAGGAAAATACAGACAGCAATGAGGCCTTCAAACACATTGCAGAGTGGTATCATGATGGACATAATTCCCAACACCCAAAAGGACACCACCTACAAAGGGGAAAGACAAGATTATGATTCCTAGCAAGGCATTATTCACTGGGAACCGCAATACTTTAAAAAAAAAGACTGGGTTTAAAAAAAATAATCATGTGGCATTAAAAAAGCTATTATTTTAGTTTTAGGCAGGTGCTGGCTGGAAGATAAGCAATTGGTGTACAGATCATCCACTGAAATATCATTCTTGTTCTGTATTTTTCCATGTTGCTTTGTAGGGACAAACAAGTGACCAGGCTAAGATTTTTCTTCAAATTGTTTAACAGTTCTTATTCACTCTATTACAGTAATAACTAGAAAAAAATAACATTGGCAAGCTATTAGACTTCAGGGAGGCTCAGAGCTGATCCTGCACTAACCCAATGCATCTTCAAGCATGATTCACTGAATATCTTGTAGAAGCAAGAAAGCCTAGCTACATCTTCCACTGCTCTAACCCAAGGGCACTGAGGACAATTGCTGTATCCCAGTTCCAGACAATATCACCTAACTAATTGATAATCAAATAGGCATCTCTAATTCTCTCTGAGCTCCTTGTATATGATTCTTGATTATAATCTTTGGGTTTAAGAAACTGTTTTTGCCATTTTGCAGTGTTTAAACCAGGACTGTGAGTTTAAATAGGGGAATTTTTCATGAGTAACTAAAGATAACTGGGCTCTCTCAGGGTAATCAAGGCAATGTGTAATAATGAACTTTGGACAATTTAGAAGCTGCTCCTCAAAAATAGAGCATTTAGACTGGATTGATCTACCTGTAGGTAGATCTTCTTGGGTCCAGGGATGCAATCCCCAATTTTTCCAAAGGCTAAGCGTCCAACTCCTGACGAAGCTCCGATGCAGACAAGTAGTATCCAGTTTTTCTCAGTTTCTCCAAATTCTTTTTTGACGTGATTCATCTGCAGGCAAATTATTTAATAGGTATTAGAATGAATACATCAAGCTGCCTACAAATCTCCAACAAACCGACAGGCCATTTTATCCATGGAATCCATGTCAGATTTCTCCCAGTCTACCTGGCGGTTTTCCTACTTCAAATATGGGGACAGGCAGTTCTTTGCAAATCCTTAAGCTATTTCTTCAAGAGGTATCCATGGAACTTCCACAAAAGTTCCTGTGCCACTGTACTTTTAACAGTCACACAGTAAGTTTTTTTCTGCAACTCGTCCAATAAACAGCTGCAGGGAAGACAAAAGTGTTTGATGTTACTCATTTCCATCATCGTGTTTCGAGAATCAGTCACATCCCTCTACATTCAGTTCTCAATGTATATTTAAACAGATATAAAACAATGTGTTGGAAATACCCAGCAAGTGAGGCAGCATCTGTATAGAGAGAAAAACACAGTCAACATTTCAGGTCTTTAATCAGACTGGAAAAGCAGGAGATAAAACTGTTGAATGAAGAGGAGGGAGAGAGAGAGAGAGAACACAAAGAAAGGTTGAAGGACAAGAGAGATTAAATGACAAAAGGGGTGAAAGACCAGGATGAAAGTGGGCTGTATGACACTGATAAATGACAAAGGTAGGTATGGAGGAGGTGTATATAGGAGGAAAAGAATAAATATCTGAAACTACCAGAGAGTCAATGAACATAATCAACTGTGAATGCTAGAATTGAGAGAGAGGCTGGAATTGCTGACCATCTGAAATTTTTGAGTTCAAAGTTTTGTCTGGACTTAACTTGTTTGAACTTGCAATGTGCTGTGGAAAAAAATTGAAATTAGAAGGAGCCTCAAGTCAAGTTGGAGAATTCCCATTTATTAAGGGAAAGCTAATCTGAAGGGTTTTGATGGCATCCCATTTTAAAGTTCATCTCAAAATTTAGCACTTCAAGTGTGTATGCATCCAAGTTTGTGTATCATTTACCAGGTAGACAGCCAGAGTCTAGAAAGTCTTTCCATCTCTCCCTATATTTTGTTTAAAGATTTTAAAGTGATTCTAATAACTGACACAACAAAAAAAATGGACTTGTCTTAATATATCCATATTTTAAATATAATATGCCACTAAACAATATCATTTAATATTGCTGTTACACAAATTGTTCAGTGGTCACACTGGGTGAATGGCATGACTTAAACACTCACGTCTGATATGTAAACCACATTGCATGTTGACATTTCAGTGTTGCACCAGAGGTACTATGTTTTGGGTGAGAAAGTTAAAGTGATCCACATCCTTCCAGGTAAACCTCATGGTTTTACTTGAAGAGCAACGAAGTTCTCTCCAGTCTCTTAACCAACATTTATCTCTCAACCAATACCCTGAAAAACTGATCATCTGACCATTTACCTCCGCCGATTGTGGGGTAGAATACTGACCTCCAATGCAACTGTGACTTTCCTTCAGAGACCGTTCAGTGACAGAGAAAGTGCTTTAGAATTCCCTAATGTTTGACAGCTGGCAGCACAGAGTTATATTTTCAGCTGCACATTAATTCAAGTTTATGGGGTTTTTTTATAAAGAGCTTATGGGTCCAATTGGTTAAATTTCTAATGATAACAGAGCCTGAAAAAGGTCACTTCTATACCAATATGTTTTCTTTGAATCTACTGTAGCTACTTTGAAGCTAAAGTAAAATTACTTGGGGTGGAGAAAGGGTTGACTGCAGTAAACTTTCCCCCTTATCAAAGGTGAATAAAACTACAGGACATATTTAGAGTTAGGGGTAAGAGATTTAGAGGGGATCTGAGGGAGACTTTTTCCACCCGGAGAGTAGCAAGTACTTGGAATGCACTGCCTGAGAGAGTGGTGGAAGAAGCAGTGTTGCTGACAGCATTAATAAATGTCTAGATGAGCACTTAACTCACCTAGGTATAAAAGGCTATGGACCAAGTGCTGGAAGATGGGATTAATGCAAATGGGTGCCCACTGATCAGTGTGGTCATGGTGGGCCAAATGGCCTGTTTCCATGTTGTACAACTCTATGATCACTGCTGATCAAACAAATCCACATTTAAAATTAATTCAATTTTAGTATATGAGCTATCAATCTAATTTAGCAGAGGAATAGAAAGTTTTCTGTGCACAAAACCATTCAGGATAGCTTTTACAATTTATTACAGAAAACCTCTTTCAAGTTTGCTGCACTTACCAAGTGAACGTATGGAACAAAATAGCCTAGGACAGCAGTGGCAACTCCAAATGCCCAAACCCTGTATGTTACTTTCCTGAAGACTCTCAGATTTAGGTATCTCCTGTATGGATGGAAGCATTTTGGGCATTTTGTGGTGTTAGTCTTTCCTCCTTCAGCAACTGGCAAAGGTAACAGAGGCTTATATGTCAAGGATAGAAGTATCTGTATGAATAAGAACACACTGAGAATCTGCAGGGTGTGAGCCAGACCCAGGGCATCACCAATCTTCTTCAAGAAAAGAGGCATGGTGATGGAAAACACGCTGCTTCCCGCTGTCATCACTCCATTTGCCAGGCCCAAATGGCATCGGAAGTAATGGCCAAGAATGACTAATGATGGCTGGAAAGCAAAAGATGATCCGCATCCAAAGAGAATTCCGTAGGTGAAATACCTCAGTTCCAGGGACCTGTTGAAAACAATGGAGAGGTGCATTACATCAGATGGCTGTTCTCTTTAAGGGAAAGGACTTGCTTCTATTCTGGTAAATGCGTCCCTCAGAAATTTTCCCAAAGCTCCAAAGAATTTCATTTTATAAAATCATATGGCACCGGTCAATTCAATTTTAGAGATACCAGTTTTCCTGCTTCAGAGAAGCAGGTTACATGAGACAGCAAGATCCCCAGACTGAAGATATTCATTCTAGTGAAGGGCATCAGACCTGAAAAGTGAACTGTTTTTCTTTCCACAGATGCTGCCTGAGATTTCCCAGCACTTCCTGTACCTGCAGGTTTTTTTTAATTTTCTTATTCATTCTGGTTATTTGCTGCTGCAATATAATTCCTAAACATCTTTGCAGTGTGTACCCATTCACTGCACCATACTCTTCATTAACTCCACCATGGTAAAATAGAAATGTACTTATTGAGAATAGTAAAGAAGTTAACAGATTTGAATGAAGAAGCTAGAGTTAAAAACATCCACGATGAGTTAGAAAATGTGTTCTGGCATTTATAATGGAGCCAACATTGTCTGAAGTTATCAAAAACTTAAAACTAAACCCTGAAATGTGGATCTGAATATTTTGTTACACAGGCAAAAATCAGATAGAATGTCCATGAACTATATTGGCCTAGATATGTGGATGCAAAGCACTTCTTTCTGGCACTATTTTTATGAAAATCAATAGTTTCTAGAACAGGAACAGTTGTAACCAGTTCTGGGTCAAATTGCAGCACTCCAGAAATTTGACCTGGCACTTAGAATCGTGATTCACTTGATGATGTAATTTCAGTATTAGCCATGTACATAATCAGAATCAAGTTTATTATCACTGACATATGTCGTGAAATGTGTTGTTTTTGCGGTAGTCATTCGGAGCATTACCTAGTAAAATTAAATCACATTATTCTGAAGAGTTTGTCCTTGGGCATTTAATGAGCATTCCTAGAACAACCATGTTTTCAACACTAAGTGGCCTGGGAACCATGACTCTGGTAAGTCATACTTGGTTTTGGAACTTGGTCTTCCTGAGACCCCAAACAAGCTCCTAAGAACAGCTATCCCACCAACAACCCCCCAACTCCCCTCTGCCCCCCACCACCCACCAAAAAAATATATAAATTTAGATTAAAATTAGTGCAAAGATTGAGGGTAGAAATTTTGGAATCACCTACTCACCACTTTCTGGCTTCAGATGATTCATCTTAACCTCCCCTGAACTCCACACTTATTAGCTGTTAGCAGCTAAGTTAATTCCACTCAATAGCAAGAAATGGATAGATCATTGGATACAACAAAGGCTAAGGGACCAGAAACATCCTGGCTGTAGTACTGAAAATTTGTGCTCCAGAATTGGCCACTCCTGGACCCGAGCTATTCTAGCAGAGCAACACCACCAGGATCTACCCGACAAAGCAGAAAATTCCCTGTCTACAAAAACCTAAATCAGCCATCTATCTATTTGCAATCACTAGCAAAGTGATAAAAAAATGCCTTTGACAGCAGCAAATTGCATCTATTCATCAATAACCTGCTGAGTGCTCAGTATGGGTTCCAGCAGGACTATTCAGCTCTAGAACTCATTAGCACTTTGATCCAAATGCAGGCAAAAGGGTTAAATTCTAGGTAAGATTAACTGCCCTTGACAGCAGAGCAGCATTTGACCAAGTGTGGCTCCAAGGAGCTCTGGTAAAGTCAATGCACATCTAGAGGAAAACTATCTGCTAGCTGAAATCATAGAAGACACAGATTTAAAGGCGAGAAGGGAAAGATTTAAAAGGGACCAGAGGGAAACTTTTCCATACAGACTGTGATGGATACATGGATAGACTCTTGTCTAGTTTCTGACACTGTGCTTGCTCTAATGCATTTGGCATTGGGGAGACCCCCAGGAGTAGGTTGAATATTTTCAGTTGGGAGAGAATAGAATTTTTGTTCTGATCGTTGAAGTTGTGTCGTGGTTACCCACAATAAATAGATGACCAGGAGAAGCAGAAGATTCCTCAAGAAGTTAAACTTTTATTTGCAAAAAAAGGTTGTGACAGTCAGTTACCAGTCACCCTTTGACTACTTCTGTCTCTGACTGCCCCCGAGCAAAGCTTGTGGGCCTTTTTTATACCTTTTTTCATAGCTCAATTACATTGTTACAATACATCATGTTCTCTCTTATCTTCACAGTTTCATCCTTCACCATTTGTCTCCTTTCACAGTTGTCTCCTGGCTCACAACCATTTGTCTTTCACCAGTCATTTCCTGACTCAATCGCAGGGTGCCCCAATTATTTATGGGCATTGGGAGTACTGGTACTAGTCTACAGAACTATCAGTTATAAAACAATACTAGACTTATTCGCTACAAGGCTAACAGTTATAAAACATCACAATGTGTCTCTATTACTTATGAGTTCTAAGACTCGCTAGCACCTGACCTATCAGTTATGAAAACTATCAGCTTCAGAACTGCTACAAAATCATTAGTCGCACAAGCTCCTAACGACCATTAGCTACACAATGGATCAACAGTGTCTTCCTAGGAATAGGATAACCATCTGTTTAATGATCTACAATAAATCAAAAGTGTCTCCCTAGAAATGGGCTAACTATTTCTTTAATTAGCTATGTTTCCCGCGCTAAGAGTTTCCCGCGCTCGAGCTGAAGAAGGAGGAGGCCCAGCGGCCATCTTAAGGAGATCAGCAGCCATCTTAAACACAGAGCAGACTATGAATAAAACAAAAGTATAGCCTCTACTTGCTATATATTCTATAGTTGCGCCTTTAGGTTGGAGACACCAATTTCTTTCTTTTTAAATCAGACCCAGCAGCATTGTTGTCTTCCTTTCACTAAGCTGTTTAATAAAATTATCACCATAATCACACTTGCTTTTATATTTTCCTTATCCACACTTTACAATATGTATATATGGAAAGAATACATGCAATGTGAACTATTTCGATCACAATTCCTTTCAAATCTCTCTTATCCACATCTTACTATGTGGATGTATAGAAAGAGTTCATGTAGTATGATCTATTTCTGCCCTTAAGGCCATCGCTCTAATATTTCAGCAACAACACCATGGAATATAAATCTGTTTCAATCATAAGACAAATCCCTGAAACAGAACATAATGGGCATAAGCTGCTCCAATGCCTCTTGCATTGTTCCAATATCTTTAACATAGTAAATGGTCCAAAGGCACTTCATGAGGGCATAAACAGATAATCAGATTAAAAACTGACACAAGGCCAAAATTGGATTTCCAATCCAATCATTCATGAATTGCAGTAAACCATTCCCAAACAAGATACCAGAAACAAACCAAGCATTAAGGTTTATTTCTAGAGGAACAGAATTAAAACAGATAAGTAATGTTAAACTTGTATTGAACCTTGATTAGACTGCACATTTGATAGAATGTCACACAAAGGAATGTAGAAGACTTTGAGAGGGCCAGAAATATTTACAGGGTGACAGCAGAACTGAGAGCTTCCAACTATCAGAAAAAGGGTGAATAACATAGTCTCCTTGCTCTTGAAAGAGAGGTGAAGTGTGACCTGATGAAGATCCTAAAATTATGGGAGGTTTGGACAAAGCAATCAGGGAGAGAGAGAGTTTTCCCACTTGTAGGAAAGAGCTGGACCAGACAAAATCAATACAAGATATTCACGGAGAAATAAAAATCAGGAATTCATAAAATATTTCTTTACCCAGAGAGCGTGAGCACATAGGCAGGGTATGGATGACAGGGCAGTTTTAGGTACAGAATGCCAAAGATTAGTAATCCTCTGAGTAAAGCTATTTCTTCTCATCACTATCCTAAATTATTGACTTTAGTCCCGATCTCAGGTGCTGTCTATGCAGAGTTTGGATATTCCCTGTATGACCACGTAGTTTTCCTTTGGGTGCTCCATTTCCTTCCCAGGTCTCGTATACTGTTAGGTTAACTGGCTCTTGTAAATTACCCCTTAGTGTAGGTTAATGGCAAAAAGAATCAGAAGGGGAGCTGATGTACAAAGAGAATATGTTTCACAGGTACAGGGAAATAAGAGGAAGGGGAAAGCGATGAATGGGATTGCTTCCCTGGAAGCTGGCATGGACACAATGGGCCAAATGACCTCTTCTGTGTTGTTATAAGTATAAGACTCCTTTGTCATGAGACTAAGGTGTCACAAACCAGCAACAAAAGAAACACACTGAGCATGATTCAGTGTTAAAAACTATTTTATTAATCACTACTTATGATAATACGTAAAATAAAAGTTAAAAAAAAGTTAGTATGTTAGAATTCAAGAATGTTAAACCTCGAACGTTAACCCCAAAACTAAACTCTTCGTGTGTGTGTGTGACAAAGTCCAAAACTCCCAGTTCCTGAATGGTTCGTAAAGTTCAGTTCCGCAAGCCATAAGGTGAAACATGAGCAAGGGCTTCTTCAACAACCACCGTTGTCTGAAGATAAGATGTAGATGTAGAAAAACTTAGAGAGAGTACACGAAATCCAAATGTTCCACGATGGAACCCAAACGACACTTCAGTGTTTACTCGGTAGTGACTTCCTCACCCCGAAAAGCATCCGAACCGTGGTCGTCCACACACAAATACCTGTTTCCTTCTACAGGTCAGCAACAAAGTGAACTCCACCGGATTACTTCCAACTTCCATACATGGATTTCAGTGGCAAACACAGTTATTGTTTCTCATCCATCGATAGAGAAAACAAGCAGGCTGGTGTCTCTCTCCCTTCTCTCTCTCTCTCCTTCTTCTTCTGCCTTCTTCAACAACGTCATTACGTCCTTTATCTTCTATTGACGTAAGCACGCCCCACACACACATACACACACACTCTCTATCTTAAAGGGACTTTCACTGAGTCCGTAACACCTCCCACCTAAAAAAAAATTTTCCCAAGAAAATTTTAACCGCGCATAGTTAGTAATGTTAATAATTATCATGCTACACAACTACAGACTATCAGATTAGTACAGATACATGTTTCCCATTTAACATCGAGAAAGACAATCAGCAATCACATTATCTTTGCCTTTAATGTGAGTTATCATGAGATCAAACTCTTGCAAAATTAAACTCCAGTTTAACAGCCTTCTGTTCTTGTTTTTGACTCGGCTCAGAAACACCAATGGGTTATGATCTGTATACACAGTCAATGGTTTCTGAGCGGTGCAAACATATACACTGAAATGTTGCAAGGCTAAAACAAGCGACAGTAATTCTTTCTCTATGGTGGAATAATTCTTTTGATGCTCATTAAATTTCTTTGAAAAGTAAGCTACAGGATGGTCAATATCATCAAGGTCACCCTTCTGCAATAACACAGCTCCTGCAGCTTCATCACTGGCATCTACTGCTAATGAAAATGGCTTTTCAAAGTCAGGTGTTCTGAGCACAGGATGGTAGCATAAAATGGCTTTCAGCTTCTTAAATGCTTCTTGACAAGAATCTGTCCAAACAAACTTTACTCCCTTCTTCAGAAGATTAGTTAGGGGAAGAGCAATATCAGCAAAATTTTTACAAAATTTTCGATAATATCCAACCATTCCCAAAAATCTTCTAACAGTCCTCGTACCTGTGGGAATAGGGAACTCAGATATTGCTTGAACTTTTGCCTGAACAGGAGCTTGCTTGCCTTGACCTACAACATAACCAAGATACGTCACAGTGGCATGGCCAAATTCACTTTTAGCCAAGTTAACTGTAAGGTTAGCCTTGGAAAGTCTTTCAAACAACCTTTCTAACGCAGAGATGTGATCCTCCCATGTATCATTCCCAGTCACTAAGTCGTCAATGTAGGCATCTGTATGTTTTAACCCATGAATCACTGAATTAATCATTCTTTGAAATGTTGCCGGAGCATTTTTCATTCCAAATGGCAAAACATTGTATTCATACAATCCAGAAGGGGTTACAAAGGCTGAAATTTCCCTTCCTCTATCTGTTAATGGAACACACCAGTACCCTTTTAATAGGTCAATCTTTGTAAGAAATTTTGCCTTTCCCACTCTGTCTATGCAATCATCCACCCTAGGAATAGGGTAGGCATCTGACTTTGTTACAGCATTCACTTTCCTGTAATCTGTGCAAAATCTAACAGTTCCATCAGGTTTAGGTACAATAACACAGGGCGAACTCCAATTTGAAGTTGAATGTCTAATAATATCATTTTCCAACATGTATTTTATTTCCTGATCAACAAGTTTACTTTTTTCCACATTCATTCGATATGGGTGTTGTTTGATTGGTTTTGCATCCCCAACATCAACATCATGGGTAATTATCGATGTTCTGTTTGGAACATCTGGGAACAGATTTTTAAATTTTAAAATTAATTCTCTCATCTGTTGTTTTTGTGAAACTTGTAAATGGTCCAACTTCGTTTCAAGGTTCTCCAGGATATTTTGGTTTTTTAGTTTCGATGGAACAATATTTGGTCTAAATTGGCCTTCCTCAACATCAACATCAGGCATTCTAGAAACAACCTTTACACCATCCACCAAGGCCACAACTGAATCCCTCTCATAATAAGGTTTTAGCATGTTTACATGACAGAGTTGTGTTTTCTTGCGTCTATCTGGTGTTTTGATTATATATGTTAGATCAGTCACTCGAGATTCAATAACATAGGGTCCAGAAAAACGAGATTGCAAGGGATTATTTTGGCTAGGGAAAAATACCAACACCTTTTGCCCCACTGCAAATGTCCTAGGCCGAGCACGTCTATCAAAATATGTCTTCATTCTTATCTGGCTTGTTTTCAAATTCTCTCTCGCTAGCTGGCAAACTCTCTCCAACCGAGTTTTAAATTTTTGGACATAGTCCAACAGACTCAAGTGAACTTCCTCATTAACCCATTGCTCTCTTAACAACTCCAAAGGTCCTCTCACCCTATGTCCAAACACAAGCTCAAACGGACTAAATCCTATTGACTCCTGGATCGATTCTCTAACGGCAAACAAAAGTAAATGGATACCTTCGTCCCAATCCTTGGTGTTTTCAAAGCAATAAGTCTTCAGCATATTTTTGAGAGTAGAATGAAATCTCTCCAGAGCTCCTTGAGATTCTGGGTGATATGCAGATGATACAATCTGCTTTGCTCCCAGCTCATAGACTATTTGTTGAAAAATTTTTGACATAAAATTACTACCTTGATCAGATTGGATTTCTTTTGGCAAACCAAACAAGGTAAAAAATTTTACAAGAGCCTTTGACACCGTTTTGGCCTTAATATTTCTAAGGGGTATTGCCTCTGGAAATCTAGAAGTGGCACACATGATGGTTAACAAATACTGATTTCCAGTCTTAGACTTTGGTAATGGGCCAACACAGTCCACAATCACCTTCGAAAAGGGTTCACCAAAAGCAGGAATTGGTTTCAAAGGAGCCACAGGGGGTTTTTGATTTGGTTTACCTACCATCTGACATGTGTGGCAGGTTCGACAAAACATCACCACATCTTTTCTCAAACTAGGCCAATAGAATTGTTTCAAGATCTTCCCTACAGTTTTATTTACACCAAAATGACCACCCAAAGGCATACTATGGGCCAGGTTTAAAATCTCATCCCTATAAACTTTTGGAACAACAACCTGATGAATAACTTCCCATTCCTCAGTAACAGGAACATGAGGAGGTCTCCATTTCCTCATTAACACTCCATTTTTGACATAGTATCCAGTTGGCACTTTCTCAATCTCCTCACATGAGAGAGCTTTTTCTTTCAATTCTGTCATCTCAGGGTCCTTTGTCTGTTCCACCATAAAATCCTTCCTGGACAAAGACAAATCTTTAAATTCAGGCTCACTGTAAGGATGTTGATCCTCCAGTGAAGACAGAAAAGTCTCAGATAAGGCATCAAAATTTTCTTCCTGTTTAGGACTGTCACAAGGAACCACATCAGACTGCATCGGACTGTCTGTCTTGGCTAATTCTCTAGCTCTAGCTCGAGTCACCGCACATGATGGGTAAACATCTGGATCATCCTCAGACTCATCAATCCTTGGTTTGGTTGTTAACCGTACCACAGGATCACTTTCTCCATTTGCAAGGTCATTTCCCAATAACAAAGAAACTCCTTCCACTGGCAAACTAGGTCTTATCCCTATCTCGACTGGTCCTTCTACGAACTTTGACTTTAAAATCACCCTGTGAAAAGGGACAGACATGGTCTCACCTGTAACGCCTCGTACTAGATTTACTTCACCAGTGTCACTTTCTTCACCAAAATTTAAAACACTGTCCAGCAAGAGAGATTGACTAGCCCCAGTATCTCTAAGAATTTTCACTGGCACCTGGGGTGACTCATCATTCAGTGAAACAAAACCCTCTGATACATACGAACGGAATTCTTTTCTCACCTCCTCCAACTTTTCCACTTTTCCCTCTTGCAAGGACTGATCTTTAACAGCATCTCCTGAACCTTTTTGATTTTTAATTGCCTGAAAGCAAGCATTGGGCCCAGCTTCCTTCTTTTTCTTCAAAAGGGCACAATTAGATATCACGTGGCCAGGTTTCCTACAGTAATAACAAGTACGCTCAACAGGTTTCTCCAGCCCTGGCTTCTTTTCATCTTTTCCTTTTTGATTACCTCCCAATTTAATCTCTGGTTTACCTGGATTGTCTTTGTAACTCTTTTGAAAGGTTTTAGGTTGTCCCCATTTGGATTTATGGGTTAAAGCATAATCATCTGCCAACCTAGCAGTTTCTTGTAAAGTTTCCACTGCCCTTTCATTTAAATATGTTGTTAATTCAGCTGGAACACATCTTTTAAAGTCTTCCACCAGTATCAATTCTGTCAATTTATCATAATCCCCATCTACATTTTTAGCCAGGCACCATCGTTCAAAACATATTCTCTTTCCATTGGCAAATTCCATATAAGTCTGATCTGCAGATTTCCTCAAGTCTCTGAATTTTTGTCTATAAGCCTCAGGGACCAATTCATAGGCCTTCAATATAGCTTGTTTTACCTTGGTATAATCAGCTGCATCCTCAACAGACAAAGCAGAATAAGCTTTTGAGCTTTACCTTTAATCACACTCTGTACCATAAGAGCCCATCCTTTCCTTGGCCAGTTTGAACTCACAGCAACCTTTTCAAAATGTTGGAAATACTGATCAACCTGATCTTCTTCAAATGGAGGGACTAATCGAACCTCCCTGCTGGCTGAAAAACCATCATCAGAATCAGATTCCGAACTCCTACGCTTCATTTGTAACTCATGCTGCCTCTTTTTCTCCTCGTTATCCAGCTCCATCTGCTTCATTGCTAGATCAGCCTCTATCTTCATCTGAGTTATCTTTTGTTCGGCCTCTAATTTCTTTTGTTCGGCCTCTAATTTCTCTCGCTCGGCCTCTATCTTTAACTGGGTTTGCTCTCGTTCGGCCTCTAATCTCTTTTGTTCTCGTTCAGCTTCTATCTTTAACTGGGTTTGTTCTCGTTCAGCTTCTATCTTTAACTGGGTTTGCTCCCGTTCAGCCTCTATCTTTGCCAGCTGCACCTGTGCCTCAGAAATTGCTATTTCACTGCCAGGAAACTGTTTTAACACTTCCTTCTCAAACACCTTCTTTTCCACATAATGGCCAGCTATCAGTCTCTGAATATCTGCCTTTCTCATAGACTGCTTTACTTCTGTAAGGTTTAGCCTTGTAGCAATCTTTATCAAATCATCCTTTTTCGCCACCTCCAATCCCTTTTGGGTTGGTGACTCCAAAAATGCCTTAATATCCATTGCTGCTGGTTTCCACACACACAAGCCAATTAAAAAGAATTTATCAGACCTCCCTCAAAAATCTTTGGATTGAATCCCGAACAAATCTCGTCAATCTGGGGAACGATCCCAGACGACACTCGTTAACCTTCGGGTTGGATCCCGGACGAATCTCATTAACCTTGGGAACTATCCCGGACGAGCCCCCAATTTTGTCACAAACCAGCAACAAAAGAAACACACTGAGCATGATTCAGTGTTAAAAACTATTTTATTAATCACTACTTATGATAATACGTAAAATAAAAGTTAAAAAAAAGTTAGTATGTTAGAATTCAAGAATGTTAAACCTCGAACGTTAACCCCAAAACTAAACTCTTCGTGTGTGTGTGTGTGTGACAAAGTCCAAAACTCCCAGTTCCTGAATGGTTCTTAAAGTTCAGTTCCGCAAGCCATAAGGTGAAACATGAGCAAGGGCTTCTTCAACAACCACCGTTGTCTGAAGATAAGATGTAGATGTAGAAAAACTTAGAGAGAGTACACGAAATCCAAATGTTCCACGATGGAACCCAAACGACACTTCAGTGTTTACTCGGTAGTGACTTCCTCACCCCGAAAAGCATCCGAACCGTGGTCGTCCACACACAAATACCTGTTTCCCTCTACAGGTCAGCAACAAAGTGAACTCCACCGGATTACTTCCAACTTCCATACATGGATTTCAGTGGCAAACACAGTTATTGTTTCTCATCCATCGATAGAGAAAACAAGCAGGCTGGTGTCTCTCTCCCTTCTCTCTCTCTCTCCTTCTTCTTCTGCCTTCTTCAACAACGTCATTACGTCCTTTATCTTCTATTGACGTAAGCACGCCCCACACACACATACACACACACTCTCTATCTTAAAGGGACTTTCACTGAGTCCGTAACAAAGGTCACTAGTTTGATACTCTCCAACTTCTTGGTATCTACCTTGTGTCAAATCCTTTCGGGATAACATGTTTCAACCAATGTCACTTCTCACTCTTGTAAATGCCACTGAGCACAGGGCCATTTGTTTAATGTGAAGTCAAACAGTTAGTGGGGGTTATTATTTCACAGGCTGGAGGAAAATAGTGGAAAGGTAGAACAGACTCTGGCTACCACTCTCTAATATCATGTCACAGCAGTGCAAGTGGCAAATGCAACAAACCTCCTTAATACAGGAGACAATTTTTGATAACCAATAAAATTTATAATTCAGGTCAAAATTACTGAGATACACTTGGGAAGACATAGCTGGAACCAGTCAGCAGAGATTTCCAAGTAAATTGCTCTAGTGATACAGGGTTTTGACCAGAAAGGTCAACAATTCTTCTTCCACCCACCCCACCCACACAGATGCCGCTCAGCCTGCTGAGTTCCTCCAGCAGATTGTTTGTTGCTCAATGTTTGAAGAGCCTGTATAAACAAAAAGCACAGCAGGTTGTGTTTAGATTGCACAATGGTTGATTTGATGCCATATAAAAAGGTAATGGATCATGCAATAAAAGAGAACTGAAAAGATGGAATTTAAAGGGTCCAAAATGTCTGCTGTGGTCTGATTACAGACTCGGACTTAGCAATGGGCCTTATCTAAACACCCCCCAGCAAGCTGTGGGCTCCAACAGGCAGGTTGCTAGTCAGAGAGGGCAGTTTATTACCAGAAGTCAAAGGGTAAGGGAAAATAGTCAATCTGGATACGGTCAACCTGTGATATGGTCTTCCACGGAGATCCACGTTGAGATGGCTCATTTTAGGAATTTGGAAGATTTAGTAAACAAGCCATTTGCCAAGTGATAGCTTCTTAAATAATTAGGTGACCAGTTAGAACTGGTTTTACTACTAGTTACTGCTATCAGTTTCTTGTATTCTCACTTTTCCACAGAGTCTGCATTTCAGCCAAGTGCTTTCACAACAGAATGCGGTGGTTAGAAATGGGCAGAGTGTCTTTAAAAGAAAAATCAGGGTTGAATTAATAAGATGCACCGGTGGCGGAAACCCAAGAGTATGAAAGAGAGGGAATAAAAACAGCGCATGGTATTCCAGCAAGGTTAATGGCTGGAGATTGTAATTTTTTCTTCTATTTTTCTCTCCATCTTAAAAGAGTTCATTAAAAATTATAATCCAGAGCAAAAATAATTAGTAAAATTGATACCTTAAAACCAGATTCTCAACAAAATTCTAACTAAAAGTTATACGGTGTTTGACGAATGAGTTAATTAGTAAATAAATTATGACTGAAACAACAGGATAGGTGATTTATGGTAGGTAAGCAAATCAGGAACTACTGTGATTGTGGAACCTGTGCTTAGCCTGGTTCCTGGAGCCTGAGCTTCAGACATGGCAGAGAGCAACAACACGAGTGAGGCATGTGTTGGGATTAAGTGGTAGCACTGGAGGAGTTTCAGCTTTGGACATATCCAATAGGTTCAAGTCTTTTGTAATTATGTAGATTAAAATACTGTGGCTAAACATAAAGTTATGAAAACATTCAGAAGGCCCACCCGTTTGTATTCCAGTCATGATATTGTATGGTACAACACGGTAGTGTAGCAGTTAGTGTAACGCTATTACAGCGCCAGCGATCCAGGTTCAATTCCAGCCGCTGTCTGTAAGGAGTTTGTACGCTCTCCCCGTGTCTGTGTGGGTTTCCTCTGGGTGCTCTGGTTTCCTCCCACATTCCAAAGACGTACGGGTTAGTAAGTTGTGGGCATGCTATGTTGGCACCGGAAGCGTGGCGACACTTGCGGGCTGCCCCCAGAACACTACGCAAAAGATGCATTTCAATGTGTGTTTTGATGTACATGTGACTAATAAATTTATCTTGTCTGCATTCCAAAATCATCACTTAGTCCATTCAGCTCATTGCTTTACTTATACAAAAATGTGAAGGATATTCAACACAAACAATAACAAAAATCCATATGTCCATAAAACAAATCAGTGTGAAATCACAACCAAGACACAGAACCTTCACTTCCAGCCACTGGGTGCCAGCATAGTGAATGATCGAAGGACCGCACCACCTCATGAACAGCCCACCCACCTGCCCTGTCAGGTGGCACCCGACACATCTCTGGAAGGGGAATCACAGACTTGTGATTCCCACATTCTCCTCATCGGTCACCTCAGGGCCCACAAAACTGGACTGCAAGCACATTATCCTTGATCCTGAGGGATTGCCCAAGAAGCAGGAGATGGAGTGATTTAGCTTTTCCAGATCCAACGATGTTGACTTACTCCCTGAATTTATCCCGAATGAGCACAGCACCACTCTGCAGAGTGGCAGGCATTAAGTAATACCATTAAGTAACTGTGTCTGTCACTGCAATCCACGTATGGAAATTGGAAGTAATCCGGTGGAGTTCACTTTGTTGATGACCTGTAAAAGGAAACAGGTATTTGTGTAGACGGCCACGATTCGGATGCTTTTCGGGGTGAGGAAGTCACTACCGAGTAAACACTGAGGTGTCGTTTGGGTTCCATCGTGGAACATTTGGATTTCGTAATTACTCTCTCTATGTTCTCTCTACATCTACGTTTTATCTTCAGACAACGGTGGTTGTTGAAGAAGCCTTTGCTCATGTTTCACCTTATGGCTTGCTGAAGTGAACTTTAAGAACCATTCTTGGACTTGGAGTTTGGGACTTTGCCACACACACACATACACACACACATACACACACACACACACACACACACACACACACACGAAGAGTTTAGTTTTGGGGTTAATGTTCAAGGTTTAACATTTTTACTTCTAACATACCAACATTTTTACTTTTATTTTTCTTATTATCATAAGTAGTTATTAATAGAGTAGTTTTTAACACTGAATCATGACTCAGTGTGTTTCTTTTGTCTGGTTTGTAACAGAGTGTACCCATTAAGTACTTTGAGGATGAATGACATTCAAAAACTACTGAAACAATACATTTGAAAAATTAATATATGCTAAACATTAAAATAAAATCACAAGTTCTTTTAAACAAATTAAAGAATTTGAATTAAGATAAGATACCTTTATTAGTCACATGTACGTCAAAAACACACAGTGAAATGCATCTTTTTGCATGGAATATTCTGGGGGCAGCCCGCAAGTGTTGCAACGCTTCCGGCGCCAACATAGCATGCCCACAACTTCCTAACCCGTATGTCCTTGGAATGTGGTAAGAAACCAGAGCACCCGGAAGAAACCCACACAGACATGGGGAGAACGTACAAACTCCTTACAGACAGCGGCCGGAATTTAACCCGGGTCACAGGCGCTGTAATAGCGTTACACCAACCGCTACAACTGTTTCAAACACAAAACGTGAACAAACTTATGAGCTCTCATCCCAGCAGCTCCCCTCCCTTCACATACATGGACTCGCTGTTCCTGCACCAGGTCTAACGTGCCACAGATGGACAGGCAGGTTCCCAGTGTAACTGCTGGTAAATTGCAACAAGCTTATGCCCCGCTGCTGCCTTGAGACTGATCCTGGATGCACTGGGGAAATCACAGGCAGAGACCAGCCAGCAGATGCAGAACTGCAGTGTCCACATGGACATCCCAAATTTGGCTGCACCAGTACTGAGAGATGCCGGCAATTCTGTACAGAATTCCCACCGTTTCCTAGAAAGTTCTGGCCAATAATTTTCCCCCTAAAATGAGTGAAGCCGTTTCTGACTGACTCTTCCTGTATACAGCCGCAAAGAGAAAACATTCTTCATGCCTTTTTAAATTCACTGCCTTTTCTAGATAGATTTTAAATGACATTACTCTCTGTCCTTGGTGAAACCACACAATGCAGATTACAATTAAAGCTTTTTGGTCAAATTTTGAACGGTGTGGATGTTCAAGTGGGATGGTTACAGGCTGCCTGCCTAGGGATCAATTAAGGAGACATGGTTGAAGTGAAACTAAGAGGAGTTTTGCTCTATTAATTACAGGGTGTGCCTGAGCCATTTGCACTGGGAGGCAGAAAGAAATAAAGATCTCTCTTAAGCAATGACATTACTTTGAAAACAATGCCAGGTCAGTTGAGGTAGCAGTGCAGATGTTTGTGTAATAAAGACCACATCTCAGCTTTCGCTACAGGTACGAGTGGATATCCAGTAGCTACATTATTGGACTTGAATGTGATGATCCCCTCACAATTATATAACCAGAAGTTATAGTGAAGGGGCACCTAAAGAAAGGCTGATTGGGAGAGATGGGAGAGGACAGGTACCTACTAAACAGCAGCCCGCAAAAAGCAGCTTCAAGTTCCTGGGTGTCAACATCTTGGGGGATCTATCCTGGGCCCAGCACTGAGATGCAACTATGGTGCTTTAGCATTTCCACTTTCTTGGAAGTTTAAGGAGATTCAGCATGTTATCGAAGACTCTGACAAATTTCTACAAATGTACCCCAGAGAGCAATCTGACTGGTTGCATCACGTCCTGGTATGGGAACTACAATGCACAGGAATGCGAGAGGCTACTGAGAGTGGTGGACTCAGCCAGTTCCATCACAGGTACAGCTCTCCCCACCAGTGAGGATATCGACAAGAGGTGATGCCTCAGGAAGGCGACATCCATCGTTAAGGACCCCCACCATCTGGGCCATGCTCTCTTCTCATTGCTGCTATCAGGCAGGAGATACAGGAGCCTGAAGACCCACACCTCAAGGTTCAACCACAGCTTTTTCCCCACTGCCATCAGGTTCTTAAACCGACCTGAAAAACCCTAATTCCACCTTGGACTATATTTCCCTCAACTTGCACTAATACTGTTATGTTATTTTTGTTTATTGTGTGGCATAAGCTATGTATAATTTATGTTAACTTTATGTAATTTATATTTGTCACGTTGTGCTGCTGCTTCAAAAAAGCTAATTTTCATGGCGTTTATAACCTGGGTGTATATGCCCATGACAATAAACTTGAACTCCAAGTCTCGGTGAGGAGGAAGTACAGCTAGAAAGCCTTGTCTTCATATGGCAGCCCTCCTCCCACTGTGTGCAGTTGTTAAAGGATTCTGTTGGACTAAGACAAAACTATGCCAACTTAAGGTGGTTGGCAAAGCAACCAGAAGCATCATGACAAAATTTTTTTTAATATATAAACATCCTGCTCACATGATATAGCTGCTCTAATTGAAAAGGATGATGGAAGAAGAAAAATACAGATAACTTTCAACACTTAATTGGATAAAGTAGTTGAAGAGCAAAACATCGGAATATTCAGGGAAGAGTAGGGAAATAGGACTAATTAGTTAGCTCCTTCAAAGAGCCAGAACAAGCACATGCAGCCAAATGAATCATCTGAGTGTGCAGGAAAAGAACTCAGTGAGTATATTTCCCCAGATAAATATCAAACGGCTCTGCACCAAGCATAGATTATCAGAGAAAGTGGATTACGTGAAAGAATGTGACTTGCTGGCACTGTGTCAAGGCTGGACATGATATAATTGCAAAGTTCCCTCTTTTTAGCAAGAAATTGATCCGTATATGATGGGAAAATATTAACAGGGCTCTGGGGAAAGAGCAGGGGACTGGGACTAATTGCACTTCTCTACTGGAGACAGCATAGCATGGTAGAAAAACGTCCTTCTTCTGAGCTATGACATTCTATGGTTTTCACCTAGAAAACAATCACCTCAGTGGGATGTTTCTAGTTCCTTTTTAAAAATGCAAAATGCTGTCCAGAATGCTGGAGGGACACTGAGGGCTCAGGCATGAAACATGTGACCAAACATCAATTACGTCACTGTCCCTGGCACTAGCTCAAACTCACTGACATTTAGTTTACCAGACTGTACTACAATTCCATCTCTGTGACCTACATAAATACATTTCTCCTTTATGTACCTGTCTGGGAGACTGATCACGGCAATGAATTGTAAGCACCAAAATACGATGGGGGCATTTTGAACATTAATCTTAAAAGTGTTTAAACTGGAAATCCCAAAAAAGAATGCAGTCAATCCTTTGTTCAAACTGGCAGTTTGATTTGCTAATCTGAATAGTGTTGATTCGCAAGGCACTGGCCTGGTTACTGCAACCATTAAGTTAAACTGTTGCATAAATGTCAGCCGTAAATGGGACTCTTGAGGCAAGACTCAAGTGGGTGGGATGTCTGTGAAATACACCAGTGCTATTTTGTTTTTAATAATAAAGGGCAACCATTGGGTGCAGTTTCTTGGCAGGTTACTGATAACCTATTAGTGGCAAAAAAAATTCAAGTGAGTTGAGATTAGAGATATCCGTTTACTGGCTGAGAAAATGGACTCTATTTTAGTCCATTTCTCAGGCAATTAGTGGGATCAAAACTTAATCTTGTTAGGCTATATCTTGACTTGAAAGCATCTGGAACACATCTGCCATCTGATTAGCCTTGAACAACATCTCAATATCTGTAGAGTTGTCTTAAGCAAACACTTAGCCCTTGGTATAAGAACATTAATGCATGTATGTGGGCCCTCTGCAAAACTGATCTGTATTGATCAGTCTGGATTCTGGTTTTCCACGGACTGCCGTGGCAAAATCATAAAGAATAAGCTTTTATGGAGCTCATGTGGAGCCAGGAATTGTGGCAGTTAGTGTCCCATGTCCTGAGCAGCACATCGCAATCTCCCCATTCACAAGCCACTACTGGGGAGGTTCCTGGCCTGAATTGGTCCTATTTACACCTGCAGGCTCCTCAATTGTTTATCGGTAATATGCTAATGAAACTCAAGGCCCAGTCTCAAGTGAGCCTCCAGTTTCTGGTTTGGATCTATTGTAATTCTGCACCTAAATACAAATTTGTAACCCGTTGATTTGACACTTCAAATGTTTTGTGAAGCCCACATATCCACTTATAGAATTATAGATCTGAGTAGGCCACAAGCACACTTCATTCTTCTGCTTAATCTATTCCAATAGAAATATTGTTCTATGGTCAACCCTCTAGGGTTGTCATGGAGACCACAGGATGTAATGAGTTATCTCCAGAACACTGTGATGAGCAGCCCAAGAGAAAAATCACATGAACAATAAAAAGAAATCTAAAGATATTGGACTGGCAATTAAAGCTGTTTGGCATCTAATTACAAAATGAAGAATCCATTCACTATTCAATTAAGTTGGGAAGGCAGTGTACCACGATTGTGGGCAGGTTAAGTAACCAGTAATGGGCTCGAAGCAGTTAGAGGCCGAGATCAGATGTTGACATTCAGTAAGGTGTCCAAACCAGAGCCAGTAATGCTGGTGTTTGATGTTTAAGAAAATGTATAAGGAAGGAAATTTCATGTTTGAAGTAAAAAGAGAATGATATATGTTTGAATATGAAATAAGCATTGAAGTATAAAAGACAGGTCAGCAGACCATCTGTGACCCTGACCAGTGCTAACATAAGAACCTATCTGAAATTTTAACCTGTCTTTAAATCAAAACTGCTTGGTGTACCTTGCTAACAATGCACATTACATGTTTAGGCTGGCAGCCACAGGGATTACAGGTAGAGTGAAGGAAAATGTAAATGAGGGGAACTAGCAATTTAATGGGAACTGCACCATAACTGGCTCATGAGAAGATGGCCTAACTTGTACAAAAATCGAGCTACCAATGATGTATTGCACAAAAGACCATTTCACAGAAATGGTTTGTGAAGAGCCACAGCAATTTAGTGCACACTTTATGAAGTAGTATGCAGAATGTTAAAGCTCTTTGTTTCTGCTGATCACCTTTAACACCAGTAACTTTTAGTGTCAGAGCCATGGAGCACAGAAACAGGTTCTTTGTCCAACCAAGTCCGCACCAACCATCAAGTGCTAATCCCTTTTCATTATTCTAATATTTCCATCAACTCCTTCTAGATTCTACCACTCACCTACAAATAGAGGCAACTTGCAATGGCCACTTAACCTCCAGCCCACAGTGCAAAGCAGACCCAACCTCTCACACTTGTCCTCCATTCTACACCTTGCTGTCTAGTAAAATCTCAGCAGATCCCTTGTGCCCCCTTTCCATTGCTTCTATCTCACCCAAGTGTCAGCTCCTGGAATATGGTCATATTCCAAGACTAGCAGCACAAGGACAAAATTCTTTCCCGACTTTGAATGGCAGGTTCAGTTGTACAGCAGGCAATACAGGAGGTTAAATAATTAAATGTGCTTGCATCAGCACACGGCACTTGTATTGTATCAGTTTCTCTTTATATTGCGTCCAAGATATTAGTGCAAGTGAAAAGCAAATCTGGAGAACACAAAGTAGGAAATGTCCCCACCTCATCTAAAAGATCTGTGCAGTTTAAACAGTTAAACTTACTCAGTATCCATGTAAATTTTAAGGCAGCAATAAAAATAAAAGAACAGATTTATTTTAAGAGGCAAAGTGAATTCCAAACCTTCCTGGTAACCAGGAGTTAAAACTCTACAAAGAACCTTAGAAAAACAAAATAGGTCAGTGAAGTGGTTTATAGTCTGAGGTACAGTGTGCGCAAGAGGCCTGCTTGGGGGAGGGGGGGGGGGGTGGGGAGGGGGGGGGGGGGGGGAAGAGAAAGAAAAGCTTAAATCTCCTGCTGGCTGCTAACCTAGAGTATTTTGTTTACACAGCTAATGAATGTGTTGCTACATCAGCTACATTCATTATTGAGGCAATAGTGAAATAAAACTTTGTACTGCAGTTAAAAGAAGAGGCCCTTCCACTGTACTAGATCACAGTGCAGTCTGTCAAGTGTAAGGTTACTGTTTTATGGAATCAAGTGATGAGCCTGTACATCAACCATGTTGACATTGGAGGGATGTGAATATGAGGTCTGCAGGGCACTGATAGTTGTCATAGAATTTTAGACATGTACTGTGAGACCAAGCAAGGTGCTGAACTTGACAGGTCTGAAAAGGAAAGGGTGAGTTAGGGGGGTCCACTGCACACATGCTCAGAGGCAGTGGAAGCAGATATCCAATGGCAGGAGCCAAGCCTTGAGGATTTGGCTACAAGGTCACAAGAATCAGTTGTCAAGGTCAGTGAGTCAGTGTGGATGGAAGTCAGAAACAGGAAGGGAGTGATCACTCTATTGGGAGTATTCTACTGACCCCCACCAACACCCTCCCACCCCCCAATAGCAGCAGAGATGCTGAGGAGCAGATTGGGAGGCAGATTTCTGAGGTGCAAAAATAACAGGGTTGTTGTCATGGGTGATTTCAACTTCCCTAATATTGATTGGCACCTCCTTAGAGTAAAGGGGATAGATGGGGCAGAGTTTGCTCAGTGTACACAGGAAGGATTCCTGACACGGTATGTGGATAGGCCGACTAGAGGAGAGGCCATACTGGATCTGGTACTAGGCAATGAGCCTGATCAAGTTTCAGATCTCTCGGTGGGAGACCATTTTGGTGACAGTGACCATAACCTTTACCGTAGCCTTGGAGGGGGATAGGAGCAGACGATATGGGAAAGCATTTAATTGGGAGAGAGGGAATTATGATGCTATTAGGCAGGAACTTGGGAGCATAAATTGGGAACAGATGTTCTTGGGGAATTGCACAATGGAAATGTGGAGGTTGTTTAGGGAGTACTTGCATGGGGTTCTGGACAGGTTTGTCCCATTGAGGCAGGGTAAGGATGGTAGAGTGAAGGAACCATGGTTGACAAGAGACATAGAATATCTTATCAAGAGGAAGAAAGAAGCTTACCCAAGGTTTAGAAAGCATGGATCAGACAGGGCTCTGGAGAGTTATAAAGTAGCCAGGAGGGAGCTTAAGAATGGACTTGGGAGAGCTAGAAGGGGGCATGAGAAGGCCTTGGTGAGTAGGATTAAGGAAAACCCCAAGGCTTTCTACACGTGAAGAATAGGAGGATGATGAGAGTGAGGGTAGGGTCGATCAAGGATAAAAGAGGAAACATGTGTTTGGAGTTGGAAGAGGTAGGGGAGGTCCTTAATGAATACTTTGCTTCAGTATTCACCAGTGGGAGAGACCTTGACATTTGTGAGCATGGCGTACAACAGGCTGATAGGTTAGGTCATGTCGATGTGAGGAAAGAGAATGTGCTGGAACTCTTGAAAAACATTAGGATAGATAAGTCATTGGGGCTGGGTGGGATATATCCAAGGTTATTATGGGAAGTGAGGGAAGAGATTTCTGCACCTTTGGTGATGATCTTTGCATCCTCATTAGCCACAGGAGTAGTGCCAGATGATTGGAGGGTGGCAAATGTTGTTCCTTTGTTTAAGAAAGGGAGTAAGGATAACCCTGGGAATTACAGACGAGTTAGTCTTAATTCAGTGGTGGGCAAATTATTGGAGAAGATTCTTAGAGGCAGAATTTATGGGCATTTGGAGAAGCATAGTCTGATTAGGGACAGTCAGCATGGCTTTGAGAGGGGCAGGTAGTGCCTCACGAGCCTGATTGAATTCTTTGAGGCTGTGACAAAGCACATTGATGAAGGTGGAGCAGTGGATGTGGTGTACATGGATTTTAGTATAAAGTTCCTCATAGAAGGCTCATTCAGAAAGTCAGGAGGCATGGGATCCAGGGAAGCTTGGCTGTGTGGATTCAGAATTGGCTATAGAAGACAGAGGGTGCTGGTAGATGAAGCATATTCTGACTGAAGGTCGGTGACCAGTGGTGTTCCACAGGGATCTGTTCTGGCACCCCTGCTCTGTGATTTTTATAAATGACTTGGATGAGGATGTGGAAGGGTTGGTTAGTAAGTTTGCAGATGACACGAAGGTTAGTGGTGTTGTGGATAGTGTAGAAGGTTGCTGTCGATTACAACAGGACATTGATGGGATGCAGAACTGGGCTAAGAAGTGGCAGATGGCATTCAACCCAGAAAAGTGTGAAGTGATACACTTTGGAAGATTGAATTTGAAGGCAGAATGCAAGGTTAATGGCAGGACTTTTAGCAGTGTGGAGGAACAGAAGGATCTTGGGGTCCACGTCCATAGATCCCTCAAGGTTGCTGCATGGATTGATGGGGTTAAAAAGATGTATGGTGTGTTGGCCTTCATTAGTCAGGGTATTGAGTTCAAGAGCCGCGAAGTAATGTTGCAGCTCTATAGAACTGTAGTTGGACCACACTTAGAGTACTGTGTTCAGTTCTGGTCGCCTCATTATAGGAAGGATGTGGAAGCTTTAGAGAGAGTGCAGAGGAGATTTACCAGGATGCTGCCTGGATTGGAGAGCATGTCTTATGAGGATAGGTTGAGTGAGCTAGGGCTTTTTTCTTTGGAGCGGAGGAGGATGAGAGGTGACTTGATAGAGGTGTACAAGATGATAAGAGGCATAGATTGAATGGACAGTCAGACTTTTTCCCAGGGTGAAAATGGCTAACACGTGGGAGCATAATTTTAAGGTGATTGGAGGAAGGTATGGGGGGGGGGGGGGGGATGTCAGAGGCAAGTTTTTTTTAAATATATACACACACAGAGTGGCAGGTGCGTGGAACGCACTGCCAGCAGAGGTTGTAGAGGCAGATACATTAGGGATATTTAAAAGACTCTTAGACAGACACATGGATGACAGAGAAATGGAGGGCTATGTGGGAGGGAAGGGTTAGATAGATCTTAGAGCAGGATAAAATGTCAGCACAACATCGTGGGCCGAAGGGCCTGTACTGTGCTGTAATGTTCTATGTTCTTAACCTGTCACAACAAGAATCAGCTGGAAGTGGACAGGTGTCCCTGCACAAACTAACCCCATAGAGATGGTGCTGGTCATTGTTGTGAAGTCTCCTGACCATTAACAGGGCTGAGCCTGCAGTCTCATCAAACCTAACACTGCTGCTCACCTCCCACCACTCCTCCTGCCTGCACAGTCGTCTGATTTACAAGCTGCTGGAGCCATGCCTTTCAAAAATGAAGATGGTTATGATGATTGGAGGTCGATCATCTCAGTTCCAAGACATCACTGTGGGAGCTCCTTGGGGCAGAGTGCCAAACCTAGCGATATTCAGCTGCTTCATCAATGGCCTTCTGTTCATCATTGACAGATGCGCGATTGTTTGCTGATGATTGTACAATATTCATTTCCATTCAGAATACCTCAGATAATGAAGCGGTCCCTGCCTGGATGCAATAAGGCTTGCCCGACTTTCAGCCATGGACCAAGAAGTGATTAGTAACACCACAGGTGCCAGGCAATGACCAGTTCTACTAAGAGTCTATCCACCTACCATCACAGTATCACCATCGCTAAGTCCCCCATCATCAACACCCCGCAGGAATCTCACCCATCTAATACACAAAGTGGTTACACAAGCAAGTCAGAAGCTGGAATAAAATGCAGCCCCAGCATTGTGTCAAAAAGTACATGGACCACAGTGATTCAAAGTGGTCCAACACCACCCTCTAAGGGAAATCAACCCCTGCTAACAGCTGGAGGATATAACCAAGAGAAAGAAAATTCTTCAAAGGAATGTACAAAGAACTTGGCATTTGAGTAATTAGAGTAAATAGGCTGGTCAGTCAGCTTGTTCACTGATGTGCTGGATTCAACTGCTTCCTTTTGCATGTAGTCTTGTTTTAGAGAACTGAATAAGTGACTTTTTTTTATTGTTCCTGCCTCTGGTTTAAATGTACCAAATGATCTCAAAGGTGAATTCTTTCATTTGAAAAACGACAGATTTCTTTTTACCATACTCCAATTCATTCTCACATTTATGGAGACTTCTTTGCTCTTAAATATCTCAAGTGTTAATGCAAATTACATGGAATGTGGGAAGGGTATGTATTTGAAATTTGTTCTTAACCAAGGGTAGAATCTGTCTTTGGTTGCCCAGATGAAAAGTTCGTAAGTTGAAAATCAGTCAACAGATTCTTTTGACAGTTCAACTGTGAACAGTAATATGCATCAAGATGCAACTTATGAGGTACCATGAGAAGAAAATCATCCCCTGACATCAGCACATGGATGTATATTGAACACAGCTCCCAACATTCACTTTTGCGAATGTGAATTGACTTGTGTGGAATCATAGTTCAGAAGCAGAATATGTTGTGCAGCTGCTGCAAAACAGAGTTTACTTGAATCTAACAAAATGTACTTGTTAAACTGGAAAAGCACAACATTATTTTTTGAAAAGAGTTATTTTTGTATTATGAAAACTTCAGTGTCTCCTCATCACTCAAGTCAAATCATCATTTAAATTTGCATCAAGAGCAAAAGGAAAAAAAATGTTCTTGCGCAATGTTTTAAATGTGGTTGGTGCACACAATCAACATTTACTACAATCTCCCTTTGGCGATTTTGATGGTAATTACACAAACTGGACAACAGCCACTAGATGGTACAGGGAGGTATAATGAAAAAAAATCTCCATGGGTTCAGTTTATTTTAGCCAAAAGAGTAGACTATTGCTTCTTATTTTAAAAACTTTGCCCCCTTGCCACCCACATATACCAATTCCTATGGTTTAATGGGTCATCATCACCAATCCTTTAAGTCGCATTCTCGATCCAATCAATTAGATGTGCCTTTACCTGTTCCATGTCTAGTTCATCAACAGGTGGGCTATGAGGCTCAATCCTCAAACCTTTGCCCTTGTGCTTCAGATCCCTGGTGTCAGCTTCCTCAGTTTCAGCCAGTACAGGGATTAGCAGTCAAATTACCATAATTCATACCACAAACTACCAACCATTTCATCAAATAGCAAATGCATAATGAATAACAGCAACAAGCTATTAATTAGCAATACTTAGCGGCCTAACTATGCCATCTTAGAAAACAAAAATAATATAATCATATTTGTTGCAGTAAGCTTCAGTGTGAACTGGTTCGGAATCAAGATCCTGAATTGTATTGCGCATGTCAATTTGCTGATGACCTACTGAAAGAGTCTCTTTCATACCACCACCACTCCAGGGTCTGCTAAATCTTCCTGAAGGTCTTTTGCAGTCATATGGGGGTTTTGATTTGCCTTTCTAGCAATCCTACGAGCAGTTCTCTCGGAAAGTTTTCTTGGTCTTCCAGACCTCAACTTGACCTCCATCGTTCCTGTTAACTGCCATTTCTTAATTACATTACAAACTGAGGAAACAGCTACCTGAAAACGCTTTGCTATCTTCTTATAGAACTTCTCCTGCTTTGTGGGCATCATTTATTTTAATTTTAAGAGTGCTAGGCAGCTGCTTAGAGGAGCCCATGGCTGCTGATTGTTGGGACAAGGTTTGAGGAGTCAGGGTATTTATAGAGCTTTGAAATTTGCATCACCTGGCCTTTCCTAACGATGACTGTGAACAAGCCATAGCCCTAACGAGCTAATGAAGGTCTGAGAACTTGGTAAAAGTTATCTGAGAGCTCAAATCTCTTGGGGTGCCCAAACTTTTGCAATGGTGCTCCTTTCCTTTTTTCACTCTAAGATTGTACAAAACAAAAATAATACACTAATCTTGCTTAAAATGTTGAAAAGAATGTTTCATCTTTAACTTTATGACTTTTGGAGATCAATTCATCTTCTACTCACTTAACTATTCACAGTAACAGAAATTTTGACCAGGGGTGCCCAAACTTTTGCATGCCACTGTATATATATAGTTATGAATAAAGTTTATTTTTAAATTAATAAAAAACTACAGAGGGGTTTCCCTCCTGTATGCCACAGGGAAAGTCATCACTTGGGGTCCTCTTCAACTGCCTTCTCGGTGGTCAGACAGCTGCTCCCCAAACTGCAGTGTAGATTCTGTCCGTCTCAAAGCACAGTGGACAGGGTTTTACTGCCCAACAAGAAAAATGCAGGGAGCAGCTGGAACCACTGTTCGAGGTCATTTTTGACCTCAGGAAAGCCTTTGGCTCCATCAACCAGGTAGGAATGGTGAAGCATTCTTTTGAAATTCAGCTGCCCACAGAAATTCCTCTCCACCTTACATTTGCTTAATTAAGGCATGCAAGTCACAATCCTAACCAACAGGGCTACAACCAATCCAATCTCAGTGCAGACTGGCTGGCTGTGTCATTGCTCGAACTCTTTCCTCGAGCTTTCTCACCAGAAAATTGCACCTCACCTCTTGCAGGAGTGAATCTATTCTTCAGATCTAGTGGGAAAGTGTTCAACCTACAGCAATTACACTCCAGGACCAGGATCACCCAGACATCAGTAGTTGAGCAGTGGTACACAGGCAATGGTTGTGTTTGTGTGATATTGGAGGTTGAAATCCAAGTCATCATCAACTCGTTCACTGAGCCATCAATAAGAATGGACATTGCCATCAACATCTGTATGACCTTTACTAGTCTCATCATGCTGTGCAACACTGCCTTCCAACAATAAAGGTTCTTGGCACGACAATGGAAAATGTGGACCACTTGTCATATCTTGGGAGCCCCTCTCACTGAAGGCAGGCATTGTTGATGAAATTTACCACTGCTTTCAATGCACCAAAACAGCGAGATCCATTCCCTACTGAAGTCCAGGTCTGCGGCAATCAAATTGGGTGACCCTGTCCTACACAGGAACTAGAGGTACAACCTTTGTAAAGCTATCAGGGATGCCAAGAGACAATACCAGACCAAAATAGAGTCCCAGACCAGCCGTCAGGGCTTATATGCTATAACAGGCTACAAAACAATATTGGGCAGTATTGTTGATAACAACACATCCATCCTCGATGAGGTCAATGAATTCTAGGCATGTTTTGAACAGAAGGGCAATAAGATATCACAACCTGCCCCAACAGTCTCCAACGCACCTGTACCCACAGTCAGCATTGCAGACATCAGATCAGCCTTCCTGAGAGTGAACCAGTGGAAAGTGTTTGGCCTGGATGGAGTCCGCGGCCAATGTCCTCAGATCCTGTGTAGATCAGCTGGCAGGAATATTCGCAGATATCTTTAACCTCTCCCTACCCCAATCTGAAGTTCCCACCTACTTTAAGACCACTATCATTTCAGTGCTAAAGAAAAATAAGGTAACGTGCCTTAATGACTACCGCCTAGTGGCTCTGACATCCACCATCACTGAATGCTTCAAAAGCCGGTCATGGCACACATCAACCCCAGCATCCCAAACAACCCTGACCAACTGCAATTCACCTACCACTAAAACAGGTCCACGGTAGGTGCCATCTCCCTGGCCCTATACTCATTTCTGGATCATCTGGACAGTAAAGAAACCTGTGTTAGACTCCTATTTATTGAATATAACTCTGCCTTCAAATCCATATTCCAAACAAATTCATCTCCAAGCTCCTAGACCTGAGACTCAACACCTCCCTTTGCAACTGGATCCTTGACTTCCTGACCAATCCTGACAATCAGTAAGGATAGGCAGCAACACCTCTGCCACGATTATCCTCACTGGTGCCCTGCAAGGCTGTGTCCTCAGCCCACTACTCTACTCCCTATACACTCATGACTGTGTGGCCAGATTCTGCTTCAACTCCATGTATAACTTTACAGATAACACCACCATAGTGAGCCAAATCTCAAACAATGATGAGACAGAGTACAGGAAGGAGATAGAGAGCCTAGTGACATGGTGTCAAGACAACAACCTTTCCCTCAATATCAGCAAAACAAAAGAGCAGGTCATTGGCTTCAGGAAGCAGGATGGAGTATGCGCCCTGGCCAAGAAAGCTCACCAGCGCCTCTACTTCCTCAGAAGGCCAAGGAAATTTGGCATGTCCCCTGATGCTCCATAGAAAACATTCTATATGGATGCATCACAGCTTGGTATGGCAACTGCTCTGCCCAAGATGGCAAGAAATTGCAGTGAGTTGTGAACAATCCGGTCTATCACAAAAACCAGCCTCCCCACTATTGACTCTGTCTACACTTCCCACTACTTTGGGAAAGCAGCCAACATAATCAAAAGACCCCTCCCACCCTAGACGTTCTCTCTTCTCCCCCCCTTTCATCAGGCAGAAGATACAAAAGCTTGAAAACACACACCACCAGGTTCAAGTACAGCTTCTATCTTGCTGTTACAAGATTCTTGAATGGACTTCTTGTATGATAGAGATGAACTCTTGATCTACCTTGTTATGGCCCTTGTACCTTGTCAACATGCCCTGCACTTTCTCTGTATCTGTAACACTATATTTTGCATTTTGTTATTGCTCTTCTCTTTGTACTACCTCAATATTGTGAAATGATCTGTCTGGATGGAATGCAAAACAAAGGTTATCACTGTATCTTGGTACCTGTGACAATTACTACAAATTAGTACCTTTTATTGATTTGATGATCCACACCCCAGACTTGGAGCAAAACTCAGCCTACCAGGCTGCAGTGATCACTGGCACCTTTCATGCTTTAGAAACGTGAACTACCTACTGCAGACATCTCAAGGCACTGGAGAGATACTTCCAATCCTGCCTCTGCAAAATTCTCCAGTTCATTGAAAGGTTAAGTGAACCAACATCAGTATGTTCTCCTAGGCCAACATCCATAGCATTGAGGTCACAGCTACAGTCATCAACTCCATTAGGCAGACCATGTCCCCTGCATGCCTGACACAAGGTTACTGAAATACTCTATTCAGAGCTTTGTTACAGGAAGAGATTATCTGGCAGACAGGGAAAATTACTCAAGGATGTGCTTAAAGATTCATAGAAACATAGAAAAACCTACAGCACAATTCAGGCCCTTTGGCCCACAAAGCTGTGCCGAACATGTCCCTACCCTAGAAATTACTAGGCTTACCCATAGCCCTCTATTTTTCTCAGATCCATGTACCTATCCAACAGTCTCTTAAAAGACCCTATCGCATCCACCTCCACCACCGTTGCCGGCAGCCCATTTCACACACTCACCACTCTCTGAGTAAAAAGCTTACCCAACATTTCCTCTATACCTACTCCCCAGCACCTTAAACATATGTCCTCTTGTGGCCACCATTTCAGCCCTGGGGAAAAGCCTCTGACTATCCACCCGATCAATGCCTCTCATCATCTTATATACCTCTATCAGGTCCCCCCCACATCCTTCTTCGCTCCAAGGAGAATAGGCCGAGTTCCCTCAACCTGTTTTCATAAGGCATGCTCCGCATTCCAGGCAGCATCCTTGTAAATCTCCTCTGCACCCTTTCTATGGCTTCCACATCCTTCCTGTAGTGAGGCGACCAGAACTGAGCACATTACTTCAAGTGGGGTCTGACCAGGGACCTATATAGCTGCAACAATACCTCCCGGCTCCTAAATTCAATTCCACGATTGATGAAGGACAATACACCATATGCCTTCCTAACCACACAGTCAACCTGCACAGCCGCTTTGAGCGTCCTATGGACTTGGACCCCAAGATCCCTCTGACCCTCCACAATGCCAAGAGTCCTACCATTAAGACTATATCCTGCCATCATATTTGACCTACCAAAATGAACCACTTCACACTTATCTGGGTTGAACTGCATCTGCCACTTCTCAGCCCAACTTTGCATCCCATCTATGTCCCGCTGTAACCTCTGACAGCCCTCTATACTATCCACAACACACCCAACCTTTGTGTCATCCGCAAACTTACTAACCCACCCCTCCACTTCCTCATCCAGGTCATTTATAAAAATCACAAAGAGTTAGAGTCCCAGAACAGATCCCTGAGGTACACCACTGGTCACCGACCTCCATTGAGAATATGACCCTTCAACAACCACTCTTTGCCTTCTGTGGGCCAGCCAGTTCCGGATCCACATTGCAATGTCCCCTTGGATCCCATGTCTCCTTACTTTCTCAATAAGCCTTGCATGGGGTACCTTATTCCTTGAAGAAATGCAACCTCTCCTCTGATTCTTGGGAATCCCTGGCACATGACTGCTCAAAGTGGAGAAGGAATGAAAACCTTGAGTCCATGCTATAGAAACCAGCATGAGCAGCGCAAAGAGTACACCACCTTACTAGCTATTCTCTCACCTACTCCCATCTGGCACTTCTGTTGAAGTGTCTATGCTTCCCACTTTGGCAACATAAATCACTTCTGAATCACAGAATCAGAGTGGAAGGAAGAGTGGAACCTCGATCCCAAGAGAAAGAAAAAGAAAAAGGCAGAAGTGATCATCACTGCAATCAATATGCGTCATTGTATTTACTTGCTCAAACTCACCACTCAAACTGAAATTCCCTTCCCCAACCGTCACCCATTCCCTACCTCTCCAGCCACAATTGGGAACCAAAAGAAAAGCATCAAGAATCAAGAGGCAATCAGATTTTATATTGGATGCAGAGTAGTGTGGGCCAGTGGCCAAGAGAAAATGCTGATAAGAGAGAGGTCTTTTGATAATTTTCAGTAAAACCAAAGACAAGTCAACCAAAAGGCTCAACACACATGATATGCCAATTATAAATGTTTCGAGACTGAATTAAGATTAAATTACACAGAGTGGAATGTGTATTGTCTGAATTGTCTGAAATAGAGTAACTACTATGCACTTCTGATCTTATCACAATGTGTTTCAATTCATCTTCACACAACTGGGGAAGTGCATCTGAGTCACACAGTAGCTCAGACCAGATCATTTCATTTTACTCCATCTGTGGATTACGAGGATTCAATTAGATCATAGACAGACCAGACACACCCTAAACATTCATTCAGTGCTCAGACCAGCCCCATTGTACCAGGTAGAATTTATAGTAAAGCTTTTCTTTGAATTGGCCCTGGCTTCTCTTTCAGACATCCCGGACTGCTATGTAAATGCACACACAGAATTTACAGCACAGAACAATGGCCTTCATGTTGCTATGGAAAGAGCATACAAGACTCAGCAGGATTGCTGGGCATCTCTCTTTTCTAGGAATGCAAATAAGCCAGTCTGATTCTTTCAAATTACGCAGTGGCAAAGCCATTACAGCTGGAAGCAAGCAGAAATCCCATTAGGTTACACATCATACAGAGTTTACTGCAGGAAATTACCAACACAAACAAATCACTGGTCCAAACACCAACTGTGTAGGTCACAGAAAAGTTGGATATGGAACCAACTGTACAAGAACTAAGCAAGGCAAACAGTTCTCTATTATGTGGCAAAGCTTCTGGAAAAGATGGTCTTCCAGCAGAAATCCTTAAATCTGGGAATGAAAATTGACCATGTCTGTCAATTGCTACTTAAATGCTGGAAGGGGTACAAGGTACCACTGGTGTGATGTGGTCATTATTATTATCTAAAAATAAAGGAGACAAGGGAGCTTGTAGCAACCTCAGAGGTATCTCACCATGAAGTGCAGTGAGAAAATCTTTAATAAAGGTCACTTCGATGCATCTACACTGAGATTCATTGTGGTTGGATCCCATCTATATTGAATCGCAGTGTGAATTCAGGGTCGGGAGAGCAACTCGGACACAATGTTCCCTCCGCATCAACTGCAACAGAAATGTAGAGACCAAAGTAGATCATTTTACATTGCTTTTGGGGATTTATCCAAAGCACTCAATGCTATCAATGGAGCTGCTTTATTTGCTGTCCTAGATAAACCAACAGATCGATTAAGTCTTGTATGCTCTTTCTCTGACAACATGAAGGCCACAGTCAGATTGATGGGTTACTTCAGACAGTCTCAAAATGAAGAGTGGCATGAAGCAAGGATATGTTCTTGTCCCTACAGTCTTTAAAAATTTCTCAATATTCCTGATCTGTGCGTTTAAAGACATTCAGGGAAGAGAGCAACTACATAAAAGATGGGAAACTCTTAACCTGCAATGATTCAAGGCAAAGATTAATTAGGAAAGTGCTCAATTCCTGAGGACGCTGTCCTTCTAACCTCGATGAAAACTATTACAGGAAATTAGAGATCGCTTTTCAAGAGCTTGTTTGACTCTTGCTTTCACCATCAGCATAAAGAAAACTTGTTCTAGGGTAGGGAGCTGCACTAAATCCATTAGTCACTCTTTATGTTTGACCACCCAGGTTCCTAAAGTATTCACAACTGTTCACTAGATAAAGAACTTAGTGTTTGTATCAGAAAAGTAACTTAATCAACAAGTTGTTTTTATTGCTGATGTGAAAATGATAATCCTGCATATTTTTTATTTAAAAATACAAAAGTCTGTGATTTATCAGGTCCCAAGGTAAAATACATGTTTGAAGAGGCAAACTAAAAGAGCATAAAATAACTATAGCTTGCCAGCTAGTATACACAGCTTGTGTATTTAGCACTCTCGTGTATGGTAGGGAAACACAGGCGACTTATGCACAACAAGGCAAAATATTAACTAGTCTCCATCTGTACTGCTTACACCGCACATTCAATATCAAATGCCAAGATTGAAGAACTCTGCCTTGGTAGCATGAAAGGTATATTTACCAATTGCCACAGCCCTATTCAAACAGAAATTATTGCACTAATTAGGTAATCTGAACTGATTGGCAGGTGGTCATCCACCCAAGGACATGCTACATGGGGAACTATCAAAGGACACAACAACACTACACCACAAATTTCACAACAATGATGAAAGCAAGATATAAAGACATTTGGAATTGATGCTGACTGATGGGAAACCCTGCTAAATGACCCTAACAAGAGCTAACACTGTTTGTGGGAAGTTAGAAAGAGATACTACTTTATACTGCTAGAAGCATGAAGTATGTGCTACCGTGCAGTTGTATTTGCATGGGCTGCTCTCTAATATCACAAAATATAATTAGTGTTTAAATCAGAGAAGTACATGGATCCATTATCCAGCTATACTGGGGCACAGTGGTCAGTTATTAGCAGAGTCCATCAAAATCCTTCATAAATAAAATATTGCCATCATATCCTCATTTCATCTTTTTTGATTTTGTACTAAAATTAAATAACTAAATGATGATTGGAGTTTAACCACTGCACAAGACAAGCTTCAGACAGATGGAAACCCCATTTGTAGAGGTGTCAGTGGTGGTGGTGAGGTCAAAGTTCAGCCTTACAGTTTACATGGGGACATCTTCCAGTATAAATGTGGACATAGAAACTTATAAATGGGAATAGTTGAATACAGGAGACAAGGCTTTCCAGTTACAAAGTACATAAAGACTCAATCATCTGGAGTTTGCAGAATATGGTGAAGCTCCCTGCTGTGTTCCCCCCCACAAAGTGTGTGCTGCAGGTAGCTCACCAGGATAATAGGCATTGAGCTAAATGATGGGTGTGTGAGATTGTCATTACCTTCTAAAAAAAAAGTAGGGGCTAGTGCAAGTTAATTGCAAGCTTTAATTACTGCTCTAGATCGTTGCCCCTGAAAGCCCAACTTTACAAATGTGAAGTCTTATTCCTTCACATTCTAATTGTTGGGGTAGATTTTAAACCAGCACCATTCACCCACTGAAGCCCTTGAGCTCGCATCTTTCACATGCCCAGTTGGTACTCTTTCTGCCAACTAATGTCATGTTCTTGTACAGGGTATGTCTGCGAAGGATGTTTCCCCTTGTTGACAAGTCCAGAACCAGCAGGTCAAAGCCTCAAAACAAAGGGTAGGCCACTTGGGACTGAAACGTGGAGAAATTTCTTCACTTAAAGGGTTGAGGTTCCCTGGAATTCTCTACAATGGAGAGCCACGGAGGCTCAGTCATCAATACATTTTAAGATATTAGGAGAATCAAGGGATATTAGGATAGGGCAGGAAAACGGTGTTGAAGTAGAAGAGCAGTCAATGATCTTGTTGAATGCAGGCTCCAAGCATCCTGCTCCTATTTCCTACATTGTTATGAAATGTGCAGTACACGGGATACACGAATTCCAGGATCCTGTTTTCTCTTGTTGACAGGAGAACATAAAAGCACTAGGAAGCAATACAGCCCCTTAAACTGACTATCTGAATCAATAAGATTGTGGTTGATCTGATAGCTGGCCACAATTCCACCAAGCTGACTTATCCCCATAACTCTCGATTCCCCAATAGTCCATTGGCCAATAAAGACTACAGGTCCATTTCTTATCGAACTGCATCATCTCAAAATCAGTCTAGTGAACTTTCACTACACTGCTGCAAAGGCAAATACCAAAACTGTATACTTGAGTATTTAATTTTAAAAGGAGTTTTATGACTTAATTATTTTATGCTAGCAATGAAATTAGTCTGACACTTCACCAACATTAACAAAATCAGATATAATTTCTTGATTTGTTCAACTCAACTATCTGAGATTAGCAGGATAATAGTATGAAGATGTATTGTCATCTTCATACCATCATCCTGCTAATCTCAGATAGTTGAGTTGAACAAATCAAGTAATTATATCCGCTTTTGCCTTATACTAGCTATCTTCCTTCTACAATCAGTCACGATGCAAGCTCTTGACCCAAACCATTGGTCATCCCTTTCTTTCCATAGACGCTGCTTGACCCGCTGAGTTCCTCCAGCAGTTTGTTTTTTTCTGCTCCAGATTCCAGCACCTGTATCTCTATCTGAAGTTAGCACTTGAAGAGGACAGTAATAGACATACAAAATGTAAGAAATGGGCTCATTATCATAATTGATCCTCATTGAGCAATCAATGCCATTATATCACTACAGGGTTAGCCATGGGTACAAATCAAAAAAATATAAAAGTTATGTATTAAATTACATCCATGCAATTCTTGATAGTTGGTTTTGTGTGCGGTATTCCTGTTGCATGGAGAGTGGCTTGGATTGGGAAACCCTTTCAAAAGTGAGATATTACATGAACAAAATGACATCAACTTAACCTGACCCAAGATGATGGAGGAATTCAGAAAGGAAGAATCTTTGGGATAGAAACATGGTGGATGGAAGACAAAGTGCTATTCATCAGATCTGGTGGACATGACATCAAATGCTGGGCTGAGACAAATCAGAGTAGAAACAATATCAAGGAGCAAACCCCAGCATCCAAGGCACCAGGTATCAACACCAGATGATCAGGCCCCCAAAACAAGAGACAGTTTTATAAAGCATTTAACTCAAGGTGTAAGTGTGTGTGTATATGTCATAAATACCATCTTACTTTGTGAAGGAGCTGGAAAGAAGTCCAATAAATGCCACTGTTGCACCACCCATTGCTGTCTTCCTGCAGCCAAGCCGGTCAGTGAAAATGCTGACTACTGGAGAACAGAAGAAGATCATCCCCATTGAGAGTGCACCAATCCAAGCTGTGTAGAAAATAAAACAGGCTTAATAGGTTTTATGGGATTTAATCACCCCTTCCCACCATTTACTGCACTAATTAATGAAGCCAAACATCATTTCCTTCTTGCACCACCTATTATTCACACCATTTGAAAGGGAGATACGAAATGTTTCCATCAAAGGCTAATTCACAAAACAAAAGGAAGAAGTCATCTTGATTTCAAGTTTAAAATATAATGGCTGCAAGATCTGGGGATAGGAACTGAGGCGATGATTATCATGAAATCAGAACTGTTCAGGATCAAAGATTCCATTAATTTGCAGGTTGATGATACTGAAATGGATGAAAGTTACACAAGTAACAGAAACAGATTGCCTTCAAGTTAACTTTGCTTTACTGATGGAACTACTAAATCTCAAGAGCCTGATGACAACTACTTACGATATCAGAAAAAAAGCATGCCGATTTCAGCTACAGCATTTAAATTATCTTCAGAACATCCTTTTGGACCAGCAATGGACAGCTCCCTGGCTGTCTAGGAATGCAAGATCTTCTAGTCAATTTAAATTGCTACAAAGTCCAGCTCCTATTTATAATCTCTAAAATTTAGATACAATGAAGGGGAATTTCCTCTTGTGTAACTTACCCTAAAAGCAATAGTAGATTCTTTTCATCGATATCACTATATAGTTTTATATTTTGAAAGTGAAAATCAAATAGTTTCATTCTGTAGCACTGAAGCAGGCTTATTGCTAATACACTTTGTTGCACTTAAGATTAGTCATGTTTAGGCAGTTACTGTTCCAAATTTCCGTATTAGATTCAGTACCTAGGCAGTTAAGAAAAGATTGTTACTAAGGAGCATTGGGGAGTGGAGATCAGGGAGAAGGCAGCTCCGTTTCTGTTTAATCAATGTGGTTGCATCTCATATCTTTGTGAGACAAGTTTAGAATTTGGCACTTGTGCAATATTGGACTTTGGGATATAAACAAATTAGTTGAAAACACTCACATCTACCCCACAAAGAAATTCAAGTCCTGAAATGTGAATGGGACCAACTGCACATTTCCCGAATAGCTGCAATTGTCTCTGTTCAACCTAGACTCTCGCATGAATTGTTCAGTTCAATAGGCCAGTAGGGGGGCTCGACTAGCTTTTATCAACTAATTGCACAAAGAGTTTACGACATCTTTGAAAGACTCTGTCTCAACAGGAATTTGATTATGCATTTCTGAAGATCTTGTCAAAGGCCAAGTTATAATGGGCTCTGGCGGTTTTTACTCTCCCAATGCAGTGGCTTTTCTCTTTAAGTGGGGAACAGGTCCACTGTTGAGCCAAATGTTCAACTTCTCTTTAACAAAGTTGCATCTGTTTCAACAAGCTTCCATTTTCATTTCAGACTCCGCAGACCTGAAAATCTTTTGGCCATGATCCCAGTGGGAATGGGGCCCAACCATGCCTTTCAAGGCTAATCCAATCTTGTTGGATTAAGAAAGGAAGTCTGATCTGCTAGCTATGGGTGAAGCTCTGATGCATTAATTGAAATTGCTGTACTTGGCTGTTTCCATACCCAATACTCACCTTTCACTTATGTTCATGTGCACAACGTGCACTCAGAATCTCCCCAATATATATTAATCGGCACTGGTTAAGAACATAAGAAATGGGTTGTATCTCAGTCCCA
Source organism: Pristis pectinata (assembly GCF_009764475.1). NCBI lineage: Eukaryota > Metazoa > Chordata > Chondrichthyes > Rhinopristiformes > Pristidae > Pristis > Pristis pectinata. Next base: position 87,357,341 of record NC_067412.1, read on the forward strand.
GCTTTGGCCAAGTAGATTTTTCTTTTAATGTAAATGTTCTACATTAACCAAGTTAAAAGTTAACAGGAAATCACATACCACCCCAGTCAAGATTGGAAGTGCAGGCCCCCACCAAGTTTGAGGACGACAAAGGGGATGCAGTAGAGGATTGAGCTAGATCTATGAAGATCAGAGGAACAGAAAGATAAAGTACTGGAGAAAATAAGTAACAGCACAGGATGTGCACCTTTTGACTTCAACGGAATAGAAATGTAGGAAGCACAAGCCTGTAAGATGTCTTACAAGTTTTCAAGGAATGAAAGAAATTATAGAACAAATCTGACTGCATTAGCACTAATTAAAGAAAAAGACACTGCAAGAAAAAGAGAGGAGTTACATGCTAAAAGCTGAAGGATTGCCTACCTGGCATCAATTGTTTTTGTGTTTCATGCTCAATAATACAACAGGGGCACCTCACTAAATCTAGGAAAAACACTTCAAACTGCACAACCTTGAGCTTCTTTAGAGGGTTCACAAGAAAATGTGCCTGACACACTGGTACTCCTGTGGTAATACCTTTACAGAGTTTCCCACCATCAATTACCATCAACAGGAAATCCAACTGGACACACCGCATGAATACAATAGCTGCAAGATGTGAGAGGACACAGAGGGACATAAATCAGTTAGAAAGCTGGCGGAGTGATGGCAGATGGAATTTAATTCAGACAGGTGTGAAGTAATGCATTTTGGAACATCAAATACCAACAGAACATATGCAGTAAATGACAGGGACTTCAGGAGTGTTGATGTAGAGGGGGACCTTGGGGTGCAAGTTCATAAGAAGGATGTGGTAGCATTATAAAGAGTGCAGAAGAGATTCACCAGGATGTTAACTGGAATGGAGGGCTTTACTTATAAAGGAGAGATTGGATAGGCTGGGTTATTCTCACTGGAATGTGGGAGGCTGAGGGGTGACCATATAGAGAGTTATAAAACTACAAGGTCTTAGAAAGGGTAGATGCTCAGAGTCTTTTTCCTAGGGTGGGTGAGTCTAAAACTAGGGCACATGTTTAAGGTGAGAAGAGAGGAGTTTGAAGATCTTAGGGGCAAGTTTTTCCACGCAGTTTGTGGTGGTTATATGGAACATTTGTACTTGGATAGGACAGGACTTAGAGGGATATGGGCCTACTGCAGGCAAATGGGATAGATGTTGCGGTTGGCATGGACAAATTGGGCCGAAGGACCCATTTCTGTGCTGCACAACTCTATGACTTCATTTGATTGACAAGCCATACAACATATATTCATTCCTTCCATCACCAGTGCATTGTAGCTATCACGTGCACCAACTACATACTGTACTTTGGTGACTTCTTTGACACCCCCCACAGTCACAATTTCTGTAAGTAGAAATATATTGACAAAACGGAGTACCACCATCTTGAATTCCACCATCAAGTTATGCACCATTCTGACTTTCTTTTGCCTTTATTGTTGCTGGGTCAACAAAACTGTGGGAGCACCTTCGATATAAGCACTGCATTGGCCAAGAAAGCAGCTCACCACCACTTTCTCAAAGGCAATTAGAAAATATCTATAGCTAACGAAAAGAGCTAACTGTGCATAAAACTTTAGCTATGAAGAAATAGGAGTTTTATGATGGGCTGAATGGGCCTCCTTTAATGCTGTAACTGTCCTATGATTCATTTTAGACCACAGGATACTATGAATCCAAGAATCCTAATAACGGGGATAACAACAGGGCCATCCAAAAGATGAGAGATGGCAGCAGAGTTGGCAAGACTCATGGAGAAAATGAGGTTTGGAAAAACTGAAAGAAATAAAGCTGCCACTGTCCAAAGGGTAAAAGAGGGATCAAGGTATAAATATTTGCCTACAGACTACTGAACAGTGCTGCAACTATAGTCTCATGCTGATGCACAAGCTCGCTAACTAGAATTTTGGTAAAAATTCAAAAGCACGGTCTAAGGATAACCTGCTAAGTAATTACTAACCATAGAGTTTATAATTAGTTTTTTTTTCCCAGGTCATTTTGCCCTGTTAACACTCAGTACAAATGTAACCTTAAGAAATGTGCTTAAGTACCTCCTTCCATGATTCAAATACATTGGAAGTGCCTGGGAAGGGAGACAAGCACAGGCTGCAGGACGTGCTTCCAGCAAAACCTTAGAGAGATAACAGAAAAAACATACACTGCTACTAAATCAAAATATTCTGCATTTAGAAATATTTTCAGAAGAGTGTGAGGTAAACCTTTGCTGGGAAATTAATTGCAGGCAGCAGTGCCAAACATAGGTCAATGGAACTGAACTTCAGAAGAGGAGTAAACGGTAATGCTGCCACCTTATACTGGGTTTAACGACTAGGATGAATTTCTAGGCATGTGCCTTTTGAAGGTTCGAAGGGAGGGTTTATGCAGAGGTCTGGGAGGGCTCTGAACTGTTGGAGTCCATGGACGGCCAAACCCGACTCAGAAAGGGCCTCTTTCTTTGGAGGTGTCCAGAGCTGTTAAAGTATTTCAGATTAATGAGAAATTCTGAAACTGGACAACTCACTTTGACTAACTTCCACTTACTTGTCACTCCTTTTAGCATGACATTCTAAAAGAGGTCAGTGAAACGAATCAGTGTATTAGACAACAGTTAATAAGCTATATTTTTAGGCTGAAAAAACATAGGAAGCTTGCTTAGTTGGCAAGAGAGAAATTAGACATTTAAAATGGGATTAGTTTAGATGGGCAATAGGATCGGCAGGGATATGATGGGCTGTAAGGGTTATTTTCTGTGCGGTACCACTCTATAACTCTATGAAAATTTTTGCAGCTGGATAAAACAATTACTCAAAGCCCCTGTTACAATGTCAGGAAGTAAAAAGCACAAAAAATGCAGATACTGGAAATCTGATCAAAGATCCCCACCATCCGGGCCATGCCATCTTTTCGCAGCTACCACTGGGGAGGAGGTACAGAAGCCTGAAGTCCCACACCACCAGGTTCAAGGACAACTACTTCCCTTCAACTATTTGGTTCTTGAACCAACCGGCAAAATCCTAATCATTACAGTTTAGCAACACCATGACCACTTTCTTCACTTTGCAATAAAATGGACTTTGTTTTTATTGTTCTAATAGTGTTCTTTCTTGTAAAAATTGTCTATAATTTATGTTTTTCTTATGCATATTGTTTATATGATGCTAGGTGCCTGTGATGCTGCTGCTGCAAGTTTTTCATTGCACCTGTGCATACATGTACTCGTGCATCTGACAATAAACTCGACTTGAAATAAAAACAGAAAATGTTGGAAAATCTCTGCAGGTCAGGCAGCATCCGTGAAGACGGAAACTTGACCTGAATATATCCAGCATTTTCTGTTTTTATTTCATAATGTCAGGAACGTTCATGTTTGGGATGTAATGTCTGATGGTGCTGAAACACCGTGGGGTAAAAATTCACCCCACTGTTGTATTTGTTAGACATATGACGTAGTTGTGTGTGCTAGCTCAAGTCTAGTTCTGAAATTCTATTCTGTTGACTTCAATAGAACCTCCTATCAGAAGTGAAGTTCAACATGCATGGTTACTAATCATGTTTAGGACATGCAGCGGACACATTTTATTCTTCAGTTAGAATCGCTGGGCAGGAAATGAAGGTTGACGGGTACAAACTAGATACAAACTTGAAAATATACTAATTACAAAATAACTGTTGATCTCCCTCTTATCAAGCTTTCTGCGCTATTCTTCTACACAAGGAGTGTACAACTATTTAGTTAGAAGAGGATTGGAAATCTCAGGGACAAGTATAGTGATCTAATACCCAATGAACAGAATGGCTCCTATGCTGCTACCACTATGGACATCATCTGTGGAATTAAGTGACTAGGGCTAAAGACCGGACATTTCAGAGTAGGTGTTTTCCTTGATTATCTTTGGAAATGGTGAAGAAATTTTGGATAGGTGCTGAAACAGTTTCAGAAGAGACAATATGATAGGGCAAGTTCAGAAAGATTGATGGACTCGGGGGAAAGAAGAAAAGCAAAAATTACTGGTCATGACCCCAATGCAATTTTGTGCTGATATCAAACAGGTGAAGGGTGAACTATTAAGTGTTGGTCCAAATTAAGCAATGCCAGGGAATGCACAGACAGTACAAGGTCCAAAAGAGTTAAACTTTTACATAGGATTTACTGGCTGGTTATATTTAACTGCCCTGTATCTGTATTCTATTATCAATACTTTGCTTCATATATCCATCAGAACAAACTATGTAAAACAGCATGTGCCAGCTTATATTGTTTGCTAACTATTTTAGCCTTTGATTCAAATAAACAAAAACATCTTTAAATGTGGAAATGCAAATGTAAACGGATTCAGACTTTTTCCAAAGTCCAGATACATTTTTCCTTAAACAATCAAAACAATACTGTTGGAATCAAAATGCTTGACTCAGCAAAGTTTGGGACCAGAGTGCACCAGAAGGCGGGGTATATATATATAAAAAGGAACCACATTCTGGAACTCTGGCGCCAAGAAATGTCATCAAAGGGTTTAGCAGCAGATCCAGCAGGTGAGAAAAGTTCAGAGTTCTGCATGACATTCAGACCATCTCCGTTCAAACTGAATGAGAGCATCACAAAAAGACAAGAAAACAGTAGATGGAGTAGGCCACTCGGCCCCTCAAGTCTGACATGTCATTCAATGTGATCATGGCTGATCTACTCTGGGCTTCATTTCCTCTTTTGTGCTAGTTTCCCGCTGCCCTCAATTCCTTAATGTTTCAAAATTTTATCTACCTCCTCTTTAAATACTCTCGATGACCAAGATTCCACAACCCTCTGGGGTAGAGAATTCAAAAGATTCACCAGCCTCTGAAAAAAAAATTCTATACAACTTTGTTTTAAAATGACTACCCCCTTAGCTTGTATCTATGTCCCCTCATTAAAGAATCTCCCACTAGTGGAAACATCTCAACATCTACCCCATCATGCCTCCATAGGATCTTTCAATAAGATGACCCTTAATTTTTCTAAATTCGAAATAATACAGATCCAACTTCTTTGGTGACAAGGTAACCCTTTCATTCCAGGAATTAGCCTGGGAAATATCTCTGGGATTGCTTTCAATGCTTTCTTATACAAGGAGACCAAAACCATGCACTGTATTCCAGGTTGTGGCCTCATTAACACCCTGTACAACTTTAACAACACGTTCCATTTTCTAAACCCCAACTCGCTTGTAATAAAGGCTAACAGAGACACAAGAGATTCTGCAGATGCTGGAATCTGAAGCAACTCACACAAGAGGCAGGATTAACTCAGCAGGCTAATATGCCATTTCGACTGGGAAAAAGATACTGGCTATCTACTCCATCTACGCCTCTCATAATCTTATAAACCTCTATTAGATCTCCCCTCAGCCTCCACCACTCCAGAGAAAACAACTCAAGTTTGTCTAACCTCTCCTAATAGCACATGCCCTCTAATCCAGACAGCATCCTGGTAAACCTCTTCTGCACCCTCTCCAAAGCCTCTACAACCTTCCTGTAATGGGGCAACCAGAATTGAATGCAATACTCCAAATGCAGCCTAACCGGAGTTTTATAAAGTTGCAACACAACTTCCCGACTCTTGAACTCAATGCTTCAACTAATAAAGGCAAGCATGCCATATGCCTTCTTTACCACCCTATCAACCTGTGGGGGCACTTTCAGGGATCTATGGACTTGGACCCCAAGATCCCTCTGCACATCAACATTGTTAAGGGTCTTTTCATTAACAGTATCCTGTCCCTTTACATTTGATCTCCCAAAGTGCAACACCTCACACTTGACCAAATTAAACTCCATCTGCCATTTCTCTGCCCATATCTGCAAATGATCCATATCCTGCTATATCCTTTGGCAATCTTATACGCTATCCACAACACCACCTATCTTTGTATTGTCTGCGAACTTACTAACCCACCCATCCACATTTTCATCCAGGTCATTTATATATCTCACACATAGCAGAGGTCCCTGCAGAACATCAGTAGTCATGGACCTCCATCCAGAATAAGTCTTATCGACCCCTATCCTCAGTCTTCTATGGGCAGGCCAATTCTGAATCCAAATGGCCAAGTCACTGTGGATCCCATGCATCTTAGTCTTCTGGATGAGCCTCCTATGAGGGACCTTATCAAATGTCTTACTAAATTCCATGTAGACAACATCCACAGTGCTACCTTCATCAATCACCCTCTTCACCTCCTCAAAAAACTCAATTGTTAGTAAGATATGACCTGCCCTGAACAAAGCCATGCTGACTGTCCCTAATTAGGCCATGGTTTTCCAAATGCTCATGAATCCTGTCCCTAAGAATCCTCTCCAATAGCTTCCCTACCACTAACTCGAGACTCACGGGTCTATAGTTTCCAGGATTATATCCCCATTTTCCATCTTGAATAATGGAACAACATTAGCTACTCGCCAGTCCTCTGGGACCTTATCTGTGGCTAAAGAGGACATGAAAATCTTGGTCAAGGCACTAGCAATCTCATCTCTTGCCTTTCTCAATAACCTGGGGTATATCCCATCAGGCCCTGGGGACTAATCCACCTTAATATTCCTTAAGAGAGTCAACACTACCTTTATATTTATCTCAAAGTGCCCCAGCATATTAGCATACTCCAGACTGATCTCCCTATCCTCCGCATCCTTCTTGGTAAATACAGATGCAAAGTACTCATTTAGAACCCTGTCCACATCCTCTGCCTCCAAGCACATGTTCCCTCCTTTATCCTTGAGTGGTCCTACCCACTCCCTAGTTATCCTCTTGCTCTTGATGTATGTATAGCATGCCTTAGGATTTTCTTTAATCCTACTTGCCAAGGACTTTTCATGGCCCCTCTAGGCTCCCCTAATTCCCTTCTTGAGTTCTTTTCTAGCTTCTTTATAACCCTCAAAGGCTCCATTTGATTTTAGCTTCCTAAACCTTACATATGCTTCCTTTTTCTTCTTGACTAAATTCACCACCTCACTCGACATCCAAGGTTCCCTTACCATCCTTGTCTTTCCTTTTTATTGGAACATACCTGTCCTGTACTCTGTGCATTTGGTCTTTAAACACCCTCCACATGTCAGACGTGGACTTACCCAAAAACAGCTGTTCACAATTATCTCTCCCTAGTTCCTGGCTAATACTCTTGTAATTTGCCCTGCTCCAATTTAATACTTTCCCACAAGGTCCATACTGTCATGATTTATAGTTATCTTAAAACTTAAGGAGACATAAGAGACTGCAGATGCTGGAATCTGGACAACAACCAATCTGCTGGAAGAACTCAGCAGGTCGAGTAGCATCTGTTGTCTAAAACTTGAGTTGTGATTACTGTTCCCTAAATGTTCTCCCACTGAAAAGTCGATCACCTGGCCAGGCTCATTTCCCAACACTGGGTCCAGTACGGCCCCTCCTCTTGTTGGGCTATCTACACAATGATTTAAGAAACCCTCCTGGATACACCGAACAAATTCTGCCCCATCTAAAGCCCTTACACAAAGGAGGTCCCAGTCCTTATTGGGGAAGTTGAAGTCACCCACGACAACAACCTTGTTGTTTTTACATCTTTCCCTAACCTACCTGCATATTTGTTCCTTGATGTCCCAGTGGCTAGTGGGGCATCTGTAGTATAATCCTAGAGTGATTGCACCTTTCTTATTTTTGAGTTCTACCTATATAGTCTCAGTGGATGAGACCTCCATTATTGCTCTGAGTGAGCTGTGATATTGTCTAACTCAACCCCCTCTTTTACCTCCCTCTATATCTTTTCCAAAACATTGAAACCCATCCAGTCCTGCCCCTCCCTGTAATAGCCACAATGTCATAGATCCATGTACTGATTCATGCTCCATCACCCTTACCCTTAATACTCCTAGCAGTAAAATAAACCCACTTCAACCCATCCATCCCATCGTGCCTATTACCTTGCTCTTGTCTGTCCTTCCTTACAGACTTATTGGTCATGACATCTATCTTCCTCTCAATCCCTCCACTTTCTGACCCGGTGCTCTGGTTCCCATCCCCCTGCCAAACTAATTCAAAACTAGCAAACGCAAATTAACTCTACTTCAGAAAAAAAAGCACAAATAAATCTATTGTTGTTTCATCACAGTATGGTTCCACTTTTAAAATCAACATTAAATTACTGCAGTGTAAGATGACAATAGATAAGACATTAACTATTATACTAGCACCATTATAACATCTCATTTTTAATTTATTAATTTTTAGGTGCTGCTGCGAGGCCAACATTTTTTTGCTCATCTTGAATTTTGCGTTCAAGGTGTCGATGAGTCACCTTTGGGAACACTTGCAGTCTCTCTGGTAAACCTATTCCCATAGAAAAGGAGTTCCAGGACTTATATCCAGCGATGATAAAGGAAGAGCCATACATTTCCAAATCAGAATGGTGTGCGACTTGAAGAGGACCCTGTATGTTGATGTTCCCATGCACCTTGCCCTTCCTAGTGGTAGATGTCACAGACTTGGAAGGGGCTGACTGTATAGCCCAGGCATGTAACCGCAATGCATTTTGTAGACAGTACACACTGCAGCTATTGTGCACCAGTAGTGAAGGGAATGAATGTTTAGGGTGAGGGATGAGACACCAAAACAGCTGGCTGCGTGGTACCTCATGCAACTGGATGGTGTCAAACTTAAGAGCATTGTTAGAATTGCATTCATCCAGCAAGGAGAGACTCCTGATTTGTGGCATCTGGCCAGTGGAAATGCTCTGCTTTGGGGTGTCAAGAGGTGGCTCACTCACTGCAAGAGACTTGCTCTCTGACCTACTCTTGCTACACTGTAATTATGTGGTTCATCCAGTTCAGTTTCTGGTCAATGATATTGCTACTAAATATTGAGTTATTGGTTAAAATCCCTGTTGGAGACAGTCATTGCCTTGCACTTCTGTGGCTTGGATGTTATTTCTCACTTATTAGCCTATGCCTGGAGGATCTCTACGTTTTATTGTGTGCAGGCATGGGCTGCATCATTTGCTGAGGAGTTGCGAGTGAATTTGAGCATTGTGCAGTCATCAGCGAACATCCCCATTTCATGGAAGGAAAGTAACCAGTGAAGCAGCTGAAGATGGTTTAGTCTAAACACTGCTCCAAGAAACTGCAGTGATGTCCAGAGACCAGGATGATTAACCTCCAACAACAACAGCATACCTTATGCAAAGTATGACTCCAACCACTGGAAGGTTTTCCCCATTTGATGGCCATTAACTTCACTTTTACCAGAGCCACATTCAGTCAAATGCTGCCTTGATGTCAAGGGCAGTCACTCTCACCGTACCTCTGGAATTCAGCTCTTTGGTCCATGTTTGGACTATGTCCGGGGTGATGTCTGGAGCAATGCCATCCTGACAAGACCCAAATTGGGCACTGTCGAGTAGGTGCTGCCTGATAGCATTGTCAACATCAGTTTTCATCACCGAGGATGACTGAGAGTCGACAGATTGGGTGGTAATTACCCAGACTGCTTTATGAGAAAGGACACATTTGGACAATTTTGCACATAGTAGTGTAGATGCCAGTGTAGTGTCAGTACTGGAACAGCTTAGCTAGAGGAACAGCTGGTTCTGGAGCAGTACTGTAGTCAAGATGTTGTCTGGTCTCATTGCCTTTGTTCTATCCAGTGCCCTCAACCATTGCTTGACATCACCTGGGATGCATCAAATAGGTTGGAGAATGGCTTCTATGATGCTGGGGAATCTCAGGAGGAAGCTGAAAGGTGACTAAATGTGGTTTGCATATGCTTTAGCCTTTTCTTTAACACTCACACAAGTTGAGTCCTGTCATTGTTGAGGATAGGGACGTCCTTGGAGCCTTCTCTGTTAGTTGTTTAAATGTCTACTACTATTTAGAACTAGATAGGTAGGAATGCAAGCTTTGATCTGATCTGTTGTATTGAGAGATCACAGCTCTGTCTATTGCATGCTGTTTTTCCTCTTTAGAGCACATATTGCAGCTTCATTAGGCAGACACCTCATCATTTTTCAGCGTGCCTGGTGCTGCTCCCAGCAAGCCCTTTTGCACTCCTCAAACTAGCTGATCCACTGGCTTCTTAGTAATGACACAGCAAGGACTATGCTGAGACATGAGGTTACAGATTGTAGTAGTGTACATTTCTGCTGCTGCTGATGGGCTACAGCATCTCCTGAGCTGCCAGATCTGTTCCAAGTCTACCCCATTTAGTATGCTTGTAGTGCCACACAACATGGAGGCTGTCCTCAGTGTGAAGTAGGACATTGTCCTCACAAGGACTGTAGTCATTTCTACAAATGCTATAATGGATTGATACATTTGCCAGAGGTAGATTAGTGAGGAGGAGGTCAAGTACGTTCATTCCTAATGTAGTTTGATTCACTACCTGCTTTAATCCATGTCTAGCAGTTTTGCCCCTCAGGACTTAGCCAGCTGTTCTATCAAGCTGCTCTTGGTGACAGATATTGAAGTGTCCGCATGCTATCTTCAGTGGTCTTTTCAAGTGTTGTTCAACTTGCTTCATCAGTTGAGAGAGGATGGATGACGGTAATCAGGAGAAGGCTTCCTTGCCCATGCTTGACATGCCATGAATCCTCACAATGTCTGAAGCCCACATTCAGGAAATCCAAGGCTACTCCCTCCCACCTGAAATACTACTGTGCTGGGTCTGATCTACCAGTGGGGAAGGATGAATTTTGGGCATTGACATGCATGAACATCTTAAGGTTCTGATCTTTCAGTCAAGATCATACAGGCTGCTTAACACCAGTGCCCAGAAGAACTTCAGGAAAATGTGCATTTAAAATTCCTTTAATATCCAAACACAGGTGCTTAAATGCAACAGGAATAGTTAATTGTGATCCAAGAAAACTAATCAAAAAATTCTGGAAAGTTAGGAAACACGGCAGACAATTTAGGCTCCCTCACCTATAGTGCCTTCCATTGGGATTATGGTCTGTAAATGTCCTAACTTTACCTGGCTGAAAATGAGAGAGCAGTGGCATAAGATAGTGAGGGGGAAAATTGACAAAGTGTGACAAGCTGGGACAGAAAATGTGAACAATATTATGCAGCACAGAGCAAATCCAAGTTAGTAAAAAGTATGAAAAATAAAATAAAAGCTTAATTTATTTGAATGCATGTGGCATTTACAACAAGACAGATGAGATGACAGCAGAGATAGCAATATACCAGTATGAGCTAATGACTATTACGGAGATATGGTTGCAGGGTAACCAGGGCAGGGTGCTTAACATGCAGGTCATATGCTGTCCAAAAGAAAAGCCAAAAAGGAGGCAGGGTAGCTTTGGTAATCAAGGAAGGTATCAGAGTGGTGTTAGGTTGTGATATTGAGGCAGCGGATAGTGATGTAGAATCAGGAATAACATGGGAAGGAAGACATGGGTGGGAGTAGTTTATAGACCCCCAAGATGTGACCTCTGGATAGGGTGGAGCAAAACCAGGAAAATATATGAGGTATGTCTGAAGGGAACTGCAACTGCCATGGGATATTTTAATCTACATATTGATTGGATGAACAAAATTGGCAAGGATATTGTAGATGAACAATTTATGTTGCATCAGCAAATGTTTCTTAGAACTGTATGTTACAGAACCTACCCAGGTACGGGCTACTTTAGATTTAGTCATGGGTAATGAGGAAGGATTAATAAGAGATTGTGTGGTTAAAGATCCCTTAGGAGGTAGTGACCACAGAAGTTCAGGTGCGGTTCAAGAGTAAACACCACAGGACCAATGCCATGGTTTTCAACTTAAATAATTGCAATTATAATGGTATGAAGGTGGAGTTGTCCAAGGTGGACTGGGAAAATAAGCTAATAGACATTCAATAGATGAATAGTGGTGGATATTCAAAAGCTGGTCCATAATACTCAGCAGGAATTTATCCCAATTAGGAAAAAGGGATTCCATAAGAAAGAGGCACAATCTGTGGTTAACAAAGGAGGTCAAGGACCATGTAAAATTGAAAAGTAAAGCAGACAAAGTACAGGGCTGGTGGTAGACTCAAGGACTGAGAAGTTTTTAGGATCCAGCAGCTAAAGACTAAAAAGTTCATAAGAAGAAATAAATTGATATTGAGAGAAAACTTGTGTGTAATATCAAAACAGTAAGTTTCTATGGATATGTTAATAGGAAGATGACAGCTGAGGTGGTGTGGGACATCTGGAGGTGAATTAATAACAGGAAACAAAGAAATGGCAGTTATGTTAAATCAATTTTTTTTAAGTCAGTCTTCACCATGGAGGACCTACAAATATCTCTCAGATAACATGGGCTGATTACAAATAACAGGGAAAATTTGTAAAAATTCCAATCACAGGGGATAAAGTATTAGAGAAACTCACAGGGCAAAAGGTGGAAAAGTTGCCAAGAGCCAATGGAAGTGGCTGCAGAGATAGTGGACCCATTGGTTGAAAATTTTCAGAACGCACAAAATTCCAGGACAGTGCCAGAAGATTGGAAAGCAGCCAATGTGACTCCCTTGTTCAAAGGGGAAGGAAGACAGAAGGTGGAGAACTATAGGCCAGTTAGTTTATCATCTATTGCTGGCAAGGTGCTAGAGTCAACAATCAGGGAGGAAATAACTAATCATTTTGGAAAGCTAAATATAACAGTCAACATGACATTTTGAAAGGCAAATCATGTTGACTAATGGGCTTGAATTCTTTGACAACATGGCGGGGAGAGTTGATGGAGGGGAGTGTATTTAGATTTTCAAAAGGCATTTGACAAGATGGCACACAAGAGGCTGGTGCAAAAATTAAGAGCCCAAAAAGGTACTTGAGGAAGTGTGTTAACTTGGATTGAAAACTGGCCATGTAGAAAACAGAGAGCTGGAACAAATGGGTCCTTTTCAGGCTGGAGGGACGTAACCAGTCAAGTACTTCAAGGATAGGTTCTTGACCCTCAATTGTTTGGTATTTACATTATTGACCTGGAGGAGGGAATGGAATGCAAGATTTCCCAAGTTTTCCAATGACAAAGAGTTAGAAGGCTATGTTGTAATGAGGACATTGTGATTGAATGATTGGTCATAAACCTGGCAATTGGGGAAGTGTAAGGTTATGCATTAGAGTAAGAGGAATCAAAAGACGAATTATTATCTAAATGGAGAGATAGTGCAAATGAGTGAAGTTCAGAAGTAACTGGGTTTTCTAGCGCATGATCCACAAAAAAATTAGCAGGCAGTTCCTACTAGTAGTTAAGAATGCAAACAGCATGCTGACCTTTATTGCAAAGGGATTGGAGTTTAAGAAGAGGGAGGATTTGTTACAGAAGTACCCGTTGTTGAGGAGGCCACATCTGGAATACTGTGCATGGTTCTTGTCCCCTTCAGTTAAAAAGCACAATACAATAGCATTGCAGGCAGTCCAAAGGAGACTCACCAAGCTAACTCCTGGGTGAAAGGGTTGTGCTGTCAAGAGAGTCTAGACAGTTTAGGGCTGTGTTCCTTGGAGTTTAGAAGAATAAGGGGTGACCTTATTAAGGCACAAGATCCTAAGGGGTCTTGACAGGGTAGATGTTGAGATGCTTCCACTTGTGGGAGAGTCATGACATAGCTACAAATAGATGCCACTGCTGTCAGAACTCTGGAGTACCTACAACATCTTCAGCTTTTATTTTTAATGATACAATCTACTTTATACCTCCTTCCTGGTCAGAAATACAAACAAAGTGCTGAAAATACTCAGCAGGTCAGGAAACATCTGTGCAGACAAACAGTTTATCACTTGAGGTCCAGGATCCTTCATCAGAACTGGGAGAGGAGAAACAAGTAGACAAGGTGGAGAGGGGGAAAAGGTAGAAGAAAAAGGCAATATCTCTGACAGGATGAGACCAAATAGGTTGATGGGGGCAACTGGAGAGGCAGTTACAAGCACATTATGCTTCTTTATCTGTGTAATGTGTTGTTAATTGTGATACTATGAGACATGTCCAATGGAAGGATTTGAAAACAAGAATGAGAATTTTATAATCAAAGCTTTGCTTAACTGGGGATCAATCTCCATCAACAAGCACAGGAATGATGCAGAAACATTATTTAATGTGTATTATGAGTCAGGCATTTGAGTTTTGACTGAGATCATACTGATGGCTGGTAGAACAGAAGCTGTCTAAGACAGCACCAAAACAGTGAAATCTAGGAGATAACAAAAGGTATGATAAAGGCTTCAGAAGGAGGTGAGCTGCGGGACAGCTCGAGTTGCTGTCCTGTTTGCTCCTGTGCCCATGCTACTTTAAGTCATTTGGTCTTGCCCTGTCAGAAATATCCCCTTTTTGCTACCCATCCTTTTCCCACCTTCTCCGCTATTGAAGACCAATTTGTTTTCCCTCTTTCCCAGTTCTGACAAGTGGTCTAGGACCTGAAACATTAACTCGTTCTCTTCCACAGATGCTGCCTGGCCTGCTGAGCATTTCCATCATTTTCTGGTTTTATTCCATAAATGATATGTTGGCATAGGTGGGGAATTGGCAGAATGGTGCAAGATTCAAGACCTAACATGTTCAACTCAAACAGTCTAAAAACATTGAAATATACGGCAAGAAAAAACAGAAGGCAGAGAAAATTGTGATCAAACTGTACAGCACTATGTTCAGACTGCATCTTCACTAACATCAATCCGCTCACCATGGAACCAGGAAGGCTGGTCAACAAAGAACCATTCAGCTGACACTGTCTTGGTGCTAGAATTATAAGGGAAGACAATGGAAACAGGGGCACTCAACCTGGAATGGAGAAGTGATCTTATAAAAGATTTAAGCCGGTTACAGAAAATGGAAATGATAAATACATAGATTAATTAGCACAGAGAGCTGAGTTACAGGTAACTTCACATGAAGTAGAGTGAAACAGTGGAGGTTACCCATCAGTGCATTGATCAATCAGGTCAAGATTCAACAAGAGCTCAGTTAGGGACTTCAGCATCAGATGGCCCGAGATTAAATTGGAGTGGCCAAATGATCCTACAAAGTGGCACAAAGGTGCCGCTAGTAGAGCCGCTGTCTCGCGGTGCCAGATACCTAGGTTCAGTCCTGACATCAGGTGCCGTCTATGTGGAGTTTAAACATTCTCCCTGTGACGGGGTGAGTTTCCCCCAGTTGCTCCTTAAGATGCATTCACCAAGCCTGTGGTTGCTTGTCCCAATATCTCTGTGGTTCTCAATATAACACAATCTTGGATTACGGCCCTGTGAAGCACCTTTAGAAGTTTTACTATTTTCAGAATCAGGTTTATCATCACTGACATACGTCTTGAAATTTGTTGTTTTGCCGCAGCAAAAACCTCCGTATGCCATCAAGATACAAGTTGACAGCATGGTATTTAAATTGCCGCGCTGGTAATCCAGACACCTGAACTAACTACCCAGAGACTCAAGTTCAAACCTCACAAATGATAGCAGTGGAACATATATTCAATCATTATTCTGGAAGTTTAAAATAATCTACCCGATTATTATAAAAAAAAGCCCCCTGATGCACCTGCCGCCCTTACACATTTGGGCCCATATAATGGTAAATCAGTAAGTTGGTTTATTGTCACATGTACAGAGGTACAGTACAGTGAAAAAACTTTGTTTTACATGCCATCCATACAGATCATTTCATCACATCAGTGCATTAAGATAGTAAGAGGGAAAACAACAACAGAATGCAGAATAAAGTGTTACAATTACAGGGAAAATGCAGTGCAGGCAGACAACAAGGTGCAAGGCCACGTTGAGGTAGATTGGGAGGTCAAGGGTCCATCTTATCGTACTAGGGGACCATTCAATTGCCTTATAACAGTGGGATAGAAGCTGTCCTTGAGCCTGCTGGTTTGTGTTTTCAGGTCTTTGTATCTTCTGCAATGGGGGGGTGGGAAGAAGAGAGAATGTCCAGGGTGGGTGGGGTCTTTGATTATGTTGGCTGCTTTATCGAGGCAGCGAGAAGTGTAGACAGAGTCCATGGAGGGGAGGCTGGTTTCCGTGATGTGCTCAGCCGTGTCCATAACTCTCTGCAGTCTCTTGCAGTCCCAGGCAGAGCAATTGCCATACCAAGCCGTGACTCACCAATGCCTCAGACTCACCAAAGTGGCTCACTCTTGAGTGGGTTGCTGAGCACCTCAGGAAGTTGTACTATTTTAGAAGCTCAAAGGCAATTCGGATAGAATCTTGGGGGAGGGGAAGGGAGATTGATGCAAATGTGGGTGCATAAAGAGGGATTAGTGCAAAAAGATGCATGATGGTCAGTACAGTCCTGGTGGACAAAGGGGCCTGTTTCCAACTGTACGATTTTGAGGGATGGACAGTAAATGCTGGCATTGACACTGATGCCCATATCCTGCAAAAGGAATAAATTGAAAATCAAGGTTTGATTTTATCCTGAAGTGATATTTTGCTCATATAGAATTCCTTTTGCAAGTTATATTAGCATTTCAAAGTACTTCCATCATTACTATTTCAAAATCTCATGCCACTGTTCACCAGAAACAAAATTCAACTAAATTTAGATTAAGCAGACAAATAATCTCCTCAGGGAATGTAGAGCTTGCTCTAAATGTGGTTGAGTTTACTATCATACTTGTGTTTGAGTCCAAAAGGTTCAAGAGCAAATTATTTCTGGCAAAAGATAATTCATTTGTATTTGGATTACAGTTGCCTAGATTTAAAGTAAGATGTTTTACTTTAAAACACAATTACTGGAAGGCTTGGTAGCAATTCGTTTTATTTTCAGGATTCCATTTGAGCAATGCCTAGTTCAATTGTCCTTTTAATGGCACCCAACTATAAAATCATTCTCCCTTACAAGTCAACTGTTAGGGAGAAACCTGAAGAGATTTTATTTTAAGATCAACTGATCTCCCACCCATGGTTGGAAAATTGTGGAACTACACTAAAGAAGCAAAATGCTGGAAACCTGAAATAAAAACAGAAACTGCTGGAAACTCTTAGCAGGTCAAGAAGCATCTATGAAGGAAACAGAAACTTTACATGTCGATGACATGTTTCAGAACCTCTCTTATTATGGGAGGATATGCTAAAGTACTTCCAAAATGCCTTGAAAGATCAGTGGGAATTCAAAAGCACAGGTACCTCTTGAACTGCAGTGACTACTTCAGTGTTAAAGAAATCTCACAGTTAGATCTCTAGACTAATCTTTTTCTTTATTTACCCCATTAACATCCTCTTTCACCTTTTATCATTTAATATCCCCTGCAAGGTGCTTTATCATAGTCTTTTCCTTTTGATTTTTCTCCTTCCTTCTTACTCTGAACCTTATGGCACATTTTTTCTGACTTTTCCCAATTTTGATGAAGGATCATTGACCTGAAATATTGACCCCATAGTTGCTGCTTAGTCAGCTGAGTGTTTCCAGATTTTATTTCAAATGACCAGTTTAACTTGTATTGATTGTAGAGTAAATGATGCCAAAGACACAAGGAGAATGGCTCCATCCTCCTCAAAACCTTGTTGTTGGATCAGTCTGAGAAGCAAGTGTCTCATGGAAGATGACTACTTTTTCAGAGCTAAGACTATTCCAATGACCCAAGTCTGAAACCTTAAAGTACTGGTTATCAACTTGCAGATTAAAATAAAAATAGATTTTCTACACCATTATTAATTTGTCTATTGGACAAGATATGGAACGAGTGAACTAAGCATTTGGTATATTATTGAGATGAACCATTTTAATACAACTCAACTTTAACTCAGTTGTGATGAAGGGTATAGAACCAGAAATGTTACCTCTGTCTCTCTTTCCGCAGATGCTGCCTGACCTGCTGTGCGTTGCCAGCATTTTCTATTTTTCAGATTTTCAGCATCTGCAGATTTTTTGATGTTCAAGTTGTGGATTGTTTATTTGTAACATTCACAAGGAACCATAGGATTGGGAAAAATGCAGGGAGTTCTTAAAGTACTGGTCCACACGTGAGATTTCTACTGTAACATCCCAAAAGGTCTGTTCACAACTTTTACAGCAGTGCAAAGATACAGGAGTATGAAAGCCCAGATGACCAGGCTCAAGAATAGCTCCTTCTCCACTGCTATCAGACTTCTGAACCATTCACCTCTTTCACATCCCTTTCTCAGTGGTGCTGCCAGGTTCTCAAATCCTTAATTCTACCTCTTTTGTTATTGTCTGTTTAGCATTTCTTTGTGCACTACTTCAGTCTGCACTACTGTACTTTGCACCACTCTTGTTTTGTACTCACTGTAGTATTTATTATTACCAAGTGAGCTTCATGCGAGCAAGAAATTTCATTGCACCCATGTGTATATAATAATAAACTAATAGTGATAGTTACTTTCAAAGGAATCTCCTCAGAATCTCTCAAAATTTTGATGAGTAAACATTCTTGCAGATACCTAGGTCCAGGTCACTCAATATAGACTTAGCTCAGGGGACGCTGCACATGGGGGAAGAGGAGTATAAAAAGGATTGACATAAACTGTGACTGTAAGAGTTGGAGGAGATAAAACAATAATATGGAAATTAACAGGTGAAAAAGGTGAGAATGAAAATATGGAAAACAAATGTTTTTTGATTAATGTAATAATCAATATACTATGTTATATCAAAATGATCAAAGCCATGCCAGCAAAATAAGGAGCCACACTGAGCAGTGATTATGGGGCTAATTTCAGAGACTGAAGCACAAAATATACTGAGAGCTACATGTATTGCTTTTCCAGAAAAATACATCAACACTTCTTAAATATACAAGCACGTTTCAGATAAGGGACACAATTCATTCAAACAATGACGTTGTATTCATGTGCTTTATGCATCTTAAAGAGCAGCAACATTTTTCAATATCAGGGAAGAAAATTTCATTTGTCTAGGATGACCTTTCAACAACCTATTGAAGTGGTCTGTGTCAATCTATACAAGAACACTGATGACTTATCTCTCCTCATTTTCCTTTATTCCTTTAATGTGCATAGAGATGGAGAAAGAATTCTAACACAGTTGGAGACAAGTTCTAAAAATTAACAATAAGGGAGTGCTCACAATGATTAGTGTAAAAAGAGAGATTTTCTTACTGTCTAGATGGCAAGTTGAATCAATCTGAAACATAATAAGCTTCCTTCATTGTGATAACCATTTGTGTTAACCTTAAATCCCTGGGATCATTAACCAATTGTTTCAAAACTCTGGCAGGAAACATATCTGGAACATTAACCATTTCACTTATCTGACGCTTAGGTCAAGATTTACATTAATAATTTGTTATAAACCAACTGAAACTGGCAGAATAACGCATAAAGACACCACCATGTGTCAAGTACAACCTTTGGTGAAGTTAGTAGGTTAATGGGCTACTATAAATTACCTTCAGTGTAGGTGGGGGGGGGGGGGGCAGGAGGACCAAGGCAGCGTTGATGGACATTTAAGACACAATAAGTCACAGGGATGTAGGTGGGGTAATGGGATTGCTGGGAATGCTCCAAGAGTTGGCATTGACTTGTGGGAACAAGTCACCTCCTCCTGTGATGCAAGAGCATCTAAGAAATACGGTAGGAATTTATACATGTTAAAAAGTAGCCACTAAATAGGCATAATTTATCTTCCATTAAGGTACAGAAGCCTGAAGTCCCACATCACCAGGTTCAGGAATAGCAACTTTCCAACAACCATCAGGTTCTTGAACCAATCTGCACAACCATAATCCTACCTCAGCAATGAAACACTGTGGACCACCTCTTGCACTACTATGGACTTGTGTCTGTTTTTCTTTGCACTGAGGTCTTGTGTTTGCGGAGTCTTTTTTTTCCCCTCACTGTATGGTATAATACATATTCTGTATGTCATCTACATGTCCGTGATGCTGCTGCTGCAAGTTTTTCATTGTACAGTACCTCACTGTACTTGTGCATATGACAATAAGCTCGGCTTGACTTAATAGACAAGCTCAAAAATGCATTATCTTAACAGCCAGAAAAAAAACTTCAATTTGGTCCCACATTTCAAGCACCCCTTAAAAGGTATCAACCCAGGAAAAGTTTTGTTGATGTTAAATGTGTTTTATGAATAGAATCTTTTCGTCACGGAAGGCACAAGAGACTTGAATTTGGAACAAAAGTTGCGGCAGGAATTCAGCGGGTCAGGCAGCATCTGTGGAGGGAAGTGAACAATGGACGATTCGGGTGGAGACCCTTCATGTGGGCTGAAAGAGAGGGGAGATAGCCAGTATGAAGGGGCGGGGCAAGAGCTGGCAAGCGATAGGTGGATCCAGGTGTCATTAGAGGGTAATCCCAAAGAATCAAAACTTCAGAAGAGAAAGCGGCATTACTTCAAAACAATCACCAAATAAAATAAAATAGAAAGCCGGGAGAGGTTTATTGATTGTATGTTTTATTTGATAAACTCCATTTACACTAAACGTGGGCTCCACATTTCTCCATCAACCCCCCTTCCCTCAGATGTAATGATCAGTGTGGATTGTAAAGTTGGCAGAGAATTTGACAATTTTAGAGAAGCTGCTGGATATCTCAAGACGCCCCGAAACACAAAGGAGCATTCTGACCAAGAGCTTCTCTGCAGTTCACATTTCCATTAGCCTCGTTGAGAAATTGTGACGTGCCGAAAGGACACAATGACATTAAACTGCACCTTAAACTTTGCTATCTTGTTAAGCCGCCAGCACCTGGAAAATACTGGGAATTCATGCCTGCCCCAGTCTCACCCCGGCGCGCCCGCCTACCAAACCCAGTAGCCGTTTACTCCGGACAACAATCAGTTACACAGCAGACCCCCATCGTGTTCCAACTCCACACCGCATCCACGTACAGGGTGGTACCTTCATCCAAGCGCAAGGTGAAGCGGATTCTGGCAGGTGCCGGGAATACCAGCCGTGTTGGGCAGCTTCTGCAGAAAGAAGCACTCTCCCTGATCTTGCCCCACCCGCCTGGCTGCTCCCAGCAATTCCAAACTTCATTCCCCCCTGGTCAAACTTGTGACTTTTCGCCCATCGGTCGGTATGAGAAAACCCACTGTGGCGAGTTTCTTTAGAGAAGAGGGGAGGGTGCGTGGATTAGTCACACACTTGGGTTACAAACGCGTGCAGAGGGTTGAGAGCGAGAGCTGGGAACTGGCAGAAAGCGAGCAATCCGCACTCACCCGTCTTAAACCGGAGGCTCGGGTCGTTCTGGTTCTCCATCTCCTTCAGGAACATGAGGAAGAGAATGCCGAACGAGTTCTGGATGCCGAAGATAGATCCGTTGCACCAGGTGGCCGCGAGTACCACTACCCAGCCGAAACCGCCTTCGGGCACTCGGTAGCCTGGCTGGGGAGCGGATGGGGAGACTGCGGCCGGCTGCGTGTTTTTTTTTGGACCCGGGCACATCCAACACTTGCACTTTTCTATAGCCTTCACCCTCGGCAGTCTCCGACATCTTCATAGCCTTGTCCTCGACGTCCATTCCTCTGGACGAGACAGCAAAGCACGCAAGGGGATCCTTATAGACTCTGGGTGCAGTTTTTTTTCTTTCTGTTTTGCAGAGCGATGTTATTTACAACCACCGCGTTTCATGTCATGTGGCTGTGTTACTCAAATCTAACTGATGTCCTTGGCTCACAGCGGAGCTCTTGCATAAATCGATTGATCGAGATTAGCGTGCTTCAAAAATCAGGTACAAACCTGCCCCCAACTCGTCGTTCGCCGAGTGGGCCGGCTGCCAAAATCAACGCAACCACTGAATCAATCAGCTGCAGAGAAATCAAATCCTTAGACAGTACACAGGCAGAGACTCCGCCTCTGGCCCCATTTTAACGTGAAAACATGGGAATAATGTTGGCGAAATAACTGGGATCCAGAAATACGCCTCCCGACAACAGAACTCATTTCCAGCAACATTCAGTCCCTCGGGATACTTATAAACAGGAAGCAAGCACGATTCCAGTTAATCACAAGCAGCTCCGCCTCACCCACCACTCTTACCCATTGGGGAGCAACGGAGCGGAGCTCTGCAAACACACACACAGTGTGCTCGCCCCTCGTGCGTTAAGTTTGTTTCCCTCTCGGCAACATTATCCCGAGTATCTCCAGCATTCCCTGGATTTATTTCGCGTGCCCAGCATTCGCAGTATTTTCCTTATGTGGGATGCAGCTGTGGTCGCTTTCTTCTTAAAGCATAGGTCGGTAGATGCTGGAAGTCTAAAATATTAGCTCGTATTCTCTCTCCACAGATGCTGCCTGACTTCCTGACAGTCTTCAGCCTTTTCTGTTCTTATTAGTTCTTTTTTTATTGGTTATTGTTTCTATTAATTTTTATTATTAGTATTAAAAACAGTAGTTTCCATCACTAATACCCATTCCAAAAAAAATCCATGTACAGCTAACAGATAGCTAATGAGATAATTTCTCCACCTTTTTCATTTTCGTACAACATTCTTTTAAAAAAGCTAATTGTTGACCTTCTGTCAGATAGTGCCTTGATTCCCAACCATTTGCCCTTGCTGCTTGTCCAATTGTCCTGCCTGTTATTCCTGACGTCCGGGTGAAGGGTCTCGAAGCTCCACAGATGCTGCCCGACCCGCTGAGTTCCTCCAGCTCCTTTGTGTGTTGCTCCAGAGTTCCAGCATCCAGTCTCTCGTCTCTCTTCTGATGTTTATCTTTGCTACTTTTAACCTGCATTTCAAGTGTCGTCACTTCAAAAGTACTTAATTGACTGTGGGTGGCTTTGGCGGTCTTTGGGAGTGGAAAGGATTCAAGCCAGAGAAAAATTTGGAAAGTATAATGTGTAAGGGGCAGAGGAAGAAGGCAAAGGCCCTTTATCTCGAATGCACCACTAATTCATAACAATGTGGATAAATCCGCACAAAAGTAGATATAAATGGGTTTGATCTAAATGCATTATAGAGATGTCCTTGCAAGGTGATAAAACTGACAAAAATCCCTATTTTGGAAACATGCAAAATGAATGTAATGTGCTGCTGCAAAAAAGCTAATTTTCACGGCATTTATTGCCTTGTGTATGTATGCTTATACCTATAACCTTGAACTTGAAAACAGTATACGTGATTTTTTTTTGGGGGGGAAGAAAGAGATGGAGTTTGTGGGGAAGAGAAAAGTAGCTCTGATAATAAAGGATGACACGAAGATAGTGGTAAGAAATGACCTTAGTTTAGAAGATTAGGAAGTAGAATCAGTTTTGATGGAGGTAAGGAATAAAAAGGAGCAAATGCCGCCTAGTTTATAAACCCCAAACAATAGCTTTATTGATGGTAAATCCAGAAATCTAGACATACAAAACCTCCCAGAAATGGCAGAGAACAGGGTGAGAGTGGAAGAGGAGCTGAAAGGCATTGGCATTAGTTACTAAAAAAATCTACTGGAGAAATCTCTTAAATCCGAGAGCTGATGAATTCCCAGGATTGGATGACTGGCATCCCAAGGTTTTGAAAGAAATGGCTTTGCAGATGGGAGATGGCAACCATTAATTCTAGAACAGTTCCCACGGATTGCAACTGTGAATCCAGAAGTTAAAAAGGAGAAAGAAAATGGGGAACTGCAGCAGTTAAGCCTGATATCAATGGTAGGGAAAATGTTAGAATCAATAATGACAGCAAGGCACTTTGAAAATAATAGGATTGGGCAGTGTCAACATGGATTTAACAAATCTATTGGAGTATATTGAGTTCATAACTAAAAGAACCCATGAATATGGCATATTTAGATACCGTCAGCCTTCAGAAAGATGCCATGCAAGAGGTTATTAAACAAAATTAAACCACCTGGGTTAATACACAGGAAAAAAAAGTCATTGTTTTCTGGTTAGGAAGCTGTGACTAGTTGGGCACCACAGGGATTGATGCTGGAGTCCAGCTGTACACATTTATAATCTATATCAATGATTTGGATGAGGAGAATCACTGACACTCCAATATTCTGGCATGCTATTGGGGGGGGGGGGGGGCAGTGCAAGACTTCCCAAACTATTGGATATTATTCCATCAATATCCAAACAAACTTTTTTTGAAAAAAGACATTACTCAGTATAATAATTTTTCCAGTGAACCCACCAAGTTTAAAGGATGCACAGGAACCAGGGCCACCATGAATTTCAAGGGATGAAACCATGAATTTCAAGCATTACCTGGTGAGTTACACACTGAACCAGAGGGATTTCAGAATGGTCAGATTGCAGAATATCAAAAGTTTTACAGTTATCCAAATTTGATGACACTAAGCTGCACAATAGTGAGAGTTGTGAGGAGGATGCAGATGCTTCAAGGGGAGATAAACAGGCTAGGTGAACAGGCAAGTACACGACAGATGGAATATAATGTGAAAATACATGAAGTCATGCACTTTTGTAGAAAATAATGGAAAGGAGTACTATTTATTGGTGAGGAATTGATGGTCAGAGGGACCTGGGCGTTCTTATACAGGAGACATTAGCAGTTAATATGCAAATACAGGAAGCAATTAGGAAGGCAAACAGTTTGCTAGCCTCTGTTGCAAAAGTACTGTGGATGTTTTGCTCCAGGTATACAGAGCTCTGTAAGACCACATCTAGAAGATTGTGTGCATGTTCTCAACTTAAGGAAGGATATACATGGAATGCAGATCAATTCCTGAGATGGTGTGTTTGTCCTGTACAGAGAGAACGCAGACTGTTTATGCTCTCTTGAATTCAAAAGAATGAGAGGCAATTTCAATGAAATATTCAAAATTTTCTCAAGGCTTGATGCTTCCCCTGGCTGGAGTGTCTGGAAGAGATTACAGACTGAAAATAAACGGTTAACAATTCAGGACACACGAGATTTCTTCACTCAGAGCAGTGAAACTGTGGAATTCATCACCCAAGAGGGCTGTGGAGGCTCAGTTGCTGAGATTTATCCAAGAGATAAATATCCAAAAATTAAGGGATTCAAGGAATACAGGACTAGTACAGAAGAGTGGCAGAGTGAAATATCAGCCATGATCGTACTGAATGGTGCAGTAGGCAAAGGGACTGATTGTGTAGGCCAGCTTCTACTTGTGTTCTTATGAAATAATGGGGCTTCACAAGAAAAGTAGTGCAATTAGTTCAGGGACTATGATCTTAACAGAGACCGTGCAATTCAAATTGACAAAGGTATTTTTCAGGATGAGTTCATGGAATATATTCGAAGTAGTTTCCCAGAACATTAAGCCATGGACCCAACCAGTGATCTGGCTTTTTAACTTGTTCATAGGTAATAAGAGGATTATTTAGTAATCACACAGCAAGGATATTGTGGGAAGAGTAATCTTAAGATTTATTGCTTGTTGTAAAGGGTCCATCATTTTTCATATTAAGTCTGAAACTAGAGTTTTAAATCTTAAAGATATCGGTAAGAGTGGTGAATTATCTGGTGTAATTTGGGAAAATGGATTCAAAGATTTATGGGTTGATGAGCAATGTCAGGAATTTACTGGCACTTCATAATTCTCAACAAATGTACACTGAAGTAAAGATTTCACAGGAGAGTGATTCATGCATTGCTAACTCAGGACGGTATTTTAATTGAAAGTTAAGCTTTAAAAAGTCAAGAAGAATAACAGTAAACCCAAGCACCAGGAGTTTTAGGAACCATCAAAGGACACTTCAAAAATTGATTGAGAACGTCAGAGACATGGGGTAATAATGATACAGCAGAGAAACAGGCCCTTCAGACCAACTCATCCATGCTGACTGTATCACCCAGTGAGCTAGTAACATCTGCCTGTGTTTGGCCCATAGCCCTCTAATCCTCTCCTATCCATGTACTTATCTATATGGCTATTAAATGTTGCTATTGTGCCTGCCTCAACCACTATTTCTGGCAGCTCATTCCAAATACGCACCACCCTTTGTGTGAAGAAGCTGCCCCTGATGTCCCTTTTAAATCTCTCAACTCTGATCTTAAACCTATGCTCTCTTGCTTTTAGCATCCCCTCCCTGGGGAAAAAGACTGTGCTTTCACCCTGTCTATGCCCCTCATGACCTTGTATACCTCTATCAGGTCACACCTCATCTTCTATGTTCTGGGGAATGAAGTCCTTGTGTACACAACCTCTCCTTGTGACTCAGGCCCCCAGTCAAGGCACTCTTTCTGGTTTAATAACATTGCTATAACAAGGTGACCAAAACCATACCCAATACTCCAAGTGCAGCCTCGCCAATATCTTGTATAACAGCAACATAACATCTCAACTCCTGTACTCAATGCCCTGACTGAAGACCAGCGTGCCAAATGCCTTCTTCAGAATCAGATTTATTATCCCCAACATACAAGGTGTGAAATTTGTTGTTTTGTGGCAGCAGTACAGTACAAAGACAAAAGTATTATAAATTGCACTACAAGGTAGTGTTCATGGACTGTTAAAAACTGAGGACAGAGGGGAAGATGATGTTTCTGAATTGTTGAGTGTCTCTTCAGGCTCCTATAGCTCCTCTGCACTGGTAGTAACAAGAAAAGGGTATGTCCTGGATGGTGAGGGTTCTCAGTGATGGATGCTGCCTACTTGAGGCACCACCTCTTGAAGATGTCCTCGCTGGTGGGGAGGGCTGTGCCTGTGATGGAGCTGGCTGAGTCTACAACCCTCTGCAGCCTCTTGCAATCCTGTGCATTAGAGCCTCCATACCATGCAACCAGTCAGAATGCTCTCCACTGTATATCTATAGAAATTTGCAAGAGACTTTGGTGACATACCAAATCTCCTCAAACTCCTAATGAAGTAGAGCCACTGGCATGCCTTCTTCATGATTGCATCAATGTGTTGAGCCCAGGATAGATCCTCAGATGTTGAAACTCAGGAAATTGAAGCTGTTCACCCCTCAATGAGGACTGGTGTGTTCTCCTAACTTCCTCTTCCTGAAGTCCACAGTCAAGTCCTTCATCTTGCTTACACTGAGTGCAAGGTTATTGTTTTGACACCACTCAATCAGCCAATCTCCCTCCTGTACACCTCATTGCCATTTGAGATTCTGCCAACAGTGCAGTCATTGGTGAATTTATAGATGGCTAAGCACAGCTCAATTGCCACACAGTTGAGGGTAAAGCAGTGGGCTAATCTCTGGAGATACACTTATGCCGATTGTCAGTGAGATGTTATTACCAACCCTCACCACCCCATCTACCTGTGATGCTTCTACACTATGCAAATATTTTGTATGCAATCATTGAGAGAAACAAAAAGCAATGCCCTGAGCCAGAAGGCATCCACCCTAGGATGCCAAGAGGTGACAGTGGATGCATTGGTAAATGATCTTCCACTGCGCCTGGAAAGGTCATAATTGGGGAAATAGCAAAAGGAACACCACCATTGAAGTAGAGACTCAGTCAGGAAAACACTGGAATCAGTCAATAATATTTAAGATTACTTTATTAGTCACATGTATGTCAAAACACACAGTGAAATGCATCTTTTACATAGTGTTCTGGGGGCAGCCTGCAAGTGTTGCTATGCTTCCGGCATTAACATAGCATGCCCACAACTTCTTAACCCATACATCTTTAGAATGTGGGAGGAAACTGGAGTACCCATAGAAACCTACATGGGGAAAATGTACAAACTCCCTACAGGCAGCAGCCAGAATTGAACAGGGTTGCTGGTGCTGTAAAGCCTTACGTTAACTGCTACACTACTGTGCTTGCATACCAATAGACATTCAAGATTGTTTTATGAAAGAGATAATAAGTGTAACAAGCCAGTTTAATGAAATTCTTAAAAAGGAATATAGTGCATTTGAAATTCCAAAAGCCATTCAGCAAGACTCCACGTCAAATGTTATTGCACAAGATGAAGCTTTATTAGGGATGAGAAATATTTTCATGGTCAGAGAATTGGTCAACAATGAAAACAGCTGGAATAAATGGGTTATTTTCAAGTTGACAATCTACAACTAGCAGGATGCCTCAAGGATCAGTACTGGGGCCTCAGCTATTTATGGCTTGAATGCATTACAATCCAGGATGATACAAAAACAGGTGATGGAAAGAGTAGTGCAAGGAGGACGGTCTGCAAAAGGTTGTGTGATTGACTAAAAAAATTGCAAGGAAATGTGAGGTTGTATACTGACACATAGAAAACCAGCATTATCTGTGTGGAACTATTAAATGGTGCTCACTGATATCTAGGTTCTCTTATACAAGAATAAAAGCAGCATTTTCTTGATGAGTTGGGTGACACTGGCATGGCCAGCATTAATTGCCCTTGAAGTGAATGGCTTGATTTGCCACTCCAGAGGTGACAACCTACTACATTGGTGGATTTAGAGTCACAGGCCAAACCAGATTTCCTTCCTGGCAGGAAATTGGTTAGTTGGATGGGTCAATATTTTTAATTTTCAGATTATTGAATGAAAGCTCAATAGCTGCTGTGGTGGGATTTGAACTTAGGCCTCTGGGTTACAAGTTTGACAATTTAACTACTACACCGGTGTACTTCTAAATGCACATAACATGCTGAATGTGTGCTAGAGATTCATGCAAGGCAGCAAATAGAATGCTAGGCTTTATTGAGAGGGAGAAGTAGAAAAGTCAGTTTGCCTTGCTACAGCTATATAGGGGTTTGGCAAAAGTCACACCAGCTTTTGTCATCTCCTTATACAAGGATACCTGCATTGGACAGGACAGTGAAGGCAACACGGGCTTAAGAGGGAAAATAAACTGTCCCATGGGAAAGATTGAGAAGTGACCTTACTGACACTCATGACTGAGGCCTCCATCAGGGTAAAGGCCAAGGATGTGCCACCTGCCTGGGAGATCTGGAATTATGAAAATAAAGAGCTAGACTATTTAAGACAGGAGAAACAATTTATTCCCTCTGGAGGGTTGCAAATCTTTGCAATTCTCCATTCTTAGGAGTTGTGAATGTTGAATAAGTACAAGGGCAAGACAGTTCAAAAATCTATTGGGGGGGGGGGGGAGGTTGGAAAGAAATATACACACACATAAATAAAAGAGGCAGGAAAATGGAGTTAAGGCCAATGACTGGATCATCCACAAATTGTATGGTACAGAAGGATCAAAAAGCCAGTCTACTTTTGTTCTTAACCTGACAGTGACACACAAGACATAACAAGTCTCCCTTTTCAAAGGCAGACTGCTTGGACCATTGTGGTTCACCCATACAGAATGCTCCACTCCTGTATTTAAACACCATTGAATTGCCTCCAGATGACCATTTAAATAGTAATTAAAAATGACCACAGGAGAGTCTGGTTATTGCATTTTGTCTTATGTACATAGACCATTGTACGTATCAGACAGATGACTGTCATCCTGCAATTCCAATCCTCATGAACCAGCAACAATCAAGGCAAGTCATATAGGTCAATCATGTATTTTTTTTTAAAAAATGGCAATTAGAAGAGGACAACTCTAGACAGTTCAACAGAACATTTAACATTAAGTCTCCACCAGAAAATACCTCACTTATTTCTGACTATTTGAGCAGTTTGTGATTTCAGCCTCAAGTGAAACTATCAGCCCATGTCTACATGCATTAGTGGTCTGCTAAAATCCTCATCTTCCATCATTAGTTGTGAAGATTGCTTTCAAGGAAACCCTCCCATTTTTCATCAAAAATTCTGCTGCCCAAAATAAAAGTTTACATCTGGTTCTGTTCATTGATGACCTCTTCCCTCAGAGGATCATTTTTAGTAGATTCCCACTTTCCTGATTTTGGCCATGTTTACACATCCCACCTTCACTTCAGGCTAAAGCTGTCCCTAAACCATTGCATTTTATCCTGTTCCTCAAACACTAGGATCTTCTTCCATTCTTCTAAAGAATCATAGATGGTTTTCAGTGACATACCATGACCTGAAGATTAACTGGATCATCCACAATTGTATGGTACAGAAGGATCAAAAAGCCAGTCTACTTTTGTTCTTATCCTGACAGTGACACACAAGACATCATAAGTCTCCCCTTTCAAAGAGTAGCTAAATATGCAACTTGTTAGAAATATACATGCATCACAAATTCCCATTCCAGGAATTGGTGGATTTGGCCTTCTAAAAGCAGATTCACATATCAAAGCCAATGGAAATTCAATTATTTGTCTAATGATGCTTCTGGAGACAGAAGATACTGTAATCTGGAGCAAAAAAAAGCTACTGGAAGAACTCTGGTCAGGCAGAATCTGTGGAGGCAGAAGGATGTTGACATTTTTGGGCCAAGAATCTGCATCACAATTGACAGATGTATGGCTTGGAGTTTGGATTTGCTGCCCTCTGATGGCCAAATATCCCATGCTCATAACAGATCTCTTGCCAGGTGGTAATTGTTCAAGCTTGCTTCAAATAGGTGAAACTTGACAACAGTCACTTTGCTGAACTTTGGGCAATTTAGAAAGAACTAAAGCCATAATGGGTTCAAGCAATTTTTGCTAAGCCCCACCATAAATTTCAAAATGGAAAAGGAATGGAGGGTGGGGAAAAAAGGGACAATGAAAACAGTAGGATAGATCTGTAGTTCAGTAGCTGTTTGTCATTTACCTTAGGACTTTCAAACAAAAAAGCAATTTGAAAAGATAGGCAGACAGCTGTGATAATAATAGTACAATCATGGATACCATACAGATGGATAGGTGTCAAAAGACCTTTGACTCCAGTTAGATGAATACGAGCATATTAAGCAGGTTGCATGTCCACATTAGAGTCCTGCATTATAAATGGTGTTCAAACATATCTAATGGAGGTAAGGCAGCAGTTCCCCACCACAATACAACCCTGTATCTATCAACCAATGCAATACAACCTTAATCTGTTATCTTAATTGTTCAGGAATCCTGATGGTTTGGTATCTGGCTCACTGGATGTTGGTTTCCATGCTCCCTTGAAACTTATTGGGTTTACTGGAAAGTTATACTATACCATCTAAGAATGGCATATTAATTTGAATAACATCCAACATTCCAGAAAATCTGCTAGTATAGTACCCCAGAACCAAACATGCCACATTAAGTTTTGCTGTATATGCAGGTGGTAGTGGAAAAACTGATATAGATAGTTACACATTCTAAAGTGCGTCAGGGCATTTAACTCCAGCAGTGAATTAGAAAATCAAAAACAATGCTGATAAAAATACCAAGTGCA
Organism: Pristis pectinata; assembly: GCF_009764475.1. Lineage (NCBI taxonomy): Eukaryota > Metazoa > Chordata > Chondrichthyes > Rhinopristiformes > Pristidae > Pristis > Pristis pectinata. The sequence goes on from NC_067412.1 coordinate 87,388,427, forward strand.
TTAAATAGTAGAACATGTTACACAAAAAAAGTTTAGGCATTTCAAATATTTACTATACTTCACCAGCCCCAAGATTAGTCAGTTTACACTTCAACTCTTCCTTTATTTTCCAAAGGCCAAATGCAATAGCAGAAATCTACAACAATCCCAAATTATAGCAGATTAAAACATACCATATGGAATTATCTGCAATAATATGCAGCATAAAGTCTAAACCAGCAGAATAAGATTTGCACTTTAAAGGATCAACTGCACAATTTTTGGTGGTAAGGGTAATTAACCCCTACCCACGTTGGTAATCATTGAAAAATTGTTGCAACTCCACTGAAAAGGATAGTTGTTTCAGGGAAAATACAATGTTACAAAAAGACCAGTACAAATTGTGATTTTACAGTGGTTTATTATGAATGCAGTAAGTGGACACATCTGTTTAGATCAAGAGAAAGCTGCTTAACATAGTAAGAGTAATCCTTTCCCAGTGACACACAAAAGGCATCTCAATAAAACCAATGTAATAGTACAAAGTGAATTTACAGTAAACTCTGCTTTAAGTGTGGAATGGGTCAGGAGGACGTTATTGGCAACAATGCTGAATATAAAGATTCAACTGTCAGCTCCATACACCAGCTTACTCACTAAATAAAACATATCAGATTCATTTCTGGTTTCTGGAGGGAGAGAGATTGCACTTTGCAATGATCTTTGGCAAAGATTCTCCTAAAGCATCACCCCAACATTGAGAGAATCAATCTTCAAGTGCAGAGTACATTACAGAGTACCCATTCATAGATCAGATACAGAGTTATACATCAATTTTAGTATTCTCAGAAGTACAAACTGAACAGTTCCAATGTATTAGTGCATTTGTTCTTTCACCTACTACTCCACATCCAGTTATGACATTGGATATTCCAAATCCATTTGGTCCAGAAATATTATGCACAAATATCACCACAATGAGTGAAAAGATTCAGCACATTGTGTTCTTCACTCTTCCCTTCACCTTCATGAAATGGGAAACTCCAGGTTATACATAGGTCACTGCATTTCAGCAATCTCCAATTTGCAAACAGCTTGGGCTGCCTACTTGCCCTGCAGGTCCATCCATTGCTCCAAAACATCAATGGCAACATTAATTCCATTTTACCTTTTGGGCCTACATATCAAAAACTTTGAATGCCAAAGATTCTTGGTAATGGGTTATAACCCCAAGCTGGGCAATGTGATAGAATCCCATTTTCAATTGAATTATTAAATAGGTGTCACACATTCTAATCCAAAAGGAAAAAACCTCCCCAGAACAAGGCAATATCAAATGTAACCAATACACCCAAGACAGAGGCTCCATTGCAAAAATCAGCATCAATTAGGTCACTGAACTGCCTTGGCTATGATATAGTTGAAGGTTTGTCCCCACCCCATCTGCTCCAATAACAGGTGAAATCATTTATCAAGCCTTTCCCTTTTAACTGTTGAATAAACTACAACTGTTCCTCAATTCTAAATGTCAGGAATACAAAGGCATTGCTACAATTTGCTACTGCAAAAGCATTTGATGCAAGAGTATCAGTACAAGCAGTAAACAGGATAGCAAAGCAAATTAGATCAGAAAAAGGTAAGAGCAACAAGACAGCAGGGCAGCAGAAACATTGAGACTAACAACTGTAATTGTCTTCAGGTCAACAGCCTTTCCATCCAAAGTGCTGCAGGTGACTCAGATTTGCTTCCCTATTAGTCATTAGAAGTCCACTTACACAGAATCTGGATTTGGGAGGGGTGAGGGAAGGAGATGGAAATCAAAAGAATTGGCAGTTTAATAGTAGGGTATTGACTGAAGTTAACACCAGCACCCACCCCAACAATAACTGTTCGCACAATTTTTAAACTAGCATTACTATTTAAAATACATAGTCTTTGCTTACAAATTACCTTTGGGACTCAAGTGTTATTAACTGGATGAATGGCCACAAACCATTGTAATATACCTGGGGCAAAGTTAAACAAATTTATCACAAAGAAACAGGGTTGTTCACTTTTAAATGAAGCCAGTAATCAAAGGCAATAGCTGTTAAAGGATGCCCATGTTTCTTTTGCAGGCCTTCAGTATTAAAATTATATTACTTAAGCACTTATTTATATCTCAAACCAACTGCAAACCTCAATTATAAAGAACAATCTGTGCAGAGGTTAAATTTCATACAATGATCCATTTCTAGCTGAAGCAGCAGCATTACACTTTTCTGGTCCAATAGCAAAGAAAGTTATGGGAGTGCAACCATAGAAAGGAGCACAAACATTTTAGAAGAGAAACCAGAAATTAATCTGATACAGTTTAGAATCTATGGTTAGAACCAAAGATCACATTTCATAACCATTTCCCAGAGAGTTCCTTGCCAACATCAAGCTTACTCTTAGACTTGGATTCAATTGCCAGATAAACAGGAATGTTTTAAAACATTTATTGAAGGAATCACTGAATACTTAGCAAAAGTCACTTTGCTAGAGAAATTACCCCATGTTATTTGCCAAGATGTTGAAGTTGCATCTCAAGACTATATATAGCTCATGTACATTTTGCAACAAGGTATAACACTCACCAACTACACCATAGAACAACTGCAGCACATCCAATACTTAAAATCCTTAAGGAAAATCCCAGACTATGTATGGTTCCCCAGAACTCATTGCTGGCCAGAGGGACCAAGATAAATAAAATTCAAGGATATGTTGTCACAAGAACTCAATCATATTAACCTTTTGATAAAGCAGTTTTGTATGAAATTAACAAAAACCTTATTCATAGGCAAGGACTCAGTTTTAAGTACTTACAACTAACATCCTTTGTGGGTTTAGGCATTTTTACAGTTCATAATCTAGTCCAAGAGGACCACCCTTTACAAGCCCATACAAAATCATTCAGTGCATCACATGACAGAAAAAAAGTTGAAGGAAATTGGAGCATATGTACTCAAAAATCAGTGGAATCTACCAAGTTGCCTTGAAGACAAAAGCTTTAGAAAGATTTTTCAGTAAATTGTTCTCCAGCAGTATTGAAAACAGCATTTTGCAGGGCACACAAGCTTAACAGTTTACAATATGAACAACTATTTTGAACAAGTCAAAACAAGCCATACAAAAACTAGAAATTGTATTTGACATCCAGGTGATCTGTGAACTGAACTTTAATGGTGCCATTTCCTTTTAACAGAAGTCATGGACTTGGGGTAGAAAATGTAACAAAGGAAAATGCAGAGCCTCAATAATCTGATGTTTTCAGCCCAAGTCACACCAAGAACCCTGAACTACAGGCCCTACATTGTTATCTGTAGGAACTTGGGAGTACAAGGTGTTTAAAAAGCCAAATCTATACAATCATGATACCTTTGTTCTCTTGAATGGTTTAAGTTAGAGGCGTGATTATAAATGCATACAATTTTAGTGTAAAAATAAATGCAATTCACTGGAAGTGGGGTGGGGGGGTGGGTTGTGGGGGGAAGAAACCAAAGCACCCAGCTGACCTATTGACGTACTTTGCCAGGTACATAATTCCTATCGATGCATTCCTCTTGTAAGAACATGTGGAGGCAGCGTTCATTTTGGGCCAACGGATGACCTGCAATTCTTAAAAAAAAGGAACAAAATTAAATGCATGAAAGTTATGAATAGGCTACTCAGCCTCTTCAGTTTGCTTCAAGTTGTCATCCCCATGCATTTCCATCTACATGCAGAAACCATCTACCTCTGCCTTAAAAATATTCAAAGACTCTGCATCCACCACCCAAGAATGTTCCAAAAACTTATTATCCTCAAAGGAGGAAAGCCTTTTCTGTTTCAAAATAACAGCTGCCCATTTAAGACAATAGCCTCTAGCCCCAGATTCTCCCAAGGGGAGAACACTCAGCCATCTTGTCAAGGTCCTTCAGAGTCTTGTTTCAATCATATCCCCTCTCATTCTTTCAAAATTCCAGAGACCAACTTGGCATGCCCAATCTTTCCCCATAAAATAATTTGCCCATTCCAGGTGTGTCTGTCTAATAAATTGAACTACCTCAATTTATTAGACAGATACCTGGAATAGGCAGGTATCCCCATGTACAAGCTCACCAATACCTCATGTAACTGAGGCACAACCTCCCTACTTTTGTATTCAATTTTCCTGGAATAAAATTGTTAGTGTTCATAATTGCAAGTTGCAATTGCATAGTTGCAAGGGCATCATCTTTGTGAATCATGCACAAGGACACCCAAATCCTTCTGCATCAGAGCTCTGCAATCACCCATTTGGTGAATATGGGTCTTCTCCTGTCAAAATGGAAAATTTCACATTTCCCCACATTATGTTGCATTTCCTGGATTATTGCCTACTTGTCTATTGTAATAACCTTTTCTGTGGCACATTCAAATGGCTTCTGCAAGCCTTGGTACATTGTGATTCCTTAATCTATAATGCATGTTACTGGAATCACTGAGCCAATGCTGGTTCTCCACAATTTAAAAAAAAACTACAAGATTTCATTCTATATGGCAAGTTCATTTTCTCCCAATTGGAACCATCCCTGCACTTCGCCCAGAATTGATTTTTTTTTAAAAACTAATTTTCTTTTAAGTAAACATTGTGATGATGTATTAAATCAATGTCTTACATACTATGTACTTCAAAATGAGCTTTCTCCTGAAAAATTTACAGGATGTATCAGTTGTCACAACTTAACTATTCACCCTTAAGGATCAATTCTGAAAAATACACTTAAACTACTGTAAACTGGATTTTAGTTTTACAATGCCCATAATATAGCAATCTAACATTGAAATATCAGGTTACTAGTTAGAGGCAAACTCTCATCCTACTTCAGAATTTTCTAAAGTGAAAAGAGGCCTTCCATGTGTCCTCTACTTCCACAGAAACAAAGCCACAAATAACTAGGATGACAAGGAAGGAAAAATTGAAAATTCCCTGTGGATACAGATGGTCATAGACAAGGCATCTTGCAGCAAATGACTAGACTCTTTCATCACTTACAAGGCCCATTAGAAGTGAGAGAATACTCTGCTCTTGCCCAGTCAGCTGCAGATCCAACGTGAGAAGCTCATCATTGAAGCCAAAGCACTTATGACTGGCATCCCATTCACTAGCCCAAATATTCACTCTGACCACCAGTAGCATGTAGTATGCATGGTCCACAAAATGCACAGCAGTTATTTACCTAGGTTATACCCATCAAATCCATAACCTCACTCAGAACAATGGATGTGGAAATACTTGCAAGATTCCCTACAAGTCACATAACATCCCAACTTGGAAATACCACTGTGCCTTTTGATGCTGGAACTCCTTATGAGGAGTACCTTCACCTGAAGGACTGTAGCAATTCAAAAGGCTCAAATACCTTTGGGGGTAATTAGGGATGGGCAATAAACTTTGGTCTCGTCAGTGACACTTCACAAATTCCTAATTGGCATGATTTGTAGGATTAGTCATAGAATTTACTTGTTAATGAATTGTTCTAATCCCACTCTTCTTTCTTCAATAAAAGACTCTTCAAAAATTCCTTCATCCATTCTAAACGGAAGCTGTCGTTTCAACGCTTTTCCTGGTAATGGTGGCACAACAATCTGCAAAAGAATTTTTTTTTAAAAATAATAAATGCAGTCTATTCAGGGAAGTCAAGCTTCAAAATAAATGCTTTCCACCTACCTAGGATACAACACACAAATATCATGCAGAATATTTAAGGCAATAATTTGAAACATCTGCAAATCCCTCAGTAGCTTTATAATGATCACCTTGTCAACCATGCTGTTCCACTATTCCAAATATCTAAAGCAGAATAGCAAGCTTTGGATCAAAACTTTTGCTTTGCTCACTTCAACCATACTTACACTACCAAAGCAATGATAGACATCTTGCAGACTGTCATCTTGAAGCCAACGCTTTGTCACAAGAATGATTGCATGATTTTGTTTTATATGCATGCACGAGGGGTAGAATTACTTAATTGTCATTGGACAAATAAAAACATTGTTACTGTAGCAAAATTCTCTTCATAAAAAGCCACTGTTTATGAGAATGGTCTAAATTTTAGTTATGATTTTTAAAGTACTCTCTGCTAAATGTCTTGATTAAAAAGACACCAAGTTTGTAAATGAACATTAGAGTTTACAAATTAAATACCAAGTTTTCCTTGGAAGTGAATAGTTTTAAAAAGTCAATAAATAATGATAATAAGGTCCAAATGAACACACCATTGAGATCTATAAACCAATACACGTCAAGCCAATCTTTCCAATAGCCTTTACCTTACTGTCTCTCTCCAATTCACTTTTTAACCATTCAAAGTCGCTGTATCGTCTACGCACACACGAGTCCTTCATCTTAAAAATGGGGAGATTTGTCTGCAAAAAGGAAAACCGATGAGCTTTAACAGTTATGTAGTTCTGTGCACATGCGAAAAAGCACCTCAACTGCCATATTAAACATTGATTGCTCTATTAAAGCCTGTAACAGCATTCGGTACTGACCAATTATTCCTGCAAATCAACCCATTATACCAGTAGTCAGACAATACCACAAGCTAGAACTGCAGCAAAACAGTAGTAAATTTGAATGAGCACTTGCTTTTTCCCCTTTCCTATTGCAGAGCTTATTCCTCCACAGAATGGACAGGCAACATCAATACTTGATCCAGAAATTCTGGAGTTGAAATATGCATAGCTCAGCAACCTGTTATTTTCAACCTGTCACTTTTATTCAGTCAATTTTCATCTACTGTTTCCTCAAACTTGATTTTGACCTCAGCTACTGCAAATAATGTGTGTCATAGCTATCATTCACTACACTCAATTATCCTGCACTCAGCTTTGAAAAAAGTTTACACTCACTGTCAAACATGCAAGTGAGAAATCAGTCACCTTTCAGATTCCTTAAACACTTATCTTCCTCCACTACTTTGCTATGTCACCACTTTTCTGGTGCCTTCCCAGCTGCCCCACAATATCAAGCATCTTACACTTGTCACTTGATCTGCAGTATGAATGCTATGAGGAAGAGACCAAGAACTTTTGTTTTCTTCCAATCACATCACCACCATTCTTGAAAAGTTATTTCTTTCATCCACCTATTGGGAACCAGTTTCTCATTGAAAATGAGGCTTTAGATACAATGTTCAGAAAACTTCTGCATACATTCATACCCTTGCTGATGTAGGATAACAAGGATGGGTCATGATTATTGACCATTTATAAGAGAAATGTTCCTGCTAAAACCAACTGATGTGAATAAAACATTTATCAAATCAGAAGCACAGATCACAAAATGCCATAGTATACATACCACATGTAAGAAAAACCTGCAAAAACCAGCACACTGAGACAAGGAATTCACTTCACACACCAATACAAAACAAGTCGATTTGACAAACAGCAGAGGTTTGCTTTTCCACTGATGCTGTGCCATCCATTAAACTTTAGTGTTTGCAGATAAATTGCAACTCCCATGTTTTTCCTTCTATTCCACCCCCCCCCCCCCCCCCAGTCACCAAGCTGATACCAAATGAAAAAGCTTAGGGACTGGAGATAACATTGAGCCATTGCAGCATAGTATTTACACAGACCAAGTGATCTGGAAACAAAATTCAAATCCTGCCAATGGTTAGCAATTCAAGTTCACTTTAAACTCAGTAGCAAAGACATGCAATTGCCAGATTGTGCACTCAAGTCTTTCACTATTATCTGCTGAAGGAACTCAGTAGGTTGAGCAGCATCTGTGGGGGAATGAACTGTTGACATTGCAGGTTGACCATGCATCAGCTTGTCCTGATGCAGGGTTTTTGACCCAAAATGTCAACACTTGCTCCCCTCATGTCTCCCCCCCCCCCCCAAAAAAAAATGCTGTTCAACCAGCAGATTGTTTGTTACTCTAGATTCCAGCATCTGCAGTTTCTTGGGTCTCCATTAACATTTGCTAGTGCAGCCAATGCAACTTCAGACCTACAACAATGTGGCTCATCTTTAATTGTCCTTTCAAGTACCCAAATGAGCCACTCAATTCAGGAGATCGTTAGGGATGAACAGTCCATGCAGATCTTTCCACCAACAGCATGTAAATGAATTGGAAAGTTCAACATCCTTGCCTGAGATTTGAAAGATGGGAGTCAACTTTCAAACATGAAGACTTTCCAGTGGCTTAGATCTCTGGACAGGGCTGCAAAATTTTGGATTACTAAGTACAATTAAAAGCCTGGGATTTTACTAAAGTAAAACTGTATACAAATAGTCAGAGGCTAGTCAGAGATAGTCAGAGGCTTTTTCCCAGGGCTGAAATGGTTGCCACCAGAGGACATAGGTTTAAGATGCTGGGGAGTAGGTATAGGGGAGATGTCAGGGTAAGTTTTTTTTACTCAGAGCGGTGAGTGCGTGGAATGGGCTACTGGCAACAGTGGTGGAGGCGGATATAATAGGGTTTTTTTTTAAATGAGACTTTTAGATAGGTACATGGAGCTGAGAAAAATAGAGGGCAATGGGTCTCTAAGGTAGGGACATGTTCAGCACAGCTTTGTGGGCCAAAGGGCCTGAATTGTGCTGTAGGTGTTCTATGTTCTAAATATAGAAAGCACAGCAATTCTGGTCACTCACACTAGAGCCAGTTTGTGTGGATTAAATGTGGAGCTGTAAACTAGCTTTCCCTTTCAGTTACAATACAAAACCAACATTGCAACCACAGGATTAAAACAAAATTACTTGGACCTCAGCTGGTATGGAAGGATTAGCCTACATACAACCACCTTCCCTCCCCCCTATGTTGGTGAAGCTGTCATTCAACGGCATAAAAAGACAAGCAACCTTTAATCAGCACATTTAAGTAATGTTGGTGGTTATTTTACAAGTGTAGAACATAAGCATCAATTGGCAATGCCAGCATTATTCTCCATCTCCAACTGCCCTTAAAGTAACTGAAGTCCTGTAATCTTCAGACTGAAACTTTTAACTTGATAATTTGTTCATGCCATGTTTTGATGTACTTACAAAACCCAAGGAACAACTGACCCTGCAACAAAAATGAACCACAATTTCAAAATTCCATGGCTGTTAAAATAGAAGCTGAAATTTAAAAATACAAATGATTGCTGTTGAATTCTTCAATGCAATTGGTTGCTTGCCCCTGTTTGATAACTTGACAGTTACTGGTCATCAGATTAAAAATTCAGGAAAAGGAAATCTATACCACAAAGATTGCTAGATTTGTGGGTAGGTTTTTCATATCAATGAAAGGTAATACCTACTGACTGCAAAACGTTGTCTATGCAGTTTACAGAATGTTGCTGATATTGTGGATAACCAAGCAACAGCAATGCCACCTATAGGAGGACAGATCTATGCAAATACACTAGATATCAATTATAGCAGTGAAGAGTTCCAAACCAACAATATTTTAAAATGGCATTTTTTTCAACAAGTTGATAATTTACAGTGGCTACTTAAAGTCATTTTGATATACAACTTCATAAACTCAGATGCCAACTCTGGTAAATAAAATGTAAAACTTGTAATTTATAGTGGCAATGATAAACTTTTTGGGATCATTGATTTTAAATAGGGCAGAATGCTTTAAAATGTAATGACTTCCCCACTTCTAGCACAAGCACTGTGGGGAATAAGAGGACCAATAATAATGCCTAATTTGAATTCTTGGAATCACCAGTCATGTCAGCAAGTCTCAAAAAAACTGTCTCGCAATCCCAAATAATGCCTTAAATTAATGTGCAAGAGCACAATTGTTATTAATCCATTGACAGAAAAAATATTTTTCTATCCAGACTGCAAAACCTATACTCAATCTCACAACAGGCAGCTGATGCAACACAAAGTGGAATTTCAAATGGATTCTATTCAGACCTGCAAGTTGCACATTACTTCAGAAAGAGGAAGAACATTCAGCAAAAATCAAGTAGTAATAAGTTTAAATAATTTAAAGCATTTGCATATTAGACATTTCAGGATGCACTAATAACCACAGTCACAAAAAGCACAAGTCATACATAAACTGGACTAGTCAAGAACTGAAGCTCATGAAATCTTTCAATCTTGAGTCAGAAAACAGATAGTATCCCTGCAGTTACCTATTACCACAATAGCATCCGAATAAAAACTCATCTGTACATCTATCTCAACTCCCAAGCAAAGATATCAACATTTACACACCCCTGGGCAATGGAAGTTTGAGAGGTGTGGATTCACCAATTTTGAATTAACACATACTGATTTTCACAAATCTAGTGGAAGAACAAGAATGTTTTTTGGGTGGGGGGGGGGGAGAAGAGAGAGAGAGACATGGTACGAAGGGAAGGGAGAAAGAGAAATAAGTGATGCTACAGACCAAGGATTTTTTTTAAATGCAAACTTTAAAATTTTTAATGAGGATTTTGCCTTAGTGGTAGATATCCTTAACCAAAATAAATAATTCAAATTAAATAGACTTGTAACTGGTTCACTTATAGGAAGCCTAAATTGGATTGCAGGATTAGCAAAATAGAGGGCAAAGTTAGAAAAACGGCACACCAAGGTTGTGAAGCACACTGGTTCAATGGGCTGGGTTTCAATTGATGGGGAAGGCTTTTATCTGACAACTGTTTTACAGAAAATTCATCTAGAACTGGAAGTCAAGATGTGGAAATTTTAAATCTTAAAACATGCATATAGCTAGTTGATTACAAACATTGAACCAGTGGTTTATAGATGAAGAGGCCATGAGGCAGCATGAAAAAGAGAAAGGCAATATTACTAAATTAATACTGCTTGGTACAACTTCAGAGGTAAATGGCACAGCAGTGATGGAGGGAAACCACAGGACCAAGGTCAGACAGAAAGTCAGTCCTAATCAGCTGGATACTGGAGAATCATTGAAGAACGGTGGAACAATTGCCAATGATTTCAATGAGGGCAAGGAAGGGTTATACATCATATTTTCCAGTAGAAATCTCTTAAGGCTATGCATACTTTAGCAGCAAGTTGTTGAAACATTGAACAGTAGAAGAGGGGCAAGATTAAGCAAGCAACATGTTCAAGGATTCTAGAAAAAAAAAGTTCAATTACAATAGCAATTTGCAAGGACAGGTGCCTATTTTTAGGGCTAGGTGTTGTGGAGAAGAAAATAAGAGTTGAGGGCACATAGGCAAGTAAAAACTACTTGCCATTGTTGGATTATTTTATGCTTATAATTGGAATGTAGAATTGGTAATGGAGTCAGTCAGGGAAAAAAAAATCAAGTAACCACAGTAAAAAAAAAGCATTGAGGATATCTACAAGGCCACATGTTGCATTGGCTTCAAGCACATTACTACTGCCATTAATATTTCTCCAATGTAGCATGTACATTTCCAGACCTTTGGGCTAATGCCCTCATACTGATGTTTTGCAATAGAAACAAGTATATACCATTCCAGCAGCTGAATACCAAAAAGAAAATCACTGAAGTAAAATCTGAAGCCATTTAAAGTCAATGTTACAGTTTATGCCTTCTGACAAAGCAAAATTCAGCATTTTTAAAAATACACTTCCAGCCTGATAACAGGAAGCATATTTACAATGGCAAGTAGTCAAAACATATGAGCAGGTCCAAAAGATTTCTCTAAGAACTTCTATTACTTTGACAGAAATATCTGGATCTTGATAGATTCTTGCAGTCAACTGTTGAACTGTAGGTAAACCGAACATTTCAAAGCAACATTCACTGAGTTGAGTCATGTTTGGGAGATTATTCAAAATTGTGGTTTAGAAATTCAGACATAGCACTGTTAAGCACCTGTAAAGTGAAATGAGACTTATCATTGCTGTCAATGACATCCTTCCCAACCCCCACCCCCCCACCCTAAACATACACACAAAAAGGCACTGGTGTAGAAAATATTATCAGAGCAGAGACAGAAGCTGGAGGATGAAGTCCTTACAGGAAGAGTGGGAGTAGTCAGAGATAGCTATAGGAGTTGATGGGCTGAAAGTGGATATTGGTTGCTTAGATAAAGCAAAGTGTACAACAAGTGCATTAGTCAAGGAGTGTTAACAGGAAACAAGCATGACAAAGATTTTAGTTTACAGATTTTAATTCTAGTCTAGAGTTATTTGTGTGTTGGAAAAGCAAGAGGCACTGGATAAAGTAATGAAGTAGTGTGTTACGAACCAGCAACAAAAGAAACACACCGAGTCATGATTCAGTGTTAAAAATTATTTTATTAATCACTACTTATGATAATACGAAAAATAAAAGTAAAAATGTTAGTATGTTAGAATTAAAAATGTTAAACCTTGAACATTAACCCCTAAAACTAAATTCTGTGTGTGTGTGGCAAAGTCCCAAACTCCAAGTCCAGGAATGGTTCTTAAAGTTCAGTTCCACAAGCCATAAGGTGAAACAAGAGCAAAGGCTTCTTCAACAACCACCGTTGTCTGAAGATAAAACGTAGATGTAGAGAACAGAGAGAGTAATTACGAAATCCAAATGTTCCACGATGGAACCCCAAACGACACTTCAGTGTTTACTTGGTAGTGACTTCCTCACCCCGAAAAGCATCCGAATCGTGGTCGTCCACACAAATACCTGTTTCCTTCTACAGGTCAGCAACAAAGTGAACTCCACTGGATTACTTCCAATTTCCATACATGGATTTCAGTGGCAGACACAGTTATTGTTTCTCATCCATCGATAGAGAAAACTAGCAGGCTAGTGTCTCTCTCCCTTCTTCTGACCTCTTCAACAACGTCATTACGTCCTTTATCTTCTATTGACGCAAGCTCGCCACACACACACACAACTAACTTAAAGGGACTTTCACCCAAGTCCGTAACAAATGTTTGGCCTTTTGAACATTTGCTCCAGAATGAATTATATCTTCAGGGGAAAAAAATCCATTCCCACACTAATAGTAGAATGTTTGCCTTCTCTCCTTCAACATAACTTAAGCAGAAGTTGCATTAATTACTATTAGCTGGTATTTATTGCACCTTGTGGAGCTGTTGCCAAGTAAATTTAGTGCACCCAAAAGATATTGTGGGATGCAAGCCCAATCTGCTTGGAAGTTATATTAAGAAAACCACAAACGTTGCTGAATAGACATAATACAAACTTGGGTGGAAATAATTGCTGCATTGGAGCTCCTGCAAATTGCAGGATAAGTAATGTACCTCAGTTTTATCATCCAATGTTATATTTTTCTACATTAACTGGTAGAAGTATGCCATCTCCACCTCAAATGAAAGTGAAATTTAAATGAGAATATGAAAGAATTCCCATGAGTTGAGCATCAATATTACAAAATCTGAGATTTTACTATGGTGCCATTTCCCTCCCCCTACCCTTGAAATAAATTATTTGAGAACAAAGGTGGATTGAATATCATCAATAGATTACCTCCCATTTCTCCATCTTAAATTGTGACCTCAAACTAGCTTTTAGTAGATTTACAAACATTTTCTTTATGGGTCCATTTGCCACAAAAAATAATCATATCATAGAAAATGTCCAAGGTTTTGGGGCTTTCTTAAGTACCATACAAGTCAGAATTCCAATTTTAAACAAAGTCATGGTGCAAACATCCCATTCCAAGAAAGATAGGGCTTTGAAAACTATGGTCTGTTAGACTAAGGTCATCTTAATCTTGAACAAAACATTTGGAATAAAGACTGGTAGAGCAAAGCTCATAAAACACCCAAATCATTCAAACAATACTTAAACACTTCCTTGGTAATTGTTTTTTTTAAATGAAGTGTTCAAGCAATAACTAAATGGGTCCAAAATGATTAGCTTTAACATAGATCCTAATGATTGCACTCACTCTTCTGTGGAAAGCTTATGCCAGCAGCCTCATTTGCTCCTTTCACTCAGTGCTGCCTCAACTTCAGTACTAGCAGCATTACCAAGAGCAATTGTCAAGGCAAGAGCACTAGTTTGAGTGCTCAGCCAATTCATCTATATTAACCAACCATTTTGTCATTACTTGCAAGGATGGTCTAGCAGCCAGGCATTTAAAAAGAGGTGTAGCTGACATCATTAACGGATCTGTGAATCCACTCCATGGAACTCCTTTAGTATGGTAAAAAGATCAACCATCTGACGTCAAATCTGTTTCCCTCTCTGCAGATAGGGACAGAACCTGCCGTGCATCTCCAGCATTTTCCTGTTTTTCCAGAGTTTAATTGATGTTGCTAAATGTTTTGGCAAGCAGCTTCCATAAATCCTTACCTAAAAAGGATAACTTTAACATTAGAAGATAAAAGAAATGCATACTTGTAACTTCACAATCCTCATTTCCTACTATTTTCCTAGAATCTGAATAGAAAAATTACTAATACCTTACACTTATGCAATACTCAGGACAGCACCTCAGATTGCCATCCAGGTGTCAACAAAGATACTCTCCAGAATATCTCAGTTTGGAAGAAACTATATCCACCTGTAATGACAGGTCTGAAAGAAATACACTTTTATACTCACTTGGCAAGTTGAAAAATCACTTCCAATGCAATATCACACACATTTAGTGCAGAAAATCCAAGTAACAGTGTGTTTTCTGGCATACCCATTAATACTTTTCATGCTGCAGAATTGCATCTGTGCTATTTATCTGTTTTTTAGCTGGTACTGTTTTCTACATTTTAATTGTTAAACTCTCCTCAGTAAAAGGCAAAATAAAATACACCATGAAATTATACAGTTTTACAATTCCATATTTTATTTAAGAAATAGGACCTAGCAATACAAGAACTGGAACTAAGTTTTAAGTAACAGTTCTTAAAGATAAGCATGATATAATCAGACCACAGACCGTCCTACAAATTGTTCAGTGGCGCTCTGCGCAATTTAGTTTCTAAATGGTGTTCACGACATTTCCAAAAGGAGTTTCAACTATTAGCCACTGAGAAATGTTTGCTCCCTCAACCCTCTCTTCAAAATTGCAGTAATTAGCAACAAAGGGCATTTCTCCATCCACTGAAAAGTTAAGTGATTAGGAAGACAACATACACTGCCTGACAGGAACGTAGACCAAACGTTAGACGGTAAGAGGAGCTCAGGCTATGCTGGCTTGCACCTTCTAGAAACCTCTACGGCTAGCGTTGAGAGAAAAAAAATCCATAGAGAAAAGTTAAGAGGTGAACTCGCCAATTTTGCTAAATGCATGACCCCACCGCCCTTATAAATAAAACGTATGCGGGTCGATTAAAGGCGTAAATGGGAAGGATATAATTCAATACACAATTAACACTTAGAGGGCTGCATTTAGTTTTTTTTAAATAATTAATATATAACACCGAATATACGTTTCTGCAAGACAATGTTATTCCGTCGGTGGGAATAACCCTAGGATTTATCCTCCCAAAACAAGGCACCTTGAGGGGGCGGGAGAACGGCCACGATCCGGAGGAAGGACGCAGGCCGCGAAGGGAGCCTCGAGCTCGATTTCCAGCCCCTACCGGGCTTGGTGGGGGGGCGGCATGGTTGAGGCGAGACACTCACCCTCATTCGGACCTCGTAGGTGGTGTACTTGCTCCTCCCGACGCCGATGGTCTGCGGGTTGAAGATGTCGATCTCCAGGAAATTGCTGGGAGGACCGTAGGCATCGTTCAGATCCTGCGGCTTGCTGTGCAGTCGGCGGGTGTCGGCCACCCCGAGAGCCTCCGCCATCTTCCAGCGAGCACTAATTAAACGTTTTAAACCCCGCTCCGCTTACTTTACCGCCAGCGGTCAGTCGGAGACGTTTTAAAATGCAAAATATTGACAGACTCCACCCGCAGCCGGCATAACCCAGTAACACTACCTCCACCCTCACATATTACTTATTCAGCATTCCGAAAATCGGGGCGGGCCTTTCCCAGGAACCCGTGATTGGGCATATATTAATATCGACGCCTCACTACCGGAGGGGGAAGGACGTGGCTATTCATGGTACAGGGCTGGCAGGCGTCGCTCTTCACACCAGCTGAGAACATTCAGGTATTCGTGTTACAGGGTTATCCCGCACTGCGCTTCGCTGCCACTCGACAACGTCGGATATTCAGGTTACAGGGTGCACCCCGCCCTCAGCGGCTTGCCACCGCACGGTAAATGAATTATCCATGTTACAGGGTTGGGCCTCCCCGTGCCAGCTTGACCAATCAATAACACAATGTTGGAGATGTTTTATTCAGACTCCGGGGTGTCAGGTTGCCCACCTTAGCCAGAGCAGAAGGCAACGCCCATTGCATTGTATTACCTTTATTGGAACGGAACTATTAGTTTCTGGAGCAAAACACCTTTATACTAAGAGCTTTGACGGCTTATGTATTTGCGTGATTCCAACCCGTCAAATTTCATAATTGATGGTTAATTTTTTCTTCCGATTGGTTCTCCCTCTTCGGTTTTCTCTGTACAGGAATTGCATCAGTTAGCATCATTACCCAATTATTTGACCAACCCTCTGGATTTTCTCGCAGATAATATTCCATGAAAAGAAAATAGACTAATGTGTGTGTGTATATGTATGTGTATATATATAAAACACTGTTACAAAATTAACTTTAAAATAAAATTGGTTCCATTAACTCCATATTGCAGAAACAGTAGTTCTGAATGAAAACCAGAACATTTTGAAAGCAATTTCTACTACCCAACTTTTGGTAAGAACATATTTACATTTCCAAATGTGGATCATTCTTCAAAACTTGCTATGAATATTGTAAGTCAGACTCTCCAGCATTGGTATAATTGTAGTAAATGTGTGTTTTACTTTGTCCAGGACCAATTTTTTATAGCTGAGCTACATGCTGAGCTCCAGATGTGACCTTTAATCATCATGACATTTGCTCTTCCATTACATTCATTGCGAACTCCCAACATAGAACATTACAGCACAGTACAGGCCTTTCGGTCCACAATGTTGTGCCAACATTTTATCTTGCTCTAAGATCTATCTAACCCTTTCCTCCCACGTAGCCCTCCATTTCTCTATTATTCATGTGCCTATCTAAGAGTCTCTTAAGTGTCCCTAATGTATCTGTCCCCACAACCTCTGCTGGCAGTACGTTCCATGCAACCACCACTCTCTGTGTAAAAAAACATATCTCTGGTGGCAAATGTTGTTCCTTTGTTTAAGAAAAGGAGTAGGGATAACCCTGGGAATTACAGACCAGTGAGTCTTACTTCAGTGGTGGGCAAATTACTGGAGAAGATTCTTGGAGACAGGATTTATGGGCATTTAGGGAAGCATAGGCTGATTAAGGACAGTCAGCATGGCTTTGTGAGGGGCAGGTCGTGCCTCATGAGCCTGATGAATTCTTTGAGGATGTGACAAAGCACATTGATGAAGGTAGAGCAGTGGATGTGGTGTACATGGATTTTAATAAGGCGTTTGATAAGGTTCCTCACGGAAGGCTCATTCAGAAAGTCAGGAGGCATGGGATCCAGGGAAACGTGGCTGTGTGGATTCAGAATTGGCTCGCTGATAGAAGACAGAGGGTGGTGGTAGATGGAACATACTCTGCCTGGAGGTCGGTGACCAGTGGTGTTCTTCAGGGATCTGTTCTGGGACCCCTGCTCTTTGTGATTTTTATAAATGACTTGGATGAGGATGTGGAAGGGTTGGTTAGTAAGTTTGCTGATGATACAAAGGTTAGTGGTGTTGTGGATAGTGTAGAAGGTTGCTGTAGATTACAACAGGATATTGATAGAATGCGGAGCTGGGCTGAGAAGTGGAAGATGGAGTTCAACCCGGGTAAGTGTGAAGTGATACACTTCAGGAGATTAAATTCGAAGGCAGAATACAACGTTAATGGCAGGACTCTTAGCAGTGTGGTGGAACAGAGGGATCTTGGGGTCCACGTCCATAGATCCCTCAAGGTTGCCGCGCAGGTCGATAGGGTTGTTAAAAAGGCGTATGGAGTGTTGGCCTTCATTAGTCGGGGTATTGAGTTCAAGAGCCGCGAGGTGATGTTGCATCTCTATAGAACTCTGGTCAGACCACACTTGGAGTATTGTGTTCAGTTCTGGTCACCTCATTATAGGAAGGATGTGGAAGCTTTACAGAGGGTGCAGAGGAGATTTACCAGGATGTTGCCTGGATTGGAGGGCATGTCTTATGAGGATAGGTTGAGCGAGCTAGGGCTTTTCTCTTTGGAGAGAAGTTGGATGAGAGGTAACTTGATAGAGGTGTACAAGATGATAAGAGGCATAGATTGAGTGGACAGTCAGAGACTTTTTCCCAGGGCAACAATGGCTAACATGAGGGCACATAATTTTAAGGTGATTGGAGGAAGGTATAAGGGGGATGTCAGGGGTAAGTTTTTTACACAGAGAGTGGTGGGTACATGGAACACGCTGCCTGCAGAGGTTGTGGGGGCAGATACATTAGGGACATTTAAGAGACTCTTAGATAGACATATGAATGATAGAAAAATAGGGGCTATGTGGGAGGGAAGGGTTAGATAGATCTTAGAGCAGGATAAAATGTCAGCACAACATTGTGGGCCGAAGGGCCTGGACTGTGTTCTATGTTCTGACATCCCCCAATGACCTTAAAATTATGCCCTCATGTTAGCCATTTTCACCCTGGGAAAAAGTCTCTGACTGTCCACTCAATCTATGCCTCTTATCATCTTGTACACCTCTATCAAGTCACCTCTCATCCTCCTTCTCGCCAAAGAGAAAAGCCCGAGCTCACTCAACCTATCCTCATAAGACACCTATCCTCATAACATCCTACTTATATTTTTGATATTATTTTCCTTCTCCACTGATGCTGCCTCACCTACTGGGTATTTTCAGCGTTCTCTATTTCACTTCACATTTACAGCATCTGCAGTATTCTATTTTTTAAAAATTATGAAGCTACATGCTTGGATTTATAACAAAACCACTGTTTGTTATTTTTGTTTGGGAAATAAAAGTGTTGGCTTACCTTTTTCTGTATTAAATCACTTTGCATTTTTAAAAATACATACACGGGATGTGGGCATTGCTGGATTCCATTCCAGACAGTGGAGGTGTAGTGAAAGACATCTGAAACTAGAGCAAGTGGAACATGCATGATTAGTAATCTTGCAGAGGATTTGGGCTGCCACATAACTCCATCAGAATGGGTGCAGTTATTCAATGCAGTGATCTCTAGATGAGGGCAAGGATTTTCCAGTCAATTTGCCCGTACAGGTTAACACAGATGGAGATATGGTTAGGTTGAAGGGAAATTGTACAATAACTTGTAAGAATAAATTAACTGAGGGTTGCAGCATGGAGAGAAGTAGACAAGTTACTGGAGAATGTTTAGCTGCAGATGTTGACATGAGTGGTCTTGTGTGTGAAGGGACAGATGAGAATCTTTCACTTCATTGGCACAGGTAGTGAAAGGAAAGACCTAATCCATAATAAAGGAAAACTGAAGTACCATGGTGTCCTCAGTCTACATCACATTACTGAAGGCCCATTCTTGATATAATGAGCATTATTTTTTTCAGGTGTGCTTGGGATTAGGAAAGAACGCTGATGCCTGTCCTGAACTGAAACGAGAAGGTAGTGATAGATCTTCTTCATTGGAGTTTGATGGTGTTGCAACCAGAGACATGATGCTGACAAATTGGTTTGGCCGTAGAAGACAGAGGGTAGTGGTGGAAGGGTGTTATTCTGACTGGAGGTCTGTGACCAGTGGTGTTCTGCAAGTATTAGTGCTGGGACTTCTGTTGTTTGTGATATAAATAAATGATTTAGATAAAAATGTAGGTGGGCTGATGAAGGCATTTATACAGACACATAAGCAGGCAGGGAATTGAGGGATATAGACTACGTGCAGGCAGATGTGCAGTTTAAATTGGCATCATGGTCAGCACAGACATCGTTGGCCAAAGGGTCTGTTCCTGTGCTGTACTGTTCTATGTTCTATAGAAGCTGCATATGATGAGTTTAGTTTTATTAACATTAACTTGAGACAATTTCAGTCTATAAAAATTAATGTTGAACCTACCTCAATTGTTTAAGTTCAAGTTCATTGTCGTAGGCAACATACCCAGGTATAACTGCCACGAAAATTAGCTTTTTGAAGCAGCAGCACAGTACGTTACAAACATGACAAACATAAGTTAACATAAACTTAATTTAACATAAATCATTCGTAATTTACATGACAAAATAAACATAATGACATTAGAGGGAGAAGAAAGAAAGAGTCTGAGGCAGTGTCAGGGTTTTTCAGGTCGGTTCAAGAACCTGATGGCAGCATCGAGAAGAGGGTATGGCCTGGATGATGGGGGTCCTTGACGATGGATGTCGCCTTCCTGAGACATCGCCTCTTGCAGATGTCCTCGATGATGGGGAGAGCGGTACTCATGATGGAACTGGCCGAGTCCACCACTTTCTGCAGTTTCTTGTGTTCCTGTGCATTGGAGTTTCTGTACCAGACCTGTGATGCAACCAGTCAGAATGCTTTCCACTGTACATCTGGAGAAGTTTGTCAGAGTATTCGATGACTTGCTGGATCTCCTTAAACTTCTAAGTGAGATGCTGGCGCACCTTCTTCATGGTTGCATTTAAGTGCTGGGCCGAGGATAGATCCTCTGAGATGTTGACACTCAGGAACTTAAAGCTGCTCACCCTTTCCACCATAGACTCTTCACTGAGGACTGGTGCGTGTTCACCTTATGTCCCCTTCCTAAAGTCCACAATCAGTTCATTGGTTTTGCTGACACTGAGCACAAGGTTGTTGTTTCAACACCACTCAACCGGCTGACCTATCTCACTCCTGTACGCCTCCTTGTCACCACCTGTGATTCTGCCAACAACAGTGGTGTCATCGGTGTATTTGTGGAGGGTGTTGGAGCTGTGCTTAGCCACAAAGTCGTAGATATAGAGAGAGCAGCGCAGAGAGCTAAGCACGCAGCCCTGAGGTGTGCCTGTGTTGATGGTCAGTGAGGAGAAGATGAGGTTTCTGATCCATACTGATTATGATCTCCCAGTGAGGAAGCCTAGGATCCAACTGCAGAGGGAGACTTTGGAGCTTGATGATAAGTTTTGAGGGGATGATGGTGTTGAACGCTGAGCTGTAGTCAATGACATACGTGTTCTGGTTGTGAGATCTCTAGTGCAAGCATTAACTCTGAAATGTTGACTGTTAAAAGTGGTACATTCCATTAAATTAGCTGCAGTGAGAAATGCATTAAGTGAGACTGAGCCAAATGCTGTTCATTTGCATTCAGTCATCTTTATTGTTATTTTTTCTGTTCCTGGTAAGCCAGCACAATGACAACTCAGGCTAACAAACAAGAAGAATTTGCCCCATTCAATATACTACAGGCAACCACTTCTGTATTTCTTTATTTCCCTTCCTTTAGGTGTTAGCTGTTGCCTTTGAGTTAAAAGGTTTTAGCTTTGGGTCCCACTCCAGAGACTTTGATGCAGATACTACACTGAAATTCCAGTAAACTACAGATGGAACATTGCACTGTTCACAGAAGTTTCAGAATGGAAGGAATCCATTTGGCCTTTGAGACTGTGCCAGCTCTATGTAAGAATAATTCATCTGGATTTACTTCCCTGCCCTCTCACCAAAATTCTGATTTTCTTTTCCTTTCAGATACTTAATACAGTTCTCTTTCGAAAGTCAAAATTGAATCTACCTTTACCAGTCCCGCTGACTAGTACCTTCTGCAGGAACTTTTTTCCTCATGTCGCTCTTGGTTCTTTTGCCAATCATCATCAATCCAGGACACTTAGTTCTTAACCCTCCACCAATGTAAACAGTTTCTCTCTATAAACTCTGTCTATACCCTTAATGATTTTAAATGCTACTGTCCGATCTCCTCACAGACATCCCTGTTCCAAGTAGAACAACCTGAGTTTCTCCAGTCTATTCACATAACTAAAGTCTCTCATCCCTGGAATAATTGTAGTAAATCTCTTCTGCAAAGCCTTCACATCTTGAATAAACTACAGCGTCAGAACTGGACACAGAACTCCAGTTGCCAGTGAACCACAGTTTTATAAAGCTTTAGTGGCTTGGGGCACCTAAAAGGGAGGCATTTTATGTTTCTGAAGCCAGATGGGCCAAGAGTCTGAAGGGTTTTAGTGTAAGTTTACGAGCTAAAGAATTCCACCAAGCCTGTTACTTGTACCGCATAGTACTGCAGAAGTTTAACTTTTGTATCAGAACTTTCTGACACAATATCTCACTCCAGGTTGTAGGTCTTAGCTTGCCCTCTAGTGACCAACAGTGCAAATTGCAAGATTAGAAAGTGCATGCCAAAAGTGATGCATTAGACATCAGACTTACAGGAATTATGAAAAAGCATGAATTGAGACTAGCATTATAGGGTTGTCACCATGAAATCTAATAAGTAAAACATCTCAGAGGATCTATCCTAGGTCTAACACATTGATACAAGGCATTCTTCTCCATTAGGAATTTGAGGAGATTCAGTATGTCACCAAAGGCTCTTAACAATTTCTGTAGATATACGATGGAGAGCATTCTGACTGGTTGCATCACAGCCTGGTATGGAGCCTCCAATGCACAGATCGTTAGAGGCTGCAGAGGATTATAGACTCTGCCAGCTCCATCAGGGGCACAACCCTCCCCACCATCGAGGACATCTTCAAGGGGCGGTTCCTCAAGAAGGCGGCACCTCAAGAATGCGGCATCCATCGTTAAGGACCCTCACCATCCGGGACAGGCCCTCTTCTTGTTACTATCATCGGGGAGGAGGTGCAGGATCCTGAAGACCCACACTCAACGATTTAGGAACAGTTTTTCCCCCTCCACCATAAGATTTCTGAATGGTCCATGAACCCAAGAACACTACTTCGCTGTTCCTTTTTTTGCACTACTTATTTATTTTTGAAATTTATAGATTTTTATATCTTTGCACCGTACTGCTGCTACAAAACAACACATTTCACGTCATATGTCAGGGATAATAAATCTGATTCTAATTTATCCAAAGAGTGCTGAGAATGTGAAATTCACTACTATTGTGGATGGTTGAAATTAGTACTATGTTTATGTTAGGACAGACAGGCATATGAAGAAGAAGGGAATGGAGTATGTTATTTATAAATTGAAATGAGGGAAAACAAGAGAAGGTTTGAGTGGAGCATAAATGCTGGCTTGGACTGTTTGGACTGAATGGTATCCAGATAGTCTCTTATGCCTGTTCTACTTTTCCATGGTTGAGCTGATGTTGGACTCAGCTCCTTGTTCCCACTTGATCCATATAATCCTGGGCTATCTGTCAATTTCAGCCTGAACTTCTAACTCAGCATCCAGGGGCCTCTGGGACAGGGTGGTCCAAAGACTCATAATTCATCTCAGTCTTAAGTAGGCAATCCCTTATCGTGAGACTTTGGCCCCGTAGTTTTAGATTCACTGACCAGGCGAAATATCCTTATAGCAAAAAACTAACTGCCGGAGGAACTCAGCAAGTCAAGCAGCATTTGTGGAGGCAAAGGGATAGCTGACGGGTCGGGTGCAGGGTCTCAGCCGGAAACATCAACCATCCCTTTGCCTCCACAGATGCTGCTCGACCCACTGAGTTCCTCTAGCAGTTTGTTTCTTTGCTCCAGCTTCCAACATCCATGGTCTTGTGTCTCTGGATAGCCTTTCAGTATCTCTAAGGATGGCATAGTGGTGCAGCTAGGAGAGCTGCTGCCTCATTGCTCCACTGACCCAGGTTCAATCCTGACCTCCAGTGCTCTCTGTGTGGAATTTGCATGTTCTTCCTATGACCAAATGGGTTTCATCCATTGTGAAAGTAAAGCTGTTCTTTACTTTTGCAAGCCAATGACATGCAGGTTGGTGGGTTAATTAGCCACTGTAAAGTGCACCAAGTTTAGGTAGATGGCAGAATTGATAGGAATGTGGGGACAATAGGTTAGAGGGAAAATCAGTAGGGAATGGATTGCTCTGTGAGGTGGCACAGACTCGATGGGCCAATTGGCCTCTTTCTATGTCAGAATCTTCATGTTGCAATGAGATCACCAGCAGACATTAATGGCACGGGTGATGTTAAAACTAAGGCTTAAGACGGCAGAGAAGTATATTGTGGATGCTTCCAAATTAATGGGAAGGCACGAGCAGATTAAGGAAGTTCAGTCTTAAAACGTACAATGAGGGATAGCGACCTCCTGAGAAGGCGGCACGGTAACGTAGTGGTTAGCGCAACGCTATTACAGTGCCAGCGATCGGGGTTCCATTCCCGTCGCTGTCTGTAAGGAGTTTGTACGTTTTCCCGTCTCTGCGTGGGTTTCCTCCGGGTGCTCCGGTTTCCTCCCACATTCCAAAGGCTTACGGGTAGGTTAATTTGGGTTTAAAATGGACGGCGAGGACTCGTTGGGCCGGAAGGGCCTGTTACCACGCCGTAAATAAAATTTTTAAAAAAGTTGATTAGAGACTAATAACGTAAATGGATGTGCAGTAAACCTCTAAATGTGCTGTTACTGAATGTCAATCCTGATGCGGGGGAAGGTAAAACACTTACCTCATGGTAGAAAAGTCATGGGTTCAAGTTGAGGCTGATGAGCCAGGGCAGTACTGTGTTGCATTTTGGAGATGCTGCCTTTTGGATTAAACATTAAACTGAAGCTTTACCTAACCTCACAGGTGAATTAATAGATTCCATGACACTATTTTGGCCAAGTACATGGGAGTGACCACAGTATTGTCAATCTCTTACCATTGTTTCATATATGTAAAGTTGTGTACCTTCAAGAAGGGGTATGCTCTTCTCTCTGTGTCCATATATGTGTGTTCATATTGTGATCTTGATTGGACAGGACAGTCACAGATTGTGCCTGCTTTACAGCAATGTAACTCTGCCATAGGCAGTCTGGAATATTCTGTCTGTAGAGCCTGCAGTGGGGCTTAAAGTCTCAACACATCAATAGTTTATTTGTTCTACATGGCAAGTAACTTTCTGGATGTATATACGCTGTGTCTCAATACATTTAGAGTAATACAGCACAGAAACAAGCCCATCAACCCAACTTGTCCATGCCAACCAAGGTGCCTACCTAAGCTCATCCCATTTGCTCACGTTTGGTCCATATCCCCCTGAACCTCTCCTTTCCATGCACTTAACCAAATGTCTTTTAAATGTTGTTGTTGTTGTTGTACCTGCCTGCCTGCCTGCCTGAACCACTTCCTCTGGCAGCTCATTCCATATACACACACCACCCTCTGTGTGAAGAACTTGCCTATCAGGTCCCTTTCAAATCTTTCCATTTTAAAGCTTCACATTTGTGATGAATATCAGTGAAGTAGATTCATCTGATAATTATCATATTTGTGAGATCCTCCATGCTCTTTGTGCAGCTTGCTGTGGGTAATTGGCTCCCATAATTCTTTCAGTATAGCAAAGTCTTCACTTCAAAAAAAAATGTTTACAAGCTGTAAGGTGTTTTGACTGTAAAAGGTACTAGGTGAATGCAAATTTTTCTTTGTATTTGCCTGCTAAATATTTCTGAATTATTAATCTTGCCTGTTGTCTCTGCTCCACTATCAGAGCAGCATATAAAATAAAACAGGAACTTGAATTACTTTTGCAGTATAGTTATCTGTGACAGCAGACTTTTGTTCATTGCTCATTCACCATAAACAAAACCCAAGCAAATTCCAATTCCTATCATGGTCAATAGGAAAATCAGTTTCTTCTATAAAGCTGAAATTAGATTAGATTTGCATTTACTAATCCGTAAGCCACGCCATCTCACTCAGAACAGTAGTTATTTAAAGAAAACTGTGAAACGAGATCAAAAGAAGAGCTGTGCAATAAGAGTAAACACATAGAAATATATGACCTGGATGACCACATGTGCAGGAAGTATCACTGGTTACAGCAGCTTGAGCACTGGGTTATAGACTTAGACCAGTGTCTGCAGTCGCTGTTGTGCATCCCTCAAGTTGAGAGCACTAATTTTGTATTCTGTATATACTGTTTTTTTGCACTATTTGTGCTTGCAAATTTTTTTTATCTGCGTTTATTGTATGTCCTTTGTTCTATGTATGTCCTCTGTTGTGTGAGTCTGGGGGAAAACGACATTTCGTTCCTCCATGTGTTTTTATAGCATATGGGTGAATGACAATAAAGTATAACTTGACTTGACTTGATGTGGATTGCATTATTTGGGAGGTGGTCACCCACTGTTGTGTAAGCAAGGAGAGAATAGCTGACCGCCAGACAGAAGTGGCATGCAGTACAGGAGTCCCCTGAACAAACCAGTATTCAGATACCTCATACTATATTTTTTTCCTCTCTTTCAATCTTGCATTTGTGCCATTGTTTATTTTGTTGTCTATTTTTGCACATGTGCAAGTTACGTATAACTTAATTTATGTTAACTTATGTTTGTCCTCATTTGCAATGTACTGTGCTGCTGCTGCAAAAAGCTAATTTTCATGGCATTTCTACCCTGTGTATGTATGCCTATGGCAACAATAAACAAACTTGAACATAAAGTCAAAGTCAAGTTTATTGTCATATGCACACGTATGCACTGGTGCAATGAAAAAACTTACTTGCAGCAGCATCACAGGCACATAGCATCAGATAAGCCACATTCACAAGAAAAACATAAATTAAACAATTTTTTTTACAAGAAAGAACACAACTAGAACAAAAAAAAACAAAGTCCATTTTAGTGCAAAGTGATCACAGTGTTGCTAAACCGTAGTGATTAGGGTTGTGCCAGTTGGTTCAAGAACCAATGGTTGAAGGGAAATAGCTGTTCTTGAACCTGGTGGTGTGGGACTTCAGGCTTCTATACCTCCTGTCCGATGTTAGCTGCGAGAAGATGGCATGGCCCAGATGGTGGGGATCTTTGATGATGGATGTTGCCTTCTTGAGGCAGCATCTCCTGTAGATACTACCGATGGCGGGGAGGGATGTGCCTGTGATGTATTGGAATGAATCCACTACTCTGGAGCTTCTTATGTTCCTGCACATTCGAATTGCTGTACCAGACCATGATGCAACCAGTCAGGATACTTTCAGCTGAGTGTCTGGTGACAAGCTGAACCTCCTAAGAAAGTAAAGACACTGGTGCACCTTCCTTGTGATTGCATCTATGTGCTGGGCCCCAGACAGGTCATCCGATACGTTAACGCCCAGGAATTTAAAACTATTGACTCTCTCCACCGCTGATCCTCCAATGTAGACTGGCGCATGTTCATCATACTTCCCCTTCCTGAAGTCAACAATCAGCTCTTTAGTTTTACTAAGATTGTTGTTCTTGCGGCACTGCTCAACCATGTGTCCTATCTCGCTCCTGTACACTGACTCGTCACCACCTGTGATTCGTCCAACAGCAGCGTTGTTGTCGGCAAATTGTACATGGCATTGGAGCTGAGCTTAGCCACACAGTCACGTGTGTATAGAGATTAAAGCAGGGGGCCAAGCACGCAGCCTTGAGGTGAACATGTGTTGATGGTCAGCGAGGAGGAGATGTCATTACCAATCCTTACTGATTGAGGTCTGCCAATGAGGAAGTTGAGTATCCAGTTGCAGAGGGAGGTACAGAGACCCAGGTCTTGAAGCTTGACGATGAGCTTGGATGGAATGATTGTGTTGAATGCCGAGCTGTAGTCGATCAATAGCAGCCTGACATATGAGTTCCTGTTGTCCAGGTGGTTCAGAACAGAGTGAGGAGCCACAGAAATCACATCTGCTGTTTACCAGTTGTGGCGGTAGACAAACTTGGTAAGAGTGATGGTTCCTCATGGAGATGCAGCCAGGGCCATAGCCACACATCATGAAGACTCAGGTACATAGTTGGGTGGAAAGGGGATGGGGAGAGCAATAGAAGCAGAGGATTCAACAGGCAGGTGTTTTTACAACTGCAGATGTGACCAGGACAAAATGTTGTCTCTCATTCCAGGGTCAAAGATGTCATTGAACAGCATCAAGGCACGCTGAAGGGGGAGGTTGAACAGTTGGAGGTCATGATCCATACCAGTATAATAACATGGATGGAAAGAGGGATGAGGCTCTGCAGGTAGAGTTTAGGGAACTAGGTAAATGGTTAAAAAGTAAGACATCACAAGCATTAACCTCTGAATTATTTTTCTATGCCAATGAGCATAGAAGAATGAAGATAGAACAGATGAAAGTGCGGCTGGCAAGATGATGTCAGGAGAGAAAGCTTTCTGAGGAACTTGGACCATTTCTGGGGGGAAGGGGGGCCTCTGCAAGCCAGTTGGGTTGCACTTCAAGGGGAACAGGACCAATATTTTCACGTGGGTGGGGGTTGCTAGTGTTGTTGGGGAGGCTTTAATGTAGCTTGGCAGGGGATGGAAACCTTAGAAATAAAAATGTATGCTCGGATATTCACAACAGAGAGAAATAGTTGCAAAGTAACCAAGGCTGGGAAGTGAATATTCAAGGAGATTTGACATTTTGGAAGGATATGCAGAAAGGAAAAGGTGGGATGACTCTAATAATAAAGGATGAGATCACTTCAGTGGTAGAGAATGATATTGGCTGAGAAGCTCAATATATTGAATCATTTTGGGTGGAAATAAGAAATATGTGTAGAAGTAGTATAGAGACTCCCCAAACAGTAGCCATAATATAGGATGAAGTACAATTCAAGAAATAATGAGGGTTGGGGGTAAAAGTGATGCGATAATCATGGGCATTTTTAATCATCATAAAGACTGAAAAAATAAATTAGCAAGGGTAGGCTTGCGGACAAGTTCATTACATGCTTTTGGAATGACTTCTTAGCACAAATTGGCATGTGAGAGAAAAAGGAGCAGAAAGGTTCTGAGAAGTAGAGACAAGTGGAATGGGAAGAGAGTTTTGTGGAGTGTAAACACCAGCACAGAATAGTTTGATGGAATTGTTTTTTTTGTGGGTTATATGTAATTCATGAAAGTACATGCCTTATGCTACCAAAGTGAAATAATGGACTTAAACAATACATAAATCACAATGGAATAGAATATAATCCAAAATCCATTTAACTTCCTTTAGCTTAAACACACAAGCTGCCCTTAAAGTTCCCTCTCATGGCTGAGAGAGATAAGTAGGAACTGGAGATAATGGATTGTTCTTCAGTTAAATGACTTCAATGCTAAAATATTTCACAGTCAAACTATCTTTCCAATAGTCAGGTAATTGTGATAGCAACTATTTCTGACAATTAAATAGGTAAGTTGTAAATGGTAATCTCTTGGTTCTCTATTTCCTTTTGATATTGAATTTCTCTTTGAACAAAGCTTTTATGTTTGTGAACTCAGTCACAATTATACATGTGTCTATAAGACCATGTATTACGAAACATGTCAGTAACTTAAATTACTCCCGTTTCATTAGTGTTTTTGGAATCTGAGTAGCCTCTAGAATTTCTGCATCCTGGCTTAACTACAAATCATAAACTGATCGTGCTAATTGCAGACAATTCCAATTTCCTATTAAAGTTTAAAAGAAGATTTGCAATTTTTTTCTTTTATTTATTCATAGATGAGGACACTACTGGCAATGCCAACATTTAATGTCTTTTTCTATTTATTGCTGAGAAGGTAGGGATGAGTCAATTTCATGATTTGCTACAGGCCCTGGAGTGAAGATGCTGTGAGGTTGGGAGTTTTAGGACTTTGGCCCAGCAATGATGAAGGAACAATGGTAAAATAATCAAGTCAAGATGCTGTAGCTTGGAGCAGCATTTGGAGGTGTGGTCTTTCATTTCATCTTCCCTTATTGTGCAACATATGGTAATTAGTAATCAGTTTATTATTGTCTTATGTACTGAGATACAGTAAGAAGAGTTTGTTTACATGCCATGCAGATGGAATGTTCCATACATCCAGGCAGATCATTCCATATATGGTGTGGCCATGAGGGCTTTGCCACTGACACATTTTTCCCAGACCCTTTGATTTGTTTCTCATATTATTTACAACATTATAGAATTGTGCCTAGCAAAATTTATAGAAAGTCACTCAAAAAGGTAAATTCCCCAAAAGAATTTTTTAAAATTTGCACAAATATAAAGTAACATATTGGAACCAGTTTGGATCAACACACACAAAATGCTGGCGAAACTCAGCGGGTCAGGCAGTATCTATGGAGGGAAATGAACAGTCGATGTTTCGGGTCGAGACCCTTCATCAGGACTGGAAAGAAAGAGGAAAGAATCCAGAATAATATTGTTCACTAATATTCAGAAGCATTATCTTTTCCTGTACAATTATTATTTGCATTTAACCACAATCAAAATATTTCCATACATGAACATTTTTATTAACGTCAGCATCAGAGAATATTGTACTTAAAAATATACACAACTAGTGTCTTAATTTGATTTTAAGTGTTACGGACTCAGTGAAAGTCCCTTTAAGATAGAGAGTGTGTGTGTATGTGTGTGTGGGGCGTGCTTACGTCAATAGAAGATAAAGGACGTAATGACGTTGTTGAAGAAGTCAGAAGAAGAGAGAGAGAGAGAAGGGAGAGAGACACCAGCCTGCTTGTTTTCTCTATCGATGGATGAGAAACAATAACTGTGTTTGCCACTGAAATCCATGTATGGAAGTTGGAAGTAATCCGGTGGAGTTCACTTTGTTGCTGACCTGTAGAAGGAAACAGGTATTTGTGTGGACGACCACGATTCGGATGCTTTTCGGGGTGAGGAAGTCACTACCGAGTAAACACTGAAGTGTCGTTTGGGGTTCCATTGTGGAACATTTGGATTTCGTATTTACTCTCCCTATGTTCTCTACATCTATGTCTTATCTTCAGACAACGGTGGTTGTTGAAGAAGCCCTTGCTCATGTTTCACCTTATGGCTTGCGGAACTGAACTTTAAGAACCATTCCGGAACTTGGAGTTTGGGACTTTGTCACACACACACACACACAAAGAGTTTAGTTTTGGGGTTAACGTTCGAGGTTTAACATTTTTGAATTCTAACATACTAACATTTTTACTTTTATTTTACGTATTATCATAAGTAGTAATTAATAAAATAGTTTTTAACACTAAATCATGCTCAGTGTGTTTCTTTTGTTGCTGGTTCGTGACAAAATTGGGGGCTCGTCCGGGATAGTTCCCAAGGTTAACGAGATTCGTCCGGGATCCAATCCAAAGATTAACGAGTGTCGTCTGGGATCGTTCCCCAGATTGACGGGATTCGTTCGGGATTCAATCCAAAGATTTTTGAGGGAGGTCTGATAAATTCTTTTTAATTGGCTTGTGTGTGTGGAAACCAGCAGCAATGGATATTAAGGCATTTTTGGAGTCACCAACCCAAAAGGGATTGGAGGTGGCAAAAAAGGATGATCTGATAAAGATTGCTACAAGGCTAAACCTTACAGAAGTAAAGCAGTCTATGAGAAAGGCAGATATTCAGAGACTGATAGCTGGCCATTATGTGGAAAAGAAGGTGTTTGAGAAGGAAGTGTTAAAACAGTTTCCTGGCAGTGAAATAGCAATTTCTGAGGCACAGGTGCAGCTGGCAAAGATAGAGGCTGAACGAGAGCAAACCCAGTTAAAGATAGAGGCTGAACGAGAACAAAAGAAATTAGAGGCCGAACAAAAGATAACTCAGATGAAGTTAGAGGCTGAACAGGAACGAGAGCTAACTCAGATGAAGTTAGAGGCTGAACGGGAACGGGAACTAGTTCGGTTAAAGTTTGAGGCAGAGGAGAAGGAAAAACAGAGGCAACATGAGTTACAAATGAAGCGTAGGAGTTCGGAATCTGATTCTGATGATGGTTTTTCAGCCAGCAGGGAGGTTCGATTAGTCCCTCCTTTTGAAGATCAGGTTGATCAGTATTTCCAACATTTTGAAAAGGTTGCTGTGAGTTCAAACTGGCCAAGGAAAGGATGGGCTCTTATGGTACAGAGTGTGATTAAAGGTAAAGCTCAAAAAGCTTATTCTGCTTTGTCTGCTGAGGATGCAGCTGATTATACCAAGGTAAAACAAGCTATATTGAAGGCCTATGAATTGGTACCTGAAGCTTATAGACAAAAATTTAGAGACTTGAGGAAATCTGCAGATCAGACTTATATGGAATTTGCCAATGGAAAGAGAATATGTTTTGAATGATGGTACATGGCTAAAAATGTAGATGGGGATTTTGATAAATTGAAAGAATTGATACTGGTGGAGGACTTTAAAAGATGTGTTCCAGCTGAGTTAACAACATATTTAAATGAAAAGGCTGTGGAAACTTTACAAGAAACTGCTAGGTTGGCAGATGATTATGCTTTAACCCATAAATCCAAATGGGGACAACCTAAAACCTTTCAAAAGAGTTACAAAGACAATCCAGGTAAACTGGAGATTAAATTGGGAGGTAATCAAAAAGGGAAGGATGAAAAGAAGCCAGGGCTGGAGAAACCTGTTGAGTGTACTTGTTATTACTGTAGGAAACCTGGCCATGTGATATCTAATTGTGCCCTTTTGAAGAAAAGGAAGGAAGCTGTGCCCAATGCTTGCTTTCAGGCAATTAAAAATCAAAAAGGTTTAGGAGATGCTGTTAAAGATCAATCCTTGCAAGAGGTAAAAGCGGAAAAGTTGGAGGAGGTGAGAAAGGAATTCCGTTCTTATATATCAGAGGGTTTTGTTTCACTGAATGATGAGTCACCCCAGGTGCCAGTGAAAATTCTTAGAGATACTGGGGCTTGTCAATCTCTCTTGCTGGACAGTGTTTTAAATTTTGGTGAAGAAAGTGACACTGGTGAGGTAAATCTAATACGAGGCGATACAGATGACACCATGTCTGTCCCTTTACACAGGGTGATTTTAAAGTCAAAGTTCGTAGAAGGACCAGTCGAGATAGGGATAAGACCTAGGTTGCCAGTGGAAGGAGTTTCTTTGTTATTGGGAAATGACCTTGCAGATGGAGAAATTGTTCCTGTGGTACGGTTAACAACCAAACCAAGGATTGATGAGTCTGAGAATGATCCAGATGTTTACCCATCATGTGCGGTGACTCAAGCTAGAGCTAGAGAATTAGCCAAGACAGACAGTCCGGTGCAGTCTGATGTGGTTCCTTGTGACAGTCCTAAACAGGAAGAAAATTATGATGCCTTATCTGAGACTTTTTCTGTCTTCACTGGAGGATCAACAACCTTATAGTGAGCCTGAATTTAAAGATTTGTCTTTGTCGAGGAAGGATTTTATGGTGGAACAGACAAAGGATCCTGAGTTGACAGAATTGAAAGAAAAAGCTCTCTCATGTGAGGAGATTGAAAAAAGTGCCAACTGGATATTATGTCAAAAATGGAGTGTTAATGAGGAAATGGAGACCTCCTCATGTTCCTGTTACTGAGGAATGGGAAGTTATTCATCAGGTTGTTGTTCCAAAAGTTTATAGGAATGAGATTTTAAATTTGGCCCATAGTATGCCTTTGGGTGGTCATTTTGGGGTGAATAAAACTGTAGGGAAGATCTTGAAACAATTCTATTGGCCTGGTTTGAGAAAAGATGTGGTGATGTTTTGTCGAACCTGCCATACATGTCAGATGGTAGGTAAACCAAATCAAAAACCCCCTGTGGCTCCATTGAAACCAATTCCTGCTTTTGGTGAACCCTTTTCGAAGGTGATTGTGGACTGTGTTGGCCCATTACCAAAGTCTAAGACTGCAAATCAGTATTTGTTAACCATCATGTGTGCCACTTCTAGATTTCCAGAGGCAATACCCCTTAGAAATATTAAGGCCAAGACGGTGTCAAAGGCTCTTTTAAAATTTTTTACCTTGTTTGGTTTGCCAAAAGAAATCCAATCTGATCAAGGTAGTAATTTTATGTCAAAAATTTTTCAACAACTAGTCTATGAGCTGGGAGCAAAGCAAATTGTATCATCTGCATATCACCCAGAATCTCAAGGAGCTCTGGAGAGATTTCATTCTACTCTCAAAAATATGCTGAAGATGTATTGCTTTGAAAACACAAAGGATTGGGATGAAGGTATCCATTTACTTTTGTTTGCCATTAGAGAATCAATCCAGGAGTCAATAGGATTTAGTCCGTTTGAGCTTGTATTTGGACATAGGGTGAGAGGACCTTTGGAGTTGTTAAGAGAGCAATGGGTTAATGAAGAAGTGCACTTGAGTCTGTTGGACTATGTCCCAAAATTTAAAACTCGGTTGGAGAGAGTCTGCCAGCTAGTGAGAGAGAATTTGAAAACCAGCCAGATAAGAATGAAGACATATTTTGATAGACGTGCTCGGCCTAGGACATTTGCAGTGCGGCAAAAGGTGTTGGTATTTTTCCCTAGCCAAAATAATCCCTTGCAACCTCGTTTTTCTGGACCCTATGTTATTGAATCTCGAGTGACTGATTTAACATATATAATCAAAACACCAGATAGACGCAAGAAAACACAACTCTGTCATGTAAACATGCTAAAACTTTATTATGAGAGGGATTCAGTTATGGCCTTGGTGGATGATGTAAAGGTTGTTTCTAGAATGCCTGATGTTGATGTTGAGGAAGGCCAATTTAGACCAAATATTGTTCCATCGAAACTAAAAAACCAAAATATCCTGGAGAACCTTGAAACGAAGTTGGACCATTTACAAGTTTCACAAAAACAACAGATGAGAGAATTAATTTTAAAATTTAAAAATCTGTTCCCAGATGTTCCAAACAGAACATCGATAATTACCCATGATGTTGATGTTGGGGATGCAAAACCAATCAAACAACACCCCTATCGAATGAATGTGGAAAAAAATAAACTTGTTGATCAGGAACTAAAGTACATGTTGGAAAATGATATTATTAGACATTCTACTTCAAATTGGAGTTCGCCCTGTGTTATTGTACCTAAACCTGATGGAACTGTTAGATTTTGCACAGATTACAGGAAAGTGAATGCTGTAACAAAGTCAGATGCTTACCCTATTCCTAGGGTGGATGATTGCATAGATAGAGTGGGAAAGGCAAAATTTCTTACAAAGATTGACCTATTAAAAGGGTACTGGTGTGTCCCATTAACAGATAGAGGAAGAGAGATTTCAGCCTTTGTAACCCCTTCTGGATTGTATGAATACAATGTTTTGCCATTTGGAATGAAAAATGCTCCGGCAACATTTCAAAGAATGATTAATTCGGTGATTCATGGGTTAAAACATACAGATGCCTACAATGACGACTTAGTGACTGGGAATGATACTTGGGAAGCTCACATCTCTGCGTTAGAAAGGTTGTTTGAAAGACTTTCTGAGGCTAACCTTACAGTTAACTTGGCTAAAAGTGAATTTGGCCATGCCACTGTGACATATCTTGGTTATGTTGTAGGTCAAGGCAAGCAAGCTCCTGTTCAGGCAAAAGTTCAAGCAATATCTGAGTTCCCTATTCCCACAGGTACGAGGACTGTTAGAAGATTTTTGGGAATGGTTGGATATTACCGAAATTTTGTAAAAATTTTGCTGATATTGCTCTTCCCCTAACTAATCTTCTGAAGAAGGGAGTAAAGTTTGTTTGGACAGATTCTTGTCAAGAAGCATTTGAGAAGCTGAAAGCCATTTTATGCTACCATCCTGTGCTCAAAACACCTGACTTTGAAAAGCCATTTTCATTAGCAGTAGATGCCAGTGATGAAGCTGCAGGAGCTGTGTTGTTGCAGAAGGGTGACCTTGATGATATTGACCATCCGGTAGCTTACTTTTCAAAGAAATTTAATGAGCATCAAAAGAATTATTCCACCATAGAGAAAGAATTACTGTCGCTTGTTTTAGCCTTGCAACATTTCAGTGTATATGTTTGCACCACTCAGAAACCATTGACTGTATATACAGATCATAACCCATTGGTGTTTCTGAGCCGAGTCAAAAACAAGAACAGAAGGCTGTTAAACTGGAGTTTAATTTTGCAAGAGTTTGATCTCATGATAACTCACATTAAAGGCAAAGATAATGTGATTGCTGATTGTCTTTCCCGATGTTAAATGGGAAACATGTATCTGTACTAATCTGATAGTCTGTAGTTGTGTAGCATGATAATCATTAACATTACTAACTGTATGCGCGGTTAAATTTTTCTTGGGAAAAATATTTTTTAGGTGGGAGGTGTTACGGACTCAGTGAAAGTCCCTTTAAGATAGAGAGTGTGTGTGTGTATGTGTGTGTGGGGCGTGCTTACATCAATAGAAGATAAAGGACGTAATGACGTTGTTGAAGAAGTCAGAAGAGAGAGAGAGAGAAGGGGAGAGAGACACCAGCCTGCTTGTTTTCTCTATCGATGGATGAGAAACAATAAATGTGTTTGCCACTGAAATCCATGTATGGAAGTTGGAAGTAATCCGGTGGAGTTCACTTTGTTGCTGACCTGTAGAAGGAAACAGGTATTTGTGTGGACGACCACGATTCGGATGCTTTTCGGGGTGAGGAAGTCACTACCGAGTAAACACTGAAGTGTCGTTTGGGGTTCCATTGTGGAACATTTGGATTTCGTATTTACTCTCCCTATGTTCTCTACATCTACGTCTTATCTTCAGACAACGGTGGTTGTTGAAGAAGCCCTTGCTCATGTTTCACCTTATGGCTTGCGGAACTGAACTTTAAGAACCATTTCGGAACTTGGAGTTTGGGACTTTGTCACACACACACACACAAAGAGTTTAGTTTTGGGGTTAACGTTCGAGGTTTAACATTTTTGAATTCTAACATACTAACATTTTTACTTTTATTTTACGTATTATCATAAGTAGTAATTAATAAAATAGTTTTTAACACTAAATCATGCTCAGTGTGTTTCTTTTGTTGCTGGTTCGTGACAATAGCAATATTAAACTTAAAATTTAGATATCATTCAGGCCCCATTCTTACCAAGATGTTGCATTCAGTTTTCACCTCCAGTTTTTTGTGGTAACTCTTCACTCAAAATACATTACCACAGGACAATACCTGCACAGATCCAATAAAGATACTAACTGGTACTCAGAATCACACCAGGCAGAATGAGGAAACAAATGGAATCGTGGATGAGTTAAAGAAGCAGGTTTTTACTTCCCTGTTTTTAATTATTTCACCCCACCACTCACATTCCCAACTCTCTCTTATAAACATAATGCTCAGCTGAGATCGTGTACATACAAGAAAGTTGAAACAAAATAGGTTGCCTCCATTTGTAGAATATGCAACAGAAAATGATACCATTCAGATTTTAGATCCTTCCCACAGTTGTGAAACCTTTTCTCCCCCATAAGTTATTAATAGTTTCAAATTGTTTATTAAATCATAAGTGTGATTGCCTAGAATGTAATCAATTTCAATTAATGGAAACCATGGAGTTGGGGATAGAGGTGGGCAGAAGAGTTACAGGGAAGGGGAAATAAACTCCTCCTCTAAGAAATTAGATAATTCCCTGTGACAGGTTGGAAGAAGTTGTGTGATTTATATACAACAGTTTACAATTGACAATTGGATACACAAATATAAATATATTTTTTAATGAAAAATATTGGAAAACAAACAAATTATATCCCGGGTCTCTGGGTAATGAATAAAATGCAGAAGTAAACTTTGTAAAGCTGTAAACTTCTCCAAGCACTAGAGAAACTGTCAACATTGCTCATTGTAAATATAAGGATACTATGCACAAGGATGTTCAATTTGTAAGACAGTGAATATATTTAAATTGGGAAATGGTAATTGGATCAAAAACTGAGACTGTTATCGAGTCTACAGAGCTAAAAAGGGCTTTGCAAGGACTTCAATCAAATTATGTAGGCAAACACATAAAAACAACAGACATAATTTAAATAAGGAAACCACTATTGGGTTCTTGTTGCTTGATAACTGTCTGAACAGAAACAAGGCTAATAATATCCCCTAACATTTCCGTTTTCATGTGTGTGACCAAAAACAATGGTATCTAGCTTTGTAGGGATTAAAATAAAAGATGTTTCAGAAGTGATTTGGATGGTCAATCTGGTACTCATTATACCATTGTGTACTGCTCTTCTAGGGTGAAGAGTTCAGTAATCGGGATATATAATTAAAGTAAGCCTTTCATGTTCTCAAGTAATATTTTTGTAGCCAATTAAATACTTCAAAAGTATATACTGTAGCGTATGACTAACTAGTCTTTCGCTTCATCTCTGGCTACTATGCCTTGCAGATCTCATCATGTACAATTACAAAAGCTTCTTAAAGTGTCATGAATTAACTTTTCAGCTTTGCTTTATACAAATAATAATTAAATGAAAGAAAAATGTGCATTTATATAGTAGCATACATCTTATAGAAATGTGTCAGAGGGATGTATTCTATTAGTTATATGATGTGGGATAGAATGAATGTTTCCTTTAAAATACTTACATTTTCATTGCACCTTTCATCGAGAGGACACCTCAAAGCACTTTACCGGCCAATGAAGTACTTTCAAGGTGCGGTCATTGTTGTACTGTAGGAAATAAAAGCAGTCAAATCATGCACAGCCAGCTCCCACAATCAGCAATGTAACAAAGACCTTGATCTTTTTTCAAGGTCAATATCCAAATGAACCAGAAGACTAGCAGATAGAACTATTAAGTCATTCAAATAAGGGACCTTCTGACATTCAGCATCCCTTCAATACAGCCGTGGAGTGCCAGTGCAGATTATATACTTAAATTCTCTATGTGCAACTTCAGTTTAAAATACTCCAAGAGGAAACAGTTCTGAAGTAAACAGAGTGAATGACAGCCATCTGAAATAAAATCATAAATTCTAAAAATATGCAGCAAGTCTGGCAATATCTGTGAAGAGAGAAACATAGCTCGTGATTCAGTTCAATGACCTAAATTTGGAATCTTGTTCTCTTTCTCTGTTCAAGGTTGCTGCTTAAGACTATATGAATTATCAAGATTATGGCTGATATTCTACCTCAGCACCATTTTCCTGCCATACCTCCATATCCTGTCATATGCTCAGCAGGAACTCGGCAGGCCAGGCAGCATCTGTAAAGAAAAGCAGGCAGTCAACGTTTCAGGTCAGGACCCTTCTTCAGGACTGAAGATAGGAAAAGGGGAAGCCCAATATATAGGAGGGAAAAGCAGAGCAGTGATAGGTGGACAAAAGAGGGGAGGTGGGGTGGGCACAGGGTGGTGATAGGCAGATGCAGGTAAGAGATAGTGATAGGCAGGTATAGGGAGGAAGGGAGAACAGATCCATTGGGGGATGGGTCAAAGGTAAGAAGAGAGAGGGAAAAAAAGCTAGGAAAGGGAAGAAGAGAAGCATGGTGGGGGGTGGGTTTGTGGGGAATACTTGAAGTGGGAGAATTCATATTCATGCCGTTAGGCTGCAAGGTTCCAAGATGGAAAATGAGGTGCTGTTCCTCCAGTTTGTGTTTGGAATTCTCCTGGCAGTGGAGGAGGCTGAGGACTGATATATCAGTGATAGTGTGGGAGGGGGAGTTGAAGTGACTGGTAACAGGGAGATGCAGGTTGTAGTTACGGACAGAGCGCAGGTGTTCTGCGAAACGGTCCCCTAGTCTGCGTTTGGTCTCACCAATGTGTGGGAGGCCACACTTGGAGCACTGGATGCTGTAAATGATATTAAGGGAGGTGCAGGTGAATCTCTGTCTCACCTGAAAGGACTGTTTGGGTCCCTGGATGGAGGTGATGGAGGTGGTGTAGGGGCAGGTGTTGCACCTATGGCAGAGGCATTGGAAAGTTCCCAGGGTGGGGGTGGGATGGGTGGGGGGGAGTGAATGAGATGGGTGGGGTGCTACATTGACCAGTCTCTGTTCCAAGCCTACTCTGGCCCCATTCCTCACCTCTTTCTCCGCTATGCCAACGACTGCATTAGTGCTACCTCTTGTACCCGTGCAGAACTCGACAGTTTCATAAATTTTGCCACTACTTTTCACCCAGCTCTCCAATTCACTTGGACTATCTCTGACACCTCTCTCTTTCCTTGATCTTTCCATCTCCATCTCAAGAGATTGCTTATCCACCAACATCTTCTACAAGCCCACTGACGCCCACAGCCACCTCGATTACAGCTCCTCCCACCCTGTCTCTTGCAAGGACACGATCCCTTTTTCTCAATTTCTCCGCCTCCTCTGCATCTGCTCTCACGACGAGGCTTTCCACTCCAGGACATCTGAGATGTCCAACTTCTTTTCAAACCGGGGCATTCCCCCCTACTGTGGCCCAGAGAGTTCACACGCACATCTCTGCCATTTACCACATCTCTGCTCTCACCCCCACCCCTTCCAGACCCAACAGGGATAAGGTCCCCCTTGTCCTCACATTTCATCCCACCAGCCTACGTATCCGACACATCATTCTCCACCACTTCCGCCATCTCCAACAGGACCCCATCACCAAGCATATCTTCCCCTCCCCACCCCTTTCTGCCTTTCGCAGGGACCGCTCTCTCCACGACTCTCTCGTTCACTCCTCCCCCCACAATCCATCCTGCTCCCACCCCAGGAACTTTCCACTGCCCCCGCCATAGGTGCAACACCTGCCCCTACACCACCTCCATCCAGGGACCCAAATAGTCCTTTCAGGTGAGACAGAGATTCACCTGCACCTCCCTTAATATCATCTACTGCATTCGGTGCTCCAAGTGTGGCCTCCTCTACACTGGTGAGACCAAACGCAGACTAGGTGACCGTTTCGCAGAACACCTGCGCTCTGTCCGTAACCACGACCTTCCCATTGCCAGTCACTTCAACTCCCCCTCCCACACTATCACTGATATATCAGTCCTCAGCCTCCTCCACTGCCAGAATTCCAAGCACAAACTGGAGGAACAGCACCTCATTTTCCGTCTTGGAACCTTGTAGCCTTAACAGCGTGAATATTGAATTCTCCCACTTTAGGTAATCCCCACACCCACCCCCCCCCACCTCCAACCATACTTCTTCTCTTCTTCCTTTTCCTAGCCTTTTTTTTCCTTCTCTCTTCTTACCTTTTACCCATCCCCGTTGGATCTGCTCTCCCCCGCACCTGTCTATCACTATCTCTTACCAGCATCTACCTACCGCCACCCCTCTTTTGTCCACCATCACTGCTCTGCTTTTCCCTCCTATATATTGAGCTTCCCCTTTTCCTACGTTCAGTTCTGAAGAAGGGTCCTGACCCAAAATGTTGACTGCCTGCTTTTCTCCACAGATGCTGCCTGGCCTGCTGAGTTCCTCCAGCATCATAGTGTTAATAATCTGGGGAAACTCAGTGGGTCAAGCAGTATCTGTAAGGGGAAAGGAACTGTCAATATTTTGGGTCAAAACTCTGTTGATTGTTGCTCCAGATTCCAGTACCTGAAGTCTCTCGTGTCACTGACTTCAAGTTGATTGTCGTAGGCATACATATACAAGGTATAAATGCCATGAAAATTAGCACAGTACATGACAAACATAAATTAACATAAATCTGCTGAGAGTTACACCAGCAGATTGTTTGTTGGTCCAGATTCCAGCACCTGTAGTCTCTTGTAGTTACAGGGAGACCATATAAACTCCACACAGACAGCAGCAGAGGTCAGGATTGAAACTGGAGCACTGTAGTTGTGAGGCAGACTGTAACTAAAGGGGTACTGCAGCTATTCCCAACCTATGTAAAAATTTGCCAAAAACTTGGAAATGTGACCTTTAGTCCTCTCGGCCAATTTATTGATATAGACTGTGAATAGATCAGGTCAGCCAAATTGTGGCAGCCTGCCAACATGAGAAAGACCTGATTAACCTCAGTCTTCACTACCTGTCTGTTAACCAACTCATCCCTCCCCACTGATAACTCCCCTGGCACTTATGCCTGCAACCACACCATGTGCTACACCTGTCCTTACACCTCCACCCTCACCACCATTCAGGGTCCCAGACAATCCTTCCAGGTGAGGCAGCGCTTCACCTTTGAGTCCAAGGGTGTCATTTATTGCATCTGGTGCTCCCGGTGCGGCCTCCTGTACATTGGTGAGACCCGATGCAGATTGGGTGGCCGCTTCGTCAAGCACCTTTGCTCCGTCCGCTGTAATAGCCAGGACTTCCTGGTGGCCACCCACTTCAATTCCACGTCCCATTCCCATACTGACACGTCTATCCATGGCCTCCTCTCCTGCCACGTTGAGCCCAGATGCAGGTTGGAGGAACAGCACCTCAAATCCTGCCTTGGGAGTCTCCAACCTGATGGCCTCAACGTCAATTTCTCTAACTGCCAGTAACTCCACCCTTTCTTTTTCTCCCCCACTCCTTTGTCTTCCCTTATTCCTGTGGCTCCCTTCCCCCACCTAAATGACCTGCCCATCTCCTCTCCTCCCCTCCTACATCCTTTATTCCATGGTCCACTGCCCTCTCCTACCGGATTCCTCCTTCTTCAGCCCTTTGCCTCTTCTACCTATCACCTCTCAATTTATTACATCTTCTCCCCTTCCCCCACCAACCTCCCTTCCCCCTCTCACCTGGACTCGCCTATCACCTGAACTCGCCTATCCCCCGCCTGCATGTGCTCCTCCCTCACCTTCTTTTCCTGGCTTCTGCCCTCTTCCTTTCCAGTCCTGATGAAGGTTCTCGACCCGAAATGTCACCTGTTTATTTCCCTCCAATGGATGCTGCCTGACCTGCTGAGTTCCTCCAGCACTTTTTGTGTATTGCTCCAGATTCCAACATGTACAGATTTTTTTAGTGTCTTATTCAATGTCAGTACCCAACCTCCAATTCCGTGTGCTCCAACATTGTTAATTAAGCTTCTGTGTTTCGATGTTGAAGTACTTTGTTGTCTGTAAAAAAAAATCTAGGAGAAGGGACTCATTATGATCATACATCCTGAATGCAGACCTCTACACCTTACAACAGTGGTATTTTAATGAGGGAAGACACAAGTTGACCATTTGAATCTGTTCAGAAACAGCTGAAGCATTTTATTTTAAATATATTTACCTAAATTGTGGAAAACATCACTAACTGGTAGCACCAGACAGAACATGGAGTCCCTGACACACGTTTTGCACCATTTTCTCTGGATGACAGTGTGAGTGACAGCTTCAATCCGCTTCTTATTGGCTGAATTGCTCAAGTAACATGCGATTTTAAAACGTCGCCCACAAAATACTGAGACATTTGTTCAGTTGGAAAGTCAGTTGGAACCAGGACATAATTTGCTCCATGTGTAATTAGAGGGTGTCATGAGAGATTAATTTTAAATACTAGTGCCTGCTGGGTACTGTAGTCCTGAACCGCAGCCACAGGCCTTCAGGGAGCCTGTTTGGACTACAACTCCCAGAAGGCAACGCACACACTTCCCTGACGTCGGCGTCGTCGCCGTGGCATTTTATTTTGTCGGCATAGTCAAGAATGGGAGATTGTAATCTCACTCTAAGTGCACCATCGGTGTAACAGCGATTGGATCCAGTCACCAGAATCGAAACATTTCAATTAAAAAAAGAAAAAGCGGCTAACGGCCAAACGGTTTGACTTACGCTGCTGCGAAAGCCTGTCGGTGGCGCCGCGTCCAGTTGTTGTTGTAGTCCCGGTGCATTGCGGGAGGTGTGGTTCCCGCCCGAGGCCGGGGCCGCCGCCGGACGCCGAGAGCGGCGGGGTAATGGACTACAGTTCCCATCGCCACCCGGCGCCCCGCTCCTCCCCCCCCCCCCCCCCATTTCACCCGATGGCAATGTTTACTATGCGTTGAAACACGTCAAAAGGAGCGAGACGGGTCAAAACAGAGGAAAAGGTGGAAAGGAATAAAAAAAGGCAACGCGTGGGCAGGTGGAGAGGGATTGAAACGTTTGCCTGAGGCGGACATCCCGCGGCTTGCGGTGGGTGGATGCCAATGAAGTTCGACGGCAGCGCCGGCCGGGGTTGCAGCTGCTGCTGCGGGGGCCGAGGTGTCCGACAAGCCGCTCGGAGGAGCTCGCAGTCTTAGCTGAAGGCACAGGTTGGATCTGTGGCGCCTTCACCCCTCCCCATTCCTCCTCCTCCTGGTCAAGATGGTAGCTTGGAGTGGAGGCGCCTTGTGGCCGGGGCCTGCAACGGGAGGCCGACGGGGACTGACTGAGTGAGAGAGGAAAGAGAACCAGCAACCTCCCTGGAAAGGTTTTGGAGACTCCGTTACGTCCAGTGGCTCCGTGAGGATTCGTGAAGGTTTTGCACGCTTACACCTCTTGAACAGAGATTGCTTATCGACTACGAGATTTATACAGATTGCACCCCCCCCCCCCCGTCTTTTCGTTTGTTTTAAAAAAACAAAGTTTTAATCTATAGCACAGTAAAGGTGAAATATTTGGCAGGAGTCAAGAGTGTTCGTGATCGTGCAGAAACCAGCACCAGACATTCTTTTTCACAGCCGCTCTTTTGCACTGCCTTTTAACGTCAGCTGAAAGAAGATTCTTGTTTGCCACACGTTCTGTTGAACTGTTTGCAACGCATCGCTTTGGATTTACTTT
Source organism: Pristis pectinata (assembly GCF_009764475.1). Taxonomy (NCBI): domain Eukaryota; kingdom Metazoa; phylum Chordata; class Chondrichthyes; order Rhinopristiformes; family Pristidae; genus Pristis; species Pristis pectinata. Next base: position 87,432,743 of record NC_067412.1, read on the forward strand.
GGGAGAGAAAAAGAAAACAGCTCCTCAGAATTGCAATGATTTTGTGAATTCTGAGCAATTTAAAAGGAAATTGTTAACCATAATTCTCCTCCTTGTCTTTTTATATTACATTGTCATCAAAAATCACTGAGGTTGATGCATAAGATATAAAGATAATTTTGTCAACATTACTTTTAACATTTCTAAATAACCAAAATCTGATTCTACTTGTGTGTTTAAACCTCTGCAGTATTATATAGTTTTATAAAATAAAATTCAAATCAGATTCTGAATTATGGGAAAGAGGCAAAAGTGTTTAATTGTAATTGTGCTTTGAATCCAGAGAGTGCAAGTATTGGAAAGGACGTGTCAGAACATATTGCAGTGGATACCAGTTTTGTTCCTCTTGAAGAGAATTACGATGTGTTAATTGTATCGAACTGACCTTGGTTTGAAATCAAAGTTATAATTGCTGAAAAGTATCAGTATGTTTGGATAGGTGGTTGTTATAACTTCCTAAATTTTACAAATAACTGGAACAGCACCTGAATTTGTTTCCTTTTTCAGTAAGATACAAGTTATTTTTATTGAAGATGTGGAAAGATTTGTATGAAAAAGCATTTACATTTATTTTGTAAGACATAAGTCACAAATTTTAATTTGATGAAAGAAAGTAACCATCCTTGTTTGGAACTTAATTGAGAAAAGATTTTACAAATGATGGCTGAAGAATCAGCACAGGCTGAAATTGACCCTGACTTCAAACCACAGGTTCGTCCTAGATCCTGCACTTGGCCTTTACCAAGACCAGAATTGACAACTGTGAAGCAGGAGGACTCTGCCACAGGAACTCCCACTGAAGAAGAAAAGCAGGATGTTGCTGATTCAAATGCCATAAAATCGGAGAGTGAAGTTAGTCTGAATGCAGAGGTCTGTTCCCAAAGTGGTGCAGCAAGTGCACAGCGGAAGAGTTCCTCTCGAAGAAATGCATGGGGCCATCAATCTTATGCAGACCTTATCACCAAGGCTATTGAGAGCTCTCCTGACAAGAGGTTGACACTATCTCAGATCTATGATTGGATGGTCAAATCCGTGCCTTACTTCAAGGACAAAGGAGATAGCAACAGTTCAGCTGGGTGGAAGGTAAGAATTCAGTTTTTTTGGGATGAGTGGGTACAATGTTAATTATGAACCTTCCATTCTAGGTTTTGTTTAAAGAGCCTAAAGTAAGATTTGCTGTATGTTTCAATCCTTAAAACAGTTTTGATAAAGGATTAAATGTACGGATTCTTTTTTTTTGCCTTGTGTAGGAGGACAAGGAGCAATACTTTGGTTTACTGCCTCATTCTTGATATCTTTAACAGTTTGCAAATTGTCTCCTCCAGGAGACTTTGCTGGCTTGTGGGCTGGTCTTATCGTATCCAGAGTGTTTGAATGTTAACTGCACTACTTCTATCACTAATCATCAAGGCAAATACCAATTGTCCATTTCCTTCATATTTCACATTGATACCTATTGACCTGTGAATGATTGAAATCTGTGGGCAAATGGGATGAGTGTCGATGGGCAAAAAGGATAGGATGGATGTGGTGGGCTGATGGGCCTCTGTGCTTTGTAACTCTGACTCTATCTAATTTCCAACAAATCCTGATGTAAAAATGTTTATATTACAGGAATGCTGTGGCATTAAATGGTAGATGAGTTAATCTTGGATTCAGCAGCTGCAGAGTTCCAGAAGCTGTGGGTCCACCTGTATATTCATTTTTCCTTGTATTTCCTATAATTAATTACACATTTCTATATATTTCGAAGATCACTTATACTTGTACCTGAAGCATTCTGTACTAAAGTGAGATGTATATTTGCAAAGATCTTGAGTTTTAGCTGGATTTACTTAATTGATTTAAAAGTCCAGGATTTCTTGTAAACTTGATGTTGAAATACTATTGAAATTTGTCAGACATTAGCCATTTATTAGTATTGATGGCTTTGATTTGTCTTTCAAATGCCTTACACATTTTCCTTTTTATTTGCAAAGCACAATTAAAACATGGAACATAGATTAAGCAGGAATAAAGGGCTGAATGGCCAGTCAATAAGATCGCAGTTGATCTTTTACCTTAGTTTCATTTTCCTTCACTAACTCCATATCCCTTACTTCCCTTGTTATCTAAAAATTATTCAGATACTGACAAACTACCAACAAATTCATTAGATTTTGCTTAAATTTCACCCTATCACATAATCAATCTGTTTCTAATATCTGCTCTTGGACTTCTTATTGGCATTTATCATTAACTAACTCTGTATCCCTGGGGCACACCCCATTTATTGTGAAATTCTCATTACCTTCAGTTTCTCTGTGTCAATCTCATTTTCCTTTGTGATATGGCTTCCACAATTGGGCTTTTAAAATGTCTTTTTTTTTCCCCTCAGTTGATTTTATCACTTTGGTATACAGCAGTCTTGATTACATCTATTTCATTTCTCCATGTTCTCCATTTCCACTCCCACCCCACCCATAATTTTTACTTGTTTTGCTTTCTACTTTAATATCCTGTTTCACTTTGATCTCCCCCATTTTTGACCACATTTTCTAATGAAATTCAATGCAGGCTGAAGGTCAGTGCTATGTCTTTATATGTTGGACACTCTATAGCCCTCCAGCTTAATTATTGATTACAATAACTTCAGACCCTAATTATAGCTCCTGCTATCTCTTTGAGCTAGCAATATGCACTGGTTTTGTCAGTGATTTGGGGGTTGTGAGAACAAAAGGGTAGATATTTGGGGTGGAGATCTGCCTTTGGAATATTGTGCTGACAGGGTAATGGGTAGCCTTGGCCTTGACCTTTTCTCATCTTCTGGGCTTTTGGTTACTGGTGTTCACTGTTTTTATTTCTATCTGCATTGCCACTTTTTTTGTGCAGCAATCTGCATGTTCTCTGTGGTCTTGAACTTTTATGTCTTTGATTTATTTTTTTTCTCATTCTGCTTTGTGTGCTGATATGAGTTTTGACATTTAAGCAACACCTATTTTCCAGCTGAAGCACTTTTACTGTGCTGTTCTCTTTGCTCTGCTTTATGAATGCTATTTTTAAGATATTAAGATATTTATTTATTAGTCACATGTACATCGAAACTCACAGTGAAATGCGTCTTTTTGCGTTACTGAGAATGTGCTAGGGGCAGCCCGCAAGTGTCGCCACTCTTCTGGCGCCAACATAGCATGCCCACAACTTCCTAACCTGTATGTCTTTGGAACGTGGGAGGAAACCGGAGCACCCAGAGGAAACCTACGCAGACACGGGGAGAACATAGAAACTCCTTGCGGACAGTGGCGGAATCAAACCCGGGTCGCTGGCGCTGTAATAGCATTACGCTAAGCGCTATGCTACCGTGCCGCTTCTGTATTATCTTCCAGTCTGACAAGGGACTTGGTGCCTTCTCCACAGATATTTTCAGCATTGGCAACTCATTAAAGTATTTCCATACATCTAGATCTTAGTAATAAAATGATACTTATTTGAAAAAGTTAAAATTTGCACTGTTAAATTTAGGTTGATCTCTTTGACACTGTCAATGAATATGTTTGTACCATAAGAAATTACAGAAACTCAAATATCAAAATGCAATTCATTAATTCAGCAAGCCCTAAATGCTGTCAATGCTAGAAAATTAAATATTAATTCAAAATCCTGGAAGGCAGCATCAGCAAGGCACAAACTGATTAGATATCAGTAACTAAATGAGCTCCCCCTCTCCCCCTCTCCCCCTCTCCCCCTCTCCCCCTCTCCCCCTCTCCCCCCTCTCCCCCTCTCCCCCTCTCCCCCTCTCCCCCTCTCCCCCTCTCCCCCTCTCCCCCTCTCCCCCTCTCCCCCTCTCCCCCTCTCCCCCTCTCCCCCTCTCCCCCTCTCCCCCTCTCCCCCTCTCCCCCTCTCCCCCTCTCCCCCTCTCCCCCTCTCCCCCTCTCCCCCTCTCCCCCTCTCCCCCTCTCCCCCTCTCCCCCTCTCCCCCTCTCCCCCTCTCCCCCTCTCCCCCTCTCCCCCTCTCCCCCTCTCCCCCTCTCCCCCTCTCCCCCTCTCCCCCTCTCCCCCTCTCCCCGTAAAATTTGCCTAAACTTAGTATTCACGTCACTTTCTGCTTAATATTCATTCAGTAGTTCACTAACCAAAAAAAGAAATTCTGAGTTAAAACATATTTTCCCCATCAGGGATTTCTAAACTACATTGCTCATTTTAAGCAAGATTTGTCAATAAATTAAGTCTACTGTGCTGAAATTTAAAAACTGGATCAATAGGTAGCTGAACATTGATTTCTTTAGCAGTGCATAGCCAGTGATTAGAAACTAAACTGCCATGGGATATAGATTGGCTCATATTATCCATAATTCTGGACCATTTCGTGTGAGTATGTGTTTGCTTGTTTGTACTGGAATGTCATTACTACAAAAGAAAAGGTTTGCAGGAGTGCTGATTACAGTCCCACAGTTAAACATGAACCGACTGAATTTAGAGGTTAACTGCACATTCAACTACTGTGCCATTCGGTGTTTTATTTACATTTTTAAACTTCTTCACGTCAGAGTACATGGAATCTTAAAAAGGTTTATCTCTGTGAATCTCTTTCTGAATACCATCTGTGATGATAGTATTGTTTCATTTTGAGAAGCTGACTCCTTTTTGGAAGGTGGAAGAGTTTATTTACTGGAACATGACCTGCTAGTGGAAAAATGTAGAATCTTATGAAGTGCACCATTTGGTGTAATTGTTTCATCACAAGGATTTAAGAAATGGAGTACAAGGGGACCAGTCAGTCCCTTGTGCCATTCCGCAGTTTAGTAGGATCATAGCTGACCCTTTAGCTCAGCACTGCTTACATACACTAACTCCCATATCCCTCGATACCCTTGTATCTGAAAACCTGTGTTGAATGTACTTGGTCACTTGTACAGCCCTCTTAAGTAGTGAATTTCAAAGATTCACAGCTCTATTAGTGAAGGAACTTCGGTCCTGAAGTCTGATCCCTTATTTTGAGACACTGACCCCTGACACTAGACATACCAGCTCTGCATCTATCCTGTCAACAGTCAAGAATTTTGTGCAGTTAAATTAGATCACTACTTTCTTCTTAACTCCTTCTCGTATGACAAGTTCACCATCCTTAGAAATCAATATGGTGAAGTTTGGCTGCACTCCTTTTTGAAGTATATTCTTTCTTTGCTAGAGAGACTAGACCTTTTCAGAGTATTCCAGATCTGGCCTCAATGGGGCTCTTTACAATTCGACCAAGATGTCTCCACTGACATATACACATACTCTCGCAAAAAAGATACCATTTGCCTTCCTAATTACTTGCTCTACCTGCAGGTTAACTCTGTGATTTGTGTACAAGAACAGCCAGGTCACTTTGAACACCAACACCTTTCAATCTGTAATAATGCTGCCTTTGTATCAAAGTGAATGTCCTCGTATTTTTCCCCATTTTGTTCCATCTGCTATGTTATCACCAAGGTGAAAGAGCAAATTGTATCCTGCCAAAGTCTTTCTGCATCTTCCACAATTTGCATTGTCACTTACAGTTGTAACATCAGCAAACCTGGATATATTATAGAGGCACACACACGAGACTGCAGATGCTGGAATCTGGAGCAAAAAAATACAAACTGCTGGAGGAACTCCCTAGGTTGAGCAATATTGGTGGAGGCAGAGGGATAGTCGATGTTTTGGGTGAAGACCCAGTATTAAGACTGAGATCAGGATATATTACATCCACATCATTCATGTAGATTGTAAACAGCCAGGGTCCCAGCACTGATCCCTGCAGGACCCACAGTTAAGACTCCCAAACTGAACTGTTTGTTCCTGTTCTGTTTGTTAACCAGTCCTTAGTCCATGCTACTATATAACCACCAATAGTTCGTATTCTAATTTTCTTTAATAATCTCTTGTCTGTTACTTTATTGAAGGCCTTCTGAAAGTCCAAATACTCCATGTCAACTGGTTTGTCCTGATTAATTTGTTGCTTGGGACCTCAAAATATTTCCAAAGTTTGGCAAACATGATTTCCCCTATTGTGAGCCGAGGTTGACTCTGCCCAAACCTACTATTATTTTCAAGTGCCCTGTTATCTGTGGATAATTGCAGCACTTTCCCTCCTACTGATGTCAGGCTGACTGATCAGTAGTCCCTGTTTTCTCTCTCCATCCTTGGAGTCAAAGAAAAGTTGCGGCTTAATTTTTCTTTAATGCTTGTGCAAGATCTATAGCAGTCTCACCGCCGCTTGCCTCCCCTACCTGGCACTTCCTGCCTGTCATCTTACACCCATGCGCAATCCACCAATTTCCTCAGAATCCTTTCTCGCCATTCCCCTTCTCTCTATGCTGGCCATCTTGCCTCTCCACTCTTAGTCCTGATGCAGGGTTTCAACCTGAAACGTCGACAATTTCTTCCCTCCCACAGATGCTGCTCAACCTGCTGAGTTCTTCCAACGGATTGTTGCTCAACTTCTGTCGCTTGCTACCTTTCCTTCTGTGTACTTCTGATCTCCTCTCCTTTCCTCGCTGCTTTCTCCAACCAAAGCTCCAGCCCAGGGAAGTGCATGAAATCTTAAAATGTGGGCACACAAGAAATTCTGCAAATGCTGGAATCTGGAGCAATACACAAAAAGTGCCGGAGGAACTCAGCAGGTCAGGCAACATCCATGGAGGGAAATAAATAGTCAACGTTTTGGGCCGAAACGTCAACTATTTATTTCCCTCCATGGATGTTGCCTGACCTGAGTTCCTCCAGCACTTTTTGTGTATTGCTCTTAAATTGTGGAGCTATGTTACAGTTAGTTGTCAAAGGGTAAATTTTGGCAAATAACCATCTTTCCAAGGTCTTGGTCTAACAGCTACATTGATCAGAGAAAATGGACAGACATGTTGGTGGGAGAGAGTGATACGAACCTCCCTTATGTTATGCTTTATTATTGCATTTTCAACAGGAGCTATAAATTGGCCTTTTGAATATTCAGAAAATAGATTTTTGTAAGGAAGTTGGGAAGACCAAATTAATAATAACTTGCTTATATCTTAATTCATTTCTAAAAATCCCACCTCAGAATATCAGAATTCTTCATTGTAGTTCATCTGACAGGCTGAAATCAGAAACTATGATGGGAAGTTAAGCTTTCTTTATCTTTTTAAGTGCTTTTTGTCTTAAAGTATTGGGTCAACATGAAGAATCAGTTGTTTTGAAAATCATTTGAGTTTTACATGGTTAAGTCTCTGCTCTGCTTCATTGCTCCCCAATAGTGAGCTTTGAAATTATCCCTGATGACATATTAACAAAACATTTTCTGTTAGTGGTAGACATTGCAAATAACTGGAAGAAATCTGAGACAATGGGAGTTAAAAAGGAGACCAAACAGCTGCACAAAATTTGCCTTTAATATCTGTAATGTAGCAGACAGGAAACGCATGTGCATTTCTATAATTAAAGAATGCATTCTGCTGGATTCTTCTGCTATGCCATGGGTAGAACAGTCTTCATGCAACAGGCCAAAAGTGTTGTGGCAATGTATTTCTAAACGTTTGTAATTTGTTAAGTGGTGTAAGGTGTAACTATTGTTTGATATTTGCTGCTGAGAGTTTTGTGTCCTGCAAACAACTTCAAAAATTTGTTTTTATTTATCATGACAGATCATAACTTCGCTCTGAAACCAGGAGAACTCTTCCCAGGACTTAAATGCTGCACCCCTATGCTGGCATTTTCATCCCTAGGAAGTGTTGGCATAAGAGAAAGCCAGCTGAAAGAAACTTTCTTCGATGATTCTGACCACGACTCATTTGTTCCCAGTACCACAAAACTATAGAACAGTGTTCTTGCCTCAGTTTTGCTATTTTCCTGCAGTTTTTTTTAAAAGTAAAAAGCAAGCTTGACTTGTGTATGTGTGTATATATACACTTCAGAACTAAATCAAAAAGCTACTTGGGGGTGCTGGGACTTATGATATTTCCAAAAAAAAATGGCTTTGTTCACTACCCTGTTCAGTCATTTCAAGTTATAAGAAAAGTACCAACATCACCCTGGCTACAACTGAGAGTGAAATTTGAGATTCTAGTAGATGGACTGTAAACAGGCATGCAGCTGTTGGTTATGTAACCAGTATAAGGTTTGTTGGAAATGTATGGAAACTGAACTTAAGAATTTAAGCAGAGTTACCAGTATCCCTGTTGGGCTGAATTATGTTGGCTATGGCTGATGGCTCCAAAGGGAGCTGCTGGTGTTCAGACTGTGCTGGGTAAGCCCTGGATTTGCATGAGTCTGCTGTAAGTCAGGGATCCGCTGAATGAGACCAGAGCAACTGTCACTTCACTCCATACGGAATCCCTATGGTGGAGCCCTGTCCTCGTTTGGGGAATCCCAGTTCTCCAAACTTGGTGTAGAATTAGAGTCCCCATTCTTATGAATGGAGGTTTCTGGCATGGAGAATGTTATTTACCTTTTTCAATTGCAGTGGTTTTTAAATGTCAGTCGTATTTAAAGATTTTTTTTCAAGGTTTTGACTGGCGGCCTGTGCTGGATGCCTCCCTGGTGTACAGTTAGCGCAATTGGCCCTTGGCATCTGATCTAGATGTGGACAGTGACCCCGGGCAACAAGTCTGGGTGGCAGGTTGACTCCAGCTCCATTTGACTCGTTGGATCCGGTAGTGTTGTCTCTGTAGCCGTAATAGTTCCTGCTTGTCTACTAGGATGAGAATTAATTGTGGCTTAGTTGTGTAGCCATTTGAAGTTACAGTTCCACAGACTAAATGTTAGAGTCTTTTAAATTCATTCAAAAATGTGATATCTTCAATCTTGTACATTTTGGGTCCTTTGATAACAGGTATCAACATTTTATGCTCCAGTCAAGGGAAAGAGGGTGATTTCATCTCCAGTTCCTTCAGTTATTCTTTGAGTTTGGCGTCTCCCTGATCTGATAAGTTTGAATGAGTTTAACAAAGCAGCCAGGTAAATGAGCTTTAGCATTTGCCATAGGTTTTACTATATTCTTTCCAGTATTTTTGTTCTTCCCAAGCCTGCTCCTAATTAATCCTAAGTCACTTTCATCATGAATTAGAACTTAATTTTTATTTTCTGGAGTCCAACGTGCTGAGATTGGTACAGTTTGTTAGTGGGCTAATGGTCAAGTATCCAGCAGACTTTCATATTTATTCTAATGCTAACATCCATTGCTTTTTACTTTATTCCCAGTATTATCTACTTTAACTTTTAACTTGGTTTGAAAAAGCTGGCAGAACCAGAACAGTGACTTGTCTGTTTTTATCTTTAATCATTTTATGCCAGTAGAAATTCTGCAATGTTTCACAAAGAGCTTCTGACCAGTAGTTTAAAGCCATAAACGGATTACTGTGAATTGACTAAGTGATATTGTCAAGTTAGACTTGAGGTGTTTTCCTGTCCGAATTCTGTCCATTTAAATGAGTATTTCGTTTCCGAAGGTGGTTTTTAGCTTTGTATTCCAGCAGTGACTCCCTCCCATTCTGTAGTTTGTTTTTGTGGTTTAGATACTATCCAAGTTTGACATTTCTGCACAGAAACACTCCTGTGTTTACGTGGGTGAGAGTGGAGCTGCTTGTGTTAAGAGACAATGTTCTCATTGTGAGCTTGGACTTGGAGAAAAATAGCACTGAAACCAGGCAACACTATCTGATCTAGTTGGGGATACCATAACTTCAAAAGAAAAATAAATCTTGCCAATGATTTTTTTTTGAGATTCTGCTCTTTATCTATCCAAGGGTGAGAAAATTCTACTCTTGTTAAGTCCATCTGGTAAATGAGGCATCAACACTTAGTTCACTGGTGCATTTTTAAAACATCTACAACTTTCATAATATTTGCAGCATTAGTAATTTGCTACTGTTCACCACACGTTATCACACACGCAAATTTGCATGGTTGTATTTGAAAACCCTTTTGGTGGCTTATGTTTCAAAGGAGTTACAACATTTGTTTTGATCATTTTAAGAAACAAAGCTTTACAATTAAACTGAGTTAGAATCTGAAATGGGAAAAACAAGTAAGCATTTAGTAATTAACAATCCAAGGTTTAAAACATTTATTATATCACAGAAATATGCACTGGATTTTAAGTAAGATAGTGCTGATGGCATGCCAAGGTCTTTTACTGCCCCTGTCATATATTACCATTTTATGTAATGTCACTTTCTCTGTCAGCTGAGACAGCTACTGGTGCATTTACTTAAAGGTGTTAACCCCTCCCCTCGCTCCCTCCTGCACTGCTGCAGAATGAACAAGGCATGTTAATTGGGCTGCCAGGAAGGAATTTTGCACTGCTTGATATTTCTCAGTTCTAGGCAGAGTCTGTAATTCATGACTCATTAATGTATATGTTATGTTCTCCACATCTGTTAAGTGGCTAGACTGTGGCTGCACATCCAAAAGGATCAATTTGTGCAAAACCCTAAATTTTAAAGCAATTTGCCATAGTTATTATGAAAATTTGGAATAGAATTATAGGTCAAAAAAGATCAAATTTAAAAAATAACAAGTAAAACTGTTCATGCAGCAGAAGAAGTGAGTGATAGAATGCAGGAGATTTTTTGTAAAAAGAAAAGGCTTGTAATATAAGTAGAGTGTTGATCCAAGGTGAAATGTCAGAGTAAAAGGGGGGTATTGGGAGAGGCTTCTCAGCTATCATCATTTCTAGTGACCACTCTCCTTACCATTGTGTTTCCAGAGCAGTTGTTTGTTTATTAGTGATGTTATTCTAAGTTATTTTGCAGATGGCTACTGTTGATGCAGCCATTGGAAATGTTGAGAAGAATCACATTGTGTTAAATTGAAGGTCTCGTGCTTTAACAAAGGGATATAGTTAGGTTTAAGTGAGTGAGCAAAGGTTTGGCAAATGGAGTATAATGTGATTTAATATGAAATTGCCCATTTTGTCAGGAAAAATGCTGCCTAAATGGAGAAAGATTCCAGAGCCCTTGAGATGCAGAAGTATCAGATGTAATTAGGAAAAACAAGTATTGTTAATTATCTGGGGAATTAAAGAACCAGGGGTGGTGGTGGGGAGGGTGTCACCATTTTTAACAAAAATGGTCACCCATTGAAGATGGAGATGAGGTGAATTTCTTTCTGTCAGAGGGTTGTGAGACTTTGACACCCTCAAAGATTAGTGGAAGCAGTCTTCGAATACTTTTAAGGCAGAGGAAGATGGATGCTTGATAGGCAAGAGGTGGGTAGACAAGAATGTGGTTGTAATCATGTAACTCATGATCTTATTAAATGCTCCAGCATTTACTACTTGGGGGTGGTCTACTCTGCTCCAAGTTTGTGTTTGGAATAGATCTAACAAATGTAGAGCAATTATGTGTCAGCTGTGGCTAAATCTGTAACACTTGCCACTGAATGAAAAGGTTGTAGATTCTGGTCTTGCTACACAGACTTGAGTACAAAGGCAAAGCTGCACTAGAATGCTGTATCGTTGGAGGTGGTATTTTCCTAATGAGGCTTCATTTGCATTTTTGAATGGATATAAAATATTCCGTGGTACTTCTAAAGGAGCAATTTTAGTTGCCTCCAGGTATCTTGGCTGATGTATATCTGCTTCGGTTAGTATCAGTAAGCCAGATTATCTGGTCACTGTCGCTTAGCTATTTGTGGGAATTGACTATATAACAAATTGTCTGCCCTGATTCCTACATTACAACACTTCAAAACTTCTTAATTGGCTGTGAAAACCTTCAGGGTTTCCTGAGGTTGTGAGAAGCTTCATTTTTAATGCAAGTCCCCACTTCAGTTTAGTTATATTTGGGATTACGCTTGGCAGCAACGACACTCTGATCTGTTTGAGTGGCTTGTCCTCCCGCAAGTGGGAAGCTTGTTGCTTAAACTATTAGCAGTGTCTCAAGAGAGAATGCAAAATTGGTGTTATTCTTATGCTTGTAACCAAGCCTGAACCAATTTTTTAAAAAAAATATTTTTCTTTACTGAATTATTAAATTGGCCTGATTGTAAAGTGGTTTCTGTTGTAGCAGTAGGAAGGAAATAAGGCTTACATCAATTTCACCTGTTTCCATGAAGTGGTTTCTCCAAGATTTAGTTCCAAGAGTATCTTGGTTTAGTTGAACCACAAAATACTGTTTTTCTCTTTTTAGAGAGATGTATGTTAATATTTTTCTTTGTTGCCACATTTCATCTCGATGGTGATGTCCTCAGGTACACATGCAAGACTTCTGTCTGTTTCCTGCACGTTGGAATTGGTTTATTATTGTCACATGTACTGAGTTACAGTGGAAAAACTTGTCTTGCATACTGTTCATACAGATCAATTCATTACACAGTGCACTGAGGCAGTACAAGGTAAAACAATAACAGAATGTAGAATAAAGTGTAACAGCTACAGAGAAAGTGCAGGTAGACAGTAAGGTGCAAGGTCATAATGAGGTAGATTGAGGTCAAGAGTCCATCTTATCATGCTAGGGAACTGTTCAATAGTCTTATAACAGTGGGAGAGAAGCTATCTTGCTTTACCAAGGCAGCAAGAAGTATAGTCAGAATCTATGGAGGGGAGGCTGGTTTCTGTCATGTACTGAGCTGTGTCCACAACTCCGCAGTTTCTTGTGGTTACAGGCAGAGCGGTTGCCATACCAAGCCATGATGCATCCAGGTAGGATGCTTTCTATGATGCATTGATAAAAATTGGTGAGGGTTGATGGGGACGTGCCAAATTTCCTTAGCCTCCTGAGGATGCAGAGGTGCAGGTGAGCTTTCTTGGCCTTGGCGTCTACGTGGTTGGACCAGGACAGGTTATTGTTGATGTTTACTCCTAGGAACTTGAAGGTCTCAACCCTCTCGACCTCAGCACCGTTGACGTAGACAGGAGCATGTGCACCATCCCCCTTCCTGAAGTCAGTGCCCAGCTACATGCACAAAATGCTGGAGGAACTCAGCAGGTCAGGCAGCATCTATATCGGTGCTGATTAAGGGTCTTGGCCCGAAACGTCGACTGTTTATTTGCCTCTTTGGGTGTTGCCTGACCTGCTGAGTTCCTCCAACATTTTGTGTGTTGCTCCAGATTCCAGCATCTGCAGATTCTCTTGTGTCAGTGACCAGCTCCTGTGTTTTGCTGACACTTGAGGGAAAGGTTGTTGTCATGATACCATGTTACTAAGCTCTCTATCTTCTTCCCGTTCTCCGACTCATTGTTATTTGAGGTACGGTCCACTATGGTGGTATCATCTGCAAACTCGTAGATGGAGTTGGAACAGAATGTGGCCATGCAATCATGAGTGTATAGGGAGTAGAGTAAGGGGCTGAGGATGCAGCCCTGTGGGGCACCAGTGTTGACAATAATCATGCCGGAGGTGTTGCTGCCTATCTTTGTTGAATTGCAGTCTGTTGGTCAGGAAGTCAAGGATCCAGTTGCAGAGCGAGGTGTTGAGTCCCAGGTCTCAGAGTTTAGTGATGAATTTGCTTGGAATTATAGTATTGAAGGCAGAGCTGTAGTCAATAACCAATAGTCTAACCTGTTTTGGTAGTAAGTGAATTGCAGTAGGTCATTTGTCCGGGAGGCTGGAGTTAATGTGTTCCATGACCAGCCTCTCAAAGCACTTCATGATGGTTGTTGTCAGAGCCGCCAGGCGGTAGTCATTAAGGTATGTTACCTTGTTTTACTTGGATGCCAGCATGATAGTCATCTTAAAGCAGGTGGGAACCTCCGATTGAAGCAGGGAGAGGTTAAAAATGTCTGCAAATAACCCAACCAGCTGATCTGCACAGGGTCTAAGGACACGGCCAGGGACACCATCCGCGCCAGGTATTCAGGGAGGTCTGATCCATTTTTTATTTGCAATCCATACATCCATGGTTTCCTGAAGGGTCTCTACGTACCAGTGTAGAGAGAGAATCTTTTTGAGAGTTGTTCTTTTTCAAAACCTGAGGTGTTTGAGATACGCAGTATCCCTATCCTTGTCCGAGTGTGAATCATTTAACTCGAGTCTAGGAACTGAACCAAGAACTTTTGTTGGTTTGTATCGCTCATTCCGTGGAGGACAGTGTAATTGCCAGATGAACAATTTAGAAAAGGTTTACCTTGACTTTTCTATCAAATTTTTTGTCCAAATGTCTCTTCTGCAGTGTTGGATTATCAAAATTTCCACATACAATGGTATAGTCAATTTTATTAAACTTAGAATTTTCCTAGTATCTATAATATACTATCAGTTGTATAATAGCATATATTATGAAATGTATGAATTTAAGTGAATGTTTATTCAGTATTTAGGACCGATTTTTGTGTTGGTTAGTGAATGATTGATGACACATGTGCCTGTAAGCTATTTTAACCACAGGTCTTGATTTCCTTCTGATTACTTCATAAGCTTGGATATGCCTGAATCTGGTAGTATTTCAGCTGTTACTAACCATAAAATCAGACACTAGGCTTTTTTTCCCCTGTGTTCTTTGGCTTGTAGACAGTTAAATGTAATAAATATTCCAGTGATGTGGATTTTTGCTATGTCTGTAAATCTTTAATCCAGTTCTGTGAAATTTTGGTCATAAGTGTTGCACCACTTGTGGACTATAGACAATTATTTTTAATGACCATCATGCAGTGCCAGGAACAGCAATGCAACTTTATGTGGTGTTTCTCGTAATATTTTATAAAAACAATTGCTTTCCAAAGGGTACAGATGAATGACTAGCAGGAAACAGGAAATGTATGTGATTTATAGATGGCTTTCTGCTTTGGAGGAGGGGTAGGGAAGGAAGAGAGTTGCAGAGAAAGTGTTTAAAATGTTGGCTTCAGGTGCAGGTAATGAACCATAATATGGAAATAGATGATAGACTGGAATATATCATGAGAATATTTCTCATTGTAAAATGGGGCAAGACTACTGAAGTATTTGAAAGTGAGGAGATGATCTTGTCAATGTGCTTATAATACAATATGGTAGAAATGATGGCTGTTTACATGATATTGGCTTCTAGGTCCAATAGTGGGAATTAGTGACAACTAAATCCACTGCTGGTTTCAAAGCTTGTGATCCTGAGCTTTTTAGTTTACACTCAACATGTGTACATGCAAACTGACAATCATTTTTGAGCAATTTTAGATGCTCCTTTTATAGTAAGAGTGATCAGCTGCCTTGCTTCATTGTAAGGCTTAAAAGCTCAATAGACTGGAGATGCCAACTGGTAGGAATACATGACTGGTGGAGTTCCTGCTGAGCATTGCATTCAAATGAGAGGCATCTCCTGATCTCACCAACCTGATCTTAATAAAAGAAAAGACATTTTTCATTACTTTCTCCTATTCCATTGAAGGTCTTGAATTGCCGAGTACAAATGTGTAGGATTGGTTTCCCAAGTTAGCTGCATCGAGGAAATGAACAGCACAATGGAGCAACAATCTTCTGGAGGAAATTAGTGGGTCAGGCAGCATCTTGGGTGGTGGGGGTTGGTGAGAGAGCGGAGAAGGGAGATGGTCTGCAAAAAGAGGAGAGGAGGAGTGATGAGACAGGAGCTAAGGTGATTGGTGGACTGAGGAGGGGTGAAAGATGACAGACAGGTTTCGCCAGGTAGGGGTGGGGCGGAATTGGGACACAGGCAGGTGGATGATAGAACCACCCCTCCCCTACCTGGAACAACCTGCCTGTCATCTTTCACTCCTCCGGTAAATCTGCTTTCAATCCATGTCACTTTGACCCTCTGCTAGGGGAAATTAAATGCTTACTACTTACTGTCTACACCCTTCAACATTTTATACACTTTAATTAAGACTCTAGAATTCCAGCTCATTCAATGTTTCCTTGTAGCTGTATTGTCTAGTCCCGGCAACATCCTCCTACTGCACCCTCTCCCAATGTAGTCACATCTTCCCTGTAACCTCAACTTTTGAGAAAATCAAGCTCTCCTCATTGCCTACAGTTCAATTATTACTCCCTGCTTTTTGGTTCATGCCTCTGCTAATAAAAGAAAGCATCCTGTATGCCTTTTTAACCACCTAATTGATCTGTCCCACTTGACAGATGGCGATTGGAGTCAAATTGGCAGAGCTGTCTCACAGACCTGCCATTGCAACAGTCTGAATCATACCTTAAAACCAGCATCCCAGACTTATCTATAAGTTCTACGTACTTACTGTTTCACAAACACAATAGACCAATCTAAGATTGTGGCACAGAGATGTACATATGGGAAGGAGTGGCTCTGGAATCCTTGACATTGACTTCTAGTTGCCAGTCTACTGTGACAGTATTGAAAGGAGTGTCCATTGTTTGGTTCTTGTAGGAACAAAAGTTCAGTCTTTGCATTGAGGACATTGTCCATCTTCTTTTGCAGTACTCTCATTTTCCCAGTGGAATGTATTCTAAATTGACTTGTCAGTTCAAAACCAGACATTTATGAGATGCTTTATGCTGTCTGTGGCAGAAATATTGTATTCCACCACAATTTATAAGTACATGCCCCGGTATATCCTTTGTTCAATCATTACTGTTAAGTAAGGAAACCACCTAGGTTCAATAAGTGTAAAAAGACATGCTGGGAGCAGCACCGGCCATACTTAAAAGTTAAATGTCAACATAGAACCATGGGTAGTAGTTTTTCTGTATATGCTAAATAAAAGTATACATGACAGAACTAACCAACCCCATAACCAATGGAGCAGATCAAAGCTCTGCAGTCTCATTATGTCTGCTCATGAATGGGACAATTAAGTGGACAATTAAACATCTAACTGGAGATGGTGACTCCAAGAACATTCACATCCTTGACTCTAGCAGAGACCTGTACATGTGTGTTGATAACATGGCTGAGGGAATTTGCAGCCATGTTCTAGCAGAAGTACTGGATAGTCTACTTTGGACATACACTCGTCTTCAGTTAATTTGTGTCACTCCACGTAAAAAGAAATGCTTCAGTCAATGGATACGAAAAGGTAACTTCCTCACTGAAGAGCTAGCCATGCCGTAAGCTCAACTGTTCCAGTACACTTACAACACTGATAGATTCATAAATACATGCTGTGGATATATTACCAGGTAAGGCAGCATCTGTGAAGAGAAACAGTTAATGTTCAGATATGATGATTATTAGCTTGAAACATTAACTCAGTTTCTCTCTTCACCGGTGTTGTCTGACCAGCTGAGTATCCCCATCCTTTTCTGTTTTTATGTTGGATTTCCAACATCTGCAGTTTTTGCTTTTGAAAAGTACCTATATATTTCCATCCACAAAACAGGACCTTTCCAATTTAGCTAATCATTAGCCACTTTTCAATGCTCAGCCATAAGCAAGGTAATGGATTGTGGCATTGACAGTGGTGCCAAGTGGCAAATCCTCAGTTTTGGTTTTGCCAGAATCATCAGCTCCAGACTTCATTGTACTCTTGGTATAAACCTGCACCAAAGAGCTGAATTTAATTGAGCTGAGAGTGACTATCCTTGCGGCTAAGTAGCATTTGCCAGCGTATCATCAAGGAGCCCTGATAAAACAGAGGTCGGTGGGCTTTAAGGGGGAAAATAGTGTACCATTTGGAATCCTACATCACACAAAGGAGGATTGTTGTGGTTGTCTGGAGATTAATTGTTTCGAATCCATGACATCACTGCAGGAGATCCTCTGGTAGGGTCCTGGACCTAATCATCTTTGGCTGCTTCACCAATGAGCTTTCATCATTGGGCCAAAAGTGGGAACGTTTGCTGATGATTGTAGAATATTTGGTTCTATTCCTAAATGCACAAAATGATGCAATCCATCTATACATTCAGCAAAACTTGTACAACATTTAGAGATGGAGTGTTAGTGATAAATAACATTTACCAAGCACTTGTACAGTGTGAATGACCATCTCCAGCATGAGGGCAAATAACAACCCACCACTCTTTCATTCAATGGCATTGCCATCTTAGTGGTCCCCCCACAATCAATATGCTCTGGATCAACATTGACCAGGAATTTAACTGGCCCAGCTATATAAATACTACAGCTTCAAGAGCAAGTCAGAGCTGGGTCTCCTGTAGTGACTCTCCTCCTGATTTCCCCCAAAGAGTTTCTTTCCATTGCAATACCCAGCTTGGGAATGTGATAGAATACTCTCCAATTGCTTTGATTGGTACCCCATCCACCATCCCAACCACTCTCTCCCTGCAGCATAGGCTGTGGCATGTGCCTCCTACAAGAAAACATCTAGAAGCAGGATTAGACCATTTAGTCCCTTGTATCTATTCTGTCACTCAATACCGTTGTTGCTGATTTCTTAACCTCAGTGCCACTTTGACGTCCTGTTTCCTAAGAATATGTTGATCTCTGTCTTGAATATACTCTGACTGAACTCCACAGCCTTCTAGGGTAGAGTATTCCAAAGATTTATCAGCCTCTGCATGAAGAAATTTCTTTCATCTCTATTCTGAATGGCTGATCTTACATTTTGGGATTGCAGCCTCTGGTTCCAGATGCCCTAACCAGGAGCAATAACATTACCTGATCTACTCTGTCAAGCCATGTAAGAAATTAGTGCATTCCAATGACATCAACTCTCATTCTTCTAAGCCTGGGCATATAGGTCCGGTCTGCTTAAACTTTCTTCCTGTGATTAAATCCACCATCCCAGGAATCTATCTGGTGAGAGCTCATGGAATTACAGGTAGGATAGTAGAATGGATAGAGCATTGGCTGGTAGGCAGAAGGCAAAGGGTGGGAATAAAAGGATCCTGTTCTGGTTGGCTACCGGTTACTAGTGGTGTTCCGCAGGGGTCTGTGTTGGGGTGGCTTCTTTTACATTAATGATTTGGATGATGGAGTAAGTGGTACTGTGGCTAAGTTTGCAGACGACACCAAGATAGGTGGAGGAATAGGGAGTATTGAGGAGACAGGAAGGTTGCAGAGAGACTTGGATAGTTTAGGAGAATGGGCAAAGAAATGGCAGATGAGATTCAATTTTGAGAAATGTGCTGTGGTACACTTTGGAAAAAGAAGTAAACGGGCAGATTATTATCTAGAAGGGGAGAAAATTCAAAGTACAGAAGTACAAAGGGATTTGGGGGTACTTGTGCAGGATACCCTAAAGGTTAACCACCAGGTCAGATCGGCAGTAAGGAAAGCGAATGCTATGTTGGCATTCATTTCGAGAGGTGTAGTGTATAAAAATAGAGAAGTGTTGATGAGGCTCTACAGGGCACTGGTGAGGCCTCATTTGGAATACTGTGTACAGTTTTGGGCCCCATATCTTAGGATGTACTGATGTTAGGGAGGGTTCAGAGGAGATTTAAGAGGACGATTCCCAGAATGAAAGGGCTTATATATGATGAGCATTTGTCGGCTCTTGGACTGTACTCACTGGAGTACAGAAGAATGAGAGGGGACCTCAGAAACATTTAGAATGTTGAAAGGACTGGACAGAGTAGATGTGGCTAAGCTGTTTCCCTTGGTGGGTGAGTCCAGGACCAGAGGGCACAATCTTAGAATTAGAGGGTACCGGCTTAAAACAGAGATGAGAAATTTCTTTAACCAGAGGGTAGTGAAATTATGGAATTCTTTGCCATGTACAGCTGTGGAGGCCTGATCATTGGAGGCATTTAAGGGGGAGATAGATAGGTATCTAATTAGTCAAGGCATCAAGGGATATGGCCGGAATTTGGGGCTAGATAGGAATAGTATTGGTTTAGCTCATAGAGCAGACTCAATGGGCCGAATGGCCGCCTTCTGCTCCTTTGTCTTGTAATCTTGTGACCCTCTCTTTGGAAAGGGAGACCAGACATTGCACAACATTCCAGGCATGGTCTCACCAGCGCCTTGTATAATTCAAGCAAGATATCAAGTGTTTCTCTGCTGAAAGCCAATATGTTGTTAGCCTTCCTAATTGCTTGTTGTGTCCACATATTAATTTCCAATTACTCATGTAAAATGCACTACAGTTAATTCCATAGATTTCTCTGACAGCACCTCCCAATTCCATAACCTCTGAGACCAAGAAACAAGGAAAGCAGGCTTTTGGGAACAGACTTTCACTCAGATTTTCTTCCCAAGTCGTACGTGTTCCTGACCTAAAAATATATTGTCATTGCTTCACCATTGCTGCATCCACTTCCTTGAGCTCACTATCTAATGACATTGTGGGACCATGTTCACCAGAAGGACTGCAGCAACTCACTGCCACTGCTTGAGGGCAATAAGGCAAGGGCATTAAATACAGGCTTTGCCAGTAATACCAATATTACAAAAATGACTAAAAAGTTAATTGTGCATGAGTAGCTTGGAGTACAGCCCAGTACATTAAAGTCTTGGGTTCATTATTCCAATAGTTTGTGGATTTTAAACTTGTGTCACTTGCTGAACAGACTTGTGATTTATATTTGCATCTTTCATTTCAGTGATCCATTTGTAATTCCTCCATCTTTTCTGCAATCTCAAAAATCTCTGGCTGGAACAGTTGTGTGTGCCTAGATGTTGATACTTTTGTATCTTTCACTCTTAACAAAATTAAGAACAGGGAGTGGGAGAGTGTGGCACTCCTGCCGTATCTTATTGGCACAGCTCTATTCTTCCCACAGCTGCTTACTGGAGGCTGATCAGCAACTCCCACATTTGCAGCTATAGGGCGAAACCAGAATTACCACAAATCTCAATGGTTGGATCTTTGCTCATTCGTTGTGACATAGTGGAATAGTTTTCCTATCTAGCAAAGTACAGTAACCACTCGAGTCTGAGGATGTAAAACTACTTATCTTTGAAAGAACAAAAATGACTTCCACAAAAAGGCCACACTGTGATGTGTGGGCTCCTTCAAACTGCAAAATCTTTGTGTAATGCTTGACTAACGTTCTGAAAAGTACAAAAATCTGCAAAGCATCTCCATTGTCTGACTTCCAATGCAAACTTATTTTTACTGTAGCAAAAAATGAGCTCTGGAAGTGTGGTGCTGATGTTTTTATGCTTATGGTCAAAACAATAAACTGGAATACAAGTCAATTCAGGATGTTCTTGCATATAATTTATTTAAGGTGGTTGTATGTAAGATACGTCTTTAAAGAAAAGTCAAAATTGTAACTTCATATTAAAACAAAAACTGGAATAAAGTGAAGTGGGAAACTTCTGAGTATACAATATTGAATTGGCTTCTGAGAAGTGAAGCTGGATTAATATTTTTGGTATAAATTTTCAGTGGGATTAAAGTCAATCTGTTTAAAACTTTCTCTAAATATTTTTCTCACCTGTATTTTTAAACTTCTTTCAGAATTCCATTCGACACAATCTTTCTCTGCACAGCAAATTCATCCGAGTCCACAATGAAGCTACAGGAAAGAGCTCTTGGTGGATACTTAATCCTGAAGGTGGCAAAAGTGGGAAGTCGCCCAGGAGAAGAGCAGCATCAATGGACAATAATAGCAAGCTTGTTAAGAGCAAAGGAAGGGCTGCTAGGAAAAAGGCTGCCCTTCAGGCAGCTCAGGAGGGAAATGCTGATAGTCCTAGTTCGCAAATTTCCAAATGGCCTGGAAGTCCTTCCCCTCGTAACAATGAGGATTCTGAGACCTGGACCAGTTTTAGGCCAAGAACAAGCTCTAATGCTAGTACATTAAGTACTGGACATCTGTCCCCCATAATGCCAGAACAGGAGGATCTGGAAGATGAGCTTCATTCTAAACTTGTCTACCCCAGCTCTTCGAGCAAGCTGCCATCAACACTCACTGAAAACATAATTGAAGAACTTGAACTCATTGATAGTTTAAACCTCATGTCACCATCATCTGCATTGTTGCCAACCCAGCAATCATTATCTGCCGGCTTAATGCAACAAAGCTCAACCTATACATTTAGGTCACAAAACTCTGACTCTGGATCGAAGACGTCCACCTATGGAAACTCTTTCTATGATTCTTCTGATCTGACATCTGTGCAGAGCCACTTTAGTGTACCTGCAACTCTTGAAGCCCTCCTGACTTCTGATTCACCAACTCACACAGATGTGATGATGAGCCAAGTTGACCCT